>NC_072391.2:25000-2979166 GCF_028885625.2 Pongo pygmaeus | reverse complement strand
GTTCAGTGTTGAAGTACACAATTCAGTGATTTTTAGCCTACAGTCATGTGTCACTTAATG
Source organism: Pongo pygmaeus (assembly GCF_028885625.2). Taxonomy (NCBI): domain Eukaryota; kingdom Metazoa; phylum Chordata; class Mammalia; order Primates; family Hominidae; genus Pongo; species Pongo pygmaeus. Next base: position 2,979,106 of record NC_072391.2, on the reverse strand, counting down.
ACTGGGATATGTTCTGAGATATGCATCATGAGGCAGTTTCATCATTGTGTCAACATCATGGAGTGTAGTTACACAAACCCAGATGGCAGAGCCTGCTACACACCCAGACTGTGTGGTCTAGCCCATTGCTCCTGGGCCACAAACCTGTGCAGCTTGTTACTGCACTGAATACCAGAGCAGTTGTAACACACTGGTAAGTACTTACGTACTTAAACGTATCTAAACAGAGAAGAGGTACAGTAAAGATACGGCATAAAAGATAAAAACCAGGCCAGGCGCGAGAGCCTGTAATCCCAGCACTTTGGGAGGCCGAGGCAGGTGAATCACCTGAGGTCAGGAGTTTGAGACCAGCCTGACCAATATGGTGAAACCCCGTCTCTACTAAAAATACAAAAATTAGCTGGGTGTAGGGGTGGGTGCCTGTAATCTCAGCTCCTTGGGAGACTGAGGCAGGAGAATCACTTGAACCCGTGAGGGGCAGAGGTTTCAGCGAGCCGAGATGGCACCGCTGCATTCCAGCCTGGGTGACAGAGAGAGACTCCATCTCAAAAAAAAAAAAAAGATAAAAAACAGTATACCTGTGCCCTAGGCACTTAGCATTAGTGGAGCTGGCTGGACTAGAAGTGGCTGTTGGTAAGTGAATGAATGGTGAGTGAATATGAAGGTCTAGGGCATGACTGTACACTGCTGTAGACTCTATAAACACTGTATACTGAGGCTACACTAAATTTACCCAAAAACCTTTTCTTTCTTTAATAGCAAGTGGAACTTAGCTTACTGTAAACTTTTTACTTTATAAAAATTATTGCTATTTTAACTTTTTTACTGTTTTGTAATAGCAGCTATCTTAAGACACAAACACATAGTATAGCTATATGAAAATATTTTCTTTCTTTATATCCTTTTTCTATGAGCTTTTTTTCTTTTTTTTATTATTATTATACTTTAGGTTTTATGGTACATGTGTGCAATGCGCAGGTTAGTTACATATGTATACATGTGCCATGCTGGTGCGCTGCACCCACTAACTCGTCATCTAGCATTAGGTATATCTCCCAATGCTGTCCCTCCCCCCACCCCTATGAGCTTTTTTTCTATTCCATACACATGGAACATACAACATATGATTTTTGGGGGTCTAGATTCTTTCATATAACATAGTGTCTCCAAGGTTCATTTTGTGGGATGTATCAATACGGGGTTTCACTATGTTGGCTAGGCTGGTCTCGAACTCCTGACCTCAGGTGAACTACCCACCTCGGCCTCCCAAAGTGCGGGGATTACAGGTGTGAGCCACCGTGCCCAGCCGTTTTATCAATTATTAATAATGAGCTATTAACATCTCCAACTATTGTGGTAGAACTGTCTATTTCTCCCACCAATTCTGTCAATTTTGCTTTATATGTTTTGGGGATCTGTTGTTAGGTATGAAGATGTTTATGATTGGTATATTTTCTTGATGATTTGATTGTTTTATCAATATGTAATGTTGTTCTTGGACTCTTATAACAAGTTTGCATTAAATTCTATTTTGTCTGATAGAGTATAGCAACCTCAGCTCTCTTTTGGTTACTATTTTTATGGAGCTTTTTCCCAACCTTTCACTTTCAGCCTGTGTGTTTCACTGGATCTAAAGTGAATCTCTTATAAGGAGCGCCTATCTGGATCCAGTGATTTTTTTAAAAGCCATTTTATCAGTCTCTGCTTTTTATTTGGAGCGTTCAAGCCCTTTACATTAAGAGTAATTAATTACAGATCTGCAAAGAATTACTTCTGCCATTTTGTTACTTGGTTTTTAGATCTCATCATATCTTTTTTCTATACTGATGTTTTATATTTCTTTTGTTTTTTATTTCCTCATTTTTGTTTAACTGATTGTTTTAGAGTACCATTTTGATTCCCTTCTTATTTCCTTCTCTGTGTTTATTTTGCTTTGTTAGTGGTTGCTCTAGGGATTACAATTAATATTTAAACCTTATAACAACCTACTTTGAATTTATACCAACTTAGCTTCAATAGTATTAAAAAAATCTCTGTTTCTATATGGCTCCATTCCTCCACTTTATGTTGTTATTGTCACAATTTACATCTTTATTCATTGTGTAACCTTTAACCTAGATTTATAATTATTGTTTTATGTATTTGTCATTTAAATTACATAAGAAAAAGAGGAGTTACACACCAAAACTACAATAATACTGACTTTTATATTTACCTGTGTAGTTGTCTTAACCAGGGCTCTTTATTTGTTTGTACGACTTTGAGTTACTCTCTAGTGTTCTTTCATTTTAACTGGAAGGATTCCTTTATCCACTTCTTGTAGGATAGGTCAACTAATGACAAATCTTCTCAGCTTTCGGTTATCTGAGAATATCTTAATTTCTTCTTCATTTTTTTCCTGATATAAAATTCTTGGTTGACTGTTTCTGTTAATCTTGTTGAGGATCCCTTGTCCTTGATGAATCACTTCTCTCTTCCTGTTCATAAGATTCTCTCTTTATCTTTTGTTAGTTTTATTATAATGTGTCTCGGTGTAAATCTCTTTGTGTTTATCCTATGTGGAATTTGCTCAGCTTCTTGAATCTGTGGGTTCATGTCTTTCATCAAATATGGCAAGTTTTGACCTGGATCCCACAGCTGTCGTGTGTTAATCATAAACATTCTCATCTACTGTAGCCCTTCTTCCTGCCATGCTTTGGTTGAGAAATCTCTCCGTGGACTCAGGCAGGGGCTATCATCTCCATTCTACAGATAGAGAAACTGAGTTTTAGGAAGCACTGCAACAGCCTGGCCCATCCATTATGTTATTCTGTAATATTGTTGATTGCTCTTGATGCACTGGGTGCTGGGGAGTCAAGAGCAATGCTGGGTATTGTGGGTGTGTCAGGGACCCTCTCCCCACCACTATAACACATGCCCTTTCTCCTCTCCCTGCTCCAGATGGCAGAGGAGAGGTGAAGGGTGCTGTCTTTCTCTATCCTATCTCCAGCACCTCTGCCACCTCCTTACAACCTCCGGGAAGCACAGGTCACCATCTTAAACAACACCAGGTGTAATTACCTGTTTGAACAGCCCTCTAGCCGTAGTATGATCCGGGATTCCATGTTTTGTGCTGGTGCTGAGGATGGCAGTGTAGACACCTGCAAAGTGAGTGCCTGTACCCCACCAGGGAATCCCACCCTCTCCAGCTCTAGACCTGAGAGCAACTACCATTTCTCCCCCAACCACTTCCAACCCATTGCTTGGATTTCTTAGGAGAAAACCAGCGCAGTCTTAGTTACTGAGCCTACAAAATATGCTTCTCATTTTTCATAAATTCTGCCTACACTGATTAACCCACCAACCCCTGGAGGCTGTTGCCCCACTTTGAAAGTGTAGAAACTGAGACTTGATTCCATGGGAAGGAGTAAGGTTTGCATTCTGTCTGCCTAGCCCCACAGCCCCTCCTGCTCTCATGACCTCTCTGCTACCCCACCCACTCTGCCCCAAGCTGGGCTCACACATGCTGCTCCCCAGGGTGACTCAGGTGGACCCTTGGTCTGTGACAAGGATGGACTGTGGTATCAGGTTGGAATCGTGAGCTGGGGAATGGACTGCGGCCAACCCAATCGGCCTGGTGTCTACACCAACATCAGTGTGTACTTCCACTGGATCCGGAGAGTGATGTCCCACAGTACACCCAGGCCAAACCCCTCCCAGCTGTTGCTGCTCCTTGCCCTGCTATGGGCTCCCTGACTCCTGCAGCCATTCTGAGTGCACCAGAAACTGTGAGGCTGCAGTGAGGACCACAGTATTGGCTCACCTCCTCTGGGCTGTGGGCACTTCAGGGACAGGGTTGGGACTGCCTGCTGGATCGGATTCCAGCCCCTTTTGTCTCATTTGCTAATAAATACGTGTGCATGTTCAAGCTGATGCCTTGCAGAGCTTTCTGTGGACCTAAGGGGCTTCGTGGACAACTCCTTCCTCTTCACTCATGTCCAGTCCAGGCCAAGACCCCACCTGAACTCCTAAATTGTTATCCAGGTTTTTGTTGTAAACAGCAGGACTCTCTGGTTATTTCAATCGGAAAGATAATTGATGGAAAAGCAGTAGTACTTCAATGTGTCAGGGGGGTGGGAAGACATGGATTGAGGGTGCCATGGAGGAAATGCTGCCAGTGCTCCCATCCTAGGGTTCCCAATCACACAAATGCCAGATGTTCCTGATCTTATTTTGGTCACTCCAATGGTTGACCTAAAACCAGGACATGGGTGCAGGTAGTTTATCTGGAAGGTGATCCCAGGAAGCAAAGATGCGAAAGTGGAGAAACCAAGGCAGGAAAGGCACAAATGCCAATGAATTTGCTCAAACTGGGAGAAATGGAGCCACAATCCTGTGGGGGCTTCAGCATTGGCCCACTGAGGACAAGGACGCCAGGGGTGAGTGTTTCTCTCTTGCCCCCTGACCCCACAAGTTGAGGGAGGTCCTGGGGGCATGGTATGATGCTCCAGAGCTGTAGCAGTCCCTAGGTGAGGCTGTGGGCACCCCGGCAGCTGCTGTAGCAGCACCATAAGGTGGCTGGCATGGGGGAGGGGGTATGTCTTCCCCCTGCCTTGAGGTTCCTGACCCCAGCATCAGCTTGGCCAAGGAACCAGTCCAACAAGGTAAATGCTGCAGGCTCCCAGAACTGGGAAAACGATCTGCATTTTGCCAAGATCCAAAAATGCTGTGAGCACAAGAAGGTGCAAGAAGCTCTGGCCTAGGCAGCCCCTGATCCCATCCCCACCCCACAGCCCCTGCTCCTTTGAAAATGCAACCACTTGAAGCAAACTCTCCCTGCTCACCGTTAGCCTTGGGAGGAAGGCTGTAGAGGGGCTCTGGTTCCGCAAACCATGGAGGATGGGCAGTCACAGGTGGTCCCTGCCTACGATGTCCTCCCACTCTTCAGGACCACATCACTCACCAGTGGGGGGCTGACCCATTAGCAGGTGGAATTGCCAGTCCTGCTAAATTGTAGAGGGAGTGTCATGATACAGTGGACGTGCTATCCTCCTATCCCATGCATGCATTGGGGTCAGGGGAGGGTCTTCCTGCTGAGGAGACCTGGCCTGTCCACATAGAAGAATACTGAGACTGGAAAAGTGTGGGCAGATTCCAAGGTAGGACTGGAGTGGATGTAGCTGGTTCTGAGGGACAGGAGGTGAGTCCAGCAGCTCTTTCTAAGTTTGAGGGTGTTCTGCAGGTGAGCAGGTCTATGCAAACCTATCCTGAAAGGCCAAGGGAGTCAACAGGCCAAAGAAAGAGGCTGGCAAATCCAGTGTCTAAGAAATAAACATTTAATAGGAACTTACAAACTGAAGCGATGTCTTGGTTGTCCATGAGATGGTGGATCTCCACACCCTGCAGAAAGTATTCTTTATATCACAAGATTTTTTTTTTTTTGTAAAACAAGTGCAATTGGTTATGCCTCAGACATTCTAGCAAAATCTTGACCACTGGGGAGACTAGAGAGGCATCTTTATGAGGAGTTATCTGTGTGACAGGGACAGCTTAGTATGCTGGAGCGAAACATGGTCATCATGGGGTTTTCACTTCAAGATGGTGTCACTCTTGCCATACAAAAGACTGTTTTTCTATACGTCTAGGGACATTCCAGTGGAGTTGAACAAGTAGAGACGGACTTTTTTTTTTTTTTTTTGAGACGGAGTCTTGCACTGTTGCCTGGGCTGGAGTGCAGTGGCATGATCTCGGCTCACTGCAACCTCCACCTCCAGGGTTCACACGATTCTCCTGCCTCAGCCTCCCAAGTAGCTGGGATTACAGGTGCACACCACAACACCCGGCTAATTTTTTTGTATTTTTTTTTTTAGTAGAGACGGGGTTTTACTATGTTGGCCAGACTGGTCTCGAACTCCTGACCTCATGATCCTCTCACCTTGGCCTCCCAAAGCGCTGGGATTACAGGTGTGAGCCACTGTGCCTGGCCTAGAGATGGACTTTGGCCAGAGGGAATGACTTCAGAGATAAAAGGTGATGTCCACAGCCCAGAGTGCCCATTGTGGGTGTCAGCAGGGCCTCAGGGTTCCAATGTCATATGCTAGCAAGGCAAGAGGAAAGGTGGGGACTAAGAGTAGCCCTGGGATTGGAGGAGCCAACTGGAAGGAGAGTGGAGCTGGAGCACCTCAGGGTGGGGTGATGGAATAAGGATAGGGTGTAGCGGCTGCCTGTGAAAGGAGCAGAGATCTAGAGGAATGTGGGGAATGGGCAGGCAGGTTCGGACCTTGGGTAGGAAATCCACATGGGTGGGGGGATAGTCAGAGTCCAGAGGACTCAGAGCTTTTGCTGCCATGGCCAAGCCCTGTTGGGATGCTGGCATCTGCCCTGCCCAGGACTCCCACCCCCAGGCCATGGGAGACAGAGGCTACATCTCCAGGCATCGAATGAATAGACACCAAGGGTGACAGGCAGGGAGGGATTTGGAGAATTCGGGGGTGTCTTAGTGAATTCTTACGTTGCTATAAAGGAATACCTGAGGCTGGGTAACTTATACAGAAAAGGGGTTTATTTGGCTCATGGTTCTGCAGGCTGTACAAGAAGCATGGCACCAACATGGTGAGGCCTCGAGAAGCTTCCATTCATGGCGGAAGGTGAAGCAGGAGCACATGTGTCCCATGGCAAGAGCAGTAGCGAGAGAGATGCCAAACAACCAGCTCTCACATGAGCTAACAGAGCAGGAACTCACTCATTACTGCAGGGAGGGCACCAGGCCATTCACGAGGGACCCGCCCCCATGACCCTAACACCTCTCACCAGACCCACCTCCAACAGTGAGGCTCCCATTTCACGTGAGATTTGGAGGGGACAGACATCCAAACCATATCACCGGTGAACCAATATGGTCTATGGTCAGGAAGAGATAGTTAGGCTGGGTCACATCAAGGAAGAGCAGGAGACGACCAAGCACAGACAGTGGGAGGGGGAGCAAGCAGAAGGAACAGCGTGTGCCAGGGCCCTGAGGTGGGAAGGAACCTGGGTGTCTCCACCCTGAAACCAAGGGTAAAATAATGACAGCAGCATCTGCGGGGCCAGGCTCTATTGCGAGGGCTGAGCCTGCGTTAACTCACTTCTTCCTCACCCTGAGGCTGCTCCCCGGTGAGGCCCCAACAATGTGGCTCCCAGTGCCTGCCTGCCTGGGTTTGAATTTAATCCATTTACGTTCAAGGTTGTTATTGATAGGAAAGGACTATTTCCTTCATTTTGTTATTTTATTTTTTTTTTTTGAGACGGAGCCTCACTCCGTCGCCCAGGCTGGAATGTGGAATGTAGTGACACCATTTCAGCTCACTGCAACCTCCACCTCCCGGTTCAAGCGATTCTCCTCCCTCAGCCTCCCGAGTAGCTGAAACTACAGGCCTGCGCCACCACGCCTGGCTAATTTTTGTATTTTTAGTAGAGATGCGGTTTCACTGTGTTGGCCAGTCTGGTCTCGAACTCCTGACCTCAGGTGATCCACCCGCCTTGGCCTCCCACAGTGCTGGGATTACAGGTGTGAGCCACCACGCCCAGCCCATTTTGTTAATTGTTTTCTGGTTATATATCCTTTCTTCCTCTCTTCTTGTTATCATTGCAGTTTGGTGGTTTTTGGTAGTGATAGGTTTAATTATTTTCTCTTTTCCTTTTATATATCCGCTCTACCAGTGAGTTTTATACTTTTATGTGTTTTCAAGTTAGTGATTATCACCTTTCTGCTTCCAGATGTAGGACTCCCTTCAGCATTTCTTGCAAGACTAGTCAGTCTAGTGGCGATTAATTCCCTCAGTTTTTGTTTGTCTGGAAAAGACTTTACTTCTCCCTCATTTCTGAAAGATAGCTTTGGCTAATAACTTTCTGCTTTCAGCACTTCGACTATATCACTCCTCTCCTGGCTTCAAAGGTTTCTGCACAGAAATCTGCTGTTTGTCTAATGGAGATTCCCTCATATGTGACTTGACACTTTTCTCTTGCTGTTTTTAGAATTCTCACTTTGTCTTTGAGTTTTGACAGTTTGACTTTGATGTGCCTTAGAGAGGACCTTTTTGGGTTTAATATATTTGGGATACTTTGAGCTTCTTGGGTCTAGATGACCATATCTCTCTCCAGACTTGGGAAATTTTCATTAAATAGGTTTTCTATGCTTTATCCTCACTCTTCTCTCTCTGGAACTCCCATAATACAAACATGCGTATGCTTAATGGAGTCCCTTAAGTCTTACAGACTTTCTTCTTTCCAATCCTTTTTTTTTTTCTCCAATTGGGTAATTTGAAACAACCTGTCTTCCAGTTCAGAGAATCTTCTGCTTAACAAGTCTACTATTGAAGCTATTATATTTTTTTACTTGATGAATTGAATTTCTCAGCTGCAGGATTTTCTGTTTTGTTCCTTTTTAATGGTTTTTTATCTGTTTGTTGAATTTCTCATTAATATGTTTTCCTGATTTTGTTGAATTGCCCATCTGCATTTTCTTGTATCTCATTTAGTTTTCTTTTCCTTTCTTTCTTGAGATGGAGTTTCACTCTTGTTGCCCAGGCTGGAGCGCAATGGCATGATCTTGGCTCACCTCAACCTCTGCCTCCCAGGTTCAAGCGATTCTCCTGCCTCAGCCTCCTGAGTAGCTGGGATTACAGGCATGTGCCACCACGCCTGGCTAATTTTTTGTATTTAGTAGAGACGGGGTTTCACCATGTTGGTCAGGCTGGTCTTGAACTCCCGACCTCAGGTGATCCACACCCCCTTGGCCTCCCAAAGTACAGCCATGAGCCACCGCGCCTGGCCTCATTTAGTTTTCTTAAGATCATTATTTTGAATTTATTTCTGACAGTTCACTGGTTTCCTTTCCCATTGGGGTCTGTTACTAGACAGTTATGTTCCTTTGGTGCCAAATTTTCTTGCTGCTTCATGTTTCTTGTGTCCTTGCACCGATGTCTGTACATCTGGTGGAACAATCGCGTCTTCCAAAGTTTCTAGAGTGGCTTTCATAGAGATAGACTTTTACCTGCAGTTGGGTCTTAGTGTGCTGGTTGGAAAGGGTGTGGTGGCTGTGTTTCCAGATAGGTGCAGTGATATGGTCTCCATGCAGCTCTTCAGCTGTGTTGAGCATCAGCAATAACTGTGGGTGCCTCGAGGCCCAGGCTGTAGAGATTTGTGCAGTGGTTGTTAATGTCCTTGATGTCAAGGGCTTTTCGGATTCTCCTATTCTTATTTTCCCTACAATGGGGACATGCAGCCAAAGGGGACCTTTTAGTGTCGAGTTTGATATGGCCCACAAGACAATGCAGTGGCACTGGCTTTCATTTGCAGGTGCTTGGACTAGCTGTGGGTCTGGGGTCCTAGGCTCAGGGCCTGGCGTACAAATTGAGGCAAGGCCTGGGTCATTGGGTGCAGGTTTACTCTCTGTGGCAGGTTGAATGTGCATTGCCCACAAAGCCAGGATCTGTACTTCTGACACACTTCCTAGCAGTTCAGGCCCAGGGGGCTGGGTTGTAGCTGTGATTCTACCGTGGGGGGCAGAGCAACGGCCCAACTCTGGGGAAGATATGGTGCTGTTCAGGTTTAAACCTGGGGATCAGGGTATGGCTGCCACTCTGGGACCTGAGCCAATAGGGCTCAGTGTAACTCAGAGTTCAGGGGCTCAGCATAACTGAGGATTCAGGGGCTCAGCGTAACTCAGGGTTCAAGGGCTGAGGCTCCATGCAGTAGTGACTCTAACCCGAGAAGGTAGGGCTTGGCAGTATCCCAGACTTCATGAGGCCAGATACACTGGCAGAGTGGCAGAGCACAGCAGTCATTTCAGTCCTGTTGGGGAGGGAGGTGGCAGGAAACAGCACATTCCAGGTGAAGGCAGGGAGCAGCGCAGGGAGACTCCACTTTCCAGGGGGAGTGCTGTCTCCGCAGCTCTATCTCTAGAAGGCTAATCCGGCTCCAGGGATGCAAGGTGCTGGAGCTGGCCCACAGGGCTGTGTCTCAGCTCAGCCACTGCTGAGCCAATGTTTCCCTGGGATGCGAGCTACTACATCAGGTCAGCCCCTGGATTCACAGCTGCTCAGCTCAGCCAGGGCAATGATCTCTTGGGGGCAGTGGGCTGCTTTAGCTTAGGCCTGTGGAATGTGACTATTCTGGGTAGCCCTGGCACCGTTTCCTGGAATGCAGCACGCTTCTCCAACTTCGGCTCTGAGCAGCCAAGGTGCTGTTTTCCCGGGAGGCAGGTTGTGGCTTCAGCTCTGGCCTGAGCGGAGAAGGGGGAAGGTTAGGTGGAGCACCTCCACCACTGCTTGGCCCCAGGAGCAAGGGTGTGAGCAAGCTGCTCACGGCTCAGTTTAGGGGTGTGAAGCCACCAGGCTGAGGTTGTTCAGTGGTGGCTTAGTCTCAGGGATAAAGGGCAACTGTGGCTACTCAATCTCAGGGCAAGATATGCTCTGGCTGTAGTTCCAATTCAACGCTGGCGTAGTGCGGTAGCCACATGACCACAGGAAATGGGCTCACTGTGGGCTCCTCTGCAGGGAGCTCAGCTCTGCGGCCTCAGTCAGCCCCCTTGCCTGGGCTTAGTGCCTGTGAGGACAGGGGACGCCAGTGGTGAGGGCTGTAGGTGTCCAAGGTGCTAGTGAGGCTCCTGGGATCCCCTGCTTACCTCCTTGCCTCATTCCCCGCTGATCCTGGTTGGGGACTGGGGTGCAGGCCCAGTGTTTCCTTCTGTTCTTCATGCGGCCATCCTGAGTTTCTCCGCTCACCAGGTTTCTGTTACTCCTCTAAAGCACGCTGGTGCTCTTCCTCAGTTATTTTCATTAAAAGTTAATTGTTGGCCAGGCGCGGTGGCTCACACCTGTAATCCCAGCACTTTGGGAGGCCAAGGCGGGCAGATCATGAGGTCAAGAGATCGAGACCATCCTGGCCAACCTGGTGAAACTCTGTCTCTACTAAAAATACCAAAAAAAAAAAAAAAAAAAAAAAAAAAAAAAAAAAGCATGGTGGCAGGTGCCTGTAATCCCAGCTACTTGGGAGGCTGAGGCAGAATTGCTTGAACCCGGGAGGCAGAGGTTGCAGTGAGTTGAGATCATGCCATTGCACTCCAGCCTGGGCAAAAAGAGCGAAACTCTGTCTCAAAAAACAAAACAAAAACAAAAACAAATATTGTTTATTCATTGTTCTCTCTGTCTTAGTGAGGGGGAGAAGGACAAGAGAACTAGGGGGGCCGCGCATGGGTGGCCCGCACCTGTAATTCCAGCACTTTGGGAGACCAGGGCAGGAGGATCGCTGGAGGCCAGGAGTTCAAGACCAGCCTGGATAACATTTTGCTCTACAAAAAATTTAAAATAAAAATGGGCCTGGCGTGGTGGCTCATGCCTGTAATCCCAGCACTTTGGGAGGCCGAGGTGGGAGGATCACGAGGTCAGGAGTTCGAGACCAGCCTGGCCAACATAGTGAAACCCCATATCTACTAAAAATACAAAAATTAGCTGGGCATGGTGGTGCACGCCTATAGTCCTAGCTACTCGGGAGGCTGAGGCAGGAGAATCACTTGAACCCGGGGGGCAGAGGCTGCAGCGAGCCGAGATCGCCCCACTGCACACCAGCCCGGGCGACAGTGTGAGACTTAGTCTCAAAAAAATAAAATAAAATAAAATAAAAAATAAAAATAAAAACGTATCTGGGTGTGGTGGCCCGCACCTGTGGTCCCAGCTACTTGCGAGGATGAAGTAAGAGGATTACATTGAGCCTGGGATGCTGAGGCTGCAGAGAGCCAAGATCTCACCACTGTACTCCAGCCTGGCCAATAGAGGGAGACCCTGTCTCAAAAATAAAATAAAATAAAATAAAATAAATAAAATAAAATAAAATAAAATAAAATAAAGAAAAAAAGAGAAAGGAAGGAAATTGTGACACATGCTGCGATATGGATGAGCCACGAAGACACTGTGCTCAGTGAAATAAGCCAGTCACAAAAAACGAACACCGTGTGATTTCACACATATGAAGTACTTAGAGGAGCCAAAAGCGTAGAGACAGAAAGCAAAACAGAAGTTGCCAGAGACTGACAGGGCGGGAGCAGAGCCTCACTTTAGTTTTGGCACCTGGCTCTGGTTGTGACGCCTGCACCATCTCCCTGGAGGGGCTGGTCAGAGCTGGGCTCCCACTGACTGATGTGCCAAGGTGAGGCCCCCACTGTACCTCTGCTCCCACCCTTCTGCACCACCCGCCCAGCTCCCACCCCTCTGCACCAGCCACCCAGCTCCCACCCCTCTGCACCACCCACCCAGTTCCCACCCCTCTGCTCCCACCCCCTGCAGCACCCGTCCAGCACTCCTCTGACTTTCAGGGGCAGCAAGGGCCAGGCACAGGGAGTGGACAGCAGAGTCCCTCTCAGGAGGAGCCTCCTTCAGGGAGGTGGAGGTGGAAGAGGCCAAGCCCTTGGCCAGCACAGCTCTCAGAGGCAGGAGCTTAGAGGTGGCACAAAGCGGGCTGTGTTCTTGCGCTAGCCCAGCCTAAGGGCACCTTTCCATGTTTTGTTTTGTTTTGTTTTTTGTTTTTTGTTTTCACACAGACTTTCGCCCTGTCACCCAGGCTGGAGTGCAATGGTGCGATCTCGGCTCACCGCAACCTCTGCCTCCCAGGTTCAAATGATTCTCCTGCCTCAGCCTCCAGAGTAGCTGAGATTACAGGTGCCCACCACCATGCCCAGCTATTTTTTGTACTTTTAGTAGAGACAGGATTTCACCATGTTGGCCAGGTTGGTCTGGAACTCCTGAACTTGTGATCCACCCGCCTTGGCCTCCCAAAATGCTGGGATTACAGGCGTGAGCCACGGCACCCGACCTGCCTTTCCATGTTTTGCTGGCAGTTCAGGGGCCTTCTTTCTAACTCGAGGCTGACAGGGTTTGGCGCCCAGAAGGAGAGTCATCTGGGCCAGGACTCCAGAAGCACCAGCTGAGGTTGAGGGGACTTGGTGGAAGGGATAGTTAGCAGCCTGGCCAGAGGGGTGCCAGGACTCACCCAAATGCACACTGGAGGGGATGTTCAGATGGCACGAGAACGGGGATCACACATGCTCGTTCACACACGTGCACTTGAAGATGCACGCACACACACGCACCCAGACACACACACCCGCCTAGCCTCTCCTGCACGCGGGGGGCACGCACACATGAGGACACTCCTCCTCGCCTGCATGCCTGACCTGGGGAAGAAGCCCATCTGGTGGGAGGCACCCCCCTCCCACCCTCCATCTGCCATGGCCCAAGTGCTGGCCCCGAGCCCGTGCCCAGGAAGACTCAACACAGGCCCTTTGTCCCTTGGGATCAGGGCTCCCAAGAGGGGGATTTACTGAGCATTTATTTCCTGCCCCGGACACGCCCCAGTCCTCATTCTGCCAGGAGAGGGGAACAATAAGGCCTTCTCCTGCCCGCAGAGGTGGCCCCGGGCTGGGTGGCCCCGGGCCGGCTGGCCCTTGTGTGTCTGGAGTCAGGTTAGGGCCACAAGTCCCCGGCCTCCCTGCCCTTCAGGTGTGGGGCTTGGGAAGACCCCTCTGTGGCTCTGCAGCCTGAGGCACAGCAGACAAGAGGGTCTCCATGTGCAGCCCATGCAGCAGCCAGGGCCTCCCTGCAGCCCCTGGGCCAGGCTGGGCCTCTGCGGGAAGCCCCCAGCCTCACTGGAGGCAAGAACCTGAGTCCCTGGCTCAGATCTCCGGGTAGGACTGGCCTGACTGAGACCCTGGGCAAAGCCAGGAGCTGACACCTCCTAGGGGCCTCAGTGGATCCCTGGGACTCAGGAACCGGAGGGAACGTCCTGCTGGCTGGGAAAGGGGCAGGATCAGAAGCCCAGGGACCTTTGCCCCAACCCCAGCAGGCCAAGGCCAGGCTGTGCATGTGACTTGTCCTTGAGCAGCTGCTGCTGGGGAAGGAGGCCCTGAGGGAAGGCACCGCAGCCTTGTGCTCCTGAAACCCGAAGCTCCCACATGCCCGCCGCGCCCTCACTGAGTTCCCATTGGTACCATGCTCTGTGCTAAGCGTTTTATCTGTACTTTCCCCAAAGAAACTTAATACTTTTATTGGAAAACCAGAACGCCTAACCGCACATTTTGCCTAATCTTTCATGTAATTAACCTTTCATTAGTGCAAGTATTGAAAGTAGAATACACTATTCCCAAGTTTCAAGTTGAGGGAGGCGGGATTCCCGGGTTCTGGTTGTACATTCCCATTTTCACTGATCCGTTCAGTGGTCAATGGATTCTTGGGTTGCTTTCGTGTCAGCTACTGTGAATAATCCTGCTATGAACATGAGTATACAAATATCTCTTCAAGGCTGGGCGCAGTGGCTTACACCTTCACCCTGGCACTTTGGGAGGCCGCAGAGGGCAGATCACCTGAGGTCAGAAGTTCAAGACCAGCCTGGCCAACATGGCGAAACCCCATCTCTACTAAAAATACAAAAATTAGCTAAGCATGGTGGCAGGTGCCTCTAATCCCAGCTACTCTGGAGGCTGAGACAGGAGAATCACTTGAACCCAGGAGGCGGAGGTTTCAGTGAGCCAAGATCGCACCACTGTACTCCAGCCTGAGCGACAGAGCAAGACTCCGTCTCAAAAACAAACAAAACTAAACCACCCCAAAAACCAAAAACAAATATCTCTTGAAGACCTTCCTTTCAGTTCTTTTGGGTGTATACTCAGAAGTGGAATTGCAGCTGGGCACGGTGGCTCATGCCTGTAATCCCAGCACTTTGAGAGGCTGAGGCGGGCGGATTACCTGAGGTCAGGAGTTGGAGACCAGCCTGGTTAACATGGCGAAACCCCGTCTCTACCAAAAATACAAAAATGAGCCAAGTGTGCTGGCGCGCGCCTGTAACCCCAGCTACTTGGGAGGCTGAGGCAGGAGAATCGCTTGAACCCGGGAGGTGGAGGTTGCAGTGAGCTGGGATCACGCCAATGCACTCCAGCCTGGGCGACAAGAGCGAAACTCCATCTCAAAAAAAAAAAAAAAAAAAATTTGTTCCAGAGAAGTGAGGAGAGCCCAGCGGGAGCCCGCAGTGGGGACAGCCTGGGCAGAGACTTGGGGAGATCCCCATTCTGGGTGGAAGGGACCCAGGACCACTGTTTTCCCAAGAAAGTCCCATGAAGGAGCAGCCATGCCTCTAGGCCCCACCCGGCCTTCAGGGAGTCCCCAGGCTTTAAGGGGACTCCTGGCTCAGGGCCAGGCCCTTGGTGCTGGAGGAGGTTGTAGGTGGAGGACAGGGGGCACCAAGAGGGCAGCCAGGACCCCTAGGCTGCAGACAAGAAAGGGACTGTGGGGTCCACCGGGTCTGGGCCACATCAAAGAGTGTGGTCGAAGACCCGCCCCTAGGAGCTGAAAGCCAGGGCACTGCCAGGCCTGAGAGGCCCCAAACAGCCCTTGGGCCCAGGAGGGCGAAGCTGGGAGTAGAGGGCAGCGCTCCCACCCCGCCCCGCCCCCAGGGGGCGCCCCGGGCCCGGCGCGAGAGTGGGCAGAGGGGGCGCCAGGCCGCGGGAGAGGAGGCCATGGGCGCGCGCGGGGCGCTGCTGCTGGCGCTGCTGCTGTCGCTAGAGGGACTCAGGAAGCCGGGTGAGCTCGGGGCGCTGCTGGCGGGACGGGGGTGGGGGGGCGGTGGGGAGGACGGGAGGTGGAGGCCGCGGGGAGCTCACTTCTTGTCTCCTGCAGAGTCGCAGGAGGCGGAGCTGTTGTCAGGTAGGGCGCCCAGGACACGCGATTCCTGCCAGGGCCGTTGGGCCGAGGTGGACGGGGGCGGTGGGGGCGTAGCGGGGGGGCCTCTACTGCTCTCTCGCCCACGCCCCCGGGATCGAGAACTCTGTTGGTGTGGAAAGTAACTAATGGGCGCTCGAGGGGGATGGGCGGGCCCTGCAGAGCACGTGGGAGGGTCTCCAGTGTCGCCTACTTCCTGCTGCACACACGCGAGGGGACCCTGGGTGGGCAAAAACGTGGTTTCCCGGACTGGGTTGAAGGGGAGAAAGGGAGAGGTCGGGCTTGGGGAGCTGCCTCCTGCGACTCAGCAGTTCCTCTGACCATCCGAGGACCATGTGGCCAACGGGTCGTCACGTCGCGCATCGTGGGTGGAGAGGACGCCGAACTCGGGCGTTGGCCATGGCAGGGGAGCCTGCGCCTGTGGGATTCCCACGTATGCGGAGCGAGTCTGCTCAGCCACCGCTGGGCGCTCACGGCGGCGCACTGCTTTGAAACGTGAGTGGGGCTGCGAACGGAGGGGTGCGGGGACGGGCAGGAGCAGGGCTGGGGGGAGTGCCACCGAACTTCACCTATGGTCTGATGCCAGACTTGGGCGTGAATGTTGTGCGTGGATGTGGCCTGGTGTTTGTTCTCCTGAGCCCCAGGCTGTGCTGCAGCCGGTTACACCCACTCCAGTTCCCTTTGGGTCTCCTGGAGGGAACCCTGTTCAGGTTCTTCCAGAATGTTCTTCCAGAACATTTCCACGCACTTTTGGGTATTCTCTCCCTTTTTCTTTCAACCCAAAGTTCACCACCGTCCATCCCACCCTCATCCCCGCTCCTGGTGGACGGTGCAGTACAGTGTGGGGCACCGAGCCAAGGCCAGCACACCCGGCCGCTGTGTGGGCTCCATCCTGCCAAGCCCGCATTGGCCTGGTGCATCTGCCCATTCCTCCTTGGGCTGCATGGGGGTGCCCCTGGAGGCCTTGGCTCAGTGCAAGGGTCCTTGGGACACCTCTGGGAGGTGACAAGACCCCACCCTCCTGCTGCAGGAGCAGGTCCTAGGACTTTGGTTGTGGTCTGTCTGGGCTCCTTCATTTCCGCAGGGGACCCTGGGTGTTAGCAAGTAGCAGCAACGCCACAGTCCCCCCTTCTGGACTGGACCCCTGTTGTGCTCAGGTAGCCAGCCCTCCGTCCAGGGCCCCTGACTGCTCTCTTCTCTTCTACCAGCTATGGTGACCTTAGTAATCCCTCCGGGTGGATGGTCCAGTTTGGCCAGCTGACTTCCATGCCATCCTTCTGGAGCCTGCAGGCCTACTACACCCGTTACTTCGTGTCGAATATCTATCTGAGCCCTCACTACCTGGGGAATTCACCCTACGACATTGCCTTGGTGAAGCTGTCTGCACCTGTCACCTACACTAAACACATCCAGCCCATCTGTCTCCAGGCCTCCACATTTGAGTTTGAGAACCGGACAGACTGCTGGGTGACCGGCTGGGGGTACATCAAAGAGGATGAGGGTGAGGCTGGGGACAGGCGGGTCAGGGAGGAACTGTCTTTGTTCACCTGTTCCCCTGCATAGGCACAATAGCCCCCTGCTTGGTCTGGGGGTGCAGGCTATGCCCCTCTTGCTCGCAGTCTCTCCTCACCTGCCAGGGCAGGGACCAAACACCCAGTTCTCTCCCTTCCAGGGGCTGTGGGGGCCAGAAGGAGAGTGTGAGAGGGAGGCCAGCTTGGCGCAGGCCTGCGGGTGGTGCGGTGGTGGAGGGTTCTGGAGGGCTTGGCAACATAAACCTCAGACTTGGATTTATTCCTACATCTTTCCACCTCCCCCGGTGCTCACCAATGCCCCAGGCATCAAGCTCGGGGGCTGCCTCTCCAAGCCTCCTGCACTCACCCTACCTCTGGCTGATTCTCCTGCAGCACTGAGCCCATTCCTTTCCCCAGAAACTTCCAAGCCATGCTCAACTGCAGCTCCCACGGAAACCCCTCTGGGGGTCCTCTGGTGGGCCTGCCCTGGCACCTGCATGTCCCCCAACACACATGCCCTGAAAGAAGTGGGCCCAGCATCCGGAGGAACCCCGGGGCCGGCAGCCCTAGACTGGGCGTGTTCCCTGTATCAGGAATCCCTTCCCTCTGCTCCCCCATCTGGCCCATCCCTGCATCATCCCACAACAGTAGTAACAATAACAAACGTGGTTCCTTGAGCACACGCTGTGTGCCTGGCACTGTTCTAGGCATGGGGGCCCAGCAGTGAGCCAGGTGCGGCCTCTCCTCCTGCTGGAGCTCACCTAGGCATGAAGCTGGTAACGTTTTTATACCTATCTTACACATGAGAAAACTGAGAGGGTTATGGAAATTGCCAAGAACTAGTAAATGGAGAAGTCAGGGCCCCTTGCCTTAGAGAGGGTAAGGGATGTCCCCAAGTCACACCCTGGCAGTTGGAAGCGGGAGTGGAGAACTCAGCACTGGAGCCACCTCCCTCTAGAGGAGGGATCCTTTCCCTTCCCTGAGAAGGACCCCTGCTGCAAAGACGAGTGGATATGAGCCAGGGGCACGGCCAGGCTGCCTCTGCCACCCTCTCTCCCCAGCCCAGGGTGGACAGGTCACACCAACCCCAGGCTGCGCCTCAAATCACAGTGCAGGGGAGGCAGGGGGCAGGCACTTCTGGAGCCCCCTGCCTGGTGTGCACCTTTGCTGTGCCCTGCGTTGGCTGGGAGGCCTTGGGCAAAGCTGTTCATCTTACAGTGCCTCAGTTTCCTCCCCTGTGAAATAGGGTAATGATGGTTCCACATCACAGGCTAGTTCCCAGGTTGTTAGTCCCGAGGGCTTAGGAGAGGCCCGGCTGACGGGAAGCGCTGCCTGCAGCTTGGGTCTCATTGTCTTTTGTCATCCTCTGCAGGACAAGGTGCTGGCTGGCACTCTGAGGCAGGAATTGGACAGGTGTGGGTTCCTGTCAGGCTCTGAGACTTCCCCAGTGCCTTGCCGGGGGTCAGCGGGGCAATATCCCCCTGACTCTCCTTATCTGGGAGTGGGTCCTGATGACTGCTGCCTCCCAGGGGTGCTGGGGGGGCCCTAAGAGTGCTGCAACAAGCTTGTGCCCAGGCCTGGAAAGCGCCCAGCTGCTACTGAGGCCAGGGCTGCAGCCAGGCTGCCCCTCCCTCAGGTCTGGCTTTGGATGCTCATCTTAACATCATCTCAGCTGCCTTCACCCTTCCCTCAGCTCCTTTTGGCTAAGGAATCTCTCCATGCGCGCAGGCAGGGCCATTGTTCCCATTCTACAGATAGGGAAAGTGAGGCTGGGGGAGCTCTGACAGCCTGTCCCTCCCCGGGGCCTTCTGTGATGCTGCTGAGGGCCTCTGTTGTGCTGGGGTCTGGGTTGGAGCTGGGGGTAATGGAGATGAATCTGCCAGGCACAGTGGGTGCCCCAGGGCCCCCACCCTCGCAGCCTATGCCATCCTTCCCTAGAGGGGCCTCAGGTTGCTGTGTCTCTCCTTCCCCCTATCGTCCCCACAGCACTGCCATCTCCCTACACCCTCCAGGAAGTTCAGGTCGCCATCATAAACAACTCTATGTGCAACCACCTCTTCCTCAAGTACAGTTTCCACAAGGACATCTTTGGAGACATGGTTTGTGCTGGCAATGCCCAAGGCGGGAAGGATGCCTGCTTCGTGAGTGTCCCTGCCACCACTCCCAGCCCAGGAAAGCATCCTGTGTCCCTGTACCTTATTTGACCCTCATGCCAACCCCGGGAGGTGGAGACTGTTGCCCCACTCTGCAGATGCAGAAACGGAGGCTTGGCTGCTGCCAGAGGGAGGAGGAGGATGTGCACCCCGTCTACCCAGCCCCATAGCCCTTCCCACTCTCAGCCTCTCCCCTGCCCCACTCACTCCGCCCCAGGCTGACCTCAGCCCCGCTGCTCCCCAGGGTGACTCAGGTGGACCCTTGGCCTGTAACAAGAATGGACTGTGGTATCAGATTGGAGTCGTGAGCTGGGGAGTGGGCTGTGGTCGGCCCAATCGGCCCGGTGTCTACACCAATATCAGCCACCACTTTGAGTGGATCCAGAAGATGATGGCCCAGAGTGGCATGTCCCAGCCAGACCCCTCCTGGCCGCTACTCTTTCTCCCTCTTCTCTGGGCTCTCCCACTCCTGGGGCCGGCCTGAGCCTACCCGAACCCATGCAGGCTGGGGCCACTGCCAAGTCAGGCCCTGGTTCTCTTCTGTCTTGTTTGGTAATAAACACATTCCGGTTGATGCCTTGCAGAGCATTCTTCAAATGCAGTGGCTTCATGGACAGCTCATTCTCTCTTGTGCAGACAGCCTGTCTGTGCCCCTGGCTCACACCCACATCTGTTCTGCACCATAGAATCATCTGGTTATTTCGATCAGAAAGAGAATTGTGTGTTGCCCAGGCTGGTCTTGAACGCCTAGGGTGGTCTCGATCCTCCCGCCTCACCCTCCTGAGTAGCTGAAATTATAGACGCACATCATTCTCGGCAATGGAACAAGAGTAGTTCCAGGGTGCCGGGAGCTGGGAAGCCTGGAGTGGGGGTGTGTGCATTGGAAGAAACAATCCTGACTTCCCTCACCCCACAAGGATCCAGCACAGAAACGCCAGACATCCTGATCTTACTATGGTTCCCCAAGGCTGACCTAGGACCAGGACATGGGTGCAGGTAGTTTATCTGGGAGATGATTGCAGGAAATGGGGAAACCGAGGCAGGGAAGGAAGGAACGCCAATGAGCTTACACAAACATGGAGGGTACCATTCTAGGCAACTGGGGTGCAATCCTGTGGGGGCCTCAGCATTGGCCCACTGAGGACAAGGACACCAGGGTGGGCATTTCTCTCTTGACCACTCCCCCCCACCATGCTGAGAGTAGTTGTGGGGCATGGGATGCCTCAGAGCTGGCGCAGCCCCGAGGTGAGGCTCTGAGCATCCAGAGAGTAGGCAATAATGGTTCCCCTTGTGGGACTCCAGCTGGTTCCATGTTTGAAAATCATGGTCCTCCCTTAGCAATGTTTTTTTTAATTTTTATTTTTGCAGTTTATTGCATGAAGGAATTACACTAGTCCAAGTTAAAAGCAGACCCCAAATGGTTACATTAGACAAACTGTGAAGTTTTTAAACTTATAACAGGGGAAAGAAGGGAAATTCTACTCATTACAGGGAAATCCTCACTTAAGTTTCAGTGAGCCACAAATAGTTAAAACCCTTGAACCATCAGCTGATCGTCCTTAGCCAGTCTCACCTCTACAAGGAACTGGCATATGTTCTTGCGCTGGTCACCCTGTAGCTGAATGACTTCTCCATATTCTGGATGCTCAATTACTGTCCCATTGCAGGCAAATTTCCTCTTAAATGCCTTCACTAGTTGCTTTTTATTGTAATCCTTAGTGATCCCTTAGACAGTACTAAGGGTTTTCCTGTTATTTCTCTGTTAAATTCTTGCATGGATCTATTCCTCAGTGCCTGCAGGGAGCAGGTCATCACTCTTACTTAAATCAGCAAAGGGGTGGAAAGAGTGGAGATTCTGGATAGTGGACATACGAGATGATTCCTTTTTCTCAGTGGAAATGGGCAAAACTCGGGCCAAGGCGCCACCAGCCACAGATTTCCAGCCAGAAAAAAAACACCCCAGAGATCCTGTAACATTACGAAGGCTTTGGAATGTCATATTTAAATTGTTTATAGATCAGTTTTATCATCTACCTGTAGACTATATTGGACCCTAAATTCTAAGTTCCTCCAATCCAGTTTTCTCCTATGGAATTATGAAAACTGGAAGCTGCTCTTTCATAAATGCCCTGCGAGCTAAAACGAAACAACTTAACATAAATATCAAGGGACAAGTATTGTGCCTGATGTGTAGACTGCACAGAGAGTTCACCAACGATCCAAGGCCATAACCAGAGACATTTTAACTGCAAAATTGCCGGCTTCATACTGCAGCTTTTCCCAAGACCATCAAAACGAGATTCCATGTCATGGTGGTCCACTTACCTCTCTTAACGCGCACCTTTCTCCCTTGACAGGATAATGTGTAATTAAAATTTTACAGCCAGTAACTGCTTTGGGTAACTTAACAGAACTGGACCTAAAAACATGCTTCACTCCACCTAGTGGGTAACTTTGGCGATATCGCTAACACAACTTGTTCAAATTGTACTAGTGGTCCCTTTTATAGAGTTGGCCCTGTTTTCTGCTTTATTTCAACCCAGCCATGAAATGCTACTCAATGGCTACAATAGCTTTCAGCCAGTTTGCCTGTCATCCTTTTTTTTTTTTTTTGAGACAGAGTCTCACTCTGTCACCCAGGCTGGAGTGCAATGGTGCGATCTCAGCTCACTGCAACCTCCGCCTCCCTGGTTCGAGCAATTATCCTGCCTCAGCCTCCTGAGTATCTGGGAGTGCCACCATGCCCAGCTACTTTTGTAATTTTTAGTAGAGACAGGGTTTCACAATGTTGGCCAGACTGGTCTCAAACTCCTGACCTCTCAATCCACCTGCCTCGGCCTCCCAAAGTGCTGGGATTACAGGCGTGAACCACCATGCCCGGCCTAGTTTTTTGTTTGTTTGTTTTTTTGCTTTTTTTTTTTTTTTAAGAGATAGGGTCTCACTTTGGCACCCAGACTGGAGCCAGTGCAGTGACGTGATCCTAGCTCACTGCAACTTTGAAGTCCTGGGCTCTTTCCACCTCAGTCTTCTGAGTAGCTGGGTCTACAGGTCCACACTACCACCACCAGCTAAGTTGTTTAAAATTATTTTTTGTAGACACAAGTTCTCACTTTGTGGTCCAGGCTGGTCTCAAGTGGGCAGTTAGCCCCAGACCTCCTGCCAGATGCCCCAGCCCAGCCAAGTGGTCCAGAATACATAAATATTTTTTAAACCTGTGAATATACACTTCGAGATATGTGATTTCGTTGTATGCAAATTGTACTTCAAACTGGGAAAAGCCCAACCCCCCAACAGTCTAGTTAATGATACACATGTGGAAGTCCCTGAGGGTAAGTGAACTGAGGTCTGCACCTGATGTCTGAGGAAAGAAGATGAACCAATGAGTGGACGGAGGGTCTGGGACATGGACAAATGCAGTGACACCCACACAGAAGAATGCTGAGGACTGGAGAGGCAGGGATTACGTGGGTGTCACTGTCACCTTTTCCTCTCCAATATGTCTGAATTTGGGTGGTAAATGTAGGGGAAATGTCTGTTGACTTTGTCCTTGGAGGACAGCTCCCCAGGGCCCATCCTCAGCTTCTGCCATCTTGGTCCATCTGGACCGTCCATCCTCGAGTCTGGAAAATTCCAGGCCCTCCACATGGCTCGCTGTGGGGGCTGCAGTCAGGAACTGGCCTCCCAGACCAGCGACGCCCCCACAGAGCTACTCCCTCTGCAGCCTCCCAGGGAGGACTCAACCACTCTTGGGAAGGAGATGAGCAACTGACTCAAACCAGTTTGAGGCTGTTCCAGTGCCTGACACCATTGAGGGCTTCATCCGGGCCGGTCCTCATGTATTAGTCCATTCTCACGCTGCTAATAAAGACATACCTGAGATTGGGTATTTTAGAAAGGAAAGAGGTTTAATTGACTCACAGTTCAGCGTGGCTGGGGAGGCCTCAGGAAACTTACTATCATGGCAGAAGGGAAGCAAACGCGTCCTTCTTCACGTGGTGGCAGCAAGGAGAAGTGCTGAGCAAAAGGGGGAAAATCTCCGTATAAAACCATCAGATCTCGTGCGAATTCACTCTCTATCACGAGAACAGCAGCATGGGGGTAACACTGCCCACGACTCAATTACCTCCCACCAGGTCCCTCCCACAACATGTGGGAATGATGGGAACTA
The DNA here is from genome assembly GCF_028885625.2 of Pongo pygmaeus. Lineage (NCBI taxonomy): Eukaryota > Metazoa > Chordata > Mammalia > Primates > Hominidae > Pongo > Pongo pygmaeus. The sequence continues at coordinate 2,955,552 of NC_072391.2, read as the reverse complement.
CAATTTAAGATGAGATTTGGGCGGGGACACAGCCAAACCGTATCGCCTCAATAAGACGGACTCGTTTTGCCCCAGCAGACGGCTGGCAGCTGCACACATTGTCTCGCTCCTCAGGTGCTGGGGTGTGCTAGGGGCTTGTTTACTGATAGAGAAACCGAGGCTGGGAGTGGCTGCGGGAGGTGCAGTCAGGAACAGGGTCGGAGTGTGGCGCCAGGCCAGGCCGCTCAGGCCCCTTATCACGGAATCTACCGGGGCAGGTGCAAAGGCTGAGCCCAACATCTTTCCTCCATTCACAGGACAGGGCCCAAGCAAGTCAGCTGGAGAGCAGCCGCGGAGGTGGACAGGGTCGCCCCCCGTGGGGCACTTCCTGGCCCCCAGGAGAGGAGGTCAGGAGAGTGGGGTGAGCCCCAGGTTCTAAGCAGGTGCCCGCCTCAGGAGAGATTCAGGGGGATGCTAACCAGGTGCTGTGGGCTGTCTTTGTCCCCCCAAAGTTCATATGTGGAAGCTTGTAAGCATATCTATCAAGAGGTGGGAACTTTGAAGGTAATTATGTTTAGATGAGGTCATGAGCACAGGACCTCCAGTGATGGGTTAGGGCCCTTATAAGAAAAGGAGACCAGGGTTCTCCTCTTCGCCCCTCCCCAAATAAGAGGACACAGTGAGAAGATGGGGGTCTGCTCGCCAGGAAGGAGCCCTCACCAGCAGCCACATCGCTCAGCACCTTGATCCTGGGCTTCCAGCCTCCAGAGCTGTGAGAAACAAACCTCTATTGTCTACCAGCCGCCCACGGCGCGGGATTTGTGTTACAGCAGCCTGAGCTGACCCAGATGCCGAGGAGCAACACACGGACCAGGGCAGGCTGGAGAAACCAGAGCCCGGGAATCCCGCCTCCCTCAACTTGAAACTTGGGAATAGTGTATTCTCTTTTCAACACTTGCACTAGTGGAAGGTTAATTACATGAAAGATTAGGCAAAATGTGTGGTTATATGTCCTGGTTTTCCAATAAAAGTATTGAGTTTCTCTGGGGAAAGTGCAGATAAAATGCTTAGCGGAGGCTGGGTGCTGTGGCTTACGCCTGTAATCCCAGCACTTTGGGAGGCCGAGGCAGGCAGGCAGATCACAAGGTCAGGAGTTTGAGACCAGCCTGGCCAATAAGATGAAACCCCATCTCTACTAAAAATACAAAAATTAGCCGGGCGTGGTGGTGGGTGCCTGTAATCCCAGCTACTCGGGAGGCAGAGGCAGGGGAATCGCTTGAACCCGGGAGGTGGAGGTTGCAGTGATCTGAGATAGAGCCACTTGCACTCCAGCCTAGGCAACAGAGACAGACTTCGTCTCTAAAAAAAAAAAATGCTTAGCACAGGCGTGGCACCAACGGGAACTCAGTGAGTGTGCCGCGGGCGTGCGGGAGCTGTGGTTTCAGGAGCACAAGGCTGCGGTGACTTCCCTCAGGGCCTCTTTCCCCAGCAGCAGCCGCTCAAGGGCAAGTCCACATGCACAGCCCAGCGTAGGCCTGGTGGGGTTGGGGCAGAGGCCCCTGGGCTTCTGATCCTGCCCCTCCCCCAGCCAGCAGGACCTTCCCTCTGGTTCCTGAGTCCCAGGGAGCTGCCAAGGCCCTGGGAGGAAACAGCTCCTGACTTTGCTCAGAGCCTCAGTCAGGACAGTCCTACCCGGAGATCCAAGCCAGGGACTCGTGTTCCTGCCTCCAGTGAGGCTGGGGGCTTCCCGCAGAGGCTCAGCCTGGCCCCCAGGCCACAGGGAGGCCCCGCCAACTGAGTGGGTGCAGATGGAGACCCTCTTGTCTGCTGTGCCTCAGGCTGCAGAGCCACAGAGGGGTCTTCCCAAGCCCCACACTTGGAGGGCAGAGAGGCCAGGGACTTGTGGCCCTAACCCGACTCCTGACACACAAGGGCCACCTCTGCGGGCAGGAGAAGGCCTCATTGTTCCCCTCTCCTGGCAGAATGAGGACTGGGGCGTGTCCGGGGCAGGAAATAAATGCTCAGTAAATCCCTCTCTTGGGAGCCCTGATCCCAAGGGACAAAGGGCCTGTGTTGAGTCTCCCTGGGCACGGGCTCGGGGCCAGCACTTGGGCCATGGCAGATGGAGGGTGGGGGGGAAGCCTCCCACCAGACGGGCTTCTTCCCCAGGTCAGGCATGCAGGCGAGGAGGAGTGTCCTCGTGTGTGCGTGCCCCCTGCATGCAGGAGAGGCTGGGCAGGCGTGTGTGTCTGGGTGCATGTGTGTGCATGCATCTTCAAGTGCACGTGTGTGAACAAGCACATGTGATCCCAGTGTTCGCGCTGTCTGAACATCCCCTTCAGTGTGCACTCTCTTCCTCCAAGTCCCCCCAACCCCAGCTGGTGCTTCTGGAGTCCTGGCTCAGATGACTTTCCTTCTGGGCATCAAACCCTGCCAGCCTGGAGTTAGAAAGAAGGCCCCTGAACTGCCAGCAAAACATGGAAAGGCTCCCTCAGGCTGGGCTGGAGCAAGAACACAGCCCCTTTGTGCCACCTCTGAGCTCCTGCCTCCGACAGCTGTGCTGGCCAAGGGCTTGGCCTTTTCCACCTCCACCTCCCTGAAGGAGGCTCCTCCTGAGAGGGGCTCCGCTGACCTTCCCCCGGCCTGGGCTCTGCTTCCCCCGAAATCAGAGGAGTGCTTGAGGGGGTGCAGAGAGGTGCAACTGGGGCCTCACCTTGAAACACTAGTCAGTGGGAACCCAGCCCTGACCAGCCCCTCCAGGGAGATGGTGCAGGCGCCAGAACAAGGGCCAGGTGCCAAGGCTAATGTGCTGCTCTGCTCCTGCCCCGTCAGGGCTGGGGTGTCATGGGGAGCCCCCTTCCTGACTCTGCCATCCAGCACCATGGACAGGGCTTTGGTGGTTCTTCGGGAATAGGTATCAACCAGGGGTGGGCGGACGTTTTGTGTGAAGGGCCAGATGGTACAATTTTAGGTTCGGGGGCTGCAGGTCTCTGTCACAGCCGTGTGAGCTTTTGTGCAAGCAGGAAGGCAGCCACAGGCCCCATGCCAATGAGCGCACGGCGGCTGTGGGCCAGTGATGCTTAACTTATGAACTGGGGCATGGGAATTTCAAAGAATTTTCATGGACCACAAGACATCGTTCTTTTGAATGTCTGCTAAGAATGTTAACATGTAGGAGGCATTCTTTGCTCGTGGGCTGGGCAGAAACAGGTGGTGGTTGGCTGGGCCATAGTTCGCCACCCCTGGTGCAGGCACCTGGTTCAAGTCATGAAAGTCCTGTGCCTCCCACAGCCCCTGTCCACCCTCATCCCGATGAGACCAGCGTCCCCGTTCCTGGTGAGCCAGCACTTCCAGAGCCAGTCTGTGCATGCACAAAGCCCTTCCCCGCACCCCTCTTCCTGGGAAGCATGTGGGGTCCACACACACTGGTCTTCCAGCCTGTTTCCCTGGGGGATGGGTGTGCAGTGGGAGTGTCCCCCACCCTCTCCATCCAAGTTTTCCATAGCCAGGGATCCACCACCCGGGCTCTCGGCATCTCCAGGTGGATGCGCCCATGATTTCTCAGCTTTTGCTCTTTCCAAAAATTAGCGTTGTACACTGTCCCCCAAGGCATAAAGTCTAAGGCTCAGGACAACCGGCCCCGGGGAGGCCCTCACAGCACCCTCAGGGGAAGGTTCTGTTGTTATCCACAGAACAGAGGCCCAGAGAGGTGAAGCAAGTGCCCGCAGATCCCAGCCCCGCTACGTCAGGAAGCTGGGCTGGACCCGCATCTGGCTCCAGGGTCCTGTGTTGGTAATCACAGCCCTGTGGCTGTTCCCAGTGGTCACGGGCCCTGCGGAGCTTCAGCCCCTGGAACACACACAAGAGGTGTCCTGAGGACACGCGTGGAACTGCGCTTGAGCTGCAATCTGTCCCCTAGTGCCCGCCTCGCTTGGGCATCCGACGGCCTTTATCTCTTCTCCCCTGATCCTTATCCGACACCCCAACTCTTCTGCAGACTCCTTCCCAATGCCCTGGGTCCTTCAGGGTCCTTGGGATGAGCATCTCCAAACACGAGCTTTTCTCAGCTGGCGTCTGAGGGTGATGGCGTTCTGCCCACAGGCATCCGCCTGCACAGGCCTCCCTGACAAGAGGGGCTGAGGGGGAAAGGAGTGAGACAGAAAACCAGCAGGGCCGTGGGGACCAAGCCCTGGAGAAGTGCCAGTTCCCGCCCAGATGAGGGCCAACACCTCGGAAGGACCGGCCTGGGGGGTCGCCCTCCCCAGGCCCTCTGCCTCCCATCGTAGCATGGACTGCACCTTCGGTGTCCTTCCCTCCCATGGCCTCTGAGTCCCTGAACACTGGCTCATACCTGCTCCACCCAGATACAGCACAGAGGAGAGACCCAGGCAGCTCTAAGGGCAGTGCCTTGAGGGCCAGTGCCTGGTGCGCCTGTTGCGCCTGTTGCACAGGGCACAGTACTCAAAGGGTTGGGTAGTCCATTCAGGCTCTCTCAGGGCCCGCACTGAGCTCAGCCTGGGTCCCAGGAAGCCTGCCAGGCACCAGGTGCTGCCTGAGTCTGAAGGAGGCCCTGACTCCAGGTCGCCCACGGCAGGAGTGGGCCCCACGGAGCTTCTGTGGACCCTTGACCCACCACCCTCGGGTGGAAGCCATCAGGCTGAGCTGGATGAGCCAACCTCTCCCCACCTCTGCCATCCAAGTCGGTGCCAGTGCTGACTGGAGAGAGCCCAGAGGTGACTGTGAAATGTCTGTCACTGTCCCCAGCTCTGTTTATGTAGGCTGCAGAGCCAAGACAGCAAATAACACACGTCCGGGAGCCTCCCCACGGCCGGCCCTGGGCCTTCCCCCAGGAAGAGCCCCACAGCCAGCTCCTTCCTGTCCCCCGGTGGCCCCTCGCTCCTTCCTTCTGGATGGGGGCCCAGAGGGCCCAGGAGAGTATAAAGGCGATGTGGAGGGTGCCCGGCACGACCAGACGCCCAGTCACAGGCCAGGTAAGGTGACTGGCTCCATGGGTGGGGCCTGGCAAGGTCACACTGGCCCTTGCTTTGGAGTCAGGAGGCCTCTCTTCTTCCTGCAGAGTCCTGGGATGCGCCGGCCAGAGGCCATGCTGCTGCTGCTCACGCTTGCCCTCCTGGGGGGCCCCACCTGGGCAGGGAGTAAGTCAGTGGAGTCTGCCCTCAACCTCCCCTGCCTCCCTCCAGGAGAGCCAGGGACTCACTCGGCCCTTGTCCCAGACTAACTCTGGTCACAGAACCATCCTGTCTGCCTGGAGGGGCGGGGTCCCCTGTTCTGGCAGAGGTCACCCCCATATCACCGCGTGGGGATTTTCTTCCCTTTGGTTCTCTCTTTTCTGCAGAGATGTATGGCCCTGGAGGAGGCAAGTATTTCACCACTACTGAAGACTATGACCACGAAATCACAGGGCTGCGGGTGTCTGTGGGTCTTCTTCTGGTGAAAAGGTGAGTAGGGCCATGGTCTTGGGCCCAACGCCATGTCCCCTCCCATCCCACAGTTTCAGGAACTCGGGGCAGGGGGTAGGTACCTGTAGCCACTTTTCCCACACATGCCTGGCTACCACCGATGCTTCCTGGCTCCCGCCGATGCTTCCTGGCTTGAGCAGAGACGGTCAGACCGTCCTCCCTACCTTCTCCCTTCAACCCAAGCTCAACTCAACCAAAAATGGCCTCTCTGTCCCCATGCCTGATAGGAAAGTCAGGGGAAAGTCTGTCCGATTACTGTCAGAGAAGACAGGAGGTAAGGGTCAGAGTGGACCACTGACTGAATATGAGTCAGCAGAAGTGTTAGAGGCAGAAATCCAGGGCCATTTCCTTAATATCGAGGTGTCTCTGCTGGAGGTCTGGGATGGATTTTTGCCCTGCACTTAGAAGTTCTGGGGTCTTGGGAGAGAGGAGAGAAGCCCAACAGCAGAGGAGACAGAGTGTGGGCGGGGCGAGCCAGAGGGGTGCGTCCTGGGAGAGCACCAGGGTGAGGGAGGGATGAAGATGAGCCCCGTCGGGGAAGCGCTGGCGAGTGTGGGAAGTCACCTGCCCCTCAGCCTGTGAGCTGCTCTGCTCGGAGTGACTAGGGCTCGGGAGGTCCAGGCTCGGCCAGAGGCAGCTCATATGTGGGCCACAGTGACGGCAGCTGGTGCCTTCTGGGTCACAGGGACCTGGCACTGCATGGAGCTCTCCTCGCCAGGATCTCAGTGACTCCTCCCAAAAGTCACACCCATTTTGCAGATGGGGAAACTGAGTCCGGAGAGGCTGGGTAACGAGTTCAAGATCAGAGGGCCCAAAAGTGGTAGAACCAGGATTGGTGACCAGTGAGTCTGTGTCAGGGACCCAAAGTCTGATGGCGCTGGACTCTCTGCATCCCGGGAAGGACGATGGGGGCTCTGAGGACTCGGGATGTGCTGGGCCATCCCAGATCTGGGCGTCCAAAGCTTTGCCTCTCTCCCAGTGTCCAGGTGAAACTTGGAGACTCCTGGGATGTGAAACTGGGCGCCTTAGGTGGGAATACCCAGGAAGTCACCCTGCAGCCAGGCGAATACATCACAAAAGTCTTTGTCGCCTTCCAAGCTTTCCTCCGGGGTATGGTCGTGTACACCAGCAAGGACCGCTATTTCTATTTTGGGAAGCTTGATGGCCAGATCTTCTCTGCCTACCCCAGCCAAGAGGGGCAGGTGCTGGTGGGCATCTATGGCCAGCATGGACTCCTTGGCATCAAGAGTATTGGCTTTGAATGGAATTATCCACTAGAGGAGCCGACCACTGAGCCACCAGTTACTCTCACACACCCATCAAAGTCACCTGCGGGTCGCTAGGGTGGGGTACGGGGCCATCTGAGCTGAGGCCATCTGGGTGGTGGTGGCTGATAGTACTGGAGTAACTGAGTCGGGACGCTGAATCTGAATCCACCAATAAATAAAGCTTCTGCAGAATCAGTGCATCCAGGATTGGTCCTTGGATCTGGGGTACAACCAAAGCCTTCCCTGCTCCTTGGAGACAAAGGCCACAGTGCTGGAGCCCAGTGAATTGAGATGAGGGGTAGGGCAAAGGTGACTCTGCCGAGGACAGAAAGAGAGCAGCACCACCCCCTCAGGGGTGCTGTGGATCTCTGTGCCAGTCCCACAATCTTTGAGGAGTCAGGCTTCAAGGCCACCACTCCCCACTGTCCCTCACCCCAGGCCCATCCAGCGGGCCTCTGCTGGCCACTCAGTCCCGGGATTCTCTGAGTGCTCAAGGGGCCTCAGGGAAGCCACTCACTCATCCATTCACTCAGCAAACATTTGCCAAGACCTTGTCCTCACCAGGCTCCCCTGGCACTGGGGGTATAAAGAGGCCAGGTTTCAGCTGAGTGCGTATACACTGTGGTGGGGGCTGGTGCAGAGGCAGATAGTGGCAGTTCACTTTGCCATCTGCATGGATGCGGGCACATGCAGGTCATTGCGTGTAAGCACCTGCCCAGAGGTGAGGTGAGGGGGATGTGCTTCAGGGAAGTCTTCCTACAGGAGGCAATGTCTGAGCTAAGTCTTAAAGGATGAAGGACAATTGGCCAAGTGGAGACAAGGGGCGGAGGGCATTATAGGTTGAGGGCTCAACATGAGCAAAGGCAGGAGATGCAGATGGCTGGGGTAATTTGTCACAGTAGCAACAGGAAATCAGTACAAGCCCTGGACCTGGCCCATTCTTCATGTCCCCTTCCCAAGCCTCCAAACCCACATGGGCACTTGCTAAGATCAGAGCTCCAGGGGCCTCCAGGGACAGGGTTTTCAGCTCTTTGGGACCATGATCCACAGAGAGAAATTGATCCTACTCGAGACACAGGAAGCAACACATGTAATGCAACAGCCAAACACCCAGCGATCATCTAATGCAACAGCCAAACAGACAAGTGATCATCTAACGCAACAGCCAAACACCCAGTGATCATCTGATGCAACAGCCAAACACCCAGTGATCATCTGATGCAACAGCCAAACACCCAGTGATCATCTGATGCAACAGCCAAACACCCCGTGATCATCTGATGCAACAGCCAAACACCCCGTGATCATCTAATGCAACAGCCAAACACCCAGTGATCATCTAATACAACAGCCAAATACCCAGTGATCATCTAATGCAACAGCCAAACACCCAGTGATCATCTAATGCAACAGCCAAACAGTCAGTGATCAGGGGAAGGGCCAGGTCCTATTTCAGGGGCTCCACCCAAAGTCCCCACCCACAACAATTGAAGGACAGGACTTCAATTATCCTCGTTTGCAAAATGAGGAAACAGAGGAACTGAGAGCAAAGTGACTTGTCCTACACAGCAGTTAGAGGCAGAGTTGGAGGTTCACCTTGAGGTGACCAAGCTGCAAAGTCTGGCCCCTGAACACCCGACCTAGGCAAAGATTTCACAACCCAGCTTCATCTTCCTGCATGAAATAAACGCTGACGTTTTTTCTCTCCTCTACTTTTATTTTTATTTAATTTCGAATGCTGGTTGAGAGCCATTTCTTAACCTGGGGTCTGTGGACAAAAATCAGAAATCAAAATTCAGAGAATCCATGAACTGGGATGGGGGGAAAATTACCTCTTTTTTTTTTAATTGCCCTTGACTGAAAATTTGATGTTTCCTTCGGGTATGAATGTGACCTCACATGCAACACCCATGAAATGACCACATCAAATACTGTTGTCACAGACACCTTGAAACTTACAGCCGTCACCACTTCAAAATTATGGTGATCAGACTTGCCATTCAACGTGTTGATAATCAAAGCCCAGGCACAGAACACATTTAAGAAAACATTTTGGGCCAGGCACGGTGGCTCACGCCTGTAATCCCAGTACTTTGGGAGGCCGAGGCGGGTAGATCATGAGGTCAGGAGTTCCAGACCATCCTGGCCAACATGGTGAAACCCCGTCTCTACTAAAAATACAAAAATTAGCCGGACATGGTGGGACGTGGTGGTGTGTGCCTATAGTCCCAGCTACTTGGGAGGTTGAGGCAGAAGAATCGCTTGAACCAGGGCAGAGGACGTTGCAGTGAGCCGAGATTGCACCACTGCACTCCAGCCTGGGCGACAGAGTGAGACTCCATCTCAAAAAAAAAAAAAAAAAAAAAAAGAAAAGAAAACATTTTGATACACGTATCTGCAGCTGCTTTGCAGGAGAAACCCCTTTCCTTCCTGCAAGAGGAATGAGAAGTCCCTGGGGCCAACTGGGGACCTCCCCTCTGACCAGCCCAATAGCTCCATTAGTTACTTTTTACTTCTCAAGGTTCTATTTAATTCTTTTAAAATTTGTTTTGGTAAGTTTCTTTCACTTGTGTTTCTTTTTTCTTTTATTTATTTATTTATTTTTTTTCTCCCAAGCTGGAATGCAATGGTGCGATCACCAACCTTGACCTTCTGGGCTCAGGTGATCCTCCCACCTCAGCCTCCTGAGTAGCTGGGACCACAAACACATGCCACCATGCCTGGGTTTTGTTGTTGTTGTTGTTGTTTGCAGAAACAAGGTCTTGCTATGTTGCCCAGGCTTGCTATGTTTTTATTTACTAAATTTGGTGACCCTAACTCAAGATACTTTGGGCACTTTGAGAGAAGGATAGGTCCCAAGAGGCAGAAACTAGTGGGGGAAGTCAGGATTGGGCCTGCTGGAAAAGCCTGGCCCTTCTTGGAAAGAGCAGAGGACCAGTGGGGGAGACAGATTGCATCCTTCCAGTCAGGGGAAGGCAGGGCAGGTCTTCTCAGCACCTGCTCATGTGAGAGGGTTTCTGTCACTCGCTACTGAGGGTACCCAAGGAAACCAGGACGAACCCAGAGAGGAGCCTTCCTCCAGAGGTTTCTCTCTGAACCTCACACACATTTTCTCCAGCCTCGATAAGGACTTCCACCCCCTCTACCCAAGCCTGTGCCACTTCAGGCCCCATGTGGGGGTGTCCAGGTCAGGCCAGGGGAACTGAGTTGGGGGGAGTGTCAGGTAAAGGCGTGGAGGGGAGGATGGGGTGGCTCCAGGGACTCCCATGGTTTGAAATCCTCTGTGGAGAAATGGCGAGGAACAAGCTCAGGAATCCCAAGTCACACTCACCCCTTCATGAGGCCGTGATCCCCACGAGGACGCAGGTCCCCTGACTCTCCCCTGCTCTTTGCCCCAATGTAGGAGGGCCCTGCATCTCTGGAGGAGCAGGTCTGTGTTGAGAGAAAGGGGAGCAGGGGAGGGAGCCTGCAGGAGGGCTGTCTGGGCCCCTCATCTTCCACACGCAGGCCCACTTTGCCATAAGCCAGGGCTGAGTTGTCGGCAGGGCCCGGGGGCTGGGGACTTCCCCTGGGCACTGCAGGCCACACGGGGGAGCTTTGGGCCCTGTCTGGAAACAGTTTTCGTTGTGACATGGGGGTGGGGGAAGTGTTCCTGGCCTCTGGTGGCCGGACACCAGGGATGCTGCCACATGTCCTGCGAGGCACAGGACAGCCCCCCACCCTCCTCTCTAAGAAAGAATTATCTGGCTCCAAACTTCAGTAGGTCAAGGTCGAGAGCCTTGGCCTAGGGCATGAGGCCTGGCAAGCTGGCGGATACAGAGCCCAGGGCAGCGTGGGCCTGGAAGGAACACTGTGGCTGTGAGGAGCGTGGGCAGCTTGCTCCAGCCTGCCCTCCCCCTCCTGAGAGCCTGCTGCTCTGCCTCACACACCCTGTGCATCTGGTGGGGGTGCGGAGCAGTTCCAGCTCCCCAAACCTCCAAACCTTTGAGCTGGGGGTCTACACCTGACATCCTCTGCGGCACGGGTTATTTTATCTGAGCTGCTTCCCTCTCTGATCCTGGTCTCCAACCTCTCTAGGGTTATCCAGCCGGGGAGGGGATGCTATGATGTTTTTTCTTTCTTTTCTTCCTTCCCTTCCTTCCTTTTTCCTTCTTCTTTCTTTTCTTTTCTTTTCTTTTTTTTCTTTCTTTCTTTCTTTCTTTCTCTCTCTCTTTCTATCCTTCCTTCCTTCCTCTTTCTCTCTCTCTCTCTCTCTTTCATTTTTGAGACAGGGTCTTGCTCTGTCTCCCAGGCTGGGGGACAGTGGTGAAATCATAGCTCACTGCAGCCCCTGCCCCCGCCCCCCTCAGCTCCCGGGTAGCTGGGACCACAGGCAAGCACCACCATGCCCGGCTAATGTTTTAAAATTTTATGTGGATCTCACTGTGTTGCCCAGGCTGGTCTCGAACTCCTCAAATCAGGCTATCTTCAGCCTCCCAAGCAGCTAGGCCTACCAGTGCATGCCACCATGCCTGGCTAATTTTTTTTTTAACAGAAATGTCATTTTAAGCATTATGCTTCCAATTACAAAAGTACTGCATGTATACTGCAGAAATTTTAGGAAAGACAGCTAAATTAAAAAGAATTCCCAGCCGGGCGCAGTGGCTCACGCCTGTAATCCCATCACTTTGGGAGGCCAAGGCAAGCAGATCACCTGAGGTCAGGAGTTCAAGATCAGCCTGGACAACATGGCGAAACCCCATCTCTACAAAAATACAAAAATTAGCTGGGCATGATGCTGTGTGCCTGTAATCCCAGATACTTGGGAGGCTGAGGCATCTCAAAAAAAAAAAAAAAAAAAAAAAAAGAATTCCCACTACCCAGAGATACACTCTGCTGATGTTTTAACATATCTATTCCCAGTATTTTAAAATGAATTTTAGAGATACAAAAGGGCTACAGACTGATAAATGGGACATTCAGCCATTGAAGTTTGCCTTAAGGAAGAAAGAGTCTCTCTGAAGACAAGCCAAGGAGTCCAAAAAGAAAAGTGCAGAGCAACTTGAAAGGCACAAAAAGAGACAAAACAAACTAGACCTCAGTGCTTCCAGAGGACTGTGTTTGAAGCTGAGGATCGAGAGGGCTGGGAGATGGGTAGAATGCAATGAGGTTTACATAGGAATGAGAAATTTTGTGATGAAAGAAACTGAGTCCTGGCCAGGTGCAGGTGGCTCACACCTGTAATCCCAAGAGTTTGGGAGGCCAAGGTGAGCAGATCACCTGAGGTCAGGAGTTGGAGACCAGCCTGACCAACATGGTGAAACCCTGTCTCCACTAAAAATACAAAAATTAGCTGGGCATGATGGTGTGCGCCCGTAATCCCAGCTACTCAGGAGGCTGAGGCAGCAGAATCACTTGAACCCGAGAGGTGGAGGTTGCAGTGAGCCGAGATTGCACTACTGCACTCCAGCCTGGGTGACAGAGTAAGACTCTGTCTCAAAAAAAGAAAGAAAGAAAGAAAAGAAAAGAAAAGGAAAGAAAAGAAAAGAAAAGAACTGGGTCCCAAGCGCTGCTTGTGGAAACCAGTTTCTGCTGAAGTGTTTTGAGTATGTGTGCCAGTATTACTGGAGTGCTAGTAAGTCTTCTGTGATTTGGATCTTTTTTTTTCTGGGATGAGGGGATGGATGGATGGATGGATGGATGGATGGATGGATGGATGGATGGATGGATGAGTGGATGAATGGATGGATGGATGGATGGGTTGATGGGTGGGTGGATGGATGGGTGGATGGATGAATGGATGGGTGAGTCAGTAAATGGATGGATAGGTCGGTAGATGGTTAGATGGGTGGGTGAGTGGGTGGAATAATGGATGGATAGGTGGATGGATGGATGGATGGGTGGGTGGATGAGTAGGTGGTTAGGTGGGTGGGTGAGTGGGTAGATGAATGGATGGATGGATGAATTTATGAGTCAGTAGATGGGTGGGTGGGTGGATGGATGGACAAATGGGTGAGTGGATGGATGGATAAGTGGGTGGGTGGGTGAGGGGATAGATGGACAGAAAACACACTAGCGGGACCAGGCACAGTGGCTTACACCTGTAATCCCAGCACTTTGGGAGGTCGAGAAGGATGATCACTTGAGCCCAGGAGTTCAAGACCAGCCAAAGCAACACAGCGAGACCCTGCCTCTACAATCTACAAAAACACATAACCAGGCGCGGTGGCGTGGGCCTGTAGTCCCAGCTACTTGGGAGATTAAAACAGGAGAATCACTTGAGCCCAGGAGGTAGAGACTGCAGTGAGCTGAGGTCGTGCCATTGCACTCCAGCCTAAGAAACAGGAGTGAAACTTTTTCTCAGAAAAAGAAAAAAGAAAAAGAAAGAAAGGAAAAGAAAAAAAAAGGAAAGGAAAGGAAAGAAAAGACACTAGCATTCATCACGATCCAATTTTGGACCAGGTGCAATGGTGAGTGCTTACACAAGGACTGTCTCATTTAATCATCACAAACACCCTTCGGGTGGGTGTTAATCTCATATTTTTACAGACAAGGAAGCCCAGGCTGAGCGAGTGAGTCATGGAATTCAAACCCCAATCCCACAGTCCTCCTGCCACTTCCTGCTCAGGTGTTGGCCCAGTCCCACCATTGTGGGGGGAAGTTCTTTCCTGAGAGTCCCTGCGTCCCAAGTGCCCAAATACTTCAGGCGCCACAACATGTGATTTTCTTGTCCTGGAACTCTGAGGTCCACATGCACACAGTGCTGCTGGCAGAGCCTGCTGTAATCCTGAGAATTCCTTTTCATCGACTCACTACAAGTTCAGAGACAAGGCGCGTGCCAGACCTGCACCCTGGGCTCCAGGGTGAGGAAGGAACTGAACGTCCTACGCTGGGTCCCTGCCTCTACTCCTGCTTCTCATCCCTGGCCGAACATTCCCCAATCCCGGGCGGCTCTGGCCTTTGGACAGAAGTCAGCCTGTCAGTCTTCTGGAACACCTGCGTCCATTGTGGCCACTTCCTCATCCCTGGACCGGCTCAGTCTTGCAGGGGCGTTTGAATTGTTTCCTCCGACATGACACTGAACTGTGCAGCTCCCACCCCGACCTGTCTCTAAACAGTGTCACTAGTCCCAAGGCCTCCTGCAGGCCACTGGGCCCACAGACAGGCCAAGTAGCAAGCTGGGGGTCCCACTGAGAGACACTTGGTGCTGGCTGCCGTGCAGTCAGAGTGGGCCAGGCAGCTGGGACCTAAGAGGAGCTGCTGGAGGAAGTGGAGCACCTTGAATGCCACCTGGACTCACGTCTGCCCCTGCCGCCCCCTTGGACCCGCACCCACCCCCCGGCCCCCGGCCTAGGCACCAGGAGAACCCTCTGTGTCCTTCCAACAAGCCCCAGGCAGGAGGGGCTTCACAAGCAGAAGCACCAGTCTCCTAAGTCCTCTACAAACAGCACCTGTGGGAGGGGCCAGAGAAAGAGACGACAAAGAGGGCTGTGTGTACACCACAGTCCAGGTCAGACACGGAAAATCCTTCTGTGGTTTTTGCTGTTTGGCTGAGGCCCCTTCCTTCGAACTCACCGTTGGCAGAAGTCGGATGCCTTGGAGAGAAAAGAGGCTCAGCAGGCTTCCCCTGCCCGGGGGGGTCGAGGAGCGTCTGTGCTGTCCACTGCCAGGAAATGTGGGGGGTTCTGAGGACCCCACACACACACCCATTCAAGCAAACACACAAAATACACACGCAGACACACACGCACACAAATACACACCCGCCCAGGGACACACACAAATACATACCCATACACACATACACACAGACAAGCACACACAAATACCCACACACACACACAAATACCCACTCACACAGAGACACAAATACACACCCACTGACACATACACACTCATATACACACCCATCCACACAGAGACACACTCACACACAAATACCCATTCACATACACGCAAGTACACACCCACCCCCTCCAACAAATACACACCCGCCCAGAGACACGCACACACACACATACTCACCCATACATACACACACAAATACACGCCCACCCAGACACACACACACAAATACACACCCATTCACATACACGCAAATACACACCCACCCCACACACAAATACCCACACAGAGACACACACACAAATACACACCCACCCACAGAGACACACTCACAAACACCCACCACAGAAACACACACATACACACATACGTATATGCAAATACACACCCATACACAGACAAATACCCACACAGACACACACACTCACACCCACACACACACACATACACACACCTACCCCACAGAGACACATACACGGAGACGCACATACACAAATACACACACACATACATACACACACACGCACATAAAAACACACCCACACCTATCCACACAGGCAAATACACACAAACACACATAAATACACACCCACACACAGACACATCCACACACAGGCACACAGACTGGACAGGGGCCTCCTGGATGGGAGTGGGTCCTGGCACAGGGCTGATGGCACAGCAGCCCTCATCAAGGTCATCTGGGGAAGAGACTGGGGGGTCGCTGGGCACGGTGGCTCACGCCTATCATCCCAGCACTTTGGGAGGCTGGGGCAGGCGGATCACTTGAGGTCAGGAGTTCAAGACCAGCCTGGACAACATGGTGAAACCCTGTCTCTACTAAAAATACAAAAATTAGCCGAGCGTGCTGGTGTGCACGTGTACTCCCAGGTAGGCTGAGGTGGGAGGGTCGCTTAAGCCCAGGAGGTCGAGGCTGCAATGAGCTGAGATTGAGCCACTGCACTCCAGCCTGGGCAACAGAGCAAGACCCTGTCACAAAAGAAAAAAGGAGAGAGAAACTGAAGGGGCTGATACGTAAGGAGGAAGGCTGAGTGCTTCTGAGACATCCTTGGTGCTTCAGGCCTGTGTGAGGGAGGACTCTGCCAACTCTAACATTAAAGCAGAAATCCAGAAGTGAGGATTTTGTTTTAATCCTTCACTTTGCCTCCTCACTAGATTTCTGGAAGGAGTTATTTATGAGTGAAGAGCCAGAGAATCCATTAGCAAACTGATGCATGAAAGTGATTAGCTAGAGAAAGTTGTGAGACAAAACAGGGAAGCTGAGAGGCCAGAAATCTCCACCCAGGACGCTGAGCTCCTGGCGGATCCAATGAGTCCCTCCAGGACACCGTCCATCCTGGGATGAAGGCAGAGGGGTTGGAAGAAGGCGAGGCGGTCGCGGGAGAACAGGACCCTATGAAGGCGGGCCCACAGCAAAATGAGAGATGATTCTAGAGCATCCAGTCTTCTAGGGCAGCAAAACAACCTAAATTTTCTAAGAGGCCACCCAGCTGAGGGTGCCCCCTGGGAGGGCTGAGGTGTCGGGGTGACGGCTCCACTGCCCACTCACCTGCGACCTCAAAGCCCCTCTCCTCCATGGGGTGCTCCCGACAGCCACCTCCAGGGCAGGCTAGTGGCACCGGGACAAAGGCTGGCCTGACTGTGCCCCACCCAAGCAGACGGTCCTTCCCCCAGACCTGGCGCCAAACTGGAGTGAAAGCCCAACCACCTTGTCTCACAGGGAAACTGACACCAGATGCGAACTTCCAAATGGATCCCTCCCTGCAAGTGTGGAGCTGGCACTGCCAGGCACTGCTCTGGCCATGCTTCTAAGACACAGGCAGAGGGCGCTGCCCACCACACTGGCGATGGCCTCAAAGTCCCTGTTCATGCCTGGGACAGCGCCCAAGGACCCTGCTCATGCCTGGGACAGCCCCCAAGGACCCTGCTCATGCCTGGGACAGCCCCCAGGGCCCTGCTCATGCCTGGGACAGCCCCCAGGGCCCTGCTCATGCCTGGGACAGCGCCCAAGGACCCTGCTCATGCCTGGGACAGCCCCCAGGGCCCTGCTCATGCCTGGGACAGCGCCCAAGGACCCTGCTCATGCCTGGGACAGCCCCCAGGGCCCTGCTCATGCCTGGGACAGCCCCCAGGGCCCCCACTGGCTGCAGTCAGCAGCGGGCAGGGTGGTGGGGAAGGGTATGGACACTCCGTGGGCCGGAGCTGGGAGAACAAGGCCTATTATTGGACACCTGGTGGCCATGGCAACCACACAAGGATGCCTGAGACTGAAAATCTGTGGGCTTCAAGGAGCTCCAGCTCTTGCACTGGCTGAGTCACGGTGACTATATAACTCTTCCTCCCACTTTTGGGACACTTTTGAGAGGGACGGGGATCCTATCTAACTACACAGGATAGACATCGTCCAAGACTGTCCTGAGCAAGTCTGGACACCGTGACCCTAACGATGAAGATGTCCCGCAGACACTGCCCGGGGCAGGCACCATGCTCTCCCAACCTAACACAGCCAGATGTTTTTGTAAAGAACAATAAAAACAAATTACTAGAAAAGCAGACATAAAATACACGTTAAAAAAACTTACAGTTTTTATTATTACATTCCATCAATCCTACCAGAAGGGGGATCCCAGACTCCATGGCTCGTGGTTCACAGGGACCCAAGCAAGCATACGGTCAACAGCTCAAGCGGCAGCACTAGGTGGGATCTGGAGGTGCCTGAGTGGGACCCGGGGGCACCTGGGCGGTCCCCAGACATGCCTGAGTGAGATTCAGCCAGGGTTCTCTGAATCCAGTCTGTGTAGCTCAGCACCTGGGTGTAGACACCAGGCCGGAAAGGCCGGGCACAGCCGAATCCCCAGCTCACAATGCCGGCCTGGATCCACGTATCATTGATGGGGCAGACCAGCGGCCCCCCGGAGTCACCCTGGGGGAGAGAGAGGGAGGACCCCATGAGGTGTCCATTGAGGGAGATACCTGGGCCCCAAGTGCCTTCGAGAATCTGCTGCTGAGGCCAAGGAGCTAGGCAAGGACTCTGGTCCCTCTGGAGACCCTGAGGTGTGGGACATGGGGAGAGAGTCCAGGACAGGGTGAGCCTAAAGAGCCCACACAACTGGACGGGGTGACCAGGAGCTGCAGTCACCTGGCAGGAGTCTTTCTTGCCCTGGACAGAGCCAGCACAGAGCATGTCGTCCTGGATGAGGCGCTGGCCAGCCAGGCTGGGCTCTCCTAGGTGGTACATCAGCTCACACATGTTCGAGTCCAGGAGGGGCACAGCCACCTCCTGAAGGACACTCGCCAGGGCTGGATGTGATGGGGGGGCCAGCCTGAGCCCACCTCAAGCCTCGTCCCCATCTGGTGAGCCTCCTCCCTCTCACCTGTGATGGTAGCAGCCTGCACCTCCTACCTCTTCTCTGCCTACCCACCCTGCTCTTCTCAACTCCCAAACCAGGAGGCAGTGGGGTCAGGGAGCAGGGCTCAAGCCCAGATCCTGTCCCATGACCCTGGCTAATCTCATGACCTCTTAGCCTTGGCTTATTCATCCCAACATGGGCACAATCCTGGACACTGGCTCAAGATCCCCAAAATTCAATATGGTGGTCACCTTGGCCAAGGGGAGTCCCACAGTCTGGACAGCATGGGTCCTGGCCCCAAGTGTTCCCAGCTTCAGGGTGGGGTGGGAGGGGAAAGAAGATAAACACGTGGACCAAGGTCTGTGGAGACCACTCAGGCTGGCTCCGCGTGGTCCCTGGGCTGGTCCTCCCTGACTAGGAGTAGGGGCTGGTGAGTGCATATTCCTCTTACCTCTCTCCTGGGTGGACCCCCAGCCCGTTACCCAGCACACGGTCCCAATGGCGAGGGGGGTCTGAGGTCCTGGGAGGCAGATGGGGCTGAACTGGGAGGCCTGCAAGGGGGAGTCCAGCTCCATCAGGGCAATGTCCCCGCTGGTGGTGGTCCCATGGTATGAGGAGTGGACCAGGAGCCTCCTCACAGCCACCAAGGCCGAGTGGGGCTCTGAAAGGGAGGGTGTCAGCCCTCCGACTTTAACATGGTAGAGCCTGGGATCCTTAGACCTGGGAGCGGAACGGAAACACGGCCCACTGCAGGCAGCCGCCGAGGGGAGGGGTGAGGAACACCCCCACCCAGCGCCACTCACCTCAGGAAGCAGTGGGCGGCCGTGAGCACCCAGCGTGGGTGGATGAGGGAGCCCCCACATACGTGCCCCACTGAGGTCAACCACAGGCCAACCTGCCACGGCCAGCGTCCTTCCTGGGTGTCTTGGCCTCCCACAATCCTCCCAGCCTCCTTGGAGTGGCCGCATTCTGCAGAGGGATGGGCGGGTGGCAGACCTCAGCTTTCTTCCCTCTCAGAAAGCCCCTCCCTCCCGGTCTCACTCTTTACCCTAACACCTCCTGACATCCCTCTGCCCTTGATGTCCAGGGATGAGGCTCCCAGGGCCAAGGGCCTCTGCATGTCCCCTGGGGCCAGTCCTCCCTGGCCAGGAGTAGGGGCTGGTTGAGTGCAGGGATGAGATGTCCACGGTACCTGAAGGCAGCACATCCCCATGGGCCCCTGGAAAGCAAGACAGCAAAGGGGAGCACACAGGCTGGCAGGGGGTGGGAGGGAGGAGAAGACAGAGGCGCATCCCTCACCTGGCAGCAGCCACAGCAGCAGAAGCAGGATGGGGCCTGCCCGAAGCCCCATGGCTCCTCTTCCCTACAGACACTGCACTGGGGTCAGAGTCCTTGGACGGCACCAGAGGTTGCGGGGGCGGGGGTGGCAGGTCATTAAACAGTGGCAATCACGCTGGAGCCCTCTGTGCCTGGCAAAACCCGCCCTCCTCAGATGCCGCTTGGGCTCCCGTCCCGCATGTTCCAGGGAGGTGGTTTAGAGGAGGCTGGGGATGCCAGGGCCCACCTCAAGCCCCTCCAAGGAGCCAGAGGTCAGAAGACCGGTCAGTCCACCCTACTGGGCTGCGATGTGGAAGCCCCACCCATCCTTCCCGCAGGCAGGAGACCCCCACTGCTTCACCCACTGGAAGCTCTGCTCAAGGCAGAGGTGGGGACCAACCCTCTTCACCCTGTCCTCAACCAGGAAGTGTGATGTCTCCACACAGGCCAGCCAGGCTGCCCCAGCCCACCTCCCGCCTCCCTTCGCACCACAAGGACCTGTAGCTCCTTCAGAGCCCTCCTGGGGCACACCGTATCTAAGGGGCTGGAACCTAGGGGAGCCCTATTCGTTGCTATGGGAACAAAGACAGCCAGGGTTCAGCCCCCCAGACAGGAAGGGTCGACTCAGGAGACAGGTTTTCCGGGTGCTACTTCCTCCTGCTGCTGCCACTGCCCAAAACCTTTGGCCCCCATCCCAGGACCAGGAGCAGAGGCGGAGCCAGTCCCGAGGCAGCTGAGGACCCCGCCATACGCTTGGTGTTGTGCATGGCCTCCAGCCCGGACTGAAGTCGGCCTGACCCGAGAAGCCCAGGATCGCTGAGGAAGCTCCCCACTGTCGTCTCCTCTCAGCCCCACGCCCACCCATCCACAGGCAGCCGCGATGCTCACGCAGCCACGTCGCGGACCTCATCTCGGCCTCACTACGACTCTGCCAACAGGGGGCGCTGCAGGAGGCTACGCGGTCGCAGGGACTCCTTTCTGTCCGTTTCCGGCGGTTTTCTGGCAAACTTCCTGCGCTCTTCCGGAAGTTGAGGGTGGTTCGCTAAACTTCCGGTGGGCTCCAAGAGGGTTTCCGGCGGACTTCCTGTGCGATCGGGCGCGGTTCCAGTCAGTATGCGAGTCCTGTGAGCATCGTCTCAGCCTGGCCTCAGGTCCTAGAGGGTCTGGAAAATGAGTGGTCCCTCTCAGGAGCCAACCAAAAGACGTTCCCACTGACGATGGGACACTTGGAGCATCACTATGGGCAATAACTTGGAGTGATTTAAATACATGAAATAAGGCCGGGTGCGGTGGCTCACGCCTGTGATCCCAGCACTGTGAGAGGCCTATGCGGACGGATCACCTGAGGTCAGGAGTTCGAGACCAGCCTGGCCAACATGGCGACACCCCGTCTATACTAAAAATACAAAAATTAGCTGGGCGTGGTGGTGGCACCTGTGATCCCAGCTACTCAGGAGGCTGAGGCAGGAGAATCACGTTAACCCAGAGGCAGAGGCTGCAGTGAGCCGAGATCGCGTCACTACACTCCAGCCTGGGTGACAGAATGAGACTCCATCTCAAAAAAAAGAAAGAAAGAGAGAAAGAAATCCATGAGTTCATAATATTACAAAAAAGACCTTTATCATTTTTGGAGTATGCTAAGGAAATAGTTCATTATTTTGAGGATAATTAGATGCAAAAAACATAAACATTTTTAAAAATAGAATGAAAGGCAACAAAAATAAATAGATGATGAAAGGTTTCTCTTTATGGAGGAATTTCTGCTAATAAATGGAACAGGAATATCACCATGTTGCAATCTAATGGACTAATTGGTCTAGGGAATAATCCTCAACAGCTGCTTCCATCACTAGGAGACAGTCAACTAGTGTGTACCCCCTGACACAGTTTTCTGGAAAAATCAGAGGCCTGCAAGGGGGAGTCCAGCTGCATCAGGGCAACATCCTCGCTGGTAGTGGTCCCATGGTATGAGGGGTGGACTAGTAGCTTCCTCACAACCACCAAGGCCGGAGTGTCAGCCCTCTGACTTTAACACAGTAGAGCCTGGGATCCACAGACTTGGGAGGGGAACAGAGACGCAGTCTGCTGCAGTCAGCCGCCCAGGTGAGGCAAGGAGTGCCTGAATTTGCCCAAGACTGCAGATCTGGGGTGTGGGACATAGGAACAGAGCCCAGAACAGGGAGAGCCTGAAGAGTCCACAAATCTGGACTGGGAATCCAGAAGGAAACACAGAAACAGAGGAATATGTTAGAGACAGCATGGGGGCACAACAAGCAAATCCGGATGGTGAGATTCAAGGACAAATGATCAGTTATTGGACAGTGACAAAGAAAAAAAAAGAGATGGAGGGGGCATCTCTAGAATAAAAGAAACTTAAGACGTATAGCAATCAACTGCAATGAATAAAGTTTATTTTGTAAGGGAAAATTGTGAAAGACTTTAAAGTGGACCCACAATAAGTAAATTCAATGGGGTTGTCTCTCATACTCTTCCAGGTTTTCTGATTCTATGGGGCTCCCTCCCTTTGAGCTATTTTAAGACTCTGTAAGTTGTAGATAACTGATAGGAATGCAGATTGTTCTTGTACATCTATTTAAGCAAGTTAAATTCCACATTGCTGATGTGTTAAATACGTTTCTACTCTGAATTTTCCTTTGAACCAGTTGTAACATCTCACTGATTCTGTCATTAATTGAGTTAAATAAAAACACAGGCTGGGTGCAGTGGCTTTTGTCTGTAATCCCAGAACTTTGGGAGGCTGAGAAGGTGGGATGATAGCTTGAGGCCAGGAGTTCAAAACCACCCTGGTATATATAGCAGACCCTGTCTCTCTAAAAGTAAAAAATTGACATGTGTTAACTTTATATTTGTATGAGTCATGATTTTATCTTTTTAGCACATCATCCTTTAACAATTTATATTCTGATTCAAACGCACACACTGGAAAACATAAAATGAGCTGGGAATAGGAAATATGAACATTAATTATATTTGATGTTGTTAATGAATTGTTGTTACTTTTGTTTAGCTTGATAATGATATTGTAGGTCTTTTTCATGCCCCTATCTTTTAGAGATATATACAGAAAAAAAAAATATTTAATTGGTCTCAAAAATCCAGAGTGAAAATAGCCAGTCTCTGTGTCGCCCAGTTATGGTGAAATATAAATTAATGCACCTGAAACTGGCAGGTGTTCATTTTGTACTGGAAGGGAGGTAAGTAAGGTCAGCTTTATGATAATGCCAGCTTCCTCTAGATTTACAAGCAGAGATGTGTGTCCCTGGACAGGGGTGTTTATTAATTGGAATTTCTTGAGCAGTCCCTTTTACTTCTGCTAACATTAGGCTAGTGAGCACCATTGTTGTGGGGAGATGTGATGGAATATTTTGTTGGTGGACAGGTTAAGCCTGAAATGACCTTCTCAAGACCCCTTGATATGCAAATCTAAGAGATGGCATGAGTAAGTTTGCATAGGGCAACGAGCAGGTCTAAAAGGAACTGTCATTAAGCCTGTATGCGGTCCTCAGTGAAACAGCCACAACTTCCTGGTATGCAGATTAAACCAAGTGTCTCTTGGCTACATGTCATGATACACAAGTTAGGCGACAAACAATACCAACACAGATACATCTCTGCAGCACTTCCTATAGCCCATATCATTGCGGAACAGGAATTTGAAAGATGTAATTCGTATGTGGGAAATGTAAAGCAGCTGAAAGGATGGAATGCAAAATCCACCAACAGGAGAAAAACAAGAAATGGGAGTAAAACGAATAGTAAATAAAGCATTAAGTAGCTGAATAAGCTAGAGTTAGGAAACCAGTCACAAAAGCAGAGTTTAGTGAGGTTTGATATTATTAGAATTTCTCTTATTAACTGGAATAGTCCCAACGGCACCCATTAGCAAAAAGTAACCCCAAGGACTGCAAAGACAATTCTTCCTTGAGTGGTGTGAAAGGGAGGCTTAGTGTGCCCAGCTCCATTTTGCTCCTGTAAATCAAAAATAAAATACTAAGGCCCTCCAACCATCTGAATGGACCCCTGCTTTGGGCCAAGGGCATTCCAAAGTTAACCTGAAAAACTAGCTCAGGCCGTGATGGGAAGAGGGGCTGGACACGCCTCATTATACCCTCCTTCCTTTTGGAATTCATAAAAGTGGACTAGCATTAACATCAATACAAACCTTAAGTCTGATAAGAAACATTTACAGTCTATTCTCTCTGAAACCTGCTACCTGGAGGCTTCATCTGCATGATAAAACCTTGGTCTCCACACCCCTTATCATAATCCAGAAATTCCTTTTTCATTTTGTTTTCTTTTGTTTGTTTTGTTTGTTTGTTTGCTTTGTTTTGTTTTTTGAGATGGAGTTTCACTCTGTCACCCAGGCTGGAGTACAGTGGCACACCCTCGGCTCACTGCAACCTCCACCTCCCGGGTTCAAGCAATTCTCCTGCCTCAGCCTCCCGAGTAGCTGGGACCACAGGCACCTGCCACCATGCCCAGCTAACTTTTGTATTTTTAGTAGAGATGGGGGTTTCACCATGTTGCCCAGGCTGGTCTTGAACTCCTGACCTCAGGTGATCCACCTGCCTTGGCCCCCCCAAGTGCTGGGATTACAGGCGTGAGCCACCATGCCCAGCCCCAGACATTTCTTTCTATTCATAATAACTCTTTCAACCAATTGCCAATCAGAAAATGTTTAAATCTACCTATGACATGGAAGACCCCACCTTCCAGTTGTCCTACCCTTCCAGATTGAGCCAGTGTCAATCTTACATGTCTCAAGAGTTAGGAGGTCCCGGGCATAGAAGAAAGTCCCTTCAAGGGCTCAGGTATTATGAGATGCATTATGTCTCCCTAAAATGTATAAAAGCAGGCTGTACCCCAACCACCTTGAGTACATGTTGTCAGGACCTCCCGAGGCTGTGTCACAGGTAAACCCTTAACCATGGCACAATAAACTTTCTAAATTGATTGAAATCTGTCTCAGATACTTTTGGGTTCACACGCCTAACCACCCTCCCACCAGGT
This sequence comes from Pongo pygmaeus, assembly GCF_028885625.2. Taxonomy (NCBI): domain Eukaryota; kingdom Metazoa; phylum Chordata; class Mammalia; order Primates; family Hominidae; genus Pongo; species Pongo pygmaeus. The sequence goes on along the minus strand of NC_072391.2, from coordinate 2,931,285 downwards.
GATATCTTTTTAGGTTAACTGCTTTTGCTTATCTCTGTGTGTAGGCTGAACTAACTATGGGAGGAATTTGGTTTATAGTTTAAAGCAAGCATGATAATCCCTTCTCCAAACTTATCCCTAAGGAAATAAGGAGTGTGTACACACAAGGAACAATGTTATGCTAAAGATTTATAGGAGCCTTGTGACCTGACCAAGGACAAAGAAGTTTCACAATGCCCACCTCCTACTGCTGCCCAGATGTCTGTGATTGTGGGTCACCTCTTATTTCAACCCTCCTCCTTCCCCTAACATAAAAGGAGCCTGAAATTCTATTAACTTAAGGCGGTTCTTTGGGACATTAGTCCACCATCTTCTTGGTTTGCTGAGTTTCTGAAATAAACTTGCCTTCTTTACCCCAACACCTTGTTTCTCAACTGATTGACTATCGTGCAGCAAGTGGTACAAGCTGTGGGCTCACATACGCAGGCTCAGCCCAAGCATCTGTTCATGTGCAGCTTGTGGCTGAGGCCAGAAGCCCTGGCCACACGGGCACTGTGCTCTGTGAAATGATGGCTGGGCCTGTGAGTATGACCTTGAAGACCTTTGACCTCAGATCTCATATGTAAGTCATCAGGGTAGGGGGCCAGTTGAGCAAAGGCTTCCCCATGGAACAATGGGAGGGTCTGTAGGACTAGGGAGACCAGTGTCTATCAGCACCACCACTTGATGTTGACCAAAGCAACAGAACTGAATTGAAGGAATAATAGAATTTTCCAGTTCTCATAGGACTGGACGCTTTGACCCATGTAAACCTCTAGAATTCTTGGATACTCCATGGATTTAGTGGGATGGTCTCAAGAAAGAAAGGATCTCTGCTAATAAGATAATGTGGTGCTTGAGTAATTAGTTAGAAAAACAAGAGGGCTGGGCACGGTGGCTCATGCCTGTAATCCCAGCACTTTGGGAGGACAAGGTGGGCAGGTCACTTGAGGTCACGAGTTTGAGACCAGCCTGGCCAACATGGCAAAACCCCATCTCTATTAAAAATACAAAAATGAGCCAGGTGTGGTGGTGGGTGCCTGTAATCCCAACTACTTGGGAGGCTGAGGCAGGAGAATCACTTGAACCTGGGAGGCAGAGGTTGCAGTAAGCTGAGATGCCACCACTGCACTCCAGCCTGGGTAACAGAGTGAGACTCTGCCTCAAAAAAAGAAAAAAGAAAAGAAAAAAAGAGAGATATCCACATTGTCCACCAAACTGATGAAACAGATGATACTTATTACCATTAACTCATGAAACATTTACTAACACCTACTATTTTGCCAGGCTGCAGTGAGCCATGATCACACCACTGGACTCCAGCCTGGGCCACAGAGGAAGACCCTGTCTCTAACAACAACAATAAAAAGCTGGGGAAACCTGAAACTAACTGGGGGACCCTTTGAGGGTCCAAAATTCTTGTGGCTAGTTGGGAGCTCAAGGCCTTCATAATTTGGGTAATTTATATGGGATTCAATTGTGCTGATGAAATCTAACATCCCGTGTCCATGAAAACAAAGAGTTTTCTGTAAAAAAATAAAAACTTTTCTGCAAATATAAAACTATTATAAAATAGAAGGTTTGGAGTAGATGTATCAGTTAGGAATGCGTTTAGCTGCAAGTAAAAGAAAATCCAACCAATCATGGTTTAAAGCAAATAAGAAGCCTGGGACTGGGTGCAGTGGCTCACGCCTGTACTCCTAGCACTTTGGGAGGCCGAGGTGGGTGGATCACCGGAGGTCAGGAGTTCAAGACCAGCCTGGTCAACATGGGGAAACCCCATCTCTACTAAAAATACAAAAAAAAAAATTTTTATAGGTGTGGTGGCACATGCCTGTAATCCCAGCTACTCAGGAGGCTGAAGCAGGAGAATTGCTTGAACCCAGGAGGCAGAGGTTGTAGTGAGCCTAGATCTCGCCGTTGCACTCCAGCCTGGGCAACAAGAGCAAAACTCCATCTCAAAAAACAAAACAAAGGCCGGCATGGTGGTTCACGCCTGCAATCCCAGCACTTGGGGAGGCTAAGACAGGTGGATCACCTGAGATCAGGAGTTCAAGACCAGCCTGACCAATATGATGAAACCCCGTCTCTACTAAAAATACAAAAATTAGCCGGACATGGTGGCATGTGCCTGTAATCCCAGCTACTCAGGAGGCTGAGGCAGGAGAATCACTTGAACCCAGGAGGTGGATGTTGCAGTGAGCTGAGATCGCACCATTGCACTCCAGCCTGGGCAACAAGAATGAAACTCCATCTCAAAAACAAACAAACAAACAAAAAACAACAAGAAGCCTGGAAGGAGGCAGGCTGTGTAGTGCTAGGACAGCATCTTGACCTCACCATCACACCCATTGCTGTTGAATCGTGGTTCACTGTCATTAGTGTATCATAAATGGCTGCTGAAGTCTGGGCATTGCGTGTGCATTCAGGACTAGAAGAAGGAGGAAGGAGAGAAAGGATGACGACAGCTGAATATGTCCCTTTAATCAGGGAAAAACAGTCTTGCTAAGAAACCACCCATCTCATCGGCCAACACTTAGTCCCATAGGCACGTGTCCATGCAGGAGACAATGAGCATTTAGCTCTTCCAGGTGGAGGAAGCAAAGAGAAGAGTTGAAATAGGGGCTGGCTTAGCAACCAAAGGAGCCTGCCACGGAGGGAAGTCATGTATTTAAGCATGTGCTTTTAAATGCTTGCTTCGGATGCAAAGTGGAGAAGAGTTAGGAGGTCCCAGGCATAGAAGAAAGTCCCGTCAAGGGCTCATGATTTGAGGAAGGAGTAACCAGTCTTCACAGCCTGCATCTAAGGCAGTCCCTGATATAATGACATTTGTCGTGGAGGTCAGATGGTCCCCACCGGTGCTCTTAGGGAGGTAGAGAGAGCTCTGCAAAGGGCTGTTCCATGGGAGAGGTGAAAAAGGAGCCAGAGCCATCTGCCCAGGAGTCTAGGATGGGCGTGTAGCTGGCCATGTGGGCCCAGTACAACTGGTACATGTGGGATTCCCTTGAGGAGACAGCCAGGCCTGGGTCTCTGCAGCCCCTAGAGACAGGTGATGCTGGTGGGGAGGAGGTAGCGAGGTCCCCCCACCCAGCATGGTTCACATGTGGGACTTGTTCCTGGGCCAGGCTCCAACCAGGGAGAAGGGGGCTGTTCTGTCAGCTGTAGGCTCAGCATGTCCAGCAAAGTTTGGGGACGTGGGCTGGCCCGACTCTGAGTAGAGTGCACACGCTATGGGCCGGCAGGACCCCAGAAGGAAGGGTCGCCGAGAAGCGGGAGATGCACGCGCTGCCTGAGCCCCACAGGGGCCGGGGAGACTCTGTACCCACCTCCTGGAACCCCACCCTGGTTTGGAGAGGGCATCGTTGGAAGTCCTGTTGCCCTGCAGAGGCAGGGCTGACTTCCTGCTCCACCCCCAGCCCGTCCCTCAGGGCCCTAGGATCCTATGTAGCCACTAGGGAAGGCACAGAGGCTCCCTTAAGCTCAAGTCTGCCTGGATGCGACCTCCCAACTCAGAGAAATCCCCACCTTCCCTGGTGAATCCTGGACTTACAGGGTTGTTTCTCCGCCCCCCTCTAGGCACTACATTTTCAGGGGCTTCTGTCAGGACCGTATTAGAGGGAGTAGATGCACGTGCACCAGGGCCTGTGGAGGGATGGGGTAAAGGGACAGGCACCCACGAAACTGAGGGTCGGAGAACGAGAGTTGACAAGGAGGAGAAACAGGACAGGAGCAGGGAGAGGAGAGGAAAAACGGGAAGACGAGGGGCAGGAGAGGGCTGGCCTGGCGGCACAGAGCAGTGGGGCACAGCTGACAGGGCAGAAGGAAACACCGAAGGGAGAGACTCCAGGACAGGAGCAGGGGAGGGAGGTAGAGAGATGAGGGAGGGGGTACTCAGAGACAGAAGGGGTCAGTCGAGGAGCAGGGGCAGAGGGGGAAACCGAGTGAGGGAGAGAGGCCAGCAAAGGAGGGCTGGAGATAGGAGGGGCTAAAGCCCACAGAGGACATAAGGGGAGCCAGAGCATAGGGTGATATCAAGAGGGGACCAGGTCACAAAGGGAGGGGCCGTGGCGGTTGGCTCTCCTACCTGAGACACCTGAGTCACCCCAGCACTCCCTGGGCTGGTCACTCTGACAAACAGCAGGGCAGTTCTGATTGGTTGGTTGGTTGTTTTAATAAAAACAACCCCAGGCTGGGCGTGGTGGCTCACGCCTGTAATCCCAGCACTTTGGGAGGCCGAGGCAGGTGGATCACGAGGTCAGATCGAGACCATCCTGGCTAACACGGTGAAACCCCGTCTCTACTAAAAATACAAAAAGAAATTAGCCGGGAGTGGTGGCGGGCACCTGTAGTCCCAGCTACTCGGGAGGCTGAGGCAGGAGAATCTCTTGAACCCAGGAGGTGGAGGTTGCAGTGAGCCGAGATCACGCCACTGCACTCCAGCCTGGGCGACAGAGCGAGACTCCGTGTCAAAACAACAACAACAACAACAAAACCACCCCATAGCATTTACTGCGATCTGATAATCATATAAAGGTAATCAGGCTGGGCCAGTGACTCATGCCTGTAAGCCTAGCACTTTGGGAGGCCAAGGCAGGTGGATTGCTTGAGGCCAGGAGTTGGAGACCAGCCTGGGCAACATGGTGAAACCCCGTCTCTATAAAAAATTTAAAAATTAGCCAGGCATGGTGGCACACGTCTGCAGTCCAGCTACTCGGGAGGCTGAGGTGGGAGGATCACTTGAGCCTGGGAGGTAGAGGCTGCAGTGAGCCAGGTTCACACCACTGCACTCCAGCCTGGGCAACAAAGCAAGCCCTACCTTGAAAAAAGTAAATAAATAAATAAGGCAATCAAAACAGTGTGAGCAAATATTTTAGAACTGCACTTCCAACAAAGGACACCAAAAAAAAAAAAAACAAAAAAAAAAAACAAAACTAAAACTCTATTGCCTTCTCCAAACTTGGCCATGTCCTTGATCATTTCTGGTTGGAGACATTTCATGGCAGAGTCATAGTGTCTCTTCTTCAGCACAATTGGACCTGGTTGTTTTCTTGACTTCGCTTTGGGTGAATCTCTTCTGTATCGGCTACTAAGAGGGTCACATACTCACCAAAGCCAGCGGCACAGCCCTCTAACCACATACCTACTTGTTACCGGGATGCTGGGGAAGGCCTGCACCCAGGCAGGCTGGGATGAGGGCCCTGGGTCCAGGAGGCCAGAGCCGGCTGCAGATGAGTGGCTGTGGGGAAACAGAGTATTAGCCTGCATCCCTAAGCAGGCAGGAAGCCAGACAGACCCCTCCTCTCGGCCTGGGATCAAACTACCACCCCCCATGGGGACAGGTGGGGTGACTCAACCCCTGATGCCCACAGAGCCAGAGGCCTGCCCTGCCACTGTCCGCTGCTTCTTCCAAACTGGGGAGTTTAGAGCTTCAGCAGTGAGTCGCTCGACGAATCGGCTCCTGGGGATGAGGATCCAGCAGCCAGCCCACGGAGATGCGGCTCTGATGGGGCTCACTTGGGCGCCTCCCTCCACCACCACCCTCAGCTCTGCCATCCTGAGGCCCCTGAGGCCTGTGGTGGGGAGAGCAGAAGGGGGGGCTTGGCCTGGGGTAGAGAGGTAGCACCTCAAGCTCGTGCTGCTGGGTTTCTCCTCACCAGCCCTGTTTTGGAATCCAACGCACAGTTTGGGGGTCCCAACCCCTCTCCTCCCCTTCCTGAAGCACCAGAGCTGGGTCTCCCAGGCCTCTAGACTCTGCACCTTCTCCATCAGCTGCCCTGCCCTGGTGAGAGAGGGATAAAAGGGAGGGTGGCCCAGGGCTGCAAAGGTCAGGGGTCAGGAGGCTGAACCCTAGGTGGAAGCAGGGGTCGGCGTCAGCCCCAGGTGGACAGGACGGCGCAGTCTCTGGCCAGGCCAGCATCCAACCCCCAACCTTAACCCCCTCTGGACCCTTGCTTTCCAGTGTCCCCAAGCATGGGAAAAAACAGACACTGGAGAATAAATAATTTATTGAAATTGGAGGAATAAATAAGATATGTGGGCAGGGTTACAAATAGCTATAAAAATCATTAACATTTATATACACAAAAGCGCTGGGTCCCGGGGGCGGGGCCGGAAGTCGTGGGGGCGGGGTATGAGGCCTTGGAGGCGGGGCCTGAGGCCGTCCGGCGGGTCGGGGAGGGGTCTCCTTTCTGCAGCAGCCGTCTGGGCCCCCAGAGGTAGATGAGCCTATTTACAGCTGGGGAAACCGCCCGAGGCCGCCACAGATCCAGATCCAGATGCAGATCTGGATCTGGCTGCCTTTCAGATCCGAGCCCCGCGTCCCGCTGCGCCCTAGGAGTGGGAGGCGGCCCCAGAGCCCGGGCTCCGCGCCCTGAGGGCCCCACCCCTCTGAGCGCGCCCGCGGAGCTGCACCCCTTGCACAATCTTCTCCACCCAGGAGCGGTGCGCAGAGAGGCTGATGTAGACCCCGGGCCTGTTGCGCTCGGCACAGCCCTCGCCCCAGCTGATGATGCCGGCCAGCAGCCAGGCGCCGTCTACCTGGCACATGAGGGGGCCCCCGGAGTCGCCCTGCAGAGAGGAGGCGAGGTTAGGAACCCCCTTGGCACGGGGGTTGGCAGAATCCAGGGCCCGTGCCCTGTCAGGGGGCAGATGAGCCCCTTCCCGGGAGCCCATTTCTCCTTCCTAGAAGAGACAGGACCTGAGCTCCACCCAGGTAAGAAGTCCCTGGCGGCAGAGTAGGAACTGCAGCCAGGCCTTAAGACGTCCAGGCCCGGGTGCTGCCGCTGCACCATCTGACCGTCTTCCAGACAGTCCCTGAGCTAGAGCTGGCTCTGGGCACTGAGGCGTGGGAAGCCCCCTGAAGGGAATGAAAGCTCGCAGAGGGCGAGGTGGTGCAGCTGGGATGCCCAGTTTAATGTCTGAACAAACAAGTGAGTGGCTGAGCCAGGCTGAGGCTGGTTCTATGGGGACCCGGGACTGTCAGGCACAGCCAGTTCTGGGGAGGAGGCCAGGGAGAGGTTGTGGGGCTCACTGGGGACAGGGCTGAGGCTGGCTCCTTCTCGAGGCCCTCCTGGCCAGGGGTGGGGGGCTCGAGGGGGCTCACCAGACAAGCATCCCGCTCCCCCTCCAAGTAGCCGGCACACAGCATGTCCTCAGTGATGGCCCCCTGTTCTGCACCCCGCCAGTACAGGCGGCTGCAGACTTCCGAGTCGATGATAGGAACCTTCAGCTTCTGCAGGGTCTGAGGGTGGGGCAAGGGCACTGGGAGGAAAGAGGACAGAATCAGGCTTGGGGGTCTCCCCTCCTCGTTGCCTCCTCAAAGGACTATCCCCCCCAACACCATTCCTCTCAGCAGCGGTTCTCAAAGGCTAACAGATTAGCTCTACCAGGCTCTCCCAAGACGCCTTCAGAAAATTGAAATTCCAGGTCTCCACCTCTGGCCCTGCTGAATTAGAACATGAGTGTGAAACCTAAGACCCTGCCTCTTTAATAAATTTTCTGATATCCACAGATGGTTAGAGCTTTTCCTGTCTCAGATACTGCATTACTTCATCCAGCACCAGGACTGCTATAGAAGAAGTGTTCAATAAATGTCCACTAGATGTTGAAAATTACCAGGACCTGAGGGATCCCCACGCCTTGCCTGGAGCTGGTCTACCGACTGTGGTCTGCAGATTGTGGACTGAAAGTCCGCGATTCTAGCTCTTGAAGAAGCCCCTACAGAGATTATGGGGAGGTTGCAACCTCACAGTTAGTGGGATCCCCACACACCTGAGCTAGTGTCATTTCTCTTAATTATTCTGGAATCTGGTTAAATTTTCATCTGTCTTACACTTTTCTCTTACTTAGTTTCTATCTCTCTCTCTCAAACTCTTTCTTGCAGGTCTTCATTGTATCCTCATTTCTGCCTGTATGTTTCTTTACCTTGGCCCAGTCTCTATCATCCATCTGCCTGTCGAGTTGTCATCTACCTTTCTCTTGCTGCTTCCCTGCTTCCTGCTTTATGTAATCTAGTTTGAGTTCCGAGATGATGTTTTCCAAACCTCCAGAGGTGGTTTGAAAATTATATTTTACAATTAAGGAGGCTGCATTTTCTTCTAAGAATTTTGCCCGCAATTGTGGCATGCTGCCACCAGGGGGTGCCTGTTCCCACTCTGGAATCAGGCCTCTTTTTATATTCACCCTGTATTCAGCTTAGTCCCACACACACCTCCTTTCAGCCATTCCGGTATCGATGAATTGAATAGCTTCACGGGTCTGGCTGTTGCCTCAAAACATAGCCAGATACTTTTGAAGTAGAAATGAGGCCAGGCACAGTGGCTCACACCTGTAATCCCGGCACTTTGGGAGGCTGAGGCTGGTGGATTGCTTGAGCCCAAGAGTTCAAGACCAGCCTGGCCAACATGGAAAAACCCTGTCTCTACAAAAAATACAGAAATTAGCCAGGTGTGGTAGCACACACCTGTAGTTCCAGCTACCTGGGAGGCTGAGGTGGGAGGATCACTTGCGCCTGGGAGGCAAAGGCTGCAGTGAGTTATGATCACACCACTGCGCTCCAGCCTGGGTGACAGAGTAAGATCCTGTCTCAAAAAAAAAAAAAGAAGAAGAAGAAGAAAGAAAGAAAAGAAAAGAGAAATGGCCTGAAATTGCCCACCAAGGTTTCTTCTGGATTGCAGCCCATCTTTTCTTCCACCTCTGTCATGCTGTGCCTCTGGCCTCCACCCTTTGTTGCTCATGGTGTCTGTGTCCCTGAGTGTCTGCCATCCTCTGTCCCCATCTGCCCCCAACCACCTTGGAGAGGAAGAAGCCGCACCTCCATCTTGGATGCTCCCCCAGCCTGAGATCCAGCAGTGGGTGTTTGGAGGGAGGTGGATAGAGGCATCAGGTAGGCAGATGGGCAGGACCCGCTCTGAGAACTGTATGGAGTGCTCAAGACGCACCAGGGCAATGTCCGCACGGGCACCCTCCTTCCAGGAATACACAGGGTGGGGCTGCACCCAGGCAACACCCACCTTCTGGGACCGAGAGCCAGGGTTCCCCAGCTGCCAGGCCCCCAGCAGCACAGAGAACAGGGATGGTTTGTTCAGGTTGCTAGAAGGAAAGGGAAGGGGAGGATCAGCCAGGCCTGGTCTGGGAGGAGGCACCTGGGGGAACAGCATGGGTGTGAAGGCCCCTGAAGGCAGGAGAGGCTTCTAGGTAGAATCGAGGGACACCAAGATTGAACAGAGGCCCGGAAGCAGAGCCTGTAAAGGGAGCCCAGGGCCTGGGGCACAAAGCCCAGGGCCTTAGAAGATCAAGTGCCCCAGGCCGGCTGTACATACTCCTTGAAACAGTGGGCAGCAGTGATCACCCAGCGGCTGGTGAGCAGAGAACCTGCGCAGTGGTGGGTCCCATTCTTCTGGATGCTCACGATCCAGGGCCACTCGCTGTCAGCGCTGTCCTCGCCGCCCACAACCCGGTTCAGCTGCTGGGGCTTCCCACAGGCTGGGGGAACTGGAGGGTATGGTCAAGTTTTGTTATCTCCAACTTCCTACAACCCACCCTCGGAATCCCAATCCCTAGGCCTGCACCCCAAGCTTTGCCCACAGCTCAAGCTCCGTTCATGTCCCCAAGCTCTACCCACATCCCAAGTTCCGCCTGCACTCCAAGCTCCACCCACACCCCAAGCTCCACCCACACACCAAGCTCCACCCACACACCAAGCTCCACCCACATCCTAAACTCCACCAGCATCCCAACCCCACACATACCCCAAGCTCCGCCCACCTCCCCGTCCCTTCCCTCCCTCGATCCTCACTCTGCTGGTCTTCACCTGGCCTGGACTTCCCACTCACTCCCTGTCAGCTGCACCTGCTCTCTCCCTCGCCCTGTTTCCTTACCCTGCTTTCCACTCTGTTCACCTTCCGGGCTCTCTCTCTCCTCTGGCCCTGGCATCTCTCAAGCTTTCTCCTTGCGCCTGTGTCTCCTTCCTGCCTCCCTTCGCCTCTAGCTCTTCCCGCCTCTCACCCCAGCCCCTTTCTGACCTGTGTCCAGGGGAGGGACACACAGACACTGCCTGCGCGTGGGCCTCCTCCCTTCTCCCTCCCGTCAGAGCTGCCAGCTCCACTCACCAGGTATCCTGGCCGCATTGAGGATGGCTGAGGGCAAGAGAAGGAAACGGTTAGGCCAGTGAGGGGCCCCAGGACACAGTGGTGAGGGGCCCTCAACGCTCAGTGAGGAAGGCCCCCAACACCCAGTAAGAAGGGATCCCAGTACCCGGTGAGGTGGAGGTCCCAGCGCCCAGTGAGGAGGGGTCCCAGCACCCAGTGAGGAGGGGTCCCAGCGCCCAGTGAGGAAGGGGTCCCAGCACCCAGTGAGGAGGGGGTCCCAGCACCCAGTGAGGAGGGGGTCCCAGCACCCAGTGAGGAGGGGGTCCCAGCGCCCAGTGAGGAGGGGGTCCCAGCGCCCAGTGAGGAGGCGTCCCAGCGCCCAGTGAGGAGGCGTCCCAGCGCCCAGTGAGGAGGGGGTCCCAGCACCCAGTGAGGAGGGGTCCCAGCACCCAGTGAGGAGGGGGTCCCTCAGCGCCCAGTGAGGAGGGGTCCCAGCGCCCAGTGAGGAGGGGGTTCCAGCGCCCAGTGAGGAGGGGGTCCCAGCGCCCAATGAGGAGGGGGTCCCTCAGCGCCCAGTGAGGAGGGGGTCCCAGCACCCAGTGAGGAGGCGTCCCAGCGCCCAGTGAGGAGGGGGTCCCAGCGCCCAGTGAGGAGGCGTCCCAGCGCCCAGTGAGGAGGGGGTCCCCTTGAGTACCTGGTGGTGAGGAACCCCTAGCCCTCCAGTGCCCAGGGAGACTCTCAAGTCTCTCAACCCCAGGGCCCCTCCCGGCGGGGCATTTCCTGGGGCCTGGCCAGGCCCTGGCTGCACAGCTGTGACCCTGCCCTCCCGCAGCTTCCCGTCCAGCCTGCCTGCCGGGGACCAGGACCGACTCCTCGAGGGAGGCACAGACCTGAGCCCCTCGGGTCTGGACGCTGCTGCCGCTGGTGCCCTCCCCTGACCTCCTGCCGCAGGAACAAAACAAAACGGTGCTTCCCCAGAGGCAAGCCGCGGAGGACGAGGAGATGGGAGAACACGGAGGCGAGAGGGAGGAGGCGATGGCGACGCCGACGGTAACTGGAGACCGAGGCGCGCTGCGTACTTGCTGCGTTTTCTGTTTAATCCTCACAGCCGTAGAAGAAACCGAGGCACAGAGCAGTTAAGGAGCAAGAGATAAACAGAGAGCAGAAGCGGAAAGGAGATGAGAGAGGCAAGGCGGGGAGGGAGAGAGGGAGGGAGGGAAGGAGGCAGGGAGGGAGGGTGGAGGTGGGAGGGAGGAGGGAGGAGCAGCCTCCGGACATACCTGTCGACGCCAGCAGCAGCAGGGAGGTGAAGGTGCCGAGACAGCCCCCACCCAGGGCTGGGGGGGCTCCAGAAACCACCATGGCTGGTGTGGCGGGGGAGCAGGCAGCAGGCTCGAGAGACCAAGGGCGATGCGGGTCAGGGTGTGTAGGTTCCCTGCAGGTCGCCCCAGGTTTTATCCTGGGAGGCGGAATGCCGTCAGACCAGTCCCCAGGTAGCTCCCGCAGCCATCCAGGCTGTGGGTCATGGGCAGGGGGCGGGGCTGCGGGGAGGAAGCCAGCTGCTACAGGGCTCTGGGGGGGCTCTAGTTGAGACCCCAGGCTCCAGCTGTGGGTCCAGGATGTGGCCTCTGGAAGGGCAGGGGAGGGGGCTTGGGCCCAGAGGTCCCTGACATTAACTGTCCAGGGGCAGAGAAAGGTGCCAGGGCACTGAAAGGAAGGGGTTCCGGGCTGGGGAGGGCCTGGGTTTGGAGAGGCTGAAGTCTGGGGTACTGGGTGTTGGGGTGGTCCTAGGGCCTTAGGGATCAAGGGGGTGCCCGAAGCTCAGTAACGGCTCCCACCTGCAGGGCCCCAGGCCCCTGTGACTCAGCCCAGAGACCTGGCGCAACCCGCGCTCGGGAATCCCGTTAACCCACTTCCCGAAAGCTGTGAATCAGGTGAGTGGCGACCTTGGTGGCCTCCTGGTGGCTGCCCTTCTGTCGTTCCTGCAGGCGGGGCTCTGCCCTGCGGTTCAGACACCTGACAACTCACCTCACCTGAACTCCTGGGAAGGAGGAGCCCATGGGCACTAGGGCTCGGCCAAGCAGGGGGGTTGAGAGAGGGGGGGCCCGGGAAGGGCTGGGACTCCCAGGATTCAAAGAGCTGCTGGGCTGGGCTTTCGGGGGCCGGGTCCTGGGCTGGGAGTGGATTCTCGGTGCTTCCACCCAGCGGCTGCCGCAATGGCAACCCGGGGCTGAATCCTGTGAGACCTTCCCTGACTCAGTGCCCTGCAGCGCCCCACACTTGGGACACTCCCACCCAAGCAGGGCAGGCTTCCTCCTTTACAAAGAGTCAGGAGCCTGCGCCCCTTCACTCATTCAATCAACAAGCCTCCAGCAGGGCCCTTGCTACCGCCGGGGGTGAATTAAAAACAACAATAGTGTCTGGGTGGGGTGATTTATTCCTGTAATCCCAGCACTTTGGGAGGCCAAGATGGACAGATCATGAGGTCAGGAGTTCAAGACCAGTCTAGCCAACATAGTAAAACCCCGTCTCTACTAAAAATACAAAAAAAACTTAGGCAGGCATTGTGGCGGCCGCCCTTAGTCCCAGCTACTTGGGAGGCCGAGGCAGGAAAATTGCTTGAACCTGGGAGGCGGAGGTTGCAGTGAGCTGAGATCACGCCACTGCACTCCAGCCTGGGCGACAGAGAGAGGCTCTGTTTCAAAAAAAAAAAAAAAAAAACCATAGTAGTGAATATGCATGTAATAAATATATTTATACAAATATAAATATAGTATTTATATAATAGAGCAAACATTTAGGAGTGCCATGCATTGCCTCCTAATCCTCAAATGTCTTTATTATTCCCACTCTGCAGATAAGGAAACTGAGGCAGCTTAGGGCAGTTAAGTGACTTGCCCGAGATTGCTGGGTGAGTGGTGGAGCTGGACCTGTACCCCGACTCCGGGGGTGGCTGCTGGGACTACCCCCATGGAGGCTTCAGGAGCCTGGAGGAGGTGCCTCATCCTGCCTGGGGTGAGCCCTACCTTGCTCCCTGCAGAGTCAGGGTGGCATGGCTCAGGGGCTTAGCAGACCACCGCGGCTGCTTCAGGGACTCCACGGCTCTGAGCGGGACGGGTTTTGCCCCGGGGGTGGACTCTGTGCTGCCCACCTCCTCAGTCTGTTAAGGGTTAGGGTGGCAGCAGGACAACTGGCGCTTTCTCGTGGCAGAGGGGCCATGCCCTGCTCCACCGAGAGACAAGTCAAAAAGCAGGGCCCTTGGGAACCCCAGAGGATGCATTAATCTCTGTCCCAGGACTCAGAGGGGGTTTGGGGGAACTGCAGGAAAAGGCCACGCAGAGTGGCCAAGGAGGGACAGTGTCTCTAAGCAGCAGCAGCACTGGAGCAGAAATTTCCGCTGGGCTCCCCCAACCCTACTCACGGTCCCCGGCTCAGCTCTGCACCCAGGGTGTCCAGGGTCCTCCTGCTCCCCACCCCACTGCCTTCTGGAATAAGGTGAGCCTCCCCAGCTCACCCAGCAAACATTTACTGAGTACCTGATATATGCCAGGCCCTGCTGGGCACCAGGATACATGTGATGAATAAGACGTGGGTCCTGTCCTCAGGAAGCACATGACCTCCTGGGGGTGGGAGGCAGGTGACGGATGACAGTGAGGTGTCCGGGAGGTGGGCACAGAACCATGGGACCAGGCGGTGGCTTGGACCCTAGAGGGCCACTGTGAAGCTGGGTGCTGGGGAAACAGTGTGGGCAGGGGGGCTCCCTATGGACCCCCAGGATCATGTTCAGTGCCTGCTGCACCCTGGGGCTCAGCGAGTGTTTGTTGAATGTATAAATGAGTGTGGAAGAAGCAAGTCTGCAAGTGGCTGGGGACCGACCACTCCAGCCTCCCTCTCTGCCTCCCGCCCAGGTTTCCTCTCCATTCCAGCTTTTCTGCCTTTCTGAAGAGCCGGCTCACTGCCCTGGAGACCCAAGGGTAGCCATGGGCCCTGCCCAAGATGCTGCTGTCCCTGAGACAGGGTGGCCAGGAAGAGGGCCCCGAGGAGAAGGGCCCGGTAGGAGCCAGGGGAAGCCCTGAGGAGCTGGGTGAAGACTTCCTGGCACAAGTCCTGGGGAAGGGCCCCAGACAGCAGTTCCCCAATTCCCAGGGTATAGAGGGTGGAGTCTCTGAAAGGCCATGGGGTGGAGACCCTGGCATGATTCAACATTCACTCAACAAAATATTTATTGAGCGCCTGCCAATGTTAGACCCACATGCTGGCTGGCATCCCTGCCTGTGCAAGCACTGGATGAGCTGTGTGCCCCTGCCACCCACACCCCCACTCCCTGCCAGCCTGGCCTCAGGGCCTCTGATCCATGTGCACTGGAGTGGTGATGACTGACAGGGCCATTGGGGCATTTCCATGCTAACAGCAGCTGCCACTGGCAAAAGAAGTGACTCGCCAATGGTGGCATCTCAGATGTGGGCCCAGGAGTCCGGGGAGCTACTTTGAACAGGGCTATCCATTCATTGTCCCACCAAAGGCTATGGAGCCCACCCACCACGTGCTGGAGTTGTCAAGGAAAATAAGACACTCTCCTTGTCCTCATTAACTCAATCAACAAGCATTTGCTGAGCACCGCCTGTGTGCCGGCACTGTCCGAAGTGCTGAAGATACAGCAATGAGCAAACCAAAAGCCATGGACATCGGATGAAAGAGAGAATTGTAAACAATAAGTAAATCATTTAGCTCTATGGAAAACAGGATAGAGATTTCTCAAAGAATTAAAACTAGAACCACCATTCGACCAGCAATCTCACAAGTGGGCATCCACCCAAAGGAAAAGAAGTCACTAATCAAAGAGACACCTGCACTCATGTGTTCATCACAGCAACGCTGTTCACAACAGCAAAGCCATGAAATCAACCTAAGTGTCCGTCAACAGATGATGGATAAAGAAAATGTGGTGAATATATACAGAGTGGGACACTATGAAGCCATAAAAAAGAACACAAAACCATGTCTTTTGCAGCAATGTGGATGGAACTGGAGGCCATTATCTTAAGCGGAACAAGTCAAACACAGAAAGACAAATATTGCATGTTCTTATTTATTTATTGAGATGGAGTCTCGCTGTGTCACCAGGCTGGAGTGCAACGGTGCAATCTCAGCTCACTGCAACCTCCACCTCCTGAGTTCAAGCAATTCTCCTGCCTCAGCCTCCCAAGCGATTCTTCTGCCTCAGCCTCCCACATAGCTGGAACTACAGGCACGCGCCACCACACCCAGCTAATTTTTGTATTTTTAGTAGAGGCAGGGTTTCAGCATGTTTGTCTGGATGGTCTCAATCTCTTGACCTCATGATCTGCCAGACTTGGCCTCCCAAAAGGCTGGGATTACAGGCATGAGCCAGTGCGCCCGGCCTTTTTTTTTTTTTTTTTTTTTTGAGACAGTCTTGCTCTGTTGCCCAGGCTGGAGTGCAGTGGCGCAATCTGGGCTCACTGCAACCTCTGCCTCCTGGGTTCAAGTGATTCTCCTGCCTCTGCCTCCTGAGTAGCTGCAATTACAGGTGCACACCACCATGCCCAGCTATTTTTTATATTTTTAGTAGAGACAGGGTTTCACCATATTGGTCAGGCTCATCTCGAATTCCTGACCTCAGGTGATCTACCTGCCTTAGCCTCTTAAGCATGTTCTCATTTATAAGTGGGAGCAAAGCAGCCGGACACAGTGGCTCACGCCTGTAATCCCAGCACTTTGGGAGGCCGAGGCGGGCGGATCACGAGATCAGGAGGAGATAGAGACCATCCTGGCTAACAGGGTGAAACCCCGTCTCTACTAAAAATACAAAAAATTAGCCAGGTGTGGTGGTGGGCACCTGTAGTCCCAGCTACTTGGGAGGCTGAGGCAAAAGAATGGCGTGAACCTGGTAGGTGGAGCTTGCAGTGAGCTGAGATCGCGCCACTGCACTCCAGCCTGGGCGACAGAGCAAGACTCTGTCTCAAAAAAAATAAATAAATAAAATAAAATAAAATAAAATAAAATAATTGGGAGCAAAGCAATGTGCACGCATGGCCACAGAGTGGAGTAACAGACATTGGAGACTGGGAGGGTGGGAGGGAGGAGGCAAGGGAGGAGAAATTGGCTATTGGATCCAGTGTTCACGATTTGGGTGATAGACACTAAAAGCCCAGACTTCACCACCACACAGTATTCCAGGTAACAAAAATGTGCTTGTACCCTCTAATTTGTTTGTTTGTTTGTTTGTTTTTGAGACGGAGTCCCGCTCTGTTGCCCAGGCTGGAGTGCAGTCAGTGGCGCGATCTCGGCTCACTGCAAGCTCCGCCTCCCAGGTTCACACCATTCTCCTGCCTCAGCCTCCGGAGTAGCTGGGACTACAGGCGCCCACCACCAGGTCCGGCTTATTTTTTGTATTTTTAGTGGAGATGGGGTTTCACGGTGTTAGCCAGGATGGTCTCGATCTCCTGACCTTGTGATCCTCCCACCTCAGCCTCCCAAAGTGCTGGGATTACAGGCATGAGCCACCGCACCTGGCCTTTTTTTTTTTTTTTTTCTGAGACAGAGTCTCACTCTGTCACGCAGGCTGGGGTGCAGCGGCGTGATCTCAGTTCATTGCAACCTCGACCTCCTGGGCTCAAGCAATTCTTGGGCTTTCGCCTCCCAAGTAGCTGAGACTACAGTAGTGCGCCATCACGCCTGGCTAATTTTTGTATTTTTAGTAGAGACGGGGTTTCGCCATGTTGACCAGGCTGGTCTGGAACTCTTGACCTCAGGTGATCCACCTGCCTCAGCCTTCCAAAGTGCTGGTGTGAGCCACCATGCCTGGTCTAGTACCCTCCAAATCAATAAAGATAAAATTTTAAAAATCATTTAGTTCGTGCCTGTAATCCCAACACTTTGGGAGGCTGAGGCAGGAGGATCATCTGAGCCCAGGAGTTTAAGACCAGCCTGGACAACGTAGTGAGATCCCTTCTCTATACATTTTTTTAAATTTTTAATTATTTAGTCTAATAGTTGATGAAATCAATGCGGGAAACCAAAGCAGGCAAGAGGCGTGGGGAGTGGGTGGGGGTTGGGGTGGATAAGGATGGAGGGTTGCAGTCTTAAATAAGTGGCCCCAGCAGTTCTTCCCAATGAGGGTAACATTTGAGGAGAGACCCGAGATGGGAGAGAGCTGTGTGGAGCGCTCAGGGGACCGTTCCAGCCCCAGGACAGCAAAGGCGAAGGTCGGGATGTGTGGGCCCAGGTTGGGGGTCTCAGGGCGCAGGGAGAGTGGCAGAGGGTGTGAAGCATGAAGGCCTTGGGCTTTGTTGAGGGGCCGGAGCCCCTCCAGCCCTGGCTGCATTTTAGCGGGATCCCAGGAGGAGCCATGTTAACACCTGGCTGTGAGGAGGCTGGGGTGAAGCAGGGCTACCCGTCAGGCCCAGGACAGAGAAAATGGGGTGGGGAGAGGGATGGATTCTAGGTCTTTCTCTGAGGCCAAGCAGACAGGACCAAGGGCCAGAAGGCCAGTGCAGTGGGGGCAGTGGCTGCCTGAGGCAAGGGTTGGGGGCAGGATGAGGAGTGACTCTGGATCTGTTTAGCTGGAGACGAGGCCCAGGGCAGGTGAGCTCAAGGCAGAGGTCAGGCTGGAGGGAAACCTGGCATCTGGAGCCTGAGGAGGATTTAAAGTCTGGAGACTGTTGAGGTGACCAACGAGCAGGTGACATTTGCCATCGGAGACCACGTGGGCGTGGACAGCCAAAGAGTTCCACATCCCTCACTCACCTGCAAACGCGACGGGACTGGAACTGCCACAAAGCAGAGACGTGGGCGGCCAAGACAGTGTCCCAGGCCAAAGGAGCCCCTGTAGGAACTGACCACGCGGCTCTGGCACAGGGGCTGGGTGCTTGGCCTGGCCGGGGCCACCAGACCACTGAGGTCCTCCTGGGCCCCATAGAGAAGACTCCGCTCAAGGGCGGGAAAGGTGCTGCCGGCTTGCAGCAGAGTCAAGCTGGGATCTGAGCTGGGTTAGAGGTGTGGAGGGGACGCAGGAGGCAGGTGTGGAGGTGGGTGAGGGCTGCATCCAGGAAGAAACTGTAGCAGGGACTCTGGGGGAAATGAAGATGGAGCGAGGGGGATGGCAGGTGCCAGCCAGCCAGGCAGGTGGTGGGGTGACCAGCTGCCCAAGACGCCCAGGACTGAGAGCCTGCCTGAAATATTCTCCAGCAGGCTGAGACTGTTGGCTGCCCCAGGCGGTGCCTCTGTCCACTGTGATGGCGGAGGTCGGCAGAGCGTTTCAGGCCCAAGGGTCCCGTGGTTGCAAATTGGAGAAGGTGGGAGATAGGAGTCTAGGATGCCCTGGTGTCTAAGTGGAGATAAAAGAGGCAAGTCTTCAGTGTCCCTTTAATCCCCCCACCCCACCCAGAGAGGGGCTGCGGTGGGAGCCGTGTGGGGTGGAGACGCCTTCCGGGGGTGATGGTAACGTGCTGCCTGCCTCTCCTCCACAGTTTCAATGTTTATGGAACTCTGACCCTAGCTCAGAGGTTGCTGGCTGTGTTTTGTGCAAGGAGGGGCTGGGTCTTTCGGGGCTGAGGAGGTGGGGAGGCTGGTGGAAGGGGAGGCCACCAGGAAGCTGTGAACTTGGGTGTGAAGCCACTGGCATCCAGGCAAGCTTCCTGGCCTCACAGAGCCTCTGTTTCCTCCTCGGCCCAGCGGCTTGTTCTGGGACCACAGCAGTAAACTGGCTGTGGAATCCAACCCTCCAGGGGTCTTGTTACACCTGCCATGTTGTTTGTTTTTGTAAATTGAACAAATATGCATTTTTAAAAAAAATCTGAATTTCAAATGATGCTGCTGTGAACATGGATGTATAAGTATCTGTTTGAATCCCTGCTCAAACACACGTGTACACTGATCTTCACCGTGGCATCACTGACATTGGGCGAGGTGGAAACCACCACGTGTCCATGGACAGGCGAGTGGGTGAACACGATGCAGTCTATTCCCACCGTGGGAGGACGCGCAGCCTCAGCCTCAGCCTGCATGGACCTGGAGGACATTGAGTTCAGTGATAGGCGCTGGAAACAAAAGGACAGACACTGTATGATCCTCCTAAGAGAGGTCCCTTGAACAGTCAAATTCATGGAGACAGAACATAGAATGGGCCAGGCGCAGTGGCTCATGCCTGTAATTCCAGCACTTTAGGAGGCCGAGGTGGGAGGATTGCTTGAGCCCAGGAGATTGAGACCAGCCTGAGCAACATGGTGAGACCTCGTCTCTACAAAAAATACCAAAATTAGCTGGGCATGGTGGTGCATGCCTGTAGTCCCAGCTACTCAGGAGGCTCAAGTGGGAGGATGGCTTGAGTCCAGGAGGTTGAAGCTGCAGTGAGCCATGATCATGCCACTGCACTGTTGCAGCCTGGGCAACAGAGTGAGACCTTGGAAAAAAAAAAAAAAAGAAGGAAGGGAGGGACGAACGGTGGGAGGGAGGGAGAAAAGGAGGGAGGAAGGCAGGCAGGAAGGAAGGAAAGGGAATGGTGGGTGTCGGGGGCTGAGGAGAGAAATGGGGAAGGAAGGAAGGAAGGGGAGGGGAGGAGAGGGGAGGGGGAAATGGAAAGGAAGGGAGGAGAGGGGAGGAGAGGGGAGGGGGAAATGGAAGGGAAGGGACGGAGGGAGGGAGGGGAACGGTGGGTGCCAGGGGCTGGGGATGGAAATGGGGAGTGAGTGTTTTCTGGGGCAGAGCTTCAGTTTGGGAGGATGCAGAAGTTCTGGAGATGGATGGTGGGGTTGGCTGCACGGCAGTGTGAATGTGCTGAGCGTTACTGAACTGTGCACTGAAGCAAGGTTAAATGGTCAATCTTACGTATATTTTACTACAACTAAAAAAATAAAGATACCTGGATTCTCACTTTTTCATGAAAAATCAGAAGCTCTGATTGCAGAACAGTCCCCACCTCACCCCCCTGTGACACTGGCCCTACACTGGGTCCCCAAATGCAGGATCCTGGGGTGTTTGAGTTCTGGACACTGTTCTTAGCAGGTGGGGTCTAGGACAGAGCCAGTGCTCCATCCGCTCCTCAGGTGACTCAGGTGAGGCTCCAGTTAAGCTGGACTGAGCAGAGCAGAGCATTGCAAAGCAGCCCAACAGTTCCTTCCTCCCGCTGTGAGAAGGGCTGAGGCCTCCCAGGGCTAAGTGTGACTGAGTAAAGGGCAAGCTGGCTGCTCTGTGGGCAGGGTTTTCTGGGGCACTAATGGTTTTGAGGAATCTGGCCTGTTTGGCCCCGGGGATGTTGCAGGACCCGCTGAGGTAACAGGCTCACCAGCTGGCATTTCACCACCTTCCCACGGGGATGTCCCTCTGTCTGATCAAGCTTCTGAGCTGCCCAGGGAACCTGCTTACTTTGTAACCTGCCCAGCACTTGGGGCTTCCCTGCCTCTCGGGGACTTTGGTCAAACTGGGTTCCAGCCCATCCTAGGTCCCAGTCCTCTGCCTCCACCATGGGCTCCTTGAGGCCTCAGCTCTGTCCATCTCAGGCCTGGCCCCCAGACTCTGCCCCTCCTCACTTTCCACCAGAAACTCAGCCTGGATTTCCCACGGCTCGGTAGATTCCTGAAGCCTCAGGGAGGTCCAGAGGGCGGCCTCGAATTGCCCATCATGTGTCCAGCACATCCAAAGCCAGACACAAGCAGCCCAGCATCCTCTGTCTCTTCCACCTGGGACCAGCCAGAACTGACTCTTGCATCTCAAAGCCCCAACAATGAGAGCTCAGTCTGGAAGAATTGTGTCTCCTTCACTGCCTGGAAGCAGAGAGGGAGGGAAGGACAGGACAGGGTCTGGGCAGCTGGGATGCAGCCCGTGGGAAGAGTCGAGCTGGAGAAGTGACACAGAGGAACTGGGCGAGCAGGGCCAGCTGATTCCCTGGGTGTCCGTCGCCAGGCTGGGCAGCTCCTACGCTGTCCGTGACTCATCAGTGACACAGAGGAGGGGCAGGACCTCAGAGTCCTGTGATCAGAGGTCATGGTGGGGCTGTCTTCTGGCTTCAGAGAGTCTTCAGATCACAGGAGAGTTGGTGGCTGACCACACAGAGATTAGCCACATCTGGGGGCACTGTGGGATGAGGGACCCCAGTTCAGTTCCAGAGTGAGCTGTGCAGAGCTGGGATCTGCAGGTCTCTGCCTTCAGGGTCACCTGCCTAGCTGTGACCTAGTCCCCCATGTGACCTGGTCAGCCACGTCAGGCCTGCTGGGAGAGGAGGCAGAGAAACCAGCTCTGACCACCCCCGCAGGGTGTGAAGCCAAGTCCAACCCTGGTCCTCATCCCCCCTCATCCTTCCAGGGAAATGAGTGACTCTACTAATCACTGAGAATGAGTGGCTTCAATGATAAGTCAGAGTGTGGAGTTTCTCCACCAGGAGGTCAGACAGCTCTGGGGCAGAGGGGCACATGTGTATGGGGAAAGTGGGTCAGCAGCTGGGATGGGCTCACCCCTCTGTGCTGGTGGAGACGCAGCTCCCACTTCCACTCCCACAGCTGTCCCTTCAAGCCATAATCTGGGCGCTGGGGACTTGGACGTGCAACAGGCATCTCAAAGTAGGAAATGTGGAGAGTCACTCCAATCCACCCCTCCCCCGGGCTTCCCTGCTCAGAAAATGGCTCTGCTATTCATCCGGCTCTCCAGCCGCGAGCCTGGATGTCGCCCCTGGTTTGTCCTTTTCCTCCCCGCCTGTATCCGTCCATCAGCAAGTCATGGTGTTTCAGGCCTGGAAGTTGCTGGTGGACGCAGGCACTTCCCTCCATGTCCACAGGGCCCAGTCCGTCTCCTCTGCAACAGCTGGGCGGGTACCCTGGGGTCCCTCAAGTCTCTTCTCTCAGCAGTCAGAGCTGTTTAGTGCAACGTAAATTAGATCATGGCACTTCCCAGTTTCACTCTCTCTAGCGGGGCCCACTGCTTTCAGGAGATCCTCTAACTCCTGGCCTCCGCCCTCGGGGCTCGGCGTCATCAGCCCCTGCTGACCTCTCTGCCGGCCGATGGTCACCCCGCCCAGCTCACTCCTGTCCAGCCACACTGGTCCTCTATTTGCCCTAAGCCCTTTTCTACCTAGGGGCCTTGGCACACGCTGCTCCATCTATCCCTGTTCAGAGCTGACAGGTCTCCTCAGGTCTTAGTTTAAGTGACACTCTCCCTGTTATTCTTTTACTCATCCCTACAGGGAAAAGTAAGGAAGATAAGAAATGAGCAAGTGAAATGACTGTATATACTTTCAAAGGGAAGCTGGAGCCACCAGGGATTACCCCATCCTATAGGGGTACTCACTTTGCTTAGGCTACTCTGTAAAGACAGAAGTTCATTGGCAGGAAACTGATAGTGATGTAAATAATCCCTGTGCATAGAAATGCTACTGTGGGTATCGACAGTTCTGACAGCTCCACATCCGCTGGCGAATTCATTTCAGCATTATTTATCCGACTGTAAGTGTATGGTGCTTTGAATAAGCTGCTATATATATAATATAAAATTTTTTTTTTTGAGATGAAGTCTTGCTCTGTCACCCAGGCTGGAGTGCAGTGGCTCAATCTCTCAGCTCACTGCAATCTCCGCCTCCTGGACTCAAGCGATTCTCCTGCCTCAGCCTCCCGAGTAGCTGGGATTACAGGTGCCCACCACCAAGCCCTGCCAATTTTTGTATTTTTAGTAGAAACGGGGTTTTTCCATGTTGATCAGGCTGGTCTCAAACTCCTGACCTCAGGTGATCCACTGGCCTCGGCCTCCCAAAGTGCTGGGATTACAGGCGTGAGCCACCGTGCCCGGCTGAACATTACACTTTTAACAGCTTAGTATTATATCTTCAGTGCCTGTCATGTAGTGGCCTCCCAATATTGTTGAATCAATTGATGAATTAAGTGAAACATCATTTACAAATTTTTACTTAATAAAACAAGCTACATACTGTATTCTTTTTTGGATATTATTGGAATCATACTATGACATTATCTTAATCTGCTTTTAAAATTCAATATGGCATCTTCTCATATCAGTAAACCATTCATAACGTGATTATTGTCTATATAATATTCCACTGTATAATTGTTACGATTTGGATGTGTCCCCAAAGTTCATGTGTTGGAAACTTAATCACCAAAGCAAGAATGTTGAGAAGTGGGACCTTTCCAAGGTGATTAGGTCATAAAGCCTATGCCCTCCTGTATGGATTAATGCCATTATTTTGGGAGTGGGTTGGTTCATGGGGTGGGTTCCTGATAAAATGTATGAGTTCCACCCCTTACTCTCTTACGTATATGCTCTCTTGCCATGTGATGCCTCCTGCCGTGTTATGAGGCAGCAAGAAGGCCCTCATCAGATGCAGCCCCTCAGTCTTGGACTTCCCAGTCTCCAGAACCATATGCCAATGAATTTCTGTTTATTATAAATTACCCAGTCTCAGGTATTCTGTTATAGCAACACAAAACAGACTAAGACAATAATATATCATAATTTACTCAATCCCATGCCCTCTGATACTGGACATTCATTCCTTTTTCTGTTGTATGTAATGTGTCAATAAGTAACCCTGTTCATCAATCTTTGAAAGAATCTCTGGTTATTTCCTCAAGCTACATTCCTAGAAGGGAAATTGCTAGGATAAAGGTTTTAAATGTATTTACAGTTTTTGATGATATATTTTATCAAACTACACTCTTGAAAAGTTATGTAGTGCCTAGGCACAATAGCTCACGCCCATAATCTCAACACTTTGGGAAGCCAAGGCAGAAGGATTGCTTGAGGCCAGGAGTTTAAGACCAGCCTGGACAACATAGCAAGACCCTGTCTCTACATAAAAATTTTTAAAAATCAGCTTGGTGTGGTGGTGCACACCTGTAGTCCCAGCTACTTGGGAAATTGAGGCAAAAGGATTGCTTGAGCCCAGGAGTCCAAGGTTGCAGTGAGCTATGATCGTGCCACTGCACTCCAGCCTGGGCCACAGAGTGAAACCCTGTCTAAAAAAACTAAATAAAAGAGAGAAAACTTGTATGTGATTTGTTTTTCTTCCCTTTCTTTACCATAGAAAAATAGGATCCAAAAATGTCCGCAAATATCCTGGCAGGGCCTGGAAACTCAGTCTTTCTTGCCCTTGAGGAAAAGAGAACTAGTTTTCTGGCTTTTAATGATTGGGTGTCAAGGTCTATTGTAAAAGAGGAGAGCAGTGGCTTGAGGACAGAGAAGACAGGAAATACCTCACCTAGACACAGGAAGGGGAAAGGATTTTCCAAAGCACAAAAGAGGGGAGAAACTGAAAACTTAGGAAAGTTTCTCTGACGGGGCCGTTGCTCAAACATCCAGGAGCCCCAGGGAGCCAAGGCCCCACTGGTTGACCTCAGGCTTCAGGTTCAAGGGAGTGCCCAGGGGTGCTTCACTGATCAGAATCTGGCCCCCATCCATGCCTGCCCTGCCCAGGGCTGTACTACCAACCTCCACTTGCTCCCACACCTGGTACTCCCATGCTCCCCTAAGCAAGGCAGATTTTCAGCTCTGGAAGAGCCAAACTGAATGTCAACTGTAGGTTGATAAAGAGCCACTTCCCCACGTCCTGAGGTGCCCCTTACTGCCCAGCTGCTCCAGTCCCTCCACTAGACTTCCCCCAAAATCTAGCACTTAAAGAGTGAATGTCTGTTTTCTTTCTTTTTTTTTTTTTGTTTAAGACAGAGTCTCGCTCTGTCACCCAGGCTGGAGTGCAGTGGCACAATCTCGGCTCACTGCAAGCTCCACCTCCCGGGCTCACGTCATTCTCCTGCCCCAGCCTCGCGAGCAGCTGGGGCTAAAGGCGCCTGCCACCATGCCCGGCTAATTTTTTGTATTTTTAGTAGAGACGGGGTCTCACTGTGTTAGCCAGGATAATCTCCATCTCCTGACCTTGTGATCCACCCACCTCGGCCTCCCAAAGTGCTGGGACCACAGGCATGAGCCACCGTGCCCGGCCGTGAATGTCTGTTTTCACACAGGGACTCCAGCGTCTCCAGCAAGACTGTTCTGACTGTTTCATGCCTGTAAAGAGCTGGTTGTTAAATATGCGGGTCAGTGCAGAAACTGCCATGAACAAGTCCCAGGATCCCTGGGCTGGGATCCTCATTTCTCTTGCTTTCTCCTAACCTGATTAACCCTGAGCCCTTACAGACTTGCTATCTATGAGTCCATGGTCTCTCTCAGGGCACGCTGTACCAGATCCACAGTTTGCAGGGGCTGAAGCCACCCCGGGATCATCTGCGCCTCAGTTCCAAAAACTGTTTGCTACTATACTCAACACACCACCTCACTTCACCCTTCTTATTCCGCCCCAAGCATTGTCTTCCCCACTGTACACCTGAGGAAACTGGCTCAGAGAGGGAGGAGTTGATCCCAATTCACATGGCTAGGAAGTAGAAAGCCAAGGACTCAAGTAGAAAGGAAGCAGAAAGGCCAGTCACAGGGCCATTTTAAGACCTTGATAAGCCTGGAGCATTCTTAGCTTTGAAGCCCCCATCACATGGCTTCAAACACATGAGCATGCACCTCCTTCTGCAGAATAAATGCAATGGACCCATAACCATGAGCTCTGAGTTGCACTTGACTAGTGGACATAATTATGTCTAGGAGACACTTAACAAACAACTATTCAATTCAATTTGGCAACTCCATTTCCTATGTGAGAGTAAGAATAATTTTTCGGGACTCAGACATTTTTGTAAGCCCTACATTTCTGTAATACCAAAAGCCTACAACATGTTGAAACTTTGGTCTTCTCAAAGCATGCCCAGCTCCTCCCCTTCTCTCTGCAGTATAATCCCCATTTTACACACGAGGAAACCATAACAGGGT
Source organism: Pongo pygmaeus (assembly GCF_028885625.2). Classification (NCBI taxonomy): domain Eukaryota; kingdom Metazoa; phylum Chordata; class Mammalia; order Primates; family Hominidae; genus Pongo; species Pongo pygmaeus. The sequence goes on along the minus strand of NC_072391.2, from coordinate 2,905,345 downwards.
GCCTCTGGGTACAAATAGCAGAGTACTCCGACTCACAATTGCTGAAGCAAAATAACCTGACTCTATTATTGTGACTTTACTATTCCGGGAAACGCTTGCCCAGAAAGACAAAAGTTGCAAATAACCTTACTCCTTGAGTTCAGGAAAATCCATTTATTAATAAAACCACACAGCTCTTCAACAAGTAGCATCAAAGAAAGCTCCAAGAGTCTTTGAAGCCCTCACTTCACTGTGACCACCAATACTAAACTGCTGTGACCAACAATCCTAAACTATTATCACACGATCCTTACCCACAACATGATCCTTACCCAGCCCTGATTAACTCTGACATCAAAGGACCTGCCTTAAACCAAACCCCAAAACCTCAATATCTCAACTTTGCCCTCCCCACCTCCATTCTACAATGACTCTTTCCAGGTGGTGCTTCCCCTTAGCATGATAAGCAACAATCCAGTTTTGTCTTATCAGCTGCTTGCTTTGATGCTATTTCCAGGAGACAGCATTTGACAAGGGAACCAGGACCAATAAGGTCGGCTGTGTCCAATCAGGTAGGATGAAGCACTGGAGTAAATTTCCCTGGAGAGGTGGGCACTGTCTGCCAACAGGAAAGGGGAAAGCAGTGAGCTGAGATCGCCCCACTGCACTCCAGCCTGGGCGACAGAGTGAGACTCTCAAAAAATAACAATAATAAATAAACATTAAAAAAGCGGGGGAGGGGGTGGGGCGGGGGTGGGGGGTACCGGAGAAGCAGACTTCAGTGTTCTACTACAGTCCCACAGTAGTAGAACGTAGTCATGGTGTCTTTGCTATTCGTGCCGAATAGTTGGTGTTTTCCAAAGTAAGTATATAATTAACTAACTTATTATTATTATTATTTTTCTGAGACAGTGTCTCGCTCTGTCGCCCAGGTTGGAGTGCAGTGGCGCAATCTCGGCTCACTGCAAGCTCCGCCTCCCAGGTTCACGCCATTCTCCTGCCTCAGCCTCCCGAGTAGCTGGGACTACAGGCGCCCGCCACCACGCCTGGCCAATTTTTTGTATTTTTAGTAGAGACGGGGTTTCACTGTGTTAGCCAGGATGGTCTCGATCTCCCGACCTCGTGATCCACCCACCTTGGCCTCCCAAAGTGCTGGGATGACAGGCGTGAGCCACCGCGCCCGGCCAACTAACTTATTTTCAAAATAAGTATAGAATTAACCAACCATACCTCCTTAATTGATGGTTCTCTTAATCTTGATTCCAAGGGTCTTAACTATCTGGATGTACTCATTGTATGCTAAACAGACACCAAAAGGGTTCACTAATCTTATTTTTATGTACAGAGAATCAATTCCCGAAATATGCTGCAGGTTTTGCATTTGTTTTAAAATTTTAAAGGTCATAATATTTATTAATACATATTTATACCCTTAGAATTCCCAATTTGGCAGCAAATAGAGTCCCATTCTATTACGCCATTGAAAGTAATGATAAAAACCGCAGTTACTTTTGCACCAACCTAATAAAACCATGATTAAAAAAAATAATAAATAAACATTTAGAAAGCGGTGGGTGGGGGGGCGCCGGGGCGAGCCGGAGAAGCAGGCGTCAGTGTTTGCTGAAGAAACCAAGGCCCAGAAGAGAGTTAAATGTTTTGCGCAAGGTCAGGCAAAGAGTTGGCAGGAGGTCTAGAGGAGAATCCAGGCTTCCTCATCTAAACTCCAGGCTTTTCCGCCCAAGCAGGGCATGCCCTGGGGCCAACCCCTCCAGGAAGCCTGGGTGTTCTCCTTCCCTGCATTTCCCCAGGGGCTGCTGCCTCAAGGTGACTCAGAAGGAAGCTGTTGTCTCTAGTTCCTCCTCACCAATCCACTGGTCTTAAGATCGGGAAAAATATAAGCTAATTGTCTGGTGATTAATTAACTCCAGCCAACTAATGATCTGATCTTGCCGCGGATACCCAGCCAGCGGAAGTGCGGTTACCTGCCCGAGGGATGCCCGGAAGACCGGCTGAACCAACTTCCGGCCGCAGAGGCTGCCGGGCAGGGGTTATGGCGGCCGGCAGAATGAGCTAGCTTGGTGTCCGGGGCCACTTGGGGTACTGCGGTTGGACAGCGCTGGTTTTCAATACCAGGGACCTAAGTCCCGGTGGGGAGCGGCCCCTCGGCGCCCCAGACCCCTGCCACCGCGCCTGTGACGAGCCACGCCCAAAATATCAGGAAAAGCGTCTCACTCCTCCTTGTGGGCGGAGAAGAGACCCAGCGGCCGAGCGCTGGGGCCTCAGGTCCCCAGCTGCGCATTGGCCTGTGTCTGTTGCCCCCCGGTGGCCGCGTGAGGGACTAGAGCCTGGCTTTGCTCCTGCCGTTGGCCTCGTTCCTCTTCTTGGCTTTGCGTGTCCCCACCACTAAAAGCCCCAAACATGACGAAGTAAAATGGGCACCGTCAAAAACCGCATCTGGAGACAGTGCACATGAGCGCATGGTTAAGTTTTCAGACGTTTTGCAAGCTGGATGTTAAATACATTTTTTGACGTCATTGTTAAAAAATAAATTTTAGAAGCCTACAATTAAATACATTATATTAAAAACAAAGGTAGACGCCGGCGCGGTGGCTGACGCCTGTAATCCCAGCACTTTGGGGGGCCGAGGCGGGTGGATCACCTGAGGTCAGGAGTTCAAGACCAACCTGGCCAACATGGCAAAACCCCATCTCCACTAAAAATACAAAAATTAGCTGGGCGTGTTGGCGCGCGCCTGTAATCCCAGCTACTTGGGAGGCTGAGGCAGGAGAATCGCTTGAACCTGGAGGTGGAGGTTGCAGTGATCCGAGATCATGCCACTGCACTCCAGCCTGGGAGACAGAGCAAGACTTACTGTCCAAAAAATAATAAACAAATGAAGGAAGAAAACACTCAAAATGTATCACTGGTTAATTCTTTTGCTGTTTTACTACTATCTGTGTTCTTGGAGTGATTTACATCCATCTTATCTGTATGGTGGGAATACTATATAACAGTGTGCTGTTGCACGTTTCTTTCCAACTCTATGTTCAATGACATATTGGAGACTTGAAATCGGCTATGGTGGGAATATTTATACCATAGAAATTGGTAAACTGTAGAAATCAGGGCTTTTTTTTTTTCTTCCCAGAAAGTTGTTAAACATTCAGCAGCATACCACTGGAGTCAGACAATAGCCAACGTGGAGAGAGAGAACAAGGTCCGTGTGTTTTTGGGGTCAGCATAGGAACATAATCATTTTCTGTTTTATTAAGACTCGGCACAGAAACTGACACATGGTGCTCCATGAGTGTTTGAGGAAGAGCAGGAGAGAGGAAATTGTGTGCTTCACTGGGCTCTCAATTTACTTATCAGTTTGCCTAACCTTGATCCTCACCGGGACTCTCACCTCAACCTTTTCTCTCCAATTATCCTAACAGCCCTTGGTGCACCACGTGCAAGGCCTGAATGCTAACAATTGAAAGTGTTTCAAAAGCGAAAATCAGCCAGGGAAGGATTTTGAGTTGGGGGTGATATAATCAACTTTGCTTTAGGATGAGAATCAGCCATCTGTGTGTGGAACAGGTTGAGGAGAGGAACAACCAGCAGCAGGGAGACCAAGACTTTGTTCCACACTGACCGTGTGTTAGGCCTGTGTAGAGAGAGATGGGCCTGCAGGGGTGAGCCTAAGCCATGATCCATGGCTCCAGGTGCTCAGTCTTCTGAGGCAGGAGATAGTAAATAGACAATCACTGTGACTGATGCACACACTGGGGGAGAAGGCAGGTTGAAGTCCCGGAGAGCAATTCACTCTGCCTGAAGGAGGCAAGGAAGCAGTGAGCCAACCCAGGACTCGTAGGGCTTACAGTCAAAGGGACGCTGTCAAAAAAGGGAAGACAGGAGATGACAGCATGTGAAAACTGCCTAGGCAAAGCCTGGAAAGGAAAAACCACAGGAGACTGATGGGAGATGAAGCTGGAAAGGGTTAGAGTTTCTCACTGCAGACTGAGCATTTTTGAGACGGGGTCTCGCTCTGTCGCCCAGGCTGGAGTGCAGTGGTGCTATCTGAGCCTCCCAGGTTCAAGCACTTCTCCTGCCTCAGCCTCCTGAGTAGTTGGGACTACAGGCGCATGCTACCACACCCAGCTAATTTTTTGTATTTTTAGTAGAGACAGGGTTTCACTGCGTTAGCCAGGATGGTCTCGATCTCCTGACCTCGTGATCCGCCCTCCTCAGCCTCCCAAAGTGCTAGGATTACAGGTGTCAGCCACTGCGCCTGGCAGGGGAGGTTCTTTACTGTTCTCCAAGCTTGAGCTCTGTGTCTCCAGCGACACCCAGCTCTTCAGCTGTGTCTCCTGCCCTGTCCCTGCAATCTAGCCAAGAAGGAATCCTGATTCCGCAGTGTGGCCGAAGGCTGGTGGCTCTATATCTGGCCCACAATGCCCTTTATCCCCAAAGCTCCATTCAAGCATGTCTGTCTGTCTATCCTTTTCTCTCTTTTCTCTCTCACCATTTTGTAAAATTTGCTCAACTTTAGCATATAGCTGGATGCCTTGACTCACAGTGAATCCATGAGATTTTTTTTGAGGCAGGATATCATTATATTATCCACGCTGAAGTGCAGTGGTTATTCACAGACATGACCATAGTGCACCACAGCCTTGAACTCCAGGGCTCAAGCCATCCTCTTGCCTCAGCCTCCCAAGTAGCTGGGAACACAAGCTCATGCCACTGAGCCTGGCTACCAAGAATTTTTATTTTAACAATCTGTAGGTCAAACCTGAAAAACCGCCTCTAAATAACTTATAATTTTGATATATTTATGTTTCGATCCTTATGATGTTTGCATTTTGTTTCTGTATTCCAGGGTAGCAAGCATATTCTACTTTCCCCAATATGTTTATAGTTTGAGGTTTTAAAAACATTTTTATGAACAATATAAAGATATACTATTTTCCAAATATGTTAACTAATTTTTTTCAGCAATGTTTATTGAATCAATCATCTTTTCATTACCCAATGATTTAAAACGACATCAACATCAGATATATCTGTACATATCTGTTAGGGTAAAATTCACTTGTGTGATCGAGGAAGCAGAACCCTCAAGGAGTGACATAACGTAATTACAGCCAGGCACAGTGGCTCATGCCTGTAATCACGGCACTTTGGGAGGCTGAGGTGGGTGGATCCCTTCAGATCAGGAGTTCAAGACCAGCCTGGCCAACATAGTGAAACCCCGTCGCTGCTAAAAATAAAGAAATTAGCTGGCGTGGTGGCACATGCCTGTAATCCCAGCTACTCGGGAGACAGAGGCAGGAGAATCGCTTGAACCCAGGAGGTAGAGGTTGCAGTGATTGTGCCACTGCACTCCAGCCTGGGTGACAGAGCAAGACTCTGTTTCAAAAAAAAAAAAAAGAATTAGGCCAGGCTCAGTGGCTCACACCTGTAATCCCAGCAATTTGGGAGGCAGAGGCAGGAGGATCACTTGAGACTGGGAGATAGAGGCTGCAGTGAGCCGTGATTGCAACACTGAAATCCAGCCTGGATAATGGAGTGAGGCCCTGTCTCCAAAATAAATAAAATTAAATTAATAAAGTAAGTATAGGGATTGGATTTTCCGTGACTGTGGGAGCAAGCCCAGGGAGCTGCCTCCAGTTGACTTCTGCACCTACGTTGGCTGAAGCTGGTTGTAGCAAGGAGCGCTAATAGGAAAAAATTATGTGTGAAGCAGGGAGTGTGACAAGATGGAGCCACGTCTGTCTCTCACTGCCTACAGCCTCAATATCAAACAGAATAAGCTGCTGCCTGCTACCTCAACTCTGCACACATGCCTGGCTCAGACTCTGAGCAGCCAATGGAGGAGATGTGGTGGGAGCTGAGGGAGCCGAGGGCCTGGCTACTGCCCAAAGTGGGCAGCACAGTGAGCTACGATGGGGACTCATCCCCACTCCCCACGCTGACCCCAGAGCTGCATGGCTGGTGCTTCACTTAAACCTTCTGATCTTGCACAAACTTCTCTTAAGGCCAGTCATCATAACATGGAAGGGAATTCTGAAAAGATATTCCAGGCCAATTCTCATCAAAACCAAGCTGGGGCCAGGTGCAGTGGCTCATATTATTTTATAAATAATAAAAAAGTATTAAAAATTTGTTGGCTGGGCGTGGTGGCTCATGCCTGTAATCCCAGCACTTTGGGAGGCCGAGGCAGGTGGATCACGAGGTCAGGAGATCGAGACCATTCTGGCTAACATGGTGAAACCCCATCTCTACTAAAAATACAAAAAATTAGCCGGGCGTGGTGGTGGGCACCTGTAGTCCCAACTACTCAGGAGGCTGAGGCAGGAGAATGGCGTGAACCCGGGAGGTGGAGCTTGCAGTGAGCCGAGATCACACCACTGCACTCCAGCCTGGGCAACAGGGCGAGACTCTGTCTAAAAAAAAAAAAAAAAAAAAAAAAAAAAAAAAAAAAAAAAATTGTTAGAGAGTTGTTAAATCTCCCACTATGATTATAGGGGTTACTTTGTCAATTTTTATTTGTAATGTGCCCATTTTTTCTTTATATCTTTGAGGTTATGATGTTAGGTGCATACAAACTCATGATTCTTAGGTCTTCTTGGGGAGTTGTTTTTTAATCATTGCATAGTTTCCCTCATCGTTTTTTCTTCTTCTTTTTTTTTTTTTTTTTTTTTTGAGACCGAGTCTCACTCTGTCACCCAGGCTGGAGTGCAATGGCACAATCTCGGCTCACTGCAACCTCTGCCTCCCGTGTTCAAGCAATTCTTCTGCCTCAGCCTCCTGAGTAATTGGGATTCCAGGTGCCCATTACCACGCCTGGCTAATTTTTGTATTTTTAGTAGAGACAGGGTTTCACCATGTTGCTCAGGCTGGTCTTGAACTCCTGACCTCAGGTGATCCAGCCGCCTCGGCCTCCCAAAATGCTGGGATTACAGGCATGAGCCATCGCGCCTGGTGGTTTTTTTTGTTTTGTGTTTTGTTTTGTTTTGTTTCTTTAAGTTATACTATGTTCAGTTTTGTTTTGTTTTGTTTTGTTTTTTGAGACAGAGTCTCACTCTGTCGCCCAGGCTTGAGTGCAGTGGCACGATCTTGGCTCATTGCAGGCTCCACCTCCCGAGTTCACGCCATCCTCTTGCCTCAGCCTCCCAAGTAGCTGGGACTACAGGCGCCCGCCACCATGCCCGGCTAATTTTTTGTATTTTTTAGTAGAGATGGGGTTTCACCATGTTAGCCAGGATGGTCTCAATCTCCTGACCTCGTGATCCACCCGCCTCGGCCTCCCGAAGTGCTGGGATTACAGGAGTGAGCCACCGCGCCCAGCCTATGTTGTTGTTGTTGTTTGTTTGTTTGTTTAAGATAGAGTCTTGCTCTGTTGCCCAGGCTAGAGTGCAGTGGCATGATCTTGACTCATTGCAACCTCTGCATCCCGGGTTCAAGTGATTCTCCCACCTCGGCCTCCTGAATAGCTGGGACTACAGGTACCTGCCACCACGCCCAGCTAAATTTTATATTTTTAGTAGAAACGGGGTTTTGCCGTGTTGGCCAGGTTGGTCTTGAACTTCTGGCCTCAAGAGATCTGCCTGCCTCGGCCTCCCAAAGAGCTGGGATTACAGGTGTGAGCCACTGCGCCTGGCCTAGCCTCCTTTTTGATGCTTGTGCTCAGCTGGATGTCAGCCTGGAGTAAAGGCTCTGTGGCAACACAGAACAGCAGACAATGGGGAAGAGCAGAACAGCCTGAGACCCATCACAGGCAGCGTGAGAAACAGGCAGGACAATCTTTCAGTCAGCCTGGGTCTCACATGGAGAAATAAGTGTCAGAGATTAGACTGGTTAGCTTTAATTTTCCAAGCGGCTTTTAAAAATCAATAAATTGACTGTTTTCTCTCTCATTTGAGTCAGAGTCAGGCACAAATTCTTAAAGAAAAATAGGCCGGGTGCAGTGGCTCATGCTTGTAATCCCAGCACTTTGGGAGGCCGAGGGGGTGGGGGTGGATCACAAGGTCAGGAGTTCGAGACTAGACTGAGCAACATGGTGAAACCCCATCTCTACAAAAAATGCAAAAATTAGCAGGACGTGGTGGTGGGCGCCTGTAATCCCAGCTACTCGGGAAGCTGAGGCAGAAGAATCACTTGAAACCGGGAGGCGGAGGTTGCAGTGAGCTGAGATCTTGCCACTGCTCTCTAGCCTGGGTGACAGAGCGAGACTCTCACTCAAAAAATAAATAAATATAAATAAATAAATAAAATAAAGAAAAATAAATTTATTTTTAATAAATTTTTAAGATTTGGCCAGACACGGTGGCTCATGCCTGTAATCCCAGCATTCTGGGAGGCCGAGATGGGTGTATCACTTGAGATCAGGAGGTCGAGACCAGCCTGGGAAACATAGTGAAACCCCATCTCTACAAAAAATACAAAAATTAGCTGGGCATGGTGGTGAGTGCCTGTAGTCCAAGCTACGGGGGAGGCTGGGGTGGGAGGATCACCTGAGCTTGAGGAGGTTGGGGCTGCAGTGAGCCGAGATCACACCACTACACTCCAGCCTGAGCAGCAGAGTGAGACCCTGTCTCAAAAAATAAATAAAATAAAATAAAATAAAATAAAAATGGTCCCTGAAGTGGGTGTTGAAGTCCTGACTTCCCTTGACACGTTTTGGGGGAATATGACAATTACAGATGTGGTGAGGTCAGCTGACTCATTGAATGTCTTGGGTGAAATTTTTCCTATCAATATTTCTGTGATGTTTGAACTTTTTTTTTTTTTTTTTTTTGAGACATAGTCTTGCTCTGTCGCCCAGGCTAGAGTGCAGTGGCGCAGTTTCAGCTCACTGCAACCTCCGCCTCCTGGGTTGAAGTGATTCTCCCGCCTCAGCCTCCCGAGTAGCTGAGATTACAAGTGCCTGCTACCATGTCCAGCTAATTTTTGTATTTTTAGTAGAGACAGAGTTTCACTATGTTGCCCAGGCTGGTCTCAAACTCCTGACCTCAGGTGATCCCCACGGCTCAGCCTCCCAAAGTGCTGTGATTACAGGTGTCAGCCACTGCGCCCGACCTGAACTCATTTTCCCTTGTCATTTAGGTTATCATTTGTTCTGCTTCTTTTGTTTTTTTGTTTGTTTGTTTGTTGAGATGGAATTTCACTCCTGTTGCCCAGGCTGCAGTGCAGTGGCACAATATTGGCTCACAGCAACCTCTGCCTCCCAGGTTCAAGCAATTATCATGCCTCAGCCTCCCGAGTAGCTGGGATTACAGGCACCTGCTAGTAAGCCCAGCTAATTTTTTGTGTGTTTTTAGTAGAGACTGGGTTTTGCCATGTTGGCCAGGCTGGTCTCAAACTCCTGACCTCAGGTGATCAGCTGACCTCGGCCTCCCAAAGTGCTGGGATTACAGGGATGAGCCACCGTGCCAGCTTTTTTTTTTTTTTTTTTGAGACAGAGTTTTGCTCTTGCCACCCAGGCTGGATTGCAATGGCAAGATCTCAGCTCACTGCAACCTCTGCCTCCCGGGTTCAAGCAATTCTCCTGTCTCAGTATCTGGGACTACAGGCACGTGCCACCACGCCTGGCTGATTTTTGTATTTTTGGTAGAGATGGGGTTTCACCATGTTGGCCAGGCTCATCTTAAACTCCTGGCCTCAGGTGATCCACCCACCTCGACCTCCCAAAGTGCTGGGATTACAGGGATGAGCCATCACGCCCAGCCTTGTTCTGCTTGTTTTGAATATGGATTTCATCCTGAAGCAGATGTAGAGCAACACAGAGTGGGTGAGACAGTTTTGTCTGTTCAGTTAGGAGGAGGTTTGTTTGTTTGTTTGTTTAGAGATGGAGTCGCCCTATATTACTCAAGGTGGTTTGTAACTCGTGGGCTCAAGCCATCCTTCCACGTCAGCCTCCTAACACTGGGAGGCTGCACAGGGATGCCCCACTCCGCAGCTAGCTGGGACAACAAGTGCATGCCACACACTCGGCTAACTTTTTAAAAATTTATTATTTGTAGAGATGGGGTCTTGCTATGTTGCCCAGGCCGGTCTCAAACTCCTGAGATCAAGTGATTCTCCCACCTCAGCTTCCCAAAGCGCTGGGATTACAGGTGTGAGCCACCACACCCAACCAATTTATTTTATTTGTAGGAGCCCTTTTTCTCCTTCAGACACTAGATTAAATAAGTGTCTTTATAATATCAATGGCAGGAAATCAGTAAGACTTACTTGATTGCTTGCATAACAATCAAAATGGCATTTTCTTCAGAATGGACTTTAATATTATTAACTAAGTGCCGCCGGCCAGGTGCGGTGGCTCATGCCTGTAATCTCAGCACTTTGGGAGGCCAATGCAGGCGGATCATATGAGGTCAGGAGTTTGAAACCAGCCTGGGAAATATGGTGACACCCTGTCTCTACTAAAAATACAAAAATTAGCCAGGTGTGGTGGTGGGCGCCTGTAATCCCAGGTACTCAGGAGGCTGAGGCAGGAGAATTGTTTGACCCTGGGAGGCAGAGGCTGGAGTGAGCCGAGATCACACCACTGCACTCCAGCCTGAGTGAGAGAGTAAGACTGTGTCTCCAAAAACAATAATAATAATAATAATTAAGGGTATTTTTAAAAGTTGGATTATCTTCAATATTTAGTCATTAATTTTCTCTTAAAAATTTGGGAAACATTTTGCCTATTCCTCAAAAAATTAAATGAAGAATTACCATTTGCTCCAGCAATTCCACTTCTGGGTATATTCACAGAAGAACTGAAAGCAGTGTCTCAAAGAGATATCTGTACACCTGGCCGGGCGCGGCGGCTCACGCCTGTAATCCCAGCACTTTGGGAGGCTGAGGCGGGCGGATCACGAGGTCAGGAGATCAAGATCATCCTGGCTAACACGGTGAAACCCCATCTCTACTAAAAAATACAAAAAAAAATTAACTGAGCATGGTGGCGGGCGCCTGTAGTCCCAGCTACTCAGGAGGCTGAGGCAGGAGAATGGCGTGAACCCGGGAGGCGGAGCTTGCAGTGAGCCGAGATCGCGCCACTGCAGTCCGGCCTGGGCGACAGAGCGAGACTCTGTCTCAAAAAAAGAAAAAAAAAAAGAGATATTTGTACACCCAAGTTCAAGCATCATTATTCACAATAGCCAAAAGGTGGAAACAGGCCAGGAGCAGTGGCTCACGCCTGTAATCCCAGCACTTTGGGAGGCCAAGGCGGGCGGATCACCTGAGGTCGGGAGTTCGAGACCAGCCTGACCAACATGGAGAAACCCCATCTCTACTAAAAATATTAAAAAATCAGTCTGGCTTGGTGGCAGATGCCTGTAATCCCAGCTACTTGGGAGGCCGAGGCCGGAGAATCGCTTGAACCCCAGAGGCAGAGGTTGCAGTGAGCTGAGATTGTGCCACTGCACTCCAGCCTGGGAGACAGAGCGAGACTCCATCTCAAAAAAAAAAAAAAAAAAGAAAGAAAGAAAAGAATACACTAAGAAGTGACAGAATATTGGCACAGAGAATATCTTGAGTATTCTAAATATGTATGCCAATACTCCAATAATATCATAATAAAATTGTCATTGGAGTTGGCATGGAAGAAGCCCAGCGTGGCAGGTGGAGTAACAGCCTCACCAGATATCTATGTCCTAATCCCCAGATCAGTGAGTACATGACCTTATATGGCAAAAAGATATTTTACAGGTGTGATTAAGTTAATGACCTTGAGGTGGAGAAATTATCCCAGCCCATCCCAGTGGGCCTAATCTAATCATAGGAGTTGGCTTTTAGCAGAAAACCTTTCCCAGCTGTGATTAAGGAGAAATTTGATGATAGATGAAGAGTCACAGAGATGCAAAGTGAGAATCCAGCCCACCACTGCTGGCTCTGCAGATGGAGGAAGGGGCCACACAAGGAATACAGTGGCCCATACAAGCTGGGAACAGCCCTCAGCTGACAGCCAATGAGAAAGCTAGGACCTCAGCCCTAAAACTCAAGAAGCTGAATTCTGCCAACAACCCGAATGATCAGGAAATACATTATTTCCTATAACATACAGAAAGGAACACAGAGAGGGCTAGGAGGCTGAGGCAGGCAGATCACCTGAGGTCAGGAGTTCGAGACTGCCCTCAGCACCCCCTCAGCCTCCCTCCCATGCTCATCAGCGCCCAAAGTCCGGAGGTGGCCAACGTGGCAGGGGACTGGCACGTCAGCACTGCTCCAACACGGGCACACCCAGCCAGGTTCCAACAGCACCTGGTCTCGGCCTCAACTTTGCTCTGAAATTGGAGTAGGCAACTGGAAACAGGGAGAAGCTAGGCAGCAAGAGCAGGCGCTTTGAGCCTGTGGGGGCCGGGGGGCTTCCTGGGCCCCTGAGAGCACAGGGATGCCCCGGTCCGCAGCTACAGCTGGGTGGCTGCCGATGTGCCCGGGAAGGCAGGGCTTCCCACCCTGCCAACTCAGAAGGGGCAGGGCTCCCTTCTGTTTCCAGCCCCTCCAGCTCCATGAAGGGCACAGGCCCGGCCACGCTTCCCCCACTGCAGCTGGTGTCTTCACAGCAGCCACTCCAGACGGGCCACCGCTGCCATCACTGGGACATCCCCCAGTTGTCATCCTTATAATCCCTCTTGGGTTTCTCCTCATTTGGATTCCCCACATCCTGGATTTCTTGTCTTCCTCCTTCTCAGTTTACACCTTGTTTAGGGGAAACACATCTTCCAGTAATCTCGTCAGGTTAAAGAGCTAGTGCAATGACAGCACAATCGCGACAGTCCCAGCTTTCCTATCTCCTGAGTTACAGTGTCATAATAAGCACTGACTGCCCTCTAGACTTGGTGCACAGTTATCCTTCCAGAATCTCCCTCACCATCGGCCTAAAGCTTTCCTTCAGGACTCCACCATGTTCCACCTCTATATTTCACAGACCACACCTTGTACTTTCTTGATTCTTTACTCCTTTAGCAGAAGAGCATCTTTCCTCTGGTGGTTTTCCAAGAATTATGCATAGGGAGTAAATTTTTTTCTCTTTTGTAGAGATGGGGTCTCACTGTGTTGCCCAGGCTGGTCTCCAACTCTTGAACTCAAGGATTCCTTCTGTCTCAGTCTCCCAAAGTGTTTCAGTTACAGTCGTGAGCCACCATGTCTGGCCAAATGTTTTGAGAACTTTCAAGCATGAAATTATCTGGTTTTATTTATTTATTTATTTATTTATTTATTTATTTTTTATTTTTTATTTTTTAGACAGAGTCAGGGCCGTCACGGTGGCTCACGCCTATAATCCCAGCACTATGGGAGGCCGAGGTGATGGGATCACGAGGTCAGGAGTTTGAGACCAGCCTGGCCAACATGGCGAAACCCCATCTCTACTAAAATACAAAAAAGAAAAAAGAAAAAAAGAAAGAAAAAGAAAAAGAAGTTACCTGGGCATGGCTGTGCATGCCTGTAATCCCAGCTACTTGGAAGGCTGAGACAGAAGAATCGCTTGAACACAGGAGGCGAAGGTTGCAGTGAGCAGAGATCACACCACTGCACTCCAGCCTGGGAGGCAATAGAGTGAAACTCTGTCTCAAAGAAAAAAAAAGAGTCTTGCTGTGTCACCCAGGCTGGAGTGCAATGATACAATCTCAACTCACTGCAATCTCCGCCTCCCAGGTTCAAGTGATTCTCCTGCCTCAGCCTCCCCAGTAGCTGGGATTACAGGTGTGCACCACCACGCCTGGCTAATTTTTGTATTTTCAGTAGAGACGGGGTTTCGCCACAATGGCCAGGCTGGTCTTGAACTCCTGGACTCAAGTGATTGCCTGCCTCGGCCTCCCAAAGTGCTGGGATTACAGGTGTGAGCCACCCCTGGCCGAAAATGTCTGTATTTCACTTTCACACCTGACTGAGAGTGTGCTTCTTACTGACCAGCACCCTTCCCTCTTCCTTTCACCATGCCCAGCCATGACTTATAACCTTAGAAAACTGTCCCCCTTCCAGAGAGTTGATAAATGTCCAATTCAATTTTTTTTTTTTTTTTTTTGAGACAGAGTCTCGCTCTGCCACCAGGCTGAAGTGCAGTGGCACGATCTCAGCTCACTACAACCTCTGACTCACAGGCATGAGCCATGGCACCCAGCCCCAATTCTATTTTTTAAGGGAGGGACTGATTATTTTAAAAACATGGCCAGGCATAGTGGCTCACACCTGTAATCCCAGCACTTTGGGAGGCCGAGGCGGGTGGATCACCTGAGGTCAGGAGTTCTAGACTAGCCTGGCCAACATGGTGAAACTCCGTCTCTATTAAAAATACAAAAATTAGCTGGGCATGGTGGCACATGCCTGTAATCCCAGCAACTAGCGGGGCTGAGGCAGGAGAATCGCTTGAACCTGGAAGGCAGAGGTTGCAGTGAGCTGAGATCGTGCTACTGCACTCCAGCCTGGGAAACAGAGCGAGACTCTGTCTCAAAAAAAAAAAAAACATAAAAATCTTTCTGAATTGTAATGCCCTCTTCATTTGTTTGGTGGGTGGTGTGAGGAAGGGGCCCATTCTTAGCCCTGGGTCTATGGGCTCCAGGCACAGGGACATGGAGGCGAGGTTTGGGTTCCCAACCCTCTAATTGCCGGCGTGGCTGTGCCTTGTTCTTCAGGAGCCCAACTTTCCCTGGCGTCCTCGCTTTCTGATCTGCATCTTTTTTTTTTTTTTTTTTTTTTTGAGACAGAGTCTCGCTCTGTTGCCCAGGCTGGAGTGCAGTGGCAAGATCTTGGCTCACCGCAAGCTCCGCCTCCTGGGTTCAGGCCATTCTCCTGCCTCAGCCTCCCGAGTAGCTGGGACTACAGGCGCCTGCCACCGCGCCCAGCTAATTTTTTGTATTTTTAGTAGAGACGGGGTTTTACTGTGTTAGCCAGGACGGTCTTGATCTCCTGACCTCGTGATCCACCCGCCTCGGCCTCCCAAAGTGCTGGGATTACAGGCGTAAGCCACTGCGCCCGGCCCTGATCTGCATCTTGACTTTTGTCACTTTCTTGATTTTAAGGCAGAGACACCCTTAGAGGAATGGGCTTAAAAGGAGGGTTAGGGAGCAGACACCAAGGAACACACAGAACGATGCCAAGAGGAAATAGTTACCTGAGAGGCTCTAAGACTGCCTCTGAGATCCCATCAGTGACCTGACCATCGGGTGCTGGAGAAATGTGGTCACCCAGACACTTTGAAACACTTTCCGTGGTTGATAATTATTCTTCTCCTTTTTTTTTTTTTTTTTTTTTTTTTGAGATGGGGTCTCACTGTCTCCCAGGCTGGAGTGCAGTGTTGCAATCTCGTGTCACTGCCATCTCCGCCTCCTGGGTTCACCTGATTCTCCTGCCTCGGCCTCCTGAGTAGCTAGGATCACAGGCGCCAGCCACCACGCCCGGCTAATTTTGTATTTTAGTAGAGACGGGGTTTCACCGTGTTGGCCATCCTGGTCTCGAACTCCTGACCTCAGGTGATCTGCCTGCCTTGGCCTCCCACAGTGCTGAGATTACCGGTGTAAGCCACTGCACCCAGCCTGTCGCGGTTTATAATTAGAGATTTCTCTGCTAAATGATGTCCTCTCCCTCACACTGTGAGGTGAGGTCTGTTTGGGTCACCTCTGTATTCCCCAAACCTGGGACAGTATTGGGCTCAAATCTGCTCAGAAATGACTGACTGAATGAATGAATGAATAAATACATGAATGAATACGTTTGGAGTCTCCTCTTCCCACTCCTCGCCCTCCCTCCCTCTTTCCCTCCAGAACCCCAGGGGCTGCCCAGCCCGCCTCCCACCCCCAACCCGGGAACTCCAGGGACTAGACGGGGAGGGAAGGGTGGGAGCAGGCGGCGGAGGCAGAGGCGCGGGGGGGCGGGGCTAGGGAGGGCGGTGCGGGGAGCCGGAGCCCGGACCAGGAGGCTGGGAGCGCCCCTTCTGCACCCCCGGACGCCCGCGCCGCGCCCTGCGCCCACCAGAGGGCAGCACCATGACGCGAGCGGACAAGGCTGAGGCGGAAACGGCCGCACCCCCAGCCCCGCCCGGAGCCGCCAGGCCCCGCCCAGCCCGCGAGTACCGCCCCCCGGCGCCGGCGGGGAAACTGAGGCCCGGCGCCCCCGACCCCACGGCCCGGCCCCACTCTGTCTCTGACGTCAGCTTCGTGCCCCAAATAACTTCCTCCCCGAGCCTCTTCCGCCGCGGCGCCGCGCCCAGAGCCAGGCTGGGACACCGAAACGGTCACCCCGGCCCTGTCTTCCCGGAGCCGCTTCCGCCCCGCCTGGTGCCAGGAAGCCCCCGCCCCACCCAAGCGATGGCAGCCGGGGCCGGGGTCGGCCGCCTGGGCCGCGCTGGCGCGCGCCTGAGGAACTTCTGGGGCCTGGTGTCCCGGGAGGAGGGTCGCTGCGGCCAACCCCGGACCCCGCCCCATGTCCCATCGCCTCCCCTGCCCTTGGCCCCGCAAACACCCCTGGCCTTGACTTTCCCACCAGCGCGGCCCAGCCCCACTGTGTTCCATCGGCGTTCAATAAAATACTGAATGAGGCCGGGCGCGGTGGCTCACGCCTGTAATCCCAGCACTTTGGGAGGCCGAGGAGGGCGGATCACAAGGTCAGGAGATCGAGACCAGCCTGGCCAACACGGTTAAACCCCGTCTCTACTAAAAATACAAAAAATTAGCCGGGCGTGATGGCACGCACCTGTGGTCCCAGCTACTCAGGAGGCTGAGGCACGAGAATGGCTTGAACCTGGGAGACGGAGCTTGCAGTGAGCCGAGACTGCGCTCCAGCCTGGGCGACAGAGCGAGACTCCGTCTCAAAAAATTAAAAAAAAATAATGAATGAAGCTGGACGGACTTCGCGTGCACCGCGGTCAGCTCGGGGTCTGCTGGGGCGTCTGGGTCAGCTCAGGGTCCAGGAACCGAGGCCAACGGCACCCCGTGCTGCGCTGGGGTGAGGGCTCTGCCCTGGGGTCTCGGGGTTCAGGGCCAGGTCACGGAGGAGTCGGCTCTGGGCGCTTCCTTCCTGAGGAGAGGAGCTGGGCGGGCCGGGCCGACGGGTTGGGCGGCATAGCCGGGCCTGTGCTCATCTCCAGCATAAAACTCCACTTCATGGAGCCTGCACCTCGCTCGTGCTCCAAGGCTTCTGCCACCGCCGACCACGGCCCTGCGCCCCAGCCAGGCCTGAGGACATGAGGCGGCCCGCGGCGGTGCCGCTCCTGCTGCTGCTGTGTTTTGGTGAGTCGCGAAGGTGCAGGGTTCTGGTGGTGCAGTCCCCCAACAGGCCCTGCTGCACTGCCTGGGGCTCCGGCTCAACCCCCTACTCCCTGGGACAGGCCGGGGCTGTGGGACAGGCCATTATCCTTCCTGCCCCTGAGCAGGTGGGAAGGCTCCAGATGTGCCAACTGGAGAGTCCAAAGTGGGGAGGGCAGTGTGGGAGGTGTGCACACAGGCCCCAGAGGACCCCACCGGCGTAACTGGGCAGAGCCTCCTCCCATGCCTTTCCGCGGGCACTGGTGTGCCAGCTCTGGCCAGGCTCCCTGCTTCCTGCCACCTCGGCCTCTCCCCCCATTCTCTAGGTGAGGACAGGGGCCTCCTATGTGCAGGGTGTGAACTCAGGCTCCAAGTGCCCGGACCATCATCCTCGGGGTGGAAGGTGGCCAAGCCGAGGGCTGCTGCCTATGCCCAGAAGCCCCAGCAGGCTGGCTGTGGGCTCAGTAGAGAGCTGGGGGCAGGGGGTGCAGGTGGCAGAGGGCCCTGTCTCCTGCTGACAGAGGAACTGGCGATGCGCCACCATGCCCTCTCCCAGTCCTGGGTCAGGGACAGCAGGGGCCAGCCAGGGGGCCCCACCTGCCAGGGCCCTCCCTGCAGGCTGGGACACTCTCTGTCAGGGAAACCCTCTCACATTCCTGGGCTAGCCTGGCTAGCCTGGCAGCCACCACACTTCCCTGTCCTCAAGTCACCTCCCAGGGCTGGGTCAGGTCATCCCAGGCTGCAGCTTAGCCAGGACTCCAGGCTTCCTCGTTCTCCTGGGTAGGAGGGCACCAGGGTGGCCCATCAGTGGCCTGGCCTCCCCTGCCCCATCCCCCCAGCCTCCCAGCACAAGGATGATGGTGCCCTCTGAGCAAGCCATCTGCACAGGAGGTGGAAGGCAGTGACTGCCCCTGAGCGGGGTGAAGAACCAAGGTCATTGCCAAAACTCTTTGGCAATGAGTTTTGCAGTCGATTCACTAACAGCTGTGACCAGAGGCTGGACTCCTGGACAGGTCCTCACTCCCAGCCCGAGGGTGGCACTCCCACCTGGTCTCTGGCTGGTACCCACTAAGATTCACCATCCCCACCAGCTACCAGCGAATCACAGGCCCAGGCCCCAAACAATGCTCCTGACACCCCCGGCACCCCTAGCTGTTGCTTCCAGCCCCCACAGGGCGCCCACCCTGAAGGGCTCAGCTGTCCACATCACCCATTTCCAATCAGCCCCCACAGCCACACTTGTGTCCGTCCACACATTGCCTGAGATCAGGCCCCCCAGATGCAGCCCTTGCCTTCTCGGAGCTCCTGGGCTAAAATAAGACTTGATTCTGGCTCCAGGGTGATGTAGGCAGAGCTCCCATCAGAAGGACAGAGCGCTCAAGAGAGAGTATGGGGCTTCCAAGATAGACAATGCAAGCAAGCAAGGAAGGCTTCCTGGAGGAGGCAGCATTCAGTTGGGCCTTGATCTCTAGATCACAACTAGGACTTGGCTGGGAGCGGTGGCTCACGCCTGTAATCCCAGCACTTTGGGAGGCCAAGGTGGGTGGATCACGGGGCCAGGAGATCGAGACTATCCTGGCTAACATGGTGAAACCCCTCTCTACTAAAAATATAAAAAAATTAGCTGGGCTTGGTGGCGGGCCCCTGTAGTCCCAGCTACTCTGGAGGCTGAGGCAGGAGAATGGCGTAAGCCCGGGAGGCGGAGCTTGCAGTGAGCCGAGATCGTGCCACTGCAATCCAGGCTGGGCGACAGAGTGAGACTCCGTCTTAAAAAAAAAAAAAAAAGACTAGGACTTATGGAGACCAGGGGAAGGGCATCCAGATTGTGGGGTGAGGGGAGCAAGCACTCAGAGACCAGAAGACTCTGCCTAAATGAGAAGTACAGGGCTACTTTAGGAAGGATCTGCATGGGGAGGAGGCATCACTGAAGGGGGCAGTGCTCAGGTAGGGAGCATGGAGACACAGCTCCTGCAGACTCCCAGAGGGCGAGAAGGCCTGACAGTGCGCGCCCTTCTGCAAGCAGGAGCCTCAGGCTTGGAAGGAGCAAGGGGTCGGGGGGCGGGGGCCCGGGAATAACCCTCCCGGGAGTGTTTGCATTTTAAAGGGCAATTAATTAGCACAAATTAATGAGCAGAGCATCCAGGGCAGACTCTCCATTTCCCGTTGCCCCGACCCCGCTTCTGCAGGGCACCCCTTTGCCTGCCCTGCACCTTCTCCAACTCCTCCTCCTGCCCATCCACAGCTGCCCCCTCACCGCCTGCTGCCTTATCGTCCAGCAACCCCCAGGGGTGTCTCTGCCCTCCAGTGGTGTTGGGGAGGGTGCCCCCCAGGCTGTGAGGCAGACAGGAAGGAAGAGGATGCCGTAAAAACCCTGGGGGTGCTTGGGCCCTCCATGGCCACTCCCTGTCCCCACAGCCCCTCAATTCCAGGGGACTGGTTATCTTTTCCGAGCAGAGTGAAGACATGGTCCATAGCAGCTGGCCCGGGCACCGGAAGGCACTGGGGGTTAAGGGGAAGCTGAGGGCCTAGGTGTGGGGAGGTGGCTGTTCTAACCCCTCCCCAGCTACGGGCAAATCTGCCCCCACAGAATCAGACGCGCGGAGTGCAGGGGTGGTGAGAGGACTCTCTCAAGGCCAGGAAGTTCCAGGCTTTGCTACCCTGGGGCTGTACACTATGGTCCTGGCTGGGGTCTCCAAGCTGGGGTAGAGGCTCCAGTGTTTGGCTAAAGGCCCAGCAAGAGGCCCTTTGTGTCCTGGGGTGTGGGAGGCAATGGACCCCAGAAAATATGTTCCCATCCTTGGTTCCCCCGAACGACCCCATATTTTACTTCTCTTCCTGGCCCCTCACATTATCCACTCCAAGGCCCCCTTGCACAGCCCAGCAGGGGGTCCTGGGCCTCGCCTGCCGAGCCTGCTGCATGCCTGGGAGAGGGGTCAGCTCTTGGGACTCTGGAATCTTGAGAAGGCTGATCCCTGGTGGCCAGTGCAGACCACTGTACCTTCTCTACTCCCCTGAGGCCAGGGAGAAGCCTGTGGGGCTCGGGCCTCAGCCTCAGGACCAAAGTGAGACTTGGGGAAGGAGCTCATTCCAGAGCAGACTGTGAGAGCACATGGGCAGCTCAAATGTAGAGACAGCTCCCGGGCCTCTTCTGCTCTGAGCTGTTCCGGGAGGAAAGGCCAACCCTACGGTGCCAGGGCTGGAGGCTGGACCCTCCCCAGAAACTTCCAGACAAGGATGGGTGTGGAGTGTGGAGGGAGAGAACCCTTGCCAGGATGAGAAGGGGACATCTAGCCTGGGGATCCCTTCACTGGTATCTCCTGACCGGCTCCCCATGTGGCAAGGAGCATCCACCCTTGCAGATAAGCTCTGGCCCATGAGCCTGGGCCTAAGCATATGGCAGAGCCAGCCCTGGGGGTGGGGGGAACTGCAGGCCCTTGGGCTCTCCTGTGAGGTCCCTCTGTGGACTGTCCCTCTGTGGACTGTCCCTCTGGAGTCCTCAGGAGCTGGGGAGGGTCAGTGGAGAGGGGCTGCAGGGTTGGGGACGGCAGGCCAGACTGCAGCTGGCCTGGCTGATCACCCTTTCCTCACTTGCAGGGTCTCAGGGGGCCAAGGCAGCAACAGGTAAGCACCCAAGGCCCTGGGGTGGGAGGGACAGGAGCCGGCTGGACTGAGCCAGGGACACTCACACCCAGAGGGAATTCGGAATGCACAGGACACTGGGGAATTCCAGAGGAGGGGAAAGTGGGGGCTGCGTGGAACTGGAGCCCAGAAAGGAAACGAGGAGGAAGGTCCACACAGGAGCAGGACGGGCATCACAGAGCATTGAGGCGCGGCGCAGGATGAGGGCGGCGGGGTCTGAGGATCACCCTGAACAATGACTGGCCCCCTCTGGGTGGCTCCCTTGCAGAGGGCATGACACCCGTTCCATCCTTCCAGGCACCTGTTTGGGTCAGGCCCTGGGACAAGACCCTTCCCTGGGTTATCTCAGTGCCTCCGTGGCCCCCAAGAGGCAGCTGTTAGGTTGCCCTTCCTGGCGAGGAGAGTAAGACTTGCGGGGCAGCTGGGGAGGGGTCTGCCTGTATCCCAGACTGCCCCGAAGCCCAGGCCTCCGACTTCCCCAAGGTCTTCGGGCAGGTCAGGGGCAGGAGGGCCGAGGACTGGAGTGTGAGGCTGAGAGCTAGGCCTCGGCCATGGAACCAGCCCCAGTGAGCGCCCCCACCCGCTCCCCATGCTCCCCCAGCCTGTGGTCGCCCCAGGATGCTGAACCGAATGGTGGGCGGGCAGGACGCGCAGGAGGGCGAGTGGCCCTGGCAAGTCAGCATCCAGCGCAACGGAAGCCACTTCTGCGGGGGCAGCCTCATCGCGGAGGGGTGGGTCCTGACGGCCGCGCACTGCTTCCCCAAGTGAGTCCGCCCGCCCCTGCCCCCGCCCATAGCGCTGACAGCGCCCCGTGCGCGACCGGTTCAGCACCGTGGACAGCGTCCGCCGCGCCAAATCCTGCGGGTGACCTCCCTGGGGGCTCCGGGTCCAGCCCCGCCGCCTTCCCAGCTTAGGAAGTTGGACCTTAGGTCCAACTCCAGGGCTAACCTCCAGTTGCAACCGCTGCTCCCGCCCACGGGAGGCGCCTCGCACCGCCCCCCGACCCCCTCCATCCCCTGCACCCACTCACCCACTCCCTGTGGGTCCCGGCAGGCTCTGCCCACCGGCCCGTCCTGGCCTTTCCCCATCCCGCACACACCTCAGCTCCAGGACACTCTTCCCGGGAGGAACTCTGCTCACAAAGCCCAAGGACCAGACAGAACGGCCCTTCCTCCCCTCACCCACCTGAGCCACCCCAGAAAGCCCTGAGCAGAGGCCAGGCCACCCAGCCCTCCGCCATGTATGAACCACCTGGCCCCACACCTTCCAGGTGTCCCAAACCCCTCACCTCACACCTCACCACCACAGCTCTAATTATTTTAAAACCCACATCTTTTTCTTTTTTTTTTTCTTCTTGATCTTTAAAAGAATATCATGACAAAAAAAAAAAAAACCACATCTTAAATTCAGATACGGCCAGGCACGGTGGCTCACACCCATAATCCCAGCACTTTGGGAGGCCAAGGCGGGCAGATCAGTTGAGCCCAGGAGTTCAAGACCAGCCTGGGCAACATAGCAAGACCCTGTCTCTATTAAAAATAAAAATAAAAATAAAAAAACCCAGGTGCAGTGGTGCCTGTGGTCCCAAGTACTCAGGAAGCTGAGGTGGGAAGATGGCCTGAGCCCAGGAGTTGGAGGCTGCAGTGAGCTAAAGATGCGCCGCTGCACTCCAGCCTGGGTGACAGAATGAGAACTCTGTCTCTCGGGGAAAAAAAAAAATCGGAAACTGGGGCTGAGAGAGGGCAGGTCACCTGCCAGAGGCCCGCAGGTGGGGCTGGCCCTGCTGCACCTGGAGGGTGGTTCTCTCCCAGCCAGCCTTTCAGGTAGGCACTGTGACTGTCCCCACAGCACAGGTGAGAAAGCTGCATCACAGAGAACTTGTTAGGTGACTTGCCCAAGGCCACACAGCGGCCAGGGGTGGAGGTGGAAATGTGAGTCGGGCGGTCTGGCTTCAATGTCAACACGCGTCACCGCTGCACCTGGCTGTCCTAGAGATGGTTCTCGAAGACAGTGTGCAGAGACAGGTGTGGGGCATGGTGGTGGCCAGAGGATCCCCAGCCCTTCCCGGGCCTGTCCCCACATAAGGGGCCGCCTCACGCCGCCTTTCTGTCTCTCCTGCCAGCACCTCTGAGACGTCCCTGTACCAGGTCCTGCTGGGGGCAAGGCAGCTAGTGCAGCCGGGGCCACATGCTATGTATGCCCGGGTGAGGCGGGTGGAGAGTAACCCCCTGTACCAAGGCATGGCCTCCAGCGCGGACGTGGCCCTGGTGGAGCTGGAGGCACCAGTGACCTTCACCAATTACATCCTCCCCGTGTGCCTGCCTGACCCCTCGGTGATCTTTGAGACGGGCATGAACTGCCGGGTCACCGGCTGGGGCAGCCCCAGTGAGGAAGGTAAAGGGACAGGGCTGGGAAAGAATGGGGGATGTGCCTCAAGAAGGCCCAGGGCGGCTTGGGGACCACTCTGAACCCACAATCTTCCTGTTGCTATATTAATACATACACATGGTCTCTGTTCACACAGGTGGGGCTGAGGGGAGCAGCAGCAGACCCAGAAGGAAGAGGGAGTGAAGGGAGAGGGGGACAGAAAGGGCCCAGCCTGCTGCCTGGAAGGAGGGAGGATGTCTGCCCCACAGTGCCCTAAGCCAGAGATGGTCTAAACATGAGGAAACGACAGGCAGGATGGAGGGGTGGTTCCCGGCGCCGTGGGTTCTTGATGAGGAAGTCCGTTGAGCCCCGGGCTGTTCCGCCTCTCTCCAGACCTCCTGCCTAAACCGTGGATCCTGCAGAAACTCGCTGTGCCCATCATCGACACGCCCAAGTGCAACCTGCTCTACAGCAAAGACATCGAGTTTGGCTACCAACCCAAAACCATCAAGAATGACATGCTGTGCGCCGGCTTCGAGGAGGGCAAGAAGGACGCCTGCAAGGTGGGAGCTATGTGGTGTCCATGGGGACTCAGTCCCCACCTCCAGGCCCTGGGCAGGGTGGGACCATGCCCCGCTCCATGGGCTGTACATTCAACCAGCTGAGCAGTTTGTTTTGAAAAGGCAGATTCCAGGGCCGGGTGCGGTGGCTCACGCCTGTAATCCCAGCCCTTGGAGAGGCCAACGAGGGTGGATCACAAGGTCAGGAGATTGAGACCATCCTGGCTAACACGGTGAAACCTCGTCTCTACTAAAAATACAAAAAATTAGCCGGGCGTGGTGGCGGGCGCCTGTAGTCCCAGCTAACTCGGGAGGCTGAGGCAGGAGAATGGCGTGAACCCGGGAGGCGGAGCTTGCAGTGAGCCGAGATCGCACCAGTGCACTCCAGCCTGGGCGACAGAGCGAGACTCCATCTCAAAAAAAAAAAAAGAAAAAAGAAAAAGCAGATTCCTGGATCCCACCCCAGGAGGATCAGAGTCAGTGGGTCTGGAGTGGCGCACAGGAAACTGCATTTTCAACACACACATACCCTACTTGATCTGGGGACACTAAAGAATAGGCACTTTAGACAATCGGACTGGCAGGGGAGGGGGAGCCGGGCAGAGAGGCTCTGGGATGGAGAGAAGGAATCCAGTGTGGAGCTACGTGCCTCCTGTGTGGCTGCAACTGAGTCTCTGGGAACTCAAGGTGGGCTCTGACGGTGCTTCTGCGTCCCCCGCAGGGTGACTCGGGCGGCCCTCTGGTTTGCCTCGTGGGTCAGTCGTGGCTGCAGGCCGGGGTGATCAGCTGGGGTGAGGGCTGCGCCCGCCAGAACCGCCCAGGTGTCTACATCCGTGTCACCGCCCACCACAACTGGATCCATCGGATCATCCCCAAACTGCAGTTCCAGCCAGTGAGGTCGGGCGGCCAGAAGCGACACCCCCGGGGCCAGGAGCCCCTAGAGCAGAGCTCTGCGCCCAGCCTGGCTGCCCACACCATCCTGCTGGTCCTCCCAGCGCTGCTGTTGCACCTGTGAGCCCCACCAGACTCATTTGTAAATAGCGCTCCTTCCTCCCCTCTCAAATACCGTTATTTTATTTATGTTTCTTCCAATAAAAACCCAGCCTGTGTGCCAGCTGCCCACGTAGGGATCCTTGGGGGACCCCAGCGGGTGAGGAGCTGTGAGTTGTGGGATGAAGCCCAAGTGGGAGATGCGGAGGGCTCTGGTCATCTCTGAATCAGCAGAAGAGAGCTGCAGCTGGTGCCTGAGGCGAGGACAGCACCAGAGCATGGGACCCCTGTCATGGTCCCCGCACAGGAGGCCACCTGCTGCCACCTGTGCCTCTGTTCTCTCACCTTAAAGGCCGCCCCAGGGTGGGCACTGGGGACAGCGACGGACACAGGTGGAAAGACCCTCAGGGCCATGCAGGAGCCGTGCCGGGGCGAGAGGAGGGCATGGAGGGGCTGGCTGGGCAGGAGCACCTCAGCCTCCCAAGCCTGCACTTCTGGCTGCCCGTGTCTCGGTGCCACCCAACTTTTCTAAACCACTTCAGCAGGAGTGGTGACAGTTGTCCCCTCGGGTGGGTGCCCACACCTGTGCTTTCCTGCGCCACTGCTCCTGGCACCTTTCGTCTCCCTGTGCCCCGGCGTCTCCCCTTGACCCTTGGCTCCTCTTCCTCGCCCCATCCCTCAGTCTCCACCCCCATGCAGGAGTCCAGAGCAGCACGTGGCGGCAAGGGGGGTAGGTTGGACATGCATATCACACCCACGCGCACCCTTGCACACGCACACAGGCACTGTGGCCTGCACAGCACCAGGAAGAAATCAGGCCCTGGGTATTCACCAAGGAATCAAACCAACACCCACTCAGCAAGCAGCTGCTGGGGACCAGCCCTGGGGACATCGTGGTGAGCAAAACAAGAGGAATTCCCCGCTGGGCCCGACCCACCTCCCCAACGGCTGCCCAGTGGCCCCCGTGGGCCCTTTCTTGCACTCCTCCAGCCCAGGAGTGGGCCGGCAGGTCTGGGGGGCCTGTGCGCACAGCCCCATGGGGGAGCAGATGCACGAAGCCCAGGCGGAGGGAGAGGCAGGCCCAGGGAGCAGGACTGGGTGGTCCTAGCCGAGCAGGGACTGGCCAGGCCTCCCAGCCCCGGAGAACCCAGGGTGAACCTGCACCCTGCTCTGGGCTGTGCAAGGAGCCCCAGGCCCCCGTGGTCAGGGGGGAGGCTACAGGTTAGATGGTCTCAGGAGGGCAGCCCCTGCTGTCTTTGTGCTGAGACCCCACCCAGACCCAGGATGTCAACAGGCAGATGCCCGTGGGAGAGGAGCAGAAAACACTCTCTACAGAGACTAGGGGTTGAGAAGGGAAAACAGGTCTACTCCATGCAATTAACAGCTCCCACGAAGCATGCTGTGAGAAGGACGTTAGGAAGGGAACAGTCCAGGTTGCCACAGGTCCCTTTTCCATCCTGGGGCGGGGGTGCAGCTCAGACTTTGCACGCTGCTGCCAAGCAGGGCTCTGAGCCATCTGCCAGGTGGGCGGCAGCAGGGCCCCTGCCAGCTCCAGGAGGGACTCGAGGGAGAGCCTGGCACAGGCCGTGCACATTCCGTGGCTCACAGGGAGGTAGGCAGAGCGGGCGGCAGCCTTCATCCCCAGGCTCAGCTGGCCCATGTGCGCACACACACACACACACCACACCCATGCCACTCACAGGCACACACAACACATGCATGTCACATGCCACACACAGGCACACGCACACCACATACCAAGCACATGCCACATATCACATAAACACAGCACACACGTGCATTCCACACACACCATGTGCACATAGGCACACACCACAGCCATACCATGTACAGCCAGTAGCTACACACACACACACACACACACACACACACACACACACGCACACACACACAGCGGGAGCCCCAGGAAAGAAGTCTGTGGGCTCCGTTCAGGCCAGAACTGCGGTGAGGGGTCAGCCACAGGCCAGGCCTCCCTGTGCCCAGCCCCAGGCCTGGGAACACTGGGGAGGAAGAGGTGGTCTGAGGGCAAAGTGACCCATCTTGGGGGGCACAGCTCAGTGCAGAGGTGCCGGAAGTCATCGTCCCTCACACAGATGCCATGTCAGGGCCTTGGTGGTTGCACTGTGGTGTCAGCTCTTCATCGCCCCAGCCGGCCACTGCCACGAGCTTCAGGAGGAAGGAGGGTGCTAGAAGTCCCTGCTGAGTGGACACCAATAAATGCAGGGATGTCAAGGAGGGTGGTGCCAGCTGCTGGAGGGCTCCAGTCATGGGCTCTACAGGAAGCCTGGGGAGGACGGGCACCCACGCAGGGCACCTGCATGTGCCCCAGCCCTGCCTCCTCTTCTGCCCTCACGCTGGCTTCCTGGAGCCACAGGGCTGGGCCCCAGTCCCCACAGTGGGCGGGCTGTGCTGGAGCCCAAGGTCTGAGGAGGAACAGGGCTCCCTCCCTGCCCAGCAGACCCAGCGGCCCTGAGCATCCTCGGCTTCAGGACCCAAACTGTAGGGTCTGTCTCCTTTCCAGCCTTTTGCTTGGATGGGAGAACTGTTCCGGGCTTTGGCTGGGGACGCCTGCCACGCTGAGGCTTCTCCCAAGTGCCCACAACTCTACCTGGTCAAGGAGCTGTGAGGCCTAGCCAGGGTCCTGGTGGGAGTCGGGCAGCAGGAAGACCCCTTGGAGCAGAATCTGGGTCTCTCCCCTACTCCAATCCCCGTGCCGGCCTCATGCTGGGTACCCAGAAGCCCAGTCACCCACTCCACCCCTCACCAGGGCCCTGGGGTCAGGCTGGGCCAGCCACACACCTGGAAACAGGATGGACAAGGCCACTACAGCCTGAGGCTCTGTGACCTCAGACAGCCAGGCCCTGGGGGACACTGTGAATGGGAATCTCCCTGCGGAGGGGGGAGCGGAGAGTCCAACAGCCAAGGCTTCGTGGAGCAGCCACCAGGGGGAGTCACAGCAGCGGGCGAGGGGGTGCCAGGACCCCAGGACCTTCTCAGGAAGCTCCTGCTGTCACAACCCAGGCTGCAGGCTAAAGTGAGGGAAGAGAGGTGGATGCTTACTTGAGGTATCAGGACTTTCAAAAAAACATCACTTGAGCGGGGCGCAATGGCTCACGCCTGTAATCCCAACTGCTCAGGAGGCTGAGGCAGGAGGATCACTTGAGCCCAGCAGTTCAAGACCAGCCTGGGCAACATAGCAAGACCCCTGTCTCTTAAGGAAAAAAAAAGGCCCTTGTACATGGTCTCTGGTCCCCCGGGATGGGGGTATGCTATCTGCTGGAGGCAGGTGAGGGGTCCAGGCAGAGTGGGGTGCAGGGATGGGCTGTGCAGCTCTGATCCAGTGGCCCCAGCCAAGCCAGCACCCCGTGGACGGCCCAGCTCCGCCCTGCCCATCGACTGAGAGGCAGAGCCCTGAGTGAGCCACCGTGGCCAGTGGGGCTGGGCGGCTTGGAGGGGCAGCACCTTGGTCCAAGCGACCTGCGGTGGCATTCCCCTGCATCTTAAGACCATAAACAGCTACCACGCTCATTCATAAATACACAATTTTATTTGCTATTTCCAGGGGAAACTTAGGCATTAAACTGTAAGCTGATAAAATACGATACCTAAAAAAGTATAAAAGTATAAATATCCCCTTAGAATAAATTTTAGTGAATTAAGTCTTAATATCTTTAAATTAAAAAAACCACAAGCCTATCTACTATGTCAAGGTCAAAAATCAAACAACGCTAAGCGGCCAGCAGCTCCCCAGAGAGGATGCCCAGGAGCCCCAGCGGCCGCCTTCCTCCCAGGCTCTGCTGGGGAGGACAGGGTCGGCCGTGGCTAAGTCTGCCTTCTAGAAAGGCTTTTATAAATTGTTTAAGCCAAACATTTAACAACATACAAGAGACCTTACAAAAAGAAGGAGGTAAGTCCTAATGCTGGAGAACTGGTTGATCAGGTGACTGGCAAAGAAGAGGATGAGGCCTAGGCAGGAAGTCTCCAGAAGCATTGGAAACCAGACAGTGTCAGAGCCTCTGACCTGCAGGCGGGAGGCTGGTGGTCAGTCTGCACAGTGCCCCTTGGGAAGCCGGAGTTCCGGAAGCAAAGCGCTTGGAGCCTGCCCTGCACGCCAAGTCCCCAGACTCTGACAGGTCCCCACAGCCAGCTGAGAAAGGTCTGTTTTCAAAGCATGCGGGCAGCGGTTTCTAAAGGAATCCCAGCAGTTCCCACAGCATGTTGGGCAGAGCCCGTGCAGGTCGAGTGAAGTCCCAAACATCCCAAAAAGAGAGGGAAGGCTGCATAGTTATACAAAGAAAATGAGAGAGCGGCGAGAGAGAGGCATTTGTGATGCTCTGTAAACATCTCCAATTTTCACCGTGACCCAGACCTTTAGCTCCAGAAGCCAGTGGACAGGCCTCCAGCCCAACCTCTATGCCAGGCGTGACAAGGCACTGACAGATGCCAGCTCCCCGTGAGCCTGCAGTGGGAGTGGCGAGGCGACACTGCTACCTCGCGCTAATGGGTGGAACAGATCAGTCTCCACGCAGCAAGCCCTGTGGGCATTTCCAGAGTATAAACACTGGGGAGTCTATCCACACAGAAAAGGGGTACAAAGTTCTCTCGCCTGGAAAATACAAATTGAGAAGTCTTGACTGTCCTGGGCTTGGTCAGGTGGGGTTGGAGCCTGTGTCAGAAGAAGGCCCGGCCTCAGAATGGCGCCAGGAAGTAGTGACGACGTAGAAGCCGCCTTTGTCAGGAGCTCTGCGAGGTCGAGAGAAACCAGCGATCCCGCCTGGGAGGCAGAGCAGACTCCCTGACCGAGACTAGGGCCTGGCGGTTGGACCAGAGGCCACGACGTGCTGGACACCGACGCGGCTGCGGCCGCTTCCTGCCAGTGAAGCCCAGGCTGCTTTTCCAGACTGTGTGTAGCACCAAGAACGCTTCCTTCACACTATCTTCAGGATTGAGCGGGCTGACTGGGAGTGTCTGCCTCAGTCCCATGTGGCACTTGGAAAAAACAGAGCGAGGCCCCCCCAAGAGGCAGCGCCCACCCGGCCGCCGCGCTCCCCTCACTTGGGGACGTCTGGCCTTGGACAGCTGGGCCCGTCTCTCACCACCCACCTCAGAGGCAAAAAAGGATTCACACCCAGATCTCTAGAAAAATGATCAAAAGCAGGTTTCTTCTCACAGCCAAGCTTCCTGGACATGGCAGTTCATTACATCCCGGGAAAACGTAAATCATTTCTTCAGCTGTCAATACTGTGTCCCTCACATCCTTGAGCCTCGTTCTTGCAAAATCTGAAAAACACCAAATGCATAAAATGAGGACTTGGGCTGAGGAGGTGGCCCTGATCAGGTGCCTGCTCCAGAGAATAGAGCCCACAGGCCTGGGGTCAGCTCGGGGAGCCCCGGGAACCCAGCGGCACTGGCCAGGGTCTTGGGGACTCAGCTGGCAGGCCCAGGACCTTCACCGGAGTGGCTGGCACATCTCCAGGCCCCACACAGGGAGCGCTCACTGTGCATGGCAGCCCCTCCCAGACCCACCCAAAGGTGCTGACTCTTGGGCTTCTCAGCCCACTCAGTCCTGGGCCTCAGACATGAAGTGCAACTTGGCCCGTGGGTCCCTCAGCAGTCCCCGCTCCCCAATTAAGTCTCTCCTTCTGTTCCTCCATGCCCGCTGCAGCCTCCACCCCCACCCCGACGCCTGGATCCTCCTGGAGATGCCCCTCACCCAAGCCCTCGGCCCTGCACCTCAGCCTGGCCAGCCCACCTCACGTGCCGGCCCCTCCCGACTGCCCCATGGAACAACCACCAGCCCTCAGAGGGCCCTACCCCAAGTGCAGATCACACTGCGGGGATCCCCTCCTCATCTGGACCACGTCAGCCCTGCAGAGCCCACGGCCGCTCGGCCCCCTGCCCTCCCCACCCTCCAACCTCCTCAAAACTCTTCCTCAAGGTACCCTTGCCACTTCCCTCACCAGCGTCCAGGAACCCCCTGAGGCCACCCCCAAGTTGGCCTGGGCTCCCCGGAGGACAGGCTCAGGCGCTGGCCAATGCTGCTGAGGTGAACTCCCAAAACGAGCCATGGCAGCCCCAGAGACCAGGTGGAGGGGAAATCACCCCACGCTCCCGAGCAGGGAGCTTCGGAGCCAGCCAGCCTCACTGTGCGTGGCCCACAACAGCTGTCTCCATGCGTCACGTGAGGGCTGCAAAACACCGGGTGGGGCAGCAACGCCCACGCCCTCGCCGGGCACAGCCTCCCAGAGGTCACTGCCATGCTGCACTGACCGGAGAGACGGCAGTGGTGAGAGGTGTATGCCACCCCAGGCTTGTTCCGAAGGCTCCTGGAGGCCACGTCCCCTGAGCTGCTCAGCCTGACTCCAATACTCCACCCCCCAACAGCTCTGCCGTTCCCAGGCAGGTGCCCCCGAGGCTCAGTGCCCTGGACCACTTCCAGCTGGAGGCTCCCACTCACTCTCCAGTGCCTCAGAGGAGCCCATCCCACTGTGCCAGGGGCAGCACGTCCCTCCCTGGGCCAGGGTGATTCCCAAGTTTACTGGGATGTCTGGAGTTGACTTGGGGAGACAGTGCAGCCCCCAAGCCCCCACCAGCCCTATGTAAAACTAAGTAGCACAGCAGACAGGCCGGGAGCAGTGTGGCATCCGAGCATCTGGGAGCCCCAAAAGCTCCCTCCTGATGAGGGCAGGAGACCCCCTGGAGACCTGCAGCCAAAGTGCTGTCCTTCACCCTCCCAAGGCCGGGGGCAGCACTGGCTACTCTAGACAGAGCCTGGGGTGAGACCCATGTTTTCTGGACACACTCTCTCCCTAGGCCATCTTCCACAGGAAGGTCCAACTGCAGACACCAACCAGGGGGCCCCTGAGGCTGTACCCCATGGCCAGGCACCCCCACAGGCAGGCAGGCCTGGGTGGCTGAGGGGCTTGCAGGACACGGCTGGCCTGGGAGGCTTGAGCGCATCAGGGATGCCGCGGGATTTGGCAGCTGAGATCGGGGTCTGCTGTCTGCTGCACTGGTCCTGACCCCTTGGCCCTGAGCCTGTGGCCTGAGCCAGACAGGAAGGTCACACACTAGGGCTGGCAGCAGGAGTGGCACTCCCTGCCCAGCCCCCAGGAGGGGCTCTTGTGTTCACGACCACTGATGTCCACAGCCTGGCCTGGCACAGGCACCCTCCAGTCATCCCAACAAACGCCCCAACACTGCCCCTGGGCGTCTGCCCCACAGCAACAGCCCCACCCCCAAGACAGTGCTACTGCGGATCTACAGCCGGCGTGGAGTGTGGACGGCTCTCGTCAACTACAGGCAGGGACAGACACACAGGGAGGGTCTGTGGCAAGGGTCAGCTGGGGCCACGGGGTCAAGGAGGCCATGGAGCTCACCATGACATTCACACTTCATCTGAGCCACTCCCTGGGTGCCCCTGGTCCTCGTCGTCACTCTGGCGGCGTACAGCGTGCAGTGGGGGAGAAGACAGGCTGTCAGGACAGTGCGGGTGGGCGGGTGCCCCGGGCCCAAACCCCACGCCTGGTGTTTCAGTGACGCCACGCCATGAGGGGACACACAGGCTCAGGGGCTCTGCCATATCTCAGAGGTGCAGACTTCCCTGTGTGAGGCGGCTGCATCTCGCAATCCGGGGCTGGTCCCGTCCCACCACGTGCTGAGGGGCTGAACCCTGTCCAGAGGTGCCTGGCCTCCGGCCCTACTCCTGGCAGGCGGCGCTAGCCTGCAGATCTTGGCCTGATAGGAGGGCCTCTGCCACCTGGGCTCTGTGGACCCCACTGCATTGGCCCCACTGCTGCGGGAGAAAGGGTGGGGCCCTGGGTCACAGGAGGTAAGACTGGGATCAGCCACGGGGGCAGGCGGTGAATCCACTCATTGGGCGTGGCTATGGAATGGAGCCCCAGCAACACCAAGGAACCCCCTCCTCAGCCACCCAGGCACTGGGAGACCCTGGCCTCTGCCCAGGCGCCCGCCCTTGCTGATCTGAACCTGTCTGTCTCTGTTCCTTGGGAATAAACGACGGCCCCGAGTCTAAGTGCTCTCGGTAAGCTCTGCGAGTCCTTCTAACAAGTTCTTGAGGGGCTGGCGTGGGAAGCAGGTGTGCTCATGTGTGGACCGCCTTCACTTGCAACAGGTGCAACCCCTCCCGCCCCACCACCCAGGCTCTCCCGCCGCCGCTGACTGAAGTGGGGGACAGCTGCCCAGCAGCGCCCGGCCACACATGCTGCAGGGACACCAGGGACGAGGGCCCACAGCCTATGCGGCCCTGCGCAGCCCAGCCACCCTGGGGTGCCCCCATCACGGTCCTCCAGCTCTGGCCTCCGCAATCCCCCACAGCCTCCTGAGGCCCTGGCCTGAGCTCTGCCTCCTGGGGCACTGCTGACACCGCTCCCATCAAGAAGCCGCCATAGCTGCCCCACTTCAGAGCAGGTATTTTTGGAAAATGAAATAGGGCCACATTCTCAACCACAAAGGGATTTGGGGTCATGCCTGGAGCTTCCTCACAGTACAGAGCGTGTCCTTTCTGCAGCTGCCAAGCCACCTGAGGGATAGGAGCCCAGGGGAGCTTGGTTATAAAAACTCAGCTCAGAAATAAAAAACTTCTAAAAATAAAACCATTTAGAAAAGAGCCCTACGATTGCTCCAAGAGGAAGAGAAGTGCCTCCTTGTGACTGAGCTGGGGCTCTCAGGGAGCCAGGGGTCGCCTCCTAGATCCGAGACTCAAATGGAAGAACATCTCCGAGCCTGGCGGTGGAACCCCAGCTTCCACCCCGGCTGTCCCACACCAGGGCCTGCCCCAGCCTACACTGCCCCGGCCTCGAGGAACAGCAGTGGAGCAGGACTGGCGTCTGCCCACAGCAAGAGCACAACAGGTGGCCAGCGAGGGAGGCTCTGGCCAGGACAGTCACCTGAGGTGGAAAGGCTGCCGTGACTGGGCCGCAGGCCTCCGAGAGACATGCTTGGTGGCCCCAGCCCTCTGTTCCCAATGGCATACCTCCAAAGGGCTACTCGGAGAGGCTCACGGGGACAGTCCTGGGCTGCTGGTGGCCAGCCAGAGGCCCCCAGCCAAGAGTCTGCGGTTGCCCAGGTGTCCCTGGTTCAACGCCACCAGTTTAAAGCCTTCCGGTTCTGGCCTCTCATGGCACCCACTCAACACCCTTTGCCAATGCCCCGAGCCTTCACCCCAGGCTGGCTCCCCACAGAGCCCGCCCCACCACCCAGGCTCTCCCAGACCCACGCAGACCCCAGCCAAGGGCTCTCCAGCCACCACCTGGCTCTGAGGTCCAGGAGTCCTGCCAGGTGGAGCTGGCCCAGGCCAAGGTCAGATTCTGCTTGGATGGACGCATTTGTCCATCTTGGAGCCTCAACCTTAAGAACGTGCTCAGAGGAAATGCCATGAGAATGGGTCACCTGTGGGCAGGGCCACAGGGCCAGCCTGAAAGCAAACGAGGCACGGGTCCCTGCATTTCACCCCAGCTGCCTGCCCCACAGAAAACAGAAGGGCCTGAGCCCCTGCGGAGTCTGCGCCGGTGCTGCCAGGCTGGATGCCACACAGGGCCCACTCTGTGCAGCCTGAGAATCCCAGGGCCTTCAGGACACCCTCCTCTCGACAAAGATGAGGCCCGCGCAGTTGTTGAGCCAGGGTGCCCACCCCTGCATTCAGGGATGGCCCAGACCCCCACCATGACAACTGGACCCCCACGTCCCTGCACTCAGGGGTGGTCCAGACCCCTGTGACAGCCAGGCCTCAGTGTCCCAAGTCCTCACTCACACAGCAGAGGCTGGGCCCTGGGAACAGAGGACCCTGGGTCCCCTGAGACACAGCCCTCAGTGGCATTTCTAAGAGCATGGCCCCTGCAGCAGGCCCGGGGCCCCTTCCAGGAGCAGCTCTGCGTGCAGGCTGGGAGACCGCAGGGGCTTACTGGGAGCCTGTGTCGAGAGAACCTGTCCCACGGGAGACCGTGTGTCCGAGAAGTCAGCAAGGCCACCAGGGGCGGACACCGGGGGCTTGATGAGAATGACAGAAAAGGAGGAAGCTCTGAGAGGGCAAGAGCCTTCCCCACCCAAGCCTGGCCCAGGCCAGGGCCATCCCAGCACTCACCTTGGCCTTCTCGCTGGGCTCGCTGGCCGTACCGTATGGGGTGTTGTGCAGCTCCTTGGACACCACACAGAGGAACTCGGCTTGGTCTTCGTTCCCATAGTTGTAAGAGGAGCCGATGCTGACCAACTGCAAGGGAGACATAGCCTGAGATGCAGCCCAGTGAAGCCTGAGAGAGACCCAGCCAGGCTGACATGCCCAGGCTCAGGACGCGCCTGCCACCGCGAAAGCCACAGCAAAGACTGCCGACGCTTGAGGAAATGGATGGAAAACAAATCCCCGGAACACCTGCACGAGCACACGGGGCGGCACCCCACGCAGTGGCATGGCACTGGGCGAGCTCGTCCTCTATGAGGACCCTGAGCTTTCCTTGGCGCTTCCAGCTGGGCCAAAAGGGGCCGCTGCCCCCGGGGGAGGGAGCACAGAAAGGTCCCTGAGCTGGGGCGGAGGGAGGGGGGCAGCGGGAGGCGAGTGGAGGGCGGCTCTGAAAACCTGGAGGGAAGAGCCTGGGACCAGCTGACTGGACCGAAAGCCGCTGAAGGAGCCGTGCTGTCCAGGAGTTCGGCCAGGGCGGGTCTGCTGCGGCCTGCTGGGCACACCCTTAGGCCACTCCAACCTGCCTCCCTCCGGGTCACCAGGCAGGCCAGGCCAATGCAGGTCCAGGGCCAACCTGTCTCTCTGGCCAGGCATCTGGCCCATGGCTGGCTACCCTGGGACACCAGGCACTTCTGTGCTTTTAAAGGGAAAATTAAAAGGCAATACGCAAATCACAATAAGCATGCCAGCAGCAAATGACCAAGCCAAAAAGCAGCTGGACGACGCTCACACTTTGGCCTCCCTAAGACCTGCACAGTTGGACCAACAGCTGGGAGAGCAGCCCGCAGCTACCTGCTGTTCCTGTGCAGGTGGCAGCTGACCCAGTGGGCAGCAGTGGACCCAGCCCACTGAGGCGGCCACAGGGGTGCTGGCGTACGCCCAAGCAGCTAAGGGTACCCCTGGGAGCACTCACGGCCGTGCCCACCGGAGCCCCTGTGTCCTCACAGGCACACCAGCCACTTCCAAGCCTTGCTTGCAATCCCCTGCTGACCACTGGGGACCCTGGGTCCGGTCTGGCCACCTCCCAGCACCCCGCAGGGTCCCACCCCACAGCTGGGGCAGCTGGTCAGCCCAGCGGTTTCCCTACATGAACTGGGAGAAGGGGTCCCCAAGGGATGAAGTGTGCCAAGCAGGTCATAATCAAGGAAGGGGGAGGACACCCGTTCTTTGCAATGGGTTTGGAATCTACCCAGAAGCGCTAAGGGTGAAGACCTGAAGCTGTCCTGGGAGGCAGGTGCCCACCACGGGCAGGAGACATTGCTCCCTCCCAGCCAGAAGTCACAAGACGGTGGCAGAAGAGCACAGGTGCCACATGGGGACAGCCCTGTTCAAGGACCCCGAGCTGCTGACACGGCTTCCCAGGGCCCCAGCCCCACCAAGGGACAACTGGGAGGTGGGGCTCGCCCAGCAGCAAAGATTTCTGTTCCCGTGGGAGGCTCTGGCATGATTCTGATGGGGTCAGGGCAGGAGGAAGAGGCAGCCGCCAGTGCAGGGCAGGGCCCAAGCAGCTGGTCAGCAGCCCTGTCAGCACAGAGACCCAGAGTCACCCCGGCCCCCGGCCTAGGGGTCCAGGGTGGACAGTGGGACGCAAATGTTTTTAGTGACATTTTAAGGGGTGGGGGGGCTCCGAGTACCCTACAATGTGATCTATTATTTTGAAAGACTCAAAGGAAAAGGTAGCTTTCATTCAGAGGGACACTGGCTGAGCCTGTCACTCCCACAGCCTGGCAGGGGCACTGGGCAATGGATAGAACCTGCCCCAGACAGAAGCAAGTGACAGAGGAAACTCTCAGGACAGGGAGGGCTAGGCGAGGTCACTGTCCCCACACTCAGTGTCTGCCTAACACCAGGAACAGTGGCAGCCAGGGTCGTGGGCAAGGGCCCCCCGGTCAGAGGCCATGCTTCACGTGTCCTGAGGTCCCCGATGACAAGCCACAATGCCACGGCACAGTGGCCCATGTGGCACTCAGGTGGCTCCCGTGGAAGCTGCTGAAGAAGGCATGCCCTGCACAGACTCATCAGACCCCACCCGCCGCAGCTTGGCAAAACCAGAGAGAAGGCAACGGGGGCCTGGCAGCACCTTCCAGCATGGGCGGGAAAGGGAGGCAGCCTGGGAAGGGCGTCAGGGCCTCCATATGCTCCAATGGAGTGAGCTTTGGGGGACGGGGGTTGCGCTGGATAGTGGGCTGGCCAGGAGGCTCTGGGGACGCCAATCCCCTCCCTCACACAGAGGTGCCAGGTGATGCGAAGAAAGTACAGCGCTGGGAAGAAGAGGCAGGCCAGGGAGGAGGGGAACGTGCGGGGCAGAGCCTGAGACACCTCTGCCCACCCCAACCGAACTCCCACGGCTCCTCCAGTGGAAACAGGGCGCAGGTCGCTGCCGTGAGCACCCCCAGAACTGCAGGAAGACGCCAGCAGCAAAGTCTGCATTTCCAGGAGCACTGAGCCCTGAGCCATTGTGAGTACAAGTTCAGCTGCAGCATGGCTGCCACCAGCCTGGCCAGGGCCCCTCACCTGCTCGAACTTCCAGCCATCGGACATGGTGGACACCATTTGCGTGAGCTCCTCCTCCTGGCACTGCAGCACACGGTACACATGCTTCACAGGCACCTGCAAGAACAATGGGCACAGGTTAGGGCGGGCCACCCGTGTCCCACTGCTGCCTGTGGCCCCAGTCCAGGCAACCCAGGGAAGCTGAGGTCCACTCTCCAGTTCTCAGCGCAGGGCACGAGGCCGAAAGCAACCCTGAGCACATCCACAAAAGCAAAACACGCGGCCCGAACAGCTGCTGTTTTCTGCTTCCTCGTTCGCCTCCAAAAATAT
This sequence comes from Pongo pygmaeus, assembly GCF_028885625.2. Taxonomy (NCBI): domain Eukaryota; kingdom Metazoa; phylum Chordata; class Mammalia; order Primates; family Hominidae; genus Pongo; species Pongo pygmaeus. The sequence continues at coordinate 2,867,552 of NC_072391.2, read as the reverse complement.
TTCTATTTCTAAGTTCCAAAATAAAATGAGTCATGTTCCTGAAATCCCAAGAGCACCTGTGGCTCGACATGACGACACGAGAGCGTCCATTTCTGCTCCGCACGCAGCAACCATGCAGCCCTGAATTCATTGGTCGGGAAAGGCTCTGGCAAGCAGGGTCCTGAGAGCCAGTGGCCGACAAAGCTCGCTCCCAGCTACCAGAAAAAGGCTCTTGAACTTGCACGGCAGCCTGGACTTGGGCCTCCCGAAGGCTGAGCAGCTTCCCAAAACTCCATCCACCTCCTAATCCCCCACCTGCCTGGCACACTTGCTGTACCCCTCCAGGCAGCTGTGGTCCTGGGAATGATGGTGAGCCACCAGGGCTGCCCGCCTGCATGGAGCTGCTCCCCAGTGGGCGGGGTGGCACCACATCCCAGACAGTCATTACGGACGACTCCGGCTGCAGACGGGGCTGGACGGAAACATAGCAGTGAGAAGGGGTTCAGAGGTCCTGGGTCCTTGACCTTAAGGTGGTGACTCATGCCACGGATGCATGAGTGACAAAGGCACACAGTGGCCTCGAGGTCACATGCCCGAGTTGCTTTATCCTGCGAGACAGTGAGATGCTACTGTGCCACAGCAAGGCTGGACCGCAGACTCTCCCACCTGCACCATTTCCCGCCCACCTGCGTCATACGGGTAGGTAGACTGAGGCAGGGAGTGCCCACACAGCCCCATCACACAACAGGGAAAAAAGCAGACTGGACAAGGTGACCTGGGGCGCGGGACACAGCTCCCGCCCCACAGACAAGGAGCCCCTCCAGATCCCTCAGTGGCACCAAGGGAGCTCCAGCAGGACGGGGGACTGGGCAAGTTGCTAGGTGGCCAGCGACCCTGAGCGGCCAGGCTAGGAGCCTCTGCACAGGGCCCAGGGTTCTAAGTGGACCGAGACTTCTGATGGCAGCCGCAGCCACAGTGCAGCACACGCCCCACTCCTGGTGCCTTCCCAAGGGAGCTGAGCTGGGGTGGGGGCGGGCTTAGCTCTCAGGGACAGGACTAATGCCCAAGGCCCAGCAGTGGCCCCTCCACAGGAGGTACTGGGCAGAGTCCACCAACAACCTGGGCTCCCTGGGCTGCAGAAGGGCTGCGCCAGCTGTGAGAGGATATGTCTGTGGCAATCCGCCCCTCTTCCGAATAAAACCAAGGTCCTTCTGACGCCTGCGCAGACCCACACGACCCATCTGCTGTCTCCCTCCAGCCATGCTGGCTGCAGGCCCTTGGCACCCTCTGCTCCCTACCAGATGCCATCCACCTCAGGGTCTCCCCGACTGGCCCTCATGGGGCCCTCCTTCCCTACACACGTCTCCCATGCTCAGCTTCCTCGGAGCCATCCTTTGGGGGCTCCCAGAGTCTGGGCCGGGCAGGATGAATGGATCCTTCAAGGGACCCTGGGGAGACCCTGGTAAATGGAGCTGGCAGGCACTGGGGCGTTGACAGAGGACAAGGGTCTCGGGGTAGGAGAGCCCCAGACCGCAGGACTCATTTGGGAGGCAGCCGGTTGGGGGAGTAAAGGGGATCCCTTCCTTCACACCAGCCGTACAAGCTTCCAGCCTCAGTCATTTGTCTCACCTGCGATGTTTTGCTGTCTCGTTCTCTAATTTTGTCCTTTACAAGTTTTATTAATGAGGTGATATTGTAAAATTCTGCTTCCTCCAACACTCCTGGAATAAGGAAAAATAAATTGTCTTTACCAGACCAAACTAAACCAAAGAATCCATGCTTTACAGCCACCCCTACCCTTGCCCCTGCCCCTGCAATGAGGGCCCATGGCTCGGCCCAGCGGGAGCTGCTCAGGCCCTGACCTAACAGGCTTCCTGCAGACGCGTCAGCCCAGCAGGGCTCCCAGGATTATGGGTGGAGGGGCCGTGGTGAGAGGGCCGATGCGTGGACTGATCATCTCCAGCTCAGGTCACCCCAAGCAACCTCGAGTGACCTCCAGTTACCCGCCACGTATGGAGCCGCTGGTTACATGCAGCTCAGCACATGTCTACGCCGAGGCCGTGGCATGCTGGGTGTCGGATCTGGCATTTTCCCTCCAAGCCTGGAGGCCGATGCTTCCTGCTGGGAACCTGCTCATGGCCAGGCCACTGGATGGGGTGCTGTGTGGGGCTCAGGCCTGTGGCCTTGTGCGTATGTCTCAGTCACCTGGCACCTCAGTTGACCCCATTCAAAGGGAAGACTGTGGCTGGCTGAGAGGGTCACTTCCAGCTCTTCCCAAAGACTGCCATCCGTAATGTGCCGCATTTAGGGACTGCAAACCTCCCTTAAGAGACTTAAGAGCAGATTCCACAGGTCCTGCCTCAGGGCTTCCTCATGGGTGGTCTTCATTCCTCCAGGACCCCAGAGGAACCCACATATACGACATGGCAGCTCAGGACAACACCCAGCCACCTACATGGGACAGGGCCACGCAGGATAGAGACGAGGAGACGAGGGCCTCAGAGTCACAGGCTTCCCGGCCCCGCATGGGTCCCGCACAGTCCCCTTCTCCAGCACCGAGGGCGTGAGTGGCTGCGTCAGGGGCGGGTTAGAGGCAGACCGGCGAACCCGGGCGGGCAGGGCCTTGGTCTGTGTCTAGCCCTCGTTTCTGAGCCAATCCCACTAGGGGCAGACTGAGATAAAGCGAAGCCTAGAACACAAGCGGCTGCCCAAGCGACCAGAGACAGCACATGTGAAAGACATTCCCTGCCAAAGAGACAGGAGTGGGCAGCATGGCTCGCAACCTCAGAGCAGGGGCAGGGCTGGGCCACAGCCCCCATCACTCCACGCCCTGTGTGAACTCGGAGGAGGCAGGCAGATGCCGAGGCCCACAGGCCCACAACAAAAACGGAGTCAGATGCTGCCCAGTGCAGACCGATGCACAGACACGGACCCGGGGGAGCAGGGCCACGCCCGCACGCAGGTGCCCAGAAACCCTCAGCCTTCACGGCGAGGCCTCGGGCTGTTCTGAGCCAAGCCAGCACTGCAGCACACAGGCAGGCCAGCCTGGGCCCAACACGTGTGGGCGCCGTCCCTGCACCACGACCACTCAGGATGGAACACGGCAGCTGGCAGCAGCAGGCACAGCCCAGGTGATGGCACAGAGACACTCACCACCCTTGGGCTGTCCTTGAGGGAAAGCAGGCCAGGGAACCAGGGCCCTGAGGCACACCGTGGGCATCACCGGGCACGTGCCTCACACACCCGCTCAGACCACCTCAGTCACAGCAGGGAGGAGCCCCTCACACCTCTTGTGTCACCAGCCGGAGCCTGGACAGAGGGAGCCCTCCAAGAAGCTGCAGCCAGGGAGGACCCCCACACCCACAGGGTCCCCAGGCCTCCCTGTCCGGCAGCTGCGCTGCTGCCCGTGGCCTCAGCACCAGAACGTCAGCCCCAGCTTCAGAGTACAGGGCCTGCTCCTCCCTGGGGCCCCAGGCTGCAGGCATCTGTGTCTTAAGTGGGGCCCTTGGCACCTCTGTCGGGCCCTTGCCCCCAAAACTAAGGCACCTGTCCTCAAAACTTGGCTTACCTTCCTCCGCGAGGTCTTTGTTAATCACCAGCTTGCCATGTCTCAGGTAGTTCAGCACGGGCCCAAAGTAGGTGGGGTCTCTGTCGATTAAATAGGCGCCCGTTTCATCCTAAAGAGAGCAGAGCACGGTGAGTCCTCCGTGAGAAGCCGAAGGTTCCTGCAGGTCCACCAAGGTCCGGCCACCTCAGGAGGCTTCAGAGGCACCAGGTTACCCAGGCCTCTCCCCAACAGACCTGAGCCTGCGGCATCTCAGGAAACCCCTGACGGTGTGGCCACGTCCTCCCGCCTACAGCCTAACCCTGACCAGCCACCACCCCAGGTCTAAGTGAGTTTAAGTCTCTCCGTATGGAGACAGCCTGGCTCTGTGTACTCCAAGGTGAGGCCACTGTGCCCTGGACCTCTGTCCTCACAACTGCAAGACCTCTAGGAAAACACACACGAAAACCTCACCTAGATCCTCTCCCTGGGATGCCCTCGCGGGCAGGGCAGGGGCCTAGGGCTCAGCCTCTGAAGGACACCCCTGATGGCCACCAGCCTGGGCCTGCCCTCCTTGTGCCCAGGTCCTCCCCAGCCTACACGCAGGAATGCGGGGTCAGGGTGACAGGGGCTTCCTGCCAGGGGTGGAGAGAGCACCTTTCAGCAGGGGCGGCTGCCCAACAGGCCCGGAGCCAGCAGCGAGGGAGACCTCGCTGTTGGGTGACCTGCAGTCAACAGCATCCGGGGCTTTCCCCGAGATCATCACTCACCACACAGAGCCCTCGCCCCGGCTCAGTGCTCACGGAGGCCGAGATGTTTACAAAACAGACCCCTCGGAAGGTGTCTCCACGCACCTGGGTGGAGGGACGCCTGAGAGGCACTGCCCCTGCTGCTACCACGGTCACTTCAATGTGGGCAGATGCCCTCTGAGGCCCGGGGTGCCCCACACATCACACCTTGCAGCCCCTTCCACAAAGCACAAGAGGCCCAGTGGCCCGGCTGTGAGCACAGGACGGGCGCTCAGGCGCCCCAGGCAGCCCCCATGGGGGAGACGGAAGAGGCAGTTTCTGTCCTGTCGGCTACACATCTGATGGGGGGACTGTGAAGCCGGCTCGGCCTGTCTTCCACACAGACTCAGACCTTCGGTGTGGCTCTGCTGGGGCAGCTCCTGTCTCCCCTCACATGCCTGCAAGGGTCCTGCTCCCACCTGCGAGCCACTCCCACAGGGGCCGGTGCCTGCGGGCGCCCTGGAGGGCGGGGAGCTGAGGCCTCCGTTGAGAAACACCGGCAGTCTTCACGGCAAGGCCCAGGGCCAAGCACTGGAGAGAGAAGCAACCCCACACCCCATTCGGAGCGGGAGCAGCCCCCTCACCAGATGGTGGCTCCTGTGGGGCCACGGGCAGGTGCTGGCCACGGGAATGCCAGGCTCGGAGATACGGGGAGGCCGAAGGTGTCTCCACCACAAAGCACGGGGCCACGCTAGGACCCTATTTTCATCCATGGACAAATCCTGCCATTTGGGTGCTAAGACCTAGTGGTCTCAAGAGATTTTCCCAAAGTCCACCACTGCAAACCTGCAACAACCTGCTCTTAGATCACAGGGACTAAACAGAGTTTTGTGGCCGAGATAAAATCAATTAGGGCTCCGGGCACGGGGGCGCTGGACCCGGAGCCTCAGTGGCCCCCCTACTCCTCCTTAGGGTGACCCCAACTCCACACAGACCTGACCCCATCCTCCTTCCCCACCCTCCCCCAGAACACTCCAGCCAGAGCTGCCCACCCCACTGGCCCTGCCTCCTGGGCTTGCCCCTGCCTTTCCCCAACCCTCCAGACTCCACAGCTCTCAAGCAAGGGCCAGGGCCATAGGGCCAGCTCCCGGGAAGAGGACGCTGGGCGGTCCTGCACAACTGGTAAAAAATGGACACCATTTCCCACAAAGGGGACCAAGTCTGGCAAGGCGGCCAGTGCTGCCACCCAAGTCCAGGGTTCCTCCCTGACCCACCCCCATACAGAAAGAATGCTGGCCGCGTGACATCCACACACCACTCAGCTCAGGAATTATTCATGGCTCACTGCTACCTCGACAGACCGCTGGCAGGAGGTCAGGAAAGATCAGACAGGGCAGAGGCTCACCTCTACCCAGGACAACCCCAGAGAGACCCCTTTCAGCCATGGAGGCCTACAGGCCTAGCCTCAGTGGTCAGATTGCAGGCTCACGGCCAGGCCACCCCAAGCCTCAGTTTCTTTATGAGCAAAAGGTGGGGGAGACCAGCATGTAGCTCGAGGCCGCCATGAGTGCCAGGGCACCCAACCTGTGGCAGGACCTGGGCACTGAGCCGTGATCTCTAGGCCAGGACAACCCACCATGCACTTCTCGGGCCCTGGGCCAGTGCAAGAGGAGAAGGAAGCGTGCTGGGCGCCCCCAGACACACGAGGCAGCCCCAGCCCCGCAACTGGAAGGACGAAGGCAGGAGGGACGGAGGGCGGGGTGGGGACGGCCATCGGCAGAAACTGCACAGCAGGACAGAGGAACACAGACAGGTCCAAGGAGCCGGCAGGGCACTGAGCGTGCTGGCACTGGGCTGGGCCTCAAGATAGGCAGGCAGGGGTAGGCCGCTGCCGTCTCTTGGCCACTCCTACCACTGGGCGGGGGTGGCTTTTCCATTAAACACCCCCTTTACGAGGCAGCTTTTGTGGCTGATGCTTTGAAGGAACCCCTGACCTCAGTCTGGCCACACCCGGCCCAGTGCGGTGATGCCAGCAGCAGGCCAACTGGTGTGGCTGCTGCCATCACATGATACCTGCTGCTGCAGGGAGGGAACAGGGAGGAGGCGAAGAGACTCCACTCCCCACACCACAGCCCACTGCCCTCAGCATGGCAGGAGAGCAGCATGGTTGGGTAGAGAGGGGCCCCGATGCAGAGCTGGGGCTGTGCTTCGGGGGCCTGGGGTGGGTAGTGAGAGTGGCACCAGCTTTGAGGACCCAGCCAGTAGCACAGCCATCACACCCACCCCACTGAAGGTGTCAGGTTCCTGGGCCTCGGGAGGAGGATCTGCATGGGGCTGCCTGGGGCTGCGGCCCTGGGGTTCGCCCCACCCAAACTATGGCTGTAGACCCGGGCTTCCCGCTCCGTGGAGCAGGCAGGCCCACAAGCCCACAACTGCAGCTGCCCAAACCACAGCCTCAGGCATCCCTGCACTCTTGGGGGCCCAGAAAGGCCCCTCTGCCAGGCCCTTGCAGGCTCAGAAGTGCCTGCTCTCACTGCCTGGCTTATTCCTATTGTTGGTGCCTGCTCCGATCTTGGAGCAAAGTTGGGGCCGAGCCCAGGCGCCGCCATGTACGGCAGCAGGAGGCAGATAGATTCCTGGGCAGAAGGGGGCAGGTCCCCAGTAAGGCCTCACCTTCAGGCCACGGAGGGCATGAAGGCTGGGGCCCAGCTGCCAGTCCCGGGGACCAGAGTGGGGACTTGTGGTGCGTTTTCCAGGCCTGCCCATGAACCAATTAGCATGGACTTCCTTCCCGCTGGGTCCGTAAGAGCCCTGGGCTCAGCCAGAGCAGGGCAGAGGACAAAGAGGACAGAGACAATTGGCAACTGGAAGAACAGCTGCAGAGAGAAGCTACCCTCTCTGCTGAGAGCTGGGAAGTCAATGGGGACCTGCTCGTGGAGAGCAGCCAGCCAGTCCGGGGCCTCCTCTCTGCTGAGAGCTGCAAATTGAATGAGCCGACCTGCCTACAGAGAGGAGCTGCCCCCGCAGTCTCCTCTGCACTGTCCTAACACTTGGTAAAGCTTCTCTTCGTCATCCTCACCCTCCACTTGTCTGCTACCTCATTCTTCCTGGACGCAGAACAAGAACTTGGACAAAGGTGCTGCCGGCCAGAGGTTTCTGGCCAGAAAAGCGACACCCTAAAGATACCGTATCAGCAGGGCTGGGCACATCCAGACATGGGGACATGGAGCTTTGCAAGGCCAAGTTTACCAGCTGGAGCCATGGCACTTTTTCAGGGTGCCTGAAGAGAGACCCTGCTGGCAGTGAGAGCTCTGGCCACAGTGGCTGGGCTCTACCCAGCTCGTCTCAGTCCCTGGGGCTCAGGCTCCCCACAGAGGGACCAGGAAGCCCCCGGACGCACCTGTGTGGGAACCGCAAGCCCCAGGAACCTTCCTGATGCGCGTTCCCTGCAGCCTGTGGCTCCAGCCTATCCCTATGCTCAGGGGCCAGCAGCCTGGGTGCAAAATACCCAGCCATCAAAGGAAGGGGAGGCTGAGGCACCGCGGGGGACCCCACCTGCATCCAGTTAGGAAGAGACTTGAAAGGAGCAGCCCCTGGAAGACCCAGGAGTCCAGATGCTTGTTGCCAACCTCGCTGGGAGCCAAGGCTGCAGGGCAGAGGAGCAGAGAGAACCCCAGCTGCGTCTACCAAGAACCTGCCGTTCTGGAACCTGCCAGCTGCTCCACACCCCCGCCCGCCCCGGTGCCTTCAGGACAGCGGGCTTCATATGGGGCCCCTGCCACACTACAGTCCTCCCACGTGGTTCAATTCTCTGAGCCCCACGACCTCTGGGCCCATGCAGGACCTACCCAGGCTCCGTGGACTTGGCACACCAGGCCTGCAGCTGCCCCCACAGCCCTCTCCCAGAGTGACACTGCAGAGCCCTGTGTGGCCCTAGAACACAGTTGAGCCGTGGGGCACCAGAGGCTGAAGGGTGAGCAATAGGCTGAACCCTTGGTGGGAAATTCCAAAACTGGCTCCTCTGTGGTTGGCCTCACAGCTCTCCTGCCGTTTCTTCCCGTGGGTTCCTTCTAACTGGTGGGTTTCCTTGAGAAACAGGCCCTGTCTGGGCAGAGCGGAAGGTCAGGGACATCCGCGCCAGGGCGGGGAGGCAGTGGCGTGTGGAGGTGCTGCTCTCACCACTGCGCTCTTTGAAGGCTTTCAATGGGAGATTTCCACATCCATAGGAAGTGCCAGGGTCTTAAACCAGGACCCCCAAATCCCACCAGGGTTCGGGTCTCGCTGTGGCCTGACTCGCTTCCACGCATGTAGGCAGGGTCTTGGTGCTCCCAGCTCAGGTGAGCCCACGCGCTCCAGATTGGCCTAGTGTGTGCGGGGGCTACTCGTGGCGCCAGCCCAGGCCCAGATAGTGCCCAGCCCAGGCGCGAGGGCCTCGGCAGCTCACTGCTGGTGTTGGGGATATGGCTCAGTAGCCTCCACCCTGATGCAGAAACAAAAAAAAATATGGAACATGGGAAAATGGGAAACATAAAATCATACAAAATTCAGGATATACTCCGAGGCTCACAGAGACAAAGGCAGCAAGGTCACCTCAGGGTGGTTTAGAACAGCGTCTGGGCCAACCTAGGCAGGGACCGTGTGCTGCCCATAAGGCCATCAACAGTGCCTGCCCAAGCCCACATCACACGAGGAAGGAAAGATGCCCCGGCCCGGTTACGCCTCTAAGACTGGGATGAGGAGAGGCGGCCAGGAAGCCAGCGAGATGCTATGGGCCGGACATAGGGGTGCTCTTCTTCCTGGCTTTCCCGTGCGTTCCACGGCTTACACAACCAGCCCAGGCTGCACTTGATTCTCAGAAAGGTTCGTGGTGGTTTTTTTTCTAAAACAGCCGTAATTAAGACTGTTTTATTGACAAGTCATTTCCCTCATCTTCCCCGCGTCTCACTGAATTGGCATCTGACCTACTTGTGGCCGGGTCCAAGCTGGCATTGAGTGGGCCCAGCAGGCTGGGCTGAGCCACCCATCTCCAGAGGTCCCAGCCTTCAGCCGGAGCCACGGGCCGTAGGCCGGGCAGGATAGTTTCCAAACCACAGAGGAGAGGGTGACCCTGGCCACGGGAGCACACAGGAGGCAGCGCCAAGCCAGGGCCCACACAGCCCTGGGAGACGGAGGAAGACTCCGCAGACAGAGCTGACTGCTCGCCCACTCCCCAAGTCCACAGGGCAGCTGCAGATGGACATCTGGTCAGGAGAGCAGCACTCAGAGAAGTGTGGTAACAAGACTGGCCGCTCTGCTCATCTCACCACACTCCGGCTGCAGCTCTCCGCCATCCATGCTGTCACCCAGCAAAGCACCGGGGGCAACGTGGGGGTTCCCCAGCCTCTCAGGGACATGTCCCTAATGCAACCAGCAGCCTTGAAAATGGCAGTGAAGGGCTGGGCACGGTGGCTTACACCTGTAATCCCAGCACTTTGGGAGGCCAAGGCAGGCGGATTACCTGAGGTGAGGAGTTCAACACCAGCCTGACCAACATGGCGAAACCCTGTCTCTACTAAAAATACAAAAATTAGCCAGGCATGGTGGAGGGCACCTGTAATCCCAGCTACTAGGGAGGCTGAGGCAGGAGAATCACTTGAACCTGAGAGCCCCGTTGCAGTGAGCCGAAATTGTGCATTACACTCCAGCCTGGGTGATACAGTGAGGCTATCTCAAAAAAAAAAAAAAAAAAGAAAAGAAAAGAAAACGGCAGTGAGGAATGAGGGTGGAGACTGCCAGGCTCTCACACCAGATTCTTAACTCAACATAACCCTGCTGCTGCCCGCCTCTCCCGAAGCTCCGCACAGAGGGTCGGCCCTGCGGCTCTCAGTCATTCCCAGTGCTCGAAGACACGTGCCACCAGAGGGGAACGAAATCAAGAGGGTGCGGTGCCCTGAGCCAATCTAGGAGATAAACTCTGTCAAATTGCCCCACAGAAATCGACACGAAGGCATAGAATTTCCTGTGCACCAACATCTGCAATCAACCTAATTAGAAATACTTAGTTTTTACTCTGAAATTATCCATTTCAAGTGACTCTGTTTCAATTTCGCACACAAAACCTTCACCTCTACTCTCTCTTCTGTTTTGTTTTATGCAGATGTGTTGTACCTTTGGCCCACAAGAGGCCTTTGATGCCACCAATTACTAATGGGGAAACTGAGGCCAAAGACCAAGGAGGCTTGTCCAAGGTACCCAGATTCGGAGAGCAGGGTGGGGCCCCTGCGCCCTGGTCGCCAGGCCTGCTGCCTCCCCACCACCCCTCCCTTCCATTGCTTCTCGGCCTCACCCAGCATAGAAACTGGAATTTGGGAGGTCCGTGCCCAACACATGACTCAAAGCTTAGGGAGAAGCAGACGTGTGTGGACTCACGACCTGGCCCCTCACACGAGGTCCTGCGGCTTCTCAGGGAAGAAACATGCTTCAGGTGAACCACGGGGGGTCTTGCCAAGCCGAGGTCACTGCAGAGTCCTGCTCTGCTCGGCAGGAACTGGAGCCCTCTCAGGAGCAAGGGTCTCAGGTTTCTTGCAAGAAAACTCAGGGGCTGCCCAGGAAGCCCTGCCCTCCCCACAGTGCAGGGTCCAGTGCCCAGAGGTGGAGACCCACTCTGCGGGGGCCTGTCCTGCTAGGGTCAGCCAGAGCTCTGGGTGGCAGCAGGGGGACTGGCAGGGAGAGACATTCCCGGCCATACATGCTGCCTTCAGAGACCTCTGGTGCATCACCCGAGGCTGACAGAGCTGAGTGTGGCCAGAGGTCGACATTAACAGAAATTAAGTGCGGCTGTGGGAGAGGAAAAGCGTTCTTGGCATACACTTTCTAAAAGCAAAGTACACTCACACCTGTAATTCCAGCACTTTGGGAGGCCAAGGAGGGCGGATGACCTGAGGTCAGGAGTTCGAGACCAGCCTGGCCAACATGGCAAAACCCCTTCTCTACTGACTATACAAAAATCAGCCAGACATGGTGGCTCGTGCCTGTAATCCCAGCTACTTGGGAGGCTGGGGCAGGAGAAATGCTTGAACCCAGGAGGCAGGGGTTGCAGTGAGCCGAGATCACCCCATCGCACTCCAGCCTGGGGGACAGAGAGAGACTCCGTCTCAAATAAATAAATAAATATATATATATTTTAAAATAAAAACCAAGTACAAACATGAAATGAAGACCGCCAGGCACAGCCTCTCCTGACTGCACTGACCTGGCACCAGGCACGGGGCGGGGGCACCACATTTGTCATCTTCAGGGGAGGACGTCACAGTAAAGTAAGGAATTTACAGAGGAAGAAACTACAGCTCACAGGGGCACAAAATCACCCCAAGTCACAAGGCAGGCCCGGGGTGGGCAGAGTCCAACCCAGGCTCCCCGACTCCAAGGAAGATGCTCCGTCACACCAACCCCAGGCCAGAATGCTCTAGATGTTCTGCAGTCCAGGGAGAACTGCCGAGTTGACGCCCAGGGAGAACAAGCACGTCCTGGGAGAGATGGCTTGCTGGCACCTTCGCTACAAGAACCCCTCTCATGGCGCCAGGCAGGCAGGTTCTTCCCCAGGCTTTAAAGACCATGCCTGGGGACTGCTGACCTGGGGCGTGGAGGGGGGGCCTGCTAAAAGAACGAAAGTACCTACGAGTGTCTGAAAAGGAGTCTCTGGGATGCCCAGTGGTTAACGACAGGGCTGGGGAGAGACCAGGCAGCATGCGCCCCCATCACGGCCACGGCCCTGGCGAGGCTTTAGACCTCACTCCATGACCTTTCAGAGCAAAAATGGCCGCACACAATCCGTAAGCAAATGGGCATCTCTGTATTTCCGTAAAACTTTACTTGCAAAAACAGGCGGGTGGACCAGTTTTCTGACTCCTGCTCTAAACCAAGACTAGTCACTGCCCTGCTGGACGACAGCCACTGAAGGCTGCATCTGCAGGGCCAGAAAGAGGAACCGCCCTGCAGCGACAGCATTTCCTCCCAGCCACCCGCAGAAGTCTGGAGGCGAGAATGCCGAAGACCGCGGGACCGTGTCAGGTGCCCCGAAACAAGCTCTTCTCAGAAAGGCTCAAAACTGTTTTCTTTCATTCTTCCTAGCTAGGACTGAACCCATCAGAAACGTTCCATTTCATCACCAGAGGCGAGTCCTTTTCTCAGGAATTTATGGCACTGACTCGTGGCCTAAGGTCTAAAGGGCTTCAAGTGAGGCACCCGATAAAGAGGTGAGCACAGGTTTGCTGAGGACTAGCACCTGCTGCAGTGGGGAAGGAGCGGGGAGCCCCCAGCACAGTGGGGACCATCGCAGATGTCCAGAATAGAAGATGACTCGTGGTCAGAGCGAAGAACATGCTCAGAGCCATATCCTCAACTGAAGCGTGAAACAAAGTCCATCAGCATCGCGGACACCCACTAATGGCCTCAAATGGAGGCCGCCACAGCTCTCTCCAGTGCTGGCTACACAGAACGTCATCTGCCATCTCCACTAGACATGATCGCCACTTCTCTTGCCAAGCGGCTTCAAAGATGGTACTCTAACCCACACCCCATCACTGAGTCCTGTCTGAACAATTCCTTTCATAATTGCCAACACCAAGTACACTGTTAGAGGCACCCTGACTGCCCCACCCCTCAAAGACCCATCTGATGCCACCACATCTGCAACCCTCAAGCCGGGACAACGGCCCTATTCAAAGGGCAAAAGTTCACGTGCAGTTTTCTCCAAGGCCGCCTCAGCTGCAGGAACCGAAGCCTCCCCAAAACCTCCTCCATCTGAGTGGTTTCCAACCATAAAGCAGTAGTATTTCCTGTTTCCTTTTAACTCCTGAAGTATCTCCACACTAAAGCAGGGACTGCTTTAGCTGGAAACAACAAACTTGACTTTGTTTTCAACAATGCCTATGGGCCAGGGACCATGCAATGCAAGAGACCTAACCAAAATGAATTGAGTCTTTGGGAAGCCGTATTCCACCTGGCCTGCCCTTGAAGATACCATGGAAGAGAAAAATGACAGAACAGCAGATGAGCAGATGCTGAAATGCACAACACAGCCGCAGTCCTGCTGGAGGAAGTCCCAGGAGGAAGTGAGAATTCACACCCGGCTGTCTAGAAAGAGAACTTTGTGGCAGCAGTGGGCCCTTGGGACAGCAGAGTAAGGGCTTGGGAGCACGGAGTATGGCGGGTGGTGGGTCCCAAGCTGGGCTCTGAGGACTTGGTTGGGGGCAGTCACAGCCCAGAAGCTTAGATGTGGGGCCAGAGGGCAATCAAGCCAGCCCCTTGATGTGCGTGGCTTTCACCACCCTCACTAACAACCCGTCTGTTAAGAGCTCCCCTCCCTACCGGATAGGATGCTTTAGCAGGGTTCTCTCCCAATCTCTCAGGCACCCAAAGCTTCTATGGTTTCTTGGGAACTCCTCCCCCTTAAATCTCCCACCCAACTCCTCTCCAGACCCCCAGACTCTGCAAGCCCAGGTGCTCACTCCACACTAGTCTAATAATCCAGACAGGGACTCTTCCACCAGATCCATGCTTAAGTCCAACTCGAGGAATATTCTTTCATTAATCTCAACTCTGAGGTCAGGCCTTGGAGATCTTTACAGGTGAATCAACATCCTGTTTGTCTTCCAACGTGTAATTAATGGCCTCCCACTCCTGACACCCCTTCCCCTCCTCCTCAGATTCCTCACTCAGCATTTAATTAGGAGGAATCTCCTGGGACATTCTTTCATCAGAGCCACTGGAGACAAAACTAAGACGAAGCATTTTACACATTTCCTCATTTGATGAAAAACACTGAAAAACACTCTAGTAACGTGACTAATATGAATTAGCACTACACTTTTGGCAAATTATCTGTCACTAAAACTAACCTTATTTACTCCAATTATTGTTTCCTTTTCTTTTTTCTTTTTTTTTTTTTTGAGACAGAGTCTCACTCTGTCGCCCATGCTGGAGTGCAGTGGCGCAACCTCAGCTCACTGTAACCTCTGCCTCTCGGTTCAAGTGATTCTCCTGCCTCAGCCTCCTGAGTAGCTGGGAGTACAGGCACACGCCACCATGCTCACCTAATTTTTTTGTATTTTTAGTAGAGACGGGGTTTCGCCATGTTGGCCAGGCTGCTCTCAAACTCCTGACCTCAGGTGATTCATCCGCCTCGGCCTCCCAAAGTGCTGGGATTACAGGCATGAGCCACCATGCCCAGCCCGTACTCCAATTATTGTATGAGGCAGAGACTGTATCTGCTACTTTACCTTCATGTTCTGAATTTGAGTTTTACCATTTGGAAATTAAACCTGGTTAAATGGATGATGATGAAAAGAGCAAGTATAACACAGATATATTCAGAAAGATTAATTAGCCCTCGCCCAAAGAATTGATTCCTACAGTAAAGCATTTTTTTTTTTTTGAGACAGAGTCTTGCTCTGTCATCTAAGCTAGAGTGCAGTGGCCTGATCTTGACTCCACCTCCTGGGTTCAAGCGATTCTTCTGCCTCAGCCTCCAGAGTAGCTGGGACTACAGGCACGTGCCACCACGCCTGGCTAATTTTTTTTTTTTTTGAGACGGAGTCTCGCTCTTTCGCCCAGGCCGGACTGCAGTGGCGCTAACTCGGCTCACTGCAAGCTCCTCCTCCCAGGCTCACGCCATTCTCCTGCCTCAGACTACCTAGTAGCTGGGACTACAGGCGCCCGCCACCGCGCCCGGCTCATTTTTTGTATTTTTAGTAGAGACAGGGTTTCATCGTGTTAGCCAGGATGGTCTCGATCTCCTGACCTCGTGATCTGCCCGCCTCGGCCTCCCAAAGTGCTGGGATTACAGACGTGAGCCACCGCGCCCGACCTTTTTGTATTTTTAGTAGAGACCGGGCATCACCATATTGGCCCGGTTGGTTTCGAACGAGATCCACCTGCCTGGGCCTCCCAAAGTGTTGGGATTACAGGCGTGAGCCACCGCGCCCGGCCCATAACTTTTAACAAAGTCTTAAGGAACAGTAAAGTAAAGGGATCAACCACCTTAACTGTGCTAAAGTTCATCAACTGCGAATCAAGTGCTCCAGTGCTGAATAGACAGCCATTGCCTCGAAGAACCCAATGGACAAGAGCAATTTAAACTCTAATTTCACATACAAAACAGGAATGCTTGAGTAGAAAGGCAAGGGAGTGACCACTAAGCCCTGTTATTTAAAAAGAAAAACCAAACAGTAAAACATACACCCACACTTATAAAAGGAAAATCACAGCTAACAAACGCCTATTTCTATCCTGGAGATGACTGTCATTTCCTGGGAGGTCAATCCTCTGAGTAGAGGGCTTGGTCAAATGAGCAATGGAAACGGTTGGTAGTTGTGGGGAGGCACAGGAGTGTTGGCATCTCAAACCCTCATTTCCGCCCACAAGGCTGCCTTAGCAGTAACTCCAGGTTCTCATTTCCTGATCAGGGTCATGCCATGCTGAGAATGGTCTCAGTCAGGCTTCTCAAACTTGAAGAGGGATCCGAACCTTTCTGGGAAGCCTCATGCATGGCAAATGTTGGCTGCCAAGGCACAAAGCCAAGTGCAATCATGTAAGCTCAACTGAAAGACCCAGCAAAGTTAGTATACGGCTTGTGAACTGCCTTCAATAAATATAGGTAACAACTTCTTCAAACAGGCTTTTTTGTGACTTTCAATCCTGCACAACTCCCAAGACACTGTTCCTCGGCTCTGCAACTCTTGATAAATAACGGTAATAAAAGGTTTCTATTACCATCTGCCCAACAGCATGAGCATTTCGCTTGATGAAAGACAAGCTGCAAACTAACCTGGAAATTCCTGTCCTTTTAGGCAGACAGTGGGAAAACTAAGCCAATTAGAAAGCAGATTGAAAGATTCCTTACCTGGCCCTTCCTGGACATCCCTAAAGCAACCCTTAATATGAGCAAAATCCCCTTCGAAAAATCATACTATATACTACGGACGCATCTTCTAAGAGGTGCTGAGTGGGTGCTGCGTGCTGTGGATGGAAAGGATGGAGCGCCAACTCTCTAAATGCAAGTCACCGGGGAAAAAAAGGGCCGCCCATATCAACCCCCACGTCAGCCTTAATTCAAACGTCCAGAATGTGAAAGGACAGACCAACGCCAAGGGTTCTGTTTCCAGAGCCAGCAACTACCCTGGGACAGAGTAGAGAAGGCGTTCACACACCCTGGGCAAAAGAACCTAGTGAGAAAAAGAAAGTAGAATCACAGCAAAGTCCGGGGTCTGGGAAGCCTCCTCCACCAAAGCGCAAAGAGGGCGAAGAAGAGACACCCCAAGGTGAAGCGACTCAGGATCCTCAAAAGCAGTGGATGCCAGGGCGCCATCCTCACCCTCCCCTCCCAGGGTAGGGGATCGGGGCAAGCTGGGGACGAGCTGGCGACAAGGGAGCACGGGGCTCGAAGCCCGAGGAGAGTCGCCCGCTCCCGCTGAAGTCTCCTCCGCACGAAGCAGGCCGTGTGCAGCAGCCGCAGGCCGGGATGGCCAGGACCCTCCGGGCTGGCCCGCGAGGCCCTCACCTTGTCTGAGTCCAGATCGGGGTCGGCCTGGCACAAGCGGTACAGGAAGGATTTCGGGTCCCGGCACAGCGTCTGCCGAGTGGTGAGGAAGTAGGTGCCGCCGACGTTGAGTCGGACCCACTTGGACACGCTGCCGGGGCGCTGGGCCAGAGCGCCGAGTCCGGCGCTGCAGCGGCGGCACAGGCCGCCCCCCAACCCCGCCCCGAGGCCGCCCCGGGCCGGCGGCAGGAGCTCGCAGTGATTCTCCGCCATGATCCCAGCAAGCCCCGCCACAGCTCCGTTCCACCGGAAGCGTCCGGCTTTTAATAGCCTCCTCTGAGTTCTGTCCCGCCCACAGGTCCGCCCTGGTAGAGCGCCCGCCCCGGCGTCACGCGGCAGGCGGAAGTTCCCGTCCGGAAAAGCAGGAGGCTGGGCCCGCTTCCGGGGGGGATGGAACACAGGGTTATCTGGGCACTAACGCTGATGGGCAGCAGCGGACATCAGCCTCGACCTCCCACGAGCGGTGCGCGAGCGCCTGACCCAGACCTCGACCCTAGCCTTCACCCCTACCCTGACTCCAGTTCATGCACCGGTCAAAGGAAGAGCCACGCCAGCAAACGTCTACACTGTACATGCTTTTTATTACAAGACTATGGAGCATAGGAGGAAAACTCATCATCTGGTAACTACACCTAAAGCACAAATATTTGGGGGGAAGAAAAAGAA
This sequence comes from Pongo pygmaeus, assembly GCF_028885625.2. Classification (NCBI taxonomy): domain Eukaryota; kingdom Metazoa; phylum Chordata; class Mammalia; order Primates; family Hominidae; genus Pongo; species Pongo pygmaeus. The sequence continues at coordinate 2,850,058 of NC_072391.2, read as the reverse complement.
TAAACAGATTCATTAAATTATATGATTAAATCATTGACCCAATAGAAAATTTATATAATAAGGGCGGGGCCTGGTGGCTCCCGCCTGTAATCCCAGCACTTTGGGAGGCCGAGGCGGGAGGATCAGGCGGTCAGGAGATCGAGACCATGCTGGCCAACATGGTAAAACCCCGTCTCCACTGAAAATACAAAAATTAGCCGGGCGTGGTGGTGGGTGCCTGTAATCCAAACTACTCGGGAGGCTGCGGCAGGAGAATGGCGTGAACCCGGGCGGCAGAGGTTGCAGTGAGCTGAGATCTCGCCACTACACTCCAGCCTGGTGACAAGGCGACACTGTGTCTCAAAAAGAAAAAAAAGAAAATTTATGTAATAAAGCCAGAAAAAAGTTGTAAAATATAGTTTATAGTAATTATTCACATTCAAGGCTGTACATCAATACGTACAACAACGTGGCCCCGAACATGAATTCAATACAAATAATTCATATATTAGAATTTAGGCCAGGCGCGGTGGCTCATGCCTGTAATCCCAACACTTTGGGAGGCCAAGGTGGGTGGATCACGAGGTCAGGAGTTCAACATCAGCCTGGCCAAGATGGTGAATCTCCGTCTCTACTAAAAATACAAAAAATTAGCTGGGCGTGATTGTGGGCGCTTGTAATCCCAGCTACTCGGAGGCTGAGGCAGAGAATTGCTTAAACCCAGGAGGCGGAGGTTGCAGTTAGCCGAGATCAGGCCACTGCACTCCAGCCTGGGCAACAGAGTGAGACTCCGTCTCAAGAAAAAAAAAAAAAGAATTTAAATAACAGGCTGAACTAGAGGCCAACAATAGCCAGCAAACAACCTTCTATAAGATTAAAAACACAACAGTGTATATCCTAATACGATTGTATTGTTTGTTTTCATAAGTTCTTTTAATTTTTGCTTTGCCTGTACATCACAGTTACAGTTACAGACCAGGTGGAGAATATTACCCATGTTCTTGACTGCCACCCACCTGAAAGATGTACTAGTCATTTATTCTGTTTTATGTTGTGAAGGAACAGCTACAGCAGCTCTAAATACTGTAACAATTTAATTTTGCCAACGTCCAACTTACAGTCATAATAGAGGCTTTTACCAGCACAATGACCCCTACTCGTAGTCATTCTGCCAGATGGTTAGGCTATGTGGGTTACACAGCTTAAATAAGGTCTGCCTTTTGTAAAAAGTTATCGGTACATAGTTTGGTGTTTCTTCATATGGAAGAAATGAGTTATGGGGAAAATTCAGGTACGCACGTAGGCTCGTTCGGTTGCTCACCACAGCCATCTCAACAGATAAAAGTGCTCTTTGTTGGAAACAGCTTCCTCCTCACACCAGTTCTCCACAGGCAGCCTCATCTATAACCCTGCAATTTTGGGCCAGAAATGGTGGCCCCTCAGAGGCTCTGAAGTGCCTCCAGCCCCGATTCAGGCACTTGCCACGTGTGCTGCGTAAGAAGGGACCGAGTGAGTCAACATAGGTTCATATCAGGTTTGAAAATAACTGAGGAAAAGTGTATGACATCTTCCAGAACATAGTACCTTCACCGTATTCTCACAGCAGCTGCGATCTCTGAAGTCTTAGCAGTGAGCACCCCGGGTCTGTCAGCCAGCCAGGCCGGGGGGGGGCCTCAGGCTTCAGAGGAGGGCAAGAAACCAAACTCCGTGCAATTTGGCTATAATCTCTGGTAGAGTGAAGCAGCACTGAACGCGGTGCCTAGAAAAACCTCTCGCACGTTCCCCTGCGCAATCAATGGACCCCAACTGAAGTGGAGAAATGAAGAATCCAACCAAATTTGGGTGGTCTGGACTTGCCGCCAGCCAGGCAATCTGCAACACTGTGGGCAGGGAGTTGTGGGGAGGCGGCCTGAAATCTACACCAGCCGGGACAACCACGCCCTACAATGAAAAAGCCAGCCTGGCTGCTGGGCTCTTCTGAACCACTAAGACCTGAAGGGGGGTGGAAGGGGGAGACAAATGCACTCTTATAAAACCCAATCAGCTACCTGGCTTTTTTCAAGTAGAGGCTTTGCTCTGCTACTGATTCCAAATGGCCTAATGTACTTTCTGAGTCTACAAACTTAATTACAAATCACTCGCTAAGCATGTGGCAAGGTCAGTTCAACACTTGTTATCTCTGCTGACTGTGCAGATGCAAATTCAGTACCATCGTGGACACAAAGTACAAGATTCTGAAAATATTGCCAAGCGCTTGAAAGCTACGGCAGCAGGGATGGCAGAGAGCTGACATGCAGGCGGAGCCAGGTTCTCGCAACCAAAACAAGGAAACTGGCTCTTGGAAAAAATCGGCCACAAATGGATTGCAGTAATGACATCCTCTTAGCATTTAAATAAAGAGCGGTCTTATGCAGACATTCTTTGGAACACACGGCTTATCGGAAACTGATTTGCTCAGAATCTGTAAGACACAACTAAAGTGGTTCTGCTACTGGAACTCTGAGCATCTAAACATCAGGTTGAGAGAGAGACAGAAATGTCTTTAAAATGAACAAACTGACCTCAAAATACTACTTCTAGGCATCTAAGGGGAAAAAAAGTAAGAAATCAGAAGATTTTAAGGATATTCATCACAGCATTATTTAAATAGTGGAAAAATCAGAAACTGTCTTAAGTATTTTACAGTAGGGAAATGGTCAGATAAATTATAGTAAATGGACAATGACTAACCACTACAATCGTTAAAAACATGTTTCTGAGAAACTCATAACATGGCAAAATGCTTAAAATATCAAGGGAGAAGACGATGCAAATGGTGTGTGTTGGATGTTCCCAATTTAGTTTAAAAAGTGAACAAATGGCGGGGCAGGATATAGGGCAAAATGCTCACAGTTGTCTTCTCTGGCTGGTGAGCCTACAGCTGATCTTGTCAGAGACAAATGTTAGTTTTGAGTCACCCAGAGCCCTGTGCTGGTGCCTCGGGGTTTGTACCATGGGACAGTCTCCACAATTCCTCTGGGGAAGGGCCACAAATCCCACAGTGTATCCCAAGAGGGCTGGAGTAGGCGGAGTCCCCAGCAGCTGTGGCATGACCAGCCATCTCTCTCAAAACAATTGTTAACAAGCTTTCCACAAGTTGTTGTTGTTGTTTTTCTTAGACGGAATCTCGCTCTGTCGCCCAGGCTGGAGTGCAGTGGTGCAATCTCGGCTCACTGCAAGCTCCGCCTCCCGGATTCACACCATTCTCCTTCCTCAGCCTCCTGAGTAGCTGGGACTACAGGCGCCCGCCACCACGCCCGGCTAATTTTTTGTATTTTCAGTAGAGACGGGGTTTCACCATGTTAGCCAGAATGGTCTCGATCTCCTGACCTTGTGATCTGCCCGCCTCGGCCTCCCAAAGTGCTGGGATTATAAGCGTGAGCCACCACTCTTGGCCAAGCCTTCCGCAAGTTAAGGTGCCACATGGTAGCCGTGGTACAGAGCCATTTCTTTAGGGTGGAGAGGCTTGTGCTCTACACCAGGACTGCCCACCGCCCTGGCTGGGGCCACACAAAGAGGGGAGAAAAGAATCCCTCAGAAGCCAGCCCCCAACTGTGTCCCAGAGAAAGGCAGGGCACCTGGGACACCTAGGCCGGCAGCGACCACAGCCTCCCTCCACTTTGTGCCGAGAAGCCGCACACAGTGTGGTCCCGACATTCCACCTGTCCTTGCCCATGTGTGAGGAGGCACATGGCCCCAGGTCTATTAAACAGCAGGTGAAATCTTCCTCAACTTGGATAAACCCACAACTGTAATTCCACGTAAGCATGTCTATGTACACACATGGTACCCCACGTTCTAATGTAGAATGTAAGGCGCCTGCATGCCAGGCGATGGCTCTAAGGATGTGCTAGAGAAAACCAGAGTAGACATGAGCAAGCACAGGGTAAGGAAAGAAAACACACGGGCCTTTAAAAAGGTAAGAGCAAGGGGCTGGGTGAGGAGAAAGGTGACCCACAGAAGGGCTTGGCTGTCAGCTCAGGCAATGGCATCATTTCAGCTGGTGGCTGCCAGCTCTGGCTCTGAGCCCCTAGTTCTGTGGCTTTGGAGGTTAAGATGGAGCTTGTCAGTGACGCCCAGGAGGTGGTGGTTCTATCCAGAGGAAGAACGCACGGAAGAGTCTCCCCAAGCAGCCCAGCCGAGTGCTTCAATTAAAGCCACATCCCTGCTCCGCTTGTTTCCCTATAACCAGATGCCCTGAGAGATCTGAGAGAGCCACTCTCCTACATGGAGACACAGGACGTTCTGAGATGGGTAAAATAGCTGATGAGGAGGAGGAAGCCTGAACAGAAATTCCTGAAAGGGCTAAGAGAGACTCCCCAACACAACCAAGCCTTTCCAAAAGCCAGGAGGAGAGAGGACTCCGACTCCGCCACAGGCCCAGGGCAATGTGCTGGGCCCCGGAGCATCCTGTTCCCTGGGGCCCCAGGGCAGGTGCGGCCCAGCTCACCCCAGCTCACGGTCACAGGCTCACATGCAGCTCTCACACAGCAGCAGCCAAGGCCCAGGCAGGAACCGCAGGCAGGGCCTGGGGAACATCTCTGCCCCCTCCCAGGCCCCATCTGCACTCGCCTAGCTAAAAAGCCACTCTCGTCATTAGCAGTGTAAAAAGAACACCTTCCCTCTCAGTTTGGATCTGGCCTGGCACACAGGGTCACTGTTGAGTCATCTGTGACTTGGGGGTAGGGACCAGGGAGGGTGGACACAGTTGAGTCAGAGGCAGGTCTGTGGGCAGCAATGTCTGCCTCTCCCCCACCGGAGCTGGAGAGCAGTGGCACCATCACAGCTCACTGCAGCCTCAATCACCTGCGCCCAAGCCATTTTCGCACCTCAGCCTCCCAAGTAGCTGGCACCACAGGCACATACCACCATGCCTGGCTAATTTTTTTTTCTCTTTTTTAGAGACAGGGTCTTGCTAATGTTGTCCAGGCTGGCCCTGAACTCCTGGATTCAAGCGATCCTCCTGCCTCAGCCTCTCAAAGTGCTGGGATTACAGGTGTGAGCCACCATGCCTGGCCATAATTATGCAGTTTTAAGGTCAGCTGATTAATTCATCTCTCCATATAATAACATATTCACAGGTTGGGAGATTAGGATGAGAACATCTTTGGGGAGGACATTATTCTGCCTTTTAGAGTGAAAGGCCTAGGACACGAATTCCCACTGCTCAAGTTTAAAGGAAATACGATGTCCCTATCATCGGTATATGAAGATGCCCCTTTCTCTACATTCCTACCAACATTGGATATTTTCCACCTTTGGGACTTTTAGCAGTTGTTGAGCCAGCCCACTTTACAGCGGGGATAACTGAGGTTTAAGGAGGGGAAATTACTTGCCTAAGATCTCATGCAACTTTCTGTTTCCTGACTCCCAGTCAAGTTTGATTCTCCCTTGGCGTGGCTTATATGGGAGGATATTTACCCGGTGGCTTGGAAACCACTGAATGACTTTGTCATCTGCCATCCATCCATGTATCTCTGTCTGCAGCCCAGCAAATGTATATTGGGAGCCTCAGACATGTGACCAGGGCCTTGTGGGCCAGAGGCAGGCAGGAGACCTTTGCTTTTTTTTTTTTTTTTTAAGACAGTCTCCCTCTGTCACCCAGGCTGGAGTGCAGTGGTGCGATCTTGGCTCACTGCAACCTCTGCCTCCCAAGTTCAAGAGATTCTTCTGCCTCAGCTTCCCGAGTAGCTGGGATTACAGGTGTCCACCACTATGCCTGGCTAATTTTTGTATTTTTAGTGGAGACGGGGTTTCACCATGTTGGCCAGGCTGGTCTCCAACTCCTGACCTCAAGTGATCCACACGCCTCACTCTCCCAAAGTGCTGGGATTACAGGTGTGAGCCACCTGGCCTGGCCAGTGCTCTTGTCTTTTGAGAGCCCCCTTTTCTCTCACCTGATCTCCCTGCCCCCCGTTTTCCCCTTTAGTCCTCTTTCCAGATGCTCCTGAGTAGCTGCAGGGTCAGTCTAGAAATGCCAACCAGGTTGGGATCCTTGCTGGGAGAGCCCTTCCTTCCCTGGCTTTGTAACTCAGGGCCTTCTGGTGTGCACACCTGCAGGGTCCAGGCTGGGCCTGCGCTTCTAGCGTCTCTTTGTCTCTCCCTGAGATTGGAATCCTGGCTCTGTCCTCAACTAGCTTGAAGGGTGCCCCCAGGAATGGCCCCTTCTGGATTTCATACCCTTGTGTAGTCCTGTTTCACTTTTTATAACATTTAAAAAGTTTTTTTTTTGTTAGAAACAGGGTCTCATTTTGTTGCCCAGGCTGCTCTCAAACACCTGGCCTCAAGCAGTGCTCCTGCCTCAGCCTCCCAAAGCACACCCGTTCACTTTCTACCAGGGTTGTTGTGTGTGACTAGCAGATGTGTTGGAAGTGATGATGTGTCACTTCTGAGGTTAGGTCATTAAAGACGCGGCGGCTTCTATCTTGTGTGTGTTCTCTTTCTCTTGGGCCACTCACTCTGGGGAAAGCCAGCTGCCGGGGCTTCAAAATACACACGCCTGGGAAGAGGCCCCACTGGTGAGGGACTGAGGCCTCCAGCCCACAGCTGTGGGAACATGGGAATGAACCTTTACGTGCATCCTTCGGCGCTGCTCTAGCCTTTAGATGACTCAGTCCTGACTGCATTTTTTTTTTTTTTTTTTTTTTTTTTTTTTGGAGACAGAGTCTTGCTTTTATTGCCCAGGCTGGAGTGCAATGGTGCGATCTCGGCTCACCGCAACCTCTGCCTGCTGGGTTCAAGCGATTCTTGTGCCTCAGTCTCCTGAGTAACTGGGATTACAGGTGCCTGCCACCATGCCCAAATAATTTTTCTGTATTTTTAGTAGAGGTGGGGTTTCACTATATTGGCCAGGCTGGTCTCAAAATCCTGACCTTGTGATCTGCCCGCCTTGGCCTCCCAAAGTGCTGGGATTACGGGTGTGAATCACTGCACCTGGCCAGCCCTGGCGGCATCTTGATGGCAACTTCACTGAGCCAGACCACCCAGCCCAGCCTCTCCTGGATTCCAGACCCACAGGAACCATGAGTTAGACGTCTTTGTTGTTTTACACATCTAAATTTTGGGGCAATTTGTTACACAGCAGTAGGTAACTAATACACCAGCTGTAGGGCTTTGGGCACGTTCCTTAGCCTCTGCACCCCCGTTTCCTCCCTTGTGCCATGAGCGTTGTAGAGGTGAGTGAGGAACACGTAGACACAGCACAGGACCACACACGCGAGGCAGCTTTTCAGCCCCTCCCGAGATGGTTCTGGTCGTCTTCTTGCCCCTCCCTGGATGGACTGTGACTTCACAACGTCAGGCCAAGTTATTGCATTCTTGGCCTGAGGTCATTCATTGGTGGTGGACAGAGGTTCTGGGTAGGAAAGGGTGAGATAAAGACAGGGGTTAGTCTCCTTCCTCCAGCCTGGGTCCAGAGAATCGTGCTGGGCCAGGTGAGACATCTGCTCCCCGTGTGGTGTCCTAGGATGGGCAGCTGGACCTGACCCATGAGGAGGTTTCTCTGTGTCTCCAGAGGGCAGAGGGGCTGCCTGGTCTGGCTTCCCTTGGGCTTGGCCAAGCATTCTGGCTGCCATTGAGGCCTCCAGGACAACTGAGAACTGTCCTTTCTTCCGTGCCCTTCAGCTGTCCCTCTCTCCCCTGTCCCCTGGTGCCCGGTCAGCTGCTTTCTCCACAGAACAGCCTTCTTGTGACCCTTGGCCCCTGCCCCTGAGGCTCTTCCATCCCAGGCTCTGTGTTCTAGAGTTCACTGTGTACTATTTCCTCAAGTTGTTTCTCCTTCGTGCTTCCCTTTTCTCTGTGCATTACTCAAGATCTGCATGGCCATGTGTCAGTATAAAAAAAAATAAAGTTGGCTGGGCGTGGTGGCTCACCCCTGTAATCTCAGCACTTTGGGAGGCGGTGGTGGACAGACCATGAGGTCAGGAGTTCGAGACCAGTCTGGCCAATATGGTGAAACCTCATCTCTACGAAAAATACAAAAATTAGCTGGGTGTGGTGGCATGCACCTGTAGTCCCAGCTACTCAGGAGGCTGAGGCAGGAGAATTGCTTGAACCCAGGAGGCGGAGGTTGCAGTGAAATTGCCATTGACTTCAGCCTGGGTGACACAGCGAGACTTCGTCTCAAAAAAAAAAAAAAGTTAACCCATTTCAGTAGGGTGCAGTGGCTCACGCCTCTAATCCCAGCAGTTTGGGAGGCTGAGGCAGGCAGACAGAGCGAGACCGTCTCAAAAAAAAAAAAAAAAAAAAAAAAGAATTGCTTGAACCCGGGAGATGGAGGTTGCAGTGACTAGAGATCAAGCCACTGCACTCCAGCCTGGGTGACCGAGCAAGACTTCGTCTCAAAACAACAACAAAAAAAACAGAACAAACCCTAAAAAACAACACACACACAAAATCATGATCGACATTAACAACTACAAAAGGAAAAAAAAAACCACCACAAAATCATTTATAGGTAAGGACAGAAGTTCTGAGGCTGCGTCCAGTACTATGGACAGTGGTAGGATTGGTTGTTTTCCGCTTTATGAACGTGACTTTCAGCCCAGATTTCCTTCCGTGAACGCTTGTTAGTTGTGAAACTAGCAAAGTTGCGCCGCCGCAGGTACGCAGAGCCGGCTCCGGAGTCCGAGCCCCGGGTTCGAGCCCAGCCCCGCTACTACCTCGGGCGTGACCTTGGCCGGAGCCCGGTCCCCTCTGAGCCTCAGTTTCCCGGTCTGGGAGCTGGGAAGGACAGTTCGCCCCACCCCCGCCCAGCCCCGCCCCCGGGGTCCTGGGATTGGTTCGCGCGAGGTCCCTCTGCCCAGGCGGGGCCGGGCCTCTCCCGCCCGCCAGGCCCCAACCCGGAAATGCACGTGGGGCGGACGCAGGGCCCACTCAGACCGCGACGGAGGGACGACGGGTACGCCAATGGGCGCGGGCGGCGGCGGCGGTGCGACGGAAGTCCTGCCTGGCGGGAGGGGCGGGGGGGGCGGCGGGCGGCAGGCAGCGGGGCGGGCATAGGGTGAGGGCGGCCGTTGCTGGAGTTCAGCTTCGGGGAGGAGGACGCTGAGGAGGCGCCGAGCCGCGCAGCGCTGCCGGGGAGGCGCCCGCGCAGACGCGAGGCCCACGGCCAGGGCCACCACCTAGCTGGTGAGCGCGCGGCGGCGGACTGGGCGCGCCAGCTTGTTACCCCGCCGGGTCCGGCGGCCGCCCGCCGGCGAGGCGGGGCGGCCCAGGGTCCCCAGGGCCGGGTGCCGGCTTACCTGCGGCCGGGCGGCGGGGACGGCGGGCGCCGGCCGAGGGAGCTGCTTGGCTGCGGCGGGGAACCCGGGCCTGGGTTGCGGCTGGTGCCGGCCTGGCCGGGGGCGCTGACAGACGCGCGGAGGGCGGGGGAGGCCGGGAGGTGTCACCCGGCCCGGCGGGGTAGAAGTGCCTGGAAAGTTTGTTTTCGGCTCGGCGCAGCCTGGAGCCGAGCCTCCAGGGTTACCTTTCGGTTCTGTCTGTAGAGGAACCGCCCAGGGCTTCCACCTGGAACGGGGTCCTTGGCGCCTCCGCCTGCGAGAGAAGCAGAAAGTGCAAGTTCTTGCTCAAAGCACCTGGTGCTCCTGGGTCCCCGTTTCCAGATTCTTGATGACAGTGGTCGGGAAAACTCGCCTTTCACGGCCCGGCCAAGGGGCATTTGGGTGCTTTTCCTGCCCGTGGCTGTGCTCAGCGTTGTGGGAAGCCCCTGGGAGGCCGAATGTGCAGGATCACCGAGGGGAAAGTGAGCTTGACAGGTAGGAGGGATTTTAGGGGAAGGACCAAAACAAACCGCTTGTTGGGTGAAATGTTTTGCTAAATGTATCGCTGGTGTTTATTTTCTCTCTGTCGCTGAAAGTATCCGTCGTGTTTTTATGTTTTCTGTATGCTAAGATTTACGGTCTGGGGACGATGGTTTAAGAATTTATGCGTTGTATGCGATGTGCAATGGGTGATGGAAGAACGTCTACATAGCTTGCAAAATTTGATTTAAAAGGCAAATATTTTAAATGAAGGAAAACCCAAGAAGTTTACTTGATTCCTTATCTTCCAGGATGCGACTTTTATTTATTTATTTTGATGGAGTCTCGCTGCCGTCGCGCAGGCTGGAGTGCAGTGACGCGATCTCGACCCGGGAACCTCCACCTCCCGGGTTCAAGCGATTCTCCTTCCTCAGCCACCCAAGTAGCTGGGATTACAGGCGTGTGCCACCATGCGCGGCTAATTTTTGTATTTTTAGTAGAGACCAGGGAAGGTATGGGCTCTCTTCTGAGAAAAATGCAGAGTGACACTGAATTTTGTAACTACATCAGGAGGCTCTTGAACCTTCTGCAGCTCACTCATGGAGTTTGTAGAGATGCGTGATAATCCAAAGTGTTAAGGAGGAAGGTTGGGAAAAATGTTGGAGGGTTGAAAGGGATGCCTTTCGCTATTTCGACATGTGTGGCTGTACCCCAGAGTAGCCCGGGTAACATAAAAATATGAATTGTTTTTATTGGCCAGGCTTGGCCAGGCTCAGTGGAGGCTGGGGCTGAGAGTCATGGCGAAGTTTGTGAGGTTAATCTGCACCCAGTGACAGTCATGGCGAAGTTTGTGAGGTTAACTCGCACCCAGTAACGCTGTTGTAATGCAAGGTGTGTATTTGGTGTCATCTACGGGAAGAAGAAAGAGCAAATTTTCTCATGGCCTTGGCAGTTCCACATGATGAACATTTAATATCTGCAGTTTTCTTCGCATAAGACGGCTTTTTTGCACAAAAACACTGGAATCCAGTGAGCAAGAAAGATAGAATACAAGATAGATTTCCACATGAGGATGTGTCACGAACGAGGCTTTTGCATCTCTGTCAGCTGGATTCCCCCATGTGTACGTATGTGAGAACATGCCGTGTTTCCTGTCCATAATGGTAGAGGCAGCCCTGATACTGGATTTTCACCTGAGGATGGATAGACCTTCAGGGTTCACGTGGGTTTGCATCTGGACTTCAGGGTGGCCCTGTAGGCCCCGTGTGAGAAGCCCCCTTCCCAGTGAACTCTCCCGTGTGTGTACGCGTGGACAGCCAACAGGGGGAGCAGTGCGAGCGTGAAGGCAGACAGTGGCCTGGCCCAGTCTGATGCTAAGTGGGCCAGAGGCAGTGAGTACCATTTCTTGATCTGACTGCTCAAGACAGGTGCTTCCCTAGGTACTTTCACACCTCATTGCGAGGTAGGTGTTGTTCCCATTTTACAGGTGCAGAAGCTGAGCTGCAGAGGCGTTAAGTACCTGCCTCATAAGTGGTAGAGACTCCAGTGTCACCCTGCCCTTCAAGTTCGGAGCCCCCGAGGGAGGGTCTGCCGGGCAGCTCAGCCCAGCACTCTGTAAGGAAATCTTCAGTGCCACTGCCCAGGATGTCTTCCCGGGGATTGGGCCTGAATGTCTTGACCGTGCTGTGCTGGAGGTAGGAGGGGTGTCTTCATATGGAAGAACTGTACATATTTTTTTGGCAGATGGCTGAACTCTGTGACCCCAGGGCCTGTTTCAGCCTCCTGCTGTCAGAAAGCAGCTGTTTGGAAAGAGGCTGTGATTCGGCCTTGTTTGAGGGCCGATACTCTGAATGGGTGAGGCTTGGCATCCTTCCTTTGGAACAAAGAAACATGTAATGATTTTGCTGAAGGTAGAATTGGGGGACTAGACAGAGTGGCCTCCTGCCCTCCCTAGAGTGGTTCTGTCTTTTGAAAAGGTGGCTGCATCCTTAGGGGAAGGTGAGGGGAGAAGCAGGGGAGCATGGAGGGAAGTGGCTTTCGATTTTCTCCCTCCTTTTGGAGAGAGAAAGCCTCCTTATGTGGCTGGTCTGGTGCATAGTGTGATGTATTCCTGTCCCCAGCGATGCCCCGACAGCCAGTCCAAGCTGAGTCTAGAGCTGGCAAGGTGAGGTCCCAGTAGTAAGAGGGAAGTGGTTTGTTCTGCTCTTCTGAGATGTGTTCTTATGAGAAGGATCCAGCAGCAGCCTGCAGAGATGTGGGGCCTGAAAAGAGGCCTTGGGCAGCTCTTCTCGACAGGTCTTGGCCCTCTAGACTGCCTTCAGCACAGTTTTGGGGAGAAACAGGGAGTGTTCCTTTTTCAATCTATGCGCTCATCCCCTGAGCCACCTGACCCAGGGTTTAGATGCTCCAGGGCAGCTGATTGACACCGGTGGGAGATGGAGTCTGGCAAGCAGGTGATGAACTGGGAAGCGCTGCAGAAATGAGAGGGCGAGCGTGGCCAGTCCCTTCTGAGAGGATGTGTTTGGAAGAGAGTGGGCACCAGCGTGGCACTTTCCCCTTTTGAAGAGGCACCTTCTGTGGAAATGGACTTGGACAGGATGCCACGTGGTGCTGCAGTTCTGTGTGGGGCAGGTTGTGGCTGTAGAGAAGCACTGGGTGCAGAAACGGTCCCCCGAGCAGGTGCGAGGGCCAGGGTGCTGTGTGCTGCTCCACACCTGCCGTGCGATGACATGTGGCCACGGGGCTGCCCAGCACAGTTGTTTAGAAAGCAGGTTCAAAGGGCAGTGTGCTGGGAGGAAGTGCTGGTGTGGAAACTGCAAGTTTTGGACACGTATTGCTCACGTCTTTTCAGCCGTGCATTCTTCTATAACAGAATTGCATTATTCACTTGCTCAGTGTGATACCATGCCCTTTAAAAAATTATTTGAATATTAAGAACAGGTTGTATGTTCCGTCTCTAGCTGTTAGATCACAGGCAGGGCACATTTTCTCAAAGAGTAATGAGGCATGGGTTGTGTGTGTTGTCTTCTCTTAGCAGGGAGAAAGGCCTGTTTGGGTTCATGATGATTGCTGGGGTCTCTTTTGTCTACCTGATGTTGGTTGCACAAAGTCCGTTTCCATTCTCTTAGTCTAGACAATTTTCCTGTTATTTAAACTTGAGTTTTTGCTCCAAGAAATTCCAGGTCATTTAGAATGTGTTAAGATTGAGTTTCTGGGCTACACATCCCTTATAAGAGCACCCGATTCTGGTTTCTGTTTGTTTATTTACTTATTTTTCCGAGACAGTCTCGTTCTGTCACGCAGGTTGGAGTACAGTGGCATGATTTTGGCTCACTGCAACCTCCGCCTCGTAGGTTCAAGTGATTCTCGTGCCTCAGGCTCCCAAGTAGCTGGGATTACAGGCGCGTACCACCTACATTATTTATTTATTCAATTTATTTATTGAGATGAGGTCTCGCTGTGTTGCCCAGGCTACTCAAACTTCTGGGCTCAAGGGATCCTCCCGCCTTCGCCTCCCAAAGTGCTGGGATTACAGGCATGAGCCACCGCACCCAGCCTGGTTTCTGTTTAAAGAGTTGGATTATACAGGGGCCCACAGAATTGAGAACTGACAGTACTGTAGAGCCTGTGTATGAAGAAGATGGACAAGCCTGACATTAGCAGCTCACTGTTGAGCACACGGCCCCCTGCAGAATAAACAAGTGTGTGGTTTCCATCTGATGAAGGTGGGCATGTAGTTCCTGGACAGTCCAGTGACTTCCGTCATTCCACAGACAAGATCAGATGCCCTCTCTACCAGCCACCGTGCTGGGGACCGGCCCAATCTGTGTTTCAAATCAGCTTGTAGCACGCAGGGATTCGAAATATTTAAAGCTGAGGTTTGAAGGTACGTCTGGAGACCAAGGACGTTAGTTCTGGAGGTCCCCATCTCCTGCGTGTTTGCGGAGCTGATGACGGTGCCCCCTCCCCGTGCTGGAGAGGGCTGAGGAGAGGCTGTGCGTCTCAGCAGGATGCCAGTCAGGATTCTTCTGTGTACGGGCTTATTTTTTACAATAAATTCATCGTTAAAGTCCCATTCTTTAACCTGTTTTTTCCCTTTTGGAATGAATTTGACTGCAGTAGGAAGGGGTTGTAGCTGAAAGTGACCGCTGTGCATTGAATGCCGTCAGAAAAGGCTGATGAGATTTGCAGGAAGACTCGAAGCCTCACTGAAATGCGCCTGGTGTGCATTGACCTTTGCAGTGGAACATGTGGGAAAGGAGCCTGCGCTCACTTTTCAGTTCCGCCCCGGTGATTCCAGGAGCCCCGGGGTTGGGAGCGGGGACAGGACCTTGCTCCTGAGTCTTAGGTGTGGTGTCTCTCGCCCCTTGCTGCATTGGTGGGACCCTCGATGCTGCGGCCTCAGTTGCAGGGCGGCCAGGGCTGCTCCGTGAAGGAGGCGCTCACTCCATGGAGCTGCAGGATGCTGCATTCTCCTCACTCTGGCCATTGCCGCTGTCCTTCCTGCTTCCCCTTTTCTGTTGAGGGAGGGCTCCAAGGACTTGCTGGCTGGTCCCCAGGTGCCAGCACTCCTGCATCTCCCCCTCCTCTCCTGGCCTGTCGCTTTGTTCCTCCTCTGTGAGGGGCCCAGGCTCGGATGCCCGGCCACGGCCTCTCTTTCCAGCCTGTGCGGCCCAGGTGGGTCCAGGATGTTCCCTGCTGCCCTGTTCTCAGCAGCTCTTGTCTTCTTCAGGCTTTTCCTCCTTGCCTGGAGAAATTTACCTACATGGAAACCCCTGTGGCTGTACAGTCTTTTCTGACCAATCTGCTGGCGTGTTTTTTTTTTTTTTTTTTTTTTTTTTGAGACAGAGTCTTGCTCTGTCGCGCAGGCTGGAGTGCGTTGCCGTGAAAATGGCAGTATCTGGCATTTGTAGACGGAAGCTGGAACTCAGTACAGGTGGGAACGTAAGCGCCTGTTGTTGCTGAGGTGGGGCAGCGGTCAGTTGCCAGCGTGTGTTCAAACACAGGCTGATTCAACAGTTCAGCTTCTGGGAATTTAAGATTGGAAAATAATTAAGATGTATGCAAAGATTTTGCTACTAGAATATTTGTCACAGCTTTGAAATAGGGGAGAATTGTAAATCTCTTGAATTTCCCTCAGGCAGAGATAGGTTGAAACATTGTGGTGAGTCTGTGTCGTCCCTCAGGATCTGTGGGAAATTTGTCCCAGGACCTCTCTCAGATACCAGAGTCAGAGGGTACTGAAGCTCTTGCTCTGAAGTGGTACACTTTTTGCATATAACCTGTGCACACCCTCCTGTGTACTCTGTCATCACCAGATTACATATAATGCCTAATAGAATGTAAATACTATGTAAATAGTTGCTTTACTATATTCTTTAGGGAATAATGACAAGAAAAAAAGTCTGTGCATGTTCAGTACAGATGCAATTTCTTGTTTTCCTAATATTTTCTATCCGCTGTTGGTTGAATCCATGCATGTGGAGTCAACCTATGGATGGGGATGGCAGACTGTACTCTGCTGACAGGTGGTTACAAAGTGTTTCTATCTGAAAAGAGCTGGTTGCAGAGCAGCATGCCCAGTGTAACTTTCCTCAGGCCCAGGGAAAAGCCTGGAGGGAGGTTCCCGCAGAAACATTAGCAATGGTTCCCTGGGCTAGTGGGATAAGGACCAGGCATTGAGCTAGCAGTGGGGAAACAGTGGTGAGTAAGGTAGGCCTGGCTGTGTCTCCTGGAGCTTACTGGACTGAAGATGAACCTTTCTCCACTAATTTTTATCTGAAAAATTTCAAAACTAAAGAAGAGCTGAACGCATAGTACAATGAATATCCCTAGCCCTTTCATCTGGATTCTACCAGTTGTTAACTTTTTCCATATTTGCTTGTATATGTTACCCCATCACCTCCCAAAATTTTTTTCTATTATTTTTATTATTTGAAAGTAAGTCACACACATGATAGCCTTTCACCCCAGAATCCTTCTCCAGGTGCCTTCTGAGCTCAAAAGCTGTCTCCTCTACAACTTCATCATTATGACATCCGAGATAGCATTAACATTGCATTTTCTTTTTTTTTTTCTTTGAGATGGAATCTTGTGCTGTTGCCCAGGCTGGAGTGCAGTAGTTCAATTTTGGCTCGTTGAAACCTCCGCCTCCTGGGTTCAAGTGATTTACCTGCCTCAGCCTCCCAAGTAGCTGGGACTACAGGACCACCGTGCCTGGATAATTTTTGTATTTTTAGTAGAGATGGAGTTTTATCATAACATGGCATTTTTTAATGCAAAGGTGACATGCAGCCTTCCTCAGTGGTCCCCAGTCCTCCTCAAAGTCCTTTATAGAGACAGAGTTTTACTCTGTTGCCCAAACTGGAATGCAGTGGCGTGATCATAGCTCACTGCAGCCTTGAACTCCCCTGGACTCAAGCCGTCCCCCACCCTTAGCCTCCTGAGTCGCTGGAACTACAGGCCTGTGCCACCACACCTAGCTAATCTTTTTTTTTTTCTTTTTGAGATAGAGTTTCAAACTTGTCACCCAGGCTGGAGTGCAGTGGCACGATCTTGGCTCACTGTAACATCTCCCTCCCAGTTTCATGCCATTCTCCTGCCTCAGCCTCCTGAGTAGCTGAGATGACAGGCATGCGCCACCATGCCTGGCTAATTTTGTATTTTTAGTAGAGATGGGTTTCCACCATATTGGCCAGGCTGGTCTTGAACTCCTGACCTCGTGATCCAGCCTCCTTGGCCTCCTAAAGTGCTGGGATTACAGGTGTGAGCCACTGCACTCGGCCTAATTTTTGTATTTTTAGTAGAGGCAGGGTTTCACTAATTTGGTCAGGCTGGTGTTGAACTCCTAACCTCACATGATCCACCCAACTTGGCCTCCCAAATTGCTGGGATTAGAGACATGAACCACCATGCCCAGTCTCCGTTAGTGGCCTTTCTGACTTTACACTGCTTTTCCCTCCTGACAGCGAGACCCTGCTCTCCTGGTCTGTTTCCTGCTTGAGCAAGGTGCCATGAGGCTTTTTCAAGGCCTTAACTTTGCTCTAGTTTCTAAGGTGCTCTGTGGGTAGGTGCAGCCACCTGTACAGCTGCAGCTACATCCTCAGGATGGTTGTGCGGCTGGTGGTCCTAGGGGAGCCCAGCAGTGAGGATCTGAGCAGCCCACCTGTCTCGGAGTTCCCGCCTGTGTACCCAGGCCCAGGGCTCAGTGAGTGAGAGCCCTCCGACCTCGGTGGGGACAGGGCTAATTGACCTTCAGACCCACCGTGTGCCAATGCTGGCTGGCACACAGCACTGCTTGGACCTTCCCTGTGGGAAAGGATGGGGACAGATCAGTCTTTGGAAGAATGGAGTGCTGGCTTTGCTCAGCCCTGTTCTTGGGAAGGTTTGATCTGGAGAGCCGCAGCAGCCAGACCCTGGGGAGGCAGGTTAGTGAGCAAGCTCCCAACTTACGAGCTAGGAAGCCTGACGGCTGCTCATTTCCCCCCATGTGGATATCACTGGGGGTCATTCCTGAGGGTGAGCGCTAGGTTCATCTGTGTTTCTCTCCCAATTGGGCCTGACTCTGGACGCGGGGCTGAGGGAGTACACAGCTCCTTCAGAGCACGGGCTCAGACGCTCAGATGCTCGGAGCGCTTCCGGCTGCTTTTCCATTGGTAACTCACATGTTCTTCCTGCAGGTTGGCATTTTTCTTTCATGGGTTTTTTTCATTGGTCAGACTTATAGTCTTTTGATTGTATGTACGTACCTGGTTATTATCAGATATATAGTTTAAAAATGTGCATCTAAATATAGATTTTATTGGTGAATGCATTGCGTTCTCATTCCGTAAAAAGTCTCAAGCTCAAAATGATGCTTAAAAAAAAAATCTTAGCAAGCTCTCCTGTGCAGATGCTCCTGGCGCTGAGCTTTGTGTCTGGGGCAGAAAGGGTGAGGACGGGCCCCGGTTGGTTTAGGAGAAGTGGTTATGAACAGAACGGGCCCCATGCTCCTGGCCTGAGGAAATTCTTGTGTGAAAAAGATTGCTTCTACAGCTTGAAGGGGGACGGTCCACCTGATGCTCCTGTCCCTCTCTGAGCCCCAGGGGCAGAAGGGAAACAGTCAACAGCACGGCCATTGCAGATGGTGCCCAAAGAGGGAGGGTAGTTAGTTAGTGTCTGAGCAGGAGAGGGTGGCCGGCCTTTGTGGGGCTGCTTCAGAGAGCTGGGCAGAGTCGGCCCCAACGTGGACTAGCAGGGGAGGAGCTCTCCTGGCTGGGGTGGCCACTCGGGGAGGTCTGGGTTGCCTGAGCAGGGAATCGGCCTCCTGTGGAGGAGGTTCTGAGTGGGAGGCACTCTTCATGTGGGCCTGGAGGACCTCTAGGCGGCCTGCACTCGCCTGATACAGCTGGCTTCTGCTGGGAGGCTGGGTTTGCATCCAAACTCTGAGACCTTTGGACAAAACATGCCAAAGAAGTTGGTGGTAATAAGAAATTCATACTAAACTTGTTCTGTTAGGGCTTTTTTCCTTTCAAGTATATTATTTCCCTTCAGTAGCCCTACATTTTTCAAGTTAATGTTGAGCATTGAGTCAGTCAGGTTTTGAATGACACAGGATGTTTTCAGATCCTGTGAGTTTACCTGAAGCTCTCAAAATAGCCTCCTAACAAAATTATTGAAAACATAAACTATTTTGGAATACTTTTAGGTATGTAGAAAAATTGCAGACAACACAGAATTTCCATAATTGCCCCCAGCCAGCTTCCCCTAATGCTATCCCATGACCGTGATACCTCTGTCAAAACTGAGGTGTTCACGCTGGCACCACACTACTCACCGAGCGACAGGCCCGTTTTGGATTTTATCAGTTTTCCCCCTGATGTCCTTGCTGTCCCAGGACCCCGCCCCCAGTGCCACATCGCATCACGTTGTCCTGTCTTGTTCGCCCCCTCTGGTGTAGGGTAGCTGCCGTCCTTCCTTGTTTGTCATCACCTTGGTACTTTTGAGGAGTCCTGGTCAGGTATTTTGCAGAATGTGCCTTCATTTGGATTTGTTTGATGTCTTGTGGTTGGACAGGTTGTGGGGTTAGGAAGAATCCCACAGAGATGAGGTGCCCTTAGTGTGTCATATTGGGGTACATGACATCCACGTGACTCATCACTGGTGACGTTAAACAAAATTACTTATAAAACTTTTAAAAAATTATTATTGTTTGCTTTAGAGATGAGGTCTCGCTCTGTCATCCAGGCTGGAGTGCAGTGGTG
This sequence comes from Pongo pygmaeus, assembly GCF_028885625.2. NCBI lineage: Eukaryota > Metazoa > Chordata > Mammalia > Primates > Hominidae > Pongo > Pongo pygmaeus. The sequence continues at coordinate 2,831,058 of NC_072391.2, read as the reverse complement.
GGATCATAGCTCACTGCAGTCTCCAACTCCTGGGCTCAAGCGACCCTCCCACCTCAGCCTCCTGAGTAGCTGAGACTACAGGTACACGCCACTGTGTCTGGCAAACTTAGTTTTACTTTACTAAAAGGAAGCACGTAGGCCTGCTCTGCTCTCTGCTACTTGCGGGTTTTGTGTCATAGATTGTAGGACACTCGTGGTAATTTAATTTCGGAAGGGACCTTCTTGCTCACCCAGTTGGATCCTTCCAGTTTCCAGATGAAGACACTTGGGACCTGGAGGCCTTCTGACTTTTGGGTCAGAGCTGGCATGGAGTCCGGGCACCTGCTTTCTGCAGGCATGGATGCTCCTGGGACACTCTGCAGGGACAGAGCCGTCCCCAGCAAGGCAGACTGACAGGGCTGGTTTCCAGTCGGGTGGGGCTGCATCCCTCCAGGGGATGTGAGGCAGGTTTGAGATGAGTCTGCTCCCCTTCTGCCTGCTGCCTCTTTCTGTTTTTTCTTTTTCTTTTTTTTTTTTATGAGACGGAGTCTCGCTCTGTTGCCCAGGCTGGAGTGCAGTGGCACGATCTCGGCTCACTGCAACCTCTGCCTCCTGGGTTCAAGCGGTTCTCCTGCCTCAGCCTTCCAAGTAGCTGGGATTACAGGCATGTGCCACCACACCTGGCTAATTTTGTATTTTTAGTAGAGACAGGGTTTCTCCATATTGGTCAGGCTGGTCTCCAACTCCCGACCTCAGGTGATCCACCCGCCTCAGCCTCCCAAAGTGCTGAGATTACAGGCATGAGCCACTACGCCCGACCTAGGAGTAACAACTTCTTCTTCTTCTTCTTTTTTTTTTTTTTTGAGACGGAGTCTCGCTCTGTCGGCCAGGCTGGAGTGCAGTGGCTTGATCTTGGCTCACTGCAAGCTCCGCTCCTGGCTTCACGCAATTCCCCTGCCTCAGCTTCCCGAGTAGCTGGGACTACAGGCGGCCCGCCACCACACCTGGCTAATTTTTTTTGTATTTTTAGTAGAGACGGGGTTTCACAGTGTTAGCCAGCATAGTCTTGATCTCCTGACCTCGTGATCCGCCCGTCTCGGCCTCCCAAAGTGCTGGGCTTACAGGCGTGAGCCACCGCACCCAGCCAGAAGTAAGTTCTCAGTGAATATTTTAGTAATATAAATCTTAGTCTGAATTTCTGACTGTGTTGCCTAGATGCCATGTAGGGGAATGGGCAGGTCAGAGAGTGTGGCCTGCGGTGTGGTGAGGCACTGAGGATTAGGTGCTGCAGTTTTCCTCCGACCCCTCCTGGTAAACACACATCAGCCTCAGATGGGTGACCCCCTACTCATGGCAGGGCTGGGAGTGTGGGCTCTGTAGTTGGATTCTGTTTCAGAATTGCGTGTGACCTCACTGTGGAGTGTTTGACTGGACAAAAGCCTGCTGTATGCTCAGTGTCCCCATCTGTAGAAAGGATGCTGATGGTACCTACCCCCAGAGCTGTTTTGAGGACCAACCACGATAATACATGTAAAATGCTCAGAAGAATGTGTGGCAAACAGCAAGCACTTAATAAGTGTTTTTTTAGTAGAGAAAAATGGCATTTTATTTATTTTAAACAACAGCAATTAAAGTTATACCTATAAGGGGCACACAGAAGATACATGGAGAGTTTAAAGAATGAAAATAAACACACATGCCCGCCACCCTACTTGAAAAACAGGATTTTACCAGAAGGCTCGAGTGGCCCTCCAGATTGTGGTTTCTGGCCCCTCCCGTTCAGAGGTAACTGGCATCCTGGTTTTCATGTTGGTCAGTGGTGTTTAAAGTACACCTGTAGGAAGTTCCAAAGTGCAGGAAGTGAACAAAGCCTCCTTGCAGAGAAATCTTGTACTTTGGTGTTTCATCATATGTTTGTGTGACAAGTATACAAAGTTAATGTTGAAGATGTGGGTTAGTGAAATTGAGACCTGGCGCTTCCTGAGGCTGGCAGCCCGGTTGAGCCTGAGGACCAGACTTGAGGCAGTTGGCAGTCCCCGCCTCGTTGCCCTCTGTCTGCCCTGGGTAAGTGAGAGGCTCCTTGGGAGGCCAGTGGAGATGGCTGTGGGAGGACAGATTGAGTAGCTGTCCTTGGAGCTGCTCCTCCCTCCCTTCGTGGAGAAATAGAAACAGCTTTCCTCCGGCCCTCGCCTGTTGCCGGGGCTCCACGCTGGTGGGGGCGAGCTGCGTTTTGCTGACTTGCACTGCGGGAGAGCGTTGGTGACCACTTGCCTGCTGTGGGCCAGCTCCCCGTGGCCAAGGACCAGCGTGGGCAGAGCCTTTGGGCACGGGTTGCTGGTACGAACACACCAAGAATCCCCTGCCCTGTGAGCTGCCCGCCGGACTCCACAGAGTGCTTCACACTCCTGTCTGGTGTGGGGCCCGCAGCCCTTGCAGGTGGGCCCATGTCATTAGCCTCATTTTATAGAAGAGTCTTGATGGGTCGGAGAACGGTGGCTTACCCACAGGTAAGCTGTAAGCCTGGAACTTGACTGGGGCTTTGGTTTTGCTAGTCCACCACAGTTGTCCTTGATGGTGGCAGCCTGAGGGGCAGGGGAAGGTGGCGGCTGTCCCTCCCGAACACCCCCTTCCTCCACCTGGTTTTCTGTGCTGGGCCTAGCTTTGTGGAGTTTTCTGGGGTGAGAGGAGGTTTTTACCAGAATGTTCTTTGCCAGTGAGCACAGCTGACCTGAGGGCAGTATCCCTTTGGAGATGAGCTGGGTGGATTGTGGCAGTCTCCCACAACTTTGGTCCGGGGGCCTGGAGAGAGCAGTTCCTGCTTGCGGCGTGTGAGAGTGTGTGGGCGCTGGCTGTACCTGTCGCACTGCATTCCCAGGCTCCAGAGCACACACTGCCATTTAAAGGTAGCTTAGCTTTCTGCTCGGGATCCTTTCTCTTGCTGGCTGAAGTGTTCATCTGCGTGACAGCATCTTGACCATAGGAGGCGCCCTGATTTCCATCTTTTTTTTTTTTTTTTGGGACGGAGTCTTGCTCTGTTGCCAAGGCTGGAGTGCGGTGGTGCTATCTCGACTCACTGCAAGCTCCGCCTCTCAGTTTCACGCCATTCTCCTGCCTCAGCCTCCCGAGTAGCTGGGACTACAGGCGCCCGCCACCACACCCGGCTAATTTTTTGTATTTTTAGTAGAGACGGGGGTTTCACCGTGTTAGCCAGGATGGTCTCGATCTCCTGACCTTGTGATCCACCCGCCTCAGCCTCCCAAAGTGCTGGGATTTCAAGCGTGAGCCACCGCGCCCGGCCTTTTTTTTTTTTGAGACGGAGTTTCACTTTTGTTGCCCAGGCTGGAGTGCAGTGGCGCAATCTCTGCCCACTGCAACCCCCGCCGCCTGAGTTCAAGCGATTCTCCTGCCTCAGCCTCCCGAGTAGCTGAGATTACAAGTGGCCGCCGCCACACTCAGCTAATTTTTTTGTATTTTTATTAGAGATGAGGTTTCACCATGTTGGCCAGGCTGGCCTCAAGCGATCCTCCCACCTTGTCCTGCTAAAGTGCTGGGATTACAGGTGTTAGCCATTGTGCCCGGCCTGATTTCTGTCTTGATTTATCTCCCGTGTGTGAGGGAGCTCAGCCTTTCTATATAGTTTTGTCCTCAAAGTTAGAGTTGGGCCTTCTAATACAGTAAATATTTAAGGCATTTGGAAAAGGGGACACACTTCATTTAGCTTTGAAAGGATTATTTTATGATCCAGTGACCGTTGGTTGAGAAAACTTTGTGTCTTCTGTGTTACTTCGTTGTGAAAGTGCTTCCAGCCGGCTTCAAGGCCTGCTCAGGTGAATCTTGTAGGTGAACTCAATAAATCCTCATAGCAAGTCTGGGAGGTCGGCCCTCTGGCTCCCTGACTTTCAGATGAGGAATCTGAGCCACAGAAAGCTGAGGTAATGCGCCCAGGGATTGACTGCAAGCAAGTGGCAGAGCGGGTGTTCTGACGTTGCACTTGCAACAGCTATGTCTATTTGAGGCCCAGGACTAGTTCAAGTGCAAAAGGCTTAGAGACAGGTTAGTAGCTAATGACTATTCTTTTAGATCTATTTACTCAGGTGATATTTTGGATTTTATTCTTCTGCAGCAGGTTTGTAGGGGGAAAAAGGAAACTTCTTAGGAGTCAAGACATGTTTAAGTAAGCTAGTTGCAATTGCTCAAATATCGGATGTGTAGAGAACAGCGGCCTCCCCCTGAGGCTGAAAGACTGTTTCTCGTTGCACTAACCCTGAGTCTTTAGAAGCCACCAGCTTCCCAAGCTCATTTCTTCTATAAAATCCTTGCTTGGCCAGGTGTGGTGGCTCACGCCTGTAATTCTAGCACTTTGGGAGGCTGAGGTGGGCTGATCATGAGGTCAGGAGATCGAGACCATCCTGGCTAACACAGCGAAACCCTGTCTCTACTAAAAATACAAAAAATTAGCCGGGCGTGGCGGCGGGCGCCTGTAGTCCCAGCTACTCCGGAGGCTGAGGCGCAGGATAATGGCGTGAACCCGGGAGGCAGAGCTTGCAGTGAGCCGAGGTCACGCCACTGCACTCCAGCCTGGGGGACAGAGTGAGAATCTGTCTCAAAAAAAAAAAAAAAAATGTGGCTCTGCATTTTAAAAAATCAGTTTTTGTCTTCCTGGCAGTTAGTCTCGCGGGTTAAGCTGTTGTGTGCTGCTCTGGAAGACTCGAGGTGACTCTTGATGAGAGACTTGATGGGAGGAGAAACCCACAGGCCATCTGTTTTCCTTTGCTACCAGATTCATTTGCATTTTAATCTATTTGCTAATTAAATGATTGCTACATTTAGCAGTTTTGAGTGTGGGATGCTGGATATTTTGATGTTGACATTTTTCTAAACACTTGTTAGTGACTGAACAATGTGCTGCATACTTCAGTTGAGCCTGGATTTGTTTTTGGTGGATATGAAAATGTAATTAGATCTCAAATTAATTTTCCCTTGAGAGTTTCTACTTTTTTTTTTTTTTTTTTTCCCCGAGATGGAGTCTTGCTCTGTCTCCCAGGCTGGAGTGCAGTGGCGTGATCTCTGCTCACTGCAACCTCTGCCTCTTGGGTTCAAGTGATTCTCCTACCGCAGCCTCCCTAGTAGCTGGGATTGTGGCGCCGCTACACCCAGCTAATGTGGTGTATTTTTAGTAGAGATGGGGTTTCACTATGTTGGCGAGGCTGGTCTTGAACTCCTCACCTCAGGTGATCTGCCCGCCTCAGCCTCCCAAAGTGCTGGGATTACAGGCATGAGCCGCTGTGCCCGGCAAAGAGAGTTTCTACTTTTTTTTTTTTTTTTTTTCTTTAAACGAGATGGGGGTGGGGGTTCTCACTATATTGCACAGGCTGGTCTTGAACTCCTGGCCTCAAGTGATTCTCCTGCCTCAGCCTCACTGGTAGCTAGGACTATAGGCACACTCCATTACGGCTGGCTACTTTAAAAATTTTTTTTTTTGTAGAGATGGGGTTTCACTATATTGCACAGACTGGTCTTGAACTTCTGGACTCAAGCCATCCTCCCACTTCAGCCTCTGGAAGTGCTGGGATTACAGGCATGAGCCACTGCGCCCTGCCTGGTTTCTACTTCTAAGACATGGAGACTGCTGAACTTCATACCCAGACAAGTTAAAGAAATTGAAACTCTGAGTTCTTATATACATATTTTATGAGACAGAATCCTCAGAAAATGCCCAGTTTACCCATGGGCTACATTTTTACAAGTTTCAATTTGTTTAAAACTCAGGGTTTGTTTTCCTATCAGAGGTGTGGTTGGGGGCCCGGGCTGGCTGAAACCTGAGTGCGTGCTCTGGAAAATAGCAACAGGACCAGCACCTGGTGATCCCATCTGCCTGTGGGAATAAGTAGGGGGCAGTGACTCGTCATTGAGTGGCGTGGGGGGATGTGAGAGCCCTTCTTCCAGAGACTTGGGGGATGGCACCTGGTAGCTTTAAGGACCTAACCTGTTGATGGTGCTTATTCTCCCAGCCACATTGCATTTAGAACATTGGCCTTTCCCTGTTCTCCGTAGACCTGTGTGCCTTGGCACGTCTTTCACATTTCTCAGCACTGATGAAGTCACAGAAGCTTGTCTCGACAGTGGAGTAGAAGGTAGAAGAGGACAGAGGGGGTCCTGTCCTGAATGGGGAGATCGATTGATTGCCAGGACTGAGAAGGGGGTGTGGAAAGACATGGTTGGCAGGAGGCTCCTGGTGGGAAAGAAGCCGCACTGAGCTGGGCAGGCCTTGGCCATGAGGAGCCTCAGGGAGCCAGTGTGTGAGGCTGCTGGCGAGGCAGGCCACAGCTCCCCACCTTCCCTTGGGTGTGGTGCGTGCACCTGTGTGTGTGTAGGAAAATCCGGTGATCAGATCATAACCAGGGAGTGGGGGGGTTGCATGGTGACCCCACACCTGTGAGGTGGGCACTGGTTGTTTGGTGGACTTCTCTTGTGAGGAGCTCCTTTAAAAAAAAAAAAAAAAAAAAAGAGAGAGAGAGAGCCTTGCTCTGTTGCCCAGACTGGAGTACAGGGTCTCGATGATAGCTCACCACAACCTTTAACTCCCGGCCCAAGTGATCCTTCCATCTCAGCTGTAAGTGGGGCCACAGCTGCACACCACCATGACTGGCTCTTTTTTTTTTTTTTTTTTTAATTTTAATTTCTTTTTTAAAAAGAGACAAAGTTTTGTTCTGTCACCTTTGCTGGAGTGCAGTGGTATGACCACGGCTCACTGCAGCCTCAGCCTCCTGGGCTCAATTCTCCCACTTGAGCTGGGATTACAGGTGTGTGCCACCACAGCCAGCAGATTTTTTTTATTAGAGGGGTGGGGTCTCGCCATGTTACTCAGGCTGGTCTGCCAACACCTGGGCTCAAGCAGTTCTCCTGCCTTGGCCTCCCAAAATGGGGGATTACAGGCATGAGCCACCACGCCTAGCCCATTTTATTAGGGAGGACAAGGATAGTAGACAGGTGCACCTAGGGTCTTATTGCTGTAAATTGTTCCAGAGATTTAAATTTCAGAAGCTATTGAGTAACCGGAAGTGTTTACTTACTACAATTTGGGGTCACCAAGTGGGTGGCAGATTGATTGGGCTGTGCAGGGGCTGAAGGACTCACCCCCAGGCCCAGAGTCGCTGGCCTCCCTGAGGCTGTGCTGCCTCCATGGGACTGAGTGCTGGGACGGGGCATTTTGGGAGCCTGGCAGGACCCTACCGTGCACGTGGGCCCTGGCAGTGCGTTTCCTCCAGATCGTGGCAGGCGGTCTCGGGATGCTGTTTCTGCAGTTTAATCACCACCTAAAAATGCTACAAAATCTGCCCTTTACAACAATAGTAGTACAAATAAACATTTAGACACTTCACACTCAAAGAGGGCTTTTGCTCGGGCTTTTTATTTCACAATTGATGCTTAAAAGTGCTTTTAAAGGTAATATTGCAACTATCTTTTTTTTTTTTTTTGGCTGCAGAAATAAAGTTATTTATTAAAACACACCCATGGTAGCAAGTTCTGATGGGTCTGAAGAGGAGGCAGGAGCACTGTGTTGAGCTTCTAAACACAGTGATGGGTCCCATGAGCCAGGGACCCTGACAGGTGCTTGGCTGACATGCTGTGGCCGAGGCAGGAAGGAAGTTGCAGAATTCCATGAAGGCAGAAGACTACCAGTAGACAGATCCCATGTCGTCACACCCGTGAGAGTGGCAGTGGTCTGGTGGCCACAGAGATGTCTGACAGCGTGGGTCTGGAGCTGGTGATTGGATGGCTTTGAGAGGCTCCTTCAGGAGGTGCCTGGACCCTGATGGACAGCCCCAGGCCTCACACTTCCCCCTTGAGGTTTGCAGAGGGTGCCAGAAGTGACCCCAGAAAGGGTACTCTGAGGTGCTGGGGTCCCTACCCAGCAGCCAGGGGCTCTGTCTGGAAGTGGCCGTGTGGTGGCCCTGCTGAACAGCTGTGAGTCCAGAGCTTCCCGGGCCGCCTCTGCTCTGCCGGGAAGGTTCTGGGGCTCTCCCCACCTTCTCGAATCTTTGCTCGGATATCACCTTCCCAGCAAAGGCTGTCTGATTATTTGAATTTGCACCACCCTCATCCAAATAGTCCTGTTCTCTTTGCCTGCTTTATTTTTCTCATAGTAATCATCACCATCTGACACGCTGTGCATTTTCCTGCTCTGTGTTTTGAAGTCCGTCTGTCCTGCTGGAATGCAGGCTTCTGGAGGGCATGGTCTTGGTTTCGTTCTTTGCTGTACTTCCAGTGCCCAGGACAGTGCCCAGCATGGAGTAGCTGCTCAGCCAATGCTATGGTCTTGATGGGACTGCATTCGCCTTACATGATTGAAGCTGCTGGCGTGGAAGCTGTGCCGTGTCATGTAAAGCATGCAGTGGGAAAGCAGTGGGGTGGGGGCGTCTTTGTCTGTATTACGTCATCTGTTATTGCCGTTTCAAAAATCCAGAGGCCTTTCTACAGTTCACTTGGATGTTGATTTCAAAATGACTGATGTTTCTTTCTGACTCATGGAGGCTGCTGTCTTTGGAATCTGACATTAGGGGGAAGCGAAACTTTACAATGTGTGGGGCAGCCTGGTGTGGTGGCTCAGGTCTGTAATCCAGCACTTTGGGAGGCCAAGGAGGGCGGATCACTTGAGCCCTGGAGTTTGAGACCAGCCTGGGCAACATGATAAGACCCCACCTCTACAAAAATACAAAAATTAGCTGGACACGGTGGTGCACACCTGTGGTCCCACTACTCAGGAGGCTGAGGTGGGAGGATCACTTGAGCTTAGGAGGTCGAGACTGCAGTGAGCTATGATTGTGCACTGAACTCCAGCCTGGGAGACAGTGAGACCCTGTCTCAAAACAGAAAAAAGTGGCCAGGCATGGTGGCTCATGCCTGTAATTGCATCACGTTGGGAGGCTGAGGCAGGCAGATCAGTTGAGCTCAGGAGTTTGAAACCAGCCGGGACAAAATAGCAAAACCCTATCTATATTATTTTTTTTATTTTTACTTATTTCTTTCTTTTGAGACAGTGTCTTGCTGTATCACCTAGGCTGGAGTGCAGTGGTGTGACCTCGGCTCACTGCAAGCTCCGCCTCCCGGGTTCACTCCATTCTCCTGCCTCAGCCTCCCAAGTAGCTGGGACTACAGGCACCCGCCACCACACCCAGCTAATTTTTTGTATTTTTGGTAGAGATGGGGTTTCACTGTGTTAGGCAGGATGGTCTTGATCTCCTGACCTCATGATCCGCCTGCCTTGGCTTCCCAAAATGCTGGGATTACAGGCATGAGCCACTGTGCTGAGCCAATTTTTTTTATTTTTTGAGACTGAGTCTCGCTCTTTTGCCCAGGCTGGAGTGCAGTGATGTGATCTCGGCTCACTGCAGCCTCAACCTCCCCAGGCTCAGGTAATGCTCCCACCTCAGCTTCCCAATTAGCTGGGACCACAGGCACATGCCATCGTGCCCTACTAATTTTGTATTTTTAGTAGTGACGGGGTTTTGCTATGTTGCCCACCCTGGTCTTGATCTCGTGGGCTTAAGTAATCCACCCATCCACTCACCCTGGCTTCTGTGCCTGGCTTTTTTTTTTTTTTTTAAAGACAGAGTTTCTCTCTGAAGCCCAGGCTGGAGTGCAGGGGCACGATCTTGGCTCAGTGCAACGTCCATCTCCCAGATTCATGCGATTCTCCTGCCTCAGACTCCCCAGTAGCTGGGACTACAGGCATGTGCCACCACTCCTGGCTAAATTTTTTTTTTTTTTAAGAGACGGGGTTTTTTTTAGAGACGGGGGTTTTTTTTGTAGAGACGGGGTTTCAGTATGTTGGCCAGGCTGGTTTCAAACTCCTGACCTAAGGTGATCCACCCACCTTGGCCTCCCAAAGTGCTGGGATTACAGGTGTGAGCCACCATGCTGAGCCTGTTTTTAAATTTTTTTTTTGGAGACAGAGTCTTGCTCTGTCGCCCAGTCTGGAGTGCAGTGGTGCCATCTTGGCTCACTGCAAGTTCCGCTTCCCGTGTTCACGCCATTCTCCTGCATCAACCTCCCAAGTAGCTGGGACTACAGGCGCCTGCCACCACGCCCGGCTAATTTTTTGTATTTTTAGTAGAGACGGGGTTTCACCGTGTTAGCCAGGATGGTCTCGATCTCCTGACGTCGTGATCCGCCCACCTCAGCCTCCCAGAAGTGCTGGGATCACAGGCGTGAGCCGCCGCGCCCAGCCAAATTTTTTTTTGGGATAGTGTCTCACTCTGTTGCCCAGGCTGGGGTGCAGTGGTACAATCTCAGCTCACTGCAACCTTGACCTCCTTGACTCAAGTAGTACCCCTCCCTCAGCCTCCCAGGTAGCTGGGACTACAGGCACACACATCATCCACGCTTGGCTAAATTTTGTTTTTTGGTTTTTTTTTTGTAGAGATGCGTCTTACTGTGTTGCCCAGGATGGTCTTGAACTCCTGGGCTCAAGTGATCCCCCCGCGTTGGCCTCCCAAAGTGCTGGAATTATAGGTGTGATGTATTGCGCCTGGCTAGACTGAGTATGTTCTTATGGCTTTGGAGAGAGTGGTGTGCTGCAGATGTCACTCCACGTCCTGCGCTGTGTGCAACTGAGCAGGATAGAGCCTCACGTCTCCCCATAGTGCCTCCAGGACTGTGGACTTGGGGTTGCCAGATAGGCTGTGAGCTGTGCAAACAACACAGATGTGCCTGCCTGGTGGGGGCGGATGCAGGGGCTGGAGAGGGTCCCGAAGTGAAGGCAGTGGGGCCCTGGGAATTCAGGTGGAGGGCTGTGGAGTCTGTGCTGGAGGCGCTGCCCATCTGGTGGTTATAAACTTGTCATCTTCTCCCTGCCCCTTCAGCTTGGCCCGGTCCCCCGCATCTCCCCCATCCCTGCATCTCATGAGTACACACCCTCTGTCCTCTGACTCTGGGTGAGCCTTCTACCTCATGTCCACCAAATCAAAAGCAGGCCAGGGCTCATCTCAGGCTCCAGGTCATTGTGCACCTGCCCACTGCATGCTTATGGTTTCAGACAGGTGTGCACAGCAAAGTAAGACAAGCAAGTGTTCATGTTGATGTGACAGGTGGCGGGTACTCCTGCGGGGAGAAGCTTATTCACACCTTTGAGTCTTTTGGCCTGGGTGACGTTGCCAGGCTTTTTTTTTTTTTTTTTGAGACGGAGTTTTGCTGTGTTGCCAGGCCGGAGTGCAGTGGCATGATATCTTGGCTCACTGTAACCTCCGACTCCCTGGTTCAAGAGATTCTCCTGCCTCAGCCTCCTTAGTAGCTGGGATTACAGACACATGTCACCATGCCTGGCTAATTTTTGTATTTTTAGTAGAGATGGGGTTTCGCCGTGTTGGCCAGGCTGGTCTTGAACTCCTGACCTCAGGTGATCCGCCTGCATTAGCCTCCCAAAGTACTGGGATTACAGGTGTGAGCCACCGTGCCCAACCAAAAAAAATTCTTAGAGAAATGGCTGGGTACTGTGACTCACACTTGTGATCCCAGCACTTTGGGAGGCTGAAGCAGGTGGATGACCTGAGGTCAGGAGTTCGAGACCAGCCTGGCCAACATGGTGAAACCCTCTCTCTACTAAATACAAAAAATTAGCCAAGCGTGGTAGTTCATGCCTGTAATCCCAGCTGTTTGGAAGGCTGAAGCGGGATAATCGCTTGAACCTGGGAGGCGGAGGTTGCAGTGAGCCGAAATTACGCCACTGTACTCCAGCCTGGGTGACGAGCAAAACTCCGTCTCAACAACAACAACAAAAAATCAGAGAAATTGGGTATAATCCCACAGCAAGTGAAATGTCAAAGGCTGACATTTGGAAACAGCATTGTCAAGCACAGTTTCAGCCAAAACTTGTGCTGTGACAGCTGAGCCCAGAGTCCAAAAGAAACTACCAGAGGGAGGCGGCACTTGCTGCCGGAGTGTCCTCTGCTGTCTGCGAGGAGGATGGATCACGGGCACCTCTGACCAGGAAGATGGGTTTCTGCCCAGATGTCGGGATTAGTGGCATCGTCCCACAGTAGGGGTCTCACCGTCTGCTGCTGAGGAAGTGGCACTGTCACCCCGTAGGGGTGTGTCCCCTGCTTCTCTCATTTTCCATGCACTGGCCAGTCTGCGCTACTTTCCTCCCCAGACGCCCTCCGTTCCCCTCGGCCCCTTAGCTCCTGTCTGTCGTGGACTCACTGTTCCATGAGGCTCTTGGTCCCGCTCCAGTACAGTTTTCTCCATTTAAAGTCACGTCCCCTTGTGGGGAATCTCACTGCCGTTTCACACTGTGTATATTGTGGAAATAAGGTTCTTCCTGTTGCCCAAACATAGCATGAGGATTTTAAACTACGCTTCTTCAGCCTGGGCCCTCCCCGCTCTCTCCCAGGCTCCCTGTGCCCGTGCCTGTGTTTCTGTCTTCCCCCGTCCCAGGTGAGGCTGCGGGGCCACATTGCACACGTGGCCCACTCTGTGCTGAGCGCTTGGAGGGAGGCCACTAAGACTTGGTGGGTTTCTTTCTGATGTGGGGGTAGAGTCTATGAAGACAGAGCAGGGTTTCTCAGCTGGGAGTGGTTGCCCTGTGGCCTGGGTCCCTCTATTGTGGAGACCTGTTCCTGGTAGCATGTTGAGCAGCACCCCCGCCTCTATTCAGCAGGTGCCAGTAAACTTTCTCTCCTGCCCCGGTTATGACGACCAACAACAACCAAAACTTAGACATTGCTAAGTCTCCCTCAGGTCAGTCGCCCTGGTGAGAGCCACCTGGATAGACTGTGTGCCAGGGCCCTGCATTCCTAAGACTGGGCACCCACACTGTGGGCCGGGTGTTAGCACAGCCTCATGGCCAGCAGCTCCCAGAAGGAGCCCACGTAGAGGCAGCCACACGACGGTGCCTGTGACTGGCCCAGCCAGCGGTCTGTTCTCATACTGTTGTGGACGCGACACATCAGGTGAGGAGCTTTGATACCACATGTGAGCTGACCAGGTGTTTTGGGGACTGGGCTGGGAGTCCTCTAGTGCCACAAGGGATGCTCAAATGCACATCTGCAGCGGATCTTCTGATTCATTTATGTCTTCCTCTGACACTCCATAGCCGACAACACTAGTACTAGCAAAGCACACACTTCGTGTCCTTCAAAACTCAGTCCTCAGGACGCCTCCTGTCTCCTCGCACACCTGCTTAGATGGCCTGGGCAGCCTGCGTGGCCCTTGCGGTCCCTGTGTGTGGACGGTGTTGAGGGAGCGAAGAGACTTGTCCACATGATGCTCCACGTCCCTCTGAGCTGGGGTAGGGTGGCTCAGTGTCACAGGGTCCGGTGGTCAGGTCGAGTCTTGTCGTGATAGCCTGTTGGCTTCCAGTGTGCCTCGTGGTCTGCCTGGCAACCGCCATGGTGCCCAGGAGCCGCAGGTCATACTGCCTGGCTAGTGTCTGGACCAGGGGCTGGGTCAAGAGCAAACTCGAACTTCCAAGGGGCAGTGCTCCCCTTTGAGCATCTGCTTGGAGACCGTTTAGTAACCACGGAGACTGCTTCGATGAAAAAGAAAGGTCTCCAGAACACGTTTGAATGAGTGTCGTCAGACTTGACCTCAGTCGTCTGTTGTTTGGGGGTCAGCTCTTCAGGGGCTGAAACTCTTCTCCAGTTAATGGTTGGGAGGTTTGAGCTGAAGGTAGCTTTTCTTGGAAAGTATTCCTGATGGCCCTGGCAGCATGCTTTGCAGTTTTATGTCCCTCAGAGAGTGCTTGATATCAAGGTCCCCTTTCCCTAGAGCAGCCCATTAGATGGGGGTGTCAGCTTCCCTTGTGTTCTGTGGTTGTGGACTCCTGGTACCTCCGTGGCCCTCCTCAGCCATTGTGCTGACTAATGGGAAACCGAGCTGTTCTTGAGTGTGGCTTAACAGCGCCTCTCAGGTGAGGTCCTGTTCACCGTGGAGAAACAGTGCTGCCCCACCGCCTGGCCAGGAGCTTCTGTGTGACAGCTGTGTCGGCACCTTTGCCGGACTTGTTGTTGGGTCTGGAGGAAAGTCGGTGTACAATTATGTTTTTCCAGGCCCATGAATTAGCCTCTCACATTTTGTCATTTAAAAAATCATTCATGGGCCAGGCATGGTGGCTCACACCTGTAGTCTTAGCAACTCAGGAGGCTGAGGCGGGAGGATCACTTCAGCCTAGGACTTTGAGATCAGCCTACGCAATGTAGTGAGACCCCATCTCTACAAAATATTTAAAAAGTAGCTGGGAACCCCAGCACTTTGGGAGGCCGAGGCGGGCGGATCACAAGGTCAGGAGATCGAGACCATCCTGGCTAACACGATGAAACCCCATCTCTACTAAAAATACAAAAAATTAGCCGGGTGTGGTGGCGGGCGCCTGTAGTCCTCGCTACTCGGGAGGCTGAGGCAGGAGAATGGCGTGAACCCAGGAGACAGAGCTTGCAGTGAACCGAGGTCGTGCCTCTGCACTCCAGCCTAGGCGACAGAGCGAGACTCAGTCTCAAAAAAAAAAAAAAAAAAAAAAAAAGTAGCTTGGTATGGTGGTGTGTACCTGTAATCCCAGCTACTTGGGAGGCTGAGATAGGAGGATCATGTGAGCCTGGGAGGTCGAGGCCACAGTGAGCTGTGATTGCACCACTGCAGTCAGCCTGGGCAACAGAGCGAGACTTTTATTCGGTCATTCATTCATAAATAAATGAATAAAACTAAAAACATAAAATTTGTTCACGTATGAGATTTTACTCAGTGGCTCACTTGTCAGTTTTTAATAAAGCAATGTGTTCCCTTGAATCTCTGCTGAAATGGAAGCGTGTCATGCATGCTGTCCCCTGGCTGGCCTCTAGCTGTGCACCCCCACAGGTGCTGCTCTGCATCTGGGCTGGAAAACCAGGTCTGGGCCGTCGCCTGCCTCTGGTGGAGACGCAGCTGGAGGCCACCTTGCCGGAGGCCAGAGTTTGCCACTGTCCTGTACTCCCCTCTTGCTGTGTCCTTGAGCTGTGCTTGGGGGCTGGGCACACAGATGAACTTACGCCCACGTTGATCTGATGCACATGGTGGTGGGACAGGTGTCGGGGGGATGGCCTGGCAGAGACAGGTGGTGCCCTCCCCTCCCCGACCTGTGTGACACTGATGGCCGCTTATGGGAGCGGCCGGCTTAATTTGCAGCCACGCTGTGGTGCCTGGGACGGTGCAGTGTGAAGTGCCGGCTCCTCCTGCCTCCCTTCCCTTGTGCGGATCCCTACAGATCAGTGCAGTCCTGCTGTTCCACAGTCCAGGGCAGCCTTGGAGCCCCTGTGTTGTGTCCAGGTATGCCCATGGCTAGCCAGCCTTGCGAGGACATCCCAGGCCCATTACGGTTCTTGCTGGCCCCGAGCCTGGTGATTATGACCTTTTTCCCACTGAGTCTTGATTCAAGAGTTTACTTTGTTCTTTGTGAGCCTGCGAGTCTAGAGGGTTCCGTGCTTCAGGGAAGCCAAAGCCTGGTGCTTGCTCCGGCTGCTCAGCCAGCCTCTCGGACACATGAGAACGTTTCTCCACCCTCAGGGCCGCAGCCCACCTTCTGCAGAGCTGGGAACCTTAGGCTTCACGTTATGTTTAGCTTGGATTTGTGTCATAGCTGGGCTCGATGGCTCAAACTTGTAATCCCAGCACATTGGGAAGCTGAGACCAGATTGCTTGAGCCCAGAAGTTCGAGGCTGTATTGAACTATGATCGATGGCGCCACTGCACTCCAGCCTGGGCAACAGAGCAAGACTTTGTTTCCCCGCCTCCAACAAAAAAGTTGTCATAAAAGAAAAATCCATAATCCCCATACTTTAATGACCATGGTTTCATGTTGTGGTTTTCTTGTTAGTCTCTTCTGTAGCCATGCCTGTAACACTGTTGCAATGTTAGTATCTGTATATATTTCACTTTTCAATTAGATCTAATTTCAAGCTTATAGAAAAGTTGCTGGAAGAGTACAGAAAATTTCAACATCCCCTTAACCCAGATACACCACTTGCTTTAATTTTGTAACCATGTTTTCATAGACTTTATATCTATTTTTAAGGGCTGTATAATATTTCATTGAGTGTCTGTGCCCTAGTTGACTTAATCTCTTCTTTGTTGTGAGTATGTAGGCTGTTGTAAGCTTTTGCTGTGATACCCAAAGCTGCAGTGGAATATTTTATAAATGTGGCTTTAAAAGTCAATCTCTTAGGTTGAGCTTCTAGGAGGGATTCAAAGGGTGATTACTGTGTGTCTGACAGATTTTGTATGTTGGAAATACTTGATAGTATTTAAAGTTGTTTGTTTGTTTGTTTGTTGTTTTTTTTTTTTTGAGACGGAGTTTTGCTCTTGTCACCCAGGCTGGAGTGCAGTGGCGCAATCTTGGCTTACAGCAATGTCCGCCTCCCGGGTTCAAGCGACTCTCCTGCCTGAACCTCCCAAATAGCTGGGATTACAGGTGCCCTCCATGACGCCCGGCTAATTTTTTTATATTTTTAGTAGAGATGGGGTTTTGCCATGTTGGGCAGGCTGGTCTCCAACTTTTGACCTCAGGTGATCTGCCTGCCTGGGCCTCGCAAAGTGCTGGGATTACAGATGTGAGCCACTGCGCCCCACCCTGAAGTTTTCTTAATGTTCGGTTTATTAAACTATATCTGCTAAAAATGTTACTGAGCATTTAAAACCTACTAGAAAATGAAAATGTGTACATTTTATTGATCAGACTCTTTTAGATATTTATTAGAAAGCCCCGTGGCCACATTTCATCACTACTGTGTGTTTGGTTAACTCTTTCTTGTTTTCATACTGGGTTTTTTTTTGGGGGGATGAGTCTTACTCTATTCCCCAGGCTGGAGTGCAGTGGTGCGATCTCGGCTCACTGCAAGCTCTGCCTCCCGGGTTCATGCCATTCTCCTGCCTCAGCCTCCTGAGTAGCCGGGACTACAGGCGCCCACCACCATGCCCGGCTAATTTTTTTGTATTTTTTAGTAGAGACGGGGTTTCACCGTGTTAGCCAGGATGGCCTCGATCTCCTGACCTCGTGATCTGCCTGCCTCGGCCTCCCGAAGTGCTGGGATTACAGTCTGGGGAGGGATTGTTACGGCTGTGGGTGCACCTTGCACGTCTTGCCGACCTAGCTTTGCACGCTGATCTTCCCTCCGTGCCCGCTTACATTGTTAACTGGGTTTCTGCCCTCCCTCCTCTCCTTCGTATTTCTGTGTCTCATTGACAACTGTTCTGTAGTCGCTTTGTTGACAGTTGCCAAACTGCTTTCCAAAAACATTTCCACTGCAATCCCGGGTTTCGGTGCCAGCCGCAGTGGTATGTCCGCTCGCTTTATTATAGTCTTGCCAACACTGGGTGTCTCTGTGTATTGTAAACACATGCGATCATCACTCTTACCTCTCCATCCCCCCCACAATTAAAGATGTGCCGTGCTGTTTCTGCTCAGGTTACCTTGGCCTTGGGATGAGTTGACTGGAGCCTCAGGCAGCGCGAGGGAGAGGAGGGCGAGGTGCTGCCCAGTGGAGTAGTGGGGAGCCACGGCACGGCCAGGACTCGGGAGAGGAGGCCGGCAGCTCACAGCGGACCGTGGGGCTCAGCTGGCCTGCCCTGTGCTTGGGGGTTTGTTTTTGAGCGTTGAGATGAGGTCCTTATACCTTAGTCCGTGCATTGAGAACAAGGCAGCTGCCTTGAGCCTTACCTCCTTTTCCTCTTTGTCCTGTTTGAAAAAATTGTTCCCTGGTGCCGTAAAGAAACAGCACTTGAACATAAACGTAATTTATTTAGTAAGGCCATTTTTATTTCCTGGAGAAAGGGTACACTCACCAGCAATTTTGCCACGAGAGTACACTGAACAAAGGAGACAGGGTCATTTATAACCTGACGCGTCCACCTACTGCTGTGTCCAGTTTCCATTGGCTAGAATGGGACCTCACATTCTGTATTTCTCCCGATTGGCTGGCAACTTAGAACTTTTAAAAGAGGCAAAGGTAGAAGAAAACAAAGGAAGGAGGAAGTAACTTACGGAATGCTGAGAAAGGTAAAAACACTTTCAAATAAGGAAGACGAACTGGTTTGATTGGACCAGTATAAGCATGTTAGGGCAAGTATTTAGGCTAAATTGTGGGAGCTGAGAACATAAAGTACATTGATTATCACGGCTAGTAGATATTTAAGAATGTTAGCAGAGGTCTTTGAATACGTTTTGCTTCTCAGAGAAGTTACTATTTATTCCTAATTAAATGGGGAGGAAAGTCTTTGAAGAAGAACCTCTACTTTACTTTTTACAGTCCCCCAGTATGGTGCCGTACCCATCCAGTCCAGAGTGGTGTTATGTTCCTGCCCATCCCCATCAATGGTGAGGACCCAGACTGAGTCCAGCACAGCCCCTGGCATTCCTGGTGGCAGCAGGCAGGGCCCCGCCATGGACGGCACCGCATCCGAGCCTCGGCCTGG
Organism: Pongo pygmaeus; assembly: GCF_028885625.2. Classification (NCBI taxonomy): domain Eukaryota; kingdom Metazoa; phylum Chordata; class Mammalia; order Primates; family Hominidae; genus Pongo; species Pongo pygmaeus. The sequence goes on along the minus strand of NC_072391.2, from coordinate 2,812,641 downwards.
CACCGGCTCCCTGGAGCACACCGCCGCCGCAGCCTCGGAAGAAGCGGCCTGAGGACTTCAAGTTTGGGAAAATTCTTGGGGAAGGCTCTTTTTCCACGGTGAGTGTTTGCTGCTGCTTTGTGTCTAATGCACGTGATTTCCTTGGGGAGGCTCACCTTCCTCGGGGCTTGCCAGAGACTCCAAGCAAGGCTGGTGTCCTTCCGGGCAGGAGGTCTCAGGTCCCTTGAGGGGTGTCACCTGTTGTGAAGGCCACTTGAGCCTTTGGGGGCTGGGTACCCCCCAAGCAGGTCACGTGATGAGTGTGGCTAAATATGTAACCTGGTTTTGTAGATGAGAACGTTAGACACATCTCTTGATGGTCTGTGGAGGTTTTTTCTAATGTAGTTAATTGCATTTTAACCTGGCATCAGCAAGTTACATTCTGTGTCCTTGTGTCTCACTGGCAGGGCCCTGGGAACCTGTTCTTTTTCTTAGATTGAAAGTTAGTATCTCTCCAGAGCTTTCTGGGGACACTTATTGACCTTTTCTTATTTCTCTGTTTTGTTTTTTTAAATACATAAAACAGTACGCTCTGGACATTTGCTGGAGACACAGCCTCCAGATTCTTGTGTTCCGAGTTTCACAAACAGGAGTATTGTCGCAGTACTGTCACGTCACACTTGTTACCTGTCTCGGGGTGTTTTTTCCTCTGAAAGCAAAGAAATGAAGGTTCAAAGCAGCCGACATGGGACGTTTTGCTGATGTGGGACCCATGAAGCCGTGTGTGGTTGTGGATTTAGTGAAGGTTGTAACAGGTTGAGGGGAGGCCTGAGCAACTCGGGGTGCACTGTCTCCATCTGGGCCTCTATAAAGAGACAGAGTCCCGTGCCGCCACTGTGGTCGCCAAGGTGGCCGCCGTGTGTGTGCTAGGGCCATTCCAGGGAGCCCTGGGGGCACCTCACTGGAGGGGCCTCGGTGAGTTCCTGAATAATTCTTTCTTGCCTGACCTTTGTGGAGAAACCATATGTGAGGTTTATTTTCCTTTTTTCTCTTTTTTACATATATGAAATATTTCACAATGCAAAGAAAAACGTGAAATACAGCTTACCCATATTCCCAACATATTGTTTTAATTAATGTTAACTTTTGCTGCCCTTATACTTTAGATTTTTTAAATTGCAGGTTTTATGACATAAGTTTTTTATAAAAGGATTATGCGCTCATGAAAAATACCTTCAACCACGAGACTAGTCCCCAAAGTCTGGGGACTCAGATCCTTTCAGGAAGAAGAAACTCTTTGGAAAACCTTGGGCATTCTGCATGGCTGCTTACAACCACCCAGTGAAAGAAGAGGCCTCTTCTTTTCTCAGCTTTACTTGTTTTTTGAGACAGAGTCTTGCTCTGTCGCCCAGGCTTGAGTGCAGTGGCATGATCATAGCTCATTGCGGCCTCGACTTCCTGGGCTCAAGTGATCCTCTTACCTCAGCTTCCCAAGTAGCTGCAGTTACAGGAATGCACCACCGTGCCCAGCCAATTTTAAAATTTTTTGTAGAGACAGGGTCTCACTTTGTTGCCCAGACTGGTCTTGAACTCCTAGGCTCAAGTGAGTGTCTCTCCTCAGCCTTGCAAAGTGTTGGGATTACAGGCGTGAGCCACTGTGCTTGGCCTCAGTTTTACTTCCTTATATTTCTCTTTTTAATTTAACTTTATTATGTATGTATTTATGCTTTTAGAAACAGGATCTTGCTCTGTCACCTAGGCTGGAGTGCAGTGGTGTGATCATAGCTCACTGCAGCCTTCACCACCTGGGCTTAAGCGATCCTCCTGCCTTAGCCTCCTGAGTAGCTAGGACCACAGGCATGTGCCACCATACATGGCCCTTACATTTATCTTGACTGAAAAAGGAAGACTCATTTGTGAAACTGCCTGTTTCCCCTGGGTTCTGGAGATGGGTGGAGAGCAGGCACTGTCCCTCCAGGGGCTGTGGTCCGTGTCTTTCTGAACCTGCAGCAGGGAGGTGCCCGGGAGAGCACGGTGAGCTGGAGGCTCCTCCATGGGGCTGTTTGGAATCCACAGTACTGGGTCTCAGATTACATGTGTTACCCTCAGTTGTCTCTCAGCTTTCCTGAACTAGAGATCACATAAAAGTTGATTTCCAGGGGAGGGGGAAAGGACAGTGATAGTTAGGAGGCTGGGCAAGAGCCAGGTGCAGCACTGGAGAGCCGGGAGGCCCCCTGAGGACGGTCACAACCTCCAGGGAGGGACACGTCACGTGCCGTTCTCTGGAAGAGGATCCTTCCTTCCTGTAGGAAACCTGCTTGTGAAGTGTTGAGTTTAGACAACAGAAAGATGACATCAGTATCCCCTTAGAAAGGGTTCCACTAAATATCAGTGCTCGTTCACAATTCTTTCTTCCTTTTTTCTACTTATGAAGCTAGCACGTGCTCTTGTGGAGAAACGTGACCTCACAGAAACACATAAGCTAGAGAGGGGAGCCCTGCCCGGCCCACTTCCCCTTTCTCCCCGGCAGCTGAGAGCCATCCATGCGTGGCGTATTCCTCTGGGAAGATCTTGAGTACGTAGAGTCCCCAGAATCCAACTTCATTCTTCTTGAGCGCCGCAGGGCGTCTCACGTGGTGCTTTCCAGGATCTCTTCTGACGTGTCCCGTCAGGAGTCCTGCCCCGGATTGCGGCTCACAGCCCAGGGCCAGGTGGACCTGGCCCTGTGGCCTCCTGAAGGTCTTCCTGCCAGCCCCCAGGAATGTAACGGGACAGGTTTCCTCTGCTCCCTGCTCCTCAGGCCGTCCCCCTGTGGGTGTCTTAGGAGACACTTGTGTACCACTTGGTGGTGGTGGGGCCTCCCTGGCACAGCTGTCTCACGCGCTCTGGCTAAACTGTGGGCCCACCAGGAATTTCCAGTCTGGTGCCTCAGGGTGTGCCCCAGGCTAGTCCGAGTGGAGGGTCTCTCCCCTGTTTGGGATGCCTGCCCTGCTGGAGTGCTCTGTCTCCGAGGTGGGGTTTGAGTGCAGGGCTCAGGGGTGCTAAGGAGAGGACAGGGCAGGAGGCCTGCTGCATCCTGGGAAGGTGGCTCCCTCTTGTGGGCACACAGGGCCATGCATTGTTGGTTTAGCTCCCTGTGTCCTTTACAGCCAGGCTCTCTTCATGGTATCCGCAAGCGCCATCATACGAAATGTATGATAACAATTATTTCCAAAAATGAAAATTCAGGGCAGGCTTTGCAATGAACGTATACTAGAAGGACATATTGTTTTCGAAGAAGCCCCTGTGCCCTACCACTCCTACTGTTGGTGAAGGGCGTGGCAGTCGAAGAGGCTCATGAATTTATACTTGTGTTGCACCGTTAGGACTTATTACAGCTGATCAAGAAGCTTCTGAAAACAATGGAGAGATGGATATGTTTTCTCTTAGCTGTTAGAACACATCAACACGAGCATTGGCTTTTAGCTCTACTTGTCAGTACAAGACCCAAAATATTTCACGGTAGATTCAAGCCTTCAGTGGGGACAGGAAGCGTGCGCGTGGGGCAGAGGGACTTGTCAGACCCAGTGTCCCGGTTATTACATTGTGTGTTTCTTTTTCTCCTTTTCTTTCCAAACCAGGTTGTCCTGGCTCGAGAACTGGCAACCTCCAGAGAATACGCGAGTGAGTATGGGCTGCAGGGAGCTGTGCGTCTGGGAGCAGGGCCAGCGGCTCCGTGCAGGGCAGTCGGGGTGGCAGGGCCGGGGTTTCTGTGCTGATTTCAGGGTACAGGACACTGTTGGCTTTAGAGACCACCAGGCTGGTGTGTACAATGTTTGAAAGACTTTAATTTGTACCAGTTACCTTTGTGAGTCATGTCTTTAGTGTTTTTTGTTGTTTCTGATAGTAACTCACTTCTCTCTCACCTGAAGTTAAAATTCTGGAGAAGCGACATATCATAAAAGAGAACAAGGTCCCGTATGTAACCAGAGAGCGGGATGTCATGTCGCGCCTGGATCACCCCTTCTTTGTTAAGCTTTACTTCACATTTCAGGACGACGAGAAGCTGTGTATCCTTTGCGTGGTTGGTGCCGTCTGAAGCCACACCAGTCACCCCTCTCACTTGGAATCAGACCCTGTGTGTTCCCACAAGCAGCCCCCGCTCCCTGCCGAGTGGGGTCCCTCAGGCCGCTGACATTCAGGGAGGCAGCCGAGGCAGCGCCAGGGTGTGGCCGTGAGTCTGCACAGGACGTTACCTCCCGGAGAAGCCATTGATGTGGCTCCAGCACAGTCCTCTCTGCTGCGGCTTGCTTGGTCGGTGTCCCTTGCTCCCCTAGAGCGCCATCTTTTCTGTTATTAAACCTTGGCTCAGGAATCTGGGAGGCAAGGCCCGGTGGCGGTTGGGGTGGGCCCCACCTCTGCCCCATCCAGCTGACCTGTGGGCCTGCCAGTGGCTGGGCTGGCCACGCCACACCGTTGTCGCCCCCAGCAGGTGCAGTCTGCATCTGCTCTTTTCCTCCCCCGCCGCCCTCCAAGCTGGCCCAAGTGCGGTGGCGTCCCCATTCTGCCTGGGGAGGGGCCTGAGTCCTCCCCGTCTCTCCCGAGCACCCGGCTCTTCTGTGTTAGAGCTTTGTTCTGGCCTGCTCCCACTCTTAGCACCATCCTGCAGCTCCTTCGGCTGCCGGCGGAGTGTGTGTGCTCTCTTTGTTTGGAGGTGCTTGCCAAGTGCAGGTTGATGGGTGATGGGGAAGTGCTGGTATGCCGGGTGGCGTCTCTGCCGTCGAGAAGCTTGGATGTTGGTGGAGGAGCTGGACATGCACTGATGATCCGTGTGAGAGGCTTCCCGGCAGCAAGATATGCTGCCAAGAGTCTTAGGGCTGGGTAGGGGCTGGCGGCAGTGTGGGGCTCTTTAAACTCCTGGGCAGGAGTGTGTGTTGGGGGGCATGAAAGGCTGTGGTGGGCTGGGCCCCTGAGCCGTGGCATCCTGGCACTGAGTCTGGACTTCCTTCTCTTTGTGGCGGGGAATGTGGGGTTTGCTCTGGCTGCTCCTAGGCCGGGTGAGAGAATGGGCAGGAGAGCAGGGGCAGGGGCCGTGGTTGAGGTCTTATGAACAGACTGGTCGAGAGAATGGAGTCGGGCGGCTCCTGGGAGGTGGCCCTCAAGCCTAATGCACAGCGGTGTCTGCCGCTGAGCTGGGAGAGACCGGGGCGGGTGCTGGGCTGGCATTTCATGCATCCGCTGGTGCCGCCATTCAGGTCTGAGTGGGCACTTAGGTGCTGCCAGCAGAGCTCCAGGAGGAGTCAGGGCCGTGAGGACTTTCACAGCGAGCTGGCAGGCTGCCCAGAGGTCGGCTCCTCTGTGAGTGGAGCCTGGGTTCCCCCAGTGCAGGGGTGAACACGAGGAGGGGCCCACCGAGGACAGGAGATTGTGATGGGGTGTTGCTCCTGAGTTCGAATGATGGAGATCCAGAGGCCACGGGATTAAACGGTTTCTGATGGAGGGTGCTGGCTGCCCACCCAGGGGTTATGAAGCAGTCAGGTGCACACAGCCTGACCCGTGGATCTGCCCTGTGCCAAGTGTTGATGGTGGGTAGGCAGTTTCTTGGGGGGACTGTTCAAGGAAGAGTAAGAGGTGAGGAAATGGAGACGACGCAAGGTGCTTCCCTGGGATTTTGCCTAGAGAGGAGCAGGGCAGTGACTGAGCAGCTGCCAGGCACGTGGCCCGGGGCGGGCTTTGCTTTTGGTTTGTGGAAGGTTTTAGAGAATGCTGGCCTCCAGGCAGGCCTGCTGTCCTCCAGTGTCATCCCTGTTCCTGCCTCTGTCTCTCGCTGTCAGTGGCTGCTTCACGGTATGTTCTGTCTCTCACCTTCACGTGCCCCGGGGCCCTGCATGTCTCTGCCCCCGTTTGAGCCACGGGAGTCCCTCTGGGCTTCCCGCAGAGCCCTCGGAACACGGCTGCTTGTTGGTTGTGAGGCTGCGACAGAATTGCACACGCTTGACGTCTCCCATCCTCTCCTCCCAGGGGCTCAGATTCCAGAGGAGAGCGAATCTTGCTGACTGATTTCCAAATGGGATTGGCCAGAGCGGTGCAGGTAGTGGGAACTCCAGGTCTTTGTCCAGTGGTTCATGTTGCCCTTCGTCATTAAGTCAAATTCCAAAGCCCCGGGAGGTTGTGAAGGTTTACTCGCCCCTGACAGGAACGAGACCCAGGGACTTCTGCCCCACCAGGCATCCTCGGTGTGGGTTGTATTTAGAGATGGGCCTGGACAGGGGCCACTTTGGGCAGCCTTGGTTGCAAGTCCCTTCCCTTCTGGGTTTCTCCTCGTTGCCCTGAAGCTTCAGGTTCATCCTTGGTGGGAGATGATGGTACCCTGGCAAACAGAAGCCAGAACTGAGCAGGCAGGCCAGCCTGGCTCTGAGCACGAGCCCCCCTTCCTGGCCTCGAGAGCCACTGCTCAGGGCAGGCAAGGATTTGGGTCCCCGTGTCCTGGGCTGCCAGTAAGTGTGAAGTATCTGGAGGTTTCCGGTAATGGGGATGGACGTTTGCCGCTTCCAGGGGAATCTGTATCTGGGATCCATTTATTGTCGGTCTTAAGTCCTCTGGGAAAAGGAGGCTACAGATGGAGCCATCGTAGGGCAGTGGTGCCCAGAGGAGGGGGCCTCCCAGACACACTTCATGAGTGTAGAAGTTCACGAAATGGCTTTTGTCTTACAAAATGTGTCACTTGGCTGTGTGTGGTGGCTCACGCCTGTAATCCCGGCACTTTGGGAGGCCGAGGCGGGCAGATCACGAGGATAAGAGATGGAGACTATCCTGGCCAACATGGGGAAACCCCGTCTCTACTAAAAATACCAAAATTAGCTGGGCATGGTGGCACGCGCTGGTAGTCCAGCTACTTGGGAGGCTGAGGCAGGAGAATTGCTCGACTCCGGGAGGCGGAGGTTGCAGTGAGCCGAGGTAGCGCCACTGCACTCCAGCCTGGCGACTGAGCGAGACTGCATCTTAAAACAAAACAAAACAAAATGTGTCACTTTGTCCACGGAAGGAGCCTGCATGGAAGGGGCAGTGCCACGCGTGGACGCGCAGCACATAAAGCCGGGGTCTCAGGGCAGGGGCTGCCGCGCTCTCCGACCCTGCTCCGCCGGCCCCCAGGATCTTTGTGCATTGAAGCCTGCACGTGAGTTATATGCGCTTTTTGGTTGGCGTCTGTAGGCCCTGTCTCCAGCGGTCCCCGTTCACTGAGGCCGTAAACACGGCCAGGGGCCAGAGGGGCAGTCGGGGCTGAGAGGCTCTGTTCCTGTTTCCTCGAGACCGTGTGATGGTGTTCTTGATGAGAAATCCCTCATCGTGCTGGTGCCTCGTCTTGGAGTTGGGGCCTGGGATGCCCGTCAGATCCAGTGACATGACTGTCTTGGGCCACGGGTACTTTCAGTTTGCATTTAATTAAAAATTCTTATCAGACTTTTAAGGTTAGTTTTCAAAAAATGGCTTTTACAAAATAAAAAACATGAGCCAGGCGTGGTAGCGTGTACCTATATTCCCAGCCACTTGGGTGGGTTAAGGTGGGAGGATCGCTTGAGCCAGGGAGGTTGAGGCTGCAGTGAGCTATGATTGTGCCCCTGCACTCCAGTCTGGGCAACGGAGTAAACCTGCTCCAAAACAAAACAAAGGATTTTTACACTTCCTTAACTGCACAATATTCAGATTTCGGCCTTAGTTATGCCAAAAATGGAGAACTACTTAAATATATTCGCAAAATCGGTTCATTCGATGAGACCTGTACCCGATTTTACACGGCTGAGATTGTGTCTGCTTTAGAGTACTTGCACGGCAAGGGCATCATTCACAGGTAACCTCGGGGGTGGCTGGGTGGGGTTTGCAGGACGTCAGTTTAATGATCAGGGCCAGTGACCGTTTGGCTCACAGGCCACAGCCGATGCCCAGATGGCCCCCGCCCTTGAGGTCAGCCTGGTTGGAGTGCTCCCTGGATGGGTGTGACTGAGATGCCTGCCTATGCCACAGCCTGAGCGCCAAGGCGAGGCCGCACGTCCATGGAGCGCTGACGTGGAGAGGCTCTCCTGCAAATACCACATCAAATGGTCGCGCGTCTTTCTTGGCGAGCTAATGATTCTTTTCACCATCTTGACTGATGCTTTTTATCTTTTTCAGTTGTAGCTTCTGTGTGTACTTCTTTCTGGTCTCATTTTTCATGACTTTCTGATAAAGTCAGCTCAGAAGTGTGCATAGCTTTCATTTTGTGCGTTAAAAATGGTAGATTTTACTTCATTAAAAAGCTAATTAGAATGACGTGGAGATGTGAGGTGGTGAATCCCTACTGTGTACAGTCAACACTTGTTGCTTGTGAGCTTTAGGCCTGTAGCCCTGGTTGTCAGTCTGTAAGGATCATATGCATTCATTCGTTCATTTTGTTTTCAGCAAAATTTAGAGTATGTAATAATGTTGCTGTTTTAAGTATTTCTTCTCAAATGTGAAAATCTACTTTTACAGGGACCTTAAACCGGAAAACATTTTGTTAAATGAAGATATGCACATCCAGATCACAGATTTTGGAACAGCAAAAGTCTTATCCCCAGAGAGCAAACAAGGTGTGTGAGTTTTATTTCTAGCAGAGCCCGGCTCTGTGCTTCAGATGGAAAGCGACTTCTGAGGAGTGTGTTGCATTGTGTCATCTTCATCAGCGACTGAGGTGGGGATACCTTGGCTGTTCTCAAACAGATCTTGAACTTTCTCTGGGCAAGACCCTGCCACGCCAGCAGGTCTTCCTGGTGGGGGGGGGGGGGGCCCAGGCAGCGTGTGTTGGTGTAGAGCGGGAGGTCACTGGTTCATCCTCAGCGCCTGCTCTGGTTCATCCTCCCTACTCGTCTTCTGGACAGTGCAGGGGGCCACATTCGTACCCAGCCATCCGCGTGCAGGATGTGGAGCCGGTGTGGTCAGCTCCTGGCTCCTCCTGCCTGTATTGCAGGTAGTATCTGGGGGCGCACATCCCTGTACCTCAGTGCCCTCCCTCCGTTACCTGTCCGTCTGTCTCCCTGCTGGCCACGTGCATGTTTGTCATCACAAAGCCTCCGAGTCCTGTTCCCAGGGGTAGTTTCTAGCCTTGGACCATGTTGTGACAACTCCGTCGGAGACGTTGCTGAAAGTCCACTCGGGCCAGAGAAGTGGCCTAGGTTGTCTTAGCCGGCCGGGGGCGTCTCGATGCCCTTCAGGTGCTTATTGGGTAGAAATCACAAACTCTGGAGGTGTAAAGAAAGGCAGTTGAAATTCCGAAGACTGCTCCGGAGTGCTGGGTAGAGAGAAGATAAAGCCTTGGGATGAGGTTTGGGGAAGCTGAAGGCTGCTGTGTGCATTATAAGTGACCTTGAAGATGAACCTCGGGTGATTGCTGGAGTCTGTCTGGGTCAAGAGGCTGGGTCCAAGGGCCTCCAAGTGGTGCATGGGCCTCTGCCTGGGCTTGGGGTGCCCGTCAGAGAAAGGCCTCCATAGAGGGCTCTGTAGGGGTGAGAGGTGCTGGAGCCCGGTTTGGAGGGACGTGAGTGCAGGTTTGTTGGTGGAGGAAAGATTCAGACAGAAGTGACCGTGTTGTTGTAGCTGCTCTCGTGTGGAAAAGGGGAACCGTGAGCACAGAGCGGTGGTGGTTCTGGCCTCGTCTCCACGGACGGCCAGCCGGCCCCCAGTAGCTGCAGGAGAGCACAGCTGGGTGGAGAGCAGGCCCTTCAGCAAGGCAGGCCCTCCGGACTCAGCTCGGCTTTTCTGTTTCTTAGGAATTGGCCCTGTATTCTGTGTGCTGGGAGGTACCCAGCTGGTGCCTGTGGGGCCTCTCTCGGCACCTTGAGGTAGTTGCTCGTTTCCTCCACCGGGCCTTATCTTTCCCTTCCGGGCGTTTCCAGCCCTGTGTTTTCACACTCAGGGCTCTGGCTGAGATTCTGTCAATTGGTGCTTTCATCTCTGCACAGTCATGGAGGCCCTAAGATCTTGTCTTGGATCTGGGAACTTCTCTGAGAATCCTCAAACATCACCCTGGCTGTGCATGGGGGCTCACACCTGTAATCCTAGGGCTTTGGGAGGCTGAGGCAGGAGGATCGTTTGAGGCCAGGAATTTGAGACCAGCCACTGGGCAACATGGTGAGACTCCATATCTACAAAAAAGCCAAAAACCATCCTGGTGTGATGGCACACACCTGTAGTCCCAGCTACTCGAGAGGCTGAAATGGGAGATTGATGATGCAGTGAACTAGGATGATCCCACTGCACTCCAGCCTGGGTAACAGAGCGATCAACTGTTAAAAAATAGTAGTAATAAATAAAAAATAAAAGAAGCCTGTGATCCCGGCACTTTGGGAGGTCGAGGCGGGCGAATGACGAGGTCAGGAGATCGAGACCATCCTGGCTAACGTGGTGAAACCCCGTCTCTACTAAAAATATAAAAAATTAGCTGGGCGTGGTGGTGCGTGCCTGTAGTCTTAGCTACTCAGGAGGCTGAGGCAGGAGAATCGCTTGAACCCAGGAGGCAGAGGTTGCAGTGAGCCACGATCGTGCCACTGCACTCCAGCCTGGGCAACAGAGTGAGACTCCGTCTCATAAATAAATAAATAAATAACATCACCTTTTTGGGGCTAAGATTGAAACCAGCAATCAAGCCGGAGCCTCTTGTTTTCTAGGGTGGCTTAGTCCTGCTGCCGTCCGCTGCCTCTTGTAGCCCCGTTCCCCTCCCCGTCCAGTGGCATGCCGGAATGCGCACCTCCCGCCCAAAGCTGCACAAAGCCAGGGCGGTCTTCCTGGTGTTTCAGACATGCCCTGAAACCTTGATCTGTTTGACTCATTCCTGTTAAATAGTAACCGTCTTACTGACTGGTAATCCTATTTCTGTGTACACAGTGTAACCTCATCTCCCTCAGTGTTGTCTGTGACAAAGTTGAACCAAACAGGAACTTCTGTCTCGTAAGCTTTCTTAGGATCTGTCAGTGTCTTGCTGTCCTTGTGCTGACTTCCTGCCCAGAGATGAGCCCACAACATTCCGTGGGGTCAGGAGCGCTGCGGGCTGGCTCTGCCCACAGTCAGTCCCGGGAACCGCTCTCTGGGCTGTGCCCGCAGTCAGCCTCAGGAACCACCTCCCTGGGCTCTGCTCTGGGCGTTTTTCCCTTCATGTGGATTTTCTTTTTTTTTCCCCCTCCCTTATTCCAAGGCTTTATTTATTCATAATTTCAACTTTTATTTTAGATTCAGGGGATCCACGTGCAGGTTTGTTACGTGGGTAGATTTTCTTTAGAATCTGGTATTTGGCACAGGGATAGTCTTGTTGCCCTGTAGCCACTTAAAAAAATAGGCATTTAAGTGCGCTGATGAAATAGTGAAATAGCTTGGGCACAGTGGCTCACCTGTAATCCCAGCACTTGGGGAGGCGGAGGCAGGTCGATCATTTGCGCCCAGGAGTTTGAGACCAGCCTGGGGAACACGGCAAAACCTGTCTCCACGTAAGATAAAAAAACAAAAATTAGCTGGGCGTGGTAGTGCGTGCCTGTAGTCCCAGTTACTCAGGAGGCTGAGGTGGGAGGATCGCCTGAGCCTGGGAGATTGAGGCTGCAGTGAGCCGTGATCCTGCCACTGCACTCCAGCCTGGGCGACAGAGCAAGAGCCTGTCTCTGGAAAAGAAAGAAGAAATCATGAAATAAACCTTTGCTTTTTGGTAGCAGGAGGCTAAAAGTCTTTGCATCATTGTAAACCAGGGCCGGTTGCTTGTGTGTATAGATGAGTTGGTGGTTCTTTTCCCCTTCTTTGAGGAAAAGGAAAAAACTACAATTTATGTGGAGGATTAATTTTAGTAACTTATTTTCTGTTTGAGGTAGTTCAGTATCTTGGAATTTATTCCTGCGTTGACTTCTTTTGTGCAGAGATGGCTTCCCCAAAACATCTTCAAATCTAGAATAAAAGTGTTGATGGGAGCAAGGCATAGCGAGGTTCCTTACCTGTGCAGCAGCTGTGCCACGCCCTCCTCCTAGAGGGAGGCAGGTTTTCCCATGGTTCCTGTGGGGTGGGTAGGGTGGCCCCCGTATCTGCAGGGGGAGGTGGTGGGAGGTGGAGCAGGGCAGTGGTGTGGGCTTGGGAGATTGAGGAGGACCTCCTGGCAGAGAGGACTTCTGCCTCCTCTCCTTGCACAGGAGCCTGTGGATGTATCTTGGTGAGGGCAGCTGACTCAGAGTAAGCTTCTCACCTGGGCTGTCTCTGGCCTGTGCCCTCTGTGCAAGAACCTCGGGGAGCTCGGGGTGTCCTTGGAGGTTCAGACTTGGAGTGGGGTTTGGAAACCTGTGTTCTGACCTGTGCAGGCCTTTCTGGTATGCAGCCAGGTGTGGAGGCACCACTCACCAAACAGGAAGGAGAGGAAGGCCGCAGGTGTGGGCGGGGCTGGCTGGAGAGGGTGGACGCTGTGGACTTCAGGTGTGGACGGGGCTGGCTGGAGAGGGTGGACGCCGTGGGCTTCAGTCACTACAGTGGCTCCTCTGTCCCCATCTGTGCATGGCCCTCGTCCAGACCCTCAGACCAGCTGCCATTGCGCCTCCCACTGTGCTGCGGACTCCAGACGCTCTCCTGAGGGCCACAGCTGCCTTGAGCTTGCCGCCATTCTAGCTTAGGCTGGATCACCCACCGCCGGCACAGAGAGGAGCTGCCTTCAAGATGGATTTTCCTGCATGATGGAAAGTGGAATTTGCCCAATAAGAGGGAGTCCCCATTCTCCCGTCACCAAGAGCAGCTCTTCCCATCTTCCCATGGTTTATTTTGGTCTTTTCCAGATTGGCATTCATTTAGGATTGGCTATGATGCATGGGGCTGGGGAGAATTACTGCTTATTGTAAAAAATCCACTCGGTGCTAGTGACCTGATGCCCAGCATCCTCAGTCGGTTTTCCCTGTAAAAATTCCAGTAGGTATTGCTAAAATACAAATCTTTTTAAAAGCGTAACCACAATACCATACTGTTTGATACATAAAAATGAACAGTAATTGCTTAATATCTCAAAGTGTCCAGTCAGAGTTATATTTCCAGTTGTCTCATGTACATCATAATGTTTTGTTGCTCACTTGAACAGGATTCAAATAAGTTTTGCACAATTTCATTTTTTAATTTTTTCTTTTTCTTTTGCCATTAAGTACTCTGTGTCCAAACACATGTATTTTAATCTGTAGCTTCCCCCATTTTTATGTTTTCCCTTGCAGTTTGTTGAAGAAACAGGTCATTTGCATCTGTGTGGCGTTGTGGAACATGGTCCTCTCTCCTGGCCACTACATCACATTCAGAGTTGATTCTCCCCTCCCTGTTCAGAGACTGGTGGTGGGTGTTCTTTATCCGGCATCTCTCTGTGACAGCAGCAGCATTCGTGGCCATAATTGGCGTAAATTCATTAACTCATTAGAGAGTGCAGAAAGGTCACAGCCTGATACATTCATGAGATGGAATTCATTAAAGAGAAACTTCTCCCCAGCAACTTTTGGGTTAACTCGTGGTATCATCTGTAAAGGAAAAGTAGGATAGATGCTTCTTTCCCCTTTTCATGCCATTTTTGAAAACCACAAATTGGTTCACCATTCTCTTCCAATGATGGTTAATTCATTAAAAAGTTATTACCCCTTCCTCACACCATACACAAAAGCTCACTCCAGGGCCAGGCACGGTGGCTCACACCTGTAATCGCAGCACTTTGGGAGGCTGAGGCGAGTGGATCACCTGAGGTCAGGAGTTCGAGACCAGCCTGGCCAACGTGATGAAACCCTGTCTCTACTAAAAATACAAAATTTACGGCTGGGCGCGGTGGCTCACGCCTGTAATCCCAGCACTTTGGAAGGCCGAGGCAGGCGGATCACCTGAGGTCAGGAGTTGGAGACCCACCTGACCAACCTGGTGAAACCCTGTCTCTACTGAAAATACAGGTGTGTTTTTAGCTAGGTGTGGTGGTACACGCTTGTAGTCCCAGCTACTCAGGAGGCAGGAGAATAACTTGAACCTGGGAGGTGGAGGTTGCAGTGAGCCGAGATCCACACTATTGCACACCAGCCTGGGCAACAAGAGCAAAACGTCATCTCAAAAAAAAAAAAAAAAAAAAAGATTAGCCAGGTGACTCCTGTAATCCCAGCTACTTGGGAGGCTGAGGCAGGAGAATCGCTAGAACCTGGTAGGCGGAGGTTGCGGTGAGCCAAGATCACGACACTGTGCTGCAGCCTGGGCAACAGAGGAAAACTCCATCCCTGTGCCTCCCATCTCCCCGCCTCACCAAAAAAAAAAAAAAAAAAGGTGACTCCAGGCTGGCATGGTGGCTCACGCCTGTAATCTCAGCACTTTGGAAAGCTGAAGTGGGCGGATCACTTGAGGTCAGGAGTTCGCGACCGGCTGCCCATCTCTAGTAAAAATACAAAAATTAGCCAGGCATGGTGGTGTGCGCCTGTAATCCCAGCTATTTGGAGTGGGGGCTGAGGCAGGAGACTCACTTGAACCTGGGAGACGGAGATCGCACCACTGCGCTCCAGCCTGGGCGGCGGAGTGAGACTCCATCTCAAAAACAGTTCACTCCGAATGCATTAGAGGTCTGAATGTAAGGGCGAAAACTATGACACTCTTAGAAGAAATTATAGGATTAAATGTGACAATTGGGTTAGGCAATGTTTTCTTAGATACACTGCCAAAAGCATAAGCAACCAAGAAAAGGATGAGTTAGATTTATATGAAGTTTAAGTACTTTTGTGCTTCAAGTGATATCACGAAAGTGAAAAGACCCACCAAATAGGAGACACGATCTGCTAATCATCTATCTGATAAGGGACTTGTATCCAGAATGTAAGGAACTCAGAGGGAGAAAAAAAAAATAAAGCACGGAACAAAGGGTATGACTAGACATTTTTCCAAAGGAGAGATAAACAAATGGCCCATAAGCACATGCAAAGTTCTTCAACATTATTAGTCATTAGGAAAATGCAAATCAAAACCACAGGGTGATACTACCTCACACCCACTAGGATGACTGTGATGAGAAGACAGATAATAACAAATGTTAGCAAGGATGTAGGGGGACTGGAACCCACATATGCCGTGGGTGGGAATGTCAGATAGTACAGCTACTTTGGAAAACAGGCTGGCAGCTCCTCAAAAGGAAATAGAATTACCATATGACCCTGCAGTCCCACTCCTAGGTATGAACCCAAAAGAAATGAAAACACACATTCAGACAAAAACAGGTGCTAGAATGCCCACAGCATCATTCACGGTAGCCCAAAGGTGGAAACGACTCGTGTCGTCAGATGAGTGGATGAGCGAGTGGCGTGTCCACACAACGAGGGAATCTTCTCCAGCCCTAAGGAGGGATGAGGCACCCATGCACGCTGCCATGCAGATGGGCCTTGAAAACGCTGCCCTCAGTGAAAGCCTGCCGGGATCTGAGAAGGGATGGCATTGAGTCTAGAGATGAGCTTACGAGGCGTTACCATTGTTAACCCATGTTAAGTCTTCTGAGCCGTCACCGTGGGATGTCTTTCTGTTTATTTAGATCTTTCTTTCAAAAACACTTTGTAGTTTTCAGAGTATAAGCTTTATGCTGCTTTTGTTACATTTATTCTTATTTATTTTTAATGTTATTCTAAATAGAGTTATTGGCTGGGCACGGTGGCTAACACATGTAATCCCAGCACTTTGGGAGGCCAGGGTGGGTGGATCACCTGAGGTCAGGAGTTGGAGACCAGTTGAGGTGGGAGGATATCGCTTGAACCCGGGAGGCGGAAGAGGTTGCAGTAAGCTGACTTCACACCACTGCACTGCAGCCTGGGCAACAGAGCGAGACTTTGTCTTAGGGGGGAAAAAAAAAAATAGAGTTGTGAATTTTCTTCCCTTTTTTTTCTTTTTGTGTTTTTTTGTTTTGAGATGGAGTTTCGCTCTTGTTGCCCAAGCTGGAGTGCGGTGGCGCGATCTCGGCTCACCGCAACCTCCGCCTCCCAGGTTCAAGCGATTCTCCTGCTTCAGCCTCCCGAGTAGCTGGGATTACAGGCGCACACCACCACGCCCGGCTAATTTTTTGTGTTTTTAGTAGAAACGGGGTTTCACCACGTTTATGGATAACATGGTCTTGAACTCCTGATCGCAGGTGATCCGCCTGCCTGGGCCTCCCAGAGTGCTGGGATTGTGAATTTCATTTTCGGGTTGCTCCTGGAAATTGTGCGGAAATGCAGTTGGTTTTTCCTGCCCTGCACCCTGCTGAGCTCTCGTTAGTTGTAATAGCTTCTCAGTGGAGTCCGCAGGACTTTGTGCACACAGGATCCTGTCATCTGTGATTCGAACTAGTTTTATTTCTTCCCTTTCAACCTGGCTGCCTTTTGTCTTCTTCCCTAATTGTCCTGGCTGAGACCTCTAGTTCGGTGTTGGCTGGATGTGGTGAGCCGGGCGCCCTGGTCTTAGGGAGAGCGTGCGGTTTTTGGCCATCGAGCATGATGTTGGCCGTAGGCCGTGCGTGCCCTCTGTCAGACTCTGGGCCCTTCCTTCTGTGCCTCGGCTATTCCATATTTTTGTCCTGTAGAGGTGGGGAATTTCTGTTAACTGCATTTTCTGCATCTGTCGAGATGATCCTGTGTTTTCCTTAGTGCTTTATTCTAATGAGATGCAATGCATTGCTTTTTGTATTTTGAACCAACCTTGCACTGTGTCATACATCCTCTTGGTCATGGTGCCTAGTCCTTTTTAGATGTTGCTGCATTTGGTTTGCTGGTGTTTCGTCCAAAGGGTAGTCACATTTTGTGGAGCGTTTTTCTGTGCTGCTTTGTGGGTTTAGGGATGAGATGGCAGCTGGCACCCTTGGCTTTGAAGAGAGTGTGGGTGTCTCGTGAGCTCAGGATCACTTCTTCAGATCTTCCCTCCCACTGCCCCTCCAAGTATGACTGGCAGATCTGGGGACTAGGGGTGGTCCATGGAGTTTCTTTGATGAGGGTGGAGACAACAACCCGGCCGAGACCCCACTGTCTCTTTCCCCGGCGTCGGTAGTCCCGTGGCGTGCGGGGGCAGCAGCAGCCAGTGTGGGGCTCTGGGCCTGAGTTTCCAGCAGCTGGAGAGGCGTGAGCTTTGGCCAGTCTCTGAGCTCCCAGGGAGAAGTAACTAGGTGGTCTCCGAGGTTTCCTAACCCTCTGTCTGGGGCTCTCAGCTCGGATGTCACAGATAGAAGTCAGGGGATCTGTGAGGCTGGATAGGAGGAAATTACTAATTTTCACTAACCTTTCAGCAAAGCGTACCGTTTCCTTCCATTATGAACATCAGCAACAAACGTCTGTCATCAGAAGTCACAGGTGTTCCCATGTCCTGCTGCAGGGGTCCCATCACGGTAGTGACGCCATGCCAGTTGTGCCGAGCACCGCTGCCGGGTTACTGCGGCGTGACCTGCTGCTGTGTCACGCGAGTCACATATTACTACATCACAGATCCATTGCTTCAATAATTTGATAACGTGTATTGGATTATAATTGCTTTCTCCTATAGTCCTGTGTATTTTATGCATTTGGAACATCATTCCGAGGGTAGCCATCTTCACGCTGTAGCGGCACTGTTTGTCTCTAGATTAAACTAAGGACAGACGTCCTTTTCCAAGGGGGTGACTTTGCGTATGCCCAAGGCTCGGAGTCACACCTTTAGGAAGGTGTGGCAGAGGAATCGAGGGTGAGGGTGGGCAAGCCCTGAGGAAAGAAGGGAGGGTGGGAAGACCCTTAGGGAGCTAGGAGGAGCTGAGGTTGGAGAGGGCAGGGAGGGATTCCGGGAGATCCAAGCCCATAGCTCGCTCGCAGGAAGCTTAGAACAGCAGCAGCAGCAGCAGCAGCAGCAGCGAGGGTCCTACCAGCACGGCGGCTCACTATGTAGCGCTCATCCGAGAGACGGGGTGGGTGTTGGCCTCACAGACTTGCTCTGTGCACACTGTGGGTGTTTGAAAACACGTACGGCTCCGTGTGCTGCCCGACAACCTCAGTCATTTAATTATGCGTTATATACATCTCTCCAGAGGAAAAATCATAGACTTTTTAATAATGGCATTTTAAAAAGTACAAGTCACAAAAGCAACGCTCGATTATAGTAAAGAACGGAGACGCTGAATATGTAGGTGGAGCAAGTGGCATCCCGTCCTGCCAGCAGACGCGGCCCTCGTCGCTGTGCCACGCCGGACGCTGAAGGACAGAGCATGGAGAGGGAGCCGCAGGGTCGGGGAGGCAAACATCTTTGTGACTTCTGATGCTCATTGGAAAATTGCCCCCAGAAGCGATGCCATTTGACAGCCCCACCCGTAGCGCTGCGTCTGTCCCCTCAGATCCCTGCCAGCGCTATGTATTTTTATTCTTTTTTCCCTTTGCCAGTGAGATAGGCTGTCGTGTTTTAATTTGCATTTCTTTGATTCTTTGCAGGGTTGAATGGCTTCGTTTGTTTTTGGCTCTTGGTTTGGTTTTCTTTGCTCTAGGCCGGCGGGGGCGGGGTGCGTGTTTGCGGATGTCCTTGGTGTTCTTGGCAGGATCATTGAGGGTCCCGGCAGGATGCAAATGCAGCCATGAAGTGTTTGTTTTTTGTTTATTATTTGAGACAGGGTCTGGCTCTATTGCCTAGGCTAGAGTACAGTGGCGCCATTGTGGCTGACTGTACCCTCAGCTTCCTGGGCTCAAGCGACCCTCCTTTCTCAGCCTCCCAAGTAGCTGAGACTAGAGGTGCACCACCGTGCCTGGCTAATTCTTGAAATTCTTTCTAGACACGGAGTCTCACTATGTTGCTCAGACTGGTCTCAAACTCCTGGCCTCGAGCAGTCCTCCTGCCTTGGCCTCCCAAAGCAGTGGGACTGCAGGGGTGAGCCACCGCACCTGGGCAGTCATGAAGTCCGCAGAAAAGTCATTCACTGAAGGGAATGAGTCCCCGCAGCAGAGGCTGTGAGGTTCTCTCAGCCTGGCCAGAGGAGGGCAGGTGGGAGGGACCACTCAGAACCAGCCCACGGGCAGGGCCGGCGTGGACGGCAGCTGCGTGGTGGCCCCGGGCCAGCTCGTGCTGTGGCGCTGCTCCGTCACAGCTCCTCTATGGAGGAAGGCCCTTGGGCTGGAGGCCTGAGTCTTGTTCCCTTTGCAGCGCCTCAGCTCCCAAGCTGTTTGTGATGGAAAGGAGGTTGTTTCTGGCCTGCAACTGTTTATTGTGTGCCTGAGCACGTCTGGATACCCCAGGTCCTGCAGTGAGCCAGCCAGCGCCGTGTCCTCATGCCCGCCGTTGAGCGGGCGCCACCGGCAGAATGTGCTGGCCATTTGTGTGCAGCTCGCTGTCCAGGCGCGTGTCGGGTGGGAGCGCCAGGGTGCAGGGCGCCGGTGTCCAGGGTTCAGGCAGGCGTCTTTGAGCCGGTGAGCCGTGAGCCAGTCCCGGTGAGCCCTGGACAAGTCTGGCTCCTGGGGGTGCATGGTCCGCCATGTGCAACACCCACCGCGCAGCCCTTGATTGTCGCAGATCGTGAGTCCGAGTGTGACCTTCTCTCTCCTCTGCAGCCAGGGCCAACTCATTCGTGGGAACAGCGCAGTACGTTTCTCCAGAGCTGCTCACGGAGAAGTCCGCCTGTAAGAGGTAACCACTTTCATCTAAGCCGTACTTCCCTTTTCCTTAACATAGAAATTAATATTTGAGAGAGTGAATTTGGTGGCCTTTAAGTAGCTAAGCATACTTGGAAATAAATTAGCATTTCGCATTTTAAAGCGTATTTTTCGTGGCGTACACACACGTGATACGTTAGTGTTGTATTCTAAGCTTCCTGGGTTTCCTGATGCTCTCTGGTTGCAGATTGAATCGTTTGGTTTTTTTTGTTTTTGTTTTTTGTTTTTTGAGACGGAGTCTCGCTCTGTCTCCAGGCTGGAGTGCAGTGGCGCGATGTCGGCTCGCTGCAACCTCCGCCTCCCGGGTTCAAGCAGTTCTCCTGCCTCAGCCTCCCGAGTAGCTGGGACTACAGGCGCACGCCACCACGTCCAGCTAATTTTTGTGTTTTTGGTAGAGATGGGGTTTCACGATGTTGGCCAGGATGGTCTCGATCTCTTGAGCTCGTGATCTGCCCGCCTCGGCCTTCCAAAGTGCTGGGGTTACAGACGTGAGCCACCATGCCCAGCCTAATCGTTTCTTTGGGAAAAACTATTGAGTGAGGAAAGCGTGGCTGCCGTGGGCACACAGCCCAGGCTTCCTTGGGTGCTGCTCCCTGTCGGGGTGGAGGGCGGGGAGCCCGGCCTTAGGGTTGCTCGGCCACACACCAGCTGCAGTGGGACAGGGTCCCGCAGAGCGCAGGGAGGCCCTGGAGGGTGCGGGTGTGGGAGGGAGGAGGCGTCCAGCAGGCATGAGGGTCTTTGAGAGACACAGCTGGGCCTTGGTGGCAGCCTCCATAGTGAAAATGAAAAAAGTGCAGATGGTACAGGGGCTGCAGGGCCGGTGCGGGTCAGGGAAGGGGAGAGCGGAGAAGCCCAGCCAGGGGACCACCGGCGGTGTGGGGGAGGTTGTCC
The DNA here is from genome assembly GCF_028885625.2 of Pongo pygmaeus. Classification (NCBI taxonomy): domain Eukaryota; kingdom Metazoa; phylum Chordata; class Mammalia; order Primates; family Hominidae; genus Pongo; species Pongo pygmaeus. Next base: position 2,792,155 of record NC_072391.2, on the reverse strand, counting down.
AGGGAGCTGACGGCAAGGGTTGGTGAGAAGTCTGAGGTGCTGTCTAGGGTGGCTGGGAGGCAGGTGGCAGGCTGAGAGGCAGCATCAGAGTCTGGAGTTTCAAGTTTAGGGAGCAGTTTTGTGGAATGAGGGTGGGGCTGGGGTTCCTCCTGCCCCGGGCTAGTCAAGTGCTACTGAGGGCTGGGGTCAGCTTCGGCTGCTGGCGCTCTCGTGAGTCGACAGGACCACAGGAGTCCCACGCTGCCACTCTCCTGCTCCGCCAGGTTACAAGGGGCCACCTTCCTGGAGTGAAGTGAGGCACTCTGAGAGAATGAATGATTCTGGGGACGGCAGTTCCGGATTTCTGAGCTGGACAGCTTCAGGAAAAACTGTGGGAGGTGGGGCCATGGCACAAACGTGATGGGAGGGCGGAAAGGCTGAGCACTCACTCAGCGTCTCGGCCGTCTCCAGGCTTTTTCGGTTTTGTTCTTTTAACTTTTTTCAACCAGCAGATACTGAGTTCTCTTTTTATTATTATTCAATTATTTTTTAAATAGAGATGTGGTCTTGCTGTGTTGCCCGGTCTCGTCTTGAACTCCTAGGCTCAGGCGATCCTCCCATCTCGGCATCCCAAAGTGCTGGGATTACACGCGTTGAGACATGGCGGCCGGCCAGATACTGAGTTCTTAGCATGGCCAGACACTGCTTTAGGTCAGAGCTTCCCAACTGGAGTGATTCTGCTCCCCAGGGGACACTTGGCCCTGTCTGGACAGTTTTAGTTGTCAAAGCTGGAGCAGGGGTACGGCTGGCATCCAGCAGGGGAGGCGAAGATGAGCTGCTCAGCATCCTGCGGCGCAGAGGACAGTCCCTCCCACAGGTGGAGGGCGCGATGTACCCGGCTTTCAAAGTGCGTGTCGTCGCCACCTAAGAGCTAGTGTTTCCTTGTTTGTAGATTTTACTTTCAGGGTGGAGGGCCACTTTAGCATTGGTGCAGAAAGATCTCCCAGCTCTACAAATATACGCATAGGATCCTGCCCTCTGCGAAAAAGGAGGAATGTGTGTTCACATTTTCTCGTTTGGGCGTTTCAGGTTCTCTGGAGGGATAGGCACTGAACGGGTCATGGTAGTTGTCTATGGGGTGCGGGAACAGGATTATGAGGAAGGCGTTTCTGCATCTCTTTTTATGCTTTTGAATTTTTTAATCATGTGATATTAAACATAGTTAAGAACCTTTATTATAAAGAATTGAAAGAGGCCGGGTGTGGTGGCTCACGTCTGTAATCCCATTACTTTGGGAGGTTGAGGCTGGCAGATTGCTTGAGGCCAGGAGTTCGAGACCAGCACGGCCAACGTGGCGAGACCCTGTCTCTACTAAAAGTAACAAAAAGTAGCTGGGCCTGGTGGCGAGCGCCTGTAGGCCCAGTTACTCAGGAGGCTGAGGCGGAGGCAGAGGTTGCAGTGAGCCGAGATTGCGCCACTGCATTCTAGCCTAGGTGAGAGAGTAAGACCCTGTCTCAAAAAAAAAAGAAAAAAGAAAAGAGAAATCATTTATGAAGAGTTCTTAGAAAATAAGTCTCCAAACCCACTTATAGTCACAGATAATAATTGGGCGTACAGGTATATGTCTTTCCAGTTATTTTTTCTGTGCGTTTTATAGCTGTTTGCGTGGCTTTTATGCCATTCGAGTCACGCTGGACAAGCGCTCTTGAGCCCTGCGTGATTATATAATGGGCACTTGCCCAGGTCATTTGAATGACCTGTGGGTGTGTCTTGATCAGTGTGTGGTTTTCTGTCGCATGAACAGATTGTGGTTCATGGGCCTGTTTCTGTACTGTTGTGCGTTGAAGGGGTTTCCATTGATTCACACACTGGCGTGTGTCTGATGCGCCACCCAACCTGCATGGGCAGGAGGAGGTCTCTTTGCCTGGGGTCGGGGTGGGGGTGTCCTGTTGTCCCTCTCGTGGGCGAGACGGGGTCTGCTGGGCTGAGTGGGGGGCCGCCCTGAATTCCTCGGTGTGGATTTCAGGAAGTGGCATGACTTGGTCTAACTGAACGTTTATTTGATACACCCTTGGTACATGTGTCTTCCAGAAGTGTAATACTGGCTTCCCCTTCTATTTTTGTATCATATTAAAAATATATATAAATTCTAAAGTAAGTGTTTATGATAAAACATTGGATAATTCACAGAGGTGAAAAGCTACCCCCAGAATCCCTTTCTGCGTGAATTCCACGCTCTGGAGAGGACCCCGTGAGGGTGCCAGGCACAGCTCTGCCCCCGGCACCCCTCTTCTCTCTGCTGCTTCCACACTGAAAGGCGGAGGCTCTGCTGCCTGTTTTGTTTTGTCGCTCCCCATTTTAACTAAACACTAAAGAAAGTCCAGTGTGAATGTTGCGGTCATTCATTTCGCCTGTGCTGCACTTTCCTGCCCCTGGCGAGACCTCCGCCAGCGCTGACCGGAGGGCGCTTCCTTCAGCTCTCTGGGTTGTCTTACTGGAACAGGGTCAGCCCCGTTCTCTCCCATCCTGCCCCCTGCCTGGTCTGTAGCCACGTGGTGCCAGGAGTGAGCTCTGCTCTGCTTCAGGATGACAGGTGTGTGTGGACGTTGGTAAGCCCTGTTGGAAGACGCGAAGCTTTGGGGACAGCTGAGCGACCGCCGGTGCCTGCCGCGTGCAGACCCTCTGGGCCCAGGCCGCGGGGAGGCTTCTCCAGAGGGCGGGTTCCCCACCCTCACACGCAACTGGTCTTAAAGAATAGAAGTGCATTAGAGGTGAAACTGGGGCTGTGGAGACAGAGTGGGAAATGGACTGGGCATGTCGCTTATATTTTACACATGTCTTTGTTTCTTTTCCTCTTACCTTAAAGTTCAGACCTTTGGGCTCTTGGATGCATAATATACCAGCTTGTGGCAGGACTCCCACCATTCCGAGCTGGGTAAGGAGACGGCGTTGCCTGGGCCTTGGAGCCTGTTGGGGTGCACCCCACCGGCCGGCAGTCCCTCCCAGCAGCGAGGTGGGTGGGGGAGGGCAGCACTGGGTGCCGTGCCGAGGTGGGGGGCTCTCGGCGTGCGGGGCCGGGGTGCGTTTGCCGTGCTGCGAGGCCGGGGCGCTCATCCCTGCGTGTGGAGGCTTCTGGGACCCTGCCTGGGATGACTTTTTGTTTGTTTGTTTGTTTTTTTAATTTTTACAGAAACGAGTATCTTATATTTCAGAAGATCATTAAATTGGAATATGACTTTCCAGAAAAATTCTTCCCTAAGGCAAGAGACCTCGTGGAGAAACTTTTGGTAAATATTGTGAATTTCCTTTTGGAAAGGTGATCCGGGACACCCTGAGTCCTCTGAACCTGCTTTCTGAGTGGCTTTCCTGGAGGCTCCTGTGTTCACAAAAAATGGTGTTCTTAGGGTTAACAGTGAGTGTAGATAATTACATGTCATCTCGCCAGGCACATTGGCTCACGCCTGTAACCCCAGCACTTTGGGAGGCTGAGGCAGGCGGATCACCTGAGGTCAGGAGTTTGAGACTAGCCTGGCCCATATGGTGAAACCCCGTCTCTAGTAAAAATACAAAAATTAGCCGGGCATGGTGGCGGGCGCCTGTGATCCCAGCTACTTGGGAGGCTGAGGCAGGAGAATGGCGTGAACCCGGGAGGCGGAGGTTGCAGTGAGTCGAGATCGTACCACTGCACTCCAGCCTGGGCGACAGAGCAAGACTCCGTCTCAAAAAAAAAAAGACGAAAACAAAAACCCAAACCTTTTGAGTACTTATTTTCACTTCTCAGTATCTGCTGGAGAGTACCCTGTACTGTTCCCCGCCCCCCCGCCCCCTCCATCTACCACAGAGCAACTGGACCGGGAGGCAGGCCCTGGGATCCTGTGCTGCCTCTCAAGGCTCGGCCCCTTTCCTCGCACATGTGAAAAGGAATCTCAGTCTCAAAATACAATGAACAGCAGCAAGGATTCTTTTACAGTGTATAGTTAAAAATCCTAAAACAAGAAAAACTGAGTAATTAGCAAAGAGAGTGAATCATCACTGGGACCAGCACGCTCCTGCGGTTGTGGAGTGGGTGTTGCTGGGACCCTCGAAGGCCGCAGAGCTGTCTCCTCCAGGGACTGATCAAGCCCACACCCCAGCCCAGGGGAAAGAGGTGAGACAGGTTGGGAGAAGCCAGTGGCTGTGGAGCCTAGCGATCCTGGGGCCACCTGCAGAGGGGCAGGACTGACCCCGCTCCTAGAGTCGTGGTAAGGGGGGACGTCCAGGGCCAAAAGCACAGGAAGGTCAGGAAACAACTGTTTCTGGAATATAAACTGATACACCTTTCCCAGGCTAACCTCTCTTCTCTGTTTTACCTGGGCTGGTCTTTCAAATTTTCACGTAGCTGACTCTAAAGCTGAAATGTACAGATGTCACGAACTAGGGTCTACGGCCATCTGCGCTGTCATAACGCCAGTCGCTCCAGCACCAGTAACTTAAAATGCTGTGCAGTGTTGAGCAAATGCTAAATGGTACAGTAATTTCCGTTTTTTTTTTTTAAATTTTAGTTTCTTTTATTATTCCTGCTACAGTAATTTCCTGTCAAGAATCAGGCACTTGGAAATCGAAAGGGACTTATAATGAGATGAGATAAATTTTTTTTTTTTTTTGGGAGATGGAGTTTTGCTCTTGTCGCACAGGCTGGAGTGCCATGGTGCGATCTCGGCTCACTGCAAACTCTGCCTCCCGGGTTCAAGCGATTCTCCTCCCTCAGCCTCCCGAGTAGCTGGGATTACAGGCGCGCACCACCACGCCCAGCTGACTTTAATATTTTTACTAGATACGGGTTGTCGCCATGTTGGCCAGGATGGTCTCGAACTCCTGACCTCGGGTGATCTGCCCGCCTCAGCCTCCCAAGGTGCTGGGATGACGGGCGTGAGCCACCGTGGCCGGCCGCCAGATTTGGGTTTCTTTGGTCGGAATCACGTTTTCACCCTGGCAGTGACTTGTCTTGATTGTTACTTAAGGTTTTAGACGCCACAAAGCGGTTAGGCTGTGAGGAAATGGAAGGGTACGGACCTCTTAAAGCACACCCGTTCTTCGAGTCCGTCACGTGGGAGAACCTGCACCAGCAGACGCCTCCGAAGCTCACCGCTTACCTGCCGGCCATGTCGGAAGACGACGAGGACTGCTATGGCAATGTAAGCTGGCCGGGATGGCGGGCGAGGCGGGTGGCACTGGGTCCTCCGTGCACTGGGCTTCATGCCCGTGCGCCAGACCCACGTGTGATTTGTAGCCGAAAGGGGAGGGTGTCTGTGCCACTGCGGCAGGCCTGCTGGTGGTTGTAGTCTTTGCTGCCGCGAGGCAGTGGCGGGTGATGTGCTGGGTGGGTCGTTTTTTCCTCATTTCCGTGGCCGTGGACAGGCTAGTGAGTTTCCACCCAGAGGGTGCTGCTAGAACCGGACACCGAGCACCCCCGGCACTGGCCCCGGGGTCCTACGTACGGGGCCTCCTGCCCAGGCCTGTCGCATCTGCGCTTGGCTTGGTGCTTGTACAACTGTGCGTCCAAGATGCTCCAGAACACTGCCTGTCTTTCCACAGAAATCCCCGAGTGTTGTGTGCTTGAACTTTTGGGACGTGGCGTTGGTGGGGACGCTGGTACCGTCTGCTTCAGTGCTGAGTAGGCTCTGAGGCTGCTGGTCTCCCAACTTGACCACAGCCATGGGGTCTTCAGCACGCTTTGCTCTTTAAGCTTCTCGTAGAGAACGTGGACCATGTGCCCAAGGGACCGAGGGTGTTGTGAGAGGCAGGCATGTCGCTCACTTCAGCCTTGTTTCCTCTGAGTTCCTCTTGCCACCTCCACCGTGACGCCCTCATACTTAAGTGCTGTTATCATGAGATCCGTTTTTCTGGTTTGACTTCTGTCGCCATGGCTTATTCTAACTGGCACCGTGTACGGAGTTCCACTTTCCGTGACTGAGGAAGTCCAGCTTTTATTTATTTGTTTTGAGACAGGGTCTTGGTCTGTCGCTCAGGCTGGGGTGTAGTGGCGCGATCTCGGCTCACTGCAACCTCTGCCGCTGTGGGTTCAAGCGATTCTCCTGTCTCACCCTCCCGAGTAGCGGGAACTGCAGGTGTGCGCCACCATGCCCGGCTCATTTTTGTATTTTTAGTAGAGACAGGGTTTCGCCATGTTGGCCAGGCTGGTGTGGATCTCCTGACCTCAAGTGATCTACCCGCCTCGGCCTCCCAAACTGCTGGGGTTTTAGGCATGAGTTACTGCGCCCAGCTGGGAATTCTAGATTTTATCTAAAAGTCATCCACAGCTAAATTTCTGCTAGTGTCAAAGTTTCCCAACACCCCTACCTGCTGTGTAATGCCCCTCATCCTCCCGACATCCTTTGAGCCCAAACTCTAAGGGAGCCAGGCTTGGGGAGCAGAGTCTGTGCTGCCTGATGTGGCCACCTGCAGCATTTAGGGACTGCAAACCTCCCTTAAGAGACTTAAGAGCAGATTCCACAGGTCCTGCCTCAGGGCTTCCTCATGGGTGGTCTTCATTCCTCCAGGACCCCAGAGGAACCCACATATGGGACATGGCAGCTCAGGACAGCACCCAGCCACCTACATGGGACAGGGCCACGCAGGATAGAGACGAGGAGACGAGGGCCTCAGAGTCACAGGCTTCCCGGCCCCGCATGGGTCCCGCACAGCCCCCTTCTCCAGCACCGAGGGCGTGAGTGGCTGCGTCAGGGGCGGGTTAGAGGCAGACCGGCGAACCCGGGCGGGCAGGGCCTTGGTCTGTGTCTAGCCCTCGTTTCTGAGCCAATCCCACTAGGGGCAGACTGAGATAAAGCGAAGCCTAGAACACAAGCGGCTGCCCAAGCGACCAGAGACAGCACATGTGAAAGACATTCCCTGCCAAAGAGACAGGAGTGGGCAGCATGGCTCGCAACCTCAGAGCAGGGGCAGGGCTGGGCCACAGCCCCCATCACTCCACGCCCTGTGTGAACTCGGAGGAGGCAGGCAGATGCCGAGGCCCACAGGCCCACAACAAAAACGGAGTCAGATGCTGCCCAGTGCAGACCGATGCACAGACACGGACCCGGGGGAGCAGGGCCACGCCCGCACGCAGGTGCCCAGAAACCCTCAGCCTTCACGGCGAGGCCTCGGGCTGTTCTGAGCCAAGCCAGCACTGCAGCACACAGGCAGGCCAGCCTGGGCCCAACGCGTGTGGGCGCCGTCCCTGCACCACGACCACTCAGGATGGAACACGGCAGCTGGCAGCAGCAGGCACAGCCCAGGTGATGGCACAGAGACACTCACCACCCTTGGGCTGTCCTTGAGGGAAAGCAGGCCAGGGAACCAGGGCCCTGAGGCACACCGTGGGCATCACCGGGCACGTGCCTCACACACCCGCTCAGACCACCTCAGTCACAGCAGGGAGGAGCCCCTCACACCTCTTGTGTCACCAGCCGGAGCCTGGACAGAGGGAGCCCTCCAAGAAGCTGCAGCCAGGGAGGACCCCCACACCCACAGGGTCCCCAGGCCTCCCTGTCCGGCAGCTGCGCTGCTGCCCGTGGCCTCAGCACCAGAACGTCAGCCCCAGCTTCAGAGTACAGGGCCTGCTCCTCCCTGGGGCCCCAGGCTGCAGGCATCTGTGTCTTAAGTGGGGCCCTTGGCACCTCTGTCGGGCCCTTGCCCCCAAAACTAAGGCACCTGTCCTCAAAACTTGGCTTACCTTCCTCCGCGAGGTCTTTGTTAATCACCAGCTTGCCATGTCTCAGGTAGTTCAGCACGGGCCCAAAGTAGGTGGGGTCTCTGTCGATTAAATAGGCGCCCGTTTCATCCTAAAGAGAGCAGAGCACGGTGAGTCCTCCGTGAGAAGCCGAAGGTTCCTGCAGGTCCACCAAGGTCCGGCCACCTCAGGAGGCTTCAGAGGCACCAGGTTACCCAGGCCTCTCCCCAACAGACCTGAGCCTGCGGCATCTCAGGAAACCCCTGACGGTGTGGCCACGTCCTCCCGCCTACAGCCTAACCCTGACCAGCCACCACCCCAGGTCTAAGTGAGTTTAAGTCTCTCCGTATGGAGACAGCCTGGCTCTGTGTACTCCAAGGTGAGGCCACTGTGCCCTGGACCTCTGTCCTCACAACTGCAAGACCTCTAGGAAAACACACACGAAAACCTCACCTAGATCCTCTCCCTGGGATGCCCTCGCGGGCAGGGCAGGGGCCTAGGGCTCAGCCTCTGAAGGACACCCCTGATGGCCACCAGCCTGGGCCTGCCCTCCTTGTGCCCAGGTCCTCCCCAGCCTACACGCAGGAATGCGGGGTCAGGGTGACAGGGGCTTCCTGCCAGGGGTGGAGAGAGCACCTTTCAGCAGGGGCGGCTGCCCAACAGGCCCGGAGCCAGCAGCAAGGGAGGCCTCGCTGTTGGGTGACCTGCAGTCAACAGCATCCGGGGCTTTCCCCGAGATCATCACTCACCACACAGAGCCCTCGCCCCGGCTCAGTGCTCACGGAGGCCGAGATGTTTACAAAACAGACCCCTCGGAAGGTGTCTCCACGCACCTGGGTGGAGGGACGCCTGAGAGGCACTGCCCCTGCTGCTACCACGGTCACTTCAATGTGGGCAGATGCCCTCTGAGGCCCGGGGTGCCCCACACATCACACCTTGCAGCCCCTTCCACAAAGCACAAGAGGCCCAGTGGCCCGGCTGTGAGCACAGGACGGGCGCTCAGGCGCCCCAGGCAGCCCCCATGGGGGAGACGGAGGAGGCAGTTTCTGTCCTGTCGGCTACACATCTGATGGGGGGACTGTGAAGCCGGCTCGGCCTGTCTTCCACACAGACTCAGACCTTCGGTGTGGCTCTGCTGGGGCAGCTCCTGTCTCCCCTCACATGCCTGCAAGGGTCCTGCTCCCACCTGCGAGCCACTCCCACAGGGGCCGGTGCCTGCGGGCGCCCTGGAGGGCGGGGAGCTGAGGCCTCCGTTGAGAAACACCGGCAGTCTTCACGGCAAGGCCCAGGGCCAAGCACTGGAGAGAGAAGCAACCCCACACCCCATTCGGAGCGGGAGCAGCCCCCTCACCAGATGGTGGCTCCTGTGGGGCCACGGGCAGGTGCTGGCCACGGGAATGCCAGGCTCGGAGATACGGGGAGGCCGAAGGTGTCTCCACCACAAAGCACGGGGCCACGCTAGGACCCTATTTTCATCCATGGACAAATCCTGCCATTTGGGTGCTAAGACCTGGGTGTACTGGCAGTGGGCTTGGTGCTGCTCTCATCACTGCACTCTTTTGAGGCTTTCAGTGTGTGATTTCCACATCCACAGCAAGTGCTAGGGTCTGAAACCAAGACTCCCCAAACCCACCAGGGTTCAGGTCTCGCTGAGGCCTGACTCACATGCATATACATGCAGGGTCTCAGTGCTCTGAGCTCGGGTGAGCCACGTGTTCCAGATCGGCCTAGTGCGTGCAGGGTCTACTCATGGCACCAGCTCAGGCGCAAGGGCCTTGGCAGCTCACTGCTGGTGTCAGGGATGTGGCTCAATGGCCTCCACCCTGATGCAGAAACAAAAATATGGAACATGGGAAATACAAAAACAAATTTCAGGATATAGTCCTAGGCTCACGGAGACAAAGGGAGCAAGGTCACCTCACAGGTGTTCAGAACAGTGCCTGAGCCAACCCAGGTAAGGCCCCTGTGCTGCCCACAAGGGCATCAGCAGCACCTGCCCAAGGAGGGAAAGATGCCTCGGCCCTGTCACACCTCTTAGATGGGTGAGGAGAGATGGCCCCGAAGCTGGTGAGATGCCGCGGGCCGGGCGTGGGGGTGCTCTTCTTTCTGGCTTTCCCGTGCATTCCACGGCTTACACAACCAGCACAGGCTGCGCTCGATTCTCGGGAAGGTCCGTGGTGTGTGTTTTTGTAAAATAGCACTAGTTGGCTGGGCGTGGTGGCTCACGCCTGTAATCCCAGCACATTGGGAGGCCAAGGTGGGCGGATCACGAGGTCAAGAGTTTGAGACCAGCCTGGCCAACATAGTGAAACCATCTCTACTACAAATATAAAACTTAGCTGTGTGTGGTGGTGCGTGCCTGTAATCCCAGCCACTTGGGAGGCTGAGGGAGGAGACTCGCTTGAACCCCGGTGGCAGAGGTGGTGGTGAGCCAAGACTGTGCCACTGAACTCCAGCTTCGGCAATAAGAACAAAACTCCATCTGAAAAAAGCCATAATTAAGACTTTTCTTAGCAAGTCATCTCCCTCATCTTCCCCAAACCTCGCTTAACTGGCATCTGACCTACTTGTGGCCAGGCCCAAGCTGGCACTGGGTGGGCGCAGCAAGCTGGGTTGACCCACCCATCTACAGGGGTCTCAGTCTTCAGCCGGAGCCACCTGCCGCAGGCCAGGCAGGGTGGTTTCCAAACCATAAAGGAGAAGAGGGATCCTGGGCACGCCAATATAGAGGAGAAGAGGGATCCTGGGCACGCCAAGAGCAGGAGTCAAGGTTGTCTCCTGGAGAGGAGGGCACACACAGTCTCAGGAGGTGGAAGAAGATCTCACAGACAGAGCTGGCTGCCCACTCCCCAAGTCCACAGGACAACCACAGACAGATGTCTGTTTAGGAGAGCAGCACTCAGAGAAGGCTGATAACGAGCCTGCCCACTCTACTCATCTCACCAGACTCTGGCTGCAGCTGTCTACCCCCCATGCTATCATCCAGCAAGCAAAGCACCAGGGGCAACGTGGGGATACCCCAGCCCTGGAGGGACAGGTCCCTAATGCAACTAGCAGCCTTGAAAATGGCAGTGAAGGGATGGGCTTGGTGGGTCACGCCTGTAATCTCAGCACTTTGGGAGGCCGAGGTGGGTGGATTATCTAAGGTCAGGAGTTGAAGACCAGCCTGACCAACATGGCGAAACCCTGTCTCTACTAAAAATACAAAAATTAGCCAGGCATGGTGGAGGGTGCCTGTAATCCCAGCTACTAGGGAGGCTGAGGCAGGAGAATCACTTGAACCCGGGAGCTGGAGGTTGCAGTGAGGCGAGATTGTACATTGCACACCAGCCTGGTTAATAGAGAAAGGTTCTGCCTCAAAAAAAGAAAACGGCAGTGAGGAATAAGGGTGGAGACTGCCAGGCTCTCACACCAGATTCTGAACTCAACATAACCCTGCTGCTGCCCGCCTCTCCCGAAGCTCCGCACAGAGGGTCAGCCCTGCGGCTCTCAGTCATTCCCAGTGCTCGAAGACACGTGCCACCAGAGGGGAACGAAATCAAGAGGGTGCGGTGCCCTGAGCCAATCTAGGAGATAAACTCTGTCAAATTGCCCCACAGAAATCGACACGAAGGCATAGAATTTCCTGTGCACCAACATCTGCAATCAACCTAATTAGAAATACTTAGTTTTTACTCTGAAATTATCCATTTCAAGTGACTCTGTTTCAATTTCGCACACAAAACCTTCACCTCTACTCTCTTCTGTCTTATGCAGATGTGTCGTATCTTTGGCCCACAAGAGGCCTTTGATATCACCACTTACTAATGGGGAAACTGAAGCCAGAGACCAAGGAGGCTTGTCCAAGGTACCCAGATTCAGAGAGCAGGGTGGGGCCCCTGCGCCCTGGTCGCCAGGCCTGCTGCCTCCCCACCACCCCTCCCTTCCATTGCTTCTCGGCCTCACCCAGCATAGAAACTGGAATTTGGGAGGTCCGTGCCCCACACATGACTCAAAGCTTAGGGAGAAGCAGATGTGTGTGGACTCATGACCTGGCCCCTCACACGAGGTCCTGCGGCTTCTCAGGGAAGAAACATGCTTCAGGTGAACCACGGGGGGTCTTGCCAAGCCAAGGTCACTGCAGAGTCCTGCTCTGCTCGGCAGGAACTGGAGCCCTCTCAGGAGCAGGGGTCTCAGGTTTCTTGCAAGAAAACTCAGGGGCTGCCCAGGAAGCCCTGCCCTCCCCACAGTGCAGGGTCCAGTGCCCAGAGGTGGAGACCCACTCTGCGGGGACCTGTCCTGCTAGGGTCAGCCAGAGCTCTGGGTGGCAGCAGGGGGACTGGCAGGGAGAGACATTCCCGGCCATACATGCTGCCTTCAGGGACCTCTGGTGCATCACCCGAGGCTGACAGAGCTGAGTGTGGCCAGAGATCGACATTAACAGAAATTAAGTGCGGCTGTGGGAGAGGAAAAGCGTTCTTGGCATACACTTTCTAAAAGCAAAGTACACTCACACCTGTAATTCCAGCACTTTGGGAGGCCAAGGAGGGCGGATGACCTGAGGTCAGGAGTTCGAGACCAGCCTGGCCAACATGGCAAAACCCCTTCTCTACTGACTATACAAAAATCAGCCAGACATGGTGGCTCGTGCCTGTAATCCCAGCTACTTGGGAGGCTGGGGCAGGAGAATCTCTTGAACCCAGGAGGCAGGGGTTGCAGTGAGCCGAGATCACCCCATTGCACTCCAGCCTGGGGGATAGAGCGAGACTCTGTCTCAAATAAATATTTAAAAAGAAAAACCAAGTACAAGCCGGGTGCGGTGGCTCACGCCTGTAATCCCAGCACTTTGGGAGGCCGAGACCATCCTGGTTAATATGGTGAAACCCTGTCTCTACTAAAAATACAAAAAGATTAGCCGGGCATGCTGGTAGGTGCCTGTAGTCCCAGCTACTCAGGAGGCTGAGGCAGGAGAATGGTGTCAACCTGGGAGGGAAAGCTTGCAGTGAGCTGAGATTGCACCACTGCACTCCAGCCTGGGCAACAGAGCAAGACTCCATCTCAAAACAAAAAAAAAAAAGTACAAACATGAAGACCGCCAGGCACAGCCTCTCCTGACTGCACTGACGTGGTGCCAGGCACGGGGCGGGGGCACCACATTTGTCATCTTCAGGGGAGGACGTCACCCTTACCTTACAGAGGAAGAAACTATAGCTCACAGGGGACGGGAAATCACCCACAGTCACAAGGCAGGCCCGGGGTGGGCACAGTCTCTCACCAGTGCTGGCTACACAGAACGTCATCTGCCATCTCCACTAGACATGATCGCCACTTCTCTTGCCAAGCGGCTTCAAAGATGGTACTCTAACCCACACCCCATCACTGAGTCCTGTCTGAACAATTCCTTTCATAATTGCCAACACCAAGTACACTGTTAGAGGCACCCTGACTGCCCCACCCCTCAAAGACCCATCTGATGCCACCACATCTGCAACCCTCAAGCCGGGACAACGGCCCTGTTCAAAGGGCAAAAGTTCACGTGCAGTTTTCTCCAAGGCCGCCTCAGCTGCAGGAACCGAAGCCTCCCCAAATCCTCCTCCATCTGAGTGGTTTCCAACCATAAAGCAGTAGTATTTCCTGTTTCCTTTTAACTCCTGAAGTATCTCCACACTAAAGCAGGGACTGCTTTAGCTGGAAACAACAAACTCGACTTTGTTTTCAACAATGCCTATGGGCCAGGGACCACGCAATGCAAGAGACCTAACCAAAATGAATCGAATCTTTGGGAAGCCGTATTCCACCTGCCCTTGAAGACACCATGGAAGAGAAAAATGACAGAACAGCAGATGAGCAGATGCTGAAATGCACAACACAGCCGCAGTCCTGCTGGAGGAAGTCCCAGGAGGAAGTGAGAATTCACACCCGGCTGTCTAGAAAGAGAACTTTGTGGCAGCAGTGGGCCCTTGGGACAGCAGAGTAAGGGCTTGGGAGCACGGAGTATGGCGGGTGGTGGGTCCCAAGCTGGGCTCTGAGGACTTGGTTGGGGGCAGTCACAGCCCAGAAGCTTAGATGTGGGGCCAGAGGGCAATCAAGCCAGCCCCTTGATGTGCGTGGCTTTCACCACCCTCACTAACAACCCGTCTGTCAAGAGCTCCCCTCCCTACCGGATAGGATGCTTTAGCAGGGTTCTCTCCCAATCTCTCAGGCACCCAAAGCTTCTATGGTTTCTTGGGAACTCCTCCCCCTTAAATCTCCCACCCAACTCCTCTCCAGACCCCCAGACTGCAAGCCCAGGTGCTCACTCCACACTAGTCTAATAATCCAGGCAGGGACTCTTCCACCAGATCCATGCTTAAGTCCAACTCGAGGAATATTCTTTCATTAATCTCAACTCTGAGGTCAGGCCTTGGAGATCTTTACAGGTGAATCAACATCCTGTTTGTCTTCCAACGTGTAATTAATGGCCTCCCACTCCTGACACCCCTTCCCCTCCTCCTCAGATTCCTCACTCAGCATTTAATTAGGAGGAATCTCCTGGGACATTCTTTCATCAGAGCCACTGGAGACAAAACTAAGACGAAGCATTTTACACATTTCCTCATTTGATGAAAAACACTCTAGTAACGTGACTAATATGAATTAGCACTACACTTTTGGCAAATTATCTGTCACTAAAACTAACCGTATTTACTCCAATTATTGTTTTCTGTTTTCTTTTTTTTTTTTTTTTTTTGAGACAGAGTCTCACTCTGTCGCCCATGCTGGAGTGCAGTGGCGCAACCTCAGCTCACTGTAACCTCTGCCTCTCGGTTCAAGTGATTCTCCTGCCTCAGCCTCCCGAGTAGCTGGGAGTACAGGCACACGCCACCATGCTCACCTAATTTTTTTGTATTTTTAGTAGAGACGGGGTTTTGCCATGTTGGCCAGGCTGCTCTCAAACTCCTGACCTCAGGTGATTCATCCACCTCGGCCTCCCAAAGTGCTGGGATTACAGGCATGAGCCACCATGCCCAGCCCGTACTCCAATTATTGTATGAGGCAGAGACTGTATCTGCTACTTTACCTTCATGTTCTGAATTTGAGTTTTACCATTTGGAAATTAAACCTGGTTAAATGGATGATGATGAAAAGAGCAAGTATAACACAGATATATTCAGAAAGATTAATTAGCCCTCGCCCAAAGAATTGATTCCTACAGTAAAGCATTTTTTTTTTTTGAGACAGAGTCTTGCTCTGTCATCCAAGCTAGAGTGCAGTGGCGTGATCTTGACTCCGCCTCCTGGGTTCAAGCGATTCTTCTGCCTCAGCCTACAGAGTAGCTGGGACTACAGGCACGTGCCACCACGCCTGGCTAATTTTTTTTTTTTTTTTTTTTTTTGAGACAGAGTCTCGCTCTTTCACCCAGGCCGGACTGCAGTGGCGCTAACTCGGCTCACTGCAAGCTCCTCCTCCCAGGCTCACGCCATTCTCCTGCCTCAGACTACCTAGTAGCTGGGACTACAGGCGCCCGCCACCGCGCCCGGCTCATTTTTTGTATTTTTAGTAGAGACAGGGTTTCATCGTGTTAGCCAGGATGGTCTCGATCTCCTGACCTCGTGATCTGCCCGCCTTGGTCTCCCAAAGTGCTGGGATTACAGACGTGAGCCACCGCGCCCGACCTTTTTGTATTTTTAGTAGAGACCGGGCATCACCATATTGGCCCGGTTGGTTTCAAACGAGATCCACCTGCCTGGGCCTCCCAAAGTGTTGGGATTACAGGCGTGAGCCACCGTGCCCGGCCCATAATTTTTAACAAAGTCTTAAGGAACAGTAAAGTAAATGGAGGATGGTCTCGATCTACTGACCTCGTGATCTGCCCGCCTCGGCCTCCCAAAGTGCTGGGATTACAGACGTGAGCCACCGCGCCCGACCTTTTTGTATTTTTAGTAGAGACCGGGCATCACCATATTGGCCCGGTTGGTTTCGAACGAGATCCACCTGCCTGGGCCTCCCAAAGTGTTGGGATTACAGGCGTGAGCCACCGTGCCCGGCCCATAATTTTTAACAAAGTCTTAAGGAACAGTAAAGTAAAGGGATCAACCACCTTAACTGTGCTAAAGTTCATCAACTGCGAGTCAAGTGCTCCAGTGCTGAATAGACAGCCATTGCCTCGAAGAACCCAATGGACAAGAGCAATTTAAACTCTAATTTCATATACAAAACAGGAATGCTTGAGTAGAAAGGCAAGGGAGTGACCACTAAGCCCTGTTATTTAAAAAGAAAAACCAAACAGTAAAACATACACCCACACTTATAAAAGGAAAATCACAGCTAACAAACGCCTATTTCTATCCTGGAGATGACTCATTTCCTGGGAGGTCAATCCTCTGAGTAGAGGGCTTGGTCAAATGAGCAATGGAAACGGTTGGAAGTTGTGGGGAGGCACAAGAGTGTTGGCATCTCAAACCCTCATTTCCACCCACAAGGCTGCCTTAGCAGTAACTCCAGGTTCTCATTTCCTGATCAGGGTCATGCCATGCTGAGAATGGTCTCAGTCAGTCCTCTCAAACTTAAAGAGGGATCCGAACTCTTCTGGGAAGCCTCATGCATGGCAAATGTTGGCTGCCAAGGCACAAAGCCAAGTGCAATCATGTAAGCTCAACTGAAAGACCCAGCAAAGTTAGTATAAGGCTTGTGAACTGCCTTCTATAAATATAGGTAACAACTTCTTCAAACAGGCTTTTTTGTGACTTTCAATCCTGCACAACTCCCAAGACACTGTTTCTCGGCTCCTCAACTCTTGTTAAAGGTAATAAAAGGTTTCTATTACCATCTGCCCAACAGCATGAGCATTTTGCCTGATGAAAGACAAGCTGCAGACCTGGAAATTCCTGTCCTTTTGGGCAGACAGTGGGAAAACTAAGCCAATTAGAAAGCAGATTGAAAGATTCCTTACCTGGCCCTTCCTGGACATCCCTAAAGCAACCCTTAACATGAGCAAAATCCCCTTCGAAAAATCATACTATATACTACGGACGCATCTTCTAAGAGGTGCTGAGTGGGTGCTGCGTGCTGTGGATGGAAAGGATGGAGCGCCAACTCTCTAAATGCAAGTCACCGGGGAAAAAAAGGGCCGCCCGTATCAACCCCCACGTCAGCCTTAATTCAAATGTCCAGAATGTGAAAGGACAGACCAACGCCAAGGGTTCTGTTTCCAGAGCCAGCAAGTACCCTGGGACAGAGTAGAGAAGGCGTTCACACACCCTGGGCAAAAGAACCTAGTGAGAAAAAGAAAGTAGAATCACAGCAAAGTCTGGGGTCTGGGAAGCCTCCTCCACCAAAGCGCAAAGAGGGTGAGTAAAGAGACACCCCAAGGTGAAGCGACTCAGGATCCTCAAAGGCAGTGGACACCAGGGCACCATCCTCGCCCTCCCCTCCCAGGGTAGGAGGTCCGGGCAAGCTGGGGATGAGCTGGTGACAAGGGAGCACGGGGCTCGAAGCCCGAGGAGAGTCGCCCGCTCCCGCTGAGCTCTCCTCGGCACGGAGCAGGGCGGTGTGCCGCGGCCACAGGCCGGAACGGCCCAGGCCCTTTGGGCTGGCCTGCGTGGCCCTCACCTTGTTCGAGTCCGGGTCGGGGTCAGCCTGGCACAAGCGGTACAGGAAGGATTTCGGGTCCCGGCACAGCGTCTGCCGAGTGGTGAGGAAGTAGGTGCCGCCGACGTTGAGTCGGACCCACTTGGACACGCTGCCGGGGCGCTGGGCCAGAGCGCCGAGTCCGGCGCTGCAGCGGCGGCACAGGCCGCCCCCCAGCCCCGCCCCGAGGCCGCCCCGGGCCGGCGGCAGGAGCTCGCAGTGATTCCCCGCCATGATCCCAGCAAGCCCGGAAGGGTCCGGCTTTTAATAGCGCTCTTTGTGTTCCATCCCGCCCACAGGTTCGCACTTGTAGAACGCCGGCCACAGCCTCACACGGCAGCCGGAAGTTCCATCAGGGAAAAGCAGCCGGCTGGTCCGACTTCCTGAGGGAGTGAAACCGAGTTTGGGGCGCCAATGCTAGCGGGCAGTGGCACACACCCGCCCCCAACCGCGCCCCCACTCTGTGGTGGGGTCAAAGGAAGAGCCACGCCAGCAAACCGCTACACTCTACATGCTTTTTATTACAAGACTACTGAGCATACGAGGAAAATTCATCATCTGGTAACTACACCTAAAGCACAAGTATTTGGGGAAAAAAAAGAATAAACAGATTCATTAAATTATATGATTAAATCACTGACCCAATAGAAAATTTATATAATAAAGCCAGAAAAAAAGTTGTAAAATATAGTTTACAATAATTATTCACATTCAAGGCTGTACATCAATACATACAACAACATGGCCCCGAACATGAATTCAATCCAAATAATTCATATATTAGAATTTAAATAACACAGACTGAACTAGAGGCCAACAATAGCCAGCAAATAACCTTATATAAGAATAAAAATACAAAAGTGTATATCCTAGTATCATTGCATTATTTGTTTTCATAAGTTCTTTTAATTTTTGCTTTGTCTGTACATCACAGTTACAGCTACAGACCAGGTGGAGAATATTACCCATGTTCTTGACTGCCACCCACCTGAAAGATGTACTAGTCATTTATTCTGTTTTATGTTGTGAAGGAACAGCTACAGCAGCTCTAAATACTGTAACAATTTAATTTTGCCAACGTCCAACTTACAGTCATAATAGAGGCTTTTACCAGCACAATGACCCCTACTGGTAGTCATTCTGCCAGATGGTTAGGCTATGTGGGTTACACAGCTTAAATAAGGTCTGCCTTTTGTAAAAAGTTATCGGTACATAGTTTGGTGTTTCTTCATATGGAAGAAATGAGTTATGGGGAAAATTCAGGTACGCACGTAGGCTCGTTCGGTTGCTCACCACAGCCATCTCAACAGATAAAAGTGCTCTTTGTTGGAAACAGCTTCCTCCTCACACCAGTTCTCCACAGGCAGCCTCATCTATAACCCTGCAATTTTGGGCCAGAAATGGTGGCCCCTCAGAGGCTCTGAAGTGCCTCCAGCCCCGATTCAGGCACTTGCCACGTGTGCTGCGTAAGAAGGGACCGAGTGAGTCAACATAGGTTCATGTCAGGTTTGAAAATAACTGAGGAAAAGTGTATGACATCTTCCAGAACATAGTACCTTCACCGTATTCTCACAGCAGCTGCGATCTCTGAAGTCTTAGCAGTGAGCACCCCGGGTCTGTCAGCCAGCCAGGCCGGGGGGGGCCTCAGGCTTCAGAGGAGGGCAAGAAACCAAACTCCGTGCAATTTGGCTATAATCTCTGGTAGAGTGAAGCAGCACTGAACGCGGTGCCTAGAAAAACCTCCCGCACGTTCCCCTGCGCAATCAATGGACCCCAACTGAAGTGGAGAAATGAAGAATCCAACCAAATTTGGGTGGTCTGGACTTGCCGCCAGCCAGGCAATCTGCAACACTGTGGGCAGGGAGTTGGGGGGAGGCGGCCTGAAATCTACACCAGCCGGGACAACCACGCCCTACAATGAAAAAGCCAGCCTGGCTGCTGGGCTCTTCTGAACCACTAAGACCTGAAGGGGGGTGGAAGGGGGAGACAAATGCACTCTTATAAAACCCAATCAGCTACCTGGCTTTTTTCAAGTAGAGGCTTTGCTCTGCTACTGATTCCAAATGGCCTAATGTACTTTCTGAGTCTACAAACTTAATTACAAATCACTCGCTAAGCATGTGGCAAGGTCAGTTCAACACTTGTTATCTCTGCTGACTGTGCAGATGCAAATTCAGTACCATCGTGGACACAAAGTACAAGATTCTGAAAATATCGCCAAGCGCTTGAAAGCTACGGCAGCAGGGATGGCAGAGAGCTGACATGCAGGCGGAGCCAGGTTCTCGCAACCAAAACAAGGAAACTGGCTCTTGGAAAAAATCGGCCACAAATGGATTGCAGTAATGACATCCTCTTAGCATTTAAATAAAGAGCGGTCTTATGCAGACATTCTTTGGAACACACGGCTTATCGGAAACTCATTTGCTCATAATTTCCAGGACACAACTAAGGTGGTTTTGCTACTGGAACTCTGAGCATCTAAACATCAGGTTGAGAGAGAGACAGAAATATCTTTAAAATGAACAAACTGACCTCAAAATACTACTTCTAGGCATCTAAGGGGAAAAAAAGTAAGAAATCAGAAGATTTTAAGGATATTCATCACAGCATTATTTAAATAGTGGAAAAATCAGAAACCGTCTAAATATTTTACAGTAGGGAAACGGTCAGATAAATTATAGTAAATGGACAATGACTAACCACTACAATTGTTAAAAACATGTTTCTGAGAAACTCATAACATGGCAAAATGCTTAAAATATCAAGGGAGAAGATGATGCAAACGGTGTGTGTCGGATGTTCCCAATTTAGTTTAAAAAGTGAACAAATGGCGGGGCAGGATATAGGGCAAAATGCTCACAGTTGTCTTCTCTGGCCGGTGAGCCTACAGCTGATCTTGTCAGAGACAAATGTTAGTTTTGAGTCACCCAGAGCCCTGTGCTGGTGCCTGCGGGTTTGTACCATGGGACAGTCTCCACAATTCCTCTGGGGAAGGGCCACAAATCCCACAGTGTGTCCCAAGAGGGCTGGAGTAGGCGGAGTCCCCAGCGGCTGTGGCATGATCAGCCATCTCTCTCAAAACAACTGTTAACAAGCCTTCCGCAAGTTAAGGTGCCACATGGTAGCCGTGGTACAGAGCCATTTCTTTAGGGTGGAGAGGCTTGTGCTCTACACCAGGACTGCCCACCGCCCTGGCTGGGGCCACACAAAGAGGGGAGAAAAGAATCCCTCAGAAGCCAGCCCCCAACTGTGTCCCAGAGAAAGGCAGGGCACCTGGGACACCTAGGCCGGCAGCGACCACAGCCTCCCTCCACTTTGTGCCGAGAAGCCGCACACAGTGTGGTCCCGACATTCCACCTGTCCTTGCCCATGTGTGAGGAGGCACATGGCCCCAGGTCTATTAAACAGCAGGTGAAATCTTCCTCATCTTGGCTAAACCCACAACTGTAATTCCACGTAAGCATGTCTATGTACACACATGGTACCCCACGTTCTAATGTAGAATGTAAGGCGCCTGCATGCCAGGCGATGGCTCTAAGGATGTGCTAGAGAAAACCAGAGTAGACATGAGCAAGCACAGGGTAAGGAAAGAAAACACACGGGCTTTTAAAAAGGTAAGAGCAAGGGGCTGGGTGAGGAGAAAGGTGACCCACAGAAGGGCTTGGCTGTCAGCTCAGGCAATGGCATCATTTCAGCTGGTGGCTGCCAGCTCTGGCTCTGAGCCCCTAGTTCTGTGGCTTTGGAGGTTAAGATGGAGCTTGTCAGTGACGCCCAGGAGGTGGTGGTTCTATCCAGAGGAAGAACGCACGGAAGAGTCTCCCCAAGCAGCCCAGCCGAGTGCTCCAATTAAAGCCACGTCCCTGCTCCGCTTGTTTCCCTATAACCAGATGCCCTGAGAGATCTGAGAGAGCCACTCTCCTACATGGAGACACAGGACGTTCTGAGATGGGTAAAATAGCTGATGAGGAGGAGGAAGCCTGAACAGAAATTCCTGAAAGGGCTGAGAGACTCCCCAACACAGCCAAGCCTTTCCAAAAGCCAGGAGGAGAGAGGACTCCGACTCCGACCACAGGCCCAGGGCAATGTGCTGGGCCCCGGAGCGTCCTGCTCGCTGCGGCCCCAGGGCAGGTGCGGCCCAGCTCACGGTCACGGGCTCACATGCAGCTCTCACACAGCAGCAGCCAAGGCCCAGGCAGGAACCACAGGCAGGGCCTGGGGAACATCTCTGCCCCCTCCCAGGCCCCATCTGCACTCGCCTAGCTAGAAAGAGCCACTCTCGTCATTAGCAGTGTAAAAAGAACACCTTCCCTCTCAGTTTGGATCTGGCCTGGCACACAGGGTCACTGCTGAGTCATCTGTGACTGAGGGGAGGGACCAGGGTGGACACAGTTGAGTCAGAGGCAGGTCTGTGGGCAGCAATGTCTGCCTCTCCCCCAACGGGACTGAGGGCTGCCCTCCAGGGACAACCTGGGCAGGGAGAGAAGGGCCCAGACCTGCCAGGCCACCAGGAGCACTCTGCCTGGGGAGTAGCTTGGCAAAGGACAAACGCATCTGGCCTGTCTGTGCCGTAGAGCAGGGCAAGGCCACCAAAGCATCAAAGGGAAACGGCCCCAAAACCGGCTCTCTATAGAGGAAAGCCGACCAGCAAGCTGGGGTTGAAGTGTGCTGTTCTCGCCTCCTGTGCAACAGCAGCTGGCAAAGTCCACTCTTTATGGGACCAGATGAGCTGGCAGCATGAGAAGCTGTGAGATTCTTGATGCACAGATGTAGAAACTCTGAGTGGGCTCTGAGAAATTTTAACCACAACACAAAAGAGGGGTGTGTGACGGCTGTGTCTGCACTCCCTGGTGTGGTCTGCAAGAGACAGAAGCACCCTGGGTCTGCTAATGCCAGGGTTCTCTCAGACCCTACTTCAGCAACTGTGGAGGCGTGGACATTTAAACCTTTTAGGAGGCCCTCAGGCCTCTCTCGTCCACACAGAGGTCAGCAGGCCCTCTCTGCTCTGGCTGGATTCTCCAAGGCACCTCCTGGCCCCACCTAGGGCTTGGGGCAGGACTCTCTTGTGCAGTGAGCCAGCTGGGTACTAACTGGGCTCACTTCTGACAGTACCGCTCCCAGCATGCGCTCAGCTTCCAGCCCCAGAGACCAACACTGCTAAGTAGGACAAGGGATCCGGAGCCCTCAATGGCACCCTCCACTCGGCAGCCTGCTCCCACACCACTCCAACCCCTCCCGCTCCTCACCACGCAAATCTGCCTGCCAACACAGCAGGGGCCACAGAAAGCCACCACACGGATATGCAATGGGCCCAGCCAGGCCTAAGGGCCAATCACAGGGAGACGCAAGAAAGGGAGCACGTGACGGAAGCACAGCGGCTCCCTCCACAGAGAGCTGCGGCCCCCCTGCAGGGCTGCAGAGGCTCCCTCCCTGGTGAAGAGTTCCAGGACCACAGCGGGAGTGGCATAAAGAGCCAAACACACCCGGTCCCCTCGGCCACAGCAGGACCAGCACACGATTGGGGCAGGGCGGGCGCACGGTTCAGACTGATGCTAGGAGAAACTGGTGACACCAGGTCTGTCCACTAGTCTGGGCGGGACTGGGCTGACGTGCACGGAGCTGGGTCCCCACGGCAACGAGGGCACACGGAGGCCTCCACGGAGCACAGAGAGCAAGCAAAGCGACCCTGAATTCCTTTGTGTTTGTTACTGGTTTTGTTCTTTGTGTGGTTGGGTGTTTTTTTTCTTCTTTTCTTTTGAATAAAAATGCTGCAAGGTTTCCGCCTCTGCGTTCCCCTTGTGATGGCTGGCAGGTGGTCTGGAAGCGTCCCGGATGGCGGCCAAGCCGCGCTGGGGCAGGTGTCCTGGCAGCGAAGGGCAGCCCGGCCGCAGGCCACGTCACTGCACAGCGGCGTCCGGGTGGCTCTGGTATCGCTGCCTCCAAACCTCCTGGATCTTCCTGCACCACTTGTGTGCGTTCCCGCTGGGGTCCATCAGATAATACGTCCTGTTAGGCTGCAAAGACAGAAGCCGTTTAGTGTTCTCAAGGGAGTCCCACCAAAACCCCCACCCCAACCTGGTGAGCTGCCTGTGACCAGCCATTCCGAGTCCTGGAAGCACATGGGTGTGGTGGTTCTTCACACAAGCAGAAAGCAACTACACAGGCTGATGACCACCCCGCTCCCAGTCACCACCAAACTGAAAAACAAGCACAGGGTATCCCCTGCCCCCTCAGGACAGAGCCACTAGTGTGGGCGTCTGGGATGTCGGAAAGGGTGAGGCAGCTGCCCCCATCCCCGCTGCTCCCTCTGGCCAAGGCCTGTGGCTGCTTCCCACATGGTGCAAAGCCCTCCCATTACCCTGCACACAGGAACCCCTGGGAACAGACTCACTGTGTGGACAAAGAAAGTTTTAAAATTCTTGGCCTCTGGTCGAAGTTCTTGTGACCAAGGAATTTCACCTTTCAGGACTTTGTTGACAGGATCCACATAATATAAATGTGGTCCTTCTGTGAGCAACAGCTGTCGTCGTCGTGCAAATAAACCCTGATGCCAAAACACAAAAAAACAGGCCATGCTTATCAGGCCTCAGAGGCCAGTGCTGACGGCATCTCCTGGAGCCTAGAGGGCTGGGCGGCCCCTCGGAGCTGCTCGGGACACAGGGCCACCGCCACCACCTGTGCACTCACCCAGGGGCAGGGTACTTCTTGCCCCACCAGGCCCAGTTTCTAAGGTCAAAGGGGCTGCAGCACAGGCCTCTGCAGCTGAGCTGGCGCAGACAGCCCATCCAGATCAAGCCCATGGCTCCCCTGGCCCCTCTGCTATGCCTGGGACAGGAGCCTGCTCTCGGTAGCCGGCCTCCACCCACCTGCACCGAAATCACTGCCTGCGGAGGACACACGGCCAGGAACAGAGGCCAGGAGCCTGCGCTTGGAAGTGGCCCCCTGTGAGCACCTGGAGCTGAATATTTTCTAACCAAGGGTTAAAGCTAACAGTTACTAGTTTGTGTTCTGTCTGATCATACTGAAATTCCTGATCTGACGTTCTACTATAGAAGTAAAATGATTTATATTTGAAAAAGGTACAAGATGACCAAATAAATATCTGAGCACATCCACACACTTGCCTGGCTCCACACAGACCACTTGCTAAGTGCTGGATCCATTTAATCCATAAAATAAAGAACAACCCGGCCGGGCGCGGTGGCTCACGCCTGTAATCCCAGCACTTTGGGAGGCTGAGACGGGTGGATCACGAGGTCAGGAGATCAAGACCATCCTGGCTAACACGGTGAAACCCCGTCTCTACTAAAATTACAAAAAAAAATTAGCCCGGCGTGGTGGCGGGCGCCTGTAGTCCCAGCTACTCAGGAGGCTGACGCAGGAGGCTAAGGCAGGAGAATGGCGTAAACCCGGGAGGCGGAGCTTGCAGTGAGCCGAGATCACGCCACTGCACTCCAGCCTGGGTGACAGAGCAAGACTCTGTCTCAAAAAAAAAATAAAAATAAAAAAATGAAGAACAACCCTTAAATGGTTTTGAAACACTTCTAAAGAAATATTAGACCATTGGCTAAGATATCAGATGTCGCCTCTTCAACTTGACGGAAACCTCAAAACGGGCAGCCCCAGGCTCCCAGGAGTGTGGGAGGTTGCTTCTGCGCTGCCCTAACCGCCTACGCGTGTGGCTCCACATGGCTTCTCTCAAGGGGATTAAGCCTTCCCGAGCTATGAAATCTAGAGATGATGTTTGATGAAAATCAAGAGATGGAAGGATTCCACGCCACCAAGCTGCCCTCCCCTGAGCTGGAGTCGGGGAAGGTGCAGGTGCGCATGCAGAGCAGCGGGACCACTGACCACTCACCTTCCGCTTATCCACCGGGCCCATCTTTAGTATTAAATTATTTTCTACAAACTGGTGCCTGTGGAAAGAAACAAGAAAGAGATGCTCCCATGACAATCACAAACAGAAATTCTCCAGGCTCCTCCTGCCACATGAACTCCCCCCGCAGCCTCGGCCTGCCCCTCACAGAGCCAGCCTCACTTCGGGATGAGCAGAGAACGTTCGCCACATGTAACCCAGCACACATAGCATTGCCATGCAGAGAGCCTTAATCCGTATTTGCAACGGAGCCTGCGGATACCAGAAACAGTGCCAGTGGCATCCACACAGCAGGGAAAAGGTGGGGGAGGACCGTGCCGTAGAAACGGCAGGTGACACAGGTCATTGCTGCCTTAACAAAGCTGTGGTACGCACAGAACTGCCTCCTGAAAGGTGGCTGCCCGCAGAGTCAACAACTGGATGAGATGATCGCCCTCAAGTTACCCCACAAGCTGGGGCCCCTGATTCAGTGCTCAGGACCCACAGAGTAGTTTCTAATCACAAAGCTCTGACAGACCCAAGTTGGACATAAGAACACCTCCTCTGGTTTTTCCATCATAGTAAAACACTTTTATTCAGAGACGGCAGAAATTCAAAGAGCAAGATTCACATAGAGGCTTTGATTTAATATACATTATTAGCAAGCACACGTCACTTTTGATTCCTAAAAGTTCAAGAGATTTTTGTTTTTAGAGACAACGTCTTGCTCTGTCACCCAGGCTGGAGTGCAGCGGCGCCACCACAGCTCACCGTAGCCTCAATCTCCTGCGCTCAAGCCATTTTCCCACCTCAGCCTCCCAAATAGAGCTGGGACCACTGGCATACACCACCATGCCTGGCTGATTTTTTTTTTCTTTATGAGAAGGGGTCTTTCTAATGTTGCCCAGGCTGGCCTTGAACTCCTGGGCTCAAGCGATCCTCCTGCCTCAGCCTCCCAAAGTGCTGGGATTACAGGCATGAGCCACTACACCTGGCCAAGGTATTATTTTATTGATTGAATGATTGATTGAGACAGGGTCTCACTCTGTCACCCAGGCTGGAGTGTGGTGGTGTGATCTCGGCTCACTGCACCCTCTGCCTCCTAGGTTCAAGAGATTCTCCCACCTCAGCCTCCTGAGTAGCTGAAGCTACAGATGTATGCCACCATGCCAGGCTAATTTATTATTTTTTTTTTTTTTTGAGACACAGTCTCGCTCTGCCGCCCAGGCTGGAGTGCAGTGGCGCGATCTCGGCTCACTGCAAGCTCCGCCTCCCGGGTTCACGCCATTCTTCTGCCTCAGCCTCCTGAGTAGCTGGGACTACAGGCGCCCGCCACCACACCCAGCTAATTTTTGTATCTTTAGTAGAGATGGGGTTTCACCGTGTTAGCTAGGATGGTCTCGATCTCCTGACCTCGTGATCCACCCGCCTCGGCCTCCGAAAGTGCTGGGATTATAGGCGTGAGCCACTGTGCCCGCCAGGCTAATTTTTTTGTATTTTTAGTAGAGACGGGGTTTCACCCTGTTGGCCAGGCTGATCTTGAATTCCTGACCTCAAGTGATCCGCCTGCCTCGGCCTCCCAAAGGGCTGGGATTACAGGCATCAGACACTGCGCCCAGCCCCAAGATACTATTTTAATGTCTACAGTTTACCTCATTCGGTTAAAGCTAACAGTTACTGGTTTGTGTTCTATCTGATCTTACTGAAATTCCTGATCTGAGGTTCTACTATAGAAATAATATGTGGTTTGTTTGTTTGTTTTGTTTGTTTTTTTTTTGAGACAGAGTCTCGCTCTGTCACCCAGGCTGGAGTGCAGTGGCGCCATCTCGGCTCACTGCAACCTCTGCCTCCCGGGTTTAAGTGATTCTCGTGCCTCAGCTTCCCAAGTAGCTGGGACTACAGGTGCACACCACCACGCCCAGCTAATTTTTTGTATTTTTAGCAGAGACGGGGTTTCACTATATTAGCCAGGATGCTCTCAGTCTCCTGACCTTGTGACCCACCCACCTAGGCCTCCCAAAGTGCTGGGATTACAGGCATGAGCCACCACCCCCGGCCAATAATATGTTTTATATTTGAAGAAGGCATAAGATGATCAAATCAATATCTGAGCACATCCACACGCCTGCCTGGCTGCACACAGGGCCAACAGCGCTTGTGAGAAGACCGGACTGGCTGAGCTGGGGGCACAGCATCCTCCGCCAGGGCTTACCCAGCCCCACCATCTGACCCACCCAGACCTGGGCAGATCAGCGCCCAGGCCTGCCCCAAGAGGGAGGACCCAGGGCCTGGCCTCACGCACACACCCCATCCTGTGGGTTTGAAGCAAGAGGAGTATGTAGCATGCAGGCAAGTGCAGCCCTCCTCTCGCACCAGGGACTTCGCCAGCAAACACACACAATGTGGGGATTAAAACAAAGAGAAACAGATCAAGGAGGTTCCTGAAAAGGACATGTGATGAGGAAGACCCACCACAGCACAGAAAGCACAGAGCACAGAAATGCCTGGATGGACCACAAAGCCGGCAGGAAGCCACTCTGACAGACAGGCCTGTGACCAGGAAACAGCGCAGAGGAGTAACAAAGGAAAATTCATCATAAATTACACCGGGGCAGGCAGCGTGGGAGGCACAGGGTCCCTTCGAGCCCAGGCCGGTCAGAGCTCTTGCAGGCAGGTGAGGACGGAGAAGGCCCCACGGCCTCTCCCCATCCTCAGCTTTCACCACACGCCAGCAGGTGCTGGAAGAGGTCAGGAGACACATGGTTTAAAATATCAACTCGAAGGAGAGAAAAACCAGAAGAACACGAGCCCGTCCCTGCAGCTGTGTGGGAGGGGCCGCCTTCCTGGCTGAGAGCGAGAACAGCAGCCCAGCCCTGAGCTGCGGGAGCCACGGCAAGAGGACAAAACCACCTCCACCTAAAAAACCACCAGGACCACAGCTGGGGCGGGAAAGGACTTCCAGATACAGCCGCCATGGGCCGTCAACTGCACCCCACAGCAAATTCACAGTGCCACGAGAGGCTTGGAACTCAATAGAAAACTCAGCAAAATGACACAAACTAAAAATTCCCAGAAGAGGAATTCAGTGACACAAGAAACTCTCAATGGCCCTAAATGAAGAAACTGAGCTGGGCCGCTCCGCCCTGACCATCTGGGCGTGCCCCAGACATGGACGTGCAGAAGTGGTGCTCCCACCCTCGGCAGCCTGGGGAGGACTCACTGAGGAAGCGATTTGGAAACAGTGCTGAGAAGTGGCCTCGCTTTCAGAAATCCATCCTGAGGAAAAAAAGCCACAGGCAAGGAGCCCAGAGGCACTCCCAGCAGTGTCACCCATGCCAGGGACACTGAAGCCCCAGAGTGGCTCAGCGACAGAACACGCCAGCACCTCGGGGAGGCAGGCAAGGGCCCCACGGACAGGCGCCACCCACCCCCGCACCAGCAGCACCTGCGAGAGACAATGAAATGGACAATGTCCCCTCCCCGGTGGCCCAGGGCGCATGGACAGAGACTGCGGGCAAAGCTCCACTGGCGGCATCTAGAGCAGAGCATGTGTTCAGCGGATTAACCTGCCAGCTCACAACAGGAAACAGCTCCTTGCTGGCAGGACTTCCAGCAATCACCTTGATTTTTTTCTTTTTGAGACGGAGTCTCGCTCTGTTGCCCAGTCTGGAGGGCAATGGCACAATCTTGGCCCACTGCAACCTCTGCCTCCTGGGTTCAAGCGATTCTCCTGTCTCAGCCTCCTGAGTAGTTGGGATTACAGGTACCCACCACTAGGCCCAGCTAATTTTTGGTATTTTTAGTAGAGACGGGGTTTCACCATGTTGGCCAGGCTGGAATCACCTTGATTTTCTACTTTGATTTTTTACTATCTCCTGCAGAAAATCCCCCGCCCTGAGAGCCCTTTCCTCCCTGGGAGGCTGGGCGAGAGCTGAAGACCTGGAGACACGCCTAACTACTCGCCATGCACACGGGACTTTCTGGAGGCGCCTCACTCTCATATACTGCCATCTTGGCTCCCTCAAAACAGGCGATACCTCTCCCCACTTCTGCACAGAGGAGGATGCAGGGCAATCCACAAGGGGTGACCACAGAAAACCCCCTTTCCTGATGCCAAAGCGCAGGTTCTCACCACCTCCTCCACCCTCCCTCACCCAGACCCCAAAAAGAGCATTGTCAAGGATCCAAGCCCAAAGCCACTGGCAAAGCACCTGCCACGCCCAGGAGAGCCCCAGCAAGGAGCCAGAGCCCCACTGGAGGCTTTTCCAACACCTTGGGAGGGCTCTACAGGCTCAGCTTCACTGCCAGTATGGGAGGGAGCCAGTGGCAATGGTGGATGGGCCCCAGGTTTCCTCTCCAACCTTCTAGTCCCATGGCCCCTCACACTCTTTACCTCTGTGGAAGACCCCAACGAGCTTTCAGATCAACTGATACGTACTACAGAGGAAATTAAAACTGAGATACTTTCAAATATTTAATTCATTAAAAAACAATAAACCCATTACTATTAACATACGTTACTTTTATTTTTAAAATAACTACTTTGCAAAACAAAATAATGAATGAAGAGAGTGTGCCACTCTGTGCGCTGCGCAGGCCTCTACTGTTTGATAAGGAGAGTGCTGGGTCCCCACATCCACCCGCGCCCATACTCTGCTGAGATCTGTGTTCAGGCGAAGAACACGTCAAACACCCAGCCTCACTCAGATAAACAGCTAGAAAAGGGAGGAGTATACTCAGCCTTTTTAGAGATTGGTGTCACTTCCTGGCCTTTTGGCTAAGAATAAGTGTAGATGTTTGTGGATATTCTTCTTGGACACTGCACTGCAGTTCAGAAAGTGGTGGCTGCTTAAAGCTCAGTTGCTGTGAAATCTCATTCATAACAATACATTTCCATACACCGTGACACGAAAACCATCAATCTACCCTGCACTAGTAGTTCTTCTACCCTCGTGTGATTTTATAGGTCATACATTGGGGCTGAATTATGTAAAGCTTCCAAACATTGACAAATTTCATTCTACGGTTTCAACAGATCAATTCATGGATATCACTATGTATCAAATGACTTTTGGCCTCTAATCCCAGCACTTTGGGAGGCCGAGGCAGGTGAATCACTTGAGGTCAGCAGTTCGAGACCAGCCTGACCAATATGGTGAAACCCCATCTCTACTAAAAATACAAAAATCAGCCGGGTGTGGTGGTGCACGCCTGTAATCCCAGCTCCTCGAGAGGCTGAGGCAGGAGAAATGCTTGAACCTGGGAGGTGGAGGTTGCAGTGAGCCAAGATTGTGCCACTGCACTCCAGCCTGGGCAACAGAATGAGACTCCGTTTCAAAAACAGAAAAAAAAAAAAAAAAAAAAAAGACTTTTGGCCTGGTGCAGTAGCTCACGCCTGTAATCCCACCACTTTGGGAAGTCAAAGCGAGAGGAATGCTTCAGCCCAGTAGTTCGAGACCAGCCTGGGTAATATAGTGAGACCTTGTCTTTTTCTTTTTTAAAAATAATATAAACAAACAAACAAAAAGCTTTAAAAAAGTCTTTTATTGGGAAGGTATCAAGCTCACAGTAATGAATAAAGTTTTCCAAAATTCCAATTTTCACTTGAAGGTTTCAATTTTATCATTGACATAAATATGGGCAGTTGTTTTCCCTAAAGTAACAAGCTCATTCCAATCATTTTCAAGAAAAATATTGGCCAAATAGCTAAGTCTGCATAACGGCAGTTTGCCCGTCAGCCAGACGCTCCACAAGGACAGCAAGCCAACAGTCACAAGCGTGTCTCCCTGAGACGGCTGCACACTCGTGTTTGCAGAATTGACTGCCTTTCTGTATACTTCCCACTTCATCCCACAAAGTATTCATAACATTCATCATTTTTAACAAACACTCAGAAGTGAGACTGGTTTCCTTCTCTCTTCCTGTGGGTGAGTGCTGTGAAGAGATGATTATTGCCCTGGCACTGCTTGGTGCCATGGCCTCAAGTCATAGTGAAACCCTGTCTTCACTAAAAATATAAAAATGAGCCAGGCACGGTGGCACACACCTGTAATCCCAGCTACTTGGGAGGCTGAGGCCAGAGAACTGCTTGAGCCCAGGAGGTGGAGGTTGCAGCGAGCAGAGATCACTCCACTGCACTCCAGCCTGGGCGACAGAGGGAAACTCCGTCTCAAAAAAAAAAAAAAGAACATCATCTGTGATGAGAAGCCGGGGGACACAGGCCAAGCGGCAGGTCCAGGCTGTCTGTAGACTCATCCACTGTGAGGCAAAAGCACAACTCAGCAGCAGACATGTCAACTCCCTCTTCGTGCCTGCAGTCGTATCTTGCATCCAGCAAGTTTCGACTGCACTGTGGACTGTGGCAGCACAGGATGACCAAGCTACCGTGTGGCCTCTCCAGCCTCTACAATGCAGCTTCTAAGAGCTTCAGTGACTCTTTAATTTATTGTCTAAAAAGCTGTAACAAAGAACATTGGATTTTAAAGAGCTCATCACATATATTTTTAAAATGTTCCTTTTAAGTGTAAACTATTCCATGTAAATTAAAAAATTCCTTTTACCTTTTTTTTTTTTTTTTTTTCCAATTTTGAGACAGGGTCTCACTCTGTCACCCAGGCTGGGGGGCAGTGGCAAGATCTCTGTTCATTGCAGCTTCGACTTCCAAGGCTCAGGTAATCCTCCTACCTCAACCTCCCCAAGCAGCTAGGACTACAGGTGTGCAGCACCATGCCTGGTTGATTTTTGTATTTTTTGTAGAGACAGGGTTTCAGTATGTTGCCCAGGCTGCTCTCGAATTCCTGGCTCAAGTG
This sequence comes from Pongo pygmaeus, assembly GCF_028885625.2. NCBI lineage: Eukaryota > Metazoa > Chordata > Mammalia > Primates > Hominidae > Pongo > Pongo pygmaeus. The sequence continues at coordinate 2,760,219 of NC_072391.2, read as the reverse complement.
ATCCACCCACCTTGGCCTCCAAAGTGCTGGGGTTACAGGTGTGATCCTGAACTTACTTACCGTATTCTCATGTAGGCACAAGGAAAACTTCAGGATTTCAAAATAATGACTCAGCGGACGATAAAATTACAGAGGCTATAGCAGGTATAAATGAAGAGATAGTAAGAGCTCAGTAGAAATATTGAAAATTTATTAATCTCAAAAAATGCATATATTGGCTGGCATGGTGGCTCACGCCTGAAATCCCAGCACTTTGAGAAGCCGAGGTGGGCAGATCACTTGAGGTCAGGAGTTCAAAACCAGCCTGGCCAACATGGTGAAACCCTTCTCTACTAAAAATACAAAAATTAGCTGGACGTGGTGGCATGTGCCTGTAATCCCAGCTACTCAGGAGGCTGAGACAGGAGAATCACTTTAACCCAGGAGGTGGAGGTTGTGTGAGCAGAAATCACGCCACTGCACTCCAGCCTGGGAGACAGAGCAAGACTCTCTCTCATTTAAAAAAAAAAATATATATATATATTGATACCAAAAACCTATGACCTTAGAAAAGAACAAAAGCACACAGATTCCATTCTACAGCATGTGGTCACTGAAAAATTCCACCATACACGCACAGAGAATGACAGCAAAAAGGCAAATAACATCTTAGTATTACAAAAAAAACTGCCCTGACCTCGGGGATTTGGTGGCCACACACTGAGAATGCGAACCACTACTGTAAAGAGCAGGTGCTGGACGGACCTCCCAGCAGCCAGACAGATCCCGTAAGATCTCAGGAGTCGTCAGCTTCCCAAAAGGATCTAAAATCTGAAGGAAGGGGGAAGGGGAAAGAGAACCCTGAAGACAAAGGAAGCAGGCAGGAGAATGTGTATCCTGACTTGCCGCCATCACCAGGCTAAGGTACCCAGACGGACCCCAAGGCCCTCTAAGAACAGCCCCAGGCAGAGGGACCTCTTCTGGGAGTCACCAAAGGAGCTGAAACACACACACACCTGCAGACAGCACCTCTCAGCTGGGCTCTGCAGAGAGAGCGCTCCTGGCCAAGTACTTGGAGTGGCCACAGCAGCCCTTCGTGGGGACCCCAGCACACACGAGCCCGGGAAGCTCCTTGCATAGCCAGGCACACGCCTCCTTGCTGCTTGGAGCTGCGCAGCACAGCACGGCTCAGACTGCTCCCATCAAGAGCCCTCCTCTCCTGCTCAGTACACATTAACATCCCTAGCAATCACACTAGGTGTGATTCAGAGCCCCTAGCTGTAGACTGTTGCTGCCTGCCAGCGTCTCTGCACAGGTTTTCTAGAGACAGGTGTGGCGAACCGCACAGAGCCGTGGTCCTCCCCACTTGCCGGGGCGGCCCAGAGCTCAGCTCCTTCCTCTCATTCCTCCCCACAAGTCTCTCAAGTCACATGTGTCCTGTCCCTGCCTAGCCGGGCCCTCAACTCCCCCTCGCCTTGTGCTTCCACTCCAGCATGCCTTCCTGCAAGGCCCTCTCCCCACCCCCTTGGGCTCCGCTCTGCCCACAGAAAAGGGACAAGCAGGTAAAAATATTAGGGGGGAAGCCCTTCTTACCAGATTAAAATGGAAAACATAAAATATAAATAGGGACAGGATGGACTTGGTAAGAATTTGCAGCTTCCATACAAAAACGCAGTATCAAGACAGGAGAGAAACTGAAGAATGTTTGCAAAACATACAACAAGGAATAGTCTCCATACACATGGCTTTTAAAAATCCGTGTTAAAAAGATGCACCAGCCTGGCCAACACAGGGAAAGCCTGTCTCTATGAAAAAATACAAAAATTAACCAGGTGTGGTGGCAGGTGCCTGTAATTCCAGCTACTTGGGAGGTTGAGGCAGGAGAATTGCTTGAACCCAGGAGGCAGAGGTTGCAGTGAGCTGAGATCGTGCCACTGCACTCCAGCCTGGATGACAGAGCAACACTCTGTCTCAAAAAAAAAAGATGCAAAACATACAAGAAAAAATAGTCAAAGGACACAAAGTATCTCAAAAAAGAAACCCAAATGGTCATGAACACAGGAGACATCTGCCTCAATAGGAATAAAACAGAAATTCACAAGTTTGTTTTTGAAGCATCAAAACACTCTCAGGCAGGCAAAAGCATTGGGAAAGGCAGATTCCTGGCACCCCCGGGACAGATCCCCAGCCCTGAAAACACGCACGCCCTCGATCACACACTGCCCCTGGCACTCACCTTAGAAGACATAAGTGGACAAGTGGGGAAAGCTATGTGGAAAAGAGGGGCTACAACAGCGAACCTCATAAACTCCCAAGTGGCCAGGTCCAGGCTGTGTCTGTCCACACCACAGTGACTCCATGGCCACAACCAGCAGGTCCAACTGCCCAGGAGAGGAGGGGAGCACCCAGTGGTCACAACCCACTCAGCCCCTGGACCGGCTGCCTCCTAAGCACCCGTTTCCAACTGTGCACTTACGATGTGCTCCTTGGCCAAGCGTCCAAGGCTGCTGTGGGAGGCAGTGACAAGGCAAAGGCACCCACCATAAGCCCCCACGTGTTCACGCTGCAATTCTGCAAGGAGCATTGCTTATGTCCGTGAGTTCTTACCAAGGGTTTCCGCCAGCCTGCTTCTCCAACAACAACCTCTTCTCGTCTTCGGAAAACTGTAAGTCCAGTTCAAAGGAGTTCGAGTCCAGATCGTGAATGTACTGCTCTATGTTGCTGCCTGACCTCTGGGGCAGGCCCGCGTCCGAGGCTGACAGGGAGTGTGAGGAGGAGGACGAGGACACCTGCATGCAGCCAAACTGGCTCAGGAGATTGTCATACTGCAGACAAGAAGGAAAAGTCAGAACCGCACCTTCACTCGCCTCGCCTCTACAGTCCTAAAACCCCAGCCCCTCCTGGCACTGCCGCTGTCAGGCCTTGGGAGCTCACACACAGCAAGGCGCAAGGCGACAGGGTGGGCAGCCCTGATTCTCCTCCGTGGGACACCTGGCCACAGAACCGAGGCCTCACTGGATCCTGCCTGATCGGGCTCCTCTTCCCATGGGAATCAGGGCCAGAGAGGGGCAAAGCCTCAGATTTCCTCTCCAGAAAGAGGGGACCTGGGCCCTTACCCTGTGGGCCCCATGAATGCCAGTGCTGCCCCCCGGAGATGGGGGCTGCGATGCCTGCTGGGAAGAGAAGGGGCCCGAGGAGGCTTGGAGGCAGATCCATCGCACAGGCTGGCAGGCAGGGCCTCCGTGCAAGACCTCGTTGGGCCCCAGGTGTCTTAGGAGTCTGAGTCTGTAGTAGATGCTAAATATTTTGATTTGACTAAACACATTCAATTGTTTAAAAGACATTCCTTATAATGTCAGCAAAGATAAACTGAACTTACTGTAGACAACGATGCCTGTTACTCTAGGAAAACGACAAACTAGTGTCGACAACAGACACTCACTCATAAACGTGCCAAGCGGACACAGCCTGTGCACTAACATGCTCCTGGCGCTGCCAAGGCTAGAGAGTCCCTGGGCAGGGGCAGCCACCTCCCCGGCTGCAGGCCCCACATCTGAGCTCTGCTGAGGCCAAGGACAAGGGGAAAGAAAAGGTGCCACCAGCAATGGCACCATCAGCAATGGCTGGGATAAGAGTGCAGCATGCCGTTCCACGTCCTCCGTGCCTCCAGACGCAGGCCCTGGCTGCTGCCCCACAGAGCTCAGCCTGTCTGCAGCCCCACACAACCCTCCACACACACAGCATCCCCCATGTGCTCACACTCCTAAAGCTGCACCACAGCCCCGCCTCACAGCCCTAAAGCCTCGCACCCAGCTGGGCTGGAGCAAGATGCTCGCCGACGGGCATGGTGGAAACGCCCGACGCTGCCGGCCCCTCCACGCCGACCCCTCCACGGGGCGTAGGCCTGCCCAGCCTGCTTGTCTCCAACACTGTCCAGTGGTCGCACCGTCCCGGCACTTGCAGGACCTCAGGAGAGCAGGAGCCAACGAAGCACCCTCTCTCCTCCCGCCTCGACCTAAGGGCAGGTACCACGGCCAACGCCCCTGGCTGAAGGGGACGCCCAGTGCCCATCCCCCATGAAGGAGGGGGTGCGGCCCTGCAGGGAGGGAGGAGGTACAGCCCTGAAGTCTCCTTCCATGCTTGACACCGTTTGCCAAGACTCACTCACTGTCCCTGTGTGAGGTCTGGCCTGGGAGCTCCCTGCCTGGACCCACTCCAAGGCTTTCAAACCACACAGCTGTTCAGAGCCAAGGATGGGCCATCTAACAGTCAGCTGCCAACACATGGAGCCCGGCTTCACGGACGGCAACAGAAGCCCCGTATCAAGCAGCCCCAGCTCTCAGTAGGCCCAGGCACAGGGGCCTGCACAGGTATGTCGCGAGTGCAAGCACACATACCCCCACACTCAGAGAAGCTCCCCAGGCACTGACACTGGAGACAGCTGAAGCCTGTGCTGCTCCTTCAGAGCCCAGCTACCTCCCTGGGAGGAACGGAGCACAGAGCCCACGGGAGAACGGCCACCAGCCAGTCCCGAGCAAAACGTCTGCAGCAACAGCAGGCCCAGCAGGGAGAGCACTGCAGCCCCGTGGCACCTGCCAGCCGTAATGAAAGACCATGCAGGAGCAGCTGGGTAGCACAGAGGGTGAGGGCAAGGGCCTCGGGGCTCCCAGGCCACTGCATACATGAAAGGGGCAGGTGGCCACATCAGGCAGCACAGACTCTGCTCCCCAAGCCTGGCTCCCTTAGAGTTTGGGCTCAAAGGATGTCGGGAGGATGAGGGGCATTACACAGCAGGTAGGGGTGTTGGGAAACTTTGACACTAGCAGAAATTTAGCTGTGGATGACTTTTAGATAAAATCTAGAATTCCCAGCTGGGCGCAGTAACTCATGCCTAAAACCCCAGCAGTTTGGGAGGCCGAGGCGGGTTGATCACTTGAGGTCAGGAGATCCACACCAGCCTGGCCAACATGGCAAAACCCTGTCTCTACTAAAAATACAAAAATGAGCCGGGCATGGTGGCGCACACCTGCAGTTCCCGCTACTCGGGAGGGTGAGACAGGAGAATCGCTTGAACCCACAGCGGCAGAGGTTGCAGTGAGCCGAGATCGCGCCACTACACCCCAGCCTGAGCGACAGACCAAGACCCTGTCTCAAAACAAATAAATAAAATCTGGACTTCCTCAGTCACGGAAAGTGGAACTCCGTACACGGTGCCAGTTAGAATAAGCCATGGCGACAGAAGTCAAACCAGAAAAACGGATCTCATGATAACAGCACTTAAGTATGAGGGCGTCACGGTGGAGGTGGCAAGAGGAACTCAGAGGAAACAAGGCTGAAGTGAGCGACATGCCTGCCTCTCACAACACCCTCGGTCCCTTGGGCACATGGTCCACGTTCTCTACGAGAAGCTTAAAGAGCAAAGCGTGCTGAAGACCCCATGGCTGTGGTCAAGTTGGGAGACCAGCAGCCTCAGAGCCTACTCAGCACTGAAGCAGACGGTACCAGCGTCCCCACCAACGCCACGTCCCAAAAGTTCAAGCACACAACACTCGGGGATTTCTGTGGAAAGACAGGCAGTGTTCTGGAGCATCTTGGACGCACAGTTGTACAAGCACCAAGCCAAGCGCAGATGCGACAGGCCTGGGCAGGAGGCCCCGTACGTAGGACCCCGGGGCCAGTGCCGGGGGTGCTCGGTGTCCGGTTCTAGCAGCACCCTCTGGGTGGAAACTCACTAGCCTGTCCACGGCCACGGAAATGAGGAAAAAACGACCCACCCAGCACATCACCCGCCACTGCCTCGCGGCAGCAAAGACTACAACCACCAGCAGGCCTGCCGCAGTGGCACAGACACCCTCCCCTTTCGGCTACAAATCACACGTGGGTCTGGCGCACGGGCATGAAGCCCAGTGCACGGAGGACCCAGTGCCACCCGCCTCGCCCGCCATCCCGGCCAGCTTACATTGCCATAGCAGTCCTCGTCGTCTTCCGACATGGCCGGCAGGTAAGCGGTGAGCTTCGGAGGCGTCTGCTGGTGCAGGTTCTCCCACGTGACGGACTCGAAGAACGGGTGTGCTTTAAGAGGTCCGTACCCTTCCATTTCCTCACAGCCTAACCGCTTTGTGGCGTCTAAAACCTTAAGTAACAATCAAGACAAGTCACTGCCAGGGTGAAAACGTGATTCCGACCAAAGAAACCCAAATCTGGCGGCCGGCCACGGTGGCTCACGCCCGTCATCCCAGCACCTTGGGAGGCTGAGGCGGGCAGATCACCCGAGGTCAGGAGTTCGAGACCATCCTGGCCAACATGGCGACAACCCGTATCTAGTAAAAATATTAAAGTCAGCGGGGCGTGGTGGTGCGCGCCTGTAATCCCAGCTACTCGGGAGGCTGAGGGAGGAGAATCGCTTGAACCCGGGAGGCAGAGTTTGCAGTGAGCCGAGATCGCACCATGGCACTCCAGCCTGTGCGACAAGAGCAAAACTCCATCTCCCAAAAAAAAAAAAAAATTTATCTCATCTCATTATAAGTCCCTTTCGATTTCCAAGTGCCTGATTCTTGACAGGAAATTACTGTAGCAGGAATAATAAAAGAAACTAAAATTTAAAAAAAAAAAACGGAAATTACTGTACCATTTAGCATTTGCTCAACACTGCACAGCATTTTAAGTTACTGGTGCTGGAGCGACTGGCGTTATGACAGCGCAGATGGCCGTAGACCCTAGTTCGTGACATCTGTACATTTCAGCTTTAGAGTCAGCTACGTGAAAATTTGAAAGACCAGCCCAGGTAAAACAGAGAAGAGAGGTTAGCCTGGGAAAGGTGTATCAGTTTATATTCCAGAAACAGTTGTTTCCTGACCTTCCTGTGCTTTTGGCCCTGGACGTCCCCCCTTACCACGACTCTAGGAGCGGGGTCAGTCCTGCCCCTCTGCAGGTGGCCCCAGGATCGCTAGGCTCCACAGCCACTGGCTTCTCCCAACCTGTCTCACCTCTTTCCCCTGGGCTGGGGTGTGGGCTTGATCAGTCCCTGGAGGAGACAGCTCTGCGGCCTTCGAGGGTCCCAGCAACACCCACTCCACAACCGCAGGAGCGTGCTGGTCCCAGTGATGATTCACTCTCTTTGCTAATTACTCAGTTTTTCTTGTTTTAGGATTTTTAACTATACACTGTAAAAGAATCCTTGCTGCTGTTCATTGTATTTTGAGACTGAGATTCCTTTTCACATGTGCGAGGAAAGGGGCCGAGCCTTGAGAGGCAGCACAGGATCCCAGGGCCTGCCTCCCGGTCCAGTTGCTCTGTGGTAGATGGAGGGGGCGGGGGGGCGGGGAACAGTACAGGGTACTCTCCAGCAGATACTGAGAAGTGAAAATAAGTACTCAAAAGGTTTGGGTTTTTGTTTTCGTCTTTTTTTTTTTGAGACGGAGTCTTGCTCTGTCGCCCAGGCTGGAGTGCAGTGGTACGATCTCGACTCACTGCAACCTCCGCCTCCCGGGTTCACGCCATTCTCCTGCCTCAGCCTCCCAAGTAGCTGGGATCACAGGCGCCCGCCACCATGCCCGGCTAATTTTTGTATTTTTACTAGAGACGGGGTTTCACCATATGGGCCAGGCTAGTCTCAAACTCCTGACCTCAGGTGATCCGCCTGCCTCAGCCTCCCAAAGTGCTGGGGTTACAGGCGTGAGCCAATGTGCCTGGCGAGATGACATGTAATTATCTACACTCACTGTTAACCCTAAGAACACCATTTTTTGTGAACACAGGAGCCTCCAGGAAAGCCACTCAGAAAGCAGGTTCAGAGGACTCAGGGTGTCCCGGATCACCTTTCCAAAAGGAAATTCACAATATTTACCAAAAGTTTCTCCACGAGGTCTCTTGCCTTAGGGAAGAATTTTTCTGGAAAGTCATATTCCAATTTAATGATCTTCTGAAATATAAGATACTCGTTTCTGTAAAAATTAAAAAAACAAACAAACAAACAAAAAGTCATCCCAGGCAGGGTCCCAGAAGCCTCCACACGCAGGGATGAGCGCCCCGGCCTCGCAGCACGGCAAACGCACCCCGGCCCCGCACGCCGAGAGCCCCCCACCTCGGCACGGCACCCAGTGCTGCCCTCCCCCACCCACCTCGCTGCTGGGAGGGACTGCCGGCCGGTGGGGTGCACCCCAACAGGCTCCAAGGCCCAGGCAACGCCGTCTCCTTACCCAGCTCGGAATGGTGGGAGTCCTGCCACAAGCTGGTATATTATGCATCCAAGAGCCCAAAGGTCTGAACTTTAAGGTAAGAGGAAAAGAAACAAAGACATGTGTAAAATATAAGCGACATGCCCAGTCCATTTCCCACTCTGTCTCCACAGCCCCAGTTTCACCTCTAATGCACTTCTATTCTTTAAGACCAGTTGCGTGTGAGGGTGGGGAACCCGCCCTCTGGAGAAGCCTCCCCGCGGCCTGGGCCCAGAGGGTCTGCACGCGGCAGGCACCGGCGGTCGCTCAGCTGTCCCCAAAGCTTCGCGTCTTCCAACAGGGCTTACCAACGTCCACACACACCTGTCATCCTGAAGCAGAGCAGAGCTCACTCCTGGCACCACGTGGCTACAGACCAGGCAGGGGGCAGGATGGGAGAGAACGGGGCTGACCCTGTTCCAGTAAGACAACCCAGAGAGCTGAAGGAAGCGCCCTCCGGTCAGCGCTGGCGGAGGTCTCGCCAGGGGCAGGAAAGTGCAGCACAGGCGAAATGAATGACCGCAACATTCACACTGGACTTTCTTTAGTGTTTAGTTAAAATGGGGAGCGACAAAACAAAACAGGCAGCAGAGCCTCCGCCTTTCAGTGTGGAAGCAGCAGAGAGAAGAGGGGTGCCGGGGGCAGAGCTGTGCCTGGCACCCTCACGGGGTCCTCTCCAGAGCGTGGAATTCACGCAGAAAGGGATTCTGGGGGTAGCTTTTCACCTCTGTGAATTATCCAATGTTTTATCATAAACACTTACTTTAGAATTTATATATATTTTTAATATGATACAAAAATAGAAGGGGAAGCCAGTATTACACTTCTGGAAGACACATGTACCAAGGGTGTATCAAATAAACGTTCAGTTAGACCAAGTCATGCCACTTCCTGAAATCCACACCGAGGAATTCAGGGCGGCCCCCCACTCAGCCCAGCAGACCCCGTCTCGCCCACGAGAGGGACAACAGGACACCCCCACCCCGACCCCAGGCAAAGAGACCTCCTCCTGCCCATGCAGGTTGGGTGGCGCATCAGACACACGCCAGTGTGTGAATCAATGGAAACCCCTTCAACGCACAACAGTACAGAAACAGGCCCATGAACCACAATCTGTTCATGCGACAGAAAACCACACACTGATCAAGACACACCCACAGGTCATTCAAATGACCTGGGCAAGTGCCCATTATATAATCACGCAGGGCTCAAGAGCGCTTGTCCAGCGTGACTCGAATGGCATAAAAGCCACGCAAACAGCTATAAAACGCACAGAAAAAATAACTGGAAAGACATATACCTGTACGCCCAATTATTATCTGTGACTATAAGTGGGTTTGGAGACTTATTTTCTAAGAACTCTTCATAAATGATTTCTCTTTTCTTTTTTCTTTTTTTTTTGAGACAGGGTCTTACTCTCTCACCTAGGCTAGAATGCAGTGGCGCAATCTCGGCTCACTGCAACCTCTGCCTCCGCCTCAGCCTCCTGAGTAACTGGGCCTACAGGCGCTCGCCACCAGGCCCAGCTACTTTTTGTTACTTTTAGTAGAGACAGGGTCTCGCCACGTTGGCCGTGCTGGTCTCGAACTCCTGGCCTCAAGCAATCTGCCAGCCTCAACCTCCCAAAGTAATGGGATTACAGACGTGAGCCACCACACCCGGCCTCTTTCAATTCTTTATAATAAAGGTTCTTAACTATGTTTAATATCACATGATTAAAAAATTCAAAAGCATAAAAAGAGATGCAGAAACGCCTTCCTCATAATCCTGTTCCCGCACCCCATAGACAACTACCATGACCCGTTCAGTGCCTATCCCTCCAGAGAACCTGAAACGCCCAAACGAGAAAATGTGAACACACATTCCTCCTTTTTCGCAGAGGGCAGGATCCTATGCGTATATTTGTAGAGCTGGGAGATCTTTCTGCACCAATGCTAAAGTGGCCCTCCACCCTGAAAGTAAAATCTACAAACAAGGAAACACTAGCTCTTAGGTGGCGACGACACGCACTTTGAAAGCCGGGTACATCGCGCCCTCCACCTGTGGGAGGGACTGTCCTCTGCGCCGCAGGATGCTGAGCAGCTCATCTTCGCCTCCCCTGCTGGATGCCAGCCGTACCCCTGCTCCAGCTTTGACAACTAAAACTGTCCAGACAGGGCCAAGTGTCCCCTGGGGAGCAGAATCACTCCAGTTGGGAAGCTCTGACCTAAAGCAGTGTCTGGCCATGCTAAGAACTCAGTATCTGGCCGGCCGCCATGTCTCAACGCGTGTAATCCCAGCACTTTGGGATGCCGAGATGGGAGGATCGCCTGAGCCTAGGAGTTCAAGACGAGACCGGGCAACACAGCAAGACCACATCTCTATTTAAAAAATAATTGAATAATAATAAAAAGAGAACTCAGTATCTGCTGGTTGAAAAAAGTTAAAAGAACAAAACCGAAAAAGCCTGGAGACGGCCGAGACGCTGAGTGAGTGCTCAGCCTTTCCGCCCTCCCATCACGTTTGTGCCATGGCCCCACCTCCCACAGTTTTTCCTGAAGCTGTCCAGCTCAGAAATCCGGAACTGCCGTCCCCAGAATCATTCATTCTCTCAGAGTGCCTCACTTCACTCCAGGAAGGTGGCCCCTTGTAACCTGGCGGAGCAGGAGAGTGGCAGCGTGGGACTCCTGTGGTCCTGTCGACTCACGAGAGCGCCAGCAGCCGAAGCTGACCCCAGCCCTCAGTAGCACTTGACTAGCCCGGGGCAGGAGGAACCCCAGCCCCACCCTCATTCCACAAAACTGCTCCCTAAACTTGAAACTCCAGACTCTGATGCTGCCTCTCAGCCTGCCACCTGCCTCCCAGCCACCCTAGACAGCACCTCAGACTTCTCACCAACCCTTGCCGTCAGCTCCCTGGACAACCTCCCCCACACCGCCGGTGGTCCCCTGGCTGGGCTTCTCCGCTCTCCCCTTCCCTGACCCGCACCGGCCCTGCAGCCCCTGTACCATCTGCACTTTTTTCATTTTCACTATGGAGGCTGCCACCAAGGCCCAGCTGTGTCTCTCAAAGACCCTCATGCCTGCTGGACGCCTCCTCCCTCCCACACCCGCACCCTCCAGGGCCTCCCTGCGCTCTGCGGGACCCTGTCCCACTGCAGCTGGTGTGTGGCCGAGCAACCCTAAGGCCGGGCTCCCCGCCCTCCACCCCGACAGGGAGCAGCACCCAAGGAAGCCTGGGCTGTGTGCCCACGGCAGCCACGCTTTCCTCACTCAATAGTTTTTCCCAAAGAAACGATTAGGCTGGGCATGGTGGCTCACGTCTGTAACCCCAGCACTTTGGAAGGCCGAGGCGGGCAGATCACGAGCTCAAGAGATCGAGACCATCCTGGCCAACATCGTGAAACCCCATCTCTACCAAAAACACAAAAATTAGCTGGACGTGGTGGCGTGCGCCTGTAGTCCCAGCTACTCGGGAGGCTGAGGCAGGAGAACTGCTTGAACCCGGGAGGCGGAGGTTGCAGCGAGCCGACATCGCGCCACTGCACTCCAGCCTGGAGACAGAGCGAGACTCCGTCTCAAAAAACAAAAAACAAAAACAAAAAAAACCAAACGATTCAATCTGCAACCAGAGAGCATCAGGAAACCCAGGAAGCTTAGAATACAACACTAACGTATCACGTGTGTGTACGCCACGAAAAATACGCTTTAAAATGCGAAATGCTAATTTATTTCCAAGTATGCTTAGCTACTTAAAGGCCACCAAATTCACTCTCTCAAATATTAATTTCTATGTTAAGGAAAAGGGAAGTACGGCTTAGATGAAAGTGGTTACCTCTTACAGGCGGACTTCTCCGTGAGCAGCTCTGGAGAAACGTACTGCGCTGTTCCCACGAATGAGTTGGCCCTGGCTGCAGAGGAGAGAGAAGGTCACACTCGGACTCACGATCTGCGACAATCAAGGGCTGCGCGGTGGGTGTTGCACATGGCGGACCATGCACCCCCAGGAGCCAGACTTGTCCAGGGCTCACCGGGACTGGCTCACGGCTCACCGGCTCAAAGACGCCTGCCTGAACCCTGGACACCGGCGCCCTGCACCCTGGCGCTCCCACCCGACACGCGCCTGGACAGCGAGCTGCACACAAATGGCCAGCACATTCTGCCGGTGGCGCCCGCTCAACGGCGGGCATGAGGACACGGCGCTGGCTGGCTCACTGCAGGACCTGGGGTATCCAGACGTGCTCAGGCACACAATAAACAGTTGCAGGCCAGAAACAACCTCCTTTCCATCACAAACAGCTTGGGAGCTGAGGCGCTGCAAAGGGAACAAGACTCAGGCCTCCAGCCCAAGGGCCTTCCTCCATAGAGGAGCTGTGACGGAGCAGCGCCACAGCACGAGCTGGCCCGGGGCCACCACGCAGCTGCCGTCCACGCCGGCCCTGCCCGTGGGCTGGTTCTGAGTGGTCCCTCCCACCTGCCCTCCTCTGGCCAGGCTGAGAGAACCTCACAGCCTCTGCTGCGGGGACTCATTCCCTTCAGTGAATGACTTTTCTGCGGACTTCATGACTGCCCAGGTGCGGTGGCTCACCCCTGCAGTCCCACTGCTTTGGGAGGCCAAGGCAGGAGGACTGCTCGAGGCCAGGAGTTTGAGACCAGTCTGAGCAACATAGTGAGACTCCGTGTCTAGAAAGAATTTCAAGAATTAGCCAGGCACGGTGGTGCACCTCTAGTCTCAGCTACTTGGGAGGCTGAGAAAGGAGGGTCGCTTGAGCCCAGGAAGCTGAGGGTACAGTCAGCCACAATGGCGCCACTGTACTCTAGCCTAGGCAATAGAGCCAGACCCTGTCTCAAATAATAAACAAAAAACAAACACTTCATGGCTGCATTTGCATCCTGCCGGGACCCTCAATGATCCTGCCAAGAACACCAAGGACATCCGCAAACACGCACCCCGCCCCCGCCGGCCTAGAGCAAAGAAAACCAAACCAAGAGCCAAAAACAAACGAAGCCATTCAACCCTGCAAAGAATCAAAGAAATGCAAATTAAAACACGACAGCCTATCTCACTGGCAAAGGGAAAAAAGAATAAAAATACATAGCGCTGGCAGGGATCTGAGGGGACAGACGCAGCGCTACGGGTGGGGCTGTCAAATGGCATCGCTTCTGGGGGCAATTTTCCAATGAGCATCAGAAGTCACAAAGATGTTTGCCTCCCCGACCCTGCGGCTCCCTCTCCATGCTCTGTCCTTCAGCGTCCGGCGTGGCACAGCGACGAGGGCCGCGTCTGCTGGCAGGACGGGATGCCACTTGCTCCACCTACATATTCAGCGTCTCCGTTCTTTACTATAATCGAGCGTTGCTTTTGTGACTTGTACTTTTTAAAATGCCATTATTAAAAAGTCTATGATTTTTCCTCTGGAGAGATGTATATAACGCATAATTAAATGACTGAGGTTGTCGGGCAGCACACGGAGCCGTACGTGTTTTCAAACACCCACAGTGTGCACAGAGCAAGTCTGTGAGGCCAACACCCACCCCGTCTCTCGGATGAGCGCTACATAGTGAGCCGCCGTGCTGGTAGGACCCTCGCTGCTGCTGCTGCTGCTGTTCTAAGCTTCCTGCGAGCGAGCTATGGGCTTGGATCTCCCGGAATCCCTCCCTGCCCTCTCCAACCTCAGCTCCTCCTAGCTCCCTAAGGGTCTTCCCACCCTCCCTTCTTTCCTCAGGGCTTGCCCACCCTCACCCTCGATTCCTCTGCCACACCTTCCTAAAGGTGTGACTCCGAGCCTTGGGCATACGCAAAGTCACCCCCTTGGAAAAGGACGTCTGTCCTTAGTTTAATCTAGAGACAAACAGTGCCGCTACAGCGTGAAGATGGCTACCCTCGGAATGATGTTCCAAATGCATAAAATACACAGGACTATAGGAGAAAGCAATTATAATCCAATACACGTTATCAAATTATTGAAGCAATGGATCTGTGATGTAGTAATATGTGACTCGCGTGACACAGCAGCAGGTCACGCCGCAGTAACCCGGCAGCGGTGCTCGGCACAACTGGCATGGCGTCACTACCGTGATGGGACCCCTGCAGCAGGACATGGGAACACCTGTGACTTCTGATGACAGACGTTTGTTGCTGATGTTCATAATGGAAGGAAACGGTACGCTTTGCTGAAAGGTTAGTGAAAATTAGTAATTTCCTCCTATCCAGCCTCACAGATCCCCTGACTTCTATCTGTGACATCCGAGCTGAGAGCCCCAGACAGAGGGTTAGGAAACCTCGGAGACCACCTAGTTACTTCTCCCTGGGAGCTCAGAGACTGGCCAAAGCTCACGCCTCTCCAGCTGCTGGAAACTCAGGCCCAGAGCCCCACACTGGCTGCTGCTGCCCCCGCACGCCACGGGACTACCGACGCCGGGGAAAGAGACAGTGGGGTCTCGGCCGGGTTGTTGTCTCCACCCTCATCAAAGAAACTCCATGGACCACCCCTAGTCCCCAGATCTGCCAGTCATACTTGGAGGGGCAGTGGGAGGGAAGATCTGAAGAAGTGATCCTGAGCTCACGAGACACCCACACTCTCTTCAAAGCCAAGGGTGCCAGCTGCCATCTCATCCCTAAACCCACAAAGCAGCACAGAAAAACGCTCCACAAAATGTGACTACCCTTTGGACGAAACACCAGCAAACCAAATGCAGCAACATCTAAAAAGGACTAGGCACCATGACCAAGAGGATGTATGACACAGTGCAAGGTTGGTTCAAAATACAAAAAGCAATGCATTGCATCTCATTAGAATAAAGCACTAAGGAAAACACAGGATCATCTCGACAGATGCAGAAAATGCAGTTAACAGAAATTCCCCACCTCTACAGGACAAAAATATGGAATAGCCGAGGCACAGAAGGAAGGGCCCAGAGTCTGACAGAGGGCACGCACGGCCTACGGCCAACATCATGCTCGATGGCCAAAAACCGCACGCTCTCCCTAAGACCAGGGCGCCCGGCTCACCACATCCAGCCAACACCGAACTAGAGGTCTCAGCCAGGACAATTAGGGAAGAAGACAAAAGGCAGCCAGGTTGAAAGGGAAGAAATAAAACTAGTTCGAATCACAGATGACAGGATCCTGTGTGCACAAAGTCCTGCGGACTCCACTGAGAAGCTATTACAACTAACGAGAGCTCAGCAGGGTGCAGGGCAGGAAAAACCAACTGCATTTCCGCACAATTTCCAGGAGCAACCCGAAAATGAAATTCACAATCCCAGCACTCTGGGAGGCCCAGGCAGGCGGATCACCTGCGATCAGGAGTTCAAGACCATGTTATCCATAAACGTGGTGAAACCCCGTTTCTACTAAAAACACAAAAAATTAGCCGGGCGTGGTGGTGTGCGCCTGTAATCCCAGCTACTCGGGAGGCTGAAGCAGGAGAATCGCTTGAACCTGGGAGGCGGAGGTTGCGGTGAGCCGAGATCGCGCCACCGCACTCCAGCTTGGGCAACAAGAGCGAAACTCCATCTCAAAACAAAAAAACAAAAAAACACAAAAAGAAAAAAAAGGGAAGAAAATTCACAACTCTATTTTTTTTTTTCCCCCCTAAGACAAAGTCTCGCTCTGTTGCCCAGGCTGCAGTGCAGTGGTGTGAAGTCAGCTTACTGCAACCTCTTCCGCCTCCCGGGTTCAAGCGATATCCTCCCACCTCAACTGGTCTCCAACTCCTGACCTCAGGTGATCCACCCACCCTGGCCTCCCAAAGTGCTGGGATTACATGTGTTAGCCACCGTGCCCAGCCAATAACTCTATTTAGAATAACATTAAAAATAAATAAGAATAAATGTAACAAAAGCAGCATAAAGCTTATACTCTGAAAACTACAAAGTGTTTTTGAAAGAAAGATCTAAATAAACAGAAAGACATCCCACGGTGACGGCTCAGAAGACTTAACATGGGTTAACAATGGTAACGCCTCGTAAGCTCATCTCTAGACTCAATGCCATCCCTTCTCAGATCCCGGCAGGCTTTCACTGAGGGCAGCGTTTTCAAGGCCCATCTGCATGGCAGCGTGCATGGGTGCCTCATCCCTCCTTAGGGCTGGAGAAGATTCCCTCGTTGTGTGGACACGCCACTCGCTCATCCACTCATCTGACGACACGAGTCGTTTCCACCTTTGGGCTACCGTGAATGATGCTGTGGGCATTCTAGCACCTGTTTTTGTCTGAATGTGTGTTTTCATTTCTTTTGGGTTCATACCTAGGAGTGGGACTGCAGGGTCATATGGTAATTCTATTTCCTTTTGAGGAGCTGCCAGCCTGTTTTCCAAAGTAGCTGTACTATCTGACATTCCCACCCACGGCATATGTGGGTTCCAGTCCCCCTACATCCTTGCTAACATTTGTTATTATCTGTCTTCTCATCACAGTCATCCTAGTGGGTGTGAGGTAGTATCACCCTGTGGTTTTGATTTGCATTTTCCTAATGACTAATAATGTTGAAGAACTTTGCATGTGCTTATGGGCCATTTGTTTATCTCTCCTTTGGAAAAATGTCTAGTCATACCCTTTGTTCCGTGCTTTATTTTTTTTTTCTCCCTCTGAGTTCCTTACATTCTGGATACAAGTCCCTTATCAGATAGATGATTAGCAGATCGTGTCTCCTATTTGGTGGGTCTTTTCACTTTCGTGATATCACTTGAAGCACAAAAGTACTTAAACTTCATATAAATCTAACTCATCCTTTTCTTGGTTGCTTATGCTTTTGGCAGTGTATCTAAGAAAACATTGCCTAACCCAATTGTCACATTTAATCCTATAATTTCTTCTAAGAGTGTCATAGTTTTCGCCCTTACATTCAGACCTCTAATGCATTCGGAGTGAACTGTTTTTGAGATGGAGTCTCACTCCGCCGCCCAGGCTGGAGCGCAGTGGTGCGATCTCCGTCTCCCAGGTTCAAGTGAGTCTCCTGCCTCAGCCCCCACTCCAAATAGCTGGGATTACAGGCGCACACCACCACGCCTGGCTAATTTTTGTATTTTTACTAGAGATGGGCAGCCGGTCGCGAACTCCTGACCTCAAGTGATCCGCCCACTTCAGCTTTCCAAAGTGCTGAGATTACAGGCGTGAGCCACCATGCCAGCCTGGAGTCACCTTTTTTTTTTTTTTTTTTTGGTGAGCCGGGGAGATGGGAGGCGCAAGGATGGAGTTTTCCTCTGTTGCCCAGGCTGCAGCACAGTGTCGTGATCTTGGCTCACCGCAACCTCCGCCTACCAGGTTCTAGCGATTCTCCTGCCTCAGCCTCCCAAGTAGCTGGGATTACAGGAGTCACCTGGCTAATCTTTTTTTTTTTTTTTTTTTTTGAGATGACGTTTTGCTCTTGTTGCCCAGGCTGGTGTGCAACAGTGTGGATCTCGGCTCACTGCAACCTCCACCTCCCAGGTTCAAGTTATTCTCCTGCCTCCTGAGTAGCTGGGACTACAAGCGTGTACCACCACACCTAGCTAAAAACACACCTGTATTTTCAGTAGAGACAGGGTTTCACCAGGTTGGTCAGGTGGGTCTCGAACTCCTGACCTCAGGTGATCCGCCTGCCTCGGCCTTCCAAAGTGCTGGGATTACAGGCGTGAGCCACCGCGCCCAGCCGTAAATTTTGTATTTTTAGTAGAGACAGGGTTTCATCACGTTGGCCAGGCTGGTCTCGAACTCCTGACCTCAGGTGATCCACTCGCCTCAGCCTCCCAAAGTGCTGCGATTACAGGTGTGAGCCACCGTGCCTGGCCCTGGAGTGAGCTTTTGTGTATGGTGTGAGGAAGGGGTAATAACTTTTTAATGAATTAACCATCATTGGAAGAGAATGGTGAACCAATTTGTGGTTTTCAAAAATGGCATGAAAAGGGGAAAGAAGCATCTATCCTACTTTTCCTTTACAGATGATACCACGAGTTAACCCAAAAGTTGCTGGGGAGAAGTTTCTCTTTAATGAATTCCATCTCATGAATGTATCAGGCTGTGACCTTTCTGCACTCTCTAATGAGTTAATGAATTTACGCCAATTATGGCCACGAATGCTGCTGCTGTCACAGAGAGATGCCGGATAAAGAACACCCACCACCAGTCTCTGAACAGGGAGGGGAGAATCAACTCTGAATGTGATGTAGTGGCCAGGAGAGAGGACCATGTTCCACAACGCCACACAGATGCAAATGACCTGTTTCTTCAACAAACTGCAAGGGAAAACATAAAAATGGGGGAAGCTACAGATTAAAATACATGTGTTTGGACACAGAGTACTTAATGGCAAAAGAAAAAGAAAAAATTAAAAAATGAAATTGTGCAAAACTTATTTGAATCCTGTTCAAGTGAGCAACAAAACATTATGATGTACATGAGACAACTGGAAATATAACTCTGACTGGACACTTTGAGATATTAAGCAATTACTGTTCATTTTTATGTATCAAACAGTATGGTATTGTGGTTACGCTTTTAAAAAGATTTGTATTTTAGCGATACCTACTGGAATTTTTACAGGGAAAACCGACTGAGGATGCTGGGCATCAGGTCACTAGCACCGAGTGGATTTTTTACAATAAGCAGTAATTCTCCCCAGCCCCATGCATCATAGCCAATCCTAAATGAATGCCAATCTGGAAAAGACCAAAATAAACCATGGGAAGATGGGAAGAGCTGCTCTTGGTGACGGGAGAATGGGGACTCTCTCTTATTGGGCAAATTCCACTTTCCATCATGCAGGAAAATCCATCTTGAAGGCAGCTCCTCTCTGTGCCGGCGGTGGGTGATCCAGCCTAAGCTAGAATGGCGGCAAGCTCAAGGCAGCTGTGGCCCTCAGGAGAGCGTCTGGAGTCCGCAGCACAGTGGGAGGCGCAATGGCAGCTGGTCTGAGGGTCTGGACGAGGGCCATGCACAGATGGGGACAGAGGAGCCACTGTAGTGACTGAAGCCCACGGCGTCCACCCTCTCCAGCCAGCCCCGTCCACACCTGAAGTCCACAGCGTCCACCCTCTCCAGCCAGCCCCGCCCACACCTGCGGCCTTCCTCTCCTTCCTGTTTGGTGAGTGGTGCCTCCACACCTGGCTGCATACCAGAAAGGCCTGCACAGGTCAGAACACAGGTTTCCAAACCCCACTCCAAGTCTGAACCTCCAAGGACACCCCGAGCTCCCCGAGGTTCTTGCACAGAGGGCACAGGCCAGAGACAGCCCAGGTGAGAAGCTTACTCTGAGTCAGCTGCCCTCACCAAGATACATCCACAGGCTCCTGTGCAAGGAGAGGAGGCAGAAGTCCTCTCTGCCAGGAGGTCCTCCTCAATCTCCCAAGCCCACACCACTGCCCTGCTCCACCTCCCACCACCTCCCCCTGCAGATACGGGGGCCACCCTACCCACCCCACAGGAACCATGGGAAAACCTGCCTCCCTCTAGGAGGAGGGCGTGGCACAGCTGCTGCACAGGTAAGGAACCTCGCTATGCCTTGCTCCCATCAACACTTTTATTCTAGATTTGAAGATGTTTTGGGGAAGCCATCTCTGCACAAAAGAAGTCAACGCAGGAATAAATTCCAAGATACTGAACTACCTCAAACAGAAAATAAGTTACTAAAATTAATCCTCCACAAAAATTGTAGTTTTTTCCTTTTCCTCAAAGAAGGGGAAAAGAACCACCAACTCATCTATACACACAAGCAACCGGCCCTGGTTTACAATGATGCAAAGACTTTTAGCCTCCTGCTACCAAAAAGCAAAGGTTTATTTCATGATTTCTTCTTTCTTTTCCAGAGACAGGCTCTTGCTCTGTCGCCCAGGCTGGAGTGCAGTGGCAGGATCACGGCTCACTGCAGCCTCAATCTCCCAGGCTCAGGCGATCCTCCCACCTCAGCCTCCTGAGTAACTGGGACTACAGGCACGCACTACCACGCCCAGCTAATTTTTGTTTTTTTATCTTACGTGGAGACAGGTTTTGCCGTGTTCCCCAGGCTGGTCTCAAACTCCTGGGCGCAAATGATCGACCTGCCTCCGCCTCCCCAAGTGCTGGGATTACAGGTGAGCCACTGTGCCCAAGCTATTTCACTATTTCATCAGCGCACTTAAATGCCTATTTTTTTAAGTGGCTACAGGGCAACAAGACTATCCCTGTGCCAAATACCAGATTCTAAAGAAAATCTACCCACGTAACAAACCTGCACGTGGATCCCCTGAATCTAAAATAAAAGTTGAAATTATGAATAAATAAAGCCTTGGAATAAGGGAGGGGGAAAAAAAAAGAAAATCCACATGAAGGGAAAAACGCCCAGAGCAGAGCCCAGGGAGGTGGTTCCTGAGGCTGACTGCGGGCACAGCCCAGAGAGCGGTTCCCGGGACTGACTGTGGGCAGAGCCAGCCCGCAGCGCTCCTGACCCCACGGAATGTTGTGGGCTCATCTCTGGGCAGGAAGTCAGCACAAGGACAGCAAGACACTGACAGATCCTAAGAAAGCTTACGAGACAGAAGTTCCTGTTTGGTTCAACTTTGTCACAGACAACACTGAGGGAGATGAGGTTACACTGTGTACACAGAAATAGGATTACCAGTCAGTAAGACGGTTACTATTTAACAGGAATGAGTCAAACAGATCAAGGTTTCAGGGCATGTCTGAAACACCAGGAAGACCGCCCTGGCTTTGTGCAGCTTTGGGCGGGAGGTGCGCATTCCGGCATGCCACTGGACGGGGAGGGGAACGGGGCTACAAGAGGCAGCGGACGGCAGCAGGACTAAGCCACCCTAGAAAACAAGAGGCTCCGGCTTGATTGCTGGTTTCAATCTTAGCCCCAAAAAGGTGATGTTATTTATTTATTTATTTATGAGACGGAGTCTCACTCTGTTGCCCAGGCTGGAGTGCAGTGGCACGATCGTGGCTCACTGCAACCTCTGCCTCCTGGGTTCAAGCGATTCTCCTGCCTCAGCCTCCTGAGTAGCTAAGACTACAGGCACGCACCACCACGCCCAGCTAATTTTTTATATTTTTAGTAGAGACGGGGTTTCACCACGTTAGCCAGGATGGTCTCGATCTCCTGACCTCGTCATTCGCCCGCCTCGACCTCCCAAAGTGCCGGGATCACAGGCTTCTTTTATTTTTTATTTATTACTACTATTTTTTAACAGTTGATCGCTCTGTTACCCAGGCTGGAGTGCAGTGGGATCATCCTAGTTCACTGCATCATCAATCTCCCATTTCAGCCTCTCGAGTAGCTGGGACTACAGGTGTGTGCCATCACACCAGGATGGTTTTTGGCTTTTTTGTAGATATGGAGTCTCACCATGTTGCCCAGTGGCTGGTCTCAAATTCCTGGCCTCAAACGATCCTCCTGCCTCAGCCTCCCAAAGCCCTAGGATTACAGGTGTGAGCCCCCATGCACAGCCAGGGTGATGTTTGAGGATTCTCAGAGAAGTTCCCAGATCCAAGACAAGATCTTAGGGCCTCCATGACTGTGCAGAGATGAAAGCACCAATTGACAGAATCTCAGCCAGAGCCCTGAGTGTGAAAACACAGGGCTGGAAACGCCCGGAAGGGAAAGATAAGGCCCGGTGGAGGAAACGAGCAACTACCTCAAGGTGCCGAGAGAGGCCCCACAGGCACCAGCTGGGTACCTCCCAGCACACAGAATACAGGGCCAATTCCTAAGAAACAGAAAAGCCGAGCTGAGTCCGGAGGGCCTGCCTTGCTGAAGGGCCTGCTCTCCACCCAGCTGTGCTCTCCTGCAGCTACTGGGGGCCGGCTGGCCGTCCGTGGAGACGAGGCCAGAACCACCACCGCTCTGTGCTCACGGTTCCCCTTTTCCACACGAGAGCAGCTACAACAACACGGTCACTTCTGTCTGAATCTTTCCTCCACCAACAAACCTGCACTCACGTCCCTCCAAACCGGGCTCCAGCACCTCTCACCCCTACAGAGCCCTCTATGGAGGCCTTTCTCTGACGGGCACCCCAAGCCCAGGCAGAGGCCCATGCACCACTTGGAGGCCCTTGGACCCAGCCTCTTGACCCAGACAGACTCCAGCAATCACCCGAGGTTCATCTTCAAGGTCACTTATAATGCACACAGCAGCCTTCAGCTTCCCCAAACCTCATCCCAAGGCTTTATCTTCTCTCTACCCAGCACTCCGGAGCAGTCTTCGGAATTTCAACTGCCTTTCTTTACACCTCCAGAGTTTGTGATTTCTACCCAATAAGCACCTGAAGGGCATCGAGACGCCCCCGGCCGGCTAAGACAACCTAGGCCACTTCTCTGGCCCGAGTGGACTTTCAGCAACGTCTCCGACGGAGTTGTCACAACATGGTCCAAGGCTAGAAACTACCCCTGGGAACAGGACTCGGAGGCTTTGTGATGACAAACATGCACGTGGCCAGCAGGGAGACAGACGGACAGGTAACGGAGGGAGGGCACTGAGGTACAGGGATGTGCGCCCCCAGATACTACC
The DNA here is from genome assembly GCF_028885625.2 of Pongo pygmaeus. Lineage (NCBI taxonomy): Eukaryota > Metazoa > Chordata > Mammalia > Primates > Hominidae > Pongo > Pongo pygmaeus. Next base: position 2,737,582 of record NC_072391.2, on the reverse strand, counting down.
TGCAATACAGGCAGGAGGAGCCAGGAGCTGACCACACCGGCTCCACATCCTGCACGCGGATGGCTGGGTACGAATGTGGCCCCCTGCACTGTCCAGAAGACGAGTAGGGAGGATGAACCAGAGCAGGCGCTGAGGATGAACCAGTGACCTCCCGCTCTACACCAACACACGCTGCCTGGGCCCCCCCCCCCCCCACCAGGAAGACCTGCTGGCGTGGCAGGGTCTTGCCCAGAGAAAGTTCAAGATCTGTTTGAGAACAGCCAAGGTATCCCCACCTCAGTCGCTGATGAAGATGACACAATGCAACACACTCCTCAGAAGTCGCTTTCCATCTGAAGCACAGAGCCGGGCTCTGCTAGAAATAAAACTCACACACCTTGTTTGCTCTCTGGGGATAAGACTTTTGCTGTTCCAAAATCTGTGATCTGGATGTGCATATCTTCATTTAACAAAATGTTTTCCGGTTTAAGGTCCCTGTAAAAGTAGATTTTCACATTTGAGAAGAAATACTTAAAACAGCAACATTATTACATACTCTAAATTTTGCTGAAAACAAAATGAACGAATGAATGCATATGATCCTTACAGACTGACAACCAGGGCTACAGGCCTAAAGCTCACAAGCAACAAGTGTTGACTGTACACAGTAGGGATTCACCACCTCACATCTCCACGTCATTCTAATTAGCTTTTTAATGAAGTAAAATCTACCATTTTTAACGCACAAAATGAAAGCTATGCACACTTCTGAGCTGACTTTATCAGAAAGTCATGAAAAATGAGACCAGAAAGAAGTACACACAGAAGCTACAACTGAAAAAGATAAAAAGCATCAGTCAAGATGGTGAAAAGAATCATTAGCTCGCCAAGAAAGACGCGCGACCATTTGATGTGGTATTTGCAGGAGAGCCTCTCCACGTCAGCGCTCCATGGACGTGCGGCCTCGCCTTGGCGCTCAGGCTGTGGCATAGGCAGGCATCTCAGTCACACCCATCCAGGGAGCACTCCAACCAGGCTGACCTCAAGGGCGGGGGCCATCTGGGCATCGGCTGTGGCCTGTGAGCCAAACGGTCACTGGCCCTGATCATTAAACTGACGTCCTGCAAACCCCACCCAGCCACCCCCGAGGTTACCTGTGAATGATGCCCTTGCCGTGCAAGTACTCTAAAGCAGACACAATCTCAGCCGTGTAAAATCGGGTACAGGTCTCATCGAATGAACCGATTTTGCGAATATATTTAAGTAGTTCTCCATTTTTGGCATAACTAAGGCCGAAATCTGAATATTGTGCAGTTAAGGAAGTGTAAAAATCCTTTGTTTTGTTTTGGAGCAGGTTTACTCCGTTGCCCAGACTGGAGTGCAGGGGCACAATCATAGCTCACTGCAGCCTCAACCTCCCTGGCTCAAGCGATCCTCCCACCTTAACCCACCCAAGTGGCTGGGAATATAGGTACACGCTACCACGCCTGGCTCATGTTTTTTATTTTGTAAAAGCCATTTTTTGAAAACTAACCTTAAAAGTCTGATAAGAATTTTTAATTAAATGCAAACTGAAAGTACCCGTGGCCCAAGACAGTCATGTCACTGGATCTGACGGGCATCCCAGGCCCCAACTCCAAGACGAGGCACCAGCACGATGAGGGATTTCTCATCAAGAACACCATCACACGGTCTCGAGGAAACAGGAACAGAGCCTCTCAGCCCCGACTGCCCCTCTGGCCCCTGGCCGTGTTTACGGCCTCAGTGAACGGGGACCGCTGGAGACAGGGCCTACAGACGCCAACCAAAAAGCGCATATAACTCACGTGCAGGCTTCAATGCACAAAGATCCTGGGGGCCGGCGGAGCAGGGTCGGAGAGCGCGGCAGCCCCTGCCCTGAGACCCCGGCTTTATGTGCTGCGCGTCCACGCGTGGCACTGCCCCTTCCATGCAGGCTCCTTCCGTGGACAAAGTGACACATTTTGTTTTGTTTTGTTTTAAGATGCAGTCTCGCTCAGTCGCCAGGCTGGAGTGCAGTGGCGCTACCTCGGCTCACTGCAACCTCCGCCTCCCGGAGTCGAGCAATTCTCCTGCCTCAGCCTCCCAAGTAGCTGGACTACCAGCGCGTGCCACCATGCCCAGCTAATTTTGGTATTTTTAGTAGAGACGGGGTTTCCCCATGTTGGCCAGGATAGTCTCCATCTCTTATCCTCGTGATCTGCCCGCCTCGGCCTCCCAAAGTGCCGGGATTACAGGCGTGAGCCACCACACACAGCCAAGTGACACATTTTGTAAGACAAAAGCCATTTCGTGAACTTCTACACTCATGAAGTGTGTCTGGGAGGCCCCCTCCTCTGGGCACCACTGCCCTACGATGGCTCCATCTGTAGCCTCCTTTTCCCAGAGGACTTAAGACCGACAATAAATGGATCCCAGATACAGATTCCCCTGGAAGCGGCAAACGTCCATCCCCATTACCGGAAACCTCCAGATACTTCACACTTACTGGCAGCCCAGGACACGGGGACCCAAATCCTTGCCTGCCCTGAGCAGTGGCTCTCGAGGCCAGGAAGGGGGGCTCGTGCTCAGAGCCAGGCTGGCCTGCCTGCTCAGTTCTGGCTTCTGTTTGCCAGGGTACCATCATCTCCCACCAAGGATGAACCTGAAGCTTCAGGGCAACGAGGAGAAACCCAGAAGGGAAGGGACTTGCAACCAAGGCTGCCCAAAGTGGCCCCTGTCCAGGCCCATCTCTAAATACAACCCACACCGAGGATGCCTGGTGGGGCAGAAGTCCCTGGGTCTCGTTCCTGTCAGGGGCGAGTAAACCTTCACAACCTCCCGGGGCTTTGGAATTTGACTTAATGACGAAGGGCAACATGAACCACTGGACAAAGACCTGGAGTTCCCACTACCTGCACCGCTCTGGCCAATCCCATTTGGAAATCAGTCAGCAAGATTCGCTCTCCTCTGGAATCTGAGCCCCTGGGAGGAGAGGATGGGAGACGTCAAGCGTGTGCAATTCTGTCGCAGCCTCACAACCAACAAGCAGCCGTGTTCCGAGGGCTCTGCGGGAAGCCCAGAGGGACTCCCGTGGCTCAAACGGGGGCAGAGACATGCAGGGCCCCGGGGCACGTGAAGGTGAGAGACAGAACATACCGTGAAGCAGCCACTGACAGCGAGAGACAGAGGCAGGAACAGGGATGACACTGGAGGACAGCAGGCCTGCCTGGAGGCCAGCATTCTCTAAAACCTTCCACAAACCAAAAGCAAAGCCCGCCCCGGGCCACGTGCCTGGCAGCTGCTCAGTCACTGCCCTGCTCCTCTCTAGGCAAAATCCCAGGGAAGCACCTTGCGTCGTCTCCATTTCCTCACCTCTTACTCTTCCTTGAACAGTCCCCCCAAGAAACTGCCTACCCACCATCAACACTTGGCACAGGGCAGATCCACGGGTCAGGCTGTGTGCACCTGACTGCTTCATAACCCCTGGGTGGGCAGCCAGCACCCTCCATCAGAAACCGTTTAATCCCGTGGCCTCTGGATCTCCATCATTCGAACTCAGGAGCAACACCCCATCACAATCTCCTGTCCTCGGTGGGCCCCTCCTCGTGTTCACCCCTGCACTGGGGGAACCCAGGCTCCACTCACAGAGGAGCCGACCTCTGGGCAGCCTGCCAGCTCGCTGTGAAAGTCCTCACGGCCCTGACTCCTCCTGGAGCTCTGCTGGCAGCACCTAAGTGCCCACTCAGACCTGAATGGCGGCACCAGCGGATGCATGAAATGCCAGCCCAGCACCCGCCCCGGTCTCTCCCAGCTCAGCGGCAGACACCGCTGTGCATTAGGCTTGAGGGCCACCTCCCAGGAGCCGCCCGACTCCATTCTCTCGACCAGTCTGTTCATAAGACCTCAACCACGGCCCCTGCCCCTGCTCTCCTGCCCATTCTCTCACCCGGCCTAGGAGCAGCCAGAGCAAACCCCACATTCCCCGCCACAAAGAGAAGGAAGTCCAGACTCAGTGCCAGGATGCCACGGCTCAGGGGCCCAGCCCACCACAGCCTTTCATGCCCCCCAACACACACTCCTGCCCAGGAGTTTAAAGAGCCCCACACTGCCGCCAGCCCCTACCCAGCCCTAAGACTCTTGGCAGCATATCTTGCTGCCGGGAAGCCTCTCACACGGATCATCAGTGCATGTCCAGCTCCTCCACCAACATCCAAGCTTCTCGACGGCAGAGACGCCACCCGGCATACCAGCACTTCCCCATCACCCATCAACCTGCACTTGGCAAGCACCTCCAAACAAAGAGAGCACACACACTCCGCCGGCAGCCGAAGGAGCTGCAGGATGGTGCTAAGAGTGGGAGCAGGCCAGAACAAAGCTCTAACACAGAAGAGCCGGGTGCTCGGGAGAGACGGGGAGGACTCAGGCCCCTCCCCAGGCAGAATGGGGACGCCACCGCACTTGGGCCAGCTTGGAGGGCGGCGGGGGAGGAAAAGAGCAGATGCAGACTGCACCTGCTGGGGGCGACAACGGTGTGGCGTGGCCAGCCCAGCCACTGGCAGGCCCACAGGTCAGCTGGATGGGGCAGAGGTGGGGCCCACCCCAACCGCCACCGGGCCTTGCCTCCCAGATTCCTGAGCCAAGGTTTAATAACAGAAAAGATGGCGCTCTAGGGGAGCAAGGGACACCGACCAAGCAAGCCGCAGCAGAGAGGACTGTGCTGGAGCCACATCAATGGCTTCTCCGGGAGGTAACGTCCTGTGCAGACTCACGGCCACACCCTGGCGCTGCCTCGGCTGCCTCCCTGAATGTCAGCGGCCTGAGGGACCCCACTCGGCAGGGAGCGGGGGCTGCTTGTGGGAACACACAGGGTCTGATTCCAAGTGAGAGGGGTGACTGGTGTGGCTTCAGACGGCACCAACCACGCAAAGGATACACAGCTTCTCGTCGTCCTGAAATGTGAAGTAAAGCTTAACAAAGAAGGGGTGATCCAGGCGCGACATGACATCCCGCTCTCTGGTTACATACGGGACCTTGTTCTCTTTTATGATATGTCGCTTCTCCAGAATTTTAACTTCAGGTGAGAGAGAAGTGAGTTACTATCAGAAACAACAAAAAACACTAAAGACATGACTCACAAAGGTAACTGGTACAAATTAAAGTCTTTCAAACATTGTACACACCAGCCTGGTGGTCTCTAAAGCCAACAGTGTCCTGTACCCTGAAATCAGCACAGAAACCCCGGCCCTGCCACCCCGACTGCCCTGCACGGAGCCGCTGGCCCTGCTCCCAGACGCACAGCTCCCTGCAGCCCATACTCACTCGCGTATTCTCTGGAGGTTGCCAGTTCTCGAGCCAGGACAACCTGGTTTGGAAAGAAAAGGAGAAAAAGAAACACAATGTAATAACCGGGACACTGGGTCTGACAAGTCCCTCTGCCCCACGCGCACGCTTCCTGTCCCCACTGAAGGCTTGAATCTACCGTGAAATATTTTGGGTCTTGTACTGACAAGTAGAGCTAAAAGCCAATGCTCGTGTTGATGTGTTCTAACAGCTAAGAGAAAACATATCCATCTCTCCATTGTTTTCAGAAGCTTCTTGATCAGCTGTAATAAGTCCTAACGGTGCAACACAAGTATAAATTCATGAGCCTCTTCGACTGCCACGCCCTTCACCAACAGTAGGAGTGGTAGGGCACAGGGGCTTCTTCGAAAACAATATGTCCTTCTAGTATACGTTCATTGCAAAGCCTGCCCTGAATTTTCATTTTTGGAAATAATTGTTATCATACATTTCGTATGATGGCGCTTGCGGATACCATGAAGAGAGCCTGGCTGTAAAGGACACAGAGAGCTAAACCAACAATGCATGGCCCTGTGTGCCCACAAGAGGGAGCCAGCTTCCCAGGATGCAGCAGGCCTCCTGCCCTGTCCTCTCCTTAGCACCCCTGAGCCCTGCACTCAAACCCCACCTCGGAGACAGAGCACTCCAGCAGGGCAGGCATCCCAAACAGGGGAGAGACCCTCCACTCGGACTAGCCTGGGGCACACCCTGAGGCACCAGACTGGAAATTCCTGGTGGGCCCACAGTTTAGCCAGAGCGCGTGAGACAGCTGTGCCAGGGAGGCCCCACCACCACCAAGTGGTACACAAGTGTCTCCTAAGACACCCACAGGGGGACGGCCTGAGGAGCAGGGAGCAGAGGAAACCTGTCCCGTTACATTCCTGGGGGCTGGCAGGAAGACCTTCAGGAGGCCACAGGGCCAGGTCCACCTGGCCCTGGGCTGTGAGCCGCAATCCGGGGCAGGACTCCTGACGGGACACGTCAGAAGAGATCCTGGAAAGCACCACGTGAGACGCCCTGCGGCGCTCAAGAAGAATGAAGTTGGATTCTGGGGACTCTACGTACTCAAGATCTTCCCAGAGGAATACGCCACGCATGGATGGCTCTCAGCTGCCGGGGAGAAAGGGGAAGTGGGCCGGGCAGGGCTCCCCTCTCTAGCTTATGTGTTTCTGTGAGGTCACGTTTCTCCACAAGAGCACGTGCTAGCTTCATAAGTAGAAAAAAGGAAGAAAGAATTGTGAACGAGCACTGATATTTAGTGGAACCCTTTCTAAGGGGATACTGATGTCATCTTTCTGTTGTCTAAACTCAACACTTCACAAGCAGGTTTCCTACAGGAAGGAAGGATCCTCTTCCAGAGAACGGCACGTGACGTGTCCCTCCCTGGAGGTTGTGACCGTCCTCAGGGGGCCTCCCGGCTCTCCAGTGCTGCACCTGGCTCTTGCCCAGCCTCCTAACTATCACTGTCCTTTCCCCCTCCCCTGGAAATCAACTTTTATGTGATCTCTAGTTCAGGAAAGCTGAGAGACAACTGAGGGTAACACATGTAATCTGAGACCCAGTACTGTGGATTCCAAACAGCCCCATGGAGGAGCCTCCAGCTCACCGTGCTCTCCCGGGCACCTCCCTGCTGCAGGTTCAGAAAGACACGGACCACAGCCCCTGGAGGGACAGTGCCTGCTCTCCACCCATCTCCAGAACCCAGGGAAACAGGCAGTTTCACAAATGAGTCTTCCTTTTTCAGTCAAGATAAATGTAAGGGCCATGTATGGTGGCACATGCCTGTGGTCCTAGCTACTCAGGAGGCTAAGGCAGGAGGATCGCTTAAGCCCAGGTGGTGAAGGCTGCAGTGAGCTATGATCACACCACTGCACTCCAGCCTAGGTGACAGAGCAAGATCCTGTTTCTAAAAGCATAAATACATACATAATAAAGTTAAATTAAAAAGAGAAATATAAGGAAGTAAAACTGAGGCCAAGCACAGTGGCTCACGCCTGTAATCCCAACACTTTGCAAGGCTGAGGAGAGACACTCACTTGAGCCTAGGAGTTCAAGACCAGTCTGGGCAACAAAGTGAGACCCTGTCTCTACAAAAAATTTTAAAATTGGTTGGGCACGGTGGTGCATTCCTGTAACTGCAGCTACTTGGGAAGCTGAGGTAAGAGGATCACTTGAGCCCAGGAAGTCGAGGCCGCAATGAGCTATGATCATGCCACTGCACTCAAGCCTGGGCGACAGAGCAAGACTCTGTCTCAAAAAACAAGTAAAGCTGAGAAAAGAAGAGGCCTCTTCTTTCACTGGGTGGTTGTAAGCAGCCATGCAGAATGCCCAAGGTTTTCCAAAGAGTTTCTTCTTCCTGAAAGGATCTGAGTCCCCAGACTTTGGGGACTAGTCTCGTGGTTGAAGGTATTTTTCATGAGCGCATAATCCTTTTATAAAAAACTTATGTCATAAAACCTGCAATTTAAAGAATCTAAAGTATAAGGGCAGCAAAAGTTAACATTAATTAAAACAATATGTTGGGAATATGGGTAAGCTGTATTTCACGTTTTTCTTTGCATTGTGAAATATTTCATATATGTAAAAAAGAGAAAAAAGGAAAATAAACCTCACATATGGTTTCTCCACAAAGGTCAGGCAAGAAAGAATTATTCAGGAACTCACCGAGGCCCCTCCAGTGAGGTGCCCCCAGGGCTCCCTGGAATGGCCCTAGCACACACACGGCGGCCACCTTGGCGACCACAGTGGCGGCACGGGACTCTGTCTCTTTATAGAGGCCCAGATGGAGACAGTGCACCCCGAGTTGCTCAGGCCTCCCCTCAACCTGTTACAACCTTCACTAAATCCACAACCACACACGGCTTCATGGGTCCCACATCAGCAAAACGTCCCATGTCGGCTGCTTTGAACCTTCATTTCTTTGCTTTCAGAGGAAAAAACACCCCGAGACAGGTAACAAGTGTGACGTGACAGTACTGCGACAATACTCCTGTTTGTGAAACTCGGAACACAAGAATCTGAAGGCTGTGTCTCCAGCAAATGTCCAGAGCGTACTGTTTTATGTATTTAAAAAAACAAAACAGAGAAATAAGAAAAGGTCAATAAGTGTCCCCAGAAAGCTCTGGAGAGATACTAACTTTCAATCTAAGAAAAAGAACAGGTTCCCAGGGCCCTGCCAGTGAGACACAAGGACACAGAATGTAACTTGCTGATGCCAGGTTAAAATGCAATTAACTACATTAGAAAAAACCTCCACAGACCATCAAGAGATGTGTCTAACGTTCTCATCTACAAAACCAGGTTACATATTTAGCCACACTCATCACGTGACCTGCTTGGGGGTTACCCAGCCCCCAAAGGCTCAAGTGGCCTTCACAACAGGTGACACCCCTCAAGGGACCTGAGACCTCCTGCCCGGAAGGACACCAGCCTTGCTTGGAGTCTCTGGCAAGCCCCGAGGAAGGTGAGCCTCCCCAAGGAAATCACGTGCATTAGACACAAAGCAGCAGCAAACACTCACCGTGGAAAAAGAGCCTTCCCCAAGAATTTTCCCAAACTTGAAGTCCTCAGGCCGCTTCTTCCGAGGCTGTGGCGGAGGCTGGGCATGCTGCAGGGAGCCAGCACCAGGCCGAGGCTCGGCTGCAGTGCCATCCATGGCAGGGCTCTGCCTGCTGCCACCAGGAATGCCAGGGGGCGTGCTGGACTCAGTCTGGGTCCTCACCATTGATGGGGATGGGCAGGAACATAACACCACGCTGGACTGGATGGGCACGGCGTCATACTAGGCGACAAAGAGGAAAAGGAGGTAAGGCTCAAGGCATCTGCCTTATTCTCAATGCACGGACCAAGGTGTAAGGACCTCATCGCAACACTCAAAAACAAACCCCAAGCACACGGCAGGACAGCTGAGCCCCACGGTCTGCTGTGAGCTGCCGGCCTCCTCTCCCGAGTCCTGGCCGTGCCATGGCTCCCCACTACTCCACTGGGCAGCACCTCGCCCTCCTCCTCTCCCTCGCGCTGCCTGAGCCTCCAGCCAACTCATCCCAAGGCCAAGGTAACCTGAGCAGAGACAGCACGGCACATCTTTAATTGTGGGGGGGATGGAGAGATAAGAGTGATGATCGAATGTGTTTACAATACACAGAGACGCCCAGTGCTGGCAAGACTATAACAAAGCGAGCGTACTCACACCACTGCGGCTGGCACCGAAACCCGGGATTGCAGTGGAAATGTTTTTGGAAAGCAGTTTGGCAACTGTCAACAAAGCGACTACAGAACAGTTGTCAATGAGACACAGAAATACGAAGGAGAGGAGGGAGGGCAGAAACCCAGTTAACAATGTAAGCGGGCACGGAGGGAAGATCAGCGTGCAAAGCTAGGTCGGCAAGACGTGCAAGGTGCACCCACAGCCGTAACAATCCCTCCCCAGACTCCAACGTGTCCTCACGGTGGTGGCTGTGGCCCCCCGCACTACAGAAGAACAACGCGAGGCGAGCTCAGGCGCACTGATGGTGGTTTCCGACACAACTCCCCACCCAAAGAACCCTGGAGAGCTCTTGACTCCCTCTGAGTAGGGTCCTAAAGTCTATGCTATGTCTGAAGACACAGGGTCTCCTGCTGCGTCTGTGCCAGGACAGAGGGACTGTCACCAGACAAGCTGCAATCCTTTTAAACACTAAAACCGGCCAGGCGCAGTGGCTCATGCCTGTAATCCCAGCACTTTGGGAGGATGAGGAGGGTAGATCTCTGAGGTCGGGAGTTCAAGATCAGCCTGACCAACATGAAGAAACCCCTTCTCTACTAAAAATACAAAATTAGGCCGGGCGCAGTGGCTCAGGCCTGTAATCCCAGCACTTTGGGGGGCCAAGGCAGGGTCAGGAGTTCAAGACCAGTCTGGCTAACATGGTGAAACCCAGTCTCTACTAAAAATACAAAATTTAGCTGGGCATGGTGGCGGACACCTGTAATCCCAGCTACTCAGGAGGCTAAAGTAGGAGAATCACTTGAACCCGGGAGGCGGAGGTTGCAGTGAGCTGAGATCACCCCACTGCACTCCAGCCTGGGGGACAAGAGCGAGACTTCATCTCAAAAAAAAAAAAGAAAAAAATACAAAATTAGCCAGGTGTAGTGGCGCATGCCTGTAATCCCAGCTACTCGGGAAGTTGAGGCAGGGGAATCGCTTGAACCCAGGAGTCGGAGGTTGCAGTGAGCCGCGATCACGCCACTGGACTCCAGCCGTGGTGATAGAGCAAGATTCTGTCTCAAAACAAAAAAAACTGTTACAGATACTAACATTGCAACAGTGTTACAGGCATGGCTACAGAAGAGACTAACAAGAAAACCACAACATGAAACCATGGTCATTAAAGTATGGGGATTATGGACTTTTCTTTTATGACAACTTTTTTGTTGGAGGCGGGGAAACAAGGTCTTGCTCTGTTGCCCAGGCTGGAGTGCAGTGGCGCCATCGATCATAGTTCAATACAGCCTCGAACTTCTGGGCTCAAGCAATCCTCTGGTCTCAGCATCCCAGTGTGCTGGGATTACAAGTTTGAGCCATCGAGCCCAGCTATCACACAAATCCAAGCTAAACATAACGTGAAGCCTAAGGTTCCCAGCTCTGCAGAAGGTGGGCTGCTGCCCTGAGGGTGGAGAAACGTTCTCATGTGTCCGAGAGGCTGGCTGAGCAGCCGGAGCAAGCACCAGGCTTTGGCTTCCCTGAAGCACGGAACCCTCTAGACTCGCAGGCTCACAAAGAACAAAGTAAACTCTTGAATCAAGACTCAGTGGGAAAAAGGTCATAATCACCAGGCTCGGAGCCAGCAAGAACCGTAATGGGCCTGGGCTGTCCTCGCAAGGCTGGCTAGCCATGGGCATACCTGGACACAACACAGGGGCTCCAAGGCTGCCCCGGACTGTGGAACAGCAGGACTGCACTGATCTGTAGGGATCCGCACAAGGGAAGGGAGGCAGGAGGAGCCGGCACTTCACACTGCACCGTCCCAGGCACCACAGCGTGGCTGCAAATTAAGCCGGCCGCTCCCATAAGCGGCCATCAGTGTCACACAGGTCGGGGAGGGGAGTGCACCACCTGTCTCTGCCAGGCCATCCCCCCGACACCTGTCCCACCACCATGTGCATCAGATCAACGTGGGCGTAAGTTCATCTGTGTGCCCAGCCCCCAAGCACAGCTCAAGGACACAGCAAGAGGGGAGTACAGGACAGTGGCAAACTCTGGCCTCCGGCAAGGTGGCCTCCAGCTGCGTCTCCACCAGAGGCAGGCGACGGCCCAGACCTGGTTTTCCAGCCCAGATGCAGAGCAGCACCTGTGGGGGTGCACAGCTAGAGGCCAGCCAGGGGACAGCACGCATGACACGCTTCCATTTCAGCAGAGATTCAAGGGAACACATTGCTTTATTAAAAACTGACAAGTGAGCCACTGAGTAAAATCTCATACGTGAACAAATTTTATGTTTTTAGTTTTATTCATTTATTTATGAATGAATGACTGAGAGTCTCGCTCTGTTGCCCAGGCTGACTGCAGTGGTGCAATTACAGCTCACTGTGGCCTCGACCTCCCAGGCTCTAAGTTTTGGTTGTTGTTGGTCGTCATAACCGAGGCAGGAGAGAAAATGTTACTGGCACCTGTTGGGTAGAGGCGGGGGTGCTGCTCAACATGCTACCAGGAACAGGTCTCCACAATAGAGGGACCCAGGCCACAGGGCAACCACTCCCAGCTGAGAAACCCTGCTCTGTCTTCATAGACTCTACCCCCACATCAGAAAGAAACCCACCAAGTCTTAGTGGCCTCCCTCCAAGCGCTCAGCACAGAGTGGGCCACGTGTGCAATGTGGCCCCGCAGCCTCACCTGGGACGGGGGAAGACAGAAACACAGGCACGGGCACAGGGAGCCTGGGAGAGAGCGGGGAGGGCCCAGGCTGAAGAAGCGTAGTTTAAAATCCTCATGCTATGTTTGGGCAACAGGAAGAACCTTATTCCCACAATACACACAGTGTGAAACGGCAGTGAGATTCCCCACAAGGGGACGTGACTTTAAATGGAGAAAACTGTACTGGAGCGGGACCAAGAGCCTCATGGAACAGAGAGTCCACGACAGACAGGAGCTAAGGGGCCGAGGGGAACGGAGGGCGTCTGGGGAGGAAAGTACCGCAGACTGGCCAGTGCATGGAAAATGAGAGGAGCAGGAGACACACCCCTACGGGGTGACAGTGCCACTTCCTCAGCAGCAGACGGTGAGACCCCTACTGTGGGACGATGCCACTAATCCCGACATCTGGGCAGAAACCCATCTTCCTGGTGAGAGATGCCCACGATCCATCCTCCTCGCAGACAGCAGAGGACACTCCGGCAGCAAGTGCTGCCTCCCTCTGGTAGTATCTTTTGGACTCCGGGCTCAGCTGTCACACAGGTTTTGGCTAAAACTCTGCTGGACAATGCTGTTTCCAAATGTCAGCCTTTGACATTTCACTTGCTGTGGGATTATACCCAGTAATTTCTCCGATTTAAGTTTTTTTTTTTTTTTTTTTTTACTAACTAAGCAAACTCTCAGCACAGAAGTGGGATGAAAAACACATCTAGCAAGCCAGGTCTGACTGCCATGAAGAACGCCTTGTTTCTTCCGCGGTGCAGCACACCACTGCAGAGCGAGAGCCATTCCAGCCAGGAAAGCGCTGGAAACAAGATCGGCTGGGTGCATCTGACCTACAGCCTGTTCCCTGCCAGGCTAGGAGATAGTGTCATCTTGCACAGAAGGAGCCACACCCCCACGCACCCCACCCCAGCAGCAGGTAAAAGAGCATGAAGCTCCACCTCCCGCACCGTGGGTATATTCTTAGCACTGTACCCCACGGGGGATCGGTGACTGAGACAGTAGTTAGAAAAACATGGTGTTCTATCTACTTCCCAGAGCCTGTCACAAGAGAAAGGTTTAAGCCAGGTTTTTTCCTATCTGTAAACATTCATTTACCTAATGCTAAATTTTTTTTTTTTTTTTGAGACAGAGTCTCGCTCTGTTGTCCAGGCTAGAGTGCAGCGGCATGATCTTGGCTCACTGCAACCTCCGCTTCCTGGGGTTCAAGTGACTCTCCTGCCTCAGCCTCCCCAGTAGCCGGGACTACATGCACCGACCACCACGCCTGGCTAATTTTCATATTTTTAGTAGAGATGGGGTTTCACCATGTTGGCCAGGCTGGTCTCGAGCTTCTGACCTCAACTGATCTACGTGCCTCAGCCTTTCAAAGTGCTGGGATTATAGGCGTGAGCCACGGGACCCAGCCCTAAATCTTATTTTTAAAAGATGACTGGCAACATCACCCAGACCAAAAGACTCAAAAGTGTGAATAAGTTTCTCCCCGCAGGAGTACCCGCCACCAGACACATCAACATAAACACTTGCTTGTCTTACTTTGCTGTGCACACCTGTCTGAAACCATAAGCATGCAGTGGGCAGGTGCACAATGACCTGGAGCCTGAGCTGAGCCCTGGCCTGCTTTTGATTTGGTGGATATGAGGTAGAAGGCTCACCCAGAGTCAGAGGACAGAGGGTGTGTACTCATGAGATGCAGGGATGGGGGAGATGCGGGGGACCGGGCCAAGCTGAAGGGGCAGGGAGAAGATGACAAGTTTATAACCACCAGATGGGCAGCGTCTCCAGCACAGACTCCACAGCCCTCCACCTGAATTCCCAGGGCCCCACTGCCTTCACTTCGGGACCCTCTCCAGCCCCCGCATCCGCCCCCACCAGGCAGGCACATCTATGTTGTTTGCACAGCTCACAGCCTATCTGGCAACCCCAAGTCCACAGTGCTGGAGGCATTATGGGGAGACGTGAGGCTCTATCCTGCTCAGTTGCACACAGCGCAGGACGTGGAGTGACATCTGCAGCACACCACTCTCTCCAAAACCATAAGAACATACTCAGTCTAGCCAGGCACAGTAGATCACACCTATAATCCCAGCACTTTGGGAGGCTAAGGTGGGGGGATCACTTGAGCCCAGGAGTTCAAGACCAGCCTGGGCAACACAGTGAGACCCGTCTCTACAAAAATTAGCCAGGTGTGGTGTGTGCACCTGTAGTCCCAGCTACTTGGGAGGCTGGGGTATGGAGACTGCTTGAGTCCAGGAGGTCAAGGTTGCAGTGAACTGAGATTGCACCACTGCACCCCAGCCTCGGTGACAGAGTGAGACATTATCTCAAAAAAAAAAAAAAACAAAAGTTAAAAAGAGGGTGGGTGTGGTGGCTCACACCTGTAATCCCAGCACTTTGGGAGGCTGAGGCAGGCAGACCACCTGAGGTCAGGAGTTCAAGACCAGCCTGGCCAATATGGTGAAACCCCATCTCTACTAAAAATACAGAAAAAAAATTAGCCAGGCGTGGTGGCACATGCCTGTAGTCCCAGCTACTGGAGAGGCTGAGGCAGGAGAATCGCTTGAACCTGGGAAGTGCAGATTGCAGGGAGCCAAGATCATGCCACACTGCACTCCAGCCTCGGCCTCAGAGCAAAACTGTCTTAAAAAAAAAAAAAAAAAAAAAAAGGCCGGGTGCAGTGGCTCATGCCTGTAATCCCAGCACTTTGGGAGGCAGAGGCGGGCGGATCACCTGAGGTCAGGAGTTAGAGACCAGCCTGACCACATGGAGAAATCCCGTCTCTACTAAAAATACAAAAAAACTAGCCGGGCTTGTTGGTGCATGCCTGTAATCCCAGATACTTGAGAGGCTGAGGCAGGAGAATCGCTTCAACCTGCAAGGCAGAGGTTGCAGTGAGCTGAGATCATGCCATTGCACTCTAGCCTAGGCAACAAGAGTGAAATTTCGTCTCAAAAAAAAAAAAAAAAAAAAATAGTCCGGGCGCAGAGGCCAAAGTGGGTGGATCACTTGAGCCCATGAGTTCAAGACCAGCCTGGGCAAACACAGCAAAACCCCATCTCTACTAAAAATATAAACATTAACCAGGCATGGTGGCATGTGCCTGTGGTCGCAGCTAACTGGGAGGCTGAGGCAGGAGGATTACCTAAGCCCGGGGAGGTCAAGGCTGCAATAAGCCAAGATCACGTCACTGCACTCCAGCGTGGAAGACAGGAGACCCTGCCTCAAAAATAAAAAATAATAAGTAAATAAATAAAAAGAATATATACACTATTTTGTTTATCAAAGTCTCTTAAAGGAGATGACTTAACTACACTATGGACCCAATTATTCAGCCAATAAGAGGACACGGTCCCTGCCCATAGAAAGCTGATGTCCAGCCTGACTGCAATACAGAACCATCCAGTTAAAGTGGTGGGGGTGGCTATGCAGAGATGGGCGGGTGCTGGGAGAGTCAAGGGCAGCCCCTTGGCTGGCCAGGGGCTCAGACAGACCAGTTGGGGAGATGCATCACTTGCCCAGGGAAAGTGATGACAGCTTAGATGGCACTGCAAGAGCAGGGAGGATCACACTCATGTCCAGAAAAGTGAAACGTAAAACAGCTAAACATGTACCACACAATTTTCATACAAAAATTTTATATATATAAAATTTTTAAAAATAGAGATGGGGTTTTGCTTGTTGTCCCAGCTGGTTTCGAACTCCTGAGCTCAACTGATCTGCCTGCCTCAGCCTCCCAACGTGATGCAATTACAGGCATGAGCCACCATGCCTGGCCACTTTTTTTCTGTTTTGGGACGGGGTCTCACTCTTTCTCCCAGGCTGGAGTTCAGTGGCACGATCATAGCTCACTGCAGTCTCGACCTCCTGGGCTCAAGTGATCCTCCCACCTCAGCCTCCTGAGTAGTGGGACCACAGGTGTGCACCACCGTGTCCAGCTAATTTTTGTATTTTTGTAGAGGTGGGGTCTTATCATGTTGCCCAGGCTGGTCTCAAACTCCAGGGCTCAAGTGATCCGCCCTCCTTGGCCTCCCAAAGTGCTGGATTACAGACCTGAGCCACCACACCAGGCTGCCCCACACATTGTAAAGTTTCGCTTCCCCCTAATGTCAGATTCCAAAGACAGCAGCCTCCATGAGTCAGAAAGAAACATCAGTCATTTTGAAATCAACATCCAAGTGAACTGTAGAAAGGCCTCTGGATTTTTGAAACGGCAATAACAGATGATGTAATACAGACAAAGACGCCCCCACCCCACTGCTTTCCCACTGCATGCTTTACATGACACGGCACAGCTTCCACGCCAGCAGCTTCAATCATGTAAGGCGAATGCAGTCCCATCAAGACCATAGCATTGGCTGAGCAGCTACTCCATGCTGGGCACTGTCCTGGGCACTGGAAGTACAGCAAAGAACGAAACCAAGACCATGCCCTCCAGAAGCCTGCATTCCAGCAGGACAGACGGACTTCAAAACACAGAGCAGGAAAATGCACAGCGTGTCAGATGGTGATGATTACTATGAGAAAAATAAAGCAGGCAAAGAGAACAGGACTATTTGGATGAGGGTGGTGCAAATTCAAATAATCAGACAGCCTTTGCTGGGAAGGTGATATCCGAGCAAAGATTCGAGAAGGTGGGGAGAGCCCCAGAACCTTCCCGGCAGAGCAGAGGAGGCCCGGGAAGCTCTGGACTCACAGCTGTTCAGCACGGCCACCACACGGCCACTTCCAGACAGAGCCCCTGGCTGCTGGGTAGGGACCCCAGCACCTCAGAGTACCCTTTCTGGGGTCACTTCTGGCACCCTCTGCAAACCTCAAGGGGGAAGTGTGAGGCCTGGGGCTGTCCATCAGGGTCCAGGCACCTCCTGAAGGAGCCTCTCAAAGCCATCCAATCACCGGCTCCAGACCCACGCTGTCAGACATCTCTGTGGCCACCAGACCACTGCCACTCTCACGGGTGTGACGACATGGGACCTGTCTACTGGTAGTCTTCTGCCTTCATGGAATTCTGCAACTTCCTTCCTGCCTCGGCCACAGCATGTCAGCCAAGCACCTGTCAGGGTCCCTGGCTCATGGGACCCATCACTGTGTTTAGAAGCTCAACACAGTGCTCCTGCCTCCTCTTCAGACCCATCAGAACTTGCTACCATGGGTGTGTTTTAATAAATAACTTTATTTCTGCAGCCAAAAAAAAAAAAAAAAAAGATAGTTACAATATTACCTTTAAAAGCACTTTTAAGCATCAATTGTGAAATAAAAAGCCCGAGCAAAAGCCCTCTTTGAGTGTGAAGTGTCTAAATGTTTATTCGTACTACTATTGTTGTAAAGGGCAGATTTCGTAGCATTTTTAGGTGGTGATTAAACTGCAGAAACAGCATCCCGAGACCGCCTGCCACGATCTGGAGGAAATGCACTGCCAGGGCCCACGTGCACGGTAGGGTCCTGCCAGGCTCCCAAAATGCCCCGTCCCAGCACTCAGTCCCATGGAGGCAGCACAGCCTCAGGGAGGCCAGCGACTCTGGGCCTGGGGGTGAGTCCTTCAGCCCCTGCACAGCCCAATCAATCTGCCACCCACTTGGTGACCCCAAATTGTAGTAAGTAAACACTTCCGGTTACTCAATAGCTTCTGAAATTTAAATCTCTGGAACAATTTACAGCAATAAGACCCTAGGTGCACCTGTCTACTATCCTTGTCCTCCCTAATAAAATGGGCTAGGCGTGGTGGCTCATGCCTGTAATCCCCCATTTTGGGAGGCCAAGGCAGGAGAACTGCTTGAGCCCAGGTGTTGGGAGACCAGCCTGAGTAACATGGCGAGACCTCACATCTAATAAAAAAAAAAAAAAATCTGCTGGCTGCAGTGGCACACACCTGTAATCCCAGCTACTAGGGAGGCTGAAGTGGGAGAATTACTTGAGCCCAGGAGGCTGAGGCTGCAGTGAGCCTTGGTCATACCACCACACTCCAGCAAGGGTGACAGAACAAAACCTTGTCTCTTTTTAAAAAAGAAATAAAAATTAAAACAAAAAAAAGAGCCAGGCATGGTGGTGTGCACCTGTGGTTCCACTTACAGCTGAGGTGGGAGGATCAATTGGGCCGGGAGTTCGAGGTTGAGGTGAGCTATCATCGAGACCCTGTATTCCAGTCTGGGCAACAGAGCAAGGCTCTTTCTCTCTCTCTCTTTTTCTTTTTTTTTTAAAGGAGCTTGGCTGTGCGCGGTGGCTCACGCCTGTAATCTCGGCACTTTGGGAGGCTGAGGCGGGTGGATCACAAGGTCAGGAGATCGACACCATCCTGGCTAACAGGGTGAAACCCTGTCTCTACTAAAAATACAAAAAATTAGCCGGATGTGGTGGCGGGCGCCTGTAGTCCCAGCTACTCAGGAGGCTGAGGCAGAAGAATGGCATGAACTTGGGAGGTGGAGCTTGCAGTGAGCCAAGACTGCGCCACTGCACTCCAGCCTGGGCCACAGAGGGAGACTCCGTCTTAAAAAAAAAAAGGAGCTCCTCACAAGAGAAGTCCACCAAAAACACCAGTGCCCACCTCACAGGTGTGGGGTCACCATGCAAGCCCCCCACTACCTGGTTATGATCTGATCACTGGACTTTCCTACACACACACAGGTGCACGCACCACACCCAAGGGAAGGTGGGGAGCTGTGGCCTGCCTCGCCAGCAGCCTCACACACTGGCTCCCTGAGGCTCCTCATGGCCAAGGCCTGCCCAGGTCAGTGCGGCTTCTTTCCCACCAGGAGCCTCCTGCCAACCACGTCTTTCCACACCCCCTTCTCAGTCCTGGCAATCAATCAGTCTCCCTAGTCAGGACAGGACCCTCTCTGTCCTCTTCTACCTTCTACTCCACCGTCGAGACAAGCTTCTGTGACTTCATCAGTGCTGAGAAATGTGAAATGCGTGCCACGGCACAGGTCTACTGAGAACAAGGAAAGGCCAATGTTCTAAACGCAATGTGGCTGGGAGAATAAGCACCATCAACAGGTTAGGTCCTTAAAGCTACCAGGTGCCATCCCCCAAGTCTCTGGAAGAGGGGCTCTCACATCCCCCCACGCCACTCAATGACGAGTCACTGCCCCTTACTTATTCCCACAGGCAGATGGGATCACCAGGTGCTGGTCCTGTTGCTATTTTCCACAGTAGGCACTCAGGTTTCAGCCAGCCCTAGCCCGAGCCCCCAACCACACCTCTGATAGGAAAACAAACCCTGAGTTTTAAACAAATTGAAACCTGTAAAAATGTAGCCCATGGGTAAACTGGGCATTTTCTGAGGATTTTGTTTCATAAAATATGTATATAAGAAGTTAGAGTTTCAATTTCTTTAACCTGTCTGGGTATGAAGTTCAGCAGTCTCCATGTCTTAGAAGTAGAAACCAGGCAGGGCGCAGTGGCTCATGCCTGTAATCCCAGCACTTCCGGAGGCTGAAGTGGGAGGATGGCTTGAGTCAAGGAGTTCAAGACCAGTCTGTGCAATATAGTGAAATCCCATCTCTACAAAAAAAAATTTTTAAAGTAGCCAGGCGTAGTGGCGTGTGCCTATAGTCCTACCTACCAGTGAAGCTGAGGCAGGAGAATCACCTGAGGCCAGGAGTACAAGACTAGCCTGGGCAACACAGTGAGACCCCATTTCTTTTTAAGAACCCCATCTTTTTTTAAAGAAAAAAAAAAAGTAGATACTCTCTTGGCTAGGCACAGTGGCTCATGCCTGTAATCCCAGCACTTTGGGAGGCCGAGGCAGGCGCATCATCTGAGATCAGGAGTTTGAGACCAGCCTGGCCAATAGGTAAAAACCCATCTCTACTAAAAATACAAACATTAGTTGGGTGTGGTGGCACGCACCTATAATCCCAGCTACTCGGGAGGCTGAGGTAGGAGAATCCCTTGAACCCGGGAGGCGGAGGTTGCAGTGGGCAGAGATTGCTTCACTGCATTCCAGCCTGGGTTATAAAAGCAAAACTCCGTCTCAAAAAAAAAAAAAAAAAAAAAAAAAGATGGAAATCAGGGCGCCTCCTATGGTCAAGATGCTGTCACGCAGATGAACACTTCAGCCAGCAAGAGAAAGGATCCCGAGCAGAAAGCTAAGCTACCTTTAAATGGCAGTGTGTGCTCTGGAGCCTGGGAATGCAGTGCGACAGGTACAGCCAGTGCCCGCACACTCTTACACGCGGCAAGCAGGAACTGCTCTCTCCAGGCCCCCGGACCAAAGTTGTGGGAGACTGCCACAATCCACCCAGCTCATCTCCAAAGGGATACTGCCCTCAGGTCAGCTGTGCTCACTGGCAACGAACATTCTGGTAAAAACCTCCTCTCACCCCAGAAAACTCCACAAAGCTAGGCCCAGCACAGAAAACCAGGTGGAGGAAGGGGGTGTTCGGGAGGGACAGCCGCCACCTTCCCCTGCCCCTCAGGCTGCCACCATCAAGGACAACTGTGGTGGACTAGCAAAACCAAAGCCCCAGTCGAGTTCCAGGCTTACAGCTTACCTGTGGGTAAGCCACTGCTCTCCGACCCATCAAGACTCTTCTATAAAATGAGGCTAATGACATGGGCCCACCTGCAAGGGCTGCGGGCCCCACACCAGACAGGAGTGTGAAGCACTCTGTGGAGTCCGGCGGGCAGCTCACAGGGCAGGGGATTCTTGGTGTGTTCGTACCAGCAACCCGTGCCCAAAGGCTCTGCCCACGCTGGTCCTTGGCCACGGGGAGCTGGCCCACAGCAGGCAAGTGGTCACCAACGCTCTCCCGCAGTGCAAGTCAGCAAAACGCAGCTCGCCCCCACCAGCGTGGAGCCCCGGCAACAGGCGAGGGCCGGAGGAAAGCTGTTTCTATTTCTCCACGAAGGGAGGGAGGAGCAGCTCCAAGGACAGCTACTCAATCTGTCCTCCCACAGCCATCTCCACTGGCCTCCCAAGGAGCCTCTCACTTACCCAGGGCAGACAGAGGGCAACGAAGCGGGGACTGCCAACTGCCTCAAGTCTGGTCCTCAGGCTCAACCGGGCTGCCAGCCTCAGGAAGCGCCAGGTCTCAATTTCACTAACCCACATCTTCAACATTAACTTTGTATACTTGTCACACAAACATATGATAAAACACCAAAGTACAAGATTTCTCTGCAAGGAGGCTTTGTTCACTTCCTGCACTTTGGAACTTCCTACAGGTGTACTTTAAACACCACTGACCAACATGAAAACCAGGATGCCAGTTACCTCTGAACGGGAGGGGCCAGAAACCACAATCTGGAGGGCCACTCGAGCCTTCTGGTAAAATCCTGTTTTTCAAGTAGGGTGGCGGGCATGTGTGTTTATTTTCATTCTTTAAACTCTCCGTATATCTTCTGTGTGCCCCTTATAGGTATAACTTTAAATGCTGTTGTTTAAAATAAATAAAATGCCATTTTTCCCTACTAAAAAAAAAATTTATTAAGTGCTTGCTGTTTGCCACACATTCTTCTGAGCATTTTACATGTATTATCGTGGTTAGTCCTCAAAACAACTCTTGGGGTGGGTACCATCAGCATCCTTTCTACAGATGGGGACACTGAGTATACAGCAGGCTTTTCTCCAGTCAAACACTCCACAGTGAGGTCACATGCAATTCTGAAACAGAATCCAACTACAGAGCCCACACTCCCAGCCCTCCCATGAGTAGGGGGTCGCCCATCTGAGGCTGATGTGTGTTCACCAGGGAACCAGAAGGGGCCGGAGGAAAACTGCAGCACTTAATCCTCAGTGCCTCACCACACCGCAGGCCACACCCTCTGACCTGCCCATTCCCCTACATGGCATCTAGGCAACACAGTCAGAAATTCAGACTAAGATTTATATTATTAAAATATTCATTAAGAAGTTACTCCTAGGCCAGTTGCGGTGGCTCACGCCTGTAATCTCAGCACTTTGGGAGGCTGAGGCAGGTGGATCACCTGAGGTTGGGAGCTGGAGACCAGCCTGACCAACATGGAGAAACCCTGTCTCTACTAAAAATACAAAATTAGCCGGGTGTGGGGGCGCATGCCTGTAGTCCCAGCTACTCGGGAAGCTGAGGCAGGAGAACCACTTGAACCCGGGAGGCAGAGGTTGCAATGAGCTGAGATTGCGCCACTGCACTCCAGCCTGGGCAACAGAGCGAGACACCGTCTCAAAAACAAAAAGAAAAGAAAAAGAAAAAGAAAAAAAAAAGACAGGGGCAGCAGGCGGAGGGGGAGCAGACTCATCTCAAATCTGCCTCACATCCCCTGGAGGGATGCGGCCCCACCCGACTAGAAACCAGCCCTGTCAGTCTGCCTTGCTGGGGACAGCTCTGTCCCTGCAGTGTCCCAGGAGCATCCATGCCTGCAGAAAGCAGGTGCCTGGACTCCATGCCAGCTCTGACCCAAAAGTCAGAAGGCCTCCAAGTCCCAAGTGTCTTCATCTGGAAACTGGAAGGATCCAACTGGGTGAGCAAGAAGGTCCCTTCCGAAATTAAATTACTACGAGTGTCCTACAATCTATGACACAAAACCCGCAAGTAGCAGAGAGCAGAGCAGGTCTACGTGCTTCCTTTTAGTAAAGTAAAACTAAGTTTGCCAGACACAGTAGCGTGTACCTGTAGTCTCAGCTACTCAGGAGGCTGAGATGGGAGGGTCGTTTGAGCCCAGGAGTTGGAGACTGCAGTGAGCTATGATCCCACCACTGCACTCCAGCCTGGATGACAGAGCGAGACCTCATCTCTAAAACAAACAATAATAATTTTTTAAAAGTTTTATAAGTAATTTTGTTTAATGTCATCAGTGATGAGTCATGTGGATGTCATGTACCCCAATATGACACACTAAGGGCACCTCGTCTCTGTGGGATTCTTCCTAACCCCACAACCTGTCCAACCACAAGACATCAAACAAATCCAAATGAAGGCACATTCTGCAAAATACCTGACCAGGACTCCTCAAAAGTACCAAGGTGATGACAAACAAGGAAGGACGGCAGCTACCCTACACCAGAGGGGGCGAACAAGACAGGACAACGTGATGCGATGTGGCACTGGGGGCGGGGTCCTGGGACAGCAAGGACATCAGGGGGAAAACTGATAAAATCCAAAACGGGCCTGTTGCTCGGTGAGTAGTGTGGTGCCAGCGTGAACACCTCAGTTTTGACAGAGGTATCACGGTCATGTGATAGCATTAGGGGAAGCTGGCTGGGGGCAATTATGGAAATTCTGTGTTGTCTGCAATTTTTCTACATACCTAAAAGTATTCCAAAATAGTTTATGTTTTCAATAATTTTGTTAGGAGGCTATTTTGAGAGCTTCAGGTAAACTCACAGGATCTGAAAACATCCTGTGTCATTCAAAACCTGACTCTGACTCAATGCTCAACATTAACTTGAAAAATGTAGGGCTACTGAAGGGAAATAATATACTTGAAAGGAAAAAAGCCCTAACAGAACAAGTTTAGTATGAATTTCTTATTACCACCAACTTCTTTGGCATGTTTTGTCCAAAGGTCTCAGAGTTTGGATGCAAACCCAGCCTCCCAGCAGAAGCCAGCTGTATCAGGCGAGTGCAGGCCGCCTAGAGATCCTCCAGGCCCACATGAAGAGTGCCTCCCACTCAGAACCTCCTCCACAGGAGGCCGATTCCCTGCTCAGGCAACCCAGACCTCCCCGAGTGGCCACCCCAGCCAGGAGAGCTCCTCCCCTGCTAGTCCATGTTGGGGCCGACTCTGCCCAGCTCTCTGAAGCAGCCCCACAAAGGCCGGCCACCCTCTCCTGCTCAGACACTAACTACCCTCCCTCTTTGGGCACCATCTGCAATGGCCGTGCTGTTGACTGTTTCCCTTCTGCCCCTGGGGCTCAGAGAGGGACAGGAGCATCAGGTGGACCGTCCCCCTTCAAGCTGTAGAAGCAATCTTTTTCACACAAGAATTTCCTCAGGCCAGGAGCATGGGGCCCGTTCTGTTCATAACCACTTCTCCTAAACCAACCGGGGCCCGTCCTCACCCTTTCTGCCCCAGACACAAAGCTCAGCGCCAGGAGCATCTGCACAGGAGAGCTTGCTAAGATTTTTTTTTTAAGCATCATTTTGAGCTTGAGACTTTTTACGGAATGAGAATGCAATGCACTCACCAATAAAATCTATATTTAGATGCACATTTTTAAACTATATATCTGATAATAACCAGGTACGTACATACAATCAAAAGACTATAAGTCTGACCAGTGAAAAAAACCCATGAAAGAAAAATGCCAACCTGCAGGAAGAACATGTGAGTTACCAATGGAAAAGCAGCCGGAAGCGCTCCGAGCATCTGAGCGTCTGAACCCGTGCTCTGAAGGAGCTGTGTACTCCCTCAGCCCCGCGTCCAGAGTCAGGCCCAATTGGGAGAGAAACACAGATGAACCTAGCGCTCATCCTCAGGAAGGACCCCCAATGATGTCCACATGGGGGGAAATGAGCAGCCGTCAGGCTTCCTAGCTCGTAAGTTGGGAGCTTGCTCACTAACCTGCCTCCCCAGGGTCTGGCTGCTGCGGCTCTCCAGATCAAACCTTCCCAAGAACAGGGCTGAGCAAAGCCAGCACTCCATTCTTCCAAAGACTGATCTGTCCCCATCCTTTCCCACAGGGAAGGTCCAAGCAGTGCTGTGTGCCAGCCAGCAGTGGCACACGGTGGGTCTGAAGGTCAATTAGCCCTGTCCCCACCCCTGAGGTCGGAGAGCTCTCACTCACTGAGCCCTGGGCCTGGGCCTGGGTGCACAGCGGGGACCCCAAGACAGATGGGCTGCTCAGATCCTCACTGCTGGGCTCCCCAAGGACCATCAGTCACACAACCATCCTGGGGATGTAGCTGCAGCTGTACAGGTGGCTACACCTCCCCACAGAGCACACGTCCCTTTTACCACCACAGGATACCTTAGAAACTACAGCAAAGTCAAGGCCTAGAAAAAGCCCCCTGGCACCTTGCCCAAGCAGGAAAGAGACCACGAGAGCAGGGCCCCGCTGCCAGGAAGGAAAAGCAGCTAAAGGTTAGAAGGGCCACTAAGAAAGGCTGGGCACGGTGGTTCACACCTGTAATCCCAGCACTTTGGGAGGCCAAGGCAGATGGCTTGAGGTCAGGAGTTCAAGACCAGCCTGGCCAACATGGTGAAACCCCATCTCTACTAAAAATACAAAAATTAGCCCAGCATGGTGGCAGGAGCCTGTAATCCCAGCTACTCACGAGGCTGAGGCAGGAGAATCGCTTGAACCCGGGAGGTGGAGACTGCAGTGAGCCGAGATCGCGCCACTGCACTCCAGCCTGAGCAACAGAGCGAGACTCTGTCTCAAAGCACTTTGGGAGGCTGAGGTGGGTAGATCACGAGTTCAGGAGTTCAAGATCAGCCTAACCAAGATGGTGAAACCCCGTCTCTACTAAAAATACAAAAATTAGCCGGGTGCAGTGGTAGGCACTTGTAATCACAGCTACTCAGGAGGCTGAGGCAGCAGGATCGCTTGAACCCGGGTGGCAGAGGTTGCAGTGAGCTGAGATCGCGCCACTGCACTCCAGCCTGGGTGACAGAGTGAGACTGCATCTCAAAAAAAAAAAAATTACCTTTAGCTCATCATCTCCTAAGCAGTATTCTTGCCATAAATACTTAGTCTGAACCTAATCTAACAAGGAAACAATGAGACAAATCCAGATTGTGAATCCTGTATTTATATAAAATACGAGACAACTAGCCTCATATTTTAAGACTGGCCAGGTTGCTGTAGCTCACGCCTGTATTCCCAGCACTTTGGGAAGAGCGGGTGGTAGGATCACTTTAACCCAGTCCAAGACCAGCCTGGACAACAAAGCGAGATCCCATCTGTACAAAAAATTTTAAAAATTATAATTAGCCAGTGCTGGGCCTGGTGGCTTACACCTGTAATCTCAGCACTTTGGGAGGCTGAGGTGGGTGAATCATGACATCAGGAGTTCGCGACCAGCCTGGCCAAGATGGTAAAACCCCGTCTCTACTGAAAATATTAAAATTAGCCGAGTGTGGTGGCGGGCACCTGTAATCCCAGCTACTCGTGAGGCTGAAGCAGGAGAATTGCTGGAACCCAGGAGGCAGAGGTTACAGTGAGCCGACATCACACTACTGCACTCCAGCCTGGGCAACAGAGCCAGACAACGTCTCAAGAAAAAAAAAATTAGCCAGGTGTGGTGGCACAGGCCTATAGTCCCAGCTACTCAGGAGGCTAAGGCTGGAGGATGGCTTGAGCCCAAGGGAGTTCAAGGCTGCAGTGAGCTATAATCATGCCACTGCATTCTGGTTTGGGCAACAGAGCAAAACTCTGTC
Organism: Pongo pygmaeus; assembly: GCF_028885625.2. NCBI lineage: Eukaryota > Metazoa > Chordata > Mammalia > Primates > Hominidae > Pongo > Pongo pygmaeus. Next base: position 2,711,076 of record NC_072391.2, on the reverse strand, counting down.
TCTAAAAAAAAAATAAAATAAAATAAATAAGAAGAAAGGGCTTTGAGGAGCACAGGTGACCACTGAGAAAGGCTGCATGTCACCTTTGCATCAGAAAATGCCATGTTACAATAAAACTCCATATCTACTAAAAAATGCAAAAATTAGCCACGACTGGTGGTATACACCTGTAAGTCCCAGCTACTTGGGAGGCTGAGGCAGGACAATCACTTGAACCCAGAAGGCAGAGGTTGCAGTAAGCCAAGATCGCACTACTGCACTCCAGCCTGGGCAACAGCATGAGATACCATCTCAAAAAAAAAAACAAAAAAAATGCAATGTTAATGCTATCTCGGACGTGATGATGAAGAGGTTGTACAGGAGACAGCTTTTGAGCTCAGAAGGCACTTGGACAAGGATTCTGGGGTGAAATGCTATCATGTGTGTGACTTACTTTCAAATAATAAGAATAATAGAAAAAAATTTTGGGACGGGCGCGGTGGCTCACGCCTGTAATCCCAGCACTTTGGGAGGCCGAGGTGGGCGGATCACGAGGTCAGGAGATCGATTCCATCCTGGCTAACACGGTGAAACCCCGTCTCTACAAAAAACACAAAAGAATTAGCCGGGCATGGTGGCAGGCGCCTGTGGTCCCAGCTACTTGGGAGGCTGAGGCAGGAGAATGGTGTGAACCCGGGAGGCGGAGCTTGCAGTGAGCAGAGATCGCCGCCACTGCACTCCAGCCTGGGCGACAGAGCGAGCCTCCATCTCAAAAAAAAAAAACTGGGGGAGGTGAGGGGGTAACGTATACAAGCAAATATGGAAAAAGGTTAACAACTAGTAGAATCCAGGTGAAAAGGCTAGGGATATTCATTGTACTATGCTTTCAACTATTCTTTAGTTCTGAAATTTTTCAGAATAAAAATTAGTAGAGAAAGGTTCATCCTCAGTCCAGTAAGTTCCAGGAGACAGAGCCAGGCCTACCTTAGTCACCACTGTTTCTCCACTGCTAGCTCAATGCTTGGTCCTCATCCCACTGGCCCGGGAAACCACTGCTAATGTTTCTGCCGGAACCTCCCTCCAGGCTTTTCCCTGGGCCTGAGGAAAGTTACACTGGGTATGCTGCTTTGCAACCAGGTCTCTTCAGGTAGAAACACTTTGTAACCACCTGTCAGCAGAGTGCAGTCTGCCATCCCCATCCATAAGCTGACTCCACATGCATGGATTCAACCAACAGTGGATAGAAAGTATTAGGAAAACAAGAAATTGCATCTGTACTGAACATGCACAGACTTTTTTTATTGTCATTATTCCCTAAACAATATAGTAAAGCAGACTGGGCACGGTGGCTCACGCCTGTAATCTCACCACTTTGGGGGGCCGAGGTGGGCGGATCACCTGAGGTCAGGAGTTTGAGACCAGCCTGGCCAACATGGCGAAACCCAGTCTCTACTAAAAATACAAAAAAAAAAAAAAGCCGGGTATGGTGGCAGGTGCCTGTAATCCCAGCTACTCAGGAGGCTGAGATAGGAGAATTGCTCCAACCTGAAAGACGGGGGTTGCGGTGAGCTGAGATTGTGCCACTGCACTCCAGCCTGGGTGACAGAGCAAGAGTCTGTCTCAAAAAAACAAAAAAAAAGAAAACCCAGCAGATTGGTCAGAAAGGACTGTACAGCCACAGGGGTTTCCATGTAGGCAAATTTCTCCAGGCAAGGAGGAAAGGAGCAAAAGCCTGAAGAAGACAAGAACTGCTGAGAACAGGGCAGCAGGGAACATCCTGGACCCACCTGGGCCGCACAGGCTGGAAAGAGAGGCCGTGGCCGGGCATCCGAGCCTGGGCCCCTCACAGAGGAGGAACAAAGCGACAGGCCAGGAGAGGAGGGGGAGATGCAGGAGTGCTGGCACCTGGGGACCAGCCAGCAAGTCCTTGGAGCCCTCCCTCAACAGAAAAGGGGAAGCAGGAAGGACAGCGGCAATGGCCAGAGTGAGAAGAATGCAGCGTCCTGCAGCTCCATGGAGTGAGCGCCTCCTTCACGGAGCAGCCCTGGCCGCCCTGCAACTGAGGCCACAGCACCGAGGGTCCCACCAATGCAGCAAGGGGCGAGAGACACCACACCTAAGACTCAGGAGCAAGGTCCTGTCCCCGCTCCCAACCCCGGGGCTCCTGGAATCACCGGGGCGGAACTGAAAAGTGAGCGCGGGCCCCTTTCCCACATGTTCCACTGCAAAGGTCAATGCACACCAGGCGCATTTCAGTGAGGCTTCGAGTCTTCCTGCAAATCTCATCAGCCTTTTCTGACGGCATTCAATGCACAGCGGTCACTTTCAGCTACAACCCCTTCCTACTGCAGTCGAATTCATTCCAAAAGGGAAAAAACAGGTTAAAGAATGGGACTTTAACGATGAATTTATTGTAAAAAATAAGCCCATAGACAGAAGAATCCTGACTGGCATCCTGCTGAGACGCACAGCCTCTCCTCAGCCCTCTCAAGCACGGGGAGGGGGCACCGTCATCAGCTCCGCAAACACGCAGGAGATGGGGACCTCCAGAACTAACGTCCTTGGTCTCCAGACGTACCTTCAAACCTCAGCTTTAAATATTTCGAATCCCTGCGTGCTACAAGCTGATTTGAAACACAGATTGGGCCGGTCCCCAGCACGGTGGCTGGTAGAGAGGGCATCTGATCTTGTCTGTGGAATGACGGAAGTCACTGGACTGTCCAGGAACTACATGCCCACCTTCATCTGATGGAAACCACACACTTGTTTATTCTGCAGGGAGCCGTGTGCTCAACAGTGAGCTGCTAATGTCAGGCTTGTCCATCTTCTTCATACACAGGCTCTACAGTACTGTCAGTTCTCAATTCTGTGGGCCCCTGTATAATCCAACTCCTTAAACAGAAACCAGGCTGGGTGCGGTGGCTCATGCCTGTAATCCCAGCACTTTGGGAGGCGAAGGCGGGAGGATCCCTTGAGCCCAGAAGTTTGAGTAGCCTGGGCAACACAGCGAGACCTCATCTCAATAAATAAATTGAATAAATAAATAATGTAGGTGGTACGCGCCTGTAATCCCAGCTACTTGGGAGCCTGAGGCACGAGAATCACTTGAACCTACGAGGCGGAGGTTGTAGTGAGCCAAAATCATGCCACTGTACTCCAGCCTGCGTGACAGAACGAGACTGTCTCGAAAAAATAAATAAATAAACAAACAGAAACCAGAATCGGGTGCTCTTATAAGGGATGTGTAGCCCAGAAACTCAATCTTAACACATTCTAAATGACCTGGAATTTCTTGGAGCAAAAACTCAAGTTTAAATAACAGGAAAATTGTCTAGACTAAGAGAATGGAAACGGACTTTGTGCAACCAACATCAGGTACAGAAAAGAGACCCCAGCAATCATCATGAACCCAAACAGGCCTTTCTCCCCGCTAAGAGAAGACAACACACACAACCCATGCCTCGTTACTCTTTGAGAAAATGTGCCCTGCCTGTGATCTAACAGCTAGAGACGGAACATACAACCTGTTCTCAATATTCAAATAATTTTTTAAAGGGCATGGTATCACACTGAGCAAGTGAATAATGCAATTCTATTATAGAAGAATGCATGGCTGAAAAGACGTGAGCAATACGTGTCCAAAACTTGCAGTTTCCACACCAGCACTTCCTCCCAGCACACTGCCCTTTGAACCTGCTTTCTAAACAACTGTGCTGGGCAGCCCCGTGGCCACATGTCATCGCACGGCAGGTGTGGAGCAGCACACAGCACCCTGGCCCTCGCACCTGCTCGGGGGACCGTTTCTGCACCCAGTGCTTCTCTACAGCCACAACCTGCCCCACACAGAACTGCAGCACCACGTGGCATCCTGTCCAAGTCCATTTCCACAGAAGGTGCCTCTTCAAAAGGGGAAAGTGCCACGCCGGTGCCCACTCTCTTCCAAACACATCCTCTCAGAAGGGACTGGCCACGCTCGCCCCCTCATTTCTGCAGCGCTTCCCAGTTCATCACCTGCTTGCCAGACTCCATCTCCCACCGGTGTCAATCAGCTGCCCTGGAGCATCTAAACCCTGGGTCAGGCGGCTCAGGGGATGAGCGCATAGATTGAAAAAGGAACACTCCCTGTTTCTCCCCAAAACTGTGCTGAAGGCAGTCTAGAGGACCAAGACCTGTCGAGAAGAGCTGCCCAAGGCCTCTTTTCAGGCCCCACATCTCTGCAGGCTGCTGCTGGATCCTTCTCATAAGAACACATCTCAGAAGAGCAGAACAAACCACTTCCCTCTTACTACTGGGACCTCACCTTGCCAGCTCTAGACTCAGCTTGGACTGGCTGTCGGGGCATCGCTGGGGACAGGAATACATCACACTATGCACCAGACCAGCCACATAAAGAGGCTTTCTCTCTCCAAAAGGAGGGAGAAAATTGAAAGCCACTTCCCTCCATGCTCCCCTGCTTCTCCCCTCACCTTCCCCTAAGGATGCAGCCACCTTTGCAAAAGACCCCACCCTAGGGAGAGCAGGAGGCCACTCTGTCTAGTCCCCCAATTCTACCTTCAGCAAAATCATTACATGTTTCTTTGTTCCAAAGGAAGGATGCCAAGCCTCACCCATTCAGAGTATCGGCCCTCAAACAAGGCCGAATCACAGCCTCTTTCCAAACAGCTGCTTTCTGACAGCAGGAGGCTGAAACAGGCCCTGGGGTCACAGAGTTCAGCCATCTGCCAAAGAAATATGTACAGTTCTTCCATATGAAAACACCCCTCCTACCTCCAACACAGCACGGTCAAGACAGTCAGGCCCAATCCCCGGGAAGACATCCTGGGCAGTGGCACTGAAGATTTCCTTACAGAGTGCTGGGCTGAGCTGCCCGGCAGACCCTCCCTCGGGGGCTCCGAACTTGAAGGGCAGGGTGACACTGTAGTCTCTACCACTTATGAGGCAGGTACTTAACGCCTCTGCAGCTCAGCTTCTGCACCTGTAAAATGGGAACAACACCTACCTCGCAATGAGGTGTGAAAGTACCTAGGGAAGCACCTGTCTTGAGCAGTCAGATCAAGAAATGGTACTCACTGCCTCTGGCCCACTTAGCATCAGACTGGGCCAGGCCACTGTCTGCCTTCACGCTCGCACTGCTCCCCCTGTTGGCTGTCCACGCGTACACACACGGGAGAGTTCACTGGGAAGGGGGCTTCTCACACGGGGCCTACAGGGCCACCCTGAAGTCCAGATGCAAACCCACGTGAACCCTGAAGGTCTATCCATCCTCAGGTGAAAATCCAGTATCAGGGCTGCCTCTACCATTATGGACAGGAAACACGGCATGTTCTCACATACGTACACATGGGGGAATCCAGCTGACAGAGATGCAAAAGCCTCGTTCGTGACACATCCTCATGTGGAAATCTATCTTGTATTCTATCTTTCTTGCTCACTGGATTCCAGTGTTTTTGTGCAAAAAAGCCGTCTTATGCGAAGAAAACTGCAGATATTAAATGTTCATCATGTGGAACTGCCAAGGCCATGAGAAAATTTGCTCTTTCTTCTTCCCGTAGATGACACCAAATACACACCTTGCATTACAACAGCGTTACTGGGTGCGAGTTAACCTCACAAACTTCGCCATGACTGTCACTGGGTGCAGATTAACCTCACAAACTTCGCCATGACTGTCACTGGGTGCAGATTAACCTCACAAACTTCGCCATGACTCTCGGCCCCAGCCTCCACTGAGCCTGGCCAAGCCTGGCCAATAAAAACAATTCATATTTTTATGTTACCCGGGCTACTCTGGGGTACAGCCACACATGTCGAAATAGCGAAAGGCATCCCTTTCAACCCTCCAACATTTTTCCCAACTTTCTTCCTTAACACTTCAGATTACCACGCATCTCTACAAAGTCCACGAGTGAGCTGCAGAAAGTTCAAGAGCCTCCTGACGTAGTTACAAAATTCAATGTCACTCTGCCTTTTTCTCAGAAGAGGGCCCACACCTTTCCTCAGGTTCTCAAACAGACTCACAACCCCCCACCCCCCGCCCCACAAAAAAAAAGATCAAGAACGTCTGTCAAAAAGCCACATCTGCCGGGCGTGGTGGCTCACGCCTGTAATCCTAGCACTTTGGGAGGACGAGGCGGGCAGATCACTTGAGGTCAGGAGTTCCAGACCAGCCTGGCCAACATGCTGAAACACCTTCTCTACTAAAAATACAAAAATTAGCCGGGCATGGTGGCACACGCCTGTAATCCCAGCTACTCGGGAGGCTGTGGCAGGAGAATCGCTTGAACCCGGGAGGTGGAGGTTCCCGGGTCGAGATCACGTCACTGCACTCCAGCCTGCGCGACGGGAGCGAGACTCCATCAAAATAAATAAATAAAAGTCGCATCCTGGAAGATAAGGAATCAAGTAAACTTCTTGGGTTTTCCTTCATTTAAAATATTTGCCTTTCAAATCAAATTTTGCAAGCTATGTAGACGTTCTTCCATCACCCACTGCACATCGCATACAACGCATAAATTCTTAAACCATCGTCCCCAGACCGTAGAACTTAGCATATGGAAAACATAAAAACACGAGGGATACTTTTAGCGACAGAAAGAAAATATAGAAACACCAGCGACACTTTTAGCAAAACATTTCACCCAACAAGTGGTTTTGGTCCTTCCCCTAAAATCCCTCCTACCTGTCAAGCTCACTTTCCCCTCGGTGATCCTGCACATTCGGCCTCCCAGGGGCTTCCCACAACGCCGAGCACAGCCACGGGCAGGAAAAGCACACAAATGCCCCTTGGCCGGGCCGTGAAAGGCGAGTTTTCCCGACCACTGTCATCAAGAATCTGGAAACGGGGACCCAGGAGCATCAGGTGCCTTGAGCAAGAACTTGCACCTTCTGCTTCTCTCGCAGGCGGAGGCGCCAAGGACCCCGTTCCAGGTGGAAGCCCTGGGCGGTTCCTCTACAGACAGAACCGAAAGGTAACCCTGGAGGCTCGGCTGCAGGCTGCGCCGAGCCGAAAACAAACTTTCCAGGCACTTCCACCCCGCCTGGCCGGGTGACACCTCCCGGCCTCCCCCGCCCTCCGCGCGTCTGTCAGCGCCCCCGGCCAGGCCGGCGCCCGCCGCCCGCCGCAACCCAGGCCCGGGCTCCCCGCCGCAGCCAAGCAGCGCCCTCGGCAGGCGCCCGCCATCCCCGGCCCGGCCGCCCGGCTGCAGGTAAGGCGGCACCCGGCCCTCGGGACCCCGGGCCGCCCCGCCTCGCCGGACACGGGCGGCCGCCGGACCCGGCAGGGTAACAAGCCGGCGCGCCCAGTCCGCTGCAGCGCGCTCACCAGCTGGCTGGTGGTCCTGGCCATGGGCCCCGCGTCGGCGCGGGCGCCTCCCCCGCAGCGCTGCGCGGCTCGGCGCCTCCTCAGCGTCCTCCTCCCCGAAGCAGAGCCCCAGCAATGGCCGCCCTCATCCTGCGCCCGCCCCGCCGCCCGCCGCCCCCGGCGCCGCCCCGCCCCCGCGCGACGCCGGGCAGGACTTCCGTCGCGCCGCAGCCGACGCCCGAGCCCATTGGCCCGCGCCCATCGTCGCTCCGCCGCGGCCTGAGTGCGCCCCGCCTCCGCCCCAGCTGCATTTCCGGGTTGGGGCCTGGAGGGCGGGAGAGGCCCGGCCCCGCCTGGGGAGGGGGACCTCGCGCGAGCCAATCCCAGGGCCTGCGGGGCGGGGCTGGGCGGGGCTGGGCGGGGCAGGGGGCGAGCTGTCATTCCGGGATCCCAGACCGGGAAACTGAGGCTCAGAGGGGACCGGCCTCCGGCCAAGGTCACCCCCGAGGTAGCGGCGGAGCTGTGCTCGAACCCGGAACTCGGATTCCGGAGCCGGCTCTGCCTAAACTCACAGGCGCAACTTTGTTAGTTTCACAACTAACAAGCGTTCACGGAAGGAAATCTGGGCTATAAAGTCACATTCATGGCCGGGTGCGGTGGCTTACTTTGGGAGGCGGAGGTCGAGGCGGGCGGATCACTTGAGGTGAGGTGTTCGAGGCCAGCCTGCCAACATGGAGAAACCCTGTCTCTACTAAAAATATAAAATTAGCCGGGCGCCTTGTAGTTGTCAATGTCGATAATGGTTTTTTTGTGTTTTTTTGTTTGGGGTTTTTGGTTTTTTGAGATGGGAATTTGCTCTGTTGCCCAGGCTGGAGTGCAGTGGCTTGATCTCTGCTCACTGCAACCTCCGCCTCCCGGGTTGAAGCGATACTCCTGCCTCAGCCTCCCGAGTAGCTGGGACTATAGGCATGTGCCACCACGCACAGGCAAATGTTTGTATTTTTTTGTAGAGACAGGGTTTCACCATGTTGGCCAAGGGCTGGTCTCGAACTCCAGTGATCTGTCTGTCTCCGCCTCCCAAAGTGCTGGGATTACAGGCGTGAGTCACCACGCCCGGCCAACTTTATTTTTTTTATACTGACACATGCCTATGCAGTTCTTGAGCAATGCACAGAAAAAACAGAAGCAGTGAAGGACAAACAGCTTGAGGAAATAGTACACGGTGAACTCTAGAACACGGAGCCCAGGGTAGAGGAGCCTCAGGGGCAGGGGCCAAGGGCCAAGGGTCACAAGAAGAAAGCATCTGAGCAGGCACCAGGGGACAGGGGAGACAGGGGCAGCTGAAGGGCAAGGAAGAAAGGACAGTTCTCAGTTGTCCTGGGGGCTCCAGTGGCAGCCAGAATGCTTGGCCAAGCCCAGGGCAAGCTAGACCAGGAAGCCCCTCGCCCTCTGGCGACACAGACAAATCTCCCCTTGGGTCATGTCCAGCTGCTCATCCCAGGACACCGCACAGACAGCGGATGTCTCACCTGGCCCAGCACGGTTCTCCCGACCCGGGCTAGAGGAAGGAGACTGACCCCTCTCTTTATCTCACCCTTTCCTGCCCAGAACCTCTGTCTATGGCCAATGGATGACCTCAGGCCAAGAATGCAATAACTTGGCCTGACGTTGTGAGGTCACAGTCCATCCAGGGAGGGGCAAGAAAATGACCACAACCATCCCGGGAGGGGCTGGAAACTGCCTCATGTGTGTGGCACTGTGCTGCGTCTACGCATTCTTCACTCGCCTCTACAACGCTCATGGCACAAGGGAGGAAACGGGGGTGCAGAGGCTAAGGAACATGCCCAAAGCCCTACAGCTAGTGTATTAGTTATCTACTGCTGTGTAACAAATTGCCCCAAAACTTTGATGTGTAAAACAACAAAGAAACTCATGGTTCCTGCGGGTCTGGAATCCAGGAGAGGCCAGGCTGGGTGGTCTGGCTCAGGCTCTCTTGTGAAGTTGCCATCGAGATGCTGCCAGGACTGAGTCATCTAAAGGCTAGAGCAGGGCCGAAAGATTCACTTCCTAAAAGGTTCATTCCCACGTTCCCACAGCTGTGGGCTGGAGGCCTCAGTCCCTCACCAGTGGGGCCTCTTCCCAGGCGTGTGTGTTTTCAAGCCCCAGCAGCTGGCTTTCCCCAGAGCGAGTGGCCCAAGAGAAAGAGAACACACACAAGATAGAAGCCGCCGTAAGTTTAATGAACTAACCTCAGAAGTGACACACCATTACTTCCAACACATCTGCTGGTCACACGCAACAACCCTGGTAGAAAGTGAACGGGTGTGCTTTGGGAAGCTGAGGCAGGAGCACTGCTTGAGGCCAGGTGTTTGAGAGCAGCCTGGGCAACAAAGTAAGACCCTGTCTCTAACAAAAAAAAAAAAACAAAACTTTTTAAATAAAATGTTTTAAAAAGTGAAACAAGGTTACACAAGGGTATGAAATCCAGAAGGGGCCATTCCTGGGGGCACCCTTCAAGCTAGTTGAGGACAGAGCCAGGATTCCAATCTCAGGGAGAGACAGAGAGAAGCTAGAAGCGCAGGCCCAGCCTGGACCCTGCAGGTGTGCACACCAGAAGGCCCTGAGTTACAAAGCCAGGGAAGGAAGGGCTCTCCCAGCAAGGATCCCAACCTGGTTGGCATTTCTAGACTGACCCTGCAGCTACTCAGGAGCGTCTGGAAAGAGGACTAAAGGGGAAAACGGGGGGCAGGGAGATCAGGTGAGAGAAAAGGGGGCTCTCAAAAGACAAGAGCACTGGCCGGGCCAGGTGGCTCACACCTGTAATCCCAGCACTTTGGGAGAGTGAGGCGGGTGGATCACTTGAGGTCAGGAGTTGGAGACCAGCCTGGCCAACATGGTGAAACCCCGTTTCTACTAAAAATACAAAAATTAGCCAGGCATGGTGGTGGACACCTGTAATTCCAGCTACTCGGGAAGCTGAGGCAGAAGAATCTCTTGAACTCGGGAGGCAGAGGTTGCAGTGAGCCAAGATCGCACCACTGCACTCCAGCCTGGGTGACAGAGGGAGACTGTCTAAAAAAAAAAAAAAAAAAGCAAAGGTCTCCTGCCTGCCTCTGGCCCACAAGGCCCTGGTCACATGTCTGAGGCTCCCAATATACATTTGCTGGGCTGCCGACACATGGATGGATGGCAGATACAAAGTCATTCAGTGGTTTCCAAGCCACCAGGTAAATATCCTCCCATGTAAGCCATACCAAGGGAGAATCAAACTTGACTGGGAGTCAGGAAACAGAAAGTTGCATGAGATCTTTGGCAAGTAATTTCCCCTCCTTAAACCTCAGTTATCCCTGCTGTAAAATGGGCTGGCTCAACAATTGCTAAAAGCCCCAAAAGTGGAAAATATCCAATGTTGGTAGGAATGTAGAGAAACGGGCACTTTCATATACCGATGATAGGGACATCGTATTTCCTTTAAACTTGAGCAGTGGGAATTCGTGTCCTAGGCCTTTCACTCTAAAAGGCAGAATAATGTCCTCCCCAAAGATGTTCTCATTTTAATCTCCCAACCTGTGAATATGTTATTATATGGAGAGATGAATTAATCAGCTGACCTTACAACTGCATAATTATGGCTAGGCATGGTGGTTCAAGCCTGTAATCGTAACACTTTGGGAGGCAGAAGCAGGAGGATGATTTGAGCCCAGGAGTTCAAGACCAGCCTGGGCAACATAGTGAGATCCCATCTCCGTAAAAAACTAACAAAAACTGGGTGCAGACCAGGCGCGGTGGCTCACGCCTGTAATCCCAGCCTTTCGGGAGGCTGAGGAAGGTGGATCACTTGAGGCCAGGAGTTTGAGACCAGCCTGGCCAACATGGTGAAATCCCGTTTATACTAAAAATACAAAAATTAGCCAGGCACAGTGACAAAAATTGAGCCCAGGAGTTCAAGATCAGCCTGGGCAACATAGTGAGAGCCAATCTCTAAAAAACAAACAAAAACTGGGCGCAGATGAGGCACAGTGGCTCACACCTGTAATCCCAGCACTTCGGGAGGCCGAGGCGGGTGGATCACTTGAGGCCAGGAATTCCAGACCAGCCTGGCCAACACGATAAAACCTCGTTTATACAAAAACTAAAAAAATTAGCCAGGAACAGTAGCCAGTTATCTGGAGGCTGAGGCAGGAGGATCGCTTGAACCTGGGAGGTTCAGTGAGGTTGCAGTGAGCTGAGATCGCATCACTTCACTCCAGCCTGGACGACAGAGTGAGACTCTATCTCAAAAAAAAAAAAAAAAAAAAACCAAACAAAAAAACTGGGGGTGGTGGCTCACACCAGTAATCCCAGCACTTTGGGAAGCTGAGGCACGCACATCACCTGAGGTCAGGAGTTTGAGACCAGCCTGGCTAACATGGTGAAACCCTGTTTCTACTAAAAAAAATAAAAAAAATTATCTGGGCGTGTTGGTGCATGCCTGTAATCCCAGCTACTTGGGAGGCTGAGGCAGGAGAATCACCTGAACCCAGGAAGCTGAGGTTGCAGTGAGCCAGGATCGCGCCGGGCTGGGCAACAGAATGAAACTCCGTGTAAAAAAAATAAAAAAGGCTGGACACAGTGGCTCACGCCTGTAACCCCAGCACTTTCAGAGGCCTAGGCGGGCGGATCAATTGAGGTTAGGAATTCAAGACCAGCCTGGCCAACATGGTGAAACCCCGTCTCTACTAAAAATACAAAAAAATTAGTCGGGTGTGACGGCGTGCGCCTGTAATCCCAGCTACTAATGGGGCTGAGGCGGAGAATCGCTTGAACCCGGGAGGCCGAAGCTGCAGTGAGCAGAGATCGCCCCACTGCACTCCAGCCTGCGCAACACAGCCAGGCTCCGTCTCAAAAAAAAAAAAAAAAAAAAAAGAACTGCAAAATAATAGCAAAAGTGTAAACCCATTTAGAAAAAACGTATGTGACATAAATGTGATAAAAGGAACAGGGCCAGGCTGGGAGGGAGTACCCGGACGCTCGGGAGCTGTCCCAGACTCCAAGGGCGGAAAAGCCGGGCTGAGGAGGTGCCCTTCCTCCACGCTTCTGGTGCCAACCTCCCCTGCTGCGCCCACCCTGGGTCCCTGGCCTGGGCTCAAAACCAACTCCGAGCTAGGGAAGCTCCGAGCCAGAGTGCTTCTAGGGTGTCCGGCCCACCCCTCCGCTTCACTTTCCAAGACCGTGAGGGCGGGGAGAGGCCAGGTGCGGAGGTGCGGGACAGGAGCCAAGCTGGGTCGTAGTGGGATCCACCTGTGCGTGATACGTAACAGAAAGGAGAGGCGAGGCGCGGTGCGGTCCGCAGGGATGTGGGAGACGCGACGGGGAGGACTGGGACGAAACAAACTAGGTCCGCAGGGGTATAAGGGGAGCAGCTCGGAGAGTTGGGGCGAGGCGTGGTCTACAGGGGTGTGGGGGGCCTGGCAGGGAGCGCTGGGGCGACGCAGGGCTCCGCAGCGTTGGCGGGGAGCGTTGTGGGGAGACGGGGTCTGCAGGGGTGAGGGCGCGGCGGGGAGCGTAGCGGGGTGTGCAAGGTTGTGAGGGTTGTGGCGGCGAGGGTTGGGGCGAGACGCGAGACGGGGTCCGCAGGCGTGCGGGTAACGCGGTGGGAAGGGTTGGGGCGAGAAGGGATGCGCAGGGGTGTGAGGGGCGCGGAGAGGCTGCGCTGGTCCCCCAGCTTCCCGGGCCCGCCGGGGACCGCGCAGCGTTGGGCTCAGTGCCCGGGGCCACGCGGGTTAACTGGAAAGGGCGACGCGCGCCCCTATTGCTCAGCCGCGGCGCGTGCCTTCCCTGCGACGACCCTAATTGGCTCGACAGAGTCCCGCCCCCCAGGAGCCCCTCCCACAGTAGGCGTGGCCCCGCGTGCCGCAACGCTCCTAGAGTGGCGCGTCAGTCTGCACTCAGCGCGTGGGCTACGAGGCTGGGCGGGGCGCGGCCGGATTGGTCCAGACGGTCCTGGCTGATGACCGTCTCCCGTGCCCACGCCCCAAACGCGGTCTCTGGCCTGGATGTGCTCGGAGCTCAGGAGGTGCAGAGGTTCGGAGGGCGAAAGGGACCTGGCTGAGATCTGGGTCTTGAACCGCGGGCTCGGCCCAGCATCCCGGCAGCGTGCGCCCACAAGTGACTCCCGGCCGGGCGCGGTCTGCGGGATCGCAGGCGCCGGGTCTCATCTCCCGTTCACACACGGGACGAAACGGGCCACCCCCACCAGCTCTGAGAGCATGCACCTCCAACTCCAACCCTCCCCACATGCCCGACCCCCCAACCCGTAACTCAGACACCTGGGAGTCCCCCTTCAGCGAATGCCCACACCGCGGGCAGGCCTGCACCTCACCCCGCAGTCAGGGCGCCCTGCATCCTTCTTTGTAAAACCCATAGCTGCAGAGGGAGCGGAATGGCGAGCGGAATGGGAGCCCAGCGGGAGTGAGTGGTGGGGAATGATGGTGGCGAAGGTCACACAAAGCAGTGAATTCACTTCGTGTCACACAGAACTGCTCATGTTACGATAGTTACTTTTGTTATGTATTTTACCACAATTTTTAAAAAGCAAACCCAAACCAAGAGTGTTTCCCCCACACCTCAAAATCATCCTGCAGCAGCTCCCTGGCCCAGCTCTCACCCTGACCCTGGGCCCCTCTCCCACCACCCAGGGGTAGCCCTATGGACCAACCACCTCGGCCAGCCCCTCCCCGACCCACCAGCCAGGGAGGTGGGGCGCTGGTCAGTCAATGGGGCAGGCCAGGCCCAAAGGCTGGCCCAGGGCTCACCAGTTCTGGACTGGGTGTCCCGTCTGAGGAGGGATGACCAATATGCCAGCTCTGGGGTTTAGTTGAGGATGGGCACATCAAGCACTGACAGCCAGCAAGCTGGGCACAGGTGATGCTCAACCTCCAACACATCGGCTGAGAACCTCACCTGCCTCTCCCTGCCTGGGAGCCCTGGCAAGACAGCTCCTCTCCCAAGCCCAGCACAGGCAGGCGCTGGACAGCCACTTCATGAGGGGTGCGCGGCTGTCAGGGCAGAGGTGGGTATCCCTGCACCCCACATCTCTCGGGAGGTCAGGATCCACATCCGTCGCCTGCTTTCCTGGGCTGCCCCTGGGGCTTGTGGGCTGAGATCAACCCCTTGTGCCCTGCCCCAGGCCCTCCCTCAGGCGAGGCCCTGCCCAGGCAGGTGGTTGTTCCCTGGCTGTTCCCTTCCAACAGGCGGGGCCCAGACCATCCTATCTCTTTGGACTTGGAGAGATTTCCTTAACTGGGCTTTGCAGCAGAGGGAAGAGAACAGTGGCAGAGCCAGGTGCGTACCTCCTGTACCCAGGACAGCACCCACCCCAGAACCCAAATGGAGAGAAAGTCAAGACAATCACCCCTGACGTGGGGCTGCACCAAACCCTGATGTCTGACCCCACTGTGACTGTCCTCAGAGCCAAGAGGGCTCCAGAAGCCCGCCCGCCTCGAAGCTGTTCAGGGGGCCTCATGGCCTGTGTTTGCCACATGGGTGTGTGCCAGGGCCAAGGGGACACAGAAGATGGCAGGATGACACTAATGGGGTGAGCAGGGCACATTGGTGCCTCCCATACTGCCCTCCAGCACCAGGCAGGGTCACCACAGCCGGCAAGCTCCAGGCCTGGGGATGGGTGAGGAGACAGGGTTATTGAGAAGAGAAAACAGAATGCTGGTCATCCGTGGCACTCAGGGCTAGGCAGGCCAGGGAGCAGAGAGCAGGGGTCCCGGGCTCAGTCTCCCTCCTGGAGGTCAGAGCGGAGCCCTTGGCACTGTGCCCTGGCCCAGAACCAGGCTGTGGGCTCCACGCTGCACACCCAACTCAGGTGCAGACAGCAAACCCCTGACTGTCCACACTCCCTGTGCCCGGTCCCCTTCCTGCCTGCTCTTCACCCCCACCCCACGGTGGCTTCACCCCATGGCACCAGCCAGACTGCCTGCCCTCCCTCCCACAGTGACATTTTCCTGGGGTCTGCAGGTCTCGGGTCCACTTCATGCAGACAGGCCCTGTCCCCCACTGGGGCCCAAGGCCCAGGCTGAACTACAGCCCAGCCATCCCACCCCAGGCCGCGAATGCCTTCCCCAGGAGGGCAACCAAGGATGGTGCCACATGTGAGCACAAGCAAAACCCGGAGCCAAGGCGAGTCCTGCTGGGTGCACGTTTATCCCAGCCACTGCCTCCAGGGCTGCCGCACAGGCCCTGGGCATCATTCCAGCAGGGCTCCCGACTCACTCCCTGGAGACCAGCTCCCCAACCACCCGGCCCTGACGGCATCCAGCTGCGGCCGGGTGTCCTCTCAGCTGAGGTCCTTGTCACTGCCTAGCTGCCTCCGCCTGCCACACCAGCTCACCCGAGATGTAGGTAGCCTGGACGTGAAGGGAGTCGTCGAGTACCACGAAGTCTGGGACAGAGCCGGGCAGTGAGTAGGGGGCAGGAGTCAGGCCGCCTACCTACCCCAGAGCTGCTCCCCGACAACCCGACGCTGGTGGGGAAACCGAGGCCCAGGGACACGACTAGTGCAAGACACCCTGACCCATCACAGATGGACAGAGGTGCTGGACAATGCTCCCCGCAACCCCTTGCCTGGCCTTGTCTGCAACACCAGAAAGCCTGACCTGATGGCAACACGGGGCTACAACTGAGGCTGGCAGCCGGCAGCCCACCTGAGAGGAGGGAGCTAGGGAGGACCCACCCTCCCTGGCCCTGTCCAGGCCGCCCCAGGAAAAACAGAGTCTACAGGCAGGGCCAGGCTGCCCGGTGACCCTGCGACGGGCCCTCACCTGCGTCAGCACCAAAGTCCAGGGTCCCCTTACTCTTCTCTAGCCCCAGCAACTGGGCGGGGTGCAGGGATGCAGCCTCCAGGGCCGACTCCACGCTGCAGCCTGCTTGGGGGACACAGCTGGGTGACGGTCCCCAAGCCCACATGGCTTTGCCAGCAGCCCCCCCAACACCCCAGCACTCCCTGTCTCAGGGACTCTGCAGCAGGCTAACAAGGACCCTGCTGGTCTGCCTGTCACCCTGGGCCCAAGTCACCAAGTACCCACTGCCCAGGAGCTCCTGTGGGCAGGGCTTGGGCTACACTCCAGGCACCCGGTCCAGCCCGTGGGGACCCACCAGTCACAGACCACCTAAACCCGCACCCATGCTGCTCACTGACCTGTGGCCTGCAGGAAGTGCCGGACACAGACGTCCATTGGGGCTATGCTGCCACTCAGCGTCTTGGTGCCTTGAGAGCAGAGAGGGCAGGCTCTGGGGGGTCGTGGGCCACCTGGCATGCGGGCTGGGACCTAGGACCCAGTGGGTCAGGGCGCTCACCTGCCACGTAGGCCGTCAGACCGTCCACTTCCACTTCCTGCTGTCCCAGTGTGTGCCGGCCGTTGCCCAGGCCCAAGGCAGGGATGGCATCGGTGACCAGCACCAGCCCTGGGGAGAAGAGGCTCAGAACCTGCCAGCCCAGTCATCCTACCTGCCCCGCCCACCTGCCGCAGCTTACCCTGGGGGTGGGCGCGGTGGGCGATCCGCAGGGCGGCGGGGTTGGTGTGCGTGCCATCTGCAATCATCCCGTAGAAGATGCAGCGGCCCGCGGGCAGCCGGTCACTGGTCAGGAGCCCCACGATGCCTGGGTCGCGGTGGTGGAACTGCGCAGGGTTGAGGGAAGGGATGGCTGAGCGACAGCAGGGGCTGCTGGGACCCCAGCCCCGCCCCTGGGGCCCCACAGCACTCACAGGCAGCATGGCGTTGAAGAGGTGGGTGATGAAGGTGGCTCCGCTCCACACAGCGTCCTCTGCCGCCCGCAGGTCAGCCACTGAGTGCCCTGAGGGACCTGGATTCAGACTTTGCACCTGGCCCAGGTCCCCCAAGCAGGCCCACCCTGAGCCAGCCCCTCACCTAGGGACACGCAGATGCCACGGGCCGTCAGCTCCCGGATCACCTCGTGGCTACGGCCCAGCTCCGGGGCCAGCGTCACGATGCGGACATTGTCCAGGGGCCCATAGGTGGCCAGCAAGTCCTGGAAGGCATTGGCCTCGAAGGAGCGGAGGTGGGCCTCGGGGTGCGCGCCCCGCTTCTCCCGGCTGATGAAGGGGCCCTCCAGGTGCAGCCCTGGGAGGAGGGAGCAAGTGGCTCCAGCAGGTCCCTGCCCCACCCAGCCCTTATCACCTGCCCTCCCCACCAGCTGGGCATCTGGAGGGGTTGGGGCTGTCAACAGGTCCCACAGGAGCCTCCCAGGGTGGGGGCGGGGAGGGGGTCAGCCACTCACCGAGGACCCCTGCCCCATGGGGACCACCACTCTTCACAGGGATCTGAGGAACAACCTGGGGGGAACCAGCTGTTAAAGCCCTGTCCCCCACGGCCCATTCCCAGAGGCCACAGCCCAGCCAAGGCCAGAGATCTCGGGTCAGAGTTCAGAGCCCGGCACCCAGCCCAGCCCCAGCCGCCTGTCCCCTCACAGGGGTCAGGGAAAGCAGAGCTGGCAGAACTGAAGGACCCATGGCAGCAGCAGGAAGAAATGGTAGGTGTGTGGGCTGCCAGCGGTCCCTGGCCATGTGGGCAGGCTTGTGGGCACTGAGAGTGGCCCTGGGCACAGCAGCCCAGGGAGCAGGGCTGGGAGGCAGGAGGCTCCCAGGAGCAGCAGGGACCCTGGGGCAGAGCTCAGTGTGGGCATGGCCAGGGCTCAGCACTGTGCGGTCCACACCATGGCTGGAGTTGGACACCATCAGGAAGACCGAGAGTGTCAAGGAACGCGGGGACATGGGCTCACACCACACATCTCAGAGTCTAACAGGTGGGCAGGCAGTCCAGCGCACACTCCCTCTCTCCAACACAGGCATGGGCCAGGGGGGCCTTTCCAGAGAGAAGAGCTTCAGGTGAGGATGGTGGCTGGGTTGTACCCTCCTCTGAACTCCCCATCCCGGAATGGAATTTCACTCTTGTCGGCCAGGCTGGAGGGCAATGGCAAGGTCTCGGCTCACTGCAACCTCTGCCTCCTGAATTCAAGCAATTCCCCTGCCTCAGCCTCCCGAGTAGCTGGGATTACAGGTGTGCACAACCATGCTCGGCTAATTTTGTATTTTTAGTAGAGACGGGGTTTCACCATGTTGGTCAGGCCAGTTTCAAACTCCTGACCGAACACCCACCTTAGCCTCCCAAAGTGCTGCGATTACAGGCGTGAGCCACCATGCCTGGCCAACAGTAAGACTTTTAAGAGCCCTAAACCCGGGGGCGGGGTTGGGGGGGTTAGCAGAGGATGGAAGGAAGACAGCCAGACTTTAGGGACTTGGCAAGAGGACACTGGGCAGGTCTGGGGGAGTGCACACAGTGAGGGAAGTGACCCCCACAGGCTCAGGATGGTGCCTTGAGAAGTGGGGTGACGTGGGGACCAACAGAAGAGTGCCTGCCCTGAGTGTGCCAGTTGGGCCCCTGGGGAAGTAGAGCAGACTGGCCAGGGTAGGTGTGGGCACGGCGGGAACTCGCGAAATGTGTGTTCTCAAGGTGCTCAGCAGGGTGCCAGCCAGGCCCAGCCCCTCTGACCACTGCTAGACTCTTCTCAGGGAACCCAGCCAGCCTAAGAGAAAGGACCCAGGGATCCCAACCTACGGGTACCCCCATAAAGCCCCTCCTGCAGGCTGGGTGCCCCCAGCTGGCCTGCTGACACCTCTTCTGAAAGAAAGCACACCACCAAGGTCAGCAGGCAGCCTGGGCAAGCCTCGAAAGGGAGCCGGAACAAAAGAGGACAGGGCCAGGCAGGGAAGCAGAGACTACGAGGAGAGATAGACAGGGAAAAGGGCCATCACGGACACCCTCCAGCCAACAAGAGGTCTACTGTCCCTAAAACAAGAATAGGATGGCAGAAAAAGGAACACTGGGCTGGGCACAGTGGCTCACACCTGTAATCCCAGCATTTTAGGAGGCTAAGGCGAGCGGATCACCTGAGGTCAGGAGTTCCAGACCAGCCTTACCAACATGGAGAAACCCCATCTCTACTAAAAATACAAAAATTGGCCAGGCGTGGTGGCTCACGCCAGTAATCCCAGCACTTTGGGAGGCCAAGGTGGGCGGATCATGAGGTCAGGAGATCGAGACCATCCTGGCTAATATGGTGAAACTGCATCTCTACTAAAAATACAAAATAGCCATGCGTGGTGGCGAGCGCCTGTAGTCCCAGCTACTTGGGAGGCTGAGGTAGGAGGATGGCGTGAACCTGGGAGGCGGAGCTTGCAGTGAGCCAAGATCGCGCCACTGCACTCCAGCCTGGGCGACAGAGCGAGACTCCATCTCAAAAAAAATAAATAAATAAAAATAAATAAATTAGCCGGGCATAGTGGCACATGCCTGTAGTCCCAGCTACCCAGGAGGCTGAGGTAGGAGAATTGCTTGAACCCAGGAGGCAGAGGTTGCAGGAAGCCGAGATCGTGCCATTGCACTCCAGCCCAGGCAACAAGAGCAAAACTCCATCTCAAAAAAAAAAAACAACATTTGGCTGGGCACAGTGGCTCACACGTGTAATCCCAGCACTTTGGAAGGCCAAGGCAGTTGGATCACCTGAGGTCAGGAGTTTGAGACCAGCCTTGCCAACATGGAGCAACCCCATCTCTACTAAAACTTACAAAAATTAGCAGGGCACGGCGGCAGGCGCTTGTAATCCCAGCTACTCGGGAGGCTGAGGCAGGAGAATCACTTGAACTCAGGAGGCAGAGGTTGCAGTGAGCAGAGATCACGCCATTGCACTCCAGCCTGGGTGAGAGAGAGAGACTCCATCTCGAAAAATAAATAAATGGCCAGAGAGGGGAGTGAAACAATCAGGAGGAAGCCTGGAATTGAGTTAGAGCCAAGAAACAAAGCAAAGAACACTCACGGCAAAGCAAGCAGAAATGGCAGCTGAGAAGATGTCACTGGGCCACACGTCCCTTCACACCACCCTGATGACTGACTTACATGGCTATTCTCATCACAATTATGGGGAACTACTGGGAAAGATGAGGGGAGAGAAAGGGGCTAAGAGGACTCACGGAGCCATGAGGGCACTGATGTTCAGCTCTCCTGGTGGAAGGCAATGGATTCTGCCCTAAGCTGAAAGACTGAGGAGCAGCCAGCATAGTTTTTAGAGCTATGGGGGCAAATTCCAAGAGTCCACTGAGTTGAAAGTGATTGTCCCTAGGGTGGAAGCTGGCTGGGGCAAAGGGCTGCTGTTCTTCCTCACAAGTCCTATGGATACACAGGCTCACTAAAGATTAAAACAGGAAAAAACAAAAAAGCAATGGCTGAGTTTTTCTAGAATGGAGTTTTAGAAGGGAACAAGAGGGCGCTACATAGAGCACAGTAAAAGATCAACTGAGGGGAGGGGAGCCAGGCACACTCCAGGCAGGTAAGCAGCTGGAAAGGTCAAAGTGTAGAGGGCGTGTGGGGCCAGAGGCAGGGGCCTCGCTGCCCCCTGGAGGTGCCTGGCTGCCCCCTGGAGGTGCCTCACCTTGGCTCAGCAGGTGACCGACTTAAAGCAGAGAACAAAGTGATCTGACCTGTCTCCAAGTACCGTAGCAAAGGGCAGGTGGAAACCCCCCAGAAAAGAGAAGGTGGTCTTAATGGACCAGAACAGGACAACAAAAGACCGAAGAGGCTTCTGGCAAAGTGGCCATCCAATTCCACCCAGGGTGAATGGGCCCTGGAAGAGGTGGCGTGCATGGCAGAGGGGAGACCCGAGTGAAGGGGCCTCCAGTTTATAAGATGATCTAGGCAGGAGGCCTCCCAATTCCCACCCTCAATAGTTGGCTCTCTGCCTTCATCCTGTGTGTGCGCCAAGGGTAAGACACCTGCACTGCAGTGGATGCTGGGAAGAAAACTAAGTCCTACTTGTCAGAGACTCTTCCTAAGGAACAAGAGCCATATTTCGTCCCATGCTTGTGCTGGCCAGAGATGTGCGGGCAGTGGGGGGCACAGTGGGGACAGGCGGGCAAAGCTTAGCAGAGGAGGCCTGGGGAGCAGGCCAGGGCCTTCTAGGCCAAGAGTTTGGGGGCAGGAGTGGGGAATGTGCCTGGGGACAGAGAATAGGCTGGACAGGTAGGAAAGGAATGCTGCCGGTGGGGGCGGGGCAGAGGTGATATGCTGAATCCTGAATCTTGGACAGGTAGCTCTGGCAGGCCCCAGAGCCCCAGAGAGCAGCTGTGAGAACCAGGTGCCAGTTGGCAGCAGGTTTTTGACATTTGACTCTGTGTGGGGAGGGCTGTGGGGAATTTCCAAAAAGACATCCATGGCTGATACTGAGTGGTTAACACTCAGCATCTCACGCACGATGCTGAGCACCCAACACTCCTAAGACATGCATGCTGCCATCATCCTCACTTCAGGTTTGAGGAAACAGAGGCTCAGAAAGGCAGAAGGGTGTCCTGAGTCTTCCAGCCGATACATGACATCAGGAGGCCAACGCCAAATCCAGGAAGCCTGAGACCAGAACCCACACACCACCCCCATTGTTCCCAGCTCTGGCTCTGCCCACACACCAAGAGAGGGACCCCTTGGGCATATAACGCAAGTGGTGATCCTGCAATGAATCCTGTGCTGGAGGGGAAAAACGGCGGGGGCTCTGGACAGAACTAGAACACAGGCAGCTCAATTAAAGTACTGTTAACAGTGTTCATTTCCTAAACTCACTAACTCTTGTGGCTACATAAGAAAATATTCATTATCTTAAGAAATAGTTAAGTATTGGCTGGGCACCATGGCTCACGCCTGTAATCCTAGCACTTTGGGAGGCTGAAATGGGCAGATCGTGAGGTCTGGATTTCAAGACCAGCCTGGCCAGTATGGTGAAACCCCGTCTCTACTAAAAATACAAAAATTAGCCGGGCGTGGTGGCGGGCGCCTGTAGTCCCAGCTACTCGGGCGGCTGAGGCAGGAGAATTGCTTGAACCCAGGAGGTGGAGGTTGTAGTGAGCCGAGATCACACCACTGCACTCCAGCCTGGCCGACAGAGCGAGACTATGTCTCAAAAAAAAAAAAAAAGTTAAGTACTAAGGAATAAACAGGCACAATGGGCCAGGCACAGTGGCTCTCGCCTGTAATCCCAGCACTATGGGAGGCCGAGGCAGGAGATCTCCTGAGCCTAGGAGTTTGAGACCAGCCTGGTTAACATAATGAGATCCCTGTCTCTACAAAAAACTTTTTTTTTTTTTTTGAGACGGAGTCTCGCTCTGTTGCCCAGGCTGGAGTGCAGTGGCGCACTCTCAGCTCACTGCAACCTCTGCCTCCTGGGTTCAAGCGGTTCTCCTGCCTCAGCCTCCCAAGTAGCTAGGACTACAGGTGCATGCCACCACGCCCAGCTAATTTTTTTGTATTTTTAGTAGAGACGGGGTTTCACTGTGTTAGCCAGGATGGTCTCGATCTCCTGACCTCGTGATCCGCCTGCCTCGGCCTCCCAAAGGGATTACAGGCGTGAGCCACCGTGCCTGGCCGAAAAAACTTTTTAAATTAGTCGGGTGTGGTGGCACAAGCCCGTAGTGCCAGCTACTCTGGGGGACTAAGACAAGAGGCTCTCTTGAGCCCAGGAGTTCAGAACCAGCCTGGGCAACACAGTGAGACTCTTTCTCTACAAAAAATGTTAAAATTGGCTGGGCATGGTGGCACACACCTGTAGTCCTACCTACTCAAGAGGCTGAAACAAGAGGATCGCTTGAGCAGAGGAGGCTGAGGCTGCAATGGGTTATGACCACACCACTTTACTCCAGCCTGGGCCACAGAGAGAAACCCTGTCTCTTAAAAATAACAAGAACTGGCCGGGCGTGGTGGCTCACGCCTGTAATCCCAGCACTTTGGGAGGCCGAGGCAGGCGGATCACGAGGTCAGGAGATCGAGACCATCCTGGCTAACACGGTGAAACCGTCTCTACTAAAAATACAAAAAATTAGCCGGGCGAGGTGGCAGGCGCCTGTAGTCCCAGCTACTTGGGAGGCTGAGGCAGGAGAATGGCGTGAGCCCCGGGGGGCGGAGCCTGCAGTGAGCAGAGATCGCGCCACTGCACTCTAGCCTGGGCGACAGCGAGACTCCGTCTCAAAAAGAAAAAAATATAACGAAAACTAAACAGAAAAAAACAGACATGTTGGATACAACCTATTCTCAAGTAGTTCAGTAAAAAACAGTAGCACAAGTACAGCCAAGAGAAGCCTGAATGGTAACACACAGCAAAGAATTAACCCTGTAGAACCTAAGTAAAAATTAAAATAAAAAAAGACCAAGGACAACCAAATTTCTTCCGGGCAGGAAGGAAAGTGGAAGCGTGAGGCAAGCAGTACAGGAGCAGGGGGAGTCTCTTCTAGAAGGCGTATTCCACTGAGTCACACATCAGACAAGTTAGGGAGGAAGAGCCTGACCAGGGACTGTCGCTGTGCCAATCACGTATTCCCCTGCGACCTAGGTTAAGGGGATGGTGTCTGAAGCCTGGAGGCAGCCAGAGTGCAGTGCAGGGGGTGGGGACGGCCTATGGCTCAGAGGGTGCTGAGCCAGCAGTGTGGAGACAGCTGCGGAGGACAGAGGGTCTAGGGAGGCCAGGCAGAGTGACAACTGATAAAGAAGCACAGGGGCGGGACCCAGGCCCAGGTCGGGTCAGCAAAGGAGACCAGACTCAGGACCATGGAATACGTGTTGGGGTGGGGCGTGAGTTTGAAAATGAGGGCGCTGGTGGCTCCTGGAGCCCCCTCCACCTCAGCCAGGGAGCTTCACCTCACCTTGTGATAAACCTCCGGTGGGGAAGTGACCAGGGTGGGGCAGAAGGAGGTGACGCCGTGCGACAGGATCCTCCGGGCCACCAGAGCAACCCCCGAACACACGTTCTCCGTAGCTTGAGAGAAGTCAACACCAAATCCACCTGCGGCCACAGAAAAGGAGGTGTCGCATGGAGCTCAGAGCTCCTCTCCTGGGTTCCCCTGCCGGCCCCGGGCCGCACCGTTGATCTGCACGTCGATGAAGCCGGGAGCCAAGATGCGGCCCCCGCAGTCCCGCCGCTCGTCGGCCACGCGCCGCTCCTCAAAGAACAGCTTCTCCGGGTCCAAGATGCGGCCTCCGCGCACCCACAGATCCTCCCTGCGGACGCAGCGGGTGGGCGCTCGCATGGCGGGCCTGACCTCGGCCCCGCACCCTGCATCCCGCCCGGTCCCCGTCCCCGCACCCTTCTCCCCACCCGGTCCCCGGCCCCGCACCCTGCATCCCGCCCGGTCCCCGTCCCCGCACCCTTCTCCCCGCCCGGTCCCCGTCCCCGCACCCTGCCTCCCGCCCGGTCCCCGGCCCCGCACCCCGCCCGGTCCCCGGCCCCGCACCCCGCACCCCGCCCGGTCCCCAGCCCGCGCCCACCTGAGCAGCTTCCCTCCGCGCAGGATTCGGCAGTTAGTGAACTGGAGCACCCGGGCCCCCGCCGCGCCCTGCTCGCCGCGCATCGTGAGCCGTGTCGGGAGCGAGCGGCTCCGGAGCCCCGCGGCGGCCAAATCCCGCGCCCGGTGACGAACCCCAGACGAGAGCGGCGGGCGCGCCCACGTGACCCTCAGCTGACTGAAGCGGCGCGCCACGTGACCGCCGCGTCCACGTGATCGGACCGGCCCACGTGACCGGCAGCACCCGGCGCCAGCCCGCCCCCGCCCCCAACAAGCTGAGCAGACACACGCCCGTCACATCCAAGAACTTTATTGGACACAGCTCCGCGCAGGGCCACGGGCCCGGCGGTGAGGGCGGCTCCATCCAGGAAGTCTCAGCAACAGGAACCCACAAGGCGACACTCTAGCTAAGGTTATAGATAGCTGGGAGACAAGGGCCGCTCCGCAGACGCAGGAACAGGCCAGATCTTTATAAATAAACATCCAGTAAAGAGAAATGACAATTCTAAATCATCCGCATACACAGAGCACTCTAGGGGGTGGGGCGCCGGGGGCCTGGAGGGGCGATGAGTGGGCCCAGATGTCCACGGCACGGGGCGGGCGGGGGCAAGGCCGGGGAAACGGACGATGGGCACTAGGACACTGCGCATGTACAAGACCAACTACTGGGGGCGGCGGCCCCGTGCGTATGTGTCAGGCTGTTCGTTCTGGAATGAGGAGGGGTGGTCTTTACATAATATTCTGTGGCTGGTGGGCTCGGAGAGGGTCTACTTTGTGGAGAGGATGAGGGCGACGATGAGACCGTAGAGGCCGAGCACCTCGGCGAAGATGAGAATCAGGATCATGCCCACGAATAGTCGGGGCTGCTGGGCGGTGCCCCGCACGCCAGCGTCCCCCACGATGCCGATGGCAAAGCCGGCTGCCAGGCCGCTCAGGCCCACGCTCAGGCCGGCGCCCAGCTGGAGGAAGCTCCTGGGGGCGAGAAGAGAGGACTGACATTAGCAGCTTGCCAACCAGGGGGAGACAGAGGGAGACAAAGGTCCGGGTCACCACCCACAAGTGAACCGCCCCCCTCCCTGCAGTCCTCCAGCCCTGTGCAGGGGCCTGACCCAGTGCTCACTTGTAGAGGTTGATGTCCTCATTCAGGGAGTTGGCGATGAGGACTGCCACCACCAGGCCGTAGATGGCGATGATGCCAGCCATGACCACTGGGATGATGGACTTCATGATCAGCTCTGGCCGCATGACAGACATGGCCGCAATGCCGGTACCACTCTTGGCTGTGCCATAGGCAGCGCCCAGGGCTGTGGGAGGAAGGCGGGGTGAGCCCACAGCAGTATGCAGGCCAGTTGAGGCTAGGACCCCAAGGTGTAGCTTTGGCACAGCTGCAAGGGCCACCCCAAGTTATCACATGCAGAGGGAGAGCCGAAGAAGGCACCCAGCCCAGGGCAAGAGGACCCAGAAGGAACAGCCACAGGCAAGCAAAAGGAGCCCGGGACGGCCACTCCTCCTTCCTCTACGTGAGGCCCCCACCCTCAGAGTCCAGCTCTTCCTCCAGCAGCAGCCCTTGGGGCGGCGTGGCCCATCTGGGGCTCCTGGCTCTGCAGTGAACCCACCTGCCACCCCAGGGAGCCTCAGTGCAGCCTCAGCAGCCCCCATGTGGGGTCAGGGTCAGTTGACCCTTGGGGCTACTGCCCAGGACAACATGCTGGAAAAGCCACCAAAGGTCTTGGGGATGGCAAAGCCACTGCTACAGGGTGTGACCAGAGGGTCAGAAGCAGCTGACCTGGCCACTCTTGTCACCCAGGCCAGAGCTCCCTTGACTCACTGAGTGGCCCAGGCCAAGCTCCCCAACGCTCCCAGCCCCAAATATTCCCCCAGGAGGGCCAAACGTTCTGCCAGAAAGGGCAGCTCTCTGCACCCTCAGCCACACAGCAGGCCTGAACCCTTGACAGACTTGAGAATCTTCTCTAACCAGACAGGAGACAGGGTGAGCCAAGAAGAGGATGGGGGCAGAAAAGAAGATGGGGATCATCACCAGTCCAACCACGAGGCCTCAGCTGACCTCCCAGAGGGGTCTCCCCTACACGCAGGGTGGCTCCAAGCACACAGGAGCCTGGCCAGAAGGCCTAAGCCTCCCACCGCAACAGTGCTGGTGGGCTGGGCTCCAGGGTGGCCTGTCTCCTCCAGAGCTGTCCCTCCTTCCTCTCCCAAGAGAATGTTGCCTTTCTTTTCAGTTCCCCTCTCCTGGGTCCGATTCTCGAAGTGGAGAATTCTGTGGACACAGCAGTGTCACGGGGGCTCATTTGCCTTTCTGACTTCTGCCAGCTGCCCTCCAGGGCCACCCCAGGGGCCTACTGAGCTGCTTGAGGGGACTGCACTGGCAACTCCCTGCCCCCTCTCTGCCCACAGCACTCATGCCATCGTCTTTTAGGGGAGCAGATCAATAACCAGCCTGACTTGGCCGGGCGCAGTGGCTCACGCCTGTAATCCCAGCACTTTAGGAGGCCAAGGTGGGCGGATCACCTGGGGTCAGAAGTTCGAGATTAGCCTGGGTAACATGGTGAAACCTCGTCTCTACTAAAAATACAAAAATTAGCCAGGAGTGGTGGCGCATGCCTGTCATCCCAGTTACTAGGGAGGCTGAGGCAGGAGAATCGCCTGAACCCGGGAGTGGAGGTTGCAGTGAGTCAAGATCACACCACTACACTCCAGCCCAGGCGACGCAGAGAGAATCCGTCTCAAACAAACAACAAGAGTGAATCTCTGACACACACACACACACACACACACACCAGCCTGACCTGCAGAAGACTACATAGGTCAGAGATGGAAAGGACCACGACTACCCCTACCGTTCCTCTTCATATTTTATTGATATATTTGGGCCACAAAAGTTGCCTACCCTGTGCCCCAGCACTGAGCAGGAGTGAGGACACAGGCCCGGTGACCTCCAGGCACAAAGACACGCTCCAGGAGAGCAGAGAAGAGGGTGCTGGGGAAGGGCTTCACAGACAAGTATCCCAAGTTGGCAGGAGAGAGGAGTCACAGAAAAATAAGGCAATAAGACAGGGGGTCTGGACAGCACCTGCAGAGGCACCCAAGACGATGGTGCTGGGTATCCAGGGAGTGACTAGAGGGAGGGAGGAGGCTGGGACCTGGGCCAGGGAGCCACACTGCCTCCTCCACGCCACCGTGGAGGTGCCCAGACATGCCGCGCCAACACCCAGTGCACCTGCAGACTGGGGCCCAGGGCCTGTCCCAGCACCTGTCCTGAACTCCTGGTTACAGAGCATTTTTTACCTGGCGAGCATATAGAGCAATTACAGTGCATTTTAGGGGCTCCCACTGCACGCCCAGGACCACATCTGACTGCATCATGTATGCACAAGAGACCAGAGCATGACGGACACGTGGGCAGGAGACTGAATACAAGGAACTCAGCAACCCAAGTAGTGGACCCTGTGAGGCCACTGTCCACCAGAGGCAGGAAGTGAGCCAGGCCCTTTTCTACAGAGGGCAGCAGAAAGAATCATGTGGCTGGCAGGGGGAGGAGGCACCAAGAGGAGCACAGGGAAGAAAGGGATGGCCACCAGGAGCGGAGTACCATGAGCACCCTGGACTCCAGTCCGGAGGCCAAGCCTGACCAGACTGCAGAAGGCAGACCTGTGAGCAGCACTAGGCTCAGCAGCCACAGCAAGAGTGGGGGGCCAGAAAGCAGTTGCAGAAACACAAGCATAAAATACAAGGCGCTTGCCAGCAGGGAGGAAGTCACAGGAAATACGGAAAAGGAGCAAATGACAACTTCTTGGAGGACATGATGAAGAAAGAATCAACAGGACATTTGTCATGAGAAAAAATGGGAAGCTGGGACAGGGGCCTGCAAGAGGCTTGTGGACCTCATTCGGTTTAAGACCAATCCGTCAGTGCCAGGCAGGCCAAGGGCCAGGAGCTGGGGACGGAGCTGGAGGTTGGCAACAGCAGAGGCCACTGGAGGGCAGGGGGCTTGTTTAGGTCAGCACAGCAGGTGAAGCCAGGTCCTAGAGGAAAGCATGATGAGAAGGCAGAAATGAAGTCAGAAGTTGGGCCAGTCATGGTGGCTCACACCCATAATACCAGCACTTTAGGAGGCAGAAGCAGGTGGATCGTTTGAGGCAACAAGGAGTTTGAGACCAGCCTGAGCTACATGGCGAGACCCTGTCTCTAAAAAAAATTAGCTGGGCATGGTGGCCTGTGCCTGTAGTCCCAGTTATTCAGGAGGCTGAGGCAGGAGGATTGCTTGAGCCTGGGAGGTTGAGGCTGTAGTGAGCCATGACCACACCACTGCACTCCAGCCTGGGAAACAGAGCAAGACTCTGTCTTGAAGAGGGAAAAGAAAAAAAAAAAGAACAGTTGATTGAATTGGCCAAGTGAAGTCAGAGGTCAGCTCCTAGAGAGCCATAGTAAGAGCCAGGGATAAGCAGGAAAGGCCTAGGCCAGCCATACCGTGTTCTCAATTTCCAGACACCTACTGGTCAGGCTGTCCGAAGGCCTGTGTAGGTCTTGATGGAGAGAGAGGAAAGGAGCTGGATGCAGAAAAAGGGCTCGGTGGACAAACTCAGGGCTTCAAGGGCAAGCAGCAACAGCTTGAATTTAAGTTCCACATGGGCGGGGATCCCATTTTGTTCACTGCTGTCCTACCAGTACCTGGCACATAGTAAGCACTAAATCAAGATTGGTTGGATGAATGAGTGACAGCCACAAGCTAGGACTCCACAGGTGGCCAGGCAAAATGGAATCTCTGGAGGCATTCTGGGGGCAAAGAACAGAGGAGGCTGGGGGGAAGGGCTCGGCAGTCCGCTGGGAGAAGCCTTCAGTCAGTGGAAAGAGCAGGCGGTGCCTAGGGGGAAGGAGAAGTCTAAACCACTTCTTCCACCACAAATGACCCCTTACTTACACACGACGGGAAGGGTAGGGCTCACTCACGAATGGCAGACAGGCCCAGGCAGAAGGAGGCCCGCAAGAGAACAGAGAGCCCTAAGCCCCCACCCCACAGGTGTTTACAGTCAGCAGAGACTGTTTGGAGTTCAAACCCTCCACATACCTGCACTAGGAGCCTCCCCAGGCCACCAGGCAGGGTGGGGCAGGGCACGGTCATCAAAGCTAAAACCAGACCTAACCACGGAGGCGGAGATCAGACCAGACCAGGCCAGGCCAGTCCACGGAGGCTGAGACTGGGCCAGAACTTAACTCGTGGGACCCACATTCCTGGGCCTAGCCCTAGCCCAAGTGCCATTCTCCCAGGGAGACCAATTGTCACTAAATTGGACGCCCAGGACCTGTCAAGGCCCAATTTGAAAAGCAGGGTGCCATCAAGAACCCTAGAAGGCCCCTTCTCCAAGCCCAGGGAAGCCCCTCCCAACTTCAAGCCTCAGGGAAGAAAAGGAAGGTCATTCATTCATCCCTCCATTCATTAGGACCAGAACTGGAAGCCTCAGTCCTGAGGACAACGACTGGATCCCATAAACTCGGACACCCATGCCACCCTCTCACCCACCTCAGAGCACAGACCCTCTGCAAGCTACACAGCCCCGCCAGCGCCGACGCTGCTGTCTCCCCGCTCCCTCTACTTCCACACACTCCCACCCCTGGGTCTCCGCGGGCTCTCCGAACCAAGCCCTCAGCCTAGCTTTCGGAAACAGCCCACACAGCGACACGGGTATTGGGCAACGGTAACCAGCTCCAACCGGAAGTACCTGCCTGTGGGTGAGACCCACCTGACCCCCGGGGCCGGCCGCCATAAGGGCGAGGGCTGTGGACCTCCCGTGGGGGACAGGGGCTCCCCACCGGCCGGAAAGCTCCAGAGACCCTTCTCCGGGGCGTTCCTGGGCCGGACCCGCGCCGCCGCCCGCGCACTGGGGCCTTCGAGGTGTGATGTCACCTGCCTGCAGAATCGGCCCGCGCGCCGCCCCCCTCGCGCCCCCACCCCAGCCTCCCTCTCGCCGCTCCCGGGGCTAAGATGGCAGCGGCGCCGCCGCCCCACCCCCGCACCTGCACGACCCGGCTGGCAGGGCCGCCGGCCCGGACCCCCGAGACTCACACCCCGGCCAAGTCCGCACGCCCTGCGCCCCGGACCCCCGGCGGCTCCCCGCAGCCCTCGGGGCGCCGACCCCCGCCCGCTGTCACACGAGGCCCGGGCGCCCCCGACCGCTCGGATTACGTCAGAGTGACGTCACACACCGGACCCCGGCGAGCTGCGGGCATGAGCAACGCGCGCGCCCCCGCCCCCGAGTCCCTCCCGCCGCGGCGCTCACCGCTGAAGACCATGGCGGCCGAGGCGCCCATGACGGCGAAAAACGAAGCATACTCGGGGCCGCTCTTGGACTCGGACATGTCTGCGGGTGGGGAAGGGGCAAGCTCTGCGGGCCGAGGCGGTGGCGGAGGCGGGAACGAGGACGGGCCGGGCGCGAAGGTTGGCGAGCGGGCGGCGGCAAAGGCGATCCGGCCCGTCAGCCGCTGCGCTCTAAATACCAGCACCGCAGAACAAAATGGCGGCCGCGGCCGCGTCACATGACCTGGGCCCCGCCCCTGAGGGCCGTACCACTTCGCACCGTGGGGGAGACGAGTCCCCGGGACGCCCGGGCGGCCCGTTGACCTCCCCCGGGCTGTGCTGCCCGCCTAGCGACCTGGCCCCGGCGTCCGGCCCCGCCCCGCCTCGGCCTCCGCGGGTGTTTCCGGGCGCCGCCGGCCTCTGGATCCCCGCAGCGTTGGACCGGTCTCGCGCCGGGGCGGGGTGGTGTGGTGTGTGCTTCATTAGCATACAGGGCGGGGCCTCGGCGCCCCGCCTCCTCTGCGGCTGCGCGTCGTCTGCAGGTGTTCGGTTCCCAGCGACGCTTTTCTTTGTACCCCTGGCGTGAAGCTGCAGGCCGTGGTTTCGCGGCCTTGCCCCCAAGGCGGGGCCTGACTCCTCCGGGCGCTGGTCTTCCAGGATCTCCCTACCAATCCTGGGCGAGCTAAGGGTCCCAGCAGATGTGCGGGGCGCGGGCCTCCTCTGCCTCAGCGTCCGGAAAAGCCCCCAGCCCACACCTGTGAAGTCCCAGCCTGTGGCTGCGGTCACCTCCCTCCACCCTGTCCCCAGTCTTCTCCAGACCCAGACCTACTGCCTCTGACCCAGCGGTTGGTGACTTCACCTCTCGCTTCGGAGAAAAAGGACCCCCTCCCCGCACCTGTCTCTGCCTTTGCATCAGGGACCCAAACATTAGTGGGGTGTGTCTCTGCCCCTCAAGATGTAGGCATGACTGGTGGAAGCCCTGTCGGAACTGCGACCTCTCGAGGCCCCCCGGGCTCTGCACGTTTTGGCGTCCCGGTCCTCCCACCTGTCCTTGTGGCCACTCACTCACGCAAAGCCTGTACCTTCAGGGCCATCTTTCTGTCTTTCTGGAGCAGTTGGAGCGGTTCCCATAGCAGTGAAAGCAGCCCAGCCAGGGCTGGTGCTGCCCTACTGATCCTGTGTGGCAGTCCCTGGCACCCCCTCTGCCTGATCTCCACTCCCCCTTTCAGGGGCCCTGGGCAGCTGCCACCAGGCCTGGGTGTCCTTTGAGCTCTAAGGCCTCATCCTGGGTTAGAGCTCTTCCTGAGTAGCCTGGATGCTGGCTCATCACCTTCTCTATGTAGGCAATGGGGTCATGGCCCCTGGCCTGGCCCTCCTGCTGGACTCAGCCCCACCTTCCCCAGCAGGAGCCTCCCTCAAGCCCCTTCCCCAGACTAGCCTGGGCCTGCCAGTCTTGGAACTTGCAGCCTGTGAAAGTCCCTAAGTCTGTCCTGGTTCAAAGGAGAGGAGGCAACAGATATGGCCAGAGGCCCTTTCTGCTCCTCCCTCTTTCTTGCCCGGCCCTTGTTTCTGAGAAGAGGAATCTTCACTCTGTCTCCACCTCCTCACCTGCCCTTCCCTCCCCAGCTCCTTGCCCTTGCCAAGGTCACCGGTGACCGCCATTTCTCTAAGCAGAAGGACATCTGTCAGGCTGTCCAAGTGGACCTCTGTGCTGCGTGGCCTGCCACCCTCTCCACACACTCTCCTCTCTCCTGCGGACTTCCTAAACCTCAGATGCCCTCATTCTTCCTGGAGTCACAAGGCCCTGTAGCCCCAATTTTGCTGCAGGTCCTGGCATACCCAGGGCTGCCCCTGGCTCTGCCCCTTCCCCTGCTTGATCCCGTCCTTGCCCTGGCTTTGTCCCCCATCTTACGCCGTCTTGTCCCTCACCTGCGCCATTCCAGCCCCAACCGCCTTCTGAGTGAGAGCAACACCAGTGCCTGCCCCTGTAACTCCAAGCCCTCCAGGAAAGCCTAGGCCAGGGAGGCTGTGCCTGGGGCCGAATTCAGACCAAGGAAAGGTGGCGCAGAGCAGCCCACCATGGAGAAACAGCACAGTCCAAGCTCAGGGGTGGGCTGGGCGCGGTGGCTCCCGCCTGTAATCCCAGCACTGTGGGAGGCCAAGGCGGGAGGATCACTTGATCCCAGGAGTTTAAGACCAGCCTGGGCAACAAAGTGGGACCTCGTCCCAAACAAAACGTTGTAGGGTGGGCAAAGTGCACCTAACTCCTTTGTGGCTGAAACACCAGGACTGAGGACATGGGGACATGGAGAGACTTCCCTCTGCAGGAGCAGGGAGTGGGTCAGCTGTGCTCACTGGCCTCTTACCCATTCATTTTCTGCCTAAATTCTAGTGTGAGAGGTCACACCGGGTCTCCAGTGTGGCTCCTGACACCTCAAGCTGGCGTGTCTGAAGCTGAGCTCGCCCCCACCCCTTCACCACCAGCTTCCACTGGGCTATTTCCATTCCCGCAGAAGGCACGCCCATCCCCCCTGCAGCCTGACGTCACGCCACTGCACCCTCCCCACTCTCTATTACTCAGGATCCCGAGATCCTGCCTCCCCAGCTTGTGTCCCCGCCCCTGCCTCTGCCGCTGCCTGGCCTAGGTCTTCTCATCGCCTACCCCTAATCAACCCAGTCTTCACCTTAAAGCCACAGGATCTTTCCAAAAGGCACTTTCCATCCTGGAATCCTTCAGCCCCTCAGGGGCCCTCCCTGGTCCCCTCCCGCTTCTCATCACCAGCCCCCCAACGTGTCTGCATCACCTGTGTCTGCACCAAATCTCTTCCTCACTCCCTACTTAAGAAATGCACCTCAGTTGGCCGATTGCCTGTAATCCCAACATTTTGGGAGGCCGAGGCGGGTAGATCACGAGGTCAGGAGATGGAGACCTCCTGGCTAACACGGTGAAACCCTGTCTCTACTAAAAATACAAAAAATTAGCTGGGCATGGTGGCACGCACCTGTAATCCCAGCTACTGCAGAGGCTGAGGCAGGAGAATCGCTTGAACCCGGGAGGTGGAGGTTGCAGTGAGCTGATAGCCTCACTGCATTCCAGCCTGGGTGACAGAGTGAGACTCTGTCTCAAAAAAAAAAAAAAAAAAAGAAATGGGTCTCAGTATTTAGAACACCACCTCCTCCAGGAAGCCCTTCTTTCCTTCCCCTCCTTCTTCCTCCTTAGACACCTCCTTCAGGCCTCTTTGGATGCTCCCCTTATGCTCTGTGATTTTTTTTGTTTTGTTTTGTTTTGTTTTTTTGAGATGGCATCTCACTCTGTCACCCAGGCTGGAGTGCAGTGGTGCGATCTCGGCTCACTGCAACCTCCACCTCCCGGGTTCAAGCGATTCTCCTTCCTCAGCCTCTGGAGTAGCTGGGACTACAGGCGCCGGCCACCACGCCTGGCTAATTCTTTGTATTTTTAGTAGAGATGGGGTTTCACCGTGTTAGCCGGGATGGTCTCGATCTTCTGACCTCGTGATCCACCCGCCTCGGCCTCCCAAAGTGCTGGGATTACAGGTGTGAGCCACCACGCCCAGCCTCTGTGATTTTTTTTTTTTCCGCTCACTGCCTCCCCCACTGAGGGTTGCTGTGACTCTTTGTGTGTCCTTGACCTGGTAGGGTGCCAGACACACACCGGTGGTATTTCCTGAGCACCAGGGTGGGCCAGGCCGTGTCTGGGCACCATCACCCCTCACTCTCACTGTGACCCTCATTTTCTGCTCAGGGAAACAGGCCTCAGAAGGTTAAGAGCCTTGCCAGGCATCCAGCCAGCAGCTGCCGAGGGAACCTGAAACTGGAGCTCCAGGGCCTGACTCTGTGGTGGGCTCCACAGATGACTGATGGCCAGTGACAGGGCTAGGAAGGGCGCAGATCTCCTTCCCCTTGGTCTCCCAGCACCGGGCAGGACCCCAAGGTGGAGTGGACTCTGGGGTGGGGATGGCCAGGGACACACATCTCTCTCCTCCCTCACAGCTACTTCCCCCCGGCGTGAAACCACAGGTCACAAGCCCCTGGCCTGTCACTGCTACAGCAGCGGGGATTTCCAGGAACTGGGGGAGGGGCTTTGAGAAACTCAGGTCAGAGACCCCAACAGGAGCAGTAGAGAAATGTAGGGTGGGCTTCTGCAGGAGGGACCAGCAGCATTTTGCAGAGACCCCGGCAAGGGTAGGGGAGGATGGGGATAAAGAGACGAGGAATAAAGTCCCAAGAGTGATTGGGGAGATGAACTTCTCCGGAAGAAGCCATCACAAAGGGCTGGGGGGCAGCCTCATCTGCAGACAACAGTGTCCCTGCAGGCGCCTGCTCCTGGAGACAGCCATCCTTCTGAGTTGCCCTGAGGACACACCCAGAGGGGCACAATGCTGGGAGATGGCACTGGGCGCTCTCGACCTGCTTCCAGGAGAGCCATGTGTGGCCCCAGCAGGACCAGAGGAAATGGGCCAAGAACACAGATGTACCATCAGGGGTATGACCAAAGGTGCTTTATTTTCTTATCATTAAAAGTTAAGGCTTAAACAATGATACAGTGAAGTTTTTTTTTTTTTTTTTGAGATGGAGTCTCACTTTGTCACCCAGGCTGGATTGCAGTGGCGCAATCTTGGCTCACCACAAGCTCTGCCTCCCATGTTTAAATAAAAAAAATGCCAGAGGTAAAGACAACGTGGTGCAAGTAGGACTCGGCACCGCACAAGCTGCTTGGTGCAAGGAGACTCCCCAAAGTCTAGGGCGGCAGGGGAGGTAGAGCCCTGAGCTGCTCTCGCTGGACAGCAGGCACTGAGGGGGCAAGAGGTTGGAAGCAGACGACTGCAATGACCCCAAGGACAGGGCAGCTCCCCCTTCTCGCTCACCCCAAGCTTTGAGGGTTGATGGAAAAGGGCCTGAGTGGGTCCTCCTCTTTGAGGACCCGGCGGGGTGGGAAGGGAGTCCAGCTGGCCCTGACCACTAGGCGGCAGTGTTCGGCGTTTCTTCTGCAGGCAGGTGGGCAGGTGGAGGACCCCATTGGCTCACAGGTGCTATAGTAGCCATGTGGGTTTTTTTGGACACAAACTTCCAAATGACCAGGGCCGGGGGCTGCACCTACACCACGACCAGGTTTTCAGAACACGTGTCAGATAAACGCTCAGCCCTAGGCAGCTTGGACCCCATGTCTGGTCTCGGGGTGCACCCTGAAGGCCAACATGGCCTCCTCACGCTCCACCCAGGGGGTCAGAGCTCACCGCCGCAGCCCTTGCCCGCCTCAGACCCTGATCCATTCATTCAGTTCCCTGAGCACCTACTATTGTGCCAGGTGCTGAGTGAGGCCCCTGCCAGACAAAGACAAGTTAGAGTCCCTACGCTCAAGACCTGGCAGCCTACCAGGGAGCAGTAGCATCCCCAACGGTACAGCCAATGCCACACCAGAAATGTGGTTCCTAGAAGCAGGGGGGACAAGGGAAGGAGGTGCTGGGACTAGCTCAGTGGGTCCCAGAAGAGGTGATCTCTGAATTAGGACTTGAAAGATGAAGAGAGGGCATAGAGCAGGGGAGAAACATGATCCAGTTTGTATTTAAAGAAGTCACAGACTGGCGGGCGCAGTGGCTCACACCTGTAATCCCAGCACTTTGTGAGGCCAAAGTGGGCGGATCACCTATGGTCAGGAGTTGGAGACCAGCCTGGCAGACATGGTGAAATCCCGTCTGTACTAAAAATGCAAAAATTAGCTGGGCGTGGTGGTGGGTGCCTGTAATCCCAGCTACTAGGGAGGCTGAGGCAGGAGAATCGCTTGAACCCGGGAGGGGGAGGTTGCAGTGAGCAGAGATCATGCCACTGCACTCCAGCCTGGGTGACAGAGCAAGACTCTGTCTCAAAAAAACATGAAAATGAAACCCAAAGCCATAAGATAGAGAGGAATGGGGAGCAACTGCTTGCTGGGGACAGGTTTTCCTTTAGGAGTGGGGCAATGCAGTGAACTAGAGGTCATGTTTGTACAACATGCTCATTCATGCAACCACCACCTCTGTCTGGGGTCGTTCAAATGGTTGGATAGTATGTCAATTTCACTTCAATTTTTTTAAAAGAAAAATGAAACAGTTTCATGGCAGGCTAGAGAGAAGAATGTGCCCCGGACACCTGCCACAGACTAGGCCCAGAAAGCAGTCTGAGGGAAGGCTGGTGGTAGAGGTGGCAGGAAGGGAAGGGGCAGCACTGCCTGGCCAAGCTCTGGGCAGACACGAGCCCCACACTGAGCTGGCCTGCAGGAGGAAGCAGACCCGCGCCCCACCTCCCAGGCCAGAGCGCCCTGCACGCCCCGCTCAGGAACAGTCTTGCCCAATTCTGGCCTGAGTGTGTGTCCTAATGTCAACCACAAGACAGTCCAAGCACTTACAGTAAGTGCAAGAGTTACTGCAGGGAGCGTGGCGGCTGGGGGAAGGGGGTGTCCCACCACCACAGACCCCAGGAGCACACCTGGAGAATCTCCAATCACCCTGGACGCACAGCAGCAGCGCAGACCAACCCACAGGGGCTTCAGTTCATTCTGCAGTGCTGGGCGCTCCTGCCCCTTAAGACCCACAGTCTTTAGGACAGGGGGTGGGGAGACCAGCCAACACCTGTCTCAGGTGCTGTGAAGCTAGAACGGGGACCCAGCCTTAGCGGGGAGCTCAGGGAAATCCTGGGAGGGACACTAGGGCCCAGGCATGAGGAGTGGCAAACAGCACGTGCAAAGGCTGGGAAACAGAGGCTTTCAGTTTAGAGGAACTGAAAGAAACCTGGTGCCAGGGAGCCTGTGGCTGTGTTGGGGGCCAAGCTTCCTGCCAGGCTAGCAGACCAGGAGGCCTCAGACCCGGGACAGGTGCTGCCCCAACAGTCCCCTGAAGGTACTGCAGGAAGGTGTTCACAGGAGCAAAGAGAGAGGGCTGGGCAGGAAGGGGCCACCCCCGTGGCCAGTCTGGGGAAGAGGAACCCAAGAGGATAAAGTGGGCAGAGGCAGCTCACGTGACAGCAGGCAGAGGCTCCACAGCAGCTGCAGGGAGGCCCCCCAGCAGCCTCGGTCTCACTGGAGGAACTGGACAGGGAGGGGGCATCTGTGCAGGGCTCAAAAGAAAAAAGGCATTCTATTTTTCTTTGTATTATACCGATCCACAATTAAACACAAGGTACTAGAAAAGACATGTAGCCGGGCGCAGTGGCTCACCCCTATAATCCCAGCACTTTGGGAGGCCGAGACAGGCGGATAACTTAAGGCCAGGAGTTAGGGACCAGCCCGGCCAACATGGTGAAATCCGGTCTCTACTAAAAATACAAAAATTAGCCAGACATGGTGGCAGGCGCCTGTAATCCCAGCTACTCAGGAGGCTGAGGCAGGAGGATACCTCAAACCTGGAAGTTGGAAGTTGCAGTGAGCCAAGATCGCACCACCACATTCCAGGCTGGGCGACAGAGCAAGACTCGGTCTCAAACAAAAGAAAAGACATTCATTAATATTGACGTGGCCAGGCGTGGTGGCTCACGCCTGTAATCCCAGCACTTTGGGAGGCCGAGGTGGGCGGATCACAAGGTCAGGAGATGGAGACCACCCTGACTAACACGGTGAAACCCC
Organism: Pongo pygmaeus; assembly: GCF_028885625.2. Classification (NCBI taxonomy): domain Eukaryota; kingdom Metazoa; phylum Chordata; class Mammalia; order Primates; family Hominidae; genus Pongo; species Pongo pygmaeus. The sequence goes on along the minus strand of NC_072391.2, from coordinate 2,672,491 downwards.
GTCTCTACTAAAAATACAAAAAAATTAGCCAGGCATGGTGGCGGGCGCCTGTAGCCCCCAACTACTCGGGAGGCTGAGGCAGGAGAATGGTGTGAACCCAGGAGGCGGGGCTTGCAGTGAGCCGAGATTGCGCCACTGCACTCCAGCCTGGGTGACAGTGAGACTCCATCTCAAAAAAAAAAAAAAAAAATATATATATATATATATATAAAAAGATACATATATAGACGCAAATATATAGATGCAAACTTTCAAAGTAAATACTCATTTTGAAATTTTGAATGAGAAAGGTTGAGTTTGCTTTTTGATACTCGGTTTAACACGACAGGGGTTCTTCACTTTTTTTTGTGGAGATGGAGTCTCCCTGTGCTGCCGAGGCTGGTCTCAAACTCCTGGCCTCAAACAATCCACCCACCTCAGCCTCCTAAAGTCTTGGGATTACAGGTGTGAGCCACCACACCAGGCCTTGACAGGGATTCCTGATGAAACGTTTGACACTGATTCTTCATAGTGGCTCCGCTAAGTCTCCCTAAAACTTTGCTGAGCGTAGTTGTCCACACAGCAGGCACTACGAACAAAAGAAAACAAGACACATCAGGGAATGCTGCTGTTCTCATCGGCCATGGCTGCAAATGCGACAGACATGTACCTGTCGCCTCAGTGGAGAGACTCACTGGTGACCACAATGCGCAGATGCGGTCTTGTCAACCTAGCACCTCCCTCTCTCCTCCAACACCCTGGAGAAGAGGCGTCCAGGACTTCCCATCCCTCTAAGCCTTCTCATAGCAAGTTATTTCACAGTGACCTTCTTTTTACCAGTTCTCGATTTTATTTAGGACTCAAATTAACACCAACCAAACATATCACTAACTCACTTATTTTCACATTTTCAAAGTTGGATTGTGCTGCAAATCCATAAATTTGTGCTCACTACACATTTTTTTTATTACATTCATTGAGAGGCTCCAAAGCATCAGTCCAATAAACATTTTTCCAGCCCGATAACCATCCTTCATAAGAACTAAGAGGTAAAATTATTCACACAACTATTTTTTCCCTTCGATCCTTAGCTCATAAGTATTTGACCAAATGCCAATGTTTTTGCCAGTTCGTGTTGTCTGTGCCTTATCACAGGTCACATGTCTACAGGACATGGTATCCACTGACTTTGCTTCCTTGGTCCCAAGCAAAGGTGTTGACAAATTCCATAGTTTGGTAAAACAAGTGAGTCTGCAATTGTGGGAGGCATTTTGTTTTTAGCAATGAATCACATTACATTGTACCTAACTTCTCAAGCACAATCTGATACTAAGATGATGAAGATAGTTCTTAAAAACTCTTTATACCAGATTATTTTTAAAAATCCACATACTTTTCTACCTAACATAGATGTTGTAGGGTGAAGAGCCTATGAGGCTTGTTTGGCACTCCTGCTTCATTTGATAATTTCTCCATGCAAACAAGACATTTAGGCTGAGAAAGAGAACCAGCAAGAATCCAGATGAGCTGGGCACAGTGGCTCACGCCTGTAATCCCAGAACTTAGGGAGGCAGAGGCGGGAGGATCGCTTGAGCCCAGGAGTTCAAGACTAGCCTGGGCAACACAGCAAGACTATGTTCTCCACAAAAAGGGAGAAAAAAAAATCCATATGAACCCAAATTTGAGGCAGGTGCTATATTGCCTAATTAGTGGCCATTTGGGTTTTTTTGACCAGTGGTTTTATGAGTTTGATGACATTCTGGACTTAGTAAAAACGTGAGAAAGTAAATAACTGTAAAAATTAAATAGATTCCTGGACAGTGGGAAAAAACGGGGCAATCTCGGCCGGGCGCGGTGGCTCACGCCTGTAATCCTAGCACTTTGGGAGGCTGAGGCGGGCGGATCACGAGGTCAGGAGATCGAGACCATCCTGGCTAACACGGTGAAACCCCATCTCTACTAAAAATATAAAAAAATTAGCCGGGAGTGGTGGCGGGTGCCCGTAGTCCCAGCTACTCAAGAGGCTGAGGCAGGAGAATGGCATGAACCCGGGAGGCGGGGCTTGCGGTGAGCCGAGATCGCACCACTGCACTCCAGCCTAGGCGACAGAGTGAGACTCTGTCTCAAAAAAACAAAAACAAAAACAACAACAACAAAAAAAATGGGGCAATCTCAATAGGCCTGTGGTTTAGTTAACAGCAATGCAACAATGCTTATTTCTGTGTTTTGATATTGACATGGGGGAAGGTGAGGGTACATGGAAACCCTGTACCGTCTCTGCAACTCTTCTGCAAATCAAAAATTACTTCAAAATAAAAAGGTACACAACTAAATTATTAAATATAAACTACTCAAGGAGACTGCAAAGGCTTTATGGGTTCAGAAAGTGGATAAGAGAAATATGAAGGCCTCTGAAATCTTCAAAATGTTTTAAAACAAATTCCACTGAAAAACTCAAAAAATGAAGTACGCGGCTTACAAAAATAGAAAAATTAAAATACTTTAGTTAATTAAAACTCTGAAAAAATTCAAGTACAAATGACTTACTCTCATAAGTTCTTTTGTTTAAACTGATTTTCTGAAGCCCCAAAGGCATATCATCTGCTTTAATGAATTCATTTAATAAACTATTTTAAATTAGGTTCAATTGCTGTTTTAAAAATAAATGTTAAACATTTATTCAGCACAAAGTGGTCTATTCAAAAAAATAAAAAAAATAGGCTAGGCGCGGTGGCTCATGTCTGTAATCCCAGCACTTTGGGAGGCCGAGGTGTGTGGATCACGAGGTCAGGAGTTCAAGACCAGCCTGACCAACATGGTGAAACCCCGCCTCTACTAAAAATACAAAAAAAATTAACTGGGTGTGGTGGTGTATGCCTGTAATCCCAGCTACTCAGGAGGCTGAGGCAGGAAAATCGCTTGAACCCAGGAGGCGGAGATTGCAGTGAGCCAAGATCACGCCACTGCACTCCAGCCTGGGTGACTCTGTCTCAAAAAAAAAAAAAAAAAAAAATCAAAAAACAATTGTTTGAATGTTTCTAAAAACAAATGATAATTTATTATGCAATTTCATCAAATGTTGGCTTTTTTTTTTTAAACAAAGAATGGCTACTTCATAGGCAGAGCAGCCACTTTTGGCTAATTTTTAACATCCAAAGCTAATAAATAATCAAGAAGAAATAGAGAACATTAACAAAATAAATTATGTTCTATTTGGGAATACCTAATATCAGATAATAACAAGTACAGTGATAAGAATAAAAAAGATAATAATCACACATACCTTCTAGGTTAGTAGAAAAGTTAGGAAAAGATATTAAATTTAAAGAAACAATATTTTGCATGCACACAAAAAACAAAGAACTTCGCTCATGATGTGGAAATCATGACCCAGCAGCAATCCGTCTTCCTGGTCCAGATCACTGGAAGGCTGGGGTGGGGCCCCCTGGGGCAGCCACGCAGAACCTGCTGGACTTAACTCGCCAGAAAAATCACCACCCAGTTCAGGAAGTTTGCAGACGGAAACCTACAAATGGTCCACGGATATGACTTCCCTGCTCCTGGAGGGCTCCCTCTGGAAGAGGCTTGCAGCATTCCAGTCATAGAATGTGGGTGAGCACTGCAGCGGGCAGCCTCCCACACCTGCTTGGCTACAGGCCCAGGAAGGCCCCGGAGGCCCCTCTGGCTGAAGAGATCAGACTCGGCTTGGAGCCCTGGAGTTGATGCAGCAAGACCATGTTTAATGAACACCAAAGCTGGCGGTACAGAGGAGGGCCTCAGGGGCTCAGGCGGGGGCCTGGAGGGCTGCGGTGGGCTGAGATGAGTGGCGACTTCCCTCCCATACCTCTCCCCATGAGAGGGATTCACCCTGTCCCCCTGCGAGACTCTCAACAGTCCTGTGAGGAGGACAGCAGGGCATGGGGACTGGCCCCATTTCACAGTTGGGGAAACTGAGTTCCAGACGGGTTTGTCAGCTTGCCCAAAGCCACACAGGGTTCCCGGTCCTTCCTCCTGCACCACCGTGGGCCCCGTCAGAGGCTACGTGAGCAGATGGTCAGGGGAGGCTAAAGCCCCATGGGAGGAGCAGGCGATGGTGCGGGGATGGACAGTGGCACGGTGCAGGGGACTCTAAGTGGCAATGGCTGGAGGCCAGCAGGGACGGGGGTGGGGGCAGGACTGCTGGTACCTGCCTCTGTGACCCAGGCTTCCACTTGGGCCTGTGTCTCCCTTGTCCCCTCCGTGGTGCCCAGACCCTCAAGACCAGTTGAAGGTCATGGGGCATGGAGGGAGGTCAAAGGCAGGGGCCGCCCCCATAGTGCCCAGAGGCAAGGCCTCCCTTGGCACCAACCTGCGTCTAGCCAGCGCAGGGCTCAGGCAGGGCAGGGGCCCAGGGGCTGTAAGGTGAGAGGCTCACAGAAAACCCTGACACGTGGCCAGCCACAGCACCACAAGAGGAACAGAGGGAGGACATGCATCCATGCAAGGTGGCCAAGGAGGTGCTGTGTGGCCAGGGCCAGGGGAGGGCACAGGGCCTGGTGCAGAGAAGCAGCTGGGGCTGCACTGAGATGAGCATGCCACAAAGAGGGGCTTGGGCGTGACCCTGGGCCCCAGGTCATTACAATGACAAAGAGGTGAAATGGGCAGCTGCAGAGGCTACAGGAGCTCAAGGAGGCCTGGGCTGGAAGGGAGGGGGGCTGAGAAGCCCCCTGGGTCCAGGCTTCTCTGGGCAGACCCCTGGAAATGGAGCTTGCTGGTCTGGGTCGGTCCCTGAGGGCCTCTCCCGGGGCCGCCTCTTCAGATGGGAACACGCAGGGAGGCCCAGCAAAAGCTTCAGGCTCTGCAGAAACACAAGGACATGTGACATCCCCCTCCAGCTCCCACCCTCCCTGGGGGTGGAGCCCAGCACAAATCCCACCCTCCTCTTCCCGCCCAGCAGCTCCCAAACACAGCCCAGGGGAGCCTGAGAGGCGGCCAAGCAGGGTTACTGTGAGAGGTGGCCCAGGAGGCCTGGGGAGGCAATTGGGGCAAAGGCCCGGGACAGGGGGTGGGGTCCGCCAGGGGGCAGGCCCAAGGGTGCCAGTCTGTTCTCAGGATCTACGCTAGGATTCAGTCGCCAGCCAGCCAGGCTGCAGGGCCCTGCTCGGGAGGGCGCGATGCTATGCGGCACCAGCAGGGGGCACCACAAGCCCACCCTTAGCTGCACGTTCCCACTGCCATTCCACTCCCAGCCCAGGGGCTCAGGCTGCATAGAGAGGCTCAGGGGCGGCAAGACCCAGACACTCCCAAGGCCTTGGGCTAAGGAAGCCTCCACAGAGGAGGAAGGTACTTCCTATGCCAGCTCTGGGTGGGGCTGGGGGCACGGCAGCCCCTCCAGCTCTGACCCAGATCCAGGTGGACTGGGAAAGCCCAGCCCAAACTCCAGGTAGAGGCAGCAGCAGGTCCAGGCAACGCCAGGCTTGGCCATGGGGTCCTACTGTCCCCCAACCCTGCCTACCACATGGGGGTCTCATCTGCTCTCTGCTGCCCGAGGCGGCAGCCCAGCCTCGGCCCACCACCCCACCGCGGCTCAGTCACCGTGGCACAGGCCGTCAGTGGGTGTCAGGGTCCTGGAAGCCCCAGGCCTCCACGGCAGCAATGAGGAAGTTCTCGGAGCAGAGGGGCTGGTTGTTGAAGGTGTCGCAGTGGCTTGTGCGGCCCCGGTTCAGGTCCCCATCGATGTAGAGCGCCTGGCCGCCTCCTCCCCCTGCAGGATGCTCAGGTCAGCGGCGGCCTGACTGCCCTATCAGCACTGCCCCAGGCACCTCACCTGCTGTCTCAGCTGTCCTGCCCTGCACGGGCCTCTCTGAAACCACACAGACCCTTGACCCTCCATAGCCCCCAGGACCAACTGTCCAGGCTGGTCCCTCTCTTCCAGCCCCCTCCCACCCATCATGTCTGGTCCACCCTAACACCCAGGGCCTCTTCTCTGCCACCCTGGTCAGGGAGGTCTGGGTGCAGCAGCTTCAGCTGCCCGGACCCCGCATCCTCATCCCAGGGCCCCGTCTGCTGGCGCTCACCGACGATGAGGCAGTCGCTGCCCCCCGCCATGAACATGGACTCGGTCTTGGAGGGCAGGTTGAAGTGGCGAGCGGCTAGGAAGGGCGAGAGGCGGTCAGCAGGGTCTGAGGAGGCGGAGTGGCTGAGTGGGGCGGTGGGCTCGGCAGCCATCAAGGGTGGGGGCTTGGTCAGCTCGGGGTGCTTGATCACCACCCACTCGTAGCGCTGCACCTCAGGCTGCAGCTGGGGTGGAAAGGGAGTGTGAGAAGCTGGCGCAGGCGTTCGCAGGCCCCTCTGCCCCAGAGCTACAACCCGTTTCATCCCACGAATCTGCACCCAGAGCCCAAGGTGGGTGCAGCCCGAGCCAGGGGCTGGGGAGGTGGTGGCTGGAGCAGATGAGGCCCCCTGCCCTGGAGCAGCGCGCGGCTGAATGATCAAACCCGGAAGCACACAGGGCGATGACGCTGCTGGGTGACTGCCATGGTGACATCCAACAGTGTCCCCAGGGCAGGCGGCTGCTCCTGGAGGGATGCAGCTACAGGGTCTGCATGGGGGTTTGGGGGCACTTGGCCCCACTCACCCTAAACACAAAGCATTCTCCGGTCCCAAAGAAGCCCAGTTTGCCTCCAAACTTATTTCTCTCGCTCCAGTCTGTGGACAGGTAAGCGCCACACACCTGGGGGAAAGGTCTGGGTGAGGCTGTGCCCGCAGGCCCTCAGGAGCGTTCCTGTGCTCCAGACTACTGACGGGCCTGTCCCAGGTCACAGGTGGGGGTGCAGGCATCGCCGTCTCCCACCCCCACCCCAGGGCAGGGGTGGTGTGGGAAAGGCAGTGTTGCGGGTGTGTGCACCCTGCCCCTGGCTTGGGGCTGGCAATGAGGGTGGGCCGGGGCTGTGTTGAGGATAGTCTCATTTCCCCTTGTGGCCCTGAGTGTGAGATAAGCCCCATGTGCTGGCCATACCCACGCTCTGACTCTGGCTCCAGCCCAGGAGGCCTAGACCCTGGAGCCCATCAGAGCCAGCCCTGGCTCCAGGACCCCTGCTCACCTCCTTCTGCGTGGTCTTGATGAGCAAGAGGGTAGGCTCATGTCCTTCACACTGCAAGTAGAACCTGGCGTAGAGACACGCATGCCAGCTGTCACCCTGCACACCCTCCCAGCCGCCTCCTGCAGCCTCTGCTGGCCCTGGCTGTCTTGGGGCGAAGACCTGGGAACTGTGCTTCCTTCTCTCTGGGTCCCAACAACACCCTCACCCAGGTGTTCTTCTCACCTGGCCCTTCTCTGCCATCCCCAGGACAGCCTGCCCTGGTGTGACTCAGGGGAGAGGCCTTGCAGCAGAAGGCCCCAGTGCAGAGCCAAGCACCAGGGTCTGGGGAAGTAGGAACCAGAGGAATAGGTCCCTGGGGTGGGGAGATTTGGACCATCCTCGAAGCCCGGGCATGTGGGAGCCAGAGGCCCGGGTCTGCCAACGTGGCACCCAGAGCTTGGCTGGTGTCCTTGGCAGGGCCAGGAGAAGTGGCTCCAGCTGTGCCAAAATGCTTGCATTGTTATGAACCTGTGAACGGTGCTGGGTGGGGGCTGGACCAGCTCTGCCTGCCTCACCTCCAGGTCACCCCAGGCCCAACCCAGAGCTCCCACGGCCACATGCTGTCCAAGGCTGGAGGGAGGCTCCCTGGCTGCACCTGGAGGGCAGCATGCCCCGGGCCCCTGACAGAGCACCATGTGGATGACAGGGTGGGGAGCGAGCACAGCCGGGACCTGCCGCCCACATGGTCCCCCAACCAAGACAATGCTGTGAGCTCCGAGGTGGGGATCCTGCCTCCCAGGCATCTTCATGACGCCTGCAAGGCCCCAAGCTGTGGCACGCCTGCCATGACCCCCAAAGTCTGGGTGGCCTGGGGAGGACAGAAGCCCAGAAAGGGACCCTGTTTCTTAGGCCCCACAGGAAGAAGCAGGGCCTCACCAGGTGCCGAGGTTTGAGGCCCATTTCCAGCCTCTGTGGGCAGGACACGTGGCTGGGCGGCTCTGCCGCCCGCTCTGGCCCCTTGGGGTGTTACCTGGCCAGGCTGTACCCGTGCTGCAAGGAGGAGAACAGCAGAAGGGGCTGGCACAGGGCAAAGCGCTCGGGGACCCAGGACCAGATGTCTCTCATCTCCCTCACGCTGACGATCTCCGAGCGGAAGTTCTCTGCGTGGACGGCCAAGTGTACAAACTGCCTGAGGGGAGCGAGCAGGGGTCAGAGCCCAAAGGCACGTCTGGGGCCAGGCCATGCCCCCCGAGGTATGCCCCAGAGCCTCTTTGGAACTAAGCCCAGAGGGAACTTCTCGCCTGCTTGCCCCGGCCCTGGTTTAGGGCCGGGTTCTAGGTGCCCAACGGGGAGAAAGTTCCCAGGAGCCCCACCTCCCACCCATTACGGAAGGGAAAGTGCCCAGCTTGGATGGGGACAATGCACCTTTTCTCTAAGAAATCAGGACAGCGAGCAACTGCTCTGGCAAGACAAGGCTTCAGGGTGAGCCAAACACCAGCAGAGAGCATGACAGAGGCAGATAGGCAGGGAGGCAGGCAGACAGACAGACAGAAGGCGCCTGAGCATCAGTCCAGCTCAGAGGCAGCGCTGCTGAAGCTGGCCCACGAGAGCAGCCCTGGGATCCAGAGCAAGCAGCTGACCTAGAGTCAGCCTGGTGGAGACAGAGGCCAGGTGTGCAGATACAGTTTCAGACCTACCTTTTAGAAAGTGACACACTGAAAAACAGGAGAAAGCAACGGACATGGAGAAGAAAAATAAAACAGACAAGAGAGGTTAGTGTGAGTACCGATCCCCCGACAGGCCTTTGCTGGCCCAGAAGAAAGAGGGCTGCACGCCAACAGGCCGCAGCGTGGCACCATCACAGCGCCGGCTGCCACATCCACACAGGATACCATGAACTCCTGACCCTGCTCCCCTGGGGCTGTGCTCCAGGTGGGGAGGCCACGCCCAGCAGACACAGCAGAGACCAGCCACGGAGCCCAGAGCTGGAGGGGTGGAGCAGGGGCTGCCCTGAAATGACCCTGGCCTCCCGCGATGCCTTCTGACCCCATGGCCAGCATCAGCTTTCATCTCAGCCGTGGGCCTGGTCCCAGAGGATAGGACCCGATGTCCCTCGTCTGTGGCTGTAACTGGGAAGGCCCTTCCTGTTTCAGTGTCTTTCCAGCCATGCACAGATGGCTGGGTGGACCATGGGCAGAGGCCGCCTGGAGGCCAGCAGGATGAGCTCATGCCAGACTCGTCCTGCCCCAGCCCCCTACCCCGGGTGTGCCCCTCACAGGCTGCCGGGGACCTACCTCTTCTGCTTCACGGTGATGCCCTTCTGCTTCAGGGCTTTCTCATTGGCCATCTGCAGGAGCTGGATCTCCTTGCGGGAGAAGAGGCGGATGGCGAATGCTTTCTCCAGCAGCTTCTCGGGGGACACTGTCTTCGCGATGTCTTTGACGAACGTGCGGATGTCCTGCTTCACGCTGTCCGACTCCAGCGGCTGCCCGGCCCTCACCTTGTGGAAGAACTTGAGGATGGCCAGCGCCACACGGTACAGCACCTTGTAGCCCTCCACCAGGAAGACGTCAAAGACCCGGGCGAAGTAGCAGAGAGGCAGCTCCCCAAACAGCCAGCGCTGCCAGTCCACATAGACCTGCAGGACGTCCTCCGACACGGCCACCATCAGCTTGTGGGCCGCCTGGCAGTACTTGTTCACCAGGTCCCCAAACGTCATGCAGGACGACTCAAAGGCCAGGAAGCTCTGGTCGATCAGCCTCCTGCCAGGGTCATTGCAGGCCAGGATGCGGCAGGCCTTCTCGAAGCACTCGGCCTCGTCGATGCTGTAGTGCAGCAGCAGGGCCACCACGGCCGGCAGGGCGGGGCAGAAGGAGATGTCGGGGAACTGGTTGGCGATGCACAGGAGGATCTTGCGCACGGCCCCCTCGCCGCGCGCATTCAGGCAGTAGCTGGGCACCTGCGTGTTGTCCACGAACTCGGGCAGCGGCAGGCAGCTGCTGCTGTGCTTGCCCACGATCTTGCCCACGATGTCGCTGTACACGCTGGCGTCGGGTGTGACCGTGCGGCAGGGAATGTCCCGGATCAGGCGCTGGTACACCTTTCCCCGCAGGGCGTGGCTTTGGGCCCAGTAGCCCTGGCGCGCCAGCTGCTTTAGTTCCTGCAGCTCAGTGCAGCTCAGCTCCTTGGGCCCCAGGTCCTGGATGGCAGCGTCCATCTTGTCTTTGTCCACGAAGCAGTTGTATCCTGGAGAGTCCATAGCGCCGCTGTGCTCGGGAGGAGGCCCTGGGCTGCCGGAAGGGGAGGACAAAATGGCTAAATCCTCCAGCCCCCTTTCTGAGGGTTTTCTGCAAACCTGTCTGCCATCTCATACCCTGCAGGATTAAAAAAACACTTTTAGCATCTGTGTTTCAAGGTTCACATTTTAAAGAACGTATTTTTTTGAATGTGATGTAGTTTTCTTTTCTTTTGAGACAGGGTCTCGCTCTGTTGCCCAGGTTGGAGCGTGGTGCAGTGGCGTGACCCTGCTCTCTGCAGCCTTGAATGGCTTGAACAGTCTTCCTGCGTCAGCCTCCTGAGTAGCTGGGATGACAGGTGTCCACCACGATGCCCAGCTAATTTTTTTTTTTTTTTTGAGATGGAGTCTCACCCTGTCGCCCAGGCTGGAGTACAGTGTCATGATCTCCACTCACTGCAACCTCCGCGCCCCTGGTTCAAGCGATTCTCCTGACTCAGCCTTCTGAGTAGCTGGGACTATAGGCATGCACCACCATGCCTGGCTAATTTTTTGTATTTTTAGTAGAGACAGGGTTTCACCATGTTGGCCAGGCTGGTCTCAAACTCCTGACCTCGTGATGTGCCCGCCTTGGCCTCCCAAAGTGTGCGATTACAGATGAGAGCCACCGCCCCGGCCTAATTTTTAATTTTTTTATCGAGACGGGGTCTCGCTATGCTCTCCAGGCTGGTCTTGAACTCCTGGGCTCAAGCAATCCTCCTGTCTTGGCCTCCCAAAATGTTGGGATTACAGGCATGAGCCACCGTGCCCGGCCTTGTTTGGTTTTGTTTGAGACAAGGTCTTGAGCTGACATCCAGGCTAGAGTGCAATGGCACCATCTCGGCGCACTGCAACTTCTGCCTCCTGGGCTCAGGTGATCCTCCCACCTCAGCTATAGCTGGGACTACAGTTAGGCGCCACCACGCCCAGCTAATTTTTTCTCTTTTTAGTAGAGATGAGATTTTGCCATGTTACCCAGACTGGTCTTAAACTCCTGATCTCAAGCAATCCACCCACCACAGCCTCCCAAAGTGCTGGGTTTAAGCGTGAGCCAGTGCTCCTGGCCTGTTTTTTTGTTTATTATTATTATTATTATTATTTATTTTGTGTGTGTGTGTGTGATGGGGTCTTGTTCTGTCACCCAGGTTGGCCTTGAACCGCAGGCCTCAAGTGATCTTCCCACCATGCTGGAATTACAAGTGAGAATCACGTTGCCCAGCCACATTATTTGTCTTAATCTTTGTGTAAGTATTAGAAGGGCTTCCACTTAAGTGACTTTTGAGAAGCCATTACAAACTTTGGAGTATACCTTCTTTTCACAGAACTTATGAAGTTACTGGAATAGGTCACACAGATTCTGAGTAATGAGAGGGTAGAGATAGAGTTCCCAGAAGGGCTTCAAGAGCTTGGCCCTGGGCTGGGCACAGTGGCTCGTATCTATAATCTCAGCCTCTCAGGAGGCCAAGGTGGGAGGACTAGTTGAGGCCAGGAGTTCAAGACCAGCCTGGGCAACATGGTGAGACCCCATCTCTACCAAAAAGAGTCTGACACTGCTGAAAACACCTTTCCACTCGAGCATGGTCCACCCCAGGCTCCCAAACACCACCCTGCACCCTGGGGGCCTTCTGAAAAGGAGCCTCCAGTTGAGAAGATCACTTTGAGCAAAGAGATGCTTCATTCTAGTTCTTTTTTTTTTGAGACGGAGTCTTGCACTGTCACCCATGCTGGAGTGCAGTGGCGTAATCTCGGCTCACTGCAACTTCTGCCTCCCGGGCTCAAGTGATTCTCCTGCCTCAGCCTCCTGAGTAGCTGGGATTACAGGCACCCGCCACCACATCCAGCCAGTTTTTGTATTTTTAGTAGAGATGGGGTTTCACCATGTTGGCCAGGCTGGTCTCGAACTCCTGATCTCGTGATCCACCCACCTCGGCCTCCCAAAGTGTTGGGATTACAGGCGTGAGCCACCGTGCCCGGCCCGTTCCCAGTTTTCTTTAACCAGCTGCGCGTGGTATGAAAGTCACAGCCTATGCTGTCCCACCCTGTTGGAATTCTGAAGCCAGCTCTTAACTTTCTAAAACCACCAGCTTGAAAGCTATGCTTCAGGCAGATGCTCCAGGGAGGAATCTCTGGTGAGGAGCAGGCGCGTTTCCAGAGGGAGAGCTGGGACCTAAATGGAAGGTGCTGCAGCTTTAAAACTGCACATTTCTGGATCCGAATGGGCCAGAAGTCAAGTGGGGGTGGTGGGAGTGGTTGGTGTTTCTCCAAGAACAGCAATCCTTGGGCTTAGGCAAACATAAAAGGAGTGGGTAACATGTGCCCTGTGGGATTCTGGATAACAGGTGGCTGCCCTGGCCCAAGGATACCGTCCTGGGCACAAAAGTGCAAGGTTTGCTCACGCACATCAGACTAACCTTTCCACCTGGGATGGTACAAGTTCCCAGAGTGCCACAGGGGTCTGCTTCAGCAAGTTTTGGTTAAGTGACCAGACCACTCTGGTTTCTTTTGCAGCTAGAACATTCATCTACCTATTATAAGGCAAATACTACTTTAAAACAGTTCGTGAAAAGTAAAAATCATAGTGTAAAACGTATGTCTGCGAGACACTGTCTTGGGAAAGCACCTCGACACTGTGTTTTTGTGTGTGTGGTAAAATACATATAGCATAAAATTTACCATTTTAGGCTGGGCACGGTGGCTCACGCCTGTAATCCCAGCACTTTGGGAGGCCAAGGTGGGTGGATCATGAGGTCAGGAGATCGAGACCATCCTGGCTAACACGGTGAAACCCCGTCTCTACTAAAAATACAAAAAAATTAGCTGGGCGTGGTGGCGGGCGCCTGTAGTTCCAGCTATTCGAGAGGCTGAGGCAGGAGAATGGCGTGAACCTGGGAGGCAGAGCTTGCAGTGAGCCGAGATTGTGCCACTGCACTCTAGCCCAGGCGACAGAGCAAGACTCTGTCTCAAAAAAACAAACAAACAAAAAATTTACCATTTTAGCAATTATTTAGTTATTTATTTTTTTGAGACAGAGTGCCGCACTGTCATCCAGGCTGGAGTGCAGTGGCGTAATCTCACCTCACTGCAACCTCCGCCTCCCTGGGTTCAAGCGATTCCCCTGCCTCAGCCTCCCAAGTAGCTGGGATTACAGGCATGTGCCACCACACCCGGCTAACTTTGTATTTTTAGTAGAGACAGGGTTTCTCCATGTTGGTCAGGCTGGTCTCGAACTCCCGACCTCAGGTGATCCACCCGCCTCAGCCTCCCAAAGTGCTGAGATTAGAAGCGTGAGCCACCGAAGTTGATTTTAATATATCCCACTGGAAAAACCTTGCCCACAGCAGGACCAGGCCTCAGAAGAAAAGAAACCCTTAAGACCATTGATTGGTTTGCTTTGTCCTGGGAGGGAAGGCAGTGAGGGCTCCCCCTTTCCCTGGTCCTGAAGGTCAGCCCGACAGGTCCACTCACATGTGCACGGCCACGCCCAGGTCACACTGCACAATCTTCCATGTGTCGGTCGGTTATCCATAGCTTACATCCCTCCTTCCCAGCTCTGGGCCCACTAGCCTCTGGAGGAACTCCAGGCCCATCCTGTCTGGGTGAAAGAACTGGCTCCTTCTTAAGGCAATAAACATGTTTCTAAACAGAACAGGAGCTGGGCAGAGCAGCACCAGCCTCCACTCAGCTGGCCCCAGATTCAGGTTGAATATTAAACTGGAAACAGTAAAAGTTGTGAGTGTACCTTGCAAAGTTCCCTTAGGGAGATGCGGATCCCAAGTTGTGTTTGCTGCCGCGAATGGTCCAGTGATGTGCTGGACTCAGAGGGACACCCGAGCTAAGGACGTGTGCAAAAGACCCCGAGGGAGCCCTTGGATTCTTTCTTGTTCCCCAAACCCTCACTCGAAAAGACAGCACGACATTTCTGGGGCTGTGCACACAAGGCAACAACCCATTTAAGGCATCTATAAAAACCAGGTCCAGGCCAGCACAGGGGCTCACATCTGTAATCCCATCACTTTGACAGGCTCAGGCAGGAGGATCACTTCAGCCCAGGAGTTCAAGACCAGCCTGGGCAATATAATGAGACCTCATCTCTACCAAAAAAAAAAAAAAAAAAAAATAGCCAGGCATGGTGGCATGCACCTATAATCCCATCTATTTGGGAGGCTGAATGGGGAGGATCTTTTGAGGCCAAGCCCAGGAGTTCAAGACTAGCCCACGCAACATGGCAAAACCCCATCTCTACAAAAAAATACAAAAATTAGCCAGGCGGGCCAGGCACAGTGGCTCACGCCTGTAATCCCAGCACTTTGGGAGGCCGAGGCAGGTGGATCACAAGGTTAGGAGTTTGAGACCAGCCTGGCCAGCAGGTAAAACCCCGTCTCTACTAAAAATACAAAAAATTAGCTGGGTATGGTGGCGCATGCCTGTAGTCCCAGCTACTTGGGAGGCTGAGGCAGGAGAATTGCTTGAACCCGGCAGGCAGAGGTTGCAGTGAACCAAGATGGCGCCACTGCACTCTAGACTGGACAACAGACTGAGACTCCATCTCAAAAAAAAAAAAAAAAAAAAAAGAGCCAGGCGTGGTGGCGCATACCTGTAGTCCCAGCTACTCAAGAGGCTAAGATGGGAGGATCACCAGAGCCCAGGAGGTCAAGGCTGCAGTGAGACCTGATTACACCACTGAACTCCAACCAGCCTGGGTGACAGAGCAAGACTCTGTCTGAAAAAAAAATAAATAAATAAAAACAAAAATAAAAAATAAATACATAAATAAAAATGAGGTCCAGATTGGTTTCCTTAGGTTAAGAAAAAGTATTTTATTACGCCGGTGATATTTGAATGCAAAAATCACAAAAAGTCAAATAGTACCAAAATTAGGGAGTAAAAATGTAGAGTTCTGTTTGAATTACCTCTCTAATCCCACTCCCCTTCTACATACAGATAATCACTATTCACATTTTGGTATATATCCTGCCAAACTTTTTTCTTGCATTCACAGCTGAGTGAGGTTTTCTTTAAACTGACAACTGAGATGAGGAAGTAAGGGGATGGGAACTGATCAAAAACATAAACTATCCCAGACTGGCGCACTTATGGGCTTGAGTGCCCACACCCTGGAGGTGAGTTTTCATGGCCGAGTGGCTTTCCCTGTTGTCTATCTGCTGGCTGGCTGCTGTTGTACATCATAAGCCGCACCTGCTCCTACGCAGCAAACAAGGCCTCGTCTGTTCCCTGCATTCCCCCAACCCCTGACAAAGGTGCGGAGCCGGAGGCGGCGGCCGGGGAGGGAGTGAGAGGGGAGGCAGGGGCTACTGTGGAAACGGTCCAGCTTTGCAGTTAGACAGGCCTTGCCACAAAGTCCAGCTCTGCCACTTGTTTGCTTGAAATGCGGACAAGCTGTGCATCCTCCCTAAACTGTGGTTGCCATGTCTGTAGAGCGGAGCCGATAATAACACCCAACTCCTCACGGGCAACAGTTCCCAAGCAACCCCTGTGGGTTGAGCCTCACTCTGGACTGACAGGGTGGGGTGTAGGTGACATTAGGGTGACACCCCATGAACAGTCTATCCCACTCTCCGGGTTCAGGCAGCCCAAGGCAGACACTGCCAGCAGGGCCCTGTGAGGGTGCCTCCTGTGGGGGAAGCCATCTTCCTGTGGCCTCCGGGGAGCGGGCAAACCGCTGCTCGCCACAAACGCTGCACTGCCTTCACCTACAGTGTGCTTCCCCACCAGTCTCCAGTTCCCTGCAGAGGCATGGAGTGAGGTGGCGCTGGTTCTCCAAGGTGGCACCTGTCAGCCCAGCTGCCAGCAGCTCCCTGAGTGCGGAGCAGAGAAGCACTCCTCCTGTCTTTGGTCCTCAGCCTTGGGCCCAGCCTGCAATTCCAGGAAAATAGGAAAAATTCCACCTGACACCCATGAGACTCACAAGAATTACAGACACAGACAGTTTCAGATGGTGGGGATCCACACCGTGGGTCTGGAGGGTGACAGCTACTTTATTGAGGGTCCTCAGGGCACACCTCTCCCAGGAGATGACATTGAGCCAGAGGAGTGAGAAGGAAGCAGCCGGGATTGCTGAGGACGAAGCGCTCCAGACACCAGCAGAGCAGGTGCAAAGGCTGAGGGAGGAACAGGCCAGCTGCGCTCCAGGGCGCAGAGGGCAGCACGGACACACCCACGGGCGCGTGGATTTTATTCTAAGCACAGTGGGAAACTGGCAAGGGATGGGCTCCAGTCCCTGTTCTGTTGCAGGATTTACTGAGCCTGTTGATAGAAAGCACTCAACCCAGCCCGGCCGGCCAGGACCGCTCAGCTGCCTGAGGATGCTCTCATCCTTACAGGGTCCCAGGCCAGGTGCTAGAAAGGTGTTCTAGAATGCCTGGGACGTCACGGTCCCAGCGGGTCAACAAGCAGCCAGTCCTGCAGAGGGAGGTGCAACTGCACGGGCCAGGGGCAGCTCTCTCACAGGCCACCGTCCCCTCCTAATGCCTCTCTCCACAGCCGAGCTGCCCTCCATACCCAGTGCGGCTTCTTTCTCACCCGGGAAGCCTCTCCAGGGACCTACGCGGCCTTTCCTCATAAACGCCATGCCTGTTTGAGAGCTCAGGGTACCTGCAGATCAGAAGCAAATGTTCGTATTCATTTGTTCGTTCGTTTATTTATTTATTTATTATTTATTTATTTTTTGAGACAGAGTCTGGCTCTGTCCACCAAGCTGGAGTGCGGTGGCGCGATCTCGGCTCACTGCAAACTCCGCCTCCCAGGTTCAAGACATTCTCCTGCCTCAGCCTCCCGAGTAGCTGGGACTACAGGCGCCCGCCACCACGCCTGGCTAATTTTTTGTATTTTTAGTAGAGATGGGGTTTCACCATGGTGGCCAGGCTGATCTCGAACTCCTGACCTCGTGATCCGCCTGCCTCAGCCTCCCAAAGTGCTGCGATTACAGGCGTGAGCCACTGGGCCATGCCCCATTCATTCATTTTGAGACAGGGTCTCACTCTGTTCCCGCTCCAAAGCAAATATTCCTTTCTTGTTTTTTTTTTTTTTGAGAAGGAGTCTCACTCTGTCGCCCAAGCTGGAATGCAGTGGCACGATCTCGGCACACTGCAACATCTGCCTCCCGGGTTAAAGGGATTCTTCTGCCTCAGCCTCCCAAGTAGCTGGGACTACGGGCATGCGCCACCACGCTCAGCTAAATTTTTTTTTTTTTTTTGTATTTTTAGTAGAGATGGGGTTTCACCATGTTAGCCAGGATGGTCTCGATCTCCTGACCTCGTGATCCACCTGCCTCGGCCTCCCAAAGTGATGGGATTACAGGTGTGAGCCACCGTGCCCGGCCAAATATTTCCAAAAAAAAAAAAAAGCAGCCGGGCACGGTGGCTCATGCCTGTAATCCTGGCTAACACGGTGAAACCCCATTTCTACTAAAAATCCAAAAATTAGCTAGGCGTGGTGGCGGGCACCTGTAGTCCCACCTACTCAGGAGGCTGAGGCAGGAGAATAGTGTGAACCCGGGAGGCAGAGCTTGCAGTGAGCCGAGATAGAGCCACTGCACTCCAGCCTGGGCGACAGAGCGAGACTCCGTACCGCCCCCCCCCCCCAAAAAAGCTATGTGCAAATGAGTATAAGTGATTTCTATTTCCCCAAAATGTTATCTTGGTATGTCAGCTGACACATGTGACCACTGTGCCCTCTGGCCAAAGGGCACAGTGCTGGCTCTACCACATGTGAAGAGGGGCCCCTTAAATGGCTACAGGTTTTCAGACCCCCACCCCGCCACAGCCCCAGCAGCCTTCCCAGGGAGGGCAGTTCCTGCCAGACTACTGGTGTTCAGCCAGGAACATCCAACAGCAGCCTATGTCCTCACTCCATGGGAGCTCCAAGAAACCCCCAAATCCATCCCCGGCAGCAAACCCCCTGAAGGCGCCCACAGGAAGAGGCAGGCAGCCAGGGCTGGGTGGCGGCTGTCTGTCAAGGGTGAGGCGCCCTGAACTAATTTCTAGCCAGGAGGCTGGGCAGTAGCATGGATGTGGGAGGAAGTGGATCCTCACAGTGGAGAATGGGGCAGGAGGGGCCCCAGCCGGGCCCCTGGCCCCTTGGCTCCAGCAGACAGGCAGCTCACCCCAGCCTCGGGGCAGAACACAATCCCACAGCTGCTGGCTGCTGATGACTTAATTTCCTGCTCCATCTCCCTTCATCCTGGGACAGGGAGGACCTCCGAGAGAGGCTCCGGAGGGTCCCCGAGCACAGGCAGGACCCACCCAGGTCTGGGACTCCAGGGCACTCGGCCACTTCTAGTACCAGGGCCCTCCCACGAGTCCTGGAGACACAAGCCACCCCGGCAAGGCTGCCGCTAGTAACACCACCTGCCATCCCCAAACACCAAACTCCAACACCAAATTCCAGCACCAAATTCCAACACCAAACTCCAGCACCAAACTCCAACACCAAACTCCAACACCAAACTCCAGGCCTGACAGTCTGAGTTACCAGGCCTCTGCACATCTCGCTTCTTCAGAGAGGAATGTGATTTTCCCAAACAACTGGATTTGAAAACAAACTCTCTTTCATGTGACAAAGATAGAACACACATTTAGCCTCATTGATGACATTTTAACACGGCCACTGCCAACCCCGACACCGCGCCTCCCTTCCTGGGGACCGCGCCTCCCTTCCTGGGGACCGCTTCTGTCCTGGGTCACAGCAAACGGGAGGAGGCAGCATGTGACCGCGGCTCCCTCGTCCTGCAGGTCGTCATATGACAGACCTCCACTGAGGCGCTGCCTCTGTGCCAGGGAGAGGCGGCTTGAGAGGAGGCTGTCAACCACGGCAGCTCGGGAAGTGCTAGGGGAACCCCACGGGCAGGGCTGTGCCTGCTGCTGTGGAAGCGGCAGAAAGGCATGGAGGCAGCCTGTGGGTGGGGACGGTGCCCCTCAGACGTGGAGGCAAGAGTGGGCAAAGGCAAGCTGGGCGGCCCTGGCAGTGCTGAGGGGCTGGGGTGCGCTAAGAGGCGGGTGTCCCTACACTGGGTAGGAGCAGAGTCTAGGCAGGTGACCCGATCAGATCCCCTGGTGGCCCTGGAGGAGGAAGGGTTGGGAAAGGGGAGCCAGGGAGAAAGGAAGGCAGAGTCTAGACCGGGAGGGTGGAGAAGATGAGGGGACCCCCAGAGATGGCTCAGGGTTGGATCCCACAGGACTGTGGCCTGACAGTGGGAGTCAGAGCCCAGGCCACTTGGGGATGCTGGAGGCGGGGGCAAGCGACAAACAGAGAATTCCAGCCCAGGGAAGCTCCACTGTGAAGTTTTCAAAGCCAGTTTCGATACAGATGCTTCTTGGGCAAATGCCAGAGCAGCTCAGGCTGGAGGTAGAGCCCTGGGGATGAGGCCCACAGCACAGAGGGCACTCCCACACACTCCCAGATGCCACCAAGGGGCCAACTGCAGCCCCCTGGGCAAGAGGCAGCCCTGTCCCAACGTAGGTCAGTGTTCGCCAGGACTCCAGGTTGAAGAGCTGGGGTTGCAGGCCTAGGCCCCATCCTGCCCTGGCCTGACCACCACACCTATCCTGGCCACAAGAACAGCCCCCGTCCCAGCAGCTAACAAGCTATCAAGGACCCGGGGTTCTGTGTGGCTGGACCTCAGTCACGGGCCACAGAACAGGGCATGGGCGTCAGCTGCCGCTCGTCTCAGTTCTTCCCATCTGGTCTGAGCAATCCCTCACCACTTCCTGGGAGTGGGACCGGGAATGAAGAGGAAGAGGAAATGAGGCCGGGCCCCATGAGTGGGGAACCCCAACGCCCGCAGCTAGGGACCACAGGAAGGAGGTGCTGTGGCCCCGGCGGGCTTCACGTGATAGGAGATGCAGGCTCCTCTCAGCGGGCTCCCCCAGCGGGATCCAAAACACTCTCGCTCCCCACAGAAGCCCTGGACCTTGCTAAGTGCTGCAGGGATATGGAGGAAACCTGGTTGCGGGCTAGGGAGACCGGCAGGCCCTGCCCACTCCTGAGCACTGACCACACCTGCCAGGCAGGGGAGGGCAGCACAGGCATTCCAGCCCCGGGCGCAAGATCCGCAAGATCCAGGGATGAGAGCTTCGCTGCCTGCCGGGGAAGCTCGGAGTGCCCGGAAACCCTGGGGCACAGGCGGCAGCGGCCAGGTGGGAATGGTAGAGATGGCGTGCGGGTGGCTGAGAGAGCCTGGAAGCGTGTCTGGACTCTTCGGAAAAACTCTCATACCACGTTTTCCTCTGCTCTGATGCCAGCACAGCAATAGGCACAGGATCTGCGACCCAGAAAATGCGGGGGTTTCTCCCAGCAGCAAGCAATCCATTCTGCAGCGGGCGCCGGCGGGGCGTCCTCCAATTCAATCCCGACACCGGAAGACATCTACCTGGAGATAGCTCAGATCCCACAAGCCCCCCACATCCCCAGACACCAGTCAGAAGTCCAGGCCTCTGGAACTTCTCAGCAACTAACTTCAAGTTGGAGTTCCCACAACCCCTGCTTTGGGTTCAATGAATTTGCTGGAGCAGCCTCAGACACAGAACTCAGGGAAACACTTACATTCACTAGTTTATTATAAAGGTTGTTACAAAGGACACAGATGAAGAGACCTTTAGGGTGAGGTATGGGAGAGGGACACGGTGCTGCCCTCCAGGCACTCCCTCCCGTTCAGCTGTCCAGAAGCTCTCCAAGTCCTGTCCTCTAGGGTTGACATGGAGCCTTTGTTAAGTAGGCATGATTGATTACCCCACTGGCAATCAACTTGACCTTCCACCTCTGGACCTCTCCCCTCCCCGTGGTTGGGGGTGGGGCTGAAAGTTCTAACCCGCTAATCCTGCCTTGGTCTTTCCAGTGACCAGCGCCAACTGGAAGCTATCAGTCAACACCAGCGCACAGAAAGAGTGCCACGGAGATTCTGAGGATTTCAGGAGTTGTATCTCACAAAACAAGGACAAAGACCAAATAGATATTTCACAACATCACAGAGGTGCTGGGAGAGTAGGTGGAGGGACGCTGGAAGAACACACTGGATGGGGCAGGGACTGGGGCCTAAAAGCAGACCTGGAGCGGGGTGTGGATGGCAGGCATGAGGGGACAGGTGGCCCCAGCATTCAGCCCCAGGGAGGGGTTGACACCTCCTCCGGCTGGGGGACCTTCCTTGCAAGTCCACACAAAGTCTGATTTCTTCATGAGGGGCCCAGGCCTCCCACCTACCTGCTGAGAAAGGCCAGGGAACACCTAATCCTGTCCTCCAAGAATCTGCTGGATGCCTCAGAGACACAAATCCCAGGCAGAGGCCCAAAGTGCAGACACTCCCCTGCCATACAGCCCCACCGCCCTAGGCCTCAGCCCTGGAACAATGGAGCTGGCACAGTCACCACGATGGAAGACAGCCACTGGACTCGTCTGTGCACTCAGGTGTACCCGTTCTTTCTGGAACCTTCTCCTGAGTGCCTCCTAGGCGCCTGGCACTGAGCTAGGAAGAGCTGAGAGAGAAATCAGTCACCTGGCAGTGAGGTCAGAAAGTGGCTTTGTAGACACATGTGGAAGCAGAGAGGCCCTGGGGTGGTCGCATGCCCCAGGGAGCTGAAGGGGTTCCGGAAGCCCTTCTAGGAGGCGGTTACAGCGTGCTGGGGTTGGCAGGGCAGACTGGGCATGGGGGGGCAGGGCAGGGGGAAGACCTGCACTCAGCGGCAGGGAAATACAAGACTTGCTCTAAGCAGTGGGGGTGGGGAACCGGGTAACAGGGCCTGCTCCCCACCCCATCCCAATAGTGACAGGGCACCACCAGAGTACCGGGGTGGAGAGGCAAGATCAAGCTTTTCTTCCAGAAAGATCTGTGGTGTGGCAGCCTGGAGGGCATGTGCAGAGGCCACAGCCATCAGAAACATCCACTGGGGGTGGTGAGGTGGGGAGGAGAGGAGGGAGGCCAAGAGGAGAGTGACCACCAGGGGTCTGCTGCATGTAGAGTGGGCACCCCCTGGTCCTCCCATGCAGAATGTCAGGGGTGGGAGATGCCTGCACGGGCACATTTTGAGAATGCTCCTCTGGCGATCTCATTTCCCTGACCTGTGCCCCCACTGCCTGGTGAGACTCTCAGCTATAGGACCATGTCTGACCGGGGCTGGATGGTGACGGTGTCACTAACCACGGTGAGCACAGCCGCTGGTCTTCCCCCACGCCTCCATACCTTGCTATCTGCCTTTTACCCCCGGCCCCTGCTCCCCACCTGCCTTCTTGCTCTGGAAGTTGTCTACGGCAAACACACCACTCCCAAGTCTTCGTCCTCTCCCGAATGTACCCTTCCTCCTCTGGGCCGAGCAGCAGCCGGGCTCTCCCCATCACCACCCGCCTCCTCTCTCTCCCGCTCAGGGCCTTCCTCTCTGTGCCGCCCTCCTTTGAGGGCCAAGTTCACAGTCCTGGCTGGAAGCTCCATGGCCTCTAGAACTTTAAAAGCCTTTACATCTCTACTTTTTTATCCAGTCCCCGGGCATTCCAGAAAACCACTCTACCCACTCCAGAGGCTGCACATTCATAAACCCGCCCATACCCCGTCCTAGAGCCCTCAGCACCCTCCTCCCACTCGGAGCTGCGACTCCCCCCATCCACCAGCCGCTCTGGCTTTTCTCTCTTGCCAGCTCAGCCTGGACCGTCTTACCAAGCCCCAACTCCCGCCCGCCAACCCCACACTCCTGTCTCAGCCATATGGATAAACTGCATGAGGAAATCAGCCCGAGGCACAAGAGCGGCCGAGGGGAGAGGGAGAAGTCCTGCCGCCTGCTCAGCGGTTTCGAGTGGCCCAGCCCTCGGTGCCACCTGGCAGCCTTCGCCGCACACCTCACCGACACCCTCTCCTCTCCAGCTCACAGCTGCCCCGTCCCACCCACTCTACCCCAAGAAAGGGGGCTTGTCAGGCACGAGCTTCCCAGCTCTCTGCATTCCCACCACAGACCAAGGCACCCCCTCAGTCCTGGCTCTCACCTTCTGGGGATCCTAGCTCCCCATCTCTCTCCAAGGCTGCCCAGTGCTGTGACAGCGGGCCCCAAACACAGCAAACCACAGGGCCTGAGGCTCCACTCCAGCTCCACCTCTTCTCCGTTTTCCTTCTGAGCCGAGTGGCTGGCAAGAGCAGACGACACCCGGCTTCCGGCCCTCCCGCCACTGGCCGCGCTGGCCGCCAGATCTCCCAGCTGCCTTGGGCCTCATCCCGCCTGCCTCCCTGCCAGGCGTCTCCTCACCTCTCCGCGGCTGCTCCTCCAGCGCCTGTGCCTGTCTCTCCAGTGGAGCCTGCCCTCTCCTGAGCCTAGAATCCTTCTTTGAGGTCCAGGCCCGTCCCTCCAGCTGCTTCCCAGATGTCTCCGGGACAATCACAACATTCACACTCCATGTGACTCCAGAGCAATTCAGTTCCTACTCCCAGCCTCTTGCCCACTCAGGGCTTCACCCGGTCACTGTTCTCCACCCGAAACCCTCTCCTGGTGTCCCCCGCCCTTCAGGACCCAGCCCCTCCCTGCCCCTCGGACAACAGCTTCCGGAGCCCTGGCCACACAGTGCCAACTGCAGTCCCCACACTACACTGTGGGAATATCACTGTCCAGAGAGGCAGGACACACCTGTCCCCTTTCGCTTTTTGCTCAGTCCAATCGCCCTTCCTTCACAGGCCTCCATGGGACCTCCGGGGCAGGGCCAAGCCCTCACAGAGCTCCACGCCTCCTGTCCACATCTGTCCTCACCCTCGCCCAGCACAGCCACCATCGTGGTGCTGGCTTATCCACCCAGCCCTGCTACCGGACCGTGACTTCTGCACCCAAGCGTCTCACACTATGTCCAGTGTACCCTGGGAAGGAGGGAACAGAGAAGAACACAGGCAGAGACTCAGAGAAATTGCAAACCACTTGGGCCCAAAACAAATTTAATTTTGAAGGCCAAATAACAACAGGGAGCATTACTAGTCCACCCACCCTAGGTGTGACCTTTCCTGCAGGCATTTTCACATGACAGGAAGGTAAGGGGTGCTTGCCTCAGCCTGAAGCAGAGAATAGGCATCTTTCAAATATTAATGGTGACTGACATGCCACAGTGACTACCAAGTAGCTGCTGACTGGGGAACTTGATAGTGGGCTCTTTCCTGGAGGCACACAATGGAGGGCACATGCCAGGTACAAAAGGGGTATGACCATTAATGAGGTGTTAGTCACCACACCATGGGCCAGTTGGCCTGCCTGCCTGTGATGGTTGGAAGTGCAAACGTGCCTAACTGTGGCTCCTGAGCCTGCTGCTCGGAGCCTGAGCAGGGGCAGGCTGAGCCTCAACCTTGGCCAGCCACTCAAGACAGTTCCCTGTTCCCTTTCATAGCCAGACATCTTTCTTTCCCCAGCCTGGTCTGGTTCACCCAAAGGCAGGGGCTGGAGCAGGCACAGGACTCTGCTAATTCAGGATCTTTATCATCTGAGCCCAGAGGTTCTCCCCACAGCAGGTCTGGAAAAACACCCTCCAGGACACAGGAGGAGAACCAGAGGAAGAGAGCTCAGCTGTCAGCAGCACAGGAATTTTGATTGGTCTGACTTCCAAGCCAGCGGCCGGTGTGCCTTGGAAGGCCAGGCACACATCAGGTTCTCAGCAAGTGTCTTTAGACCTGAGGAGAGACCCAGCTCGAGGTGGAGTTGTGCAGGTTTAATCATTTTATTTTTATTTACTTTTTATGTCTGGTAGAGACAAAGTCTCACTATGTTGCCCAGGCTGGTCTCAAACTCCTGGCCTCAAGCAATCTTCCCACCTTGACCTCTCAAAGTGTTGGGATTACACGTGTGAGCCACCACGCCCGGTCCTAATCATTTTAACAGGCATTCAAGACACGCTTCCTGAATGCCAGTGTGCCAGGTACCTGAGTACAGAGGAGTACAGAGGCATGGCCCCACCCCAGCCCAGGTCAGGTGTACTGACGATGCCAATTCAAGGTGCAGGTGCTGTGATAGGGTGCTTTCCCAGCGCCAACGCCTGCCTCAGCTGGGTCTTGCAGTGTGACGAAGCTTTAGCCTCAGAAGTGATAGAGACAGCATGGTCAAAGGACAGGGCCCCAGAGGGCAAGCCTGGTCAGAGCTACCCAGCTCCATGAGAGCGTGGGCCGGTGAGTATCCTTTGGAGCTCTGACTAAGACAGTTCTACGCTTCAGCATAACAGGCACCAAGAAGCCAAAGGGCCCAAAACAGAGGCCTGGGATTTACTAGGCTGCCAGGAAAGGACAGCGCCTCTGAGTGCTGGGAACAGGGAGAGGACAGCCCAGGAAGCCGCCAGAGCAGAAAAGTTAATGTCCACACCTCGATCCTAAGGCCACAGGTTTACCAAGGTAGGAAGGCTAGAAGGACCCTTGCCGGGAAAGGGATCACAGAGGGTAATTAGGGAAGGGGTGGAAACGATTCAAGGAAAGGTTGAAGGGACCATGTGATGAGCTCCATTTAGCATGCCACAGTGAGTGGAAGGGCTTTTACTGGAAACAGAATGGCCCACCAGTAAACAATCTCTCTCGGTGTGTGGCACCCAATTAAAATTATGTAACAATCAGGCAGACACACAGTTTCAGATTGTGGGAAATCTGTATCCTCAGTAGATTCCCAGGTCCCCTGTGGTGTGTTCTCAATGACCTGTAAGAAAAAGGGAACAGGCCGGTGTAGTGGTTCATGCCTGTAATCCCAGCACTTTGGAAGGTTGGGGCGAAAGGATCCCTTGAGCCAGGAGTTCAAGACCAGCCTGGGCAACATAGTAAGATACTGTCTCTACAAAAAAATAAAAAATCAGGAAGGTGTGGTGGCAAGAACCTGTAGTCCCAGCCACTCAGAAGGCTGAGGTGGGAGGATGGCTTGAGCCCAGGAGGTTGCGGCTGCAGTGAGCCGTGACTGCACCATCGCACTCCAGCCTGGACAACAGAGCAAGACCCAGTCTCTTAAAAAAAAACAACGACCAGGCACGGTGGCTCACGCCTGTAATCTCAGCACTTTAGGAGGCCGAGGCAGGCGGATCACGAGGTCAGGAGTTCGAGAGCAGCCAGGCCAACAAGGTGAAACCCCATCTCTACTAAAAATACAAAATTAGCTGGGCGTGGTGGCGCACGCCTGTAATCCCAGCTACTAGGGAGGATGAGGCAGAAGAATCGCTTGAACCCAGGAGGTGGAGGTTGCGGTGAGCCAAGATCGCACCACTACACGCCAGCCTGGGCAACAAGAGCGAAACTCTGTCTCAAAAGAAAAAAAAAAAAATTAACAAAAAGAGAAAAGAAAAAAAGAAGAGAGCACACAGGGGAGGGTTGCAGGAAGCCGTGGCTGCATACACACAGTCCTCGGAGGCCGTGAAGCCTGCGCCCCTGTGAGCAGGTTCTGTTGGAGGGTGTAGATAACAGCTCACAACCTTATCCACAGGCTCAGCCAGCCCTGGGGGGCCACGTGCCGGCCGCGGGCAGATAGGGGATGCTTCTGCAGCACAGCCTTTCCCCTGCCTCACCCATTCGGTCCCTCAGGGTGGAGGACTCAGGGGGTGGGGGACGCATCACACGCGTGGCCTCTGTTCTTAGTAGATTTTTTTCCAAAGTTGTACCTGCTGCCAATGCTGATGGACCACACAGAAACAGGGTCCTGGAAGGAGAGTGAGGTGCCCCTGAGGGCTCTGCAGCCTTGGGTCTCTGGGTCTGAGAAGGCTTTTCCCAGAGCCCTACCTGTGGGAACGTCTGAGAGGAGCGACCCTTGGACTGCAGGTGAACCAGGTCCTTTGAGAAGAGCGACACTGAAGCTAGAGGTTCCCCAAAAGGCAAATAAGACACGTGAGACAAGAAGGACACTGCAAAGACACCGGCATCCCCCACGTCCCATACTCCATCCTTCACTCCAAGAGACAAATTAAAAGGCCAGGCCAGGCCCTGTGGCTCACGCCTGTAATCCCAGCCTTTGGGAGGCCAAAGTGGGAGAACTGCTTGACTCCAGGAATTTGAGACCAGCCTGGGCAACAAAGTGAGACCCCGTCTCTATAAAAAATGCAAAAATTAGCTGGGCATGGTGGTGTGCGCCTATAGTCCCAGCTACTCAGGAGGCTAAGGTGGGAAGATTGCTTGAGTCCAAAAGGTCGAGGCTGCAGTGAGCCATGATCTCATGATTCCTCCACTGTACTCTAGCCTGGGCAATGGGAGTGAGACCCTGTCTCAAAGGAAAAAAAAAAGAAAAGAAAAAAGTCTCTAGTGCCAGCTATTTGGGAGGCTGAGGTAAGGGGATCGCTTGAGCCCAGAAGGTTGAGGCTACAGTGAGCCATTGATCGTGACACTGCACTCCAGCCTAGGAGAAAGAGCAAGACCCCATCTCAATAAAAAAAAAAAAAAAAAAGAAAAGAAAATTAAAAGCCCACTACCCCACCCCATTCCCACAAAAGGCAACAGGTTACTGACTGGCCTTCTGTTACCTTATTAAGACTATATTAGGAGTCCACAGGGTTCAGGGTTCTGTCTTGTTTTTCTCACTCTACAAATTCTCCTGGGAAGTCCCAACCCAATCCCCAGCTTGGATGGCACACAGCATCCCCAAAATGCTCTCGTCTAGTACACTCTCCTTGGCTCCAGGCCAAAACACATATGCTTACTGCTCAGACGTCTCGCAGTAACCTCATGGCCATCTCCACATGGTGCCAACCCGCCCCCTCACTCCACACTCTGCATGGGGTGTGGCACTGCCCGCCGCTCAGTCCTGGAACATCCCCTCCATCCTCCCTGGCTCTTCCCATCCTGTAGCCACTTGTCTCAGAGTCTTGCTCTCGTTTTTCTTTTGAAACAGAGTTGACCAGGCTGGAGTGCAGTGGAACAATCATAGCTCACTGCAGCCTGCAACTCCTGGGCTCCAGCGATCCTCCTGCTTCGGCCTCCCAAAATGCTGGGCTTGCAGGTGTGAGCCCTCGAGCCCGGCTGAGTCTTGCTCTTTTCTGTGCTGATGTCTCTGGGTGTGCCATGACAGTCCCTCAACCGGCCTTGGCCTCTGTGCGGCCCTTCACCTCCCTGGCCACCTCTGATCAAGTCACTCACAAACCCAAGATCTTCAGAGGCTTCATGCCAGTCAGGGTGAATTCAAACTCCTAGGTAGAACTCAAGGCTTTTCCCAGTCTGCTGTCAGCCTAGCTCACTCACTTCACCCAGTCTACCCTGGGGCCACCACTGCCCTTCTCCCAAGAGCTGGTGGGCAGGAACCACGCCTGCCACTTTATATCCACTGTCCCTTTGGGGGAAGGCACTCTCCCTCACTTGTTCTTGTCGCTCCTGATCATCCTTCAAAATGAAGTTCAAGTCCATCTCAGAGCCCCACCCCCACCACAATCCAGCTGGATGCCACGCCTTTGCGCCCACAGAAGGCTCTGTCTACCTCTGTGGGAGCTTCCACCATGTGTTTATCCTCCTGTCTCCTCACTGCACTATAAGCTCAAGCGCAGAGACCAAGTCTTAACACCAAATCCACAGAACGCACGGCATGGTGCTGCCTATGAAGTGTGAATTCAATAAATGAATTTTTATTGTTTTGTTTTTCAGAGACAGGGTCTCACTCTGTTGCCCTGGCTTGAGTGCAGTGGCACAATCACAGCTCACTGCAGCCTTGAGCTCCCAGGCTCAAGTGATCCTTCTGCCTCAGCTTCCCAAGTAGCTGGGACCACAGGCACAAGCCACCATACTTGGCTAATTTTTTATAGAGACGAGACCTCCCTATGTTGCCCAAGGTGGTCTTGAACTCCTGGGCTCATGTGATCCTTCCACCTCAGCCTCCCAAAGTGTTGGGATTGCAGGCGTGAGCCACTGCACCTCGCTTAACAAACGCATGTTGAAAGGATACAGAAAACCATTGAATAATGAATTCAATTTGGTCCTCAGTAAAAAGCCTGAGGTTTTGTTTCTTTGATTTTATCTCCAATTGAAAGGCAATGTTTGAAAACAGCCACTGAAATTGCTGCTTTGAGTTGAAAAGGACTTCTTTCTTCCATTTACAGAGTTGTCATAACAGAAAAGGTATGCTCAGACAGGTAAAACATTGAACAGGGTAAATGTTAAGTGCTTTTTTTGTAACCTGCTTCATTGTCCTTATGTACTTTAAACCAGAAACCATATAAAGGCAAACATTTAATATGTTTTCGGAGCTTGGCTCAATCTGTAGATAATTAAGAGCAACACTGCATGCCCAAGGTCACTCGAGCCTGCTGGACAGTCCTGGCAGGTGTGGTCAGCGAGAGCTAGCAAGGCTACCCTACAGGTGACTTTACAGACCCTGGGTGGCCAAATTTATTGTTGTTATGAAAACCCTGCCTAGATTACTTCTGCATCTGGGAAGGTCACCCTCAACCCAGTGCAAGCCACTGCAATAGTTCACATCTATCATTCCCACAAAAGGACCTTGATCCACTTCACCCATCATGTAGACAAAACCTCCGGTCCGGCCCTGCCCAGGCCGGGGGGAAGCAAAGATGAACAGTGTGGCTCCAGCCCTCTTCACAGGGAAAGACAGGCTTCTAAGTAGAGCAAGCACTCCCCAATAAGTACTCCATGTAAAGCCTTTATCTGAGTGTTCAGATTAGATGAGGATCAACCCTCAGAATAAAAGGCAGTGCACGCAGGGGTCATGCCACAGGCTAGGAACAGTAACTGTAAAATCTTCATAAGATTTTCTGATCTCCTCTAATCTGGATTGGTTTTTTTTTCCCAGTGTGTGTTCCTTAAAATGAAAAGAACCTGACTGCTTGTCTTTGCTGCAACCGAGCAAACATTTACAGGTGCCTACTGTGTGCTGAGGACAGAGCCCTGGCCCTCGGGCGGAGGAAACGCCACGTGCGCCATCTACGGGTGCCTACTGTGTGCCGAGGACAGACTGTGAAGACGGAGCCCTGGACCTTGGGTGGAGGAAACGGCCCACGTGCCAAATAATGGGACGGTTCCTTCTGCACACTGCCTGGAAGTCACCTGGTGACTCCAGAGCAAACACAGCAAAACAGGGAAAAATCACCCGCTAGTGCTTCTATCGGCACTGGAAGGGCAGGCTGACGCCCCCTTTCTGGAATAAGCTGCTGGGTAAAGACAGTGACATCGGCTTCACAACCACAGCCACCAACCTAACAGTCCACCTGCACCTCCACACCACCCAGGTGGCTTTTAGACAACCTTTGGCCTTTAATATCACCCCCGCAAGCAGTAACCCGGGGGCCACAGCGCGTTTCCCTGCGGGGCACGGCCGTCAAAGAAAGCCTGTGGCCAGGCCGCGGGGACTCCCGCCTGGAGGGGGCGGGAACAGGTGCAGCCCAGCCCAGGTGGGGCCGGCTCTCCCCTCCGCTGTGCTGGCTCAGGGCTGGGAGTCCCTGGCTTCTACCTCCCAGGGCCCGAAAGACAGCGGCCGCCTGGCACGGCGCACCCAGAGGGGCCCCCCACTGGACAGGGCCGAGGGCTGGCGGACCCCCAAGCGGGTGGTCGGTGGGGGCGTGTGTCATCCCTGGGCAGGGCGGGGCGGGGCCCGGGGCCGTTGCAGGTCCACAGGGCAGGACGTATCAGAATCTGTTGCAATCTCACCGAGCCCCGAAGAGGATTTCCGACCCTGCGGAGACGGAAAGCGCCCCAAGGAAACAGTGACACAGTCACTCTTCCAGACGACACCATGCCCTGGGCCGGGCCGGGGGCCAGCGACCCAGCAGGGATCGGGCCTCGCGCCCAGGGGGTCCCGCTCCTGCGCCCCCGCCCGTAGGCGAAGCCGCAGCTGCAGCGCCGGGCTGTCCCGGGCTCTCGAGCCCCCAACCCCCGCGTGGCCGGGGATCCCCGCCTCGAATGGGGCCCGCAGCCCGGCCCCCACGCTCCCGCCCCCAGCACGCGCCGACCGCGGTGACAGCGGGGACCCGGCCCGGCCACCCGCCACCCCGCCGCGCGCCCCCCGCACGCCCCGAGCGCACCCACCTCCGCGCGCCGCTTTCTCCTCAGCTCACCGCGCCGGCCTTTCTGCGCACGCGCGCGCTCGGCCCCGCCCCCGCCGAGCTCTCGCCCTGTGCCCACCCCCGAGCGCCCGCGGAGCTCCGGCTTGCCCGGCTCTGGGCATGCGCGCTGACGGTCGGCGGCTGCCGCGGCGGAAGCAGAGGCCGGCCGGGAACCGGTCCCGCGCGGAGGGGGGGCAACGGCAGTGCGGTCCCGGGGGTACAAGCCAAGGGGGGCGGGGGGTGGCACGGCCCTGCCGAGGGCATCGGGGGCCCGGAGAGCCGCCTGTCGGAGTCGCCGCCCGGCCAGGTCACGCGTGGATCTGGAACCGCGTGGGCACGACGTCCCTTCCCGAGTCGGGGGAGAAGGGCTGGAAGGAGGTTCTGGGACGGGCCCTGAGCTGAGGAGCCGTGGCGCCGAGGGTCAGAGACGCGGCAGAGAGAGGGACGGCCGGACGGAGCCCGCAGACGGGGACACAGGCGGCCAAGAAAGATGCGGGACCCGGCAGCAGACGCCGCGGGGCACCCGGACGCGGACGCCCAGCCTGCAGGGGGCCAAGGCCACCGCCCTCGCGGGGCTGCAGGAGGCAGGGGACGCTCTGTCCCCCCATGGGGGTCCAAGGCGCCTGCGGTGGCCACAGTCTTTGGGGAGGTCAGCGCGCTCCCTGGCGGGTCGCCGCACGGGTGGGGGTGCATCACAGCGGCCCCGGAGATGATCTGAGATCCCCGAGAGGGCCCGGCATCACGAAGGATTCACAGCCTTCCGGGTATCCCAGTGCCCCTGGGACAGGGCCGACAGCCAGAGGGCGGGAGACCATGGGGTCCTCTGGGTGTGTCATATCACCCGCCTCTGTGCGGGGCGGGCTGTCGCTGCGCCGGTCACATCCCCCCAGGGCCAGGCGGGAGGTACCGAGGGAGCTGCCGGCGGGGACGGGGCGGCGGCCCAGGTGGCGACACGCGCGACGCGAGCAAGGGCTCCTTGGCAGGCGAAGGCACAGGGTGAACGTGCGCCTGGATGTAGGAGCAGCGGCCGCCCCGCCCAGCCGGCGGGCTCAGGCGGTGATGCAGCGCCCCCGCCGTTCGCGTCGCTGCAGCCTCCGCAGGCGCCGCGTCCACGCGTCCCTCCAGGGCAGCACTAGGCTTCCGCGGGCGGCGATGAGCCCCGGCCCCCGGCCCCCCGCGCCCCCAGCCGCTGCTCCAGGCCCACCCCCCAGCAGGAGGTAGCGGCGGCCGGGGAGCAGGCGCGGGCAGCCGCAGGCCGCATCCCCGGCGGGCACCCACAGCGCGCTACTCCCGCGCCGTGCGCGCTCCTCTCCGCTCCGGAACACGGCAAGCACCGCCACCGGGAAGCGTGTCCACGCGCCGCGCGCCTCGCCGCGCGCGCCCACCGCCACCTGCACCGCTGCGGGGAGAGCGAGAGGGGGCGGGGTCACGAAGGGGCGGCCTGCCCGCGGTAGGGGGAGGCACGGGGAGGACACCAGGAGGACAGTGGGGTCTGAAGGGGCGGGGTCGCTGCCCGTGGAGGACCTGAGGGATGAGGATGGGCCTTGGGGCCCAGCAAAGGTCAAGGCATTCCAAGGGGAAGCTGGCGGAGGAGGGAAGGTGGGGAGAGGAGGAAGGCGGGAAGGTCCGCGGGAGGCCTGAGGGCACCTACCATAGTCCTTCTTGCAGAACTTCTTTAGGCTGATGCGGTAGCTGCCACGGGCAGGTTTGCAGTGCGAGTCACAGTCTGGGTAGAAGGTGGGAGGCTGGCACAGACTCCCTTTCCCCACCCTCTCCTCCCAGAGCCCCCTCCCCCAAAGTCATGCCAGTCTGAGGCTTTGTCCTGTGTCCACTCACCCTGGGGCTGCACAGGGCTGCTGTCCTCAGTGGGTCCAGGGATAGGGGTCTCTGCAGAGAGGGAGGGAGAATGGCCTGTGATGGAGGAGCAGAGAGATCTGCAGGGCTCAGGGAACAGATGGGACAACAGCAGGGAGCTGGGGTGGCCTTGGCTTGGTGGCTGAGGCGGGGCAGGGTCACTCACTAACACAGGGCGCCACTGGGGAGCGGCTTTGCTGGAAGCCAGGTGCGCAGCGGTTGCAGGTGAGGCCAGTGACGCCATCCTTGCAGGGACACTGGCCTGTGGTCTGGTTGCAGGTCTTGCCAGCAGCACCAACGGGGTGACAGTCGCAGGCTGAGGACAGAGGTGGGAAGGGTCTGGTCAGAAGCCTGTCTGGGGATCTGGAAAGTCAGAGGGTGAGGGCCTGCAGGTGGCCGGTGGTGGGCTCACCCCTGCAAGCCCGACGGTCACTCAGGGCACGGCCAGGGTCTCGATAGAAGCCCTCCCGGCAGTAGTGGCAGTGGCGGCCGGCAGTGTTGTGCCGGCAGTTGAGACAGACACCCCCGCTGCGGCGGCCGGACAGTCGGTACAGCTCCATGTTGAAGCGGCAGCGGCGGGCATGGCCGTTGCAGGAGCAAGCTGCAGGGAGGGTTAGGGTCAGCGGCAGGCTGGTTGGGTCCAAAGTCCCCAGGCCACCCTCCAAGGCCTCACCGAGGCAGGCGTGGGATTCCCGGGCAGTGGCCCGCTGCCATGGCCTGTCGCAGTAGAAGGGCTTGCAGCGGCCACAGTCAGGGCCCTCAGTGCCGTGCCGACAGTCGCAGATCAGGTGGCCCTGTGTGTCCAGCAGGCACCGTGAGGCATGTCCATTGCACTTGCAGCGCCCGCCCACCTGGAGGTCGGTGGCTGCGTAGGAGTAAGGGACGAGGGCCTCCATGTCCCTGGGGTCACCCGCCGCGCTAGGCCTTGTGAGCACTACACGGACGTCGGTGGCGGTCACCCAGTCTTGGAGCACTGGGCTGCTGTCCAGGTCCAGGCCTGGGGGGCTGCTGTCCTGCATGCTGAAGGCCAGAAGGCCGCTGCCATCAGGCTGGGCCTGGGGTGCAGGGAAGCACAGGGCCTCAGGCCCTGGGCCAGGTGGGCCATCGGCAGGGGCAGGCAGACGGCCATAGTCCAGGTAACAGTGGGAGGAGAAGAAGCCCAGCGGGGCCCAGCTGCGGCCATGGTCCTGAGACTTGAGCAGGGCCACGGAGGCTGGGGGAGCTGAGCAGAAGCGCAGGCTCACGAAGACCAGCTCAAAAGCCTTGCCCAGGGGCACCGTGAGAGTCACGTTGAGGGGTGCCCGAGGCAGCGACTCCGAGCGCCAGCACAGAGGACTGGCCGTGCCCCCTGGGGAAGTCAGGAGGGCGGGGGGGTGTGCCCGTCGCGGGTCGGAGGCGTCGCAGGCCAGAGTGGCCGGCCGCCCGCACGTGCTGGAAGCCAGCACCTCGCGGCCCAGGGCGGCGTTCACCAGGCCTGGCACGCAGCCGCGGGGCGCACCCCCCTCATCGTGGCAGGGGTCGGCGGGCGCCGGCGGCCCAGGGCTCAGGGCGGCGAAGAGCGTGCCTGCCGTCAGCAGCAGCCCCCAAGGCCAGCCAGGCATGGCCGGAGCCGCTGCGGGTCAGCCAGCGGCCGGGCCCCAAGACGCTGCCCTCGGGGAAAAGAAGCCTCCTCCGCGGCTCTGCCCACCAGGCCCGCAATGCCGAGGAACAGGGCCCCCGGGGCGGCCCCAGCCCGGCCCAGAGGTGGGAGCAGCGGCGGGCACGCCCCGGGCCCAGCACAGCAGCGGGGATGTTGGCGCGTCCTCCCGCTGGGCCTAGGGCGATGACAGGCGTCGCCCCCGCTCCCGGTGCCTCCGCCCGCGGAGGCCCCACCCGCCGCTCGCACTCACCCACCGAGGGCCGGGCGGAGCAGGTCTCCCGGCCTCCCGGGAAGGGCCGTGGGCGGGCGGGGCCTGTGGTGCACGGGCCGCCGCCTCCTCCCGGCTGCAGCGAGGGCGGACGAGCTGTGCCAGGAGGGGGTGGGGGGCGCAGCAGGCGAAAGCCCGGGCCCAGCCGGGGGCGGGGCTGCTCGGGTCGGGAAGGAGGGAGGGGAGGGGAGGGGGCCTCATCGCAGAGCTGGAATCAGAAGCAGATTCAGACGCGGACTGGGCCAGCGGGGAAGGGGGCTGGGAGGCCCGGGAGCCAGGGGAGGGGCCGGGGAGCCAGGAATGCGCTGGCGGGAGGGGTCTGGAGGGGGACAGCTCAACCTTCGCCGCCCGTGGGGGACCACCCAGCAGGGTCCTGGGCCCACAGCCAGGCCTTTACTGCTCCTGGGGCTGTGCCACGTGCTGGACGGGGGTCTGGGTCACCTCCTCCCTGAAGCCCATCAGGCAGGCAAGGCCCCGGGTCTCACAGCAGAGGCCCTGGATGCTCCCCGGGTAGGGAAGCCAAGTAACCACCAGTTGAAGGGTCATCCCCAAAGCAGCATCTACTCGAGTAGAAGGAACCCAGGATTCGGTCAGGTCTAATTTTGAATCCAAACTGCCCCATTTCTGGCTGCATGGCTTGGGCTCCTGTTTCCTCATCTGCCAGACGCCTGTTACTCAGCACGGGCTCTGAAGCTGTTGGATTTGATGAGCCTGAAGTGGTATCAGGCCCAGGTTGAGAGCTGCACAAATTGGAGTGTCTCCTGCCCGTGTTGAGGAAGGGGGGCACCCCCGTGGGCCTGAGCTGGGCTAAGACATGAGGCCAGCATCCCCCGCACCAGGCCAGATTCTGATCCCAAAGCTCCCTGGGTCTGCAAGTTTCTAGCTGCACCTCTGCCATGAGCCCAGCTGGCAGGGAGGACATGGAAGCTGGAGGGTGGTATGGGGTGGCTTCTTGGGGTTCGGGGGCTTGGTTAGCTGTTGAGGACCCCTCTGCAGGGGCAGGGAGTAGGGTTTAATCATGGGAAGGGGCTGGTCGCAACCCAGAGCCCACTGCCCTACGTCACAGCACGTTTGGGCAGGGAAACTGAGGCAGAAGCCCAGCTGGGTGGCCTGGGGACTAGCTGGGGATGGGGTAGCTGTGCCTGGGAGTGACACCACCAAAGAGGGTCCAGGAACAGCTCTGGTCAGAGAAACCTCCTCCCCTCCTACTTTCAGGTCCTTGACAGAGGAGGCCAAGCATCCCAGGGAGGGGCAGGGAACAAGTTCCGTGCAGGGCCAGCATCAAGGCCTGAATGCCCCGTTTCAGATGGGAGGCCAGGCCTGCAGCTGGTGGAGGAGGCCACGTGGGTACTACCCTGGACACGGCCAGAGATGAGCAAGGACCAAGACGAAGAGGATGGAGAGGCAGAAGCATCGCGCTGTTTGGGAGAGGAGGCGCAGGAGGACACGGAAGCCTCCTAGGGGAAACTGAAGGACCAGAGGAGGGAGCAGGAGGGCCTGACCATGGAGGGGAGGAACGGGAAGACAGGGTGATGGGGCACCTGGCTTGGCTCCTGGAGCAACTGACACTGGCTGGTGGGCACCTTCTCCTGGCCATACATCTGCATGTAACAGTCACAGAGGCACAGGGATGGGGCCACTGGAGGACTGAGCAGAGAGGGCTAAGGGGCTCTCTCTGCCACAGGGCCCCTGCCCCTCAGCTTCCTGATAAAGAAAATGGGAATTGTGTCCTTTACAAGGTGAGGGACCTGAACCTGACAGGGCTCACGCTCTGCTCTGTGGGTCAAGCTTAGAACCTGAAACGTCCCAACCACCCTCTTCAAGGTCCTTCTGGCTCCCAACCCCCAACCCCCGACACTCCACCCTAAGGGTGAGAGGAACCGTGGGGGGACTATGGGGGCTGAGATCATCATTCTGGGACAGTGGAGAGAAAAGCCCAGGCCTGACAGAGGGAACCTGCTGGCCAGAGACAAGCCTCTGGGGAAACCCAGGCTGTCTCTGGACGTCAGGGCCACTGCCAGACTGGCTGCCAGCCAGGCTGCAGGAGGGACAGTGGCCAGCAGCCTCTTCCACCCTCATCAGAAGGGCTGGCTTTGTCTCCAGCTCAGCTTCCCTGTGAGCCAGGACTAGGGTCTGCAGAATGTCTGGTGGCTTCTGGGGTGGGGGAAAGTAGGTGCCTGGGGCTCAGCCCTGCTGCAATTGTTCATCTGGGTCAGCAGCAGCGGCGGGAGGCCCTGTGGGCCCAGAGGGCCATTGTACCACCAGCTCCCCAGGGAGGAGGCCGCTGGTCACAGGGCCTCTCCCCAGGAACAGACCTCTGCAAATGCTACTCTGCCCCCACCCCCAGCCCTCGCAGATGGTGTTTGGGAGTTAGGAAGGGCCTCCCCACAGCGCCCAAGCGGGACTTATTGCTCTCCAGGGACCCAGCCACCTGTCCCAGCCCTTGGCTGGGGCCTCTCCCACCTCCCACCTCTCCACTGGCCCTGCCCCCTCCTGGCACCTTCTGCAACAAAGAAGCTCCGCCTCCCCTCCCCCCACCTGCAACTCAGGCCGCAGTGCTTCGCCTTCCCCTCCCCATCCCACCCTTCACCCCTAGAGTGGCAGCTCCAGCTTTGGGGCACAGGCTGGGGAGAGGGCATAGATGGGCTGGACAGTCCTAGGCGGCAGGGAGCTGAGAGTCTTTCCTCTAAGATGCCCATGGATCCAATAATTCCCTGCCCAGCCCAGAACCTGCTGTCTCCCCCCAAGACGCCTGCAAGCCACGACTTGTTCACCTATTGCACATTTATTGAGCGCCTATTATGCCTCGGGGGGTTTCCAACCCAGCTCCGAAGGCAGACAGCCCACGAGCAGACACAGCGCCGGCTCCCAGCCGCGGGTGGTGTGGCCGAGCCCGCATCGCGCTGCCCTGCACCCAGCACCCTCGCGCCGGGTCGATCCCCCAGCCTCGCAGACTGCTGCCCAGCCAGGCCGCTCTGCGGTCGCGCCAGCTCTGCGCGCCAAGTCAAAAGCTGAAATGCGACGTTGGACGGAGGAGGGAGGAGAGGGAAAGCAGAGAGGGAGGGAGGGAAACGGCCGGTGGCCTTCTCTGCCCAAAGGGTTCCAGAAGAAACGATTTGGGGATGGGGTGTGGCGGGCGGCCTCTGCGACCGCGCTTGGCACTGCGCCCGCCCGGCCGGGGCGAGGTTGGCGGGAGGGGCGGCCGGCTCCCGGTGACCTCCATGGGAGGGGGCCTCGCCCGCGGCTCAGGGCGCCCCCGGCTCCCTGCGCCCGGCCCTTCGCCTCCGCCGAACGCGCCAGCACAGGAAGGCGGCGGACAGGAGCCCCAGGCCCGCACTGAGCGCGGCTAGCGACGAGCCCTGGGCCAGGTCCAGGCGGGGTCCCCGCAGCGAGAAGGTGATGGCCGTGGCAGCTGCACCAGCCAGCACGGCCACGGTACCGAACGGCAGAATGCAGCGCGGCCACGCGCCCCCCGCGCCGCCGGTGGCCAAGAGCAGGGCGCGCAGAGCCCCGGGGGGCTCCGGGTGCGCCAGACCCGGCCCGGGGGGCGAGGCGGGCGCCGCGGGGGGAGACTCGAGCGCGCTCATGCCGCCAACGCGGTGGCCGCGCTCGGTGGGTGGTGTGGACGCCCGCGCAGTCCCAGTGGCGTTCCGAGCTCGCCACGTCAGAGCCTATTGGCTCCAGAGGCGGTGACGCCAGCCGGGAGCCCGGGGAGTCAGCCGCTGCCTCTGGGTTTTGGCGGGGAATCGGAGTGGGCGGGCGTTAATCGGAGGAGGCGGCCTGTCTTTCCCGCCCTGGACTCCTGTGTCGGGGCCTCCTCAGGACCCCCACAGAGCTATCTAGGCCGCCTCCCTGCTCCAGGACACCAGTGTCCTCTGGGTTGGCCCCGGGATTGGTGGATCATTGAGTCAGTGCACGTCTGGCTCCCATCAGGGCCTGGCCGGTGTAGGGGGGGATAGCACCCCTGTCCTCCTGAGACAAACATCCAGTAGGCATGGGGGATGAGCCATGAGCAAGTCAGCCAGTGAAATAAGGTCAGGCAGAGACCACCTGCTCTGGAAAGCCACACGGGTACAGTCACAGCGTGGTTGGGGGTTTCAAATGAGTCAGTGGCTCCTGCAGATAGAGGCACCTGGGCATAAGCCTGGAGGCAGCAATGGGGTGGCTGGGAGGGGCGAGGCTGGCTGATCTGCACAAGAGGTGCGACCCTGGGGCTGCTGCCAGGCTGCGGGGGCAGGGGGTGGAGCTGCTCTGTCCCTGGAGGCGCCCCCTCAATGCAATGAGGACCATGGTTTTTGGTTTCCTGTCTTGGTCTCTGTCATCTGGTCCCCAGCAGCCCTCAACTCGGGACTCTGGGTCCGAGTGTGTTTCTGGCCTGCTAGACTGTCAGGCCCTTTACAAGCAGGACCTACCTGCCACGCTTCATCTGGCTCTCAGAAGACCCAGCTTTCTCCAGGTGTCACCCACCTCCTGTCCTGCTGCCCTGTCCAGGGGGGGCACCTTGGGGAAGAGGCTGGTAATCTTCCCTGTCGTAGGTCCCTGCCCAGAGCTGTGCTTGGTGGAGCGCCGACGCTGTCCGCACATAGCACCCGGCCCCAGCTCCCAAAATGTTTGGGATGCCTCTGGGCCCTCCGTGCAGATTCGTTTAAAGAACACTACGAGCACTGGCCTGTGGCCAGCAGTTTTTTTTTTTGAGATGGAGTCTCACTCTGTCACCCAGGCTGGGCGATTTCGGCTCACTGCAACCTCCGCCTCCTGGGCTCAAGCGATTCTCCTGCCTCAGCCTCCCAAGTAACTGCGATTACAGACGCGTACTACCACGCCTGGCTAATTTTTTGTAGTTTTAGTAGAGACGAGGTTTCACCATGTTGGTCAGGCTGGTCTTGATCTGACCTCGTGATCCGCCTGCCTTGGCCTTCCAAAGTGCTAGGATTACAGTCATGAGCCACCGTGCCTGCCTTTTTTTTTTTTTTGACAGTCTCGCTCTGTCGCCCAGGCTGGAGTACAGTGGCACCATCTTGGCTCACTGCAACCTCTGCTTCCCGGGTTCAAGTTTCTCCTGCCTCAGCCTCCTGAGTAGCTGGGACTGCAGGCACCCGCCACCACGCCGGCTAACTTTTTGTTTTCTTTGAGACGGAGTCTCACTCTGTTGCCCAGGCTGGAGTGCAGTAGCACCATCTTGGCTCACTGCAACCTCTGCCTCCCGGGTTCAAGCGATTCTCCTGCCTCAGCCTCCCAGGTAGCTGGGACCACAAGGTGCATGCCACCACACCGGGCTAATTTTTTGTATTTTTAGTAGAGACGGGGTTTCACCGTGTTAACCAGGATGGTCTCAATCTCCTGACCTCATGATCCGTCCTCCTTGGCCTCCCAAAGTGCCAGGATTACAGGCATAAGCCACCGCGCCTGGCCTTTAGTTTTTATATTTTGAATGGAGACAGGGTTTCAACATGTTGGCCAGGCTGGTCATGAACTCCTGACCTCAGGTGATCCGCCTGCCTCATCCTCCCAAAGTGCTGGGATTACAGGTGTGAGCCACCACACCCAGCCTGTGGCCAGCACTTTAGATGCAACATCAAGTAATCTCTATGCCAGCCCCTGAGGTCATCACCACCGTCATCCAGCATGACAGTGGGGACAAACCTGGACAACTGGGGCTGAGTCCTTGAGAATCTTGCCCAGTCCCAGGGCAAGAAACAAGTCATGTTGCAAACCCACCTCTGTGGCTGCAGAGGGCCCAACCCTGACCCCTGCTCTTTCCTGCCTTCCTGGGGAAGGGGGGGAGGTGAGAGTGGAGTGGCTAAAGGGTGAAGAGGTAAAAGGCCCTTCCTGGTGGAGGCTCAGTGTGAACCGGTGACCCCACACCTACCCCAGCACCAGCGCCAGGAGGGGGAGCTGGGCGTGGGCACCAGGAGACAGTGGGAAGCAGAGCTGTGTGGCGGTGGCAGAGGCAGTGGCCGGCCCATTCTCCAATATGGTCTTGTGGTTTTCGTGTCGTCCGATGAATGTGTACAGCCTACAGCCTACAGAGGGCAGGGCTTTTGGCAGTGCTGGGCCTGCCTTGAGTGGCCTTGTCGATATACAGAAGGGATATCCCAGAGTCTCGCTCTGTTGCCCAGGCTGGAGCACAGTGGTGCAATCACGGCTCACTGCAGGCTCAAAGTCCTAGGCTCAAGCAATCCTCCCGCCTTAGCCTCCCAAGTAGCTGGGATTACAGGCAGACACCCCATGACCGGCTCATTTTTAAATTTTGTGTAGAGATGGGGTCTCACTGTTGTTCAAACTGGTCTCAAACTCCTGGCCTCAAGCAATTCTCCCACTTCAGCCTCCCCAAGTGCTGGGATTACAGGCATGAGCTACCACACCCGGCCCACTTACAATCTTGATAAATACACTTGATATGTTCTTTTTCAGCATGACATGTATCAACCAGTGATATAACTTGATAAACAAAATCATAAAGAAACAACAAGAGCCCACCAAGTCCCACCTTGGCATGATTTAAATACATATGCTTTCAACTGGGCGCAGTGCCTCACGCCTATAATCCCAGCACGTTGGGAGGGTAAGGTGGGAGGATCACCTGAGGTCGAAACTTTGAGACCAGCCTGGCCAACATAGTGAAACCCCGTCTTTACTAAAAATTAAAAAAAATAAATAAATAACCAGGCGCGATGGCCGGAGCCTGTAGTCCCAGCTACTTGGGGGGCTGAGGCAGGAGAATCGCCTGAACCCAGGAAGTGGAGGTTGCAGTGAGCCGAGATCACGCCACTACACTCTAGCCTAGGCGACAGAGTGAGACTGTCTCAAAAAAATAAATAAATACAAATGCTTTCTAAAGTGGCTTTAATATCACACAAGCAGCTCTTTGGTTTACAGTGAGAGAAAACAGAGGGAGCCAGGAAAGGCTCCCCGCTGGCCTCTGGAGTCCAGGAGCCTTGGGAAGGCTGAAAGCCAGCCCTGACCAGCAGGCTTAGTTGTCCTGAGAAGAGCCAGTGAGGCCACCTGGTCCAGTTCACCAGGTTTCCCAGGAAAGCACAGGCATCTCTGGGTCCCCGAGCACAGTGCCAGGGAAGACACCCCCAATCCCCATCTGAACAGGGCTGAGGGCAGCATGGGAAAAGCTCACACCGCAGGTTCGTCCCGCAGGATGGTGAGGACACGTGCTCCCCCCTCGCAGAGCAGGCTGTGCGCAGCCCGGCACAGGGCCAGCCAAGGCGGCCCCTGCGGCTGTGCAGTGCTTACCAGGGGGAGGAGTTCAGCCATCAGGACCTGGGGGCAGGGCAGGGCCAAGGTCTCAGGGGCACCTAGGCAGGGGGCAATCCTGGGACAGGCTTCGAGGCCCCCATGCTTCAGCCCTCCCTCCTGAGGCTCCAGGCTCCGTCCTGCTATCCCAGCCCAGCCTGACCTGTGCACTTCCCAACCCACACACACAGACCCCAGGCTTGCCCCCATCCTCCTGGGTCCTGGGGGGTGGAGCAGTCAAGCCCCTACCCACGGGTCCTCAAGGCTGCGGACCTCTGTTGCACCCCCACCTCCTCTTCCAGAAGCACCTTTTCCAAGTGAATCTGCTGGTCCAGCATAGCCACTCGCAGCTGGAGGGCCGCCAGGGTCTGCAGCTCCTGGGTGCTGGAGTAGACAAGCAGCTGGGGGCTCCATGCAGGCTCCGTTCCACCCCCACAGGACGGCGAGGCTCTGGGGGGTCCCTCCACAGGACACGGTCTTGGTGGCTGTACCACCACCGCTGTGTGCACAGGACAATGTGGCCTTTGGGGTAGCAGCCGAACCCGGGGCCCCGCTCTTCCTGTGTGCCTGGCTCTCCCGCATCTGCACCACCCGCCCTGCCTTTAGGGGAAAGGTGGGCTTTCAGGACAGCCCCATGCAAGATGGTGCGTCTCGGGCCTGGACTTGCTGGCAGGGAGTCCTCTGTGGGGCGGCCCTCTGCCTGCCCAATTTCTTTACTGTGTTTATGCACGACTTTTGTGAGATTGGTTTTCCTTTTGACAAATGATGTATCTTCACTCTTAAAACTACAAGCAATTAGAAAATACAAAGGAGGAAACAAGTTCTATAAATAACCACCTCGCGCAATACCAGGCCAGTCACCTCCCAGGAGCTGATTCTCACGAACTACTTTCTCTTTTTTTTTTTTTTTGGAGATGGAGTCTCGCTCTGTCACCCAGGTTGGAGTGCCTTCTGGGTTCAAGCAATTCTCGTGCCTCAGCCTCCCAAGTAGCTGGGATTACAGGTGTGCACCATCATACCCAGCTAATTTTTGTATTTTTAAGAGAGATGGGCTTTCGCCATGTTGGCCAGGCTGGTCTTGAACTTCTGACCTCAAATGATCTGCCTGCCTTGGCCTCCCAAAGTGCTGGGATTACAGGCGTGAGCCACTGTGCCCGGCCTCACACGCTACATTTTCGAGATGGAGTCTCACTCTGTCGCCCAGGCTGGAGTACAGTGGCGCGATCTTGGCTCACTGCAAACTCCTCCTCCTGGGTTCATGCCATTCTCCTGCCTCAGCCTCCCAAGTATTTGTTTGTATTTTTAGTAGAGACGGAGTTTCACCGTGTTAGCCAGGATGGTCTCGATCTCCTGACCTTCTGATCCACCTGCCTCAGCCTCCCAAAGTGCTGGGATTACAGGCGTGAGCCACCGCGCCCGGCCCTCAAACGCTAGTTTTTCAACAACTGGGTGAATAAGCAACTGCTCAGAGCAATGAGGTTCTGTGTGCAGGGAGCAGTGAGGTGGGGGAGCTGCCCTGAGGAGAAGAAGGCTGACTCCTCCCACAGGACAACTGGTGAGGACCCAGCACACTGGGGAGTGGCATGGGAGGGGTGGAGGGGCCTACCAACTTGCATCTGGTCCCTGGGCTGCTCACTCTTCCCTGAGGTGCAGACAAGGCTGGCTAAAGCGCCCTGTCCCTGGCCCAGACCTCAGTGCAGGTGGCAGGGTGGGGGCGGGGTCTCACCTGCACGCAGTTCCTGCAGCCTGTGCAGACACTGGCCCACCATGGCCTGAAGCCCCTCCAGCGTGAGCAGGCAGCGGTACTCCTGCATCCAGTCCATGGGGGCTGCAGAAGAGTCAGGGAGAGCAGGTGGGGTCCGTGGCAG
Organism: Pongo pygmaeus; assembly: GCF_028885625.2. Taxonomy (NCBI): domain Eukaryota; kingdom Metazoa; phylum Chordata; class Mammalia; order Primates; family Hominidae; genus Pongo; species Pongo pygmaeus. The sequence goes on along the minus strand of NC_072391.2, from coordinate 2,628,342 downwards.
TCTGGAAACCCTCCTTGCACTAGCCCTCCACGCTCCTCCTGATACAGACCCAGGACCCACTGACCTGCCGAGAGCTCCTCCCTCATGCGCAGTCTCAGCAGCGAGCAGGCCTTCCGCAGGCGCCCCGCCTCCGCCTCCACCTCCGCAGCACTGAGCCTGGGCTGGGGTACGCCTGACTGGGTACGGGTCAGGAAAACTTCCCTGCAGCCAAGCCCCTCTGCTCCCACCAAGGACGGGGCCTGGGGAGTGGCCCTGGCTATCCCACGCCAGCCCCTCCTGGGGCTGCTCCGCAAACCTGCCAGGTTCAGAGCCAGAGGCCCCCGGGGCTCCCACAAACCCAGCAAGGATACAGCTGTCTGCATGTTCTGGAGGAACTGGGTTTTGGCAGCAGTGGCATCCATGGAATCACTGGTCTGTGTGGAACCGAGCTGGGCCCACAGGCTGGGGTGCACACATGGGGTGCCCCAGGAACCACAGAGGAACATGGTTATTCCAGCCGGTGAGATGGGCCTTGGGAGGTAGGCAAGGGCCAGGGTGGGGACCCCAGGCTGGGCGTCTGGCTGTGCTGAATGCCAGCAGGGGCCTCCAGAGGCCGCAGGGAACCAAGAGGACACTGACCAGGACAAGGGGACAGAGCTGACCGGCTGGCAGACTTTTAACATCGACAGTGACCCCACTCAGCAAAGAGGGCAAAGAGACCCACTGCAAAGTATCTCGAACCTGTCCCCAAGCTGGTGATGCCTCCCGGTTCTCCCCTACCCCTGTCCAGCCAAAGACCTCAGCCTCACCTCGAGTTCTGGGAAGCTGCTTTCCTGAATGCCGCAGGCAGCCGCAGCAGGTGCCTGTCGGAGAAGCCCGTGTTCAGAGAGCATCGCCTTGCTCTGGGGTCTACAAGTCCCACTTCCTGCTCAGAGCCCAATCAGGGATGAGGCTTCTTGCCCCTCTCCCACACCCAACCCCACCAAGGATGAGCCCCCTTGGACAGGGCTTCCTTCCAGAGTGGCCACGGGAGAAGCATGGTCCAATGCTGCCCCGGTAGAGAGAAGAGGGGGCCCTGTGATCAGAGCCCACGCCCTCCAGAGCCCATCTGGAGCCTCTGGCCTAGGCAAATAAGGGGACAGCCACAGAGAGGAGGGGAGGACAGGCTCCAGTAGTTCCCTGACCTGATGGTGCCAACCTGGACACCACCACACAGCCGCTTCATTCTGCCAGCTTCCGAGCGTGAGCCTCAGGGGTGCGCCCCAGGGCTCAATGCCCTGCCTTCCCTGTCACTCCAAATCCCAGGCTCCTTGCTAGCCAGGGTCTGAGGAGGCAGAGGCAGAAGTTCTTCCAGTGAGGATCCTGGAAACCTACCCCTTCTCCTTGAGTGTGAAGGCTTCTGGGGCCTGAGGAGCAGCCGATGGGGCCATTTGCTGGTCCCTGAGGCCCGCCCCAGGCCTGGGGGCTCGGGCTCCCATCCCGACACGGGTCCTATCCCCCACTGACAGCAGCCGGCGCTCAGCGTGGCCCTTGGCAGGCACCGCGGTTTGGCGGAGGCCCTTGGTGGGTCTCGTGTCTGAAGCATGGCCACCAGCTTGGCCAGCTTGGCCTCGGGACTGGGGTGGGGCGGAGGCTGTCGTGCCAGGAGAGGTGACAATGGACCTCGATTTCAGGCTGGGGGCCTTGTCTCTTTCTCCAGCCTTAGTGATACCTCTTCGAACCCGTACAGCCTTCTCCAGTGCCTGGGTCAGAAACTCCAACTCTTTTAAGTCTTGTGGACTGGGTGTGCACGCTGTGAAAGCCAAGAATTATGCAGGGATCTCTCCCCACTGTCCCCCAGGAGGGTCCCTCACAACTGCATGCCAGAAGGCAGGCCAGAGCAGCACCTGGAGAAGGTGGGTTGTGGAGGTTTACCTGGAAGGGGGTCTTCTTCATTAGTTTCTGGCCCTGGAGGTGGCTTCAAAGCCCAGGTCCCAGTTGGTTCCCTGCAAAGACATGGGCAGCCGTCGCACGGCCAGGAGGCAGGGCCCAGCCCAAACAGACCCGAGGGGGCCGCCGGGCCCCGCGGCAGGCCCCCAGCTCAGAGCTTGCAGGGTAAGGAGGGTGGCACTAACAACCTACAGCTCCGAAGTGGGCGGCTGCACCCGGTCTCCCAGCCCTGGGAGCTCGGGGCAGGACTCTGAGGGCCCGAGGGAGGTCTGGCCAGTGGGTCCCGGGGTCCGCGTACCAGGCCTGCAGCAGCCGACGGCAAACGCGCAGGCTCTGCTCCAATCGCAATTGTCGCTGTGCGCAGGCGTCCAGGGCGCCCTGCAGCTCGGCCACCAGCCTGGGGGACGCACCGGCGACTCAGCACCTCGGCCAGCGTTGGGCCTCGGGCCCCGCGCCTGACTACCGGCCAGCCCAGATCCTCCCGCGCCCCCCTGCCGCGCGGGCCTCACCGGCGCGAGCAGTCCGCCGGCAGCATGAAGGCGGCGGCGTCTCCTTGCAATTTGCCGCCTCTGAAGAGCCACGCCCCTTCCGGGAGGGAAGGCCGCCCCTTCCCGGCCGGGCTGTCCAATCCTGAACCAGGGCTCAGGGGCCGCCCCAGAAGCTTTCTCTCCCTCCTTGCGGGCAAGCCTCAAGCCCCGCCCACTCCTGCCCCCTAGGTCTGATGGGGGGACTCCGGCTCGGAGCTGGGCCCCGAGGCCGCCAGGGAGGGGACTGCGGGCGACGCCGGGATTTTGCTTTGGGTAACTGGGTAGATGGGGGCGCCATTATCGCGCTTCTCTTGTAGGGCGCCGGTGAAGGTTATACGAGAAACTCCATCTGTCCTTATTGAAAGTGCTCTAACGCAGGAACCAGCCGTCTTGCTGACGCCTGGGCCACCGGGCACAGGGACAGGACGGGGTTGCTGGAGGTGAGGATGCCGCGTGTCAGGAGCGGGGATGAGGGAGGAGAAGGTGTTCACTTTTGGACATGTGACGTGATAGCACTGGGCAGAGGGGAGGAAGCTCTGACCTTGGAGCAGTGGGCCCGGCGAGGTGGCCCTTGCTGGGGCAGGGGACGGGTGGGGACGGGTAAGGACAAGTCACGGGGCCCACGCAATGACCAGGGAGGTGGAGGAGTAGGACAGTGTCATAGAGGCAACAGGAGGCTGTCACGGAAGGGAGTGGGTCACAGGCCAAGTGCTGCTGAGGCCTCGGAGGTGTACACAGCACCGGGGGGGGGCGGGGGTGAACAGGGCCTTCAGTGATGCAGGGGACACCTGGGGGAGGAAGTGAGGAGGGCAGCAGGGCCCCATGTAGTTGGTGTTAACAAGAATAAACAATTAGGGGCTAAGAAATCCCAGGCGGTAGCCGGAGGAAAAACAGACCTGGGGGTGCTGTTTAAAGATGGGACAGGTGAATCCATTCCAGTCGTTAATGGGAAGGTGCCATCGCACAGGGGAAGGAGGGAACAAAGGGAGTTGTCAGGGAGGTTGGGACCCAGGCAGCTCTGGCCCAGCGCTCCGGGTGGACCCCTCCATCAGCGGTGGGGGAGGGTGACGGTGGCCCTGCCTCCCTGGAGATTCTCTGTGAAGGAGGAGGTGGGGAAATGCTCAGTCAGCAGGTGGGAGATGAAGGAGCCCACCCACCACAGGCAGGCGGTGCCAGGTCCCCCCTGGAGTGGTTTCCTCCTTCAAGTGCAAGCTGGGAGAAAGCAGAGAACTGACTCCGTGCAGAGTTGGGATTAAGAGCCCCTAGACAAAGGGCCGAGGCAGTGAAGGATGTTCATCACTCATCTACCACTATCCTCCTCACATTTAATCCTCACAACACCCCTGTGAGGTAGGTATCATTGCCCCCTCTTACAGATGAGGAAACTGAGGCTCACACATGCCCAGGGGCACACAGTCGACAGGATGGGTCTACAGTTCCGACGCTTGGGTTCTCACCCCGACCACGCCCCAACCAGGGTGGCCAGAATTCCCTTATAGTAGCAAAAAGACAGCTGCCGCGGACATGAACACACACAGCACCAGCACACAGAAAAGCAGCAGCTCAGTGAGCATCTCCCAGCCCCAGGTTTCTGGTTCAAGAGCATTTGGGGGCCAGGCACCGTGGCTCATGCCTGTAATCCCAGCACTTTGGGAGGCCGAAGTGGGCGGATCACCTGAGGTCAGGAGTTCGAAACCAGCCTGGCCAACATGGAAAATCCTGTCTCTACCGAAAATACAAAAATTAGCCGGGCGTGGTTGGGTGCTTGTAATCCCAGCTACCTGGGAGGCTGAGGCAGGAGAATCCGGGAAGCGGAGGTTGCAGTGAGTTGAGAGTTGAGATCATGCCACTGCACTCCAGCCGGGTGACAAGAGCAAAACTCCGTCTCCAAAAACAAAACAAAACAAAACAAAAAAGCATCTGGGGGACACTTCTGGCCAAGTGGTTGTTTCTTACATTTGCAGAGGAAACAGAAGTGGATGGCAGCAGGGTGTGCTGCGGTCAGCCCATCCCCAGGGAGAGGCCACGGTCACATGGCCCCAGGCAGGCTCCCCAGGCGTGGGCTGCTGGCTCCCAGACTCCCTTTCCATGCAGGAGCGGAGTCTCCGTGACCAGCAGGAAAGCCCAGGGGTCTGCCTCCCTCCCACGGGTCCCCACAGCAGAGCTGCAGTTGGGATCAGCCAGGACACGGCCCCCGACTGCTCTGCTCTTCTGCCTCTTGGTCACCTCAGATGTTACAGAGGACTTCAAGTTTTTCTGGCTAGCCTATCTGGGAAAATTCTTTTTGCATAAAGTGTGTCAGGATGGCATTGAGGGACTGGAGTAAGATTTTTGTTTTGCAGGTGAACCTAAATAATGGTGGGAATCTCTTGTTTTTTTAATACCTTCTGTTTTAAGTTTTTCTTTTGTTTTCATCTTGGAAGGAAATTTAGAAATAAGACAGGAAAAGAATGGCCCAGAAATTCAGCACAAAGAGAGGTGTTCACATTGACACCATCTGTGCCTCTGGGACAGAGCTCTAAAATGAGGAGTGGGCCTGTGGCTAAGGCAGTCCACGCAGTGTGCAGGGACGCAGTCCCCCCTTACCATGGGAGCCCCACCCAGAGGGAAGTGGGTGCCCCATGCAGGCCGAGGTGGATGACGGGACAGTGGTGTGCTCAGAGCTGTCAGCTCCCCACTGGAGCCCCAAACCAGCAGATGTGGGCAGGGGCTTGAGTGGTGTCTGACTACCCAGGTCACACGTGCCTTGAGTGTGAAAGCTGTCAGCTCCCGGCACGGGGCTCTGGGGGGGCTGGGAAGGCCAGGACACACATGGGCTGAAGCTTCCAGAGACAGTGAGACACGGAAGGGACAGAGAGGTGCCCTCCACGCAGTGTGGCCAACTGCTTCGAGGCTAAACTTTCCAAAGAGAGGGATGTGAGCTCTTCACCCTCATTTCAACATTCTGATGGCTTGCACGGGACTCCCGCGGAGAGAGAAACTTGGTGGCCGCAAGTCACCCTCTCTGCTCTCTGTGTGAAGGCCTCCATGGTCTATGCAGCATTCCTGTGCTGCGCTCCCACCCTTCGCCTCCAGCCCCCTCAGTACACATCCACTGCGGCAAATGCGCTGACACACTTACAGCCTCACAAGGCCCAGGTTCATGTCCTCCTCCTCACTGTGTACGCATAGGTTTATCCGCTTCACCTGTTGCCGGGGAACACTGCTCTCTGGGGGACGACACTGTAAACATGACTTCCTGGCCTGATGGTGGCAGGGCTTTGTGTGCGAGTCACTGTCCAGGGACAGTACTGAGGTAGGTCGGGGCAGGGCCCCCAAGCCACCATCCACGGAGCTTGTGGGACTCGCGGTGCTGACGGAGGAGTACCCTGAGGTCGTGACGTCCTTCCCTGGCTCCCGGCTGGTGCAGAGCAGGGGTTTGGGTCCAGGGGTTGCAGGGATCTGGGTGTCCAGTGCCAGTGCCTGTGGGTCCTGGGGTCCCCTATCCTCTGGGCAAGCCTCCTCATCACTGGATTCCTGGCAGCAATGCTGTTCTGGGTTCAGGTAGACCACGGTGACGTCGAGGATGCCGCTGGGGGCTGTCACTGCAGGAAGGTTGGTGGGGAGGGAGGTCATGTCACACCCAAGCATCAGGGGAGACCCCCTGCCAGGTCAGGACCCTGAAGTCCAGGTCAAGAATCTTCTACCTTGCTATAGTCCCCTGTGTTACCCTCCTGTGGTGAGAAGCGTGGGTGACATGCCTCTTCCAAGTTGGACAGCTGCCCGCCATGACTCCAACAACGGTGGAGATGACAAGTTGGCCATCTAGCTCAAGCCAAGTGGACGCAGAAGCAAGCAACCGGGAAATTGACAGGACTCACACTAACTGGGCTTCTGGCAAGGACCCCTGCAGTCTGCCTGGGGTTTGCACAGGGCAGTGATCCCAGCAGGGCAGTGAGGAGTGCCACATAACACGTGGGCACATCTCAAACAACATTCTAGAAAGAATGCCCAGGCTAGAGTGCAGTGGCACGATCACGGCTCACTGCAGCTCCCACCTCCTGCGCTCAAGAGATCCTCCCGCCTCAGCTTCCTGAGTAGCTGGGACCACAGGCGCACGCCACAACGCCCAGCTAATTTTTAAGTTTTTGTCTTGCTGTGTCACCCAGGCTGGTCTTGAACTTCTAGCCTGAAGTGATCTTCCTGCCTCAGCCTCTCAAATTGCTGGGATTACAGGCATGAGATTACAGGCCTAGAAGGATCTCCATGAACTCCAGACAGGGTCTCTGCCTCCCTCATCCTAGTGAGGTCCTCCCAACACAGAACGAGCAGGAGCTGGACAGGTGTGGCCTAAGTCCTCTCATCCCTGCGTGGTGGGAGAAGCTGTGGTCTTTTGGGAGCTCTCCCCTCCTCTCTCCCCATGTCTGGACACACTCCCCAGCGGGGCAGGAGCTGGCCCCGCCCTGCGCTCTGTGCACATGTTTCTCCCTCCCACAGCGCTCGCACAGGGCCGAGTGCCCAGAGGCCCTCGGTGAGAGCCACCCTCTGTGTGATGTCCCTTCTGGTGTGCCCCGGCCCCACACTCACCGTCGCCCTCCTTCTCGCCCTCACTCTCCTGGTCGCCTTCGTAGCCAGAGCAGCAGTCCAGGCTCCAGTCAAGGAAGCTGCCCAGCAGCGTCTCCTCCTGGCTGGACAGCTCCGCAGTGGGGGTGGTAACGAAGCTGCCCCTGTCCTCCTGGAGGCTGTTCTCCCGCTTCCTGCAAGGTGGAGAGAGCCCAGGAGACCCAGTCATGGATGGCGGCACTGGGAGGCCAGGCCCTCCACACCTGCCTCTAACACCCGCGTGCATGGGCCTGTCACCACATGCTCCCGAAGTGTCTGCTGCATAGAAAATGCTGGTGAAGCTAGAACAGGTATAAGCCTTTGAGGCAGGGCCAAACTGGAGGACAGCTCAGGCAAACTCAGGCCCCAGGTCTGGGTGTGAAGCCCAGCCCACCCGGCTCAGCTGTGGGGCATGGGCCAACCATCTGGTCCCCTGGAAACCCCTAGGACGATGCCACCTTCCAGTGTTTTGGTTTTTTTTTTTGTTTTTTTTTTTTGAGGTGGTCTTGCTCTGTCGCCCAGGCTAGAGTGCAGTGGTGTGATCTTGGCTCACTGCAACCTCCACCTCCCAGGTTCAAGTGAGTCTCCTGCCTCAGGCTCCTGAGTAGCTGGGACTACAGGTGCCCGCCATCACACCCAGCTAATTTTTGTATTTTTAGTAGAGATGGGGTTTCACCATGATGGCCAGGTTGGTCTCGAACTCCTAATGTCAGGTGATCCACCCGCCTCGGCCTCCCAAAGTGCTGGGATTACAGGCGTGAGCTACCGCGCCCGGCCCCTCTGGTGTTGATTAATAAGGTGCAGGCAGTGCTTAGCCCAGTGCCAGGCAGACTGCATGGAATGGCCTGGCCTTGGGCGGTGCCGACACCCACACCCAACTGGGGTCAAGTCTTGCTCAGGATGGGGCTGGAGGCCAGAGTGTGGGCCTGAGCCTGGGAAAAGCCGCCACACCAGCCGAGCCTTTCCACTTCCTGACCCCAGGGCCTGGTCGGGGGGGGGGGGGGTGGAGAGAGCTACCCCAGTGTCACCCGTGGGAGTCTGTCTCAGAAGACTGATGGGGCTGTGGGGGCCTCTGAGAAGCGGGTTTAACACAGGCTGAGCACAGGGCCAGGGCCAAACCCCCTCCTGGAGTAGCCATGTGTGTCTGCATGGACTTTCCTGGTGATGACCCTGGCCCCAGGGAGTCGGTGTGTGTGTGGAGTGACACAGGAGGGTCAGGTCTCCTGCCTTCTGCACAATGGAAAATGCGGTCACGCTTCTTGGGAAGGAAGCAGCAGCAGGGGCTTCGGCTGCTTCCCCAGGGCTCCACAGGAGTTTAGGTCTCCTGGCAGGAGCCCACTCCCCACACAACGCTCCTGGAGGCAGCCCTGCCTGGTTCTGTATTGACAGGAAAAACCCAGCCACCCAGTGCCTGCCCCTGGGAAGGTTACAGGTGCACATGGTGCTGAGGAGTCACAGGGCCAGCAGCACAGGGAGGGCCCTGTTCATCGGGGCCTTGCAGGATCAGTAGGAGTTCTCCAGGTGGGTGAGGTAGAAAGAGGAAGTTAACTCCAGGAGGAACAGCCAAGGTGCTGAGATAGGAGAGGCGGATAAACAGGTCCACACGGGTGGCAAGGGAAGTGATGGGGATGTGACTCAGGTCACAACTCGAGTGCCGGGAGTGACAGCAGCATCATGGAGCAGAGAAGTCCAGGACGCGCATGACAGGCACGGGCAGGGCTAGAGCCAGGCTGGGCTCCCATGTGCTCGAAACCATCTTCCTCCACAGGGAGCCCAGTCAGAGCGACAGGCAACGGCCTCTGAGGAAGGAGACCTGGAGACAGTGGAGGTTACGCAGGGGCCCGAGGCATGACTGCAGGGCTCCGTCCCAGGGTCACTGTGCTGGGATCTGCTGCTCCCCTGACAAGCCTTGGAGGCCTCTCTGTGTGAGGAAGCGCTGAGGGAACCAGGCCGGCACGAGGATGCCAGCATTGTATGGCGCAGCCAGGATGCATGGTAACTAACCGTTTGGTTCTCCGCCCTGAGGGAGAGCTGAGGAAGGCGTGGATCTCCCCTGTGCTGAGGAAAGTCGGGGGGTCAGGGCTGTCTTGTGTCACTCCTAATGCAGCACACAACTGGCTGTAGCTCAGCACCTGAGGGGAAGCCAGAGTTAGGGGGCGCAGAGGCCCCGAGGGTGAGGCTCGCCCACACCCCAGCACCCCATGAGACGCCCAGGTGGCGGGAGGGAGGCACCTCTTCCTGGCTGATTTCTCCGTAGCGCTTGTCCTCAAATCGCTGCTTCACAGCAGTCAGGGAGACTTGCCTGTAGTCCTTGGGGGCGTCATCGTGGAAGCTGGAACAGAGTCACGTGCAGTGGACATGTGAGGCACCCCCACCCCATTTTTAGACTCAGTTCACTGAAGTGAGCAATGAGAATGCAAAATGGTGCAGTCACTCTGGAATCTGACCTGGCAGTTCCCCGAATGGTTAAACTCAGTCACCAAAGGACCCAGCAATTCCTCTCTAGGTAAAGACCCAGGAAAAAGGAAAAACTATGTCCACACAGAAACCTGTACTAGAATGTTCATGGCAGGACTCTTCACAATAGGCAAAATGTCCACCAGCTGCGGGATGGATAAACACATGTGGTCCATGCAGGGGAATATTATTCAGCCATGAAAAGGAATAAAGCAGGGACACACGCCACAACATGGACAAACCCAGCACACGTTACACCGAGGGAAATCACCTAGACACAAAAGGCCACTTGTCCTATGACTCCATTTATATGGAATGTCCAGAATGGGAAAAATCCATGGACAGAAAGTAGACTACTGGGGGTCATCTAGGGCTGAGGAAGTTGGGGGGAACGGGAGGGTGACAACTGAGGGGTATGTTGTCCCTTTGGGGAAAGTGAAAATGTTGTCAATTTGATTGTTGTGATGACAAGCACAACTGTGTGAATAAATTAAAAGCCCATTAAATCATACAATAAAAGGAAGTTTAGTTTGTAAATAATGTTCTAATTTATCTGGTTTGGAAAAAAAATTAACTTCTTCAGAAGGAAGAGAATAAACGCAGCCTAGAAACAGCTTTTGGTGGCCAGTGTTGGGACGATCTGTGCTCCCCATAAGCAAAGGTGGGTGGGGCGAGACCCATGCGAACCTTTTTACTGTCACCCTCATTCCTTGCCCAGAAGGCACAGGGTCCAGGCACTGCAGGAGAAAGCAGCATGAGCAGCAGCACATGCCAAAGCCTGGGAGATGCCACCAGGTCCCCTGTGGCTGGAGCACAGCATGGGGGGAGAAACAGCAGATGGGCCAGAGAAGGCGCTGCTCAAGGGCATCGAGACCCCCAGGGAGTTCTGATCTCATCCTGGAAGCCAGACAGCGAGGGCCTGGGTGGCGTACACGGGACACGCGTGGGGTGGCTGCCACAGTGTTCCAGGAGGCCGGGCAGCTGCCACGGATAGCTCCAGTCCCCAAGCTGTGAGCGCACGAGGAAAGTGCACTGACGAGGATGCAGGGATGGAGAAGCAGTAGCGGCTGGTGGAGGCCTCAGCTGGGGCACACAAGGCTTCATGCACCACGACCCGCCAGGGCCGGAACAGGCTGTAGGCTGAATCACGCTGGCAGGGGGGTGGCAGGTCAAAGTTGAGATGTGGCCTGAATTCTGGAAGTGGTGAAGTCTCCCAGGAAAGAGTCTGAGGAGTGGCAGAAAGCCAGAATTCCCTGGCCCCTTGCCGGGGTGAGAAGGGAGACCGACACCTAGGCCACATGGCCTAGGGCGGGAAGCTGAGGCCCCAGAGGGAAGGAGGCTCAGCGTAATGCTGGCTGGAGAAAAGCCCACTCGGGCCTGGTGTGGTGCTGCCTGTGGTTTCTGCTACTCGGGAGGCTGACACAAAAGAATCCCTTGGGCCCGGGAGGTCAGGGCTGCAGTGAGCTAGGATGGTGCCCCTGCACTCCAGCCTGGGCCCCCAACTCAACAAAGGAAAAAAAAGCCCACACCACTGAGTCTGCTGGATTTGGCTGAGGAAAAGGAAGTCATGGCAGAAGCGGGGAAGGGAGAGAACAGGGAGTGGGGGTGCCGAGAGGCGGGAGGAGCAAGTCTGTGAGCACAGCTGAGGAGGGGAGAGGGAGATGGCTGGCCGGGTGCAAATTCAGCCCCACGCTTGTCCCTCTCACCCCTCACTGCCATGAGTCCACTCATGGCCCCCGGCCCTGCTGGTCTGCACTGGGCCCTGGCATGGATGCCCCCTTTGCCCTGGACTCAGATGCCCAGGTGACCACAGCTGCGCTCCCTGAAGGGAGCTGCACCCGCCCGCGCCACCTGCCCCGCGCCTGCCTGCTGTTTCTCCCGTCACGACCTGACCTCTGAACTCCCTGTCCTGACCTCTCCCCCAGCGCCTGGCCCACGGTAGGGGCTTCGTGGACTGCATGGAACAAACCAACGTGGGCTGAAGGGAAGCTGCCAGGACGAGTGAAGGGGCTCAGATGTGGCAAGGGCCGGGCCAGGCTCACCAGACAGCAGGGCGGAGGGGCCGGGGCAGGTGGAGGGAAGCCCAGTGGGGCTGAGGCAGACAGGGGGCCGCAGCCAGGCACGACGGCGCAAGGGACCCGCCCGCAGACTCCATCTTCTCAATGAGACAGAGGATAGCTCTATCCCAACGGCTGCATCGGGGCAGAAGCTGTTGTCTCAAGGGAAGGGGAGTATTTTCCCGACTGGGGGCCACGTTGTCTCCGCTGCACTATGAGCTCAGCCACTGCCAGAGCAACAGCAGCTGCAGATGATGTGGAAACCAGTGAGGGTGGCTGCTGCCAAGAAAACCCCATTCACAAAAGCAGCCAGATGCCGCCTGAGGGCCACGGTGTGCCAGCGCCTGAGCTAGATGGCAACTTGACACATGCACAAGTTACCACGGGTCAGGGAGATGCCCTCACTTTTTCTAGTATGTTCTGCTGCCTATGCAATAAGCTTGGGTTGGGAGCAGCTGCTCTCAATGTGAAAAACGTGTGAGATAAGAAAGTCCTGGAACTTTTTTTTTTGAGATGGAGTTTCACTCGTTGCCTGGGCTGGAGTGCAATGGCGCAATCTCGGCTCACCGCAACCTCTGCCTCCCAGGTTCAAATGATTCCCCTGTCTCAGCCTCCTGAGTAGCTGGGATTGCAGGTGCACGCCACCACGCCCAGCTAATGTTTTTTTTTTTTTTTTTTTTAGTAGAGACAGGGTTTTGCCATGTTGACCAGGCTGGTCTCGAACTCCTGACCTTGGTGATCTGCCCGCTTTGGCCTCCCAAAGTGCTGGGATTACAGGTGTGAGCCACCACGCCTGGCCAGTTGTTTTTAGAGACAGTCTTGCTGTCACCCAGGCTGGAGTCCAGTGACGTGATCTCAACTCACTGCAACCTCTGCCTCCTGGGTTCAAGCGATTCTCCTGCCTCAGCCTCCTGAGTAGCTGGAATTATAGGCGTGCACCACCACGCCTGGCTAATTTTTGTATTTTTAGTAGAGGTGGGGTTTCACCATGTTGGCCAGGCTGGTCTCGAACTCCTGACCTCAAATGATCTGCCCGCCTCAGCCTCCCAAAGTGCTGGGGTTACAGGAATGAGCCTCCGCGCCCGGCCAAAACTCACCACTTCTTATGAAGGCTCAAGACGCAAGGAATGAGGTCTTCATAGGAGAATCCAGTGAGGTCCCACAGCTGAGTGGTCCAGGGCTGTGCTGGGGAGGAAAACAGGCCGGGGTGGAGGGGATGGAGGGGACGGAGGGGCCGTGGTGACAGCCGCCTGACCACTCCCACTCTATAGCTCTGTGGGCTCTGCTGTGGAGTTTCTTGGAGCTCAGGGTTGCGATCCTTTTAAAATAGTTTTGAAAAAAACCCATACGTAGGGTGTGCAGGCTCACAGTCAGAAATCTGGGACATACTGAAGCTAGGAGCCGTGCTGTATCTCACCCCCCAAGAAGTAACCAGCACAAACGGATACTGGACTCTTTTCCTCCCCACAGCCTCCTCCTATGTGAGCACCTTCCCCGACACAGGCATCCCTGGGAAGGGCCACTACTTACTCTGCCCATGCGTCAGTCTGGCCAGGAGCAGGGCTGCGGCAGCCAGGCGGGCTGGGGCGTAGGTGGACAGGCTGGTGTGCAGCAGGGAGAGCTCGCAGAGGAAGCTGCACAGGTGCTGGGTTCTCAGCTCCACAGGGACTAGCGTCAGCAGGACCTCCTTGTAATCCACCACAGTGGGGACCTAGACAGCCGGGACGGGGTGTGGGCTCTCAGCGCTCGGGGGCTCCTTGGTGCAGTGCTGCATGCAAGCCCAGCGCAGGGTCTGGCCCGGATGATGTTCACGCCAATGCTGCACGCACAGCGCACCAGCGCAGGTGGCAACACAGGTGGTGACGTGGTGTAACCGTGGCCTCCTGCTCCATGGCTTTGGGCACAGCAGAGACAGCTGCCCTCTGAGTCCATGAGGCCCTCCCACGGCAGGAAAGCTGAATGCCCACCCCCACCCTCCAGCACGCGACAACTAGGATTAATAAGGAAAATGGAACCACTGCTTACTCGAATCTTCCCTTCCAAGGCGGAGACGATCTCGCCCATCATTCTCACCAGGTCCTCGTACTTGTACGTGTTGTCCGTGAGCCATACGGCCTCCCGGATGGTCAGGATCTCTTTACTGATGAACCTGCAACGCAGAGAAGGGGTCTCAGGGCGGAGCTCACTTCCTGGGGCAGGGGTGGGGCAGAGGGACCCAAGGCTTTAGGAGGCCTCAAGGTAGGGAAGGAGCCATGGCTTTGGGCTTTGGTGACAAACAGAGGCTTCATAATGGAGCCAACTGCCTGTGGCTGACAAGGGGCATTTAAAAAAGGGGAGGCCCAGGCAGGAGGACAGCTCAGCCAGGAGTTCGAGACCACCCTGGGCAACAAAGCAAGACCCTATCTCTTCAAAAAGTTAAAAAATAAAAAATTAGCAGAGCATGGTGGCATGTGCCTATAGTCTCAGTTACTTGGGAGGCTGAGGTGGGAGGATTGCTTAAGCCCAGGAAGTTGAGGCTGCAGTGAGCTTTGATTACAACACTGCATTCCAACCTGGGTGACAGAGCAAGACCCTGTCTCAAAAAATCATCATCATCATCATCATAAGGGGGAGGTCAGAAAGTGCTGGAAAGAGGGATGAGAGCCACAAGGCAGACAGAAAGCAGCAGGGCTGTTAGGCAGACTCACAAATGTCTGCAAAAGGCCCAAGTGCCATGAGCATTCAGTTTGCTAAAAGACACCAAGGACAGAGATTTGCCTGTCACGTGACAGCTCTATCAGTGGGGTAGAAATGTTACAGACCCAGAAGGTGGGTGAGCCACCAGATCTAGGAATTGGAGGCAAAGGGTCCAAGGGTTGTTGGAAAGTCTGTGCCCGGCACTGTGTGGCTGCAGGAATCCTGACTGTCCCCAGGCAGTGGTCACCCTGTTCTCTGCTGTCAACCAGCACCAACTATCAGGGAACACGCTGCTCCAGCAGCCCCCCGCAAGGCACCTTCCCCCTGGACTGAGGCCAAGTCCCTTGGCTGCTTTGTCCTAGGGACTCTGCAGGTTGCATGTGTCATTCACTTGACCAAGAGGACAAGAGGCACGGGGACTATGCCTGCCAGCACGGGGGCTGCAGACGCCAAAAAGACGAGATATCAGTGGCCAACGAGAGTCCACTGTGGGGTGTGAGGTGGCTGGTGGGGGCAGGGCACCTCTGAGAGCAGAAGTTGGGGGCAGCTCAGCCTTTAAAACCTTTTTTTTTTGAGACAGAGTTTCCCTCTGTCACCCAGGCTGGATTAGTGCAGTGGCACTATCTCGGCTCACTGCAACCTCCACCTCCCAGGTTCAAGTGATTTTCATGCCTCAGCCTCCCAAGTAGATGGGACCACAGGCGCCCACTACCACGTCTGGCTAATTTTGTTTGTATTTTTATTTTATTTTATTTTTTTGAGACAGAGTCTTGCCCCATTGCTCAGGCTGGAGTGCAATGGTGTAATCTTGGCTCACTGCAACCTCTGCCTCCCGGGTTCAAGCAATTCTCCTGCCTCAGCCTCCTGAGTAGCTGGGATTATAGGCATGCACCACCACGCCCAGCTAATTTTTTGTATCTTTAGTAGAGACAGGGTTTCACCATGTTGCCCAGGCTGGTCTTGAACTCCTGACCTCACGATCCGCCCACATCGGCCTCCCAAAGTGCTGGGATTAGAGGCGTGAGCCACCGTGCCTGGTCTCCAGCTTTATAAAAAAAAAAAAAAAAAAGGATAATAAGGCAGAGTTGATTTGAGGGAGCTGTAGTGATAGTTATATGGACCACTGCAATCAGGGCTTGTGGTTGGGGAAGAAATTGGACTCAGCTCCCTGAAACATTTTTAGCAGTTATTCTCTCACTGCCAGCTGGTTTGCGGCCCAGGAGCTTTGTCGTAGGTTGCAGTGATGGATGTGCGGTCAGTTCCAGGGAGGCGGCCGCCCGACCTCCTCAGTCGTCTCTGGTCGGAAGACCTGGGACGCTGGATTCAGGCCCAAGAGCACATCTGAAGACAGCTCTGGATGCTTGTGGCAGGGTTTGCTCCCTCCTTCCATGGGAATGACACTGCATCGAGCTGGCACACGCAGGCCCAAAGAGACTACACCTCCCAGTTCCCATCTGGTGAGACATGGCCACAAGACTAAGCTCAGTGCAAAGGTGAATGTGGCAGGTACAGGTGTCACAGGGACAAGGGCAGCACCCTAGTTGGTGGCAGAGATTAAGATGGGAGATGGGGCTCCTCTGCTTCCTCGTGAAACAAAAAACATCCCAATGACCTGAGCCTGGACCCTCTGCCTCTGGGTTACCTGTGCAAGAGAGAAAGAAGTCTCTGTAGCTTACACATATGCTGTGTGCAGCCAAGCCTATCCTCACCTACCAGGCTCTACAGAGGAGTCAGTCTGGAAAGCACTTCCTCGGGAAATGCAGACCACGTTGGGGACAGCTGGTTTAGGAAATGCAAAACGTATTGTGAGAATCATTTCCACGTTATTTCCAAAGGCGGAACTAGGGGATCCAGCATTAGTTAAAGGAAAGCAGTGGTCTGATTTGAAAAGGACCGCTGCTGTGTAAGGACGTACCCTGCTGCTGAGAGACACCCACGTAGCTGGAGTGGGCTCTGCAGGGCACCAGTGGGGGACGAAAAACTCTAACTCCAAGAGTGTAGGAAACTCTGGCAACAGAGTCTAGAACCTGACTTCAGAGAAGGGCAGCCAACTGCCACCCTCCCTGATCAGGCATCCTGCTGCCCTCAGGAGCCAGGGGACAGGGCGGTCCAGCCTGTGCCTGCCAGAGTGAGGCCACACTTTGGGTCCTGAGACCGCATGCCAGGACGAATTGCCTGGATGCAGGCACCCCACACAGCAGCCCCCACACACCAAGGGCTGTTCTGCCACCCCTGCCTGCAGAGGGCCCTCAGCTTGGCACTCCATGTCTGACCGGGTGGGATACTCATGGCTCATGAGTCAAGAACCAGTGAGGGCCAGGCGCAGTGGCTCATGCCTGTAATCCCAGCACTTTGGGAGGTCGAGGCGGGCGGATCATTTGAAATCAAGAGTTTGAGACCAGCCTGACCAACATGGTGAAACCCCGTCTCTACTAAAAATACAAAAAAATTAGGTGGGCATGGTGGCGCACGTCTGCAGTCCCAGCTACTCTGGAGGCTGAGGCAGAACCTGGGAGGCGGAGGTTGCAGTGAGCCGAGATTGCACCCCTGCACTCCAGCCTGGGTGACAGAGCAAGACTTGATCTCAACAAAAAAAAAAAAAAAAAAAAAAACCAATGAGGAGCACATGAAGGGCAGGTGACCCTGAACCCAGGAAGGGCCAGCACGTCCCTGCCAGCTGGGCCAAGGGGGCTTCTCACCGGGTGCAGATGACCATGCAGGCGATGCCCAGCAGCTGGAGCCTGTACCGCGGCACCAGCCTCCTCCGCAGGTACCGGTCCACGCACTCCACGGTCAGGTGCAGGCACAGGCTTGTGAAATCCTTCATGGTGGCAACTTCCACCAGCCAGTCGATCAGAATGTACCTGTGGGCAGAGCAGCACGTGGGAACTGGTGGGGGCGTTCTCCGTGTGTTCCTGTCTGCAATTTCAACCCCACCTGTTGGGCCCGACCAAATAACCTGGCTAGCTCTGGAATCATGGGTTTACCCTGGAACCCAGGCTGGAGAGGCCATGTCACAGGAAGCCCGGGAGGCCCCGTGGGTCCCAGCCCCTAAGCAGGCCCCACATCCTTCGACTGTTCCTGGTGCTCCCAAACACAAGCGCTTTGAGACCTCGACCTGGCGCAAAGTGAAAAGTCAGCCCACAGCCGTTGATCTGCCCGCAGTGGATGAACCCTGACCCTCGGGGCATGCAGGTAGCGGGAGAAGGTGGACAGTTGCAAGGGAATGCCACAGGATGCCCCAATATGATAAATGCCTTTCTGAATAGTGTGGAGACACTTGTCTTTTTTTGAAACAGTTTCGCTCTATCACCCAGATTGGAGTTCAGTGGCGTAATCTCAGCTTACTACAAACTCCGCCTCCCGGGTTCAAGCGATTCTCCTGCCTCAGCCTCCCCAGTAGCTGGGATTACAAGCACACACTGCCACGCCTAGCTAATTTTTGTATTTTTTTTTTTTGAGACGGAGTCTCGGTCTGTCACCCAGGCTGGAGTGCAGTGGCACAATCTCAGCTCACTGCAACCTGCACCTCCCGGGTTCAAGTGATTCTCCTGCCTCAGCCTCCTGGGTAGCTGGGATTACAGGCACGTGCCACCACACCCAGCTAATTTTTTGTATTTTTAGTAGAGGTGGGGTTTCACCGTATTTGCCAGGATGGTCTCAATCTTCTGACCTCGTGATCCACCCGCCTTGGCCTCCCAAAGTGCTGGGATTACAGATGGGAGCCACTGCGCCCAGCCTAATTTTTGTATTTTTGGTAGAGACAGGGTTTCACCATGATGGCCAGGCTGGCCTCGAACTCCTGACCTCAGGTGATCTGCTCGCCTCCACTACCCAAAGTGCAGGGATGACAGGTGTAAGCCACTGCGCCCGGCTGTAGACGCTTGTCTTAGAGCAGAGGGGTCAGAGTGAACAGAAAGCGAGAGAGTGGGAGGAAGTGTGATTCTGCTAGACAGGCAACGCAGGTGCCAGGCGTCAGCCCAGACACAATCATCTTCAGAGGTGGAGGGGAGGAGAGGAAGATGGGCCGAGGCGTGAAAAGAAGGACAGAGGAGGAGCAGATCAGCCTCTATTTCCTCCCAGAACAGAGAACATGCAAGAGCCAGGTGTTTAAGGTTTAAACTGGCCTCTACTGTGAACAGACTACAAAGCTTACTCAAAGCAGATGGATTTAACACGCTTAATGATCTGATTTCTAAAAACAACCACTGGGCCAGGCATGGTGGCTCATGCCTATAATCCCAGCACTTTGGGAGGCCAAGGAGGGCAGATCATCTGAGGTCAGGAGTTCAAGAGCAGCCTGGCCAATATGGTGAAACCCTGTCTCTACCAAAAAAACCAAAAATTAAGTAGGCATGGTGGTGCGTACCTGTAGTCCCAGCCACTTGGGAGGCTGAGGTGGGAGAATCGCTTGAACCCAGGAGGCAGAGACTGCAGTGAGCTGAGATCACACCACTACGCTCCAGTCTGGGCAACAGGGTGAGACTCCGTCTCAAAAAAAAAAAAAAAATTAAATTAAAAAAATAAAAATACAAACAGGGCTGGGCACAGTGGCTCACGCGGTCAGGAGTTCAAAACCAGCCTGACCAAGATGGTGAAACCCCGTCTCTACTAAAAATACAAAAATCAGCCAGGCGCAGTGGCAGGCACCTGTAATCCCAGCTACTCGGGAGGCTGAGGCAAGAGAATCGCTTGAACCCATGGGGGCAGAGGTTGCGGTGAGCCGAGATCGTGCCACTGGACTCCAGCCTGGGTGACAGAA
Source organism: Pongo pygmaeus (assembly GCF_028885625.2). Lineage (NCBI taxonomy): Eukaryota > Metazoa > Chordata > Mammalia > Primates > Hominidae > Pongo > Pongo pygmaeus. The sequence continues at coordinate 2,609,374 of NC_072391.2, read as the reverse complement.
TGAGACTCTGTCCAAAAATGAAATAAAATAAATTAAAAAAATAAAAATAGGCCAGGCAGGGTGGCTCACGCCTGTAATCCTAGCACTTTGGGAGGCCGAGGTGGGCGGATCACGAGGTCAGGAGATCGAGACCATCACGGATAACACAGTGAAACCCCGTCTCTACTAAAAATACAAAAAAATAGCCGGGCATGGTGGCAGACGCCTGTAGTCCCAGCTACTCGGGAGGCTGAGGCAGGAGAATGGCATGAACCGGGGAGGCAGAGCTTGCAGTGAGCCAAGATCGCGCCACTGCACTCTAGCCTGGGCGACAGAGCGAGACTCCGTCTCAAAATAAATAAATAAATAAATAAAAACAGACCACTGAATTGCATACTTTAAAATGGGGAATGCACCTTCGCTTTATATCAGATGCTGCATCTCTCTGGTAAATAAATTAAAAAAAAATGCCCATACACATAAAATGAATATCAACAAACCAAAAAAAGAGAGCAGACCAAGAAGGTTAGAAGGTGTTATCAGCACATTTCTTCCAACAGAAAGAGGGAAGGGGACTGCATCACCACACGGGCAGCACAGGACTCAACAGCACTACAGCTTGGTGCCATTTTTTAAAAAGATTTTCTTTTTTTTTTTTTTGAGGAGAGTGTCTTGCTCTGTGTCCCAGGCTGGAGTGCAGTGGCACCATCACAGCTCACTGCAGCGTTGAACTCCTGGCCTCAAGTGATCCTGCCACCTTGGCCTTCCAAAGTGCTGAGATTATAGGTATGAGGCACAGCGCCTGGCCAGTGTCATTTAATATAGGGGAAAGGGGTGCTACATCCCTAAGCCTGTGTATCAGTACGCATGTGTGAATGCGTGTGTGTTTGTCAGAAAGGGACATCAGGCCTCTCCGGAGAAGGGATGATAATTCTTTTTTTTTTTTTTTTTTCATAGAGATGGGGTTGGTCTCAGACTGTTGGGCTTAAGCGATCCTCCCTCCTCAGTGTCCCAAAGTGCTAGGATTGGCCAGGCATGGTGGCTCATGACTATAATCCCAGCACTCTGGGAGGCTGAGGTGGGCAGATCACTTGAGGTCAGGAGTTCGAGACCAGCCTCGTCAAAATGGTGAAACCCTGTCTCTACTAAAAATACAAAAATTAGTCAGATGTCATGACACATGGCTGTAATCCCAGCTAATCAAAAGGCTGAGGCAGGAGAATCATTGGAACCTGGGAGGTGGAGGTTGCAGTGAGCCAAGATCACACCCTCTCTGTGATTCGGTGGTCAGCATGGCAGCTGCCCCGGACGGCAGGGCTCCCAAGGGCCACTGAGTTTCACATGACATGTTGATGCTTGCAAAGACTGGCCATAAAGAAGAGGCTGTGTCTCAGCTTTGGGAATTGGGAATATGAATCTCATCATCTCAGAAAGATGTTTAAGATGTTCAATGGAGGCTGCGAGCGGCAGCTCACACCTGTAATCTCAGCACTTTGGGAGGCCAAGGTGGGCAGATTGCTTGAGGCCAGGAGTTTGAGACCAGCCTGGCCAACATGGCAAAACCCCATCTCTACAAAATATACAAAAATTAGCCAGGTGTGGTGCCTGTAGTCCTACTTGGGGGACTGAGGCAGGAGAAAGGCTTGAGCCCAGGAGGCGGAGGCTACAGCGAGCCGAGATCACACCACTGCACTCCACCCTGGGTGACAGACAGCCTATCTCAAAAAAAAAAAAAAAGATGTTCAACGTGTTCTGTGGCTTAAAAAAGATCACTGCACCGTGGGAGGCTGGGGCAGGAGGGTCGCTTGAGCCCAGGAGTTCAAGACTAGCCTGGGCAACACAGTGATACCCTGTCTCTACTAAAAATACAACAATTAGCTGTGCGTGATGGTGTGCATCTGTAGTCCCAGCTACTCAGGAGGGTAAGGTGGGAGGATCACTTGAGCTTGGGAGGCGGAGGCTGCAGTGAGCTGAAATCATGCCACTGCACTCTGGCCTGGGTGACAGAGCCAGACCCTGTCTCAAAAAAAAAAGGTGGCTGGGCGTGGTGGCTCACACCTGTAATCCCAGCACTTTGGGAGGCTGAGGCGGGCGGATCACAAGATCGGGAGATCAAGACCATCCTGGCTAACATGGTGAAACCCCATCTCTACTAAAAATACAAAAAATTAGCCAGGTGTGGTGGTGGGTGCCTGTTAGTCCCAGCTACTCGGAAGGCTGAGGCAGCAGAATTGCTTGAACCCAGGAGGCGGAGATTGCAGTGAGCTGAGATCACACCACTGCACTCCAGCCTGGGCGACAGAGAGAGACTCCATTTCAAAAAAAAGGGTGATAAGGGAACTCTATGCCGCCGTGTCACAGGTAACTGGCGTTAAGAGGAAAGGGTTCCCTTCCCCTGGAGGCTGGCTGCCGCACCGCTCTGATTAGAAGTCCCGGCCTGAATGCCTCACCTCATTGTGTCATTGAGTCCCTTCTGCACGGAGAAGACTTGCTGTTTACTGACAGCCTGGGAAGCCTGAAATAGCTGGCAGACGATCTCATTGGAAGCTCTCACCTCCAGTCCAAGCTGGTTTGCATTTGCACAGGCTTTGGCTAAAGACAGCTGAGGAAGAAAAGACAAACATGAGCGTGAGGCAGCAGCCGTGTTGCAGTTTTCCATTTCTGAAGCAAAGGGCCATTCAGGCAGCAAATGCATGTGGACACACTGCCCTACTTAACTTAAACCTTCGCAAGCTTCGGGAACGAGGATGGCTCAGGTTTTAATTATTATTCTTTTTTGAATAAGTAATAGATGACATGAGAAAAGATATATAATGAAATGTCAGTGGCCTTTCCACCGTGGCTCAGGTCTCAGTTTCTTACATGGTTAATGCCTGGCGCAGCTGTGTTAAGTCTCTGGCCACATGCCCCAGTGCTCTCCGAAAGGCTTCTGCCAATGTTTACACCCAGGAATAGGAGCACCTGCTTCATCACAGCTTCATACCAGCAAACACTGTGATTATTAAAAACAGCTATTTTCAGAAGTTACCAGCTAGCCACTCAAAAACAGATATATATATATATATATATAAAATTAAGGGCCGGGCGCAGTGGCTCAAGCCTGTAATCCCAGCACTTTGGGAGGCTGAGGCAGGCAGATCACGAAGTCAGGAGATCCAGACCATCCTGGCTAACATGGTGAAACCCTGTCTCTACTAAAAATACAAAAAAATTAGCCGGGCGTGGTGGTGCAATGCCTGTAGTCCCAGCTACTTGGGAGGCTGAGGCACGAGAATGGCATGAACCCGGGAGGCGGAGCTTGTGGTGAGCTGAGACTGTGCCACTGCGCTCCAGCCTGGGCGACAGAACAAGACTCTGTCAAAAAAAAAAAAAAGAAAAAAAAAAAAAAAATATATATATATATATAAAATTTGCTAATATCATGAGCCCAAAATATCTCATTTAAAAGTGCACTCTTATGACTAGTAGTAAGGTTGAACATTCCAATTTCTAACCACTTGAGTTTATTTCCTATTTTTATTTATTTATTATTAATTTTCTTTTGGCCAGGTGCGGTGGCTCACTCCTGTAATCCCAACACTTTGGGAGGCCGAGGAGGGCAGATTACTTGAGGTCAGGAGTTTTAGACCAGCCTGGCAAACATGGTGAAACCCTGCCTCTACTAAAAATACAAAAATTACCTGGGTGTGGTGGCAGGCGCCTATAGTCCCAGCTACTCAGAAGGCTTGAACTCAGGTGTCAGAGGTTGCAGTGAGCTGAGATCGCACCACTGTGCCCTAGCCTGGGCAACAGAGAGAGAACTCCTGGCTTCAAGTGATCCTCCTGCCTCAGCCTCCCAAAGTGTTGGGATTATAAATGTGAGCCACTGTGCTTGGCCGTATTTCCTCTTTTTTGACAACTGAGGCCCCTTGAACTTCCACCAGAGTCTTCCTATTCTTATTGATTACTCTGAGTTTCCAACAGAACTACATTGTTGCATTTCTTGTAAACAATTTTTTTGTTGAGATAGGGTCTCCCTCTGTAGCCCAGGCTGAAGTGCAGTGTTGCGATCATGGCTGTCTGCAGCTTTGACCTCCCAGGCTCAAGTGATCCTCCTGCCTCAGCCTCCTGAGTAGCTGGACTACAAGGCACACGCCACCACATCCAGCTAATTTTTTTTTTTTTTTTTTTGAGATGGAGTATCGCTCTGTTGCCAGGCTGGAGTGCAGTGGCACAATCTCGGCTCACTGTAACTTCCTCCTCCTGGGTTCAAGCAATTCTCCTACCTCAGCCTCCCGAGTAGTTAGGACTCTAGGCATGTGCCACCAGGCCCAGCTAATTTTTTTTGTATTTTTAGTAAAGACGGGCTTTCACCACGTTGGCCAGGGTGGTCTCGATCTCTTGACCTCGTGATCCGCCCGCCTCAGCCTCCCAAAGTGCTGGGATTACAGGCACGAGCCACTTGCACCCAGTCCATCCAGCTAATTTTAAAATTTTTTGTCGAGATGGGGTCTCACTATGTCGCCAGGGCTGGTCTTGAACTCCTGGGCTCAAGCGATCCTCCCAACTCAACATCCTAAAGTGCTGGGATTGCAGGCGTGAGCCATGATGCCTGGCCTTCTTGTAAATCTGTTGACTGGCTTTTTGGATGTGAACACCACAATGTGCTATGACACCTCGGGCTGGGCCATTATCAATTTGTAATTTCGTCCCTAGCATTTGAGCACAGATCACTCTGCCACCCACTTGGTGGGGTGACAAGAACAAGCTTCTATCCATTTGGTAAATAGGGGCTTTCTTTGATTTGTCCTGACAACTTTTTTTTACTTCAGACAGAGTCTTACTCTGTCGCCCAGGCTGGAGTGTAGTGATACTGCAACCTCTGCCTCCCAGGTTCAAGCGATTCTCCTGCCTCAACCTCCTGAGTATCAGGCGCCTGCCACCATGCCCAGCTAATTTTTGTATTTTTAGTAGAGACGGTTTCACCATGTCGGCCAGGCTGGTTTCGAACTCCTGACCTCAGGTCATCTGCCCACCTTGGCCTCCCAGAATGCTGGGATTTCAGATGTGAGCCACCGCACCTGGCCCTAACAACTTAATTTATAGCTGTGAGGGGAGAGTCTACCAATGCTTGATTTCCTCCCTCTAGCCCTGGATGACTTGGTGACCAGGTGACATAACAAGCAAGGTGCTAACAGGAAGAGGAAGCAGGAAGGGACTCTACACGCCCCTCTGCTCTCAAGCAGCCTCAAGTTTTGTTATCAAGATCAGTTCTACCTATGGGACAACTTTCAAGAATGGCACAAATTTTGACAGCAGCTATAGCTCACAAGCATTTGAAAATTAAGAGGTTGGCTGGCTGAGAGGCAAGGGTGGATGGGCAGAGATGAATAACGCATTTCCCAGCTCTTATCACTGTGTACCTGTCCTTTAAGACCAGTTCCAGTGCTGAACCGATCTTAGGGTGTCCCTCAATCCCGGCCTCCCATGTGGGAGCCCAGATGGTCCTGCTCCAAGGCTGGAGGGAGAAAGGCCAGCTCCCCACTTCATCCCAGCCCCGCACCTCACCTGCGCTTCCCAGCAGCCTTTGGCAGCGTAGTCCCTGAGTTTCCGGAAACTGTGGAGGCATCGCCCAGGATCTGACACCTGTTAACGGGAGAAGACCACCGAGACTTTATACAACTGTGTCTCGGGAGGAACTCAGAATCAAGACCCAGAAGGGCCGACACTACCCTAACTTCCCACCTCTTCTCTCTCAAATGGTGGGAGTCATTTTTGGGGGTGCCAAGAGTAGCCGACTGATCAGTGCCTCCCGGAGGCTGAGAGACCGGGAGCAGCAAGAGCGACCTCCCTTTTGCGGACAGAACTGCATCCAAGGACCAGCATCAACTACGCCTTTGTCCAGCGTAACTCCCCCCAACCCAGAGCAGGCTCCACTCACATCTGTCCTCCTGTCGCTTTCCCAGAGGAGGTAGGAGCTGGCCAGACATCCCTGATGAGCAGCCTCCTCAAACAAGTCATGGGCCTGCTGCTGCTTCTCTTCATCCTAGAATAAATCCCAGCAGAGTTCATTCTTCCCTTATTCTCTTTTTTATTTTTATTTTTTGAGACAGTTTCACTCGTCGCCCAGGTTGGAGTGCAATGGCGCCATCTTGGCTCACTGCAACCTCCGCCTCCTGGGTTCAACCAATTCTCCTGCCTCAGCCTCCTGAGTAGCTGGGATTACAGGAGCCCACCATCATGCCCGGCTAATTTTTGTATTTTTAGTAGGGACAAGGTTTCACCATGTTGGCCAGGCTGGTCTCAAAATCCTGGCCTCAGGTGATCCACCCACCTCGGTCTCCCAAAGTGCTGGGATTACAGGCATGAGCCACTGTGCCTGGCTGGTTTTTTTGTTGTTGTTGAGGCAGAGTCTCCCTCTGTCACCCAGGCCAAAGTATAGTGGCACGATCTTGGCTAACTAAAACCTCAGCTTCCCGGGTTCAAGCAACTCTCATGCCTCAGCCTCCCAAGTAGCTAGGATTACAGGTGCCCACCACCACGCCCGGCTAATTTTTGTGTTTTTCAGTAAAGACGTGGTTTCAACACATTGGCCAGGTTGGTCTCAAACTCCTGACCTCAGGTGATCCCCCCGCCTCGGCCTCCCAAGGTGCTGGGATTACAGGCATGCGCCACCATGACCGGCCCTTATTCTTTACTTGATGTTCAGTCACTCTACTCACCATCTTCCTCCTTTTCCATACTTTTTTTTTTTTTCTGAGACTGAGTCTCACTCTGTTTCCAGGCTGGAATGCAGTGGTGCAATCTCGGCTCACTGCAACCTCCGCTTCCCAGGTTCAAGCAATTCTCCCTGCCTCAGCCTCCTGAGTAGCTGGGATTATAGGCACCTGCCACCACGCCCAGCTAATTTTTGTGTTTTTTAGTAGAGACGTGGTTTTACCATTTTGGCCAGGCTGGTCTCGAACTCCTGACCTCAGGTGATCCACTCACTTTGGCCTCCTAAAGTGCTGGGATTACAGGCATGAGCCACCGTGCCCGGCCCCTATACTCTTAAGTGGTAACACACGTTGCTCTGAGCTTTAATAAAATGCGTTATCTAATTCATAGCAGAAATGACTTCTCTACAGAGACACCACTCCAAAGCCAGAGAGGAACATGAACTCAAGAGCTCCTGGCCACAAAAGCCCTGCTCTCTTCCTGGAAGGGTTTACATTTGGGCTGGGCCTGCGGGATCCCTGGTTCAGCTCTGCACCACCAAAGGCCTGCCCTTCTCAACTGCTGCCAAAGGAACTGCCCTCAACTGCCAGGAGAGTGGTGGTGGCCCTTAGTGGTGGCTCTCAAGGCTTCTCCTCAGTGTCCCTCTCTGATGCGTTTGCCAGCCCTGTCACTAGAAGCAACCATGTTCCCTCAATTTGCTGCAAAGGGGGTTTACGGATCACAAAGCCCATTAGGACTTCAAGAGCAGAGAGGTCCATGTGAGCAGGAGAGGCCCACCAGGAGCAGGGCCAGCAGACGAGCGAGCATGGAGGTTCGATGCCTCCTTGAGATCTGCTCTGCAGTTCTCACTGTCCCCCACTCCCCCGCCAGGCAGGTCATGGAGCCAGGATCGGAGCCCGTGGCCAGGCCCACATGTGCCCCCTGGCTTCTCCAGCTAGGCCTTTCTGGGCAAGGCTTGCCTTTTGTTTTGGGCCTTGGACACCCCCTCTGCTGCTTTTCACTTCCAGGATCTTGGCTAGGGATGTATCAAACACAAAGTCCCAGTACAGAGAACAATTTGACTCACCTCGAACAGACTCAGCACTCTGCCCAAGCAGTGCAATATGGATGCTTTGTGAGTCTTTAAAAAAAGGAGAAAGAAGTGTGATTTCCAGCAGAGAGAACTGTCCGGGGGCCACCGCTCCCTTGTCTGTGTTTGGGTCCCAAGCCCATGGCCCTGCTCTCTGGCCCTCCCTCCCCCGCAGAGGGCCACTCCCAGATTTCAGTCTTTTTTTTTTAAATGGAAACAGGGTCTCGCTCTGTCACCCAGGCTGGAGTGCATTGGCGTAGTCACAGCTCATTGCAAGCTCAATCTCCCAGGCTCAAGCGATCCTCCCACCTCAGCCTCCTGAGTAGCTGGGACTGTAGGTATGCACCACCACCCCTGGCTAAGTTTTTTGTATTTTTTGTAGAGACGAGGTTTCATCATGTTGCCCAGACTGGCCTCGAACTCCTGGCCACAAGCAATTCTCCGGCCTCAGTCTCCCAAAGTGCTAGGATGACAGGCGTGAGCCACCGCACCTGGCCGGATTTGTGTCTTGAGCTCCAACTGCCCCATGCAGCCTCAGCCCCATGTTTCCAGCTGTCAGCACGTGTACCCAGAATTCCACAGCCCACCCTGGCTCTCAGGCTTCCTCCTCTGTGCCAGCTAATTTCCAGATGCGTTCCCCATATCTGCACTCTCAGTTTTCTGCACCTTCACTTCCCTTAGGCTCCTGACTTTCCAGGGTCCAGGATCTACCCTTGGGGTCCTCCTGTGTCCTGGGACCCTGCAGGTGGCCTCGCTGGTGCTGCCCCTCACCCAGACTCACCCTCTGCAGCTGGCACTCTGCCCTGAGGCTCTCGTGAACCACGGCCTTGCAGCAGCTTCCGCTCACCGACCACGGAGGGCGGATGAAGAGCCAGATGAAAGGCGCGGCTCCCACATTCAGCCGCTCAGCGAGACTGAAGAAGCGAGAGGCCTTCAGGCCATTCACTTCTGCACGGGCCTCATCAGACACAGACACTGTGGGGACAGACAGGACAGAGCCTAGGGATGTCTCTTAGGGACGGAATGTGGAAAGCTCTCCATGGTCTTGGTGGAAAGTGTAATGCCTGAAGCCCACCAAAATGCAAAGCAGCTAGTGTTTCAGGAGAGAAGAGCCCTCCAGGATGGGGGCACCTGTCTTTTCTCCCCCTACTTCGTTAATGTCTAGAACAGGTGGGTCATTGTGATCAATGACCCTGTTGTGGTCCTCCCGGAAGCCTGGATTCTGAAGGTCAGGGGAAGGAGATCCCGCGACACTTCATGTCCCACCCTCCCTCCAGCTGGGAACCACCACCTGACCCCTGGTAATGGGTCCAGGGCAGGGGTGGGGGTTCTTTTTGGGACGAGGAGAATATTCTAAAATTAGACAGTGGCAGTGGCTGCACAACCCTGTGAATATACTAAAAAAACCACAGAACTGCATGCTTTAGATGGGTGAACTGTATGGTGTGTGGATTTTGTCTGGGAACTGCTCTCTGATGGGAGGGTAGGGGTAGGACCTCAGCTCCCCTGATTCTGGAGGAGGGTGTTGCTCATGGTCCCTGTCAGTCACCACAATTCTGCTAGCTGGCCAAGGGTAGGGACTCTCTCCCAGCAAGACACCAGATCGTTCAGAAGTAGAAATGTGGGAGGCTATATCCCAGTCTTTATTTGTTTTGAGAGCTGGGACAGATCGTGGGCTCGTTCCTTGGGGTGCTGGGCAGATAAGCAGTAACTGGTAGAAGAAAAGGCTGCGCAAGTTTCTTTCAAGGAGCACCTGGCCTCTGGGGATGAAGGGATGCAGGCACCAGGCCAGCTCTAACCTGCCTGTACCTGCTTCCCGTTTAGAAGCTTGGCTCTGTGTTACAGGGCACGCTGAACTCTGTCTCAAGAGTTCTAAGAGGATGGCCGAGGAGAGGGCCAGCATCCACAGGCAGGTCTGCGTGCCCACGGTGCAGAGGGCGGGAGCCCGAACAGCCCCCATGCTGAGGCTCTGGCTCAGTCACTCTTTGCCAACTGAAATTAAAGGGTTTGCTAAAACAAGAGGTGACTCTCATAACCTACAAAGTCAGAGTATCATTAGCAGGTCCCTCAGCAGGGTACATCTGGGCACGAGCTCCTGAGAGGGAATGGGGAGGCACGCCATTGGATAGAGCAAGGACAGCGACTGAACTGCTAACACGGGGACCACCTCTTCATAGGGCCAAAGGCTCACGCTTATCTAAAGCGCCAACATGCAGGTGGGGTGAGGACTTACGGCCTTCATTGTAGAGGTAGGCTATGCCCAGCTTCACAGCAGCTTCGAAATTCCCCTTTTCGGCAGCCCTGAAACATTAAGAACATAAAACATCACAATATTTTATGCCACAAAGGTTATGAAGTACCACAGCACTTGAAGAAGTCAGAATACTTGTTCCCCGAATCGAATATATATATACATATATATGTGTGTGCATATATATATATCTCTATCTATCTATCTGAGACAGGGTCTTGCTCTGTTGCCCAGGCTGGAGTGCAGTGGTGCGATCACAGCTCACTGCAGCCTCAACCTCCTGGGCTTAAGTCATTCTCACACCCCGCCCTCCCAAGTAGCTAGGACCATAGGCATGTGCCACCACGCTCAGCTAGTCAAAAAAAAAATGTTCTTTTCTAGAGACAGGGTCTTGCTATGTTGCCCAGGCTAGTCTTAAATTCCAGACCCAAGCGATCCTCCTGCCTCGGTCTTACAAAGTGCTGGGATTATAGGTTTGAGCCATCATGCCTGGCCCTAGAACATTTCTTTTTTTTTTCTTTTCTTTTTTTTTTTTTTTGAGATGGAGTCTGCTCTGTCGCCCAGGCTGGAGCGCAGTGGTGCAATCTCGGCTCACTGCAAGCTCCGCCTCCCAGGTTCACGCCATTCTCCTGCCTCAACCTCCCGAGTAGCTGGGATGACAGGCGCCCGCCACCACGCCCAGCCGAACATTTGTTAATATCTTGTAGTGAAATATGAATTATCCATTACATGCTACGAGATGAACCTTGAAAACATCAGGGTCTGTGAAAGAAGCCAGCCACAGAAGACTACGTGTTGCATGATTCCATGTGAAATCCTCACAAAAGGCAAATCCAGAGAGACAGAAAATCAATTAGGGGTTGTCTAGAGTTTCCAGGATTGTGGGGAAAATGGGAAGTAACTGCTGATGGGGACAAGCTTTCTTCTTGGGGTAAGGAGAATGTTCTAAAGTTAAGTACTGGTGATGTCTGTACAACTCTCAGAATACTAAAACCCAGTGAGTTAAACATTTTATTTATTTATTTACTTATTTATTTATTTTGAGACGGAGTCTCGCTCTGTTGCTCAGGCAGGAGTGCAGTGGCGTGATCTCGGCTCACCGCAACCTCTGCCTCCTGGGTTCAAGCGATTCTCCTGCCTCAGCCTCCTGAATAGCTGGCATTACAGGTGCCCACCACCACGCCCAGCTAATTTTTGTATTTTTAGTAGAGACGGGGTTTCACCATGTTGCTCAGGCTGGTCTCAAACTCTTGACCTCGTGATCCACCCGCCTTGGTCTCCCAAAGTGCTGGGTTTACAGGCGTGAGCCACTGTGCCCAGCCATGTTTTATTATTTTATTATTATTTTTTTGAGACAGTCTTACCCCATCACCCAGGCTGGAGTGCAATGGTGCAATCTTGGCTCACTGCAACCTCCGCCTGCCGGATTTAAGCAATTCTCATGCTTCAGCCTTCAGTGTAGCTGGGACTACAAGCGCCCATCACCGCACCCAGCTAATTTTTGTATTTTTAGTAGAGACAGGGTTTTGCCATGTTGGCCGGGCTGGTCTCGAACTCCCGACCTCAAGTGATCAACCCGCCTTGGCCTCCCAAAGTGCTGGGAATACAGGTGTGACGCCACACCCGGCTGAGTTATACACTTTAAATGGGTGAACTGTGTGATGTGTGGATCATGTCTCAATAAGAAATATATGCACTCCCCCTGGAAGCAGCCCAAGCATAGCTGCGGCAACATGGCTGCCTGCCCCGGGTGGCTGTCGATCTGGATTTGTGGCAACTCAGGTGGACGAGGGTCACAGCAAATCCCTGTGAGAAAAATCCCCGCCTGAGATCATGAGGTCAGAAGATCGAGACCATCCTGGCCAACACAGCGAAACCCCGTCTCTACTAAAAATACAAAAATTAGATGGGCGTGGTAGCGCGTGCCTGTAATCCTAGCTACTCGGGAGGCTGAGGCAGGAGAATCGCTTGAACCAGGGAGTTGGTGGTGGCAGTGAGCCGAGATTGCACCACTGCACTCCAGCCTGGTGACAGAGCGAGACTCCGTCTCAAGAAAAAAAGCAAAAACAAAAAACAAAAAACAACAACAAAAAAGAAAAATCCCCGCCTGAGCTGTCGTTCCTTGGTTTGTTCTGAGGGCGGCTGGTACCTGGGACCATGAGCACACATGGACGGGGGCCAGCGTGCGGGGTGCAGGTTGGTGTGGGATCAGCCAGTGAGCGAAACGCTATAGGATAGAATTCAGATGGCTTTGACCAAAGGGAAGGAAGGCTGAGTGAAGTTTCCACAGGAAGGTGACTCTTGTCTGGGTCATGTGGGAATGGATCACAGCCCTATGGAGGCACCACGGGCCCATGTCAGTGGCGTGAGGGATGACTGAATGCACAGCCTGCTGGACGGTGTGTGGCTTGTGCGGCCTGATGCGTGAGGTCTCTCCCACCCTCAGTCACTCCCCAGGGGATGAGGCAATGTTATGGGAGACAGCAACAGGAAAATCGTTGCTGAATCAGGCCGTGAGACACAGACTGGCACATAGGGAGGCCAAGGCAGGAGAAGACTGAGCCATTCTCAGGGTGCAGAGATACCTTTCAAAGAGCTTCAGGTTTCCTGGAGACGGCCACAGCTCCTGGAAGCTGGCACATGCCCACACAGTGGCGTGGTTGTCCACCAGGTCCTTCAGCTGGGAGTGTACCTGCAGAACAACAGGGGCCGGGGCTGGGTGATGGAGGGACCACCCAAAAGCCCCACATCTGGAGGCTCTCGAGGACGAGAGGCAGATGTAGGGTCTCCTGTCTCCCTCCCCATCCCAAGTAGTTGAGGTCCCCAATCTCTGTGTGAAAGTAACTGTCGCTTTGAACAGATAAAAGAGCCCAGAAACGAGTTTCTCTGAGGTTCTAAAGCACGGCAGAGGACAATGATCTGGGAAGGAGGAAACAAACACCTAGGCTGAGAAAGAGGGTTCGACATACCTGCAAAAGCATCACACCCAAAGACAGGGGAAACACTCTAAATGGGGGCAGGCAGGACGGAAACGTGTTTTGTGCTTCCCCACTGGAGGCCTTGCTAGTGGGAGTGTGGAAACAGGTCACAGGGACTCAGGGCAAAGAACAACACCCATGATGGAAGTCTCAGGTAGAACCCGGAGCCTATGCGCTGGGCCAACGCAGGAGTGTCCAGGCCAGGACCTGGAGCACAGGTGAACACTTTAAGCACCAAAGTTTCCACTGCCATTGGAAATTCAGCACCCCTTGGGGTCCATAAACTGTGTCACACCTGCAATGGAGGTGGCTTTGGGAGTCAGAAAATGGGTTCTTGCTGGCATTTCCCCATGAATCCACTGTATACTCTAGGTTAAGTCACTCAAAGTAAGCCTATGGTTCCAATATCTAGAAAATAACTCCTAGAGTCCTTTTCAGTGTTAAATGTTACATGGGATTTGTCCTCAAGAACATATTCTTATTCTTTTAAACACTATCCTATTTTTTAAGGGATGCAAATTTCACTGCCATAAAAGGGTACTTTCAGCCAGGTGCAGTGGCTCATGCCTGTAATCCCAGCACTTTGGGAGGCCAAGGCGGGCGGATCACGAGGTCAGGAGATCGAGACCATCCTGGCTAACACAGTGAAACCCCAACTCTACTAACAATACAAAAAATTAGCCAGGCATGCTGGCGGGTGCCTGTAGTCACAGCTACTTGGAAGGCTGAGGCAGGAGAATGGCATGAACCTGGGAGGCGGAACTTGCAGTGAGCAGAGATTGCGCCACTGCACTCCAGCCTGGGCGGCAGAGCAAGACTCTGTCTCAAAAAAAAAAAGTTACTTTCTTTGTTGACACTGCAATGAACAGAGGCAACTTTAGCGTGCTAGGAGACAGCAATACGAATTTCTGTAATCAGAATGTCTTAAAGAAAGCATCTGGTAATGATATCATCCTTGTTTCCTTTTTGCCCTCCTTTTTTTTTTTTTTGAGACGGAGTCTCGCTCTGTCGCCCAGGCTGGAGTGCAGTGGTGTGATCTCGGCTCACTGCAACCTCCACCTCCCAGGTTCAAGCAATTTTCCTGCCTCAGCCTCCCTAGTAGCTGAGATTACAGGCGTGAGACACCACGCCCGGCTAATTTTTGTATTTTTAGTAGAGACAGGGGTTTTGCCAAGTTGGCCAGGCTGGTCTCGAACTCCTGACCTCAGGTGATCCACCCCCCTCGGCCTCCCAAAGTGCTAGGATTAAGGCGTGAGCCATCGTGCCTGGCCTCTGCCCCTGACCTCTTTTTTAGCCAAAGTTTTGTTCTGACAGTTAAGAACACAAGGCCTTGATGGTATAATCAACAATGCTAGGGCTCATAGTATTTTCATCCAGGGACTTACAGCTCGGACAGCCAGGATGTCCTCTACAGAAAGCCATTTCAGGATGTGAAAGAGTACATCTTCGGGGAGACTCAAGATGGTCAGGTTTCGGGGCCTCCTCCTTATTCTTCGCTTTGTAGGATAACAGAAACACTTGGCACACCTACAGTGGACCACTGAAGGAAAAAAAGACAGAAGCCTTGATAAGATGAAAAATTATTCTATATACACACCCTTGAAGGGAAAAAAAAAAGAATAAAAGTTACATCTGAAGATGATCTAATGGTTACTATTCCCTGTGCCACAAAAGATGGAACTATGCTTCTTGTCCCAAACAAAGATTATGTAAAGGAGTGGCATTGCACAAATTACAGAAGAGATCATTCATTTTCAAATATTCAACAAATATTTATGACAAATAGCGCATATCATGTAACTTGGCTATTGGGAAACTTTCTGATCCAGAGCCCACATGACAGGCAGGAAGGGGAAAAAGCTGCCGAGGCTGAGGACGGTTTTCCACTCTCAGGAAAACTCCTGGGGCCTTTGCTGGACAGCTTTGCTTTTTGCACACGTGACCAAGGTGCATAATGTTCAATAAAGATCTGTGGGCTTGAAGAGTCTTGTTTTTTTTGTTTGTTTGTTTTATTATACTTTTAAGTTTTAGGGTACATGTGCACAATGTGCAGGTTAGTTACATACGTATACATGTGCCATGCTGGTGTGCTGCACCCATTAACTCGTCATTTAGCATTAGGTATATCTCCTAATGCTATCCCTCCCCCAAGAAGTCTGGTTTTCAAGTCCAAATTAGAAGGGTCGGCCCTGGAGAGAAGCCACAGACTTGGAGGCCGGGGCAGTGTGCGTCCAAGTCTCAGCTCTGCAGAGTCTCAGCGTGCCCTCCACTGTAGAATGTGGAGTTGACAGCTACACAGTAAGGTTGTTGCTCAGGTCCCAACACAAACCTAGACCTCTAGGTTTGTGTACAGATGCAATCATTAAAGGTGAGACGGGCATTCCACCCACCAGTCAGGCAGCCCAGACATGCTTCTCAGATGTACTCTCTCCTCTTCCCACAGCCGGATTTTCCAACTCCTACTCCAGCAACCCCTTCCTCACCTCAGGTTCCTGCCTCCCCATCTACAAATCTACCTTTCTATCCATTCTTCCTTCCAGTCTTGAAAGGAAGCACCACTCCCCTCTGTGGGCCCAAATCCCTCCCCGCCTTGCTAGGACTTCTAGCGATTGCTCCTGGCTCCCCTCTCCTGACCCGGGTCTTCCTGTCGACAATTAAATCAGCTGCAAAAGCCAAACGTATTCCAGGGCGACGAATTCTCAAAGATTCTATAGACCTCTCCACAAAATATTCCTCATTCCCCGGCTCCAGGACAGATACTGTGGTAATAGCTGAAACCACAGCTCGTGTTTCCTGTGCCTCAACACGCGCGGGGCCGAACGCTGCTTTCCACAGAGCTAGGTCCACGGCCCCGCTGGACGGAGGCTCGGTCAGGGCTGGGCCAGGCTGTGGGATCGCTTCGCCCCCACGCGCTCCGCAGCCCTATCCCCGACCAGGAGGCGCTGGTGTTTGGCTCCCCGGGACCCGATCGCCGGATCGCCGCCCTGGGACCCGATCGCTGCCCCAGAAAAGGGCCAGAAAACGCCGATGCGGGGGAAGCCGCCGAGGGGCTCGGGCGCCCGCCGGGCATTTAAACCGCGCGCCCGGCCGCCGGGGCTCCCTGCGCGGGACGCGACATCCGCCCCGGGTTAAAGAGCTCGAGCCAGCCCTCTTCAGGCCGCCAGGGCCTCCCCTCCCGCGGGACCCGCCGTCCGCCCAGCAGGGCAGGCAGAAGGAGTGTGGGGCAGAAACCAGCGGACATCGCCCCGCACTCACCGCCGCCGCTCCCCATCGCCGCGCTCGCGTCGCTGCCGCCGGAGCCCGCCTGAGAGCGCGCCCGCGCCCCGGCTGGAGCGCGCGTAGCCCTTGCGCAGGCGCAGACCCCGCCTCACCGCCCACCCCAGTTTTCAAACGCGCCCGGCCCTCCCATTGGCCTACCCGGGGGGGCCGCCGCCGGCCCCGCCCACGTCCCACCCCGTGCTCGCCTTATTTACCGCCCTCCACGTCCACCCCGCCTGCTCCGGGCGCCCGCCATTGGCCGCGCCAGGACGCGAATTCGAACATTGGCCGCTGATTGGTGGAACCCGCGTGGCTGCCCCGCCTCCCCAACGGGGGCTGGGGTCCCGGAGGAGCGCTTCCTGGCCGGCGGGCAGGGGTTTCTAGGCGTCCCCTCCCGGCTGCTTGGGTGCGGGCTTTGCCGCTGACCCCGGCAACCGGAATCTGCGGTGCCAGATGGGCTGCGAAGGCGCACGCCTGCGGCCAGGGGAAAGAGGACTCCTTGGCGTCCCTCGCAGTCGTGGCCGTGATCCAGCCTGGGACAGCCCCGACGTGGCGCTTCTAGGACGAGGCCGTGCCCTGCCCGGGTCCCGGGGTCGCTCCTGGGCCCGCGACCCTCACCACCAGCCTGCACGGCCTTGCTTTCCGCCGCCTGCTTCAGGTGGAGACCCTTGGGTTTGTGGCTGAGCCGCTGCTGGGCGGGGATGCTGGCCCGGATGGTGGTAAGAGAAAGAGGAGATCTGAGCTGGCGCTGGAAGTCTCCCCCGCGGAACGCTGAGCCCTTCTTCCTGCGAAACGTGGCGCACCCTGGACACCTCAGTGCTCCAGCCCTGGGGCAAGCCCTCCCCATCACTTTGGCCAGATGCTGCCCCCTCTCTGGCCTCCTCGGCTGCTACCTGGGAGCTGCTCGCCGCGGGAAGTGTCCCATCTGCTCACTCTTGTCTTGGGCAGAGCCCATCTGAGCTGTCCTTCAGGAATCAGCCACACCGCACCCCTTTTACGGCACAGGCTGTCAAGGGGAAGACTCACAGCCTCCTGAGTGGTGGAGGACAGAGGGGCTTTTCCTGGGGAAGGCAGGGGCCTGGGCCAAGGCTGCCCACCTCTCCCTCACGCTTCCCTCAGTCTGCACCCTTCTATCCTTCCGGGTCCCCATAGAACCCCTTCAAGTACTGGGCCTGCCCTGGGCACACAGACAGGAGCCCTGGCGTGTAGGCTTCAGCCCGCCTGGGGCAAGAGACAGAGTAAACACGTGATCACAGCACAGGGTACAGAAGAGTCCGTGGCCCCAGAGAGGGCCTGAAGTTGGGACTATTCCCTGTCCCGAAATCAGGAAGCGGGTGAAGGAGGGTGAAGACAGGACAGGCTGAGCGAGTTTGGGGCCTGCTCCCCAGATGTTCCATGTTCTCAGCCCCCAGATTTCTTATCCCCTCATCTCACTTTTGTCCTCCTGGGTTACTGTTTCCTACTTTGTCACTGTTACCTGTCTCCCCCTAGGGCAGAGGTGCACTTTCAGGGTTAGCTTCCATAGCGTCTTGAAGAGATTAATCAACTAGAGCCAGCCATGAGCACATTAGCCACACCAGCTGCCTCTAGAATCTAGAACAGCATCCTTGTCGTTTAGCTCTATCCTGTGCTTTGTGTCCTGATCACTCTCCTTTCAATATGGAGAGGCAAATTTCTTTTTCAGGGAGCAGGAGTTGTCTTGACTGCAGCCGTGCCTGCTTTCGCCCCACACCCTGCGCTGGCAGTGGGAGCCTCCAGGGCTGCCCCGGGGTGATAAGTGGCTCCTCCAGGGTGTGGGCCCGTTTCCCACTGGGCTTCAGGAAGGTGAGACCTTGTTGGAAAAGTCTAAACTGTTAGGAGCTCAGGGAAATTCCTGGTGGAATGAGGTGTCGGTTGAAAACGTTATGGGTAGTGAGGGGCGGAGGAGAGAAGGGAAAGTGAAGTAGCTTGGGAGCCTGAGAAATCCCACATTCAGAGAAGAAGATGGGCCTTCAGTGGAGGCAGAGAGGAGCATGGGAGGAATGAGAGCTGGATGTGGGAGCCCAGGGAGTGGCTTTCATCACAGGGAGCAGTCACCTGAAACGAGGACTGAGGAGGGTGGGTTGGTGACCATGGGTGTGCGACGCTGTTGTTCTGGGCAAGGGGTGCAGGAAGCATAGGCAAGGCCTGTGCATGACACTTTCCTGAGTCCTGGCTGAGAAGGGGCAGAGACCAGCATCTGCACTTCCCAGAGGGGAGCTGAGGGGCCTGTGGCAAGGGGCAGAGTGAGCTCCACAGAGAGAGAAAGGCCGCTGGATGGAGCCTGTCTCAGAAGAGAGATGAGTGTACATGACAAAGGCATGCGGCCACATCCATCTGCATCTGGACAGTGCGATGGTCTGGCGCCCATGGGGCCTCTGCTCAGTGGTTCTCATGCTGGAGCTGCGCCAGAGCACCTGCTATAGGGCTTCTTGCAACTCGGATTGCTGGCCCTGCCCCAGGCATTTCTGATTCAGTAAGTTTTGGGTGGGGCCCAAGAACCTACATTTCTAACAAGTTTCCTGATGGTGCTGCTGCTGCTGGGAACCCCACTGCGAGAACCTCTGCCCCAGTGCAACCCTGGCTCCCCTGCCTGTTGACGTGGGAAGTTACTGGCTGCCTCTAAGCCAGTCTACCCATGTGGGAGGTGGGGCGCTGTCCACTTCATGGGTGGATATAGGATCACATGCAGCCCTAAATTTGCAGGAGCCAGGGAAGAAGATGAAAGCGCACATCCAAATATTTAAATATTGTAACATCCTGACTTAGGCTAGCAAACTTGTCAATATTTCCTCCTTCCTTCAGAAGAACAGTGACATTACCACCTGTGAGGCCAGGTGTGAGTTTAGAATCATGGTCTCCATGAAGCTTCACTCTTGCATGTGATCATGGAAGCCAGCCCCACCCTGGCCTACGGGCACCCTCCTCTCTGTTTCTGGCTCTATCCTGCTTTCCAAAGGATCTGCACACGTGTGGAAACCTCCACGCACCCATCCAAACTCCCCCTGCAGTTCTGCAGAGCCGCTGCTTTGCTGCATCTCGCGTCTCAGGGTGTGTTGGGCGGCATGGCCTGCCCTGGGAGGGAGTGCACTGGATGGACAAACCATCTGGGCAGGGGATTCTAGAGAAGGAAGAGCGCAAGCTTTAGGTGAGCATTTCCCTCTGCCCTGCAGACTTCTTGCCCATGAGCAAGGGGATGACCAGGACAGACCCCTTGAGGCCGGGCCTGAGGGTGGTGTGATCAAATGACACAATGCCTACAGGGGACCAACCACAGAGCTGGCACCTGGTCGGGTCATGGTTAGTACTGTGGTCACCCCCTGGCCACCGCCCTTGGAAAGGACATGCAAGATGTTCTGAGGCTGCTTCCACAGCCAGGTCTCAATAAGACCACAGGCTACTCAGGTGGTATTCGGGCATCCCTTTCTAAGGAAACGCACCTGGGTTCTCCAGCAGGCCTCTTAAGTTCTCCAGTGGGCCCCACTCTGCTCCGTGCACTGCAGTTAGGGGGACAGCCCTGTGCTGAGCTAGCTGGGCCGAGAGCTGTCTCTGTAAGCCCTGGAAACCCAGGGCAGGCCATGCGCACCTGGGCCAACCTGGCACTGGTCTGTCCTTATTACAGCAGGACAGGCTCTGAGGGAGGCAGGGAGGGAGGCGGAGAGAAAAGCTGAGAGGGAGGCAGGGAAGGAGGCAGCGAGCACGATGAGGAGCCCACCTGCTCTGCTTGCTCTCGTTGGTCTTCACTTTGGACCAGGGGCACAGGGCAGGCGAAGCTCAGGAAGACGTCCTCCATGGTGACCTGACTGACTGAGTAATCGTCCAGCATGTACTTCTTCTTGACTTGCTCCAGAGTGCCAAACACCTGAGGGGAGGGAGGAGGCTGCTGTGGCCAGGCTGTCCCACAGACGCACACAGGGGAAGAGAGAGGGTGGGAAGGGCTGGCCTCTGGGACTGTGACAAGGCCCCAAAGAGGCCCATCCCTCTCTCAGCTGCTCCAGAACACCTCCCAAGAAGTCAGTGCTACGGATCTCAGCTGTCTGTGCTCTTGGGTGGGAATGGTATCAGAAGGCCAGAGGCCTGGTGGGGTCCCTGGCTTGCTGTGTGTCCCCAGGCATCTGGTGTTCCCTCTCTGGGCCTGCTCTCCTCTCCATGAAATAAGTGGGCAGGAGGAGCCAATCTTCAAAGTCCCTTCCAGCAGAAACAGAAGAGTCCGTGGCCCCAGAGAGGGCCTGAAGTTGGGACTATTCCCTGTCCCGAAATCAGGAAGCGGGTGAAGGAGGGTGAAGACAGGACAGGCTGAGCGAGTTTGGGGCCTGCTCCCCAGATGTTCCATGTTCTCAGCCCCCAGATTTCTTATCCCCTCATCTCACTTTTGTCCTCCTGGGTTACTGTTTCCTACTTTGTCACTGTTACCTGTCTCCCCCTAGGGCAGAGGTGCACTTTCAGGGTTAGCTTCCATAGCGTCTTGAAGAGATTAATCAACTAGAGCCAGCCATGAGCACATTAGCCACACCAGCTGCCTCTAGAATCTAGAACAGCATCCTTGTCGTTTAGCTCTATCCTGTGCTTTGTGTCCTGATCACTCTCCTTTCAATATGGAGAGGCAAATTTCTTTTTCAGGGAGCAGGAGTTGTCTTGACTGCAGCCGTGCCTGCTTTCGCCCCACACCCTGCGCTGGCAGTGGGAGCCTCCAGGGCTGCCCCGGGGTGATAAGTGGCTCCTCCAGGGTGTGGGCCCGTTTCCCACTGGGCTTCAGGAAGGTGAGACCTTGTTGGAAAAGTCTAAACTGTTAGGAGCTCAGGGAAATTCCTGGTGGAATGAGGTGTCGGTTGAAAACGTTATGGGTAGTGAGGGGCGGAGGAGAGAAGGGAAAGTGAAGTAGCTTGGGAGCCTGAGAAATCCCACATTCAGAGAAGAAGATGGGCCTTCAGTGGAGGCAGAGAGGAGCATGGGAGGAATGAGAGCTGGATGTGGGAGCCCAGGGAGTGGCTTTCATCACAGGGAGCAGTCACCTGAAACGAGGACTGAGGAGGGTGGGTTGGTGACCATGGGTGTGCGACGCTGTTGTTCTGGGCAAGGGGTGCAGGAAGCATAGGCAAGGCCTGTGCATGACACTTTCCTGAGTCCTGGCTGAGAAGGGGCAGAGACCAGCATCTGCACTTCCCAGAGGGGAGCTGAGGGGCCTGTGGCAAGGGGCAGAGTGAGCTCCACAGAGAGAGAAAGGCCGCTGGATGGAGCCTGTCTCAGAAGAGAGATGAGTGTACATGACAAAGGCATGCGGCCACATCCATCTGCATCTGGACAGTGCGATGGTCTGGCGCCCATGGGGCCTCTGCTCAGTGGTTCTCATGCTGGAGCTGCGCCAGAGCACCTGCTATAGGGCTTCTTGCAACTCGGATTGCTGGCCCTGCCCCAGGCATTTCTGATTCAGTAAGTTTTGGGTGGGGCCCAAGAACCTACATTTCTAACAAGTTTCCTGATGGTGCTGCTGCTGCTGGGAACCCCACTGCGAGAACCTCTGCCCCAGTGCAACCCTGGCTCCCCTGCCTGTTGACGTGGGAAGTTACTGGCTGCCTCTAAGCCAGTCTACCCATGTGGGAGGTGGGGCGCTGTCCACTTCATGGGTGGATATAGGATCACATGCAGCCCTAAATTTGCAGGAGCCAGGGAAGAAGATGAAAGCGCACATCCAAATATTTAAATATTGTAACATCCTGACTTAGGCTAGCAAACTTGTCAATATTTCCTCCTTCCTTCAGAAGAACAGTGACATTACCACCTGTGAGGCCAGGTGTGAGTTTAGAATCATGGTCTCCATGAAGCTTCACTCTTGCATGTGATCATGGAAGCCAGCCCCACCCTGGCCTACGGGCACCCTCCTCTCTGTTTCTGGCTCTATCCTGCTTTCCAAAGGATCTGCACACGTGTGGAAACCTCCACGCACCCATCCAAACTCCCCCTGCAGTTCTGCAGAGCCGCTGCTTTGCTGCATCTCGCGTCTCAGGGTGTGTTGGGCGGCATGGCCTGCCCTGGGAGGGAGTGCACTGGATGGACAAACCATCTGGGCAGGGGATTCTAGAGAAGGAAGAGCGCAAGCTTTAGGTGAGCATTTCCCTCTGCCCTGCAGACTTCTTGCCCATGAGCAAGGGGATGACCAGGACAGACCCCTTGAGGCCGGGCCTGAGGGTGGTGTGATCAAATGACACAATGCCTACAGGGGACCAACCACAGAGCTGGCACCTGGTCGGGTCATGGTTAGTACTGTGGTCACCCCCTGGCCACCGCCCTTGGAAAGGACATGCAAGATGTTCTGAGGCTGCTTCCACAGCCAGGTCTCAATAAGACCACAGGCTACTCAGGTGGTATTCGGGCATCCCTTTCTAAGGAAACGCACCTGGGTTCTCCAGCAGGCCTCTTAAGTTCTCCAGTGGGCCCCACTCTGCTCCGTGCACTGCAGTTAGGGGGACAGCCCTGTGCTGAGCTAGCTGGGCCGAGAGCTGTCTCTGTAAGCCCTGGAAACCCAGGGCAGGCCATGCGCACCTGGGCCAACCTGGCACTGGTCTGTCCTTATTACAGCAGGACAGGCTCTGAGGGAGGCAGGGAGGGAGGCGGAGAGAAAAGCTGAGAGGGAGGCAGGGAAGGAGGCAGCGAGCACGATGAGGAGCCCACCTGCTCTGCTTGCTCTCGTTGGTCTTCACTTTGGACCAGGGGCACAGGGCAGGCGAAGCTCAGGAAGACGTCCTCCATGGTGACCTGACTGACTGAGTAATCGTCCAGCATGTACTTCTTCTTGACTTGCTCCAGAGTGCCAAACACCTGAGGGGAGGGAGGAGGCTGCTGTGGCCAGGCTGTCCCACAGACGCACACAGGGGAAGAGAGAGGGTGGGAAGGGCTGGCCTCTGGGACTGTGACAAGGCCCCAAAGAGGCCCATCCCTCTCTCAGCTGCTCCAGAACACCTCCCAAGAAGTCAGTGCTACGGATCTCAGCTGTCTGTGCTCTTGGGTGGGAATGGTATCAGAAGGCCAGAGGCCTGGTGGGGTCCCTGGCTTGCTGTGTGTCCCCAGGCATCTGGTGTTCCCTCTCTGGGCCTGCTCTCCTCTCCATGAAATAAGTGGGCAGGAGGAGCCAATCTTCAAAGTCCCTTCCAGCAGAAACACCTTCTGTTCTATGAAATCCACGTGAACGTTGCCATGGAGATGGCAGAGGACAGGGGCAGCACTGAACATGACTTCAGGGGGATGGGGAGGAGAGAAAGAGAGGGAGAAAGAGAGACAGAGTTACCCCAGAAAGTGGGTCACCTCAAAAATGTGTGCTCACCTTCACCCAGCTGAGGTCTTGGCCCAGCAGATGGTAATGGACCATGCCTTGGTGCTTGTCTTCAAGGATGCTACCTGCACGAAGGAGAGATGATGTTGCTGTGACGGCTGGACCGGAGGATCGGGGAGGGTGCCTGGGTGCTCGGCATTGGGGTCCTCATCCCAGGGATCAGGGAGATAGGACATGGGAGGGGTGAGGCACCGACTCTCCTCACGGCAGATGGGAGATGCCTAGGCAGGGGCCCAGGGCCCACCCAGTGGGGGCTGCCAGGGCTGAAACACACCTGGAAAGGTCAGGTCCATGAAGGCCTTGAACTCCTCCAGCACCTCCTGCTGCCCTTCGCTCTGCACCTTAGCCCGCAGGGAGTAGCCACTGCCGAACTTGCTCTTGAGGTGCTGGGGGCTGCCCAGACACTTGAACTGCGCCCGCACCATGATGGCCAGCCAGGTGCACAGGGCCTCACACTCCTCCATGCTGGGGAGAGGGCAGGGGCCTGAGACAGGGCTGGGGGTGTCAAAGGCTCATGCAGACAGGAAGGCGTTGGTGGCCTGATCAGGCCATTCCTGATACCCATGCTCAGAGTGTGGCTCAGGTGCAGAGCCTAGGGAATCTCCTCAAAGACTCTCCACCAGCTGCTGATGGGTCTTCTGACCACCTGGCTCCTTCCCAGCCTACCTGGTTTTGAAACTTCCTGTGACCCACAGACCCAGGCTCTACCTATGGGAGGTGATGACGATGGCCTTGCCGGACTCGTGGGCTTGTGCCACAGCATTCCAGAGCAGGCGCCAGGCCACGGAGTCCATGCCAGTGGATGGCTTCATCCTGATCGGATGAAGGCAAGCTCTCCGATCAGGGCGATCGATGCCAGTGCTCAACTTCCGCTGGTTACCACCACTGGGAGTGGAAGGGAGAAGGTTGGGTGATGGCAATGGTCAGTCTCCAGCAGTGAGCAGTGCCGGTTCAACACTCACCCCCTTTCCTTCTCTATTCAGGAAGTGTTCCCACACCCCTCATGGGGCTTTCAGCAATGCAGCCCACCACTTTCACCCACCACTTTCACCCAGAGCTGAATTGTGGCTTGGGCTATCCACTCAGGGAATAACCCGTTCCCCTGGACACAGGGATGAGTCCAGGGTGAGCACATGGCTGACGAGTCTTCTTTGAGGGTTTGAAGTGTTGAGGGCAAGCACTTCTCCATCTGAGAGGAAGGACATTGGCCCATCTTAGCTAACTTAAAAAAAAAAACAAAAAAACTGGATGGACATGGTGGCTCACACCTGTAATCCCAGCACTTTGGGAGGCTGAGGCAGGTGGATCACCTGAAGTCAGGAGTTTGAGACCAGCCTGGCCAACATGGTGAAACCCTCTCTCTACTAAAAATACAAAAATTAGCTGGCTGTGGTGGTGTGCACCTGTAATCCCAGCTACTCGGGAGGCTGAGGCAGGAGAATTACTTGAACCCATGAGGCAGAGGTTGCAGTGAGCTGAGATCATGCCATTGCATTCAGCCAGGGCAACAAGAGTGAAAACTCTGTCTAAAAGAAAAACAAAACAAAAAAACAAACCATATAGCATTTACTATGTGCAACACACTGTTCTAAACTTTGCAAATGTGAACTCATTTGATCTTCAGAAGATGCAGAGAAACATAAAAACCTGCTTGAAACAGGAGCCAACAAAGAGAGAAGACCCAAGGGACATCATCATCTGACCCGGGGCTCACTTTGCCAGAGGTGTGGGCACCTCTGCATCCCAATCCTGGGTGTGCAGTACCGCTGCGTGCCTCCGGGGGCGCTGCACACAACACGAAGGGAGTCCTTGGACCTGCGGGGCCTGTGGCCTTGCTTTAATTGGAGTCGGGCTTCTATCACTGACAACAGAAGCCTCAGAAATACCCCATGCGCCTTAGCAGAGCATCAGCAGTTCAAGTACCCCAGACCCAGTGGTATGAGGTAACTCTGGGCTTAAAATGCAAACTTACTGAAAATAGAAAGCCCTTCATAAAGTGGCAGGGAGAAAGGTCCGTCCTCACCTTATCAGGACAGTAACACCTGTGATGCCATCTGCCTGACCTCAGCCACGTAAGCTGCCTTTGGCCTGGGTCAGCTTCATAACCCAGTCAAGCCCAGGACCAAGAGGAAGGGGTACCTTGAGGCAGCCCAGGCCACTTACCTCTTCCTGCAGGGATGGAGGCCGCCCCCAACCACCTGTGCAGTGACCTCATGCCCAGAGCTGGGGGCTTTGCCCTGCTCTCCAGGTCTGGGAAGAACTGGAACTCATCTTGTAACTGGAGGTGGAGGGGCTGAAGGAAGCCCCAGATCTCATCTGTAGGTCTTGACCAGCTTGTCGGCGTACATGTACTTGACTAAATCCTCAAGAATCTGGTCCACACAAGCACTAATGGGGTGCTCTGGGATGCCCCCGATCTGGGCATACATGACCAGCATCTCATGGCCTGTCATGAAGTTCAGCAGAGCATGAAACTGAGGACAGTAACCAATCCACCACTGTACCTAGGTTAGAAAACAACCCAGAGAGGGAGGCACGTCAGAAGAAACCTCTTCCCACCAGGCTCACCAAGCCTCCAATGAAGCAAGGGCCTGGACACCTGCTGGTCTTGCTCTAGGCTGCTGCCTCTGCCACTACGCGCATCTGCCACGTGAATGCACAGGCACACTACTAAGGGGCTGTGAGTGGAAGTAGAGTAACGTAAGGGAGCCTGGGACAGCCCTTGCTGCTGGTGTCGTGGACAGGGTGGAGCGCTTGTTTGGCTCCTCCTCTGGCCCACCCAGTGTGAAACCTCAGCACACAGTGCCTCCCTAATTCCTGGTGCCTTTGAAGCATCCAGTCAATACAAGAGGCTTGCTTTGCTTTTTTCCCCTTTAGAAATATTTTCTATTAGGCATGTAATCTGCAAATAGATTTTCTTTGTAAAATATTCATGCAAAGACTCCTGCAGTCTGTTGGCTCAGCCCACTGTGGCCAGGCAGCTGTGCACCCTCTAGACTTCTGTGTTGGCAAAGGCACCTGCGTGGGCCTGTGCGCCTTGCTCAGGACTGGCTGGGTGCTGTTTTTGCCAAATGGTATCATCGCATATCTACCATTCTGTAACATGCTTTTCTTTTTTATTTTCTTTTTTTGAGATGGAGTCTCGCTCTGTCGCCAGGCTGGAGTGCAGTGGCGTGACCTTGGCTCACTGCAACCTCCACCTCCCAGGCTCAAGCAATTCTCCTGCCTCAGCCTCCTGAGTAGCTGGGGTTACATGCGTGCACCACCACACCTGGCTAATTTTTGTATTTTTAGTAGAGACGGGGTTTCACCATGTTGGTCAGCTGGTATCAAACTCCTGGCCTCATGATGTACCTGCCTCAGCCTCCCCAAGTGGTGAGATTACAGGCATGAGCCACCGTGGCCAGCCAACATTCTTTTCTTACTCAATATTATGTCTTAAAGATATTCCTAGGTCAGTAAATACAGATCTACCCCCACTTATTTTAACTGCTTCTTAGTCATCCAGGGAAGGCTTCTAGATTTTATTTAGCTGTTTAAAAATTTCATTTGACTCATTTCCAGGTTTTTGCTTTTATTTTTTTTTTTGGGACAGAGTCTCACTCTGTTGCCCAGGCTGGAGTGCAGTGGTGTGATCTCGGCTCACTGCAACCTCTGCCTCCTGGGTTCAAGCCATTCTCCTCTCAGCCCCCTGAGTAGCGGGGGCTACAGGTGCACGCCACCATGCCCAGCTAATTTTTTGTATTTTTAGTAGAGACGGGGTTTCACCATGTTGGCCAGGCCGGTCTCAAACTCCTGACCTCAGGTTTTTGCCTTTCTAAACTTGCAGCTGACCACCCTGGTTTGCGTCCATGTTCATCTACTCCCAGGTGCCGAAAAGAGTGGGATGCCATTTTTGAGAAGTAACCACTGTTTTTCCCTCCTATTTTCTCCCCTCTTCTCCCTATTCAAACAGCTGGACAACCCTGGGCTCCACTGCCTGAGGTTGGAGGATGGGAAGGATTTTACAGAGTGCAAAACAGAAAACCACATGGAGGCTGGGCACGGTGACTCACGCCTATAATCCCAGCACTTTGGGAGGCTAGGCGGGTGGATCACTTGAAGCCAGGAGTTTGAGACCAGCCCGGCGAACATGGCACACACCTGTAATCCCAGATACTCCGGAGGCTAAGACATGAGAATTGCTTGAACCCAGGAGGCAGAGGTTACAGCAAACTGAGATCACGCCACTGCACTCCAGCCTGGGTGACAGAGGGAGACTCTAAGAAAGGAGGAAGGGGAAGGGGGAGGGGAAGGGGAAGGAAAAGAAAGAGAGAGAGAGAGAGGGAGGGAGGGAAAGAAAGGAAACCACATGGAGTGTCTGCTTAGTGAAAGAGAGGTAAAGGAGAAGGCTGTCAGCATGGAAGAATGTTACAGAGACCTCACACAACTAAGGGCCCGGCTTTGGTTCCCAGAGTGGGGCTTCCCCCTTTCCCCTTTTCCTCCTTCTTTTTATAACAGATTTATTAAGATACAATGCACATACCACATAATTCACCAATGTGTACAGTTCAGCTGCTCTTAGCACATTCAGATCCATCATCACACTCAACTTTAAACACTTCATTGTTCCCAAAAGAAACCCTGTACCCATGAGTAGTCACTCCCCGTTCCCTTTAACACCACCAGCACCTGACTACCACTAATAAGCTTCCTGCCTCCATGGCGTTGCCTATTCTGGACATTTCACATTAATGGAATCACACAGCATATGATCTGTGTCTGGTTTTCTGGTTCATCCATGTTGTGGTGTATGTCAGTGCTTCAACCCTTTTTATGGCTGAGGAATATTCCATATCATACAGCAAGACCACATGTTGTTTATCCATTCATCTGCTGATGGACATTTGGGTTGTTTCCACTTTTAGCCACTATGAGTAATGCTTCTATGAACATTCTTATACAAGTTTCTGTGTGGATGTAGGTTTTTCAGTTCTTTTGGTTATATACCTAGGAATGGAATTGCTGGGTCATATGGTAATTCTATGTTTAACCTTTTGAGTATCCTTTTTGATAATTTTAATCTTTTAAGTGGAGTCTTTGTCCACTTATATTTAATGTAAGTACCGATGTTTGGATTTAAACCTAATATATATATATAACTTTTTTTTGAGATAAGGTCTCACTCTCTTGCCCAGGCTGGAAGGCAGTGGTGTGATCATGACTCACTGCAGTTTCAACCTCCTAGGCATAAGTGATCCTCTCAGCTCCCAAGTAGCTGGGACTACAGGCACACACCACTGCACCCGGCTAATTTTTAAATTTATTGTACAGGTGGAGTTTCATTATGTTGCCCAGGCTGGTCTCGGAGTCCTAGGTTCAAGCCATCCCCCCGCCTGGGCCTCCCAAAGTACAGGGATTACAGGTGTGAGCCACCATGACTGGCCTAAATCTATCATCTTATTCAGGGCTAGCTAGCCCATATGTTCTATGTTCCTTTTTCTCAATTCTTCTATCACATTATTTTTTTCATTTTTCTATTTTTCCCTTCTATTAGCTTAAAAATATGTACTCCTTTCTCCTATTACTTGGGTTGTTCCTTTAGAGATTAAAACATCCTTGACTTAGCAATGGATATCATTAACTGTTTACCATATTCATGAGCAAGGTAGGACCTTAAAATACTTTAACTTTTTTTTTTTTTGAGACGGAGTCTCGCTCTGTCACCCAGGCTGGAGTGCAGTGGCGCGATCTCGGCTCACTCCAAGTTCCGCCTCCCAGGTTCACGCCATTCTCCTGCCTCAGCTTCCCGAGTAGCTGGGACTACAGGCGCCTGCCACCACGCCCGGCTAATTTTTTGTATTTTTAGTAGAGACGGAGTTTCACCGTGTTAGCCAGGATGGTCTTGATCTCCTGACCTCGTGATCCGCCCGCCTCGGCCTCCCAAAGTGCTGGGATTACAGGCGTGAGCCACCACGCCCGGCCACTTTAACTTCTTTTACCCGCCCCTGACTTAAAGCCATTGTTGTCATGTATTTTACTTTTATCTGTATTTTAAACCTCATAAGACATTATTATTATAGCTTTCAGTCAAAACTGATACATCTCCCTTTTTTTTTTTTTTTTTTTTTTTTTTTTTTTTGAGATGGAGTCTCGCCCTGTTGCTCAGGCTGGAGTGCAGTGGTGCACTCTTGGCTCACTGCAAGCTCCACCTCCCGAGTTCAAGCGATTCTCCTCCCTCAGCCTCCCATGTAGCTGGGACTACAGGTGTGTGCTACCACACCCAGCTAATTTTTTTGTAGTTTTAGTAGAGACGGGGTTTCACCATGTTGGCCAGGATGGTCTCTATCTCCTGATCTCGTGATCCACCTGCCTTGGCCTCCCAAAGTGCTGGGATTACAGGCGTGAGCCATCATGCCCGGCTACACATCTCCCTTTAAAAAAAAAAAAAAACCACTTGGCTGGGCACAGTGGCTCATGCCTGTAATCCCAGGACTTTGGGAGGCCAAGGTGGGCAGATCACAAGGTCAGGAGATCGAGACCATCCTGGCCAACACAGTGAAACCCATCTCTATTACAAATACAAAAATAACCCGGGCATGGTGACGCGTGCCTGTAGTCCCAGCTACTCGGGAGGCTGAGACAGGAGTATCGCTTGAACCCAGGAGGCGGAGGGTGCGGTGAGCCGAGATCACGCCACTGCACTCTAGCCTGGCGACAGAGCGAGACTCTGTCTTTAATACATAAATAAATAAATAAATAAATAAATGAATAATCACTTTTTACTCCTTTTTTCCCCCTGGGTTCCCAAAGTGCTGGGATTACAGGCATGAGCCACCCCGCCCAGCCATCCTTTCTGTATTTTTTTTTTTTTAATAGGGTCTTGCTCTGTCACCGAGGCTAGAGTGCAGTGATATGAGCATGGCTTGCCATAACTTCAAATCCTGAGCTCAAGTGATCCTCCTACTTCAGCTTCTGGAGTACATGGGCCTACAGGAGCATGCCACTACACCCAGCTAATTTGTTATTTTTTGTAGAGATGGGGGTTTCACTATGTTGCCTGGGCTGGTCTCGAACGAACTCCTGGCCTCAAGCGATCCACCTGACTTAGCTACCCAAAGTGATAGGATTACAGGTATGAGCTCTGCCACCGCACCTAGCCCTTTCTGAATCTTTGAGTTTCCATCTGGGATCATTTTCCTTCTGCCTGAAACTTACTCTTTATTATCTCCTTTTGCATACATCTGCTGGTGATAAATTCTCTCAGCTTCTATTTATCTGAAGGTCTTTTTAAAAATACCTTCTGGCCGGGCGCTGGTGGCTCACACCTGTAGTCCCAGCACTTCGGGACGCCGAGGCGGGCAGATCGCCTGAGGGTGGGAGTTTCAGACCAGCCTGGCCAGCATGGTGAAATCCCGTCTCTACTAAAAACACAAAAATTAGCTGGGTGTGGTGGCAGGCACCTGTAATCCCAGCTATTCGGGAGGCTGAGGCAGGATAATCGCTTGAACCCAGGAGGCAGAGGGTGCAGTGAGCCGAGATCACGCCACTGCACCAGCCTGGGCAACAGAGTGAGACTCCATCTCAAACAAACAAACAAAAAAACCTTCTTTCCTAAGTATAGTTTTATGGGTTACTTTACTCTAGGTAGGTTGTTTCCTCTTATATCACTTACAATGTATCGTTCTATTGTCTTCTGGCCTCTTTATTTCTGTGATGGGGCCAGCTGCCAGTGTAACTGTTGCTCTTGTGAAGGGACTCCACCTTTTATCTCTGGGTCCTTTTAAGACTTTTTCTTGTGTTTGGTTTTCAGCAGATGTACTATACTGTTCCTAGGGGCTGATTTCTTTTTGTTATCCTGCTTGGGGCTAATAGGGCTTCATTTGTGATTGATGTCTTCTATAAATTTTGAAAAGTTTTAGCCATATGGTTTCAAATGTTGCCTTGTCTCCCCTTCCTTTTGGAACTTCTGTTACACACATATTAAGCCTTCTCACTGTATCCTTCCTATGTGATTAGTCATATGTTGCTGCATAACAAATTACTCCAAAATGTGGGTGTCATTTGTTATTTCATGGTTTTTATGCATTAGATCAGGAATCTCAGAGCAGCTTAGTTGGATGGTGCTGGTCAGGGTCTCTCATGAGGTGCTGCTAACCTGTCAGTTGGGCCCGAAGTCTCCTGAAGGCTAGAGGAGCTGTTTCCAAGTGGCTGGCAGGTCTCAGATACTTTCTGACTGCTCCTCACCACACAGACCTCTCTGCAGGGCCACCTAGGTGTTTCCATGACATGGCAATGGCACTTAGCTTCCCTCAGAGTGAGTGTGCTGGTTAATTTTTTTTTTTTTTTTTTTTTTGAGACGGAGTCTCGCTCTGTCGCCCAGGCTGGAGTGCAATGGTGCAATCTCGGCTCACTGCAACCTCCGCCTCCTGGGTTCAAGGGATTCTCCTGCCTTAGCCTCCTGAGTAGCTGGGATTACAGGCACGTGCCACCATGCCTGGCTAATTTTTGTATGTTAGGTAGAGACAGGGTTTCACCATGTTGGTCAGGCTGGTCTCAAACTCCTGACCTCGTAATCTGCCTGCCTTGGCCTCCCAAAGTGCTGGGATTACAGGCGTGAGCCACCACGCCCGGCCATGCTGGTTAATTTTATGTGCCAACTTGGCTGGACTCAGGGATGCCCAGATAGCTGGTGAAACATGATTTCTGGGAATGCCTGTGAGAGTGTTTCTGGAAGCCCTCAGAACTTGAAACAGAGATGGAATAGATACCTGCCCTCAAGGATGCCGTTGGGTGTCATCCAACCCGTGGAGGGCCTGAAGAGAACACAAAGGCAGACGAAGAGTGACTCTGCTCTCTTCCTAGACTGGGACATCCATCTTCTCCTATCCTTAGACACTGGGGCCACTAACTTTTGGCCCTTCAGACTCAGACTGGGACTGACACCACTGGCACCCCAGTTCCTATGCTTTTGGGTTTGGACAGGAGATACACCACTGGTTTTACCAGGCCTCCAGCTTGCAGATGGCAGATTGTGGAACTTTTTAGCTTCCATAATTGTGTGAGCCAATGCCTCATAATAAATCTCTTTCTGTATGTCTGTTTATCTATGTATTATTTGTTCTGTTTCTCTGGCGAACCGTGATAATACAGTGAGTGCTGTGAGGGAAAGAGAGTATCCAAACCAGGGGCTGTAGTGTCTTTTATGACCTAGTCTCAGAAGTAGCACCTCATCTCTTCTTCAGAAGACTACAGTGTTTTGCTGACACATCCAACAATCCTGGTACAACATGGGGAGGGACTACTCAAGGGTGTGAATGCTGGGAGGGGCATTACTAGGGCACACCTTGGAGGCTGTATACAACAATGACTCTTATTCTCTTCTATATATTTTCTAGTCTTTTGACTCTCTGTGCTTCATTCTAATTTTTTTTTTTTTTTTTTTTAGACGGAGTCTCGCTCTGTCTCACAGGCTGGAGTACAGTGGTGCAATCTTGACTCACTGCAAGCTCCACCTCCTGGGTTCACGCCATTCTCCTGCCTCAGCCTCCCAAGTAGCTGGGACTACAGGTGCCCGCCACCACGCCCAGCTAATTTTTTTGTATTTTTAGTAGAGATGGGGTTTCACCGTGTTAGCTAGGATGGTCTTGATATCCTGACCTCGTGATTCACCTGCCTCAGCCTCCCAAAGTGCTGGGATTACAGGCATGAGCCACCGCACCGGGCTTCTCATTTTTTTTTTTTTGTAGGGCTGGGGTGTTATATTTTATCCACATGTACCTGAGTATTTTTTTTATTGTGCACCAAGCATTGCATTTGCCAAATTGTTTGTAGAAATCATTTGAGGATTAGGATGGTATCTTCTTTCCCTGGAGAAGATTTACCTTTGTGTTTTAGGTTTTTGTTTGTTTGTTTTTGAGACTGAATCTCTCACTCTGTCACCCAGGCTGGAGTACAATGGCTCGATCTCAGCTCTCTGCAACCTCCACCTCCCAGGTTCAAGCGATTCTCATGCCTCAGCCTCCACAGTAGCTGGGATTACAGGGATGTGCCACCACGTCCAGCTAATTTCTGTATTTTTAGTAGAGACAGGGTTTTACCATGTTGGGCAGCAGCCTGGTCTCAAGTTCCTGACCTCAACTTATCCACCTGCCTCAGCCTCCCAAAGTGCTGGGATTACAGGCATGCGCCACCACACTTGGCCAGTTTTTTTTTGTGTTTTTTTTTTTTGAAACGGAGTCTCGCTCAGTCATCCAGGCTGGAGTGCATTGGTGACATCTTGGCTTACTACAATCCCCACCTCCTGGGTTCAAGTGATTCTGCTGTCTCAGCCTCTCAAATAGCTGGGATCAGAGGCACACACCACCATGCCTGGCTAATTTTTGTATTTTTAGTAGAGACATGGTTTCACCACGTTGGCCAGGCTAGTCTCGAACTGCTGACTTCAATTGATCTGCCCACCTCAGCCTCCCAAAGTGCTGAGATTACAGGTGTGAGCCACTACCCTTTATTTCTGATAGATGTCTGGGAGCACTGGCAGTTTAGGGTCACATTAATTTCATGTCAAAGACTGCTATTAAGTTCAGGCTGTTGTGCAATCATTGCATAAGCTTGCATAAGCATAGCTCACCCCTATGTCTATAGTGCAGCTCTTCAGGGTCTCAACTCAAAGAAAGGATGCATTCACCAGGCATGTCCTTGCCCCAGGTAAACCCTGAATTCCAATCCCTGTCACTCAGCATAAAGAGCAACACTCAGCTCTCAGCTGTGCAGCCTTGAGTTGCTCACCTCCCTGAGCCTCTATCATCTTCTACCTCCTGGCCCAGTAAGTCTTCACTATCTTGTCAGCTTTCTGAAGCTTTCAAACATGTTTTTAACATTGGTACAGTTTTTCTAGTTATCATCAGCAGGAGAGGGGCCAGAATTTCCTCGTTTGCCATTACTAGAAGACCTTGACTACGATTTTTAAAGTAATAAAAAGTTAAAATTAATAGTAAATATTTCATGACCAAGAAGGGCTTACATTGGTTATAATTTTCCAACTAAGCTAGGTACACCGAAAGACAACATAGAGTGGCAACTGAGAGCATGGATTCTGGAACTAGACTGGGTGCGTTCTTCTGCTTTCTCTCTACATGATTAGGGCATGAACATGGAGGACAGCTTGAAAAACTTCTTGGTAACAGAGTGGCTCATGCATGTGTCTGCTGTGAAGAGTACAACTCTGATCGTGCCTCTGCAGTGTGGTCTCTCTGGGTGCCTTTCACCGCATCCCCTCTGCACCACCCCCACCTCAGCTGTGCACTTACCTCATGGCAATGGCTTGTTCATGTGCTCATGAGCCCCTTGCAAGTGAGAACCACTGGGTCTAGCACAACAGTTGGACACACGAGGCCTTCAAGAAGTGTCTCATTGAACCAGTGCCAACATTGAGATAGAGACTCCAAGAGTGGGTCAGGTTTAGGTGTAGATATTAAGTTCCAGTTTGAAACATTTGTGAAATGCCCAAGGAAGGCTGATGAGAAGGGATCAACGTGCAGGACTGAAGCACAGGGCGGGAGTGGGCTGGGGTGTGCCTACCGGGGAGGTGTCCACAGACAGATGTTAACAGGAGCCACAGCAGCGAGAGGACGACAGGCAGGACAGTGCGTGGGGAGTGAGAAAGACAGTGGCTGACGATGCAGCCCCTGAGAAATGTAAGGGGCAGATGAAGAAGACTCCTTTCTGAGAAGGATGTGTCAGTGATTGAGAAGAGCCAGAAGAGGGGAAGCTACAGAAGTTAACAGAGGAAGGCTAGAGTTTGAAAGTAGAAAAGGCCAGCATTATGAATGCTGCAGACAAGTCAACGAAAACACAGACTGAACATCAGGCGCCTCCTCAACTAGGGGGAGTGAAGGAGGACCTGGGTCCAGAGACGGTAGATTCAAGAGCCGCTGGGAGGCAGCATCCACAGACTGTGTTTGACTGGGTGTCTGGAGAGGTGCCTTGAACAGCAGGAGGATGTGTGCCACTCACTCCCCCAGGAAGCACGAGGGAAGAAGTAAGAGGAGGTTGCGGGGCTGTGGGGAGACTTAGGGCCTGTTGAATTTCAGGTGCCTGTGGGACATTCATGAGATGATGTTAAGTAAACAACTTGACATATGATCTGGAGCTCAGAGAAGCAATCTAGGATAGAGCTATGGATTTGGCAGTCACAGATGAAACAGATACATGGAATTTTCAGAAAGCAAGTCCCATTCCAGTTTCTGTTCCCCAAATCCTGTGTCACAACCCCACGTTTGTTTCCAGGGACAAAATCACCTTCCCTACATCAGAGCCGATGCTGAGGCCCTTGACAAAGGCGTCCCCAGAGGTTATGGGCTTCTGCCCAGTCAGCATTTTGAAAACGGAAGACTTCCCAGCCCCACTGATGCCAAGAAGGCCAAAGCATTCTTGTGGTTGCACAGTGAAGGACACTTTGTTCACAACCAGCAGGGGCATCTTCTTGACGTAGATCTGAGACACACAAGACAGGAGACACAGTGAGGAGGCTGCAATGCAGTCAGCAGTCCAGGAGTTGCACTGTGCTTGGTGCACACTTGCTCTGGGGTAGGTACCAGCTGCCTTCCGGCCCACGTGGACTCTCCTGTACCCAGGCTCGCACTTGCCTTCTCTCAGCTGCTACTCCCAGCAGGGTTTATTAAAGTTTTGTCTTCTCCAACTGTCTTTGCATATTGAGAACTTAATTCCCTAAGATAGGCCCTTTCCCTTCTGTCCTTGAAGCAAACAAAACCTTTTGATGTTGCCTGAGGGTTTGTTTTTGATTTTTTTTCTTTTTCCCTGGAGACAGAGTCTCCCTCTGTCCCCCAGACTGGAGTGCAGTGGCGCGGTCTCAGCTCACTGCAACTTCTGCCTCCTGGGTTCAAGCAATTCTCTGTCTCAGCCTCCCGAGTAGCTGGTACTACAGGCACCCCCCACCACACCTGGCTAATTTTTTTTGTATTTTAGTAGAGACGGGGTTTCACTGTGTTGCCTAGGCTGGTCTTGAACTCCTGAGCTCAGGCAATCCGCCCACCTTGGCCTCCCAAAGTGCTGGGATTACAGGCATGAGCCACTGCGCCCGGCCCACATCCTCGGTTCTTGACATTCATGGCTCTGGTTCCTGTCCTGTCCCAGGCCCTCCTGTCTTCCAGGGGACCACAGAAGAGACAGTGGAGGGCTGAGCTGCAAATTTCTGTCTCTGGGTACACAGATGAACTCATGTGATTAACTCTGAGGCACTTGCCAATACTCCACACCTGTAGTCAAGGCTGGGAGCCCTTCAACTTACTGATTCCTTATGCAAAGGGCCCAAAAAAGAATGTTCATGACTTTTTAAAGACAAGTCTGACTTTACCTTTGATATTTCTTTAACAACTAGTGGAGTTTTCTCACACAAATTTTCCAAATAAGTCTGGATACTTTTTGCCCCTCTTCCACATTTTGGTCTTCAGGCACTAATGCTACTTTGTGCAACACTGCCTATATTCCAAGACAAGGAGGGAAAATGTAACTGCTTTTGTGATGGTAGGAGGTAGAGATTGAAAGGACTTACACAGACTGTATCCTCTCTGGGAAGGCCTCAAAGGTGCCCAGCTGACATTGGTTCTCATAAAACCTCCCACCCCTATTCCAGAAGCAACTACGGGTATCAAAAGGGGGAGGGATAGCATTAGGAGATATAACTAATGTAAATGATGAGTTAATGGGTGCAGCACACCAACATGGCACATGTATACATATGTAACAAACCTGCACGTTGTGCACATGTACCCTAGAACTTAAAGTATAATAAAAAATATATATATATATGTAAAAAACTGAACTCACATTGCCATGACCATGATATGGTGGACATGCAAACAAAATGGCATTGACTTTTGAGGAAAACTAGAAGACTTATAACCTGGGGATGTCAAAATATAATAAAAGCCTATTTTCTACAGTTTCCTGGGGTGGTCTTGACCTCTGGAAGATACTCAGACCAAGAGCTGACTGGGCAGAACTTTCTCGTGTCTGGCTCATGGATGTCTGTGGGGAAAGAGGTGTTCTGGAAGGTGACTGTTTTTAGGAATCCTAGGTAATTATTATTATTATTTTATTTTTTTGAGACGCAGTCCTACTCTGTTGCCCAGGCTGGAGTGCAATGGCGCAATTTGGGCTCACTGCAACCTCCGCCTCCCAGGTCAAGTGATTCTCGTGCCTCAGCCTCCCGAGTAGCTGGGATTACAGGTGCCCACCACCACACCTGGCTAATTTTTGTATTTTTAGTAGAGATGGGGTTTTACCATGTTGGACAGGCTGGTCTCAAACTCCTGACCTCAGGCGATCCACCCACCTCAGCCTCCCAAAGTGCTGGGATTACAGGTGTGAGCCACCACGCCTGGACCAATCCCAGAGTATTGTTTCTATTCATTGACCAGCAGGCCTTAAAGCCCCACAGGTGGCCAGCATCATTAACAGGGCCTAGGGACTAAGCCCAAGTCTTCCTCCCTCTCTGGGAGTCCCTGGGCACAAGCTGTCACCTCTCTGCTCTGAGATGGGACCAGATGATTTGCAGGCTCCCTCTGATGCTGAGAATCAAGGCAGCTACAGACCACAGGAAGGAAGCTATGGAGCCAGGCCCTGGACCTATCCTAGAGGACTTACACGTTGACCCACTCACCAAATTTTCTTCATGCATAAGTCAGACACCCTAGTTTTCGGTTTCCAGAACATACTGGTTTCAACAAAGAAAAGCAGGATGATGTACACAGGTCCTGAAATAGCCAGAGCTGTGAGGTACTTCCCCATAACTAGTGACTCCCAGGCATAGGTTTTCTTTTGGACCACATATCCTTCTGCTAAAATAGGATAGGATAAATAGATGGTATTAAACTCTGGGTGATCTTCAAGGCTATTCTTCACCTTTACATATAGTAGGTGAATTCCTCTTACAACAAATATTATTTAAAGGAAGCATTACTGTCATCAATACTATAACCACATCCTAGCAAATGGTAAACATGAGTAATATTTTGTTTCCCTTGCTATAACCAATGTTCTATAAAAATAATGTAATAAAAGACTTCTTTCATGTTGTATACAATAAATATATTCATTTTTTCTTTGTTAACTAAAAAATGAAGGAAATAAAAGGGTTCTCCCTATCCATATCACAGCTATTTGAAATACCAAATATTTACATGTTTGAGCCAGGCACGGTGGCTCATGCCTGTAATCCCAGCACTTTGGGAGGCCAAGGCGGGTGGATCATGAGGTCAAGAGATCGAGACCAGCCTGGCCAACATGGTGAAACCCCGTCTCTACTACAAATACAAAAATTAGCTAGGTGTGGTGGCGGGCACCTGTAATCTCAGCTACTTGGGAGGCTAAGACAGGAGAATTGCTTGAACCCAGGAGGCGGAGGTTGCAGTGAGCCGAGATCGTGCCACTGCACTCCAGCCTGGGCGACAGAGGGAGACTCCATCTCAAAAAAAAAAAAAAAAAAAAAAAAAAATTTACATGTTTGGCTCTTCTATCAATCATTAATCACCCTGTAACTTCAACTGACTACTCATGTAAAAAACACTTAGGAGCCTCTATCTTCTTTTTTTCTGAGACGGATTCTTACTCTGTCACTCAGATTGGAGTGCAGTGGCGCCATCTTGGCTCACTGCAACCTCTGCCTCCCGGGTCCAAGCGATTCTCCTGCCTCAGTCTCCCGAGTAGCTGGGGTTACAGGTGCCCACCACCATGTGAGGCTAATTTTTGTATTTTTAGTAGAGATGGGGTTTTGCCATTTTGGCCAGGCTTGTCTTGAACTCTTGACCTCAGTTATCCACCCACCTCAGCCTCCCAAAGTGCTGGGATTACAGGTGTGAGCCACCACACCCAGCCCAGAATTCATGTATTTTTAAAATTATACAATATGGAAAAAAGAGACATGTAGGAATTACAAAGTATAGGTACCTCTCCACTCCCCAAAACTACTGCTACAGTTTTGTGTGTAATCCTTCCATATTTTCTAGATACTATCTTCTAAAATGAAAATGGAATGATACTATGCATTATCTTCTCCAATTTACTTGTTACATTTAATAGTATGTAATGGACATTGACTCTATCAGGATATACAGATCAAAATAATTCTTTGTTTGTTTGTTTTGAGACGGAGTCTTGCACTGTTGCCAGGCTGGGGTACAGTGACACTATCTTTGCTCACTGCAACCTCCAACTCCGGGTTCAAGCGATTCTCCTGCCTCAGCCTCCCAAGTAGCTGGGACTGCAGGCACGCACCATCACCGCCCAGCTAATTTCTGTATTTTTAGTAGAGACGGGTTTCACCATGTTGGCCAGGATGGTCTTGATCTCTTGATCTTGTGATCCGCCCACCTCGGCCTCCCAAAGTGCTGGGATTACAGGTGTGAGCCACCACGCTGGCCCAAAATAATTATTTTTGATGACTGCATCATTTTATACTCTATGTATGTATGTACCATAATTTGTTAACCAATCTCTTTTTTGTGTATGTTTATGTTATTATTTTATAAAGCAATACTAAAATAAACATATATTATATATACACACATACATACACATATACATATGTATAACTTCTGTAAGATAAATTTCTAATTTTTTGAAGATTACTGGGTCTTGCCGGGCGCGGTGGCTCACGCCTGTAATCCCAGCACTTTGGGAGGCCGAGACGGGCGAATCACGAGGTCAGGAGATCGAGACGATCCTGGCTAACACGGTGAAACCCCGTCTCTACTAAAAGTACAAAAAATTAGCCGGGCATGGCGGCAGGCGCCTGTAGTCCCAGCTACTTGGGAGGCTGAGGCAGGAGAATGGCGTGAACCCAGGAGGCGGAGCTTGCAGTGAGGAGAGCTCGCGCCACCGCACTCCAGCCTGGGCGACACAGCGAGACTCCGTCTAAAAAAAAAAAAAAAAAAAAGATTACTGGGTCATAGGGGTGCACTTTATTTATTTATTTATTTATTTTTGAGACGGAGTCCCACTCTGTAGCCCAGGCTGGAGTGCAGTGGCGTGATCTCTGCTCACTGCAAGCTCCGCCTCCCGGGTTCACGCCATTCTCCCGCCTCAGCCTCCCGCCTCAGCCTCCCGAGTAGCTGGGACTACAGACACCCGCCACCACGCCCGGCTAATTTTTTGTATTTTTAGTAGAGACGGGGTTTCACCGTGTTAGCCAGGATGGTCTCGATCTCCTGACCTTGTGATCCGCCTGCCTCAGCCTCCCAAAGTGCTGGGATTACAGGCTTGAGCCACCACTCCCGGCCAGGGGTGCACTTCTAAAATTTAATAAATAGTGCCAAATTGTCCTCCAAAAAGCTTGATCTTACCAATGGCCTATGGGGATGTCTATTTCCGATTCTGTTGATAATACTAGATATTATTTGTCTATAAATCTTTAGGTAAAATTAGGCATATTTTCATATGGTTATTAGGCACTGGATGTTTTTTCTTCTATGAATAGCCCATTTATTTCTTCAGCCCATTTTTTACTAACAAATTGCTCATATTTTCTCACTGATTTATATGATGGAGATATATATATATGTGCATATATATATATATGTATGTGTCTTTGTCCTTTATATATGTGTCAAGTATTTTTGTTATTTAACATCAGTTAATGTGTCTTTTCTTATATAGACTTGAATGTTTATGTATTTAAATATTATATACTACTTTGTGGTGTCTGGGTTTCATGGCAAGCTCTGGAGGGTCTTCCATATCATAAAGGTAGAAAACTATACTCATGAGCCAGGCACGGTGGTGTGCACCTGTAGCTCCAGCTATTCGGGAGGCTGAGGTGGGAGGACTGGTTGAGTCCAGGAGTTCTAGGCTGCAGTGAGCCATAATTGCACCACTGCACTCCAGCCTGGGCAACAGAGCAAGACCTTCTTTCTTAAAAAAAAAAAAAAAAATGAGGGGAGGGGCCCAAAGGTTGTTTGAAAGTCTGTGCTGGGCATGTGGCCACAGGAATCCTGACTGTCCCCTGGAAGGTGGTTACACTGTTCTCTACCATCCACCAGCACTGATTATCAGGGAACATGCTGCTCCAGCAGCCCCCGAAGGCACCCTCCCTTTGGACAGAGGCCAAGTCTGTTTGCTGCTCTTTTCTGGGGAATCTATAGGAGAATCACATGAGCCTAGAAGTTTGAGACCAGCCTAGGCAAAATAGCAAGACCCCCATCTCTACTAAAATACAAAAATTAGCCTGGCATGGTGGCACCTGCCTGCAGTTCCAGGGAAAGAGTGAAACCTTACCTCTAAAAAAAAGGAAAAACTATTCACCAGTCATGATGGCGTGGACCTGAAATCCCAGCTACTTGGGAGGTTGAGGCAGGAGAATTGCTTGAACCAGGAGGTGGAGGTTGCAGTGAGCTGAGATTGTGCCACTTCACTCTAGGCTGGGTGACAGAGCAAGACTCTATCTCAAAAAAAAAAAAAAGAAATTGAATTTGTAGTTAAAAATCTTCCAAAACAGAAACTTTTGTCTTTTCAACAAATGGCACTGGGACAATTACACATATATGCAAAAGAATGAATTTGGATCTCTACCTAACACCATATAAAAAATTAACTCAAAATGAATCAAAGGCCTAAATGTAAGAGCTAAAACTCGGCCGGGCGCAGTGGCTCATGCCTGTAATCCCAGCACTTTGGGAGGCCGAGGCGGGCGGATCATGAGGTCAGGAGATCGAGACCATCCTAACACGGTGAAATCCCGTCTCTACTAAGAATACAAAAACAAAATTAGCTGGGCGTGGTAGTGGGCACCTGTAGTCCCAGCTACTCAGGAGGCTGAGACAGGAGAATGGCGTGAACCTGGGAGGTGGAGCTTGCAGTGAGCCAAGATCACGCCACTGCACTCCAGCCTGGGTGACAGAGCGAGACTCCATCTCAAAAAAAAAAAAAAAAAAAGCTAAAACTCTTAGAAGAAAATGTAGAGGTAAAACTTCTCTATCTTGGATAAGGCAATAGTTTCTTAAATCAAAAACACAAAAGAGAAAAGAATAGATAAATTGGTCTTTGTCATAATTTCATAATTAAAAGCTTTTGTTCTTCAAGGGCACTATCAAGAAAGTGAAAAGACAACCTGCAATATAGGAGGAAATATTTGAAAATGATATATTTGAGAAGGTCTAGTATCCAAATTTATAAAGAATTACTGGCTGGGTGTGGTGGCTTATGCATGCAAGCATTTTGGGAGGCTGAGGTAGGAGGATTGCTTGAGGCCAGGAGTTCAAGACCAGCCTGGGCAACATAGTGAGACTACTGTCTTTACAAAAAATTAAAAAATTAGCCGGGCACAGTGGCATGCACCTGTAGTCCCAGCAACACAGGAAGCAGAGGTGGGAAGATGGTTTGAGCCCAAGAGATCGAGTCTGCAGTAAGCCATGATTATGCCACTACACTCCAGCCTGGATGACAGAGTAAGACCTGTCCAAAAAAAAAAAACCAAAAAAAAAACCTTAAGAGAGCACCACGTGGCCCAGCAGCACACGGCTTCACTACAAAGAACAACAGGCCTGTTTCATGCCCCATTTTCCTGGGCCTGGTACTTACCCAGGACCTCCAGAGGAATCTGTCCCTTAGTCATAAGCATATTTGCAAAGCGTTCTAAAAGTTGAGGATCCAGCCTGGAATTCTGAGAAATAAAGAAAGGAACAATGGTCTGACCATATGTTTTCAGAGTCAGCTCCAATGGGACATTTTCCATGCTTCTTTCTTTTAAGTTGAAGAACGTAAGGCTTAACATGGTGATCACCAGAGGGACCAGGATCTGTATTGATAACATCAACATCCAGTTGCACTAAGAATATGTGACCTTTTTCAGGAGCATGGCATAAAATTGTTGGCAGAGAAGACTGAACTACAATAAAAAAATAAAAGGGAAACACACCATTAACATGGTCACGGATAGAAGCTGGAGGCACTGAAGTGGCCCCTGGCTCATGCCCATTTGCACTCCCTGATACTACATATAACTAACTTTTCTTTCTTTCTCTTTCTTTTTTTTTTGGGAGGCGGAGTCTTGCCCTGTCGCCCAGGCTGGAGTGCTCTGTCACCCAGGCTGGAGTGCAGTGGCACAATCTTGGCTCACTGCATGCTCTGCCTCTCGGCTTCACACCATTCTCCTGCCTCAGCCTCCCAAGTAGCTGGGACTACAGGTGCGCGCCACCACGCCCAGCTAATTTTTTTAATTTTTAGTAGAGATGGGGTTTCACTGTGTTAGTTAGGATGGTCTTGATCTCCTGACCTCGTGATCCACCCGCCTCAGCCTCCCAAAGTGCTGGGATTATAGGCATGAGCCACTGCGCCCAGCCTTAATTTTTCAATTATGTGCAAAATTTGCTTCAAGTTAGAAGTCTTTTTTTTTTTTTTTTCAGATGGAGTCTCGCTCTGTCACCCAGGCTGGAGTGCAATGGTGCAGTCTTGGCTCACTGCAAGCTCCTCCTCCCAGGTTCATGCCATTCTGCCTCAGCCTCCCAAGTAGCTGGGACTACAGGCGCCCGCCACCACGCCCGGCTAATATATATATATATATATATTTGTATTTTTAGTAGAGATGGGGTTTCACCATACCAGCCAGGATTGTCTCGATCTCCTGACCTCATGATCCACCTGCCTCAGCCTCCCAAAGTGTTGGGATTACAGGCATGAGCCACCGCGTCCGGCCAGAATTCTTTGAACTTATGATTTTTGTTTTGTTTTGTTTTGTTTTGAGATAGGGTCTCACTC
The DNA here is from genome assembly GCF_028885625.2 of Pongo pygmaeus. Taxonomy (NCBI): domain Eukaryota; kingdom Metazoa; phylum Chordata; class Mammalia; order Primates; family Hominidae; genus Pongo; species Pongo pygmaeus. Next base: position 2,565,047 of record NC_072391.2, on the reverse strand, counting down.
TGTCAACCAGGCTGGAGGGCAGTGGTGTGATCTTGGCTCACTGCAGCCTTGACCTCCTGGGCTCAAGTGATCCTTCTGCATCAGCCTCCCTAGTAGCTGGGACTAGAGGCGTGCACCACCACGCCTGGCTAATTTCTTATTTTTTGAAGAGATGGGGTCTTATTTTGCCTCCTGTATGAGACAGGTGGCTGACTTAGTTGATCCCAAGATCTTTCCCAACTTGGAGGCTTAGTGGATGACAGCTTCCTAGTAATTGTGTGATTCAAGGTTATGAAACAATAAAGTTAATCTCTTGACTAACCCACAAAAGTCAGTCTTATTTTACATTAATAATTGTGGATAGCTAAATCAAGAACACTTCATAAAATGTACCTCAATATTTCTTTTTTTTTTTTTTTTTTGAGACGGAATTTCGCTCTCATTGCCCAGGCTGGAGTGCAATGGCACAATCTCGGCTCACCGCAAACTCTGCCTCCCAGGTTCAAGCAATTCCCCTGCCTCAGCCTCCCGAGTAGCTGAGATTACAGGCATGTGCCACCACGCCCAACTAATTTTTTATTTTTAGTAGAGACGGGGTTTCTCCATGTTGGTCAGACTGGTCTCAAATTCCCGACCTCAGGTGATCTGCCTGCCTCGGCCTCCCAAAGTGCTGGAATTACAGGCATGAGCCACTGCGCCCAGCCACACACCAATATTCCCTTTTTTTTTTTTTAAGATGGAGTCTTGCTCTTGTCGCCCAGGCTGGAGCCTTGGCTCACTGTCACTGTAACCTCCGCCTCCAGGGTTCAAGCAATTCTCCTGCCTCAGCCTCCCGAGTAGCTAGGATTACAGGCACCCACCACTGTGCCAGGCTAATTTATATATATATATATATATTTTTTTTTTTTTTAGTAGAGACAGGGTATCACCATGTTGGCCAAGCTGGTCTCGAATTCCTGACCTCAGGTTATCCACTCACCTCAGCCTCCCAAAGTGCTGGGATTACAGGTGTAAGCCACCACGCCCAGCCCAATATCCTTTTTTCAACATTAAAAGAACATTACAGGTTGTCCCTATATTTCAAAAGGATGTATTTTTAAAAATTTTAAATTCCAAGTGATATAATACATGATCTGTTTCACAGTGAAAGATACATGCTTTTTGGCCAGCAGATTTAGTACTTTTAGTCTATCTTCTTCCTAGTCAGAGGAATGGCCAAGACCTCTACCATAATGTTTTATGATCCCTTCTTACACTGCGTTAATCCCATCCAGACCATCACCCTTTGCCTTTGAACTAGAGCAGAGACTGTGATAGTGCCAACACCTGGCACAGCCAATCTTTTATGCCTAAAATGTGCACATTTTTTCTTAAACCCCTGTAAAAGGCTGATGTAACTTCTTGACAGAATGACAGCATATTTCCAAGAATTAAACCAATATGTGCTTTCTTGCATATATTTGGAATATGTTACTTACCCCAGTGTTTGGTTTGACTGGCAGCCCAGTCCGTCTTGAGAAGGTCCTTGAATGAAGATGTTTAATTCTGTCAACAGGAATTCTGCTAAGCAGGGCTGGGGATGGATAGAGGGATGTTTGATGTTTGGGACAGCTGTACTGGCATCTGCCAACATACAAACCCTAAACCAAACCAAAAGCAAAAACAAATTCTCAAAATCATGGCATAGTTCATTTTGTTTGGATTTAAAGAATGAAAGTAATATGATATTTGAAAAAACTAAGTTAGGATAAGAATAATGGGCTAGGCGTGGTGGCTCACTCCTGTAATCCCAGCACTTTGGGAGGCCGAGGCGGGTGGATCACGAGGTCAGGAGATTAAGACCATCCTGGCTAACATAGTGAAACCCTGTCTCTACTAAAAATACAAAAAAATTAGCCGGGCGTGGTGGCGGGCGCCAGTAATCCCAGCTACTGAGGAGGCTGAGGCAGGAGAATGGCATGAACCCAGGAGGCGGAGCTTGCAGTGAGCCAAGATTGTGCCACTGCACTCCAGCCTGGGCCACAGAGCAAGACTCCGTCTCAAAAAAAAAAAAAAAAAAGGATAAGAATAATGAAGAAGAAAAGCTGCATCTAGATTATATATAGTGGGTAGCAAGTATATACTGGCTGTAAACAGGATAGCAAGGTCTTAATAAGTCCTAAGTATTGAGTTAACTAACCAATGGCTTTTCCAAATAACTGAGGCAACACTAGTATGAATAGATTTTGTCATTTTCCCTAAAAGATTCTACATGCAAATTAAAACAAAATGATACATTATTTAATATCTATTTCATAAGCAAAACTGAAAATTATAAAACAGAGTTCTGTTAGGACTCTAGGCCAGGAATTGGTAAACAATGGCCAGTGGGTCATATCCAGCCCAAGAGATTCTGAGTTCAGAATGAACTATGGTTGATTCTGAGCTCTATATATGTTATATTTACACTATGTAGGCTTAGCAGCATAATCAAGGATATTATGTAATTATATAACGATCTAACATAACGATTAACATTGAAACACACATATACAAATATATACGTGTGTGTATGTGTGTGTGCATATATATATATATATATATATATAGTATATACTGGCTACAAACTGGCTAGCAAAGTCTTTTTTTTTTTTTTGAGACAGAGTCTCGCTCTGTCGCCCAGGCTGGAGTGCAGTGGCGTGATCTTGGCTCACTGCAAGCTCTGCCTCCACAGTTCACGCCATTCTCCTGCCTCAGCCTCCCGAGTAGCTGGGACTACAGGCGCCTGCCACCATGCCCGGCTAATTTTTTTTTCTATTTTTTAGTGGAGACAGGGTTTCACCGTGTTAGCCAGGATGGTCTTGATCTCCTGACCTCGTGATCTGCCCGCCTTGGCCTCCTAAAGCGCTAGGATTACAGGTGTAAGCCACGGCGCCTGGCTGCAAAGTCTTAAATAAGTCCCAAGTATTGAGTTAACTAACCAATATGTGTGTGTAGGTATGTACATACACAAATATATTTAAAGTATAGGTATATATACACACACTAATATGTGTATGTAAAGTGTATATATACTATACACACACACTATATATATGTATAATGTAAAGTATATATGTACTATATAATAAAATGTAATACATACATGTAAAATATATATACTAATATGTGTATATATACACACATACTATATATATACACATACTACATGTGTATATATACACAGGTATATACAGATACTATATATACATTTATAGTGTATATATGTAAGTATATATAATCATATATATATAAATAGTATATAGTGTGTGTGTGTATGCACACACACACACTTAAAAAAATAGAGCCTGGGTCTCACTTTGTTGCCCAGGCTGGATTTCAGTGCTGATCATGGCTCATGGCCACCTCAAATTCCTGGGATCCTCTCAAGCCTCAGCCTCAGCCTCCCAAGTAGCTGGGACTGCAGGCATGGGCCACTGTATCTGGCCTGGAACTAGTTATATAATTACTCACATAATATCCTTGATTATGCTGCTAAGCCTACATAGCATAAAATAGTTACTATGTGGTCCTTTTTTTTTTTTTTAAGACATAGTCTTGCTCTGTTGCCAAGCTGGAATGAAGTGGCCCTATCTCAGCGCACTGCAACTTCTGCCTTCCAGGTTCAAGCAATTCTCCTGCCTCAGCCTCCCGAGTAGCTGGGATTACAGGTGCCCGCCACCGCACCCAGCTAATTTTTGTATTTTTAGTAGAGATGGGGTTTCCCCATGTTGGCCAGGATGGTCTCGATCTCTTGACCTCGTGATCCGCCCGCCTCAGTCTCCCAAAGTGCTAGGATTACAGGCGTGAGCTACCATGCCCGGCTGTGTGGCCCTTTAAGAAAAAGTCTGCTGAGCCCTGCTCTAGGCAAAAAGATGTGTTCGGTTAGCAGCAAAGTGTCAATGTGCCAGGAAACTATTTCTAGTCATAGGCTTTGGGCCATCATTCTACTAAGAATTTGTCACAGCAAAATAACCCAGGAAATTGACTTTTTTCCTTCAGTATGGTTCTGTAAAACATGGTGTATGTGTTATCTAATGCTGTGACACAGATTATCCCAAAAGTTAGTAGCTTAAAACAACAGTAAACATTTATTGTCTCACACAGTTTCTGGGGGTCTAGAATTCGAGAGTGGCTTAGCTAGGTGGTTCTATATTAAGATTTCTCATGAGGCTGTGGTTAAGCTATTAGCCAGGGCTGCAGTCCCTTGAAGGCTTGACTGGGGCTGAGGCACCTACTTCCATGAGCAGAAAGTTCAGAGAGTTTCCTGTATACACATCTCCTCCCACCCCAATTTCCCTTTTTTTTTTTTTTTTTTTTTTTAAGATGGAGTCTCTCTCTGTTGCCCAGGCTGGAGTGCAATGGTGCAATCTCGGCTCACTGCAACCTCCGCCTCCTGGGTTCAAGCGATTCTCCTGCCTCAGCCTCCTGAGTAGCTAGGATTACAGCCGTGAGCCACCATGCCCAGCTAATTTTTGTATTTTTAATAGAGACAGGGTTTCACCATGTTGGCCAGGATGGTCTCGATCTCTTGACCTCAGGTGATCTGCCCGCCTCGGCCTCCCAAAGTGCTGTTATTACAGGTGTGAGCCAACGGTGCCCAGCCCCATTTCCCTGTTTTTAACATCTTGCATTAGTGTGGTACATCGTTACAAATGAAACAGCATTTCCATCAGGTTCTTTTTTTTTTTTTGTAAGAAATGGACAAGTTTATTTTAAAATTTACATGATAATGTCAAGGATCTACAATACCCAAAACAATCTTCAAAAAATAGAATAAAGCTGGAAGAACTATATACTACCTGACTTTAAGACATACTACAAAGCTACAGCAATCTCAACAATGTAGTACTAGCACGGGACAGACAAACAAATCAATGAAACAGAAGAGGGAATGTAGAGACATACAGTCAACAGACTTTTGGTTAAGGCATCTGAACAACTCAATGTGGAAAAAAAAAAGTCTTTTCAACAAATAGTCTGTCCCATCTGGATACTCATGTGAAAGAAAATGAGCCTCAACCCCTGTGACATCACGCGGCGGTGGTATCATTATATCACAGAGGTCAATAAAATATGTTTTCGTTCATAGTTCCTGGCCCGTAACTCCCGTAGCTGTTATTTCTCCCCAAGGCAGGCCACAGAAACTAAAAATACAATCTTCCTGCATCTTTCTATCTTGGAGCTGGCCATAAAGAAATTCTCTGACCTATCTTGTCTGATTGTAGGTCATAAGACCCCCCATTTTAGAAGGTGTCCTATCCCATACCCTGGGGGAAAGAACGCTGCACAGAGAGGCCAGGAAGGATCTGAATGGACAGGCCTTGCTGGATTTCCCCACTCAGACTGTTAGTATTACATCATACTCTTTTTGTCCAATGTCATTTCTACACAGTTGTCCATGCTTTAGTCATGCCTATCCAATGAAGTCTCCATAGAAGGCCCAAGAGGAGCTTCCAGATAGGTGAACAATTGGAGGTCCCCGGGTCACACCCGGGGAGGCCACAGAGGCTCCATACCCTTTCCCACATACCTCACCCTTTGCATCTCTTCTTCTGTATCCTTTGTAATATCCTTATAATAAACTGGGAAATGTGTTTCCCTGAGTTCTGTGAGCCACTTTAGCAAATTAATTGAACCTAAGGAGGGGATAATAGGATAGCTAGTTTACAGCTGGTGGGTCAGAAGTACAGGTAAGTGTGTGGTAGCTAACACCTGTAATCCCAGCTACTCAGGAAGCTGAGGCAGGAGGATCACTTGAGCCCAGCCCAAGAGATAGAGACCAGCCTGAGCAACATAGTGAGGCCTTGTCTCTTAAATAAATAAATAAATAAATAAATAAAGGACAGGTAAAACAACCTGGGGCTTGTGATTGACACTGGAAGTGGGAAGTCTTGTGGAACTTAGCCCTCGATCTGTGGGATCTGATGCTATCTCCAAATAGTATCAGAATTGAATTGGAGGACACTTAGCTGGTGTCTGCTGCAGAACTGATTGCTTGCTTGCTGTTGGGGGGAAATTCCCACCCATTTTGTCATAGAAGTCTTCTATGTTGATTGCTGTGATGTGAGAGCAGAAGAAAAACAGTGTATGTTTTTCCACTTCGCCTCTTATCAAACCATACACAAGGCTGGGCACCGTGGCTCATGCCTATAATCCCAACACTTTGGGAAGCCGAGGTGGGAAGATTGCTTGAGCCCAGGAGTTAGAGACCAGCCTGGACAATATAGCAAGACCCTGTCTCTACAAAATATAAAAAACTTAGCCAGGCATGGTGGTGTGCACCTGTAGTCCCAGCTACTTGGGAGGCTGAGGTGGGATCACTTAAGCTCAGGAGCCGGGGACTGCAGTGAGCTGTGATCACACCACTGCACTCCAGCCTGGGTAACAGAGTGAGACCTTGTCTTGCGTGCACACATACACACACACACACACACAACCATACACAAAAATTAATAGAAAATGGGTCACAGACCTAATGTAAAAGCTAAAATGATAAAATTCCTAGAACAAAAAGTAGAAGCATAACTTTGTGACCTAAGGATAGGGAAATATTTTTTAGAAAGGATACAGAACACAGTAACTATAAAAAAAATTTAGGGGCCAGGCATGGTGGCTTATGCCTGTAATCCCAGCACTTTGGGAGGCCAAGGTGGGCGGATCACCTGAGGTCAGGAGTTTGAGACCAGCCTGGCCAACATGGTGAAACCCTGTCTCTACCAAAATACAAAAAGCTAGCTGGGCATGGTGGCATGCACCTGTAGTCCCAGCTACTCGGGAGGCTGAGGCAGGGGAATCCCTTGAACCTGGACAGCGGAGGTTGCAGTGAGCCAAGATCATGCCAGTGTACTCCAGCCTAGGTGACAGAGTGTGACCCTGTCTCAAAAAAAAAAAAAAGCTACCACTAAGAATATGAAGAAGCAAGCCACATACTGGAAGAAAATGTAGATAAAACACGTATCTGACAAAGATTTATATCTAGAATATACAAAAATTTCAACAACTCAAAAAACGAAAACTGAGCTACAGGTTTAATAATTGCATACCTTTTGGTATATATGTTATACTTCAATAAAAATGTAAGTATTTAAAAAACTGGCTGTGTGCAGTGGCTCATGCCTGTAATCCCAGCACTTTTGGAGGCCAAGGGGGTGGATAGCTTGAGCCTAGGAGTTCGAGACCAGCCTGGTCAACATAATGAGACCTCGTCTCCACAAAAAAGAAAATACTCTCAATACAAGTGTTTGGCTGAAGATCAGAAACATCTGCAGAGAGAATCAATGACATGGATGTAGGTCAGAAGATATTATGTAGAGTGCAGCTCAGAAAGACAAAGAGTTGGAAAATATTTAAAAAGTTAAAATTCATGTAGTAGAGTGATAAGATCTATTATGTCTAACTGGAGTTCCAAAACGCGAGGAGATATTTGAGCAGAGGCCCTGTATGAACAGATAATAATAGCTGGGGATTCTAAACTCATGGAAGATGTCCATAGCCAGACATCAATCAAGTCTCAAGTAGAATATGCATGTATCAAAATAAATATCACATGTATCCCATACATACGCACATTATGTATCAATAAAATTTGTTTAAAGACCAGGTGCAATGGCTCATGCCTGTAATCCCAGCACTTTGGGAGGCCAAGGTGGGTGGATCACTTGAGGTCAGGAGAACCAGACCAGCCTGGCCAACATGGTGAATCCCCATCTCTACCAAAAATACAAAAATTACCTGTAATCTCAGGCACTTTGGAAGGTTGAGGCAGGCAGATCACTTGAGGTCAGGAGTTTGAGACCAGCCTGGCCAACATAGTGAAACCTCATCTGTACTAAAAATACAAAAATCAGTCGGGTGTGGTGCCAGGCACCTGTAGCCCCAGCCACTCAGGAGGCTGAGGCAGGAGAATTGCTTGAACATGGGGTGCAGAGGCTGCAGTGAGCCAAAATTCAGGTATCCCTATTATTGGAAGTGCTAGTCAGAGGCTGGAAGGCCATTCAGTGAGGTTGCTACAGAAAAGATTCAAGCATCAGGCAATGTTTAGACAGATGACCTTTAATATCGCTTCCAACCCTGAGAACCTTGGAGTCTTACAGTTTTATACGTGCTTACCTTATGAAGACATCCTCCATGGTCATGACAGAGGCCCCAAAGCTGGAGATGCCCAGCTCTACCTGCCTCAGTTCCAAGTCAGTAAATAGAGATTCAAACCTGGAAGGAAAGAAATGGTTTTAGTCCTGAAAGGTGTAAGGTGAATCCCTTTCATCACTGCCCTTCGCTCTCTACTGGGGAAAAATCATGGACTTTGGAGTCAAGAACATATTTTTTAAAACACCAGCTTTGTCACTAGCTTTATAACTATGTGAATGTCAGGGGCCCTTCACAGCTTTTTTACCTATTAACTCTGTATTAAGGTCTGTGGATGCTTTCAACAGCTCTTTGAGGACAGTGCTGAGAAGTTAAGAAACTTCCCTGAGGCCACACAGCCAGAAGCAGAAGAGCCAGGACTCAAGCTCAGGCCTTTCATCTCCAGAGAGAGTGGTTTTAATTGTTATTTAAGTGAGGAAAGGAGCTAATTCTTTTAGCCTGCTAATGTTAAAACCTTTCTCAAACATGCTTTCCATTTTTTTTTAATTAAAAGAATCATGGCTTTTTTTGTGATATTAAGAAGTCCATCATAATGTTCTACAATGAAGGCTTCTATTCTCTCACAACCTAGTGTCCAACTTTTAAGAAACCAGACACACATGCCAGATGCCTATACGAGGTCTGCAGGGGCTTTTTGTGTGTCCCTGTGGGCAGACAATGGTTATAAACTAATCATGGCTGGGTTTGAGTCTAGACTCTGTCACTTACAAGTTTTGTGACTTTGAGCTAGTTATTTCACCTTTCCAAATCCTTCCTCACCTGTAAGACAGTTATTACCTAATTCAAAAAGTTGTAAGGATTGAGAAAAATGTAAAGATGCTTAGCAAAGTAGCCCCCCTGTGTTAAATACTCAGCAAATACTATTTAATGAATATGATCAACAGTCATACCCTCAGTATGTTCACTATCTTGCTCTTCATTCAGTTTCCAGTTACTGAAATTGTACTCATGCTATTGCTACTGTCTTGCCAACAAGATCAGAGGATCCCTTTTAAAATATCGAGGCAGAATTTATGTAAACTATCTTGTTCTTAAATGTATAGTTTGATGAGTTTTGACAAATGTGTAATATCACCCTAATCAAGACACCGAACATTCCATCACCCTAGAAAATGCCTCCATGTCCCCTTTGATGAGTCCCTCTCTTGCCCTCAGACAACCAAATGTCCTAAATTTTAGATTAGTTTTACTTCTACTCTTCATGTAAATGGAATCATATGGTCTTTTCATCTCTTGCTTCATCCATGTAACATGTTTTTGAGGTTAAACCATGTTGCATGCATTAGTTCATTCTCATTAATTGCAGAGCAGCATTCAACAAAAGGAATATATCTGTTCTCCTGTTGATAGACATTTGGATTGTTCTTGTGCAAGGATGCTTATGCATAAAGCAGCTATAAATGTTCTTCTATGTGTCCTGTGTCTGGACATATGTTTTCATTTATCTTGAATAACACAGTAGGTAAATGATAGCTGCAAATTCTTTGCTACTTTTCCCACTGAGAGGTGGCCTTTAATTCCCTTTTATCTGGGCTGGCCTTAGTGTCTTGCTTGACTGAGAGGATGCAATGCAAGTGATGGATGTTGGGTAGAAGAAGGCTTCAGGTATCTTGATTTCTTTGGGAGCCCCAAGCCACCAGGTAAGATGTCTCACTACCTTGAAACCAGGCTGAATCCATGCCAAGGCACAGACATGTGAACAAAGCCTCTACATAAGTCCACACCCCAACTTGTGTTTTGTTAAAGGCTTTTATGTCTATGCCCATGAGGAATATTAGTCTGTAATTTCCTGTTGTCACAGGGACTTTTCCAGGTTTTGGTATCAGGGTTGTGCTGGCCTTAAAATGAGTTGGGAAGTGTTTCCTTCTCTATTTTCTAAAAGATTGACGTTATTTTTTTCTTCAATGTTTCATAGAATCTGGAGTTCTCTTTTGGGAATACTTTTGATTGCAAATTCAATTTCATGAATAGATATATGGTTATTCAGATTTTTCTGCTTCATTTTGTAAGTTTTGGTAAGTTGCATTTTTTAAGAAATCGGTCCATTTTACCTAAAGTGTCCAATTTATTTACATGTGATATTTTATTATTATCCTTTTTGTAACTCTAGGCTCTGTAACTATAGCAGTTCTTTCCTTACTGATGCTAGTTAATTTTCTTTTTTTCTTTAATGGTCTTGGAATTAATGGCTTATCATTTAATGGTTTATCAATATAATTTATCAATTTTATTAATCTTTTAAAATAACTTTTTGCTTTTTAGCTTTTTAGCATTTTGACTTTTCTCAATTTTCTTTTTGTTTCTTATTACATTATTTTCTCCCCCTATATTTTTCATTTCTTCTCTTCCACATAATCTGGGTTTAATTTTCTCTTCTTTTCCTACCTTTTCAGTTGGAAACAGGTAAATGATTTTAAGCCCCTTTTCTTTTCAAATGTAAGTTTTTAAAAGCTATATATTTCTCTCTAAGCACTGCCTCAGTAGCATCTGAAAATTTTTGATACATTGTATCTTCATCATCATTCAGTTAAAAATATTTTCCACTTTTTTTTTCTTTTTTTTTTTTTGAGACGGAGTCTCACTCTGTTGCCAGGCTGGAGTGCAGTGGCGCAATTTTGGCTCACTGCAACCTCTGCCTCCTGGGTGCAAGCAATTCTCCTGCCTCAGCCTCCTGAGTAGGTGGGACTACAGGCACACGCCACCATGCCCAGCTAATTTTTATATTTTTAGTAGAGACGGGGTTTCACCATGGTGGCCAGGATGGTCTCAATCTCTTGACCTCGTGATCCACCCGCCTTGGCCTCCCAAAGTGCTGGGATTATAGGCGTGAGCCACCGTGCCCGGCCTCCACTTTTTCTTTGACCCTTGAGTTATTCAGAAGTATGTTGTTTAACTCTCAAATATTTGTGGATTTTCTAGATATCGCTCTCTTTTTTTTTTTTTGAGTTGGAGTCTCACTTTGTCACCCAGGCTGGAGAGCGGTGGTACGATCTCAGCTCACTGCAACCTCCGCCACCTGGGTTGAAGCGACTGTCCTGCCTCGGTCTCCTGAGTAGCTGGGATTACAGGCACCCGCCACCATGCCAGGCTAATTTTTGTATTTTTAGTAGAGATAGGGTTTTACCATGTTGGTCAGCCTGGTCTCGAACCCCTGACCTCAGGTGATCCACCCACCTAGGCCTCCCAAAGTGCTGGGATTACAGGTGTGAGCCACCACGCCCAGCCAATTTTCTAGATATCTTATTGTAATCAATTTCTAACTTAATTCCCTTGTAGTCAGAGATCATAATCCACATGATTTCAATTTTTTGAAATTTATTTGGACTTATTTCACATGAGCATACCCTCCCACTAAAACTGGACAAAAATATATGAAGCCATTTCAGATATTAAGAATTAGAAAGTCCAGGAGCACGACTGATTCTTGAGAGAAGAGAAACACTAAAGAGAGACCTATATTTGCCCCAGCTCTTTGGCTTGGGCACTTTCTAGAACATGGCCCAGAAAAGTAAACGCAAATCAGAGGGTAGCAGTGAACTTGCTGAGCTGAGAAGGTAGAGATGAGAAGTCAGAGCTTCTGAAATGTATGGACTTTGTGGGACTAGGACAAGAGAGGAGAAGCTGGTAGGGGAGGGCCCAAGTAATCCATTATGGTAAATATCCCATAGGCATTTGGAGAGAATGGGTGTTCTGCAGCTGTAGTCTGTAGTGTCTATCTACAGGAAATAAGTGTGATGACAGTATTATGAAAATATTTTATATCCTTAGTGAGTTTTTTGTCTACTTGCTCTATAAATCACCGAGGAAAGGGTGCTATAATCTCCAAAATGGTTGGGATTTTGACTTCATCTATTTTTGTCAACATTCACTTCATGTATTTTGAAGCTCTGTTATGAGGCACGTGCATGTAAACAACTGTGAGGTCTTCCTGGTGTACTGACTGTCATTATGCGCTGTCTCTATTTCTGTGACGTAGCTACTCTGAGAAGATGACCTAACAATTTCTGCCCTCCCTGATTGAGCATGGCACGTCTCCCATCAAGAAGTGGTGCTGACTTCTCCTCCCCTTTGACTGCTCTGAGCAGTAGAATGTGACAGAACTGTTGTGTTGGTATTTCTGAGCCCAGGCCTTCAGAGATGTGGCTGTCTTTGCTTCTTTTGAAACGTGCACTCTTGGGATGCTTCTTCTTGGAACCTAGCTGTCATGCTATGAGACACTCAAACCACACTGAGAAGCTACACGGAGGGGTACCGGGTGCGCCAGTCAGCAGCCCTAGTGAGCTCCCAGTTGATAGCCAGTACCATCATCCCAGACATGAGAATGAACCATCTTGGATATTCCAACCCATTCTAGGCCCCAGATATCTGTAGCCCCAGCCAACATTATTTAGAGCATAATGTCTGTCCAGCTGAGCCCAGGCAAGCTACAGAATCATGATAGGCAGTAAAATGGTTGTCATATTAAGTCAGAAAACTTGGGGATAATTTGTTATATAGTATACAACTGAAACAAAATTTGGCACCAGAAGCACTGTGACAAAAACCTACAACATCTGGCATGGATGTGAGACCAGATAGCAGGACGAAGACAAGAGGAGCCTCAAGGGAACTCTAGACAGAGGCTGGAAGAACAGTGAGGAAATTGTTATTTCCCATATTTGGTGCAGAAGGTTTGGCAACACTCTTACCTACAGTAATAAGAAAGATTGAAAGGGTATTTAATGAGCTTGTGGATAAGTTCCTATGGAGATTTCCAGTTATAATGTTGAAAGTGCCAACTGGTTTCTTATAGCTGCCTATGATTTAACCACGAGAGAAATAAATTTAAAAAGGAAATAGTCAAACGTTCAGCAGAAGTTTAGAGAGAAAAGGCCAGGCACGGTGGCTCACGCCTGTAATCCCTGCACTTGAGGAGGCCGAGGCGGGTGGGTCACTTGAGGTCCGGAGTTCAAAACCAGCTTGGCCAACATGGCGAAACTCCATCTACTAAAAATACAAAAAATTGGCTGGGCGTGGTGGCAGGTGCCTGTAATCCCAGCTACTTAGGAGGCTGAGGCAGGAGAATAGCTAGAAGCTGGGAGGCGGAGGTTGCAGTGAGCCTAAATCATGCCACTGTACTCCAGCCTGGATGACAGAGCAAGATTCTGTCTCAAAAAGAAAAAGAAAAAAAAAATATATATATATATATATATATAGAGAGAGAGAGAGAGAGAGCCCAGGACAGTATTTCCAGTTTGGAAAAGGTTCTCAAATTTCTCAGAACAAAAATGAAAGCCAAAATGATGCCAATAAAATACTTTTTCAGGATAAATATCAGATTAACTGTGCAGCTATAAGGTCCTTTGTCAAGACCTCAGAAAGGTTTAAGAGCGCACCTCTCAAATACGGTGTGCTGAAGCTGACTTATACAAGCTCTTGAGAACCAATTGTTAAATTTTCAGAAATTCTGTGAGCTGCTTGTTAAAACCATTTAAAAAATTAAGTTATATAAATTTAAAATTAACAAATCACAGTAAAGGGAAGGTATTAATTAAAACTTACTGATTTTTCATTCTTTTACTCCATTGTATTTAATACTATTATCTATGTTCTTGAGGTTATTTAACTCTACTGTGTCTTTAGGGTAGGAATATTACAGACTGTTACTGAACATTTCTTCCCAATGCCACATTCAGTAATTTCACTCTGGTAACATGAAATTGGCTGTGGTGGGAGTATTTACACCACAGACATCAGCAAAAGCTGCAAATCAGGCCTTATTAATTGTCTTGTTGGCTGTTTAGACTCAAGAAAGTGTTAGAATGTTTAAAACAATGTCATGTCTGAAGCCATTATATGATGACTAGCATTAAAAAAAAATCTGTCAAATAATAGCTGAACTTCAACCATAGTTGACTATGAATATGAGAGTTTGGCAAACATCAACATAAACGTACTGTGAGACTAAATTGGCTAAATGAAAGTTACAATAAAGAATACTGTATATTTTATCATGATTTGTAAATTGTGTGCTACACATTCTTTATATCAGTAAAATTTATAATACAATTATATACATATATATGCATGCTTTTTTTCATGGAGAATAGTTAAATATTTAGCAGCACACATACCACTGCTCACAGACTCTCATTATCTGGACAAAAGCTTTTAAAAACCATAACGGTTCTGGGCACGGTGGCTCATGCTTGTAATCCCAGCACTCTGGGAGGCCGAGGCAGGTGGATCACCTGAGGTCAGGAGTTTGAGATCAGCCTGGCCAACATGGTGAAATCCCATCTTTACTAAAAAAAGAACAAACATTTAGCTGGGTGTGGTGGTGTGCGCCCGTAATCCCAGCTACTCGGGAAGCTGAGGTGGGAGAATCACTTGAACCCAGGAGCTGGAGATTGCAGTGAGCCAAGATCACACCACTGCACTCCAGCCTGGGTGAAAGAGTGAGGCTCCATCTCAAAAAATAGAATAAAATAATTTAAAAAAATTAAAATCATAATGGTGTTGTCCCATATCACCATGGCTCTCAGCCCAAGGTAGACAGACTTGTGTTGAAGATATTGTGAGTGTGGCCATAGTCTAACAAACTGTATTTCATAATGTGATACACAGGAAACCTACAAAGTATTTAAATAAATTGTATCAGCTTACACAAAAAGGGACAGAGAGAGTTCAAAGTGAAAAGTGGCCTCTAGTCAACCTCCTACAAGCAGTAAGCAGGCAAATGAAGCTGCTCAGCTACAAATGTCAACCATCTTTCATGAAAAAAGGAAGTATTCACACTATTTAAGAGGCAGAGCTAATAGCCCAGCAGAGTCAACAGCCCAGCTGAGTCAACAGCCCAGCACAGCCAACAGCCCAGCACAGCCAACAGCCCAGCTGAGTCAACAGCCCAGCAGAGCCAGCAGCCCAGCAGAGCCAACAGCCCAGCTGAGTCAACAGCTCAGGCTCACAGTAGCTGCTCTGTGCTATGCACCATGAACTCTTAGCCTGCTCTTGTACAGCCCAGCCCTCAGCCACAGATTCAAGTGAACCCACACAGAGACTTTTGGGGCCCTCCCTCTCCTACCAGCTTTCTCCTCTCCTGCCCTAGTCCCACAAAGTCCAGACACTTCAGGAGCTCTGACCTCTCATCTCTACCTTCTCAGCTCAGCAAGTTCACTGCTACACTCTTGATTTGCCTTTACTTTTCTGGGCCATGTTCTAGAAAGTGCCCAAGCCAAAGAGCTGGGGCAAATATAGGTCTCTCTTTAGTGTTTCTCTTCTCTCAAGAATCAGACATTGTCCTGGACTTCCTAATTCTTAATATCTGAAATGGCTTCATATATTTTTGTCCAGTTTTAGTGGGAGGGTATGCTCTTTATCAGTTACTCCATCATGACTGGAAGCAGAGGTGACTTTTGTTTTTAAATTTATGATGAGATTTTGTTTGTGTGTTGAGGAGACTGGCTCATGGTTAAAAACCCATGTATGATTTTTCAGGCCCGACTATAGGTAATTACAAGGTTTTACCTGGCACGCCTCACAGGGAAAGCTGCCCTGGCTGCATCAGACTTGGGGCCAGCCAGTGCAGCACTGTGCTCTCTGAAGGGAGGTGGGGTTAAGGACTCAGGCCTCTCCTGGCTGGCCATGCTCTTATTTGCATTCCTAAGTAAATTATTATATGTGGATGAATACATGGTGATTTCTTTTTGACATATTATGGGAAATTATATTGATAAATTATAATATCAAACAATCCTTTCAATATGATATAGTAGTCTTTCAATGAACTACATGGTGCAGTATTCTTTCAGTGATCTGCTAGATTATATTAACCCATATTAGTAAAAAGGAGCAGGGAGATTTTGTTTGTTTTTGAGACAGCGTCTCACTCTTTTGCCCAGGCTGGAGTACTGTGGCATGATCACGGCTCACTGTGGCCTTGACTTCCCAGGCTCAAGCGTTCTTTCTGCCTTAGCCTCCCAAGTAGCTGGGACTACAGATGTGCACCACCAAGCCTGGCTCTTTCTTTTTTCTTTCTTCCTTCTTTCCTTCCTTTCCTTCTCTTTCTTGTTTTTGTTTTTTTTTTTTCTGTTGAGACAGGTCTTCCTGTGTTGCCCAAGCTGTTCTCAAACTCCAGGGCTCAAGTGATCCTCCTGCCTCAGCCCCACAAAGTGCTGGGATTATAAGCATGAGCCATTACTCCCAGCCTGTATTTTTTTAATGTTCTCTGGAAGAGTTTGAATAAAATCAAAATTATATTTTCTTTAAATATTTGATAAAAGTGATCAGGTTTATAAAAACTTTTTGGTATTTATTGAGTCAATTTTAATAAAATTATTTTTCTGGACAATCTACCATTATATTCAGGTTTTCTAATATATTAGTTTAAAACTGTACAAAATATTGTCTTCTAATTTTTTTGTATCTACGGGTTTTTTCCCCCAATTCTCAATTCCAATTTTACTTATTTGTGCTTATTCTCCATTCATCTTTATGAGGCTTCTTTTCTCCAGGTCTCTTTGCAAGGTCCCTCTCTGTGGAACCTCGAATTTTAAGAGTGCTTCAGGAACTGTTTGTAAGCTCCTTTGCTTCTTTCTCTATGTTTTCTTCCTACCTGACCATATCCCTTCCCACGATTTTAAATACTTCCACAAGCAGATGACTCCCATGCATTTCCAGGCTGACTCTCTCCTCAATGCCCAGCTTCATTCACATCCAACTGCCTTCTTGATGTCTCCACTAGGGTGGCTCAGGGGCCTTTCAAATGTAAAGAATTCTTAACTGACCTTTTCATAACCACCTCTCTCAAAACTGCTTGTCTCCCATTCTTTCCCACTGCGACTTGGGAGTGGCCAGACAGGTAGGAGTAAAACCCCCCAAGGAGTAAATTTTGCCAAGGAAGCCAAGAGAGAAAAGTGTTTCAAGAAGAAAGAAATGGTTAACTACGTAACTGATGTTGTGGGGTTGAGTATGGTTAGCGTAAAAAGTTATCGCTATGCCTTAGTTCTTAGGTTGCATAGAGGGTTCACTAGTGCTCATTCTGTTATTTACACTTCATAATTACACATATGAAACATATATTTATTTACAGATATAAAATATTGACCAATAATTTTTATTTTTTATTCTTTTTTCAGACAGGGTCTTTCTCTGAAGCCCAGGCTGGAGTGCCATGGCATGATCTTGGCTCACTGCAACCTCCACCTCCTGGGTTCAAGCGATTCTCCTGCCTCAGCCTCCCAAGTAGCTGAGATTACAGATGGCTGCCGCCATGCCTGGCTAATTTTTGTATTTTTAGTAGACATGAGGTTTCACCATGTTGGCCAGGCTGGTCTCAAACTCTTGACCTCAGGTGATCCACTCGCCTTGGCTTCCCAAAGTGCTAGGATTACAGGCATGAGCCACTGCACCCAGCCATTTTTTTAAAAAAGAAATAGAAAGTAGGCCAGGCGTGGTGGCTCACGCCTGTAATCCCAGCACTATGGGAGACCGAGGCGGGCAGATCACAAGGTCAGGAGATCGAGACCATCCTGGCTAACACGGTGAAATCCCATCTCTACTAAAAATACAAAAAATTAGCAGGCGTGGTGGCAGGCGCCTATAGTCCCAGGTCGAGCAGGAGGGGAGCCCACTGCCTCCAGTCCCACTGCCGCACCTTGGAGCCTGCGATGAGGGCAATGCCGATGGAGAGCTTGTGCCTCATGCCCCCACTCAGGAAGCGGCTCCGTGAGTTCCACTTGTCCTCCAGGCCGATGACATGCAGCATCTGCTTGACTTCTTCAGGGCACTTCCGGCGTGACAGGCCCTTCAGCTGCAATGACAGGGGATGCAGGGAGATGCAGGGCTCCTGGCGGGAGGCCGACCCTGGCCAGTGAACATTTTGTTGTGTGTATACATATACATAAAAACTTACACAAGAAACTCATTACCTTCAGGGAAAGGGATGGACAGAGACTTTTTCATTTGAACCATGTAAATAAACTTATGATGTTAAAAAGTAAATACAGCAGCATGTTAAAGGATTATTCATCACAACCAAGTGGGATTTATCTCAGGAACGCAAGGGAGACTGAACACATGAAAAACCAGTGTTTCAGTGTTTTATAATAAAGAACTGGCTGGCCTTTGTCCCTGGTTCCTGGAAAGAAGACTGTAAATGCTTAAAATTTCTGGAGTAATAGGAGTATCTTTGTTACTCATAGTGGATCTCCACCCCGCCATCGTTATACCTCAGTTTATGCTAAGGAGGTGACTCAGGATGTGGGATGGTCACACTAGAAAGACTAGCCATGTGATTAGAAGGTTGGGGCTTTGAGCTATGTGATGTCAGCCTGCCTCCCAGTTTCCTGGGTTGTGGAAAGAATGCTGGAGATGGAGTTCACTGATGTGGCCAATGCTTCAATCATTCATGCTTGTGTAATAAAACCCCAATAAAAACTGGATACTCAAAGCTTAGGTGAGCTACCCCAATAGACACCAATATGCTGGGAGGGTGCTACGCCCTGAGGACACAGAAGCTTTGCACATGGGACTCTCCCAGACCCCACCCATGCAGCTATTTTTTTGGCCTGTCCTGAATTGTATCCCCTAGAATAGAACTATAATCATAAGTATAGTACTTTCCTGAGTTCTGTCAATCGTTCTAGTGAATTAACAAACCTGAGAGAATAGTGGGACTTCCACATTTGCAGCCAGTTTGTCAGAAGTGCTTTGTTTGTCTGGGAAGCTCCAAGCTTGTGGGTTCCAAAGTGGGGGCAATCTTGTGGGGGATTATACCTCTAATGTGTGAAGCCTATGCTAACTCTATTGTTAAAGTCACACTTTTTTTTGGTCTTTTTTTCTCCTTTTTTCTTTGGAGAACGGGGTCTCGCTATATTGCCCAGGCAAGCCTTGAACTCCTGGGCTTAAGCTATCCTCCCGCCTCTGTCTCCCTAAGAGCAGGGATTACATGCATGAGCCACCACACCCAGCCCATTGTTAGAGTCAAACTGCACTGCAGTAATATAGCATATTAACAGAAAGAAGGGCCAAAATCACATGATAATCTCAGTAGACACAGAAAAGCATTTGACAAAATCCAACACACTTTCATGATAAAAACACTCAGCAAACTAGGAATGGAAAGGAACTTCCTCAGCATGATAAAAGGCATCTATGAAAAAAACACAGATAGCATCACACCTAATGGTGAAACTGAAAGCTTCCCCCACAAAGATCAGGAACAAGACAAGGATGTCTACTCTTGCCACTTTATTCAACATTTTACTGGAAGTTATAGCCAGGAAAATTAGCCAGAAAAAAAAAAAGTCATCCAGACTGAAAGATGTAAAACTATTGCCTCTTGGCAGATCACATAAACTTATATATAGAAAACATTAAAGAATCCACAAAAAGCCATTAGAGCTAATAAATGAGCCTAGGAAAATGTCAGGATATAAGATAAATATACAAATGGTAGTTGTATTTCTTTACACTAGCAATGAACAATCCAAAAATGAAATTACAAAAATAAATTCCATTTACATTAGTATCACAAAAGACAAAATATTTAGAAATAAATTTAACCAAGGAAGTGCAAGAAAGGCAAGTACACTGAAAACTGTAAAACATGGCTGAAAGAAATTAAAGAAGACCTAAATAAATGGAAATACCTTTTGTGTTCATAGATTGGAACACTTAATTTTGTTAATATGACATTACTATCCAAAGCAATCTAGAGGCTGGGTGCAGTGGCTTATGCCTGTAATCCCAGCACTTTGGGAGGCCGAAGTGGGTGGATCACCTGAGGTCAGGAGTTCGAGATCAGCCTGGCCAACATGGTGAAACCCTGTCTCTACTAAAAATACAAAAAAATTAGCTAGGCATGGTGGCACACACCTGTAATCCCAGCTACTCGGGAGTCAGAGGCAGGAGAATCGCTTGAACCCAGGAGGCAGTGGTTGCAGTGAGCTGAGATTGAGCCTCTCCAGCCTAGGCAACAGAGCAAGACTCCATCTCAAAAAATAAAAATAAACACAAAGCAATCTAAAGATTCAATGTAATCCCTACTAAAATTCCAATACCTTATTATTATTATTATTATTTTTGCAAAAATAGGCAAGCTGATCCTAAAAATTCATATAGCAATGTAAGGGACTCAGAATAGCCAAAACAATCTTAAAAAGAAGAACAAAGTTGGAGGACTCATATTTCCTAATTTCAAAACTTCCTAGAAAGCTACAGTCATCAAGACATTGTGGTACTGGCATAACAACAGACATATGGAAAAATGGAATAGAATTGGGAGTCTAGAAACAATCCCATATATCTATGGTAAATAGATTTTTTACAAGGGTGCTATGACCATTCAATGCAGAAAGAATAGTCTTTTCAACAAATAGTGCTGAGATAACTTAATATCTATATGAAAAAGAATAAATGTAGACCCATACCTCACACCATATACAAAAATGTACTCATAATGGACCAAAGATCTAAATGTAAGAACCAAAGCTATGAAATCTTAAAAAGAAATATAGGTGTAAATCCTAGACAATAATTTTTAAAATATAATAGCAAAAGCATAAGTAACAAATGAAAAAAAGATAAATTAGATTTCATCAAAATTTAAAACTTTTGTGTATCAAAAAATACTATCAATAAAGGGAAAAGACAACCCACAGAGTAGGAGAAAATATTTGCAAATCATATAACTAACAAGGGCCTAGGATCTAGAATATACACTTAAAAACTTTTTACAGTCTGGGTGTGGTGGCTCATGCTTATAATCTCACTTAGCACTTTGAAAGACGAAGGCGGGAGGATCATTTGAACTCAGGAGTTTGAGACCAGCCTGGGCAACATGGTAAAACCCCATCTTTACAAAAAAATACAAAAATTAGCCAGGCATATTGGCCTGTACCTGTGGTCCCAGCTACTTGGGAGGCTGAGGCAGGATGATCACTTGAGCCTGGGAGGCAGAGATTGCAGTGAGGTGAGATCCTGTCACTGCACTCCAGCCTGGGCAACAGAATGAGAGGTGAGAGGCTGTCTCAAAAAAAAAAAAAAAAAAAAAAGAGCCGGGCACAGTGGCTCACATCTGTAATCCCAGCACTTTGGGAGGCTGAGGTGGGTAGATCGCCTGAGGTCACGAGTTTGAGACCAGCCTGGCCAACATGGTGAAACCCTGTTTCTACTAAAAATACAAAAAAAAAAAAAAAAAAAAAAAAAATCAGCCAGGCATGGTGGTGCACATCTGTAATCCCAGCTGCTGAGGAGGCTGAGGCAGGAGAATCGCTTGAACCTGGGAGGCAGAGGATGCAGTGAGCCAAGATCGCACCATTGCCACTGCACTCCAGTCTGGGTGACAGAGTGAGACTTCATCTCAAAAAAAAAAAAACCTCTTCTTACAGCTCAACTACAAAAAGATAAAGAACCCAACCAAAAAAACAGGCAAAGGACTGGAATAGATATCTCTCCAAAGAAGTATACAAATAGCCAATAAGCACATGAAAAGATGCTCAACATTATTAGTCAACAGAGAAATGCAAATCAAAACCACAAGGTACTACTTCACACTAATGGCAATTTCTCAAAAAGTAAAACAAACAAAAAAAAGTTAAACATAGAGTTACCATCTGACTCATTAATTTCACTTATAGGTATTTACCCAAAATAACTGAAAATAGGTGTTCAAATAAAAACATGAACACTAATGTTCATAGCAGCACTATTCACAATAGCCAGAGGGTGAAAGCAACCCGATGTCCATCAGCTGACGAATGGGCAAACATTCAGGCGAGTAGAATGGATATTATGCAGCTATTAAAAGGAGTGAAGTATAAATATATACTAAAATATGGATAAACCTTGAAAACATTATGTTAAGTGAAATAAGCCAGACATAAAAAGCCACATATTGTATGACTCCATTTATATGAAATATCCAGGATAGGCAAACCTATAGAAACAAAAAGCAGATTAGTGGTTGCCAGGGACTAGGGGAAGGGAGCAATGGGAAGTCACTGATAATGTGTATAAGTTTATTTTGTGGGCAATGAAAATGTTCTGCAATAAGATAGTGGTGATGGTTACATGACATTGTGAGTATACAGGCTGGGCATGGTGGCTCATACCTGTAATCCTAGCACTTTGGGAGGCTGAGGTGGGTGGATCACTTGGGGTCAGGAGTTTGAGACAAGCCTGGCCAACATGGCAAAACCCCATCTCTACTAACAATATAAAAATTAGGCCAGGCCCAGCACTTTGGGAAGCTGAGGCGGGTGGATCATGAGGTCAGGAGATTCAGACCATCCTGGCCAACATGGTGAAACCCTGTCTCTACTAAAAATACAAAAATGCCGGGTGTGGTGGCATGCGCCTGTAGTCCCAGCTACTCAAGAGGCTGAGGCAGGAGAATCGCTTGAACCCGGGAGGCAGAGGTTGCAGTGAGCCAAGATCGCGCCACTGCACTCCAGCCTGGGTGACAGAGTGCGAGTGCGACTCCATCTCAAAACACACACACACGCACATACACACAGACACACACAAACACACATACACACAAATTAGCTGGGCATGGTGGCAGGTGCATGTAATCCCAGCTACTTGGGAGGCTGAGGCACGAGAATTGCTTGAACCCAGGAGGCAGAGGCTGCAGCGAGCTGAGATGGTGCTACTGCATTCCAGCCTGGGCAACAGAGTGAGACTCTGAAAAAAAAAAAACAACAAAACAACCAAACACTGTGAGTATACTAAAAACTACTGAATTGAATATTGCAAAATGAGTAAAATGAATTTCATGTTATGTGAATTTTGTCTCAATAAAAAGTAAAAAATATATAAAAATTCAAATATAGTAGTTTGTAGAAATCCTTTAACTCAGAAATCTTGACTTAAATGCCATGCCCCTTCATCCTTCCTGAATGTTTAAGGAATAGTGTCCAGAAGAGTTTTCAAGACTGTGACATAATAAAAAATATATATTTGGTCTCTGCCCTGGTTCCTGGCACTGAGCTCCTAAAGCCCTTGTAATTTCCTGAGTGACAAGGCTGGTAGAAGCATCTTTTGTTCTAATATTTGGTCTTTGATTTGATATTTGATTTGGTTTCTTACACAGAATTCCCAATTCCCTTGGAATTTCCTGAGTGAAAGGAGCATCTTTTTGTTCTAGGGAGGCAACTTTTGGTGGGCTCCTGGACAGCTTCAGGATGTGAGCTAGTCACCAGAAAGACCAAGTCATGGTTAGAAGCTTGGAAATTTCAGGCCAGGCGTGGTAGCTCATGCCTGTAATCCTAGCACCTTCAGAGGCTGAGGCGGGTGGATCTCTTGAGGTCAGGAGTTTGTGACCAGCCTGGCCAACATAGTGAAACCTCATCTCTACTAAAAATAAAATTAAAAAAATTAGCTCGGCCTGGTGGTGGGCACCTGTAATCCCAGCTACTCAGGAGGCTGAGTCAGGAGAATCGCTTGAACCTGGGAGGTGGAGGAGCCAAGATCACGCCCTTGCACTTCAGCCTGGGCAAGAGCAAGACTCCACCTCAAAAAAAGAAAAAGCTTGGAAATTTCAGCCTCACCCCCAATCCTCCAGGGAATGGGAGAGGGATTGGAGGCTGTGCTAATAATTGGTCATGACCACATGATGCAGCCTGCATAAAAATATCTAAACTATGGGCTCTGAAGAGTTACTAGGTTGGTGACCACACTGAGGTGCTGCCAAGGTGGTATACTATGACAGGGCATGGAAGTTCTGCACCCCTTTTCACATACCTTGTCCTATGTACCTCTTTATCTGGTTGTTCATGTGTATCCTTCATAATACCCTCTATAATAAAGGGTTTTGTGAGCTCTTATAACAAATTATCAAACCTAAGGAGGGGGTTGTCGGAACCCCCAAACAACAGCCAGTTGGTCAGAAGTACAGGTAACAACCTGGAACTTGCAACTGACATCTGAAGTCAGGGATGGGGGCAATCTTGTGAGACTGAGCCTTAAACCTGTGGAGTGTGCATTAACTTTAGGTAGTCAGCATTAAGAATTGAATTGTAGGACACTCAGTTGCTATCCAGAGAGTTGGAGAATTGGTTGGTGTGGGAAAACTCCATATACATTTGGTGTCAGAAGTGTTGAGAATAGAGAAACACAAGTTTTCATTTTAAAGACCCTCCCAGGAGGCTGCAGTGAGCTGAGATCACGCCACTGCACTCCAGCCTGGTGACAGAGCAAGACTCCTTCTCAAAAAAAAAAAAAAAAAAAAAAAAAAAAAAAAAAAAAAAAAAAGACCCACCCTGAGTTGAATCAGAGAGCTGCAGTCTATCTCATCATTCCCAAGAGTGGATACACAGGAAACAAATCCCTGTTATCCATCAACTCACCTGACCATAGAAAGAAAGATGTTCTGCTACTGTTAACTTATCAAATAAGACACCATGTTGGGGGCACCAGCCCAGGCTCTTCCTAATGTGAAACATCTCTTGTGGAATCTCATATCCATTGACATATGCACATCCACTTGTAGGGGGAATAAGACCTAGGACCAAGGGGAAGACAAGATACTGAAGTTATCTTCAGTCAGAGCACACAGCAGCACAAAGGCCCAATGATACTTTCTGCTTTGTTCACTTGTTCTCACACACACTGTCCTTATACTACTTCTTTGCCATAGTCAGTGAATCAGTAGCATCCAAGGAGTATGTATGTTCTATGCATGACAATGTACCAGGATGTGTGGAGAGTATTAGAGATAGGAGATATCCTCCCTACTTTTGAGAAATTCCAATGAGTTAAATGAATACAACACACATAGGCACATGAAAAAGCAAATTACATTACTGTAAGTATTAAATAATAGTTTGGATGCGTAGTAAATATGATTAAGAAAAGTTTTGTGGGAATCTAACAGTTTTGAATTGAGATCCCTGAAGGCAAGTTCTCCGACTTATCTCTGATTCTTAATAAGTATCTGTTCAATGAATGAATAAATAAATGAATGCTCTCATTGCCAAATGTATGCCAGCATAAAATTTTGCAGCCTACCTACCCGCATACTATCATTGTCTTTATTCTTATTTTCTAAGTATTTTTTCTGGTTGAAAAGGGCAATAAATTCTTATTACAACAAGGTCAAAAAAAGGTATAACAAAGAAAACAAGTTATACAAATCCTATCATTAAAAGATAACTTCATTTCACTTTTGGAGGCCAAGGCGAGTGGATCACAAGGTCCGGAGATCGAGACCATCCTGGCTAACACAGTGAAACCCCGTCTCTACTAAAAATACAAAAAATTAGCTGGGCATGGTGGCGGGGGCCTGTAGTCCCAGCTCCTCTGGAGGCTGAGGCAGGAGAATGGTGTGAACCCAGGAGGCAGAGCTTGCAGTGAGCTGAGATCATGCCACTGCACTCCAGCCTGGGCGACAGAGTGAGAGTCCATCCCAAAAACAACAACAACAACAAAAAAAAAACTTCTGTTAACATTTTGCTATATAGCCTTAGGTATTTTTTATGTAAAAAATAAATGTACTCAAAAATTTATTTTAATTATTAATTAATGTACTCATACATTTATTTTTTAACACAAATGAGAATATAAGTATAAATTCTAGTTTTCTAACTGGTTTTTTTCTTTTGAGACAGGGTCTGGCTCTGTTGCCCAGGCTAAAGTGCAGCAGCATGATCTCAGCTCACTGCAGCCTCTATCTTCCTAGTTCAAGTGATTCTCTTGCCTCAGCCTCCTGAGTAGCTGAGATTACAGGTGTGTGCCACCATGCCCAGCTAATTTTTGTATTTTTAGTAGAGATGAGGTTTCAGCATGTTGGCCAGACTGGTCTAACTGGCTTCTTCATTTAACAATGTATTGAGGCCATTTGTCCACATCAACAAAATCTTTTTCTTCTTTTTTTTTTTTTTGAGACTGGCTCGTGCTCTATTGCCCAGGCTCGGGGCGGTAGTGTGATCACGACTCACTGCAGCCTCAACCTCCTGGGTTCAAGCGATCTTCTCACCTCAGTAGCTGGGACTACTGGTGTGCGTCATTTTTTTGTATATTTTTCATAGAGATGAGGTTTTGTCATGTTGCCCAGCCTGGTCTCAAACTCCTGGGCTCAAGTGATCTACCTGCCTCTGCTAAGTAGGTAAGTGCTAAGATTACAGGCATGAGCCACAGCACCCAGCCCTATATCATTTTTAAGGCCTAAAAAGATTTTATTGTTATGAACATACCGTATTTCTTGATTCAGTCCAGACTAATGGATGCTTACGTTATTTGCAATTTTTCACAAGTATAAACCTGTGATATAACTTTGCCTGCTTCCCAATTATTTCCTTATTCTAAATCAATATAAGTAGATTTGGCAGGTCAAAGATGGGACAAGACTTGAAAGGATTTTGATACTTTTTGCCAAATCACCCTCCGGTTGTTAGATCTTCCATTTTGGCTGTGAATAAGAAAGCATCCATGATTGTTTGGGGGTTGGGGGGAAGGGGAGAAGGTAATACTATTATAGAGTAAATGTAACAAGTCTTTTAATGTAAAGTTATAATAACAAAAGAACTAAATAGAACTCAAAAAACAACCAAAAAACCACAGAACTTTACTGGGCATGGCGTTTAAGATACAAAACATGCCTGTTGCCAAGTTTTGGGCCTTTCTACCACCAATTACGATACAGAAGCCCTTTGCTGTCCAATGTCCTAGGCAATCAGCCAGATTTTTTTCCTTCCCTGCTTAGCATCTTCAAGCTACTGAATCCCATTATGTATCCTTTAGTGATGCCACTTTCCCCAGGGCAGTGTTAGCTTTTTTTTTTTTTTTTTTTTTTTTTGTGACGGAGTCTTGCTCTGTCGCCCAGGCTGGAGTGCAGTGGTGCGATCTCAGCTTACTGCAAGCTCTGCCTCCCAGGTTCACGCCATTCTCCTGCCTCAGCTTCCCAAGTAGCTGGGACTACAGGCACCTACCACCATGCCTGGCTAATTTTTTGTATTTTTAGTAGAGACGGGGTTTCACTGTGTTGGCCAGGATAGTCTTGATCTCCTGACCTCGTGATCCTCCCGCCTCGGCCTCCCAAAGTGCTGGGATTACAGGCATGAGCCACCGCGCCCGGCCAGTGTTAGCTTTTTTTATGCCATGTCACCACTGGTAGAAATCCATGGCAGAGCTCTGATACATCATTCCCAGTCTGCATTTTGGCAGTATTTGCAATTATATTAATTAATTCCGTCATTCATTCAATGATATTATGGAATGCCTATTCTGTGCCAAGTACTATTCAGACACTGTGGATCCAGAAGTAAACAGAACAGGCTGTCTGGAGAGAGGGATGAGGGGGAGGCAGAAAAATAACTCACACACATACCTGACTTGCCTCCTTGATCTCTTAGGCTAGGGGTGTAGCTGGATACCCTTTAGGCAGTAAGAACCTCACAGGCCTATATAGGGGGAGAGGCCTTCCCTAAATGGTCAACATTGTCAGGAACAACAGTGTCTATATCTGAGAGAGGACGATCCTTTCAGAACCACTGCTGTGCCCCAGTCCTGATGCACGCAGAGCCTGCCCAGTAAGTGCCTGCTGGGCTGAGATTTGGTTTTTAAAGTCCTGATACCAGAGGGGTGGCCAAAGGCACCTCTGACACAGCTTCACTATTTTGCTGCTCCTCAAATGCCTTCAGTGGAAAGAGCATCAGCCACGTATGAGGAGCATCAGGGCAGCCTAACTTTGAGGTGCAATAGCTTCCTAGCAGTTTAATGTTCTGTGTGCAACGAGGGGGAACTGGTTAGCTTTTAGAGTTCCTTGTGGGTTGAAAGCGCATCTTGCTAGCATTGTACGGAGCTTTACAAATGTTAAGCCTTCAATAAATATACATTTCTTAAATAAAGGCATTTCTAAATTTCACAAATTATTTTAGTTGATGGGATATGAAACAGTTATTTTAGCATAAAAATTACTCTGAAACACAAATCATTTTAGAATAATTCACCAGGTATTATTCTAAAAGTGCCTCTGGCAATCAGAAGCAAATGGAAAGATTATGTTGTTGAGAGATTAGTGGTGCTGCACTGTAACAGGAAGGTTAAATCTAGAAAGAAATGCTAAGCACTGTTCATAGTTTCTCTTTTTTTTCATCAGTTTCTTCAGGTTGAATGTTCATAGCTTCTTGATAGTGAATGGAATGAAATTTTGCAGACTGACAGAAAGCCAAAGACTTCCTTTTCCTGATACAGGGTAACTGAACAACCAGAGAGTTGATATTTTAATATTAAGCAACAAACAATGCTTAATATTAAAATATCAGTGAAATCTAATGAAAGGAGGGGAAGCCAAAAATCTAGATCTGTTCAATGATTTTTTTCAACACTTCCTCAGGATGGCTGACCCCACACATGTACCTGTGAGCATGAAGCAGGTAGTAGTTTTTCCTGCTCCATTGTGTCCCAGAAGAACAGTGATCTGCCCTCTCTACATGTTCATGGTCAGACATTTGACTGCTATGTGCTTAGTCCTTCCTCTGTGATACACCTGTGGAAAAATCAAGGTTGACTGACAATGTAACCTGGACACAAAAATGACATTTCTAAAGAACCTATGAAAGGTTGCACACGTACATCAACTTCTCTTGAAAGCTCAGCAGTGGGAATCCAAGTGATAATCTAAAAAGTGACCCCCTTCTTTTAGCATTTAACTCCCTGAAGCTGCTGAGGAAGCTGAGCAGGAGTAATCCCCATGGGGATCTTCTTCCTGATCCCTGGAACCTGGTGTAGAGAACCTGACCAGAGGGCCAGGAGCTCCCAGATGCAATGTGGCAGCATGAAAGGCACTCCTCTCTGCTTCTGGAGCCAGACTCTGCTCTGCATCGCCCAGCTGAGCCCTGAGAAAGACACCTTGCCTCTTTTGCAGGAGGGGTTGATGTGAAGAGGGAATCTCAGACAGAGTAGCCTGTTTTCCAAGTCAAATATCTCCAGTATTTTAAATACCATTGATATTCCTATTATGCAAATAATTCATACGTTGAGTATAAAGAACATAAAAATCCTCATGACACCCCAGAGACAGCATCACATTTTAGTATATGCTTTAGATTATTTGTGTCCTGTCTGATGGCATTGGGGCTAGGTTTGGAGTCCAGAAACTGTAGTTGGATGGTATTTAGATGTCACTTCTTCCACAATCCATCTGCGGTCGTTCCTCGGCATCTGTGGGGGACTGCTTCCAGGATTTCTGCATATAACAAAATCCATGCGTACTCAAATTTGGTCCTGGAAGCAGTCCCCTGCAGCCCTAGGACCATGCCGACCCAAAAAGTTGCTTGACCCTCCATATTCGCGGGTTTCAAATTCCCATAAATATTGTATTTTTAATCTGTGTTTGGTTGAAACAAGTCAACATATAAGTGGATATTTTTAATCCGTGTTTGGTTGAAACAAATCAACATATAAGTGGACCTGTGCAGTTTAAACCATGTTGTTTAAGGGTCAACTGTACTTATGTTTGGGAGCAGGGAGCTGCGGAAAGGCATTTGGCAAGCTCCCCCTCCCTACTCTTACATTTTTTCTCGGTTGTTCTTTTTTTTTTTTTTTTTTTTTTGAGATGAAGTCTTGCTCTGTCTTCCAGGCTGGAGTGCAGTGGCTTGATCTCGGCTCACTGCAGCCTCCGCCTCCCAGGTTCAAGTGATTCTCCTGCCTCAGCCTCCCAAGTAGCTGGGATTACAGGCACGCACCACCATGCTCGGCTAATTTTGTATTTTTTTTTTCAGTAGAGATGGGGTTTCACCATGTTGGTCAGGCTGGTCTCGAACTCCCAACCTTTGGTGATCTTCCCGCCTCAGTCTCCCAAAGTGCTGGGATTAGAGGTGTGAGCCACCATGCCTGGCTAATTTTTATATTTTTTTTTAGTAGAGAGGGGGTTTCACCAGGTTGGCCAGGCTGGTCTTGAACTCCTGACCTTAGGTGATGCACCCACCTCGGCCTCCCAAAGTTCTGGGATTACAGGCATGAGCCACCATGCCCAGCCTTTTCTCGGTTGTTCTAAATCAAGCATGACAGTTCTGTTCCCTGACTTCTCAGTCACCCTTGCAGTAGAGGTGAGCATGTGGCAGAATTCTGAGCAATAAGAGAAAGGGGGACTTTATTATATTAAAGGGAATGAAGGAAGGAAGGGCAGCAGGAAAGACAGAAGGAAGGAGGGAGGGAAACATGTTGCCAGAAGAAAGCATTTGAAGCCTTATATCTCCTTCCAGGAGAGGCGAGCGGCCATCTTACAGCCATGAAATGATAAGCACACAGGCGAAAGCTAACAGGCCACCAATGACCCAGGGAAAACCAATCAATCAATCAATCAGTCAGAAGGTGCTGTGGTCTGGAATGCCTTTGTGGAGTAGCCGAAATCATGCCAGAATCATCTGCCTGCAGACCACTAGTTATGTGAAGAAAGAAAATAACATCCCCACAGTAAATTGGGTGAAGAGTGAAGTATTCCTAACTACTACCGTAGTACACAGAGGAGCTGGAATTATCACCCGTTTCCAGAATCCCCTGGGCTAGGATGGTATCCACTGGATCCCCCAGCGGAGGGAGGCAACGCAAATGCTGAGCTGGGGCATCCAGTGCGAAAGTGTGGCAGCAGCAATGGCACAGAGTGTCCTGCATAGTTGAAGAATGGAAGATTTCAAAGAAAATCTCTGTGGGACCCTCCAGGGCATATAGCTTACATCCAGCCATCCTGTTATAGGAGTCCTTAGTCAACCTAGAGCTCTGCATGTAACAAGTGCTCAGCAGACACTTTTGAAAGAACAAATGCCTCCACTTCTACATCCAGAAGTCAACAGTGATATCTGGTTTAAAATGTGATTTGGGTATATAAAAATGCTGGTGGATAAAAGTTATCCATCAAATGGCTGAATTACAGTGTGTACCCAACAAGGGGTATTAGGCAGTGGGAGGATGAGAGGAGACTGTTTGCAAGAGACAGATCATCTAGGCTGGACACAGTGGCTCACATCTGTAATCCCTTTGGGAGGCCAAGGCAGGAGGATATCTTGAGCCCAGAAGTTCAAGACCAGCCTAGGAAACATAGTGAGACTACATCTGTAAAAAAAAAATGAAAAAAAGATCATCTAGACCTTTCATCCAGTCATTTAACTTTATGACAGGGAACAGGACATTTCAGGCTATATTTCTAATTTTTAGGACAGCATGACAGAGGGAATTAAAATTCTCAGTCACAAAATACACCTTGTAATCCCTGTTAGAATAAAACAGAAGCTTATATGCATAATTTCTTAAGTTCTTGGAAGGAGGTTTGTGAGCTGATACCTTATATAGATGCTGAATTTCAATTCCTTTGATCAAATCTGTAGGCTCTTTCTCAATGAACTTGCTGTTTGGAGTTTTTACAGGAACCCTCATGTCCAGCAATGATTGGGTAACAGGTACAGGCTTTCCATGCCAGTAGGAGGGCTAGAGAAGAAGTCAATTTAAGCATTAATCATTTAGGCAAAGTGACTTCCTTTTCTGGAAGATATTTTGGTATATTAGAACACCCCCACCCCCTGCCCAGAGAAGTTAAGCAACTTCTTCATGGACTCATTACTAATCAACTGCATTTCAACCTACAACCCATGGTCTTGAGGACGGAGCTGCAAAAGCTGCCTCTTATCCAGGCTCCCGATGTGCCAGGGAAGCCTTCATGTCAGCAGTCAGAGTCCTTGTGGGCAGAGGCCTGGAGAAATACTGGAGTTAACAATCTACTCATTTCGCCACACTCCAAGATGGGTAAGCGTGGCAGCCTTTGTAGAGGTCCTAATGAGTACTTGTGCAGAGACAGGATCAGCAGGCAAGCCCGTGGGCAGGGCCACCAGATGCTATTGTAGGAGGACTGAATCAGGCATGAGGAGCTTGGCTTTGGAAGAAAAACTTGACTATCATGGGAGATAAATGATTCTGAAAACTTCTTGGGGTTGTTAACAAATGCTCTGTCCCCTACCAGTGCACTGGTGGTCACAGAGGTCTTGAAGAGCTTCAGGGCCATCCCAACAGTGCAGCTCAATGAGGAAAAAGAGGCACCATGAGGACTCTAATATGTTGGGTGTTATGTCCCGTGGGAGAATCTGGGGCCTGATGTTTGAGCAGACATATGTCAGATATCCATAGACACTCCTGGGGGAACTGTGCATGGGACAGATGCTGCCACTCCCAGCCCAGTGCATCAGCAGGGGGGCAAAAGTCAGCAACACTGAGGCTTACCATTAGTTATGCTCCACTGGCAACCACAGCTGATAGGTTTGGGATGAACCCAGGATAGAGATTTCCTGGAGTTTGACATTTTAATCAGGACATCACCAAGAGGAGTAGGGATATTGATGACAAACAAAAAAAAAGTCTAATGTCAACCTACAAAGCAGCAGCATCAGTACTCACCACAGCAAAGAAGTACCAAGGCTTGGGTGTACCATACTTCCCTGGGAAGATGGACTCCACATACCAGGCTATTAAGTAGTACAAGAAAGAGTCCAGCAGCACCTGAGTGAAGTTAAATTCTCCACATACACTGCCCATATTCCTCCATTGGATGCCTGTGCCTGTTACAAAGGAAGAAAATCAGTCATCACATCAAAGACAGAGAAGAAGCTGGGTGTGGTGGCACACACTTATAGTCTACTTGGGAGGCTGAGGTGGGAGGACAGCTTGAGCTCAGGAGGTCAAGGCTGTAGTATGCAATGAACATGCCTGTCAATAGCCACTGCATTCCAGCCCGGGCAACATAGACCCAGTTTCAAAAACAAACAAACAAACAAAAAAACCCAAAAAAACAGTGAAGAGTTACCAGAACTTTACAGTTAGTCAGAGAACAGGCCAATGACAGGACTGGACTATTTGTGTCTGAGGCATTGTGGGACCAATGCTAGCCACAAGAAAAGGAAAATCTAGAGAAGTTTCTCCTATAAGATAAAACATTTTTATTATGGTCAAAAGGTGGTAGTACTTTCACTGGCACCAAGAAGTAAGAAATCGGGCCATCCAAAACACATGTCCACACATCTGCACCTGCTACTGGAGAGTTTTCCCAAAGCTCCCCAGCTTCTTTCCTTGGCTAATTCTTATTTCAAAGATCAGCACAGATAGCTCCTTACCCAAGAAGCACGTGTGCCCATGCTTCTTGTCCTCAAACTTTAACGTGTTTCCTAATTGCTGGGGATCTTGTTAACACACAGATTCTGATGAAGTCTGTTTGGGTGGAGACCTGGGATTCTGCATTTCTAACAAGATCTCTAGGAGTGCTGATGCTGCTGGTCTGCAGGTCACACTGTGAGGAGCAGGGCCAGGTGACCTCTAAGGCCCTTCCAGTGATAAGATTCTGATTTGCGTCTGTCTGCGCGTCCACCAGGAACTTGGTCTTTTACTCTATCTTTGGGTTATAAACACATCTTGCACACCTCAGGATTCCAAAGCTGTAGCCTAGTGTTCACGAAGGTCAGGTACTTCCTCATCCAATACAAAGTCTGCAGTGTCCAAATAGAATAAATAGACAAAGTTCCTTCCCACCTCAGTAGACATTTGATTATCAGTTTATTTTTATTTATTGTGAATACACATATAGAAAAGTGCATAATTTAACAATTATAAATAAAAAACCTATGAAAAATTATTATCCAAATCAATCACCCCCAAACTCCAAATGTGCACACCCCCATCCCTATATTGATTTTTTGTTGTTGTTGTTGTTTTGAGACGGAGTCTTGCTCTGTCACTCAGGCTGGAGTGCAGTGGTGCAATCTCGGCTCATTGCAACCTCCACCGCCTAGGTTCAAGCGATTCTCCTGTCTCAGCTGGGATTACAGGCATGCATCACCATGTCCGGCTAACTTTTGCATTTTTAGTAGAGACCAGGTTTCTTCATGTTGGCCAGGCTGGCCTCAAACTCCTGACCTCAAGTGATCCACCCGCCTCGGCCTCCCAACATGCTGGGATTACAGTCATGACCCACTGCACTCAGCCTACTGATGTTTAAAAGGCAGCATACAGTTGGGTTTTGCCTTTTTAATCCAACCTGTTTTTAATTGGTATGTTTAGATCATTCACATTTAATATGATTATTGATTGTCTGGATTAAAATATATCATCTTGCCAGCACTTTTATATTTGTTCCAAACTGTTCTTTGTTTTTTTTTTTCCTTTTTTTCTGCCTTTTCTTGCATTAATGGAGAATTTTTTGGATTTCATTTTATCTCTTCTATTGACTTATTATTCAAACTTTAAAAAAATTTAGTGTAGGACAGGCATGGTGCCTCATGCCTGTAATCCCAGCCCTTTGGGTGACCGAAGCAGGCGGACCATGAGGTCAGGAGATCAAGACCATCCTGGCCAACATGGTGAAACCTCGTCTCTACTAAAAATACAAAAATCAGCTGGGCATGGTGGTGCACGCTTGTAATCCCAGCTACTCGGGAGGCTGAGGCGGGAGAATCGCTTGAGCTCCAGAGGCAGAGGTTGCAGTGAGCAGAGATTGTGCCACCACACTCCAGCCTGGGCAACAGAGCAAGACTCCATCTCAAAAAATAAAAATAAAAATAAAAAAATTTGGTGTTGCATTAAGGTTTAAAATACACACCTTTAATTAGTCAGAGTCTATCTTAAAATAATATTTAGACTCCTTCATGTATAGCGTAAGGACTTCACAACAATACATTCCCAATTCTTACCTCCCAAACTTTATGCTATGATTGTCAGACATTTTACTTTTACATAAGCTATAAACACAATTCATTGCTACCATTTTTGCTTTAGACAGGTCTCTTTTAAAGCAAAAGAAAAAAGAAATTGTTTTCCATTTTCAGTGCTCTTAATTTGTTTGTGTAGATCCAAGTTTCTGTCTGGTCTGATTCTTTTTGCCTGAAGAGCTCATGTTTCCTAGCACTTAATTCTCTCAGTTTTTGCTTATGTGAGAGAGTCTTTATTTCTCTATAATTTTCGAGGTATTTTCACTGGGTGTAGAATTCTGAGTTGACAAGGTTTTTCTTTCAGCACTTTAAAGACGTCACTTCATTTTCTTCCAGTTTTGTTTCTTTCAGCACTTTATGTATTTATTTATTGTTTATTTCTTAATTTTTTTGAGATAGAGTCTTGCTCTGTCACCCAGGCTGGAGTGCAATGGTGTAGTCTCAGCTCACTGCAACCTCCACCTCCCAGGTTCAAGCGATTCTCCTGCCTCAGCCTCCTGAGTAGCTGAGATTACAAGCAAACACCACCACGCCCAACTAATTTTTGTATTTTTAGTAGAGACGGGGTTTCACCATGTTGGCCAGGCTGGTCTCCAACTCCTGACCTCAGCCTCCCAAAGCGTTGGGATTACAGGTGTGAGCCACTGCACCCAGCCTCTTTTATATATTTAATTGGCCATGTGGATATTGTTTTCCCACTTTGCCCACTCAAGTCTTTTCGCTTTTTTTTGTTTTGTTTTGTTTTTTGAGACAGGGTCTCACTCTGTCACCCAGGTTGGAGTGCAGTGATGCAGTCTCGGTTCACTGCAGCCTCTGCCTCTGAGGCTCAAGCAATCCTCCCATCTCAGCCTCCCAAGTAGCTGGGACCACAGGCACGCACCACCTTGCCTGGCTATTATTTTGCATTTTTAGTGGAGATGGAGTCTTGCCATGTTGCCCAGGCTGGCCTTAAACTTCTAAGCTCAAGCAGTCTGTCCGCCTTGGCCTCCCAAAGTGCTGTGATTACAGGTGTGAGCCACTGAACCCAGCCTTTTTGCCCATTTTTTAAACCACAAGATCAGATTTCTAATGGATCTATATGAGATCTTTAAATATTCTGAATATAAGACTTTTGTCAGTTCAATGTTTTGCCAGTATCTTCTCCCACTCTAGCTTGTCTTTTCCTTCTCTTTGTGAAATCTTAATTTTATTATCAAATTTTTCACTCTTTTCCTTTATGATTATTTTTGTGTCTTGTTTAAGCAATCCTTCCTACTTCAAGGACTTGAGTATATTCTTCTATATCATCTCCAAAAAGCTTCATAGTTTTTTGAAATTAGAATTGACTTCTGTATGGTGTGAATTAGGAGTCCAATTTCATTTTTCTCCATAAAGTTATGCAATGGCCACAGGACCATTTATTGAATCCCCATTGCTCTGTAGTATCATCTCTAACATGTAACAATGCACTTGTCTGGCCTTTTTTTTTTTCTATTCCTTTATACCTCTATATAAATTTTAGTATCAAATCAAGTTCCATTAAAAAATAAACCGCTAAAGTCTGGATTGAATAGAGAAGTTAGACATTTCTTCTTTTCACAGCATATCTAATTATGTTTCAGAGCAGGGAGCTGCTGAAAGGAATTTGGCAAACTTGCCCTGGCCCTACATCTGTTTGATCTTGTTTGTTCTGAATCAAGTATGACAATCCTGTTCCCTGATTTCTGTTTCCTTTGGAGTAGAGATGGCCATGTGACATAATTCCTCTCCATTCCCTATTCCCCACCTTCTTTTTGACTCAACTAATCTATTGGTTATTACATTTTCTCTCCATTAGTTTGAAAGTTATGCACTATGTCTAACCTGTTGATGGTTGGCTTACGGTAACGAATTATACCATGTATACTTTACTTAGCAAAGTCTAAAGTTAATCAGTATCTTTACTATCCTCCCAGAAAGTATTTATTCCCTTTTGATTTCTGACTTTATCCCCTCAAAAACCCCTCTTGTGTATTTTAATTCTACCTCTTTAAAAAAAAAACCCAAAGACATCTTTATTATTATCATTATTATTTTATACAGTCAAGGTAAAATACCACCATTTTCAGGCTCCCACTATTGATCCTTTTTTTTTTTTGAGATGAAGTTACACTCTTGTTGCCCAGGCTGGAGTGCAATGGCGCAATCTCGGCTCACTGCCACCTCCGCCTCCCAGGTTCAAGTGATTCTCCTGTCTCAGCCTCCCGAGTAGCTGGGATTACAGGCGCCCACCACCATGCCCAGCTAATTTTTGTATCTTTTTAGTAGAGACAGGGTTTCACCATGTTGGTCAGGCTGGTCTCAAACTCCTGACCTCAGGTGATCCATCCACCTCGGCCTCCCAAAGTGCTGGGATTACAGGCGTGAGCCACTGCGCCCGGCCACTATTGCTACTTTGAAAAACAATTTGTCATTTTTTCTTGGGCTACTTTTAAGATGTTTTTGCAACGTCTGGTGTGCTCAGTTTTACATGCATATGCCTAGTGTAAATTTCTTTTCATTAAGCTTGTTTGAGATTTGCTGGGCTTCCTGAAATCTAGTTTTGGAACAGATTTGGCCTACCTCTTTCAACACATTCCCTGTGCCCCATTCTCTTTCTCTTTCTACTGGAGCTCTGATTAAGTACATGTGAGTACTTCCTACTCTTTTCTGAATGTCTCTTTCAAACTCTCTTCCATACTTTATATCTTTTTAATAATCTGTGCCACCTTCTAGATTATTTCTTCTAACTTATTTCTAATTTACTAATTCTCTTTTCAGCTGTTTCAGATCTACTGTTAACCTATCCACTAAGTCTTAAATCTGGTTATTGCATCTTGCATTTCTAGAAGTATTTATTATTTCCACCTTTTTCACTTTCTAGGTCACTTTTAATAGTTCCTATTCCTGTTCCTCTAGATATTTTTCAAGCTTGCCTTTCTAAAAAGCTTATAAGCATTGTTATAATCTCTGTTCCGATAATTTAAAAAATTGAGGCCTTTGTGAATCTGTTTCTACTTTATTCTGTTTCTGTTGGTTCTCATTATGGTAGTTTATTTCCTCATGCCTTTAATTATTTTTTACTGTGTTGCTTACTGACCTTTTAAAACTATTTGTGAGGATTTATCATGGTATAGGATGAAAATGTCTTCCTCCAGAAAGGATGCAGTTGCTTCTGCCAGGTACCTAGTTGGGTGCTCTATCATTCCAGGACAATCTTAGTTCACTGCTTAAAGTTACCTGGCCTACTCCTGCAATATGAACCTGGACTGCAATACCTCCAAAGAACTAGCTTGTAACAATTTCTCAGGGGAAATTTTTTCTTTGTTTTTCTTTCATGATATGGTCAGGGCCATGACAACCTTCCCTGAGGTCCTCTAGGTTAGGAAGAGATGG
Organism: Pongo pygmaeus; assembly: GCF_028885625.2. NCBI lineage: Eukaryota > Metazoa > Chordata > Mammalia > Primates > Hominidae > Pongo > Pongo pygmaeus. The sequence goes on along the minus strand of NC_072391.2, from coordinate 2,526,843 downwards.
TATATGGATATGGAGATGTATTTCCATGATTCTGTTGGGAGTGCTATGGCAGAGGGCTTTTAGCTGCCAGCCCCTTTGGGATGTCTCAGTTGCACAGCTGCCAAGCCCTAAGTCATGTCCTTTCTTGGGTGGCTGATATCCAGTGACTGATGCAGGTGTAAAGGCCTGGTCATTTCAACCCAATGCAGGACACAGGTGAGCCATTTTAGCTCTATAACTAACTCCTCAGGGCTGTCAAGACCACACTGCAGCTCAACTTTTCCCTCTACATATCTTTCTTCTTCCCCTTCCCTTATTCTTCTCCACAGGTGTTATCCGAAGGGCACTCCCTAATAAACATTTGCATAGTCTACATCACAAAGAACCTAACCTGTGACAATTGGATTTATTTCTGGGTTATATTTATCCTCATGGTGTGGCAGCCCTTTGTGTTCCAGATTAATGTGGAGAGGGTCTCCTAGTATGCTCTCCACCTGGGCTAAATCCTGGGCCTTGATGTCTGATTCCCTTGCCCTGAAAGGCCATCTAAAGGGAAGCCCCAAGTTTTCCTTTTAGTGAGTGACCTCTGAGCAAAACTGGCTTGAGTGTTCTGTTCACCTTTTAGAGTTACCAGTTTGCCTGAGGTTTTGGCCTGGTGGTTCTTTACTATCTTGTGTTACCTCTTTGATTCTCTTGAGGGATGCTTTTAAGGAACTAAACATTTATCCCATATTTTAAATTATTTTCAATAGGTATGATGATCTGAGTAATCTAGACACAAGATAACTCTCGTAATAGCTCTTGAGAAAGCACTCACAGCTTCTCATTCTCAGTAGTCTTGACTTCCTGCCAGAAGGCTGAAGGGTTCATTCATTCATTTAACAAATACATATTGAGTGTCTACAATCTACCAGACCCTAGTCTAGACATTGCGGATACAGAGTGGTAAACAAAATAGACAAGATCCCTGATCTCACAGTTTACTGTCACTCTTCCCTACCGCTCTGTTTTCCATATGAAGGGATTTTTCTCTAAACCTACTGGCCTTTTGCCCCACAGGTTACTCTCCCTACAAAAGTGTAATATCTTGTTGGCAAGCAACCAGGTCCACATTTGCCAGGTAGGTCTAGCTAATTTGCCAAAAGGCCTCAACCAGAGGAATGGTGAAATTTCATTTCTTTCTTTGTCTTTCCATTCTAGAACAATGAAAAGCAGATAAATGGGTAGGCATCTCTGGTCTGCTGGCCTAAATTTTGTCTCAGATTAATTGTTCCAAGGTAGAAACTGGCAGGCAAGGAGTCCATCTGGCTCTCATGCTAGGCTACATCATCCACATTAGTCTTTATGGGTTATAAAAAGGATACGTTGGCATTTATATGATGATATCTTTGTTTTATTTCTCAATGGGTTCAGAAATTCAGGAGGGAAGAAGGGTGCTATTTATTGAATCTCAAAAACTAAAAACAGTATAGCAGGCTGGGTATAGTGGCTCATACCTGCAATCCCAGCACTTTGGAAGGCCGAGGCAGGTGGATCACTTGAGGTCAGGAGTTCAAGACCACCCTGGTCAACATGATGAAACCCCATCTCTACCAAAAAATACAAAAGTTAGCTGGGCGTGGTGGTGCATGCCTGTAGTCCCAGCTACTCAGGAGGCTGAAGCAGGAGAATTGCTTGAACCTGGGAGGTGGAGGTTGCAGTGAGCCGAGATCGCGCCACTGTACTCCAGCCTGCATGAAAGAGCGAGACTCCATTTCAAAAATAAATAAATAAATAAATAACAACAGTATAGCAAATAATTAATAAATTAATCAATAAATGAGATCCTTGAGGGACAAACCCAGCTGCTCTCCAAACAAGCAGATCCTGATTATAAGAAGAGGCCAGAATACTCCTGCCGTATAACCAGAGTGAGCCCACTAACCCCCAACTGAGAGCTCTGAAACATTTTGTATATAGTGATTTTTGCTCAAGATTACAACTGAAAGCTCTGCCCTGGACTTACTGAGATAATTTACAAAGGACTCTCATCAGTTCACTCACTGATTATAAGGTCTGCTGTTGATTTGAGCAGATAGCTCAGATGCATAGAAAAATCCAATCCAGTGAAGTTATGAGGATTCTAAATAAGAAATAGTGTCCTTGGACTTCTGTTTCATTAATCATACCCCCAGAGATTTCTTCCTGCTCGTGATCATATGCACCTGCGTTCCTTCAGCTATAACAGGAGACACAGCATTTGTGGGCCACCCTGTGCCTTTCAGGAGGGACACTGATCACAAGCTCGACAAGGGCAGGGTGATTTCAAACCAAGAGAACCCTAGCATGGGAGCAAATCTAAGCGTTCATTCATCACAACCTCTCACCTAAATTCTTTCAACTTTCAACAGATAGGCCCCACAAATTACTCACTAACTTATAAGGAATCAGAGATACCATTTTAAATCTATTTTTTCCTATGAGCACTTGTAAATTGTGGTTTCACCATTGCTTTGTTAAAGGAAACCACTTGCTTTCAATAAATTCTGGCCAACTTAACATCCTTTATTATATTTTAGGCAGCTTTAAGCCCAGGGCCCATTTGGACCATCCCAACTTAAAGAATTCATTAGTAGGTGATGCCTCTAACCAGGTCACTGGGGATATCCCAACCATAGGAAGGTGATCCACTAACTAGATCCAATTTAAAACTCCTATTCCTGCTATCTGCTGCTAAATGAAGCTGTAACATTTGGAACCAGGATTCTGGTGAGAATAGCTAACACTGAGTAATGAAGGCGCTTGCTAGAGTGTTCACAGTATATCATCTTAGTGTACCACTGAAGTGGAAATAGTAACAACTAAAACCCCACAGGGATCAGTGGGTCCTACAATTTGATTGATATTTGGGCTGTAATCTTTTGCAACGAATTGTAGGTGTTCTGAGGAATTCTTCAAACTTGAAAAACATAAGACAAATGAAAACTTGGGACTGCACTCAAACTGTGGAAGTTATAAGGGAGCTAGAACACCTCTCACGGAAGGTACCCTAGGCCAACCTGTGAAAGAAGATACCCCAGGCCAGGGATGGTGGCTCACACCTGTAGTCCCAGCACTTTGGGAGGCCGAGGCAGAAGGGCTGCTTGAGCCCAGGAGTTCGAGCGAGACCAGACTGGGCAACATAGTAAAACCCTGTCTCTATAAAAAAAAATTTTTTTTTAATGAGCTCCCACTTGTGGTCCCAGCCACTTGGGAGGGTGAAGTGGGAGGATTGCTTGAGTCCCAGAGTTCAAGGCTGCAGTGAACTATGATTACGCCACTGCACTTCAGCCTGGGTGACAGAGTGAGACTGTCTCAAAGAAAAAAAAAAAGAGACTCCAAAGGCTATGATATATGTAAAAAATATGACATGATTTGCAAAGTTCTAAAATATTATCTCAAATGCTAATCATAAATCAATATTTTATACCTATATAATTATATAGGTATATAATTTCCTAATTCTTTAATATGCTTTAGTTTTTCTCCCCAATTACAAAGTAAGCTGCCTGGAGTGAACCATATTCTACTTTTCTTTAGTGCCCCACACAATACTCACCACCGTCGTGAGTATATTCTAAATGCTCAGAGCACTGACTGGAACATGCCAGTTACGTTTATTTGGAAACAAAGTTCAGTCTTGATGGGGCAAAGCATCAAGGCAGCTTAGAGAGTTTGGGAAAGATAAGGCTCACCTTTTGCCTCAAACATAGTGATGAATCGGACTCCCAGTGCCATGGCAACATTTGAGAAGAGGCAACAGGCAATCTTTTGGAAGTAGCTTCTCTGGATGTAGCTGAACATGAGGTATGGGTATGGGAGGTAGGTGAAGGAGAAGATGATGTCTCCTACAGCAGTTCCAGCATGGGCTGCAAATTCAGAAGAAAGAAATGGAGAAAGTTTCATCAAAGAACTATCTATGCACAAAGAAATACAGCCCAGACTGTTTTTCCCTGCCGTGGCAAGGCAAGTATCTCTGCATGTGTCTAGGCATTTCAGAAGGGAAGCAATCTTTTCAGAAATTTTGTTAGAAACCTTTTATAGTTGCACTCTCACTAATGAAGAATGAAAAACATTTGCAGCACTTAAAAAAAAATGAGTGAATCCTTACATAAGGGCACAAATATCTAACTGCCTAAAACTTCCTCTCTCTAAAACTGTATTAGTGTCTCCTACAATAAAAATCCTCTTCAAAGATGAGTAGTGGTAAGCACCACCTGGCACTATGGTAACCACTTTAAAGATGTAGTCTTTTTTTTTTTTTTTTTTTTTTTTTTTTTTTTTGAGACAGAGTCTCGCTCTGTCACCCAGGCCGAAGTGCAGTGGCGTGATCTCCACTCACTGCAAGCTCCGCCTCCCGGGTTCACGCCATTCTCCTGCCTCAGCCTCCCGAGGAGCTGGGACTACAGGCACCTGCCACCATGCTCAGCTAATTTTTTGTATTGTTAGTAGAGACGGGGTTTCACCATGTTGGCCAGGATGGTCTTGATCTCCTGACCTTATGGTCTGCCCGCCTTGGCCTCCCAAAGTGCTGGGATTACAGGCATGAGCCACCACTCCTGGCCTAAAGATGTAATCTTATTTAATCTTTGTAACCTCCCTATTTTGCAGAGGAGGAAACTGATATATGTAAATAAATGCTACATGATCTTAGCCACATTAAATAAATTTGCTCAGTGTCATGGAGCTAGTAAATTATGGTCATGGATTCAAGGTTTCCCAGGCTCTAAACACAGTGGCTCCAGATCTGGAGATAAGGCTAATCTAACCAAAGCCTGGGAGCCGAACTCAAGTTAAATGCAACATTTGACTTGTAAGAAGTTAAGTGAATAAGGATTTAAAACGGAGTTTTATATGTAAAAGGAAGAGTTAAAATTAAGGCACGAGGCAGCCCTTGGCTGAATCTGGTCACATGAACTAGTAGCTGATCATCTATAACTTCTCCAAATCCCAGTTTCTTCTTTTGTAAAAGGTGGTAATAATTGCTAACTTAACATTTACTAAGCTCTTACAATATGGCAACTACTGTTCTCAGCATTTCATGTGCAATGTCACATTTAGCCCTCACAACTAAGCACATAACTTTTATTTTCACAATTTCAAAGAAGGGGAAATGGATGCATAGATTCTAGTGACTTGCTCAAGCTCAGGGTCCACACTAAGATGCAAGCAGCATTCAGAAGCCAGAGCAAGACCTTTTGACCTCAGTGAGAAAAGGGCAACGGCCACTGTCCATTTAGCCCTCACAACTAAGCACATAACTTTTATTTTCACAATTTCAAAGAAGGGGAAATGGATGCATAGATTCTAGTGACCTGCTCAAGCTCAGGGTCCACACTAAGATGCAAGCAGCATTCAGAAGCCAGAGCAAGACCTTTTGACCTCAGCGAGAAAAGGGCAAAGGCCACTGTCCATTTGAGGAGTCAGAAAAGGTTTGAAATAACTGTCTGAGAGAGATGTGGAACAAACAGATGAGGGAATGTGGTTGGATTGCAAGTCAGCGCTTAGGGCCTTCATTTGAGAATTGGGGATCTAAATGAAAAGACCAGTCAGTAGCACAATGGTGAGTTTTTCTCCAGCCAAGTTTTTTTTTTTTTTTTTTTTTTTTTTTTGAGATGGAGTCTTGCTGTCGCCTAGGCTGGAATGCAGTGGCTCCATCTCAGCTCACCACAGCCTCCACCTCTGGGATTCAAGTGATTCTCCTGCCTCAGCCTCCTGGGTAGCTAGGATTACAGGCGCCTGCCACCATGCCTGGCTAATTTTTGTATTTTTAGAAGAGCCAGGGTTTCACCATGTTGACCAGGCTGGTCTCAAACTCCTGACTTCAGGTGATCTGCTCACCTCGGCCTCCCAAAGTGCTGGGATTACAGGCATGAGCCACTGCACCTGGCCTTTCCAGCCAAGTTCTGCTGCTCAGATGCGGGTGCAGAGTAGGCAGGGAGCAGGGTTTCACCAGGGTTGAGACTTTGTGGTGAAAGTTCCATGGATGGCTGATGGGTGTAAGTTAAAGGAGTTATAGCAATGGATCATGGGATCTGAGCTGGGTAAAGTAAACAAGTAAAGCAAGTTACAGGAGTCACCGACAGTGAGAATATGGAAGGGCCAATGGATCAGAGATCTTAATGAGGGTCATACAATTACTGGATGGGACAGGTACAAGAGAAATGGTGCTACCAGGAAAGGCTGTGGAATTCAAGAATGGGATATTGGGAACTGAGATTCTGAAGGTTCAGTTACTGGTAAGACCAAGGTTTAGGGGATGGCCATGGGAAGCATGGGATTACTACCATGGAGTGGAGGAAAACATTGGAATGACCAGGTGTGAAAGGTAACAAGTTGAGCCACTGAAAATGGTCACAGCAGTAGTTAGAGGAGCCAGCCACTAAAATTCTTTGATGAATGAGAAGTAATCAGGAAAAATAGGTGACTTTCAACAAAAGGTGGCACTTAGTCTGATGACACACACTTCAAAGAAGCTGAGATTTTTAGGCAAAAAGGGAGGGGAAATGATCTGGAAGTAGCAATCAGGAGGAGTACACCTTCCTAACCTCAGTCCTCGTGGTGGTGCAGAAGTGTAATGGGTAGTTTCCCTAGCAATCTTCAGTGATGATCAATGAGGCATTTTATTGTATTATATAAAGCATGAGTTTTTACATATTAACATTTTACATGTATCAATCCATTGCAATTATTACTTTTTTTGATGCTCAAAATATCCTATCCTAGTTGAGCGATACATCTTCAGGTTAACTCTTTTATCCATCAGACATTATCCCAAGGAAGCAAGAGCTTCCTTGCCATGGTAAAAAATGCCCAATGTTTATGTCATACATTTGCTATCTTGAATCAGCTATTTCTCTAAGAGGCTTTGGTTTCTTTTAAAGATATTCAGAGACTGGCAGGGCGTGGTGGCTCACGCCTGTAATCCCAGCACTTTGGGAGGCCGAGGTGGGTGGATCACGAGGTCAGGAGATTGAGACCATCCTGGCTAACACGGTGAAACCCCATCTCTACAAAAAATACAAAAAATTAGCCGAGCGTGGTGGCGGATGCTTGTAGTCCCAGCTACTCAGGAGGCTGACGCAGGAGAATGGCGTGAACCTGGCAGGCGGGGCTTGCAGTGAGCCGAGATCGTGCCACTGCACTCCAGCCTGGGCGACAGAGCGAGACTCTGTCTCAAAAAAAAAAAAAAAAAAGAAGATACTCAGAGACCACAGTCTGGAGACTAGGTGCCTACTGCTGTTGGGTTGTCATTGCTTCCAGGTCTTTACAATGGACATGGTAAGGAAATACATTAAAACATCTTATTTATTTATTTATTTGAGACGAAGTCTCGCTCTGTCGCTCAGGCTGGAGTGCAGTGGCGCGATCTCAGCTCACTGCAAGCTCCACCTCCCGGGTTCACGCCATTCTCCCGCCTCAGCCTCCAGAGTAGCTGGGACTACAGGCGCCCGCCACCACGCCCGGCTAATTTCTTGTATTTTTAGTAGATATGGGGTTTCACCATTCACAAGATGGTCTCGATCTCCTGACCTTGTGATTCGCCGGCCTCGGCCTCCCAAAGTGCTGGGATTACAGGCGTGAGCTACTGCGCCCAGCCAGCATTAATACATCTTAAAAAAAAAAAAAAAAAAGAGTTTATACTGATAATTCTAGTTAAGGTTTATGATTATAGGGTTTTACCTTAACTTCTTTGGTGTTTCATTTGTATCTCTTTTCTTCTTTCTTTCTTTCTTGCTTTCTATTTTTTTTCTGAGACAGTGTCTCACTCTGTCACCCAGGCTGAAGTGTGGAGTACAGAGGCAGGATCTCGGCTTATTGCAGCCTTGACCTCCCAGGCTCAAGTGATCCTCCAACCTCAGCCTCCCAAGTAGCTGGGATTACAGGCACCTGCCACCATGTCCAGCTAATCTTTGTATTTTTTGTAGAGATGGGGTCTTGCCATGTTGCTCAGGTTGGTCTCAAACTCCTGGCTTCAAGTGATCAGCTCACCTCGGCCTCCCAAAGTGCTGGGATTACAAGCCTAATTCTTTTTGTGTGTAGGAATAAGCCCTCCAACTTGAAAATATTCATTTATTGGCTTTTAATTTTTAGAAATTGCTTTTACAATTTCCTTTTGTATTTAAAAAATTCCAATGGTTTATATGGTATGAAAGGAAAAATAAAGGTTTCCAGAGATGTCCACATCCTACTCCCTGAAATCTGTAAATATATTCCTTTACATAAGAAAATGGGCTCTGCAGATGTGATTAAATCAAGAATTCCGAGATGGGGAGATTAGTCTAGATTATCTGGATGGGCTCAATGTAGTCACAAGAGTCCTTAGAAGAAGAAGGCAGAAGTGAGAAATGGACATAAGATAGAAGCACAGGTCAGAGAGAGAGAGATTCGAAAGTGATCTGCTGCTGGCCTTGAAGATGGAGGAAGGGGCCATGAGCCAAGGAATGCAGGTGTCTTCTACAAGCTGAAAAACGGAAAGGATTCATTCTCCCCTACTGTCTCCAGAAAGAACACAGCCCAGCAAGGTGAAGACACGTTGATTTTAGCCCAGCAAAATGCATTTCAGATCTTGGCTATAAGACAGTAGATGTATGTTGTTTTAAGCCACTAAGCATGTAACTGATTGTTACAGCAGCAATAGGAAACTGACATACAAGGTTTAAAAGGCAACTGTATAGTAATTAACATCTTAAACTTATAACAACTAAATCTGAATAATACCAACTTGGTTTCAACGCATACAAACACTCTGCTCATATACATCTCTGCCCCTCCCTTTCTATTGTTATTGTGACAGATTGTATCTTTATACATTGTGTGTCCATTAACATAGACATCCACATTAATACATATGCACTTGCCTTTTAAATCATATAGAAAAAAAAGGAAGTGTTATGGACCAAAAGTACAATAATACTGGCTTTAGTTACCTTTAACAGAGGCGTTTATTTCTTCTAATGGCTTAGGGTTACATCTAATGTCTTTTTATTTCAGCCTGAAGGACTCCCTTTAGCATTTCTTGTAGGGCAGGACTACTGGTAGTGAACTCCCTCAGCTTTTAGCTAGGAATATATTAATTTCTAGATAGTTTTGCTGGATATAAGTTCTTGATTGCAGGGGTTTTTTTCCTTTAAAAGTTTAAAATATGGCCGGGCACGGTGGCTCACGCCTGTAATCCCAGCACTTTGGGAGGCCAAAGCGGGTGGATCACGAGGTCAGGAGATCGAGACTCATCCTGGCTAACACGGTGAAACCCCATCTCTACTAAAAATACAAAAAATTAGCCAGGCGTGGTGGCGGGCGCCTGTAGTCCCAGCTCCTCGGGAGGCTGAGGCAGGAGAATGGCGTGAACCTGGGAGGCGGAGCTTGCAGTGAGCCGAGATCGCACCACTGCACTCCAGCCTGGACAAAAGAGCAAGACTCCATCTCAAAAAAAAAAAAAAAAAGTTTAAAATATGTCATACCACTGTCGTCTGAATCCCATGGTTTCTGTAGAGAAATCAGCTGTTAATTTTATTGAGGATCTCTTGTATGTGAAAAGTTTCTTCTCTCTTGCTGCTGTCTTTTTTTTTTTTTTTGAGATGGAGTCTCACTCCGTCACCAGGTTGGAGTGCAGTGGCATGATCTCGGCTCACTGCAACCTCTGCCTCCTGGGTTCAAGTGATTCTCCTGCCTCAGCCTCCCAAGTAGCTGGGACTACAGGCACATGCCACCACACCCGGCTAATGTTTGCATTTTTAGTAGAGATGGAGTTTCACCATGTTGGCCAGGATGGTCTCGATCTCTTGACCTGGTGATCTGTCCACCTCGGCCTCCCAAAATGCTGGGATTACAGGCGTGAGCCACCGCACCTGGCCTCTTGCTGCTTTCAAAATTCTGTCTTTAGATTTTGACAATTTCACTATATTTCTTGTTGTAGATTTCTGAGTTATCTTGCCTGGAGTTCCTTGTGCTTTGGGGGTTTGTAAATTCATATCTTTGATCAAATTTGCAGAGCTTTCAGCCATTATTTCTTCAATTTTTTTTTCCTGCCTCTTTTCTCTCTCTCTTCTCCTTTGGGGCTCCTATGACATATAGGTTGGTATGCCTAATAGTGTCCCACAGGTCCCTCAGGCTCTTTCCAACAAAGAAAGCCCAGGACCAGAAGGCGTCACTGGTGAATTCCACCAAACATTTAAAGACAAATTAACCACTTTGGAAAGCCGAGGTGGGTGGATCATGAGGTCAGGAGTCCAAGGCCAGCCTGGCCAACGTGGTGAAACCCCACCTCTACTAAAAATACAAAAATTAGCCGGGCATGGTGGCGTGCATCTGTAATCCCAGCTACTTGGGAAGCTGAGGCAGGAGAATTGCTCGAACCCAGGAGGCAGAGGTTGCAGTGAGCTGAGATAGCACCATTGCACTCCAGCCTGGGCAACAAGAGCAAGACTCAGACTCGGCCCAGTGCGGTTGCTCACACCTGTAATCCCAGCACTTTGGGAGGCCGAGGCGGGCAGATCACGAGGTCAGGAGATGAAGACCATCCTGGCTAACATGGTGAAACCCCGCCTCTACTAAAAATACAAAAAATTAGCTGGGCATGGTGGCGGGCGCCTGTAGTCCCAGCTCCTCAGGAGGCTGAGGCAGGAGAATGCCGTAAGTAAACCTGGGAGGTGACAAATTAACACCAATCTTTCTCAAACTCTAGCTTTAAAGATCAATGGAATATAACAGAAATAAATCTTTACATGTATAATCAGTTGTTTCCTGGAAGGGTCAAGACTATTCAATGGGGAAAAGGACAGTGAGTCCTTTTTTTTTTTTTTTTCTGAGACAGAGTCTCACTCTGTCGCCCAGGCTTCAGTGCAGTGGCGTGATCTCGGCTCACTGCAACCTCTGCCTCCCAGGTTAAAGCGATTCTTCTGCCTCAGCCTCCTGAGTAGCTGGGATTACAGGTGCCCGCCACCATGCCTGGCTAATTTTTGCATTTTTACTAGAAACGGGGTTGCACCATGTTAGTCAGGCTGGTCTCAAACTCCTGACCTTGTGATCCACCCGCCTCAGCATCCCAAAGTGCTGGGATTACAGGTGTGAGCCACTATGCCCAGCCGTCTTTTCACTTTCTTGATGATGTCCTTTGATACACAAAAGTTTTAAATTTTGATGAAGTCCAATTTATTTTTTTCTTTTATTGCTCCTGTTTTTAATGTTAAATCTAAGAATTTATGGCCAAATATGAGGTCATGAAGTTTACCCCTGTTTCTTTACTTTGAGTTACATGGAGTGAAGTAAAAGTTCAACTTCATTCTTTTCTTCTTTTTAGAGACGGAGTCTCACACTGTCACCCAGGTTGGAGTACAGTGGCACGATCTCAGCTCACTGCAACCTCCGCCTCCTGGGTTCAAGCGATTGTCGTACCTCAGCCTCCCGAGTAGCTGGGATTACAGGTGCCCGCCACCATGCCTGGCTAATTTTTTTTTTTTTTGTATTTTTAGTAGAGACGTGGTTTCACCATGTTGGCCAAGCTGGTCTCGAACTCCTGACCTCAGGTGATCCGCCTGCCTCAACTTCCCAAAGTGCTGGGATTACAGGCGTGAGCCATCATGCCCGGCCCAACTTCATTTTTTTATGAATGGTTATCCAAGTTTCCCAGCACCAGTTGTTGAAGAGACTATTCTTACCTTCGTAGAACGGTCATGACATCCCTGTCAAAAGTCAGTTGTGCCAGGTGTGGCACGTGCCTGTATTCTGGCTCAGAATTGTAATCCTAGCACTTTGGGAGGTGAAGGTGGGAGGAGCGCTTGAGCTGAGGAGTTTGAGACCAGCCTGGGTAACACAGGGAGACCCCATCTCTAGAAAAAGATTAAAAAGTCTGGGCACGGTGGCTCATGCCTGTCATCCTAACACTTTGGGAAGCTGAGGAGGGTGGATCACCTGAGGTCAAGAGTTTGGGACCAGCCTCGCCAACATGGTTAAACCCCATCTCTACTGAAAATACAAAAATTGGCCAGGCGTGGTGGCGGGTGCCTGTAATCCTAGCTACTCAGGAGGCTGAGGCAGGAGAATCACTTGAACCCAGGCGGGTGGAGGTTGCAGTGAGCCAAGGTCGTGCCACTTCACTCCAGCCTGGGCAAAAGAGCAAAACTCTGTCTCTAAATAAATAAATAAATAAAAAGAAAAAAGAAAAAGATAAAAAATAAAAAATCAGTCAGGCATGGTGGCATGCGCTTGTGGTCCCAGCTACTGAGGAGGCTAAGGTGGGAGGATTGCTTGAGCCTAGGAAGTAGAGGCTGCAGTGAGCTGTTACTGTGCCACTACACTTCAGCCTGAGTGAAGAGGGAGAAGAAAGCCAAAAATCAATTGGCCACAGATGTATAGGTTTATTTCTGGACTCTTAATTCTATTCCATTGGTCTACATGTCTGTCCTTCTTTTTTTTTTTTTTTTTTTTTTTAATTTTTTGTATTTTTAGTGGAGATGGGGTTTCACTGTGTTAGCCAGGATGGTCTCTATCTCCTGACCTCATGATCCACCCGCCTCGGCCTGGGATTACAGGTGTGAGCCACTGCACCTAGCCCATGCCCAGCTAATTTTTTTTGTATTTTCAGTAGAGACAGGGTTTCACCATGTTGGCCAGGCTGGTCTCAAACTCCTGACCTCGGGTGATCCACTCACCTCGGCCTCCCAAAGTGCTGGGATTACAGGCGTGAGCCAACGCGGCCGGCCCTTTCATGTCTTTTTTTTTTTTATTATTAAGTATTTATTGATCATTCTTGGGTGTTTCTCGGAGAGGGGGTACATGTCTGTCCTTCTGTCCAAACCATTCTGTTTTGGCCAGGCGCGGTGGCTCATGCCTGTAATCCTAGCACTTTGGGAGGCTGAGGCAGTGGTTCACTTGAGTCCGGGAGTTCAAGATCAGCCTGCTAACATGGTGAAACCCTGTCTCTATTAAAAATACAAAAATTAGCCAGGCGTGGTGGCACACACTTATAATCCCAGCTACTCGGGAAGCTGAGGCACAAGAATCGCTTGAACTTAGGAGGCAGAAGTTACAGCGAGCAGAGACTGCGCCACTGCACTCCAGCCTGGGCGACAGCGAGACTCCATCTCAAAAGGAAAAAAAAAAAATTCTGTTTTGATCCCTGTAGCTTTGTAGTAAGTTTGAAATCAGAAAATGTGAGTCTTCCGACTTTGTTCTTCTTTTAAAATACTGGTTTTTGAGGACCCTCACAATTCCACATGAATTTTAGGATTGACTTGTGCATTGCTGGAAAAAATAAAGGGCCTCTGGAATTTTTCTTTTTTTTGAGTTGGAGTCTTGCTCTGTCACCAGGCTGGAGCGCAGTGGCACGATCTCAGCTCACTGCAACTTCCGCTTCCCAGGTTCAAGTGATTCTCCTGCCTCAGCCTCCCGAGTAGCTGGGACTACTGGCATGCGCTACCACGCCCAGCTAATTTTTGTATTTTTAGTAGAGACAGGGTTTCACCATGTTGGCCAGGATGGTCTTGATCTGTTGACCTCGTGATCCGCCCGCCTCAGCCTCCCAAAGTGTGGGATTCACGCCTGGCCTCGAATTTTATTAGAGATTGCATTGAATCTGTATCAATTTGGGGAATATTGCCATCTAAGAATATTAAGCCTTCCACTCCATGAGAATGGCATGGTTTTCGATTAAGTTTTTGATCTCTTTCAGCGTTATTTCATAGTTTTCAGTGTAAAAGTCTTCTACTTCTTTGGTTAAATTTATTCCTAGGTATCTTATTTTGGATGCTATTCTAAGTGGAATTGTTTCCTTAATTTCCTGTTCAGAATGTTCATTGCTACTCTATAGAAACACAACTGATTTTTGAAAATTGGCTGAATTCATTTATTACTCTAGTAGCTTTTTTGTGTGGATCCTTTAGGATTTCTCTATGTAAGATCATATCATCTTTGAATAGAGACAGTTTTACTTCTTCCTTTCCAATTAGATGCATTTTATTCTTTTTATTTCCTAATTACTCTGGCTAGAACTTCCAGTATACTGTTGAAGTGGTGAAAATAGGCATCCTTGTAACTGATCATAGGGGGAAGGCTTTCAATATTTCAGCATTGAATATAATGCTAACTAACTGTGGGGTTTTCATAAATGCCCCTTTATCAAGTTGACGAAGTTCCTTTATATCCTGGTTTGTTTTTATCATGAGGAAGTATTGGATTTTCTCAAATCCTTTTTTGACATCAGTTGAGATGATCACGTGTTTATTTTTTTCCTTCATTCTATTAAGTGCTGTATTATACTTTTTGCTTTTCATGTGTTGAGTCACTCTTCCATTCCTGGGATAAATCCCACTTGGCATGGTATATGATCCTTTTAATATGCTGTTTGATTTGGTTTGCCAGTATTTTATTGAGGCTCTCCCCATCTATATTCATGTGGATATTGGTCTGTAGTTTTACTATGATGTCCTTTCCAGTTTTTTTTAATCAAGGCAATGCTGGCCTTATAGAATGAGTCAGGAATATTCATGTTTTTATTTTTGAGTTATTTTATTTATTCCAGATACAAGTTTCTTATGATATATATAATCTGAAAATGTTTTCTCACAGTCCCAGGGTTGTCTTTTTTTATTTTTTTAATTTAAAGTTTTTTTTAAAATAAAGAACAATGATTGGTCCTAAAATGCAATATTCCATGGAGAATTTCACAATTTTTGTCAACAAACAAACTTTAGCACATTTTAAAAATATATTCCTTTTTGAAAACTAAAAATTTCTAGATTTGCTTCCCTGAGTTTTAATTTTTAATAGATACATAATAGTTGTACACATTTATGGGGTACATGTGAAATTCTGATACAAACATACAGTGTGTAATGATCAAATCAGGGTAATTGGGATATCCATCACCTCAAGAATTTATCATTTCTTTGTGTTAGGAACATTCCAATTTGTCTTTTTACTTTCTTGATGGTACCTTTGAAGCAAAAAAGTTTTTAACTTTGATGAAGTCAACTTAACAACTTTCTCTTTTATCAGTTGTGCTTTTGGTGTCCTATCTAAGAAAGTATTAACTCAAGATCACAAAGATTTTTCTCCTGCATTTTCTTTTAAGAGTTTTATAGTTTTAGTTCTTACATTTAGGTTTATAAACAATTTTGAGTTAATTTTTGTGTATGATGTGATGTAGGCCTCCACGTTCTTTTTTTTTTTTCCGAGACAGGGTCTCATTCTGTTGCCCAGGCTGGAGTGCAGATCATGGCTCACTGTAGCCTTGACCTCCTGGCTTCAACTGATTTTCCTACCTCGACCTCCAGAGTAGCTGGGATGACAGGGGTGTGCCACCATGCTTGGCTATTTGTTTTTTTTTTTTTTTTTGAGACGGAATTTCACTCTTGTTGCCAAGGCTAGAGTGCAATGGCACGCAGTCTTGGCTCACTGTGACCTCCGCCTCTGGGTTCAAGTGATTCTCCTGACTCAGCCTCCTGAGTAGCTGGGATTACAGGCACTCGCCACCATGCCCAGCTAAATTTTGTATTTTTAGTGGAGGTGGGGGTTTCGGCATATTGGCCAGGCTGGTCTCAAACTCCTGGGCTCAAGCAATCTTCCTGCCTCAGCCTAACAAAGTGTTGGGATTACAGGTGTGAGCCACTGCACCTGGTCATGTTCATTCTTTTGAATGTGAATATTCAGTTATTCCATTACCAGTTGTTGAAAAGACTATTCATTCCTCAATGAATTTTCTTGGCCCCTCTATTGAAAATCAACTGATCATAAATGTTGGGTTGTATAGTATATACACTCCAAGACTTGGTACTTTTCCTGTCTATTTATTTCCCCTCTGGTCCTGATTTGTTGTGCTTCTGACCTCATTGGTATTTTTCTTTTATTTCTAGTCTTCTGCATATTTCTTGTACTTGATATGCATTTTTTTCTTTCTTTCTTTTTTTTTTTTTTTTTGAGACAGAGTCTCGCTCTTGTTGCCCAGGCTGGAGTACAACGGCGCAATCTCAGCTCACTGCAACCTCTGCCTCCTGGTTTCAAGCAATTCTCCTGCCTCAGCCTCCTGAGTAGCTGGGAATACAGGCATGCACCACCATGCCTGGCTAATTTTTGTTTTAGTAGAGTTGGGGTTTCACCATGTTGGCCAGGCTAGTCTTGAACTCCTGACCTCAGGTGATCTACCCGCCTAAGCCTCCCAAAGTGCTGGGATTACAGGCATGAGCCACCATGCCTGGCCTGTACTTGATAAAAGTTTAATTTTTTAGGTGTCAACTTTTAGCACCTTAAGCCTTAGGTTGTGGACATCCTTTGACATTTATGCTCCAAGCTCCCCACACAGCTCTGTTACTTGACCATCACCCCTGCCATGCTTACCCTAAAGCTATGGAGGCAGATGTGGGAAATTAGATACAGAGTTTGAATCAGGAGATAGTGTTCCGGCCCATTTGACCTCTTTAAGAATCCATCCTTATCTTGGTAGAGTCACAATTTGTCAGGGCCCACATATTGGAACATACTATTTGATGCAAAAAATTCACAAATGTAAATGATAAGCTGTTTGGCTTCATTTATACTACACTTTGATTTTTTGTCACAGTTCTCTTGAACTCCATTTTTATTTTTACTTATAGCATATAAATGTACAATTTGTGTTGGTATTCTGATGTCAGAACACAAACTCTTCTCTTGAAGTGTGGGCCTGCTCACTGGAGCAATGTGAGCCCCACCCATAAAGCAAAGATCACAGCCTTGAAAGTGCACTGAGGACGTGAATACAGGCATGAAGCATTGTAGTACAGACTCTGCCCAGGTTTTTATATTTTTTTCTCATATTTTACAGAAGTTTCACCCACATGAAACTTATTTTTTATCATTTTCATTTTTTAGAGATAGGGTCTCACTCTGTTGTCCATGCTGGCGTGTAATGGTACGATCATAGCTCACTGTAGCCTTGAACTCCTGGGTTCAAGCAATCCTCCCACCTCAGCCTCTCAAATAGCTAGGACTACATATGTGAGTCATTGCGCCTGGCCTCACACGAACTTTATTAGCATTTTTTTTTTAGATATCTGCCTTACTGAATCTTTCCAAAGCATTCAACTAAATTTTGAAAGGTAACTCCAGTCCACTCCACCTATTTACATAATATTTAATTAAATTACAAATTATAAGAACAAGTACAGGTATAAAGAGATTTAGGAACAAACCTTAATAAGCATACAACTCAGCAGGTAAAAGATAAACCCAAATTCGCTAGCGAGAAGCCTACCAGCTGCAGTGTGTTGGGAGCTTCAATCTGAGAGTTTTACAGAGGGGATAGAATGTCAGTTAATTTGGACAACTGATTACATGGAGATCAGTTAAGAGGTGGAAACAACAAACTATAGGAAGATGGGATGAAAGACTGATGAGATTTAGAAAGACTTCTTGAAAGAAGTGAACTGCAATATAAATTTTGAAGAAGAGCGGCCAAACAATGAGGCCTGCCTATAGGAGGAGCAGAATACCTAATACCTATTTAGGGAACAGAAAAGGAACATGGTCAACAAGAGCAAAGGGACTATGCTGAGAGGGTGAGGGGAATAGGAGGGATGGAGTGATATGGGTCATTCCTAAATTAAGGACAGTGTGTTTTAATTCTCCTTAATCCATCTACATAGTCATACTAAATAAACATGAGGGAGTTTAGGAAGAAAGAGTTCTATTAGTTGTATTCAGTGTTCAAAGAAGGAAATGACATTAGTGCCCCATTCCCCATATCCCACCTTGGTCCTAGGGCCAGACACTGTCAGGGCATTCTCCCTCCTGGAATATTTCCCATAGTAACGACTCCTCCTGGAATACAACTTGCCTACTCCTGGGTCCTTGCCAAGGAAGAGTTGAAAGTTTGGGTTGGGTCTTAGGGCATCACCTGAATAGAACGGAAGAGCTGACAACATCGATCCTATCAGTGTCCTGGGCTAAATGCTATTCTAGAACTCCCCAACAGACTATCTTTTCCTGACTCTGCACCAAGCAGAAATGGAACACATTCCTCTCTGGCATATTTCATTTAAGATTCCACTCAGAGTAGCTAAAGCTTAATTACTGGAAAACTGTTTTACTCTTTATCTGGGAATGAAAACTGTATTTATGGCTAGGTTGTACTGTTCCATATAAAATTATCTGGAAATTTTTAACCTCTCTATGTCTCAAGTTACTTCCTCTACTAAAT
This sequence comes from Pongo pygmaeus, assembly GCF_028885625.2. Classification (NCBI taxonomy): domain Eukaryota; kingdom Metazoa; phylum Chordata; class Mammalia; order Primates; family Hominidae; genus Pongo; species Pongo pygmaeus. Next base: position 2,508,671 of record NC_072391.2, on the reverse strand, counting down.
AAGAATAATAGCGGTAGTTATCTCATATAATTGTGTATCATTCAGGATCCCTAAAGGAAACAACTGCTATATTCAAATTACAGTAATTCAAAGAGGGTTTGTTTATAACAGGCACATGTGTGCACAGGGACAGAAAACCCTACAGGATAGTGCAGAAACCTAGGGCTAGCAGCAAAAGCATGAATACCTTCCTTGGATCCAAATGGATGAGAAGAAAGAGAGGCTACCAGAATCCAGAATGGGAGAGTCTTGTAGAGCAAGACATCTTGAGAGAACAGTGACTTTCAGTTAAGGAACAAGCTGAGCCCAAAATGACCTGTAGAGATCTCTCCCTGCTGGCCTGAGGTCAACACAGGGACCTCATCCTCCTACTTCTTCCCTCTGAGGTCCCGCCAGATTCCTTGTGGGAGCATGTGCTGGGATCCCTGCAGGTCAGCCTTCAGGGCATCAAGCAAGGTGGTGAATAGTGAAGGGTAGATCTCTTATCATGAGTCATTCCACAAGCATTTTTCAAACACCTACCTAGTGGGAGGCAGTGTGCTGGCCAACCAGGAATGACCAGGCTGGACATTCTCAGACTAAAGGCAAGGATTCATGTAATAACAGAGACGGGGTCACCTAGATTGCAAGCAAGTTAAAATTGTGAACAACCTTCCAAGTTCCAACTCACCTTGGAAGTTGCTTGGACACCTAAGCAACCTCCTTTTGGCTTCATTCCTATTCTGGTCATTTTTCATTAGCAGCTTCCCCACATTCCTGTCCCAGGAGAGGCATACACCTGAAGTAGCTGGGGTTACCTTCAGTCTTTTCTCTTTCTCCAGTACAATGGAATTGATGATGATGAGCTCAATGCACATGAAGCTGAGTATGAAGAACAGAGAAAACTCATTCTGAAGGACTAGGAAGAACCTGTCCTCAATATAGGGTCCATATGGGAATCTCTTCACAAGTACATTGAGATTCTCAAACATGTTGGTAATTGCACTGTGAGCATGGTACCACATGATGGCTTTATCCACAGCATACTGTATGGCCAGGAAGCCTTCTTTGTTGTATCCTATGAGAAAATAGTGAATATCAAGAAATTAAGGTCAGGAGTTCGAGACCAGCCTGGCCAATATGGTGAAACCCCATCTCTACTAAGAATACAAAAATCAGCTGGGTGTGGTGGTGCATGCCTAAAAGTCCCAGCTACTTGGGAGGCTGAGGCAGAAGAATTGCTTGAACCTGGTGGGAGGCAGAGGTTGCAGTGAGCCAAGATTGCACCACTGCATTCCAGCCTGGGCAACAGAGGGAGATTCTGTCTCAAAAAAAAAAAAAAAGAAAAGAAAAAAGAAAGAAAGTATAAAGATGCAACAACTGGTATTTCAGACGGATCATGGCTAGGCATTCATAGAGACAGACAGTGGTAGGAAAGGTATCCCTAGAGTCCTCATTACAGTGTGGAAGAAAGAGGAAAGTCACAAGGGAGACCCCTGGAGCTGAGGGTATGATCCGAAATCATATGATCCGAAACATATGATCCGAAAATGAGGTAAAGGAGCCTGGGCAGGCAAAATAAAAGATGTCCAATACAAGAATCTTTTGAGGTGGGACCACATCTCCTCCCCTTAGTATTCGGACTTCAGGGAAAGAGCACCTCTTCTGCAGTTTCGATCACACAGCATGTATGAGATGGTTAAACTCAAAGCACTTGTATGAGATGCTTAAACTCAAAGCACTTGAAAGACACAGCCTCTCTAACCTGTTGTGACCTACTTCTGAGTTGTTACTGCTGTTGGGTTTATGGTCAGTGAATTTTGCTACTAAGTCTCAAAAACAGTCCTTATCACAAGCAACACTCATTTCAACACAGCATAGTTGGCATGATGGGGTCAGTTTTCAGGAAAAATAGACTGAAAGGCAAAGATCCCTGGTTCTGGGGTCCTCTAAGAGATAACAGCCCCACCTCCAAGCAATGGTTACCAGGCTCCAACATGAGCAAAGCCAAGGTGGGGTACCTCAGCCCCCTCCCAGGAGTAGAGGTGGCTATGGTCTTCAGATGGCCTAGACCTAGGCAGACTCTCAGATCTGTCCAGGAAAAAGAAGGAACAAATTGTTGGTAATAAATTCTCAGAATGCTTACATATTCTTGATTGTGTGTAGGAGTATTTTCACTGCAGAACTGCTGGATCTTTTCTAGAATTATGCAAAACTGTAAGTACTCGGACTTAGACTCTCAGTGTGCACAAAGGCCCAAGGCTTCAAGCCAATATTTGAGCTATTCTGCAACAGATGTGGATTATCAGCTTAATTTTCTAAGAAAAGTGAGTTGCCTAGAGGATGTTCACCCTAAACACCTCACAAAGAGGAAGACCAAAAAATCTAAAGTGAATTGGAGAGCATGAGTCTTTCAAGAGCGGATTGGCCCATGGGCCTTCAGTCGGGAATGTGATGCTTATTGTGAAGGACAGAGGATACGCAGGCATCAGTGTTGCCCCAGTACTTCTCTAGGAACCTGGGGTTGCCAGAAGCGACAGTTGGGCAATGCAGGCAGATCCAGGGAGTACTGGGTGCCAAGTTTTAGGTGTTTGCTCTGTCAGGTGCAGTTAGACCCCTTTGCATGGGAGAGAGCAAGCAGATGCAAAGCAGCCACTCAGCAAGGCTCTCTCCTTCGTTCTCAACAGAGGGTGACGGAGCAGAAAATCAGCATGGCTCCCCAAGAAGAGAGGACTATGGCAGCCAGGAGTCAGGACCTGGCTTTGGGACCACATGCCAGCCCTTGGGACAAATAGGAACTCCTGGAAAAACTCCAACCTTCTGGCATTAATTTTCTGTCCTCTTATCCTAAATGACAGAGAGGGAGAAGGAGCTTTTCCCAGACTAGAAATGCAGATAGGGAGATTCATGACAGGGAAAGAGAGAGGGCCAGCCAAGACCATGAGGCCTGAAGAACAGGAACTGGGATTCTGCACCAGTGGTGCAGATGGGGCAGGGAGGACAGAATAAGAATCAAGGCAAGATCTAAAAGCATCAGTCAGAGTGAATAAAATCAAAGCGAAGCACCAGCCAATGAACAGGCCAGAAAGAGTTCAGGGATTCCCCCAAAGCAGGAACAGACTCTACGGAGCTGCACAGGCATGCAGGGAGTCCCAAGAGTGTGGATGATTATCTTCTGTTTCTTCTTCATTAAATTAAATGAAATGGATGAAATGCAAAGGATACGGTCAGTGGAGATCATAATGGAGGGATGTTAGACATAGATCATACAATGTGACATGTGTGTTGAACAGGACATGTGTTTAAAAAGATAGAATAGGCCAAGAGTGGTGGCTCATGCCTGTAATCCCAGCATTTTGGGAGGCCGAGGTGGGCGGATCACCTGAGGTCAGGAGTTCAAGACCAGCCCGGCCAACATGGTGAAACCCTATCTCTACTAAAAACACAAAAAATTAGCCAGGTGTGATGGTGGGCACTTGTAATCCCAGCTACTCAGGAGGCTGAGACAGGAGAATCGCTTGAACCTGGGAGGCAGAGGTTGCAGTGAGCCAAGATCGTGCCATTGCACTCCAGCCTGGACAACACGAATGAAACTCCATCTCAAAATAAAATAAAATAAAATAACCAAATAGGAGTGGTATTTGCAGGTGGAAAAGGGAGGCCAAGAAAATCTTAAACATGCATAAAGCACAGATCATGTTTCCTCCATGATGACAAATGTCACTGCTAAATTGGCCACCCACTGGTCCCTGCACTCCCTGTTCCAGTAAAATGTTTCCATCCTTCCTCCAAACAATTCAATATTGTTACAATCAAATCTATAACTACTGTTTTTACTTGCTCTAGAATGTAAGCATTTTACTGAATGTCACATTTCTAAATGTAACTCCTTCAACCTCTTCTGAAATGTTAGTTTATGTGCTGGCAGCAAAACAAAACAACAAAAGTGGCATGCTCTTTTTTTTTTTTTTTTGAGACAGTTTCACTCTTGTTGCCCAGGCTGGAGTGCAATGGCCTGGTCTCAGTGCACCGCAACCTCCGCCTCCCAGGTTCATGCAATTCTCCTGCCTCAGCTTCCTGAGTAGCTGGGATTACAGGCACGAGCCACCACGCCCAGCTAATTTTGTATTTTTTGTAGAGATGGGGTTTCTCCATGTTGGTCAGGTCTCGAACTCCCTACTTCAGGTGATCCACCTGCCTCAGCCTCTCTAAGTGCTGAGATTACAGGCATGAGCCACCACGCCCAGCCGCGGCCATGCTCTTAACACACACAGGCTTCGGGGCTTTCTCACCAGGACTTCCCCCATCAGCAAATGGAAATTCACGGGGTTCTTGGCATGGATTGAGAGGGTAAAGAAAGGATGTGCACCAGCCTTCTATGTCATCTTGGAAAAATATATTCTTCCCCGGTATAAAATTCTTCTGAAAGTAACTGAAGCGCAATTGATACTTAACCTATGAAGAACAAAGAGAAAACAAATTCGGTTATGAACTCCTGAAACTCAGCAAAGGCACAAGACAGAACAAATCTGTGCTTGATGTCAGCTGTAACAGGATGAAGGATGCCCACACTGGCAGGTGTCCCCTGGGGAAGCATGCTGCAACAGTGGTCTTCCCTGTGTACTCTGGAAATTCTCCGTGGTGCAAGCCTGGGAAACACACAGCTGCTCCTGAGCCCCCTTCAGGAATGGTGTGCTGCAGAACAGTTCAGAGCAAGGGCTCTGGAACCAGACCACCCAGATTCTAACCCCAAATCTCCTATTGAATAGCCTTGTCACCTTGGGCAAATTACGTAAACTTCATTCCTCAGTTTCCTCACGAGTAAAATGCGGATGATATTAACAACATCTACCTTATAGGCTACAGTAGGATTGAGCCAGATGGTATCTGTGTTGGCTAGCATTAATAAATGCTTGAAAAACATTGTTGGTTATTTTATTAACATGTCTCTCTCCATCTACCAATAGCCCATGCAACTTCCAACAATTAATCATCAGATACACTGTACAACACAAAAGCTATACATGAGTGGTTTTCCCATCCCAGAACATAAACCAAATATTCCCATGTTTACAACATGAACTTTTCCTTAAACAAACTCACACTCATACCATATCTGAAGTCCCTAAGATTATTAGTAATGACAACAATAACTAATCCTTCTGGAAAGTTATTTTGTTCCAGGCTTTGTTCTAAGCACTTTATAGGCATAAAACTCTTTTAGCCCTCACAACAATAAGGACACTGAGGCCCAGAAATGTTTTCCCAAGGTTACACAGCTAGTGAGTTGCAGGGCTGGAACTCAAGTCTGTGGAGCCTGCTCTTGTAGTCTGCGTCCATCATCAGGCAGTTTAATATACGCCATCCTGTACCCTCAGGATAAAGGCTTGCTCAGAACAAGTCTTCTAAAGAATTTGAAAACTGGAAGGGACCTCAAAGTCTAGGTTGTAAGACATGAAACACAGGAGCCCTTGCTTATCTCCTCTGGAAATAAGATGACAAAGCTGCCACAGAGAAAAGGCGGGGGCAGGTCAGCCAACAAGACTGCGGGAGGAACACATGCTCAAGTCTCGGTAGCACAGTACAATTGTTAGAGAAAGGATGTTCTTACCACAAGTGGCAAAGATCCATTGCTGTCATTGACGTTATGGTCAAAAACAATTCCTGCCAATATGCAGAAAGCTTTGGGATCATCAATTATATAATGTTCAAACAAAGACACTGAAGGATAGCCTAAAACTACAGAGAGAAAAATCCCATCAGTGAGTGGCTGGTGTGAAGGCAAAGGCTGCCCAGCTGCCTGCTTTCCACCTAAGGAGACTTAAGATCCACAGCTGACTGCTCCATTAACTCCAGCATTCGTTCTGCAAATACATGAGCAGAGACAGACAGAAAATAAGGGAGGTAAGTTAAGGGACATGAATCTCATTATTTCAAGTCATAACTTTTAACCGGGAAGTCTATAGTCCCAAGAACTGCTAGCAACTATCTTGGGGCATCAAGAAAGTAATGCTACGAAGGAAGAGAGAATTTAAGTGCTGATCACATGATTTGAGACCTGGATCAAGCCTTGTGGTTTTTCATTAAAGAATGAGTTTTGTTCTTGTAGGAAGTTTAAGTTCAGTTTCATCCTTTCAAGGCTCATTTCTAGTATGAGTTTTACATGTTATTTTATTTTTCATTTCTAGAAGTTCTAGTTCCTTTTTTCCCCCCAAATTTGCTAGGTGACTATAATGACATGCTACCTATAAATCCTTTTATGTTGTCTTTTATTTCTTCAAACCAGCTAAACATAGTGATTTTATAACACAAGACTAATAATTCCATTATCTGGAATCTTTCCAGGTCTGTTTTTGCTGTCTGTTGTTATACTGATAACCATCCTTGGTGTCCTGTTTCCTAGTATGTTTGCTCACTGACCTTGATACTCTTGTGGTGAGTCTTGAGATACAGAATGAGGGTACATTATTCCAGGAAAAATATATATTTGCATCTGTCAATCTGAGTCCCACTGTCCCACTTCACAGTTTGAGGGGTTTTCTTTTCTTCTTTCCTTCCTTCCTTTCATTCCTTCCTTTCCTTTCTTCCCTTCCCTCTGCCCTTCCTTCTTTCCTTCCTTCCTCCCTCCCTCCCCTCCTTCTTCCCTTCCTTCTTTCTTCCCTTCCCCTCCCTCCCTCCCTTCCTTCTTTCTTTCTTTCCTCCCTCCCTCCCTCCCTCCCTCCCCTCCTTCTTTCTTCCTTTCTTTTTTTTGACAACCAAGTGATGTGAATTTGAGCTACAAATCTCAGGGCTAGGACCCTCCCTGCTGTGCTGAGTTCCAAGGCAACATTCAGGCAGTCGGAGGCATGTTTATATCCAGCACAACCTTACATTAAGTACTACCAGTACAATATAAGCATTTGGGGTCCCAGATTTAAGGGGAGATAGTCTCATGATATACACCCCACCTTGAATGGGACTTAACTTTTTCTTCTTTCCCTCTGTGACTTACAAGTCTATGAAAACGAGCATTCAATTTCCCCTAGTATGATGAATGTTTGATCAAAAGCAGTTTAGGGCCTCCACTGATCTCTTTGGGTTCTTTTCTTCATCTAGATTTTTTTTCTTTTTTTTTTGAAATGGAGTCTTGTTCTATCTGATCTCGGCTCACTGCAACCTCCACCTCCAGAGTTCAAGTGATTCTCATGCCTGAGCCTCCCATGTAGCTGGGATTACAAGTGGCACCACCACACCCGGCTAATTTTTTGCATTTTTAGTAGAGACAGGGTTTTGCCATGTTGCCCAGGCTGGTCTTGAGCTCCTGAGCTCAGGGAATCCGCCTGCCTCAGCTTCCCAAAGTGCTAGGATTACGGGTGCCACTGCACTTCAGCCTGGGCAACAGACCGAGATTCTGTCTCAAAAAAAAAAAAAAAAAAAAAAAGAAAGAAAGAAATTTCATAATCTCATATGTATAAGGTAACTGAATTAGAATACATAGTATTTTAGGTTACCAGACAAGCAAGAAGCACAACTTTCTTTTTTTTTTTTTTTGAGATGGAGTCCTACCCTGTCACCCAGGCTGAAGTGGAATGGCATGATCTCAGTTCACTGCAATCTCCACGTCCTAGGTTCAAGCCACTCTCCTGCCTCAGCCTCCCAGGTAGCGGGGACTACAGGCAGCCACCACGCCCGGCTAATTTTTTTGTATTTTTAGTAGAGATGGGATTTCACCATGCTGGCCACGCTGGTCACAAACTCTTGACCTCAAGTGATCCGCCCGCCTCGGCCTCCCAAAGTGCTGGGATTACAGACGTGAGCTACTGCACCCAGCTGAAGCACAACTTTCAAAACAGTGATTCCCCCACATTTTACCATTGAGGGCCTTTATTTTTATTTTTTATTTTTTTAGAGACAGGGTCTCGTTCTGTTGCCCAAGCTGGAGTGCAGTGGTGCAATCATAGCTCACTGTAACCTCTAAGTTGTAGGCTCAAGAGATCCTCCCACCTCAGCATCCCAAGTAGCTGAGTCTATAAGCATCAACTACCATACCTGGTTAATTTTTTATTTTTTGTAGAGACAGGGTTTCACTATGTTGCCCAGGCTGGTCTCAAACTCCTGGAACTGAAAGCTTTTAAAAGAATTATCCCCACTGAGGCCGGGTACAGTGGCTCATGCCTATAATCCCAGCACTTTGGGAGGCCAAGATGGGCGGATGACCTGAGGTCAGGAGTTTGAGACCAGCCTGGCCAATATGGTGAAACCCCATCTCTACTAAAAATAGAAAAATTAGCCAGGCGTGGTGGCGGGTGCCTGTAATCCCAGCTACTCAGGAGGCTGAGGCAGGAGAATTGCTTGAACCCGGGAGACGGAGGTTGCAGTGAGCCTAGATCTCACCATTGCACTCCAGCCTGGGCAACAAGAGCGAAAGTCCATCTTAAAAAAAAAAAAAAAGAAAAGAAAAAAAAAAAAGAATTATCCCCATTGAGTGGCACTGAAGCTTGGAGAGAAAAATCTCTATTCACTTTATGCCCTATATATTATTAGAATACTTTTACAATAGCATGTAGAGCAATTATAGTAATTTTGAAAAATTTCTCCCATAAACTACATATTTTGAAGAATTTTATCTACCTAACTACATTAATTTATTCAATAAATATTTATTGAGCACCTACTATGTGCTAGGTACTAGAACAGGCACAGTGATGAACAAAACAGACATGGTTCCTATGCCCTCATGGAGGTGGAGTCTAGTGGAGAAAGGCAGACAATACACAGAAGCAAGAAAGTGAATATGTATGTAAACATTTATTAAAATTCCCTTTTTGATAGAAAGTATAAAACAGGGTTCTGTGACAGAGAATAAGGCAGAGGTGAGAAACCTAAAATCGATTTAGCTGCTTTCCTAGGCGTCAGTTCAGCTGAAACCTGAAGACTAAGAGGGAGCAATGCCCAGGGAAGGCTGAGGGCAAAGCACTGTCAGAAGGAACACCTGGTGCAAAAGCCCTGTCAGGAGAAAACCTCATGTAGCTGCTTTCTAGGAAGTAAAAGACCAACATGACCAGTGTGTGGGAGCACAATAAAGAGCCAAACTAGATAAGAATGGGAAAAAAGCAGGGTCAGAACCTGGAGAAGAGCTGGTTTTCTTTCAGGGCAATGGGAAGTCACCAAAGGGGTTTAAGCTGGAGACTAGCTGGATCCTATTGAGCTTTTGAAGATCTTTCTGCCTCCACATGGAGACTGGATTAGAATGGGACAAGAGGAGAAGCAGAGACCAGTTAAAAAGTTAGAAGCTATTTCAGACCCTCTGATCCTCTGAATGCCTTCCATTTTTTATTAGAGACATATAATTGCCAATCATACCTCTGGATTAATACGAGATCATAGGTGTCATGACAGTGAGTTAAAAACAAATACTTAACATTTAACATTTTAATTAGCGTTGAAGCCTTCTGACATATATAGACAAGACTCCATATGTTGTTTGAAATAATAAAAATATCTCATGGACAGCTTCCCCCCAACTACCACCTCATAGGCTCTTTAGAATTTGGAGACACTAGATTTAGAATCACCACTGTAAGAACTCTAGGGGAAAAATTTCAAACTATACTTTATAAAAATGTCCTCCCAATCCTTACCCATCTTTATGTCTAACCTTCAAACTCAACATCAAAAATATGTTCCACCATTTCGGTGATAGCCTTAAAAGTTTCACTTTTAGAAGGGATATAAACTAGTTGAAATCTATTTTTCAGGAAAATTGTAGAAGTCTGGCAACGAACTGATATCAATTGCATGGCAGTTAGTGGCAGGTCTTTTTATTGGAGCACTACTAAAATGAAGATACAATACAATGCAGAAAATAGCAATGGCATCAAGATTTCAAGGATTGCTACCAGAGTCTTCCGTTTCTAAAATAAAAACAAAAGCTAAATGTCAACCCAAAACAGAACACATGTGGTGAATGCTCTTCCATTTAGAACACTTTAATTTCTTCCAGTCTCCCTGCACAACACATGAAAAAGAAAAACACAGAATAAGAATTAGCTTGAAACATCTCCTTTTAGCCTTTCTGTAACTCCAATGGCCAGAAATCAGTAACAATTATGTCATCTTTAATAATTACATGACTCGTTTACAGAAAAGGGCCCCTTTCCATGTAAAGTTCTTAAGTGTTCTTTAACCCGTTATTAGGAACCAATTTAACTTAAACATTCAATCCCTCCCAAGGACTTATATCTTCCCACAGATAACCATACCACCTTTAAGATGAAATCCTTCCAGAGAAGAAGTTTTAACTTTCTGAACACCGTCATTTTCCTAGCTGAAGAGGAGGGCTCATCAATAGTCAGGAAGCAAATGATTAATTTTTATATATTAAAAATATATAAAATTATGAACATGTATATAAAAAACTGAAAGGTTAAATACCAAAATATCAACAGTATTTAATTCTATACAGGATTATTGTTGACTTCTCTCTCTCTCTTTCACAGCTCAAATCCAGTTAGTCAGCAAATCCTGTTGGCTCTACCCCTGAAATAGACCTAGAATTCAATCCCTTTCACCACCCCTATTCTTATCGTCCCTTGCCGGGATTCAATCCCTTTCACCACCCCTATTCTTATCGTCCCTTGCTGGGATTTCTGCAATACCTTCTTTGGTGGTATCAGTACATCTGCCCTTGCCACCTTGCAATCCATTGTCCATGCAGCAGTAAGAGTGGACCCTGTTTGAGTCAGATTATGCTTCCTCCTCTGCTCAAAACTCTCTACTGGCTCTTATTTCACTCCAAGCAAAAGCCTTGCCTTACAATGAACTACACAGTTCTACGTGGAAATAGTTCCTGTTCACTTTCTCATCTCATTCTGTCTCCTAGTTTACTTCTCTCCTTCTCCCTGCTCCTGTGTCACAGGCATAGCTGCTATTCCTAAAACACACCAAACACACTTTTGCCTCAAAACTCATCCCTCTGTCAAGTACACACTTCCCTCGTGTATCAACACTGCTAGCTCCCCTACTCCTTTCAGATATTTCCTCAAATGTCACTTTCTCAATGAGGCCTTTTTGATCATTCTATATAAAATTTCAACATCCCTACAGATGTCATATCAACTTTCCATGTTTATTTTTCTTCTTAGCACTTTTAAATGATTTACATGCTATTTATTTGCTTATTTAATCTGACATCCCTACTCAAATTTATGTTCTGTGAAAGCAGGAATCTTTTGTTCTGATTTTTTTTTCCAACACTGAATCCCAAGACACAAGAACAGAGGCGGCACATGGTAGGAACTCAGTAAATATTTGATGAATGAATGAATTAATTAAAAGGTATGCAGTCTTTGTAGGCATGTGACTGAAGCAAAAATGACTGCGAGAAAGAAAAATACCTCGGATAGCAGAAAGTTCCTTCTCTTCTCAATCTTTTTGTTTCCCAAGTGTAATACATGCTTTAATTTTTTAGATACTATTATTATAACAAAAATGAGATTTTTCATTTACAGAAAGCATTTTTCCAGTGGGGAAAGAAAGGGGAATATATTTTTTCTCAGGTGAAAGCATCTCTAACTTTGCACAAAAGAAAGAAACAAGACTCATATAAATATGGAGAAAATATGACTATTGTTCCTAGAAAGTCCTCCTTCTTGGATGTGTTGTGTCTCTTGTCTCTTACTGTACTTCCTGTAATGCTACTTCCTTAAATACAGAGACAGTGTTTCCTTCTCCTGAACACAAGAATTTTAGAAGCAGCATCTTCAATAGTGAATGCAGGCCAGGCGCGGTGGCTCACACCTGTAATCCCAGCATTTTGGGAGGCCGAAGAGGGCGGATCACCTGGGGTCAGGAGTTCAACACCAGCCTAGCCAACATGGCAAAACCCCACCTCTACTAAAAAAAAAAAAAAATTAGCTGGGCATGGTGGCACATGCCTGTAATCCCAGCTACTCGGGATGCTGAGGCAGGAGAATCACTTGAACCTGGGAGGCGAAGGTTGCAGTGAGCCGAGATCATGCCATTGCACTCCAACCTCGGCAACAAGAGTGAAATTCCATCAAAAAAAAAAAAAAAAAAAAAAGGCCAGGCGCGGTGGCTCATGCCTATAATCCCAGCACTTTGGGAGGCTGAGGCAGGTGGATTACCTGAGGTCGGGAGTTTGAGACCAGCCTGACTAACATGGAGAAACCCCATCTCTACTAAAAATACAAAAATTAGCTGGGCATGGTGGTGCATGCCTATAAACTCAGCTACTCGGGAGGCTGAGGCAGGAGAATCGCTTGAACTCAGGAGGCGGAGATTGCAGTGAGCCGAGATCACGCTATTGCACCCCAGCCTGGGCAACAAGGGCGAAACTCTGTCTCAAAAAAAAAAAAAAATCTTTCAAGTCACTGGCTGAATGCAGAGATAATGAAACAGAGACTTCAGTACTCGCACACAACAAGAAACATAGTCTTTTTAGCAAAGTCACTAAACAAATGGACAACTGCAGCTTTCAACAAGTATCAACAGCAATTTCTGGGGAGAGATGAGAATCTGATTTCCAGAGCTACCAACTACAGTATTCAAAATGTACAGCTATCAGTAAAAAATTACAAACCATACAAAGACATAGGAAAGTATGACCCATTCACAGCAAAAAAGGAAGCTGCCACCAACCATCCCTGAGGAAGCCCAGACATAGGACTTACTAGGCAAAACTTTTAAATGGACTATCTTAAATATTCGCAGAGCTGAAGATCATGGACAAAGAACTAAAGGAAATCCAAAGAATGAAGTGTGTACAAGCAGAAAATTTCAATAAACAGAAAAATTTTAAAGAAACCAAATAGAAATTCTGGAGCTGAAAAGCATAATAGCTGAAACAAAATAATTCACTAGAAGGATTCAAAGAAGATTTGAGCAAGCAGAAGAAAGAATCAGCAAACCTGAAGATAGGGCAGTTAAAATTACCAAGTCTAAAGAGCAGGAAAAAAAATGAAGAAAAATGAACAGAGCCTAAGGGACCTATGGGACACCATCAAGTGTACCAAATACACATTGTGGAAGTTTCAGGAGAAGAAAGAGATATAAACATGTTTGAAGAAATAATGAAACAATAACTTCTCAAATTTGATCAATACATGAATCTACAGATCCAAAAAGCTCAACAAGCTCCAAGTACAAGAAACTTAAAAAGACCCACAAAGAGAGTTATTATAATGAAACCGTCGAATGCTAAAGATAAGGAGATAATTTTTTTTTTTTTTTTTTTGAGACAGGGTCTGGTTCTGTGGCATGATCATAGTTCACTGCAGCCTTGACCAGCCAGGTTCTAGTAAGCCTCCTTCCTCACCCTCCCAAGTAGCTGGGATTATAGGCATATAGGCATATGCCACTATGTCCAGCTAACTTTTTTATTTTTTGTAGAGATTGGGTCTGCTTTGTTGCCTAGGCTGGTCTTTAACTCCTGGCCTCAAGCGATCCTCCCACCTCTGTTGCCCAAAGTGCTGGGATTACAGGTGTGAGCCACCATTCCCAGCCCAAGGAGAGAAACTTGAAAGCAGTAGGACAGAAGAAACTTGTACAAGGGAACTTCAGTAAGATTAACAGCTAATTTCTCATCAGAAACCAGGGAGGCAAAAAAGCAGTGGGATGATATATATAAAATGCTTAAAAAAAAAAAAAAACTGTCAAGAATCTATACCCAGCGAAACTATCTTTCAAAAATGAAGGAGAAATTAAGACTTTTTTAGGTAAATAAGAGCTAAAGAAATTTGTCACTAGTAGACCTGCCCAAAAAAGCATGCCAAAGGAAGTCCCTCAGGCTGAAACAAAAGAATGCTAGATGTAACTTGAAGCCATATGAATAAATAATTATCAGTAAAGGTAACTTTTTAGGTAACTATAAAAACTAGTATTGGCCGGGTGCGGTGACTCACACCTGTAATCCCAGCACTTTGGGAGGCCAAGGCAGGTGGATCACCTGAAATCAGGAGTTCGAGACCAGCCTGGCCAACATGGTGAAACCCCATCTCTACTAAAAATACAAAATTTAGCCAGGCATGGTGGCACACGCCTGTAATCCCAGCTACTCAGGAGGCTGAGGCTGGAGAATCGCTTGAACCCGGGAGGTGGAGGTTGTAATAAGCCGAGATTGCACCATTGCACTCCAACCTGGGCAACCAAGAGCAAAAGTCCATCTCAAAAACAAACAAACAAAAAAAAACAACTAGTATTATTGTACTTTTGGTATGTAACACCTCTGTTTCCCACATGATTTAAAAAATAGAGCCAGATAGCCACTGCTCATGCCTATAATCCCAGTGACTCAGAGGTTAAGACAAGAGGATCACATGAGGCCAGGAGTTCAAGACCTGCCTGGGAAACATAGTGAGATGTTCATCACTCAAATTTTTTTTAATTAGCCAAGTATGGAGGCACACACCTGCAGTCCCAGCTACTCGAGAGGCTGAGGCAGAAGGACCACTTAAGCCCAGGAGTTCAAGGCTGCAGTGAGCTATGATCATACCAGTGTACTCCAGTCTGGGTGACAGAGCAAGACCCTGTCTCTAAAATTTTTTTAAAAAACAAGCTTATGCACACCCATGCACTATTCATGAAAACAGAGTATGTATAGGCCATAAAGAAAATTTCAAATTCTAAGAGGTTGAATGATACCACATTTCTAGATCACACTACACTAAAAGCATCAACAATAAAATAAAAACACCAAAACCAAAAAAGCAAATTTTTTAAAATGAAAAACTCTCTCCTAAACTGCAAAATATTCTATCAATCAAGAAAATGAGAAGACAAGCCATAGACTGAAAGAAAATATTTGTAAAAGACATATCTGATAAAGTACTATTATCTGAAATATACAAGGAACTGTTAACAATAAGAAAACAAACAATCTGATTTAAAAATGGGCAAAAAACCTAAACAGTTACTTCACTAAAGAAATATACACATGGCAAGCCTGTAATTCCAGCACTTTGGGAGGCCGAGGTGGGCGGATCACGAGGTCAGGAGATCGAGACCATCCTGGCTAACACGGTGAAACCCCGTCTCTACTAAAAATACAAAAAATTAGCCAGGTGTGGTGGCAGGCACCTGTAGTCCCAGCTACTCGGGTGGCTGAGGCAGAAGAATGGTGTGGACCCAGGAGGCGGAGCTTGCAGTGAGCCGAGACTGGGCCACTGCACTCCAGCCTGGGTGACAGAGACTCCGTCTCAAACAAACAAACAAAAAAAGAAATATACACATGGCAAATAAGCATATGAAAAGATGCTCAACCTTATACATCATTAGGGAATTGCAAATTAAAACAATGAGATACCACTACACACCTTGATATGGTTTGAATTTGTGTCCCTTCCCAAATCTGATGTTGAATTTGTAATCCCCAATGTTGGTGGTGGCACCTGGTGGGAGGTGATTGGATCATGGGGATGGTTTCTCATGAATGGTATAGTGCCATCCCCCTAGTGCTGTTCTCATGGTAGAATTGTGTAGCATTTTCCCCACTCTCTTCCTCCTGCTCCAGCCAGGGGAAGTGGTGGCACTCACTTTGTCTTAGGCCATGATTATAAGTTTCCTGAGGCCTCCCCAGAAGCTGATGGCAACATGCTTCCTGTACAGCCTGCAGAACCATAAACCAATTAAACCTTTCTTATGAATTACAGAGTCTCAGGTATTCCTTTACAGCAGTGCAAACAGACTAATATACACCTATAAAAACGTCCAAATCAATGGATATGCCAAGGGTGTGTGGAGCAACAGGAACTTTTGTTCATTGGTGGTGGAAATGCAAAATGGTACAGCCACTTAGGAAGATAAGCGGTTTCTCACAAGAGTAAATAACCCCTTACCACATGATCCTGCAATTATGCTCCTTGGTATTTATCAAATGAGTTGAAAACCTATGTTCATACAAAAACCTGCACATGGATGTCTATAGTACTTTACTCATAATTGCCAAAACTTGTAAGCAACCAAAATGTCCTGCTGTAAGTGGATGGATAAACAAATTGTGGTACATCCAGACAATGAAATATTACTCAGCATTAAAAAGAAATGAGCTAGGCCAGGCACGGTGGCTCACGCCTGTAATCCCAGCACTCTGGGATGCCGAGGTGGGCGGATCACCTGAAGTCAGGAGTTCGAGACCAGCCTGGCCAATATGGCAAAACCCTGTCTCTACTAAAAATACAAAAAATTAGCTGGGCATGGTGGTGGGCGCCTGTAATCCCGGCTACTCAGGAGGCTGAGGCAGGAGAATCACTTAAACCTGGGAGGTAGAGGTTGCAGTGAGCCGAGCTCACGCCATTGTACTCCAGCCTGGGCAATAAGAATGAAACTCTGCCTCAAAAAAAAACCAAAAACAAACAAAAAGAAATGAGCTAGTAAATCATGAAGAGACATGGAGGAACTCTAAATGCATATTACTAAGTGAAAGAGGCCAATCTAAAAAGGCTACTTACTATATAATTCTAACTATTTAACATTCCAGAAAAGGCAAAACTATATATATATATATATATATCAGGGCCAGGAGCAGTGGCTCACACCTGTAATCCCAGCACTTTGGGAGGCCCAGGTGGGCAGATCACCTGAGGTAAGGAGTCTGAGACCAGCCTGGCCAACATGTTGTAACCCCATCTCTACTAAAAATATAAAAATTAGATGGGCGTGATGGCAGGCACCTGTAAACCCAGCTACTTTGGAGGCTGAAGTGGGAGAATCGCTTGAACATAGAAGGCAGAGGTTGCAGTGTACTGAGATTGTACCATTGCATTCTAGCCTGGGCAATGAGAGTGAGACTCCATCTCAAATAAATAAAATACAAAAATTAGCTGGGCATGGTGGTGCACACCTGTAATCCCAGCTACTCAGGAGGCTGAGGCACAAGAATCACTTGAGCCTGGGAGGCAGAGATTGAAGTGAGCTGAGATTGTGCCACTGCACTCTAGCCTGGGCAATACAGTGAGACTCTGTCTCAGAAAAAACAAATCAGTGCTTGCTGGGCAGGGTGGCTCAAGCCTGTAATCCCAGCACTTTAGGAGGCCAAGCCAGGAGGATCTCTTGAGCCTGGGAGTTTAAGACCAGCCTGGGCAACATAGCAAGACTCCCATCTCTACCAAAAAAAAAAAAAAACTCAAAACCACAAACCAAAATTAGACAGGCATACTATAGTCCTAGTTGCTTAGGAGGCTGAGGCAGGAGGATTGCTTGAGCCCAGGACTTCGAGGCTGCAGTGAGCAATGATTGCACCACTGTACTCTAGCCTGGATGACCAAGAGAAAACCTGTCTCAAAAAAAAAAAAGAACGAAAGAAAGAAAAAAGGATTGACAGGGAAATTAAACTCCTAAAATAAATAATCCACTAGCACATCCAGTCAATACAAAAAAAGGAACCAACAAACTGTCAGACATATTAATGAAGAATGAAAAGGAAAAAATACCCAATGTTGCACAGAAAATTAAATATTTTTTGTAACACTATGCCAATAAATTTGTCAATCTGTCTGGGATGGGTTGATTAGGAAAATAGAAGTAACTACCATAATCCAGTAAGAGACTTTTTTTAAAACCTAAATATTTATTCACATAAACTGTTCAAGAAATTGAGAAATTTGTCAGAGTCTTCCAAGCAGTGGAAGTGCAAAAACTCAAATGGGTAAGTTATTTTTAACTACAAGCAATAGGTAATTCTAATGCTATTCAAACTAATCCATAAGCAGAGAGAGGGTAAACTTCCACTAAAAAAAAATCAGGTTAGCTAATGATGATATCAAAATCTGACAATGATAATATTTTTATTAAAAAAAACTAAAGCCCATTCTTAGTAAAGAGAAGATGTAAAAATCCTTGCTAGCACATAGAATCTAGAAGTGCATTAAAAGAATAATATACCATGAACAAATGGAAAATTTATTCCAGAAATATAGGAATGATTCACTATTTTCACCATTATGATTTCTATTAGTTTAACTCATTATATCAATTGCTCAAAGGAATAAAAACATAATGTCAATAAATTCCCAAAGCATTTGATAAAATTTTCCATCTATTCTTTGATACTTTTTTAAAAAATTCTTAGAAACAAACTAATCTATAATGTGCTAAAAACACATTTCTCAAATCAAAAGCAAAGATATTTTCTGGTGACCACAGAAGCATTCACAATTAAGACAAAACCAAGATTAAAATGCCAGTGGCAACATTATTTTCTAGCATTATTCTGGAAACAGTAGCCCAGAGCCATTGTGTCCAATTATGAGGCCTGTTTTCATACCAGGGCACCTGGCTCAGAGGATGAGAAGCAGGGCTGAGATCCACTCTATGCTCCACTCGCCCTGGCCTAAGGGTGGATCTGCTGGCTGAAAGTTCCACTCAGGGGTACCTTTATCTAATTGGTTTGTGCAGTTGGGTGCCTTTAACTAATTGGTCCACTCAGAAGAGCTGCCTTTATCTAATAGGTGGGGAGGCAGGGATCACCTCTTGGCAATTCCTCACCAGGCACGGTACCCTATATAAGCTCCTGGTGCCCCTATACTACTACAGTTAAATGATAAGATGAATCAAGAGGCATAAATATAGGTAAAGAGGGAACTAGATTATGATTGTTTGCATGTTATTAAGTTGTATACATAGAAAACCCAAGAGAACAACTGAAAAACTATAAGAAACAGTAAAAGGTAAGGTAAGATAGCCAGTTACAAAAGTAGTATATAAAAAAATCAATAGTTTTCCTATCAAAAACCAGGTAGGACAATGTATTTCAGGAAAAGATCCCTTTCACAACAGCAACAGCAGAAGAAAACATTTAGGAATAAATATAGTAAGAAATATGCAAGATCTCTGGGATGGAAACTGTAAAACTCTATCAATAAACATAAAATTAAGGCTTGAATAAGCCAGGCTCAGTGACTCAGTGCTGGTCACAGTTATTCAGGAGGCAGGAGGATTGCTTGAGCCCAGGAGTTCATGATTATCCTGGGCAACATAGCGAGACCCTGTCTCTAAAAAGAATAAATTAAAAGCTTGAGTAAATGGAGCAACATATCCCATCCTTGCACAGAAATAGTCAACATTTTTAAGGTATTAATTTTTCTAAGTACATCTACAAATGTTCTGTAACCCAATAAAAATTTTAATGAGATTAAGAAATTTGATTCTGAAGTTCACATGAAAGATAAAGCTGTGAGACTAGCCAAGAAAATTCTGAAACAGCTATTGACCAGAGATGATCCAAATATTAAAATATGTTGTTAAATAACTTCATTAATGAAAAGAACATTATACTAGTATAGTAACAGATAGCCCCCAAAAACAACTTATATATAGAACCACATATATATATATATGGAAATTAGTATATTATAAACATAGCCTTTCAAATAAATCACATAAATATTAAAACAGTATTAATACCTACTTGTTTAACAACTAGATGAAACAGACCAATTCCATGAAAGACATAAACTACCTAAATTCACTCAAGAAATAAGTAACCTGAATAGTCCTAATATCTACTAAAGAATTTGTATTTGTAGTTATAATCCTTCCAAAAAAACAAAATCCAGATGGTTTCACTGGCAAATTCTAACAAACATTTAAAGAAACAATAACACTAATTCTGTACAATCTTTCCCAGAAAATAGAAGAGGGACAACTTCCCAACTCATTTTATGAGGTCAACATTACTGTGATTCAAAGCCAGATAAAAACATCACGAAAAGACATAGTATAAAAAACACAATGCAACTCGTAATATTACGAGGCTTAAGAATAAACCACTTAATCATCTCAGTGGATGTAGATAAGTACATCTGACAAAAGTCAACATTCATTCATGGTAAAATCTCCCAGCAAACTAGAAATAGAAGAAAATGAAAATTTCTTCAACCCAATAAATAGCAGCTACAAAAACCTACAGTTAACATGATACTTAATGGTCAAAGACTCAGTACTTTCCCCCTAAGATTAGAGAACAAGCCAAGGATGACTACTCTCACTGCTATTCAACATCATCCTAGCCAGTGCAATAACGCGAGAAATAAGAGACATACATTGTACTGAATACTACAGGCAATTAAAAAGAAAAAAGAGACATAACAGATTGAAAAGGAAGAAATAAAAGCATCTCTATTCTCAGATAACATGACTTTCTATGTAGAAAATCCCAAAAAATTCAAAACAAAGTATGCTACAACTAATAAACGAGTTTAGCAAGGTCACGAGAGACAAGATCAATATATAAAAATAAATTGGCTGGGTACAGTGGTTCACGTCTGTGATACCAACACTTTGGGAGGAGAAGGCAGGAAGATCATTTGAGGCCAGGAGTTCAAGGCCAGACTGGGCAACAAGCAAGATCCCATCTCTTTTAAAATTTTAATTATTTAAAAAAATAAAAATAAATCATATTTCTATGTAACAGTAAAGAACAAGTGGAAATTTTTATGTGTCATTTGCAGTAACATTGAAAGAAGGAAATACTTTGGTATAAATTTAATAAAATATGTGCAGAATCCAAATGCTGACGAAACAACACTGATAAAAGTTTTTTTAAATATTAAATGTTTTTGGCCAGGCACTGTGGCTCACGCCTGTAATCCCAGCACTTTGGGAGGCTGAGGCGGGAGGATCATGAGGTCAGGAGATCCAGACAATCCTGGCTAACACGGTGAAACCCCATCTCTACTAAAAATACAAAAAATTAGCCAGGCGTGGTGGTGGGCACCTGTAGTCCCAGCTACTCGGGAGGCTGGGGCAGGAGAATGGTGTGAACCCAGGAGGCGGAGCTTGCAGTGAGCAGAGATCACGCCACTGCACTCCAACCTGGGCGACAGAGCGAGACTCCATCTCAAAATAAATAAATAAATAAAGGTTTTTTTCTTTTCTTTCTAGCATGTTCCTCTAAATACAATTAAATATTAAATAAATAGAAAGGTATACCATAATTACAGATTGAACAAGCCAGTATTGTTGAGATGTCAATTCTCCTCAAACTGATTTATAGATTCAATGCAATTCCAATAAAAATCTCAGCAGTATCTTTTCCAGGTATCAACAAGCCTACTCTCAAAATTATATAAAAAGCCAAAGGGACCAGAATAGTAAAAATAATTTTGAAAGAGGAACAAAATTGGAGGACTCATACCAATACCTGGTTCCAAGAGCTACTATAAAACTATGCTAATCAAACCACTGCAGTATTACCTGAAACACAAGTAGGTAAACTATGGGCCATGTGACCTGTTTTTCTATAGCGTACAAACTAAGAATAATTTTGATACTTTTTTCTTTTCTTTTTTTTTTGAGACGCAGTTTCACTCTTGTTGCCCAGGCTGGAAAGCAATGGTGCCATCTCAGCTCACTGAAACCTCCACCTCCCAGGTTCAAGCAATTCTCCTGCCTCAGCCTCCCAAGTAGCTGGGATTGCAGGCATGTGCCACCACGCCTGGCTAATTTTGCATTTTTAGTAGAGATGGGGTTTTACCATGTTGATCAAGCTGGTTTCGAACTCCTGACCTCAAGGGTTCTGCCCACCTTGGCCTCCCAAAGTGCTGGGATTAAAGGCATGAGCCACTACGCCTGGCCAATACTTTTTAATAGTTGGAAAAATTGTCCTCAACCAGAGTTACCAAATACAAATATCTCTGAATTTAGTCTTTCAATATCGTGTGTTGAAACTTATATTGTGGTACAGTATATTTATTCATGTATTTATTTTTAGACAGGATCTCACTCGGTCGCCCAGCCTGGAGTGCAGTTGCAGTGACCCAAACTTGGCTCAATGCAACCTCCGCCTCCTAGGCTCAAGGGCTCTTTCCACCTCAACTTCCCTAGTAGCTGGGACTATAGGCACCCAGCTAATTTCTATATTTTTTTGTAGAGACGGGGTATTGCTATGTTGTCCAGACTAGCTCAAACTCCTGGGCTCAAGTGATTAGCCCACCTCAGCCTCCCAAAGTGCTGGGATGACAGGTGTGAGCCACTGCGCCTGGGCAGCACAGCCATTTTTATAACAACGAATGCTGCTTGAATCACAAGTAATGGCAAGCTACTTTAAGCATTCCTGTCCTGGTCCATTTTGTGCTGCTATAACAGAATAACACAGATGGGTAATTTATAAACAATAGAAGATTATTTGGCTCATAGTTTTAGATGCTGGGAGGTCCAAGATTGAGGGGCTGCATCAGGTAAGGGCATTATTGCTGTGTTATAACATGGTGAAAGGCATCGTGGCAAGAGAGGGCAAGAGGGGGCTGAACTCACTTTTTTTTTTTTTTGAGACAGAATCTCGCTCTGTTACTGGGCTGGAGTGCAGTGGCACAATCTCAGCTCACTGCAACCTTCGCCTCCTGGGTTCAAGCGATTCTCCTGCCTCAGCCTCCCAAGTAGCTGGGACTACAGGGGCACGCCACCATGCCCAGCTAATTTTTTGTATTTTTAGTAGAGATAGGGTTTCATCATGTTGGCCAGGATGGTCTCAGTCTCTTGACCTCATGATCCGCCTGCCTTGGCTTCCCAAAGTGCTGGGATTACAGGCGTGATGAACTCACTTTTATAACAAACCTACTCCTGTGATGATGACATTAATCCATGTATGAGAGCAAAGTCCCACCTCCAACACTATTGCATTGGGGATTAGGTTTCCAACACTTGAACTTTGGGGAACATATTCAAACCACAGCACTTCCCATGCTGGTGAAATTTCAAACGAGAAGTAAAATCTCCATTCCCACACAAATTTCTAGCAGATATAACTTTTTTTTTTTTTTTGAGACAATGTCTCACTCTGTTCCCCAGGCTGGAGTGCAGTGGCATGATCACGGCTCACTGCAGGCTTGATCTCCTGGACTCAGGTGATTCTCCCATCTCAGCCTCCTAGGTAGCTGAGACTACAGGTGTGTGCCACCATGCCCAGCTAATTTTTTGTAGAGATGGGGTTTCACCATGTTGCCCAGGCTGGTCTTGAACTCCTGTGCTCTAACTCCTGGGCTCATGCCATCCACGCATCTCAGCCTCCCAAAGTGCTGGAATTACGGGAATGAGCCACCACACCTGGCCAGCAGATATGTCTTCCAAGTTTAAACTACAGTTCCAACATCATTTGTTCCAGATCTCTATGCAAGTGCAAAGGAACTTTCCACATTTCAAAATCCATTTAACTGTGTAACTCAGGAGCTTCCACCTAACCTCCAATTGGAAATGATTAATGTGCAATGTAATGACATGTCTAAAGACAAATATCAAGAGAAGAATCTCATATATCAATGTCTTTCAAGTCATATGCTCAACTGAAATCATATGTTCATGGCAAAAAATGTAAAATCTCATTACAGATCAGCATTAACAAATGAATATGTACAAATGATTCTTGATGGTAGGGAACACTAACTTTGGATCCCAGTTAAGTAATATATTATCCCATAAAAAAATCCCATTCCCAGCCAGGCATGGTGGCTCATGCCTGTAATCCCAGCACTTTGGGAGGCTGAGGCGGGCGGATCACAAGGTCAGGAGATCGAGACCACCCTGGCTAACACGGTGAAACCCCATCTCTACTAAAAATACAAAAAAATAATTAGCTGGGCATGGTGGCGGGCGCCCGTAGTCCCAGCTACTCAGGATGCTGAGGTGGGAGAATGGCATGGAGGCGGGAGAATGGTGTGAACCCGGGAGGTGGAGCTTGCAGTGAGCCGAGATTGTGCCACTGCACTCCAGCCTGGGCGACAGAGCGAGACTCCTTCTCAAAAAAATAATAATAATAATTAATTAATTTTAAAAAATCTCATTCCCATTACTAGGTCTGTATTATTTTAAAAATTATATTCAATTATCATATTGAATTTCATTAATAAAAAATGTTGTGGAAACTTGCTTTGTCTCGTTATATAAGTAATTTATTCAATTTTGCCTATTGGCATGCAAAGCCTAAAAAAATTTGCTATCTGGCCCTTTACAGAAGACATACAGCTCAATGGAATAGAATAGGGAGTCCAGAAATAAACCCACATATATGGTCAATTAATTTTTGACAAAAGTGCAATTCAATGGAAGAAGAATAGTCTTTTTAACAAATGTGCTGGAACAATGGACATCCACATATAGAAATAAAATTTTGACCCATACCTCAACTCATTATACAAAATTAATTCAAAATAAATCATAGACTTAAATATAAAATCTAAACCATAAAACTTCTAGAAGAAAACACAGGAGAACATCTCTGTGACCTCACGTTAAGCAAAGATTTCTTAGATATGACACCAAAACCATAGAAAATTGGACTTCATCAAAATTAAAAACCTTTGTTCTCGGCCAGATGCAGTGGCTCACACTTGTAATTCCAGCACTTTGAGAGGCTGAAGCAAGTGGATCACTTGAGGACAGGAGTTTGAGACCAGTAAGGTCTCTACTAAAAACACAAAAATTAGCCAGGCGTAGTGGTGGATGCTTGTAATCCCAGCAACTTAGGAGGCTGAGGCAGGAGAGTCACTGAATCGTGGGAGATGGAGGTTGAAGTGAGCTGAGACTGTATCACTGCACTCCAGCCTGGATGACAGAGCAAGTCTCTGTCTCCAAAAAAAAAAAAAAAAGAAAGAAAAGAAACACTTACTAGAAGTCTTTGTTCTCTAAAAGACACTCTTAATAGACCGGACATGGTGGCTCATGGCGGCCAAGCATGATGGCTCATGCCCAGCACTTTGGGAGGATGAGGTGGGTGGATCATGAGGTCAGGAATTAGAGACCAGCCTGACCAACGTAGCGAAACCCCATGTCTACTAAAAATACAAAAATTAGTCGGGCATGGTGGCAGGTGCCTATAATTCCAGCTACTGAGGAGGCTGAGGCAGGAGAATCACTTGAACCTGGGAGGCAGAGGTTGCAGTGAACCGAGATCATGTCACTGCATTCCAGCCTGGGCAACAGAGCGAGACTCTTCCTCAAAAAAAAAAAAAAAAAAAAAAAAAAGCACACTCTTAATAGAATACAAAGACCATCCACTGAGTGGGAGAAAACATCTGCGAATTGTTGTATACAAAGTTGTATACAAAATATATAAAGAAGGCCGGGCACGGTGGCTCACACCTATAATCTCAGGATTTTGAGAGGCCGAGGTGGGTGGATCACCTGAGGTCAGGAGTTCGAGACCAGCCTGGCCAACATGGTGAAACCCTATCTCTACTAAAAATACAAAAATTACCAAGGCGTGGTGGGGTGCACCTGTAATCCCAGCTACTCGGAAGGCTGAGGCAGAAGAATCACTTGAACCCAGGAGGCAGAGGTTGCAGTGAGCTGAGATCGCACCACTGTACTGCATCCAGCCTGGGCCACAGAGCAGGACTCCGTCTCAAAAAAGAATAAAAAATAGGCCAGGTGCCGTGGCTCACACCTGTAATCCCAACACTTTGGGAGGCCAAGGCGGGAGGATCGCAAGGTCAAGAGATCAAGACTATCCTGGCCAATATAGTGAAACCCTGTCTCTCTAAAAATACAAAAATTAGCTGGGTGTGGTGGCACACGCCTGTAGTCCTAGCTACTCAGGAGGCTGAGGCAGAAGAATCGCTTGAACACAGGAGGTGGAGGTTGCAGTGAGTCAAGATCGTGCCACTGCACTCCAGCCTGGCGACAGAGTGAGACTCCATCTCAAAATAAAATAAAATAAAATAAATAAATAAATAAATAAAATAAAGAACTTTCAAAACTCAACCATAAGAAAACTAACAGCCCACGTTTTTTTAATGGGCAAAAGATTTGAAGATGCTTCACCAAAAAGAGCTGGACACGGTGGCTCACGCGTGTAATCCTAGCACTTTGGGAGGCTGAGGCAGGTGGATCACCTGAGGTCACAGGTTTGGGACTAGCCTGGCCAACACGGTGAAACCCTGTCTCCACTAAAAATAATAAAAAAAAAAAATCAGCCTGGTGCTGTGGCTCACGCCTGTAATCCCAGCACTTTGGGAGGCTGAGGCAAGCGGATCACAAAGTCCATCCTGGCTAACAGGGTAAAACCCCATCTCTACTAAAAATACAAAAACAAAATTAGCCGGGCGTGGTGGCAGGTGCCTGTAGTCCCAGCTGAGGCGGGAAAATGGCATGAACCCAGGAGGCGGAGCTTGCAGTGAGCTGAGATCGCGCCACTGCACTCCAGTGTGGGCAACAGAGCAAGGCTCCGTCTCATAAAAAAAAAAAAAAAAATTAGCTGGATGTGGTGGTGCGCACCTGTAATGCCAGCTATTCGGGAGGCGGAGGCAGGAGAATCACTGGAACCTGGGAGGCAGAGGTTACAGTGAGCTGAGATCATGCCACTGTACTCCAGCCTGGGTGACAGAGCAAGACTTTATCTCAAAAAAAAAAAGAAAAAAAGAATGTATGCCTGACAAATAACCCCATGAAGAGATAGATGCTCAACATCATCAGTCATTAGGGAAATACAAATTTAAACCACAATGAAATACTACTACAAATTGATAAGAATGGCTAATATATATATATATTTTTTAGGCCAGGCACAGTGGCTCATGCCTGTAATCCCAGCACTTTGGGAGGCCGAGGTGGGCGGATCACCTAAGGTCAGGAGTTCGAGACCAACCTAGTCAACATGGTGAAACCCCATCTCTACTAAAAATACAAAAATTAGCAGGGTGTGGTGACATGCGCCTGTAATCCCAGCTACTGAGGAGGCTGAGGCAGAAGAATCGCTTGAACCTGGGAGGCAGAGGTTGAATGGTGAGCCAAGATCGTGCCATCGCGCTCTAGCCTAGGCGACAAGAGCGAGACTCTGTCTCAGAAAAAATAAATAAATAAAATATATATATTTTAAGTGTTGGAGAAGGTACAGAGCAACTGGAACACTTACATATTGCCAGTGGGAATGCAAAGTGCTACAACCATTATGGAAAACATTTTGGAAGTTTCTTATAAAGCTAAACATATACTATACAACCCAACAATCCCATTCATAAATTTTTACCCAACAGAAATGAAAACTTGAACACAAATGATTATAGAAGGCTTTACTCATAATCTCCAAAACTGGAAATAAACCAAATGTTCTCAATTAATGAATGGATCAACAAACTGTGGTATATTCATTCGGTGGAATTCTATTCAGCTATAAGAATGAACTATTGATATACCTGACATGCACAAATCTCCAATACATTAAGTGAAAGAAGTAAGACTCAGACTATATACACTCTATGATTTCATTTATATGACATTGTGGAAAAGACAAAAATAGGAATAGCAAACTAAAATCAGTGCTTACCAGCAGGAGGGTAAGAAGAATTAACTACAAAAGGGACATCATGAGGAAATTTAGGGGAATGATATCTGAATTTGGTTGTGGTAGTAATTACACAACTGTACATTTGTCAAAATTCATAGAATTATGGGTGGGCACAATGGCTCACACTTGTAATCTCACCACTTTGGGAGGTGGAGACAGGTGGATCACATAAGGCCAGGAGTTCAAGACCAACCTGGTCAACATGGTGAAAACCCGTCTCTACTAAAAATACAAAAATTAGCCAGGCCTGGTGGCACGCACCTGAAGTCTCACCTACTTGTGAGGCTGAGGCACAGGAATCGCTGGAATCCGGGAGGCGAAGGTTGCAGTGAGCCAAGATCCCGATACCGCACTCCAGCCTGGGCAACAGAGCGAGACTCCGTCTCCAAACAACGACAAAGATTCATAGAATTATAACCAGAAGGAGTGAATTTTACTATATGTAAAGTGAAATTTTAATGATTAATGTTTTAAGTGTTGAGAAAATTGGCTAGCTCACTCCAGCAAAATAAGCCCCAGATGGATAAAGGTTTAAACATATAAAATTTCATTATAAAAGCACTTTTATATTCTTAGAGTGGGGACTTTTTAAAAAAAATAAGCATGACCTGGCCGGGCGCGGTGGCTCACGCCTGTAATCCTAACACTCTGGGAGGCCGAGGCGGGCAGATCACAAGGTCAGGAGATTGAGACCATCCTGGCTAACACGGTGAAACCCGTCTCTACTAAAAATACAAAAAATTAGTCAGGCGTGGCAGCGTGCGCCTGTAGTCCCAGCTACACAGGAGGCTGAGGCAGGAAGATGGTGTAAACCCGGGAGGCGGAGCTTGCAGTGAGCTGAGATCTCGCCACTGTACTCCAGGCTGGGAGACAAAGCCAGACTCTGTCTCAAAAAAATAAAAAAATAAATAAAATAAAATAAGTATTACCTATAACCTGGAAACTATAAAGAAACAGACTAATAAATCTGATTACATTAAAAAAAACTTTTCTTTGAAAAAAAGGTAAAAAGCTGACAGACAACCTGGGGAAAACATCTGTAATACATTCGCAAAAGCACCTGTTCCATTGAGCCTAGACCCCACTTTCCACCATTGTATCACATTCATGGAGAGTTTTCCAAACACAGGAGAGAGGTTCAAATGTCAAATGTCCAGTTTTCATTTCTGAAAAGAAAACTGAAGAATCATGCCCATAGAATATCATTTATGGAAAAATCATAAATGATGCTACACATGTATAGGCTAATCTATATATGTGTGCAAATACATTTAAAAAACATTAAGAAGTGTATTTACCAAACCTATGACCATGGAGAGGAAATCAGGGAAGGGGATGGTGGTTACAAAGAACTTTGGTTTGCCTATTAGTTTGAATTTCTCAGCAAGAATATATTCACGTAACACTTGTTAAATTTAAAATTTATTTGAGAGCATGCAAATCGTCCAAAAAAATCATCTCCTCAAAATTTCTAAATGTTTAAAAGCTAAGCAAAATAACTATTTCAAAGCAAGTGATTTGGTTTAGACAAATATAGTTAGGAAACAGCTTACTTATAGTTTCTGTACTACTTAATAGTACAAAGGAAATCCCTGAATAATTGAGATATTCCATGTATTAATGCCCATTCTGTGCAACTCATAGTCTGTATTGTCTTCAATTGCTGTATCTTTCCTTCTAACAACATATTGTTGGGCACTCTGAATTCTATTAAAGTATAGATGGTGGCTTATTCACATTTTTATTTCAAGTTTCATCTGGCACATAGTAAGCACACTATGTTTTTTGATTTGAAAACTAAATCAAACTAAGCAACTCTGTTTTGTGAGATCCTGCAAAACACATAAATTTCATTCATTGGGCCGGGTGCAGTGGTTCATACCTGTAATCCCAGCACTTTGGGAGGCCGAGGGGGTGGATCACCTGAGGTCGGGAGTTCGAGACCAGCCTGATCAACACGGAGAAACCCCGTCTCTATTAAAAATACAAAATTAGCCAGGCATGGCGGCGCATGCCTATAATCCCACCTACTCGGGAGGCTGAGGCAGGAGAATCGCCTGACCCCGGGAGGCGGAGGCTGCAGTGAGCCGAGATCGTGCCATTGCACTCCAGCCTGGGCAACAAGAGTGAAACTCCATCTCAAAAAAAAAAAAAAAAAAAAAAATTTCATGCGTTTGTTTCCAAAGCATACAGTATAATGCTTAGATCACTTATTGAGCCCTTGCTGAATGCCAAGGACTTTTCTAAGTCCCGTACTCTACATGTTTTAATGCATCTAATCCTCACAACAATTCCATGAGGAATTGTTACATGATCCTCATTTTATACTAGGAAACTAAGGCACAGAAAGGTTCAGTAATTTGCCTAAAGACATTAAGAGCTGGAATTTAATCTGAGGCAGTGTAGCCAGAGTTCAGTTTTAGCCATTACAATATAATGCTTCCCAATCACTGAATGAAGGAATATGTGTACAGCCCTTGGTCTACAATGTATCTCTGAATTATAACATCATTCCCAGGGAAACAATCAAAGGAGCCCTATTCTAAGATACTGCATTGAATATCAGCAATTTGGGTACTGCTGTACGATAGATTAGATAGATAGATAGATAGATAGGGTACTGCTGTACGACAGATTAGATAGATAGATAGGGTACTGTTGTATGATAGATTAGATAGATAGGTAGACAGACAGACAGATAGATAGATAGATAGATAGATAGATAGATAGAATATAGTATTTGTACCCCTTCAAATAATTCGGAGCTTATTGGTTTAATTATATTTAGCCAACTAGTATAATGGCTAGGTTTACTGCCTTTTGTGAAGCTGTAAGACTTGTTTATGAGTGTCACCATCCACTATAATGTTTACCATCAATCTTGAGAGAAAAGAAATGTCTGAACCACGGTAACTTCAAGGAGTGTATCCTTCAATTTCTCAGCATGTATTCATGGTATATGGATGTGAGTGTTTCCATATAAGAGAGGGGTAGAGTCCAGGAGCCTGAACACAGAGGTTGTCATCTCAGCTCTACTGGGTGACTTTGAAGAAATTACGACCTATCTGGGCCTCCATCTGGAGAGAAATGACTAGGTGGAGCATCTAGGTTTGTTTTATTTTTTCAGTAGTGGGCCTTGAGCACAATGTGATGAATTATCTATCCAGTGATTGTTGAAGGGCATCAAAAGGGTCCAGCTCACTGGGGGCAACTATTTTTAAACAGTTCAGAGCCTGAAATTTTTGTGTGTAAGACACTTTTCCCAGTGGCCTTCACACCCTCCCACCTCATGATTGTGATTATAGTAATTAACAATTAACCTGACAGGGTTAAGAAAAAAAGATATAAAATTAGTACCCTGCAATTGTCTGTCTTGATCTGTAAGGTCATCCTTCTTCCAAAATTCCTACCCTATCTTCCATCTAAGGTAAATTCTGAGTCAGCCAGTTCTGGTACTGGATTTGGTTACAGAGAATTGGGATCCGGTTTTGAAAAGACCGGAAAAACGGGCAAGGTCTGACAAATTCAATTTGGAAATGGCAAGGACTGGTTTTGGAAAGAAAAATGACTGAGGATATGGCTGGGTGAAGAGAGGGCCAAGCAGTCAAGTTCACATCATTTTCTGGGAGGAAGTAGAGAATGGGGAAGACATTTTGGTTGGGGTGTTGCGGTCTGTGAAGATTGATGGGGAAAGGGGGTTTTTAGGATGTTTGCAGCGCATTAATAATCTACTCCCCCACCCATCCTGTAACTGCATTCAATTGTTTGTTTGTTTGTTTTTTTCCTGTATGCTCATTACGGAGACTAGGCTATGTAAATCCCTAGCCATACTCACATTATATACTACCATTTATTTGGCATTTATGTGTCAGGTATTGTAGTAAGCACTTAAACATGCATTTTCTCATTTGACCCAAAAAAGAAAAGAATACATCACCAAAAAACTTTTGAGTTTGCTATTATTATTAATTACTATTATTATAATTTCAATTTTAGGGATAGGAAATTGAGATTCAGAAAAACGAAATGACACGTCTACATTAATTGGTGGGCCAAGATCTGAAGCCAGGTCTCTGTAATTCCACTGAACAAATTATTTAGCACGAGCCTCCTCCCTCCCACGCACTCTAGGACCATGGATCTAGCCATGAACCTGACGATGTCCCTTTGCTCGTGGAATGGGCTATCCAAAACATCATCAGAGTAAAAGGTGCTACGTACACAGTAAAATGGGGAACGAGCCGCTCAAACCCTACTCCATCAGGAGTCTTGGGGGTGGGAGATTTCCGCCCCCGGCCCGGGGCGTTACATTAGGTCGGGGCCATCCGGTCGTGGTGCCGGCGGCTGGGCGCGGGGCTGGCGGTGCGGGTCGCAGGCGGCTCCCAGCGGCAGGACCGGCAGCAGCCCTCCCTCACCCGGGACGCCGGGACCACGGACGCACCTCACTGTGGTCCGGCCGTGGCGGCGCTCGGGGACCCATTGGCCCTGGCCCGCGGCAACTATCGGCCCCGCTCGGCGCCCGCCCTCATGCTCGAGCCCGGGAGTCCTTCACTCCACCTCTCTCTGCCACGCCAAGGGCGCCCGCCCCTCCCAGGCTCTCCTGCCTGGGGCGACCCAGTCCCATGACCCGGTCCGGCCCAGGGACACCCCGACCCACCTCCCCACTCCCCTCCCGTTAGACCGCGACCCGTCCCTGGGACCGCCTAATGTGACACGCCCGGGACCCTCCCTGCAGGCGACTCGCCCCCGCCCTGGACACTCCCTCCAGGTGACCCCGTTCCGCCCGCTCCGTGAGGTGACCCCGACCCTCCCCGGACCATCCCCTCGGGTGACCCCGACCCTCTCCGGACATTCCCCGACCCGACCCTCAGGTGATCCCGACCCTCCCCGGACCATTCCCTCGGGTGACCCCAACCCTCTCCGGACATTCCCCGACCCGACCCTCAGGTGACCCTGACCCTCCCTGGACCATCCCCTCGGGTGACCCCAACCCTCCTCGAACCCCCCCACCCTCCCCTCAGGTGACCCTGACCCTCCCTGGACCATCCCCTCGGGTGACCCCAACCCTCCCCGAACCCCCCCACCCTCCCCTCAGGTGACCCCGACCCTCTCTGGACCCTCCTCACAGGCGGCCCCGCCCCACCCCGGGACCCTCCCGCCAGGTGACCCCGACAAGGCCGGTCCCTCCTGCCTGAGGTGACTACTACCCAGCTGGGGACCCCCGAGGCCTCCCTCGCTCCTTAACTGAGGGCGACTCCGCTCATCCCGGGACACCGCGCCTTCTCCTGTAAACTCGACGCCTGCCCCGACGGCCGAATTCCAGAAGGTTCCTCGCCGCCGCCTCGCCTTCGGTCGCGCCCCAGCGCCCGGCCAGAGGCGGGGAAGCGCTTCCCCCGGTGCCAGGAGTGACGAGGGTCCAAGGAAAGACAGTGCGTAAGGAGAAATGGAGAAACGGCCAAAGTCGAATTTCCGGGTGTGAGGACTTCCACTGCTGTGAAACGCACGTGCTCAGAGCCATTCCTGTCAGAGGCCACCGCGCCCTCGCTCGGCTACCGCCGCTGCGCGCCCCCTGCGGGACATAGGCGCGGGCACAGAGCAGTGCGCAGGCACGGGCTTCCGCGCGGCCGGGTACGAACCGCGTACTCGCAGGGTGGCAGACTGCGCACGCGCAAAGCAGAGCGCCCTCTGCCGGGCATGGGCGACATGCACGGGGCACTGCGCAGGCGCGGGGTTGGGCTGGCCGGAGCGGCAGAGGCCGCCGGGGGTGGACCGGGCACCTGCAGGGGCGGCCGACTGCGCACGCGCGAGCCGCCGCGCCCCCTGCAGGAGCCGGAGCGGCCGCTGCGTCCGCCAGTAGCGGGTTGCAGGCGCACCCTCCCCTCCAGGGCGGCCACGCAGCTGTCAGTGCCGCCACTGCGAGGCTGGAGTGGAGCCCGGGTGCCCGAGGGAGGGGACCCCGCGAGAGGGCCGCGCGCCGGCCGCCGCCGCCCCGGCGCCCAGGCTCGGTGAGTGCCGCCGGGACCCGCCGCTCGCGCGCTCGTTCCCGGGGCTTGCGGTCCCCACCCGGGTCCACCCTTCCCACCCTCGCCGGCCAGCTCGGGCCTCGGGCCGCCCCCAGCTCCGGCCTGGCCTGCGGGCCCCTCCCGCGACCCCGCATCCCCGCCGGCCGCGCCTGCGCCCGCGCCCGCCCCTCCCGCCGCGGCCCCGGTTCCGGGCGCTCCCTGAAGGTGCCGCTCCCTCAGCGTCGGTTCCCATCCGAGCCTTGGGCGTGTCCCGCACTGCGGGCAGTGCCTGAGCCCGCGCCGCGCGGGGAAGCTCAACCCTGCCGGAGCTGCCGGGCCCTCTGTGTGCGCCCAAAAGGTGGATGTGTAGCGCCCGACAGCCCCAGGCCCGAGGGATGCAGGCGTCCGCCGCGCACCTGCGGAGATGGCGCCGCTTCCCGGCCGCAAGGACGCGCGGTGGCAAAGCCGCCCTGGTTGGATTCCGCCTGCTCCCACCCCCTCGTTCCGAGGAGCCTCCAAATCCGAATCCAAGGCCCACAGTCCGCGGCGGGCGTTTGCTGCGCCCTCCACTGTGTGGGAGCGGGAAAGGGGAGCCGCTAGTCCAGGCGGAGGGGCTTGTGGCAGTCGCCGGGGCCGCGTTCTCGGCGCCCTCCGTCAGGACGCCTGTGTGCATCGCGTCCGTGTGCCTTGGCTCTGTTCCAAGCCGGCTACACGCTTCAGAAAGGCCGGGACGGCCTTATGGTCAGGGGCGTGGGGAAGGCGCTTGGTGTCTGTCGCACGGATGAAGCATTGTCCTCGGGGTAATTGTCGCTTGTTCTTCGAGTTACGTCCTGGACTGTGCACTCCGGGAAGGCATCGATTGGATCTTGTTGGGGTTTGTGTTCCTGGAACTCCAGAAATGCCCGCTGAGTGAGTAGCCGAGACCCCGCGACAGCATGGAGCCCAGGCAGGGAGCATGTGGGAGAGGTTCACTCTTCTCCCGGGCATCCTGTCATTTTATTCAGATAGTCTGGGTGCTGCCTTTTGTGAACTTGAAAAGACTATGACTGTTTTAGAAAGTTTGCCTCATGGGAAATGTAAGAGAAAGGGAAAAATAGATAAAAATGGATGTCATGGGAATCTCCCCACACTTTCATTTTTAACTTCTTAGATAATTTTTCTTTTAAATTGAACCTTTGCTAACTCTACCTGACAAACTGGATGACGTCTCTCCCTTGCTAAGGTGACTTACCACCATTCTGACCAGACAGCCTTTTGGAAAAGGAGAGGGTAGCGCGAGTTGTTTCTAAAAAGATGTTAGCCTTCCATCTGCATAAGCCAGGCAGTCTCATGGGAGCCCATTTTGACTTAGTCTCAACTGGGAAGGCCCAGGTAGGATCCCTAGTTTGCCATTTCTTCCCCAGCCCTGCTCCGGAGACTGTGGAATCTATTGAGGGGAAGCATTCTGGAACTCTGGGGACGGCTCTGACGGGGAAGGCCTTGTGCACAATGGAAAGATGAATTGGAGGCCGGGCTCAATGGCTCACACCTGTCATCCCAGCACTTTGGGAGGCAGAGACGGGCATTATCACTTGAGGTCAGGAGTTCAAGACCAGCCTGGCCAACATGGCGAAACCCCATCTTTACCAGAAATATAAAAAATTAGCCGGGCATGGTGGCACGTGCCTGTAATCCCAGCTACTCAGGAGGCTGAGCCAGAAGAATCGCTTGAACATAGGAGGCGGAGGTTACAGTGAGCTGAGATGGCACCACTGCCCTCCAGCCTGGGCGACAGAGCAAGACTCTGTCTCAAACAACAAAAAAAAGATGAATTGGACACAGTCCCTGCTCTTGGAGGGGTCTTAGGATAGAGCTAAAGAGATGCTTTATTCACAAGTAACTGTGACATAAGACAGAACAAGATGAGTACCACATGACACATCCAGAAAAGGTGCAACAGGTGACCAGAGGTGGAGGAGGGGTGGCTCCATCAAGAGCAGAAGGTCTCCACCCAGGCTTCCCGTTACAATCACTTGGGAAGCCAGCCTGGGCCCAAAACAGCTCAGAATCTCCAGGGGTGGGCCTCAGATGTCAGTTTCTGTCTTAAAGTGCCTCGGAAAATTCCACTGTGTAGGCATCCAAGACAAAGAGCCCCTGAAACAAGCTTCACAGAGGCCATGGCACTAGAAGTGGGCTGGGAAGTGATGGGTAGGTG
Source organism: Pongo pygmaeus (assembly GCF_028885625.2). Lineage (NCBI taxonomy): Eukaryota > Metazoa > Chordata > Mammalia > Primates > Hominidae > Pongo > Pongo pygmaeus. Next base: position 2,473,225 of record NC_072391.2, on the reverse strand, counting down.
TCGGCAGGTGGAGAAAGGTATGCCAGGTGATATTCTAGGCGGACAAAACACTGAAGGTCCACATCTTGTGGGGAAGAGTGAGGCATGTCAGGCCCTGTCCTGGGAGAGTTTTGCAGACCCCGTTCCCCTGAATGGCTCAGAGTGTTTGTGGTGTTGGAGAGGTTTGGAGTCCACGGGTAGACAGGTGCCTTTGCCGGAGCCGTGTAACGAGGTCCTTGCTACCTTGCTTGTTGCAGAACATCCATGGTTACCTCTCTCTGGGGACTTTCCATTGCCTCATTACCTCGTTTCCTGCACCTAGGGAGGCAGAACAGCTAACTGGACTGAGAACGGGACTGAAGCCACAGCAAGGGTTAGGGAAACAGGCAGCAGCAGAGATTTTGTGGAAGTCTCTCCCAATAGCTCCCTTTGGAACCACATCTCTGGCTTAAAAATACACCCTATGAACCCCTGCCAGAGCTTCAGTGTAAACGCAGAGCCTGTGATCCTAGGGAGGTAGCCGCCTCCAACTCCAGGCAGCGCCTGTGGTGCTGAGTATGAGCGCCAGCAAGCTAGGGCTCCGCCAGGGCCTGCAATGCCAGTGCCACAGCCTCAGATCAGCCTCCGCAGCTCTCAGCCAATGGCTGTGGCTTGTGCATTTGTTCCTACCTCATCCCCACAAGGGCCACTGAGTTTATAAGTTGGCCTTGGCCAGTGCAAGTGATTCACATCTGTAATCTCGGCACTTTGGGAGGCCAAGGCGGGAGGATCACTTGAAGCCACAAGTTGGAAGAACAGCCTGGGCAACATGGCAAGATCCCATCTCTAAAAAAAAAAAATCAAACAATTAGTCGGGTATGGTGGTGCACACCCATGGTCCCAGCTATTTGGGAGACTGAGGTGGGAGGATCACTTGAGCCAGGGGGTCAAGGCTGCAGTGAGCCATGATCACACCACTGTACTACTCCAGCCTAGGCAAAAGAGTGAGACCCTGCATCAAAAAAAAAAAAAAAAAAAAAAGGCCTCAGACTTTTCTTTTCATGTGTACTGTTATGTGTAAAAGAATGAATGTAAACATGCAGCCCGATATATATTATGTGTTATAAATTACAATTACTGTCCTGATGTATTATGGACATAGAAATATATACAAATTTAGATCTTTTAAAGGGACGAAGGCCAGACATGGTGGCTCACACCTGTAAACCCAGCACTTTGGGAGGCTGAGATGAGAGGATCCTTTAAGGCCAAGAGTTTGAGAACAGTCTGGGCAACATAGTGAGACCCTGTCTCTACTAAAAAAAAAAAAAAAATAGCCAGGTATGGTGGCATGCACTTCAAGTCCCAGCTACTCTGGAGGCTGAGGAGGGAGGATCGCTTGAGCCTGGGAATTCAAGAATGCAGTGAGCTATAATGATGCCATTGCTCCAGCCTGGGAAACAGAGCAAGACCCTGTCTCTAAAAGAGAAAAAAAAAAAAAAAGATGAGAGGTGAAATAAACATGATTAAATTTATCCAACATATGAATGCTACAAAAACTATTGTATAAACATGCTTTTTAAAGATGAAAGTCATGTGTCCACATCCCATTTATAAACTCTCATTGAATCCCAAGTCCCAGCATTTAAGATCAATTGTAAGTTCTGTTTATTGGTCAGGCAAGGTGGCTCACACCTGTAATCCTAGTACTTTGGGAGGCCAAGGTGGGTGGATCACTTGAGGTCAGGAGTTCCAGACCAGCCTGGTCAACATGGTGAAATGCCATCTCTACCGAAAAAAAAAAAATTAGCTGGGCGTGGTGGCGGGCACCTGTAATTCCAGCTACTCAGGAGGCGGAGGCAGGAGAATCACTTGAACCTGAGAGGCAGAGGTTGCAGTGAGCTGAGATTGCACCATTGCACTCCAGCCTGGGCAACAAGAGTGAAACTCTGTCTCAAAAAAAAAAAAAAATCTATATATTTCAGGCCCTAGTTATTAACAGCATTTACACATAAACACGATACAGAGAAAGGCACAGACCCTGTGCTTACCAGGCAGGGTACTTGTTTTTCAATTTCGTTTACCCATCATCTGAGGGCCGTTGATGAATTTGGGCTGGGTATGTTCAGGGGCTATCAGGGTAGGCGGAGATTCTGGTGTTGAAGATGTTTTGATGTGCGGGTGTAAATGTTCATGTAGACAGTACGCTTGTAGCATCATTGGGAACGCAGTCACATAATTGTGGAAACCTCTTCAAACGTCTGTTTTCACAAATGCTCTATTCTTGGTACAGATTCTTTTTGAAAAGCTATAACTCTCATATACTGTCACTTTGAAGGGACAGATTGCGTTGTGTCTATTTAAAAGAAAAAAGGTAGATGACACACTGCTGCAGTCATTTGTCATTAAAAACAAAAAAAAAATGTCTCCAGATTTGGAACTTTTCACAAAAGAAAATCTGTACCTTCTCCTTAAATTCTCTGACTCTTTGAAGTACTAAGTCATGAAATGACCAGTAAACCTCCAAGTCACACAAAAGATATTCATGGTCATTTTCCACATCACTGCGAAGCATTGTAAAGCTTTCGCTGTTTAAGGGTCTTGAGTTTTTGTGTTTTGTGTGTTTGTTTGTTTGTTTTAATTGACCACAACTGGAATGCCCTGAAACTTGTAAACTCCAACACGCCTAAGATGCTTAAAGTAGACTTGTGGTGAGGGCCCACCATCACCCCCCACATCACAGGGCGCCTCCTCCTCAGTCAGGATGCCACGGCTGCTGACATACAAGCCAGCGTGAACACCAGGGTCTGTCCAAGTATTAAATATCAGTAAAGCTGGCAGGGTGTGGTAGCTCATGCCAGTAGTCCCAGCACTCTGGGAGGCTGAGGCAAGAGGATCATTTGAGCCCAGCAGTTTGAGACCAGCCTGGGCAACATAGTGAGACTCGTCTCTACAAAAAAAAAGCCAGGTGTGGTGGTACATGCCTGTAGTCCCAGCTACTTAGGAGGCTGAGGCAGGAGGATCACACCACTGCATTCCAGCCAGGATAACAGTGTGTGACTGAGATCCTGTCCCTACAGGAAATAAACAAACAAAAAAATCAGTGAAGCCATTTTTTTCACATTTTTAAAGAAAAATACCTACAAGTAGATTTTCTCATCACTTTTTCACTGCTGCAGGTTGTCTAGCCCACCCCATTTGGAGACCACTGGGAAGGGGTGAGGACCATACTCTATAAATGTGCCTGCTTTTTTTATATATTAATAATATTTAGGGCCGGGCACAGTGGCTTACACCTGTAATCCCAGCACTTTGGGAGGCAGAGGCGGGCATATCACTTGAGGTCAGGAGTTCAAGACCAGCCTGGCCAACATGGTGAAACCCCGTCTCTACTAAAAATACAAAAATTAGCTGGGCATGGTTGCGGGTGCCTATAATTCCAGCTACTCAGGAGGCTGAGGCAGGAGAATCGCTTGAACTCAGGAGGCGGATGTTGCAGCGAGCCGAGATCACACCATTGCACTCCAGCCTGGGCAACAAGAGTGACACTCCGTCTCAAAAAAAAAAAAGTAATATTTAAGTCAGGCACGGTGGCTCACACCTGTGATCCTAGCACTTCAGGAGGCTGAGGCAGGTGGATCACCTGAGGTCAGGGGTTCAAGACCAGCCTGGCCAACATGGCAAAACTCCATCTCTACTAAAAATACGAAAAATTAGCTGGGTGTGGTGGCGGGCATCTGTACTCCTCAGCTACTTGGGAGGCTGAGGCAGGAGAATCACTTGAACCTGGGGGCCGGAGGTTGCAGTGAGCCAAGATCAGGCCGCACTCCAGCCTGAGTGATAGAGTGAGACTCTGTCTCAAAAAAAAAAAAAAAAAAAAAAAAAATTTACTGGTGTTTGGGCATTTCATCCACAGGATCCTTTGAATTAGGCATTTTCAAATATTTATTGTGCACCCCTCCCTCAAAAAAGATCATGTCCTAGATAAAGGATTAAACAAACCCAGTCAGCCTCACCCAGCGTCACTGCCCATTGGGACACACCCCGAGCTCCCTTCTTGGTGCAGCGTCCGGTGCCTTGATGACGTGGGCCCAGGGTCTGCTGCCTTTCCTGGCTCATTCTCTGCACTGCCACACAGAATGACTCGCTGCTCCCCATACACAGTCTGTCTCCAGGATCCTGTAATGTCCTTCCTGTTCCAACTAATGAGTCATTCAAGACCGGCTTCCCATGTCACCTCCCCCCATCACCCTCCCGGGCCATCTCCCTGTCTTGCTCGCTGTCTCACACACGCAATTAATTCCTGTCTTCTCCTGAATCTTGCCATACTTTATTTAGCATCAGTCACAGCAATTACAGTGCATGCAAGTGTTCGGGGACTGTGAACTCCTTGGATTAAGAAGTGTTATTATCGGCCAGGCGTGGTGGGTCATGCCTATAATCCCAGCATGCACTTTCGGAGGCTGAGGCGGGTGGATCACAAGGTCAACAGTTTGAGACCAGCCTGGCCAGCATGGTGAAACCCTGTCTCTACTAAAAATACAAAAAGTTGGCAAGGCATGGTGGCGCACGCCTGTAATCCCAGCTACTTGGGAGGCTTAAGCAGGAGAATCGCTTGAACCTAGGAGGCGGAGGTTGCAGTGAGCTGAGATCACACCACTGCACTCCAGCCTGGGCAACAGAGCGAGACTCTGTCTCAAAAAAAAAAAGAATGTTATTTTCATTTCCAAATCCTTAGTACCTTGTACAAGTGCCCATCAGACAGCAAAAACTTGGCAATTGTTGAATGAACAAATGCTTTTTTGTCTTGTATACCCTAAAAGACCATGGATTCTACCAGCCTCCATTAATTGACTGTCCTCCGTGCCTCAGTGTGCATACACACGGACCTTTGATGCTAACTGGCTGTTGCAGACTCCTGGTGTCAATATTGGGATGTTGGGTCCTCCCCCGAAGGAAAAGCACCAAATGTGACCAGCACCACCCACAAGGGTGTCACAGTGCTGCACACCTGTGGCAAAGTGAGCAGAGCCATGGTTGGCGGCTCTCTTTGTGCATCTTGGGGTGGTCCACCTGTGGCTTTATCAAGGCCCCCTTCTTTCCATGAGTGGATTTCTCTGTGCCTTTGTGGACAGGCTTTCATGGAGGGAGGTGTACTCGAGCTCAGAATACAACAGGAACACATGGCGTAATGGGTCTTGTGCCCCTCACTCTGGCCTGTCCCTTCTGTTCGTGGGTCTCAAGACCAGCCACCCCCAGGGACCTCTGCTCCATATATGCAGATATAAAAACTTCTTTTGAAAGGGCTCGTAAGGGCCAGGCAGCGTGGCTCATACCTATAGTCCCAGTACTTTGGGAAGCCAAGATGGGAAGAAGATTGTTTCAGGCCAGGAGTTCCAGACCAGCTTGGGCAACATAGCAAGACTCCATCTCTGCAAAAAATATAATAAGTAGCCAGGTATGGTGGCATGTGCCTGTGGTCCCAGCTGCTCAGGGGGCTGAGGCAAGACGATCACTTGAGCCCAGGAGCACCAGGCTGCAATGAGCCCTGCTCACGCAACGGCACTCCAGCCTGGGTGACAAAGCAAGACTGTGTCTGAAAAAAAAAAGGGCACATAGGAATTGGATGGCAAATTCAAGCCTATGGTGCACACAAAAATACCTGCAAACCACAAATAAAGAAATGGAGGAGGCAGTCGGTGCAGGTCTTCGGACACAAGAAGACAGTCACAGCTGTGGCGCACTGCAAACGCAGCAATGGTCTCATCAAGGTGAACGGGCGGCCCCTGGAGATGATTGAGCCGCCCACGCTACAGTACAAGCTGCTGAAGCCAGTTCTGCTTCTCAGCAAGGAGCGATTTGCTGGTGTGGACATCCGTGTCCGTGTGAAGGGTGGTGGTCATGTGGCCCAGATTTATGCTACCCGTCAGTCCATCTCCAAAGCCCTGGGGGCCTATTACTAGAAATATGTGGATGAGGCTTCCAAGAAGGAGAGCAAAGACATCCTCATCCAGTATGACCGGACCCTGCTGGTAGCTGAACCCCGTCACTGTGAGTCCAAAAAGTTTAGAGGCCCTGGTGCCTGTGCTCACTACCAGAAATCCTACCGATAAGCCCATCATGACTATCAAAATTCACCTGTATAATAAACAGATTTTGAGGGATTTTAAAGTTTCAAGAAAAAAAAGAAAAAATAAATGGAGGAGTTTGGGATTTCTCCAATTTGCTGCTGAGCAGTGGCGGCCTGAAGAGCCACAGTGCTTGTTAACTGGCACAGCCGATGGCTCTTGAGCTGACAACAGTTACTGGAAAGACCATTTGTAGAAGAATTTGTGCCATCAAGAGAGTTCTCAGAAATGAGCAGCCTGCAGTATGCGCTCACTCTGCACTGAGTCAGTTGCTCACCTAAAAAACAAACATTGAGATACTCAATGATGTGTGTGATGTTTAATATTTTAACAGTAAGCAAACCTTTTATAGAGAGGGGAAAAGGTTTGCCTTCCCCTTCCTGACTATGTCCCAGGACTAGTGAAGAGATACTCTTCAAAGGGAAGTTCTTGAAGCTCTACTCTTGTCCTCTTGCTGGGCAGAGGCGGCAGCTTTAGGAGTGGCTGGAGTCCTGAGTGTTTAACTTAAGAGTAGCTGATGGGGGCCCAGCCGGGTCCTGGGCCTCAGTCATCAGCACTTCTGGAGACTCTGCCAACTCGGCGTCAAGTGCAGAAGGAACATTAACTTCTTTCTCTTGTGTACATTTGCTTTTGTAACAAAAAACTTTCCAGATTTTGTAATTCTAGGATCTCTTCCTTTAAATTCCTTTTGCTGAAACAGAACAGATGCAAGCGTAGTGTTCAGTGAGACTAGGTAAAGCCTCGCACGTATCAGGCAACAAGCTGGGTGCTGTGGGGGCACAGAGATAAAACCTCGGCAGTGCACGGTGGCTCATGCCTGTAATCCCCGCACTTTGGGAGGCCGAGGTGGGCGGATCACTTGAGGTCAGGAGTTTGAGACCAGCCTAGCCAACATGGCGAAACTCCGTCTCTATTAAAAATACAAGAATTAGCCGGGTGTGGTGGCATGTGCCTGTAGCTACTTGGGAGGCTGAGACGGGAGGATCACTTGAACCTGGGAGGTGGAGGTTGTAGTGAGCCGAGATCGTGCCCAGCGTGGGCGACAGAGCGGGACTCTGTCTCAGGAAAAGAAAAAAAAAGAAAGAAAAGAAAACTTCTATTAAGGTGGTGGGGCTTAGGGATCTTTTTTACCTTTCAGTTTCTGATGTTATGTTCTAGGAGTGATATGCAAAACTTGTATGAAGTTGGAAGTTGTTCTGTGTTATTAGGACCCACAGGATGTGGTAGTGTAGTAGTTAGAAGACAGACTGGGAAGTTAAAACAAGCCAAGGTTGAAATCCTGACTTTGCAGCTTCTTGCTGTGTGATTTTGGGCCAGGCATTTCCTCCTTGTTTCTTCGTCTGCAAAAGGGTGATGTTCGAAGTCAGGAGATAGAGACCATCCCGGCTAGCACAGTGAAACCCTGTCTCTACTGAAAAATACAAAAAAAATTAGCCGGGTGCTGTGGTGGGTGCCTGTAGTCCCAGCTACTCGGGAGGCTGGGGCAGGAGAATGGCGGGAACCCGGGAGGCGGAGTTTGCAGTGAGCAGAGATCGCGCCACTGTACTCCAGCCTGGGAGACAGAGCGAGACTCCATCTCAAAAAAAAAAAAGGACGATGTTGCCAGAAGCCAGGAGAGGATGAGGAGGTTGTAGAAGCAGAGTGCTTACAAGCAGGAAAGCAGAGTTTCAGCCGGGTGCGGTGGCTCACGCCTGTCATCCCAACACTGTGAGAGGCCAAGGTCGGCGGATCACTTGAGGTCAGAAGTTTGAGACCAGCCTGGCCAACATGGTGAAACCCCATCTCTACTAAAAATACAAAAGTTAGCTGGATGTAGTGGTGGGTGCTTGTAATCCCAGCTACTTGGGAGGCTGAGGTAGGAGAATCGCTTGAACCTGGGAGGTGGAGGTTGCAGTGAGCTGAGATGGCACCACTGCGCTCCAGCCTGGGCAACAAGAGTGAAACTCTGTCTCAAAAAAAAAAAAAAAAAAAGTAGAGCTTATGTTCTTTTTTTTTTTTTTGAGACAGAGTCATCTCGGAGTTGATGACTCTGAGTTAGCACCATCTCGGCTCACTGCAGCCTCCACCTCCTGGGTTCAAGCAGTCCTCCCACCTCAGCCTCCCGAGTAGATGGGACAGGCGCACTTCACCACACCTGGCTAATTTTTGTATTTTTAGTAGAGACAGGGTTTTGCCATGTTGGCTGGGTTGGTCTCAAACTCCTGACCTCAGGTGATCCGCCCAGCTCAGTCTTCCAAAGTGCTGGAATTGTTCAGGTATGAGCCACCGTGCCTGGCCAGGTGTTTATTTTCTAAATCCAAAATTTTTTTTATCAGATCTGCTCAGTTTTAAGTAACGTCCTCAAAATCTATTTTGCTCATCTATTTTCTAACTTGGTAAGAGGTGTTTTATAATTATTTTCCAAATTACACTCAAACACCCTCCATCTGTCCAAAGGTGCCGGAGAGTCATGCCCGTGAGCCCTGGGCACCTCCTGATGTCCTGCGAGGCCACGGTGTTCCCAAACCTCAGGATTGCCCTGCCCCACTCCAGAGGCTCTCAGGCCCCACCCCGGAGCCCTCTGTGTGGAGCCGCCTCCTCCTGGCCAGTTCACCTGTAGTCCTGAAGGGAGACCTGCTGTGTGGAACCTCTTCTGGGACCCAGGTCAGTTCCCTGGTACTGCCCTGCAGCCTGTGTGGGAAGGTGGGTGGTCTGTCTTTCTGACTTTCTCTCCCAGCCCTGGGACTGGAAAGGGACAAGATTAAGCATGGGCATGTTTCCTTTCTTGGCCAGACTTCCAGTAAGGGAAGTTGTCTGTTCCTCTAACCAGAAGACTTCTTTGAACTGTGACTGTTTTATATTCCTCTCTTGGTAGAGGCAGAACGTTCATCTCAGCCAACCCCACGCCCATCTGGAGTGTACTTACCCGAGATGATGGCCCCAAACGGAGGCGCTGGCCTCCTCTTTTTGCCTAAACCACTTCTAGAAACCTTTTATAAACCACAGGCCTTAATGTGTATCTTTAAGTCACTGCTGTTTTATTCATCATCAGTAACTGACTTTGAGACAGGTCTTCTACCTTATTAATTTTAAAAGAATTGGGAAAATTTATTAAGTTGCCACTTAATAGCACTTCATACTATTTTAGCTTTAATTTCTTCACTTTTTAACAATATGATTCAATAAAAGTCATATTTTAAATTAATTCTTAACTGTTTGCAGTTGTGTTTCATGTAAATATTTGACTACCCTTTAAAGCATAAATCTTGAATATTATTAGATATCAACAGCCACATCCTTAAAAAAAAAAAAAGCAAGAGTTTCAATTTAAAGAGAGCCTTAATAGAAATGATTTTCAATGGACTGAAACCAAACCAAAAGTAAAATGGGTCATTTAAAAAAAAAACAACAAAAAACCCTTCCCCGCGCGCTGGAGTCTCCCGGGTCATTGTCGGGGAGCGCTAGCTCATGGTGATCTAGGAATGACTCGCTAATTGTTTGCCTTTCTATCCCGTGAATCTTAACCTGGCTGATGGATGATGTTGGGTTCGGAGCAGCCATGAGTGTGGAGCTGAGCAGCTGAACCTGAAACTCTTCCACTGTGAGTGAAGGAGGCTTTTCCGCACATGAAGGACGCTGAGCAGGAAGGACTCCTCTCTGCCTGCAGTTGTAGCAAGTGGACCAGCACCAGGGGCTCTCTAGACTGCCCCTCCTCCGTCGCCTTCCCGGCCTCTCCAGGACAGAGCAGCCACGTCTGCACACCTCGCCCTCTTTACACTCAGTTTTCAGAGCACGTTTCTCCTATTTCCTGCGTGTTGCAGCGCCTACCTGAACTTACTCAGACCACCTACTTCTCTAGCAGGTTAGCATCTCATGAACTCATAAGTTCACGAGATGAACTTAACTCTGGGTTCAGTGTCTGTGTTCCTTTTTTTTTTAATTTAATTTAGTTTTATTTTATTTGTATAGAGACAGGGTCTTGCTATGTTGTCCAGGCTGGTCTCGAACTCCTGGGCTTAAGGGATCCTCCTGCCTCGGCCTCCCAAAGTGCTGGGATTACAAGCATGAGCCACCACACCCAGCCTCTGTTTCTGATGTTTGAAAGTTAGTAAGACAGATTTTACCTAAATTGAGGGAGTACCTTTACAGATCTAAGCTCTCATTTCTGCTGTCACCTGTATTTGATCATCTTTTGGCAGATTTTTTTCCCCATTATATGTGCCAGATTTAAATATCATGTTCCTATATAATATAGGATAGATTATTTTTTGGATGAATTTTAGTTGGACAGGTGGTAAAGATGAAAATGGCAGCTGGGCACAGTGGCTCACGCCTATAATCCCAGCACTTTGGGAGGCTGAGGCGGGCGGATCATTTAAGGTCAGGAGTTCAAGACCAGCCTGGCCAACATGGTGAAACCCCATCTCTACTAAAAATATAAAAATGAGTCAGGCGTGGTGGCAGGCACCTGTAATCCCAGTTACTCGGGAGGCTGGAGCAGGAGAATCGCTTGAAACCAGGAGGCGGAAGTTCCAGTGAGCCAAGATCGCGCCACTGCGCTCCAGCCTGGGTGACAGAGCAAGACTCTGTCTCAAAAAAAAAAAGAAAAAAGAAAAAGAAAATGGCTAGTCTTTTGCTGCAAGGCTCTGATGCCAGTACCTATAATAACAACAGGAAAAAACGGTCTTTAGGGCCAAGGAGAGGGTGTGACTGATGGTCCCACCAGCATGTCTGCCTACCCGGGCCTGCTCTGGGGCAGCAAGGCCAATGGGGGCTGGAATTCCAAGCCCCTCCTTTCCCCTTCCCTCCACAGCTCTCTCCAAGCCTTAGAAATCACCCAGGACAAGTCTTTGCTATTGTGAATAGTGCCGCAATAAACATACGTGTGCATGTGTGTTTATAGCATACGTGTGCATGTGTGTGTTATAGCAGCATGATTTATAGTCCTTTGGGTATATACTCAGTAATGGGATTGCTGGGTCAAATGGTATTTCTAGTTCTAGATCCCTGGAGGTGGGAGGGATAGCTTTAGGAGATATATGTAATGCTAAATGATAAGTTAATGGGTGCAGCACACCAGCATGGCACATATATACATATGTAACTAACCTGCACATTGTGCACATGTACCCTAAAACTTAAAATATAATAATAATAAAATAAAAATAAAAAAAAAGAAGTCACCCAGGACACTATGTTAAGTTTTCTTTTATGGGTTCAGTGTTGGTTAAGAATAAAGCTGGTCAGTCAGTAAGTGGAATTTCATAAACCTGAATATTTTGCTAATAAATAGCAAATCCATGTTAATCACCAAGAACATCCTACTAGCATTTATCAAATGGTAAATAGCACTACAAGGATGAAGCTGGAGGATTGCTTGAGGCCAGGAGTTCGAGACCAGCTTGGGAAATAGAGCAAGACTTGGTCTCTACTAAAAATTAAAAACATTAGCCGGGTGTGGTGGCATGCACCTGTAGTTCCATCTACTCGGGAGGCTGAGGTGAGAGGATCACGAGCCCGGGAGTTTGAGGCTGCAGTGAGCTGTGATCGTACCACGGCACTCCAGCCTGGGCAACAGTGCAGGACCCTGTCTCAAAAGAAACAAAAAAATTTTTAAAAACCACTACAGAAGTCACAGTGCACATAAAAAGCATGTCATTGATCTTACATTCACCAAGGAACAAGTCGGGCTCCAAAAAGACTATGCTCTTTGGTTTTTTTTGGTGTTTGTTTGTTTGTGACAGAGTCTTACTCTGTTGCCCCCAGGCTGGAGTGCAGTGGCACGATCTTGGCTCACTGCAACCTCCGCCTCCCGGGTTCAAGCGATTCTCCTGCCTCAGCTTCTCAAGTAGCTGGGATTACAGGCTCCTGCCACCATGCCCGGCTAATTTTTGTATTTTCAGTAGAGACGGGGTTTCACCATGTTGGCCAGGCTGGGCTCGAACTCCTGATTTCAAGTGATCCACCTGCCTCGGCCTCCCAAAGTGTTGGGATTACAGGCATGAGCCACTGCACCTGGCCAAAAAGACTATGCTCTTTGGTTGTGCAGGGTAGAGGATTGAGGGTGGTCATGGCACAGACCTTGTTTGGAGGGGTGTTTGGAGTTAAAGTGGCACAAAAGAAGGTGAAAGACATGGAGGAAAAGGGTCTGTGGCTTTTCCCCAAATCTCCACTCTGCGTGTTTCTATTGCGCACCCACGCTCTCTGTCTTTGGTCTGTAACTAGCACTGGGCGTCCCTTCCAGCAAGACGATGGCTGTGCTCAGGCAGCTGGCGCTCCTCCTCTGGAAGAACTACACCCTGCAGGTACGTCTAGACCCTGGAGGGAGGTCAGCTGCGTGCCCAGCCCAGAGGCTCCTGGGGACGCCCTTGAGGGAGGAGCTGTCTGCATGCCCCTGCTTCTGCCTTGCAGCCCATCAGCGTGCCCTATTGTATCTCTTCCAGAAGCGGAAAGTCCTGGTGACGGTCCTGGAACTCTTCCTGCCATTGCTGTTTTCTGGGATCCTGATCTGGCTTCGCTTGAAGATTCAGTCGGAAAATGTGCCCAACGCCACCATCTACCCGGGCCAGTCCATCCAGGAGCTGCCTCTGTTCTTCACCTTCCCTCCGCCAGGAGACACCTGGGAGCTCGCCTATATCCCTTCTCACAGTGACGCTGCCAAGACCGTCACCGAGACAGTGCGCAGGGCACTTGTGATCAACATGCGGGGTGAGACATGCCGGGGCTCTCGGTGCCGGACCTAGTGGTGCCTCCGCGGGGCTGGGCAGGCAGGGGTCGAGCCCAGGATGTGCGAAGCAGCTGGGTGAGAAGCTCACCCTGTCCAGACTTGGCCTCCGCTTCCTCCCGCATCACTACTTCAACCTGTAAAAGGCACTGCTTTTCCTTAAACCTCTGCCTGTCTGCGAGTAAATAGCAGTCTCTCCTTTGGGTCCGATAGCACCACCGCAGTCCCCACCAAAGGGACCCTGGTGACATTTTAACCCATGGGGCAGAACAGGTTAGAAAATGCTCCTGCCTGCAGTTGCCCCAGGCTCCTTTCTGTTCCCTCATTTTATGAAAGACATTACTTCATTTTATGAAAGACATTTCCAGGCCTCTGTGAACAGAGTCCAATAAGATAGATAAGGAAAGTAGCAGATATTTGGGACTTAAATACGACCTGGCAGAAAAAGGGAAAAAAGAAAGTGAGGTTTTTGCTTGCCTGATGGCACTAAGACTAGGAAGCCATCAAGCCCATCTAGCATCAAGTCTCCTGTCGGTGGCTGAGCCACCCAAGGAATCCCCCAGCTTCTCTGTGGCCGTGCCTCGTTGTACAGTGGGACCAGCGCTGGCCGCCCACCTGTGCAGAGCTGTGAGGGCCCCCTGGAGCAGCAGGTGCAGCAGCCTTAGCAGTACCGGGCCCTGGAACTGCATCTGATGGTCAGTAGGGTGGACAGGACTTTACAGGAATGCCTGGGTAGACTTGAGCCAGGGAAAGCCCTTTTGTGACAAGGGCAGGGCACGGTTTGGCCGTGTGGTGCCAAAAACCTTTTCTGGGACACGGTTTTGGGTGGGCAGCTCTGAAAACAGTGATGAGAAAGCCTGAGAAGGGAACTCCCACTGTGAGTGCTGCTCACTGTTCCTAAACACCATTCGGGATGAAAGCTGTCCTCCATTTTCCCCTCCTCATTTGGGCATTTACCTCCCAGGCTTTAATTCCTTGTAGCAAACACTCAGAGGAAGTGCCTTGGTCCCTCACAAAATGATGACAGTAAAACCCTTTCTGAATTGTTAAAGAGTGTCCGGATGATAGAAAAAGCCTTTGAGACACTCTGAGTTAGTGTCCACTCCATTTCTAAAAACACACCATTCTGGTTTTGAGAAAGAGAAGCCACCCTGGGCTGCAGAGCCCAGTGCAGGGTGGGTGGTGGGTTTGCTCCCCTGGGCCTTGCTGCAGGCGCTGCCTGGAGCCTCCAGCTCTGCTCCAAAAAACCCACACCGGGATAACTCACTGCCTGGGGCTCTGACCCTGCCATTCGGCCCTCCTTGATGGCAGCCTGTGTCTCTGCCAAAGATGAAAGCTGCCTTGAGTCTCAGGAAGGGTTTACAAAGCCCTGGAGGATTTGCTGTCTTTCATCTGCCAGTGACCTGAAGCACCCAGATTTTTCAAGGAGGAGGGCAGATTGGGCAACCACAGCTCCCGTGCTCTCTCTCTGCAGTGCGCGGCTTTCGCTCCGAGAAGGACTTTGAGGACTACATTAGGTACGACAACCGGTCGTCCAGCGTGCTGGCCGCCGTGGTCTTCGAGCACCCCTTCAACCACAGCAAGGAGCCCCTGCCGCTGGCGGTGAGACGTGCGGCCGGGCCGAGCAGTCACAGCCCATCAGCAAGGCCTCCGCTTCCTCCCGCATCACTAGTTCAACCTGTAAAAGGCACTGCTTTCCCTTAAACCTCTGCCTGCCTGCGAGTAAATAGCAGTCACTCCTTTGGGTCTGATAGTATCGTCACAGTCCCCCCGCCAAAGGGACCTTGGTGACATTTTAACCCATGGGGCAGAACAGGTTAGAAAATGCACCTGCCTGTGGCCGCCCCAAGCTCCTTTCTGTTCCCTCATTTTATGAAAGATATTACTGGTCTCCAGGACAGAGTCTAATAAGATAGATAAGGAAAGTAGCAGGTATTTAGGACTTAAATATGATCTGGCAGAAAAAAGGAAAGAAAGAAAGTGAGGTTTTTGCTTGCCTGATGGCATGAAAATTAGGAAGCCATCAAGTCCATCTAGCATTGTGGTTGGCGGCCCTCCAGGGATCCTGAACACTTGGTGGCACTTCACATTGGGATTAGGAATGGCCAAGAACCACCCACCAAAAGGGGCCCCTGTGTGGCTCCCTGCTCCTGCCGGGACAGGGACCACTCAGTGTGACATTCCGGGGTCTGCTGGAGATTCTCAGAGGCAGGGGAGTGGTGAGTTCTCGGCTGTGACAGCCCCCCAAGCGCTCTCCCACTCCACCCTGTTGTTTGCCCCTCTGTCTGGATCTCTCGGAACAGCTGGTTTTCTCTTTGTTTCCACAGGTGAAATATCACCTACGGTTCAGTTACACACGAAGAAATTACATGTGGACCCAAACAGGCTCCTTTTTCCTGAAAGAGACAGAAGGCTGGCACACTACTTCCCTTTTCCCGCTTTTCCCAAACCCAGGACCAAGGGAACCTACATCCCCTGATGGCGGAGAACCTGGTGAGAAGCTCGGTTAGGGTTCATGTTACCAGCCCGGGCTGTTGACTAGTGATAGTTATATGGGGGCAGCCCCACTTTGCAAAAGTATTTCTTGAAGAAATACTTTTCAGGACATTTGGCTTGGTTCCAAGTCTTTGCTATTGTGAATAGTGCCACAATAAACATACGTGTGCATGTGTCTTTATAGCAGCATGATTTATAATTCTTTGGGTATATACCCAGTAATGGGATGGCTGGGTCAAATGGTATTTCTAGTTCTAGATTCCTGAGGAATCACCACACTGACTTCCACAATGGTTGAACTAGTTTACAGTCCCACCAACAGTGTAAAAGTGTTCCTATTTCTCCACATCCTCTCCAGCACCTATTGTTTCCTGACTTTTTAATGATCGCCATTCTAACTGGTGTGAGATGGTATCTCATTGTGGTTTTGATTTGCATTTCTCTGACGGCCAGTGATGGTGAGCATTTTTTCATGTGTTTTTTGGCTGCATAAATGTCTTCTTTTGAGAAGTGTCTGTTCATATCCTTTGCCCACTTTTTGATGGGGTTGTTTGTTTTTTCTTGTAAATTTGTTGGAGTTCATTGTAGATTCTGGATATTAGCCCTTTGTCAGATGAGTAGATTGCAAAAATTTTCTCCCATTCTGTAGGTTGCCTGTTCACTCTGATGGTAGTTTCCTTTGCTGTGCAGAAGCTCTTTAGTTTAATTAGATCCCATTTGTCAGTTTTGGCTTTTGTTGCCATTGCTTTTGCTGTTTTAGACATGAAGTCTTTGCCCATGCCTATGTCCTGAATGGTAATGCCTAGGTTTTCTTCTAAGGTTTTTATGGTTTCAGGCCTAACATTTAAGTCTTTAATCCATCTTGAATTAATTTTTGTATAAGGTATATGGAAGGGATCCGGTTTCAGCTTTCTCCATATGGCTGGCCAGTTTTCCCAGCACCATTTATTATGGACACAGGCAGGGGAACATCACACACGGGGGCCTGTTGTGGGGTGGGGAGAGAGGGGAGGGATAGCATTAGGAGATATACCTAATGTTAAATGATGAATTAATGGGTGCAGCACACCAACATGACACATGTATACATATGTAACTAACCTGCACGTTGTGCACACGTACCCTAAAACTTAAAGTATAATTGAAAAAAAAAATACTTTTCAGGAATATTTACTCTTGTTTATAGGAAAAGCAAAACATGTAGTATAACTGGTTTCTGAAAGACTAAAATAATCCTTGAAGATAGCAAAGGCCCTTTCTCTAGATCCTAGAAGACGTGCTCTTGAATGAAACATTTGTATTTCAGCTTTTCAGCTTTTTTTTTTTTTTTTTTTTCAGACAGAATCTTGCTCTGTCGCCAGGCTGGAGTGCAGTGGCGTGACCTCGGCTCACTGCAACCTCTGTGTCCCAGGTTCAAGCAATTCTCCTGCCTCAACCTCCCAAGTAGCTGGGATTACAGGCGCACACCACCACACCCAGCTAATTTTTGTATTTTTAGTAGAGACAGGGTTTCACCACATTGGCCAGGATGGTCTCGATCTCTTGACCTCATGATCCACCCGCCTTGGCCTCCCAAAGTTCTGGGATTACAGGCGTGAGCCACTGCGCTCGGCTGTACGTCAGCTTTTAAAAGTTCCCGTTTGAGTCCTTGGGGCTTGGTTTACGTTTTCCTTTTCTTCCGGGCCTTCTCTGTGTACAGACTTACTGGAATTTTTAGCTCCGTGGTCCTTGTGCACCTGATCCATGGTTTGACGGAATCAGTGTGGTGTTCATGGAAGCCAGATCTTGGTTACTCTGATGCCCCATCAGTGTGTGTCTTCTTGTGGACGTGGGCAGGTGATTGGCATGTGTGCCTCCTCTGAAGCATGGTCTTGTCTTGGAACTGAGCTAGGGACAGCCAAGAAGTGACTCGGACCCAGGACTAGGCTTAGCTGTCAGGCCAAGAAAGACCCCACTGCAGGTTCTGGGTGGAAGTCCAGGGTGTTCTGGAGAACATCGTATTTCACGGGTCTGGCAGGAGACAGAACTCATGGAAGTTTGCCATGGAAGTCACAGCAACGTCCCATCCCTCCATGAGGCATGACTCTGAGACACAAGCGCCAGGCAGGCAGGAGGCAGCATGCATGCAGCCAGCGCTTAGTGATGTCCCTTACTGGTGCCAGGGCTGCCACCAGGCTAATGCTCTAGGGCAAGATTTTACATCTAGAAAAGGAACTAAGATGAACAAGGCCTGGTGTGGGGTGTGTGAGGCCCCAGAGCGATGCCCTTGACAGGTCACCCAGCCTGGGGCTCAGGAAAAGCTATGTCCAGCTGTCACACAGGATGCTTGCTGCCGGCAGCAGGGGACTGCAGTAGGGGACACTGGTTGCTGAGACTGGGGGCCGGGCAGGAGCTCCTCAGCTCCCTCCTGTTTTGGGGGAACAATTCCCTAAGCTTGGAAGCAAGAGAAAACCAATCTCAAAGGAAAAGACTGACAGATTTCAGCATGTACAAACTGGAAATTTGCCAGACACGAAAAGGCCTAATGGTGATTTAAAAAAAAAAAAAAAAAGCACATAGCAGACTGGGGAAAATCTTTGTGGCAAATGACACAGAGCAAATATCTTTTGTTAGAAAAAGAAAGTTTTGTTATTAAGAATAGTCGGTTAGTCCTCAGCAAGACAGAGAACCTGAGGGGGAAGAAAAGTTGGCTGGAAAAACCAGCTCCTAGGAAAGCCCCAGGAGATAGAATGTGTGTGAGACTGGCATGGCGCAGGGACTGGTCAATTCTAGCCTCAGTTTTGCCTCCAGATGTCCATGCCTTAGACCCACTAATATGTCTGATGAGAATTCAGCCCTCAGGCTGGGCACAGTGGCTCACACCTGTCTTCCCAGCATTGGGAAGCTGAGGCAGGCAGATCACCTGAGGTCAGGAGTTTGGGACCAGCCTGGCCAACATAGTGAAAACCCATCTCTACTAAAAATACAAAAAAAAAAAAAAAATTAGCTGGGTGTGGTGGTGTGCACCTGTAATCTCAGCTACTCGGGAGGCTGAGGCAGGAGAATTGCTTGGGGGCCCAGGTGGCAGACATTGCAGTGAGCCGAGATCGCGCCACTGCACTCCAGCCTGAGTGAGAGAGCAAGACTGTCTCAAAAAAAAAAAAAAAAAAAAAGGTCAAAGGTCAGGCGTGGTGGCTCACGCCTATAATCCCAGCACTTTGGGAGGCCGAGGCAGGTGGATCATGAGGTCAGGAGATCCAGACCATCCTGGCTAACACGGTGAAACCCCATCTCTACTACAAATACAAAAAATTAGCTGGGCGTGGTGGCGTGCGCCTGTAGTCTCGGCTACTCAGGAGGCTGAGGCAGTAGAATCACTTGAACCTGGGAGGTGGAGGTTGCAGTGAGCCAAGATCACGCCACTGCACTCCAGCCTGGGCGACAGAGCGAGATTCCGTCTCAAAAAAAAAAAAAAAAAGTGATCATGTGTGTGATTTTTTTTGTGTGTTGTGTTAGTTACAAAGTGGAAGTGACAATCACATCACTCTTCTCATTTGCTGTCAGTGTGTGGTGCGTTTCCTTCCTTCTCCCGTGGGACCACTGAGCGGCCACAGGGGTCCTGAGCTGAAGTCACTCTGTTGCCCCAAGCATCTCTTCCCCCATGGACCCCATGCACATGGCCCTCTGCCCTCGAGAGCAGCTCCTCGAGGTGGCCGGGCCATCCTCTGCTCCCGTACCCAGGGTACATCCGGGAAGGCTTCCTGGCCGTGCAGCATGCCGTGGACCGGGCCATCATGCAGTACCATGCCAATGCCGCCACACGCCAGCTGTTCCAGAGACTCACGGTGACCATCAAGAGGTTCCCGTACCCGCCGTTCATCGCAGACCCCTTCCTCGTGGCCATCCAGTACCAGCTGCCCCTGCTGCTGCTGCTCAGCTTCACCTACACCGCGCTCACCATTGCCCGTGCTGTCGTGCAGGAGAAGGAAAGGAGGCTGAAGGTGACTGCCCGCTTTGGCTTCCCAACGCTCTAGAAATTTCTTTTTTTTTTTTTGAGATGGAGTCTCGCTCTGTCGCCCAGGCTGGAGTGCAGTGGTGCAATCTCAGCTCACTGCAAGCTCCGCCTCCCGGGTTCACGCCATTCTCCTGCCTCAGCCTCCCGAGTAGCTGGGACTATAGGTGCCTGCCACCACGCCCGGCTAATTTTTTGTATTTTTAGTAGAGACGTGGTTTCACCGTGTTAGCCAGGATGGTCTCGATCTCCTGACCTCGTGATCCGCCCGCCTTGGCCTCCCGAAGTGCTAGGATTACAGGCGTGAGCCACGCGCCCAGCGTAGTATTATTTTTTCTTAGAGACAGGGTCTTGCTCTGCCACCCAGGCTGGAGTGCAGGGGTGCAAACACTGCTCACTGCAGCCTCATTCTCCCCTTGCTCAAGTGATCTTCCCACCTCCACCCGCCAAGTAGCTGGGACTGCAGGTGCGCACCACCACACCCATCTAATTTTTTTTGTTGCAGAGATGGAGGTCTTTCTTTCTTTTTTTTTTTTTTTTTTTTTTTAAGACGGAGTCTCGCTCTTTCACCCAAGCTGGAGTGCAGTGGCGTGATCTCGGCTCACTGCAAGCTCCACCTCCCAGGTTCACGCCATTCACCTGCCTCAGTGTCCCGAGTAGCTGGGACTACAGGCGCCCGCCACCACGCCTGGCTAATTTATTTTTTGTATTTTTGGTAGAGACAGGGTTTCACCGTGTTAGCCAGGATGGTCTCGATCTCCTGAGCTTGTGGTCCGCCCGCCTCGGCCTCCAAAAGTGCTGGGATTACAGGCGTGAGCCACCGCACCCGGCTGGAGGTCTTTCTATATTGCCAAGGCTGGTCTCAAACTCTTGGCCTCAAGAAATTCTCCCATCTCAGCCTCCTATGTCATTCTCCCATAGTGCTGGGATTACAGGCATGAGCCATCACACCTGTCCAGTGGCTCGTTTTGAGGCTGCCCAGTTGTTCATCTGCTTGGTGCCATAAATAACTTTCATAAAACTATGCAGCATTGAGGGAGTGAGTCAGCAGTGGGCTATAAAATGATTCTGAAAAAAAAAAAAACCGTGTGCACATATACAGATACACAGATCAAACAAATAGGGCAAAACGTGCAACGGTTACTGAACCTAAGCGGTGGGAATGTGAGAGACCATCGTGCTCCTCTTCCCGCTGTTCTGTAGGTCAGAAATTATGCATAAGAAAGGGGTAGCCCTGGGCACTGGCTCACGCCTGTAATCCCAGCACTTTGGGAGGTCGAGGTGGGCGGATCACTTGAGGTCAGGAGTTCAAGACCAGCCTGGACAACATGGTGAAACCCCGTCTCTACTAAAAATACAAAAATTACCCAGGCGTGGTAGCGTGCACCTGTAATCCCAGCTGCGTGGGAGGCTGAGGCACAAGAATCACTTGAACCCGGGAGGCGGAGGTTGCAGTGAGCCGTGATCGCACCACTGCACTCCAGCCTGGGCAGCAGAGCAAGACTCCATCTTAAAAAAAAAAAAAAAGAAAAAGAAATGAGGAGCTGAATTTTTAACTTTATTTTTAATTAACTTCCGTTGAAACAGCCACACCTGGCTGCTGGCTGCCATATTGGTCAGTGTGACCGCCCCAGGACTCCCCAGGCACTTTTGGTCAGTGAAGGAACTGGGTTTCCTCATCACCACTCCTGACTCCTTGGTGGAGCAGGTGGGGAAGGAAGGTGTGGTCAGAGCCGCCCCATCACTGCGCCTCGTCCTTCACTGCAGAGGTTCTGGGCCCCTCCTTTCAGAGTAGGGGAGGATGAGGGAATGAATGGCTGTGGCATTCACAGCTATGGTCTGATCTGTGGTCACATCTCACAGCCAAGGAGGCTGGTGTTGGTGTGGTTGGGAACTGGCGGGGTTTTCGGCCCACGCCCAGAAGGGCTGGGCTCCTGCCGCCTGACATAGGATCTGAGCTGCACCGCACAGCTTCGGGGGACGAACTCAAGTACCAAGAAAGACTGGGGAGCATGCACTGGGAGTGTGGACTCGCTCCACAGAATGGAGGGCTGGCCGGGTGCAGTGGCTCATGCCTGTAATCCCAGCACTTTGGGAGGCTGAGGCAGACAGATCACTTGAGCCCAGGAGTTTGAGCAAGATGAGCCTGGCCGACATAGTAAGACCCTGTCTCTACAAACAAATTTTTAAAAGGAACCGGGCATGGTGGCACCCATCTGTAGTCCCAGCTACTCAGGAGGGTGAGACAGGAGGCTCGCTTGAGTCCAGGAGTTCAAGGCTGCAGTGAGCTATGCCTGTGCCACTGCACTGCAGCCTAGGTAACACAGCGAGACCCTATCTCAAAAAAAAAAAGGGGGGGAAAGGTAGGAGGGGGCAGTTTCGTTTTCCACTCAAAGTTAAACATTGTCGAATGCAGGGCTGCTGGGACAGTCGGACTCAGGCCTGCTGCCGTCCAGTCTGGCACATGCCATCCTGGCGGGCAGTGGCGGGCCCCCAGCAGCGTGACGGCTTCTCTCCCCAGGAGTACATGCGCATGATGGGGCTCAGCAGCTGGCTGCACTGGAGTGCCTGGTTCCTCTTGTTCTTCCTCTTCCTCCTCATCACCACCTCCTTCATGACTCTGCTCTTCTGTGTCAAGGTTAGTGTGGCGTTGGTGGGGCTCTGGTGAGGACAGGGAGAGCCAGGGCACCCCAGGAGGGCCCTCTTGGGAAGAACTCTGTGGTCAGAGACTTCAGAGAGAGTCTGTCCCTCATGGGGGAGAGGAGCTGTCGATGTCCCACTCCTCTCGGTGGAGCCGCGTCCCTATGACCAGGGATGGTCAGGAGTCCTCCTGGTCCACCTCCGCCAGCCCACCACGCCCGACTCCTGCCTGTGCCCTGCAGGTGAAGCCGGATGTAGCCGTGCTGTCCCGCAGCGACCCCTCTCTGGTGCTGGCCTTCCTGCTGTGCTTCGCCATCTCTACCATCTCCTTCAGCTTCATGGTCAGCACCTTCTTCAGCAAAGGTGAGCCCCAGTCATGGGGCAGAGTGGGGTTGCCAAGGGGCCAAAGGCCATCTGCATGGAAATAACCCAGAGGCTGTGATCAGAAGGGAGAGGGGCCTGGTGGAGCTGCCCAGGGAGGAGCTGACCAGGGGAAGATTGGACTGGGAGGAGGAAAGTCAGCGTAATTTAGGGAGAAGGAGAATTCAGAGAAGGCAGGCGTGTGGCTGGCCATGCTGAGCGCTGTCCAACAGCCCAAAGGGAAGGCGAGCCAGAAGTGAGGACAGTTGAGCCCGGCCGTGTGCAGAGCCTCACGCTGACAGTTACGTTGAAGGTCATTTCTCCTGTCTGAATTTTGTGTGTCACTTTGTTATCATTCTCTTTTGCTTCTTTGTTTTCCTTTCCTGCCTTCTGTTGGGCTGATAAAGTCTCCTCTAGTGCTTTTTACCTCGGATGGTTCAGAGGCTATAAGTTGTGTTTCTCTTTTTTTAGTGATTACCTTTAATGTTTCACTTAATTACTTACCTCTAAAATTCCAAAAAGTGAAGTTATTCAGTATGCCCAGCCTCCTCCCAGATAAAACTCCAACCTCACCACCAGTCTAAGTACTTTTAGAGGTTCCCAGTTTTTTGGGGTTTTTTTTCGAGCAGTCTTGCTCTGTTGCTCAGTCTGGAGTGCAGTAGTGCGATCTTGGCTCACTGCAATCTCTGCCTCTGGGGTTCAAGTGATTCTTGTGCCTCAGCCTCCTGAGTAGCTGGGATTACAGGTGTGTGCCACCATGCCTGGCTAATTTTTTTTTTTTTTTTTTTTGCATTTTTAGTAGAGACGGGGTTTCGCCATGTTGTCCAGGCTGATCTTGAACTCCTGACCTCAAGTGATCCACAGTGCTTGGCCTCCCAAAGTGCTGGGATTACAGGTGTGAGCCACTGTGCTTGGCCTTTTTTTTTTTTCTTTTCTTTTTTTCTTTTTTTTTTTGAGACTGCCTCTTGTTCTGTTGCCCAGGCTGGAGTGCAGTGGCACAGACACAGCTCACTGCAGCCTTGAACTGCTGGGCTCAAAGCTGTCTTCCAGCCTCAGCCTCCTGAGTAGCTCAGACCACCGTACCTGCCACCACACCTAGCTTTTTTTTTTTTCTCACCATGTTTCCCAGACTGGTCTCAAACTCCTGATCTCAAGTGATCCTCCTACCTCAGCCTCCCAAAGCATTGGGATTACGAGTGTGAGCCACCATGCCTGACCTAACTTTTATTGTTGTCTAGTTTGTTTTATCATTAAAGAAAACCTAAGTGACCAGGCATGGTATCTCACACCTGTAATCCCAGCACTTTAGGAGGCCAAGGCAGGAGGATCACTTGAGCCCAGGAGTTTAAGACCAGCCTAGGCAACATGGCAAGACCCTGTCTCTACAAAAAAAAAAAAAAAAGTTTAAAAATTAGCCAGGTGTAGTGGCATGCCCCTGTGGTCCTAGCTACTTGGGAGGCTGAGGTGGGAGCATTGCTTAAGCCCAGGAGGCAGATGTTGCAGTGAGCTGAGTTTGTACCACTGCATTCCAGCCTGGATAACAAGAGGGACCCTGTCTCAAAAAAAGAAAAAAAATCATAAGCAGTTATTTCCTCTGTGACATTCCTGTGCTTTGCCAGCATATCTGATGTGCACGTGATTTTCATGTACCCGGCGTTTTAGAGTCACTCTTCTCTGTGTTGAAGCACATCTTTGAGTAGTTCTTCTAGTGGGCGTTGGTAAGTGGTCAATGCTTTAGACTTTGTATGTCCAAAGGTGTCTTTATTTTGCCCTCACTCCTGTATACTATTTTAGCTGCCTGTGAAATTCTCCACAGATAGGTATTCTCGCTTGGCAATTTTATAATGTTACCTTATTGCCATCTGATACTCATTGTTGGTGGGAGTCTGCCAAAAGTCTAGGTGTGATTTTTCTTTATGAACATTTCGATCTGAGGGCTCATGTGTCTTCGGTTAGAATTTCAATGAGATTTCTGGTAATATCTCATCAGACTTTACTCTGTGTGTGTGTGTGTGTGTGTGTGTGTGTGTGTGTGTGTAAAATACATACAACTATTTATGACCGGGCACCATGGCTCACGCCTGTAATCCTAGCAATTTGGGAGGCCGAGGCAGGCGGATCGTGAGGTCAGGAGATCGAGACCATCCTGGGCAACACAGTGAAACCTCGTCTCTACTAAAAAAAAAAAAAATACAAAAATTAGCCGAGTGTGGTGGCAGGTGCCTGTAGTCCCAGCTACTTGGGAGGCTGAGGCAGGAGAATCGCTTGAACCCAGGAGGCGGAGGTTGCGGTGAGCCGAGATTGTGCCACTGCACTCCAGCCTGGCAACAGGGCACGATGGCTCACGCCTGTAATCCCACTTTGGGAGGCCAAGGCTGGCAGATCATCTGAGGTTGGGAGTTTGAGACCAGGCTGACTAACATGGAGAAACCCCATCTCTACTAAAAATACAAAATTAGCCAGGTGTGGTGGCACATGCCTGTAATCCCAGCTTCTTGGGAGGCTGAGGCAGGAGAATCGCTTGAACCCAGGAGGCAGAAGTTGCAGTGAGCTGAGATCACGGCACTGCACTCCAGCCTGGGCAACAAGAGCGAAACTTGGTCTCAAAAAAAAAAAAAAAATTACCATTGTGGCCGCTTTAAGCATTCACATCGTTGTGCAGCCACCCCCATGTCCACCTCCAGAATGGTTTTCATGTTTCCCAACTGAAACTCAGTCCCTGTGAAACACTGACTCCCCCACCCCCGTTCCCTGGAAACCAGCATCCTACTTCCTGTTCCTATGAGTTTGATGACCCTGGGGACTTCATGTAAGAGGAATCATACAGTGTTTATGTGCTGTGCCTGGCTTATTTCACTGAGCATAGCATCCCCAAGGTTCATCTGTGTTGTAGCTTGAATTCCCCTCCTTTTCAAGGCTAGATGATATTTCATAATGTAGATGGGCCACATTTTGTTTACTTGTTCATCCATCAACGGACTCTTGGGTGCCCCTATGTTGTGGCTGTCATGAGTGTGCTGTGCTGGACATGGATCCCTGCTTTTCATTCTTTGGGCGTATACTGAGAAGTGAAGTTGCTGAATCCTATGGCAATTCCGTGTTTAACTTTTGAGAGAGACTGCCAGACTGTCTTTCCCGCAGTGTCTGCACCGCTGCGCATTCCCACCGGCAGCGCACAGGTTGCCAGTCTCCTGCATCCTCATGAACGCCTGTTGTTTTCTGATTGATTGTTTTTTATAGTCGCCATCCTAATGGGTGTGAGGGGGTATCTCTCAGTCTTTCACATCTCTTAATTACTGTTTTGTTTTGTTTTGTTTTGTTTTTTGAGATGGAGTCTCGCTCTGTCACCCAGGCTAAGTGTAGTGGCACAACTGGCTCACTGCAACCTCTGCCTCCCGGGTTCAAGCGATTCTCCCGCCTCAGCCTCCCAAGTAGCTGGGATTACAGGTGCCCGCCACCATACCCAGCTATTTTTGTAGAAACTGGGTTTTGCCATGTTGTCCAGGCTGGTCTCAAACTCCTGACCTCAAGTGATCCTCCCGCCTCCGTCTCCCAGAGTGCTGGGATTACAGGCTTGAGCCACCACGCCCGGCCTCTTAATTTCTTTTTTTTTTTTTAAACTATACTTTTACAACCCCCTTTCTTCTTCTTCTTTTTTTTTTTTTTTTTTTTTTGTGACAGAGTCTCACTCTGTCGCCCAGGCTGGAATGTAGTGGCACAATCTTGGCTCACTGCAAACTCTGCTGCCTGAGTTCAAGCAATTCTCCTGCCTCAGCCTCCGAGTACCTGGGACTACAGGCGCATGCCACTATGCCCAGCTAATTTTGTATTTTTAGTAGAAATGGGGTTTCACCATGTTGGCCAGGCTGGTCTTGAACTTCTGACCTCAGGTGATCCACCAGCCTCAGCCTCCCAAAGTGCTGGGATTATAGGCGTGAGCTACCACACCTGGCCCCAGATGGTCTTATAGTGACACCCAGATGCTGCTTGCCTTTTCCACCATGCTGATGTTTGTAGTGACGGTGCAAAAACAATGATGAGCAAAACCACCAGACCCTAAGCATAAATCAAGACACCAAGCCATACTTATCATCATTGTGTTCTCCACTGCCGCATACTCACAACAAGCAAACAAACAAACAATGCCAACTTTTTTTTTAATTTTTTTTGTTTTGAGACATGGTCTCGTGCTGTTGCCCAGGCTGGAGTGCAGTGGCGTGATCTCGACTCACTGCAGCCTCTGTCTCCCAGGGCTCGAGTGATCCTCCCACTTAAGCCTCCCTCCCAAGCATCTGGGGCCACAGGTGTGCAACACCATACCCGGCTAATTTTTGTAGTTTTTGTAGAGCTAGGGTTTCACCATGTTGCTCAGGCTGAAAAAAAAAATGCAATTTTGACCGGGCGTGGTGGCTCACACCTGTAATCCTAGCACTTTGGGAGGCCGAGGGGGGCAGATCACCTGAGGTCAGGAGTTCGAGACCAGCGTGGTTAACATGTGAAACCCCGTCTCTACTAAAAATACAAAAAAAATTTGCCAGGCGTGGTCGTGGGCACCTGTAATCCCAGCTACTCAGGAGGCTGAGGCAGGAGAATCACTTAAACCTGGGAGGCGGAGGTTGCAGTGGGCCAAGATTGTGCCATTGCACTCCAGCCTGGGCAACAAGAGTGAAACTTCATCTCAAAAAAAAAAAAAAAAGAAAAAAAATGCCAGTTTCACTCATGAATGTCCTTGACAAAGCAGTAAAAAAAACTTTATTAAATCTCGACTCTCAAATATACTTCATTTAGTATTCTGTGTGACGAAATGGGATGTACACATAAAGTACTTGTACTGAACCATGGATTATCTTGAGGAAAAGTACATGTACAGTTGCTTGAGTTGTCAGCAAAACTAGCCACATTTTTCATGGGGCACCATTTTTGCTTGAAGGAGCAACCACTAGACTATAGTTATTCCCCCTCAGGTATTTGGTAGGCATTTTCTCCAGTATGAGCCTGTCTTTTTAAGGAAAACAACTGGTAGTTTCTGACATCAATACTGCAGTTCAGGCTTTCAGGCAAAAAATAGAATTTTGCAAACTCAAATCTGTGACTTCCTAGTACTTAAAGAACTTTTTATGGAGCCAGTGATAACATTAACAAATCTAATTTTTTTAATATTGTATGATAAAATATGCCAATGTTTGGAACATCTGTGTAACTCAGAAAGCAGTATTTTCCAAATGAACTAATGCATCATGTTATAAAATCATACAAGAGTAAAAATCCGAAGTGTGGCCAGGCGCAGTGGCTCATGCTTGTAATCCCAGCATTTTGGGAGACTGAGGTGGGTGGATTGCCTGAACTCAGGAGTTCAAGACCAGCCTGGACAACACGGTGAAACCCTATCTCTACTAAAAATACAAAAACTTGGCCGGGCACAGTGGGTCACGCCTCTAATCCCAGCACTTTGGGAGGCCGAGTTGGGTGGATCACGAGGTCAGGAGTTCAAGAGCAGCCTGGCCAAGATGGTGAAACCCCGCCTCTACTAAAAATACAAAAATTAGTCGGGCATGGTGGCGGGCGCCTGTAATCCCATCTACTCCGGAGGCTGAGGCAGGGAATTGCTTGAACCTGGGAGGCGGAAGTTGCATTGAGCCAAGATCGTGCCACTGCACTCCAGTCTGGGCGACAGAGCGAGACTCTCTCACCAAAAATTAAAAAATCCAAACTGCAGGATAAACCAATGGATGTTAATGTAACAGAGCGCAAAAAGTTCGTTGGTTACTTCATGGCAACTAACCTTTCGGAAATTACTGCTTGTTCAGTGGCGCTTGAATGGTATAGTGTCAAAGAAGAATATCCACAGATATCTGTAAAAACCATTACAATACCCTTTACTTTTCCAACTATATATCTGTGTGAAGCCAGATTTTCTTTATATACATCAACCAAACAACATAAAAGGGTAAATAGGGCCGGGCGCGGTGGCTCACGCCTGTAATCCCAGCACTTTGGGAGGCCGAGGCAGGTGGATCACGAGGTCAAGAGATCAAGACCACCCTGGCCAACATGGTGAAACCCCGTCTCTACTAAAAATACAAAAATTAGCTGGGTGTGGTGGCGCGTGCCTGTAGTCCCAGCGACTCGGGAGGCTGAGGCAGGAGAATTGCTTGAACCCAGGAGGTAGAGGTTTCAGTGAGCCAAGGTCGTGCTACTGTACTCCAGCCTGGCGACAGAGCGAGACTCCGTCTCAAAAAAAAAAAAAAAAAGAAAAGGGTAAATAGGCAGATATGAGGACGGAGCTGTAATCTGTTAAGTCAGACATGATGGAGGTTTACAAAAATGTGAAACTTTGTTCCTGATTGAAGCACCAGAGGTGGGGAAAAAGACCAATAAAGAAAAAGAAAAATCAGCCGGTCACAGTGACTCATATCTGTAATCCCAGCACTTTGGGAGGCCAAGGTGGGCAGATTGCTTGTGCCCAGGAGTTCAAGCCCAGCCTGGGCAACATGACGAAAACTTGTCTTTACTTAAAAATACAAAAAAAAATTAGCCAGGCCCGGTGGTGCGTACCTGCAGTCCCAGCTACTCAGGAGGCTGAGGTGGGAGAATCACTTGAGCCCGGGAGGCAGAGGTTGCAGTGAGCTGAAATCACACCACTGCACTCCATCCTGGGCAACAGAATGAGACCCTGTCTCAGAAAAAAAATAAAAAAGAAAAAGAAAAAAGTTGGAAAAACCACTGCTGCTCTTCTCAATAAATTGTGGAAAGTGTGTGGGGGGGTGTTTTTTTGTTTGTTTGTTTGTTTGTTTTGAGACAGAGTCTCGCTCTGTCACTAGGATGGAGTGCAGTGACCCGATCTCGGCTCACTGCAACCTCTGCCTCCCAGGTTCAAGCGATTCTTCTGCCTCAGCCTCCTGAGTAGCTGCGACTACAGGCATGCGCCACCACCCATGCCCAGCTAATTTTTGTATTTTTAGTAGAGGTGGGGTTTCACCATGTTGGCCAGGATGGTCTTGATCTCTTGACCTTGTGATCTGCCCGCCTCAGCCTCCCAAAGTGCTGGGATTACAGGCGTGAGCCACCACACCCAGCCGGGGTTTTTTTCATAAATGTATGCTAACTTGTAGTGGATTTATTACTGTTATTCTTAAATTTAACAGAATTTTTAAATGTTCTTAGTATTAATTTCTTACAGAATAAATATGGATATATATATATATAACCCACATTTAAAAAGCCCTTTGGTGTCCTTAATAATTTTTAAGGATAGAAAAGGGTCTTAAGACCAAAGATTTTGATGGCTGGGCATGGTGGCTCAGACCTGTAATCCCAACACTTTGGGAGGCCAAGGCGGGAGGATCCCTTGAGCCTAGGAGCTTTAGACTAGCCCTGACAAAATAGGGAAACCCATCTCTACAAAAAAATTTAAAAATTAGCTAGGCGTGGTACTGCGTGCCTGTGGTCCCAGCTACTCTCCCTAGCCGGAGGTGGGAGGACTTCTTAGGCCTGGGAGGTGGAGGCTGCAGTGAGCCATGATGGCACCACTGTACTCCAGCCTAGGTGACAGAGGGGGACTCGATCTCAAAAGGAAAAAAAGAAAAGAAAACCAAACAGTTTGAGCACTGCCGGCGTGGACAGAAAACATGCCCATCTCTCCACTCTCCGTAATCCACTCTCTCACCTCTTCCAGCTCCTTCTCACATGTCACCTCCTCGAAGCCTTCCCGGCCGTTGGGAGCCTCTTCTCCCATCCTGCACCTCCTTGCTGCATCCAGCATGTGTCTCCATCCAGCACACCTTGCTCTCTGTCTCCCTGCTACGTTCCAGGCCTGGGAGGGGAGGGATTTTCTCTGTTTTGTGTGGGGCTACCTCCCTGGTGCCTAGAACAGAGTAGGTACTCAGTGCGTATCTGACGAATGAATGAATGAACGAATGAGAGAGATCGGGCAACCCAGGCAGAAGTGGGGCTTAGGCAGGCCGGGCACGGTGGTTCACGCCTGTAATCCCAGCACTTTGCCAAGGCCAGTGGATCACGAGGTCAGGAGATCGAGACCATCCTGGCTAACACGGTGAAACCCCATCTCTACTAAAAATACAAAAAATTAGCCGGGCGTGGTGGCGGGCACCTGTAGTCCCAGCTACTCGGGAGGCTGGGGCAGGAGAATGGCGTGAACCCAGGAGGCGGAGCTTGCAGTGAGCCGAGATCGCGCCACTGCACTCCAGCATGGGAGACAGAGCGAGACTCCTTCTCAAAAAAAAAAAGAAGTGGGGCTTAGGCGGGAATCGGGTTTGGGATCAGCCACGTGAGGTGTGCTGTGTCAGGGAGGCAGCTGGATGGGAGGTGGAGGAGGGGCTGGAGGTATTGGTGTGGGGGTCCCTGGGATGGGGGCACCACTTGGAGAAGAGGCTGCCGGCCACGCCTGGTGTCCCCCCCTGCTGGGGCTTGTGTCTCGTATAGATGGCAGGTGCCAGGAGCAGGTTGGGTGGCTCAGCCCCAGGAGGAGGGAGTTCCCTGTACCTTGGGGAGCCCAAGCCCCTTCTGAAGGCACTGACGCTCACGCCCCCCGGGTCTTCCAACACCTGCAGCCAACATGGCAGCAGCCTTCGGCGGCTTCCTCTACTTCTTCACCTACATCCCCTACTTCTTCGTGGCCCCTCGGTACAACTGGATGACTCTGAGCCAGAAGCTCTGCTCCTGCCTCCTGTCCAACGTCGCCATGGCAATGGGAGCCCAGCTCATTGGGAAATTTGAGGCGAAAGGTGAGTGTTTGCCTTGTCCAGCCTGTTCTTTCCAAATCAGTAAGCTTCGAGAGCACCCAGCCACAAGAGCCGCCAGCAGCAAGGCTCCACCTGGGACGGTTGGCAGGCAGTTGGGACCGCTGAAGCCAGCAGCATCCGCATACGGCGCTGAGTGTGGGCTGGATAGCTGGGCACGGCCCCGGGCGAGGGAAGCTCAGCTCCACGGCACAGCAGGAGGTGATGGGAGCCACAGGGCAGTGGGCCGAAGAAGCCCAAAGCTCGGAGGACAAGAAGGTTGAAGCATCCAGCAGCGTTGGCACCACATACGCATCTGACTGATGGTGGGATCTAAGTTGGTGACCTGAGTCTCTTTCAGCTTTCATTTTTTTTATTTTAAATATTTTATAGAGATGGGGTCTCACTGTGTTGCCCAGTGTGGTCTCAAACTCTTGACCTCAAGCAATCCTCCTGCCTCAGCCTCCTGAATAGCCAGGATTACAGGCGTGAGCCACCACATCTGGCCTCTTCCAGCTTCCTGAGACATTCAAAATTATTACATCAGAGAGGCTGGGCGCGGTGGCTCACGCCTATAATCCTAGCACTTTGGGAGGCCGCGGCCGGTGGATCACGAGGTCAGGAGATTGAGACCATCCTGGCTAACAAGGTGAAACCCTGTCTCTACTAAAAACACAAAAAATTAGCCGGGCGTGGTGGCGGGTGCCTGTAGTCCCAGCTACTCGAGAGGCTGAGGCAGGAGAATGGCGTGAACCCGGGAGGCGGAGCTTGCAGTGAGCCGAGATCGCGCCACTGCAATCCAGCCTGGGCAACAAGATTCCGTCTCAAAAAAATAAATAAAATTATTACATCAGAGATCTCAAAGTCTAGGGTTTTGAGGACTTTTTTTTTTTTTTTTTTTTGAGATAGAGTCTCGTTCTGTTTCCCAGGTTTGAGTGCAGTGGTGCGATCTTGGCTCATCTCAACCTCTGCCTCTGGGCTCAAGTGATCCTCTCACCTCAGCCTCCCGAGTACCTGGGATCACAGGCATGCACCACCATGCCCATCTAATTTTTTTGTATTTTTAGTAGAGAGGGGGTTTTGCCATGTTGGCCTGGCTGGTCTCGAACTCCTGACCTCAAGTGATCTGCCCTCAGCCTCCCAAAGTGCTAGGATTACAGGAGTGAGCCACTGAGGCTGGCTGGGTTTCGAGGACTTTTGATCAACCACTGCTCGTG
The DNA here is from genome assembly GCF_028885625.2 of Pongo pygmaeus. NCBI lineage: Eukaryota > Metazoa > Chordata > Mammalia > Primates > Hominidae > Pongo > Pongo pygmaeus. The sequence goes on along the minus strand of NC_072391.2, from coordinate 2,440,994 downwards.
GTAAAGGGTAGGATTAGCATCTTGCCAGTGCCTCCTGCATTGATTGGTGATGGCAGCAGAGACGCCTAAGAGAGAAACAAGTGATAAACTACAGCATTTTTTTTTTCTTTTCTTTTTTGTTTTTTGAGACAGGGTCTCACTGTGTCACCCAGCCTGGAGTGCAATGGCACCATCACAACTCACTTTTTTTCTTTTCTTTTTTTTTTTTGAGACGGAGTCTCTCGCTCTGTCGCCCAGGCTGGAGTGCAGTGGCGCGATCTCGGCTCACTGCAAGCTCCGCCTCCCGGGTTCACACCATTCTCCTGCCTCAGCCTCCTGAGTAGCTGGGACTACAGGCGCCCGCCATTGTACCCGGCTAATTTTTTGTATTTTTAGTAGAGACAGGGTTTCACTGTGTTAGCCAGGATGGTCTCGAGCTCCTGACCTCGTGATCCGCCCGCCTCAGCCTCCCAAAGTGCTGGGATTACAGGCGTGAGCCACCGCGCCCGGCCCACTTTTTTTCTTAATTTTTATGAAATTAAATTGAGTAAAACACTTCCTTGGTCGGCCTTTGGCCTGTGGGCTCTCATTCTGCAAGGCCTGCTGTGGGCACCAAACCTGGTCTGAGCCCCTCCAGTTAGGCCTCCTCCCGACATTGCTGCATTGGGGGTCAAGTCTCCAACACATGAATTTGGGGGGCCCAGTCAAACCATGGCACCATGCAGTTCCTAGCTGCAGCTTGCAAAGGTCTGGGTATGTGGAAGGAGGTGGGAGTGTCCAGCGTTGCTTTGTCTTTCATTAGAACGGTTCTCTGCAGTTGGCAGTGTCTTCTGACCCTTTAGCTTGTACATATCTGTGTTTCCATGTTTACTCGTGTGTTGATAAAATGTAGACTTTGTTCTTTTGCTTTCTTTTTAACAATTTTTTTTTAGAGACAGAGTCTTACTCCATTGCCCAGGCTGGAGTGCAGTAGCATGATAATAGCTCACTGTAGCCTCGGCCTCCCAGGCTCAAGTGATCCTCCCACCTCAGCCTCCTGAGTAGCTGGACTACAGGCACGTGCCACGACACCCAGATAATTTGTCTATGTTGCCTAGGCAGGTCTCAAACTCCTGGCCTCAAGCAATCCTCCTGTGTCAGCCTCCCAAAGTGCTGGGTGAGCCACCACGCCCAGCTGGAGTGAATGTTATTAAAACAGACAAATCTCTGGTTGTTTGAAAGTGCAAATTCACCAAGGCTGGAGAGCATTATTTCCATCGGGGTCCTCGGCCAAACAGAGGGTGTTTGGACACACAGAGCCCCAGCACTGTCAGGACTGCAATGTTGGCCAACCAGAGAGAAGATGAGAAACATGAGCTCCATTAAAGAGAGCTTTACACGTGTTTGAAATATTTCTGTGATTAAAAAAAACTTATGGCCGAGGCAGGAGGAAGGCTTCAGGCAGGAATTTGAGGCCAGCCTGGGCAACATAGCAAGACCCCCGTCACTACAAAATTCAGATGTAAAAAAATAGTTATACTAGGCTGGATGGGGTGGCTCACACCTATAATCCCAGCACTTTGGGAGGCCAGGGCGGGTGGATTACTCAAGGTCAGGAGTTCAAGACCAGCCTGGCCAACATGGCGAAACCCTGTCGCCAACTAAAAATACAAAAATTGGCGGGGCATGGTGGCTTACGCCTGTAATCTCAGCACTTTGGGAGGCTGAGGTAGGTGGATCATGGGGTCAAGAGATCGAGACCATCCTGGCCAATATGGTGAAACTCCGTCTCTACTAAAAATACAAAAATCAGCTGGGCGTGGTGGCGCACACCTGTAGTCCCAGCTACTCGGGAGGCTGAGGCAGGAGAACTGCTTGAACCTGGGAGGTGGAGGCTGCAGCGAGCCAAGATTGTGCCACTGCACTCCAGCCTGGCAACAGAGTGAGACTCCATCTAAAAAAAAAAAAAAAAAATACAAAAATTAGCCTGGTGTGGTGACATGCTCCCGTAATCCCAGCTACTCCGAAGGCTGAGGCAGAAGAATCATTCGAACCCCAGAGGCAGAGGTTGCAGTGGGCCAAAATCGCACCACTGCACTCCAGCCTAGGTGACAGAGCAAGACTCTATCTCAAAAAAATAAAAAATAATAAATAAATAAAGACTTATACTGGCTGGGTGCAGTGGCTCACACCTGTGATCCTAGCACTTTGGGAGGCCAAGGCGGGTGGGTTGCCTGAGCTCAGGAGTTCGAGACCATCCTGGGCAACATGGTGAAACCCCATCTCTACTAAAATACAAAAAATTAGGGCCGGGTGCGGTGACTCACGCCTGTAATCCCAGCACTTTGGGAGGCCGAGGCAGGCGGATCACGAGGTGAAGAGATCGAGACCATCCTGGCTAACACGGTGAAACCCAGTCTCTACTAAAAATACAAAAAAATTAGCCAGGCGTGGTGGCGGGCGCCTGTAGTCCCAGCTACTCGGGAGGCTGAGGCAGGAGAATGGCGCGAATCCGGGAGGTGGAGCTTGCAGTGAGCCGAGATCGCGCCACTGCATTCCAGCCTGGGCAACAGAGCGAGACTCCATCTCAAAAAAAAAAAAAAAAAAAATTAGCCAGGCATGGCGGCATGTGCCTGTAATCCCAACTACTTGGAAGGCTGAGACAGGAGAATCGCTTGAACCTGGGAGGCAGAGGTTGCAGTGAGCCGAGATTGCAGCACTGCACTCCAGCATGGGAGACAGAGCAAGACTCCATCTCCAAAAAAAAAAAAAAAGACTTATGCTAAATGCACATTGACCCACATTGGCCTTACCGAAATCATAGATGTGGGTGCATATGTATGTGTGTACATATGTGCATATATGTCACAGATTAAATGCAAGCCCGTCTAGTCAGTGAATGAGCTGTTGCTGGTCTGTGACTTAATGATTTTGTAACCTGCGTTTATCTTCCAGACTTGAAGAGAGCTGTCCAACTTGTTATAAAACCGGGAAGGGAAAAGGCATGCCGACCAAGCAGTGGCCATGCAAGGTCAAACGTGCACACGTGTGCCATCAGGGGCTTCGGGTCCCCAGGCCCCCCAGCCTGCTGGCTTTCAGGCCACTTTCCTGGTGTGTCTTCCAGGCATGGGCATCCAGTGGCGAGACCTGCTGAGTCCCGTCAACGTGGACGACGACTTCTGCTTCGGGCAGGTGCTGGGGATGCTGCTGCTGGACTCTGTGCTCTATGGCCTGGTGACCTGGTACATGGAGGCCGTCTTCCCAGGGCAGTTCGGCGTGCCTCAGCCCTGGTACTTCTTCATCATGGTGAGTTCTGATGCCCTGCTCTTGAGCCGCCGCCTCTGTGAGTGCAGAGGTGTCCCCATTACCTGCTCAGGGACCCCTCCGAGTCCCCAGCATGCAGCGCCTGCGTGGGGCTGGCACACAGAACCCTGCCCTGTGCACAGGGAGTGGTGTGTACCCGAGGGTCCTTGGGACTGGTTCAGAGAGAGAGAAAGACCCTCCATGCCCAAGAGAAATCCTTCCGCTCCAGAGCCTGAGACAGAGGGGTGCAGAGAACGGGCTGCTCTGGCCCCCTCTCTGCAAGACCCACGCACACAGCCTCTGCTGCCCACCTGCCTCCTCAATCCTGCCTCTTTTCTTGTAAAAAGTATCTTACTGGGTTTTCTGCCTATAAAATCTAGCTTCGTATAAAAATGTTCACATTCGGCCAGGCGCGGTGGCTCACACCTGTAATCCCAGCACTTTGGGAGGCCAAGGTGGGCGGATCACGAGGTCAGGAGATCAAGACCATCCTGGCTAACAAGGTGAAACCCCATCTCCACTAAAAATAAAAAATAAAAAATAATTAGCCAGGCATGGTGGCGGGCGCCTGTAGTCCCAGCTACTCGGGAGGCTGAGGCAGGAGAATGGCATGAACCTGGGAGGCGGAGCTTGCAGTGAGCCGAGATCGTGCCATTGCACTCCAGCCTGGGCAACAGAGCGAGAGTCTGTCTCAAAAAAAAAAAAAAAAAAGTTCAGATTCCTGAAATCTATAGTTCAGTCCCACTGGTGAGATGAACACTGTTGACATTTGGTATGTACTTTGCTGAGTTTCCTTCTCTACACTTACTGTCATAGAGCACACATGGATGGACATATGGCATAGTTTCATAAAAATGTGATTGGAGGCCGGGTGTGGTGGCTCACCCCTGTAATCCCAGCACTTTGGGAGGCCAAGACGGGTGGATCACCCGAGGTCAGAAGTTTGAGACCAGCCTGGCCAACATGATGAAACCCTGTTTCTAATAAAGAAATACAAAAAAAAATTAGCTGGGTGTGGTGGCAGGCGCCTCTAATCCCAGCTACTCGGGAGGCTGATGCAGGGAGAATTGCTTGAACCCGGGAGGCGGAGGCTGCAGTGAGCTGAGACTGTGCCATTGCACTCCAACCTGGGCGACAGAGCGAGACTCCATCTCAAAAAAATAAAAAATAAAAAATAAAAAAATGGGATCGGGGTGGACACAGTCGCTTATCCTCGTAATCCCAGCACTTTGGAGGCTGAGGTGGAAGGATGACTTGAGGCCAGGAGTTAGAGACCAGCCTGGGCAACATAGTGAAACCCCATCTCTACAAAATAAATAAAAAATTTAAAAAATTAGCCAGGCGGCACATGCTTGTGGTCCCAGCTACTTGAGAGGCTGAGGCAGAAGAATCACTTGAGCCCAGGAGATTGAGGCTGCAGTGAGCCATGTTCACACCACCACACTCCAACTTTGGTGAAAAAATGAGACCCTGTCTCACAAAAAAAAAAAAAAAAGAATCATATTGTAAAAAATGCTTAAAAGTTGCTTTTCTTAACCTAACAGTACAACTCAGATATCCTAAATACATATGTGTTTGTCTATTTATAAATATAGTTTTAAACTATTATCTAAAACATATTGATAAATATTGTTATATTTATCAATATATTTCTATCTAAGTATTACCTTTTTAAGAATCACTGCCGAGACCAGCTCAGTAGGGGAGACCTTAACCCAGCGGCACTAGAGGAATTAAAGACACACACACAGAAATATAGAGGTGTGAAGTGGGAAATCAGGGGTCTCACAGCCTTCAAGCTGAGAGCCCCAAACAGAGATTTACCCACATATTTATTAACAGCAAACCAGTCATTAGCATTGTTTCTACAGACATTAAATTAACTAAAAGTATCCCATAAGGGAAATGAACGGATGGGCCGAATTACTTGCAGCAGGAACACGCCCTTAAGACACAGATCGCTCAGGCTTTTCTTTGCAGCTTAAGAATGCCTTTAAGCAGTTTTCCGCCCTGGGCGGGCCAGGTGTTCCTTGCCGACAACCTTCCAGCTTGGGCGTTACGGCCATTACGGACATGTTACATTGCTACAGAGATTTTATTTATGGCCAGTTTTGGGGCCAGTTTATGGCCAGACTTTGGGGGGCTTGCTCCCAACAAACCACTTTCATTTATAGTGACACACAGTATTCCATCCTGTGGGCCCATCACCATATACTTAACTGATTCCCTACCGATGGCTAGTTAAGGTCATTTCTTTTTTTTTTTTTTTCTTTGATTGGGAGTCTAGCTCTGTTGCCCAGGCTGGAGTCCAGTGGCGTGATCTCAGCTCACTGCACCCTTCACCTCCCAGGTTCAAGCGATTCTCCTGCCTCAGCCTCCTGAGTAGCTGGGATTACAGGCGTGCACCACCACACGCAGCTAATTTTTTTTGTATTTTTATTAGAGATGGGGTTTCACCATGTTGGCCAGGCTGGTCTTGAACTCCTGACCTCAGGTGATCCACCCGCCTCAGCCTCCCAAAGTGCTGGAATTACAGACGTGGGCCACCACCTCCAGCCAAGGCCATTTCTGTTTTCATTCTTTGATTCCACAAGTATTTATCAAGTGTCCACTATTGTAATTCATCAACTGTAAGATGACACTGATCGTTAGAGGTAATGGTTACTTTGTCTATCACTAAGAAAGAAAAATGCCACAGTTACACTATGGCATTTTATAATTCAAGATGCATTCTGATTTTTTTTTTTTTTTTTTTTTTTGAGACGGAGTCTCTCTCTGTCGCCCAGGCTGGAGTGCAGTGGCGCAATCTCGGCTCACTGCAAGCTCCGCCTTCTGGGTTCACGCCATTCTCCTGCCTCAGCCTCCCGAGTAGCTGGGACTACAGGCGCCCGCCACCACGCCCGGCTAATCTTTTTGTATTTTTAGTAGAGACGTTCTTGATCTCCTGACCTCGTGATTCGCCCGCCTCGGCCTCCCAAAGTACTGGGATTACAGGCGTGAGCCACCACGCCCAGCCAAGATGCATTCTGATTTTAAAGTAACTTTACATATGAGAGCTATGTCCCTGAGAACCAGTGGAGTGCAGTGTGTGCCAGGCGCCGTTCCGGTTGCTGGAAGTGCACTGGGCATGAAGCTGCGGGTGAACGAGTCCCCACCCCGCAGCTGCCCCGGTGCTGATCCTGCCAAGGCACTGCTTCCACCTTCCCTGGTGCTCTGCCCGCACCACTGTGTCGACTGCATCCATGTAGGCACCAGGCTGTCCTCGAGGGCAGTGTGTGAGGTGTGTGGCTGTTCTTACCCCATGCCCTGAGCTATCTCTGTGATGTCCACAGAGAAGATGGGAAGAGGCTTCCTCGTAGAGGGAGGCATGGCGCCTTCAGCTTCTCTTGCTTACAGTCATGAGCTCATGTGGGGCTTGAGCAAAGAAACAGCCGGGTGGCATGGGGACACAGCTTCCTTTCCATTTTGGCCCCAACATCCCTCTGAACTGGAGCGTTAGATAACTTCTCTCTGTATGAAATTTCATAGCTGACAAACTCCCTTTCCCCTGTATCGGATCTGAGTTCATCTTCACAAGCCTGTATGTAACCGTTACACCCACTTACCAGGTTAGGAAACTGAGTCTTAGAGCCTTCACAGGGATGAAACAAGTCGGGGCGCTCTGGGGCTTTCCCTGAGCAGTGCCTTCTCCACAGCAGTGCCTCGAAGGCCTGGGACAGAGGCTGCGTGGCTGTGTGCATCTAGTGTGTCTGCTGGTTGTTGCTTTGCTCGTCACAGACGAAACAAACTGACCGCTGTCTGCTTCCCTCCCAGCCCTCCTATTGGTGTGGGAAGCCAAGGGCGGTTGCAAGGAAGGAGGAAGAGGACAGTGACCCCGAGAAAGCGCTCAGAAATGAGTATTTTGAAGCCGAGCCAGAGGACCTGGTGGCGGGGATCAAGATCAAGCACCTGTCCAAGGTGCCGCCTCCTGTGGGGACAGGGAGGGCCGGGGCTGCCAGGACCATGGGAAGACTTACCAGCACGGCGGTGAGACCTCGTGGCCCGCCAGGTGCTCCCTCCGAGCCTTGCTCCCTCCTGCCCTGAAGGAGGGCAGGAACCCTCCGCTGCCCTCTAACCGGTTCCCCAGGGCACAGACCACATCTCCAGCTTCTCAGGAAATGCCAGACTCAGCCGTCCAGCAGTGCCTCGGTCTCATGGGCTTCCCAGGGTTGCAGAGACACTGAGGGTGTCTGGGACGTGTTGGGGCTGGGGGAGACCGGAGGGGAGCAGCCAGGAGCAGCATCTGCCCGAAACGTCCCTCCCCTCTGCACACTGATGGTGACGCTAGGCTTGGTTCCTTCTGAGACGGTCGGGCGGGGGAGCAGGAGAGGCCCTGGCCGTGGGCCTCGGGGCTGTGGGTGGCCCAGGGCAGCCTCTGCCTTTCCTGCAGGTGTTCAGGGTGGGGAATAAGGACAGGGCAGCCGTCAGAGACCTGAACCTGAACCTGTACGAGGGGCAGATCACCGTCCTGCTGGGCCACAATGGCGCTGGGAAGACCACCACCCTTTCCATGCTCACAGGTGAGGGCCGGACGGCCTCACGTCCCCTGCCACCGGCAGGCCCCCCTTTAACATCATCTCAGCACCAGCCCCGCCTCACTCCCTCAATGGGGCTTTTGGGCCTTCCCCAACCACAGCGGCAAGAGATGCAACTTAGCCCTGCGGGCCCAGGGGACATGCAGGGACTGCCCTCCTCACCGCCTCTGTCCGTGAATGCAGGGGGACCCCCAGGGACCCCTGCCCTCCTCACCGCCTCTGTCTGTGAATGCAGGGGGACCCCCAGGGACCCCTGCCCTCCTCAGCGCCTCTGTCCGTGAATACCCAAGCTTGACAGGGTCAGTAAAAACAGAGGCCACACAGGAGCAGCTCAACCCCCTGCTAATTCTGTCACCAAACCCCTCTCTGAGAGCTCTTCCCTGTGCACCACACCCTCCGCTGGCATTTCACTCTGTCTTCCCCAAGCACCAAAGTGTCTGGCAGTGGTACAGGCTGGGGCCCGGGGCGGGTGTGTGTGTGTGTGTGTGTGTGTGTGTGTGTGTGTGTGTGTGTGTGTGTGTGTGTGTGTGTGTGTGTGTGTGTGTGTTACAGGCTGGGGCCCGGGGCGGGTGTGTGTGTGTGTGTGTGTGTGTGTGTGTGTGTGTGTGTGTGTGTGTGTTACAGGCTGGGGCCCGGGGCGGGTGTGTGTGTGTGTGTGTGTGTGTGGGGTACAGGCTGGGGCCCGGGGCGGGGGTGTGTGTGTGTGTGGGTGGGTGTGTGGGTGTGTGTGTGGGTGTGTGGTGTGGGTGTGGTGTGTGTGTGTGGGGGGGGTGTGTGTGTGGGGTGTGTGTGTGTGTGTGTGTGTGTGTGTGTGTGTGCCATGGGTTTCTCCTCCCTGACCAGCTGTGCATCCTGGTGGCAGGGCTGTTTCCATGCCGCTTGTTTTCCTACTGGCCCAGCCAAAGCCCACCCCGGTGGGAGCGGGGTTCCAGGCCCTCTCATGGGCAGGGTCCTCAGAGGAAATTAGGGGAGACAGACAGGGGGTGGGGGTCATTACCCCGGGTGCTGACGAACAGGATCTTCATGCTGAATGTGGGGTCTCCTCCTGGGCCCCAGGTCTCTTTCCCCCCACCAGTGGACGGGCATACATCAGCGGGTATGAAATTTCCCAGGACATGGTTCAGATCCGGAAGAGCCTGGGCCTGTGCCCGCAGCACGACATCCTGTTTGACAACTTGACAGTCGCAGAGCACCTTTATTTCTATGCCCAGGTGAGTTGGGGGCCAGGGGTGTGCAGGGGTGTTTTCACTGATGTGCTTGAGTTTCCGGGGCAGTCTTCCGAGGAGCTAAACTGGAGGAAGGGAGCCAGGAGGGCAGGAGCCAGGGAGTCCAGCTACGTCATGGAGAGGTTCCTCTCACCAGAAACTCGCTGGCCAGGGTCAGCCTCCCGCCAGGAGCCCTGCATCTCCCTGTGTCCCCTGTCGTTGCAGCTGAAGGGCCTGTCACGCCAGAAGTGCCCTGAAGAAGTCAAGCAGATGCTGCATGTCATCGGCCTGGAGGACAAGTGGAACTCACGGAGCCGCTTCCTGAGCGGGGGCATGAGGCGCAAGCTCTCCATCGGCATCGCCCTCATCGCAGGCTCCAAGGTGCGGCGGTGGGACTGGAGGCAGTGGGCTCCCCTCCTGCTCAACCTGGGCTGGCCCTTCCGCCATGGCCCAGGCACCTTGGCCCTTGACACCCCAGACAAGGCCATCACTGTCCTTGGAGGACTCAAGCTGGCTCCACAAACCCCTTGATGGGGCCTACTGCAAGGCCAGCCTGGGCCTGGGGTGTGGCTCTACCAGCATCACGAGACTGTCTCTCTCCCTCCAGGTGCTGATACTGGACGAGCCCACCTCGGGCATGGACACCATCTCCAGGAGGGCCATCTGGGATCTTCTTCAGCGACAGAAAAGTGACCACACCATCGTGCTAACCACCCACTTCATGGATGAGGCTGACCTGCTGGGAGACCGCATCGCCATCATGGCCAAGGGGGAGCTGCAGTGCTGCGGGTCCTCGCTGTTCCTCAAGCAGAAATATGGTGAACGGTGGGGCCAGCCCGCGACAGGGTCGGTGTCCTGGCTGCCGTGCTGAGGGAATGGCTGCTACCTTCATGAAGGGCCCTCAGATCAGGCAGGGGTGGCCGTTTCTAGACCTGTCTGTTGCCTCTGGGTGGACAGCCCAACCAGGCAGGGGGGCTTGTGAGAGGGAAGAGGCAGGAAATGGAGCTGAAAGTCTCAGTTTGGTTAGGATGTGGTTCAGTCATGACCAGAAGAACAGAGGCCAAGCCCAGTGCCACTAGGAGCAGCACTGCCCTTGGAGAGGCCAACACACGCACCAACGTGGCAGCTCCCATGTGACAGCAGCTCACAGCATGGCCAGGGCCAGCAGGGGCTCACAGGATCTGGGCCCAGACCTCTGACTATGCTGTGCAACTACGGCTTCCCTCTCAAGGTCACCTCCTGGTCCAGCACGATCTGGGTGTGCCAACGTCCCCCACATTCCAACAGGGGGTGGAGCAAAGACATAGGAGCCCTCCTCCCCTCAGGACACCCACCAAGTTCACGTCCCACCTCTGCCCCCTAGTGACTGAGTGGCAACCCAGTGTGGTCAGCAGCAGGCAGGAGGGGATGGCCTTTGTCCTGGGCAGCCACATGCTCAGCCAAGATACCAGGGTTTTCTTACCAAGAGGGAGGAGAACAGGCCTTAGGAGATAAGGAACCATCCACCACGGCCTCTGAGAGTGTCACTGGCCACTTCCTGCCCCACTGCCCAGTTGGCAGAGCCATTGTTCTTCCTGGGTCTGGCATCCTTGTCTCTAAAGAGGACATGGGGCCAGGCGTGGTGGCTCACCACCTGTAATCCCAGCACTTTGGGAGGCCAAGGTAGGCAGATCACTTGAGGTCAGGAATTCAAGACCAGCCTGGCCCACATGGTAAAACTCTGTCTCTACTAAAATACAAAAAATTAGCCAGGTATGTTGGTGCATGCCTGTAATCCCAGCTACTTGGGGAGGCTGAGGCAGGAGAATAACTACTTGAACCAAGGAGGGAGAAGTTACAGTGAGCCAAGATTGTGCGGCTGTACTCCAGCCTGGGCGACAGAGCGAGACTCTTGTCTCAAAAAAAAAAAAGGACATGGAATTCCATCTCCTGCACAGTGACGTTGGGAGAGAGGTGAGATGCATCTCTGATAGTGCCGTGCAGTGTGGTCTTGCAGCCGGTAGCTCTCGCTTCTGCTCCTGCTGACAGTCCCTTCCTAGAACCACACCATAACCATCAGTGTTAACCCCACAAGACAGAAGCCTTCACACGTGGTCCGTCGCTGCTGCTGATATCCTTCCCTGGTGCTTGTACAGTTGGGGGGAGACCCCACCTTCCAGCAGGTGCCCCTGACAGTGCTCAGCACCCTAGATCCCCAGCAGCTCTTCCCAGCAGGAGCGGGAGGCAAGACCCTCAGGACAGCACAGGGAGCTCCAAGACACATTCATTCTGCTTCAGCTGCCCACCTCCGGTTCTCTGGCCTCCTTCCCACCAGCTTGCCTGGTGTGAGCCCTAGAGACCCCAGGGTGTGCATGAAGACATCAGCCAAAGATCTCACACGTGGCCCTGTGTTCCAGGTGCCGGCTATCACATGACGCTGGTGAAGGAACCGCACTGCAACCCCGAAGACATCTCCCAGCTGGTCCACCACCACGTGCCCAACGCCACACTGGAGAGCAGCGCTGGGGCCGAGCTGTCTTTCATCCTTCCCAGAGAGAGCACACACAGGTACGCCTCCCAGGGAGGGCATGCACAGGTATAGATCCAAGATGGGGTCCCCATGGGCCATGAGGGCTTGGTGCTCAGAGGCACCTGCTCTGCCCCTCTCTGGCCTGGCCAGTCGGCACTCTTAGACCCTCAGCCTGGGCACCATCAGCCCAGATGAATCTGCTTGGCTGGGTCCTAGGTGCCAGGCCTCCTAGCAAGGAGAAACATAATTAGGACCTGAAAAGGAGAAGCACATATCTGACTCACCAAAAGGGCGCTCAGTGCTGACGCAGGGCTCACACTCCCTCTTCTGACACCAGGCTCAACACATGCTGCAGCTGCACTCAGAACTATTCGTGAAACTGAGTCTGTATTTGTACACAGGTGGTGAATTTGTCTCAGTGTCAGAGCTGGAGATGTTAGCACCTGCTCATCACTGTCTCATACACACAGCAGAACCAGCAAGGGGAGGGAAGCCAGTTTTCTATGACAGTATCAGTCTGAATATTATCTGGATAATATCAGTTTGTTGCACTTTTCTCCAGTTTGTTGTTTGATTTTGTCAGATTTTTTTCCATTTTATATTTATTTATTTTATTTGTTATTTATTTATTATTTGTTTTGAGATGGAGCCTCACTCTGCTGGCCAGTCCAGAGTGCAGTGGCACAATCTCAGCTCACTGCAACCTCCGCCTCCCAGGTTCAAGCGATTGTCCTGCCTCAGCCTGCCAAGTAGCTGGGATTACAGGCTCCCGCCACCACACCCAGCTAATTTTTGTATCTTAGTAGAGACGGGGTTTCATCATGTTGGCCAGGCTGGTCTCAAACTCCTGACCTCAGGTGATCCACCCACCTCGGCCTCCCAAAGTTCTGAGATATCAGGCATGAGCCACCGTGCCTGGCCACATTTATTTATTTTAAAGATAAGGTCTTGCTCTGTCACCCAGGCTGGAGTGCAGTGGTGCAATCATAACTCACTGCAGCCTTGAATTCCTGGGCTCAAGTGATCCGTCCACCTCAGCCTCCCGAGTAGCTGGGACTACAGGTGTGTATCAACATGTCCGGCTACTTTTTTTATTTCTCTGTAGAGATGGGGTCTTGTTATGTTGCCCAAGCTGGTCTTGAACTCCTGGGCTTAAGAGATCCTTCCGCCTCAGCTTCCCAAAATTCTGGGATTACAGGTGTAATCCAGGAGCAGAGGTTGCAGTGAGCTGAGATCACACCCCTGCACCCCTGCACCCCTGCACTCCAGCCTGGGTGACAGAGGGAGACTCCATCTCAAAAAAGAAAAAAAGAAAAAAAGAAAACCAGGGAATCAAACCATATGAACCTCACTTTTAGCCAGGCATGGTTGCTCATGCCTGTAATCCCAACACTTTCAGAAGCCAAGGCAGAAGGAGAAGGAGACGAGCTTGGGCGACATAGTGAGACCCCATCTCTACAAAAAGAATTAAAAATTAGCCACGTGGCCGGGCATGGTGGCTCATGCCTGTAATCCCAGCACTTGGAGGCCGAGGCGGGTGGATCATGAGGTCAGGAGATCGAGACCATCCTGGCTAACAGGGTGAAACCCGTCTGTACTAAAAACACAAAAGCAAAATTAGACAGGCGTGGTGGCGGGCGCCTGTAGTCCCAGCTACTCGGGAGGCTGAGGCGAGAGAATGGCGTGAACCTGGGAGGCGGAGCGTGCAGTGAGCCGTCCGTGATCGCGCCACCGCACTCCAGCCTGGGCGACAGAGCAAGACTGCGTCTCAAAAAAAAAAAAAAAAAAAATTAGCCACGTGTGGTTGTGCACACCTGTAGCCCCAGATACTTGGGAGGCTGAGGTGAGAGGATCGCTTGAGCCCAGGAGGTCAAGGCTTCAGTGAGCCGAGATTACACCACTACACTCCAGCCTGAGTGACAGACCAAGACCCTGTCTCCAAAAAAAAAAAAAAAAAGGCATTTTGGCCAGGCGCGGTGGCTCACGCCTGTAATCCCAGCACTTTGGGAGGCCGAGGCAGGTGGATCACGAGGTCAGGAGATTAAGACCATCCTGGCTAACACGGTGAAACCCCATCTCTACTAAAAATACAAAAAATTAGCTGGGTGTGGTGGTGGGTACCTGTGCTCCCAGCTACTCTGGAGGCTGAGGCAGGAGAATGGTGTGAACCTAGGAGGCGGAGCTTGCAGTGAGCTGAGATCGTGCCACTGCACTCCAGCCTGGGCGACAGAGCAAAATTCCGTCTCAAGAAAAAAAGAAAAAAAAAGGTATTTCAAGGAGTTAACCTCCTGTGGCCCCTCCCCCATTCTACAGGGGGGTTGGGAGGTGATTCATTTTAGTTTAGTTTAGTTTAGTTTTTGGAGAGGGAGTCTTGCTCTGTTGCCCAGGCTGGAGTCCAGTGGTGCAATCTCAGCTCACCACAACCTCTGCCTCCTGGGTTCAAGCAATTCTCCTGCCTCAGCCTCCCAAGTAGCTGGGATTACAGGCACAAGCCGCCATGACTGAGTAGTTTTGTTGTTGTTGTTGTTTTGTTTTGTTTTGTTTTATTTATTTTAGTAGAGATAGAGTTTCACCGTGTTGCTCAGGCTGGTCTCGAACTCCTGAGCTCAGGCAGTTCGCCCACCTTGGCCTCCCAAAGTGCTAGGATTACAGGTGTGAGATACTGCACCTGGCCTCTTTATTTTTTTAATTTTATTTATTTATTTATTTATTTTATGTTTTTTTTGAGACAGAGTTTCACTCTGCCGCCCAGGCTGGAGTGCAGTAGCGCAATCTCAGCTCACTGCAGCCTCCACCTGCTGGGTTCAAGTGTTCTGCCTCTGCCTTCTGAGTAGCTGGGACTACAGGCACCTGCCACCACACATGGCTAATTTTTTGTGTTTTTAGTAGAGCCAGGTTTCACCATGTTGACTAGACTGGTATCAAACTCCTGACCTCAAGTGATCCGCCCGCCTTGGCGTCCCAAAGTGCTGGGGTTACAGGCGTGAGGCACTGCGCCTGGCCGAGGAGGGTGATGCTTTAGGAACAAATTATCTAGAAAGTCACTGAGAAGTGACTCATCATGCTGGGTCTGTTTTTCAGGTTTGAAGGTCTCTTTGCTAAACTGGAGAAGAAGCAGAAGGAGCTGGGCATTGCCAGCTTTGGGGCATCCATCACCACCATGGAGGAAGTCTTCCTTCGGTCAGTAAATGTGCGTTTCTGTCCACCTAGGACTGGGCTCAGTGCTGCAGAGGACTTTTTTTTTTTGAGATGGAGTTTCGCTCTTGTTGCCCAGGCTGGAGTGCAGTGGTGCGATCTCAGCTCACTGCAACCTCCGCCTCCTGGTTTCAAGAGATTCTCCTGCCTCAGCCTCCCGAGTAGCTGGGATTACAGGCATGCACCACCACGCCCGGCTAATTTTGTATTTTTAGTAGAGATGGGTTTTCTCCATGTTGGTCAGGTTGGTCTCAAACTCCCAACCTCAGCTGATCTGCCTGCCTTGGCCTCCCAAAGTGCTGAGATTACAGGCGTGAGCCACCGTGCTCAGCTGAGGACTTTTAAAAAGTGCAGTGATAAACAGTCACCTCAGTTATGATCTCGAATGCCCACGTGAGGCTGGAGGAACAGCCCGGGGTGGGGCAGGGCAGTGGCCGCCGTCAGAGCCCTAAGTACATATTGTGACTGTCAGCAGCACTGGTGTACGTGGGAAACAGCCGCACACGTGAGGGGCCTGCACTGCCTCGGGGTCCCTTCCAGACCCGCCATCTAGCACACGGCGTCAGAGGCGTGCCCAGCTCTTCTTGGGCTTAGATTATTCTTGGGGGATACCTGTATCCTTAATGAAGATGGGAACTATCTCATCCAGACCCTCAGAACTGCATGGGGGCTGGGCGTGGTGGCTCACGCCTGTCATCCCAGCACTTTGGGAGGCCGTGGCAGGTGATCACTTGAGCCAAGGAGTTTGAGACCAGCCTGGTCAACATGGTGAAATCCCATCACTTTTTTTTTTGAGACAGAGTCTCGCTGTGTCACCCAGGCTGGAGTGCAGTGGTGCAATCTCAGCTCACTGCAACCTCCGCCTCCCAGATTCAAGCGATTCTCCTGCCTCAGCCTCAGTAGCTGGGACTGCAGGCGCATGTCATTATGCCCAGCTAGTTTTTTGTATTTTTAACAGAGATGGGGTTTCGCCATGCTGGTCTGGAACTTCTGACCTCAGGTGACCCACCTGAAGATCTGTGCTGGGATTACAGGCGTGAGCCACCACACCCAGCCACCATCTCTACTAAAACTACAAAAATTAGCTGGGTGTGGTGGCACACACCTGTAATCTCAGCTACTTGGGAGGCTGAGGCAGGAGAATCAATTGAACCTGGGAAGTGGAGGTTGCAGTGAGCTGAGATTGTGCCACTGCACTCCAGCCTGGGGGACACAGCAAAACCCTGTGTCAAAAGAAGAAGAAAAAAACGTGAGATCGGTTTTCCTCCTTGGGGAGCCCACAGCCTAGAGGAGGCGACAGAATAGGTGATCATACATGCAGGACATGGTGGTGCGTGCTCTGGGGACACCTGTCCAGGGGACCATGTGTCCAGGAACAGACGCAGGGAAAAAGGCCAGGCGAGGCGGCGGAGGGAGGGAGGGACTGCCCACTGACCTGTGTCCCACACAGGACCGAACACTGACTGACTTTCTGTGAATCCTGGTTGAAGGAAGGAAGGAAGCGTGAACATATGAAAAAGAAACCATGGGCTGGCCTGGAGTCAGCTGGCTCTGAGGGTAGAACCCGGGTTGCTCCTGCTGCATCTCAGCAGCCACAGGGGCTCTTGTCTCTCAAGGTCTCAGGCTTCTCTGGCCGCATCTCATACTCGCCACATGGCCCACCTATGATTCAGCTCCAGACCCCACACCTGACCCTGGCCTCTCTGAGCTCCCGGTCTCAAGAGAAAAATAATCAGAAGCTTTTCCTGGTTTGTCTAGGACCTGGGGAGAGCTAGCCAGGCTGGTAGCACCCACCGGAGCTCAGACCGTGGGCAGGAAGGTTTTTAATCAGAGGGAATACTGACGAGATGGCAACACTTGGTGTCTCTGACCAGATCATGAAAGATGAGTGGGACTGGGAGAACCCAGTGAGGGAGAAGGGGTCTGGGAAGGGCCAGAGGAGCAGGTACCTAGGCCTCACGGCAGCCTGCACACAGGAGCAAGAAGCAGGCAGACAGGGCTCACACGGGCTCCAAGGGTGGCCTGACAAGGTTGCTAAGCCAGCCGCGGGGTGCCTCCTGCCTGCTGCAGCCTCAGTTGTCTTTCCTAATCAGCGGGGAGCTCTAGGAAGGGGTGTGTGTGTGTGTGTGTGTGTGTGTGTGTGTGTGTGTGACGTAATTCACATATTAAAAAATCACCTCCTCTGCCAGGTGTGGGGGGGTGTGTGTGTGTGTGTGTGTGAGTGACGTAATTCACATATTAAAAAATCACCTCCTCTGCCAGGTGTGTGTGTGTGTGTGTGTGCGTGACGTAATTCACATATTAAAAAATCACCTCCTCTGCCAGGCGTAGTGGTTCATGCCTGTAATCCCAGCACTTTGAGAGGCCGAGGTGGGAGGATCACTTGAGGTCAGGAGTTCGAGACCAGCCTGGCCAACATGGTGAAACCCCATCTCTACTAAAAATACAAAAATTAGCTGTGCATGGTGGCCGGAGACACTGATGAGTGAGGGAACGCATAAGCAGATGCATGAGCAAGCCAAGGACTGCGGCAACACTGCTCCCCTCAGTGCCTCTAACCACAGTCCCTCCCTCCACCCACCCGGGGAGCTGGGTCCTGACCGGTCCCTGTGTGTATCGGCACAGGGTCGGGAAGCTGGTGGACAGCAGCATGGACATCCAGGCCATCCAGCTCCCTGCCCTGCAGTACCAGCACGAGAGGCGCGCTAGCGACTGGGCTGTGGACAGCAACCTCTGTGGGGCCATGGACCCCTCTGACGGCATTGGAGCCCTCATCGAGGAGGAGCGCACCGCTGTCAAGCTCAACACTGGGGTGAGTGCCCAGGTGGGTGGGCGGGTGGCGGGGGAAGGGCGAGCAGCCCCCAAACACCTCATGTGAGCCAATGCAGAGGAGAGTCTGCGAGGGCGCAAACAGGGTCCAGGAGAGTCAGCACACCGGGCAGAGGGCGGGCAGCGGCTCACACCGCATGGGTCGGCAGGGAGAAGCGTTTGAATGGAGCAACTGGAATTTCTCACACTCTAACTCAGGCACAGCACCCTGCTCAACAGGAGCTTGTCGGGTGCCCAGCTCTGTGTTGATGTCTCCAGCAGCCAACGACAGGGAGGGGGGTTGCTGCACCCAGTTCACAGATGGGAAACCGAGGCCTGGGCCAAAGTCAGATATGACAGAGTGACAGAGCTCAGTCTGATCCCTGGTCAGCCTGATCTCAAAGCCCTGACGCTCTCTGTCTTGAAGGACCAGGAAGGAAAGAAGCTGGAGAACGAGGCAGTCAGGCTGGTTGGGAGGCTCGGCCATCTGTTTCCTGTGACCTGTGGGGTGGTGTCTCCTTGTGGCAGGGGGAGGGCAGGGGATGGCAGCTGGTCCTCTACTCTCCTGAGACATTGAAACAATGTCTGGGCCGGGTGTGGTGGCTCATGCCTGTAATCCCAGTACATTGGGAGGCCAAGGCAGGCAGATCACTTGAGGTCAGGAGTTGAAGACCAGCCTAGGCCAACATGACAAAACCCTATCTCTACTAAAAATACAAAAATTAGTTGGGCGTGGTGCTGTGCGCCTGTAATCCCAGCTACCTGGGAGGCTGAGGTAGGAACCCAGCAGGTGGAGGTTGCAGTGAGCTGAGATCACACCACTGCACTCCACCCCCGGTGACAGAGTGACCCTGTCTCAAAAAAATAAAATAAATAGTGTCCGCCTTGCCTCCATGGCCACTGTGAGGCTCCCAGTACCAACGTGCAGGGCCCCATGGAGACCTGCAGAGTCTGCACAGGTGACCCTGCCATGTGGTGCACTGAGCTCCTCCCACGGCCATTTCAACGCTCCAGGGGTCTCCGGTGCAACCTCAGCTCCAGGCCCCCAGGCTGGCATCACACAGGACAGCACCTGCCGCAGGTGGGTGGGGGTCAGGCGCTGGCCCCCAAGCGGTGCCGGTGTCACCTGCGTCCCCTCTGCCGCAGCTTGCCCTACACTGCCAGCAGTTCTGGGCCATGTTCCTGAAGAAGGCCGCATACAGCTGGCGCGAGTGGAAAATGGTGGCGGCACAGGTCCTGGTGCCTCTGACCTGCGTCACCCTGGCCCTCCTGGCCATCAACTACTCCTCGGAGCTCTTCGACGACCCCATGCTGAGGCTGACCCTGGGCGAGTACGGCAGAACTGTCGTGCCCTTCTCAGTTCCCGGGACCTCCCAGCTGGGTCAGCAGCTGTCAGAGCATCTGAAAGACGCACTGCAGGCTGAGGGACAGGAGCCCCGCGAGGTGCTCGGTAAGGGGCATCCCGGGGGCGGGACGGGGGGATCAGGGGCCAGTCGTGCAGCCACAGTTCGCCTTCCTCACTGCAGCAGGGTGGACATCTGGGGAGGGTGGTTCTTGGCTGTTCCGAATGTACTGAGGGAAGTTCAGCAGCATCCCTGACCTTGCCTCACCCCATGATGACCATCAAACATGCCTGGAAACATTGCAGATGTCCCCTGGGTGGCACATCACGGCACTGAGTCAGGGGAAGTGCCCTGGGGGTGCCAGAGACACTGCCATCCTGGGGCCAGGCTTTGTCAGGCGTCTCTTTACTGAAGCTGTGTCTTTCAGGATCATTCATGGGCAAAATGCAGAAGCATAGTGACTTCAGGTTACCTTTGCTCTGTGATGATGCCGGCCACAGTGTGCCTTCGTGTGACAGGGTGTTTTCTTTCAACATCTTAAAACTCACAATTCTTGGCCAGGCACAGTGGCTCACACCTGTCATCCCACTACTTAGGGAGGCTGAGGCAGGTGGATCACTTGAGGTCAGGAGTTCGAGACCAGCCTGGCCAACATGGCAAAACTCTGTCTCTACTAAACACAAAAATTAGCTAGGCATGGTGGTGGGTACCTGTAATCCCAGCTACTCTGGAGGCTGAGGCAGGAGAATGGCTTGAACCTGGGCGGTGGAGGCTGCAGTGAGCCGAGATCGCACCATTGCACTCCAGCCTGGGCGATAGTGCAAGACTGTCTCAAAAAAAAAAAAAAAAAGAGTCTTGGTAGTCACAGTTGGATGCTGCCCCAGGCTCAGAACAGGGACTGTGCTCTGGTTAATGGAACCTACTGGAAGGTTTTCTTATTTTGCAGCTCCTTTCCCAGTTCCTGACTAGCATTCAAAGTTCCACATACTGAATGATGACAAAACCTTGGCAGAAATTAGGCTCTCCTTAGGAGGAGGGTGACGGGGCGGGCAGCTCAGAGGATGCTGGCACCACTCTATTGGGTCCCTGATTAGCCATGCTCAGATGGCAGGGGGTGCCCAGGTGTCACCTCTTCCTGTGTCCCCTGACTCTGCCATTGCTCCGCAGGTGACCTGGAGGAGTTCTTGATCTTCAGGGCCTCTGTGGAGGGGGGCGGCTTTAATGAGCGGTGCCTTGTGGCAGCATCCTTCAGAGATGTGGGAGAGCGCACGGTCGTCACCGCCTTGTTCAACAACCAGGCGTACCACTCTCCAGCCACTGCCCTGGCCGTCGTGGACAACCTTCTGTTCAAGCTGCTGTGCGGGCCTCACGCCTCCATTGTGGTCTCCAACTTCCCCCAGCCCCGGAGTGCCCTGCAGGCTGCCAAGGACCAGTTCAATGAGTATGTGCGCTGCCTGTCCCTGTCTGCGCTGGCCAGAGCCCCCAGGACTGACTGCCCTGGGCACTGCCACGGGCCCATAGATAGAGCATTGTGTCTGCCCTCCCAAAGCCCCTGGGTCTGGTGGGAAATGCCTGCCACGTCCTCCTCCACCATCCACAGCCCCAGCTCCCTGTGACAGCAGATCAGCTGTGGGCCGTCCCATGCACTGCCGTCCTCACGGGGACCCATGAAGGCTCGGCAGGCAGCCTTGCCTTCTCCCCCTAAATGTACCTGGCTCCTGTCAGCCACTGTCCTCGCTCTGCACTGCTCTCTCCAGCAGTGTGACCCGCTGGGCCCATGAGCTGAGGTGATGGAGGGTGAGCAGAGCAGGACTCGGCAAGAACTGCCGTCCCTGTCCCTCAGATGGCCGCACGTCGGGAGCCTGCCATGCCATTGTGTGGGCAGGGCTACCTCCTGTCCCAGCCACAGAGCCCCTGAGCTCGGGGGACCACCCAGAGGAGGCCAAAAATTCTGTTAATTTCAGAATAGCCACTCCTCCTCAGGGCAGTGTCGTCTCCACCCACATTCCAGGCTAGGCCTAGGCCTGGCAATGGCTGCGTCCCAGCTTCTGGCTCCATCCCTGCCCCAAGAGCAGAAAAGCAGTGGCCCTCGATCTGCTCTCCTTGCCATCAACTCAGGATCCTAGACTGACGCACAGAGGCCGGGAGGGGCTTTCCCTTTGCCACACTCCAGGAGGAGGCGGGGCTCGGGACCTCCACAAGTGGGCAAGGTCGCCGGCACCCGTGGGGCTGAGGGCTGGGAGGGGGGTGATGAGGGAGAGTGACGCTGCCATCGTCACGTGGTCAGCATAGGAAGTCCAGAGGAGCCGTTCTCTGGTGGGGGCAGATGTTCCCGGTGTGGAACTGTGCGCTCATGCTCTCCCATAGCCCCTTTAGTGGTTGGGCTGCTGCCCTGCATGCCTTGGGTGGTCATAACCGAGAACCTGACCTTTCCTGCCACCCAGACGTGCTATGCTCCGTCCCTGACCTTCTCTGTCCCCCGCAGGGGCCGGAAGGGATTCGACATTGCCCTCAACCTGCTCTTCGCCATGGCATTCTTGGCCAGCACGTTCTCCATCCTGGCGGTCAGCGAGAGGGCTGCACAGGCCAAGCACGTGCAGTTTGTGAGCGGAGTCCACGTGGCCAGTTTCTGGCTCTCTGCTCTGCTGTGGGACCTCATCTCCTTCCTCATCCCCAGTCTGCTGCTGCTGGTGAGTGCCGGAGGGTGCTGGATCTGTTCCCCTGCAGACCGCAGGGGGCTTGCCCTGGGACCCCTGGGCAGAACCAGAACCAGCTGGGCAGCCCCTTGGCCGGCAGCTCGGCCCAACTCAGGGAGGACGGCTGGAATCCCCTGGCAGCTGCCCCCTCGCCTCCTCCCTGCACCCTCAGCCTTTGCCCTCCATGCGTGGGCAGCGCCCGGAGCAGCCACCTTGGTTACAGCTCCGGGTGCAAGGGGACGAGGGGAAACTGGGACAGAGAGGGTCCTGGGGCTGAAAGCCACCGCAGGGGCCAGACATGGCCTGTGGGGCTGATGGGCATGGGCCAGCTGACCGGGAGGGGTCTGAGGACCACCAAATGCTCCTCTCACCCCTTCCCCACCCGTGAGCTGCTCTCAGCTTGGCGTGCACAGCAGCGCCTCCCTGTGCCGCTGCAGGTGGTGTTCAAGGCCTTCGACGTGCATGCCTTCACGCGGGACGGCCACGTGGCCGACACCCTGCTGCTGCTCCTGCTCTACGGCTGGGCCATCATCCCCCTCATGTACCTGATGAACTTCTTCTTCTCGGGGGCGGCCACCGCCTACACGAGGCTGACCATCTTCAACATCCTGTCAGGCATCGCCACCTTCCTGATGGTCACCATCATGCGCATCCCAGGTGGGCGCCTAGAGACCACCCGCAGCCCCCATGGCCATCCACGGAGCCACTCCGCCCAGACAGGGAGGCACCAGCCACAGCCAAGGCAGAACTCAGGCAATGGGCCCAGTTCATGCTCACCAGCCCCTCTGCCCCAGCTGGCCCTGCCCGGCTAACCATGACTGATGGGCAGGCGTCTGCGGCGTCCTTGCCCTGTGCAGAGCCGGCAGGGGCGTCCCTGGGAGGTGTCCCCTCACTCCACACAGCACGGACAAGGCCCTGTGCCCGCCCTGACCAGGCCTGTCCTGGAGGTGGGTGTGGTGTGCCCTCCAGCGCAGACTGATCTTACCTCCCCAATGCAGCTGTAAAACTGGAAGAACTTTCCAAAACCCTGGATCGCGTGTTCCTGGTGCTGCCCAACCACTGTCTGGGGATGGCAGTCAGCAGTTTCTACGAGAACTACGAGACGCGGAGGTACTGCACCTCCTCCGAGGTCGCCGCCCACTACTGCAAGAAATATAGTGAGTGTCCCAGCCCCAACCCCGGGCAGCACCCCTGCGTCCTCAGGACGTGGCCACTGCAGAGGGGCCTCCCAGGGCAGGGGCTCCTCTGCGTCTGAGTGGCCTGGGGCTGGTGCGTTCCTCTGTACCGCCTCGCCCCACCTCCCACAGCAGCCCCCTCGTGCCCACTCGCTCCCAGGCCCTGTACCTGAGCTCCTGCTCTCCCACCTGCCTCGGTGTCTGGGCATCTGTAACAAGGAACCACAGAGCAGCACTTAGCACGAGGAGTGAACCCCCCACGGCTCGGGGGGGACCCTTCCTGCTTCTCCCATCTCCTGGTGGTTCCAGGCATCCCGGGCTCCTGGCTGCGCCCGCTCACCACCACCGCCTCCATCCTCGCATGGCAGCTCCTGTCTCCTGTCTCAAATCTCCTTCTGGCTTTCTCTGATAAGGACACTTGCTGTTGGGTTTCAGGCCCACACTAATCCAGTGTCTCCCCTTAAGATCCTTACTAATCACATATTCAAAGACTCTGTTTCTAAGCAAGATCACAACCCCCCAGGTCAAGGGGGACAGAACTTGGACCTGTCCTGTGGGGTCTCCTCAGCCTCCCACACACCCCTCTGTGCTTGTAATGGTCTCTGTCCCGGCCAGGAGGCAGCCTGGGATTCACGCAGAGCCTGTGCGTCTCAGGCGGGCTGTCGCTGCCCTGGGTCTGCCACGTCGCTCATGGGACTGCATTGGATTGTTACGTGCCTGGCCCCTCTCTGAGCCGTGGTACCTCGAGAGGCAGCCGTGACCTACTGGCCTTCACATCTCCCCATGGAGGGGACACTGTTACAGGCGCCTTGAGCAGCCTGGGGAGAGGAGTGGGGGCCGGGAACCTGGGAGGGGAAGAGGGCGCCCCAGGCCTCGGGGCACAGTGACTCCCTCACCCCACAGACATCCAGTACCAGGAGAACTTCTATGCCTGGAGCGCCCCGGGGGTCGGCCGGTTCGTGGCCTCCATGGCTGCCTCAGGGTGCGCCTACCTCATCCTGCTCTTCCTCATCGAGACCAACCTGCTTCAGAGACTCAGGGGCATCCTCTGCGCCCTCCAGAGGAGGCGGACACTGGTGAGTGGCTCCGGGAGCCCCGGACACTGGCGGGATGCTCCCCACGCCTCTGCTTGGGCCCAGCACAACCTGCGGCGGCCTCCACCTCCTTCTCCACCAGGCAGCTCCTGCACCAGATAGCCTCCCACTATACGGCCTCAGCACCAGCCAGCACTTATAGCCAGGGCGGGGCACAGCCCTTGCCACTCACAAGGGCTGTCGAGTTGTGAGCCCCTGCCGAGGAGTCAGCCTGGGGGTCCAGGGCCATCCTGCTGAGCAGAGGTGGTGCCCAGGGACACCCAGTGCCCAGATGAGGGGATGTGGGGCTGAGGGGTGCTCGTGTTTATAGAAAACGTTCATTTTCTCAGGTCTCCATCCCCTCTCTCAAACAAACAAAAGCAAATGTGTTGACACTGCATTGCACATACAGCTTAGCCGAGAGGGAATTCACTTCTTTAAAATAGTCAGACTTCTCTAAAAAGGGAACTGTCTCCACGTGTTAAAATCTTTGGTCAGGCATGGTGGCTCACACCTGTAATCCCAGCACTTTAGAAAGCAGAGGTAGGTGGATCACCTGAAGCCAGGAGTTCAAGACCAGTCTGGGCAACATAGACCCTATCTCTTCTAAAAAGTTTTAAAAATTAGCCAGGCATGATGGTACACACCTGTAATCCTAGCTATTAGGGAGGCTGAGACAGGAGGCTTAAGCTTGGGAGGTCCGGGCTGCAGTGAGCTATGATTGCACCATTGCATTCCAGGCTGGGTGACCGAGCAAGACCCCATCTCTAAATTTGAAAACAAAAATCTTACTTTCAGGCCAGGCATGGTGGCTAATGCCTGTAATCCCAGCACTTTGGGAGGCCAAGGTGGACGGATCTCCAAAGGTCAGGAGTTCTAGACCAGCCTGACCAACATGGAGAAACTCTCTCTCTACTAAAAATACAAAACTAGCTGGGCGTGGTGGCACGCGCCTATAATCCCAGCTACTCGGGAGGCTGAAGCAGGAGAATCACTTGAACCTGGGAGGCAGAGTTTGCAGTGAGCTGAGATCGCGCCACTGCATTCCAGCCTGGGCAACAGAGTGAGACTCTGTCTCAAAAAAATAATAATAATAAATTAAAATTGTTTAAAAATCTTATTTTATATTCCCCAGCAGAGATTTATGATTTTTCTCCATGAGTCCCACACAGTTCTTTTTCCTCAGATAGTTTATGTCTCCTGGATGCTAGTTTAGCCCCGTAAGACCACTGTGTCTTCTAGTAAAAGGTCTGAGTCGCGCCTGTGGGGCCTGAGATTGGGACGAGAAGCCTTGAAGGCCTTAGTCCCACCAGACCTCCCACATCCACCCCCGCCCCTCCCTTCTCCACGGAAGCCGCCCTGCGGCTGGGTTCATGGATGCGGTCTTTGTCCTGGTCAATCAGACAGAATTATACACCCGGATGCCTGTGCTTCCTGAGGACCAAGATGTAGCGGACGAGAGGACCCGCATCCTGGCCCCCAGCCCAGACTCCCTGCTCCACACACCTCTGATTATCAAGGAGCTCTCCAAGGTACCCTTGCAATTTGGGGTGGAGTCCTTCCTGCCAGCTGGCTTCCTGGCTGTCCCCAGGGTCCGACCCCATCCCTGGAAGCTTGTGGCGCTGAGGCTGAGGCTGCTCCGCTTTGCGTCCAGGCCTCCGCATTCTGTGTTTTCCGTCGGGTGCCTGCAGGTATACGAGCAGCAGGTGCCCCTCCTGGCCGTGGACAGGATCTCCCTCGCGGTGCAGAAAGGGGAGTGCTTCGGCCTGCTGGGCTTCAATGGAGCTGGGAAGACCACGACTTTCAAAATGCTGACCGGGGAGGAGAGCCTCACTTCTGGGGATGCCTTTGTCGGGGGTCACAGGATCAGCTCTGATGTCGGAAAGGTGGGTGCAGCCAGGGAGGCCCCGAAGGGGTGAGACAGGCATGGCTGGAGGGGGCACCCTGGAGGCAGGGACAGAGGGACGCTGTCCCCAAACAGCTGCTCCATCTGTGGCTTGAAATGGGCCCAGCACATGCCTCTGGACAGCGAGACAAGGTAATGAGCTAAAGCTAAGCTTCGCCAGAACTAGCAGGCGATGGGAGGGGAGAGAGATGGGAGCCAACATCCGTGAGCCCAGAGAGGTGCATTCAGCACTGACAGCCACCTCTGTGCAGAGGCCATTCTGTGTCAGGCAGCTCAGGTGTGGGGTTAGAGGCCTTGCTGAGTGAAGGGACGGAAGGCCCTGGGCCCGCCCAGTTTTCCCATGTTGAGCTGAGCCCCACCAGCTCCCTGGCAGAAGGACCAGAGGCAGCCCTCCTGCACCTCTGCCCGGGGCCTGCATGGGAATTCGAGTGTGCCAAGCAGAGCAGGGGAAATGGTAGGCAGGTCCTGGGCCGGAGAAGTGGCCGCGGAGTCCTCTCCTGAGCTCACGCCAGGGGTGCCTGGACAGCAGAGGCCCTGGGCCAGAGCACATGCAGGCCCTCTCGGGAGGAAAGCCTCATCCTAGGCTGCAGACTCCCCCATAGAGTGTTCCAGGGCTTACAGGCAATGCACAGCAAACAAACAGGAGACGGTACCATGGCTGGAAGCAACAGACACAGGCCCCATGGGGGGACAAGCACATAGGCGTTAGATCTGCATCATCAGGCCAGATTATAAAAGATTATAAACTCACTGTGTCTACAGAAATAAATGATGCAATTGAAAATCTATGCAGGGGAGAGAAAACCGTATGTGATCTAGCAATGGAGGAGAGGGTGAGAAGTCCCCAGTACATGTAATCTGAGTTCCAGGAGGAAAAGAGAGAGAGAGTGGCAGGGGGTAGCAGCCAAAAAGGTATTGGCTACGACTTTCCCCAAACTGATTAAAAACAGATTCTGGGCTGGGAGCGTGGCTCACCCCTATAATCCCAGCTTTGGAAGGCCAAGGCAGGCAAATCACTTGAGGTCTAGAGTTCGACACCAGCCTGGCCAACATGGCAAAATGCTGTCTCTACCAAAGAAAAATACAAAAATTAGCAGGGCATGGTGGCAGGTGCCTATAATCCTAGCTACTCGGGAGCCTGAGGCATGAGAATCACTTGAGCCTGGGAGGCGGAGGTTGTAGTAAGCCGAGATCATGCCACTGCACTCTAGCAGTGTAAGGGAGACAGAGTAAGACTCTGTCTCAAAAAAAAAAAAAAAAAAAGATTTTGGAAGCTTGAGAACCCCAAAGAAGGAAGGTAAAGAAAAAGAAATCCAGTCTCTGGAATCCACAGAACCCAGGCACTCTTGCCCCTGACCAGCTGCCAAAGGTAGCTAAGCAGATAGCAGCAGGCACGTCTTAATTCAGCTGGACATGGTCACTTGTGCAGAAAACAGCTGCTGCACCATCTGACCAAGCAATACTCACCCCAAAGGTGGTGCCCACAAATCTTTCTTCTTAGAGGGAGAAGAAAGAGTCCTAGCACATTAGATGTCCCAGGTGTGAATGAGTGGATAGCCAGCTCTGAGTCTGCTTCTATGTAAAGGCCATTCTTGCACCACCTAACCCCATGGCTGCCTGTCCTGGACCAGGCTCTGAGAGCAGCTCTGGAAGCCTCCCTGCACCAGGCACATCCTTCCTGTGTCCAATCCAAGAGCTTCCCCTGTGGGCAGCCACCACGGCCTGTGCATAGCTCCAGCGCCCCCGTGTACACACACTGGCAGGAACCACAGACAGGCGCAGGGGTGGGCACCTCAAGGGTAGTCCCCGTGGTCCTCTGGAGGTAGGAGGCTTCCCTCCAACCCACCTCCCTCCCTGGCTATGCTCTGACCCCAGGTGCGGCAGCGGATCGGCTACTGCCCGCAGTTTGACGCCTTGCTGGACCACATGACAGGCCGGGAGATGCTGGTCATGTACGCTCGGCTCCGGGGCATCCCTGAGCGCCACATCGGGGCCTGCGTGGAGAACACTCTGCGGGGCCTGCTGCTGGAGCCACACGCCAACAAGCTGGTCAGGACGTACAGGTGCACCTCCCGAGCCCTGGCCCTTCCCAGAGTGGAGTCAGAATCAGGGTCCCCACAGCATAGGGCTGGGAGTGATCGCTCAGGTCAGCAGGCAGAGCTCCCGCTTGTGGCTCCAGGATGGAGCTGGGATTTGGTGGTGTGACCCACGTAGCTTCAGGTAGGAGAGGGACTGCCCTGACAGTGCCTGCCACCTAGGGACAAAGCCAGCAGCGAGAGATGTCAGGGCCCCTGGCAGGTCCCCCTTAGGTGCAGGCAGATGTGTTCCCATGTGAGTGCATGCACCGGGCCCCTGGGAATAGCCTTCTCTGGGGCCTCCAGCTCTATGCGGTGGGCTCTCCAGGTGCACACACAGCTCCTTCCTCTTCACCAGGGCTGTTCTGCAATTGCTGGGTGTGGGCCTCTGCTGGGACACGGGCCTCCACTGGGAGCCAATGCTAACTCTCAGCCTTATTCCCCCACCTGGCACCCTCCTGCCTCTAGTGGTGGTAACAAGCGGAAGCTGAGCACCGGCATCGCCCTGATCGGAGAGCCTGCTGTCATCTTCCTGGACGAGCCGTCCACTGGCATGGACCCCGTGGCCCGGCGCCTGCTTTGGGACACCGTGGCACGAGCCCGAGAGTCCGGCAAGGCCATCGTCATCACCTCCCACAGGTAGAGTCACTGGAAGTTTCAGCACCGGGTGGGCCATGGAGGAGCCAGGTGGCCAGGAGACCCGTCAGCATCTGGTGCAGAGTCTGCACGTGAGCCACACTCTGAGCATGGGTATCAGGAACAGCCTGATCGGAGGGCCAATGCCTTCCTGTCTGTCTGCACAAGCCTTTGGCACCCCAAGCCCTATCTGAGGTCCCGCCCTCTCCCCAGCATGGAGGAGTGTGAGGCCCTGTGCACCCGGCTGGCCATCATGGTGCAGGGGCAGTTCAAGTGCCTGGGCAGCCCCCAGCACCTCAAGAGCAAGTTCGGCAGTGGCTACTCCCTGCGGGCCAAGGTGCAGAGCGAAGGGCAGCAGGAGGCGCTGGAGGAGTTCAAGGCCTTCGTGGACCTGACCTTTCCAGGTGTGTGCCGGCCCCGGCAGCCCCCACTGGGTGGGCCCTGGGCCCCTACCTAGGCCTCTCCCATCTGCTGTGTGGAGCGTCTGTGCCTTGCCCCGCCAAGTCCCATCTCCCCAATCCCTGGGACAAGGACTCCAATGCTGAGCACTCAAGCACCCTCCCCAATCCTCCAGCCTGGCCCTCACAGCAACGCCGTCTCTCCTTTGTGCAGGCAGCGTCCTGGAAGACGAGCACCAAGGCATGGTCCATTACCACCTGCCGGGCCGCGACCTCAGCTGGGCGAAGGTGAGGCAGTCCCTGGGGCCCCGCTGGGTACTCATGGGGCAGGGGGAGGTCCCTCCAGGGGTCTCTCCCTCTGTGGTGACTGCAGGCTCTTTCCACAGAGGAGTCACTTTCTATTTCTCCCCTAACACTCAGCCTAATACGTGCTGGTTTGGGGGTTTTATATCCAAAATTATCAGTGGTAAAAGGAATTCAGTGTAAAACAGGAAAGGGGTCAGGGATGGTGGCTCACACCATAATCCCAGCACTTTGGGAGGCTGAGGAGGGAGGACTGCTTAAGCCTGGGAGTTCTAGACCAGCCTGGGCAACGTAGACCCCATCTCTACAAAAAATTTAAAAATTAGCCAGGTATCATGGTGCATACCTGTAGTCCCAGCCACTTGGGAGGCTGAGGTGGGAGGATCGCTTGAGCCTGGGAGTTTGAGACTGCAGTGAGCTATGATTATGCCACTGCACTCCAGCCTGGGCTACAGAGCAAGACTCTCTCTAAAAAAATATGGGGGAAAAAAAGAACTGGCTCAGAAAGGGAACATCACTGGCTCAAGGTTGTAATCTGAGCTGGGAACAGCGCAAGGAGGCGGCTGGGCCCCGTCCCCGCTGGCTCCTGCTTAACCAGCGTCCTCTACCTGGGAGCACGTTGCCATCGCAAGGCTGACCTCTCTGGGGCTCTGGGCAGGGGTAGGATTGTGGGGGCCTCATCAGCCCCTATTGCCAGAGGACTCCCAGGTCCCACAGAGGAGCCCTGTTGTCTCCTACCAGTGACTTTTCTGCTTCCCAAAGGTTTTCGGTATTCTGGAGAAAGCCAAGGAAAAGTACGGCGTGGACGACTACTCTGTGAGCCAGATCTCGCTGGAACAGGTCTTCCTGAGCTTCGCCCACCTGCAGCCGCCCACCGCAGAGGAGGGGCGATGAGGGGTGCGGCTGTCTCGCCACCAGGCAGGGACGGGACGGGCAAGCAGGGCCCAGCTTACATCCTCTCTCTCCAAGTTTATCTCATCCTTTATTTTTAATCACTTTTTTCTACGATGGATATGAAAAATTCAAGGCAGTATGCACAGAACGGACGAGTGCAGCCCAGCCCTCATGCCCAGGATCAGCATGCGCGTCTCCACGTCTGCACACTCTGGAGTTCACTTTCCCAGAGCTGGAGCAGGCTGGGCAGTCTGCGGGCAAGCTCCAGGGTCTCTGAGTGGAGAGCTAACCCAGGAAGGGCTGCAGCTGAGCTGGGGGGTTGAATTTCTCCAGGCACTTCCTGGAGAGAGGACCCAGTGACTTGTCCACATTTACACATGACACTAATCTCCCCTGGGGAGGAAGCGGGAAGCCAGCCAGGTTGAACTGTAGCGAGGCCCCCAGGCCGGCAGGAATGGACCATGCAGATCACTGTCGGTGGAGGGAAGCTGCTGACTGTGATTAAGTGCTGGGGTCTTAGCGTCCAGCGCAGCCCGGGGGCCTCCTGGAGGCTCTGCTCCTTAGGGCATGGTAGCCACCACGAAGCCGGGCACCGTCCCACAGCATTTCCTAGAAGCAGCCGGCACAGGAGGGAAAGTGGCCAGGCTCAAAGCAGTCTCTGTTCCCAGCACTACACCCTCAGGAAGTCGCCCGCCCCAGGACACGCAGGGACCACCCTAAGGGCTGGGTGGCTGTCTCGAGGACACACTGAATACGTTGTGACCATCCAGAAAATAAATGCTGAGGGGACACAGTCACAGTCTGTGGCACAGGCGCAAGGGGTCACAGGGCTCAATCGCTCGCCCACAATCTAGACATGAGGCTCTCCTTTCACATTTCAATCACACAAACACGGGACGTTGCTTTTCCCAGAAGGGAGCACACGCAGAGAATACACTGAGGTGAAGGAACAGGCCCATAACACAAAGGAAAAAGCCGGTCAGATAAACGCCCAGTGACGGGCTTTTAGTCTAAAGACAAGAGAAGAGCAGGTGGGGCTGTGTGGGAAGCACAGGTCTGGTGAGAGAGAAGCTGCTGGCATCAGGGTCACCCGTGGGCATTTGCCATTTCCCAGAAATAACTCTTCATCAGCTCCCTTTTTAGTTATTTATGGAGTCTTGCTTTGTTGCCCAGGCTGGAGTGCAGTGGCGCAATCTTGGCTCACTGCAACTTCTGCCTCCCAGGTTCAAGTGATTCTCCTGCCTCTGCCTCCCGAGTAGCTGGTACAACAGGCAGCCGCCACCACACCTAGCTAATTTTTGTATTTTTAGTAGAGACGGGGTTTCACCATCTTGGCCAGCCTGGTCTCGAACTCCTGACCTGAAGTGATCCACCCACCTCAGACTCCCAAAGTACTGGGATTACAGCCATAAGCCACCATGCCTGGCCCCTTTTTATGCACTGTTTTGTTTTTTGCAGACAGTGTCTTGCTCTGCTGCCCATTGTGGAGTGCAGTGGTGTTATCACAGCTCACTGCAGCCTCAAACACCTGGACTCGTGCAATCCTCCCACCCCAGCCTCCGGAGTGGCTGGGACTAAGGGCATGCGCCACCATGCATGGCTAAATTTTTTTATTTGTAGTATAGACGAGGTCTCATGTTGGCCAGGCTGCTGCCAAACCCCTGACCTCAAGTGATCCACCCACCTCGGCCTCCCAAAGTGCTGGGATCACAGGCGTGAGCCACCACGCCCGGCGAATGCACTATTATTTCTTATGGTTTTCTAAACCCGATTTGAACTTCTGCATTTTACATTCCCTTAAAATTCAGAGTTTTAGAAAAGACTTGTTTTCATCACTTTGGCTCATTTGGGACAATTTCAAGTCTGTGTTTTTATCAGTCTCTGGAAATTTATGAAAGCTGCAAATCATCTCCAGTAGCTCTTTTATTCCCTTATAAACTTCTGCCATCTAGTTCCATGTTATAAAAAATATAACGTGTTTGGGCAGTGTTTAGGCCACCGCCACCCATGTGTAGGGGTGGCGGTGGCCTAAACACTGCCCATGAGAAAAGGTCTGAAGGGGGCCCTTCTGGCCCCACAGCCTGTCCACAGGGGCTGTGGCCTCTAGGTCGGGCCTGGGGCTAGCAAGAGGGAAAGGTCAGTGCATGAGGCCACCCAGCTCCATGTCCATGCCCACGGCCCTTCTGCAGGGCGTCCTCAGACTTGTTTTCAAGCCCATGTGTTAGAGATTTAGGAATGTGTCATTTTTCTCCTGTGACACCCTACAAGGGGGTTGGGGAGAGCGTATAGGACTGAGGGCACAGCCCGCATGAGGCACACATGTGTGAGGCCAGCGTACATAGACAGGACATGCACAGGAGACACCATCCTTCCTGGCAGCATGCTGCCAGCACCAGCAGGGGTCTTTAAGTAAGGACTGGCACAAGTAGAATGCCTTCTTAGGAAAGGCTCAGCTCAGGAGGCTGCTGCATGGGGACCGGGAGGGGCAGGTACATTCAGGGCATCTGTGGCAGGGGCCCAAGGCTGCACCCAAGCCTGGAGCTTGGATGACCCCAGGAGCAGCAGGAAGGGCCCATCTGGCATCCCAGGGACATCCTCAAGGCCTCTGGAAACTCAGTGCTGGAGCTGGGTCACCAGGGGCGCCCTAAGGAGCCTGGGACTGAAGCCTCAGGACCTCGCCCTGGCTGATTTTTGTCTGAGCTGTGGCAGCTCCCAGCCCATGGGAGGGCAGGGGAAAAGAGCCATGGGCCAGGGATAGGAGTGACCAGCCCATCCACGCTCCACCCTAGACCACGGAGGGGGGCCACACATTCTCTACGGACACTGTCCCCAAACAACTGTGGCATCTGACAGAGCCGACTCCTGCCCTGGTCCCAGTTCACCTTAGACCTGGGAAACGACGTTTTGACTTCACTGCTCTGCGTGGCCTGGTGCAGGGCTCCCGTGAGCAGACGGCCCATGGGCCACGAGCCAGGTATGTGGAAGAGCCTGCGCCTTCTGTCCTCCAGGCCGGCCCAGTCCAACAGCATGGCTCAACTGAAACCACACCCAGAACTCGGAGAGGGGAAGACCTCGCAGTGGGGCAGGCCAAGGCCAAGCCCCTCCACTGCCATCACAGGTTTACAGCGGAGCAGAGGGGCAGGCTGGATACAGGCAGCCCAGGCCACAGGTCAGGGGACCCACACCAGGCCACAGGAACAGGCTTGCTGAGGGTATCAGAAAACCCCAGGTCACAGTGGTTTGAAAAAGAAGTTTATTTCTCAGCCATGTAGGCAGGAGGAGGCAGTCCAGGGCTCGGTCACCTGAGGTCTCAGGGAGGCAGGCTCCATCTGCTGCCCCGTCATCCTGGTTCACACCTCCCTCCTCATGGTCACCTCTGTGTTCAAGGAAGTGCTTGGCCGGGCATGGTGGCTCACGCCTGTAATCCCAGCACTTTGGGAGGCCGAGGCAGGCAGATCATGAAGTCAAAAGATCGAGACCATCCTGGCTAACACGGTGAAACCCCGTCTCTACTAAAAATACAAAAAAAATTAGCCGGACATGGTGGCGGGCACCTGTAGTCCCAGCTACTCAGGAGGCTGAGGCAGGAGAATGGTGTGAACCTGGGAGGCGGAGCTTGCAGTGAGCCGAGATCACGCCACTGCACTCCAGTCTGGGCGACAGAGCGAGACTCTGTCTGAAAAAAAAAAAAAAAAAAGGAAGTGCTCAAGTTCAGGCTGGGGTAGGGTGTGTGCAGTGGCCTCCGTGAAGCATGTGTCACCCCCAGGCAGCTCCCTGCTGCACCTGGACCCACCTGTGCCCTTGGCTCACTCCATCTTGCTGGGTTTCCCATCTCTGTCTTGCTGGCTGCTTTCAGAGACCAGGCCCAGAGTCCCCAGGACTCAGGTGACCTTGGCTACCCCGGAATCCTGGACTAAAGATCTGCAATAGAAATGTGTCCAGCAGGGAACCTAATGTGTCCAGCAGGGAACCATCCTGTTTGCTTTGCTTTTCTGAGTTCCTACGACCAACCGGCCAGGGCGCACTGTGGGGCACAGGGATGCAGGCCTTGGAGTATGGCCACTTCTGCCTGGGGGTGTCCGGGGGGTTTCCTGAGTGAGGTGGGGTCTCACCAGCTCCAGGAGACACCACTGCCATGCACAAGGTAGGGGTGGGGGTGGAGGATCACCTCCGTGAGGACCCAGACCCCACCCACTGTGGCTGTGGTGGAGACTGCAGGTCTGTCTCAAGACCCCAGGCCTGACACCATGGTGGAGCTCCCGTCGAGCCACCTGTCTGCAGGGGGCTCTGGCCATTAGTGCAGCCAGGCAGAGTCTGGACAGCACAGGCAGCACCAGCCTCCATGCAGACCAGTCTGTGTGGGAGTGGGGGTCTCAGAGGGCCCAGCCAGCCTATGCCATGAGCATGGTGCTGGCCCAGAGGAGAGCTGAACAGCAGCTGGGTTCAGCAGAGGGTTGCAGAACACCAGGTTCTGCAAGAGCAGAACCTGGAGGTGACGGAGAGGGGATTCCACCAGGCCAGCCTGGGGCTTGAACCCCAGCCAGGGCAGCTGCTGTCTGCTGCCCCACCAGGTAACGCACCAACCCAGCTGCTGTTCAGCTCCCCTCTGGGCCAGCACCATGCTCATGGCATAGGCTGGCTGGGCCCTCTGAGACCCCCACTCCCACACAGACTGGTCTGCATGGAGGCTGGTGCTGCCTGTGCTGTCCAGACTCTGCCTGGCTGCACTAATGGCCAGAGCCCCCTGCAGACAGGTGGCTCGACGGGAGCTCCTCCATGCGGGAGATGGCCCAGCACTGCAGTCACTTAGGCTGCTCACCCCTCCCTGAACTGAGATGTCCCTCCCTCCAGATGCCTCCCCCGAACCCCAGCATGCTGGGCATGCTCTGGCCATCCCACACAGGGGGATCAGGGTGGGAGGGCTGGAGGCTGCCTGTAAGGGGCAAGGCTTCCTCCAGGAGGTAGGATGGGGTGGGGCAGGCGGGGTCCCCTCCTCACCTGATGGGCCCTCGAAGCCAGGCTGTAGGCAGGCAGGAGGGGGCTGAAGCAGTGGGGTCAGGCCCGGGGAGCGGGGGCCCTGCCTTCCTTCCTCAACACACGGGGCTGCCCAGGCCCCGCTCCTGGGGCCGGGCCCACACCCCACAGACACTGGTGTCGGAAGTTCGGCTTGAAGGAGCTCCACATGGACCAGCCGCAGCTGCCCCTGGGTCCGCCTGGCCCAGGCAATACCACAGAATCACCAAGGCTCATCTAGCCATGGGCCCAGCCCCAAGGCCCTGAGAGGCATCCCAGGTGCCTCAGTCACAGTCCCAGGCAGCTCAGGTCCCAAGCGGCTCACAGTCACCATCCTTGACTTCATGGTAGCAGAAATGGAGTGCTTTGAGCTTGTGATGAGCATAGGCTCCCAACCCTGGGAGGGTCCAGATGTGCCCACTGGAGAGGCCCCAGGCCCTGATGATACCCACTCCTCAGACATGCAAACCTGGAGCCAGGGAGGCCTCAATGAACTGCATACTCTCCCAACAGACTAAGCTCACCCCACACCAGCGCAAGGCCCTTTCAGACCCAGCCTGGCCACCCCAATGGACCTGGCCAGCACCTCCCCCAGCCCCACCCTCGCCAGACAGGCGCCAGGCTGTGGTGACCCGCCTCTCAGCAGCTCCTCCTCTGATGCCTCCCTGGGGTCGAGTCGTTACCCCCTCGTCCACCCGACTGGGCTGCGCATGGCCTCAGAGCAGAGCCAGGTTTTAGTAGTGGGTAAAAGGGCTCCCTTGCTGTGCTTTACCAGAGAATGCAACACCCCCAAAGCTCCTTCGTGACGCACTGTGACCTGCAGCACCACCAAGCCCATCCCCAACCCTGTGTCCCAGGCCACCAGCCTCTGAGGGCAGGCACTGCAGGAGCCACCGGGCCACAGAGGATGGAGGCAGGGAGGACATCCTGCCTTCATGAGGACATGCTCTCAAAGACAGAGCCGCCCCAAACTGTCAGCAGGTGACCGTCAGCTCTGGGAAGGCAAGGGGAGGAGCTCAGGGCCGTGGCCAGAGCCCACGAGAAGCCCATGCCCAGCACTGCAGGGCTCTGGCCACTGCCTAATGCCCTCCACAAAGCCCTGCCTGCCCCTCTAGCAAACCAGGGCCCCTGAGGCTCCAGAAACCCCAGCTCCACTGCCCTCAGCCTCCATGGCTTTAGCAGCCTGGCTCTGGGGCTGAGCTCCTGGAAGGGCAGGGTGCGGGTAGGCTCCTGAGTTTTATTTTCTCACATTTCTTCCAGACATGCTTCTGCTGATCCTCAAAATGGCAAAAGCCAGGATGCTCAATTCTCAAAGCTCGACAGCTGATGGCACATTTGATAACAAAAATCATAATATTTAGAAACAAATTTGATTAAATTCGTAAGTGCCTGAATAAATCATACTCGTAGATTTAATATAAAATGTGTGAAAGCTTATTTGCAGGCCAAATGACATTACTGCAGAGCATTAAAAACCAGCAGGGGGAGGGCTGTCGGCCGAGCTGGTGCTGCGTCATGCCCACCCACATCATGTGGGGTCACCAGGCTGCCCCTGCCCACCAAGTGTCAGTGGGGCCCTGGGCACGGTCTCTAGGTTTGAGGCCCTTTAGCACCTCTGACCACTGGACTCCAATGCCACCTCAGAGAATTCCGCCTGTGCCTGCCTGGACCACCGAGGCTGCCCCCTCCCCTAGCGCCGACTCTGGGGCCTCTTCAGCAGGGGGGCGGCCCCTCTGTTCCACTTAACCTTCCATGCCTGGGCACAGCAGGTGTGACAGTAATGCAGACAATCTAACTCACTTTACATGTCATCAAACTCAAATCCAACGGGGGTACCCAAACCAGACTGATGGGCCTGCCAGCCTCCACCCACAGGAACACACTGGTGACTTACTGCAGCAGACTCGGGAGGTAGCTCCTCCTCCTAGCTGCCTTTGTCCCTAACTCCTTGGACATCCCTTAGCCCAGGGTGAAGGGTCAAGGACACACCTGACGCCCTCAGACAGGGCCAGAGGGAGTGGGTCTGGGCAGGAAGTCACCAAGAGCTGGCTTCCCACACAGGGAAGAGGGCAGTGATTGCAGACCACATCCCCACTATCTATCCATCCATTCACCCACCCACCCACTCCGGGTCACCAAGTTGCACCCTGTCCTTTGACATCTAAAGTCTCCAAGTCATGCTGGTTCTCTCCTCCCAAAGATCGGCTTGAATCTGTTCCCTTCTCCCTTCCTTGCTGCCACGAAGCTGTTCAGACAAAGTCTGAAGCTCAGCGCACCATCAATCCCTCCACAAATAACCACAGGGCAACGACTGCCTGACAGGCACAGCAGAGAACAAAACCCGCCCTCGGCCGGGGGCGGTGGCTCACGCCTGTAA
Organism: Pongo pygmaeus; assembly: GCF_028885625.2. Lineage (NCBI taxonomy): Eukaryota > Metazoa > Chordata > Mammalia > Primates > Hominidae > Pongo > Pongo pygmaeus. The sequence goes on along the minus strand of NC_072391.2, from coordinate 2,403,553 downwards.
TCCCAGCACTTTGGGACGCCTGGAGCGAGCACTTTGGGAGGCCAAGGCGAACCTAGGAGAGGATCACGAGGTCAGGAGTTCGCGACCAGTCTGGCCAACATAGTGAAACCCCGTCTCTACCATAAAAATACAAAAAAGTTAGCAGGGTGTAGTAGTGTGCGCCTGTAATCCCAGCTACTCGAAAGGCTGAGGCAGGAGAATCGCCTGAACCCGGGAGGCGTAGGTTGCAGTGAGCCCAGATCGCGCCGCTGCACTCCAGCCTGGGCAACAGTGCGAGACTCTGTCAAAAAAAAAAAAAAAAAAAAAAAAAAATCCGCCCTGTCAGTGTGGGGCGTTGACGCGGAGCCTCCTGCTTGGACCCCTACAGCGTCACCCCCCTCCTCTGTCCCTGCCAGAGGCGCCACCTTTGGACTCTCCCAGGGTCGGACCCTGGTCGACAGTGCTCCCTGCCCGGACCCTGCACCGGCCGATGGATGAAGCCTCGGCGCTGCGCCGTTCACACGCTCCGTGCCGCTGCCGCAAAGCTCGCGCGGGCCTGCGAGGCGGTACCCGGGCCTCCCTTCTCTGCTTCCAGCGAACCTCGGCGCCTGCTGTTCCCCCGCTGGTCGCGCCCTTCTATTCGGGTCTCAGCGGCAGTGTCACCTCCCCGGAGAGGCCCGCCGTTGCACCCCATCTCCCATTCTCAAGCTCGTTGCTCTTCCTGCCCGCACAGCCCGCCTGCCGCGCCCACCCGGTGGAGGTCCGCCTGCCCGGAGGCCGCGTCCACGGGAGCACCCCAAACGCCACCAGTGGATTTTCACCGCACGAACGCACGCCCTGCCCCAGCCCGTCTCTCCGAGCTACTTCCGCCCTGCGGGCCCCCACGCCCCGCCACGCAAGGCCGCAGAGCCTGCGAACCCCTCCTCTGCGACCACCCCGCCGCCCTCAGCATAGCCCGGCCCAGAGCCCCGCCTCCACCGCCGGCGTCAGGGGCCGGAGTCCGCCCGGGCGGGCCCAGTGCGCCCCCGCAAGGAAATGGGCAGGGCAGGGCGCGTTAACACCCTCCGCGCCGAAGGACGAGCCTCGGTCATCGCGCGGCCCTCCCAGGCTCAGCAGACTACCCATGTGCCCGCTCCAGCAAGCGTGCAACCAGCCCGGTCAGTCCCAGGGACTTTACAGGCTAGAAGACACCTCGAACGTCCCAACGCGACTCCCACAAACTGCCTTGACTCTTTAATGCTTCCCCGCTGGCGCCCATTGGGCCAGGCGTTTACGTCATCGCTGCGCGCCGGGCAGCGGCGACTTCCCGCTCCTTGACTCTGACGTCAGAGCGGCGCCGGCCTCGGCGGCTGAGGAAAGCAGGAGGTGGTGGCGGCGGGAAGATGTAAGTTGGGGCGGAATCCGACCGCATCCGTGTTTCGGGGGCTGCCCGTCAGGCCCGGCAGGACGCATCGTGAAGCCGGTCCACTCCTCAGCCCCGCAGTGCGGCGGTGGCCTGGCAGCGCGGTGCGGGCTCCGAGAAGAAAGAGTGTGGCCCGGGGCGGGCGGAGTGGGAGGTGTCGAGGCCGTGGCCCGGAAGTGGTCGGGGCCGCTGCGGACGGAAGGGCGCCTCTGCTTCGTCCGCTCGGCGGTGGCCCAGCCAGGCCCGCGGGACTCAGACCAGTGGGGAGCGCGGACTCCGCCCTTGGGGCCCTCCCGCCGGGCCGGAGACCCAAGCCCCCAACGCCAGGCCCTGCCCTGGAAGCGCTCGCGGCCCGGCGCCTGGACGGGGGAGTTGTGAGTGAACGCGGACGGAGAGCGGCGAGGTCGGCGTGTCGGGCCGGTGTCGGCGGGCGCGGAGTTTCTTTGTGGGATGCGGTGGAAGGTCGGCCGATCCCCACTTCGGAGTCATTAATTCAAACGTGTACTCCGCGAACGTTTCCCGGAGTCCTGTGTGCAATTATCGGCGCTAGGCCGTGGGGATACGGCCCACTATGGACCGAGCACGGTGGCCGAGCTCAGTTTGATGGGTTACCCCAGAGGGGGGGATACGGGAAGGTTAAGGTTGTTGGAGGAAAAACGTGGAGTAGGCTTTTTGTCTTGATTCCGCATGAACTGTGCCTGAAATGTACTTTTAAATGGGGAAGGTGCTCTGAAGATTTGTGCCGAAACGCCCTCGTCGAGATTTAACTAATTGTTCTCTCCTCTCTCTGGCTGTTGGACGCACACCTTTCCGGAGGATGGGGGAGGTAACCGAGGTCCTGAGCCGGTACCTGAACTTGGGTGAACAGAGAACCTCAACTTTTGCTTTCTAGCACTCGACCGCACCCAGCAAGGCGTCCGCTTACTGAGTGGTTCTTAGTGTTTGGAGTGCTTAAGAATAACTGGTGGTGGTTGATTTCACAAAGTACATTCGGGCAGATCTTTAGTTCTGGGGTGGTGGGGCTGGAATCTGCGGGTGTGACCTCCACTCTAGGTCTGTGCTGTCCAGCAAAGTAGCCATTGGCCACATGTGGCTACTAAGCATGTGAAATACAGCTAATCAAAACTGAAATGTTAAAACACATACCAGTTTTAGAAGACTATGAAAAAAGTAAACCTTTATTAGATTTTTATGTTGATTATATGTTAGAAAGATAATATTTTGGATGTGTCAAATGTTAAAAATTAATTTCACCCATTTTTGTGACGTGGCTACTAAGGAATTTCAGGTGATGCTTGTGGCTCCTCACACTGTTTCTACTGGACAGTGCTGCTGCGGGTGATCCTAAGGCGGGTGGGTGCAGGAACCCTGCTGAGAGTTCAGAAATTACGTGTAACTTTGGAGACAAGTGTCTGTGGGGGAAGGAGCCTCCGAATGTGGAGATACAACTCTTGTTCCTAACATTTATCGAGTCTTTAATTAATGCCCTGGGTAACTATAAGGTTGGAACTGTAATTGTCACCATATTGATGATGAGAAACTTGAGAAAGGATAATAACTTGTCTAAAATTACACAGTAAAACCTCAAGTCAAACCCAGGCCCTCTGGCTCCAGACTCTAAATTATACTCCGAATGATACTCACTGATTGTCCGAGGACACCAACAGTGCTGAGGCACTATCTCTGGGTGTCTGCAGAACCTTACTGTTCTAAAGCAAAACATTTTACCCCTGGACAAGAGCAGCAAAGGTGGTGTTCGGCCCTCCTTGGCTCTCATTTGACTGTTCAAAGCCAGGTGCTTTTCTTTCTTGGGTCAGAACATGTTTTCACCAGCATTTTGAAGCACCCCTGGCATGCACTGCACAGGGAAACCAGGACCACATTGGTGTGCTGTGTCCTTACCAACTGGCTCTTGGAGAAGGTGAGACAGAAGTAGCTGAGACTCAATTCCTGAGAGCTTCACTTAACAACTCCTGCAGCTTGTGCAGAGCCTTACTGGAAATACTGAAGGCAGAGGTCCCTGGAAAATAGGGCCCATAACTAATTAGTAATTTGTTTTTGAGTAATTTGTTACCGTTATTTGAGCACATTCTGCAGTCCAGGCATTTGGCTAAACTCTTACATGGTAGGCAGTTTCTCACGCAATTTCAATGCCTACTTTTTTTCTCCATCTTATTTTTGAAAAATGTTAAAAAACACAGGAAGGTCGAATTATGCAGTTAATACTCACATAAAGACCACTTAACGGCCAGGTCTAGTGGCTCATGCCTGTACTTTGGGAGGCCGAGGTTGGCGGATCACGAGGTCAGAAGTTGGAGACCAGCCTGGTCAATATGGTGAAACCCTGTCTCTACTGAAAATACAAAAATTAGGTAGGCGTGGTGGCATGCACCTGTAGTCTCAGCTACTCAGGAGGCTGACGCAGAAGAAACGCTTGAACCCAGGAGGCGGAGGTTGCAGTGAGCCAAGATCGCGCCACTGCACTCCAGCCTGGGTGACAGAGCAAGACTCCATCTCAAAAAAAAAAAAAAAAAAATCAGAGGTTAAGAGTCTATAAGTTACGTTTCTGCTCTATTTGCTGTATGGTGTATCTAGCCACCCATCAATCTTATTTTTTCTTTAAAAGTAAATTGCAGACTTGCATGCGTCTTCCCCTGCACTCAATATGCATATTATTAAAGTACAGTGCAATAACTGCTTTTTAAAATGATTCTTCTACTGCTTTTTAGATGTTCATATGGTACATTTCATCTGCTTGCTTTTGGGTATTAAGTGTTTTGATGCTGGTACCAGTCACTTTTGAAATGATTTTTGCTTCCAGTCACATCCAGTGTATCCTAAGGGGAAATTGCAATAAAACAGGAGATCTAATCCTATCTGGAGACCACCCTTGAGTTAGGTTTTTCTCTGTTCTGCATGTGAATGTGGTACTGTGGCATTTTGAAAGGACCGCAGGAGCTCATCAAACTTGTGGGTGAAAACCGAATTGTTCAGCCTGTAAAATAACAGTGATGGTCTCCATCATCTCCATTTTTTTAAGGAAAAAGATAAGCTGGGGCGACAGTTGTGCCTGTGCCTCCTGTGTGGGGTAGAGACGCCTCCATGAGCACATGGGGACTGTCCCTATGTGTTCCTGACTGTGTGGACACTCATTGTTTACCGTGCTCCCTTGCTGCCTTTTTGTGTGCTCAGCTTTTGACTGCAAAGTAGACTTATTGCCTTGCCAATCCGTTCACTCTTTAAACCCTTTTATCTTGTTATTAGGCTGCTCTTTGGCGTAAATTGCAATCGATTAGGGATCGTTTCTCAGAACCAAGTTAGAAGTGAGAGTTCAGATAAGTGAGGCCGCCATTGCTGCTTTGAACACCTCAGAAGGGGAGAATGGATTTATCAGGAGTGAAAAAGAAGAGCTTGCTAGGAGTCAAAGAAAATAATAAAAAGTCCAGCACTAGGTAATCCTTCCGTAAGATTTTTCCAGTGCTACTTGGGGGTGCTTACTGCTAGGTACCCGCAGAAAGGGGAAAGTTGAGAATGTTCTGCATTCTACAGTGAGTGTTCTGGAGCCACAGACCACATTGCTCTGTGGTCACCTCGGGTCTCTGTGGCCCTGCTGATGCTGATCCCCTGTTTTGGGTTGTGCTGTTTGGGTTTGGTCAGAGGAGCACGCAGTCTCACACTCTTCCTCACCATCCAGGGCTCCTTCACCTACCAAACGCAAAGACCGCTCAGATGAGAAGTCCAAGGATCGCTCAAAAGATAAAGGGGCCACCAAGGAGTCGAGTGAGAAGGATCGCGGCAGGGACAAAACCCGAAAGAGGCGCAGCGCTTCCAGTGGTAGCAGCAGTACCAGGTGGGGCGGGCTGGCCTGGAGCCTGGAGAGGACCTGTGCCACAGCCACACCCCCACTCCCCACAGATGGCTCGGTTTTCTTGATTATTTACAAAGAAAACACATCCTCTGATTGTTAGTAGAGACCCTAATTTATGGCAGACTGGCCAGGTGCAGTGGTGGCTCATGCCTGTAATCCCAGCACTTTGGGAGGCCGAGGCAGGAGGATTGCTTGAGGCCTGGAGTTCAAGACCAGCATGGGCAACAAAACAAGAGCTCGTCTCTACAAAAAAAAAAAAAAAAAAAGGAGTAATTTGTAAAATTAGCTGAGCATGGTGGCATGCATCTGTAGTCCCAGCTACTTGGGAGGGCTGAGGCAAGAGGATGGCTTGAGCCCAGGAGTTTGAGGAAAATAAACAAAACTAGCCGGGTGTGGTGGTACACGCCTGTATTCCCAGCTACTCGGGAGGCTGAGTCAGGAGGATGGCTTGATTCCAGGGGGTTGAAGCTGCAGTGTGCGGAGATCATGCCACTGCGCTCCAGCTTGGGTGGCAGACCCTGTCTCAAAAGAAAAAATCAACCTAGCCTGGGTCAGCATCAGCCAGCAGCTGCCTTCCCAGCCTGAGTTGGCAGTTCTGACTTTTGCCAGAGTCCTTTGCCTCCCAGCAGGAAAGGCTTCTGTATGGGTAGAAGGCAGCCCGTCACCTCTGTCCTGTCCCACACACAATGTAACACCTAGGGCTCTGACTTGCTGGGGGATTGGGGGATGATGTTTTCCCCACTGGGGAAAGCAGTGAGGCCTGGAGGCACCCGAACAGCAGCTTTCTCCTGGGGGGAGCGCAACAGAATTGGAGGAGGCGTCTGTACTGTGAGACTTGGTGTGTGGTGGTTGTAACCCCTCATCTTGCCCTCAGGTCTCGGTCCAGCTCGACTTCCAGCTCAGGCTCCAGCACCAGCACTGGCTCAAGCAGTGGCTCCAGCTCTTCCTCAGCGTCCAGCCGCTCAGGAAGCTCCAGCACCTCCCGCAGCTCCAGCTCTAGCAGCTCTTCTGGCTCTCCAAGTCCTTCTCGGCGCAGACACGACAACAGGAGGCGTTCCCGCTCCAAGTGAGTGCCCTGTGCATGGGAGCTAAAGTTTACAAGCTCGGGGCTACAGATTTACCACTGAGGTTATAAAAGGGACCCAAAAGGAGTCTTTCTGTGTTAATAGGATTTCTGAGACAGGAATGATGTACGTGAACTAGCAGGAAAGTCTTCCTTATGAAAATTGTCACACAAGCAGATGAGAGCTTACTCGAAAGGCGTCTAGTACATTTTGACTTGACAGAAATTGTTTCTGGTGTTTTGTTTTCTCAATCAGATCCAAACCACCTAAAAGAGATGAAAAGGAGAGGAAAAGGCGGAGCCCATCTCCTAAGCCCACCAAAGTGCACATTGGGAGACTCACCAGGAATGTGACAAAGGTGAGGATCATGGCTCTCTCCTGCGGGCAGTGGGGTGTGGACAAGCAGGCCTGTGCCTGCAGGTGAACTTAGAATGTAGCCTTTTGGAGGACTAGGGTGGTGGCACATGGTTTGAGTAGAGCATTGATTAGTTCCTCTTGGTGAACCATTAATACATGTGTCTAGGTGATTTATCCCAGAACAACACTGGTACTCATCAGATGGAATGTTTTACCCTGCCAAGGTTTTAGTCATGATGTGGTGAATTCTTTGCGTCTGACATGACTGACTGGTAGCTGGCATTCGAGTGACCCTTCTTTCCCTCTAGGATCACATCATGGAGATATTTTCCACCTATGGGAAAATTAAAATGATTGACATGCCCGTGGAAAGGATGCATCCCCATCTGTCCAAAGGCTATGCATACGTAGAGTTTGAGAATCCAGATGAAGCTGAGAAGGCGCTGAAGCACATGGATGGAGGTGGGTGACCCTGCCACACACCCCTGACCTCTCAGAGACCTGCTGCCGCTAGGGGCTTTCAAACTGATTTCCAACTGGGCTGCACTTCTTTTTGTTTGTTTGAGATGGAGTTTCACACTTGTTGCCCAGGCGAGGTTTGGGCTGCTATTTCTCCTGGCCCAATAACAAGATGCACATTAACTGAGTAGGTGGAGTTTTTATTTCTGCAACCAGTTGCAGGGAAAAGGCCTGGAAATTATTGCCAGACCAACTTAAAATTACAAAGTTTTTCAGAGCTTATATACTTTTTAAGCTATATGTCTCTACATATGTGTACATTTATCTAAAGACATAAGTTATTGACTTTTAATCTATTAACTAAGGATTGAGTCTTAAAGACCTTCCTCTGGAGCCTCAGTAAATTTACTTAATTTAAATGGCTGTAAGTGCTGGGGTAATTACCCTTACTGTGCCTTCTGCTAAATCACAGAGGTTTGGGGAGTTTTCTTCCCAATAAAACTGGCTTAATCCTAAATGGGTCCTGACGTATTCTTCGTTATTTTGTTATGTTTTAAGGCCCAGGAAAGGCCTAAGCTAAACTCTTAATGGGCTTTTCTTATATCCCAGCCTTTGTATAAGGGCCTTGGCTTTTAATATTTAACTACTCAGACAGTACTAAAACACTTGTTACAGAGGCCTGCGTTAGTGAGACCTGGCCTGCCAGTATCCCCACTGTCAATTTGCTCATGCTTTTTATCATGCATGTATATTTATTTATTAATCACGAGAATCGTAGGGAGATGGAGCATTGTAATCTTTCTGGCTGCTTCCTGCTGAGAGAGGGTTGTCGTCATGGGGCACCGAACACAGCACTGGAATGGAAGAGGTCGATTTGTTCCCGGTAGCACTTTCTGTTTTGGGGGCTTAGAGGCAGCACCTGCTGAAACGTAATAGTATGCAACAGCAACACATATAAATAGGTTGCTGCTGTTTTCTTCCAAAGTTTAGTCTTCAATTTACAGGGCTTGAGGAAAGCACAGCTTAGATTTCAGTGATTTCCAATTAGGAAAAAGGAAACGAAAAAGGAAAAAATTGAAAACAGTGTTTGGGTGTAGTATAGTTTTTGAAACAATTTTTTTTTTTTTTTTTGAGACGGAGTCTCTCTCTGTCGCCCAGGCTGGAGTGCAGTACCACCATCTCGGCCCACTGCAAGCTCTGCCTACCAGGTTCACGCCATTCTCCTGCCCCAGCCTCCCGAGTAGCTGGGACTACAGGTGCCCACCACCACGCCCGGCTAATTTTTTGTATTTTTAGTAGACACGGGGTTTCACCGTGTTAGCCAGGATGGTCTGGATCTCTTGACCTTGTGATCCACCCGCCTCGGCCTCCCAAAGTGCTAAGATTACAGGCGTGAGCCACCATGCCCGGCCAACAATTTTGTTTTTTAGCTTCCCATTTTTATTAAAAGACAAATAGGACTGGTATTTACTAAAAGACAAGTAGGACTGGTTTGCTTTATTATACTTGGCTTAATTATTTGTATACAGTGGAGCAAGAATCATAATTTTTTCTATAGGCCTTTTATCTGAGATAATACCTTTTTAAACCCAAGCCCAGCCATGGATATGTACAGTTAAATACCTATGAGTTGGGTGAAATCCTCTCCTCTTGAGGTTCCAAGATAACTTGAGGTTTTTGTCTGTTAGAAAGTGACATGTTTTACTTCCCACAGATTAGAAACCCTGTACAGGGACTGTGTACACAAAATAGGCCAGTTTTTTATTTGTGTTATGTTACAAAAGAAAACAGATTTTTATTGCACTTATGCAAATAACTATATTGCGATAAATTAAGAATACGTACAAATAGACTGGGCAAGATGGATCACCTGAGGTCAGGAGTTTGAGCCCAGCGTGGCCAACATGGTGAAACCCCGTCTCTAATAAAAATACAAAAATTAGCCGGACATGGTGGCACACACCTGTGGTCCCAGCTACTCAGGAGGCTGAGGCAGGAGAATTGCTTGAACCTAAGAGGCAGGGATTGCAGTGAGCCAAGATTACACCACTGCACTCCAGCCTGGGCAACAAAGTGAGACTAGGTCTCAAAAAAAAAAAAAAAAGAATGTGCACGCACACACAAATAGTTTCCAAATTCTGAAGAAATTAGGTAGAGAGAAACAAATATGTTCCAAGTTTTGTTCCTAGGAGTATACTTAATTGTTGAAAGCTCTTAATAGCTTAAAACTTTTTTTTGACTTTGAAAAATAAAAGGATTAGGAATATTTTAAGCAAAAAGTTAAAAAGATTACTTCAGTGTTCTGTTAGTTCAGTTTATGCAGTTAATTTCTGCCCTGCTTGATATTAATGAACACTTTACCTCTCTCTCTCTTTTTTTTTTTTTTTTTTTTTTTTTTTTTGAGACAGAGTCTCGCTCTGTCGCCGGGGCTAGAGTGCAGTGGCGCAATCTCGGCTCACTGCAAGCTCCACCTCCCGGGTTCATGCTATTCTCCTGACTCAGCCTCTCGAGTAGCTGGGACTACAGGCGCCCGCCACCACGCCCAGCTAATTTTTTGTATTTTTAGTAGAGATGGAGTTTCACCCCGTTAGCCAGGATGGTCTGGATCTGCTGACCTCGTGATCCGCCCGCCTCAGCCTCCCAAAGTGCTGGGATTACAGGCGTGAGCCACCGCGCCTGGCCTTATTTTAGCTCTTTAAGAGTCCTGAATGTTTTTCCTTCATTCTTATGTCACAATCTGCAAAGTTATTAGAAACCTGTATTTAAGAGCACCTGTTAGAACTCTATAGCTGATTGTAAAACCACCTTCTAAAAAGGATTAAAACAAGACAACAATTGTTTATGGATGACAAAAAGGTTTTAGGGCAGCCATAGTTAAAGACACAACTGACGAGAAAATGTGTTAGCTCTGTGGCACACGATAATTTAACATAACAATTATAATTATTACTGATAATGTACACTAGGATACAGTGCAATTGTAGGAGTTTTACGTGATTTTGGGACACATATCAATAACATTTATACAAAACAGCCCAAACAAAGCCAAACCCCATTTTATATTTGGCAGTGCTTCCTGTATGATTTTTGGTACTAAATAAGCCAGGTTTCACCTTTACATCAGTGTGCTGTTAATGTGAAAACCCAATCCCTTTTTTTTTTTTTTTTGAGACTGTTTTTTCTGCTCTTGTTGCCCAGGCTGGAGTACAATGGTGCAATCTTGGCTCACTGCAACCTCCACCTCCTGGGTTCAAGTAATTCTCCTGCCTTAGCCTCCCGAGTAGCTGGGATTACAGGCACCCTCCACTATATCCAGCTAATTTTTGTATTTTTAGTAGAGACATGGTTTCACCATGTTGGCCAGGTTGGTCTTGAACTCCTGACCTCAGGTGATCCACCCGCCTTGGCCTCCCAAAGTAGCTGGGATTACAGGCATGAGCCACCGCGCCCGGCCTAAACGTAATTTTAATGCTTAATTTACAGAATTTACAGAACTTCAGCCAGCATGTTTACATACAGAATTTTCTTTACAATCAACCTCCCACACCTTTTTTTGAGATAGAGTCTTGCTCTGTCGCCCACGCTGGAGTGCAGTGGCATGATTTTGGCTCACTGCAACTTCCACCTCCTGGGTTCAAGCAATTCTTCTGCCTCAGCCTCCCCAAGTAGCTGGGATTACAGGCTCCCGCCACCACACCTGGCTAATTTTTGTGTTTTTAGTAGAGATGGGGTTTCACCATGTTGGCCAAGCCTGTCTCAAACTGCTGACCTCAGGTGATCCTCCCGCCTCAACCTCCCAAAGTGCTGGGATTACAGGCGTGAGCCAACGCGCCTGGCATAGATTCCAGTTCTTAGTGGGTGTGTGATTACCGAAAAGATGTTTTAGGAACACCTTTTTTTTGTAGCTCCAGTTTAAAGGAACACTATTCTTGGGGGAAAAAAAATTAGCAAATACACGTAGATTAACATTTTAGGGAGTTTCCAATCTGTTAAAAGCTTAAGGATCAAATTCAGGTTTCTTACATAGAATACATTTGGCTTTTTATATGGGAATATTTCCTTTAATCATTTTTGAGAACCAGAAGTTTCCCAGTATTTCAGCATTTTTAGTTTATTTTGCTGAGTGAGTGGATTTACTGAATTTATACAGTTTATTTCTCAAACACTTGTATCTCATAACCATTCATGACGTTTATAGCTATTTCTATCTGGCAGAATGGTTTTAAAAGCACATGGACTGTTGTGAATAGTTTTGGGTGGCATTTTGTCCTCAAGTCAGCATTTTGAGGAATGTGGAGTCGTCTCTGCTCCACTCCCTGCTGCTGTGACTGAGGCGGCTGGTGCTGAGAACACGGCCCACAGTGCTGTCTGGGCTGCCAGGACTGATGGGGAGTGGAGTGTGCGTGCCCCAGAACTTTCCGTCTTCTGAGGCCCTGTTACAAACTGTATAAGTAGCTTAACTGGTTTTTTTCAATAATTGCCCTTCAGACATTAGGAAAGTTTCCTTGATATTTGGCTAACTTTTCTTTCAAGTTACTTAAGTCCTGAAATGGATTAGGAGCTCTGTGCCCTCACATCAGCTGTTGGCCTTGTAAGTCACACCTTTGCTTTGGAGTCTGCTGATTATCTGCTATTTGACAGTCTGAGCGCTTTCTGAGCTAAAACCCAGGTACCTCCTGGGTGGGCGTGATTATAGATATTCCAACTTTTCTTAAGATTCTGGCAGGATTTTTTTTGTGTGTCCCCCCTACTGTCTTTGAATGGAATGAGTCCATGCTGTCTCCAGAGGAGATGAGAAGAGGTTGGCCTTTACTGGCAGCTACACAGAAGATGGATTTTTCTTCATTATTGTAGAGTCAGTGCTGTGAAATCCCTAATTTGGGCTAACTTAGGCTGAGTTTACTGAAGTTAAACCTCTTAAGTATGTTCTGAATACATAGCCACATGCCGGAGTTAGTCCCCATGTGCCTTGAAGGTAGGAGTTGAGAAAACAAAAGAGCCCTTTACCCATTAGGGCACAGAAGGAGCTGTGCTGGGCCTCCCGGTAGCCCCAGCTACCAGACAATTCTTGAGGTCGGGGTGCCTGCTCCCCTGGGGTTCCTGGGTTTGCACCTCTATTTCCTTTCCTCTCTCCCTGGAGCCCACATCCCACACTGCCTCTCCTCGCTTCATGCACATGGCCTGTGTTTCAATGCCATCCACATGCAGAGCCACCTCTCTGAGACTGCTTGTTTCCAAACACAAAGTCCTTGGCATCTCCTAAAACTTCCCTTCATGTGGCTTCCCACCGGAGCCCCACCTCTCCGTCAGTGGAAGCTCATACCTCACCACCCCCATCCCATCCATCACCAAGCTCTGGCAATTTTACTTCCCAGCTGTTCCCTGAATCCTGCCGTTTCCCTGCCAAATCATTTGATGTTGATTCGGGCCCCTCTCAGTGCTGCAGAGCCCTCCTAAGAGAACTTCTCCTACTTCTCTTAGCCCCACACCCAGCCTGCCTTGGTTGGAGGAGAAGGAAGCGCAAACGCAGATACTACCTGCATGGTCCTGCCAGGAGGCCCCACCCTGGCCCTGGGGCCTTCTGTTTGCCTGTCACTCGCTGTCGATGCTACCTTCTCTCACCAGTGCTTTGGGTCCTTCCCCGCACAGGGCCCAGCATAGCCCTTCTCTTCCACCTAGCAGATTCCAGCACATTCTTTTCTTTTTTTTTTTTTTTTTTGTCTTGAGACGGAGTCTCAGTTGTTGCCCATGTTAGAGTGCCGTGGCATGATGTCAGCTCACTGCAACCTCCTCCTTCTGGGTCCAAGAGATTGTTTTGCCTCAGCCTCCCGAGTAGCTGCGATTACAGGCACACGCCACCATGCCTGGCTAATTTTTGTATTTTTAGTAGAGATGGGGTTTCACCATGTTAGCCAGGCTGGTCTCGAACTCCTGACATTGTGATCCACCTGCCTGGCTTCCCAAAGCACTGGGATTACAGGCATGAGCCTCCGCATCTGGCCTCCAGCACATTCTTTAGCTCTTGACTTGGATGACTCTTGACCTGGGAGGCTGCCTCGACACGTGGAGATTGGTGTCTCCTGTTAGTTTCTATGCCTCTTTTCCTCATGAAACATTAGTCATGATGGTATTTCTGTGATTTTTTTTTTTTTTTTTTTTTTTTTGAGATGGAGTTTCCCTCTTGTTACCCAGGCTGCTGTGCAGTGGCACGATCTCCGCTCACTGCAGCCTCTGCCTCCCGGGTTCACACCATTCTCCTGCCTCAGCCTCCCGAGTAGCTGGGACTGCAGGCACCTGCCACCTCGCCCAGCTGATTTATTGTCTTTTTAGTAGAGACAGTTTCACCATGTTAGCCAGGATAGTCTCAATCTCCTGACCTCGTGATCCGCCCGCCTCAGCTTCCCAAAGTGCTGGGATTACAGGAGTGAGCCACCATCCCCGGCCCTGTTTCTGTGATTATCTTACATTGTCATTGTCCCCCCAGGCCTGTCTCTTTCACTGTGGCATGCATTGTCTAGGGTAGATGCTTGTTAGATATTTTATGACTTGCTCTCTTTTTCAACAGGACAAATTGATGGCCAGGAGATCACTGCCACCGCCGTGCTGGCCCCCTGGCCTAGGCCACCCCCCAGGAGATTCAGCCCTCCCAGGAGAATGTTGCCACCACCGCCTATGTGGCGCAGGTCTCCCCCACGGATGAGGAGAAGGTAAACAGTTTGTAGTTTCAGTGGACTGATCAGGCCACAGACCTCATGTGACCGCAGTGACTATCAGGCCCTTTATTCAGCCCTGCCTGCCTTCCACTGCTGTGTGGGCTGGCAGAGAGCAGGAGCCCTTCAGAGCTCATGGAGAGAGCAGGAGGGCCACAGCTGCAGTAAGCCACAGGCAGGGGACGCCCTAGAGTTGCACCAACACAGCTTTGTGAGTCTGGGCAGTGGCGTGGTGTGGCCTCCCCAGGAGACCACTAGACCTGTGAGCCCAGGTGCAGGCCCACTTTTTCTGAGCTAACAAGAAGAGCTAGGAGAGGGAGAAGTTGAGGGTCAGAAGAGTTGTGGGGCGGGGGTGGTAATCCCTCGGCAGAGGCCACAGTTCGGCCTTCCCTTGCCAGTGGTGAGCTGTGCTTTCAGCCTTTGGGGAAGAGGAGGAAAGCCTGGGCTTCTGCCTTGGGTCTCACAAGCACCCGTTCCCAAGAGCTCAGGGCAGGCCCATCAGGTGGGACCTGTCTCAACTTCTAGTATTAAAAAGTAAAACTTCTGCCGGGCACGGTGGCTCAAGCCTATAATCACTTTGGGAGGCCGAGGCGGGCAGATCACGAGGTCAGGAGATCGAGACCACCCTGGCTAACACAGTGAAACCCTGTCTCTACTAAAAATACAAAAAAATTAGCTGGGCGTGGTGGTGGGTGCCTGTAGTCCCAGCTACTCGAGAGGCTGAGGCAGGAGAATGGCGTGAACCCGGGAGGCGGAGCTTGCAGTGAGCAAAGATCACGCCACTGCACTCCAGCCTGGGCAACAGAGCGAGACTCCGTCTCAAAAAAAAGTAAAATTTTGTCACGTGTGGTAGCAATCGCCTGTAATCCCAGCACTTTAGGAGGCCAAGGTGGGTGGATCACAAGATCAGGAGGTCGAGACCATCCTCGCCAACATGGTGAAACCCCATGCATACAAAAAATATAAAAATTAGGCCGAGCACGGTGGCTCATGCCTGTAATCCCAGCACTTTGGGAGGCCGAGGTGGGCGGATCACGAGGTCAGGAGATCGAGACCATCCTGGCTAACATGGTGAAACCCCGTCTCTACTAAAAAAAAAAAAAAAAATTAGCTGTGCATGGTGGTGTGTGCCTGTAGTCCCAGTTACTTGGGAGGCTGAGGCAGGAGAATGGCATGAACCCAGGAGGCAGAGCTTGCAGTGAGTCAAAATCACACCTCTGCACTCAGCCTGGGCAACAGAGTGAGACCCCATCTCAAAATAAATAAATACGCACGCACGCACGGGTGCACACACGCGCGTGCTGGGCGTGGTGGTGCACGCCTGTAGTCCCAGTTGCTTGGGAGGCTGAGGCAGGAGAATCGCTTGAACCCGGGAGGCAGAGGTTGCAGTGAGCTGAGATCGTGCCACTGCACTCTGTCCTGGAGACAGAGTGATATTCCGTCTCAAAAAAGTAAAACTATGGGGAATTGCCCAGAAAGAAGGTAGCTTCCCCCTACAGCCTGAGCTACTCTGATGTGGTTTCTCCTCCTCCTGCAGGTCCCGCTCCCCGAGGCGCAGGTCCCCCGTGCGCCGGAGATCACGGTCCCCGGGCCGCCGCCGCCACAGGAGTCGCTCCAGCTCCAACTCCTCCCGATAAACAGGCCACTGAAGTTCTCGCCCCTGTAACTTATACCCCACCCAACTCAGTTTTGTCACTTTTCTAGCCAAAGGAAGATCAGTAGGAAAGCAAACCCTTTACTCTGACAGGATTTGCAGGCAGCAGTCAGCACCCCTCTGCCAGCCGGGCTTTGGCTGCAGAAGTGCTGTTGGTTTGGATGCTGTGTGCCTGTCAAGATTCCCTCTGGTTTTCTGGCTAGAAAGCTCACCCGTTTCCAGTTTCTAAGAGTCAGTTCAGTGGCAGAGCCACCAGGGACAAGTGAGGCTCTTGGGGGTGGTTTGACCCTGCTTACCTGGGAGCACACTTTTCCCTTCCCTGATGATCTGAGATGGTGGCCAGGCCAGGCCATGCCATTGCTGTCGCTGGGCAGTGTCCTTTTGGAAAGGGAGCCGCCCCAGGTAGCTGCCAACCCTGTTAGGCCCAGCCTCTCGAGGCCTCTTGTGACTTCAAGGGACACACACCCCCAAAGATCCTCTCACCCATGGTAGTTGCGCATGGTTCTGTCTGTCCGTGCACCCATGCACACACCCCACCCCACCACTCTACTCTGAAATTGGTTTGGTGAGTGAGTTGAGAGCCAGCTCTACGGGGTCATCACGCAGCCATGGTTGTGCCTGCCCTTCATGGTGGTCTTTCAGGTTATCTTGGCAACATGTACATTGCTTTTATTTTTTTTCTTTTTTGCTTTTATTGTACAGTCAGTACTATAAAATTTCTCTTTGAGTTTTATACCTTTGTAGCATTTTAGATGACATTGTGTTTGTACTTTGTTGTGTAGAGTGAAAGAATTGTGTTGAATAAACCCAAGATTGGAATGCATGTATAGTACTGGGTTCACTGCCTTCTCACTGGTCCCCTCGCCCCTAGTAACTTTCTGTTCCTCACCATCCACAGTGGCACCTCCGACGCTTTCAGCCAGGAGAACCTAGGGTTTGTGTGCTGTGGGTACCAGGTTGCTCCTATGGTGGACAAATAGAAGGAGATGGTTTTATCACCACCTCGGAATGTGTGTATGTTTTCAGACAGACTCTCCCTGTCACCCAGGCTGGAGTATGTACCATGGTGCGATCATAGCTCACTACAGCCTCCAACTCCTGCTTCAGTGTCCAGAGTAGCAGGGGCTAATTTTTTTTAATTTTTTAATTTTTTTTTTTGAGACAGAGTCTCTGTTGCCTGGGTTGGAGTGCAGTGGCATGATACCGGCTCACTACAACCTCTGCCTCCTGGGTTCAAGTGATTTTCCTGCCTCAGCCTCCTGAGTAGCTGGAATTATAGGCACCTGCCACCATGCCCAGCTAATTTTTTGTATTTCTAGTAGAGACGGGGTTTCACCATATTGGCCCGGCTGGTCTCAAACTCCTGACCTGATTTGCCCACCTCGGCCCCCTAGTGTTGGGATTACAGGCATGAGCCACGGCGCCCAGCAGCAGGGGCTAATTTTTAAAAATTTTTTGTAGCAACAAGGTGTTGCTATGTTGCCCAGCTGGTCCTGAGTCGTGGGTTACAGGTGTGTGTCACCATGCCAGGCTTGCTTCCTCCTCCGTTAAGTGGCCATTTTTCCACCTCAAAAATTGGTTTGGGACACAAGGAAGAATTGGAAATGCTTAAGATGAGAACAAAAGTTGAGACCACCCAACACTGCTGGGACCTTACTGCCCAGTGCTCCCAGTGGTCGGACCAAGACCCCACACCAGACAGTACAAAGGCCCACTCCCGAGCTGCCGCTTACGGCCCAGCGGGAACAGACTGTATTCTCCTTCCGCATTACTCTGCAAATAAAAAGGTGCCATTGCGGTTCCGCGTTTGTGCACTTGTCCTCGGGCTGAGCAAGGCGGGTGGCCTGTTCTTACCGCTGGGCTCTGCTGCCCCCACCCCCATTTCGGTGACTAAACCTGCAGCTCTGATCCTGTTCCCAAAGGAGCAGGAGGCTGGGCTCACCCCAGGCAGCCCCTGGCCTCCCTGACGGCCCCCCCCGGTGGGGCTCAGTGCTTTGATCGCCTTTCCAGCGCCGATACTGCAGTAGCTGGGCCGGGCCTAGAGCTCGCGGTGACGAACACCGGCAGCCTCCTGCCTACAGTGTTCCGCGCTGTAGAAGAGCCTGCCTTGGCGCTGAGCTGGTCGTGGCTGCTTCAGCAGTGGGCCTGCGCCTCCCGGTAGGCCAGCCCTGTCCCAGATCCAGGTGCCTGCCCCGGAAGCGCGCGGCTGCCCGGAATGAACCCGGAGGGCGACGGGCGGCTGCTTCGGCCGGTAGGTGGAGGCGTTGACCAGCCTCTGGGAACGGGGCGGGGCCTAGTGCTGGGGGGGGACTCCGCCACGTCCCCAGGAGGCGAGGTCACCCGGCGACCTTTACCCGGCGCGTTCCCGTTAAGATGGCGCTGGTGGCTGCTGTGCGAGTCCCGGCGCGCGTTCTGTTCCGCTCGGGTGCGAGACCCGGGGCGGACAGGGATCGGGGCCGAGGGCCGGGGGCCCGGGGGCCCGGGGCCCGGGGGCGGGGGGGCGGGGGGCCGGGGGCCGGGGGCCGGGGCCGGGGACTAACGGGCTCCCCCGCGCTGCCTTCGCAGGGGCCCGGCTCCCAGGCGCTGCCCTCGGGCGGACGGAGCGGGCGGCCGGCGGCGGAGACGGCGCGCGGCGCTTCGGGAGCCAGCGGGTGCTGGTGGAGCCGGACGCGGGCGCCGGTGAGCGGGCGGTGCCGAGGGAGGGCGGGCGTGGGGCCAGGACCTGCGGGGGGTCCGCGCTCGCGGGGCGCTGTCGGAGAACCACGTCTGTCGACGCTCGGTTTATGTTTAGAACCCAAGTTTCCAAACAACCTTGCCGCTCTACCTGGGTTCGTTCGTCATGAGATAAAAGTTTCTGTTTTTAAAGTTGGTGGAGGCGGGGCGCGGTGGCTCACGCCTGTGATCCTAGCACTTTGAGAGGCTGAGGCGGGCGGATCACCTGAGGTCAGGAGTTCGAGATCAGCCTGGCCAACAGGATGAAACCCTATCTGTACTAAAAAATACAAAAGAAAAAAATCAGCTGGGCGTGGTGGTGGGTGCCTGTAATCCCAGCTGCCTGGGAGGCTGAGGCAGAAGAATCGCTGGAATCTGGGAGGTGGAGGCTGCAGTGAGCCGAGATTGTGCCACTGCACTCCAGCTTGGGCCACAGAGCAAGACTCTGTCTCAAAACAAATAAATAAATAAATAAAAATAAAGTTGGCAGGGATATGAGCTGTTATCTAAGTTATTCAATTGGAAGTGGAAAAGAATTGGAATCTTTTGGAATAAAATTATGTTTGTTAACACTCCCATGTGGCACAGAACCTCGTACCCACCTGCGCGTCAGAACCCTTGGTAAAACCCACTGGAAAAGATAGAAAAAGTACTTTTGGAGGAGAAGCCTGTGTGCTCCCTCCAGACAGGAGGCCGAGCTGAGGGCACCGAGAGGGCACACCTAGGCGCCAGCAGTTCTGCTTCCAGGGCATGCTGACCTGGACCTCCCAGTGCAGGCCTCGGTCCCTGCTGTGGCTCCTGAGAGGAGGCCCTCCCCCTCCGCAAGTAAGTCACAGCCCCTGCCCTTCCCAACCCCCCCAGACTCAGGGCAGTGCCCACACTTTGCACAGCTTCAGGACACCGGGCTCCTGGTGCCTCTGAACTTGGTTCCATCCTCTCTGTCTGGGCTGAGGGAGCTGCCTGGGCTCTCTCTACAAACTGAGAGGGACAAACTAAGACCAACTTCAAACTGACTTTTTTTTTTTTTTTTTGGAGATGGAGTCTTGCTCTCCAGTCGCCAGACTGGAGTGCAGTGGTGCAATCTCGGCTCACTGCAACCTGTGCCTCCTGGGTTCAAGCGATTCTCCCTCCTCAGCCTCCCAAGTAGCTGGGATTACAGGGACCCACCACTACGCCCACTAATTTTTGTAAAAACTGAGTTTCTGAAGGGAACATTTCTGTAGCATGTTTGAATATATCTCAACAAAATGCAAAAAAAAAAATTTTTTTTTTTTTTTTTTTTGAGACAAGAGTTTCCCTCTGTTGCCCAGGCTGGAGTGCAATGGCGCGGTCCCGGCTCACTGCAATCTCAGTCAGGCCTGACTTTCTGACTCCAAACTCTACTTTGTCTTTTTTCTTTTTTTTTTTTTTGTTTGAGACGGAGTCTTGCTCTGTCGCCAGGCTGGAGTGCAGTGGCGCATCTCCGCTCACTGCAAGCTCCGCCTCCCGGGTTCACACCATTCTCCTGCCTCAGCCGCTGGGACTACAGGCACCCGCCACCACACCCGGCTAATTTTTTTTTGTATTTTTAGTAGAGACGGGGTTTCACCATGTTAGCCAGGATGGTCTTGATCTCCTGACATCGTGATCCACCCGCCTCGGCCTCCCAAAGCGCTGGGATTACAGGCGTGAGCCGCCGCGCCCGGCTTACGTTGTCTTTTTATATGGTAAAGTGGGGAGGCACTAGGGTAAAAAATTGTCATTGTACCAAAACTTTTCCTTTTTTACCGGAGGTGATGTGTGTGTGTGTGTGTGTACATAAAAATCTTTAAAATGTACCTAACATTTACCATTCTAGCCATTTTGCAGTGTACAACCCAGTGGCTGTAAGTATATTGACAATGTGTAGTCCACACCACCCATTCCAATACCTTAAGATACATGTTTTTGAGTCCGGGCGCGGTGGCTCCTGCCTGTAATCCCAGCACTTTGGGAGGCCAAGGTGAGCGGATCACGAGGTCAGGAGATCGAGACCATCCTGGCTAACACGGTGAAACCCCATCTCTACTAAAAATACAAAAAAAAATTAACTGGGCATGGTGGCGGGCACCTGTAGTCCCAGCTACTTGGGAGGCTGAGGCAGGAGAATGATGTGAACCCCGGAGGTGGAGTTTGCAGTGAGCCGAGATCGCGCCACTGTACTCCAGCCTGGGCAACAGAGCAAGAATCTGTCTCAAAAAAAAAGAATAAATTAAATAAATAAATAAATAAATAAATAGCAATGACAACCACATGGATGAACCTTGAACACATGATACTAAGTGGACAAAGCCGACCACAAAGCCTGGCAGTATCCCGGTGATAGGGAATATGGCCGGAGCAGGAAAACCGCAGACACAGAACGCAGATTGGCGGCTTCCAGCGGCTGGTGGTGGGATGGGGAGCAACTGCTCATGGGGACAGGGATTCCTTTTGGGGCAATGAAAAGGTTCTGGAACTAGGCAGCGGCGATAGTTGCACAACACGGTCAATATACTGAATTGTGTAAGTGCCTGACTTGTTTACTTAAAAATGGCTAATTTAGGCTGGGCACAGTGTCTCATGCCTATAATCCCATCACTTTGGGAAGCCGAGGCAGGAGAATCACCTGAGGTCAGAAGTTCATGACCAGCCTGGCCAACCTGGTGAAACCCCGTCTCTACTAAAAATGCAAAAATTAGCCAGGCATGGTGGTGTGTCCTGTAATCCCAGCTTCTCAGGAGGCTGAGGCAGAAGAATGGCTTGAACCCAGGAGGCAGAGGTTGCAGTGAGCCGAGATAGCGCTGCTGCACTCCAGCCTGGGCAACAGAGTGAGACTCTTGTCTCAAAAAAAATAAAGATAGAAAATGGTTAATTTGGCCGGGCACGATGGCTCACGCCTGTAATCCCAGCACTTTGGGAGGCTGAGGCGAGGGGTTCACAAGGTCAAGAGATCGAGACCATCCTGGCCAACCAACATGGTGAAACCCCGTCTCTACTAAAAATACAAAATTAGCTGGGCGTAGTGGTGCACACCTGTAGTCCCAGCTACTCAAGAGGCTGAGGCAGGAGAATCGCTTGAACCCGGGAGGCAGAGCTTGCAGTGAGCCAAGATCGCGCCATTGCACTCCAGCCTGGGTGACAGAGCAAGACTCTGTCTCAAAAAAAATGATAGAGAAAGAGAGAATGGTTAATTTAAAAAGCATGCAGTTTATATAGAATAAATAAAATTGTTAATTTATGTTATATCGATCTTACTTCAGTTTAAAAAACCATGGGCTCACTCCTGTAATCTAGCACTTTGGGAGCCTGAGGCAGAAGGACCACTTGAGCTCAGGAGTTCAAGACCAGCCTGGGCAACAAAATAAGACCTCGTCTGTACTAAAAAATAAAAAAAATTAACTGGGCGTGGTGGCGCTTGCCTATAATCCCAGCTACTCAGCAGGCTGAGTTGGGAGGATCGCTGGAGCCCAGGAGGTCAAAGCTGCAGTGAGGGGAGATCACACCCCTGCACTCCTAGGTGATAGAGCGAGACCCTGTCTCAAAAATAATAATAATTAATAAAAAATAACCCCCAGGCCGGACACTGTGGCTCACACCTGTAATCCTGGCACTTTGGGAGGCCGAGGCGAGGGGATCACCTGAGGTTAGGAGTTCAAGACCAGCCTGACCAACATGGAGAAAACCCTGTCCCTACTAAAAATACAAAATTAGCTGGATGTAGCGGCACGCACCTGTACTCCTAGCTACTCAGGAGGCTGAGGCAGTCGAATCGCTTGAACCCAGGAGGCGGAGGTTGCGGTGAGCCGAGATCGCTCCATTGCACTTGAACCTGAGCAACAAGAGCAAAACTCCATTTCAAAAAAATAAATAAAAATAGGACCGGGCGCGGGGGCTCACGCCTGTAATCCCAGCACTTTGGGAGGCCAAGGCGGGCAGATCACGAGGTCAGGAGATCGAGACCATCCTGGCTAACACGGTGAAACCCTGTCTCTACTTAAAATGCAAAAAATTAGCCGGGCGTGGTGGTGGGCACCTGTAGTCCCAGCTACTCAGGAGGCTGAGGCAGGAGAATGGTGTGAACCTGGGAGGCAGAGCTTATAGTGAGCCGAGATCGCGCCACTGCACTCCAGCCTGGGGGACAGAGCAAGACTCTGTCTCTAAATAAATAAATTAATAAATAAAATCCCGAAAATGCACAGCTACCATGGCTTGGTTGAGGGTGCAGGCTGGTCAGGGTGATTTTCCAGTGCCAGGTGTGAGCTTTCTCTTCTCATTCTTTAAATTAGGGGTCGCTGTCATGAAATTCAAGAACCCCCCAGTGAACAGCCTGAGCCTGGAGTTTCTGACAGAGCTGGTCATCAGCATGGAGAAGCTGGAGAATGACAAGAGCTTCCGCAGTGTCATTCTGACCTCGGTAGGTGCCAGTTCAGCTCCCTACCCCAGCCCAAGTTCTTGGCCCGAGTTCTCTGATGTGAGCCCAGGCCTGTTGCACATGGAGGAGGCGGAGCCTGCCAACATGTGGCGCAGGCCAGCCAGCAGCCCCCCTACCCTGGACTCCAGGAGCCTTCACGGGAGGCTTCCAGGAGCGTGGTCTGGGTGTGCCCCAGCAGGGACCCAAACTGCCATGGGCCTCAAGCAGATCATTCCCAAAGGTGAAGGTGGACCAGTCTTGGAGACAGCCTTCCCAGGAGACAGCTTTCCCAAGAGATGCCCTTCCCGGGAGACAGCCTTCCCAAGAGACAGCCCTCCTGGGAGACGCCCTTCCTGGGAGACAGCCTTCCCGGGAGACAGCCTTCCCTGCCCGGGCCGTCGTCCAGGCAGACACTGGGGAGAGCTGTGGGCAGCGAATGAGGGAGAGCCATGCGTCTATGGGGTCACCTTGGACCCTAAGCACACCTGGTGGTGGGTTCCTGGGGTGCTCCCCACTAGGATCACTTGGGTGCCCTGAGCCAGTCCTGCGAACAATACCCGTGCTGTCTGATCCTCTGCGGGCCAGTCTTCAGGGTGAGTTCTCAGAGGGTGAGCCTCTTTGGTCTGAGTTCTTGTGCAGGGGACTCCAAGTGTTGCCTGAGTGCTGGTGAACGCTAGGCGTGGCATCTGTGGGAACGGTGTCATTACCAACGTCGCGGAGGGGCAGTAAGCAGTGTCAGGCCCAGGAGGATGGGACCCCTGAGGGGAAGCGGGCCATGGCTGAGGTGAGGGGAGTGAGGGGTCCTCGGAGGCTGGTGTGGCTTTACAGGGCCTGGCCTAGAAGTCCTGACCTCAAGTGATCCGCCCACCTCGGCCTCCCAAAGTGCTGGCCACGTCCAGCCTTATATATTTATTGAGACAGAATCTCCCTCTCTTGCCCAGGCTGGAGTACAGTGACATGATCTTGGCTTACTACAACCTCCGCCTCCAGGGTTCAAGCGATTCTTGAATCTTGAAAATTTTTAAAATTTTTGGTAGAGACAGTGTCTTTATTGCCCACGTTGGTCTTGAACTCCTGGGCTCAAGCAGTCCTCCCACCTGGGCTTCCCAATGTGCTGGGATTACAGGTGTGAGCCATTGCACCTGGTTAGTTTTTTTGCTTAATTTTTACTTTTTTGTACAGGCGGGGTCTTGCTATGTTGCCCAGGCTGGTCTTGAACTCCTGGCCTCAAGCAGTCCTCCAATCTTGGCCTCCCAAAGCTCTGGGATTACAGGCATGAGCCACCACACCAGGCCTGGGTCTTGAGTAACAGAAGTAGAAGCCGTTTTGTAGAAACAAAGGACCGGCCTACCCATTTTGTGCGGCACCAGCCCAGCTCTGCTTGTGAGAGTCAGGGTGAGCTGGGTTCAGCTGCAGGAACAAGTTCACCCACAGCCTTGGGGGATCCGGCCCTCGGGAGGAAAACGTGCCGTGTTGTGCAGAGGGGAAGGCACCCTTGTCATTTGCTCAGGGGGCTGTGACCATGCAGGGTCCCCAGGGTGGGTTTTCCACTCCTCCCTGAGCCCGCCTCCCTGGCCGGCAGCCCTGACTGGGCATCTGAGGCTCCTGTGCTGGCGCCTGCTACTCTAGCCGCGGGAGGGTCCCTTCCACCTGTGCTCGCCCCTCGCCCTTCCTTGGTAGCTGCTGAGAAACCCACACATTCCAGATCATTCTCCCACCCTAGCACTTCCTGGTCCACACGCGGGTCCCTGGCTTGCTTGGCCCTTTTTGGGCAAATGATTCAGGACGTGCAACTCATCTGGACTCTCAGGAGTCTTCACCACACCTCTGGGTTCCTCTGCCCGAGCCGGGCGTGCAGAGCCAGAGGGCCGGCGCACTGGTGTCCCTGGGAGGTGCCTGGCCCTGCCTGTCCTCTCCTATCCAGTTTGAAGCGGGAAAGGGAAGAATGTTCTGGGAAGTACAGGGAAGCCAGGTCCAGGAGAAGCCTTGGCTGAGTCCCTGGAGTGCCTAGTCCTGGCTCCGCAGGGACAGCACCCACACCCTGAGCGTGACCTGGCCCTGCTGTGCCTCGGGCACCTGGGCTCCCCAGCCCTCGTGCTGTGATGCCAGCTGGGAGGTGGACTCTGATGGGCATGTGGCCCCGGCCCCCGCTGCAGGACTGCCCGGGTGTCTTCTCGGCCGGCCTGGACCTGACAGAGATGTGTGGGAAGAGCCCCGCGCACTATGCGGAGTACTGGAAGGCTGTGCAGGAGATGTGGCTGCGGTTGTACCAGTCCAACCTGGTGCTGGTCTCCGCCATCAACGTGAGTGTCCCCACTCCCAGGTGGCCTCGCTGGCTGTTCTGGGCCAGCACCGGGGGGTGGGGCAGACACTGTCCTGCCCTTGGAATCTCTCACAGGGGAAGGGGACGGTTGGAGAGACCCTGAGATGTGCACAGGTGAGCGCCATTGCAGACCGCGGGGCGTGTTGAAAAAGGTGGGCCTCAGGTGAGGACCCTGGCCTGGGTCAATCAGACAAGACCCAGAAAAGAGCCAGTGGGTAGGAACCAGGGCCTGGGGTTGATGCCAGCCTGGGCGGAGGCTGTGTGGGTGAGTGGGTGATCGGACCCACATTTTGGAAACATCACTCCAACCCTTCCGGGGGAAGGCCAGGGAAGTCGAGAACAACACGGGGGCTTAACCTCGGGAACCAGGGTGTCCTGCGGGGTGGCTGTGACAAGCCGGGCGTGGGCCGGAGCCTGGTGGAGGGGAGGGCTGGTGTGAGAGGAAGCCTCAAGGGTGCATGGCCATGCAGACAGGAGGGTCCTGCGCGGGGCAGTGGGTACCTGCAGTGACCACAGGGTGAGTGTGGGGTTCCCAGGACATCCTGGTTGCGCTAGCTGCTGGGGTGGTATCGGGGCCCCCATGGGGCATGACAGTTGTGACTAAATGCTTGTGTGGTATTTTAGCATTGACTAAAAGCTCTGAGAGGACAAGCAACTTGCTCCCCTAACTGAATGGTTTTAAAAAGTGATTTATCTGTTGCCGAAGAACTAATGACCCTCGGCTGAGGACGAGCCTCAGACCCTCCTTGCCGAGCACTAGGGGGCCAGTTCCTTCCCCATCCGTTTCCCAGTGCACACCCAGCCCAGCCCAGACCACTGTGGGTGTTGAACCCTGGGGGGGTCAGGGTGCGCCGAGGGCACAGGCCTTCCTTGGCATCCTTGGACCTGGCCCTCTGGAATGCAGTTGGGACCAGCAGCACCTAAGAGCCCTGTCTGGCCTCTCCCTGCAGGGAGCCTGCCCCGCTGGAGGCTGCCTGATGGCCCTGACCTGTGACTACCGCATCCTGGCGGACAACCCCAGGTACTGCATAGGACTCAACGAGACCCAGCTGGGCATCGTTGCCCCTTTCTGGTAAGGCCCTGGGCTGCAGCCACGCTCCATGCTTGTTGTGGATGGAACAGACCCGCCTGGGGCCACGTGGTGAGTGAGTGTCTGCATTTCCAGGTTCAAAGACACCCTGGAGAACGCCATCGGGCACCGGGAGGCGGAGCGTGCCCTGCAGCTGGGGCTGCTCTTCCCACCGGCGGAGGCCCTGCAGGTGGGCATAGTGGACCAGGTGGTCCCGGAGGAGCAGGTGCAGAGCACTGCGCTGTCAACGATAGCCCAGTGGATGGCCATTCCAGGTGAGGCACAGGGCATGGCGGGCGCCTGATGATGCTGGGGAGACCAGAAGGTTCTCCACCCAAAGGTTCTCTATGGATATTGTGACTTCGGGAGACTGTTGATAATCACAGCCATGTGGGTGTCAGGAGGCTGCTGTAACAACGCAGCACAGACCAGGTGGCCCAGACCACAGAAGCTCATCTCACGGTGTTGGAGACCAGAGGTGCAAAATCAAGGTGTGGGCAGGGTGGGCAGGGCTGCACTTCCTCCCTTCCTCCCTGCGCTCCAGGGAGGCTCCTTCCTGCCCCTGCTCACTTCTGCTGGCTCCAGGCCTCCCTGGGCTTGTGGGCGCCTCGCTCTAATCTCTGCCTCCATCCTTATGCAGCTTTCTCCCCTGTGTTTCTATGGGTCTCAGGTCTCTCTCTCCCTTCTCAGGACACCTGCCGTGTGATTTAGGACCTACCCTAAATCCAAGATGATCCCAACTTAATTACATCTGCAGACTCTTTCCAAATAAGGTCACACTTCCAAGTTCCAGAGCAGTGGTTAGGGCTTCGACCTATCTTTTGGGGCACACTTTTCAACCTACTACAAAGACAATTGTCCACTTCATAGAAAAAGAGCTGGTCATATCAGCGACGGTATAGACCAGTGCCCAGCAAATTGTGTCTCTAAAAGGCCAGGTGGCTTGTGGGCTCTGTAGCTAAGACCTTTGTAGCAGAAAGCAGCCACGAAGGAGACGTAAACTGACAGGTGTAGCTGTGTTCCGGCAAAGCTTTATGGACACTGGGCCAGGTGCTGTGGCTCACGCCTGTAATCTCAGCACTTTGGGAGGCTGAGGCAGGCAGATCACTTGAGATCAGGAATTCAAGACCAACCTGGCCAACATAGGGAAACCCCATCTCTACTAAAAATACAGAAATGGGCCAGGTGTGGTGGCTCACACCTGTAATCCCAACATTTTAAGAGGCCGAGGCGGGCGGATCATGAGGTCAGGAGATCGAGACCATCCTGGCCAACACAGTGAAACCCCGTCTCTACTAAAAATACAAAAATTAGCCAGGTGTGGTGGCAGGTGCCTGTAGTCCCAGCTACTCAAGAGGCTGAGGCAGGAGGATGGCGTGAACCCGGGAGGCGGAGCTTGCAGTGAGCCGAGATCGCACTACTGTACTCCAGTCTGGGCGACAGAGAGCGAGACTCTGTCTCAAAAAAAAAAAAAAAAAAAAAAATGAGCTGGGCATGGTGGCACATACCTGTAATTCCAGCTACTCGGGAGGTTGAGGCAGGAGAATCGCTTGAACTTGGGAGGCAGAGGTTGCAGTGAGCCAAGATCATGCCACTGTACCCCAGCCTGGGTGACAGAGCGAGACTATCTCAAAAACAAAAAAAAAAATTTTATGGACACTGAAATTTGAGTTTCACATAATTTTCAAATGTCACAAAATACTAACCTTCTTTTGATTTTCAACTATTCAAAAATGTAAAAACCAGCCCGGCACAGTGGCTGAAGCCTGTAATCCCAGCACTTTGAGAGGCCGATGCGGGCAGATCACCTGAGGTCAGGAGTTTGAGACCAGCCTGGCCAACATGACAAAACCCCGTCTCTACTAAAAATACAAAAATTAGCTGGGTGTGGGGGCAGGTACCTGTAATCCCAGCTACTCGGGAAGGCTGAGGCCGGAGAATCACTTGAACCTGGGAGGCGGAGGTTGCAGTGAGCCAAGATCATGCCACTGCACTCCAGCCTGGGCGACAGAGTGAGACTCGTCTCAAAAAAAGTAAAAACCATTCATAGCTTCAGGGCCTTGAGAAGCCAGATTTGCCAACCCTGATACAAATGACTGAAGGCTGTGCTGCCATTTCCCATGCTGTAAGAGAGTATTTAGTGCCATGGAAATATTTTTATTTTTATTTTATTAATTTTTTTTTTTTGAGATGGAGTCTCCCTCTGTCACTCAGGCTGGAGTGCAGTGGCGCGATCTCAGCTCACTGCAACCTCCACCTCCTGGGTTCATGCCATTCTTCTGCCTCAGCCTCCTGCGTTGTGGAAATATTCTTCATAATATAGTTGAGTGAAAATGACATGCTAAGTGGTTGGGCGCGGGGGCTCAAGCCTGTAATCCCGGCACTTTGGGAGGCCAAGGAGGGTGGATCACCTGAGGTCAGGAGTTCGAGATCAGCCTGACCAACATGGTGAAACCCCTTCTCTACTAAAAATAACAAAAATTAGCCGGGCATGGTAACGCTCCTGTAATCCCAGCTACTCAGGAGGCTGAGGCAGGAGAATTGCTTGAACTTGGGAGGCGGAGGTTGCAGTGAGCCAAGGTCACGCCACTGTAGTCCAGCCTGGGTGACAGAGACAGACTCCATCTCAAAAATAAATAAATAAATAATACAAAATTAGCCAGGAGGTGTGGTGCACGCCTGTAGTCCCAGCTACTCAGGAGGCTGAGGTGAGAGGATCACCTGAGCCCAGGAATTCGAGGCTGCAGTGAGTCGTGATCACACTAGTGCACTCCAGTATGGGCGACAGAGAAGATCCTGTCTCTTTAAAAAAAAAAAAAAAAAAAAAAAAAAAATTAGGGCCGGGCGTGGTGGCTCATGCCTGTAATCCCAGCACTTGGGGAGGCCGAGATGGGCGGATCACCTGAGGTCAGGAGTTTGGGACCAGCCTGGCCAACATGGGGAAACCCCATCTCTACTAGAAATACAAAATTAGCTGGGTGTGGTGGCGCACACTTGTAATCCCAGCTACTCAAGAGGCTGAGGCAGGAGAATCACTTGAACCCAGGAGGCGGAGGTTGCAGTGAGCCACGATCCCACCACTGCACTCCAGCCTGGGCGACAGAGCAAGACTCCATCTCAAAAAAAAATAAAAAATAAGTTGGGAATCACCCCACTGCCACTGGGGTGGGATTTCAGTGTGTCCCATTCTCTTTAGACCATGCTCGACAGCTGACCAAGGCCATGATGCGGAAGGCCACGGCCAGCCGCCTCATCATGCAGCGTGATGCGGACGTGCAGAACTTTGTCAGCTTCATCTCCAAAGACTCCATCCAGAAGTCCCTGCAGATGTACTTAGAGAGGCTCAAAGAAAAGAAAGGCTAATGACTGGGCTGCCACAGGCTTACAGCCACACGTGCCCCTGTGGGTCCCAGGGAGGTCTTAAACAAGGTATTTTTCAACTTAAAAGTACTGCCAGCGTTTCATTTTGCTGATGTTACATAGAAGTTCCTGTTCCTCATAGCCCAGTGGCCCAAGGCCCAACCACACACAAACACACACGGGTGCCTGTGCCCATCAGGCAAGGGGAGTTGGAGGGCAGCCTTTTGACTTGGGATTGTGACTGGCAGGGGGGTGCCATTCTGGAGCTGGTGAGGTCTCCACGGAGTGTCTCCGTTCCCAAGGCAGAATCGTAAATCAAGTCCCTGGTCGTCCATTCTGGCCTTTGGACTGCCTGCTCTTAGGTGTAAGGCCAGGTGGTCTTGGCCCCCATGACCCACACAGAACTCCCCAGAGAAAAGCCCTTTGGTCACTGCCCTTACTCATCAGGATGAAGGGAGTGCAGTGAATCAGAGCATCTGGGGGATCCTGAGCCAGCGGGAGTGGGACTCTGGAGGCAGCTGTGCTGCCAGGGACCCAAATGTCCCTTAAGAAGGATTTTACAAGAACCAAACTCATCCAAACCCTTGAATCAAAGGTTTTTCCTCCCATGCGATTCAGACCAAGTTCCCACATCTTGCTAAGATGTGATGTTTCAAAAACCAGAAACCTCATCGGGTCCCAGTCAGTGACCCAGTGGACCCATGGGCCTGCCTGTTCCCTATCCTAATGTGGTGGGCTTGCCCAGGCACAGGGCAGCAACCTTGAAGGGCTGAGCCACGGCGAGCTGTGCAGTTCTTTGCACAGGACCTTAGTCCCAAGCCACCTGCCTGGGCAGGGAGGAGTCCAGCCCGCCCACTGTTCTCAGGCTCCCCAAAAGCTCCAGGGGTGCTAACTGGGGCCAGCCTCCCCTTGCAGTGCTGGGTAAGACCCGGCTCCTGAGACAGACAAGTGCCTGGGGGCCCCTGCAGGGCCCTGGAATAGGGGCTGCGGGGGTGGGCCTGGGAGAGCTGTTCTGAGACCCCCGAGGGCCCAGGAGGCTGGTGTGTTGGCACCATCCCTGTCCCAGCTGTGCTCACAGTACAGGCTCCTGGGAGCATTTGTAGTTTCCACAGAGGATGAGCAAGGAGCGTCCCTGAGCTGCCTTCCGGGGCCAACAGGCTGTGGGGGCAGCCAGGTCCCACCAGGACACAGGGTGGGCAGCCCAGGCCATGGCTACCCCTAAGGAGCTGAGGCTGGGTCCTAAGGAAGGACAGAGGCCTGGGAGCCAAGCTGTGGGGCCGGACCGGGAGCGGCTCATTTATTGAGCAGACATCTGCCGGGCAGTGCTCCCTGCACCCCTCATGGGGCTCACAGCTCCCCATGAGGTCACTGGATGCAGCCCGTCTCACAGATGGGGAATGGAGGTACAGAGCAGCACATCACGTGTCCACTCTGAGAGACCAGCCGACTCTGCCTTGGGGCCTCACTGAAGGGTGGCTGCCACCCTGAAGGGGCCACTGTTGGGCCATTCCTCAGACCCAGGGTCTGCAGGTGGCATGCCCCAGCCAGGCCTCGAGTCATCGGTGGGACTTGAGGGTCACCTCCACTGGAAAGTGGTCGCTGATGGCAAGAGCCTGGGGGAGAGAGTGAGCCTCAGGGGAAAAGTGCACCCCACCCACTGGGATGGGCCCACTGGGTGTCCACAAGCCACCACCTCTGCCGGAGGGGCCGGTGAGGCCTGGGTACCCACCCCTGCTGCTGCCTGCGGTGGGGCAGGGGCTGGGGCAGAGGGTGTCACCATTGGCCCTGTGACGCAAAGGCAAGGTACCCTGCCTGCCCAGAGCTCCACATGGGGTGGGCCGGGCTTTCCAGGGTCCTTGGAAATGAGCCCTGGTGCAGGGAGGGAGCTGAGGTGGCCCTGCCTTGGGCGCTGGACCCTCCCTGCTGCCTGCGTGCACCCGGGCGGTGGGGACCCAAGACCAGCACCTCCCCACGGCCCACTCGCCTGAGTCTGATCCAGGGCGAATTCCTCCTGGAAGTCGTGCACGGTGGCCGACTGGGGCTTCAGGCTCCGGCGCAGGCGGGCGCCACAGGCCACAATGCGGTCGTAGGCGCAGTCTGAGTTGCCCACCGTGGTGTCGGCGCTGTCAGGGATGAGCCACTTGAAGACCTCACTGCTCCTCAGACGGATGGCGGCCCAGTCCTGCTCCCGCACATAGCTGCAGTCGGCGTTGAAGTCGCCCAGGAACAGCATGTCCTGCGGGCGCCGCGGAGCCGTGTCTGAGCTGCCGGCAGGAGCCGTCGAGGTCCCGCCTTCATGGACCAGACCCCCGGGGCGCGCCTGCAGGGACCCCGGGACCGAGGGGTGGGCTTACGTCGGTGCCCCACTTGTCTATCACGTCCAGGTACACGTCGTAGAGCGCGTCGATCTCCGCCACGGCTTGATGCGGCGCCGCGTGCAGCGGGACCAGCACCAGCTTCTGTGCTGCTGCGGGAAGGGGTGGGGGCGTCAGAGCTCGGCGGGAGGGGAGGGGCGGGCCGGCGGAAGAGGAGGGGCGGGGCCCGCTCACCGGAGCCGAGGGCCGAGAACTTGACCACGAAGGGCTCGCGGCTGAAGACGTCCTCGGGGTCCGGGTACAGGTAGGTGTCCACGACCGACACCGCGTCTTTCCTAGGAGATGGGGAGGACCCGCTGAGCCCCCCACCTGCGGCCCCGCGCGCCCCTCCCTGCGGCCCGCCCCTCACCTGTACACGAACAGGTACATCTCCTTGTACTGGTCCCGGCCCAGGGGCTGGCTGCTCACAAAGCTGTACTCGTGCTCGGACACGCTGCGGAGACAGGGGCCCGCTCAGGGTCAGGGCGCCACGCCGGGGCGAGATCCCGGCCGGGGGTCGCGACGAGGGGCCCTGCCCACCACACCTGTTGATCTGCTCCATGAGCGCGGACACGGCGCTGAGGTCTGGGTCTCGCACCTCCTGCACCAGCGCGAGGTCATAGCCAGCCAGGATCTGGGGAGGAGCGGCGGGTGCGGGGTCAGCGCGGTCAGCACCCCTAAACGCCGCCCCGCCCCGGCCTGGGCCCCACCTTCGCGATGATGCTGCCGCAAGCCGGGTCCGACACTTTGCTGTCACCGAAGCTCTGAATGTTGAAGGCTCCGATGCGAAGCGCGGCGGTCCCGGCGGCTTCCAGCGCCCAGAGAGCGGCCAGCAGAGCCCGGGGCCCGCCCATGGCGCGGAGCGAGAGGCTGGGAGGGACAGACGCTGCCGCTTACACAGACCCGCTGTCAGACCCACCGACCCACCCGTTTCCTCCGCGGCCGCCCCGTGACGGCTAGTGCGACGCGGAATCCGCCCCTGCGTTCTGCAGGCTCCCAGGGCACTGCTGGGCTCTCGGGGACTGCTGCCTTCTCACTGCGCGGGAAGCTGCAGCCGGAATAGAGGGTCCGGCCCATCCAGCCCCAGCTCAGTGCAGCCGAGAGACTCACCTGGGATGTGGGTGCGGAGGCCCGAGGCTCAGAGATCCTAGGGGAATGGGGATCCCGGGTCCAGGCTGCGGGCGTGTCCGACACAGGACTGCCCTGACTCCCTCTGGCAGCAGCTCTGGCACCAGGGCAGGGGCCGGTATTTGAGGTCCTGGTCCAGGGAGGGGCCGGGCTGCGCTGGGTCCCGCCCCCTCGACTGAGCTGGGTGCCTGATGAACTCCTGGCTTTCATTCCCATGGAGACCCCCAGGATAAGGGGTGGGAGACCTGCCTGAGCCGGTTCTGGTGCCCCAGACCTGTCCCAAAACCGTCCCAGAAGCCCCTGCCAGCCCCCTAGGAGGGAGGTAGACGGTCAGCCACATCCCGGTGTGGCTGTGTTCTTGTCCTCGCCCCTAGAAATTAGGTCGCCTAGACTCTGCCTCCCTGAGCAGAATCCCTTCAGGGAAAGGAAGGCAGTGCAGGAAGGACCAGCCACACTCCCTGCCCAGCATCTCCTGCTGCTGCTCCACCTGCTCACCCTGCGGTGGAGGCCGAGGCTCCCAGATCTCCGTCCCCATCCCTGGTCCTCCCACCCACCCACAGGCCTCAGGCAGCGCAGCTGGGGGCACAGCTCCAGCTGGGCAGGGCAGGAGTCTGTTGGTCAACATGCCAATGACACCCACGCGCCACCAAGGCGCCGCCAGGGCTGGCGGGAGCCCCTGGGCGGGGCGGCCAGGCACGTGAGTCTAGGAGTGGCCTGGGAGGCAGGTGCTGCTGCGGGGGCCTGGGCAAAGGCGGTGGCACCAGCCGCGGAGGCTGCCACTGCCGCAACATCACAAGCTGCAGGTTCTCATGTTTTATTGTAAAGCAACAAGAAACTCTTATGTACACTGTCCGTCTTGGGGCACCTCCATTCTGTGCCATCTTCTCTACCAGGCCAGGCAGACATGGGCGGGGTGCTCAGAGTCCTCTGCCCTGTCCCTGCCCGGCCAGGACCCCGCAGACCTCATGCTAGACGATGACCGTCTGCACCTCCAGCTGGCCCTCCGGCGAGGCGATGACCAGCTCGCCTGCATGCTCCAAGATCTCGATGTCCTCTGATGACACCATGGTCACAGTGGCCTGTTCAGTGCCACTTGTCCCTGCCCGGGTGGCAAGCACAGTGCCCTCGCTGATGGCCGAGGCCAGCGTCATGGCCACCTGCTCTGTCAGGCTCTCGGGGGTGGCGATGGTGATGGTGTCGGCGGCAGCCGCCTCTGGGCCCAGCGCCGTCTCCTCGTCCATGGTGACGTTCTGCACGATGATCTGGTGGCCGGCGCTAGCCTGGTGCACGATCTGCTGCACCACCTTCATGATGTGGCTGTCCACCTGCGGGGCCACGGCTCAGCAAGAGCGGCTGTGCCAGGGAGCCTCCCCGCCCCCGCCTGCCCCACCCCTCACCTCCGTCTGGGTGCCCTCGATGATCTCCGTAGCCTCACTGGTCTCGGCATCGTCCGCAGTGGCCTGGGCAGATGGGCAGAAGGACAGAGGTCAGCCTTGGCTGCCCCCGGGTCCCAACACGGCCCCAGGGCCCCACACCCACCTCGATGATATACTCCTGGGTGTCAGCTACCACGGACGAGAATTCCACCAACACTGTGTGCGGGTCCTCCGCGAGGACAGTGGTGGCTGCCGTGGGGCTCTCCTCAGACACCAGCAACTCCTCCACCTCCAGCAGGCAGCCCCCTGTGAGTGGGGACTCGGTCAGGGCTTGGCGAGCCCCAGCCCCCTCCCCTCCTCTCCCCCTCCCCCCTCCCCTCCCCTCCCCCTCCTCCCCTCCCCCTCCCCTCCCCTCCCCCCTCCCCTCCTCCCCTCCCCCCTCCCCTCCCCCCTCCCCTCCCCCTCCCCCCTCCACCAGCCCAGACCTTTGGTGCGCAGGTGCCGGTTCAGCGTGCCATGCTCAGCGAAGCCACGGCCGCACTTGTAGCACTTGAACGGCTTCTCGCCTGTGTGGTGTCGCACGTGCCGCACCAGTGAGCCCTTCTCTCGGAAGCCACGGCTGCAGAACTGGCACACGTGCGGCTTCTCCTCCAGGTGTGTCCTGAAGTGCACTTGCTGTGCGTTCTGTGGAGACACCTGTCAGTGCCAGCCTGGCCTTGGCCACAACAGACTACAGCTCTCCCCTCCCGCTTCTGGCCCAAGGGAGGGGCTAGGTCAAGACTGAGCACGGTAGAGGCCAGGAAGGGGGTGCACCTGGGCCACGGCCAGGGAGCAGGATTGGGGGATCAGGCGCCAGGGTCCTGCGGCCAGAGACCCACCTTAGTCTTATAGCGCTTGCCACACTCGGGACAAGGGTAGGGCCGCTCATCTGAGTGGACGCGCCGGTGGCCGCGCACGTGGGCGATGGTCTTGTAGAGCTTCCCGCAGTCACCACAGCGGAAGCGGCGCTCACGCACGTGCACCTCCTGGTGCTTCTTGAGCAGGTAGGCCTTGGGGAAGGCCTTGCCACACTGCGCGCAGGCGAACGGCCTCGGCCCTGCAGCCACACATAGCATCAGGCCAGGCCCATCACCCGCGGGCCCGCCAGGCCACCTGCCACCTGCCCACAGATCCCCTGGCTCCCTGCTGTCTATGGACCCACCTTGGACACTCAGAGGCACCCCAGCCACCTATAGCCCATCCACTGCCATGGGCCACACACCCACCCATCACCTACCGGTGTGGCCCCTCTTGTGGGCCTCCAGGGTGGCTGCTGTCGGGAAGGTCTCACTGCACTGAGGACATGGGTGGGTCCTGGGCACCGCTGAGGCCTCGCTGGCCACCTGCTGGGGAACCACAGGAAGGTCTCCAGCACCCGGGGCAGGCTGTGCCCTGGCAGTGCAAGAACACAACCATGGGCCCCACCCTGGCAGGCTCCCTCGTGGCCCCAGGGAAGGCAGTAAACAGATCAATAGGCAAAGTCACTGCAGAAAGCCACTTTAGGGAGTGCGAAGGCCAGCGTGGGGACACCCCTGGGATCCAGCCCTGGGAGGAGCCCGTGCCGGCACCTACTGTCTCCAGCGGCTGCACTTCCAGTACCGGCAGCTGCGGGGCTGCCTCTGCCAGGGGCTGGGGACTGGACCCGGCAGCAGGGGCTGGCTCCAGGGAACCCTCCTCCCCAGCACCGCGCTCAAGGACGATGCCGGAGTTCTGCATGGCTTGGTGCAGCAGGTTCTCACGGCTGCCCTCGCTGGAGCAGGGGAGCTCCTGGGAGACGGGGGGCTGCAGAGGAGGCAGAGAGAGGAGGCTGGCCAGGCAGCCTGGCATCCAGCACCCACCCCATGGGGCAGACGCATGCCAGGAGCCTTGTGCAAACCCTCAGACCCCCATGGCGCTCCCACTGGCCCTGCTCTCCCTGTGGGAAGCCCAGCCCTCGCCTGCCTGGCCCAGACCCCTGGAGCCAGTGCCCAGAACAAAGACTGGCACTGAGCAGGCAGAAGACAGAGCAGCCCTCCGGGGCCCCCCGTCGCCCCCACCTCCGGGGCCAGGGCTTTCATGCCCAGGGGCAGCTCCTGCATCTGGACGTGGACTTCGTGGATGACGGTGCCCTTGGCATCTGTCACCAGGTGAATCACGGGTGAAGTCTCTATGGGCTCGCCTGTCACCGATGATGTGACTGTCCCCAAGCCGGCAGCTCCAGCTCCAGACCCTTCAAGGTAGAGTGAGGGAGTGAAGATCCCTCACACACCCTAGTGGCGGCTGCGTCCACAGCCAGCCCCCAGGACCAAGCAGCTGCCCGCACCATGCTGACCTGCAGGTGCGTCCTCTTTGCTGACGACCACGTCCTTGCTCACGCTGAAGCGGATTTTCTCTGTGCAGGGGGTGAGAGACTTGAGGTGCCGGGTCAGTGCACCCGACTCCCGGAAGCTCTTCCCACACTTGGAGCACTTGTAGGGGCGCTCATCTGCAGAGAGAACCTAGTCAGCCCTGGGCAGCCCCAGCAGGCTGGCGACAAGGTGACAAGGCGAAGGCAGGCAGGGGCCCCCGCCTCATCCCCTAAAGCTGGGGAATGCAAGGCTGGGGCACCCCAGGGCCAACCATCGGGGTGCTACCGGGCTCCAGCCCGAGGTGCGGCCAGCTCACCCGTGTGCCGCCGGTGGTGCCGGATGAGTGAGCCCTTGGTGCGGAAGGAGGCCCCACAGAGCTTGCACTCGTGGTCCTTGCGGCTGCTGTGAGTGACCATGTGGGCCTTGAGGATGCTGCCCTGTGGGGGAGGGCGTGGCAGCTCAGGGCCCTCCTGGGGGAACAGGAGGGGGCCTGCCACCCACACACTGGCTCCCCGCATGCCGGCTCACCGTCTTGAAGGTCTTGTGGCACAGCGCACACACATAGCGGCCATCCTTGTTCACCAGTAGCTTCACCTGGGCCTGCTCGCCCTCCCCTGCGAGCGCCAGCCCCTGCTGGCAGGGGCTGCCTGGGGCCTCGGCCATCTCACTGTCCCCCGGCTCCGCCTCAGCAGCCACGATGACCTCTTTGATGTGCCCACCACCTAGGAGAGACACCTGGGCCTAAGTCCCAGGACCTGCCCCTGCTCAGAGACCCCAGAAACTGCTGGCTCCAGGGAAGGGGACCTGCTGCTCTGAGCCACAGCCTGGACCCAGCCTGCACTGAGCTCTTAGCACACAGGCCCGAGCAGCAGCCAAGGCCCCGCTCACCTCTCCACGTCACAGTGAGAGGTGGACAGACACCTCCCGGCTCTGTCAGGCTGCCCAGAGATGCTCCAGGGCCCCCAAATGTGTCCACAGGGAGACCCACCATGGAGCACAGATGCCCCATCCCCAAAGCCAGGAGGACATGCGAATCCTGGTGACAAGGTCCCTGGGTGAAGAGACAGCCGCCTGTCCTGCTCGCTGCCACTGCTCCTGCCACTGCTCCCACCAACATAGGGAGGATGTGCGTCCGGGGCCACTCTTCCATCGGAGGAGATGGGCTGGGCCACTGCAGCGGGGCAGGCAGGCCTGGCCAGAGCCCCGTCCCAAGGCAGGCTTGGCCTGGGAGAGTGAACGCTCTCCAGACACCCGGGACAGCCTGAGGCGAGGAAGCTGGGCTTTTGCACTTCTGGAGGATGCCGGGAAAAATCTGACAATGTGCAAAGCTAGGTTGTAAACACAGTTCAGGTTTTCTGCTCATAAAGATGACAAGTGGGAAACAGCTGTGAAGCTATTGCTTAGAAACCACCTCAGTCCAGCTGGCGTCTTGTTTTGACAAGCTGTTCTCTTGAAACACAACAAAAGTGCGGTGACTCAGAAACAATTAAGAGCCTCTCCTGCCTGAGCCCTTACACGCTCGATGCCCCAGGAGTGATCTTCCAAAGGACAGAGGCCTCTGATGGGGAGGACCTGGGGGAACATGGCTGCTGCGAGGCCAGAGGAGACACGAATTTTTTCCTCGAAGACGCAGGAGGGCCTGGAGGTGGGTTCCAACTGCCCACACAGCTGACCGCACCCCTGCACCCGCAAAGACAGGACCTGGCATGCCCCAGCCCTTGGCCACCAGCAGGCAGGACCCTGTGCCATCTCCACTGGAGGCCAACAGGAGAGCTAGCAGCCCTGGACTAAGCCCACCGGGCCTGCTGACTGGCCAAAGGCACACTCAGGGTACCCAGGATGCCTGCAAAGGGGAAATTCCCAGGGGTGCCAGAGTGGCAGGGGTGCCGAGAGGGGCTGCTGAAGCACAGGGAGGGGTGCTGAGCCTAGGGCTGGGGGCTGCTAGAGTTTAGGTGGGTGGAAAGGGGCCTGGCTGGCCAGAGACCCAGCCCAGAGACCCCGCCAGAACCTAAGGAGTTCATGCTCCCAGGTGACGCCACCATCCCAGAAACCAAACGCCAGGTCAAGGCCAGAGCCCGCCCCACCTCCCACATGAACATTCCGAGCTCTGCGTGGCACTGATGAGTGTCTTGGTCACAGGAATGCCAGGGAAAGGCAGCACGGAGGTGAGACAGGTGCCCTGGCTGCCTCCTGGAGAGCGGCCTGCTCACAGGTGCCCTTCCCAGGCCCCGGGCTGGCCTCCGCCACGGCTCCTCCACCCCCTCTTCCTGCTGCAGCCAGTCCCCAGGGCTGCCCAAGGCCAGGTTCCGCCTGGTGCCCAAACCTACTTCCTGTCCAGCTGCCCACTCCCCGCCTGCCTCGGCCCCGGTCCAGCAGGCTCCCCAGGCAGCAGCCATGCCCCACCCCACCTCCCACAGCATCAGGTCCCCAGACAGCTCCTTCCCTCACGTCTGCACACCTAGCCACTCGCCCCTGCCGCACCCGCAACCCCAGCAGCCCCTGGTTCCCTCAACCTGCCCAGGCCCTGGCTGCCTCTGAATGTCCCCCCTGCACAAGCATCTGTCCCCGATGAGAGCCTGCCCATCCAGACCTCGCAACAGCCCCTCCCACAGCACATCAGGGAAAGAGACATCTTCACTTAAAAAGTAGCCATCAAAGAGGCCTGGCATTGCACACTCATAAAAGCCCCATGAGGACCAGTGTAGCAATCACCACTCCCACACCGGAGGGAGCACTGGGGAGGGCAGGCCACGGCCAGCAGCAAGTCCGAGCCCAGCTAGAGAGGCGGGAGAGTCCCGTCCACCCTGCATCCACCCTCCAGAGCCGGTGCTGGGCGAGTAGGCCATTCTGGTGGGTGCCCGGTGGATGTTGCTGCCTACGGGCAGGGAGCAGGAACCAGGGGGTGGCAGGGAAGTGGGGAAGATTCTGGGAGGGACACGGCAGAGACCACCCGGGAAGCTGGTGCCTGGGTGTGCCCCCAGCCACTGTGGGCACCTGAGGAAGGCCCAGTGCCCAACGCTTCCTCCCCCTACAGGCTGTGCCCGCAGAAAGGCTCCCACGAGGCCGTGGCCCCTCCCAGCCAGGCCCTGGTCTCGGGAGAGACGAGCATACAGGCAGCAGAGGCCCCATCCTCTGGCCCCAACCACGAAGGTCTATCAGGCCAGCGATCCATGGAAGTCGGCTTACCAACGAGGTCAGATGCGTGGCTGATGTCTGCTGCCAGGGAGGCCGCCTCCACCACGATGTGGGCCACAGTGATGGGCTCCTCTGGGCCTGGTGCTGCCGGCACCACCTGCCAAAGGAAGAAGAAAACAGGGGACTCGTCTGTATGCTCCAGAGTTAGTTCTCAGATAAGAGGCCTGGGCTCTGCCAGTGTAAAGCTGAGGAGGTGTGACTTGTGGTGCTCAGGCCTGGGTCCACGTCCTTGGGACGGCTGGGGTGGGGGCTCTCCTCTTCCCCAACAGGACCACCGGTCCCAGTCCAACCCCTTCACCCCAGGGCCAGGGTCAGCGCCGTCACTCTCACACCTCTGGCCACGTGGGCTGGACCTGGAGCACAGGGCACCCGCAGGGAGGG
The DNA here is from genome assembly GCF_028885625.2 of Pongo pygmaeus. NCBI lineage: Eukaryota > Metazoa > Chordata > Mammalia > Primates > Hominidae > Pongo > Pongo pygmaeus. Next base: position 2,363,385 of record NC_072391.2, on the reverse strand, counting down.
ACCAGCAACTCTGGCAGGAAGCTGGGCCAGCCTGCAGGAACAATGGCACAGTCCCAGCCCGCCATATCCGGCAGACCGGTGTGAGGAGAGGGCCCTGGGGGTGTGAGCCAGAGGCCTTCCTGGAGGAGGGGGCACCTCTGAGAGGAGCAGGTAAAGAGCACAGGCTCAGAGTGGGGTAACCAGGGTCCAGCATCATCTGGGCCACGCCCCGCTGGTGGACAGAGACCACTGACCACTCTCTGAGCCTGCTCTCCTGACTGTGCAATGCAGACGACAAGCGCCCACTGCGGCGTGTGCGGGGTTCACAGGCCTGTGCATCCAGCCCAAGCTGGGCATGGGGCTCAGCAAAGGTGGACATTTGATGATGAGATGGCGGGACCCCCAGGGCTACACCTCACTTGTGAAGTCCCTAGGGACTGTGTGCACAAGACAGAAGATAAGCCAAAGAGACAGAAGCTGCCATGGCACCCCAGAGCCAAAGGAGACCCTCAAGCTCCAAGAAAGAAGAGATCCCGGCCCCCAACAGCATGGGCTTTGGCCAGAGGCTGCCAAGAAGGCTGGGCCACCGCAGGCCCTCCAGGATGCCCCAGAGCACCACAGGCTCACACACCCGGACCCTCCTGTACCGCAGCCAGGTGCCTGCTCTCTGCCCGCCCACGTGGCCCCCGGAACCGGCTGCACAGGTCCATCCTGAAGTGCGGCCACCTCCCCCACCTGTCAGGTGAACCCAGGAGGGGATGGGGGAGTGGGTGGGGGCTCACCTCCTGGCCCAGCAACGCTGTGGTGGCAGGGGTGGCAGGCAGGGCCTCCTGAGGCGCCCGCTGGCAGGCCTTCTGAATCTTGTGCTGAACAAAATCCTCCAAGGCGGTGAACTCCGCCTGGCAGCGGCCGCATCTGTGCACATCGTCCTCATCTGCAACGAGCCTGCTGTCAGCAGGGCCTGGGAAGGCGGAGGCTGGGCAGCCAGGGCCCCGTCTGGCTTTTCCTCCAGCCCTAGAACAGATTCCCCCAGGAGGCCATCAGAAGCAGAGCTACTCCCCCAGGCTTCTGAGAACACACTCGGGCCCAAAACAAGGTCATCCCAGGGTACAGCCCCCATCCTCTGCAGGTCTGCAGGGGCCAGACCCACCCTCAGGAGGTCAGCACCCAGCAGAGGGTGGCCTGACAGCACGCTTAGGCTGCAGGGATCTGCTAAGGCTGCCATGCCCAAAACCCCCACCTCAGCGATTTGACAGGCGAGAGGCTCAGAGAGGGGCTGGGAGGCAGAGGGAGTCCTCCATGCTAGTTTGGGGACAGTAAAGGACCAGGATTTAAGACTGTTGGGGCCGGGCATGGTGGCTCACACCTGTAATCCCAACACTTTGGGAGGCTGAGACAGGTGTATCACCTGAGGTCAGGAGTTTGAGACCAGCCTGACCAACATGGTGAAACCCCATCTCTACTAAAAATACAAAATTAGGGCAGTGGCTCACGCCTGTAATCCCAGCACTTTGGGAGGCTGAGGCGAGCAGATCATGAGGTCAGGAGATTGAGACCATCCTGGCTAACACCCTGAAACCCCATCTCTACTAAAAATACAAAAATATTAGCCAGGCACGGTGGCGGGCGCCTGTAGTCCCAGCTACTCAGGAGCCTGAGGCAGGAGAATGGCGTGAACCCGGGAGGCAGAGCTTGCAGTAAGCCGAGATCACACCACTGCACTCTAGCCTGGGCAAAAGAGCGAGACTCCGTTTCAAAAAAAAAAAAAAAAAAAAATTAGCCAGGCTTGGTGGCGCATGCCTGTAATCCCAGCTACTCGAGAGGCTGAGGCAGGAGAATCACTTCAACCCGGGAGGCGAAGGTTGCCGTAAGCCAAGATCTCCCCATTGCACTCCAGCTGGGGCAACAGAGCGAGACTCCGTCTCAAAAAATAAAACCAAAAACACAAACATTTAGCCAAGCGTGGAAGTGTGGCGGCATGCACCTGTAGTCCCAGCTATTCGGGAGGATTGCTTGAGCCCGGGGGTGGAGGCTGCAGTAAGCCATGATCACACCACTGCACTTCAGCCAGGGCAACAGGGCAAGCCCCTGCCTTAAAAGAAACAAAAACAAAACAAACAAAAACTGCGGGAGTTTGAGTGTGCCCTGGAGCATGTGAGTGGCCATCTCCTCATCTGCAAAATGGGCTGGGGCCCAGGAGGCTGATGCCCACTGGCTCTGGCTCAGAGGCAAACGCAGGGAGCTGACCCACAACCACTCTGCTCACTGACTTGGGACTTTACTGGTTCCCAAGGTTGAGCCCGTCACCATCGCTGTGCCGGACCCCAGTCCTGCAGAAGAGACCACCCCTCACTGTGTGCCAAGCACCTCACTGGGGACGTCACCAAATCTTGCCAGCACCCTGTGGAGATGGAGAGAACTGTTCCCACCCTAGGAAAATGACCGCAAGTTCAAGGTCACCAAACGGCTGGGTGTCAGGACAGTGCCTGTTTACACAAAGGGATAGGAGCTGTTTCTTCTGCTTCCATAAAAGCCTGCCAGCTCTGACCATTCACATTCAGTCCCTCGGCAAGATCAAACCCAGGCCTGATGCCCGAAGGAGCTGGGCAAATGTTTACTGTTGAATTCGAGGGCAGAGAAAGGGCCAAACCACAGCTATGACTCGCCTGCAGGGGCCACCCAACAGAGAGTCGTCCTCTCCTGATGGCTCCCAGTCATAAACCAAGCTCTGAGGCAATCGCACCACCCTCTTCCCCTTCCCACCCGACTCCTGTGTCTCACTCGGCTCCAGGGCATTGCCACTGAAGAACCCCCTACCCCAGAAGGGGACACACGCAGCCCATTTCACACCAGACAAGGCCACAAGCAGGCCCAGCAGGGCGCAGCCCCCTAAAGGGACCCCTCGCCATGAGGGCACTGCCCTTCTCCAAGCTGGAACGAGAAGGGGCAAGGAAAAAAGGCAGAGACTATGAATCCTATGGGGACAAAGACAAAACAACCCTCAACCCAATCATTAACAACCTCCCTTCCTGTCTGACCCAATCTGCATCTTTTTTTTTTTTCTTTTGAGGCGGAGTCTCGCTCTGTTGCCCAGGCTGGAGTGCAGTGGGGCGATCTCAGCTCACTGCAAGCTCTGCCTCCCAGGTTCACGCCATTCTTCTGCCTCAGCCTCCCGAGTAGCTGTGACTACAGACGCCTGTCACCACGGCCAGCTAATTTTTTGTATTTTTAGTAAGATGGGGTTTCACCGTGTTAGCCAGGGTGGTCTCGATCTCCTGACCTCGGGATCCGCCCGTCTCAGCCTCCCAAAGTGCTGGGATTACAGGCGTGAGCCACCGCGCGCAGCCCCCCCGGTCACTTTCAGGTCTGCAACCTTCGATTTTCCTCATCCCCAAAATGAGAATAACAATAACATCCACCTGTCAGGACTGGTTTGAGAATGAAAAAACCTAACGCAGGATAAGGGCTTGTTACATTACTGGCAGAAGCCGCCGCCCCATTCTGTAGGGGAAATAGAGGTTCACAGAAGTAGGATCACCTGCCCAGGATCAAAGAGCTAGAAAGCGGCAAGTGTGGGACTGGACGGGGCCACAGGCTGGCTGCAGTGCACCAGCCCTCTTGCACTAGGCTCTGCTGCCTCCCTACGGACAGGCCCAGAGCCCAGATCCTGGAGAAACCGAGGCCCCACCTTTTGGAACCACCAACAGGACCCTAGACGCCCATCAGGTGCAGGGGGAAGGGGCCCAGAGGAGGGGAGGGCCAGGCTCAGGCATCGGAGGCAGAGAAGGGCCGGGACCCCGGCGTCTGCGAATGTCTACACCGGGCGCCCGGGGGCTCAGCAACCCGCGAGCACTTGTGGACGCACACCGGAGCGAGGGGGGTGACAGGCGCCCCGCAGGAGAGGCCCGTGACGGTCTCAGCAAACCTGGGGGTTTCGTGGAGGGCTGTGAGGGCCCCGCGAGATCCGAGAGATGTCTGGGTCTGGGAGAGCCGGTCGAGCCCGCAGCTCGGGCCATCTGGGCCTCTGCCAGCCCGGGATGAACTGTCCGCACCCCGGCCGCACCCTCCGGGTCGGCCCGGTTACCTTCTTCGCTGAAGGGCGCCGGGAGGCCGAGGAAGCCGCTGGGGGCCAAGGCCGCCGCCACCGCCGCAACCGCACCCTCGCCCGCTTCCCGCCCGGCTTCGGCCGGGGCTTCTGCCGTATGAGCGGCCGTCACCCGCACTGCCATCGCGCCCTCCATGTCGCAACGCGCCGCAGGAAGATGGCGGATTTACGACCATGTCGTCATAACAACGGGCCGCGCCGAGGCCGGCGTGAGGGAACGGCAGGAGGAGGGCGGGGCGGAACCGGAGCGGATTGACGGACAGGCGGGGAGCCGGGCCTGGATAGCGGTGTGGCCTTAAAGGGAAGAGGCGAGGCCGGGCACGCTGAGAGCGAAGATGGGGCGGGACTGTGGGGAGGGCGTGGTTACGGTGGAGCAGATTGACAGGCAGGGGGCGGGGCGGCAGAAGGACCTGTGTTCGAGGCTGCACTCGGATTTGAGAGCCCGAGAATGCGAGGGGCGAGCGGACTGGCGGGTGCTAGGCAGCCGCGCCCCAGCGCTTCTGTACCTAAGGACAGGTCGCCCCGCCCGCGGCTGCTGCTGGGAAGCCGCCACAGCTCCAACCAGGGGTGTGGTGCCTGCTGCCCACTGACCGCTTCGGGTGTTAGAGCCTCCCAAGATGATTTTCCGGGTCACGGGAGAAGAACACGGGTCGGGGATGGCTCATGGGTAGCTTTCCGAAGCTGTTTTATTCTTTTATATACTTTTTAAATTTTTTTCTTTCTTTTTTTTTTTTTTTTGAGACGGAGTCTCGTTCTATCGCCCAGGCTGGAGTGCAGTGGCGCGATCTCGGCTCACTGCAAGCTCTGTCTCCTGGGTTCACGCCATTCTCCTGCCTCAGCCTCCTGAGTAGCTGGGACTGCAGGTGTCCGCCACCACGCCCGGCTAATTTTTTCTATTTTTAGTAGAGACGGGGTTTCACCGTGTTAGCCAGGATGGTCTCGATCTCCTGACCTCGTGATCCGCCCGCCTCGGCCTCCCAAAGTGCTGGGATTACAGGCGTGAGCCACCGTGCCAGCCACTTTTTAAATTTTTAAAAATTTATTTATATTATATATTTTAAATAGAGATGGGGTCTTGCTGTTTTGACTAGGCTGGTCTCAAACTCTTAGCCTCAAACCATTTTCCCATTTTGGCCTCCCAAAGTGCTAGGATGACAGGCGTGAGCCACGACTCCCAGCCACGTTGAATTTTTGGTTTTGGAGACGGGGGTTGTTTTTGGTTTTTGTTTGTTTGTTTGGGGTGTTTGTTTTTGAGACAGAGTCTCACTCTGTCACCTAGGCTGGAGTGCAATGGCGCAATCTCACTGCAATCTCCGCCTCCTGGGTTCAAATGATTCTCCTGCCTCAGCCTCCAGAGTAGCTGGGACTACAGGAGTGCACCACCATGCCCAGCTAGTTTATGTATTTTTAGTAGAGACAGGGTTTCACCATGTTGGCCTAGATGGTCTCGAGCTCTTGACCTCATGATCTGCCCACCTCGGCCTCCCAAAGTGCTGGGATTACAAGCGTGAGCCACCACACCCGGCCTGTTTTTGTTTTTTGAGATGGAGTCTCGCTCTGTCACCTAGGCTGGAGTGCAATGGCACGATCTTGGCTCACTGCGACCTCCGCCTCCCAGGTTCAAGCGATTCTCCTGCCTCAGCCTCCTGAGTAGCTGGAACTACAGGCAACTGCCACCACACCTGGCTAATTTTTTCATATTTTTAGGAGAGACAGAGTTTCACCATGTTGGCCATGCTGGTTTTGAACTCCTGACCTCAGGTGATCCGTCCCCCTTGGCCTCCCAAAGTGCTGGGATGACAGGCATGAGCCACTGAGCCTGGCCAGATTTTGTTTTTTTTTGAGACAGCACCTTGCTCTGTCGCCCAGGCTGGAGTGCAGTGCCGTGGTCTCAGCTCACTGCAGCCTCTACCTCAGCCACCCAAGTAGCTGGGACTACAGGTGCCCATCACTAGCTAATTTTTGTATATTTTGTAGAGATGGGTTTTTGCCATGTTGCCTAGGCTGCTATAGAACTGCTGAGTTCAAGCGATCTGCCCGCCTCAGCCCTCTTACATACTTTTAAAAAATTGTGGGCCAGGCGCAGTGGCTCACTCATGTAATCCCAGCACTTTGGGAGGCTGAGGTGGGTGGATCACCTGAGGTTAGGAGTTCAAGACCAGCCAGGTCAACATGGCAAAATTACGTCTCTACTAAAAATACAAAAATTATCTGGGTGTGGTGGTGCATGCCTGTAATCCTAGCTACTCAGGAGGCTGAGGTAGGAGAATCGTTTGAACCTAGGAGGCAGAGGTTTCAGTGAGCCGAGATCGTGCCACTGTACTCCGGCCTGGGCAACAGAGCAAGATTCCGCCTCAAAAAAAATTGTGGTAAGTAGACATAAAATTTACTATTAGTGACATTCACAGTGTTGTGCAACAATCACAACTATGTGGATCCAGAACCTTTTCAGCACCTTGAAAGGAAACCTGTACCTTTGAAGCAGTGATTCCCCATCCGCCCCTCCCTGCCAGCCCTGGGTAGACACCAGTGTACCTTCTGCCTCCAGGATAAATTTACCTATTGTGAACATGTCCTACAATATGTGACTTTCTTTGTTTGTTTTTTGAGGAGTCTCGCTCTGTCGTCCAGGCTGGAGTACAGTGGCGCGATCTCAGCCCACTGCCAGCTCCGCCTCCCGGGTTCACACCATTCTCCTGCCTCAGCCTCCCGAGTAGCTGGGACGACAGATGCCCGCCACCATGCCTGGCTAATTTTTTTTGTATTTTTAGTAGAGACATGGTTTCACCATGTTAGCCAGGATGGTCTTGATCTCTTGACCTCGTGATACGTCCGCCTCGGCTTCCCAAAGTGCTGGGATTACAGGCGTGAACCACTGCGCCTGGTCCTGTTTGTTTGCTTTGAGATAGGGCCTCACTCTGTCACCCAGGCTGGAGTGCATTGGTGTGATCCTAGCAGCCTCCACCTCCAGCCTCAGGTAAGGTCATCAGCAGTCAGGTTGGGGTAACAATGGGCCCGCTTTCTGCGAGTAGGTTGCTCACCACTGCAAGGTTTTGAGCAGAGGGAATGATGGTGGGTGTTTCAGAAACATCCCTCCAACCGCTGCACAGGAAAAGGGACTTTAGGCCGGGCCCAGTGGCTCACACCTGTAATCCCAACACTTTGGGAGGCCGAGGCGGGCAGATCACCTGAGGTCAGGAGTTCAAGACAGCCTGACCAATATGGTGAAACCCCATCTCTGGTAAAAATACAAAAATTAGCCAGGTGTGGTGGTAGGTGCCTGTAGTCCCAGCTACTCAGGAGGCTGAGACAGGAGAATTGCTTGAATCCGGGAAGCAGAGGTTGCAGTGAGCCGAGATCTCGCCACTGCACTCCAGCCTGGGCAACAGATCGAGACTCTGTCTTAAAAAAAAAAGAGGGATTTTAGGGCCTAAGCAGAAGCAGGAGGGGGCTCAGAAAGCCACTGAGAGCCAGAATGGGTGGTCTCTGAGTGGGGCAAACAGAATGAAGAGCAGGTTGGAGCTTTTGGAGCTTGAGGGTTCTGGGGAGCTGCTGGGGAGGAGGACCAGGAGACAGGTGGGTGAGGTGAAGCCATGGACGAGGTGAGCGCAGAGTCCCAAAACACCTTCATTCATGGTATGCTGGGGAGTAACTGAGAAGCCGGTATCCAGGGGATTTAGGGGTATGGATGGGATGTTTGTCCCCTCTAAACTCATGCTGAAACTTTATCCCCAATGTAACAGCATTAAGAGGTGAGGCCTTTAAGAGGCAAAGGGCCGGGAGCGGTGGCTCACGCCTGTAATCCCAGCACTCTGGGAGGCCGAGGCAGGCGGATCATCTGAGGTCAGAAGTTTGAGACCAGCCTGGCCGACACAGCAGAAACCCCCATCTCTATTAAAAATACAAAAGTTGGGCCAGGCGCGGTGACTCATGCCTATAATCCCAGCACTTTGGGAGGCCGAGGCGGGGGGATTATGAGGTCAGGAGTTCAAGACCATCCTGACCAACACGGTGAAACTCCATCTCTACTAAAAATACAAAAATTAGCCAGGCCTGGTGGCATGTGCCTGTAATCCCAGCTACTCAGGAGGCTGAGGCAGGAGAATCGCTTGAACCTAGGAGGTGGAGGTTGCAGTGAGTCGAGATCACGCCATTGCACTCCAGCCTGGGCAACAGAGCGAGACGCCGTCTCAAAAAAAAAAAAAAAAAACAAAAGTTGCCAGGCGCGGTGGCTCACACCTGTACTCCCAGCACTTTGGGAGGCCAAGGAGGGCGGATCATGAGGTCAGGAGATCAAGACCATCCTGACTAACATGGTGAAACCCTGTCTCTACTAAAAATAAAAAAATAAAAAAATCAGCCAGGTGTGGTGGCACGCGCCTGTAGTCCCAGCTACTCGGGAGGGCGAGACAGGAGAATCGCTTCAACCCGGAGGCGAAGGTTGCAGTGAGCCGAGATTGCGCCACTGCACTCCAGCTTGGGTGACAGAGCGAGACTCGGTCTCAAAACAAACAAAAAATACAAAAGTTAGCCAGGTGTGGTAGCACACACCTATAATCCCAGCTACTAGGGAGGCTGAGGAAGGAGAATTGCTTGAACCTGGGGGGGCGGAGGTTGCAGTGAGCTGAGATGGCACCACTGCCCACCAGCCTGGGTAACAAAGTGAGACCCTGTCTCAAAAAGAAAAGGGCATCCTGATCAGGTGACTTCAGGCCCTGCTTTGCCTAGAGCCCAGGCCACTGGCAGGCACGGGAGCAGACAGGCCCCTGGAAGGCAGAGAAGCCAGGCACAGGCAGCAAGACTAGAGCCTCCCTTTCTCCAGACGGCCTCCTTTCCCAGAATAATGCCTGTGGACATTCCACGGCCAGACCCAAACAGGAACTACAAAATCCTTTTTTTTTTTTTTTTTTGAGATGGAGTCTCACTCTGTCGCCCAGGCTGGAGAGTGCAGTGGTGCAACCTTGGCTCACTGCAACCTCTGCCTCCTGAGTTCAAGCAATTCTGACTCAGCCTCCCAAGCGTGTGCCACCACACCCGGCTAATTTTGTATTTTTAGTAGAGATGGGGCTTCTCCATGTTAGTAAGGCTGGTCTCAAACTCCTGACCTCAGGTTATCCACCCGCCTCGGCCTCCCAAAGTGCTGGGATTACACCGCGCCTAGCGGGCTACTTATATTTTCTATTGCAATGTAAATTGATGCAACTCTGTTAAGGTGAAATAGTGTCTGTTCTTGTGCCACTGAAAGCCGTCCCCGGTCGGCTTGCAGTACAAGATCCTTACTTGGGGAGACACTGGGGACATCCCCTCACAGATAGAGACTGAATGCCTCCTGTGTGGGGGGCACCCAAAGGGGTCCTCTACCCCCAGATGCAGGGCCATGTCACCCTGTTCCCAAAGTCAATCCTCTCCCATAAAGTGCACTTTCCTCCCAGCCTCCGCCAGGACCTTCCCCACAAGTGACCTCCCCTCCTACCTGCTGAGGACGTTAAGCCGAGCAGATGCGGCAGAGCTCAGCTTTGGGGTTGACTGAGTTTAATCCCAACTCAACCTTGTCCAGCCGGTGACTCTCCGTGGCTCAGTTTGGCCATCTATAAATGGAGATGTGAATAATCCCTGCCTCTCAGGCCTGTTCTGTGACTCTAAGGAGGTAATGCAGGTAAGGAGCGGTGCCACGGCCTAGATGCTCACAGAGTGCCCAGTAAGCCAAGGCAGCTGGGCGAGTGTGGGAGAAGATGGCCCGTGGCTGGGCATCATCAACAGTTCCCATTCCAGCCGTTGTCTCAAATCAACTACCTGTTGCTCTGTGGTAAAAGCAGCAGAGTGTGATTTTTGTCAAATCCAGTTCTGCTCAAGGTCAAAGTCATCTTTTTTTTTTTTTTTTTTTTTTTGATACGGAGTCTTGCTCTGTTGCCCAGGCTGGAGTGCAGTGGTGCAATCTCGGCTCACTGCAAGCTCCGCCTCCCAGGTTCAAGCGATTCTCCTGCCTCAGCCTCTCAAGTAGCTAAGATTACAGGCATGTGCCACCACATACAGCTGATTTTTGTACTTTTGGTAGAGACGGGGTTTCACCATATTGGCCAGGCTGGTCTCCAACTTCTGACCTCAGGTGATCTGCCCGCCTTAGCCTCCCAAAGGGCTGGGATTATAGGTGTGAGCCACAGCACCCAGCCAGAAGGATGAATTTCACAAACATTATGTTAAACCGTAGAAGCAAGAGCCAGAAGCACATACCATATAATCCCAGGTATAAAGCAGTCCAGAGGCTTGGTTGTGACTCTATGGTGATAGGAGTCAGAAAAGTAGTCGGCAATGTGCTATCTGCTATTGACTGGATAGGAACAAGAGGGAACTTCCTGGGGTGTTGGAAATACTTTATACTTTGGTCTGGGTTATGTTTACACAAGCATATACATATGTAAAAAAATTTGCTGGGTGCGGTAGCTCACGCCTGTAATCCCAGCCCTTTGGGAGGCCAAGACAGGAGGATTACTGGAGGCCAGGAGTTGGAGACCAGCCTGGCCGACACAGTGAGACTCCGTCTCTAGAAAAAATTTAAATTAAAAAAAAATTTAGGCATAGTGGCACACACCTCTGGTCCCAACTACTTTGGAGGCTTAGGTAGCAGCATCCCATGAGCCTAGGAGATCAAGGATACAGTGAGCTGTGATAAGGCTACAGTGAGCTGTGATCAGGCTACAGTGAGCTGTGATCCGGCCACTCCACTCCAACCTGGGAGACAGAGCAAGACCCTGTCGCAAAATATATATATACATGTGAAAATGTAAAACTTCCGGCCAGGCACCGTGGTTCACGCCTGTAATCCCAGCACTTTGGGAAACCAAAGTGGGCGGATCACGAGGTCAAGAGATCAAGACCATCCTGGCTAACACGGTGAAACCCCGTCTGTACTAAAAAATACAAAAAAATTAGCCAGGTGTGGTGGCCGGCGCCTGTAGTCCCAGCTACTGGGGAGGCTGAGGCAGGAGAATGGCGTGAACCCGGCAGGCAGAGCTTGCAGTGAGTCGAGATCGCGCCACTGCACTCCAGCCTGGGCAACAGAGAAAGAGACTCCGTCTCAAAAAATAATAATTAAAAAAAAGAAGGCCAGGCGCGGTGGCTCACGCCTGTAATCCAAGCACTTTGGGAGGCCGAGGCGGGCGGATCACGAGGTCAGGAGATCGATACCATCCTGGCTAACACGGTGAAACCCCGTCTCTACTAAAAATACAAAAAATTAGCTGGGCTTGGCGCCATGCGCCTGTAGTCCCAGCTACTCGGGAGGCTGAGGCAGGAGAACGGCGTGAACCTGGGAGGCGGAGCTGGCAGTGAGCCGAGATCGCGCCACTGCACTCCAGCCTGGGCGACAGAGCGAGACTCCGTCTCAAAAAGTAAATAAATAAGTAAACAAAATAATAATAATAAATGTAAAACTTGCATCGAGCTGCACAGTTTTCATGCCCTTTACTGTAATGTTTTGCCTCAATTAAATACCTAATAATTGATGACGATGACAGCGAGCAATCACTGAGTACCAGGTTCTAGACAGTGTCCTTAACACCCTAACCCCACAGCCTGGTAATGGCTGGTTCGTGTTACCTCCAAGGCACCGGCAACGCGTTTTTGCAAAGGACTGAGGCAAGTACTCAGGCCTGCCGGGGAAGGAGCCCCGGGCTGGCTCGCGGGACTGGCCGGTAAGAGACCCACGTGGTGGCCCCGTGTCCCGAGCGCGTCCACGGCACAGAGGCACGGGCACGGCCGGCGGAGGTGCCTCGGCCCCGGCGGCCCCAGCCCCCTCCCGCGGCGCTCCTGCGGGAGCCCCGCCTGTGCCCGCGGGAGAGACCGGCCAATGGGCAGCCGGCCTGGCCCGGGTCACTCCGTGAAGGGCCTCGTCACCTAGGCTGACCACTCGCTTCCAATCGGTGAGCGGCCCCGCAGCAGCCCGGGAGCAGCGGCCTTGCGCCTGCGCTGTTCTCTCCTCTGCCGCATTTCCGCAGCGAGCGCTTCACTCCGAATGCCGGTTGGCGCCCTGCCAGCCAATCACCGGGGCGCCCCGAGGCCGGTAGCCAATTATCGCCCGTCTCCCCGCGCCGGGCCTCGCCGATTGGCGCTGAGCTCCCGCAGCCCGCGGGAGGCGGGGGCGGATTGGCGAAGGTGCAGGCCAATGCACGGCGGGCGCGAGGCGCTGGGCCAATGAGCGCGCCGGGGGCGGGGAGGGCGCCGCGGCGGGCGGCTGCGAGGAGCGGCCGGCGGGCGGCGGCGGCCGGCGGGCGGCGATGGCGGCGGCGGAGGCCGGTGGCGACGACGCCCGCTGCGTGCGGCTGAACGCCGAGCGGGCACAGGCGCTGCTGGCCGACGTGGACACGCTGCTGTTCGACTGCGACGGCGTGCTGTGGCGCGGGGAGACGGCCGTGCCTGGCGCGCCCGAGGCCCTGCGGGCTCTGCGAGCCCGCGGCAAGCGCCTGGGCTTCATCACCAACAACAGCAGCAAGACCCGCGCTGCCTACGCCGAGAAGCTGCGGCGCCTGGGCTTCGGCGGCCCCACGGGGCCCGGCGCCAGCCTGGAGGTCTTCGGCACGGCCTACTGCACCGCCCTCTACCTGCGCCAGCGCCTGGCCGGCGCCCCCGCGCCCAAGGCCTACGTGCTGGGCAGCCCAGCCCTGGCCGCGGAGCTGGAGGCCGTGGGCGTCGCCAGCGTGGGCGTGGGGCCCGAGCCACTGCAGGGCGAGGGTCCCGGCGACTGGCTGCACGCGCCGCTGGAGCCCGACGTGCGCGCGGTTGTGGTGGGCTTTGACCCGCACTTCAGCTACATGAAGCTCACCAAGGCCCTGCGCTACCTGCAGCAGCCCGGCTGCCTGCTCGTGGGCACCAACATGGACAACCGGCTTCCGCTGGAGAACGGCCGCTTCATTGCGGGTCCGTGCGCCCTGGGGCGGGAGGCTGGGGGGCGGGCGGTGGGCTCCCTCCCCGCCCTTTGACCCGGTCCCCTGTGCCCCGCAGGTACCGGGTGTCTGGTCCGAGCCGTGGAGATGGCCGCCCAGCGCCAGGCCGACATCATCGGGAAGCCCAGCCGCTTCATCTTCGACTGCGTGTCCCAGGAATACGGCATCAACCCCGAGCGCACCGTCATGGTGGGAGACCGCCTGGACACAGACATCCTCCTAGGCGTCACCTGTGGCCTGAAGACCATCCTGACCCTCACCGGAGTCTCCACTCTAGGGGATGTGAAGAATAATCAGGAAAGTGACTGCGTGTCTAAGAAGAAAATGGTTCCTGACTTCTATGTTGACAGCATAGCCGACCTTTTGCCTGCCCTTCAAGGTTAAAGATTGAGTGTCTTTAATCTCCAGAATAAAAAAAAAAAATTGAAAACCAGTTACCCAAATTAATAGGTGGGGCTTAAGCATCTGCTCGGCTAAGTGGCTTCAAAGAGTGTAATTGGAGTTAAGCAAAGGCATTCATTGTTAACCTTGTAAGTACACGTTTGGGGGACGATTCTGTTTACAGATGCTTGTAATAGAAGATGCACTTTTATGCTTGGAAAAGCATTGTGGGCTGGGTTCTGGGCCTTGGGTGGGGTTGGCGGGGGCAAGCTCAGCACCTGTCCGGGATTCAGGTAACCGGCGCCTGCCGATGGGACTGAGGCGGGTCTAGGGGTGTGTGTCCTGTATTTTATGGAAAAACTCATTCAGGGATCCAGCCCCTCAGGGGGCAGAGGGACTGATTCTTCTGACTGTTGGGAGAGGCTTGCATGGACCAGAGCCCCATCAGTATGACTGAAAGTCCGGCGGAGCCTTCTGTGTCCCGGTGCCTCCCAGCAGTGTGGGAGTGGAGGAGGCGGCTGCTCCCAGGTGGCATCTCCCTGCCCTTGGGTGCAAAGTGCTGCCCTCACCACTCTCCCACCTCCCCTACTTCCTTGAAAACCACTCTGATGTCACAACTGAGTGTTCCGTTTCAGATACCCAGGGCTGCTGCCCAGTTCTGTAAACGCAGCCCAGCTAAACCTCTGCTGTCTCAAGTGTGCATTTAAACCCAGGTGATTTGGACGGAGCAGCCGCGATGGCGTGGATGCCTTCGCTGAACTCCGGGCTGCAGTGCAGGGAGCTCAGAGCAGTGCTGCTACCAAACAGTTTTTAACTTTTGAAGAACTGTGTCAGGCAATGGATTTGAATCTTAAGTGTGTTAATAGCTGTGCTCTGTGTCGTAGGCAAAATCCCACTGAAGGAGCCTCTGTGCCCTGCAGCCAGCAGCGCGGCTCAAGCATGTGTTGGCCAAGGAATGCCTGTCAGTCATCCAGGGCTCTGGGAGGGGAGGAGAGTTGTGTCCCCAAGAACAGGAAGTCCTTCACAAAGCATCCAGTCTCTTCCTGTCCTCCCATTCCCTAGGTTGGGGTAGGGGTTAGAGGCTGGTGGCCCAGGAGGTCACCTGCCTTGCCCTGGATTCCCTCTTCAGTGGCCAGCAGGACTTGGCAGGGCCACCAGCTCGCCAAGGTTCTGGGCGGGGCTCCGGCCTCTCCTGCCTGCTCCTTGGCTCTGCTGACCTTTCACAGGCCTGACAGCAGACTCAGCAGGGCCATCCCAGGACGCTGCACCTTCTGGCTAGCTCCCTACCAGCGCCTTTCCCTGTACCTGGCAGCTTCTCTCTTGGCCCCACAGTCACAGCACTCCACTTGGTCACAAAGACTTCAGAGCAATAAGGGGCGTCCTGAGCCTTCAGCACCTCCCAGGCCTGAGATATCAGGTTCAGAGGGTGCTACAGAGCAGCATGAGGGCTGCTGCGCCCATGAGGCTGGTGGCACTGACGCTGGCTTGGCTAGGCTGGCTCAAGCCGGGTCTGGCCTGGCAGGGTGCAGTCACACCAGGAGCGCATGGCAGATGCAGCCTCGGCGATGCCTCTCTTGCCGGGTAGGGGCTGGGAGTCCGGGTGCACCCTGTCTCTGGCCCACGAGGGGCTGCGGCACTGTGTGTGCCAGAGCACAGATTAAACTCTCAAACCCACACTGGCTCAGGTGTCCTTCCTCTCGCCTTGCATTGGCCTGGGCGATGCCGTCTCACCGCGGGTGGGAGGACTCAAAGTAGATGGGGAACTGGGGTTCAACCCCAGAGCTGGAATGCCAACTGCCCACTCCCAGCCTGGTTCAGAAGAAGATGTTTTGGAGAATGAGGGAAAGCCAGGCACAAAGGGCAACCAGGGAAGGAAAGGGCCTTGGAGTGAAGCTGGTGGGCTGCCGTGTCAGAGAGCCCAGGGCAGGGAGCAGAGCTCAGAAATAATGCTGGCCCGGGTGTGGTGGCTCACACCTGTAATCCCAACGCTTTGGAAAGCTGAGGCAGGTGGATTACTTGAGATCAGGGGTTCAAGACCAGCCTGGCCAAAATGATGAAAACCCATCTCTACTAA
The DNA here is from genome assembly GCF_028885625.2 of Pongo pygmaeus. NCBI lineage: Eukaryota > Metazoa > Chordata > Mammalia > Primates > Hominidae > Pongo > Pongo pygmaeus. The sequence continues at coordinate 2,347,907 of NC_072391.2, read as the reverse complement.
AAATAGAAAAATTAGCGGGACTTGGTGGCATGCATCTGTAATCCTAGCTACTCAGGAGGCTGAGGCATGAGAATTGTGTGAACCCGGGAGGCAGAGGTTGCAGTAAGCCGAGATCACGCCACTGCACTCCAGCCTGGGGGACACAGCGAGACTCCATCTCAAAAAAAAAATTGTGCTAGGTGGGCCCGTGAGGCTGGCCTGACTGTCCCGGGGCACAGGCTCCAGCAGGCTGTCTGTCTGTGGTCCAGGCTTCAGGAAACCCCTGGTCTTGGGTGTGCGGGGGCTGGGAAGTGGCTGGGGGTGCACAGTCCCACACCTGTCATTCACTGAACAGGTATTTACTGACAGCCTGTGGTGTGTCAGGCCCGGTGCCCAGCTCTAGGAGTCAAGGGTAACCTGACTCAGGCCACTTTAGGAAAACGAAATCCACCCCAACCACACTTAGCGAGTCGCCCTGGCCAGGCCTGGGCTCCAGTCGGTCAGCTGGACTGGATTTCCACGCAGCCGAGCCCTACGCCTCCCAGACCGTGATCTCGTCTGCACAGGCCAGGTGTCTGGAGCTGGGCCTGGTGACAGGCATCCCCCAGGTGGGAGGAGGGGTTGTCCTGGCTCTGACCTGGATATCAGATCCAGAGCCGAGGGGGAGGCGCAGGGTCAGGAGGGGAGGCGTTCTGTTCTGAGTTTCCCCTGGCCGAGGCTGCAGACAAGGGTTGCAGACAATCGGCACATTGTGAGCAGGGGCTGCAGGATGGAACCAGCAAGCGGCTGCGCTGAGCGCCCCACACCTGGGCCTACAGGGGTGAGTGCCTCCCATCACTCCTGCAGCAAGGACCCAGGGGGTGCCCCGGGCCACCCAGCCCCTCCCTTCCCCAGCGCACTTGCTCCCTGATGTCTAACCCTCGTGACCCTTCTGACCCTGATGCACGCCCAGGTGAAGACCAAGCCCTCCTGCGGGGGCTGGAGAGCCGCGGGCCTGCTCCTGCTGCTGCTGCTGCTGCTGGCCGCTGTGGGGGTTGTGGCTGGAGGGCTTCTTGGCTTTGCTCAGGGCCTTCCCAAGGTGAGCCCCTCCTCAGGACCAGGGACGTGGACAGTGGAAAGGGGGAAGGGAAACTGGCACATCCCAGCCTCCAGCAGAGCAAGGGTGCAGAGCAAGCAGTGACACCACCTAGGAGCAGATAGCCAGAGGACCAAGGGGTGGAAGGGTCCACTCAGGGATGTCACGAGTCCTGCAGCCCAGAGCTGGGGGCTGTGCTGGGGTTGCCCAGCTGCCCGGCTGAACTCCAACTCCCACTGCCAGCCAAGGCTGCAGACGCTGCGAATGACCCTCCCGAGCCCCCACATGCCCCGGCCCAACCAAACCATCCTGGTGGACGTGGCCCAGAATGCGGCAACCATCACAGTGACCCCAACTCAGAGTAACCACAGCTGGGCGGTGCTGTTCGACGGGCAGAGCGTGAGTGGGCAGGGAGGGGTCACCCTCGCAGGTGTCAGTCAGGGGGGCCCCGCCTAACCCCCCTGCCTCCCCAGGGCTGCATCTGTTACCGCCCTGAGGAGCACCAGGCCTGCTTCCTCCGCCTGATGGAGGACAGTGATCGGGAGACCCTGCAGCTGCTGGTGGATACCTCCAAGGTAAGCCGTCCTGCTGGGCGCAGCCCCGGGCCAGGGGCTAGACAAAGGGTCCTGTGTGCAGCCCAGCACAGGACAGGCTGGAGCTCTGGTTTCAGGGAACAGGAAGCTCTCTCCGCCCTGGGCCCAGGCTGCTGACAAGAGCTGAGGGTGGGGACATCACTGGGAGTTGGAGGGTACCCAGCCCCGCCAAGCCAGGAGCAGGGAGCAGCCCTGTCCCATGGCCCACCAGAGCCTTCTCAACAGGTCCAAGAAGCTTGGGTCCCTACCCAGGACACCCACCACACCCAGGAGCTGCTGGCAGTGCAGGGGAGCCTTGAGGTGGACCCCGCCGAGGTGGGGGCTTTGGTGCAGCGCCTGTGCAAGAGGACCCCCATCTACTGGGCTCGGCGAGCAGAGGGTGAGTCAGGACCACTGTGGGGGAAGGCCAAGCCCTCGGGATGGTTTGAGGAGCTGGGGGCAGAGCCCTTGGAGATTCACGGCGCCCTCGCCACAGGGCCCCAGAGACAGCGGCTGATTTATCTCTGCATCGACATCTGCTTCCCGAGCAACATCTGCGTGTCTGTCTGCTTTTATTATCTCCCAGACTGAGCCCCCAACCTGGCCCAGCCCGGCCCCTGTCCCCAATCCAGTGGGCTGGCCAGGCCACCTGCACCAGGGAGGACAGCTGCCGGCAGGGACTAATAAACCCTTCCACCTGGCCATGGTATTCTCTATGGACTGAGGCCCTGAAACGTGGGCAGGGAGGGGCAGAGAACTCGCTAGCTTGGGGGCGGGCATCAGCCTCAGACCCCTTAGCAGCTTTGGGCCCTCGGCCAACTTTCCCAGGCAGTGCAGGCTAGCCCAGTCCAGGAGTGTACAGCCTGGCTTGGGTCAAGCTCTGTCACATCTAGATAAGCAACTGGGGGCTGAAAGTCCCAGGGCGGCCTGGCCCAGCAGGTCAAGGCGCCACAGGGGGCCATCAGGTCCAGCTGGCGCAGGCCGGCAGGGGGGCCTGCTCTGACCTGGGTGCTGCATGGGTCCCTCCAGCTGCCACCACCTGCACCAGGCAGTCCCGAGGGGTCACAGGCTAGCCCAGCACACTGTCGTTGAAGGCCAGGCAGACAACAGCCTTCTGGTGGCCGCCATACTCTCTCTTGATTTCTCCAGTCTCTACACACCAGAGCCGGGCCAGGTTGTCCGAGGAAGCTGGAGGGGGAGATCGGGCAGGGCTCAGAGCACAGGTGCAGGCCAAGCAGGCGGCCCTAGCAGAGGGGAAGCTGCAGCCGAGGTGGGCTGGCTCTGGAGGCCAGCGCTGGGAGGCCAGGGACTGGGGAGGCCAGGGCGGGGCTCACCGGTGACGATGTACTGGGAGTCCCCCGAGAAGGCGCAGCCCCACATCCAGCCGCGAGAGGACTCCCCGGGGTTGCCGCTCTTGATGCTCAGCTCCGTCATCAAGGAGAAGTTGGACGTCCTCCAGATCTTGCAGGTCTGATCAGCCGAGCAGGTGGCGAGGAGCCTAGGGGGTGGGCATGGGTCGTGTCCAGCAGCAGCTACTCCATCCACCAGCCCTTCCCCTCTCCAGCCCCCAGCCCAGGCAGGTCCCCTCCTGGGCCAGGAGGCCCTGCACGCACGTGGAGTCGGGGCTGAAGCGACACTGCAGGGCGTAGCGCGTGTGGGCAGGGATCTTGGTCTTGGGGATGAGCTGGGTCACCTCGTCACCAATGCCCCCCGTCAGATTCCAGACATAGCAGTTTCCCTAGAGATCAGGAGGACCGTCACGGGGGGCCCGAGGCCTCAGGTCTGAGACACAGGGAAGGATGCCCTGGGGGCCAACACTGGGGGCCAACTGTCCATGGGGACCCCGGGTCAGGGGCAGGCAGTCCCCTCTGGTCCTGCCTGCAGAAGGCACCTGGGAAGCCTGGCCCCAACCAAGGGCCACACCTGGCAAGCCAAGAACAGGAGGCCACGCCTGGCCAAGGACTCAAATTCACCTTCCTGGAGGATGCCGATGGCCAACGGAAATACACAGGAGACAGGCACCAGCTAGAGGGACAGCATGACAAAGGCCAGGAGAAGGGAAATCCGGGGGCAAGAGGTACAAGTGATGAGCCGGGATTAAATGAAGTTAACAGAAAAAAATGAGGCTGGAGAGAAAAGCAGGGGCCACACCACAGCAGCCTACGGGCGAGGCCAGCAGCCCTGGGTCTCCCCAGGGGAATGACGCCACGTGGCTGGTACTGACCAGGCACCACTAGAAGCATCCAAGAAAGAATGCGTCAGGGGCCGGGGGAGGTCAGGGAGGGGGAAAGGAAGCCTCAGAGAGTGTGTCAGCTGTCACGGGAAACGAGGGTGACTGAGACCAGAACGCAACAGAGAAGAGGGAAGTGGACCGACTTGGGAGAGACTCCAGAAAGTGGAGTGACCGACCTGCAGACAGGACTAAGCCATCGGGAGCGACACTCAGGCTTCTGGCTTTGCTGGCAAGGTGGGTGTTAGTGCCCGGGATGGGGGAAGCAGGAGGGGGCCGCTAAAGGACATCCAGGAATAAGCCCACCTGTAGAGGCTGAGGGCTGAGTGCCAAGCTGCCCGCACCCAGCACCTGCCACCAGGACTCACAGTGCTATTGACAGCTGCCATGTAGCTGGCGTCGGGGTCGATGTGGGCAGACGTGATGGAGACCTCAGGCTCAGGGATCAGCTGCTCGTTGTGGTCTGTTTTCAAGTCCCAGATGTGGATAGCCCCGCTCTGGTCACCCACGATGAGCTCTGCCTGGGGTGCAGGGGTGGTGAGGCAGGGCCCAAGCCCAGCCCTCCAAAGTCCCAGGGTGCCTGGCCCCATGAGCACCCCTCACCTGGTTGGGGTGCAGGCACACGCAGTTAATGGGTGCGTTCACCTGGAAGATCCGCTGGCACTGCAGGTTCCGGGACCTGCGGGCCGGGCCGGGGCACATGCTGTCCATCTGGGCTTGTTGGTGCCCTACCCAGATGGCCTCGGCCTGGCCATTCTTCCCCTCCCTCTGCTAAAGGACCTGCCTCTTGGGAAATACTCGGGACGCAGGGCCCTCTGCTCCAGCAGGGAGCCTAAGCCAGTGGCTGGTGGAAGGGGAATAACACGCTGGCTCTGGGCTCAAGGCAGGACTCGCGCTTTGATGCAATTCACTCTCCTCCTGTCCTCACTTCTCAGTAAGTTGCCCACAGGAAGCTCCCTGTCTCAGCCTCTGCTTGAAGAGAACCCAACGTAAAACGGTCTCCCAGAGCAGCTCACCCCAGCCCCAGGCAGCAGGCCCCTCCCCACTGCACCTGAGGTCCCAGATCCTGGCTGTGCAGTCCTCGCCGCCCGTGTACATCCAGCGGCCGTCTTCGTGGAAGCCCACAGACGCGATGTTCTTGTTGACGCCGTCGTAACTGATGATGGGGTTAGGGTTATTGGAGTTGAGATCATACATGCGGATATGCTGGTAACCTAGGGATACAGGCTGAACTGAAGCTTGGCTGTGCTGAGGTCGACCCACCAGAGGTCAGGGGTTAGAGGGCAAGGGTCACAGATACCTGCAGCAGCAATCATGCTGCGGTCTGGTGTGATCTCCAAGGCATTCACTTGCTGGGACTGTTAAGGAGGATGACGGGAAGGTAGCCCTAAGGCCAGGGGCCCCCAGGCCTCCACCATCTGGCCTTCACCCAGGCTGTGGTCCCCACACGAGGCATCCCCCCAGCACCGCCTGCCCGCCCCGGGTGGAGGATACGGAGTCCTGGTGCTGCACAGTCCGGGTGCAGATGCCGCTGTGGGCCTGCCAGAAGCGCACGGTGTGGTCGTAGCCTGCAGTGGCCAGGATGACCGGGTCACTGCCCACCGTGCCTGGGGAGGTGTTCATGGTGTGGCCTGCACGGGCCCTAGAGCTGAACGGCAGGGGTCAAAGATCAGAGCATCTGCAGAGAAGGACGTGAAGTATTTAGAGGGCACTCTCTGTGCTAAGTAGATTATAGACCCACGGGGCGCTGCCGAATGGCGCTTATCATTCCCATTTTAGAGTTGGGACAACAAGCGCAGGTAGGTTCAGGGACACGCGTCACACGCGTGACACCTGGCTCCGGGCGGCTCCGGGGCTCCAGGGCGCGTGCTCCATCCCCGCCCCACGCACGAGGCGGGGGCGCCGTCCCCCCCGCAGCCAGCAGGGGGCAGTCACGCGCGGGCGCCACTCTGCCGCAGGGGCGGGCTGCGCGTGCGCGCGGCGGCGGATGGGCCGGGGAAAGCCGAGCGCTGAAGCTGCGCATGCGTAGCAGGCCAGCGGCAGGCCGTGATGGGAAAGGGCGCAGTCTGGCTGGACCCCCGAGCTCCCCTGTCCTCCGGTGACCGCCCTTGCTCCGTCCTGCTGGCCGGCTTCCCCTGGCCGTGCTCTCCCAGCCACCCAGCAGCCGGTTCCCGGCCCCTGGCTCGCGGCCTCCGTACCTTACGGGCGGCTCTGCACTCCGCCGTGTCCAGGACGGCGAGGGGAGCCGGATCGAGTCGATCGAGGCCGAGCGTAGAGTTATCGATGGCGCCCTAGGGCGAGACCATGGCGCGGGCGGGGGTGGGTGGGACGAGACCAAAGTTCTGGGGCGGGGGGTTCTCGCCGGGAGGAACCCGGAGCGGTCCCCGTGCACGGCCGCGGGCCCGGCGCGAGGTGAAAGTAAGCTGCGGCTTTCTCTCCGGCCTCCTGCCCACTGGCACCTGCCCTTCTGACACGGCTGTCCGTTTCCCAGGCTGTCGGGTCGCTCTGTTCCCGTGCCCCCCCTGACCCACTACTGCGCCACGCTGGGCTAGGATTGGCTGAAAATTACAGGACTTGAATTCAGACAAGTAACGAATAATTTTTTTTTTAGTGTAAGTATATCCAGGACATTGCATGGGAAATACTTATGCTAAAAAAATTTTACTGGGCATCCTGTAGTTTTACTTGCTAGATCTGGCACCCCAGCCCCAGCCTGACCCTCGGGACATCCCACTGAGCCCAGGGTCCCCCTCAAAACCACAGGCCCTCATTCCAGCTCTGTGAGCTCCACGCCGGTGCCCTCACCCTTGAGACAGGCTGTCGCATGGGTTTGTCCTGCTGCTCTTACAGACGTGGCTGCACCCCTTCCTCTGGCCGCAGAGGGGGTGCATCTTGTCCCTTGACCAGGCTATAGTTCCCAGGAGCCTTCCTTCCTGTACCTTCACCTCCTCTCCTTCCTGTTCCTTAGCCTTTAAAAAAACACCATAAAACAATCCCAAATTATCTTCTTCAAAGAGCCGTCCTCACCATTTTTCTCGTTCCACGTCCTCACCTCCCACTCATTCCGCAACCCCAGTCATCTGCCTTTTACCCCCAGTTCTCTAGCTCTCCAGTGGAAATTCCTCAAGGTCACTCACAATCTCACTTTGCTAAATCCAGTGGATACTTTTCCTTCCTCCCACCTTTTTTTTTTTTCCGAGACGGAGTCTCGCTTTCTCGCCCAGGCTAGAGTGCAGTGGTGCAATCTCGATTCACTGCAAAACCTCTGCCTCCCAGGTTCAAGCGATTTTCCTGCCTCAGCTTCCCGAGTAGCTGGGATTACAGGCTCGTGCCACCACACCTGGCTGATTTTTGTATTTTTAGTAGAGACAGGATTTCACTATGTTGGCCAGGCTGGTCTCAAACTCCTGACCTCAAGTGATCCACCCACCTCAGCCTCCCAAAGTGCTGAGATTACAGGCGTGAGCCACTGCACCCGGCCTCTTCCCACTTCTTTTTTTTTTTTTTTTTTTAGACGGAGTCTCGCTTTGTTGCCAGGCTGGAGTGCAGTGGTGCGATCTCGGCTCTCCACAATCTCCACCTCCCGGGTTCAAGTTATTCTCCTGCCTCAGCCTCCCAGGTAGCTGGGATTACAGGTGCATGCCACCACACCCAGTTAATTTTTGTATTTTTAGTAGAGACAGGGTTTTTACCATGTTGGCCAGGATGGTGGATGGTCTTGATATCCTGACCTCGTGATCCGCCCCCCTCAGCCTCCCAAAGTGCTGGGATTACAGGTGTGAGCCTCTGTGCCCGGCCCCTCCCACTTCTTGACACGTCTGCGCCATGGTTGATGGCACCATGCCTGAAAGGCTGCCTTCTCCTAGCTCCTTTCCCCGGCATTTAGTCTCTTTCCCTGCCTCCCCGCAAGGACTCAGGCCCTCCAGCATTCACTCTGTGCACCCACGAGTTACCAGGGGGCTGGTGACTGCTAGCTCTGGAGCGTCCAATGCTGTCCCTGTGCTGGGCCCCTTCCACCCTGTCTCCAGCTCTGATGGCCTCAGCTCCCTGTTAGACACTGTCCCTTGAATGTCCCGCAGGGTCCACCACATTCCATGGCCGAGACAACCCATCTCTGAGTAGCTCCCCTTCTGTGGGCAGTGCCCACCTTGTATTACAGTTGGGCAAGATCCGACACCTCCCCTCCCTCACCCTTCCCTTCCCTTCAGCCACCAATTTTACCTGTGATGTACCTTCCTGTCCTTTCCACTGCCCTGACTCTAGCTCGCCAGCCCCATCCCCCGTAAAAGCCTCCTTCCTTGCCCCAGCCACTCTGGCCCCCTTCCAAACTGTCCTCCACAGTGCAGAATGGCCTTTTATTTATTTATTTATTTATTTTTGAGACAGATTTTCGCTCTTGTTGCCCAGGCTGGAGTGCAATGGCGCGATCTCGACTCGCCACAACCTCCACCTTCCAGGTTCCTCAGTCTCCCGAGTAGCTGCGATTACAGGCATGCACCACCACCCCGGCTAATTTTGTATTTTTAGTAGAGACGGAGTTTCTCCATGTTGGTCAGGCTGGTCTTGAACTCCCAACCTCAAGTGACCCACCAGCCTCAGCCTCTCAAAGTGCTAGGTTTACAGGCGTGAGCCACCGCACCCGGCCAGAATGGCCTTTTAAAAACCTCAGTCTGAGCCCAGCACAGTAATTCATGCCTGTAATCCCAGCACTTTGGAAGGCTGAGGCAGGAGGATCACTTGAGCCCAGAAGTTCAAGACCATCCTGAACAATACGGTGATACCCCATCTCTACAAAAAATTTAAAAATTAGCCAGGAATGGTGGTGCGTGCCTGTGGTCCCAGCTACTTGGGAGGCTGAGGTGGAAGGATCACTGGAGGCCAGGAACTCGAGGCTGCAGTAAGCTGTGGTTGTGCCACTGCACTCCAGGCTGGGTGACAGAGCAGGACCTTTTCTCAAAACAAAACAAAAACCCCCAACAAAACCTAGGAATGACTTGATCACCCCATTCCAAGCCCTCAGGGGTCCCCGTCCCTCTCCAGACTCCTGGGCCTGGCCCTGGCCTGGGCCCACCCTGTGGCGTCCATCTCCTCTCCATGTGATACCGTTAGGCTTTGTGTCCCCACCCAAATCTCATCTTGAATGGTAATCCCCATAATTGCCACGTGCCAAAGGAGAGACCGGGTGGAGGTAACTGAATCATGAGGGCAGGTTCCCCCATGCCGTTCTCATGATAGTGAGTGAGTTCTCAAGAGATCTGATGGTTTTATAAGGGGTTCCTCCTCCTTTGCTCCACTTCTCCTTCCTGCCACCATGCGGAGCAGGTGCCTTGCTTCCCCTTCGCCTTCTGCCATGATTGTAACTTTCCTGAGGCCTCCCCAGACATGCTGAACTGTGAGTCAACTAAACTTCTTTCCTTTATAAATTATCCAGTCTCAGGTGTTCCTTATTGCAGTATGAAAATGGACTAATACTCCATGGGTCCTGTACTCTGGCCAGAGGAGACATGTTCTCCTCTTTTTTTTTTGTTTTGCTTTGTTTTGTTTTTCAGACGGAATCTCACACTGCCGACGGGGATGGAGTGCAATGGCGCAATCTCGGCTCACTGCAACCTCTGCCTCCTGGGTTCAAGCAATTCTCCTGCCCCAGACTCCTCCCAAGTAACTGAGATTACAGGCACCCCCCTCCACGCCTGGCTAACTTTTTGTATTTTTAGGAGAGACGGGGTTTCACCATATTGGCTAGGCTGGTCTCGAACTCCTGACCTCGAGATCTGCTGCCTTGGCCTCCCAAAGTGCTGGGATTACAGGCGTGAGCCACAGCGCCTGGCCATGTTCTCCCCTTTGAGCCCTTGACTGTGTCTGGGATGCTTTTCCCTCTACGCCTTACCTGCCAAATTCCTGGTTTTCAGCACCTCTAGTAACATTTTCTTTTGGCTGGGCATGGTAGCTCACACCTGTAATCCCAGCACTTTGGGGGATCGAGGTGGGAGGATCGCTTGATCCTAGGAGTTTGAGGCCAACCTGGGCAAGATGGCAAGATGACCTCTTCTCTGCAAAAACCTTAAAAAAAATTAGCTAAGTGTAGGCCAGGCGTGGTGGCTCACGCCTGTAATCCCAGCACTTTGGGAGGCTGAGGTGGGTGGATCACGAGGTCAAGAGATTGAGACAATCCTGGCCAACATGGTGAAACCCCATCTCTACTAAAAATACAAAAATTAGCTGGGCATGGTGGCGCATGCCTGTAGTCCCAGCTACTCGGGAGGCTGAGGCAGGAGAATCGCTTGAATCTGGGAATCAGAGGTTGCAGTGAGCCAAGATTGTACCACTGCACTCCAGCCTGGTGACAGGGTGAAACTCCATCTAAAAAAAAAGAAAAGAAAAGAAAACTTTTTGGCTGGGTGCGGTGGCTCATGCCTGTAATCCCAGCGCTTTGGGAGGCCAAGGCGGGTGGATCACGAGGTCAGGAGTTTGAGACCAGCCTGGCCAAGATGGTGAAACCCAGTCTACTAAAAGTACAAAAATTATCTGGGCATGGTGCCAGGAACCTGTAATCCCAACTACTCAGGAGGCTGAGGCAGGAGAATCGCTTGAACCTCAGAGGTGGAGTTTGCAGTGAGCCAAGATCGCTCCACTGCACTCTAGCCTGGGCGACAGAACAAGACTCCATCTCAAAAAAAGAAAAGAAAAAAAAAAAAAACTTTCTACAGTGCAATCAAACCGGAACTCAGGATGAAGAAACTCACTCAAAACCGCTTAACTGCATGGAAGCTGAACAACCTGCTCCTGAATGCTGAGACCACAGTGCAAACTTTCTGTTTGTTTTGTAGAGACGGGATCTCACTCTCTTGCCTGGGCTGGTCTTGAACTCCTGGGCTGAAGCAATCCACCCGCCTCTGTGCTGAGAGGTGAGTGATTACAACTCTCACCACCCAAAGTGCTGAGATTACAGGCATGAGCCACCATGCCCAGCCAGTACATTTTTTTTGTATGGCTAAGTTATATTCCACTGTATGACTAGAGCACCTTTTATGCATCTGCTCATCCATAGGTGAACATTTGGGGTGTCTCCTCCTTTTTGGCTGTTGTGAATGGTGCTGCTGTGAATGGTTGTGTGGTTGTGTGCCAATGTCTGAGAATGTGTTTGCATCTCTTGGGTAAATACATGGAGTGGAATTGCTGGGCTGTAGGAGCGTTTAGCTCCCTTATGCATGGAGTCCTCACAATGACTCCAGTAGGGAGGAATCACCCTCATTTTGGAGAGGAGAAAACTGAGGCTCAGAGATGCAGAATTGCATGTGGAGGGCATAGGGCTAGAAGGTGGTGGAGCCCAGGGTTTGTTCAGCTCTAGGCCAGGCCCCATCCTGCTGGGGCTCCACCTGCCACTGATCATGCCCCTTCTGGTGAGGTGACTACTCCCCAGGCAGCCCCTGCACCCCATAGTCCTCCTCATCTTCCTCTCGAAGTAGACAGGGGCTCACTAACCAGGCTCCTTTGGGGCAGCTTTGGGGAGTAGAGGTGAGCATGTGGGCTTGGATGGCTGGGAGAGGAAGCGCCTTCGAATCCCAGCAGTGTCTGGAGCAGCATAGACCCAGGAGCAAAGAGCAGGAGACAGGGTGGGGCTGAGGCAGGCTCAGCCAGGTGCATGGAGTCCCACGTGTCTCAGGGCCCTGCACTGTTTGCCTTTTCTGTGGGGCCTCTGGGCGGCACATGGGGGCTGAGGGCAGGGGCCAGCTCTGGGAGCCTGCATGTGTCCCAAGCCTAGGGGAAGCTGACAAACCGGGCACAGCCCCAACCCAGCCTGAGTAGCTCCTGCATTTCTGTGGGGCAGGAGGCTGGGACAGTGGTGCATGGGGGTCGATCCTCGGTGATGGTCCGGGCCCCAGCTCAGTGCTGTTGCAGGCAGCATCACAAGAATGAGAGGAGCCACGGCAGCCAGCCCATGGGAGGGCACGTTCCTCATGCCCATACCAGAGCTTTGGGGGCTTGGGGGACCACCAGGGAGCCCCTGAGCAGACACACAGCCAGTGGGCAGAGGAAGGGGCTGCGGGCTGGCTGGCGCACGCCGTACATCTGGGAAGGAGGCCAGCCCAGGCTGCAGTGAAGCCTCCGCCAGCTCCATTCCAGGCTGAGCCTCAGCAATTCTGCTGGCTCAGCGGCCCCCTCCCAGGATCATCCTTGGAGGCCTGACTTCCTGGAGGGCTGCCCGAGTCCCACACCTCTGCATCCTCATCCCCCAGCAGGAGCGGCCGCCTGCCCTGCTGCCCCCATCCCCAGGCTGCAGGGACCCCAGGCAGACACACATCTGTTTTCATGGAGACTTTCCCGTCAGCCCTAGGCTGCAGGCGGAGCTGCTGGCCCATTTCACAGATGAGGCAGCTGAGCATGGGGGACTCACCCAAGGTCACTGGTTACAGTATCAGATCCAAGGCTTCCGTGTCCCTCCTGGGCTTATCCTCACCTAGCAGAAGGCTCTGGTCCCCTCCTGCCACACTGCACCCCATGGGGTGAGGAATCTCTGAGGTCCTGAGCAGGAATCCACCTGGAGCCTAGGTGCCCCTTCTAGACCACACTCTGAACACCTAGGACCCTGGAGTTCCCTGCCCAAACAGCCCCAAGCCTACTTCCAGGATCCGCACGGCCCTCTGCCCAGTCTGTCCTCCTGAAGGTGGGGCACGCAGCAGGGTGCCCACCCTAGCTCTGAGGAGCGACTAAGGGGGTGCCTGTTCATGGGGTGTGGACAGTGCTGGAGCTGAGCAGAGAACAGGTGAGGTAGCTACAAATGGGGGCCAGTTCATCACCCAAGGAATCTGAGAATTCTCAATTCGAACTTGGGCTTTCAGACCATGATGAAAGTATATTTGTCAAGGTAGGAGGATAGAACATACTTAACAGGTTACTGGCGTGACTTGTAGCGTTTAAATATTTGAACATTTGGTGTGTGGGCCTCTGTTTGTGTGTTAAGCACAGGTCAGGGTGGTTTGCCTTAACATGTCCAAAACATAAAAATAATAGTAATGCCAGTAGCTATCTTATTTTTGGTTTTAGTTCTTCCTATGTGCTCTTCACACTGCAAGGTACCGTAGATACAAAGATGCACAAAACACAGTTGCTTCACAGGCAGAGAGGCCCAAGAATATCACAATATCTACAGCAGCCATTTTTTTTGAGCACTTACCAAGTCCTACCGTGAAATGCCTTGTGGACAGTATCACAATTTATCCTCCAGTAACCTAAGGGGAGGTAGCATGCATATTCTCATTTTACAGAGGGAAACAGACACTTAGTGGGCTGGATGTGGTAGCTCACGTCTGCAATCTCAGCACTTTGGGAGGTTGAGGTGGGAGGACTGCTTGAGGCCAGGAGTTTGAGACCAGCCTAGGTAACATACTGAGACCTCATCTCTACTAAAAATCAATAAAATTAGCCGGGCGCTACTCGGGAGGCTGAGGTGGGAGGATCGCTTGAGCCTGGGAGGTTGAGGCTGCAGTGAGCTATTATGGCGTCACTGCACCCCAGCCTGGACGACAGAGCTAGACCCTGTCTCAGAAAAAAGAATGACAAAGTGACCAGCTCATGGTCACAAACCACTAAGAGGGGAAATAGGACACATCCAGAGGTGTGGGTGCAAAGCCCAGACTCACAACCTCAAGACTCTGGGACCCCAGGTGAACCCCTTGGCTTCTCTGAGCCTCAGTTTCTTCATCTGCAAAATGGGGACAGTGAGTCCAACCTCATCTAGGAGGTGACCAACACAGTGCCTGACCCAGCAAGTACTCAACTGGTCGTTGGAAAGGGCAAGAGGAAAGGCCCTAGCATTTGGGGACCCCCTCCAGGAGTGCTGGAAGACCAAGGGCTGCTACTTGAACCTAACAGTAGACCCCACGGAGGGAACGGGAACAGCCAGCTGCCTACAGGATGCCGGGACCCCAGTGCCTGTCACCTTCCCTGTCCCTGCTCTCTGACCTCCTCCGTCCCCCTGGAACTGCTCAATGGTCTGGGGCCACACACAGTGGGGTGCCAGGCCACGCCTCATAGAATGGGTGCGAGCCTCCCCAAATTCTCCAAACGGCCTTGCCCGCTTGGGTGATGAGGGTAACGGAGCCTGAGCCGGGACTCAGACCCCCACTGATCTGCCTCTAGAATGCCGCAGGCCTGACGGGAGAGGGCCTGAGGCGCAGGGTGGCCCAAGCCTTCAGCCAGAAGCTCAGAGGGTGACAAGTCGGGGCCTCCAGCACCCAGGAAGCAGGACCCGCCTGCCTGGGCTGCAGGCTGGAGAGTGAGCAGACGTGGGCCGGGGTCGGTTGGTACCGGCGGGAGGTTCCAGCCCCATGTGGATGGAGATGGAGGCGACCCCCAGTCGGTGCCGGGAGTGGGGAGTTGAGCTCCCTCAGTGGGGGTGGTAGGGGCTACCTTGGGGTCGGGCTTCGGGCTGAGGCTGGGGGAAGCTGTGGCACCCGCATTATTTGCGGAGAGGAGCAGGAGGATGCTTGGGGGTTGGGGGTGCGGGTTCCCTGACACCGAATTCATTATTGGGAGATTCCTCTTCACAATCCCTCAACACCTCCCACGGGAACCCCGGGCCAGGAACGCCTGACAGCCTGGCGGGCCGGCTCCAGGGCCACTGGCGCCCGGGTCTCTCGGCGCCCGGTCCCCGCCCGCCCGCTGCCTCGGAACCCTCCCCCGCGGGTCCCGCAGCCTCTAGAAGCCTCTCTGGGCTCAGCCCCGCGCCGCCGCCGCGTCGGGGCTCCGAGTGCACCCCCGGCGGCCGCGTCCCCAGCCCGGCTAGCAGCCCCAGGCCGCCCGCGTCCGCAGAGGCCTGGCCTGAGCGCGCTGCGCGCACGTGGGGAGGGGGCGTCCCGGGGCGGGCGCGAGGAGGGCGGAGCCACGGGCCCGGGCGCGCGGCCGGCGCGGGCTGACGGAGGTCGGCGGCCCGGGAGCGGACCCCGGCGTCCGGGAGGCGGCGCCAGGTGCCGCGCCCCCGCCCCGCGCCCGCCGCGCGCCCCCGCCCCCGGGCCGCCCCCCGCCCGTGACGCGCTCCCCGCCCCCTCCGCGCCGGGAGCCCGAGCCCAAGCCGGAGCCCGAGGAGGGCGAAGGGGCGGCGGGCGGCGAGGAGGCGGCGGGGGAGGCGGCCGGTGCCGCGGGGCCGCCGCCGCCTCTGAGCCGCGCCGAGCGCACGAGCGCAGCCGCGTCGCTGCGGCCCCGGCCGCGCCATGGGGAAGGAGCAGGAGCTGGTGCAGGCGGTGAAGGCGGAGGACGTAGGGACCGCGCAGAGGCTGCTGCAGAGGCCGCGGCCCGGGAAGGCCAGTGAGTGCCGGGGGCGCGGGGCGCGGGTGGGAGCCCCGGGGGCCCCTCCCCGGCGCGGAGCCCCCCACCCGACCCGGCGCCGGGCGGGGAGAGGACGTTGTCGGGTCCCCGGGGGCGGGGCGGGGCCAGCAGTGCCCAGACCCTCGGTCCGTGCCACCCACCCGCTGCCCCCAGCACTGGAGATGGGTTGGCCCCGAGAGCCGGCCGTCACCCTGAGCTCCCCAGCGGGCATCTGGCGGCACCCGCCTCCCGGGCCGCGGGCGTTCGCATCCCTCTCTCCCTACCTCTGTCCCCCTCCCTTCCCAGGCTGCGGGCTGACAGCTGGAGGTCTCTGCTGGGGCCTTCAAAGGGCGAGGCGGATGCCCCCCCCACCACACGCACCGGGCAGACAGGGAGGGGGCCCCTGCGGCGAGGGGTGACCCGGGAGCTGACAGTCCCTGGCATACCCCCTCCCCGCCCCACGTTTAATAACACGCTTTGCAGGGAAGGTGGGGGCAGGACCACGCTGGGGGTGTGGCTGCCCTGGCATGGCCGGTGGGGGGCCATTTACTGATGGGAGAGCAGAGGCCCAAGGTCGCCCAGCCCAGGGCAGGCTGGACTCCAGGCAGGGCCGGCCTGGGGGCAAGGGCTTGAGGCCCTGCTCAGGCAGGCTCCAGCAGACTCGGGTCTCCAGCTTCCCTGCTGGGAAAGGAGGCGATGAGGGAGTCGGGGACCACCACTGGCCATCCCTAGCTTGCCCTATGGCCCGCCCCAGGAAAGGACTGGGAGCTTAGAGCCCTGATCCCAGCACTCATCCTGGCTCAGCGCATAGCCTCCCTGGGGGCCGCCGGAGATGGATGGATGGGCGTGTGGACCAGCGGCGTGTGCGGCTGCGCACGTATAGCCGTGTCAGTGTGTCAGGGCACCTGTGCGGGCACGGACAGGGCTCTGCAGGTCGGCAAGTGGGGTCTGGGCGTCCTCCCTCCTCCCTCCACCCCCACAGACTGTAAGCCAGAGAGTCCCCCTCCCCTTCCTCCAGGGGGATGCCAAGAACTGGGACTGGCTTCTGGGAGGTCGGTGGGGGGCACCTGGAGTCCCAGGAGGACCCACTCCCCCGCACTTCACCAGCGGCCCATGACTGGCTAGCTCCTGCCCACTGTGTGCAGTAAGAGAGAGGGGGCACCGGTGCCTTGCAGGCTGGCCCTGAGCTGATTTCTGGTCCGGGAGATCAGAAAGGGAGAGCTTGTGGGCAGAGGCAGCCTCAGCTCAGCCGGGAGAGCAGGTGCAGGGCTTAAGAGAAGGCAAGGTAAAGGCTTCCACCTAGTGGCCGCATGACCTTGGACACAGACAACTCCAGCTCAGTGGACCTCAGTCTCCTCGTTTGTAGGATGGGATGTCAGCCTCACGGTGGGGTCCTAAGACCAGTGAGCCTGGGCACTTGGAGCCCAGGCATTCAGTAAGTGCTCAGTAAATGCCAGCGATGACCGCAGCCTTAGACGGCCCAGGGCCAGGGGCTGGGGAAGTGGGGGCTTAGCTCTGGGGAGGTTCCTCCTCCCTTCTATTGTGGCCATTCTGGGGAGGTGTGGGGGCTTCCACCCTCACCTGCGTGTCTGCCTGTCTTGCCTGGCCTCTGGGGCAGGAGAGACACCTGCCCTGGCCCCGGCTCCTGCTCTCTGACTCACAGGGGCGGGTGTAATAAATCAGAGAAGAAATCCCTCCATGAATTAGCTCCGTCGTCATGGCAACGCTGGCCTGCTTTGGAGTAAGATGTATTTTGATTCAGTAAAGTACAGCTGAGTTTGGGCCACGAGGTGAGGGGTGTCCCGCAGTGTCCTCCAGGGCCCCATGAGCCTAGGGCTGTCCCCATGAGCTTTGCTTCCATGGTCCCCTCTGGGTGCCCGGTCCCTTCCCTCCACCCCCTGCTCCAGAGTTACCCCAGGCTCAGCCAGCCCCCCACTCGCCCTGCCCTAAAGGGAGCCTCCTGTGCCCGCATGCACACACTTAGCAGCTGTCCTTGAGGGGAAGAGGAGCCTGTCCTGGGGGAGATGTTGGGGCAGGGGCTGGCCTCCTGCTGGCCGGGCGGGACCCACTGTTCCCTCTGACCCGGACCCTATCCATGGAGGCCCCCTGTCCATGGAGGCAGGCCCAAGAATGCCCTGGAGGACACCCCTGAGCACCGAGGGCCAGCGCCCCATCCCCCTCTCACCTTCTAATAGCCCACTAGTAGCTCCCTTCTAGCCTGGGATATGGACTGGACCCCAGAGGTGGGGACAGGCTCAGGATAGAAGTGAGAGGGCTGGTCGGGGGTAAGGGCTTTACCATCATAGAGTCACAGGGCTTAGGGACCTCGTGGAGAGGGAGGGGGGCTCCTGGACTTTCATCCTGGCCCCGGCCCCCTCCAGCCATGCTCTGCTCCTGCTTCATCCAGAGAACCCGTTTCCAGGTGAAACAGCCCCCAGCCCCAGGCCCTTCTCAGTTCTGGGACCTTCCTGGGTACCCACTGTCCCCCACAGGAATTGGGGTTAGCGTGTCCCAAGACCTCAAGTTGCCTCCATCCAATTTCAGCCAGTTTCCCCCTTGAGGAGACCGTGGGTGGGGAGAGGGACGAGATGGCTTTAGTAAGGCACCCCTCCTCACATGGGAGTGGTCCCCTTCCTGAGGGAGACACCCTCCCCCACTGGCAGATGTTACTTTCTGGGTTTTGACCTCCAGCCCCTCCGATATTTCAGCCCATGCAGGTGTGGCTGGGTGAGAAGGTTTCCACGCTGGCTGCCTCAGCTGGGGGAGGGAGAACAGGGCCTGGCCTGGGCAGTCCTGGGGACGTGCTGAGGTCTGGCCACCCTGGAGCTGGGAAGAGCAGGGGTCAGCGTTCTGGGGGGAGAACCTCCTGAGTGTGGTCCTGGCGGGGATGCACGGGACAGTGACACCTGCGCTCCCTTTAGCTAATGGCAAGGGATGGTGGCAGGCTCCACGACATAATTCCCAGGTCCCCATGCAAAATGTAAACGTGGGACCCCTTGCTCAAAAAGAAGAATTTCAGGCCAGGCATGGCGGCTCATGTCTGTAATCCCAGCACTTTGGGAGGCTGAGGCAGTCGGATCACCTGAGGTCGGGAGTTCGAGACCAGCCTGACCAACATGGAGAAACCCCGTCTCTACTAAAAATACAAAATTAGCCAGGAGTGGTGGTGCGTGCCTGTAATCCCAGCTACTCTGGAGGCCGAAGCAGAAGAATTGCTTGAACCCTGGAGGTGGAGGTTGTGGTGAGCCGAGATCGCACCATTGCACTCCAGCCTGGGCAACAAGAATGAAACTCCGTCTCCAATAAAAAAAAAGAAAAAGAATTTCAAGATGGTGACAGGAGAGCATCCGCAGGCATGGGGTCCTTCTGAGCCAAGCACAGGCCGCACACCCATGAAGTCGCCTCAGCGGCCAGGCAGGGTGTGGGGGATGAGATCGATCCAGTCCGCAACTGAGCACCTCATCTGCGCGGGGCACCATTTTAGCCACCGAGGATTCCTCCGTGAGCAGAACAGATGACGGCCCTTGTCCACTTGGTGCTGGTAGTTGAGTGATGGAGATGGGTAGGAGCAAGAGCAGAAGGAGGTTGACGTGGCAGGTGGTGACGAGGGCTGCAGAGCCAGGCACAGCAGCTGCGGGGCGGGCAGGGCCACTTCAGATGGGGAGGGCATGCTGAGTGAGCAGCCTGTGGGTAAGGATCTGAAAAATGTGAGGGAGGCTGTGGGGTTGACTAGGGAAGAGGAGCCCACACATGCACACAGGGCATGTGGAAAGGCCCCGGGCAGGGCAGCCTATATGTTGGAGGAAGGTCTGGAGGCCTGTGTAGCTGCAGCAGGAATGAGGGAAGTAATGATAACTGAGAGCAAAACAGGAGCCCCACGTACGGCCACTGTCCAATCTCAGCCTCCCCTCCCAGCACAGCCACTGTCCAGTGTCGGCCTCCCCTCCCAGTGAGACCAGTGCTGCCAGGGGGTCTTCAGGAGAGGAGTGGCAGGATCTGATTCGTGTTCTCTCTCCCTTTTTTTTTTTTGAGACAGGGTCTTGCTCTGTTGCCCAGGTTGGAATGCAGTGGTGTGATCCCAGCTCACTGCAGCTTCAGCCTCCTGGGCTCAAGTGATCCTCCCACCTCAGCCTCCCAAGTAGCAGGGATCACAGGCACACCCCTCCGTGCCCGGCTAATTTTTTTTCCTTTATGTTTTGTAGAGACAAGGTCTTGCTGTGTTGGCCAGGCTGGTCTTGAACTCCTGGCTACAAGTGATCCTCCCACCTCAGCCTGCCAATATGCTGGGGTTACAGGTGTGAGCCACGGCACAGAGCCTGACTCATGTTTTCCCAGGGAACCCTGACAGGGGTGGGTGTGGAGGCTGGACCAAGGGATGTGGCAAGACCTTAGTGACACCAGTGGGGAGGGGATGGCACTTATCCTGCCAGAGATGCTGGCCTGGACCAGGTTGGTGACAGTGGCTGTGGGGAGAAGGGCTAGGGTTCCAAGTGTGCTCTGGGGATGTCTGGGAGGCAGAGCTGACAGACAAGCTATAGGTGTGCGGGAAAGGCCCCAGGGCTGGCTCCAAGGTTTTGGCCTGGACCATGGTCAGGAAGGATGGCATTGCCACTAACCAAGAGGGACACTGGTGCCAGCAGTGTCTGAGCAGAGGGGGAGGGGCCGGTGAGGCTGGAGACGCCTTTGCTTGCCAGGAGAAACCCCCGGCTGGAGAGAGCTGGGGGTGGGATTCCTGTACGGCTGATATTAGTAATCGCCATGCACCGAGTCCTGACTTGTGCCAGGCCGTACACACTTTGTGTCTGGGAATGCTCTCACACCTCCGGGAGGCCCTGTTAGCACCCACGGCTCCAGCTCAGGGAGGGCGCCAGCAGCCAAGGACGCAGGTTGGTGAGTGGCAGAGCAGAGATTCGAATTCACAGCAGTCTGGCTCCCTCGGCCAGCCTCGTGGGTCATCAGGGGACCCGCACCCTGTGTCCAGTGGCTGGGACCGGGGCCGGGGCAGCAGGGGCTGCTGTGGGTCACTGTGCAAGCCCTGCAGCCAGCCCTGTGCCTCGACTCCCTCAACTCCCCTGCCCTCAGCTCCTGCCCCCACCCTGTCCTGGGCCTGGACAAAGGGGCTTCTGTCCTGCCAGCTCCCCTCTCAGAGTGACTGACCCACAAATGGGTTATGTAACCACGGCCCAGATAGGCGGGGGTTTGGCCCAAGTCTGCTTGGACTAGAGCCCACTGGGAGGGCATCGGTGGGCTTCCCTCCTCTGGCAGCCGGCTGGGGGAGGCCAGGATGCGGGGGGCCCCAGGAGGACGCTGGGGCCCTGAAGGGAGGGCGTGGGCCCCTCTGGCCTCAGGTGCTCCGAGTCGCCAAGGAGCAGGCAGCCGTTCGCGTGAGGTTGCTCAGAGGTGCCAGCCCACTCGCCTGCCTCCCACTTCTGCTCATCCACACTGGCTGTGGCCCAGGGCTGGCAGTGGGGGTGCTGCACGGTGGAGACGCAGATCCTCCCCCAGAGATACCCCCATTTCCGGGTGTTCCAGCCTCCCTGGCCACCCCCGGCCCCATCTGGATCCTTCTGAGAGACAGATTGGGCTGGCTCTCTCCCTCCCACCATTGGCAGGTGCTCAGCCAGTGTCCCAAGGGAGGGGTGTGTGTGCACATGTGTGTGCCTGTGTGGGTGCACAGCCTTGCCTCCTATCCCCAGGTGGGGACAAGGACTCCAGGCCGGAGTCCTTAGTACTGTGAACCCCCACATCTAAGGACAATGGGTCACCAAGGCCCGAGCAGCTGGCACCTGGGGCAGGGTGTGGGGCAGAGCTGAACGCGTGAGTGCACGAGTGGACGAGTGAGTGCAGACTGAGAGCCCAGCAGCTTTGTGCCTGCCGGGGAGATGGCTGGCTCCCTCTCCCTGCCCGCAGGCCGCCTGGAGGGGCTGGCACAGCCTCCCCTCACCGAGTCTCCTTCCATCCCCAGAGCTCCTGGGCTCCACCAAGAAGATCAATGTCAACTTCCAGGACCCGGATGGGTGAGTTCTGAGCCGGGTGGTGCCTGCCTGGAAGGGAGGGTGGCTCTTAGGGAGGCCTAGGTGCCAGGGAGGGCAGGGTGCCGGGGAGGCCAGGGCGTCAGGGCCTCTGCTGTATGTGTCCTCTGCACATGCCAGCTTCTCGGCTCTGCACCACGCGGCCCTGAATGGCAACACGGAATTGATCAGCCTGCTGCTGGAGGCCCAGGCCGCTGTGGACATCAAGGACAACAAAGGCAAGACTGGCCGAGGGCCTCTGGTGGGGGCAGGGGCGGGGGCAGTGACGGGGGCTCCCCAGGGCCTGCATGGGTCCTTGGCTGAGGTCTCAGCCCAGGGTCTCAGTCCGATTTCAGGCAGGTCCTCCTGGGATCAGGGTCCTGGAGGCCAGGGGTGGGGTTGGGGTCAGGGGTCAGCTCCTAGCACTCCCCAAACCCACAGGGTTGGGCTTGGGGTTAGGGGTCAGCTGCCAGCATTCCCCCCACCTCCCAGGGTTGGGCTTGGGGTCAAAGGTCAACTCCCAGCAACCCCCACCCCCCAGGGTTGGGCTTGGGGTCAGGGGTCAGATCCTAGCACGCTCCCACCCCCTAAGGTTGGCCTTGTGGTCAGGGGTCAGGTCCCAGCACTCCCCTATCCCCCAGGTTGGACTTGGGGTCAGTGGTCAGCCCCCAGCATCCCCCACGCCCCAGGGTTGGGCTTGGGGTCAGGGGTCAGCTCCCAGTACCCCCCATCCTCCAGGGTTGGGTTTGGGGTCAAGGGTCAGCTCCTAGCATCCCCTCGCCCCCCAGGCATGCGGCCGCTGCACTATGCGGCCTGGCAGGGCCGGAAGGAGCCCATGAAGCTGGTGCTGAAGGCGGGCTCGGCCGTGAACATCCCATCTGATGAGGGCCACATCCCCCTGCACCTGGCGGCCCAGCACGGTCACTACGATGTGGTGAGGCCCGAGGGGGGGTGGGGGCAGGGGTGGGGCAGCAGGGGCGGGGCAGCAGGGCCTGAGGATATGCGGACCTGACTGCGCCCTCGGCCCCCAGTCTGAGATGCTGCTACAGCACCAGTCTAACCCGTGCATGGTGGACAACTCGGGGAAGACGCCCCTGGACCTGGCCTGCGAGTTCGGCCGCGTTGGGGTGAGTCTCCTGTGGAGCCCTGTGGGGTGGGGCTGGGGAGCCCCACATCAGGACCCCCTACCCTGACCCCTCCTTCAAGGTGGTCCAGCTGCTCCTCAGCAGCAACATGTGTGCGGCGCTGCTAGAGCCCCGGCCGGGAGACGCCACCGACCCCAACGGCACCAGCCCTTTGCACCTCGCAGCCAAGAACGGCCACATCGACATCATCAGGTACAGCCGGTAGCAGGGAGGGCCCAGCCTTAGGGTCCCCAGGGTTCAGCAGCAGCCGGGGGCTCAGGGCACCAGCTTCTGGCTTGGGGATAGGGCGGGAGCAGGCAGGGTCCCGGGTCCCTGGTCAGGCCTCTGGCATGGCCTCCGGGGCCCACGTACAGGATGAGCTGAGGGGCTGGGAAGGGGGCTTCTGCGACGTCTCTGTCCCAGCGCCGCCGCTCCTGGGTGCGCTCGAGGAGGTGCTGAACTTCCCTGAGCCTCACTTTCCCATCCGTAAAGTGGGGTTCACGGCAGCGCCTACACTAGCATCAGACAAGATAACAGCTGGGAAGTCTTAGCACAGGGAGGGCCCTTCGACAGTGCTCACTGTGGGCTGGGTGCCCCGGTGGCTCACACCTGTAATCCCAGCACTTTGGGAGGCCAAGGAGGGAGGATTGCTTGAGGCCAGGAGTTCGAGACCAGCCTGGGCAACATGTCAAGACCCCATCTCTACAAAAAATATAGAAACTAGCCGGGTGTGTTGGCACACACCTGTAGACCCAGCTACTTGGGAAGCTGAGGCAGGAGAATCACTTGAGCCCATGAGGTTGAGGCTGCAGTGAGCAGTGATTGTGCCACTGCACTCCAGCCTGGGTGACAGAGCAAGACCCTGTCAAAAAATTAGCTGGATGTGGTGACGCACACCTGTAGTCCGGCTGCTTGAGAGGCTGAGGTGGGAGGATCGCATGAGCCTGGGAGGTCGAGGCTGCAGTGAGCCAGGATGGTGCCACTGCATTCCAGCCTGGGTGACAGAGAGAGACCCCATCTCTACTTTTTATAAAAAAAGCGGCTGAGTGCGGTGGTTCAAAATGCTGCAATCCCAGTATTTTGGGAGGCTGACGCAGGAGCCCAGGAATTTGAGACCAGCCTGGGCAACATAGCAAGACATGGTCTTTACAAAAAATAAAGGCAAAAAAAAAAAGCTGGGAATGGTCACACATGTCTGTAATCCCAGCTACTCTGGAGGCTGAGGCAGGAGGAGTGCTTGAGGCCGGGAGTTTGAGGCTGAAGTAAGCCATGACTGTACCACTGTACTCCAGTCTGGGTGACAGAGTGAGACCCTGTCTTAGAAAAAGTAGGCCAGGCACAGTGGTGCACGCCCGTAATCCCAGCACTTTGGGAGGAGTTCGTGTCCAGCTTGGCCAAAATGGTGAAACCCTGTCTCTACTAAAAATACAAAATTAGCTGGGCGTGGTGGCAGGTGCCTGTAATCCCAGCTACTCCAGAGAGTGAGGCAGGAGAATCGCTTGAACCCGGGAGGTGGAGGTTGTAGTGAGCCGAGATCGCATCACTGCACTCCAGCCTGGTCAACAAGGGTGAAATTCCGTCTCAAAAAAAACAAACAAACAAAAAGACCGCTCAGCACTCAGTGAATGTCAGAGACATGGGG
Source organism: Pongo pygmaeus (assembly GCF_028885625.2). Lineage (NCBI taxonomy): Eukaryota > Metazoa > Chordata > Mammalia > Primates > Hominidae > Pongo > Pongo pygmaeus. Next base: position 2,323,970 of record NC_072391.2, on the reverse strand, counting down.
CAGGGCTGGATGATCCTCAGCCCCCAAGCTGACTGCTGGGGTACCTGGAAATGGAGGCCTGGCTTGGGGGTGCTGGGGCCGGCCTCCTGCTGGAAGGCCCCGCCTGTCCACCTTGCCTTCCCGCCAGGCTCCTCCTCCAAGCTGGCATCGACATTAACCGCCAGACCAAGTCCGGCACGGCCCTGCACGAGGCTGCGCTCTGCGGAAAGACGGAGGTGGTGCGGCTGCTGCTGGATGTGAGTGTGGGGCCCAGGGGCGCTGGGCCCAGTGGCCTGTAGGGGCTCCTGACAGAGCCTCATCTGTCCCATGTGCAGAGCGGGATCAATGCCCATGTGAGGAACACCTACAGCCAGACGGCCCTGGACATCGTGCACCAGTTCACCACGTCCCATGCCAGCAGGGAGATCAAGCAGCTGTTGCGAGGTGGGCCCAGGCAGGGCAGAGGGGCAGTGGCTGGGGCTGGGGCTGGGCCAGATCAGCCTGCAGGACTCGGGGGGCCCCCTCCTGTATCCCCAGAGGCCTCAGCGGCCCTGCAGGTCCGGGCGACCAAGGATTATTGCAACAATTACGACCTGACCAGCCTCAACGTGAAGGCGGGGGACATCATCACAGTAAGCATGGCCCCAGGGGCCGTCTCGGCAGGGAGGGGGCGGCACCTGGGCGTGCGCACCCCAGAACACCCTCCCACCGCAACTAGGGGGCACTGAGCAGGAGACTCTGCGAAAGGGGGCATCTCCCTGAGCGCCCCCCACCTTACTGGCCAGGTCCTCGAGCAGCATCCGGATGGCCGGTGGAAGGGCTGTATCCATGACAACCGGACGGGCAATGACCGGGTGGGCTACTTCCCATCCTCCCTGGGCGAGGCCATCGTCAAGCGAGCAGGCAAGTTCCACCCCACCCTGGGGGGCAGGCAGGAGCCATGCACCCTGGGCTTGGGGGCTGGAAGCAGCGAGCTTGCTAAGGGTGGGGGCCCAGCAGGGCTGGGTTTCTGGGTGCCAGTGTGGGGTTGAGTGGGGAGCATCAGGGTGCCCCAGCAGCCGTCTCCTCGTCCGTTCCCACACCTATTCCTTCGTGCGTTCCACCAAGCACTGTGTGCCGCCACATCTGGTTCTGAACTGGCCCCCAGGACAGATGGGGACCCAACTCCCAAGGAGCTCGTCCTGGGGCAGGAGGGGGCACGGGACAGCGAAGTAAACATGAAAGGACATGTACTAACCAGTGACCCGGAGCACAGGGAGGGCCTGCTTGAGATGAGGCAGTCGCAGAAGGCCAGAGAATGCTCTGAGAGGCAGGTGGCTTCCAGGTGGCAGGAGCTGTGCGTTAAAAGGGGGCGGCGCCAGGCGTGGTGGCTCATGCCTGTCATCCCAACACTTTGAGAGCCCGAGGCGAGAGGATTGTTTGAGCCCAGGAGTTCGAGATCAGCCTGGGCAACATAGTGAGATTCCATCTCTACGAAAAATAAAATTAGCCAAGCATGGTGGTGTGCGCCTATGGCCCCAGCGACTTGGGAGGCTGAGGTGGGAGGATTGCTTGAGCCTGCGAAGTGGATGCCACGGTGAGCCAAGATTGCACCAGCCTGAGTGACAGAGCAAGAGCCTGTCTCAAAAAAATAATAATGATAAAAACAAAGGCACTCAAGTGTTTGCTCTTGGTGAAGAAAAAAGGAAAAAACCAAAGGCGCTGAGGCAGGCAAGAGCTCGGCACATCTGAGGAACAGGAGGCTGAGGAGAGGGACTAGGCCAGGGGCCCAGGCCGTGAAGCCCCACGTGGCGGTTCCAAGGGACCAGGGGCCCGTTTACTTCTGATAGAGGACATGGAGGTTGACAGGCAGGGCCAGCCCCCCACCATGGCCATCTAGCTCCTGAGTGGGAGCCTTGGCTCCAGCTTGTGGGGGTTTCTTGCCTGCCCCTCACTCCCCAGTACAGAGACGTTCACACCGTCCAGCAATCTCTGGCCCCTGCCCGCAGGACCCCAGGGCCACGAGCAGGATGCCGGGGCTTGGCTGTGTCTGCCTCTCTCCTGCTCTAAACGTCTGAGGTGGGAGGGGTCTTCTGAGGGGCTCTCAGCTCCCTGGAGACAACGATGGGCAGAGAAGACCCCGGGCTGTGTCTGCGCCGGCCTCTGCCCCGCCTCCCCTGCGTCAGCACCCGCCCTCGCTGGCCCAGGACTCAGGAGGCTTTGCTTGACCCACAGGTTCCCGAGCAGGCACTGAACCAAGCCTGCCCCAGGGAAGCAGCTCATCGGGACCCTCTGCACCCCCAGAGGAGATCTGGGTGCTGAGGAAGCCTTTTGCAGGTAGGCAGGGTCCCTGAAGGGCAGAGGTGGCAGGACTTCCACAAGGCACCACTGTGGGGCCAGGCAGGGTCCGGCACTGGCCTCATTTTGCTCCCTTGTGCTGGCAGGTGGGGACCGAAGTGGCAGCATTAGCGGCGTGGCTGGCGGCCGGGGCAGCGGGGGCCACGCCCTACACGCGGGCTCTGAGGGCATCAAGGTAGGTGGGGTGGTGGCCGGGGCCAGGGTGGCCAGGGCTGGGAGCAGGCGACAAGCCGGTGTTTCTGGGTTGCAGCTCCTGGCAACGGTGCTTTCCCAGAAGTCTGTCTCCGAGTCCAGTCCAGGGGACAGCCCTGCCAAGCCTCCAGAAGGCTCTGCAGGTAAGAGCAAGGATGCTGCCATGCAGCCCGACAGAGGAAAGCAGCCCAACAGCCCTTGTCCCCCACCCACTCTCGTCCTCAGGTGCGGCCCGGTCCCAGCCTCCAATGGCCCACGCCGGGCAGGTCTATGGGGAGCAGCCGCCCAAGAAGCTGGAGCCAGCATCGGAGGGCAAGGTACAGGGCTTGGGGGTGCTCTCGGCGTGGGCTCCAGGGAGAGGCTGTAAGGCTGATGGGTTGATGGGTGCCTACACGGCCTGCCTGGCCTGGCTGCGGTGGGGTCGGGGGCATTGCCAGGCCAGACCCTCTCCTCTGTCTGTCTGTGTGTGTTGTGTGTGCGTCTGCCCGCGTGTACGGGTGTCGTTGTTGTGCAGGCTGTGCATGTGGGCCAACCTGTGCCTCCGTGTGTGCATGTGTGTGTGTGGGGTGCGTGTGTGATGGTGTGACTGCGAGCCGGGCACGCGTGTCTGTGTACAGGTGGAAGGGGCTGGGTATGAGGTGGTGCGGCGCGTGCATGGGCGCGGCGTGTGGTGTGTGAGTGCATTCGTGTGCCGGAGAGGTATAAGCTGCTGGCTGAGTCCTGCACGGTGGAGGAGGCAAGGCACCCCTGCCTGTGGGCACAGAGCCCACCTTCCGGTCCAGCCCGAGGCCCCTTTCCCAGAGCCCCCTTCCAAGGGGCCACACCACCTGCATCCCCAAGGTGGCGCGGGGCGTCCCTGGTGCGGGAGCAGGGGACAGTCAGGGAGGCGTGTGGCAGACAGTAGCAGCGGCCCCACCCCCCTCCCCCCACCGGTGGAGATCCCAGAAGGCGGCGGAAGGGTGGAGGATGCTCCAGGAGGCGCCTCGGGGACTGCGGACTGAGGATCACTCACGGGCCAGGCTCACCGGGGCCTGCTGCAGATGGAGCAGCGGACAGCGGACGCAGTGACTGCACAGCTGGCCGGCCAAGCAGAGAAGGAGGCGCTGTGGTGGCAGGGCGCGGCCGGGCAGGCGAGCCTGCAGTGGGTGCCTTGTGTCTTCCAGAGCTCCGAGGCCGTGAGCCAGTGGCTCACCGCGTTCCAGCTGCAGCTCTACGCCCCCAACTTCATCAGCGCCGGCTACGACCTGCCCACCATCAGCCGCATGACTCCCGAGGTGAGCTTTCCACACGCCGCCAGCGCCAGCTGCGTCCCACAGATGGGCCCAGCCCCTAGCTGACAAGCCTCCCCTCTGCCTAGGACCTCACGGCCATTGGTGTCACCAAGCCGGGCCACCGGAAGAAGATTGCGGCAGAGATCAGCGGCCTAAGCATCCCCGACTGGCTGCCTGAGCACAAACCCGTAAGGCCACCTGCACCCCAGGGGCTGGGCCCAGGACGGGCAGACAGACAGACAGAGAACCTGCCTCCCTGGCCACAGCCCCCACCCGCCCTCAGGGGCTTGAGGGAGAGGAGAGTGGAGGATGTCCTGCTAGCAGGGAGCCTCCCAGTCAGCCCCTGTTCTGTCACTGGGGCAGGGGCGAGGTGATGTTGTCCAGGGGTCATCGTTGCTGAGGGAGCCTGAAGTCAGGAGAGTCCCCTCCCTATGTCCATGCTCTCACCAGGACTCCCTCCACATGCAGGCTGCCCCACAGGGACCCCCAGCCACCAAGCCTCCAAGCACTGCCACTCACATGCAGACTGCAGGGGACCATGCTTGCTGCCTATGCTCATGCACCCAGGCACGTGCCAGCCACACGCACGGCAGGCGTGCATGGAACACCCTGCAGGCGTTCACCAACTTGTGTGTGTGCACACATGCTCCACCGCACGTGTGGTCCTCACCAATAGTTGACACCCCCGTTTTCAGCGATACCTGCACACGCCATGGCCAGCCGTCATTAACAGGGAGGTGCGGCCGGGCGCGGTGGCTCACGCCTGTAATCCCAGCACTTTGGGAGGCCGAGGCGGGTGGATCACGAGGTCAAGAGATGGAGACCATCCTGGCTAACATGGTGAAACCCCGTCTCTACTAAAAATACCAAAAATCGGCCAGGCGTGGTGGTGGGTGCCTGTAGTCCCAGCTACTTGGGAGTCTGAGGCAGGAGAATGGCGTGAACCCGGGAGGCGGAGCTTGCAGTGAGCCTAGATCGCACCACTGCACTCCAGCCTGGGCGACAGAGCGAGACTCCGTCTCAAAAAGAGCAAAACAACAGGGAGGTGCCTGTGCGGTGGGATGGGTTCTGGGCCTGAAGAAGGTGGGCCCAGGCCTAGCCCAACCGAACCAGACTCTCTGGGCCTCACACTGAGCTCTGGGCTCCCAACAGGAGAGGTGATCGGTGGCTGTGAAAAGCCACCTGGTGCGTGGGTCTACACTCACCCTGCCTTGCCTCACTCAACTGGCGGCTCGGGGGTCCTCCTAGGGGTCAGGTCCGGGTCCCATGGGCCTTGCCGCGCACCTGGGGGTGGCTGAGTGTGCGAAGAGCAGTTGCATGAGTGAATTCCAGCTGGGAGTGTGGACGCCTGGATGCCGCTCGGGGAGTGATCGGGTGTTTCTCGGTGCAGATTGCTGTGGGTGTTGGCACGTGTGTGTGTTGTGGCTGTGTGGCATGTGTGTGGCCCTGTGTCTGATGTGGGTGAGAGGTTAGAGTGTGAAACGGGACAGGGTGCTGGTGCCTGTGCATGGCTGGGAGCGCAGCGTGCAAGTCATGTGCGTGTTCCTGTACCAGGTGTGGCCCTGTACGTCTGTGTCCATGACTCTGGGGTGTGTCTCCCCATGGTGCTGTACTAGTGGCTGCCTGGCCGGGTGGGAAAGTGCCTTCTTCTGCGCCCCCCAACAAGGGTGTCCTGTGGATGTGGTCAGCCCTGTGTGTGTGCGCATGTGCTCGATGTGCGGCGTGCAGTGTCTGGTACCTGAGCCGAGGCTCTGCCTACATTTCTGGTGCCAACACCCTGGCCTATCCGTTTGTCCTCCTGTCTGTCTGTGCCCTGCTGGCCCCGTGACCCCTCCTCCTCCAGCTCCAGGTAGATGGGCAGGGTGCGGGCAGCCAGCCCAGGTGGCCCCTCTGTGTGTCTGCTCTGTAGGCTAACCTGGCCGTGTGGCTGTCCATGATCGGCCTGGCCCAGTACTACAAGGTGTTGGTAGACAATGGCTACGAGAACATCGATTTCATCACTGACATCACCTGGGAGGACCTGCAGGAGATCGGCATCACCAAGCTGGGTGAGGCCCCAGCCCCAGCCCCAGCCCCAGCCCCAGCTTCCAGCCCCAGCCCCAGCTTCCAGCCCCAGCCTTCGTCCCCAGCCCAACCCTCAGCCCCAGCTCCAGCCCCGCCCTCAGCCTCAGCCCCAGCCACCAGCCACCAGCCCAGCCCCTAGCCCCAGCCTGCAGCCCCAGGCCCAGGCTCAGCCCCAGCCCCAGCCCCAAGCCCAGCCCAGCCCCGCTCCTAGCCCGGCTCCTGCCCCTCTGCCTCCTGGTCCACCTGACCTGCCCCCTGCGCCCCACTCAGGGCACCAGAAGAAGCTGATGCTCGCTGTGAGGAAGCTGGCAGAGCTGCAGAAGGCTGAATACGCCAAGTATGAGGGGGGCCCCCCGCGCCGGAAGGCGCCCCAGTCTCTTGAAGTGATGGCCATTGAGTCGCCGCCCCCGCCTGAGCCCACACCGGCCGACTGCCAGTCCCCTAAAATGACCACCTTCCAGGACAGCGAGCTCAGTGACGAGCTGCAGGCTGCCATGACTGGCCCGGCTGAGGTGGGGACCACCGCCGAGAAGCCCTCCAGCCACCTGCCACCCACCCCGAGGGCCACCACGCGGCAGGAGTCCAGCCTGGGTGGTCGGGCACGGCACATGAGCAGCTCGCAGGAGCTGCTGGGAGATGGGCCCCCTGGGCCCAGCAGCCCCATGTCTCGAAGCCAGGAGTACCTCCTGGATGAGGGCCCAGCCCCCGGCACCCCGCCCAAGGAGGCCCGGCCCGGCCGCCACGGCCACAGCGTCAAGAGGGCCAGCGTGCCCCCTGTGCCTGGCAAGCCACGGCAGGTCCTCCCACCAGGCACCAGCCACTTCACGCCCCCCCAGACGCCCACCAAAACCCGACCAGGCTCTCCCCAGGCCCTTGGGGGACCTCATGGTCCAGCCCCAGCTACGGCCAAGGTGAAGCCCACCCCGCAGCTGCTGCCGCCAACAGAGCGCCCCATGTCACCCCGCTCCCTGCCTCAGTCACCCACGCACCGCGGCTTTGCCTACGTGCTGCCCCAGCCCGTGGAGGGCGAGGTGGGGCCGGCTGCCCCAGGGCCTGCGCCCCCACCCGTGCCCACGGCTGTGCCCACACTGTGCCTGCCCCCGGAGGCCGACGCGGAGCCGGGGCGGCCCAAGAAGCGGGCCCACAGCCTGAATCGCTACGCGGCGTCCGACAGTGAGCCAGAGCGGGACGAGCTGCTGGTGCCTGCTGCTGCCGGCCCCTATGCCACGGTCCAGCGGCGCGTAGGCCGCAGCCACTCGGTGAGGGCGCCCGCAGGTGCCGATAAGAACGTCAACCGCAGCCAGTCCTTCGCCGTGCGGCCCCGAAAGAAGGGGCCCCCGCCGCCCCCACCCAAGCGCTCCAGCTCGGCCTTGGCTAGTGCCAACCTGGCGGATGAGCCGGTGCCAGACGCCGAGCCTGAGGATGGCCTGCTGGGGGTCCGGGCACAGTGCCGGCGGGCCAGTGACCTGGCCGGCAGCGTGGACACGGGCAGTGCCGGCAGTGTGAAGAGCATCGCGGCCATGCTGGAGCTGTCCTCCATTGGGGGTGGGGGCCGGGCTGCCCGCAGGCCTCCTGAGGGCCACCCCACTCCCCGCCCTGCCAGCCCAGAGCCGGGCCGGGTGGCCACCGTGCTGGCCTCAGTGAAACACAAAGAGGCCATCGGGCCTGGCGGGGAGGTGGTGAACCGGCGCCGCACGCTCAGCGGGCCAGTCACCGGACTTCTGGCCACTGCCCGCCGGGGGCCTGGGGAGTCGGCAGACCCAGGCCCCTTTGTGGAGGATGGCACTGGCCGGCAGCGGCCTCGGGGTCCCTCCAAGGGCGAGGCGGGTGTCGAAGGCCCGCCCTTGGCCAAGGTGGAGGCCAGCGCCACACTCAAGAGGCGCATCCGGGCCAAGCAGAACCAGCAGGAGAACGTCAAGTTCATCCTGACCGAGTCCGACACGGTCAAGCGCCGGCCCAAGGCCAAGGAGCGGGAGACCGGGCCTGAGCCACCACCGCCACTGTCCGTGTACCAGAATGGCACTGGCACCGTGCGCCGCCGACCGGCCTCGGAGCAGGCTGGGCCTACGGAGCTGCCTCCACCGCCCCCGCCTGCCGAACCCCCGCCTACCCACCTGGCGCACCTACCCCCATTGCCCCCGCCCGAGGGCGAAGCCCGGAAGCCGGCCAAGCCTCCTGTCTCTCCCAAGCCGGTCCTGACGCAGCCTGTGCCCAAGCTCCAGGGCTCGCCCACACCCACCTCCAAGAAGGTGCCGCTGCCAGGCCCTGGCAGCCCAGGTAGGTGCATGGGCCCAGCCAGGGTGGGGCGAGGGGGCGACAGGACCCTGCTCCACCTCTTTACTCGGTGGTCTGAGGGGTTTTCCTTTTCTTGGGTTTGATGGAAGCCCAGGTGGGGGGGGAACCTGTCCCCAGACCCTCTCATCCATTCAGGGCTGGGGGCAAGGTGAACAGGGTCTTTCCCGGTCCGCTGGGGAGGAAGCCGCGGGAGGCTGGGGCAGGGGGCGCGGCGGCGGAACTCGTGCTCGCTCGGTACCAGCGTGGTCCTCCCCGCAGAGGTGAAGCGCGCCCACGGCACGCCGCCGCCCGTGTCTCCCAAGCCGCCGCCGCCGCCCACAGCGCCCAAGCCCGCCAAGGCGGTCGCGGGGCTGCCTTCGGGCAGCGCTGGCCCTTCACCCGCACCCTCGCCCGCGCGCCAGCCGCCCGCCGCCCTCGCCAAGCCGCCCGGTACGCCGCCCTCGCTGGGCGCCAGCCCCGCCAAGCCCCCGTCCCCCTGCGCGCCCGCGCTGCACGTGCCCGCCAAGCCCCCGCGCGCCGCCGCCGCCGCCGCCGCCGCCGCCGCCGCCGCCGCCGCGCCCCCCGCCCCGCCCGAAGGCGCCTCGCCAGGGGACAGCGCCCGGCAGAAACTGGAGGAGACGAGCGCGTGCCTGGCCGCGGCGCTGCAGGCGGTGGAGGAGAAGATCCGGCAGGAGGACGCGCAGGGCCCGCGGTAGGTGCGGGGCGGGGCCGGGCCTGGCGGGCGGAGGGCGGGGCTCGGCAGAGATGGGCGTGCCGTGAGCGGGGCTCGGCCGAGGTCGTCTTGCGGTAGGCGGAAGCCGACGGAGATGCGGGCCGCGGGCGTGTCCTGGTCGAGGTGGGCGTGGCCAGACCCGCCCCACCCGCTCACGCCCCGCGCCCGGCGCCCCGCAGCGACTCGGCGGCGGAAAAGAGCACTGGCAGCATCCTGGACGACATCGGCAGCATGTTCGACGACCTGGCCGACCAGCTGGATGCCATGCTGGAGTGAGCGCCGCCTGGCCGGGCCCGCCTGCGCCGCCCGGGCCCTCCCCGCACACTGACCTATACCTCAGGATGGGCGCGTCTGGGCGCGGCGCGAGCGGCCGGGCAGGGCCCTGCACAAGCACAACTCCGGCCCCTGGGCCCGGGCCGGGGCGCCCACCGGGGACCGCCTGGCTGGGGGCTCCAAGGGCTCTGGGCAGACCCTGCGCCCGCAGGTCCTCCCCACCTGCTGCTCCCCGTGCAATACCTGCTGGGCCTCCTGCCCGCGCGGGAGGGGAGGGCGCCCCGGGACCAGGGATGGGGCAGCGCACAGGCCCGGGCCCAGCACAGAACTGCCCATCGGGACGCCCGGCCAGCCGCTCGGGCGCAGCACAAGGGACAGGGGACCAAGGTCAGGGCCCCCCTGCCCCGCCGCACCCCCAGAATATAAGCTATCAAGAGTATTAATTTATTGGGAATGAGCTGAGGCGGATTTCCCCAGAGAAACAAAAAGGTATAACTTTAACAAATATATATTTAAAGAAAGAAATATTATTGATTCTATAGAAAACCATTTACCAACTGAAAGGACACGAAGTCTAGCTCCGGACAAAAGCTGTTAGAGGCCCAGGCTGTCTGCCTGCGGTCCTTCCTCCCTCCGGCCAGAGTGGAGGCCCCAGGCCGCTAGCACAGGTGGAAGGCTGGGGCCCCGGGGGCGGGTGCTCTGCCGGGGGCTCCTCCGTGCTTCTCTCCTAAGTTCTCTGCGCCCCAAGAACTCGAGGTTGTGCCTTGCTCTCGGCGGCCGTGTCCTCCTCCTGGCCTGGCTGCGTCCCAGGGCGCGGGTGGGTTTGGTGAATGTGGGTGTGTCAGCGTGGCAGCCACGTGGAAGCAGGGCATGTAGCAGGCCAGGCCACGGGCTTGCAGCTCCTGAGGGTGTGCCTGGCCCCCTCTCCAGGGGCTGCGCAGGCAGCCCGTCCACCCCAATGGAGTTCCCACGGACGCTTCTGCTCATGGTCCAAGGCTGTGTCGTGTGGTCATTCTTGCCCTCCCTTTTCCTCTCTCTCCCCCTGCCCCCTCCAAGAAGTACTGACTGGTCTCCTCTATCGTGTTTGCTGATCCACAGTGTTGGGCACAACTTTGACATTTCTTAAAAAAAAAATTTTAAAAAGGCCGAAAACCAGCGATTGTGCTGTGGGGCGGGTGGAGGCGGCTGGCGGAGGTGGCGTCCGGGCATGCAGGGCCCCTTCCTGCTGTCTCACCCAGTGTTTCCCTGCGAGTGGACGTGCCCAGCTGTCCCCCCAGGCCTCTCCTCAGAGGGTGGCCCAGGCTGGGCTCCAGCAGGTGGGCAGCGGAGGTCTGGGCAAGGCGCTGCCGTCAGCTGTCAATAAACAGCAGGAAACAGAGGTGCCTGGCTCACTTTTTGGGGGCACGTGTTGGGGGAGATGGGACTGGAGGCCAGCAGCTCGGGTGTGACGAGTTGCCTCCTAGCAGGGAGGGGAGGCCCCAGAGTGGGCCGAAGTCCTGGGGTCCACCAAAGGAAACCGCCCCATGCCCCTTCACTCACAGCAGCCACTGCCTGTGCACACCAACCTCAAGGCCACACACAGCCCCCTTGTCCCGAGGAGCTGTCCCCACTCACAGCCACAGTCTGTGGAGCGTTTATTTCAACCAGGAAGTAACCAAATCTACGTACAGTCTAAAAACAGTAGAAAAGGTGAGTAAAAAGGCCCTCGCTCCATCTAGGGTGGGGATGGAGGGTGGGCCGGGGCAAGCGTCGTACCTGGCACCCAGAGAGGGGCTGGGCAGCGAGGACAGTGCCAAGTAGAGGGAGGCTTGCCGAGCATGGGGCAGGGAGGGCACTGCCCGGCTGCCAGAGCCTGTCCACCTGTGCCCACGGGGCAGGCAGAAACCCCGAGACCACCCCACGTGGCCAGCCTGGCTCAGAAAGGTCCAGGGCTGGTTCAGGGGAAACCATGGCCTGGCCTGGGTCCTGTTAGCAAGTCCAAACCTGCAGAGAAAGGGGCTGCTTCACCAGGGTGTCCTGCGGCCGGCTGCCCTGCCCCAGCCACACCTGCCACACATACCTGCCCTTCACCACTTCCTGCTGGGGCTGCCAGCTCCTCATCCCCACCCACGCTCCGTCCTGCGCAGCCCCTTTGAATGGCCCGAGCCACGGGCACTGACCTTCACAGTGCTATCCACAGCCCCTGAGAAGAGTCGGCCCCGGGACACAGCCAGCGCGGTGACACTGCCCTGGTGACGCAGCAGGGTCTGCGTGCAGATCATGTTGTCCATACTCCAGACCTGGGGGCACATGGGACATGAGGGCCCGCCGGAGCTCAGCTGCCAGCCCTCTGAGCCTCCTGCCACCGCTGGGCCAGCACGCACCCTGAGGGACCGGTCGTAGGATGCACTGAAGACTTTGGTCTGGTCTGGCGTTGAGATGACCGCCAGGGCATACACGGTGCCCACGTGGCCCGTGAGGGTCCGCACCTGCTCCTTGGACTCAATGTCCCACACCTGGGAGGGGTGGGCACAGGCAGGTCAAAGACACTGAGCAAGGCGGGGGAGACGGGGCCACAGTCTGGCCCTGCACCCAGATGCCCAGGCCTTACGTGGATGAGGTTCTCGTAGGTGCCACAGACAATGTGGTGATTTGTCACAGCAATGGAGTAGACGCTGCCACCAGACGTCTGCAGGACGTGGATGCAGTCGAGGGTTCGGATGTCCCAGATCTATGAGTAATCGCAGGCCAGTTGGTCCCAGGCCAGGTGCCTCACCCCCAGGGACCCTGCACCCCCAGGGCTTCAGCACCGCTGGGCAGCCCACCCACCCAGCCAGGGCATGTGCGAAGGTAGGAACAGGGGAGATGGAGCCCCAGGTGCTGGCCTGGGAAGTGCTGGTAGGGGGCAAGGCCCTGTGGCCACCAGGTGTGCCCAGGTGCACCTTGATTGTCTGGTAGGAGCCACTGTACAGGTAGCTCTGGGCAGCCACCAGGGCCCGCACCCAGTGGTTGAGGCCTGTGAGCTCCTTCTTCAACTTCAGCTCAGTGCCCACGATGTCCCAGACCTGCAGGGATTGCTGCAGCTGTGGGCTGGGCAGGCAAGGGATGCCTCAGTGACTCACACACGCAGGCACACCCTCCCCCCGTACCTTGATGGCCTTCAGGGAGCCGCTGAAGAGCATGTTGTGTGAGGAGACCAGCGTGCACACAGGGTTGTCATGGGCCCGGATGGTGTTCACCTTCTGCAGGTTCTGGATGTCCCACACCTGATTGGGGAAGGACCGGAAGCCTCAGGGCACCAAGCCCTGCCACCTGGAGTCTGGAGTCTGGAGCCCAGATGGGGAGAAACACGTCCCTGGGGCACCTACATACTGGGGCAGGCCTGGGCCGCCTCCTACCCACCCGCCTGTAGGCCCCACTCACGATGATGGTGCAGTCTGCAGAGCCGCTGTAGAGTTTGCACCTGGGGAAGCAGAGGCAACATGTCAAGGTGGGAGAAGCTGTGTCCCTGCTGACGCCGCCCTGGCAGGGCCCGAGGTCCATGCCAGCCATCAGGAACCAGCAGCATGGCCCAGGACCAAGGCTACTGCTGTGTCCCTAAGCGTCAGCCTATTTTCCAGTCTCCACATGGGAACCTTCGAAGGGGTGGGCCAGCCCCTGATGCCTGCCTGGAAAGCGTTTGACAGCGAGCCGGGAGGTAATTACCCACCCGTTAGCCCTGAGTCAATCCCAGGGCCGGCTGCTGGCAGTCAAGCTGCCGCCTCCTGAAAGCGAGCATCTCTCACACACACGCTTACTTGCTCGCTCCCACAAAGCCTCACGACAGGAGACAGGAGGCAGGCAGGCCACCTGGAGGCAAGAAGATGGCCAAGGTAGTTGCTCCATAGTCTCTATGCCCTGGGCTCTGCCTGCAGACCAGGGAGAGCTGAGCTCCTGCCTTCACCCCCTAAGGTCCCCCCATCTTCTGGTTGCGCAAGGTGCACCGGGGCCAGGACGAGGTTCTGCTGGGAGGCTAGCTGCGCCAGGTATTGGGAACACACAACTTTGGAGATGGTGTAGGCCACACAAGGGCCCACACACTGCTACCCAGGGAACCAGTGCTGCTCCGGGTGGAGGGTGCCCTACAGGTGGGGCACACACATAGCTACACAGGCTCGAGCTCATGGCTCGTGGCCCACGGGGTGGCAGCGCCACGTCTCCTGTCCTGGGAATCACTGATCACACATGTTGCCTGAACTCACCCCTGGATGCAGAGAGCCAGCACGATGCCATCATGGCCCTCCAGTGTCTTCTGGCACTTGTAGGTGGTACATGTGTCCCACACCTGCAGAGACCAGGGCCACAGTGGGTCCCCGCAAGGTCAGCCCAGTGTCAAGGCGCAGCATGACAGGAATGAGTGAGGGAGCCCCGCCCATGGGAGAAGGCCCGTCCATGGGAGAAGGCCCCGCCCATGGGAGAAGGCCCCGCCCAGAAGGTCCCACCCATAGGCAGGCTGGCAGTGCCAGGCATGCAGCAGTGCCCAGCCCAGCCAGGCTGCGGAGACTGAGGTAGGACCCTGCCCACCTTGATGGTCTTGTCAGAGGAGCCGCTGAAAAGCAGGTCACCCATGGAGTAGACGCAGAGACACCACACGGGGCCCTGGTGACCCACAAAGGTCCCTTTGCACTTGAAGATCTGCTGAGGGTCGTAGGCTGCAGAGATGGGAGCAGTGGGTGAAGTCCCAGTTGGGGCCTAGGGGGAGGGCAGCTGGGAGCCACGGCGGATCCATACTCACAGCCTAGGATGCCCATGTTCAGCCGCGCGTTGATGTGGGACAGCTCGTCCTGCAGGGCCAAGGGCAGGGCAGAGGGCAGGTGGGCAGGGCTGCTGTGGGGCCAGTGCAGCCTCTCTGCCCCTGCTGCCCTGGGCCAGGGGTGGGCAGGGGCAACAGCAGCCCTGCCACACATATGACCCCTGATCTCGACTAGTGGGGCCAAGGCCAGGGGAGGCCTCCCTGCCGGGGCCGCCAGCCTCCCTGGGTCTCACAATCCAGCCCCTGCAGCCCCGCCCACTCACATTTAACATGGATGCGTCCCGCCGGAACTCCATGAGGTCCTCGCTGAGCTTGCTCTGGTTTTCGTCCAGGACGTCTGAGTAGCAGGAGGAGAGGGGGTGTCACTGGTGCCCAGAGCAGTGGCCAGGCTCCCGCCTGCCCTGGTGCCCACCCTCACCAAACTTGAGCTCCAGGCTCTTCTCTAGCTGGTCGATCTTCTCCGAGAGCTTTCCCAGCATGGAGCGCAGGAAGGCGATCTCCTGGTCCTTCTGGGCCAGCGCCACGTGCATCTCGTGGAAGCGGTCGTCCGTCTGCTGCAGAAACTCCTTCAGGCCCTCGAAGCGGCAAGTCTCCAGGTGGGTCTCGTAAGTGTCCTGGTTCCCGATGAACGTGCACCTGCGGGGACAGGACAGCTGCCTGCCTGGCGGGCCCCTGCCGGTGTCTCCCCATCCCCAAGAATCCCCCTCAAATGCTCCAGCCCTGTGGCCGCTGCACCCCAGGTCCAGCTGCCCCCACCCACACCTGCCGTCCTGCCCCTCCTCCCCACCCAGCTACCCCCGGTCTGCTTCACAAGTGAGGTCCCATCATGTCACCCCCGCAGAGCTCTTCAAGGGGTCCTCCCTTCCTGAGGATAAAACCCACGCTGCTCGGCAGCCTCCCTGCCCTGAAGAACTGGGCTCCTGTCCCTCCTCCCACCCCCACCTCCCTCTCCAAAGCTCTCAACCCCAGCATTTGCTCAAATCCGCCCATGCCGGGCCGGCTGCGGGGGCGTCCACGCCCACCTTCCTGGACGCCCTCGGCTACCCCTCTGGGTTTCCAGGGCCTTGGGCCTCAGAGAGGATTACAGACCCTGGTGTGGCCCCAGCTCCGGCCTACCTCCCCGGGACCAGCAAGCGGCAGCTCTCAGCGGAGCCTGTGGAGGGCCTGCGCCCACCCCAGCCCGCCCCCGCCCGCCCCCCACTCACCCGTACTTGGAGTGGGGGCATTTGATGTGCTCGCACTCCTTGAGGTGGGCCTCCAGGTTCATCCTGAGCAGCGGGGGGCAGCTGGGGTTGTTGGGACACCGCACAGGCCTGTAGTCACAGCTGCCCTCGTGGTCCCTGTGCCAGGGCAGGATGAGGGGAGGCCTCAGCCAGAGACCTGAGAGGCAGCCCCCAGGGAGGCAGAGGTGCCCAGGGAGGGGCACTTACTTCCGGGCGCTGAGCTTGATGGTGAAGGGGCACCCTCGGGGGTCCACCTCAAAGATGGGGGGCTTCCCGCCGCCCGCCACCCGGCAGCCGTGCCGGCAGTGGATGAAGAGCTCTCCGATCTGCTCGGCCACCGCGATGTTGTTCACCACCACGGTCAGTTTGACGTTGTCCACGGGACACTTCTCTGGGAGAGGAGGGCATGCTGACCCTCACGGCCTGCCTGGCACATGCTCCCTCACCCGGCTGGGCATGAGCCTCTAACGGGGGCCAGATCTGTCCATCTGCGCCTCTGAGGCACGCAACGTGGAACTGGGGCACAGGTGGGCCACCAAGAAGGAGCAGCAGGTGCTGAGGGAGTGTCACCTGTGACACTCAAGTGTGCCCGGAAAAGTGTGGGGTGGGGCCAAGAAGGCAGAGGGCAGAGTGTGGAGAGGCAGGCAGGAGCGGGCGCCATGCAGGAGGACGACAGCCTCACCAGTGAGAAAGGCCTCCCCAGAGGGTGCCAGCCCTGGCCTGGGGAGCCTCGGCCCACACCCACTGTGGGGTCTCTGAATCTGGACACACTGGAATTTGGGGTGTCCCCACTCTGCTCATGGAGGTCCTGAGCCTCAGCCTGAGCATCCCCAGGACTGCTGCAGCCCCATCCCAACCCCAGCAGAGGCCGAACAGGCACAGATGCTGTGCAGGGGACAAGGGAGAAGCCGCCCGCCTCTGCTTGGCAGCCAGGGGCACAGTCAGTGCCAGGCCTGGACCGGGGCACGAGCCTACCTGACTTCAAGGCACATCTTCTACAGAACGTGTGCTGTGGAGGCAAAGGGCGGATTTGAGGGTGGCCGCAGGGTCCTCTTTTTCCCGAGTCCGTGGCCATGGCAGCCACAGGCCTCACTGTACCCCAAGCCCAGGGCAGCCAGAACAGGCCTTGACCAAGGCCAGGGCGCCGCAGCCCTGGCCCCCGAGAGCCCTGGGGTCCTGTGGGGGCCTCCGGCAGCAGGGGGGCTGGGAAGGGCGGCGGGCTCACCCCACACGTGGTGATCACGGGGTCTTTGAAGACGCTGCAGCAGAGCTGACAGCACAGCTTCACTGAGGGCTGCTCCGCAAACACCAGTGGCTCCTGGAACCAAGCAGGAAAGGCAGGCGATGGCGGGAGGCCACCCTCAGCTCCGCCACCACCCAGGCACCCAGGCGCTCTTGCTCCAGGCCTGGCTGTCCTCTGAGGACAGGGTCACGTCCTGAGAGAGGCCTGCTTAGAGCTGGGGGGCTTGATCGGGGCCCAGGAGGGACAGCGAGGTCTGTGGCCCCAGAGGCAGGGCCCAACCCCGGAGGATGAGTCCAGCCACCCAGTCTCGGCCGCCCTCGCCCGCTTCCTTCCTGGGGTGAGACTAGAAAGGGCCCTGCTGGAGCCCTGTGCTTCCCGCTGCCAGTTCCCGGGCAGCCCTGAGAAGGGGCAGTGGGGGAACATGCCCAGGGGACCCGGCATGGTCCCTCGAGTCCCCACCACGGACCAGCAAGCACTGCAGTTCCTGTCAGGCCCCAGCCGCCCTCTCCCTGTGAGCTGGGCTAGCATGGCGGAGGGGAAGGTGCCTCCGTGCCACTGCTGCGGTGACAGCCCTGGAAGCCACTCTGCGCCGAGTCCCCCACACCTACCGGCTCCTCCTCCTCCTCGGGCAGTGAGAATGTGGAGCGCAGAGACATGCTGGACTCTGAGTGCAGGGAGCGGACGGAGATGGCGGAGTCGGAGCGGCGGGGAGTGCTGATGGGGGGCTGTGTGGAGGGAGAGGCGCCCGTCACGGGGCTCCGCACGGGGTCAGAGCCTCCGGGGAGGACAGGACCCAGCCCGGCGGAAGCGGGAGGGCAGCAGCGCCCCTGGGGCCACCCCAGTCCCCGTGGGCGCTCTCCTTGTCCACAGGGGCCGTGGGTGGGTGTGAGGAGCTGATGCAACCCAGGTCCCTGCCTGCCCGCCTGGGCGGCCTGGGCCAGGGTGCTGGGCTGCCCGCTCACGCCTGCCACCTCTCTTTGTGTAAATGGAGAGACTTCCTGCTATTCAATTCCACATACCCGGGCTGCTTCCTGCTTCCCGTGAGGGAATGTGGGCCGTGAGGGGGCACCTCCACCAGCCAATCCTGGGCAGCCGAGGCCGTGACCGCAGGATGGAAGGGCCAGGAATGCTGGCAGGGAGCGACGGCTGGGCTCCAGGTGCCCCCCGGGCCTGGCTGCTTGTCTGGCCTTGCTGGTGGGGGACACCAGGCCCAGCTGGGAGGCTCAGAGGGAAGGCAGGGCCAGGCCCCCAAAGAACCTCGGCTGCGCTTCCTGAGGGCAGGAGTGAGGGCTACAGGTGCCTGCCTCTGGCTGAGCCATGGACAAGGGAGCCTGGGGGAGGGGCAGACACTGTCCCTTCCTCCCCTCTGGCCTGGAAACCTCCAGAAGTTTCCAAGAGCCACACTGCCCAAGGCTTCTCTCCCGGCGCTCTGACCGCAGAGGGGCCCAGCTGCTGCTCTGCCGAGCCTCTGCCCCCTTCCCGGCAGCCTGGGTATGAAACCCACAGAGCACAGAGACAAACCAGTCCCAAGGCCAGCAGGGGGCATTCTGTGCCATGTGCCCACCTCCCTTCGGGTCCCAAGGGCTTGTCTGCATGGAAACAGCACGTGGGGAGCAGAAGGGAGTCAGAGAAAGTGAGTCACAAGGGCCCCACGGCAGCAGGGGGAGCCCCAGGGGCGAGAGCAGAGCAGGAGCTGGCACGGGAACCACTCTCCCCAGCCTGCCCACTGTTATCCCAGAGTCTCCCACCCTCTTGGGCATGGGGGTTGACAGCAGGCAGGCCTGGGGGACGGGGGGAGGGCAGGAGGGGGACTCCCTGTGTGGGCCTGTCAGCAAACAGAGAAGGTACCCGCCTCTCTTGAAAGCCACCGTGACCCATGGGGATAGCAGGTGATTATGGGAACCACAGGCATGGCGGACTCGTGGCCTTCGGGTTGTGGAGACCGAGGCAGGCAGAGGCCCAGGGGATGGGGCCCAGACATACCCAACTCGCCCTCGGCCTAGCACAGCGCCTGGCACACAGGTGTGTTTGTTCAATTAATTAAAAACTTCTTTTCTGGCCGAGCAAGGTGGCTCACACTTGTAATCCCAGCACTTTGGGAGGCCGAGGCGGGGGTCGGATCACCTGAGGTCAGGAGTTCGAGACCAGCCTGACCAACATGGAGAAACCCCGTCTCTACTAATTCAAAATAAGCCGGGAGTGGTGGTGCACGCCTGTAATCACAGCTACTCGGGAGGCTGAGGCAGGAGAGTCACTTAAACCCGGGAGGCGGAGGTTGTGGAGAGCCGAGATCATGCCATTGCACTCCAGCCTGGGCAGCAAGAGCAAAAGTCCATCTCAAAAAAAAAGAAAAAGGAAAAAAGAAAAGGCCTCGGTCCCAAGAGGGCCAGCAGGGCCGCCACACCTGGTGTCCAAGCACTGGAGAGAGGCAGCTGCCAGGGAGGCCCCACACGCCCCCACCCCCCGCTGGCTAGTCCTTCATGCCCAGGGCAGAGTTGGCCTCTGTCCCCTGGGTAAGCCCAGAGCTCAGCAATGAGCGCCATTGACCAGGATGGCAGGGAATGGCCATTGAGACCCTGGCTACAGGGCTCAGGTACCAGCAGCCAGCCCGACTGCCCTGAACCTTTCTGCACCTCACACAGCCAGCAACAGGGAATTCCCTGGCTCCCCCAGCACTTGGTGCAGGTTCCGCAGCCCCCACCCCATTGCCTGTGGTGTCCCCACAGCTTAGGTCCACACACCTTTCCCCTCCCTCCTCTCATCAGGACCCCTCCTCAAGCCCTGCCTGGACCCAGCAACCCCGCTCATTCCCTACCCAGCAGCAGAGCAAGCTCTCAAAGCATGCATTTTATTGTGTTATCCTCCCGACTGAACTTTCTGTGACTTCCACCTCCCTTAAGATGGAGCCAAATATGCCTCATCCTGGCCTGTAGGTGCCAGGCCCTCTGACCCAGCTGCCCTCACTGGCTGCCCCCTGCCACCCACAGTCCAGCCACAGGAGCCTCCTTTCTCACAGACTTGCCATGTCTGCCAAGGCCTCAGTGTATCCACAGGTGCTGTTCCTCTCCTGTGCCTCACCAGCTCACTGTCAGCTCCTCCTGGGACCTGGTCCCCCAGGAGGGAGGGTGAGGGGAGGCTGAAGCTCACACAGGCTCCTGGGGGTAGGGACCTACCATGCTGTCCTCCTCGTCCCGCGGGGAGTAGGCAAGGGTGCTGGAGGAGGAGGGTGTCCTGCAGTGCTGCTTGTAGGTGCTGGTCCCGTCAGCTGCAAGGCAAGAGGGCTGGAGTCTGAGTGGGGGCTCCCTCAGCAGATGTGGGGGAGGTGGGGCCCGTGCTGGACACCCGGCCCTGTGGGTCCCCTGTAGCTCACGGCCCTCCCCAGGGCCAGGCAGGCAGGAAAGCATGCAGGGATGGCGCGGGGGAAGCTTGGGTTCCCTCTCAAGGCCAAACCAGTGCCAGGAGCGTGGACGCTGGGCTCGATCTACATCTGGCAGCCCCTGCCCCAGCCCTGCCTACCCCAGGCAGGGTCTTCTTTCAGGGCCTCTACAAGCTCCCCAGCACCCCAGCTTGAGCCAGCTGAGGCCCATGGCCAACACGGAGCCATCACTCTGAAGGCTGCCTGGCAGCAGCTGGGGGTGCCATTTTATTTGCCTCTTGAGGCGCCTCTGCCAGGTGAGTTCCCTGACAGCCTCCACTCACAGAGGGGGAAGCTGCGGTCGAGGTGTGGGGCTGGGATGCAGAAGGGCCAGGACCGCATCCTGGTGTCCCTGGCACAGCCAGGACCAGGAAGTGGCCCCAGGCTTGGTGGCCTCCTCTGGGGCAGGAGCTGAAGTGCCCTCCCTCCTCCTGCCCACATGTCAACCCAGCTTGGCCAGGGCCAGAGGGCAGGACTACCCTGGGAGGGGCCGGTCAGTCCACGTGGGAGCCAGAGAGAGACACCTCCCGGACTCAGGACCAGCCAGGCTGGGATGTCACAACGAGTCCTGGGCTCGAGATTGAGGCCGCGAGAGGCTGCCGTGTGACTGGGCCTTGGTTTCCCCATCTGTCGTGAAGGGCCAGGTGAGGCACCTGTGGGCGCCCTGCAGCCTGGCTCTGCCCATCCCTGCCACCGAAGGGCTAGGCACAGCAGCCGTGCCCTGCCCCATCCTGGGCACCTTCTGCTGTGTGACAGGGGCCATGGGGCTTCTAAAGGTAGATGAAAAGGCACCATTTTTTGGGGGGTAGGATTAGAAAAAAAAAGAGGGCCCCTGGAGAGCCCCTGAGGGGGTCACTGGCAGCAAACAGGCGCTACTGTGAGCAGGTGTCCTTGGGGGCCCTGTGACCCCATGGCCAGGTTTATCAAAGCAATTAAAAAGCTAATTAGCAGCCAGTGTGCTTCTACAAAGGGCAGAGTGCCAGAAAGGAGAGAGAACAAAGTCACCACAGAGCGCCCCCCCCGGAACGAGGGTCCCTGGCCCTGCACCTCGGGAAGAAGGCACTGCCACTTCCCCAGGGTCTCCCTGAGCATGGCGCTTGCGTTCAAAGCGCAGCACTCTGGTTCTTAGGGGATAGGACTGAGAAGCAGCAGGGAAGCTTCAGGTTTCCGTCGTGTATCCCGCCCAGTGGTCTTGTGCAGGTGGAGATTTATTGGGCTTGGCTTGCTGGCTCATGCCTGTATTCCAGCACTTTGGGAGGCCGAGGCAGGAGGATCACTTGAGCCCAGGAATTTGAGACCATCCTGGGCAACGTGGTGAGACCTCATCTCTACCAAACATAAAAAAAATTAGCCAGGTGTGGTGGTGCCTGTGGTCCCAGCTACCTGGGAGGCTGAGGCGGCAGGACTGATCCCAGGAGGCACAGGTTGCAGTGAGCCAAGATTTCGCCACTGCACTCCAACCTGGGTGACAGAGTGACACTCGTCTCAAAAAAACAAACCAGACTTATGGATCTCTTCCACTCTCTCTCTCTTTTCCTATTAATATTTTACAACTGTAGCACTGTTACTGAAACCCTAGGGCCAAACTCGAGAGAAGACCTCCAGGCACACAGGACCTTTTGAAGGCTGGCCAGGAGCCTGAGACTGGGGACAAGCTGGGGGTCACTGTGACAAGGGACAGGGCTGTGTGGTGGTGCTGGAGATGTCAGGGCAGCCTCCCTAGAGGGGATAAAGAGGGCAGGGAGAGAGGGCACAGCACAGTCACCGAGGCACAAGGAGCAGCACACCTGACTCCCGTCCAGTGGAGAGGCCCAGGGCTGAGAGGCTGTGAGGACACAGGCTGGGGTGTGAGGCTGCCCGCGCCCAGCACTGGCACCCAACACCAGCTCACCGGGAAGCACCCTTCAGTCCTTAGCAGGGTGGGCGTGGGGGTGCCCCAGTTATTGCCAGCTTGGGCTGGCCTTGGCTTAAGGGCTCACCTTTTGTGATGGTGGTGACGGCCGAAAAGGCGGGTCCGAAGGTCGTTTCCATTCTGGTCTAGAGGGAGGATGGAGGAGACCTGGCCTCATTACCGGACAGAAGGAGGACATGCACATGTGGAGCCCACTCACATGCCTAACACGTGACCAGGCCAGGCCACGCAGCACTCACACACCTAACCATGCAATCAGGCCGCGCCATGCAGCACTCACACACTTAACCATGCAATCAGGCTGCGCTGTGCAGCACTAACACGCCCCAACCACACAGGCGCACGCA
The DNA here is from genome assembly GCF_028885625.2 of Pongo pygmaeus. Lineage (NCBI taxonomy): Eukaryota > Metazoa > Chordata > Mammalia > Primates > Hominidae > Pongo > Pongo pygmaeus. Next base: position 2,301,936 of record NC_072391.2, on the reverse strand, counting down.
CGCACGCACGCACGCGCGCACACACACATACACCCACACACCCCAGCTCCCCCAAGACCCAAGCTCGGGACGGGACTGCGCTGGGAGCTCTGCAGGCAGCACCAGATCCCTGGGGATGTTGGGCTTGCAGAGGGGCAGACCCTTACCCCTGTGGTGACGTCTGGGGTGGGAAGATTGCTGGGCCCCCCGGAGAAGCGGTTGTAGCGGGCACTCTTGCCTGAGCTCATGCTCTAGAGAGGCATCTAGGGTCCTTGGGCAGCATCTCCTGTGGGTGGAGCACACATGAGGGGCTTGAGAGATGGAGCCCAGGCCCCTGTGAGCCAGACGGGCTGCTGTAAGTGTGCAGACCTGCTCTGGGCCACCGTGGGGCCGCCGCAGCAGCCTTCCAGCACCAGCACCGGCTCAGGCAGGCCTCTAGGAGGCAAAGGTCCTTCACCCCGATCCCAGGTATGCAGAGGCCTGGGCAGGCAGGCGGCTCTGCGTCACCGTCCCTCAAGGCTTAGCCCTTCTGAGCTCCTGAAGAGCCCATCCAGCTCTTCCCTGAGGTGGAGGGACCCCTGCCTGGCTCTCTCTACTCCTCTGGGTCCTGAGTCACAGCCAGTCACCTCCAGGCTGAATGTCCCTGGGGCCAAGGCTGGGCCTTGGTGGGTAGGCCCAGGGTGTGGCCCACGTGGCGGGACCCAGTCACACAGGGACCAGCCAAGGCAAGATGAATGTGTTTCCTGCCATGGCAGGTGCGGTCAGGACGCAGCCAGCACCAGGCTGCAGAGGGGGAGACACCAGCCACACCCCAGAGAAAGAACCTGCAGGGTGAGTCACCGGAGCCCAACTCCGCACAAACTGCACTGCACGGAAAAAAGCGCAGGAGAGAGACGAGCCCGCCCCTGGAACCCGCGCAGGTCACCCCCACTCCCAGCCACGCCACAGGGGCTCAGGGGCTGGTGGGGGCAGGGGGGGGGCAGGGAGAAGGCATGCGGGAATCACCCTCCCCAGAAGAGAGGGGCTGGTGGGCCTGGGGGAGACGTGGCCCCTCTGTGGGTGCTGGGAGTGCTGGCCGGGCCCAGGGACACCTGCAGGGGCAGGTAAACATTAGAGGGAAAAAGAGACCCAGCCAACAGGTCACACCCAGGACAGAGCCCGGGGAAGGGGCTGTCCATGCCGGATGACGCCCACTCTCCCCCCGTGAGGCACCAGGCTCTGTCAGCAGGTGCCCCTCCTCCCAAGCAGGTCCCACTTTCAGGACCCGGGCAGCCTGGAAGCCAGGAGCCTGGCAGAGTGCAGCTGGGACAGCCCTGTCTCCTGCTGGCTGCGGATAGAGCCGCCAAGCCCCGGCTTGAAGCTGAGCTCCCTGTGGGGAGGAAGGCCACACGCCCAGGACTCCTGCCCCAGGCCCACCAGCACTGTCCACCTCGAGGCCCATGTGCAGCACCCCGTGAGGACACACCACGGGCTCAGCTCCCAAGGTAGGAGCCCTCAGAACAAGCTTGCTCTGGGGGCGGTGCAGCAGCAGGGAGCCCACTCCTGCAGCCCTGCTCTCACCCTGGGGAGGCCGGGCTGCAGACCAAGGCCCCAGGGGCCTGAGAGGAGTAGGACAGTCCCAGTCCCAGGCCAAAGTGGCAGAGCTGGTCTCTGCCCCCACCCAGTGGGAGCACGGCTCAGGGGGCATCTCTGAGCCCAGCTGGCTCCAGTACCTCCTCCATCAGTCCCTCCTGACTGGGCCCCTCTAGCAATGCCTGCCCTGCATGCGCCTTCAAGACGCCACTCATCACCCACCACCGTGGCCACAGTCTGGCCTGGGGCCCCCCAGCCCGGCCTACAGGTGTGTAGGGAGGGGCTGGCTCTCAAGCCCTTGGTTCCCTGCACCTGAGCTCCTGGGCTGTGTACCACTCCTGCTGTCTCCTCTCCCCTTCTCTAGGCTGCCCAGGCCCACCTGTCCTTTCCAATGCCACCTGGAAGGCCACCCACCCTGGAGCAACTCAGCCTTCAGGACTCGGGCTCAACCCGACATCTCAGCCCCTGCAGTTGGCAGTGCCACAAGCTACCTGGCCCCGCCTGATCTTTGCGTCCCGTGGTCTCGGGAGATGGGGCCTGGCCAAAGCCTTCCTCGGCCTCCCCCAGGCCCCACTGCGACTCGAGGGGCTTGGCCCTGTGTGACCCAGACTAGGCTCTCGGGGGACTTCTCTTGTGTAAGAGGCAGGGGCTCCTGAGTGTGGGCAGTGCCACACACCTGCAGCCAGGCTCAGAGGAGTCAGCCCTGGGACAGAGGTGTGGTCATGGTGTGTCTTGAAGGCTGCTCTGCCCTGGCACACGCCTATCCCGTCTCCAGCAGCTCCCGGCAGGAAGGTCGGGGAGAGCTGGCCAGGGCTTGCCTTTTGCCATTGTGCTTGGGGTGAGGATGTCCCAGCTGGGGTAAGGCCCCGATAGCCTGAACCGCAGGGCTCCACGACTCGGCACGGGAGGTTCGGCCCTTTTGGGAGCCCCAGGTTGGTTCTGGCCCTATGGGAGCAGGGAGGGGATCACCGGGCAGCCGCTAGGAGACACTGACCTGCATTTTACAAACCCATCAGCTCCCTGCATTACAAGCTTCCGGGGCCCCAGGGCCAGCTGCAAGCCCTGCCAGTGATGCCTGCCCGGGGGCCCAGGTGGCCAGGACCCCAGCAGGCACTCCCCCGGGATGGGTCGGGCTGACCTCAGTGCCTGTTGCTCACAGTCTGGGAGAGCAACTGTCTGGCTTCCCCCTCACTCTGAAGTGAGGTGAACAGAAAGGCACGCAGGGCAACGTGCAACTCAGCCAGAAAGTCCCAGCTGGCCAACAGCAGCTGGGCCATGGGGACAACACCACAGGATCTGTGGGGTGTGCACAAGACCCCACTGAGCGCCAGCTGAGAGGGACGGAGGGAGGGAGGGGGTGGAAGGAGGCAGGGACAGAGGGAGGGAGGGGGCGAAGGGAGGGAGGGGATGGAGGGAGGGACGGAGGGGACGGAGGGAGGGAGGGAGGGGGATACTCTGCACAGGAGGCTGCTTCCCAGTTCACTCGGGTTCAGTGTTCAGCCCCAGCCAGGGACACAGAGGTAGGCGGGACCCCAGGGCTGGAGGCCAGAGAACGTTTGTGTCCCGCCCTAAGACAGGATCCATCCCCCGCACCTCGGAATTGAGCAAGATGCCCAAGGCCTCCCCTCAGCCCAGTCCCCAGGGGCTGGGTTTTGCAGTAACAGTTTCCCCAGTAGGGAGAGGACCCCTTGGGCCACAACTGGGAAGCACAATAGCTCGGCATCCCCCGATGGCTGGGAGGCTGTCCTGGGGGCGTGCCCTGGCCCCACAGAGGGAGAGTGCCTCTTTCCCCACCCCACAGTCATCGAGGCTGGGGGATGGCCGGGCAGGAAGTTGTCAACCAGAGTGAGAATTCCCCTTCAACTCTCTGGCCTCTCTGCCTTCCAGTTCCCAGTGCTGGGGAAGTGGGGGTGTGTTCCCTAGAATCAGAGACTCTTCCCAAACTGGGAAAAGCCATGGGGCAGCTAGGGGCTGAGAAAGGGCTTTCCCCATCAGCCCCCCTACCCCTCCCTTCCATGTCCCCACCACGCCTGCCCGAGCACCACCTGCCCGTCCATACCGCCTGCCCGAGCACGCCGGGCGGTCCACACCACCTGCCCATCCACACCGCCTGCCCGAGCACCTCCCGCCCATCCACACCGCCCGCCCGTCCACACCATCCGCCCGTCCACACTGCCTGCCCGAGCACCGCCTGCCCGTCCACACCACCTGCCCATCCACATTGCCCATGCTGGATGCTCCAGGGGGATTCGATCTTTGAAAGAGAAAAGTCCTTGAGGAAGCGCAGCATCCACCCTGGGGAAGGTCAGTGCTGATCTTCAGGAACGAGGTGCGTGGGTCAGCACTGTGCAGAGGGGAAAGGCAGGATTGGCCCCCCACCGTCCCCTCCACCCGGGGCCAACGCAGGGCAGCCCCTCCCAGACCTCTCCAGAATCTGGGATTCAGGCCCCGGGTCTTTGTCCACCCCACATTCACATAGGAGGGATTCCGGGGCCCTGGGGGCACCCACTGCGCAATAAGGAAGCGGAAGTCTCCCTCAGCTCCTCTCTGCCTCCACCCCAGCCCCTCTTCGGCAAATCCCTCAGGAGCCCCTCCCTAGCTGCCACACGCTGGGCTTAGAGGGCTCTGCTGGGGCATCGCCCTGGGGGCATGTGGCATGCGGACACCCACCCCTTTCCCTGGAGACACACCTGGAGGGGGTCTGGGTCAGCGGTCCCCGCCCACTTGGCAGCAGCCCAGGGTGGCCCTGCTGAGTAGGGGAGATGGGGGCTTCCAGATGCAGCTCCCTGCTGGGGCCAGGCCCGGCCTCAAAGCAGCTCCTCCAGCAACCCGGAGCAGGTGGGGTGTGGGGGTCCCCTGAACATGTGTGGGGCGCGAGCCATGGGTGGGTGTGCCTGTGAGGCCTGCAACTGCCCTGGGAGGAGCCTGGGACGGCTCCTGAAGCCTCTGCCCCGCCTGCCACAGGGCTGTGTGTGGCTGGCTGGCTGGACTGTGGCCAGAGCTCTGAGCATGGCCCCTGGCATCATAGAGCCTGCCCAGGGCACCCACAGACTGCCCGCCCCAGCCCAGCCCCTGCCTCAGCCCCCTAGCCCAAGCCCAGGCCGCTAAATTCTATAGAAACAGGCCTGGTTGCCATAGCAAAGCCACACGCACTTCCGCTGCTGTTCCCTGACGTCCCTTAGAACGTTTTTTCCATCCCAAATAGGCAGGGTGTGACGTCGAAGGCTCCTGGGGTGCCCCTGGCCTCTGCCTGCCTTGGTCCTCAGGATCCCCTCAGAACCCCAACAGGCCCTGGTCTGAGGCCGGCTTGGCCCTGCTTCCCTCCTAGTACCGCGCCCCCCTTGCCTGTCCCTGCCCCCAACACCCACAGCCCCAGCTCTGTAGAGGCCTCTGAACTCCTCCCCCAGCTCTGCTCCTACTGCATCCACTCAGCCTCCAGGCCTGTCTTGCCCTGGCCAAGCCCTCCAGCATCCATAGCTCCCTCTGCTCCAGGGAGGGAGTCCCCCCAGCTCGGCCAAGGCTTTACCCCAACTTCACAGTAAGGATGCCTTTTGCTGCCCCTCCGACCCCTTGGGGGCCGGCAACATCTCTCAGTCCTTTCTTCCCCCGTATCTCATAGCTGTCTATTGTGTGGGGACCTGGCCCAGTCGAGGGGAAGTCCAGAGGGCTTCCTGGAGGATGAGGCTGCTGGGATCCAGAGTGGGGAGAGTATCCTGGGGCACAGGAAGAGACCCCGGCTTCACGGCCCTGGGCTGGGGAATTGCGTTCCTGGCTCTCACCCAAGTCAAGTGGGCCTTAGACTCTCAGAAACAGGTCGTGAGCTTTGCCCAAGAGCCAAGGGTGGCAGTGTCCGCCCCGCCGAGGCCACACTTCCCAGTGCCATGCTGTGTTCTCATTTGCTTCCTGTGTGGCTTGGTCTCCTGGGCTCCCTCCTTCCTTCTGCCCTGCAGCAGGTTGCTGACATAAACACTGGCCATATCTGGGCCCGAACAGGCAACAGGAATGTGAGGGCAGAGACCACTGACCCACTCAGTCACCCAGCGCCCTCATGCCAGCGTGCCACCGCACGGCCACCTCCTTTCCCACACCGTCCCACGGCCCTCAGTCCTGGCCCTCTGCGTCGCTGCCTCCCACTTTCCACCTGGGTGCTTCTGGGGTTGGGTCACCTCCACCCCGAGTTTCCAGACAGCCGGCCTCCTCCAGCCTGGTGAGGGTGTCCGGGTCTATACGTGACCAGCCCCAGCCTCCAGTGCTCACTTTCCCCTCTCACCTGCCCCATCTGGCTGCACCCTCCTCCTCCAGGGAGGACTAAGGGGTTGGTGGGTCCCTCTCCACAGGTTCCCCCCGCATGAGCCAAGCAGAGGGGCTGGTGAAGTCCTCGGTGCCCACCCACCAAGAAGGCCGGACTGAGACACACGCAGCCAACAGCTCTTGGCCCTCCCCACATGCCCTCCCTGACCCCGCAGGGTGTCCATCCAGGAGATGCTGTGACACCGTGGTCAAGGCCACGGGCACTGGGCTCAGACAGAGCTGGGTTCAAATTCCACTTCTAGCACTTCACAGCTGTGTACCTGCCCTCCCGGCCTCGGGCTTCTCGAAAAACAGAATAGAGCCAGACCCCCGTCTGGAAGGAGCCGAGAGAAGACGCACCCGTCAAGAGTGAAGGCACCCCAGACAGCAGCTCCTCTGCTGAGTGGACCATGGAGGCTGAGGAAGGGGGAGAGGCCGGCCCAGGGACACAGCCAGCAGACTGTGCTGCGGTGACCAGAGTCCCATTCCCTCTGCTTCATCCATGGCCGCCACACATCCAGGAGCCCCAGCAGCGCCTGAGCCAGTCCCATGCCAAGCCGGGTAGTGGCTGCATCCTAGAGCCAGGCTGCCCATGCCTCCTGGCCGGAGGCTCTTCAACTGCATCTTCCTCCTTTCCCCAAACTGCTCATTCCTTGTCCAACCAGCTGGCCGAGAGTCACACCAACCACGGGGTGCCAGGCCCCATGCGGGAGGGTGGGGACGTGTGATGGCTGAACACGAATCTGACCCGGGAGGAGCTAGGAGCCTGGTGGGGGACACAGGCAGACAGAGGGGCAGGAGCCCCACCAATCGCCACTCAATCTGCCAAAGGCACTTTTCGGTGAGTGCCAAAGACCCTGAACTTTTCCATTCACATCCAGAAATATCGTGATACTCGGCCCCAGTGGGCCACAGTGGAAGCCACTTCACCAGAGACCCTCAGGTTGGGGTGTCAGGTTGGGGTGCCGACTCCCAGCCCCTCCCCTCCTTCGGCCAGGCTGCCCATACCACTGCTCTCCCTCAGGACATGGGGCCCGAGGCTTCCACAGAGAACTATGAATGCCCAGAACGGTGAAGTCAGGATATTCGCAACAGAGAGGCACAGGGAAGGGGTCTAGGAAGGGAGAGGCCCAAAGAGAAGGAATGAGGAAGAGGGAGGCTCCTCACTTGGCGAGGGCTAGGGGGCCTGTGTGTGCCCAGGAAGGGGTCTAAGGGGTAGTGAGAAAGGTGGGCAGACAGGCTGGGCAGCATGAAATTCCTGAGCAAGCGAGCAGCCCCTCACCCCCAAGAGCAGGGTGGGCTCCAGCAGGCCCCTGCCCCTGGACTCCAGACTCAACCCCAGCTGACCACTCTGGCCTGGCTCAAGACAACCATATCTTGACAGCAGGACCCCAGTAGGGACTAGGAGACGATGGCCTAGCCTCGCTCTCTCCTGCTTCCCCAGTGAACTCCAAAGTCTGTGGTCCACACACAGTTAGAAAGCTCTTTACTGGACCTAGGTCGGACCGCCTCTCCAGTGCTTCCTCAACCCCAAGTCATCTGCCAGCACAATAACCCCCGCCCCACCCCGGCCATGCACCCTGTGACCCTGGTCCGGCCTCATCGACTTCACCTCTCCACTTGCCAGTGCTTGCTGGGGTGCGTCAGGCCCCTTCTCACCCCAGGCCTATGTACATCTGGCTCCCTCTGCTTGGAATGCTCCTCCTGCATGTCCTGGGACTGGCTGCTTCTCCATCAGGCCTTTGGCTAACGGTAGCGCCGCCCCTACCCCCGGCCAGTACTCACTTTTTCAGCACACTCTTTCTTTCTGTCACAGCACATACCGCCGCTCCCCATGATTTTAACTATCTATTGTCAATCCCACCACCCTGTCTGTTTAGATCGGGGATAGGAGGGAGTTGTTCCGCAGGAGACATTTGCCAATGCATGGAGACATTTGTTACCGCAATTGAGGAACGGGTGGTGTTTACTGGTATCTAGCGGCCAGGAGCCAGGCAGGCTGCTCCACATCCTACAATGTACAGGGCAGCCCCTCGCAGCAAAGAGCGACCCGGGCCGCGTGGTCGATGGTGCGGAGGTTGGGGAACCCTGCAGCAGACGTCGAGCACAGGAGAACTGGGACCGTGTTCTCCGCAGTCTCCCAGTGCCAAGAACAGTGCCTGGCACCCGGGAGTCTCGGGGAATGCAGGAAGAAGGAATGAGTAAAGAACGCGCGAGAAAAGGACGGAGCGAGGGACGGACTACTGACAGGCGGACGGACAGCGACGCGGACCTCGACCCCGACCGTCTCAGCCCCGCCCCCCGCCCCCGCCCCAGCCCGACTCCTCGCCTCGCCTCGCCTCGATCTCGACGCGCCCGATCCCTCCCCACCGCGCGGTCCCCAGGCGGGAGCCCCGGGCCGGGCGCGCCGCGGGGACACTCACCCGCCCGCGGCCGCCCAGGAGCGGCAGCGCCGCCAGCCCGCTTCATGATGCCCCCTCGGCCGCCGGCCGGGAAAGGGACTAGGCGCGCGAGCCGGAAGCGCTAGACCGCTGCGCCCGCCGGGAGGTGTAGTTCCCCGCCTCTCAGGGCCCGGGCGGCTGCCTCACGCGCGGCATTTCCGAAACTACGACTTCCGGCGGCCTTGTCGTCGCGGGGCGGGATTGGCAGCTTCAGAATCACTCTATGTTGCAGATCGAAGACTGATTGGCTTTGTTCATCCGTCACTCACCGTTAGGCTTCGCGGACTCTGCATAAGGGAGGAGCTGCGGGTCCGGGTCCGAGAGACCGCCTCCAAAAGAAATGCCACGGTACGATTGGTGGAAACAACGCGGCAGGGAGCGGAGCGTACCAGCGGCAAGGGAAGGCGGGCACTTCCGCCAGGATAGCCCAATGACAGAGGTGGGAGAGTTTCTATAAAAGCTTGAGCCTCGCCTGCTTCCGTCTTTTTGGGGTCGAGTCCGAGGCGGAAGAGGTTTGTTAATGCGTTCGCCATGTGCTACGATCCTGGGACGAACTGGGCCACGAGCGTGGCGTCGAGGGCGGTCCGAACGCTGCAGGCCGGCCAGGTCCCCGGGCGTCCCGGCCTGGCCTACGCTCCACTTTGTCCCTTAGCGTTTAAACGTTTCTTCCCGAATCGCAGGCCCCCAGCTACCTGCAGGTAAGACTCGGCCGGGCCTGGGTTCCCTTATTCTCCCAGTCTGTGATGAATTGCTTTGACTTCTGACACCTCGTATGAAAACTGCACGTGCAGTCTGATTATTTTGCAAGACTGAGGCTTGAGGGTGCGCACTCCTGACGGGGGGCTGAGAGTGGAAACAGGTGTTGCCCGAAACGAAGGAGTGGGGACTTATGTCTACATTTTGGCGCTGACTTTCAGGTTTCGTCGCGAGCCGGCTGCAAATTTTGAACCTAAGTAAACCTCAATCCGGAGGGCCTAGCGGTAAGGTGGGCGCTGTGTCTGTTGAAGTGCTTAGCAATAAAGCAAAGGTAGTGAGTTGATTCGGTTTTCTCTCAAGTGTCTTTATTTTCCTATTTTTCTGGCACCCCAGAGGTCTGGCTGATCCACAGGCAATCTTGGAAAAGGGTAGAGACATGAAAACGGAAGCTCGTTACCAGTGACTTTTCATCTCTTGGGATTGTCTTCTCCATTTCTGCCCGTGATTTTTTTTTTTTTTTTTTTGAGACGGAGTTTTGCTCGTTTCCCAGGCGGGAGTGCGATGGCACGACCTCCGCCTCAAGCGATTTTCCTGCCTGAGCCTCCCAAGTAGCTGGGATTACAGGCGCCCACCACCACGCCCGGCTAATTTTGTATTTTTAGTAGAGACGGGGTTTCTCCGCGTTAGGCTGTTCTCAAACTCCTGACCTCAGGTGATCTGCCCACTTCAGCCTCCCAAAGTGCTGGGATTACAGTTGTGAGCCACCACGCCCAGCCAAATACTGTTTTTCATGCCTTTTGCCCCAGGGTGAGTCCAAAAAGGCTTTTGAGATTTGTGGAGGGAAGTTGATACCACCTAGGGTTCCCATGTGCCTTCCTAGGGAGGCACCCACACACCTGCCGAGGGTTCTGGGCCTTGCTGAGTCTCTCAAACTCCAGCATCCTGCTCTAGAAGTGGATTTTTTCCAACAGATGAGACAGAGGCTCCAGAAAACACAACTTTATTCACTAGGACTGAAAACAAAGGCTTGCAATCAAAAGGCCAAGTTGAGTGCAAGGTGGAGCGTGCTCGGAAATTACAGACCTCAGCTGTGGCCAGGCCAGGCTGGCAGTTGTTGTTTCTGGTGTTTCTGTGATTTCTCACATTTTATCACAAGGCCACAGGCATCCTCCAAGGTCACTGAGGAAGACCCTATTGCTGTTTGAGCCAGAGCCTCCTAGAGGGTGGGCCGGGAGCAGGCGTCCTCCCTTCGCTGCCTGAGCAGCATGTGTGGCTGAAGACATGGCTTTTCTAGGGTTAGGCACTGTGCCTGGTGCCAGCCCCAGCCCTCCCTCACCTGGGCGTGCCCAGGAGGGGGCAGCAGAGCACCGTGGCAAAGTCTGTCCACTTGCCGCTCCCCCTCCCGTGCAGAAGGCTGCTTTTCCGCGGCGGCCAGTGTGCGGCCACGGGCTCTCAGAAGCCTGCTTGTTGGGACTGTTGCTGGGAGGAGGAAGGGACAAGGCTTGACCTGGGGCTCCTAAAAACAGACACTCAGGCGTTGGCCACTGGGCAACAAAGTCAGAAGGGCCTGGAGACCCTCTGTCCAGCCTTCTAGGGGCTGGGCGGCTTCCTCCAGAGGACTGAGCTCAGCAAGGTTCAAGGGCGGCAGCAGGAGGCCCTGCGACCCTCCCTCTTAACGTAATCGTGCAGCCGGAAGCGTGGCTCGCTGGGAGCCTTCATGGAGCGCTGCTTCAACTCCCTGTGGAGTGGGGGTGACAAGGGGACACGATGGCCTGGACTCCAATAAGAGGGTTCAGGCCCTGGGCTGGGGGAGTCCTGGTGACTGGCAGGACTTACTTTGCTATGGCTGTGAAGGCCAAGTCCACGTTGAGGCCCGTCTTGGCGCTGGTCTCCATGAAGGGCAGTCCATACTCCTGTAAACAGCTGCTGCCAGCCAGGTGGTGGCCTGGCGGGGACAGCTCAGGCTGGCAGCCTCCAGGGGCACCCCCTCACCACCCCCCTGCCCTGACTCACCTTGGCCAGCTTCTCCCCGTCCTCCCTCTTCACCACACGCTCATGGGCAGAGTCCACCTGGCCCAGGCACAGGGTCTTGGTGACAGCTGGCCCATGGTTGACCCCTGCCCCCTCACCTGCCCTGCCCTGTGGCCCAGGTGAGGACAGCCGGGCCTCCCACCTTGTTCCCCAGCAGCATGAGCGCCACGTCGTGCTGGGCGTACTCATGGATCTCGGTCAGCCAGGCCTGTGGGAGGCGGCAGACCAGGCTAGGGCTCCCTGCATGGCTTGCCCCATGCCCCAGAACTTTAGCTCTCCAGGTCACACTGTAGAGGGCACCTGTCTTTATCTTTTCTTTTTTTTTTTTTTTTTTTTTTTGAGACAGTCTCGCCCTGTTTCCCAGGGGGGAGTGCAATGGCTCCATCTCGCCTCACTGCAGTCTCCATCTCCTGGGTTCAAGCCATTCTCCTGGGGTTCAGAGAACCTTGGGAGGGTTCAGCCTCCCAAGTGGCTGGGATTACAGGTACGCACCACCACACCCAGCTAATTTTTTGTATCTTTAGTAGAGACGGGGTTTCACCATGTTGACCAAGCTGGTCTCCAAGTCCTGACCTCGTCATCCACCCACCTCAGCCTCCCAAGGTGGTGGGATTACCAGCCACCACGCCCAGCCCATTTTATTTTTTTGAGACAGTTTTGCTCTGTTGTCCAGGCTGGAGTGCGGTGGCACAGTCTTGGCTCACTGCAACCTCAGCCTCCTGAGTAGCTGGGATTACAGGTGTGTACCACCACACCCGGCTAATTTTTGTATTTTTAGTAGAGATGGGGTTTCCCCATGTTGGCCAGGCTGGTCTCAAACTCCTGACCTCAGGTGAGCCGCCATGCCTGGCCAGGATACCTGTCTTTGGAAGTGATAACCCACCGTGTACCACATAGGGAAGCCCAACTTACAGGTCCCTTACGCAAAGGTTCCTGCTGAGGGAGCTGGAATGGCACTCAGGTCCGCTTGGGCCACCTCCAGCCCAGAAGGCTGTCATTTCTCCCTCCCCGCTCTCAGCGGGGTCCTTTGGAACGCTAATGCCATCTACCAGAAGGAGGTTGGGATGGGTCAGGCCCTATCAGGGCCCTTTCACCCCACCAGGAAAGCCACTGACCTGGATGTTGTCAAAGGAGGCTTTGTTGGTGACGTCGTAGAGCAGCAGCAGAGCTGGGGACAGAGGGCAGTGAGGACATCCACCATCACCTGCACCCTCAGGTGCTCAGAACCCCGCCTCCCCACCCACCCAGCCCAGGTACCCAGGGGCTCACCATGAGCATCCCGGTAGTAGGCGTGGGTAACACTGCGGAACCGCTCCTGACCGGCTGTGTCCCACATCTGCAGCGACAGGCACTGGTCAGGCTGTCCAGCCCCTCCCTGGTGTCCCCTGTCTCCCAACTTGCCCTCTGCCAGTCACCTTACCTGCAGCTTCACCTTCACGCCATCTACGTCCAGAACTTTGTTCTGAAACAGACAGAACCAGGCAGCTCTGGCAAGGGCCCAGCCCAGCCTCTGGCCCCACTAGCTTCACTGCCTTCCTGTCCCCTAAGACCTCCCAGCTCCCAGGTCCAGCCCAGCCCCTGCAGGCTTCCCTTAAGCCAATTTGGCCTCACCTACACCTGCAAGTGCAGGCCTCTCCCCGCAGCCTCCGCACTATTCCTGCATAGAGCCTCCATGCTGACTTATTTGAACTCATGACCCCACCAGGCCTCTTACTGACACTGCCTCGGTTTCCCCATCTGCAAATGGGTGCAGTAACTAACAAGCTGCAACGCCTCAGCCTCCCCAGTAGCTCTTTTTGCTAATTCGAAAGACTCTCAGGATGGCTTGAACCCAGAAGTTGGAGGCTGCAGTCCACCATGATCACCACTGCACTCCAGCCTGGGCGACACAGTGAGACCCTGCCTCAAAAGAATAAAAAAGCCACTCCTTGGCTGGGATTGTCAGGGCTGGGCCTGGGCCTGTCTGACCCAAGGCAGTAACCACAGATCCCAGAACTGCCTGGCAGCCTCCCCAGCCGGGCCCTCCCAGTTAACGATTAGACATAAGGCAGGGAGTGGTCTAGCCCCAGTTCCATCTGCTGGGGTGGGGGTGGGGGGCTTCAGCCGCAGTCTGAGGCCCTGGGCAGCTGGAACCTGTGCCACCTCCCTCAGCCTGAGCTCCTGCTGTCAGAGTGCTTCTGGGTCTCCCGGGAACCAGGCAGGGCCATCTGCTGGGCTGGGGAGGATACCGCCTTCCCTGGCACCCTGAACAAGAGGGAGGGGGGGAAGTGGGGACCAGATAGGACTGGCTTGCCCCTCTCGGGCACTTCAGTCCTCACTCCATCCCAGAGGATTTGAGGGGACTTGGAACCCCCAGACGGGGTAGAGAACATCTCCCCAGACTGGAGGGAGCCCCTTTTCCTGTCCCTGGAACAGCCCTTCCTTCATCCTCCCTCTAACTGGCTCTAATTAAAGGGTGAGAAAAATGCAAATTTAAGATTTGCTGAGGGCAAGCCAGCACCTCAGCACGAAGAATTCCAGCTGGGGGGGGGGGGCGCTCCTCACCCAAGAGCAGGGTCCTCTCCCCTAGGCAAGCCCTGGAAACCCTGGCTCAGGCTCTGCAGGGAGCACGTGCTTCTAGGGCCTAGCAAGGCCTCTGTACCGAGGCAGCACTGCTGGCCCCAAATGGACGTGGCCCTTGACTTTCTCTGACCCACCACCCTGTGGGCAACAGTGTCCGCCTCCCCCAAGGCACAGGATATGGTCCCTGGGTAATGCCAGCCCCTGGCATAGGGCAACTAACTATGCTTGTCGGGTGTAGCCACCAGCCCAGATGTTGGAAGGTCGAGGTGGGCAGCTTGGTGGCTAAGGCGTTCCACCTGGGGTCCAGGCCTTGAGCCTGTCAGTACCACGGGGATCACAGAGAACGTGCTGCTCAGGGGTACCAGCAGGACTCGGTGGGCTGATGTGGGGCCAGGCCGGGGCCTCCACTCACCCGGAAGTCAATGCCTACGGTGGAGATGAAGGTCCCTGCCAGGAAAGCGCCGTCCTTGAATCGCACCAGCAGACAGGTCTTCCCCACGCCCGAGTCCCCCACCAGCATGACCTAGGACAAGGAGGAGGGTCGGGGGGAGTCTGGTCTGCCCTGAGCTGGCCTGGTCAGAAGGGGGCTGCAGGTGAGGAGCAGGAGTGGAGGGAGGCAGCCCAGGCCTGCAGGCTCAGTGGGGCCAGGGACCCTGATGGGCTGGACACCCAGCGTCTGCCTCTGAAAGGCTCGGGCTGCTCTGTCCTTCTGCACAGTGGCCATCTCAGTAAGTGGGGAATGAGGACAGCCACCTCCATCCTGGACCCTCCCTAACGTCCATACCCCCACACGGTGGACAGCATGCTTCATCTGGGAGGGGAGCAGGTGGGGTGGCAGCTGGGTACCTCCTAAGAGACTTGGAGAGGCCTCTGCCGGGGGCTTCTCCACATCCCAGTAGGGACATGACCCCAGCAAGGCTCAAGAGGAATTTGCCCCATTAGGATCAGATCTCGATCTGAGGAGGGACCTGGGCCAAGTCTGAGGTTGGGGGGAGGTGCAGGTGGGGGGCAGTCAGGCCTTCCCCCCGAAACCTGTGCTACCAAACCCAAAGATGGTCCTCCCAGCCCCCTGCCAAGTCCACACAGCCTCTGCCTTGGTCTGGAGTCCCAGGGTTCCCCATCCATCTGGCAAACCTCTTCCCCCCAGCAAAAAAAAAAAAAAAAAAAGGCCCACAGCCGCTGGGTTGAGGGAGGGCAGCATATGGTAAATGCTGAGACCCCGGGCGGGGGCCAGGGCATTGGGGCGCGGGACCCCTTGTGCCACCATGCCGCCTGGGGGTGGGGGGCAGGCCCTGCCAGCTGTTGGATACCCCAGACCTGGGAGGGACAGCTGTGTGTGCGCACGATGCACCCTGCAAGCCCCACGGGGTTCCTCCCGCGTCAGCTCCGCGCCCTGGGGTCGCGGGCCCTGCACCCCCTCTCCGACCCCCAACCCTTGGCTCAGGCCGGGCGCCACCTGCTGCGCTGGCCTGGGGGGCGGGTGCCTGGCTCACCTTGAAGGCGACGTCGTAGAAGTCGCCACCGCCGCCAAGCGAGGGCCGGCCGGGCTGCAAGGGCCCGTTGGGCGGCGCGTCGGGGCCGGAACGCGCAGTCCCGGAGTGCGCCGGTCGGGCCCCGTTGGCGGTGGGCAGCGTGGAGGCAGCGGGGGTGCTGGCCCCTTTGTTCTTGGGGGTCTTCTTCCTGGACATGGCCGGCGGGCGCTCAGTGTGCTCCCGCTGCAGCCGCCGTGCCCCGGGCCGTCCCGCTCCCCGCGCCCGCCGAGCCCGACCCGGACCCGAACCCTTCCCCTGGCTGCAGCGGCGGCGGCAGCGGCATCATCCCGGGCGCCCGGCTCGTGCCCCGCCCCCGCTGCTCCACGGGCGCACAGCCACTCAGGCCCGGCCTCCCGCCGCCGCCGCCGCCAATGCCGTGCGCGGGGTGGGGACATGCAAATAAATACACCCCCGCTCGGGGCGGGGTCAGGAGGTCCGGGTCCCGTCCCGCCCCCGACCACGACCCCTGCCCGGGGCCTGGAGCTCCAGCTGCCTCGGGGCCTGGAGCCAGCTGTGGGGTGGCGGGCCTGGGCCAGGAGTCACCCCGGGATCCTGAATCCCTTCTACTGGTTGCACACCACCCCAGCTCGGTGACCCCCAAACTGGACCGCCAGACCTGGGAGGAGGGGGTGTCCTGAGATGTGGGTGCTGGGGCAGAGGGCCCGCAAGGACGGGCTTCTGTCTCCTTAGCCCCAGATGCCTAGCGCTTGGCCCGCTGCCCTTCATTGCTCCATCCCCTCCAGGGTAGGCGGGTCCAGGAAGCTCCAGCCCTGGCTAGGCAAACACACCAGGCTGCTGGGGCAGGCGCCCTGGGCTCAGGTGACAGCTGGTCACCGGGAGGACACAGCGGGCACGGGGATCTCCCCCACAGCTTCTGCCTGCTGCACACGCCTGGGGATCTGCGGGAAGGGGGAAGTCGCTGTCACAGCCAGCCCCCGGCCCCCTCAGGGTCCCCTCCCACGGGACTCTGCCCTCAGGGTCTGAAATGTGGAAGGCAGGAGCCCCTGCCCAGGCTGTGTGGCTGGCCCCTTGTCCTTCCCCTCCAGGTTCAGACCTTCAGGTGGCCGGGGCTGATTCTCCAAATCCTAAGCTGGTCCCTGGCAGACTCACCTCTCCAACCTGGGCTGCACTGGAACTCTGTCACCCCTCTCACAGAGAAGATGGGACTGCAGTGGTCAGAGCTGGGGCACAGTGGTCCAGAGGGGTGGTGTCCTTGGCATGCGGGGGCTTCTTGGTGTTTCTCTGGGAGCTGGAGAGATGACCCGGCTGTCCCCGGAGACCTGACAGCTGTCACCAGGACCTTGGGCCCTTCAGAGACCTGAGTCCTCCCAGCTGGCAGTGCCCAGAGTCCAAACAATTGGCTACCTCTCGGGTCAGAGGCCTGAGAAAACACAGATGGAGGGGCATTGCCCAGCAGAGTGATTCCTCGAGAGGGCCTGGCAGAGGCCGTGGAAGCCTGCCCTACAGCAAGCACTGTTGTGTGCCAGGCACATGACCTCTTCAAAGTTATCCTGCAAGGTGGGTACTGCCCTCAGTGTCCAGATGAGGAAACCGAGGCCCAGAAAGGCAAGGAGTGCTGTGCAAGGTCAGCAGTCTAGGAAGGGCAGAGCTAGGATTTGTTCCTGGGAACTCCAGCTCCAGAGAACATAAACCGTCCCATGGCAGAAATCCCCGTAGACTTAATCCCCAGGAACCTGGCAGAGCTGGGGGGCAAACCGGGAAGCCCTCTCAGAACCCTTCCTTGTCTCACTCCTCTGGCCCCCCAGCTTTTCCAGACCAACCGCCAGTGTGTGTGCACTGGGCCTGGACAGAGGCATTTAGCTTCTGCAGCTGCAGCCCTGGGGACTCCAGGTGTCCACCCGCGCCACAAGGCCTCTTTCAGGATGGCTGGCCCAGGGTCTGAGCTGGGGGCTTCAGCAGCTGCTGTGCACTGGCCCCAGGGTCCTGGACAGTGGACTCCCAGTCCAGTGGACCCCGTCCTGCCAGCTGCTGCTCAAGTACCCCCAGGGCACGGGCAGGAGGAGGAGTTGGGTGCAAGTAGGGCATCCTGCAGGGGGAGGAGTGCGGATGGGGCCCCCAGGAAGAGAAGGAGGCAGGCGCGCCGGAGAAAGTGGGAGGCCAGGCGGGGAGGGGAGCCTTGAGAGAGCAGAGGAAATGGGCTTGCGCTGGCAACCTTTAAAATTAGGAGAGTTTACATAAAAATCCAAGTCTCTGGTTTCTCTTGAAAATGGGGAACTCTGGGTGCCTGCATCACAGACCCCTCTTCTCGGCTTCCAGCAGGCCTCGGAATCTTTGATCATTATGTCTCTTCGTTGCTGTGTTTGCCATCTGTTTCACCCTCTGGAGTGTAAGCTCTCTGGGCACAGGAAGCAGCTTGTCTTGGTCACTGCTGTCCCCAGCAGCCAGCTCTGGGCCTCTATAAGCAGTTATTAAATTGGTGAAAGAGGCCAGGTGTGGTGGCTCACGCCTGTAACCCCAGCACTTTGGGAGGCTGAGCAGGCAGATCACTTGAGGCCAGGAGTTTGAGACCAGCCTGGCCAACATGGTGAAACCCCATCTCTACTAGAAATACAAAAATTAGCTGGGCATGGTGGCATACGCCTGTAATCCCAGCTACTCGGGAGGCTGAGGCAAGAGAATCGCTTGAACCCAGGAGGAGGAGGTTGCAGTGAGCTGAGCTTGTGCTATTGCATTCCAGCCTGGGTGACAGAGCGAGACTCTGGGGGAAAAAAAAAAGAAAGAAAAATAAATGTGACTTAGGAACACAGGCCTCACTTCAGGAGGACATGTCCTTGCTAACAAAGATTTAAGACAAGTGTGATCAGTAGTGAGGGCAAGCCTTTTGGAGGAGGGGGGGTTTGCACTGGGCTTTCAGGATTGAGCTAGAGTCCGATATGAGAGACAAAGACAGTCGCCAGGTGGAGGGAGTCAATATGCATAGACTGAGAGCGCTAGGAGGTGGGCACTTTGCACCGAGGTGGCCAAAGTGTGGCCCAGTTCCTTGGAGGAAACGGGAGGTAATCAAGCTGGTAAGGTAGGACGAGGTCAGCTGGGAAGGGAAACCTGAGTGTTGTTCCTAGGAGCTTAGAAATTGTATAGCGGGAAGTAGAGAGCTGTGCATGGCTTTTGAGCAGAACAACAGAGGACACTGTGCTACAGGAATATTGGGGACTGGCAGGAGGGGATGGATGGTGGAGTCTGTAGGCCTGGAGATGAGATTGATGGGGGTTGCAGTCACCCAGGGGAGGGGCAATAAGAACAGAGAGGACCTTCAGGAAAGAAGCTGTAGGCCTGGAGACAGGGAAGGGAGGGTCAGAGTCCATGCCCATGGGCAGAGACCAGTGGGGTGCTGCAGTGGATTAAAGATGGATTAAACCCCAGCACTTTGGGAGGCCGAGGCAGGCGGATCACCTGAGGTCAGGAGTTCGAGACCAGCCTGGCCAACATGGAGAAACCCCATCTCTACTAAAAATACAAAATTAGCCAGGTGTGGTGGCCGGCACCTGTAGTCTCAGCTACTCGGGAGGCTGAGGCAGGAGAATCGCTTGAATCCAGGAGGCGGAGGTTGTGGTGAGCCGAGATCGTGCCATTGTACTCCAGCCTGGGCAACAAGAGCGAAACTTGGTCTCAAAAAAAAAAAAAAGGCCGGGCACGGTGGCTCACGCCTGTAATCCCAACACTTTGGGAGGCCGAGGCGGGCAGATCACGAGGTCAGAAGATCGAGACCCTCCTGGCTAACACGGTGAAACCCTGTCTCTACTAAAAATACAAAAAATTAGCTGGGTGTGGTGGCGGGCGCCTGTAGTCCCAGCTACTCGGGAGGCTGAGGCAGAAGAATGGTGTGAACCCGGGAGGTGGAACTTGCAGTGATCTGAGATCGCACCACTGCACTCCAGCCTGGGCAAGGGAACAAGACTCCATCTCAAAAAACAACAACAAAAAGTAAAACTAGAACAGGCGGCCAGCGAGGGCAAGGCGAGGGCCAGTGAGGGCTAGGTGGGGGCCAGTGAGGGCAAGGCAGGGGCTGGCATGGTGGGAAAGTTCAGCAGGGAGGTCTTGGGATGTCCAGATTATTGGCATCTTCAGACCTGGAGAAGAGAGGAGTCCTGTGGGCCAGGGCAGGTCCCTGAGACAGGGTCCGAGGTTGAGATGGGCCCTGGGAGCTGGGGGCGGAGAGTGAGGTCCGTGTTCCCCTAGGAGGGGTGCTACAGCCCTCCACCCTTCTGGGGCGGAGCTGGCTCTGCCAGGGAGGGGAAGGTCTCCACGGGTTCCTGTCCTCGAGGGGAGAGAGCGCCCCGGGTCTCCTTGGGGCCTTGCTCTGGGACTTTTGCTCCTGTTACCCTCTGAGAGCCCGGCCCCCTGGCACCCTCACACCGTGCCCTCTAACTCCTGCCAGTTCCTTCTGACTGTCCTGGGTGTCTGGAGGGATGTGTGCTGTGAGCCCCCAGCCAAAACGACCCCTGGGAGCCATGGATCAGGACAGTCTCTTTCTGGCCCCCATTTTCCAGCCTCTTCCCTACACTCTGCCCCCAGAGTGGGGCCCTCAGGCTGGCCCTTGTGTGCCAGGAGAGGGGGCGCAGGCACGAGTGAGGCCTCCTCAGGCTTCCAGACTCTGCCTGGAGCCCCTCCCTCAAGGGAGCCTGCCCTGGCTCCTCCTGTCCCACTTCTGGCTCCCTGGATGCTCTCCAGCCCTTCCCCAGCGGCTTCATGGCCGCTGTACCAGCCTGTAAGCCTCCTGAGGACAGGGCCCTGTCCTGCCTACTCCTGTTCCCACCAGGCACTCGAGGGAGAGCTCTGTGGCTGAGCAGCAGAGAGCTGGGCTGGACTTCAAGGGGCTCTTAGCAAGCCCGGGAGTAGCAAAGCCGTCACGGCCTGTGCCCCCAGGGCACCTCCCAAGACCGTCCTCTGGAGCTCAGCGGTCTGTGCCCTCTGCGGGGTCCCCGGCTTGTTATGTGCCCCTGGGCGTGTGGCATTCCCTGTCTGGGCCTGCTCCCCTCTCCATGAAATGAGGGGGCAGGACGAGCCGATCTCTGAGGTCCCTTCCAGCTCAAACACCTTATGTTCTATGAAATACGTGTGAATGTTGCCATGGAGACGTCGGAGGAACTGCGGCAGCACTGAACGCAACTTCCACCCGAGAGAGGAGCACTGAGTCACCCCAGCACGTGGGTGACATCACAGGTAAGCTCTCCCCGGTGTCCAGGTGTGCAGCAGTCTGGTGTCCTCCTGAGAGGTCACTCCCCTTCAGCCTGCTCACCATGGTGGCCCTGAGGCCCTACCGGGCGGGTCGTGACAAACAGGTGTCCATCCCTGCCCGAATGGGGACCCTTTGTCTGTTGCCTGCAGATGTGAGCACAGTGACTCAGGTACTCCCAGACGGGAAGGCGGCAGAGGTGATCTGCCACACAGAAGATGAGCTAACGGGGGAGTCATGTGCGCCTCTGTGGCTGTCAGAGCAGTATCCTCACTCCTACGGAGCCAGTTGCCTGCTCTCAGCAGTGCTGGCTTCCTGCGCCTGAGCTGAGTGAGGGCGTCCACTTAGCCATTGGAGGAGGCAGCATCAGGGTTCCTGGCTGCAGGCTCTCCCGGCAGCCTCAGAGTGACACACATGGCCTCACGGCAGGTGCAGGGATCCCTATCGATGAACAAAACAGACCCCTGCGTAACCATAACAATCACAGACTACCCCGGACTGCGCCAAGTGCTTTCCTTGCAATGTTTCTCTCTTTTTTTTTTTTTTTTTTTTGAGATGGAGTCTTGCTCTGTCACTCAGGCTGGAGTGCAATGGCGTGATCTCGATCTCTGCTCACTACAACCTCTGCCTCCCAGGTTCAAGCAGTTCTCCTGCCTCAGCCTTCCGAGTAGCTGGGATTACAGGTGTCCACCACCACGCCCGGCTAATTTTCGTATTTTAGTAGAGACAGGGTTTCACTATGTTGGCCAGGCTGGTCTTGAACTCCTAACCTCAGGTGATCCACCTGTCTCGGCCTCCCAAAGTGCTGGGATTACAGGCGCCCACCACCATGCCCGGCTAATTTTTTTTTTTTTTTTTTTTTTTTTTGAGACGGAGTCTGGCTCTTGCCCAGGCCGGAGTGCAATGGCGCTATCTCGGCTCACTGCAAGTTCCACCTCCCGGGTTCACACCATTCTTCTGCCTCAGCCTCTCGAGTAGCTGGGACTACAGGTACCCGCCACCACACCCGGCTAATTTTTGTTTTTGTATTTTAGTTGAGACAGGGTTTCACTGTGTTAGCCGGGATGGTCTGGATCTCCTGACCTCGTGATTCACCTGCCTCGACCTCCCAAAGTGCTGGGATTACAGGCATGAGCCACTGCACCCTGCCTTTTTTTTTTTTTTTTTTTTTTTTTTTTTTGAGATAGGGTCTCACTCTGTTACCCAGACTGAAGTGCAGTGGTGCGGTTCCGACTCATTGTAGCCTCGAACTCTTGGGTTCAAGCAATCTTCCCACTTCAGTCTCCCAGCAATTTTTTAGTTTTTTTATAGAGATGGGGGACTCACTATTGTCCAGTCTGGTCTTGAACTCCTGGGCTCAAGGGATCCTCCCGCCTTAGCCTCCCAAGATGTTGGGATTACAGGTGTCAGCCACCGCGCCCAGCCTTGTTTTCTAAGAGTCTAAATTAAATCACAAGTATCTGATTCTTCCACATTTGATAGAACTTGTCCACAAAAAGATCTGGATTAAATGTCTTTTCCTGACATGGCTTTTGATACGTTTTCAATGTGTTCTTTTGTTATTGGTGTATTTGGGCTTTTAATTTTTTCTAGAATTGGTTTTTACAGTTTGTAACATATAAGCATCCCATATAGATTTCAAAAATGTAGGCAAACAATTGCACATAATTTTCTTTTATAATTTTTAACTTTTTTCGTCTCTGTGAATAAACCTTCATTCTTCATCTGAATGTCCCATATTTTCTTTTTCTCTCTCCTTTTCTCTCAGTCACACTTACCAGAATTTTTTCCTAGAAAAATCTTAGCAACTATATCTATTAAATAGCTCGATTTTATTCATCAATTCTACTCTTTCTTTTCTTTTCTTTTTTTTTTTTTTGAGAAAGGAGTCTCTCTTTGTCGCCCAGGCTGGAGTGCAGTGGCGTGATCTTGGCTCACTGCAAGCGCCACCTCCCGGGTTCATGCCATTCTCTTTCATCAGCCTCCCGAGTAGCTGGGATTACAGGCATCCGC
Organism: Pongo pygmaeus; assembly: GCF_028885625.2. Taxonomy (NCBI): domain Eukaryota; kingdom Metazoa; phylum Chordata; class Mammalia; order Primates; family Hominidae; genus Pongo; species Pongo pygmaeus. The sequence continues at coordinate 2,279,626 of NC_072391.2, read as the reverse complement.
CACCACGCCCAGCTAATTTTTTGTATTTTTTAGTAGAGATGGGGTTTCACTGTGTTAGCCAGGATGGTCTCCTGACCTCGTGATCTGCCCGCCTCGGCCTCCCAAAGTGCTGGGATTACAGGTGTGAGCCACCGCGCCCGGCCTGCTCTTTCTTTTAAAGTAACTAATTTCTGCTCATTACTTTCTAATTTCCTTCCATCTTTTTTGGGGGGTTTATTTTACAGGTGTTTTTCTAGAATGTTGAAATAAATACTTAATTTATATATTGGTTTGATTCTTCATGCTGACTAATAAAAACAAGTGATGTTATCCATTTCTCTCCATGTATAACTTTGACTGCATCCCCATAGATTTTCTATGATGTGTGCTCATTACTATTCATTTCCTTTTTTTTTTTTTTTCTTTTTTGAGATGGAGTCTCGCTCTGTCACCCAGGCTGGAGTGCAGTGGCATGATGTTGGCTCACTGCAACCTCCACTTCCAGGGTTCAAGTAATTCTCCTGCCTCAGCCTCCCTAGAAGCTAGGATTACAGGCATGTGCCCCCACGCTCTGCTAATTTTTGTATTTTTAGTAGAGACAGGGTCTCACCATGTTGGCCAGGTTGGTCTTGAACTCCTGACCTCTGGTGATCCGCCTGGCTTGGCCTCCCAAAGTGCTAGGATTACAGGCATGAGCCACCCCATCCAGCCTATTCATTTCTATATGCTCTAATTTTTATTTATTAATTTTTTGAGCAGGGTCTCACTCTGTTGCCCAGGTTGGAGTGCAGTGGCACAATTTCAGCACACTGCAACCTCCCCATCCCGGGTTCAAGCGATTCTCCTGCCTCAGCCTCCCAGGTAGTTGGGATTACAGGCGTGCAACCCCACACCCAGCTAATTTTTGTATTTTTAGTAGAGATGGGGTTTTGCGACGTTGCCTAGGCTGGTCTCAAACTCCTGACCTCAAGTGATCTACCTACCTTGGCCTCCCGCAGTGCTGGGATTACAGGCGTGAGCCACCGCACCCAGGCATTTATTTATTTTATTTTTTGAGGGGGTAGACAGGATCTCTCTGCATCTGTCACCCAGGCTGGAGTGAATTGCACATATTTAAAGTATAGAATTGGATAAGTATTGACGTATCTCTACATCCATAAAACCATTGTGGGTATATGTCAATCAAGATAAGGTACACATCCATCACTTCCCTTTTTTCGTTTATTTCTATATTTTTTGAGACAGTATCTCACCCTCTTCCCCAGGCTGGAGTGCAGTGGTGTGATCATGGCTCACTGCAGCCTCAACCTCCTGGGCTCAAGCAATCCTCACGCCTCAGCCTCCTAAGTAGCTGGGACTATAGGTGCACACCACCATGCCCGACTAATTTTTCTGGTTGTACAGACGGCGGTCTCACTGTGCTGCCCAGGCTGGTCTCCCTGTCCTGAGTTCAAGTGATCTTCCCACCTGGGCCTCCCACAGTATTGGGATTACAGGCATGAGCCACCACGCTCAGTCCATGATTTCCATCTTTACCTTTCGGTGATCTGGGCTGTCAGGGTGTCCAGCTGTCCTGTGACCCGCTGCAGATGGTTCTTCAGGCCTCTCTACTCAGGTGGGAGTCCCTGAATTAGGGTGTGCTTGTGGGAGCTTCAGTTTTGATCTGGTTTCAAGATTTGATGCAGTGAGCAAGTGAAAGTACCCAAGAGAGCCTCCAGGGGGCGGTGGTGTTTAAGGCCACGGTTTTTTTTCTTTTCTTTCTTTTTTTTTTTTTTTTGAGATGGAGTCTAGCTTTGTCGCCAGGCTGGAGCGCAGTGGCGCCATCTCAGCTCACTGCAACCTCCACCTCCTGGGTTCAAGCTATTCTCCTGCCTCAGCCTCCCGAGTAGCTGGGACTACAGGCACACACCGCCACACCCAGCTAATTTTTGTATTTTTAGTAGAGATGGGGGTTCACCATGTTGGCCGGGATGGTCTCCATTTCCTGACCTCGTGATCCACTCACCTCGGCCTCCCAAAGTGCTGGGATTACAGGCGTGAGCCACCGCGTCCGGCCAAAGGCCACGTTCTTATCTAAGCTTTTCCTCTGACCTTGCCTAACATCTGTAATGCCAAAATAGTTAACAAGCCCTATTTTGTGTGCAATACAGCTTATTAACTGTGCTACTCAAAGTCTCTATATCTTTACTGACGTAAAAAAATTGTCTCTTTGGCCGGGCACGGTGGCTCACGCTTGTAATCCCAGCACTTTGGAAGGCCGAGGCAGGTGGATCACTTAAAGCCAGGAGTTAGAGACCAACCTGGCCAGCATGGTGAAACCCTGTCTCTACTAAAATTACAAAAATTAGCCAAATGTGGTGGTGCACGCCTGTAATCTCAGCTACTCAGGAGGCTGAGGCACGAGAATCACTTGAACCTGGGAGGCAGATGTTGTGGTGAGCTGAGATCATGCCACTGCACTCCAACATCCTGGGCAACAGAGCGAGACTCTGTTTCAAAAGAAAAAAAAATTGTCTCTCTCTCTCTTTTTTTTTTTTTTTTAGGCAGGATCTCACTCTGTCATGCAGGCTGGAGTGCAGTGGTACAATCATGGCTTACTGCAGCCTTGACCTGGGCTCAACTGAGCCTCCCACCTCATCCTCCCAAATAACTGGGACCACAGGCGAGTTCCACTATGCCTGGCTAATTTTTTGTTTGTATTTTTTGTAGAAATGGGCTCTCTTGGCCGGGCGCGGTGGCTCACACCTGTAATCCCAGCACTTTGGGAGGCTGAGGCGGGTGGATCACGAGGTCAGGAGATCAAGACCGTCCTGGCTAACACGGTGAAACTCCGTCTCTACTAAAAATACAAAAAATTCTCCGGGCGCGGTGGCGGGCACCTGTAGTCCCAGCTACTTGGGAGGCTGAGGCAGGAGAATGGCGTGAGCCCGGCAGGCGGAGCTTGCAATGAGCCGAGATCGTGCCACTGCACTCCAGCCTGGGCGACAGAGCGAGACTCCATCTCAAAAACAAACAAACAAAGAAAAAGAAATGGGGTCTCTCTCTGTTGTCCAGGCTGGCCTCAGTGATCCTCCTTCTTCGGCCTCCCAAAGTTCTGGGATTACAGGCATGAACCACTGTGCCCAGACAAAAATTGATCTGTAAACTTTTTGAGACAGCATCTCACCCTGTTCTCCAGACTGGAGTGCAGTGGTGTGATCATGGCTCACTGCAGCCTCAACCTCCTGGGTCTACTTGATCTGTAAACTTCAAGGGAAGGTGTAATAAACCCTCCCGCAATGTTTTTGTTTTTCAAAATCTTTGTATTTCACAGTTTAGCTTTGTGGGCTGATGTTGTATTTTGTTTTTGTGGTTTTTTTTTTTTTTTTTTTTTTTGAGACACAGTCTTGCTCTTGTTGCCCAGGCTGGAGTGCAATGGTGTGATCTTGGCTCACTGCAACTTCCACCTCTTGGGTTCAAGAGATTCTCCTGCCTCAGCCTTCCGAGTAGCTAGGATCACAGGCACCCACCACCATGCCTGGCTAATTTTTGTATTATTAGTAGAGACGGGGTTTTGCCACGTTGGCCAGGTTGGTCTCGAACTCTTGGCCTCATGTGACCCGCCTGCTTTGGTCTCCCAAAGTGCTGGGATTACAGGTGTGAGCCACTATGCCTGGCCAGGTTTTCTTGTTTCTTTTCTCCTCTTCTAGTTTCCCCCTTTTAGGCTAATAATTATTAACTGTTAATAAAAACCCTCAGGTCTGTATTTTATCAAGAAACATTTCCCTAATGTCTTCTTCCCTGAACCATAGAAGATCTCTGGCACATTTTATTTGCTCTGTCTCACCACATGGTTTTTGTTTTTTTGTTTCTTTGTTTTTTGAGATGGAGTCTCACTCTTGTTGCCCAGGCTGGAGTGCCATGGCACGATCTCAGCTCACTGCAACCTCCGCCTCCTGGGTTCAAGCGATTCTCCTGTCTCAGTTTCCTGAGTAGCTGGGATTACAGGTGCGTGGCACCATCCCCAGCTAATTTTTGTATTTTTAGTAGAGACGGGGTTTCACCATGTTGGTCAGGCTGGTCTCGAACTCCTGACCTTGTGATCTGCCCACCTTGGCCTCCCAAAGTGCTGGGATTACAGGCATGAGCCACTGCGCCTGGCCCACATGGTTTTTCAAATAGTTTAGAATTTCATTTCCAGGTAATTAATTTGCTTCTTTAAACATATGTCTTTTCTATTTAAGAAATCCTTTCTAAACAATTGCATTTTATTCCACAACCACCTTCAAACAATCATTGAGACTTGGTTAATCTGTTTTGCTTATTTGGCAGCAGTTTCTTGTGGCTGTTTCTTCCCTCCACTCGAGTCCTTGAATCTCACATCTGTCATTTGACTGCAATTAAAAGCTGGGTTTGGAATACAATCGCAGCGTTACCACCCACCTGCTGTGTGACCTGGTAAATTTCTTTCTTTTTTTTTTTTTTTTGAGACGGAGTCTTGCTCTGTTGCCCAGGCTGGAGTGCAGTGGCGCAACCTCGGCTCACTGCAACCTCTGCCTCCCAGGTTCAAGCGATTCTACTGCCTCAGGCTCCCGAGTAGCTGGGATTACAGGTGCCTGTCACCATGCCCGGCTGATTTTTGTATTTTTAGTAGAGATGGGGTTTCCCCATGTTGGCTAGGCTGGTCTCGAACTTCTGATCTTGTGATCCGACCGCCTCGGCCTCCCAAAGTGCTAGGATTACAGGCATGAGCCACCACTCCCGGCCAGTTCTTTTTTTCTTTTTTTTTCGAGACAGGGTCTTACTCTTGCCCAGGCTGGAGTGCAGTGGCACAATCACGGCTTAGTGCAGCCACTGCCTCCTGGGCTCACGCGCTCCTCCGGCCTCAGCCTCTCGAGTACCTGGGACTACAAGCATGAGCCAGTTTGGCTAATTTTGGCTAATTTTTGTAGAAACGGGGTCTCGCCATGTTGGCTAGGCTAGTCTCCAACTCCTGGGCTCAAAGTATCCACCTTCCTCGGCCTCTCAAAGTTCTGGGATTACCGGAGAGCCACTGTGCCCCGCTGGCAAATTTCTTAAACTATCTGTGCCTCAGTGACCTCATTTAATAAAGGGAATAATTGTAGCACCCTTTTCCTAGAGCTGTGAAGATTCAATGGAATAAATAAGGCAATAAATGAATGGATGGGGAATGAAGGATGTAGGTTTCCTCCCTCTTGTCTTTCAATAAGTTCTCACCATCAACCTCCCATTGCCTGTTCTCTCTCTTCCCCCTCTCTCCCTCTGTCTCTCTCTTAGCCGGGAAACCTGGGGTAGGGAGGCTTGGAGCCAGCGGGTGCGTCGGGAGGCTGTGGGTACTGACTGGGGACGCGCACGGAGATGGAGCCGCGGGAGAAGGATCAGGGTGGGGCCTGTTGCTGCTGCAGGAGGAGGAGCCCGCGGCCCGGCCCACACCACAGGAGAAGGGCGGAGCCAGATGGCACCCTGCCCACCGCTTCCCGCTCACGCACTTTAGCCTGCAGTGGGGCGGAGCGTGAAAAATACCTCGTGCGCCTCGGCCGACTCTGCAGTGCGGCGGGCGGAGCTTCCAGACGCCCCGCCTCCCGCTCCGCCCCACGTCGCATGCGACCCGGGAACGCGTGGGGCGGAGCTTCCGGACGCCCCGCCCTGCTACCGACCCTGTGGAGCGGAGTGTGAAGCCTCCGGATGCCCGTCCCCCATCGCTGGCCCGGTCGCGCTGTAGCGAAGGGGGCGGAGCCTGCACCCGCCCCGCCCGCCCCGCGCCGCGCTGGGAGGAGAAGGAGGAGCTGCGGCGGGGCCCGCACTGCAGCGCCAGCGTCCGAGCGGGCATCCGAGCTCCCGGAGCGGCCTGGCCCCGGGCCCCGAGCGGGCGTCGCTCAGCAGTAGGTCGCGGCCGCAGCCCCATCCAGCCCTGCGCCCGCCATGCCGTCCGCGGGCCCCGCCTGAGCCGCGGCCTCCGCACGCGGGCGGGCCTGGGGACGGCGGGGCCATGCGCGCGCTGCCCTAACGATGCCGCCCGCCGCGCCCGCCCGCCTGGCGCTGGCCCTGGGCCTGGGCCTGTGGCTCGGGGCGCTGGCGGGGGGCCCCGGGCGCGGCTGCGGGCCCTGCGAGCCCCCCTGCCTCTGCAGCCCTGCGCCTGGCGCCGCCTGTCGCGTCAACTGCTCGGGCCGCGGGCTGCGGACGCTCGGTCCCGCGCTGCGCATCCCCGCGGACGCCACAGCCCTGTGAGTAGCGGGCCCAGCGGGACCCGGGAGAGGCGGCGGGGCGGGCGGGCGTGGGCGCGTTGCCTGGCCCGGGACGGGAAGCAGGACGCGGGCCAGGACGCTCCCAGGGCGAGGCTCCGGCGCGGGACGGCGGCTCTGCTAAATAAGGAACGTCTGGAGCCGCGGTTGGCACGGCCCCGGGGAGCCGAAAAACCCCGGGTCTGGAGACAGACGTCCCACCCGGGGGCTCTGCAGACGCCAGCGTGGGCGGGGCGCGGAGGCCGCGCTCAGCTGGGAGGACAAACAGTCGCTAATTGGAGGAGAATTGGGATGCGGCCTGGGGCTGCGGGGTACTCGGAGAGGTGGGGATGGCTGTAGGGGGCGGCAGGGAAGAGTTCCAGGAGGTATCTGGACAAGGATTTGATGGGTGTGCAAAAATTGGGCTGATGCTTAGGAAGGGGCGGTGAGGTGGGTCCAGAAGAAGGGGGGGTGAACGGTGTTAGCAAAGACCGTGAGGCTGGAGTCTGGCCACGGGAGGTGTGAGGGGTAAGGGCAGGGTGGGAGGTGGGCTCGCGGGTGGGCTGGGGTCATGAAGGGCCTCAGGCGCTTTGCTATTGGGTTCCAAGGCTATCCTGAGAACAGGGGTGAGGGGGGATTGCCGTGGGAGGTTAAAGCCTTGTCATGTTCGCTTTCTGGAGTTAAAAACAACAGGTGGCCTTTATGGAGACGCTGCCCAGAGCCAGGTCTGTGCCAGGCTCCTGTTGGGGGTCGTCATGCGGAATCCTGACTCTGACCGTCCGAGGCATAGGGACCGTGGAGATTTGCGTTTCACGGATGAGGAAACAGGTTTGGAGAGGTGACACGACCTGTCCCACGCATCACAGCCAGGACAGGACCTGTCCCAGGCATCACAGCCGCGGTGTGCATAGCAGGGGTTTGGAACTGTGAGGTACCCAGGACCCATGGTTGGATTGAAAAGGGTGCAGGGGACTAAGATAAGCAGACAGTTGTCCCCAGCGCTGGGGAGAGTCTCGGGGCCAGTCTGATGCCTTGTATTTCCCAGGCTCCAGGCTCCTCGCCGGGACACTGTGTCTCCTTGGGTGCGTGCTGGATCCCTGGGGAACGTGGCACATCCCCAGGCTTGCTAAACATTGGGTGGGTCCTGGCTTTTGGTTTTGTAACGTTTCTGGGTCACTCCCGCCTGTGGCCACCCTTCCTTAGGGGAGCCATGTGTCCTTGGGGCTTTGCTGGGTGGTCTCGAGGGTGGGGGAAGAATGGGTTCTCCTGGACCAGTGGAGTCCATGCCCCTCGGGGCCACATTGCTCCTGCGCTCCCAGACTGCGGAAGCGTGTGTCTGGCGGCTGTCTCTGTGGAGATGGCCTCCTCCTGCCTGGCAACAGCGCCCACAGAATTGCATCAGACCTACCCCACCCGTTGTTTCTGATGCTGTAGCTGAGGGCTCCTCTGTCTGCCAGGCCGGTCACTGGGGGCTCTCTCCAGGTCCTGGTGGTTCCTGCTTCCCAATACCTGATGGTGTCTATGTGAGCAGCCCCTCAGGAGCTGTCCAGGAGAGAAGGGCGTTGGTGCCTGCTGAGCGGAGAACAAGGCCCGGGCTCTCCAGGCCCTCGGCACAGCAGTGGAGCCCCCGCCCCTGCCTTGTGTTGTCCCCTTAGGCTCTGGTCCTGGGGTTTGGAGGAGGGGGACCCTGGGAGTTGGTGGCCTGTCCCAGCCTGAGCTGGCAAGATTCCGAATGCCAGGCCCCTCAAGTGTGCAACAGGGCACAGGGTGACCTCGTGTGGGCAGGTGGGTCCTGTTCTGTACACACCTGGAGCCGCCGCTGGGAGAGTTCTGGAAGGTGGGGTGAGGGGACCCATGGGAAACTAGGGCCTTAGGAAGGATGTTAAGGCCCTGGCTGGCTCCCCAGGCCACCCTCTGTGCTGTGGGGGCTGCCCAGCCATTTTGCTGTCTACCCTGCAAACTCCTCCTCCGGGAGATGGCTGGGTTTTCCCCGGGGAAGAGGGGTCAAGCTGGGAGAGGCGAAGGACACAGATCACAGCTGCCGGCAGGTGTTTAAGGGCCCAGGAGCGTTGCTGTCTGGGTGTCACCAGCAGCCTTCCTGGGGGGCTCATGCAGGTGCCCCTCCACTTGTGGCTCCCCAGCTGCTGAAGCTCAGCAGGGACAGCTGTGTCCAGTCCCAGGTGGAGCACAGCCCAGGCTTCTGAGGCCACAGCCTTCCTTGGGTTAATGATGCTGCCGAGAGGTGGTGGCTTTTGGAAAAGATGGCATACTGCAATAATGTGCTGCTGTGTGTGGCTCGAAGCTTCGTGGGGAGACATGGGCAGAGCCGTGGCTGACTCACAGACCCCCCACCCCAGAGCCTGCCCTGCCCTCCCTGCCCCGACCCTTCTCCCTCCTGACCCATGTTTTGTTTTTTTTTTTTTTTTTTTTTGAGACGGAGTTCACTCTTGTTGCCAAGGCTGGAGTGCAATGGCACGATCTCGGCTCACGGCAACCTCCGCCTCCTGGGTTCAAGTGCTTCTCCTGCCTCAGCCTCCCAAGTAGCTGGGATTACAGGCATGCGCCACCACGCCTGGCTAATTTTGTATTTTTAGTAGAGACAGGGTTTCTCCATATTGGTCAGGCTGGTCTCAAACTCCTGGCCTCAAGTGATCCGCCTGCCTAGGCCCCCCAAAGTGTTGGGATTACAGGTGTGAGCCAACGTGCCCAGGCAAAAATATGTATGTGTGTTTTTAAGGCTGGTCAAGCAAAGCAGTGGGACTGGAGAAAGAACGAAGAATTCTACCTGGCTGTGATCAACTCGTTGTAAACACCACTGTGCTTGGACCAGCCAGCTGATGTCTTTTGTTTTGTTTTGTTTGAGACGGAGTCTGGCTCTGTCACCAGGCTGGAGGACAATGGTGTGATCCTGGCTCACTGCAACCTCCACCTCCCGGGTTCAAGCGATTCACCTGCCTCAGCCTCCCAAGTAGCTGGGATTACAGGCGCACGCCACCACGCCTGGCTAATTTTTAAAAATATTTTTAGTAGAGACGGGGTTTCACCATGTTGGTCAGGCTGGTCTCGAACTCTTGGCCTTAGGTGATCCGCTTGCCTCGGCCTCCCAAAGTGCTGGGATTACAGGTGTGAGTGATGTCTTTTATTTATTTATTTATTTATTTATTATTATTATTATTATTTGAGATGGAGTCTCACTCTGTTGCCCAGGCTGGAGTGCAGCGGTGCCATCTCGGCTCACTGCAAGCTCCACCTCCTGGGTTCACACCATTCTCCCGCCTCAGCCTCCCAAGTAGCCTGGACTACAGGTGCCCGCCACCACGCCCGGCTAATTTTTTGTATTTTTAGTAGAGACGGGGTTTCACCATGTTAGCCAGGGTAGTCTCGATCTCCTGACCTCGTGATCCGCCCACCTCAGTCTCCCAAAGTGCTGGGATTACAGGCATGAGCCACCGCCTGTCTTTTAAATGTCCGATGATGTCTAGGAGCTTCCCTTCCTCTCTTTTTCCTTGTGCAATTTGTTGAAGAAACTAGCTCCTGCAGCCTGGATTTCCCGCTGTGTCTTGGGGGTGCCACCTCCTTGGTGTCACCTCCGTGGTGCTGTGAGTGTGTCCTTTGTGTTTCTTGTAAATTGGTCGTTGGAGCCGACATCCCATTCTCCCAGAGGTTGTCCTGGCTGGCACTGATGTAGGTGTAGATGTCATTAGCTTAGGGTCCCCTACTCTAAAGGCCACTTCTGGTGCTGGGTGCCACTCACCCTGGCTGGGGGTCACCTGGGTCTGCTGCCGTCTCGCAAATGCTGGGGTCCAGTACTGGGCACATCGAGGGACTTGGTAGGTGCTTGGTTCACTGATGTAAAATGTAGGAGCACCCAGGGCCTTGCCCTTTCCCACCTGCATCCCTGAATGACAGGAGAGTGTGAGAGAGTGTAGGGGCAGGAGGCGCAGACCCCCGGGCCCCTGCCTGGGATTGGCGTCAGGGAAGACAGGCATTCTGGAGCGACCCCTAGGCCTGATGCTTTAGAGCGCAGCTGCCACAGACACAGCTTCCTTGGGGGCTGGCCAGGCCATGGAGGGGCCCCTGGCTCCCATTTCTGGTCCCTGGATCCTGAGAGCGAGGACTAGGGATTGTCAGCAAGGCCTCCATGAGCCCTCACAAGAAGGAGGGCCACCCCTGAGGGCTGCGTTATCACTGGAGCCTGCGTTCAACCAACACGCAGATGATTCTCCAAGGACAGAGATGGATGATGGGTAGGGGGCTGGCCTGGAAGGACCCCCAGTGCAGGTGACACTGAAACCAGGTTTCAAAGCTCTCACAGGGAGCTGCCCAGAGAGAGTCCGCAAGGGGCAAGGTGACTGGGGGGCAGGGGTAGGGCCTCTGTCAGGAGAGCCTAGGAGAGGCCCGTGTCTTCAAGGAAGAGCTCTGGCAGCCAAGCGGAGGCAGTGGTGAGGACCTGCATCCTGCATGTCCAGCTGGCCTCACCTGGGGTCCCTGAGCCGGGTCTCACGTGGCTCCCACACTCGGGCATTCAGAATGTGCCTGCGTGAGAAACGGTAGTTTCTTTATTAGACACGGATGCAAACTCGCCAAACTTGTGGACAAAAATGTGGACAGGAAGTCACACGCTCACTCCTGTATGCGACTGCCGGCAGGGGTGGGGGAAGAGATGGGGAGGCTTTGATTGTGTCTGCAGCAGTCGGGAATGTGGGGCACCTGAGCTCCCTCTGCAGAGGCGACTGTGGAGACAGTGAGCACCTGCAGGTCATCCATGCAGTATCGGCTTGCATCCAGATCATACAGGGAACACTATGACTCAACATCAGACAGGGACCCCGTTTAAACACGGACAAGGGGTCACTCACGCCTGGAATCCCAGCAGTTTGGGAGGCCAGGGTGGGTGGATCGCTTGAGCCCAGGAGTTTGAGACCAGCCTGGGCAACAGGGTGAGACCCCGGTCTCTAAAAAATAAAAGAACATTGGCCGGGCATGGTGGTGTGCGTCTGTGGTTCCAGCTACTCAGGAGACTGAGGTGGGAAATCACTTGAGCTGAGGAGGTCAAGGCTGCAGTGAGCTGTGATCACACCACTGCACTCCAGGCTGGGTCACAGAGCAAGACCCTGTCTCAAAAAAAAAAAAAAAAAAATCACAGGATCTGAACAGAGATTTCTCCAAAGAAGACGCACAGATGGCCAACAGCGCGTGAGAAGATGGTCGGCCTCATTAGTCATGAGGGAAACGCAAATCAAAACCACTGGCCGGCCGGGCGCGGTGCCTCACGCCTATAATCCCAGCACTTTAGGAGAGCAGATCTCTTGAGGCCAGGAGTTTGAGGCCATCCTGGGCAACATATCGAGACTAACAAATAGATATTAGTGGTGGCTCCTGTAGTCCCAGCTAGTTGGGAGGCTGAGGGGGGAGGATTCCCTGAGTCTATGAGGTTGAGACTGCAGTTAGCTGTGATTGTGCCACTGCACTCCAGCCTGGGCGACTAGGAAACGGTCTTTAAAAAAAAAAAAAAAAAAAACAGGATGGGTGCGGTGGCTCACGCTTGTAATCCCCAGCACTTTGGGAGGCCAAGGTGGCGGGATCACAAGGTCAGGAGTTCGCGACCAGCCTGACCAACATGGTGAAACCCCGTTCTACTAAAAATACAAAAATTAGTGAGGTGTGGTGGTGGGCGCCTGTAATCCCAGCTAATCAAGAGGCTGAGGCAGGAGAATCTGTTGAACCCGGGAGGCGGAGGTTGCAGTGAGCTGATACCACACCACTGCACTCTAGCCTGGTCAACAGAGCGAGACTCTGCCTCAAAAAAAAAAAAAAAAAAAATGCTGAGCATGGTGGCGCATGCCTGTAGTCCCAGCTACTTTGGGGGCTGAGGCAGGAGAATCACTTGAACCTGGGAGGCAGAGGTTGCAGTGAGGCAAGATTGCACCATTGCACTCCAGCCTGGGAGACAAAGCGAAACTCTGTCTCAAAAAGAAAAGGTCTGGGAAGAGCCCGCACCCTCTCCTCTGCGGTGGCCATGCCGGGCCCCACGCTGAGCCCTCTGTGTTCTTGTCTCTCCGTGCCTCATCATGGCGCTGCAGGGTTGCAGCCACTCCTGGTCCCATTTTACAGTCCTGGAAATTGAGGCTCTGAGAAGCCGTGGTGGAGGTGATTCCATCAGCACGCTCTGGGGCAGACCCCTGGAGCCGCACAGGGGACCTGGGGCCCACACCAGTGCCCTGGTTTGTAGACAGACAGAGGTGGCAGTGGCGCTTCCGAGTGGGGCTGGGATGTGCTTGCACTCCCCAAGGAGCCGAGGGGCCCTGCGCCCAGGTGCAGCTGCTTGGGTGCTGCCAGCCCCTCCCACGTCTGCCTCCCTGGCTCATCCCTGCTGGGTCCCTTCCCTCTAGTTTCCTGTTCAGTTTCAGGAAGGAGGCTGGGAACCCAGATGTAGGGAATTTGGGCCCTGGAGTCAGACCTGGGTTCACGTCCCAGTGCCTCCACTGCTGTTGTGACCTTGGTTCAGTCTCTCAGCCTCAGTTTTCTCACCTGTAAAGTGGGCTCCATGATTAGATGTACGCTGCAGGGCAGTGTAGCAGTGACCTGACTCAGCCACTGGCAGCCCCGACAATCATAACTTGTTAAAGTAGCTCCATCGGTTCCCTCAGGGGTTCCAGGGGCCCATTCCCCTGTCCTCCATGCACTGTGAGACCTGCCCTGCTACAGAGCAGAGTGTAACAGCCTGAGGGTGAGAGGCACCCAGAGCCAGGCACTGTGCCTGTGCTTAGACCGGACACTGGACGATGGAAGCCAGAGCAGCCTGGGTGGGTGGACTCCTATGGACCCCTCAGCACCCAGCCTCGGTGCCTTCAGCACAGGGCCGCGTGGCTGTGGGGGCTCACAAGACCCGGCCCACTCCTGCTTGCGCCTGCATCTGGGTGTTTGCGCATTGGTGCCTTTTGACGCGTTCTGGTGTGTGTGAGACTTGCAGGGCTGGGAAGCCTTGGCAGAGCCATGAGTGCCATCCTCACTCCTTTTGTTCTTTTGACGTAAGCTGGCGTGTGGCACTGCCTGAGTTCCGCTCAGTGCTCACCCCGACATGCGGACCCTGCTGCAGCCTTGCTGTTAGGTGATGGCGGTGTGCGCTGTTGCTGGTGGGCACCGAGGGCCTTTGGGAGCTTTGGGGAGGTTGTGCCAAGCCTGAGCCTCGACGTCCCCCTTCCCGGCTTTCTGTGGGCTCTTCTGAGGCCAGGGCGTCTCTGTGAGGGCCTCCTGCTGGAGCCGTCTCCGTGGATCTCCTCTGCCATCCTGGCCCACGAGCGGCTGATGCCCTGGCCACCATCTTGTGACAGTGGCCGGGCACCGCTGCCAAATGTGGGTCCCGCATCTGCAAGCCCCTCCCTGGGTCCCCTAGGGTATGGGGTGGTTCTGCCACTGCCCTTGCTCCCCCACCTTGGGGTGCCTCTCCCCCTGCTCATGGGAGAGACCCTGCCTGGGATCTGCTTTCCAGCGAGGAATACACTTTGGAGGGAGACACACGTGTTCTTTTCTGGAGCTCTGCAGTGGCCATGGCAGCCCAGCCCGCCAAGCGCCCTGGAATGAAAACATCCCGCTGCCGTCTGGGCCTGGCCTGCACTCTGCTGCCTGCGCTCCAGCTGGCTGAGGCCGGGCACGTCTGCGGGCACAGCGGCGGGGGCGCCACAGTCTCCCTGCAGAGTGAACGCAGCTGGAAAATGCAGCTCACGCCCTTTCCCAGAACACCTCGCTCTTCATGGCTTGGCAGCTGTCCTCGCCTAAGGGCCGGGGTGCCCAGGCACCGGTGGCAGGAGAAGGGCTACATCTGGGGCTGAGGCGGGCTGGGTCCTTTTCTCCCTGCATCTCCCAAGGCCCAGCCCTGGCCCAGCCTGGCGTTCTTGACCTTAGCAGCTCCATGATCTGAAGACAGGCTGGCTCCTGTGAGGCCACCTCAGAAAGGGCTTTGAGCCCAGGCGGGGCGGAAGCCAGCTCTTCCTTCTGGTTGAGGCAGGAATGAGGCCAGCGCTGGGGCAAGCCCATGCCCAGGGAACATCACAGCTGTGGGAGTACAGGGGCTCCGGGTTCTGAGCCCATCCACTGTGCATCGTGGCCTCAGGATGTCTCGTGCCGTCATTGGCTGTGCCCATAGCTGAGTGGGTGATGGGATTCCTGCTGCCCGGCCGGATCTGTGCTGCTGCCCTCTCCAGGGCACTGCTGCCAGTTTGCCTGGCCCCCCCCCCCCATCCTCTTTCTGCCTTGGCTTCCTCCATTGAGACACTGGACCCTGCTGGCTGCCCGGGGAGGTGTTTGGGGGATGGTGTTGGGGGAGGAGGAGGGCCCCTTGAGCCTCAGTGTGCCCATCAGGAACATAGGGCCAGTGCAGCACCTGCCCACACCGACTGTGAAGGGTGGGAGTGGAGAGGGATGCAAGGGGGTCTCAGCACCTGGCTCCATGTTGGCTGCGTGCAGGGTCACCAGGAGCCGGCCCTCATTCTCCCCTTGACCTGGAAGGGTGGCCCCGACCCCAGTGGCAGGTGGACGTACATGTGAAGCACCCTCCTTCCTACACCCCGCAGGTGGGCTCGTCTCCAAATGGCCCTTTTTGAGCTGGCTGTGTCTTTCCATCAGTGTAGGCAAGGACATCGCAGACTCCCCTTTCTCATCTCCCTCGTTCAGCCTCCGAGGCCGGAGTCTCCATCCCTGTGCCTGCCTGTGGGTTCCGGGAGGACCTGAGGCTGCCCATGTCACCCCCAGCGTCTCATCCCAGGGACAGTTCAGCCGTGGGAGGGATCTGTAAGGACAGAATGCCGCTGGGCCTGGGGCTCCCCGGCTAGTCTCACACCCCGGGACCGGGACCCAGAGACCCTTGTGCAGGGCTCCGTTGCCTGGGCCCTGGCAGCCTCGTCCTCTATCAGAGGCTGCAACCCCCACCCCTCGTGGGGCCAGGGTTGTGGCCGGCCTCCCGGGCCTTGTCCTCTATCAGAGGCTGCAGCCCCCACCCCTCGTGGGGCCAGGGTTGTGGCCGGCCTCCCTGGCCCTCCCCATGGAAGTGGTGGGTGGAGCCAGCAGCCGTCTGCCCAGCCCAGGGCTGCACTGTTTTCCTTCAAATGAGCACCATCCCAAACTGCAACCCGTTAATTTAAACAGGATCATTTCCGGCCCTGGAAGCCGCCTCACTCTCCTTAAATAGAAAGGAGCACAGCGCAGAGGGAAACAGATGAGGTCATGGCTCGGCTGGCCCAGCGAGGAAGGGGCCGCGGTGGGGGTGGCACTGCCGCCTGTCCCCTGTCCTCTCCAGCACCCGCACTGCAGCCCATTTCCTCACCCTGGGCCTGCTCTAGGGAGGGACGGGCCTGGGGGTCCTCTTGCTGGGCTGAGGGGAACTGTCTCCTCCAGGAGGGGACGGGGCCTGGCAGGGGGCATGGGGCCTCCCCGGGTCTGGCGTCCTGTCCTGCCCCTGCCGAGGGAGGAGCAGTTACATAAGCTCCGCAGGCCGCCCCTCCAAGCCGGTCCCCCCAGCCCAGTTTCCAGTGAGGCGGCCAGCGCGGGTGGGGGTGCCGGGCCTGGCGCACGCCCGCCGCTGACCACACGCGTCTGGAATGTGCAGATGTTTCTTTGGGGGCTCCGTCCGGCCCCCAGACCCCACTCAGCATCTGGTCTGGGGAGTGGGCGCCTGGGGCACTCAGCTCTGAGTGTGGGGCTCTGAGGCAGGTCCGGTTTGTCTGGGGCCGTTCCCTCTGCTGTGGGTTGGGAGGGCTCTGGGAGCTACCCCACACCCAGGGAAGTTCTCCTCAGTCCCACTGTTGCACATCCCCACCCCGGCTCCCCCTGCCCAGGAGCGCCTGTGGGGCAGAAGGCCCAGCCCCGAGACTTCCCAGCCCTGCCAGCCTCAGGCTTCACCCACCCTTGCACCATCTGTGGGCAGAGCCCAGGGGGAGGGCAGGAGAGCCAGCGCCTGGCTGGGAACACCCCTGAGGGGCCCAGGCTACAGGGCGAGGGGGCCCAACCTGGAGTTCACACGCCCGGGTGGCGGGCAGACCAGCTGCAGCATGAGACACGTGTCAGCTACCTTGGGCCGGCAGGCCGGCCCTGCTGCCCACAGCCCTGGGATGTGGCCCCACCTGCGACAGGGGTGTGGAGGGGCAGCCTCCAGGCCTGGCCACACCCTCTGCTGTTCCTGCTCCTGCTCCAGGATGGGCAAGGGTGCTGGGAAGGGGTGAAGACCCGCACTGTGGCCACACACCTGGGACTTCCTGCCACACACCTGGGACTTCCTTTTCCACCCAGTGGTGCCCCAGCAGCCGCTAAGGGGCCGCTGGGTCCCACGCTAGGATGGTCCTAACTCCTCCTGCCTTCCAGATCAGACATTCGGCGCTGGGGGCCCCTCGTGTCCCGGGGCTGGGGCACCGTCCTGCCCCCCCGTGGGGGTGCACTCCTCCCAACAAGCTTAGCTTCAGCTTCCCTGGGAGCACATCCTGGCCCTCGGGCACCCATCAGGCCGTCCCTGTGCACCTGGCTCCCACCCTTCCAGCTCACAGCAGGAACTGGGGTGAGGGGTGCATGGAGCAGCAAGGCCTTGGGACCCCAGAGGACCCTGCACTCCGCTCTGTGCTCTTGCCTGGGCTTGGGGCCGCTCGGTGGTCCTGCTGCCAGATGCCTGGGCCTTGCCGTGTCCCCCATCCTTGCAGGGAACCAGAACGTGGGGGCAGGGCATCAGACAGCGGCGATGATGTCACCTGGCGGGTGTAGAGGAAGCCCGAGGGGTAGGGTGGGGGGGCTGGCGCGAGGCTGCCTGGCTAGGCCTTGGCGTTCCCCCAGAACGGCGATGGCAAAAGCAGATGGAGACGTGGAAAAGTACGGGAGCAAGCGGGGTGAGGACTCCACGGGGACCCCTGTGCTGGTCCCTGTCCCTGAAGCCCACACCTGAGTCTTGCCCAGGGCAGACGCTTCCACACCCAGAGGGCACCTGAGTCCTGCCCAGGGCAGACGCTTCCACACCCAGGGGGCACCTGAGTCCTGCCCAGGGCAGACGCTTCCACACCTGGCTCCTGTCTGGGCCCCAGCTTCGTTGCACTGCCCTGGGCCCTGGGATCTCGGCTGAGCGGGGACCCCCAGACCTTGCTGCATTTCTGGGCCTTGGGCTGGGGTGAGGGCCGGGAGAAGGAGCCAGCCTGGAGCCTGGCATGCAGGGAGTGCGTGGCCAGAACCGGTGACAGGCGGGGCTGCCTGCTGGCGTGGAAGAAGTGTCCATGGCACCCCCAGGCCTGGTCCACACTGGGATGGGCGGGGAGCAGGGGGCCTCTGGGGTCCTCAGCTGACCTGCCTCCACCCCTGCCCTGGCTTGTCAGCTCCAACAGCAGCCACTCTTGATGGATTTTCCGGAAAATGAGGTGTGGCCAAACATCTTCAGGCTTTTTCTTCTTTCCTTTCTCCCCATGCCTGGGGGCACGTGCAAGAGCCTGTGCCCCTCCCCGGGGCAGTTTCACAGCTGTGTCCCTTCCAGGGGGCCTGCCTGTGTTCACCGTGGCCTCTGCAGCACCCCTCACCCCCTAGGGCTGCTGCGCCTCAGGTCCCGCTGCCTCATTTCTCCCTGAAGCATTGGTTCTGCTGCCGCCACAGCCGCTGGAAAGTCCCTCCTCAGGTCTAACTGCAGTTCCTCACGGCAGTGTTCTCCCTTGTGCATGGTGCTCGGGCAGCAGGTGTGAGTCCAGCTGCCTCACCCTGTCTCGAGAATGGCCTCTTGCTGGTCTCGCAGCCACCAGCCTGTCCCAGCCCACGGCGGGGATGGTGTGGATGCCTAGCAGTGTGGCTGTGGGCCCACCCATCCTTATGGGCAGTAGGGAGCACCTCAGCCCGTGTCCCTACGTTGGTGTAGAGGAAGGGACGGCAAAGAAGCTGGGTTCGGTTAGGGGGGAAGCGGTGGCCCTGCCAGAGGGGCCGTTCCCTGTGTGCCTGGCCCCCAGATCCTCTCCCCTCCTGGAGCCCAGGGCACTGGCACAGGCTCTCTGAGTGTCCCACAGCCCCTGGGGGAAGGGAGCTGCACCCCCAAGCGTGCCCCCCATCCGCAGATGGAACAAGAAGCTCTGGGAGCCAGTGCCCAGCGTCTCGTCTGTCTGGGCGCCCAGCCCAGGTGAGGGCCCGGCTCCACCGTCAGTGGCTGGTGCTGCTTCCTGGCACGGAGAAGGCCTCGGCTGCTGCTGTATCCCCTCAGCTGGGGTGGCCTCTGGTCCCCTTCTTTGTTGGTTCCCCTCTCAAGCCCTTGCCCTGGCCCCGGGCACCACTGGGCAGCCTGTGTGTGCGTCTCTCCTGCACTGGGTAGGCTGCTGCAGGAGCGGATCTCTGATAGGAGGAGCAGGGCTGGAGGCTGGCAGGGGCTGGGTGGGTGTTCAGGGATGGGGGCTGCCCCGGCCTGGGCCTGGCTGCCGGGTGCTCATTTCTGGGAAGAGCAAGTCTAGGCGTAGGCACCTGCTCGGTCATGCGTGGAGAGGGTGACACCTGGAGAAGTAGAGGCCTGTGGCAGGAGGCTAGGCCTCGGGGGCCTGGGGTGCAGGGGGGTGGTGTGCAGACCTGCCGGGGAGGGAGCCACAGTCCCTGTGCCAAGAGCACTACTGGGAGTGCGTGGGACCAGGAGGGGTGCCCAGGGTGGGCAGCAGGGTGACCCTGGAGGTGCTTGAGGCTGAGGGGACGTGGAGTTCTCGGTTTGCCCTGGCTTTCTGGCTTCTCACCTCTGCATCACCAGCTCCAGGACCTGGTTTGTAACTCGGGCAGCTCTGAAAAGAGAGACATGCTGCCGCCCTGTGGTTTCTGTTGGTTTTTCTTCACTGACTACTGACATGGGATGTCTTTCCCACGGCTGTGACCAATTGTGCTTCTTTTGATTGCCTGGTTTTTTTTTCTTTCTTTCTTTTTAGAGTTTTCTCTTTCTTTCCTCCCTCCCTCCTTTCTTTTTTTTTTTTTTTCTTTTTTGAGATGGAGCTTCATTCTTGTTGCTCAGGATGGGGTGTTGGAGAGCAGTGGTGTGATCTCAGCTCACTGCAACCTCTGCCTCCTGGGTTCAAGTGATTCTCCTGCCTCAGCCTCCTGAGTAGCTGGGATTACAGGTGCTTGCCACCACGCCCGGCTAATTCTGTATTTTTAGTAGAGACAGGGTGTCTCCATGTTGGTCAGTCTGGTCTTGAACTCCTGACCTCAGGTGATCTGTCCGCCTCAGCCTCCCAAAGTGCTGGGATTACAGGCAGGAGCCACTGCACCCGGCCCCTTCCCCTTCTCCTTTTCTTCTCTCTCTCTCTCCTCCCTTTCTTTCTTTTCTTTTCTTTTTTTTTTTTTTTGAGATGGAGTCTCGCTCTGTCACAAGGCTGGAGTGCAGTGGCGTGATCTTGGCTCACTGCAACCTCCGCCTCCCAGGTTCACGTGATTCTCCTGCCTCAGCCTTCCGAGTGGCTGGGACTATAGGCTCCCGCCATGATGCCCAGCTAATTTTTGCATTTTTAGTAGAGACGGGGTTTCACCCTGTTGACCAGGATGGTCTCGATCCCTTGATCTCATGATGTACCCACCTTGACCTCCCAAAGTTCTGGGATTATAGGAGTGAGCCACTGCGCCCGGCCATCTTTCTTTTCTTGCTTTCTCTTTCTTTTCTTTCGAGACCGGGTCTTGCTCTGTCGCCCAGGCTGGACTGCAGTGGCACAATCATAGCTCACTGCAGCCTCGACCTCCCTGGCTGAAGCGATCCTCCCTCCTCAGCCCCCCGAGTAGTTGGAACTACAGCTACACACCACCATGCCTGGCTGATTCTTTTTTTCCTTGTAGAGACGGGGTCTTGCTATGCTGTCCAGCCTGGTCTCAAACTCCTGGCCTTCCCAAAACACTGGGATTACAGGCATAAGCCACCACACCCAGATTCCTTTTCTTGTTTTTAACTGGAATAGTTGACTTTTTCTTCATTAGCTGTGTGTCGGGAGGGTATTTTTGGCCTTGAGTGTGTCATCTAAGTTGCTAGTGCTTTTCTCAGATTGTAGTTTGTTTTCTAATTTTATTTATATTTTGTGTAGAAGTTGTGTATTTTAGATGGAGTTAGGTCTCCTGGTCTTTGATGTTTTATGTATTAATTATGTATGTATTTATTTATTTTTGAGGTAGAGTCTCACCCTTTGACCCAGGCTGGAGTACAGTGATGCGATCTCAGCTCCCTGTAGCCTTGACCTCTCTGGGCTCAAGTGATTTTTCTCTCCTCTACCTCCCGAGTACTTGGGACCCCAGGCGCATGCCACCATGCCAGGCTAATGTATATTTTTTGTAGATACGGGGTCTCACTGTGTTGCCCAGGGTGGTTTCAAAATCCTGGGCTCAGGCGATCCTTCCGCCTCAGCTCCCACGGTGCTGGGTTACCGGCGTGCGCCCCAGTGCCTGGCCGTCTTGGAGGTCTTGTTTCTCTGGGTTTATGCCTCAAGGTGGCGCCTGCTCCCCTGTGCTCCCTGGTAGCCTGGTAGTGAGCCTGCTTCTCACACAGTCATACCTGGTTGTGGTCCCACAATGGGACCACCCTGCTGGGTTCGGAACAGGAGATGGGGGGCCCTCAAGTCTGTGTGGGGCCTGTGAACAGGGTTTGGAGGCCTTGGCTCTGTGGTGGGACTGTGGACAAGGGATGGGGGGCCTTGGCTCTATGGGGGACTGTGGACAAGGGATGGGGGGCCTTGGCTCTATGGGGGACTGTGGACAAGGGATGGGGGGCCTTGGCTCTTTGTGGGACTGTGGACAAGGGATGGGGGGCCTTGGCTCTTTGAGGGACTGTGGACAGGGGATGGGGGCCCTTGGCCCTGCGTGGGATGGGTTGGGGGTCCGTGCCCATCTTGGCCCTGGGTGGACAGGTCCGTGTGGCACTCAGCATAGGGCTGAGATGGGTGCAGAGGACTGAGGCCCCCAGGCCTCTCCTGGGTTGGTTTCCCCAGATAAGTGTTCATGTGGGTCTTTCATCAGAAAGGCCCCTCCTGACCTCTGGGAGTGGGGAGCTCAAGGGTGGGAGGCCATAGCTTGGGGGTGCTGGAAATGTGTGGGGTGGGCCCAGGGATGGCCTCCTGGCCTACTAGGGGCTCTGGCCCTGACCCACGGTCACTCACTCCTCAGGGACGTCTCCCACAACCTGCTCCGGGCGCTGGACGTTGGGCTCCTGGCGAACCTCTCAGCGCTGGCAGAGCTGTGAGTGTCCCCCAGCCGTGCCAGCATGCGGGGCTCACTCTGGGTGGGCCGGTGGCGCCGCCGCCTCTTGCTGCTCAGCTGTGGGGGCTTCCGTCAGCTTTGCCGAATTCCCCCTTTCTTCCAGGGATATAAGCAACAACAAGATTTCTACATTAGAAGAAGGAATATTTGCTAATTTATTTAATTTAAGTGAAATGTAAGTTGTGGTTCTTTGGGTGGGTGTCCTGGCTGGACCCCAGGCCCCCAATATCCCTTCTGCCCTCCCAGTTGGTCCGTGTCCCCTTCCAGGCTTGAGACCAGATCCTGGGGGCAGTTCACTGCCTGCTTGGAGCCCCCCAGTGCCTGCTTGGTTGGGGCAGGGGAGGTGGTGCTGTCAGGGTGGCTCCAGGGCCTGGTTGCCGGTGGGGGGCTGGCATAGACCCTTCCCACCAGACGTGGTCCCCAACACCTGCCCCTGCCCCGCAGAAACCTGAGTGGGAACCCGTTTGAGTGTGACTGTGGCCTGGCGTGGCTGCCGCGATGGGCGGAGGAGCAGCAGGTGCGGGTGGTGCAGCCCGAGGCAGCCACGTGTGCTGGGCCTGGCTCCCTGGCTGGCCAGCCTCTGCTTGGCATCCCCTTGCTGGACAGTGGCTGTGGTGAGTGCCGGTGGGTGGGGCCAGCTCTGTCCTTCCCAGCCAGGTGGGACCTGGGCCCTGCAGACACTGGGCAGAGCTCAGGAAGTCCTCTCTAGGGAGGGCCTCCGGGCCAAGGGAACAGCATGGGAGCCTGTGAGTGTGGCAGGCAGTTGGGGGGGCGTGGGGTGGAGCCAGAAGGAGCAGAACCCGGGGTCCAGCGGCTGCCTCTTCTAGGTGAGGAGTATGTCGCCTGCCTCCCTGACAACAGCTCAGGCACCATGGCAGCAGTGTCCTTTTCAGCTGCCCACGAAGGCCTGCTTCAGCCAGAGGCCTGCAGCGCCTTCTGCTTCTCCACCGGCCAGGGCCTTGCGGCCCTCTCGGAGCAGGGCTGGTGCCTGTGTGGGGCAGTCCAGCCCTCCAGTGCCTCCTTCGCCTGCCTGTCCCTCTGCTCCGGCCCCCCACCGCCTCCTGCCCCCACCTGTGGGGGCCCCACCCTCCTCCAGCACGTCTTCCCTGCCTCCCCAGGGGCCGCCCTGGTGGGGCCCCACGGACCCCTGGCCTCTGGCCAGCTAGCAGCCTTCCACATCGCTGCCCCGCTCCCTATCACTGCCACACGCTGGGACTTCGGAGACGGCTCCCCCGAGGTGGATGCCGCTGGGCCGGCTGCCTCGCACCGCTATGTGCTGCCTGGCCGCTATCACGTGACGGCCGTGCTGGCCCTGGGGGCTGGCTCAGCCCTGCTGGGGACAAACGTGCAGGTGGAGGCGGCACCTGCCACCCTGGAGCTCGTGTGCCCGTCCTCGGTGCAGAGTGACGAGAGCCTCGAACTCAGCATCCGGAACCGTGGTGGTTCAGGCCTGGAGGCCGCCTACAGCATCGTGGCCCTGGGCGAGGAGCCGGCCCGAGGTGAGTGTCTGCTGCCCACTCCCCTTCCTCCCCAGGGCCTTCCAGATGGGGCAGAGCCTGGTACCCCTGTCTCAGGCCCACACTGACTGTTGACACCCTCGTTCCCACCGGTCTCCAGTGGTGCACCCGCTCTGCCCCTCGGACACGGAGATCTTCCCTGGCAACGGGCACTGCTACCGCCTGGTGGTGGAGAAGGCGGCCTGGCTGCAGGCACAGGAGCAGTGCCGGGCCTGGGCCGGGGCCGCCCTGGCAATGGTGGACAGTCCCGCCGTGCAGCGCTTCCTGGTCTCCCGGGTCACCAGGTGCCTGCCCCCACCCCCCGAGGGGCCATAGGTTGGGAGATCTCCGAAGCACTGGGGCAGAGCCCGCGGCTGGGGAGTCTCAGGAGGAGGGAGGTGGGAGCTGGGCCGGCCCTGGTGAGCAGGTGGCGCCGGCCGGTGGGGCCGTTCCTGTCAGCTCTGCAGATACAGAGGCGGATGCAAGCTGGGGGCAGCCTCTGGACACTCCTGGGCACGCCATACGGGAGGTGGCCTGCACGGAGATCCCTGCCGGTGCCCACAGGCCCCGTGGGTGGGTGCTGCTGTGAGCCTGGGCTGGTGGGCCCTGCTCTCCGGGCTCTGAGCCTCAGTTTCCCCATCTGGAAAGGGGGACAGTGATGGGGCTCCCAACGGGCTACTGTGACAGTGGGATGATGGAGGAGTGCCCTGAGCCCCCTGCCGTTCCACACCCGCCCACAGGAGCCTGGACGTGTGGATCGGCTTCTCGACTGTGCAGGGGGCGGAGGTGGGCCCAGCGCCGCAGGGCGAGGCCTTCAGCCTGGAGAGCTGCCAGAACTGGCTGCCCGGGGAGCCACACCCAGCCACAGCCGAGCACTGCGTCCGGCTCGGGCCCACCGGGTGGTGTAACACAGACCTGTGCTCAGCACCGCACAGCTACGTCTGTGAGCTGCGGCCCGGAGGTGTGCGGGGGGCCAGGCAGGGGCCTGAGACGCTGGCTGTGGTTAGGGGCCTGCCGAGCGCCTGCGGTGGAGCCTGGGCTGAGGCGGAGGGGCTGGTTGGGGGGTTCTCAGGCGGCTCAGTCCCCAGTCTGTTCGTCCTGGTGTCCTGGGCCCTGGCCAGGCGCCTCACTGCGCACTCGCCACCCCAGGCCCAGTGCAGGATGCCGAGAACCTCCTCGTGGGAGCGCCCAGTGGGGACCTGCAGGGACCCCTGACGCCACTGGCACAGCAGGACGGCCTCTCAGCCCCGCACCAGCCCGTGGAGGTAGTCGGCCCCCCACGTTCTAGAACCCCCCCTCCTGCCTGCCCCTGGAGGCCTTGCCTGCCCTGCCCACTGTGGGTCTCACTAAAAAACTTGGGAGCCTTAACGTTGCTTGTGCCCAGTGAAGATGGTTGGGAAAATCCAGAGTGCAGAGAGGAAAGCGTTTACTCACATTACCCCCAGGCCTTTTCTCTGAGTGTATGTGAGTTATTCCTGAAAGGCAGGTCAGGGGTCCTCCCCATGGACAGTTTCCATTGGAGTCTTCCTCTCGAGCGACAGGAGCCAGGCCTGTGGGGGTCCGATGGCTCACTCTTCTTCCCTCCCCTCTTCCTGGGGAAGTTTCGGTGGGGGGAGTCTGGGCTTCAGGCTGGCGTGGGGTCTGTGGAGCTGAGGCAGCCCCCTGTCCACCAGGTCATGGTGTTTCCGGGCCTGAGTCCGAGCCACGAAGCCTTCCTCACCGCAGCTGAATTTGGGACCCAGGAGCTCCGGCGGCCCGCCCAGCTGCGGCTGCAGGTGTACCGGCTCCTCAGCACAGCAGGTGGGACTCGGGGGTGGTGGGCGCCACAGGACTTGGGGTGGCCTCTCTGAGCTCTCACGTCTGCTGGTCCTGTGGCCACCAGAGCGGTCCCCAGTCTTAGGTGGACAGAGCAGGGGTTCCAGAGACACCAGCTCATTCCAGGTGTCCTGGGGGTGGATTGGGTGGGGCCTGCCTTGGGGCCGGCCTGGGTCAGTCGGCTGGCCGGAGACAGGGATGCAGCACTGGGCTGGGAGTGCTGCCCGAGCGGGGAGACCTGTCCTCACAGCAAGGCCAGGCTTGCCAGTGCAGGCAGGTGGGCATCTCTGACGGTGGCCTGTGGGCGAATCAGGGCCCCAACACCCTCCCCTCCTTGCAGGGACCCCGGAGAACGGCAGCGAGCCTGAGAGCAGATCCCTGGACAACAGGACCCAGCTGGCCCCCGCGTGCATGCCAGGGGGACGCTGGTGCCCTGGAGCCAATGTCTGCTTGCCGCTGGACGCCTCCTGCCACCCCCAGGCCTGCGCCAATGGCTGCACGTCAGGGCCGGGGCTACCCGGGGCCCCCTATGCGCTATGGAGAGAGTTCCTCTTCTCCGTTCCCGCGGGGCCCCCCGCGCAGTACTCGGTGTGTGGCCCTGACCTGGGTCTGTCCCCTGCATCTCCTCAGGCCACCTTCCTGTGTGCTGCCCAAGGTCTGGGTCTGCTCACCAGACACACCCAGCCTGCAGGCCACTCCCATGTCCCTGCCACCTCTGACCTCCGACCTCCAACCTCCAACCTCTGCAGTGCCTTTGCCCCTCTCCCAATGGGAGAAGCTCTCGCCTGGGCCCTTGGCACGAGCTGTGCCTCCTCTTTCTCTCTCCCGGCACAGCCACTCCTTCCTGTCTGCCGGGTCTTGGCCTGTGTCCTCTCCCCGTGTGTCCCCGTCTGCAACTGTCCTGCCTGTCCCTGTCACGAGCACCGTGGGGAGGCTCCCTGAGGTGTGGCTGACGAAGCGGGGAGCTGTGCCTGTCCACCCTCATCCCCCGTGCAGGGGTCCACGGGCCATGACCGAGAGGACGTGTTGCAGCCCTGCCTCCCTCTCCGCAGGTCACCCTCCACAGCCAGGATGTCCTCGTGCTGCCTGGTGACCTCGTTGGCTTGCAGCATGACGCTGGCCCTGGTGCCCTCCTGCGCTGCTCGCCGGCTCCCGGCCACCCTGGTCCCCAGGCCCCGTACCTCTCCGCCAACGCCTCGTCATGGCTGCCCCACTTGCCAGCCCAGCTGGAGGGCACTCGGGCCTGCCCTGCCTGTGCCCTGCGGCTGCTTGCAGCCACGGAACAGCTCACCGTGCTGCTGGGCCTGAGGCCCAACCCTGGGCTGCGGCTGCCTGGGCGCTATGAGGTCCGGGCAGAGGTGGGCAATGGTGTGTCCGGGCACAACCTGTCCTGCACCTTTGAGGTGGTCTCCGCAGTGGCTGGGCTGCGGGTCATCTACCCTACCCCCCGCGACGGCCGCCTCTACGTGCCCACCAACGGCTCAGCCTTGGTGCTCCAGGTGGACTCTGGTGCCAACGCCACAGCCACGGCTCGCTGGCCTGGGGGCAATGTCAGCGCCCGCTTTGAGGCTGCCTGCCCTGCCCTGGTGGCCACCTTCGTGCCCGGCTGCCCCTGGGAGACCAACGACACCCTGTTCTCAGTGGTAGCACTGCCGTGGCTCAGTGAGGGGGAGCACGTGGTGGACGTTGTGGTGGAAAACAGCGCCAGCCAGGCCAACCTCAGCCTGCGAGTGACGGCGGAGGAGCCCATCTGTGGCCTCCGTGCCACGCCCAGCCCCGAGGCCCGTGTACTACAGGGAGTCCTAGTGGTGAGTATGGCCGAGGCTCCACCACCAGCCCCCAGGCAGGTGCCTGCAGACAGGGTGCCCACACAGGGCGTGAGGCCTGGCTTCCCAGTGAGGGCGGCAGCCCAGTTACTGGGGACGTCAGCCCCGGGCAGGTCCTGCTGGCTGGCTCCTTGGGCTACCTGGTGGGCTTTAAATTCCGGGAAAGTCACAGCTCTGACAGCGGCTCTGCTAACGCATTCCACTGTCTCATTTCACGAAATGAATTTAAAACTCTGCCCCCACGATCTCACGCGAGCCCCCGTGAGTCTCTCACGCCCTCTGCTGTGTTCTCGCCTGGCTCAAGCGAGTGGCTTTTGAGGTGGAGTCTGAACCCCTGATGGGAAACTGCAGGCTGCCCGCGGTGCCACCATGCTGGGTACATGGGGGACAGGGCTGTCTCCGTCTTGCGGCTACCTGCCTCTGCACCAGGGGCCTTGGGAGGAGCCGTTTCTGATGGCCCCGGTGTGACCTGTGCAGCCTGTCCTGGGTTCTGTAAGCCAGTGTGGGTGCTGTCCCTGTGAGGCCCGTGTGCCTCCCCTCACTGCTCCGAGCTCTCTGGCTGAGGAGCTGGGGCAGGAGCCCCGGGAGGGTCTGAGAGGACTGAGAGAGAGGTGGACTCTTTGTAGCTGGTACTAGGTTTGCTTTACAGATGGGAAAACTGAGGCACAGAGAGGTTGAGGCGTTAGTAGTACCACATGGCTGGCTGGAGAGCCGGACAGTCAGTGTCCCAGCCCGGGCTTGGCTCCCGTGGCACGCAGAGCCCCGGGCACCTCCTCTCCTCTGTGCCCCGCGTGGAACTCTCCAGCGCGATGGGAGGTGTGTCCAGGAGGCGACAGGCTAAGGGCAGAGTCCTCCACAGAGCCCAGGCTGACACTGGTACCCCCGCAGAGGTACAGCCCCGTGGTGGAGGCCGGCTCAGACATGGTCTTCCGGTGGACCATCAACGACAAGCCGTCCCTGACGTTCCAGAACGTGGTCTTCAACGTCATTTATCAGAGCGCGGCAGTCTTCAAGCTCTCAGTAGGTGGGCGGGGGGTGGGGAGGGGAGGGGATGGGGCGGGGCGGGGGGGTGGGGAGGGGAGGGGATGGGGCAGGGCGGGGTGGGGGCGGGCTCCACCTTCACCTCTGCCTTCTGCTCTGCTTCATGCTGCCCGAGGACGCTGCCATGGCTGTGGGTGAGTGGAGGGAGGGATGCCAAGCAGGGCCAGGCCTCTCACCTGCCACCTGGGCCCACTGACGCCTGTCCCTGCAGCTGACGGCCTCCAACCACGTGAGCAACGTCACCGTGAACTACAACGTCACCGTGGAGCGGATGAACAGGATGCAGGGCCTGCGGGTCTCCACAGTGCCGGCCGTGCTGTGCCCCAATGCCACGCTGGCACTGACGGCGGGCGTGCTGGTGGACTCGGCCGTGGAGGTGGCCTTCCTGTGAGTGACTCGGGGGCCGGTTGGGGGTGGGCACCAGGCTCTTGTCCCAGCCCCAGCCTCAGCCGAGGGACTCTACACCAGGGGGCTGCTTTTCTGAGCCTCGGTTTCCGTGTCTGTTGGGAGGTACTGGGTGCACAGGAGCCCTGAGGCTGCACGGGAGCCAGGAGAGGCCTCAGCACAGCCGGGTGGGCCCTGAATGGAGGCCCGGGGCGTGACTGCAGAGTGGAGCCTCGGCTGGGTCCCAAGCACCCCCTGCCCCGCCACCGCGCACCCCTGGCCCGCCACCACGCACCCCTGTCCTGGTCCACTTACTGCCTCCCACCGCCCCGGCAGGTGGACATTTGGGGATGGGGAGCAGGCCCTCCACCAGTTCCAGCCTCCGTACAACAAGTCCTTCCCGGTTCCAGACCCCTCGGTGGCCCAGGTGCTGGTGGAGCACAACGTCACGCACACCTACGCTGCCCCAGGTGAGGGATGAGGGGGTGAGGGGGCCACTGCCTTTCAGGCCCTGAGCATGGGCCCCCCCAATCCCCCAGTCAAGCTGCCCCCCTTCCTCCCCAACAGCCCTTACTGTGACCTCACCTGGGCTGATGGCTTAGGCCCCTACTGGGGTGAGGGAGGGGCCGGGCGTGGGGGGAGCGGACAGGGAAGCTGGGCCCCCTGAACTGCCCCCCAGCCTGGCTCTTGCTGCTCTGCTGCCCCGAGTGCAGCTGCACTTGGAGGCGGTGCCGTCCTCACCAGGCAGCCCTCAGTGCTGCTGCACCTGTGCTGCGTCCCGCATGTGGCTTGGGAGCCTGGGACCCTTAGGGCTGGGCCGCAGGTGCAGCCGTTCACCCCGGGCTCCTCAGGCGGGGACTTCTGCCGAGCGGGTGGGGAGCAGGTGGGGGTGCCGCGGCTGCCCCACTTGGGCCTGTCCCCACAGGTGAGTACATCCTGACCGTGCTGGCATCCAATGCTTTCGAGAATCTGACGCAGCAGGTGCCTGTGAGCGTGCGTGCTGCCCTGCCCTCCGTGGCTGTGGGTGTGAGCGACAGCGTCCTGGTGGCCGGCCGGCCCATCACCTTCTACCCACACCCACTGCCCTCGCCTGGGGGTGTTCTTTACATGTGGGACTTCGGGGACGGCTCCCCTGTCCTGACCCAGAGCCAGCCGGCTGCGAACCACACCTATGCCTCGAGGGGCACCTACCACGTGCGCCTGGAGGTCAACAACACGGTGAGCGGTGCGGCGGCCCAGGCGGATGTGCGTGTCTTCGAGGAGCTCCGCGGGCTTAGCGTGGACATGAGCCTGGCCGTGGAGCAGGGTGCCCCCGTGGTGGTCAGTGCCACGGTGCAGACGGGCGACAACATCACGTGGACCTTCGACATGGGGGACGGC
This sequence comes from Pongo pygmaeus, assembly GCF_028885625.2. Taxonomy (NCBI): domain Eukaryota; kingdom Metazoa; phylum Chordata; class Mammalia; order Primates; family Hominidae; genus Pongo; species Pongo pygmaeus. The sequence goes on along the minus strand of NC_072391.2, from coordinate 2,250,271 downwards.
ACCGTGCTGTCGGGCCCGGAAGCCACAGTGGAGCATGTGTACCTGCGGGCACAGAACTGCACAGTGACCGTGGGTGCGGCCAGCCCCGCTGGCCACCTGGCCCGGAGCCTGCACGTGCTGGTCTTCGTCCTGGAGGTGCTGCGCATCGAGCCCGCCGCCTGCATCCCCATGCAGCCTGACGCGCGGCTCACGGCCTACGTCACCGGGAACCCGGCCCACTACCTCTTCGACTGGACCTTTGGGGACGGCTCCTCCAACACGACCGTGCGGGGGTTCCCGATGGTGACACACAACTTCACGCAGAGTGGCACGTTCCCCTTGGCGCTAGTGCTGTCGAGCCGCGTGAACAAGGCGCATTACTTCACCAGCATCTGCGTGGAGCCAGAGGTGGGCAACGTCACCCTGCAGCCAGAGAGGCAGTTTGTGCAGCTCGGGGATGAGGCCCGGCTGGTGGCATGTGCCTGGCCCCCGTTCCCCTACCGCTACACCTGGGACTTTGGCACCGAGGAAGCCGTCCCCGCCCGTGCCGGGGGCCCTGAGGTGACGTTCATCTACCGAGACCCAGGCTCCTATCTTGTGACAGTCACCGCGTCCAACAACATCTCCGCTGCCAATGACTCAGCCCTGGTGGAGGTACAGGAGCCTGTGGTGGTCACCGACATCAATGTCAATGGCTCCCTTGTGCTGGAGCTGCAGCAGCCGTACCTGTTCTCTGCTGTGGGCCGTGGGCGCCCCGCCAGCTACCTGTGGGACCTGGGGGATGGTGGGCGGCTCGAGGGTCCAGAGGTCACCCACACTTACAACAGCACAGGCGACTTCACCGTTAGGGTGGCCGGCTGGAATGAGGTGAGCCGCAGCGAAGCCTGGCTCAATGTGACGGTGAAGCGGCGCGTACGGGGGCTCGTCGTCAATGCCAGCCGCACGGTGGTGCCCCTGAATGGGAGCGTGAGCTTCAGCACCTCGCTGGAGGCTGGCAGTGATGTGCGCTATTCCTGGGTGCTCTGTGACCGCTGCACACCCATCCCCGGGGGTCCTACCATCTCTTACACCTTCCGCTCCGTGGGCACCTTCAACATCATCGTCACGGCTGAGAACGAGGTGGGCTCCGCCCAGGACAGCATCTTCGTCTACGTCCTGCAGCTCATAGAGGGGCTGCAGGTGGCGGGCGGTGGCCGCTACTTCCCCACCAACCACACGGTACAGCTGCAGGCCGTGGTCAGGGATGGCACCAACATCTCCTACAGCTGGACTGCCTGGAGGGACAGGGGCCCAGCCCTGGCCGGCAGCGGCAAAGACTTCTCGTTCACCGCGCTCGAGGCCGGCACCTACCACGTGCAGCTGCGGGCCACCAACATGCTGGGTAGCGCCTGGGCCGACTGCACCGTGGACTTCGTGGAGCCTGTGGGGTGGCTGATGGTGGCCGCCTCCCCGAACCCAGCTGCCGTCGACACAAGCGTCACCCTCAGTGCTGAGCTGGCTGGTGGCAGTGGTGTCGTATACACTTGGTCCTTGGAGGAGGGGCAGAGCTGGGAGACCCCTGAGCCGTTTACCACCCACAGCTTCCCCACACCCGGCCTGCACTTGGTCACCATCACAGCAGGGAACCCGCTGGGCTCGGCCAACGCCACCGTGGAAGTGGACGTGCAGGTGCCCGTGAGTGGCCTCAGCATCAGGGCCAGCGAGCCGGGAGGCAGCTTCGTGGCGGCCGGGTCCTCTGTGCCCTTCTGGGGGCAGCTGGCCACGGGCACCAATGTGAGCTGGTGCTGGGCTGTGCCCGGCAGCAGCAGCAAGCGTGGCCCTCACGTCACCATGGTCTTCCCGGATGCTGGCACCTTCTCCATCCGGCTCAATGCCTCCAACGCAGTCAGCTGGGTCTCAGCCACGCACAACATCACGGTGGAGGAGCCCATCGTGGGCCTGGTGCTGTGGGCCAGCAGCAAGGTGGTGGCGCCCGGGCAACTTGTCCATTTTCAGATCCTGCTGGCCGCTGGCTCAGCCGTCACCTTCCGCCTGCAGGTCGGTGCAGCCAGCCCCGAGGTGCTCCCCGGGCCCCGTTTTTCCCACAGCTTCCCCCGCGTCGGAGACCACGTGGTGAGCGTGCAGGGCAAAAACCACGTGAGCTGGGCCCAGGCGCAGGTGCGCATCGTGGTGCTGGAGGCCGTGAGTGGGCTGCAGGTGCCCAACTGCTGCGAGCCTGGCATCGCCACGGGCACTGAGAGGAACTTCACAGCTCGCGTGCAGCGCGGCTCTCGGGTCGCCTACGCCTGGTACTTCTCGCTGCAGAAGGTCCAGGGCGACTCGCTGGTCATCCTGTCGGGCCGCGACGTCACCTACACGCCCGTGGCTGCGGGGCTGCTGGAGATCCAGGTGCGCGCCTTCAATGCCCTGGGCAGCGAGAACCGCACGCTGGTGCTGGAGGTCCAGGACGCCGTCCAGTATGTGGCCCTGCGGAGCGGCCCCTGCTTCACCAACCGCTCGGTGCAGTTCGAGGCCGCCACCAGCCCCAGCCCCCGGCGCGTGGCCTACCGCTGGGACTTTGGGGACGGGTCCCCAGGGCAGGACACAGATGAGCCTAGGGCCGAGCACTCCTACCTGAGGCCTGGGGACTACCGCGTGCAGGTGAACGCCTCCAACCTGGTGAGCTTCTTCGTGGCGCAGGCCACGGTGACTGTCCAGGTGCTGGCCTGCCGGGAGCCGGAGGTGGACGTGGTCCTGCCCCTGCAGGTGCTGATGCGGCGATCACAGCGCAACTACCTGGAGGCCCATGTTGACCTGCGCGACTGCGTCACCTACCAGACTGAGTACCGCTGGGAGGTGTACCGCACCGCCAGCTGCCAGCGGCCGGGGCGCCCGGCACGTGTGGCCCTGCCCGGCGTGGACGTGAGCCGGCCTCAGCTGGTGCTGCCGCGGCTGGCGCTGCCTGTGGGGCACTACTGCTTTGTGTTTGTCGTGTCATTTGGGGACACGCCACTGGCACGGAGCATCCAGGCCAACGTGACGGTGGCCCCCGAGCGCCTGGTGCCCATCATTGAGGGTGGCTCGTACCGCGTGTGGTCGGACACACAGGACCTGGTGCTGGATGGGAGCGAGTCCTACGACCCCAACCTGGAGGACGGCGACCAGACGCCGCTCAGTTTCCACTGGGCCTGTGTGGCTTCGACACAGGTCAGCGCGTGGCAGGGCCGTCCTCCCTGCCCCTCACCCGTCCACACCCATGAGTCCAGAGAACACCCAGCGTGCCACCAGGGCTGGCCCGTCCTCAGGGTCTGGTGGGCCCCGTCCCAGCATGGGAAGGGGGTCTCCCGTGCCGTCCCCTGGGCCGGGATCTGCTTTGAAACTGGGTGGGGCTCTCACGCCACGTCTCCCCTTGTTCTCGGCCTGCAGAGGGAGGCTGGCGGGTGTGCGCTGAACTTTGGGCCCCGCGGGAGCAGCATGGTCTCCATTCCACGGGAGCGGCTGGTGGCCGGCGTGGAGTACACCTTCAGCCTCACCGTGTGGAAGGCCGGCCGCAAGGAGGAGGCCACCAACCAGACGGTGGGTGCCGCCCACCCCTTGGCCACATGCCTCGGACAGCCCAGCATCCCCGCTCATCTACTGTTTTCTGTATTTTAGTGCTTGTGGAGGCCGTACGCTCTCCGCTTTCTGTTTTTGATGCAAATTCTATTTAACACAACAGCCTGCTTCAGCTTTGCTTCCTTCCAAACCTGTCACAGTTCCATATACAGTCTTCAAGCCACATATGCTCTAGTGATTGACAAAAGCTACACAGTCCCCCAACGACACCAACAGTGAGGAAGAGCCCCTTGCCACCCCGGAGGCAGCCACCGTCCCCAGCCCATGTCCCTGTTGCTGGATGTGGTGGGCTGGTTCTCACCCTCACGCTCCCCTCTCTGGCCCGGCCAGGAGGCTTGGTGACCCTGAGCCCGTGGCAGCTGCTCCTGCTGCTGTCAGGCGGGGCCTGCTGGTGCCCCAGAGCGGGTGTCTGTTCCCCAGTCCATGCTTTCCTCAGCTGGCCTGATTGGGGGTCTGCCCAGAGGGGTCGTCTGAGGGGAGGGTGTGGGAGCAGGTTCCATTCCGGCTCAGCCTCCTTACCCAGGCCCCCGCTGAGGGCTGCAGGAATCTGTGAGTCAGGCCTGTGTGGCAACTGCGGTCCTCACGCCCACACATACGTCCATTCCCACACGCACCCCGCCAGGGGCCCTCAGTGAGCATTGCCTGCCTCCTGCCAGGCTCCAGCTGGGTCCAGTACACCAGAACACACACCCCAGTGTCCTCTGCCCTGTGTATGCCCTTCCGCCGCCCAGGTTGGGAGGTGGAAAACCGGATGAGTATCCTGGGAGGGGCTGAGCTCACCGGCAGTGGCCAGGCCCCTGGGAAACGCGGATTTTGGGAGCAGCATCCTCCACGGGTCCCCCAGACCTTCCAGCAGGCCAAGTAGACCTGTGTTGGAGGTAACCCCACTCCCACCCCAGGTGCTGATCCGGAGTGGCCGGGTGCCCATTGTGTCCTTGGAGTGTGTGTCCTGCAAGGCACAGGCCGTGTACGAAGTGAGCCGCAGCTCCTACGTGTACCTGGAGGGCCGCTGCCTCAATTGCAGCAGTGGCTCCAAGCGAGGGGTGAGTGTTGCGCGGGGCGTGGGCGGGGTGGGGGTGGGTCCCATGGCCGAGGGAATGGGACCTGCAGGCAGAAGTGGGGCTGACAGGGCAGAGGGTCGCATCCCCTCACCACCCCTTCTGCCTGCAGCGGTGGGCTGCACGTACCTTCAGCAACAAGACGCTGGTGCTGGATGAGACCACCACATCCACGGGCAGTGCAGGCATGCGACTGGTGCTGCGGCGGGGCGTGCTGCGGGACGGCGAGGGATACACCTTCACGCTCACGGTGCTGGGCCACTCTGGCGAGGAGGAGGGCTGCGCCTCCATCCGCCTGTCCCCCAACCGCCCGCCGCTGGGGGGATCTTGCCGCCTCTTCCCATTGGGCGCTGTGCACGCCCTCACCACCAAGGTGCACTTCGAATGCACGGGTGAGTGCAGGCCTGCGTGGGGGGAGCAGCGGGATCCGCCGACTCTGTGACGTCACGGAGCCCTCCCGTGATGCCGTGGGGACCGTCCCTCAGGCTGGCATGACGCGGAGGATGCTGGCGCCCCGCTGGTATACGCCCTGCTGCTGCGGCGCTGTCGCCAGGGCCACTGCGAGGAGTTCTATGTCTACAAGGGCAGCCTCTCCAGCTACGGAGCCGTGCTGCCCCCGGGTTTCAGGCCACACTTCGAGGTGGGCCTGGCTGTGGTGGTGCAGGACCAGCTGGGAGCCGCCGTGGTTGCCCTCAACAGGTGAGCCAGGCTGTGGGAGGGCGCCCCTGAGACTGCGACCTGCTCACCACCCCCCTCTGCTTGTAGGTCTCTGGCCATCACCCTCCCAGAGCCCAATGGCAGCGCAACGGGGCTCACGGTCTGGCTGCACGGGCTCACCGCCAGTGTGCTCCCGGGGCTGCTGCGGCAGGCCGACCCCCAGCACGTCATCGAGTACTCACTGGCCCTGGTCACTGTGCTGAACGAGGTGAGTGCAGGCTGGGAGGGGACCTCACATCTGCTACATGCGTGCTGGGGACCAAGACCTGTACCCCTGCCTGGAGCTTTGTGGAGGGCTCATCCCAGGCCCCAGAGACAAATCCCAGTGACCCTGAAGCAGCACCCTGACCCTCCGCTCCCAGCAGCCACACCCACCGGGTCCTCTCCGGTGTCTGCTTTCCACAATGCAGCCCCCACCCAGGAGGGCCCCTGTGCTTACCCTGTTTTGCCCATGAAGAAACAGCTCAGTGTTGCGGGTCAGTGCCCACGTGACGCAGTATCTAGCACGTAACTGCACCCCGGGAATCGTGGGCACCTGCTGGCCTCCTGCCGGCCTCCTGCCCTGCTGACAGTTTGCTGTGCCCCCTGCCTGCCCCAGTACGAGCAGGCCCTGGACGTGGCGGCAGAGCCCAAGCACGAGCGGCAGCACCGAGCCCAGATACGCAAGAACATCACGGAGACCCTGGTGTCCCTGCGGGTCCACACTGTGGATGACATCCAGCAGATCGCTGCTGCGCTGGCGCAGTGCATGGTAGGATGGCCCCACATGCTCACCCCACCCCGCATGCCTGCCAGGGCACTGGGTTCAGCCCCCCAGGGCAGACGGGCAGCTTGGCCGAGGAGCTGAGCCTCCAGCCTGGGCTCCTTCTTGCCGTGGCGTTCCTTGGTCTCTGACCTGTCTCAGTAGCCTCAGCTCTTTTGCTGTCCTGTGTGAACGCAGGTTGCCTCTCGGGGGACCCAGGGTGTAAAGAGGGGCTGAGATGTGGGGAGGGACCGAGAAGATGCTGCTCTGTGCCCTCCACTCTCCCCTCCCCTAGCCCCTCCCCTCCCCTCCTCCCTCCCCTCCCCTCCTCCCTCCCCTCCCCCCTCTCCTCCCCTTCTCCCCTCCCCTCCTCCCCTTCTCCCTTCCCCTTCTCCCCTTCTCCCCTCCCCCCGCCCCTCCCCTCCCCTCCCCTAGCCCCTCCCCTCCCCTAGCCCCTCCCCCCTCCCCTCCTCCCCCCCTCCCCTCCCCTCCTCCCCTCCCCTCCTTCTCCCCTCCCCTCCTTCTCCCCTCCCCTCCTTCTCCCCTCCTTCTCCCCTCCCCAGCCCCTCCCCCCTCCTCCTCCCCTCCCCAGCCCCTCCCCCCTCCTCCTCCCCTCCCCAGCCCCTCCCCCCTCCTCCTCCCCTCCCCAGCCCCTCCCCCCTACTTCTCCCCTCCCCAGCCCCTCCCCCCTCCTCCCTTCCCCCTTCTCCCCTCCCTAGCCCCTCCCCCTCCTCCTCCCCTCCTCCTCCCGCTCCCTCTCCTCCCCTCCTCCTCCCGCTCCTTCCCTCCTCCTCCCGCTCCTTCCCTCCTCCTCCCGCTCCTTCCCTCCTCCTCCTGCCTCCTCCCCTCCCCTCCCCTCCTCCCCTCCCCTCCTCCCCTCCTCTCTTCCCCTCCTCCCCTCCCCTCCTTCTCCCCTCCCCAACCCCTCCCCCCTCCTCCCCTCCCCAACCCCTCCCCCCTCCTCCCCTCCCCAGCCCCTCCCCACCACTTCTCCCCTCCCCAGCCCCTACCCCCTCCTCCCTTCCCCCTTCTCCCCTCCCTAGGCCCTCCCCCTCCTCCTCCCCTCCTCTTCCCTCTCCTCTCCTCCTCCTCCCGTTCCTTCCCTCCTCCTCCCGCCGCCTCCCTCTTCTCCCCTCCTCCTCCCGCCTCCTCCCCCTCCTCCCCCTCTTCCCACCTCCTCCCCCCTCCTCCCCTCTTCCACCTCCTCCCCCTTCTCACCTCTTCCTCCCACCTCCTCCCCCCTTCTCCCACCTCCTCCCCTTTCCACCTCCTCCCCTTTCCACCTCCTCCCCTTTCCACCTCCTCCCCTTTCCACCTCCTCCCACCTCCTCTCCTCTTCATCTCCCTTCCTCCCCTCCTCCTCCCCTTCCTCCCCCCTCCCCCTCCCCTTCCTCCCCCCTCCCCCCCTTCCTCACCCTCCCCTCTTCCTCCTCCCCTCCCCTCTTCCTCCCCTTCCTCCTCCCTCCTCCCCTCTCCTCCCCCTCCTCCCCCCTCCTCCCCCCTCCTCCCCCCTCCTCCCCCCTCCTCCCCCTCCTCCCCCCTCCTCCCCTCGCCTCCCGTCTCCTCCCCCCTCCTCCCCCCTCCTCCCCCTTCCTCCCCCTTCCTCCCACCTCCTCCCTCCTCCTCCCCCTCCTCCCTCCCCTCCTCCTCCCTCCCCTCCTCCTCCCTCCCCTCCTCCCCTCTCCCCTCCTCCCTCCCCTCCTCCTCCTCTCCCCTCCTCCCTCCCCTCCTCCTCCTCTCCCTCCTCCCTCCACTCCTCCTCCTCTCCCTCTTCCCTCCTCCCTCCTCCTCCCCTCCTCCCCTCCTCCCCTCCTCCCCTCCTCCCCTCCTCCCCCTTCCTGTCCCCCTTTCCCTCGTCCTCTTCTCCTCCTCCTCCTCCTCTACTCCTCAACCTCCTCACCTGTCTCCCATCACCCTCCCATCCATCCACTCCCCTCCTTCCTCTCCCCTCCCCCACCCCCTCCCGTCTCCCCTCCCCCACCCCCTCCCCTGTCTCCCCTCCCCCTCTCCTCTCCCCGTCCCTTTTCTCCCCTCCCCTTTCTTCTCTCTCCTCCCCTCCCCCATCCCCATTCCCTCTTCCTGTTCCCCTCTCCTCTCTCGGTCCCCCTTCTCTTCTCTCCTCCTGTTCTCCCTCCCCTTCTCTCTTCCCTCCCCTTCTCCCCTTCTGTCTTCCCTCCCCTTCTCCCCTTTTGTCTTCCCTCCTCTTCTCCCTTCCTCTCCTCCTTCCTCTTCTTCTCCCTCCTCCTCCTCTTCCTTCTCCCATCCCCCCTCCTCCTCTTCCTCCTCCCATCCCCCTCCTCCCCTCCCCCCTCCCCCCTCCCCTCCTTCCATCCCCCCTCCCCTCCCCTCCTTCCATCCCCCCTCCCCTCCCCTCCTTCCATCCCCCCTCCCCTCCCCTCCTTCCATCCCCCCTCCTCCCATCCCCTCTCCCTGTCCCCGTCTCCTCTTTCAATCCCCCTGCCCATCTCTGTCCCCTTCCCCCTCCCTGTCCCCCTCCCCTCTCCCCCTCCCCCTCTCCCCTCCCCCTCCCCCCTCCCGCACCCTTCCTCTTCCCCTCCACCTCCCTCCCCCCTGCCCTCCTCTCACTTCCCCTTCTCTCCCCTCCCCTCTCCCGTTCTCTCCCCTCTCCCCTCCCCTTCTCCCCCCTTCCCTTCTCTCCCCTCCCCTTCTCTCCCCTCCCCCTCTTCCCTCCCCCCCTTCTCCTCCCCCTTCCCCTTCTCTCTCTTCCTCTCCTCCCCTCCTCCCTCCTCCCATCCCCTTCCTCTCCTCCCCCTCCCATCCCCCTCCTCTCCTCTCCTCCCCTCCTCATCCCCCTTCTCTCTTCCCCTCCTCATCCCACTCCTCTCTTCCCCTCCTCATCCCCCTCCTCATCCCCCTCCTCTCCTCCCCTCCTCATCCCCCTCCTCTCCTCCCCTCCTCATCCCCCTCCTCTCCTCCCCTCCTCATCCCTCCTCCTCTCGTCCCCTCCTGCCATCCCCACTCCCCTTTTCCTCCTCTCATTCCCATTCTTCTCTTCTCCTTTTATCCCTTCTCCTCTTCTTTCCTCCTCTTCCTCCCTTCTCCCCCTTCTCTCTCCTGCAACCTTCCCTCTCCCCCCTCCCCGTGCCCCCTCCCCCTTCCCCCTGCTGTCCAACCTCCTCTCCCCCTCCCCCCTCCCCTCCCCTCCTCCCCCCTCCCCTTCTCCCCCCTCCCCTCCTCCCCCTCTTCCTTCCCCTCTCCCCCTCCCTTTCTCTTCCTTCCCCTCTCCCTTCCCTTCTCCCCTTCCCTTCCTCTTCCTTTTCCTCTCCCGTTTCCTCTCCTGTTTCCCTCCTCTTCCCTCCTCTCTTCTCTCCTCTTCCCCTTCTCTCCCCTCCCCTCTTCTCTCCCCCTTCTCTGCCCTCCCCTCTCCTCTCCCCCTTCTCTCCCCTCCCCCTTCTCACTTCTCTCCCCCGTTCTCCCCTCCCCTCTCCATTCCTCCCTTCTCTCCCCTTTCCTTTCCTCCCTTTTCTCCCCTTTCCTCTCCCCCCTTCTCTCCCCTCTCCTCTTCCCCCTTCTCTCCCCCTCCTCTCTCCCTTTCTCTCCCTTCTCCTCTCCCCCTTTCTCTCCCTTCTCCTCTCCCCCTTTCTCTCCCTTCTCCTCACCCCCTCCCCTTCTGTCCCCCTCCTCCTCCCCCTTCTCTCCCGCTTCTCTTCTTTCTCCCCCCTCCCGCTTCTCTCCCTTCTCTCCCCTCTCCCCTTTCTCTTCCTTCTCTCCCCCTCTCCCCCCTCCCCCTTCTCTCCCCCTCTCCTCCCTCCCTTCTCTCCCCCTCTCCCCCTCCCCTTTCTCTCCCCCCTCCCCCCTCCCCTTCTCTCCCCCTCCCCCCTCCCCTTCTCTCCCCCTTCCCTTCTCTCCCCCCTCCCCTCCCCCTTTTCTCCCCCCTCCCCCTCCCCCTTCTCTCCCCCCTCCCCCTTCTCTCCCCCCTCCCCCCTCCCCCTTCTCTCCCCATCTCCCCCCTCCCCCTTCTCTCCCCCTCTCCTCCCCACCCCTTCTCTCCCTCTCCCCCTCCCCCTTCTCTCCCCCTTTCCCCTCCCCCTTCTCTCCCCCTTTCCCCTCCCCCTTCTCTCCCCCTTTCCCCTCTCCCTTCTCTCCCCCTTTCCCCTCCCCCTTCTCTCCCTCTTTCCCCTCCCCCTTCTCTCTCGTGAAGAGGTGCCTTGTGTGGCCAGTGGGCTGCATCATGTGGTCCCCAGGTGGAGGCCCAGGGTCATGCAGAGCCACAGAAAATGCTTAGTGGGGAGGCTGTGGGGGTCCAGTCAAGTGGGCTCTCCAGCTGCAGGGCCGGGGTTGGGAGCCAGGTGAGGACACCCGTGTAGAGAGGAGGGCGTGTGCAAGGAGTGGGGCCAGGAGCGGGGCTGGACACTGCTGGCTCCACACAGGGGCCCAGCAGGGAGCTCGTATGCCGCTCATGCCTGAAGCAGACGCTGCACAAGCTGGAGGCCATGATGCGCATCCTGCAGGCAGAGACCAACACGGGCACTGTGACGCCCACCGCCATCGGAGACAGCATCCTCAACATCACAGGTGCCGCTGCCTGTGCCCCATGCCGCCCGTCCACCCCATACCGCCCTTTCCTCTGTCTCCCTCCTCCCCCCAACCACCTCGCCTTTGCCCCATCCCATCTTCGTCCCCCTCCCCTTCCCCCAATTCCCATCCTCATCCCCCTCCCCCAATTCCCATTCTTCTCCCCATCCCCCTTCCCTATTCCCATCCCTTTTCTCCATCTCTCTCCCCTTCTCCATTCCCCCCCATCCTCCCCATCCTTTTGTCCATTCCCCTCATCTCCCTTATTCCCCTCATCCCCCTGCCCCTCCCTTCCCCCTTCTCCTCTTCCTCTCTCCTTTCTCCTTTCTCTACCCTTTTCCTTCCTTTTTCCTCCCTCTCCCCATCATCCCTCTCATCTTCGTCCTCATCCCCATCCCCCATTCTCCAGCTTCCCCCTTCCTCCTGCTTGCACCTCCCTCTCTGTCCCCTCAGGTTCCCCCTTTCTCCCAGCCCCCACCTTCCGGCTCCCACTTTTTGCCCGCCCCCACCCTCCCTCTGCCTCCCTCTCCCTGCACTGACCTCGCGCCTGTCTGCAGGCGACCTCATCCACCTGGCCAGCTCGGACGTGTGGGCACCACAGCCCTCAGAGCTGGGAGCCGAGTCACCATCGCGGATGGTGGCGTCCCAGGCCTACAACCTGACCTCTGCCCTCATGCGCATCCTCATGCGCTCCCGCGTGCTCAACGAGGAGCCCCTGACGCTGGCGGGCGAGGAGATCGTGGCCCAAGGCAAGCGCTCAGACCCGCGGAGCCTGCTGTGTTATGGCGGCACCCCAGGGCCTGGCTGCCACTTCTCCATCCCCGAGGCCTTCAGCGGGGCCCTGGCCAACCTCAGTGACGTGGTGCAGGTCATCTTTCTGGTGGACTCCAATCCCTTTCCCTTTGGCTATATCAGCAACTACACCGTCTCCACCAAGGTGGCCTCGATGGCATTCCAGACACAGGCCGGCGCCCAGATCCCCATTGAGCGGCTGGCCTCAGAGCGCGCCATCACCGTGAAGGTGCCCAACAACTCGGACTGGGCTGCCCGGGGCCACCGCAGCTCCGCCAACTCCGTTGTGGTCCAGCCCCAGGCCTCCGTCGGTGCTGTGGTCACCCTGGACAGCAGCAACCCTGCGGCCGGGCTGCACCTGCAGCTCAACTATACGCTGCTGGACGGTGCGTGCAGTGGGCGGGGCACACATGGCCCCCTGGCCTTGTTCTTGTGGGGAAGGCGTTTCTCATAGGGCTTCCATGGGTGTCTCTGGTGAAATTTGCTTTCTGTTTCATGGGCTGCTGGGGCCTGGCCGGAGAGGAGCTGGGGGCCACGGAGAAGCAGGTGCCAGCTCTGGCGCAGAGGCTCGTATGGCCTTTCAGGCCTGTGGCGGAGGGTGGACTCAGGAGGGCCATCGTGGGTGTCCCCCGGGTGGTTGAGCTTCCCAGCAGGCGTGTGACCTGCGCGTGCTGCCCCCAGGCCGCTACCTGTCTGAGGAACCCGAGCCCTTCCTGGCAGTCTACCTGCACTCGGAGCCCCGGCCCAATGAGCACAACTGCTCGGCCAGCAGGAGGATCCGCCCAGAGTCACTCCAGGGTGCCGACCACCGGCCCTACACCTTCTTCATTTCCCCAGGGTGAGCTCTGCGGGCAGTCCTGGCAGGGCAGGGCAGGGCATCATGGGTCAGCATTGCCCGGGTTACTGGCCCTATGGGGACAGCAGGCAGCGAGGGGATTGGACCAGGTGTGGGCTCTGGGACCCTGACATCCAACCTGGCGGAGCCTGGGCTCACGTCCACTGCCCCTTCCCTGCCCAGGACCAGAGACCCAGCGGGGAGTTACCATCTGAACCTCTCCAGCCACTTCCGCTGGTCGGCGCTGGAGGTGTCCGTGGGCCTGTACACGTCCCTGTGCCAGTACTTCAGCGAGGAGGACATGGTGTGGAGGACAGAGGGGCTGCTGCCCCTGGAGGAGACCTCGCCCCGCCAGGCCGTCTGCCTCACCCGCCACCTCACCGCCTTCGGCGCCAGCCTCTTCGTGCCCCCAAGCCATGTCCGCTTTGTCTTTCCTGTGAGTGACCCTGTGCTCCTGGGAGCCTCTGCAGAGTTGAGAGGGCCTGGGTGGGCTCAGCTCTATCCTGAGAAGGCACAGCTTGCACGTGACCTCCTGGGCCTGGTGGCTGTGTTCTCACAGGAGCCGACAGCAGATGTAAACTACATCGTCATGCTGACATGCGCTGTATGCCTGGTGACCTACATGGTCATGGCCGCCATCCTGCACAAGCTGGACCAGCTGGATGCCAGCCGGGGCCGCGCCATCCCCTTCTGTGGGCAGCGGGGCCGTTTCAAGTACGAGATCCTCGTCAAGACAGGCTGGGGCCGGGGCTCAGGTGAGGGGCGCAGCGGGGTGGCAGGGCCTCCCCTGCTCTCACTGGCTGTGCGGGTTGCACCCTCTGGGAGTGAGTCTCATTGCAGGTGTCAGAACAAGGCAGTTTTTGCAGTGCTGTGTGAAGGGCTCATGTGTTAATCCTGGGAATGACCTCGTGGGCACTCACTGTCCGTGAGGACTAGGATGGCTCCTAGCTGGAAGTAGGTGCCAGTCAGTCAGGGTGGGCAGCCCACGTTTTGCACAGTAGCGTGGCCCCACAAGTGACGTGAGCATCGCTACCACTGTGGGAGACTGTCGTGATCCTAACTGCATAGCTCGTCTCTCAGACGGAGGCGTCAGCACCCTCCCCGTGGCTGTTTCTTCAATAACTCCATTTTCCTTTCATTGGAATTGCCCTTCCGGCGTTCCCTTTTTGTTTTTTTCTTTTTTTGGAGACGGAGCATCACTCTGTTGCCCAGGCTGGAGTGCAGTGGCGTGATCTTGGCTCACAGCAACCTCCACCTCCCGGGTTTATGCGATTCCCCTTAAGCAATTCTCCTGAGTAGCTGGGTGTACAGGTGTGCGCCACCACACCCAGTTAATTTTTCACCATGTCGGCCGGGCGAACTCCTGACCTCAGGTGATCTGCCTGTGTCGGCCTGCCAAAGTGCTGGGATGACAGATGTGAGCCACCACACCTGGCTGTGTTCGCATTTTTTATCTCTGTGCTGTGCTTTCATTTTCATTGGCCAGTTCTTTCTTTTGATTACCTACTTTTAAAAACTGTCGGCCAGGCACGGTGGCTCACACCTGTAATCTGAGCACTTTGGGAGGCCAAGGCAGGCAAATCACGAGGTCAGGAGATCGAGACCATCCTGGCTAACACAGTGAAACCCTGTCTCTACTAAAAAATACAAAAAAATTAGATGGGCGTGGTGGCAGGTGCCTGTAGTCCTAGCTCCTTGGGAGACTGAGGCAGGAGAATGGCGTGAACCCGGGAGGCGGAGCTTGCAGTGAGCTGAGATTGCGCCACTGCCCTCCAGCCTGGGCGACAGAGAGACTCCATCTCAAAAAAAAAAAAGAAAAAAAAACTCACCTGGGTCTGTCACTGGGAGAGAAGGAGGTGACAGAGCTTCACGCTTTGCAGTCTGCATGAACTGAGGGATGGGTGTGTGGTGCGGGTCACCGGTTGTGGTGTGACTGAGGCGTGGACGGGTGTGCAGTGTGGGTCACTGGTTGTGGTGTGGACTGAGGCGTGTGCAGCCATGTTTGCATGTCACAAGTTACAGTTCTTTCCGTGTAACTTAATCATGTCCTTGCGGCCCTGCTGTTTATTGGACAAATTGCAGTAACCGCAGCTCTCCTCGTGTATGGCAGAGCCGTGCAAAGCCAGGACTGCCCGTGTGGCTCCTTGAGTGCAGGGAGGCCAAAGCTGAGATGACTTGCCTGGGATGCCAGACGTGTTGGGCAGTAGACCAAGCCTCCCACCCCTCCCTCTTGCCCCCCAGGTACCACGGCCCACGTGGGCATCATGCTGTATGGGGTGGACAGCCGGAGCGGCCACCGGCACCTGGACGGCGACAGAGCCTTCCACCGCAACAGCCTAGACATCTTCCGGATCGCCACCCCGCACAGCCTGGGTAGTGTGTGGAAGATCCGAGTGTGGCATGACAACAAAGGTCTGTGCAGACCCTGCCAAGCTCTGCCCCTCTGCCCCCTCATCGGGGCGCCCTGCGAGCCTGACCTCCCTCCCGTGTCTCTGCAGGGCTCAGCCCTGCCTGGTTCCTGCAGCACATCATCGTCAGAGACCTGCAGACGGCACGCAGCGCCTTCTTCCTGGTCAATGACTGGCTTTCGGTGGAGACGGAGGCCAACGGGGGCCTGGTGGAGAAGGAGGTGCTGGCCGCGAGTAAGGCCTCGTTCCACGTTCCCACTCTGTGGGAGGTTGGGAAGGGTGGTCCTGCCCCGTGGCCTCCTGCAGTGCGGCCCTTCCTGCCTTCTAGGCGACGCAGCCCTGTTGCGCTTCCGGCGCCTGCTGGTGGCTGAGCTGCAGCGCGGCTTCTTTGACAAGCACATCTGGCTCTCCATATGGGACCGGCCACCTCGTAGCCGTTTCACTCGCATCCAGAGGGCCACCTGCTGCGTACTCCTCATCTGCCTCTTCCTGGGCGCCAACGCCGTGTGGTACGGGGCTGTTGGAGACTCTGCCTACAGGTGGGTGCCGTAGGGGTCGGGACAGCCTCTTCCTGCCCAGCGCTTCCTGCCCCTCAGCCTCACCTGCGTGGCCTCCTCTCCTCCACACAGCACGGGGCGTGTGTCCAGGCTGAGCCCGCTGAGCGTCGACACAGTCGCTGTTGGCCTGGTGTCCAGCGTGGTTGTCTATCCCATCTACCTGGCCATCCTCTTCCTCTTCCGGATGTCCCGGAGCAAGGTGGGCTGGGGCTGGGGACCTGGGAGTACTGGGAATGGAGCCTGGGCCTCGGCACCATGCCCAGGGCTGCCACTCTCCAGTACTGCAGCCAGAGGGAAAGGCGCCCACCAAAGGCTTGCTCTCGGGAAGGGTCAACACACTTGAGCAGCCTTAGCTAGACTGAGCAGGGAGAAAGAGAGGAGACTCAGATGCCAGAATCGTGAAAGAACGAGGGCACTTCACTGCCAACCCTGCAGACATGAACAGAACCTAAGCAGACGCCACGGACGGCTGCACAGCAGCACGCCAGCTAACTCAGAAGAAGCAAGCACGCGGCTGTGCACATTTCCGAAATGCCCTCCAGAAGAAAATCTCAGTACATCTGTAGCAAGTGAAGAGGCCGAGTTAGTCCCTTAGAAACCTCCCAGTGGCCGGGTCGGGTGTGGTGGCTCACGCCTGTAATCCCAACACTTCAGGAGGCCGAGGTGGGCGGATCTGAGTCCAGGAGTTTGAGACCAGCCTGGGCAACATAGCAAGACCCCATCTATGTAAAACATTAAAAAGGGCCAGGCATGGTGGCTCACGCCTGTAATCCCAGCACTTTGGGAGGCCGAGGCAGGCAGATCACTTGAGGTCAGGAGTTTGAGACCATCCTGGCCAACACAATGAAACCCCATCTCTACTACGAATACAAAAAATTAGCCGGGCGTGGTGGTGGGCACCTGTAGTCCCAGCTACTCGAGAGGCTGAGGCAGGAGAATGGCGTGAACCCGGGAGGCGGAGCTTGCAGTGAGCTGAGATCGCACCGCTGCACTCCAGCCTGGGCAACAGAGCGAGACTCCGTCTCCAAAAAAAAAAAAAAAAAAAAAAACTCCCACAAAGAAAAGCCCAGGCTCACAGCCTTCACCATAGAATTTCCCTAAGCAGTTAAGGAAGAATTAACACCAGTCCTTCACACACGCTTTCCAAGAGTACAGCAGGTGGGAGCTCTTCCCATTCATACGGAAACGGTAGCCTGCACCCCTTAGGAATACGCACGTGGGGTCCTCAAGAGGTTACATGCAAACCAACCCCAGCAGCACACAGAGAAGGCGCATATGCCGCAACCAGGAGGGGTTGCGCCCAAGTCCATGGCAGGAACCAGAGGCCACATGTGGCTGCTCATATTTAAGTTAATTAAAATGAAATGATGGCTGGGCGTGGTGGCTCATGCCTGTAATCCCAGCACTTTGGGAGGCCGAGGCGGGCAGATCACTTGAGGTCAGGAGTTCCAAGACCAGCCTGGCCAACACAGTGAAACCCCATCTCTACTAAACATAAAAAAAATTTGCTGGGCATCGTGGCAGGCGCCTGTAATCCCAGCTACTCAGGAGGCTAAGGCAGAACAATCGCCTGAACGCGGGAGGTGGAGGTTGCAGTGAGCTGAGATTGAGCCAGTGCACTCCAGCCTGGGTGACAGAGCAAGACTCCATCTAAAAAAAAAAAATAATGAAATTTAAAACTCTGTTTCTTAGTTGCACCAGTCTCCTGTCAAGTGCTCAGTGGCACACGTCGCGAGGGGCTGCCATCACGGACAGTGCAGATGTCCGATATATCCAGCATCTAGAACATTCTGTCGGATGGCAGTGGGCTCTGTCCTGTCTGCTGAGGAGGTGGCTTCTCATCCGTGTCCTGAGCAGGTCTGAGCTGCTGCCCGCTGACCACTGTCCTCGTCCTGCAGGTGGCTGGGAGCCCAAGCCCCACACCCGCCGGGCAGCAGGTGCTGGACATCGACAGCTGCCTGGACTCGTCCGTGCTGGACAGCTCCTTCCTCACGTTCTCAGGCCTCCATGCTGAGGTGAGGGCTCTACTGGGGGTCCTGGGCTGGGCTGGGGTTCCTGCTGCCTTGGGGCAGCTTGGACTCAAGACACTGCACCTCTTAGCAGGCCTTTGCCGGACAGATGAAGAGTGACTTATTTCTGGATGATTCTAAGAGGTGGGTTCCCTAGAGAAACCTCGAGCGCTGGTGCAGGTCACTGTGTCTGGAGTGCCGGGGGTGCGCGGGCTGTGTGTACTTGCTGGGTGTCTGTGGCTCCATGTGGTCACACCACCTGGGAGCATGTTTGCTCGGAAGCCCAGCGTGTCCATGCGTGACTGGACGGGGGTGGGGTACGTGTGTGACACATCCCCTGGTACCTTGCTGACCCGCGCCACCTGCAGCCTGGTGTGCTGGCCCTCCAGCGAGGGAACGCTCAGTTGGCCGGACCTGCTCAGTGACCCGTCCATTGTGGGTAGCAATCTGCGGCAGCTGGCACGGGGCCAGGCGGGCCATGGGCTGGGCCCAGAGGAGGACGGCTTCTCCCTGGCCAGCCCCTACTCGCCTGCCAAATCCTTCTCAGCATCAGGTGAGCTGGGGTGAGAGGAGGGGGCTCTGAAGCTCACCCGTGCAGCTGGGCCCACCCTATGCCTCCTGTACCTCTAGATGAAGACCTGATCCAGCAGGTCCTTGCCGAAGGGGTCAGCAGCCCGGCACCTACCCAAGACACCCACATGGAAACGGACCTGCTCAACAGCCTGTGAGTGTCCGGCTCTTGGGGGAGGGGGGATGCCGGAGGAGGGGCCGGGACTCGGGCCAGGCAGCCGTGGTCCCCGCCTGGGGTGGGGTGGGGTGGGGTGCCAGGGCAGGGCTGTGGCTGCACCACTTCACTTCTCTGAGCCTCCGTCGTCTGTGGAAAGAGCCTCATGGGGTCCCCAGGGCCCCAGAACCTTCCCTCTAGGGAGGGAGCAGGCTCGTGGGGCTTTGTAGGAGCAGAAAGGCTCCCGTGTGAGGCTGGCCGGGGCCACGTTTTTATCTTGGTCTCAGAGCAGTGAGAAATTATGGGCGGGTTTTTAAATACCCCATTTTTGGCCGGGCGCAGTGGCTCACGCCTGTAATCCCAGCACTTTGGGAGGCTGAGACAGGCAGATTACGAGGTCAGGAGATCGAGACCATCCTGGCTAACACAGTGAAACCCCGTCTCTACTAAAAATACAAAAAAATTAGCCGGGTGTGGTGGCGGGCACCTGTAGTCCCAGCTACTCGGGAGGCTGAGGCAGGGGAGTTGTTTGAACCCGGGAAGCGGAGGTTACAGTGAGCTGAGATTGCGCCACTGCACTCTAGCCTGGGCGACAGAGCAAGACTCCGTCTCAAAAAAAAAAAAAGAAGAAGAAAAATACTCCATTTTTTTCTTTTTGAGACCATTTTTGATTATATGTATTTTAAAGAATTTATTGGCTGGGTGCGGTGGCTCACGCCTGTAATCCCAGCACTTGGGGAGGCAGAGGTGGGCAGATCACCTGAGGTCAGCAGTTCGAGACCAGCCTGGCCAACATGGCGTAAACCCTGTCCCTACTAAAAATAACAAAAAATTAGCCAGGCATGGTGGCAGGCGCCTGTAGTCCCAGTTACTCGGGAGACTGAGGCAGGAGAATCGATTGAACCTGGGAGGTGAAGGTTGTAGTGAGCCAAGATCGCACCACTGCACTCCAGCCTGGGTGACAGAGTGTGACTGTGTCTCAAAAAAAAAGGCCGGGCGCGGTGGCTCACACCTGTAACTCCAGCACTTTGAGAAGCTGAGGCGGGCAGATCACCTGAGGTTGGGAGTTCAAGACCAGCCTGACCAACATGGGGAAACCCTATCTTTACTAAAAACGCAAAATTAGCCGGGCACAGTGGCTCACGCCTGTCATCCCAGCACTTTGGGAGGCCAAGGTGGGCCTCAGGGATCACCTGAGGTCAGGAGTTCGAGACCAGCCTGGCCAACATGGCGAATCCCCATCTCTACTAAGAATACAAAATATTAGCCGAGCGTGGTGGCGCGCGCCTATAATCCCAGCTACTTGGGAGGCTGAGGCAGGAGAATGGATTGAACACGGGAGGTGGAGGTTGCAGTGAGCTGAGATTGCGCCACTGCACTCCAGCCTGGGCAACAAGAGCGAAACTCCCGTCTCAAAAAAAAAATTCCTCAATTTCTTGGTTGTTTTGTAACTTATCAACAAAGGGTCATACAGAGGTTACCTTGTATGTAGTCACATACATGGCAGCTGGCGGCGGAGCACGCCCACGGCGTGTTCCCATGTGTGTGAGCCCGGACTCTGCCATGCCCTCGTATGCTCAGGTGTGCTGAGGTGCACACGGCCCTGCCGTTGCACTGCAGCTGCCTGCAGGATTCAGTGCAGTGGCATGCGGTTCAGGTGCGGTGCCCCGGAGCCATAGGCCACACCACAGGGCCTGCATGCACAGGGGCTGCGGTGTCTGGGTTTGGGTTTGGGTAACTACACCCTGTGACATTTGCACAGTGACAGAATTACCTAATGACCTATTTCTCAGAACATATCCCTGGCACTAAGTGGTGCATGACTGCTGCTTTTCCATCCACATCTAGTTTGATTTCTGTGTTCTCATTGTGCTTCTCATTGTTAAGCAACCAGGAACTAACGAGGTATGAACTGCCCCTGGACTCAAACAAAAAGGAAAACTTCCTGATTTATAAAAGGCAGATAACCATGACATGAGGGCATCTTTATGAATAAATTGCCAGTCGGTTTTAAAAATACAGAGTATGGGGAAACCCGGGGGTGGTCACTACACGCTGACCAGCCCCAGGTATCTCCGGCCCAAAGCTCTGTGAAATCCAGATTCAGTGCTTCCGCGGGGATTTCTGGCGGCAGCTCAGACTCCGCAGCCACACAGAGCGTGTGGCCCTCACCCTCCCAGCTTCCTCAACCCTTGGCCGTCCCTTGCTCAGACAGTGCTTTGGGCTGACCAGGTCAGAGGCTTGGGTTTGTCCTGGACCCCTCTGCATCCTTCCTCACTCCAGCCTCCAGCACATCCCGTGGCTCCTTTCTCAACGCAGAGCATGGCCTTCCCTGCGCCTGCGCCTGCACCTTCCGTCCTGGCGGTGCCTCTGCCCTGGCATTCCCTGCCACTCCATGCCTCCCTATCGGCTATTCTCCGTCTCTGCCAGCAAGAGCCCACTCCCTGAGTCAGACCCTGAGTCATTTGTGTTGCTATAAAGGAATAGTTGAGGCTGGGTTATTTTTTATTTTTATTTATTTTTTTGAGACGGAGTCTCACTCTGTTGCCCAGACTGGAGTGCAGTGGCATGATCTCGGCTCACTGCAAACTCTGCCTCCCAGGTTCAGGCAGTTCTCTGCCTCAGCCTCCCAAGTAGCTAAGATTACAGGCGCCTGCCACCACAGCCGGTTAATTTTTTGTGTGTGTTTTTAGTAGAGATGAGGTTTCACCATCTTAGCCAGGCTGGTCTTGAACTCCTGACCTCGTGATCAGTCTTGAACTCCTGACCTTGTGATCCACCCGCCTCGGCCTCCCAAAATGCTGGGATTACAGGCGTGAGCCACCACGCCTCACCAAGTTGAGGCTAGGTCATTTTTTAATTTTTTGTAAAGGCAGGGTCTCACTGTCTCCAACTCCTGAGCTCAAGTGATCCTCCTGCTTCAGCCTCCTGAAGCGCTGGGATTACAGGCTTGAGCCACCGTGCCCAGCCAAGAGTGTCTTTTATCCTCCGAGAGACAGCAAAACAGGAAGCATTCAATGCAGTGTGACCTTGGGTCAGGCCGTTCTTTAGGTGATGGGCTGATGAGGGCGCAGGTACAGGAGAGCGTCCCGGTGTGTCGCAGTTGGTCTCGTCCTCCCCCTCAATGCGTCTTCACTGCCTCTATACCTCTTCTCTAGCAGCTCTGGGACTGGGCACATCAGCATGGTGCCCTGATGCAGTGGTAAAGCCTCGGTGTTCACTGGCTCCTGGAGACACAAGCAGATCTCTGGCCTCAGGGAGCCGTACACACTGTTGGGATTTGAAAGGCGTTTATATGTTTCTTTGTCCAAAAGTTAATTTTAGGCCATAAAACTGCATGGGACAGACACACTGGCGTCTCTAGATTGTGGAATGCTTGTTGGATGGTTGAGACCCAATCATAGTTTGCAGGGTTGAGCGGGGCTCGTTGCACCCTGAGAGACTGTGCACCGCTGTAGGGGCGGCTGGTCAGGCTGTGGGCGATGGGTTTATCAGCAGAAAGCGAGCGGGAGAGGGACGCAGGCGGACACTGACTTTGGCGCCTGGAGTGGCTCTTGGTTCCCTGGCTCCCAGCACCACTCCCACTCTCGTTTGGGGTAGGGTCTTCCGGCTCTTTGTGGGGGGGACCCTATGACCCGAGAGGCTCAAGAAACTGCCCGCCCAGATTAACATGGGCTTGGCTGCCACTGCCTCCTGGAGGCCGGGATGAATTCACAGCCTACCATATCCCTCAGGTCCAGCACTCCTGGGGAGAAGACAGAGACGCTGGCGCTGCAGAGGCTGGGGGAGCTGGGGCCCCCCAGCCCGGGCCTGACCTGGGAACAGCCCCAGGCGGCGAGGCTGTCCAGGACAGGTGCGCTTGTGTAGCCCCGCGATGCCCCTAGCCCCTCCCTGTGAGCTGCCTCTCACAGGTCTGTCTCTGCTTCCCCAGGACTGGTGGAGGGTCTGCGAAAGCGCCTGCTGCCGGCCTGGTGTGCCTCCCTGGCCCACGGGCTCAGCCTGCTCCTGGTGGCTGTGGCTGTGGCTGTCTCAGGGTGGGTGGGTGCCAGCTTCCCCCCGGGCGTGAGTGTTGCGTGGCTCCTGTCCAGCAGCGCCAGCTTCCTGGCCTCATTCCTCGGCTGGGAGCCGCTGAAGGTGAGGAGGCTGCCAGGGGTAGGCTACAGGCCTCCATCATGGGGGACCCCTCTGAAGCCACCCCCTCCCCAGGTCTTGCTGGAAGCCCTGTACTTCTCACTGGTGGCCAAGCGGCTGCACCCTGATGAAGATGACACCCTTGTGGAGAGCCCGGCTGTGACGCCCGTGAGCGCACGTGTGCCCCGTGTACGGCCCCCCCACGGCTTTGCACTCTTCCTGGCCAAGGAAGAAGCCCGCAAGGTCAAGAGGCTACATGGCATGCTGCGGGTGAGCCCGGGTGCGGCTTGTGCCCCTGCCACCTCCGTCTCCTGACTCCCACCTCCCACCCATGCACACAGGACACTCCCGTCCCCCTTTCCTCACCTCAGAAGGCCCTTAGGGGTTCAATGCTCTGCAGCCTTTGCCTGGTCTCCCTCCTACCCCACGCCCCCCACCTGCTGCCCCAGTCCCTGCCAGGGCCCAGCTCCAATGCCCACTCCTGCCTGGCCCTGAAGGCCCCTAAGCGCCACTGCAGTGGCCTGTGTGTCTGCCCCCAGGTGGGGTTCCAGGCAGGGTGTGTGCTGCCGTTACCCTGGCCAGGTAGAGTCTTGGGGTGCCCCCTGCCAGCTCACCTTCCTGCAGCCACACCTGCCGTAGCCATGGCCCCAGCCGTTGCCAAAGCCCTGCTGTCACTGTGGGCTGGGGCCAAGCTGACCACAGGGCCCCCCGTCCACCAGAGCCTCCTGGTGTACATGCTTTTTCTGCTGGTGACCCTGCTGGCCAGCTATGGGGATGCCTCATGCCATGGGCACGCCTACCGTCTGCAGAGCGCCATCAAGCAGGAACTGCACAGCCGGGCTTTCCTAGCCATCACGCGGTACGGGCATCCGGTGCACTGGTCTGTCTTCTGGGCTTTAGTTTTGCCTTTAGTCCAGCCAGACCCTAGGGGACGTGGAAATGTGTAGATGCCTTTGTGGCTGCCAGAACTGGAGGTCGGTGCTGCTGGCATCAGTGGGCAGAGGCGAGGGACACAGCTCCGCGTCTTGTAGTGCACAGGATGGGCCCATGACAGACAACTGTCTGCCCCAGAACATCCCCAGGATAAGGTTGAGAAGCCCAGGTCTAGCCGTGGCCAGCAGGACACCCATGTTCCCTGGGTGTCTGGTGGCCACTCACTCCAGGCGGGTATGGGGCAGTAGGGGCTGGAGTGCGTGACTGTGTCTGATGCTGCGGCAGGTCTGAGGAGCTCTGGCCATGGATGGCCCACGTGCTGCTGCCCTACGTCCACGGGAATCAGTCCAGCCCAGAGCTGGGGCCCCCACGGCTGCGGCAGGTGCGGCTGCAGGAAGGTGAGCTGGCAGGGCGTGCCCCAAGACTTTCCTCTTGTTCAGAGAGCAGCCTTTAGCGGAGCTCTGGCACCAGCCCTGCTCCCTAGCTGTGTGACCTTTGTCCTCTTAACACCGCAGTTTCCTTCTCTGTATATGAGAGATGGTAATGTTGTGTAATTGACGGCTCCTGGGAGGGTTCCCTGGGGTGGCGCTGAACCAGAGCTCAGGCAAGCTGGCCAGCAGGAACCACCCCTGTTGGGTTTTGATGACGCCCTGGCCCCGGCCTGGGGCTCTGTGTGTTTCAGCACTCTGCCCAGACCCTCCCGGCCCCAGGGTCCATACGTGCTCCGCCGCGGGAGGCTTCAGCACCAGCGATTACGACGTTGGCTGGGAGAGTCCTCACAATGGCTCGGGGACATGGGCCTATTCTGCGCCGGATCTGCTGGGGTGAGCAGAGCGAGGGCCCCAGGCGTCTGTGCCAAGGACAAGGGAGTAGTTCTCCAGGAGTGTCCCGGCCTCCTGACCAGCCTGGCTCCGGGGTGCCGGAAGGGCTGGGGTGCGGCACCAACGCCACCCCCCTCCGGCAGGGCATGGTCCTGGGGCTCCTGTGCCGTGTATGACAGCGGGGGCTACGTGCAGGAGCTGGGCCTGAGCCTGGAGGAGAGCCGCGACCGGCTGCGCTTCCTGCAGCTGCACAACTGGCTGGACAACAGGTGGGAGATCCCTCCCCTGTCCTCTCCGGGGTGGCTGCAATCACCAGCCGAGAGCCCACCCTCACTCCTCCGGCCCTCGCTGGCCTAGGCGGCCTCCACAGCCCCTCAGCCACGCCTGCACTGCGCGGTCCCCGCAGCTCCCGCCCTGCCACCCGCTCCTACTGACCCGCACCCTCTGCGCAGGAGCCGTGCTGTGTTCGTGGAGCTCACGCGCTACAGCCCGGCCGTGGGGCTGCACGCCGCCGTCACGCTGCGCCTAGAGTTCCCCGCGGCCGGCCGCGCCCTGGCCGCCCTCAGCGTCCGCCCCTTTGCGCTGCGCCGCCTCAGCGCGGGCCTCTCGCTGCCTCTGCTCACCTCGGTACGCCCGCCCCCGGCCAGGCCCCGCTCCTCCCACCGGCAGCGTCCCGCCCTTCGCAGGGCCCCGCCCCTCGCAGCGTCCCGCCCCTCGCAGGGCCCCGCCCCTCGCAGGGCCCCGCCCCTCACGGCGTCCCACCTCTCGCAGGGCCCCGCCCCTCACGGCGTCCCACCCCTCGCAGGGCCCCGCCCCTCACGGCGTCCCACCCCTCGCAGGGCCCCGCCCTCGCAGCGTCCCACCTCTCTCAGGGCTCCGCCCTCAGCGTCCCACCCCCTGCAGGCCCCGCCCTCGCAGCGTCCCACCCCTCGCAGGGCCCCGCCCCTCACGGCGTCCCACCCCTCGCAGGGCCCCGCCCTCGCAGCGTCCCACCCCCTGCAGGCCCCGCCTTCGCAGCTCCCCGCCCGCCCTCCTGACCCCGCCCCCCACAGGTGTGCCTGTTGCTGTTCGCGCTGCACTTCGCCGTGGCCGAGGCCCGTACTTGGCACAGGGAAGGGCGCTGGCGCGTGCTGCGGCCCGGAGCCTGGGCGCGGTGGCTGCTGGTGGCGCTGACGGCGGCCACGGCACTGGTACGCCTCGCCCAGCTGGGTGCCGCCGACCGCCAGTGGACCCGCTTCGTGCGCGGCCGCCCGCGCCGCTTCACTAGCTTCGACCAGGTGGCGCAGCTGAACTCCGCAGCCCGTGGCCTGGCGGCCTCGCTGCTCTTCTTGCTTTTGGTCAAGGTGAGGGCTGGGCCTGTGGGCGCGGGGCTGTGCGCAGACCCCAGGGCTGCAAGCAGACAGACTTCTCGTCCACAGGCTGCTCAGCAGCTACGCTTCGTGCGCCAGTGGTCCGTCTTTGGCAAGACATTATGCCGAGCTCTGCCAGAGCTCCTGGGGGTCACCTTGGGTCTGGTGGTGCTCGGGGTAGCCTACGCCCAGCTGGCCGTCCTGGTAGGTGACTGCGCGGCCGGGGAGGGCGTCTTAGCTCCGCTCAGCTCCAGCTGCACGCCTTCACTGGTGTCGCCTTCCCCACAGCTCGTGTCCTCCTGTGTGGACTCCCTCTGGAGCGTGGCCCAGGCCCTGTTGGTGCTTTGCCCTGGGACCGGGTTCTGTACCCTGTGTCCTGCCGAGTCCTGGCACCTGTCACCCCTGCTGTGTGTGGGACTCTGGGCGCTGCGACTGTGGGGCGCCCTACGGCTGGGGGCTGTTATTCTCCGCTGGCGCTACCACGCCTTGCGTGGAGAGCTGTACCGGCCGGCCTGGGAGCCCCAGGACTACGAGATGGTGGAGTTGTTCCTGCGCAGGTTGCGCCTCTGGATGGGCCTCAGCAAGGTCAAGGAGGTGGGTACGGCCCAGTGGGGGGGAGAGGGACACGCCCTGGGCTCTGCCCAGGGTGCAGCCGGACTGACTGAGCCCCTGTGCCGCCCCCAGTTCCGCCACAAAGTCCGATTTGAAGGGATGGAGCCGCTGCCCTCTCGCTCCTCCAGGGGCTCCAAGGTATCCCCGGATGTGCCCCCACCCAGCGCTGGCTCTGATGCCTCGCACCCCTCCACCTCCTCCAGCCAGCTGGATGGGCTGAGCGTGAGCCTGGGCCGGCTGGGGACAAGGAGTGAGCCCGAGCCCTCCCGCCTCCAAGCCGTGTTCGAGGCCCTGCTCACCCAGTTTGACCGACTCAACCAGGCCACAGAGGACGTCTACCAGCTGGAGCAGCAGCTGCACAGTCTGCAAGGCCGCAGGAGCAGCCGGGTCCCTGCCGGACCTTCCCGTGGCCCATCCCCGGGCCTGCGGCAATCACTGCCCAGCCGCCTTGCCCGGGCCAGTCGGGGTGTGGACCTGGCCACTGGCCCCAGCAGGACACCCCTGCGGGCCAAGAACAAGGTCCACCCCAGCAGCACTTAGGCCCCCTCCCTGGTGGGGGTGGGCTGTGGAGTCAGAGTGGACACCGCTCAGTATTACCTTCTGCCACTGTCAAGGCCTCGGGCCCGGCAGAATGGCTGCACGCAGGTTCCCCAGAGAGCAGGCAGGGGCGTCTGTCTGTCTGTGGGCTTCAGCACTTTAAAGAGGCTGTGTGGCCAACCAGGACCCAGGGTCCCCTCCCCGGCTCCCTTGGGGAGGACACAGCAGTATTGGACGGTTTCCAGCCTCTGAGATGCTAATTTATTTCCCCGAGTCCTCAGGTACAGCGGGCTGTGCCCGGCCCCACCCCCTGGGCAGATGTCCCCCATTGCTAAGGCTGCTGGCTTCAGGGAGGGTTAGCCTGCACCGCCGCCACCCTGCCCCTAAGTTATTACCTCTCCCGTTCCTACCGTACTCCCCGCACCATCTCACTGTGTGTCTTGTGTCAGTAATTTATATGGTGTTAAAATGTATATATTTTTGTATGTCACTATTTTCACCAGGGCTGAGGGGCCTGCGCCCAGAGCTGGCCTCCCCAAACACCCGCTGCGCTTGGTAGGTGTGGCGGGGTTACGGCAGCCCGGCTGCTGCTTGGATGCGAGCATGGCCTTGGGCCGGTGCTGGGGGCACAGCTGTCTGCCAGGCACTCTCATCACCCCAGAGGCCTTGTCATCCTCCCTTGCCCCAGGCCAGGAAGCAAGAAAGCAGCGCCCAGGCCTGCTGGCATCAGGTCTGGGCGAGGAGCAGGACTAGGCATGTCAGAGGACTCCAGGGTAGTTAGAGGAAAAGTCCTCCTGGGGGCTGGCTCCCAGGATGGAGGAAGGTGAGCGTGTGTGTGTGTGTGTGTGTGTGTGTGAGTGTGTGCTGTGTGGCCCAGGCAGCCTCAAGGCCCTCGGAGCTGGCTGCGCCTGCTTCTGTGTACCACTTCTGTGGGCATGGCCGCTGCTAGAGCCTCAACAACTCCCCCCCCCAACCCCCGCACCAAGCAGACAAAGTCAATAAAAGAGCTGTCTGACTGCAATCTGTGCCTCTGTGTCTGTGCACTGGGGCCAGGACTTTATTTCACTGACATGCAATACTGTCCAAGGCCAGCGCAGCAGGGGGAGCCCCGGCCTCACACGAACTCGGTGAAGTCCTCCACGGAGGAGACGAGGCGCTTCCGCTGGCCCATCTCGTAGCCAGGTGTGGGCTCGGCTGGAGTCTGTGCAGGGGCTTTGGTATGGGACGGGGGGTGCACCAGAGGCAGGCTGGGGTTGGAGTAGGCGGCTTCCTCACAGATCTGAAGGCAGAGGCGGCTTGGGCAGCAAGTCTGGGAGGTGTGGCAACCACTCTGTCCACTCACCCGCCCCACAGCCTGGGCAGCCAGCACACCCCGCTGAGGGAGCCCCATCTTCCTACCCGCTGGCGGAGCCTCTTGATGTGGCGGAGCCGGGCAATCCACTTGGAGGGGTAGATGTCGGTGGGGTTGGAGCGGCTATGGTGCACCTGTGAGGCCATCTGGGGACATAGGCAGGGGTGAGCTCACTATCAGGTGGCACCTGGGCCTGTCCCACCAGCTCACGCCTGGACCCACCCCCACTCACATTTGCGTGCAGGGCCATCTGGCGGGCCACGAAGGGCAGGTTGCGGTCAGACACGATCTTGGCCACGCTGGTGTCCACAAGGCCCTCCATGTCTGGGGAGACTTGGTGGTCACGCCAGGCCCAGGGCCCTTGGCGCCACACTGCCGGGTCCCACCCGGCCCTACCTTTCCTGCACTGCAGGGCCCCACCCGGCCCTACCTTTCCTGCACTGCAGGGACACCAGGTTGCACTCATAGTCCAGCGGGGTGACGATCACGTGGACAAAGTTGAACTGGCCCTGCCCGGACAAGAGAAGGGGGGTCATCCCCACACACAGCATGTGCTGAAGGCTGCTCTCGGCCACCGCCTGGTTGCACTGCTAGACGCCTGTCGGCTCCACGGGCAGCATCTGCCCCTGGACTTGCCCTCCGGCAGCGGGGCTGTGTTTGTCTGGCCTCCCCCAAGCCAAGCCCCCTCCACATCTGGGCCCAGCACCCACATATGCTGCAGCCACACCCGGGGCACCTCTAATTGCTAGGGCACCTCCACTCACTGGGGCCCCCAGGGTGTCTGCAGCCACGTCCGAATCTGCCCAGCCATGAAGTGTGCCGTGCACCCCATCTCGGCACCACCACACCCTCCTCAGCCTCCCAAGTGCCCCCCAACTGGTCGTCTTGGCATCTGGCAGAGCCCACTTCCCCTATGCTCCTGCCCCTCCTGGGCTCTGACTAGCAGCCCCAGGGTTTTGGTTCAGTGGCTGCCTCAGCATCCTGGGGCCCTTGGAGTGAGGCCTCCAGCCCACCTGCCCTGCCTGGGCCATGCCAGCTCTCCCCGCCATGCTGGGGCTCACCCGGACCGTGCTCTGTGACACTGGCCGACCCAGCCCACCTCCAGGAAGAGGGTGACGCTGGTTGCTGCCTAGTGGTGCGTGGCGATAACCAAGCGAGCAGCCTGACAGCTGCCACTGGGGAGATTGTGGGGGCCCAAGGGCTGCGCCGGACAGACAGGAAGCACCAACTACACTGTGCCCAGCCTGCACACCCAGTCTGTACTTGCCAGTTACTCCTGACAAAAACTCAGCAGCAGGGGCCACAGGATCCATGGCTCAGATGACGAAACTCAGGCTCAGGTGTTGAAGCTCGTGCCCATGGGGCCCTGAGCACTGCGGCCTCTCCTCATGCTCCTCGTGACCGAAGCTCAGGGAGGAGGACCCACCACCAACCCAGGACACAGCAGTGGGCACCTGCCTGGGGCCCAGCCTCACTGACAGCCCCTCACTCACCTTGATGGTGCCGAGCTTAAAGTCCTCGCCGGAGTCATTGTAGACAATGGACACAAAGTCATTGCCCAGGTGGCGCTTCTTGTCGCAGCGGTGCCTGTCCACGTCCTTGGTGGGCATCAGGGTCGCGATGTGGAAGACGGCTGAGGGTGAGCAGGGCCGGATGGGTTTGTGGGGCCAGTGCTGAGGCCCTCTGCGCCTTGCACTGGGGCACCTCCTGATTACTCCAGAGGCTCTGGGGGCCTGCGGGGGCCACATCCTCTGGTGCCTGGCCAGTGGCCCTCGGCTCTCCCCAGGGGCAGGGCTTTGGGACACAAAGCCACCAGCCCCATCACTGCCTCCATGCCCATGCTCTGTTAAGCTCGGAACCTGAGGCGTGGGGAGCTGGAGCAGGTGGGGGTGCCGGGGGCCATGCCCCAGGGCGTGGGGTAGCAGGACTGGATGGGAGCCGTGCCCTGAGGCCTGGGGCAGCAGGAGCGGGTGGGGGCCAGGCCGTACCTTGCATGATGTCATCGTGCCAGCAGTAGGTGAACTGGCCATCCTCACCACACACGTCCAGGCCTCCCAGGTACACCTTGTCGGGCTGGCAGTCTTTCAGCTCGATGAGCCGGCCCAGGCCCGTCAGGAACTCCGTGTACCTGTAGGAGCCATGCTCGTTGGACAGGATGGCGAGCTCGCTGTTGCTCTGTGGGGAGAGGGCAGAGGCAGGGTGGCATCACTCTCGGGCCAGGCCCCGCCCCACAGAGGGTGGGGGTGCCCAGCAGGCTCTGCCGGGAGCCCCACTCTGATCCCTGAGGCAGACAGGACCATCCATTCCAGCAGCCACCCAGACCAGACACCGGGTGTCATCCTTGACTCCCTCTCTTCTCTCAGCCCCGTGTGTGCCTGGCGAGCAAAATCGGGGAGCTCCACACTCAAAGCACACCCAGGGCCCTGGCCCCTCAGCAGCCTGCCCCCAGGGGCCTACCCCACTCCCACAGAAACCATCACCACCCACCTCCACGAGCCACACAGCAGGAGGGACTCACTGAGACTGGGCTGAGTCAGGCCATTTGCCCTCTGCTCAGAAGCAGCCCAGGCCCTGCCCTTGCCCTTGGGATGAAGGTGCAGCCTCTAGGGCGCTGAGGCTGCCTACCCTGTCGGCTCCCGTGCTCGCCCAGCACCAGTGCTCAAGCTGGGCAGGGTGCCCCTGGCCTCTGCACCTGCTGCTGGTGTGTGGGATGCCCCCACCTCTTATGCAGGCTCCCCCTGCCCGCTCCCTCACCACTCAGCTGTCGGCTCACTGACCAACAGCACCCTCCCCAGCCCTGTGACCGGTGCCACCTGCCCAGTCCTTCCCACTCCTTGGTGTGCCGGGTGCTCCCATGCTGACCTCACTCGCGCCGGGGTCCCCAGCACTCAGAGCAGCACCTGGCATGGAGCTCAATGAGCACTTCATGCTCTAGGGGACCCAGCAGTGTTGAGCTCTGTGGGGCGTGGGGGAGCCCGGACTCCCAACCCTCTGCAGGCTGAGGCCCAGCTGGCCCTGTCCAGGCACCTAGGCTGGCCCCGCAGCCTCACCTGGCCTTCTCCAACATACAGGACGGCGATCTTGTGGGTGTCGTATGATGGGATCTGGTCGAGGAGCTGCACCGACCGCTCAAAGGACTGTGACTGTAGCACACAGAGTCCTGCCTGAGCCCCAGACGCCTGTCCACGGGAGGCCGCCCCACCCAGGCCGGTCACGGCAGGCTGCCACAGGGAGCCGAGGCCAGAGCCCTCTGCAAGCCTGAGCTCTGAGAAGCAGAGCTGGTCCCCCCACCATTCACCCTAGCCACACAGCTCCAGCAGACTGCAGGAGAGGGAGGCCACGCCTACCTCATTGGGCAGCAGGATTGGCTTGTTTGACTCGTCGCCAAAGAAGGGGGAATGGTAGAGCTGCAGGAACACGAAACTGCCCAGAGAGGGGACGGTGGGCACCCAGGTGAGGGCCTGGCCAGAGCAGCCACAGCCCACAGGGAGGAACACAGAGCCTGGCCATCTCCCACTCCACCGCCCTCCCAGGGGCTCCAGCCAGCCCTAGGGCACAGGCCACGAGGACCCTACCCCAGCCTGCTCGGCGTGGGGCAACTGAGGCACCAGGTTCTCGCAGGACAGGTGTCAGGAGCCCCACCCGGAAGCAAGAGGCCCACCTGGGGTTGATGCCCGGCACTTTCTCTGCATTGGAGGCTGTGGCTCTGCTCTTAAAGGCATCCCTCTCTACCCTCTTGCCCCTCCGTGATGGGGCCGAGTCGGAGATGGTGTAACCTCGGGGCCGGAGGCCACTGGGCGAGCGGGGGGAGCTGGAAGGCAAGGGACCCTCCGGCTGGCCCCGACTGTCTTCGCCCGAGGCTGACCAGGCAGCACTTTCCCCGTCCAGGGTCCCTGACTGTGACCGGGCCTTAACCTCAGGGCTCAGCCGGCCCACGTCGGCCTTGTCCCCAGGGTCCCCGAGGATGTCCTGCAGGGTCTGCAGCTCGGGAGAGGAGCTGGACTTGCTCAGGGGCTGCGAGGGCTGGAAGGAGAGGTCCACAGAGGGCCGGCCACCCTCCGAGGAGACGGCTCGCTCGATGGGGATGCCCCTGGCAACCAGCTCCTCCGCGTGGAGCGACTTCTCCTCCTGGCTGGAGACTGAGGACGACTAGAAAGGACCATCCCAAAGAGAACCCCCGTCAGCAGGCACCCTCGAGCTCACCTGGGGTTGACCTGGAGGTGGTGAGGCCCTATCTGTCCTCCGTCCCAGGGCCACAGACCAGCCCGAGCACCAGGCTACGGCCCCCACCCGTGACGCAGCACCACTGCCACCAGCTGTGCCCCACACTGCGTGAGCAGAGGTATCAGCATCCCCTGAGACCACAGGCTGTCCAGCAGCCGGGGCCGGCCCAGGTGGATGGCTGGAGAAGTGCAGATCGTCTGTGCACGAGGGATGTGGAAGAACATCCCACTCAAGTTCAGAGCCAGTTCCCAGGGTGCAGGCACACCCACGCAGAGCCCTGCCTCCCCTAAGGAACCCCCCAAGCTCAGGAGGGTCCAAGCTCTGAGCCACACTCACCCTGCTGTAGGCATCCGTGCGCCTGTCCATGCCTAGCGCTGCCTCAAAGTCCTCCAAGCCTGGGGGCTCCACTGGCACAGGAACCTCGCCAGGACTTCCCTCCTCCACGACCGCAGCGGAGTCTGGGAGGACACAGACGGGGTTGCTGGATGTGGGGCTGGGCCAGGCCCTGGTGCTGACGTGGCCTCCGAGAACCAGCCTTCTCCTGACCAGAGGGACAGCAGCCCTGCGAGCCCCCCCAGGGCTCTGCTTACTGCCGCCATCCACCGAGCGGGCAGGGAGGACGCTGGGAGGGCCTGGGCGTGACCCCGACACAGGCCTCTCCTGCATGAGCTCCCAGGGGTTGGGCAGGCAATCGGCTCTGCCCACTCTAGTGTCCACCAGCAGCCACCCCTGTGCCTCCAGGTAGGCAGGGGCAAGACACTCTCCGCCCGACGGGCCTCAGCTCTAAAAGAGCGAGAGCCTGAAACCAGCCCTCTGTAACCGAGGAGAGCGGCGGAGACTCCGTGACGTGAGGGAAGTCCCTGTTTGCAAACAGACTTGGGAGCCTGCTCCCAAGAGCAGAGGCTCATCCTCCAACTCCAAGCCAGACCCACAGCTGGGGACGCTAAGGAGAGAGGGTGGGAGGCCCCAAAGCAGCATTTCCTGTGCCAGTGTCAGGGCAGGGGAAAGGAAGTAGAAGCAGCAACAGAGGGGACCATCACAGCCCCCGGGCGCCCACACAGCCCTGCACACGCGCAGTCATCCGCCCCAGGGCCCGTCCCACGCAGCCCTTCCAAACCAGCTCCTGTCTGCACGTGGAGACCTGGCGGGGGAGCACCATGCAGGTCACAGCACTCCCCACCAGGGCTTGGGGCAACAGGCAGAGGTCGGTCTGCAGGGCCCCTGGTCAACCTGGGACGTGAGGCAGCCCCATCTGTGGGTGCCAGAGGCCAGAGGAGCCACCAAACGCCAGGGCAAGGCCCACTCGGCGGAGGCCCAGGGGCGGGCTTCCCCCTAAACAGCTGCCACCCATCAGAGTCTGCAGCTCAGCTGATGTCACCATGGAGACTTAGGCCACCCCCACCCCTCAGGCCTGAAGCTGGGCCGGGAGTGCTTGCACAGCGCGGGAACAGGGCTCAGCCACAAAGGGACCAAGTCAAGGGGATCCCGCTGGCCAAGCCAAGGCATTCTGCACAGACGTCCTCATGCGAGTCGGGACCTGCTCCCCAGGGCAATGGAGGCAGACGGACCACGGGGTGGGCGGATGAGGCGATGAGCACAGCATCTATGAGGCAGAGTGGCGCTCTGCAGCGAACCGCTTCCCTTTGAGAGGCGCGCCAATACCTGCCCAGGAAACGCTCCTGTGCAGCTGTCCTTGGCAGCTGGACTGGTACAAGGAGGAGAAAGAGGCCACTGCAAGGGAAGCCCGTGTGCGGCCACGTCAGCAGGAGGAGGGGCTACACACAGGTCGAGCAGAGAGCACAGGCCCCGTGCCTGCAGAGGAGAGAGGGGAGGGCCAGCGGCCGGCAGGGGCGCGCACGGGGCCCAGCGCTAGAAGCTGCTAGGGCGGACCTGAGGAGGGCGGTGCCTCCCTCCTCCCATGAATAGACGTCCTAGGCCGCTAAATGCCATCTGCAGCCACAGGGAAGAGCCAGAGGATCTGGCGAGAAGCACAGTGCCGAGTGGGGTGGGGGCCGAAAGTGCGGGCTCAGGTGTCCAAACCCGGTCCCAGGCAGGGAGGGAGACTGCCGCAGAGCCTCCTGGAGCCCGCAGTGCTGGACTCCCCACGGAGGGTGCTAGGCAGAGGCTCCACAGGGACCCTACTGCTTCTGACGCTGCCAGCCCCAGCTTCCTGAGCAGGGCAGACACCTCCCACGGGTCAGCCTCCTCCCAAACACCGGAGGACAATGGTGCTGAGGCAGGCCAGGGACCACTCCCAGCTGTGTGGGCGCCCTCAGCAGAGAGGAGCCACATTGCCGTCACCAGGAGCACCAGGCCAGTGGGAGCAGAGCCCATGCCAAGGCCCGCCATGCCACTCACCTGTGTTGGAGCGAGGCAGAGGAGGGGGTCTGGCCGTGCTGGCCGCCGGCACCGACAATGACTTGTACAGGGCTGTGTCCCGGTGCTCCTTGAAGCGCTCAGCCGCCATGAGGGCGTTGGACAGCTCCTGCAGGGGCATGTTGTTGATGTCCGAAGAGAAAGGGCTGAGCGGGTTCTCCAGGCTCATCAGCCAGCTGGTGTTCCCTGCGGAGGCGGCAGCACCTTTGGCCTGAGGCCAGCGCCTCCCCTTACCCATCCCTGGCCCCCCGGGAGGCCTCCTGGCCTGGGCCCTGGCTTTGCCCTGATGCTCCCTCCCACCATCCTCAGGACCACGATGTCAGAGCCAGCGCTACTCTGGCGGCCACCCACCCTGCTGCCCCCATCAGCCCCTGCCCCGAGGCCGGGCTCGGCCAAGCACCTCAGAGCAGCAGGCTCCAGCCCACAGCCTCACAGTCCGGACCCAAGGCCTCCACGAGGGCTAGAACCCCTACTCCTCGCACCCCTCAGCCACAGCACACCCAGGCGCCCCTGGGCTCTGGGCCTCTGCAAAGGCCTCCCTCTGTCCCTGGGCTCTGGGCCTCTGCGGAGGCTCCCTCTGCCCCTGGGAACAGGCTGAGCTGTGCCCCCATGTTGGTGTGCTTTAGTCCCAATCCCAGGAACTCAGAACAGGACTGTCTCTGGAAACTGGGTTTCAGAAAGGTAATTAAGGCTAGCAAGGCACCAGAGTGGACCCTAAGCCACGACTGGTTTCCTCCTAAGAGGAGATTAACATGCAGACATCCAGGAAAGACCCTGTGAGGACACAGGGAAAAAACCGTCTGCATGCCAAGGATTGAGGCCTCTGAGGAGCACCTCCTGCTGAGGAGCACCTTGATCTCAGACTTCCAGCCTCCAGGCGGGGAGGGCAACTCTCTGCCGTGGAAGCCACTTGGTTCGCCACAGGCCCCTGCCCCACCTCGGCCACCTGGATCGCCCCTCACAGCTCACCTCTGGAGACTTAAAAGTTACCCCCAAATGGCCGGGTGCGGTGGCTCACGCCTGTAATCCCAGCACTTTGGGAGGCCGAGGCAAGCAGATCACAAGGTCAGGAGATTGAGACCATCCTGGCTAACACGGTGAAACCCCGTCTCTACTAGAAATACAAAAAAATTGGCCGGGCATGGTGGCGGGTGCCTGTGGTCACAGCTACTCCGGAGGCTGAGGCAGGAGAATGGTGTGAACCCGGGAAGTGGAGCTTGAAGTGAGCCGAGATCAGGCCACTGCACTCCAGCCTGGGCGACAGAGCAAGACTGTCTCAAAAAAAAAAAAGGACCCCCAAATACCCCAAGAGGGCCAAATCTGCAATCGCCCCTGAGTGGCCACAGCTCTGTGGGTGACTGGCAGAGGGATGGGGCTCAGGCCAGCCCCGCCCAGTACCTGTGGGCCTCCGGACCAGGATCTCCGCCCAGCCCTGGGTCAGCAGGGGTACGTAGGCCGCCAAGTTCGTCTTCTCCTGCACAGGAACCCGGGTGCCAGCTGACGCCTTCTCAGGCTTCGCGGCTGGTGCAGTCCGTGGTCCTGGAGAAGTGGCACTGCCCAGGAACTGGGAGGCCGGCATGTCCAGGGCGCCAACTCGAAGACCATGGCCCCCTGAAGAGGAGGGCAGAGGACTGGTGACCACCACTTACCTGATGCAAAACCACCAGCCTAAAGCTGAATGCTCCCCCCAGGCCTGGCAGGCTAGTGCCACAGGGAGCCAAAGAGGGTGGCAGCTCTGCCCTCGGGGCACAGCTCACCACAGCGCTGGCCTCAGTGGACCCAGGGCCACAGGGAGGGACCCAGAACCTGTCCTGCAGTCAGACCACGGCTCGCTGGAGCAGAGAGGGGCTCCAGGACTGAGCCGAGCTGAAAACCCGCAGGCAACACCAGCTCCCAGAACAGGCCCCTCCGCAGCAAGAGGGCCACACTCCACCACTCCATGGCTGTGGGGTGAGCTGTGCAAGCCTCACCCCAGAGTCAGGACGTGGGCCGGGCCTGAAGCCAGCCACCCCGGCCCCTGGGCTCAGGGCCTTCCTGAACACTGGGACCAGCAGCAGCAACTGAGGGAGCCCTGGTGCCTGTGTGGAGATGGCTGGGGCCAAGGCTCACCCGACATGGAACGGACCCGGTCCCGGGCCCCACGGGACACCTGCTGCCCAGCCTGGGACTCCAGCTTGGCCGGCGCCTCCTTTGTCTGTCTCACATGCACGCCGGGGCTGGAGCTGAGAAGAGAATCCCACGCACAGGGTGGACTCAGTCCCCAGGCTGGCACGAGGGTGCCACGTGGGCGTGGGCGTGGGCGTGGGCTCGGGACAGCCGATGTCGAGGCCGGCAGGTGCGGAGGGAAGGAAGGTGCAGTCACCTCGACTCTGGGCCGGACTGCAACTCCCCCGAGTCCAGGCCTAGTAACGACCGGGTCCCGGTTCCCACGCTTGTCGTCACAGTGACAAGCTTGTTCCCAACCAGCCAGGTTTTGGTCCTGCCACCCGCCAGGAGGAACTCGCCCACAGGAGACCTAGAAGACAGGGAACGTGAAACCCAGCTCGCCCGTGGGGCTCCCGCAGGCCCGCCCAGCCCTGGAGTGCCGCCTGGACCTCTTCGGGACAGCCGTGAAGTTGGAGAAGACGTATCGAGCCATCATGTCCAGACAGGTTTCCGTGAGCTCCAGGTGGAGGTTTTTCA
Source organism: Pongo pygmaeus (assembly GCF_028885625.2). NCBI lineage: Eukaryota > Metazoa > Chordata > Mammalia > Primates > Hominidae > Pongo > Pongo pygmaeus. The sequence goes on along the minus strand of NC_072391.2, from coordinate 2,213,304 downwards.
GGCTATCGTCAGCCTGGGCCACGGAGTTCTCGTCTGCAGACCCCAAGCTGGCACTGGTGAGGGACGTCTGTATCCTGCTGGAGGGAGAGGCCGTGACCAGGGTCAGGGTGCCAGGCAGGGCGGGCCGAGCCACCTATCACCAAGGGGCCAAAGCTCAATGCATGCACGGCCGAGGACCTCGCTTGGAAAGACCCCAACAGGGCGTGGGCGGCCCAGCGAGCCTCAGCTTGAGAATCACGTGGACCACATCGTCCCAGAGAACGGGGAGACGCTGGGTGGGGAAGACCAGGCCTATTGGTGGGAGCAGACTCAGGAGGCTAGAGAGACCGACATCCCCCTCACCGAAGCCCACGGGAGCACTAGGTTACGGCCTCGTGGCGAAACGGTGTAGTCATGCAGAGAGGCGGAGGCCACACAGACAGGCCCAGATTGCATTCTGCCCGCAGGCTTCCTCCGGCAAGCACACAGAGGTCTGGGATCCCCGCGTGGCCTTTCACCCTCACCCTCAGGCAGGCGAGCGGCTGCCTGAGCTCCACACCCAGTGACAGGGAAGAGGCTTATATGGGGTTCATTCTGATACAAATTTCACAGCCCCTAGGCAATATTGTGCTCATGATACAGAATGTGCTAGAAAATGGCTTTAAGCCTCACCAAGCACCCCTACCACCCCAACCCCTGGCCAAGTCCCACCCAGCAGAGGCCGGCCTGAGGTGAGGAGGTGGATGGACTCAGGGCCGTGGGACCCCTTGGCCTGCAAGGGGCTTCCAGGAGGAGACAGGTATCCCCTCTGCCAGTGCCAGCAGCGATGACCCACAGGCAGGTGACAGCCGAGAGCCCGAGAGCCCACACTTGCACCCAGACACTGCGGGGAGGACTAAGGCCGTGGCCTGGGGCCCGGGCCTATGCTCTGGAGGATCCTGGCCCCCACCCAGACCCTCCCAGGCTGCTCCACCCCAGCACCCTCCACAAATGCCCCTAGTTCCCTTTCAGCTACAACAAAAAATAAACCTTGTTGGGAAGAAAGCCCAAGGAAAAACGTCCGTTCTAGAGAATACGAAAAGGCCAAAACCAGGAGCGGTGTCTCCCCCAACCCGCACTGCGGCCCTTGGGGACAGCCTGGGGAGGCTGCTGCCCGGCACACCTGGCTCTCTCGGAGCGGCACCCCGAGGGGGCCTGGGGATGCGTGCAGCCAGCCCGTGCTCATACGGGGCCTGGGGACAGAATGCAACCTTTCCACCCCTCGTCACCGGCTCCCCCTGGGCTGGCCAGGGAGGACACGGGCAGACGATGAGGTCATGCAAGCAGCCCCATGCACTGCCACCCAGGTGCTCACGGGGCCAAGCTCCAGGGTCCGTGCCCCCCACCCGACAGTCCCGCTACCTGCGGACCACATGTTCAGACACACTGATGCTGCGGCACCGGAAGGCCTCGGCTGCAGAGCTCTCCTTGAATTCTTTCACGGGTGGAGAGTTATTCAAGCCTTGTTTGGGGGGTCTGGCTATCCTCAGACTATCGGGTGAGGAAGGAGCCCCAACGCCCCAGAGAGCCCAGCTCCCGGGAAGGGGAGAACAAGCCAGTGGAGGGGTGAGGAGGAAAGGTCCCAGGCCACAGGGTCAGGATGGAGAGATCCCGTGGGTGAGATGAGCAAAAGAGCCATGCCAAAGGGCAGTTAGCGGGGAAGAGACAGAAAACAAAAATGCATGATAATACGTCTGGTAAACATGACTGAGAACAAGTAAGGCTTCACGCATGACACCAAAACAAACAACGTCAGTGCAAATTAAACGTGTGTGGGTCACCCCCACGGCAGATTCCAGGCTGTGCTGGCCAGGCAATCCCACCCACCCGCGGAAGGCAGGCACCGCCCAGCTCTGACCGAGGAGGCACCGAGGCCTCAGTGGCCAAGCCCTGAAGGTCACTAGGAAAAGAGACCAAGACCCCAGATAGTAGTCTCTGGCCGTAATGGCCGAGCTTGGCCCCCGGCCCCCAGGGGCTGAAGAGAACAGCTTCCGAGTTGAGGTCACGCTGGAAAATGCCGTATTCCCATCTAGGGAAAGCCAGAATAGCTTGGGCAGGAAGGTGGGGGACAGGAGGAGAAAGCCGTTCAAATGAAATGCAAACAAGAACACAGAGGCCAGCTCAGCTCTTTGCGATCTGGCAAGGCGGCGGTGATGAAGCAGAGTCCCCGGCTAGCAGCAGGCTGGGGGCTGCAGAGGAGGGGGCGGCCCCAGACAAGGCCGGCTCCTTCGAGGGGCTCAGGCGCCTACAGCTTGCATCCCAATCCCCAATTCCACAAGTAGGTGCTTGCGGCACACGCGGCCAGGACCCAGGCCACGGTGCTACTGCGCTGCAGGCCACCACGGCCAACCTGCTGAGGGGCTGAGGGGTGTTAGCGGCCCTTGCAGGTCCTGCCCTGCCTCACATACTCCAGGGCACACAGGACCCAATTCCACTCACTGACTTGGAGGCACCGTCAGCCAGGCCACAGCCCCATGTCCTTCCCACCCCAACACCGACACCAGGCACACCCCCGCAGGCCGTACCTCTTGGGTCTCTCGTTGAGACTAGTACTCCGGGCCCTGAAGCTGTCCTTCTCGGGGGTGTCATCAAAAGACAAGAGGACATTGGACCGCAGGCCCTGGCAGAGTGAGCAGGCCCAGACAGTGAGGGGTGGCCATGGCGGGGTGGAGGCCCTCACCAGGCCTGCCGGGTGCCCCCTGGCCAGGGACGAGCTGCAGGCTAGGGGCAAGGCGGTAGCACCCAGCTCCCACCCCTCAACGCCCGCCGCGCAACAAACCCCTGCAGGCTGCCCAGCAGAGCCCCCAGCGCCACAGGCACAGCCCCAAACACCCTCCCACTGCCCTCTGCCTGCCTGTCACTCTGCCCTACCATGGACAGCCAAGTGCAAAGCAAGCCCTGGCCTACCAAGAGACACAGCCTTCACCGGCCCTGGGCCCACCTTAGTGATGAAAGGGACGAAATCCTTCCGGAAGGGCAGGCGGCACCTGATGAACCACATGGCTATGACGTGATGGGCCAGACACACGATGTACTGATTAAACCTGAGATGAGAAGGGGGTTGGCACTCCATCCTGGCAGCAGGGAAACATCCCCAGGGCATGAAGTGCAAAAAACCGAGGCACTCAGGCCTTGGGGACAAAGGCTGCCAGGGCTTTCTGCCGCAAGGCCTGGCCGGGGCCATGGCTGGGAGGCACAGGGCCTGGGGTGACCACTCACTTGGAGGGGTTGGTGTACGGCAGGGAGATGGCGAACACACTGGCATACTGCTCCGCGGCAAAGTTCCTGTAGAGGTGCGGCAGCCTGGCCAGAGCTGCGGTAACAAAGACGGTGGTCAGGGAGCCGGGGTCCCACGCAGCGCCTCTAAAGGCCAACAGAGCTGCTCTGCCCACGGCAGCGATGGGGTGCTGCAGAGGAGGGCGGGCCACGGCCACACAGATGTGGCTTTCCCGACCCTGGCCTCGGCTCTCCGGCCCATGGCCAGCCAACCACAGCTCCTGGGCCAATTCGAGCTGTGGCCTACCATTTGTGTGATCCGTGAGGAAAGGCTTCCGCACTTTTTTTTTTTGAGATGAGTCTTGCTCTGTCACCCAGGCTGGAGTGCAGTGGCGCAATCTCGGCTCACTGCAAGCTCCACCCTCTGGGTTCACGCCATTCTCCTGCCTCAGCCTCCCAAGCAGCTGGGACTACAGGTGTCCGCCACCACGCCCGGCTAATTTTTTTGTATTTTTAGTAGAGACGGGGTTTCACCGTGTTCGCCAGATGGTCTCGATCTCCTGAACTCATGATCTGCCTGCCTCGACCTCCCAAAGTGCTGGGATTACAGGCGGGAGCCACTGTACCCAGCCTCACTTCTTTTTTTTTTTTTTGAGATGGTGTCTCGCTCTGTCGCCCAGGCTGGAGTGCAGTGGCGTGATGTCGGCTCGCTACAAGCTCCGCCTCCTGGGTTCATGAGATTCTCCTGCCTCAGCCTCCCGAGTAGCTGGGACAACAGGCACCCACCACCATGCCTGGCTAATTTTTGTATTTTTAGTAGAGACGGGGTTTCGCCAGGTTGGCCAGGCTGGTCTCGAACTCCTGACCTCAGATGAGCCACCCACCTCAGCCTCCCAAAGTGCTAGGATTACAGGCCTGAGCCACCGCACCCGGCCAGGCTTCTATGCTTCTAAAGGGTTATAAACAAAACAGAAAGACTGACAGGACCCGTATGTGGCCCACAAAGTGCACAAGATCTAGTCTCCAGCCTCCACACCAAATGCTGGCGCAGCAGTGCCCTTCTGCCATCTAAACACTGAGGGCCTGCCCAGATGCACACTAGGCAGTGAGGGGAAGGGGCAGGCACCTGAGCTCCTAAAGTCACAGTCTGGGGGAAGCGAACAAAGCCCCCCTGAAGCGGCGTGTGCTCTGATGGACAGAGAGGAGGCCCGGAACCAGGGGAGGGCCACTGCTCGGCGGGGAAGAGGCTTCTTCAAGGAGGGACATTCATATGGACACTAGAGGGGTGAGAGGAGCCGCCCCTCAAGGCCAGGAGGGAGAGCACTCATGGCAGCCGGGCAGAGACGCCCAGGCCCTGAGGCAGCAGAAGGCAAGACACCCAGGTTCCCCAAGGAGTTCTGAGAGAGGGCACCAGAGAAGCCCGCACAGGTTACATAGCCCGAACCTCAAGGGTGCATGTGCAGGCAGGGTGGGGACTCACTGGACAGGAACTCCAGCAGTGGGACGGCCATGCTGGCTGTGGCCGAGATGTGTGTGAGCTTCACCACCAGGACGGGCAGCGCCTTGATGATGATGTCAGGCATCTCCACGCTGCAGATGGACAAGGCCACGACGCACTGGCTGGCACAGCGGTGGATGAGGCCCTGCTCCAGGCAGTAGACCATCTCGCGCTGCAGGAGACAGGACACCTCAGGCCCCACCCGCTCGCAGCAGAGGCAGCCTCACCTCCCCCTCACCAACCTCGAGTGCTCCACCGGGAGAACAGCCGAGGCTTAGGAAGTCCCTGAATGCTTGTGGGGCAGAGCCAGCAGCGCTGAGCTACCCAAGCAGACTCTGCACAGCAGACTGCTCCGGTCAGTTGCATTCCGACACGATCCCACAGGCCAACAGAACCCAGATACGCTGGGCTCTCATCCCCTGGTTCTGGGCCCTTAACAGGCTGGCTCTGTTGCAAGGGGCAGTGCTGCCTGAAGTGGCAAAGCCGCCAGATCACACACCAACCCTGGGCAGTGTCTTCTATGAGGACAGCAGAAGATAAGTGGCGCTCAGGCAGAGCCTGGGGCCAGATGGCCTGCCAGGCGGTGTCCGGGGAACAGCTTCCATTTCCCAAAGCCGGCCTCACCCCTCAGATACACTGTGGGCCAGTAAGGCCTCAGAACCTGCAGCCCAGCAAGGCTGGCTTTGCTTTGAGGCAAGACCCATGAGGACCCAGTGAGCCTCTCAGAGGGGCTGAAGGGGCCCAACAGGGTGGGGCTGAGCCTGAGGGATGGGAACCCAACATCAGCTCCCTACAGGGCCACCATCAGAAGCTGAGGCCCGGGGCACTGATGGGCCAAGCCTCAGAGTCAGCATCTCCTGGCGGGCATGGCCCTGAGCGGAGGCCAGAATCTCTAGGACACCAGCTCCACGTCCCGGAGGGCCATGTCAAAGAGAGGTGTGGAGGAATGCAACTGGGACAGGGGGCGTGAGGCAGATCGGAGGTGAAGGGACAGTTTCCGGCACCTGATGGTGGGTGTGGAGGGAGGCAGAAGCCAGAGCCTCTGGCCTGCCCGCCCTGCGCCTCAGAACCAGCCCAGCTCCATCAACCGGCATGGCCACCTGCCCTATGGGACAGCAGGGACAAGCCAGGCAACGCTCCACAGAGAGCAGAGACGCTGTCCGGGGTGGACAGGGAACACTGGACGGCTCCCAGGCCCCAGAGAGAGCTAGAAGCACCAGGGAATCAGACGCCCCTGCTCTGGGCATCTGGCAGTCACCCAGGGAAGCAGAGCCAACTCACTCATCCCTGGCCTGGCACAAACTCGTTTATGAGAAAAACGTGTGGCCTACCTGGGCCAGGCCCTCGAATCCCAGGCCCCTTCAAGCTCGCCTGTCCTGCTCTGACCTCCTACCTGTTTGGTTTTGTCCAGGTAGTTATGGTAAGAGATTAATGCTGTCAGCACTGGAACCACAGCCAGGTGCAGGTCAGTTCTGGAGAAGCCTTCTGGGGCGCCTCGGAGCCGCTCCAGTGTCTTTGGGCCTGAAAGCTGATGACCAAATCCAGGCATGAAACCCCTCCCCAGCGGCCAGGTCATGGGGTAGCCAGAGGGGCTGGGGAGGCCCTGGGAACGCAGGCCCAGGAAAGGGGGCCAAAGGGCTGGGGAACCTTCTTGCCTCTGTCCCAGGAAGGGCCTCCCTTTCTGAGCGGTGGGAGTGCCTGCCAAGCAACACACCAGGAATGCGATGTGAATGGCACGGGAGCCCCACTTAGGAAAAGGACAGATGGAAGACGTCCACATTCAGTGACATGCCCTTGGCTGGGGACCTCTGACGTCAGTCCCAAAAGCTGCGAGTCGGGGCAGGGGTCCCTCCACCCTGCCCGAGGCACAATCTGCACTCCAGAGTGCAGCTGAGTCTGAGGGAAACGGAGCCCCAGCCCAAAGGGTCTCACTCACTCTGCCCAGAGGCTCGCAGTCTTTTGGGGAAGAACCCTACTAGGTCCCCCACCCCAACCCCAGGCCGGCCACGATACCATGGAGCAGAGAGCAGAGCACAGCTGGTCCACACTGCAAGGGGAAGTAAAGATGAGCACTTTGTAGCGCAGGGACTCGGGCAGCCTGCCCAGAACCAGCTTCAGCACCTTCCAGTCAGACTCCTGCGAGGAGAGGAGGTGTCAGGACAGGGCCTTCTGGACCCTGGAGACAGAGGCGGAAGCTCAGCACCTGAGGCTCTGCTTGTGGCTGGACAGCGGCAAGGGCCATGGAGCCCTGTTCTCAGCCGGGGGAGCCTGCCTAGCGCAGGCCTCTGTCCCTGCAGCTGCTCAGGGAAGGGGGAAGGCTCAGCTCTGAGGGAGGGCTGCCCTCCACAGGCCAGACAGGGAGGGAGGCCCAGCAGGCAGGTGGCGGCTCCCTGTCTTCCTGGCCCAATGTGGGATGGATGGTCCCTGCCCGGCCCCACTCACCTGCTTCAAGCACTGCAGCAGGACACGGAAGAGCAGGGAGTAGGGCAGGGAACCCAGCCGCACGGCGGGACCTGCAGGCGCCGGGCCAGGCGGCCCTGAGGGAGGAGAAAGGGGGCCGCTGGTCTTCTTCTCAGAGCCTCTCTCTGGCTCCCTGCAGAAGCAAGAGAAGCAGCTGAGGCCAAGTCCCCGCAGCAGGAATAGAACAGAACAGAACAGACTTGGTTCCTCCCGACCCTGGGACATCCCTCACACATGCAACCAGTGCCACCACGGCCCCAGCGCCTCTGACGCCCCAACGCCCTGAGCCTCATGGGCCGTGGGGGAGGTCCCGCGTACATGTAGTCGCAGACGCAGTAGGGGCTGAACCGCACGACTCCATCCTTGTTGGGCAGGCCGAGGCGGTGCAGTGAGTCGGCCCGCAGCAGCAACAGGAAGTCAAAGGCCTGTCAGGGAGAGGACGGTGAAACCCAGAGCCAGGCTCATGCAGGCCCAGGACAGGCGGCGTCCCACCTGCTTGGACCCACGTACAGCACCACAGGCACTCAGAAAAGGCCACCTGCTGATGTGCACACAACCATGTCCCAACACAGACACAGGCTCTGTCCTGGTGACACCGGAGGCCCAGCACCCACAGCCTCCTCCCTCCCTTGCCTTGGAACTCACAGAGCCTGACGTCCCCACCACCACAGCTGGGCCCGCCTGGGATGGAGGGGATGGGCGCCTCGCTCCTCTGGCAGCACCACATGCTCCCAACTGCCAGAAAGCGGAGCTCAGCTCCCAGCCCTGCCACTTCTTCCATCGACAGGCTGAACAGGGCTCTGAGGCCACAAGGGTAGCCCCAGAGAGCACCTGCTCTAGGAGGGAGGGCTCTCATCCCAGTCACCTCTGCTCAGCCTGGTGCCGACATCCATAGCGCAAACTCAGCGCAACTCCTCCAGCCCTGTTCTGCCCAGCCCTGCCCTCTCCAGCCCTGCCCTGCCCTCTCAGCTCTGCCCTGTGCTGCCCACCTGCCCAGCCCTCTGCTGCAGGTCCTTCACAGATTCTGCAGCACCAGGAGCATTAGGGCCATGTACTGCCCCGGAAGTCGCCGTGCTTCCTTTTCTCTGCCCCAACCTATGCCACCGTGCGGCTTAGAGCGACAAGCCACAAATGTGTGGACTGCAGGCAGAGGAAAGGACACCAGGACTGGGGAGGCTGTGGCCACAGTGGGTGCAGAGGAGGGACAGTCAGCTGAGGCCCCATCCTGGGGCCGTCTCTGCAGCTTCCGGGAACCGCACCTGCCAAGATGGGGATACCTGGCTGGGCCCCCAGGAACTGGCTGCCCACCCCCGGCCACCATACCTGCAGCCGGATGCTGCTCGCAATTGGCAGGGTGTAGCTGTGCTTGTAGTGGAGCTGAATGTGGCTGACCAGCATCTCATACACGCGCGTGGCGTGGCTTGCAGGCAGGGTGTACAGCTTGGTCTGCAGAGAAAGGACGCAGCTCACCACGGAGCAGGAGGTGAAAACGTAGCCCTAAGACAGCACCCTTGCCCCGGAGCAGGGGCCAGGACAGCTTCTCTAGAGTGCGTGCTTCAAAACACATGACCTTCAAACCCAGGACCACCAGGGCTCTCTCTCCACAGCAGCAAAAAGTAAAACCCAACCTCGTGCCCATCTCATCATCAGGGCAGCAATCAACAGGCGAGGAAGAGTCCATTCAATGGAGAAGCTCCAGCTGCATGGCAGACAGGGCAGAATGGGGCGGGGAGTGTGCTCTGCAGGGCAATCCCAGGTGTAGGCAGCCCCTCCCGAAAGGTCAAGGGCACCTCCCAGACAGGTGAGGCAAGGTGTGAAGAGCATCCGGTGCCTCCAGCAACCTTGGGGCCGGGGCCAGCAGGAGCTGGGGGAAATCTGGCCTGAGGGCCCCTTCAAGGCATTCGGGAGATAAGTGGTTACACTATTATTCTTTTAAGGAAATGATTAACATCTTTAAATGATTAAAGAATCATTTAAAGAAATGACTGAGGCCAGGTGTGGTGGCTCACGCCTGTAATCCCAGCACTTTGGGAGGCTGAAGTGGGTGGATCACGAAGTTAGGAGTTCAAGACCAGCCTGACCAACATGGAGAAACCCCATCTCTACTAAAAATACAAAATTAGGCCTGGCACAGTGGCTCACGCCTGTAATCCCAGCACTTTGGGAGGCCGAGGCGGGCGAATCATGAGGTCAAGAGATCAAGACCATCCTGGCTAACATGGTGAAACCCTGTCTCTACTAAAAACACAAAAAAATCATCCAGGCGTGGTGGCGGGCGCCTGTAGTCCCAGCTACTTGGGAGGCTGAGGCAGGAGAATGGCGTGAACCCGGGAGGCGGAGCTTGCTGTGAGCCGAGATCGTGCCACTGCACTCCAGCCTGGGCGACAGAGCAAGACTGTCTCAAAAAAAAAAAAAAAAATTAGCCAGGTGTGGTGGCGCATGCCTGTAAATCCTAGCTACTCGAGAGGCTGAGGCAGGAGAATGGCTTGAACCCAGGAGGCGGAGGTTGCAGTGAACCAAGATTGCGCCACTACACTCCAGCTGGGGCCACAGAGCGAGACTCCATCGCAAAAAAAAAAGATGATTAAATGATTAACAGTTTCTCCTCGTCTCAAAATATTATGACATAAAAGCAATATCCCTTCCTTGGACAAAAAAGAGGTGGAGGTGGGGGTTCACACAGTGCCTGGCACCCCCCACTCCGGGAAGGCCACATGGGACCAACAGCAGCTGCCGCCCTACCAGGCCCACTGGGCAGGCAGGAAAACGGGAATCAAACTTGTCACCGTGTCCATTGTGCAAACTCTCTGACCCTCGAACAGCACGAGGCTGGCCTTCATGGGTCACTTATATGCCAATTTTCTTGTACCTCTCCCACCCGAGAGAGCAAGACCATGTGTCTCCTCTCCTTCCTCCTCAGTCCCCTCAACATGAGGACGACAAGAATAAAGACCTTGGTGATGAGCCACTTCCACTTAAGGAACAGGAAATGTATTTTCTCTTCCTTATGATTTTTTTTTTTTTTTGAGACGGAGTCTTGCTCTGTTGCCCAGGCTGGAGTGCCGTTGCACGATCTCAGGTCACTGCAACCTCCACCTCCCAGGTTCAAGTGATTCTCCCGCCTCAGCCTCCCGAGTAGCTGGGATTACAGGTGCGTGCCATCACATCCAGCTAATTTTTGTATTTTTAGTAGAGACGGGGTTTCACCATGTTGGTCAGGCTGGTCTCAAACCCCTGGCCTCATGATCCGCCCGCCTCGGCCTCCCAAAGTGCTAGGATTACAGGCGTGAGCCACCATGCCTAGCATCTTAATAGCATTTGCTTTTCTCTAGCTTACTTGACTGTAAAAACACAGAATACATAAAACACACGAGCTGTACATTAATCGACTGTTATCAGCAAGGCTTCTAGTCAACAGAGGGCTGTTGGTAAAGTTTCTGGGGAGTGAAAAGTTAGATGGGGATTTTCACCTGCACAGGGGCTGGCGCTCCCAGCCCCATACTGTTCAAGTCAACTGTGTTACTTTTCAATTATAACAAAAGAAAACATGCCAGGCACGATGGCTCACGCCTGTAATCCCAACACTTTGGGAGTCTGGGGTGGGTGGATCACTTGATGTCAGGAGATCGGGACCAGCCTGACCAACATGGTGAAAAAATGTCACTACTAAAAATACAAAAATTAGCCAGGTGTGGTGGTGCGAGCCTGTAATCCCAGCTACTCGGGAGGCTGAGGCAGGAGAATCGCTTGAACCTGGAAGGCGGAGGTTGCAGTGAGGTGAGATCGCGCCGCTGCACTCCAGCCTGGGTGACATAGTGGTTAGACTCTGTCTCAAAAAAATAAAGAAATGAAAACAGCCAGAACCAGGACTCTGCCTCAACTAGGAAATATCTCAGTTCTGCAGCCCAGACCCTCAGGCCTCCAGTGCTGGAGTTCCAAGTAAGGGCAACAGAACCTCTTTCCTTCCCTCTGCAGAAGCAGGAAGGTTCTCAGTTCTTCCAGGCCATAGGCTCCCACAGCCCAGCACACCCCTTCCCAACCAGTCAGTAAAGAGCATGGTGCTTGTGTGGATGAGACACCAAGGAGGTGATGCCTGTCTTTGTTTTGTTTTGTTTTTGAGACGTTGTTTCATTCTTGTTGCCTAGGCTGGAGTGCAATGGCGTGATGGTGTGATCTGGGCTTACTGCACCCTCTGCCTCATGGGTTCAAGTGATTCTCCTGCCTCAGCCTCCCAAGTAGCTGGGACTACAGGCATGCGTCACCACGCCTGGCTAATTTTGTATTTTTAGTAGAGATGGGGTTTCTCCATGTTGGTCAGGCTGGTCTTGAACTCCCAACCTCAGGTGATCCACCCACCTCGGCCTCCCAAAGTGCTGGGATTACGGGCATGAGCCACCACACCCGGCCGATGCCTGGTTTTTAATCAAACACCACGGCCAGGTGTGGTGGCTCATGCCTGTAATCCCAGCACTTTGGGAGGCTATAGTGGGAGAACTGCTTGAGGCCAGGAGGTTGATGCCAGCCTGGGCAACATAGCAAGACCCCATCTCTATAAAAAATGAAAAAATTAGCCAGGTGTGGTGACGTGTGCCTATGGTCCCAGCTACTCGGGAGGCCAAGGCAGGACGATCACTTGATCACAGGAGTTCAAGGCTGCATTGAGCTATGATCACAGCACTGCACCCCAGCCTGGGCGACAGAGTGAGATCTCGTCTCAAAAAATTAATAATAAAAAAAAATCAATCACCGCTTTAAACTTCCATGGCAAGAAATAAAAACCCATGACATATAAACATTACAGGAAATTGTTCTACCATCCAACATCTTAAGGATGAGTTTTTGAGCAAACTGATTCACACATTATATTTTACACGATACTGACACCGACAGTCACACGTAAGTGATGCTGTGAGGCTTTGAAAACTAGAGGCAGGCTGGGCGTGGTGGCTCACACCTGTAATCCCAGCACTTTGGGAGGCCAAGGCAGGAGGATCACCTGAGGTCAGGAGTTTAAGACCAGCCTGGCCAACATGGTGAAACCCAGTCTCTACTAATAATACAAAAAATTAGCCGAGCGTGTTGGCAGGTGCCTGTAATCCCAGATACTCAGGAGGCTGAGGTAGGAGAATTGCCTGAACCCAGGAGGCGAAGGTTGCAGCGACCCAAGATCGCACCACTGCACTCCACTCCAGCCTGGGCGACAGAGTGAGACTGTATCAAAAAAAAAAAAAAAAGATAAATCAGAACCCTTACATGCTGCTCGAGTGGATGGAAAATGGCACAGCACCGGTGGAAAACAGCCTGGTATCGCCTGGAAACATCAAATGCAGACTAAACCTAGGGCCCAACAATCCACTCCTAGGTGCAGACCCAGAAGTGAAAATGCAGGCCCGGCGGAGCCCTCATAGGAGAAGGTTCACAGCAGCACTACTCACCGCAGCCCCAAGGTGGACACAGGCCAAATGTCCACCAATGGAGGAGCAGACAGACAAAATGTGCTCCTTCCAGATGATAGACTACTCAGCCATGAAAAGGAGGGGAGCACCAACAGCTGCCACAACCTGGATGAGCCTGGACACATGGCGCTGGGTGGAACAATCCAGTCAGGAGACAGGAAAGTGTTCTACCATCCAACATCTTATGGATGAATTTTGTGTGACTCCACTTCCATGAAATGTTGAGAGTAGGCAAATCCAGAGACAGGAAGCAGCTTGATGGTACCCGGGGGTACGCGACCAACGGGGGATGCGAGCGTGTGCTGCTGGCATGCTCAGGAAGTTCTCAAGCTGACTGTGGGGATGGCTGCAGAGCTCTATGAATTTACTGAAAACCACTGAGCTGTTCAGTGTGAATGGGTAAACTGCATGATACGTGAATTAAATCTCAACAAAACAGCTGCAGGGCGGGAAAGGAGGGCCACCCTTACTTCCCAGGTGCTGTGCTGGGTGCCGAGGGCAAGCGCCACGCTGAGGATGGTACATGGTTCCGGCCCTGACTCAGGAGCACAGAGACAGGCTCTGGTCAGGGCATACAACAGGGCCTCTCGCATCCCTGCTGTGACCAGGAGAGGCAAGCCACGGAACCTCCTTCCATCCCTCCACAAGACCAGGAGGAAGGTTCCGCTGCCTGCCGGGACCACCGCACCTTCAGCAAATCCAGGGAGGCTGCGGGTCCCACTGGGGAACAGACTCCAACACAACGCAGATGCAGCTGGTGGACACTAGCCACGCGCGCCCCAGGAGCAGAGGCCTTGTGCAGAACACCTACCTGAAGGATGACCAGAAGACCCAGGACAGCTGTCTTCACATCCTCCAAGGAGGCTGAGTGTGCGGCCGCATCCCTTTCTTCCAGCTCTGGGGGTGGGGAGAGGGAGCGGGCCGCCACCTTTGAAGGGAAAGCCAGGGCTTACACACGGGCTCACGGTTCTCTGAGGCAGTAGCCGTGAGAACACTTCCTACCACAAACACCTTCTCTTTTTTTTTTTTTTTTTTGAGACCGAGTCTTGCTCTGTGGTCCACGCTGGAGTACAGTGGCAGAATCTTGGCTCACTGCAACCTTCACCTCCTAGGTTCAAGCGATTCTCCTGCCTCAGCCTCCCGAGCAGCTGGGATTGCAGGTGCCTGCCACCACGTGTGGCTAATTTTTATATTTTTAGTAGAGACAGGATTTCACCATGTTGGCCAGGCTGGTCTTGAACTCCTGAGCTCAAGCAATCCACCCGCCTCAGCCTCCCAAACTGCTGGGATTACAGGCGTGAGCCAGTGTGCCCGGCCTTCATCTTTATTTCTCAAAAGCAAAGATGCCCTTTATACCTGAGTGACTGTGCAGAAACCAAAATGCATCTGAAAATCAAAGAGCAAGCTCTTGGCTGGGCAGGGAGGACGGCAGGCCAAAGCCCCGGCCCCAGGTCTGGGCTCCAGCATCGGTACAGGAGGCCCAGCCCAGCTCCCCCAGAGTGTGGCAGGACACCCATGTCCAGGACTTTCAGTCAGGACACAAACCCAGCAGTGGCAGGCCCGTCACAGGCCTCGGGACACCCATCCTGCAGGGAGGGGAGCCTCACCTACGGACACAGCCATCCGGTCACTCAAAGAAGTGGACAGAGGGCCCAGAGGCCATTTCTGCCCATGGAGCTCTGGCACCCTAGCACCCGGCCCTGGGTGCAATGGCTCTCACCTTCTCGATGATGTCCAGCAGGCTGTTGAAGTGGTGTGTGTGGCAGCCCTCTGCCAGGTCCACCAGCAACTGGGTGGCCAGCTTTCGGACCTGGTGGTCTTTATCCTCGGGGATGTGGGAGAGCTGCGAGATGACCACTGAGTTAATCAGCTCCTCCTGCACAGGCATAAGGGAGGCCAATGAGCACCAGCCCAACGAGGGCCACATCTCATGACACTTCCAATTCCTCAGGAACCGACCCGGAAGCAGCGGACATGTCCCTCAGGACTTCAGCACAGCTGGGCACGGAGCACAAGCACCCGCTGAGCACAACTCAAGAGACCCCAAGGCCCTTTCCCAGGGATCCTGTCCAGTTCCTCGTTCAGAAGGCTGGTGAGCACCGCAAGGCGGCCTGGCACAGGCACAGGGCCCACGACTCACAAGCAGCAGCCGAGGTGAGGCCCTGCCCTTCACTGTCACAGCCGAGAACCCTCCCACATGGTGCTGCGCATGTGTGCGTGAGAGCGTGTGTGGCTGTGTGCACGCATGGGCACGTGTGAGTGTGGCTGTGTGCGCGCATGGGCACGTGTGTGTGTGGCTGTGTGCGCGCATGGGCACGTATGTGAGAGTGTGTGTGGGTGTGTGCACGCATGGGCATGTGCACGTGTGTGTGAGTGTGGCTGTGCGCACATGGGCACGTGTGAGTGTGTAGCTGTGTGCGCGCATGGGCACGTGAGAGTGTGTGTGGCTGTGTGCGCGCATGGGCATATGCACGTGTGTGTGTGTGGCTGTGTGCGCGCATGGGCACGTGTGTGAGAGTGTGTGGCTGTGTGCGCGCATGGGCACGTGTGTGTGTGTGTGGCTGTGTGCACTCATGGGCATATGCACGTGTGTGTGGCTGGGCGCGCATGGGCACGTGTGCGAGAGTGTGTGTGTGGGTGTGTGCGCGCATGGGCACGTGTGTGTGTGGCTGTGCACACATGGGCACGTGTGTGAGAGTGTGTGACTGTGCGCGCATGGGCACGTGTGTGAGTGTGTGTGGCTGTGTGCATGCATGGGCACATGTGTGAGTGTGTGGGTGTGTGCGCGCATGGGCATATGCACGTGTGTGTGTGGCTGTGTGCGCGCATGGGCACGTGTGTGTTTGTGGCTGTGTGCGCATGGGCACGTGTGTGACTGTGTGGCTGTGTGCACGCATGAGCACGTGTGTGAGAGTGTGTGGCTGTGTACGCGCATGGGCACGTGTGTGAGAGTGTGTGTGGCTGTGTGCGCGCATGGGCACGTGTATGAGTGTGTGTAGCTGTGTGCGCGCATGGGCACGTGTGTGTGTGTGTGGCTGTGTGCGCGCATGGGCACGTGTATGAGTGTGTGTAGCTGTGTGCGCGCATGGGCACGTGTGTGAGTGTGTGGCTGTGTGCGCGCATGGGCATGTGTGTGAGAGTGTGTGTGGGTGTGTGCGCGCATGGGCGTATGCACGTGTGTGTGGCTGTGCGCGCATGGGCACGTGTGTGAGTGTGTAGCTGTGCGCACATGGGAACGTGTGTGAGTGCAGCTGTGCGCGCGCATGGGCACGTGAGTGTGTGGATGCGTGCGCATGAGCATATGCACGTGTGTGTGAGTGTGTGGCTGTGCACACATGGGCGCGTGTGTGTGGCTGTGTGCGCGCATGGGCACGTGTGTGAGTGTGTGTGTGGGTGTGTGCGTGCATGAGCATATGCACGTGTGTGTGTGTGGCTGTGTGCACGCATAGACACGTGTGTGTGCACAGCTGTGTGCGCGCATCGGCACGTGTGTGTGGCTGCGCGCAAGGGCACGTCTGTGAGAGTGTGCGTGGCTGTGTGCGCGCATGGGCACGTGTGTGAGTGTGTGGCTGTGTACGCGCATGGGCACGTGTGTGAAAGTGTGTGTGGCTGTGTGCGTGCATGGGCACGTGTGTGAGAGTGTGCGGCTGTGTGCGCGCATGGGCACGTGTGTGAGTGTGGCTGTGTGCGCGCATGGGCACGTGTGTGTGTGGCTGTGTGCGTGCATGGGCATGTGTGTGTGTGTGTGGGTGTGTGCGCGCATGGGCGTATGCACGTGTGTGTGGCTGTGCACGCATGGGCACGTGTGTGTGCGCGCGCGTGAGGAAGTGTGTGGCTGTGGGCGCATGTACACGTGTGTGAGTGTGTGGCTGCGCACATTGGCACGTGTGTGAGTGTGGCTGTGCACGCGCATGGGCACGTGTGTGTGGATGTGTGCGCGCGCATGGGCATATGCACCTGTGTGTGTGTGGCTGTGCGCACATGGGCACGTGTGTGAGAGTGTGGCTGTGCGCGCGCATGGGCACGTGTGTGTGTGTGTGGCTGTGTGCGCGCATGTGCATGTGTGTGTGTGGCTGTGTGCGCGCATGGGTACGTGTGTGAGTGTGGCTGTGTCCGCGCATGGGCACGTGTGTGAGAGTGTGTGGCTGTGTCCGCGCATGGGCACGTGTGTGAGAGTGTGTGTGGGTGTGTGCGCGCATGGGCATATGCACGTGTGTGTGGCTGTGTGCGCGCATGGGCACGTGTGTGAGAGTGTGTGTGGCTGTGTGCACGCATGGGCACATGTGAGAGTGTGGCTGTGTGCGCACATGGGCATGTGCACGTGTGTGTGTGTGGCTGTGTGCGCGCATGTGCACGTGTGTGGCTGTGTCCATGCATGTGCACGTGTGTGTGTGGCTGTGTGCGCACATGGGCACGTGTGGCTGTGCATGCATGAGTATGCGTGTGTGTGCCTGCTGTGCTGGGGACAGCATGAGTTTTCACAGAAGCAGGTAAAAGGTTCCACAGGAACAGAGACCAGGACAAGACCAGCCCTGATGAGAGAAGCCAGAGGACCCAGAGGAACTTCTGGGAGGCCCTTTCCTCCCTCAGACGGAATGCGGGATCGCAATGCCCAGCAAAGGGCAATTCAAGGAGAGTGGATGATGGGGAGAGGAGCAGAGCAGCAGCTCTCAGAAGGGCAGGACTGCGAGGCTGCGGGGAGGGGTGCGGTGGGAAGGGACAGCCTCAGAGCCTAAGCTGCGCCTCCTGGGAAAGGGGTATGGCTGACAGGCACACAAGTGTCTCTCAAGGAAGGTGGACCTGGGGCCACAGAGCTCCCAGAGGAGGGAGTGGAGAAGGAGAGCCCGCAGAGGAGAGACCAGGCAGGGCTGGCGATCAGGTAGGTGCACGGGGTGAACGTCATGACAGAAACGGAAGACAATATCCCCATGCAAGACTGGTCTAAATGAACTTGCACAGAATTCTTAAGAGGCTCCTGTGTTCGGTGACAACCTGGCCAGAGCTCCCTGACGGCAGGCACTGTGCCTTCCTTGCTACTTGGCCACGTGTCAAGGCCTGGCAGAGGCACCCAGGACGAGCAAGCCAGTGAATGAACAGGCGTAAACAGACCACGCTGGGGGCTGCAGAGGGTCTGGCAGGACCGAAGTCCCAGGCAGAGCCCGGCTCTGTGGGAGCATGTGCACAACGGAGACAGCCCGCCCCACGGAGAAATAGCCCTGAGCCCCCAGCTGCGGCCGCCCTGGACACGCACCTCATAGAACTGCCTGTTGATGAGCAGCACAAAGGACAGCACGTCCAGCACCTTGATGCGCACGGCGCCTCGGGACTCGCTCCTGCGGGACAGCAGCCTGCTGGGGTGGGTGGGGAGTGCCCGGCCACAGCCCCACACCAGCCTGTCTGCCTGGCGCAGACCAGCCCAACTCTGGGTCCTCCCGCGGCCAGGCACACAGGGCACAGAGCTCTGCCTCCCAGGGAGCATCTCTCCAGACGACCCCCCAAAAGAGGGAGCCCAGTGGCGTCATGAGAGGACCTGTCCTGCTGGACTGGAAAGCAAGCCAGCACCTGCTCACCCAGAGCCAGGGCTCTCCAGAGGCAGAGAGGAGGGCCCTGCTCATCGGGCATCCTGAGACCCAGCCCGGGTGGGCCCCAGACAGAGACAGGGCCAGGCTCCAGGTGCCAGGCAAGGCTACAGAGGACCCCCTACCTGAAGAATCTCTCCATCAGCGCCTGCAGGTTCTGAATCCAGCCGTCCTTGGCCGGGTGGATGGACTGCGCTCTATAGGAGATCAGGTTCAGGAGGGAGGACTCCTGTCAAAAGAAGAGCCGGTGTTGCCCCTCTGCCCCTCCAGCGCTCTCCTCCACACTGGGCTGCTGATCGAGAGGCTGGTTTGCTGTCAGAGCCCAGCCGCCTCACAGCCTGCAGCCCACAGCCCAGACACAAAGGCACTCCTGGCAGCGGGGAAGACTTGTGTCCAAACCTATGGAAAAGCCGGGGCCCTAAGCTGAGTGTTCCAGGCAAAATGACTGCGGCCGCCTGGGAGCCACAGGACTCCACAGAGCCGGATGGAAGCTTCCTCCACACAGGTGGGAGGAAACCGACGGGTGGGCTAGCACTGAGCTTATTAGCAAACACGCGCTCTGCCCACCAGCGCCCTGGCAGCCTTCCCTGCCCGAGTGCAGAAACCTGGAAAGCAGGCGCCCACCTGGCCCTTGGCTTCTGAGGCTCAGAAAGCTGCACTTCACCCAGCACCCGGCCCCTCCCCACCAGCCAAAGCCCAAAGGCCCCACCCAGGAAGGGGTCTCACCGGCCTCTGGTCCGCACATCTCTCCACCAGTTCAAAGTATCTCTCCTGAGACCCGTGGAACTCGTTCTGGTCACACAGCTCCTCCACCGTGGTCAACAGGTCATGGACAACGGTCCTGAGCTCCGGGCTGTCCAAGGTCTGCAGTACCAGGCACGACACATGCTGACTTCCACTCCCCACATGGACTCGGCACCAGAGGCGTCGCTACACACCCACCGCATGGAGACGCCCCCAGCCCTCTCAGGCCGCTCTGGGCCGCATGGGGACAGACGCCCCCAGCCCTCTCAGGCCGCTCTGGGCTACACGGGTTGAGACACCCCCCAGATCCTCTCCAGGGGCCACCCTGACCCGCATGGCCCATGACACTCCCAGATCCTCTCAAGGGGCCACAGTGGCTGTGATGGTAGCTGCTGTTCCTGCCCGTACCCCACCCCCAGGGAATCTTGGCTGTGTCCATGCAGCTGGGCTAAGAAGGAAGCTTGGGCAGGAGGGCCAAGAGTAGCCACAACTACAAGCCTTTCTTGCCTCTCCCAAGTCCAGCCTCTTTTAGAAGCCCCAGGCTATGGCCTCTGCCATTTCCACCAGCGGTCAGGGGCAATGCTCTGGCCCAGCGACAGACTCTGAGAGGACTTCAGTCCCTGCTAAGTCCCAGCCAAGTCCCGGCCTCCCTTCTGCTGCCTGGCCTCCTGTACATCGCCCGCCCCAGGCTCCAGGAAAAGGCACAGCCCTGAGGCTGCTGGATACCAGCCTCGCCTCCCCAGGGCCCCTGTGCTGATGAGCTTGTGTGGCTGTGGAGTCCTCCTTAAAGCTGTGGTTAACAGACTCGAGCTAATGCGGTCCTCCAAAGTCATGCCGAAGCCACACTGGCATCCCTCTGGGAACTGTGCCGGGACCCACTTAGGCCACGAAGGCAGCCTGCAGGTTGCTCTGCAGACTGTGGGCAACCCTGGCCCAGCCCCGGCTCACCTACTGCATATTCCTGTCTGGGGCCAAAATGATGCACCACGTCTGGAAAAATCAGATCTGTCTCCGGTGGAAGGTGGATGAGCACCACTGTGAATCACCAGAGAACACGGTTCCGGCAGTCTCTGCGGGACCCCCAGAGATGGGGCCCAAGGTACCATCTTCCGAGTGGGCCAAGCCTGCCTGTCTGGGGTCCCGGTGCTCCCTGGAGCTCCTGCCCCCACCCCACCTGGAGCTGCTGAAGGAGCCGTTCGATGATGTTCAGCAGAATGTCCCACGTCACCACCTGGAGCTCCTTCCTGTACTTCTTGATGAGCCTGGTGATGGACAGGACGATCTCATAGGACACCACCTCGTTCGGACATACCATGGCCTGGAACACGAGCCCGGCCAGCACACAAGGTCAGAGCTGCTTGCTTGCTGTGGGACGCCCTCCCAGTCACCCTTGGGACCGGGAGTAGCACGCCTGAGCCCCCAGTGCCCACCACACGTGCATCGGGGTGGCAGAAACAGCAGGTGGGGCACCCAGGAGGGGTTTCTACACGCTCCAGCACGGTCAGGACCCAGTCCGGCCCCACCCCCATGCCTGCTTGCAAAGTCCCTGACTCGGACAGACCAGCAACTGAATCCTGGGCACCCGGCGGGCCAGCCCAGCAGCACCTGAAAACTGCCCTGAGTTCTGTTGCAAGCTGTGCACAAAGACAACATCCCCCCACCGCCCCTACGGGGAGGGGTGTAGCAGGAAGAGCAGAGGATCAGGAGAGCCCTGTGACCCGCACCGCAGCTCATCACTATAAAACCAGGATGACGCAATCGCCCCACCCTCCAGGGAGCTGTGAGCACAGAACGAGGACGGACACGAAAAGCGCTCTGTCATCATGGGGCACTGCGGAAACTAAAGCTGTACCACCGGCATCTGTGCCACGGCGTCATTGCAGAGACAGGGCAAGATCAGCACTTGACAAAACAGAGCCGCCAACAGCAAGAGAACGGCTACCCCAGAGGCGGCGTTCACCCCTCCACTGCCAACTCCAGAAGGTGAAACTCCCAAGATGTAAGGTTTGCTTGAGAATAAAGCCTTTGGGCCGGGCACAGTGGCTCACGCCTATAATATCAGCACTTTGGGAGACCAAGGCGGGTGGATCACCTAAGGTCAGGAGTTCAAGACCAGCCTGACCAACATGGTGAAACCCCATCTCTACCAAAAATAGAAAACATTAGTCTTGGCCGGGCACGGTGACTCATACCTGTAATTCCAGCACTTTGGGAGGCCGATCACCTGGCGGATCACCTGAGGTCGGGAGTTTGAGACCAGCCTGACCAACATGGAGAAACCCCGTCTCTACTAAAAATACAAAATTAGCTGTGCGTAGTGGCCCATGCGTGTAATCCCAGCTACTCAGGAGACTGAGGCAGGAGAATGGCTTGAACCTGGGAGGCGGAGGTTGTGCTGAGCCAAGATCGCACCATTGCACTCCAGCCTGGGCAATAAGAGTGAAACTCCGTTTCATAAAACAAAAAACAAAAAACAAAAAAAAAACCATTAGCCAGGCATTGTGGCAGGCACCTGTAATCCCAGCTACTCAGGAGGCTGAGGCAGAATGGCTTGAACCGGGGAGGCAGAGGTTGCAGTGAGCCGAGATCGCGCCATTGCACTCCAGCCTGGGCAACAAAAGTAAAACTCTGTCTCAAATAAAAAAAAGAGAGAAAAAAGCCTTTGGCCAGGCATGGTGGCTCACGCCTGTAATCCCAGCACTTTGGGAGTCTGAGGTGGGTGGATCAGTTGAGGTCAGGAATTCGAGACCAGCCTGGCCAACATGGCGAAACCCTGTCTCTACTAAAAACACAAAATTAGCCAGGCATGGTGGCAGGCACCTGTAATCCCAGCTACTCACGAGGCTGAGGCAATAGAATCACTTGAACCTGGGAGGCAGAGATTGCAGTCAGCCAAGCAGGAAGAGCAGAACTCCTTCTCAAAAAAAAAAAAAAAAAAACTAAAGTCTTCACAGGGCCCCAAACCTCACCTCCAGCTGCAAAGCAACTGCCTGGAAAGGCCTAGAAATGCCACCGCAGCCCCCGCAGCAGGACCCCCAGTGGGGTGGGTGGGCAGGCGTGAGGGGAGCTCTCCCGTTCCTGCCAGCTCACTGTGCACAGAAACCGCCTTACCTGGTAAAATGATGGTAGCACAGATGTCGGCGAGTTCCTCAGAGAATAGAGCCGGTGGGCTCCCCAGAGAGCCATGCCCACAAAAAACACGGCTCCTCTCAGCAGGGGCGCGTCCTCCATGTAGGCTCTGAAAGTGTTCCCCAGAGAGACGGAATGTGAGCAGGGCCCTGGCCCAGGGTCCGCCATGGATGTGTGAGGTTGCCGAGGCTCCTGCAGCAGCCTCGGAGGTCCCTGTGCGTGGGGGGCAGGAGCACCGCTGGGGAAGGGCAGGGAACAGAGGCCAGCAGTAATGCTCTCGTTCACTCTCATGCACGGGTGGCAGCCCATCACTGCTGACCACACTGTGAGCTACAGGTCATGCCAGGGACAGGAAGCAGGCAAGAGGGATGGCCCACAGCCTCGCAGTCTGGGGGAGACAGGCGCCAGCCACACAATCTCCCAGGTAAACGCAAAATCTCTTCCTCCAATCACAACCAAGAAGGAAAGCCACAGCAAAAACTACTCAGTGAGGTGGGGGAGTTAGTGACCACGCTAAGACCTCAGTAAACAGAGTAACTCGGCAGAGGTGGAAGAACCTGCTGGCAAGGGGAATCAGGGCATGCACAAGCCCTTGGTGGATGGGAGAAGGCAAGATGGAGAGGAGAGATGCAGGGGTTGGGGCAGGGCTGGCCCCCAGGGCCTGGTTCTACGGGAGGAGGGAGGGAGAGATGCAGGGCTGAGGCAGGGCTGGGAGAGATGCAGGGCCGAGGCAGGGCTGGGAGAGATGCAGGGGCTGAGGCAGGGCTGGGCCCCAGGGCCTGGTTCCATGGGAGGAGCCTACATCCCGAGGGCACTGGGAACCACCTGGCTTCTGGCAAAGGGTGACACGGACATATCTGTGTCAGAAAAAAGCCACCCGGGTGCTGCACGGAGTGGGCTTCAGGAGGCACGGATGGATACAGGAGAGCAGGAGGAGGGGGAGCTGGCAGCACGGGTGGGAGGCCAGGGTGTGGGCAGAGCTGAGCCATCTCTAAGGGCTAAAGCAACTGAAGTGGCCACAGCCTGGCTGTGGGGGTGAGGGCAAGGGCAGCGTCAAGGCCAAGACCTCGAGCCTCGCCTTGTAACAGGCTAAGCAGATGCGGAGCACCGCTGGAGGACGTCCGTGGGGCAGGCACTGAGCTGGGTGTGGATATTCTGTCGAACTGATAGAGGAAGGAGAGGACAGGGCCTCACTCTAGTGGCAGCCTCTGGAACAGCTGCCCGAAAGGACAAGGACTCTCTAAGCCAGTGTGTGCTCGGGAAGGGACACTGGGGCTGCCCCGAGGGCTGCGCTGGCCTCCGCTGCCCTGCGCCCCGCCCACCACACTCACCTGTCCTCCATGAGGTGGCACATGTTATAGATGGCGCTGTGGCCCAGGTGGGTGCCAAGGAGGTTCCGCATCAGCTGCGAGACACGATGCATGTCAGGGGCTGGCAGGCACAAGCCCTGCCCCCAGCCCCAGTCCCTCTGCTGGCCCCGCCTGGCTGCTGCCCTATAGCCACCATCTCCTCCCAAAGACAGAGGCAGCAGGGTTCTCAAAATGCCACCAAAACTCTGACCTCAGCTCAACTGCCTGGGAAAATGACACTGGCCGTCCCTCAACGGGCCATTGTGTGGCCACCCCAAGAATCAGACAGCCATTCATGGGAGACAAGATGGCCCTTGTCCCATCCATGTGCCCTCAGGAACCTTCCAGAGCAGTTTCAGAGACCCCACCTTCCAGCAAGGCTCGCAGAGCTCCTTGACGTTGATGGTGCGACAGAGAGTAACGATGAACAGCGGGAGGCTCTCAGCCGGCAGGCAGTTGTAGCAGACCACAGCGTCCAGCACCTGCAGGGAGACCTGGTGGAGAGGGAGACAGCTCACGCCCGTCCTACCCCAGCTCCTCCCCACAGGAGAGGACACCCAGGCCTCCTTCCCACCTCCTTCAGCCTGCGCTGCCACCTCTCCCCGCTGCCATGGCAGCCTCTCTCCAAGCCACAGGGCAAGCGGGCATGTGGGAAGCATCTGACGTCCCTGTCACTGTGGGTCATTGATGCTGTCATCCACCCTGAGCTACATCTCCACATGGAGGCGCCTGGCTATCCTGACTTACATGGGGGACTCCTGAGGCTCAGAGAGACCGAGCAGCTTGCCCAGGGCTACACAGCCAGCAGGTGGCACACAGGGCTCAACCCCCAAGCCCCAGCCTCCCAGAAACCAGGGTGAAATGGGCCGGCCCTGGGGAGGGGAGGCACTGACCTCTATGTCCACAGAGGATGCGGTCCGGACGCAGAGCAGACAGATCATCCTGCAGGGAGCACCGAGCTCAGTCCCGGCAGCACTGCCTGGATGGCCGAGCCACCACGGGCTGTGGTCTAGTCACTCTATGACATCAATAACACGCATGGCTCATCCTCCCTGGGGGTCCCACCCACCCAACAAGCACTCAGGTGCCTGCTGTGCGCCAGCCACTGCTCTCGGTGCTGGGTGTTCAGCATGAGTGAGACAGAGCTCACGCAACGTTCTGAACAAACAACAACAAAAAGATAACCAAGACATCAGATGAGAGCTAAATAGAAGACAGCTATGTACGTCTCTTTTTTTTTTTTTGAGATGGTGTTTTGCTCTTTCACCCAGGCTGGAGTGCAGTGGCACGATCTCCGCTCACTGCAACCTCTGCCTTCCGGTTTCAAGCAATTCTCCTGCCTCAGCCTTCCGAGTAGCTGGGATTACAGGCTCCCACCACCATGCCCGGCTAATTTTCCTATTTTTAGTAGAGACAGGATTTCACCATGTTGGCCAGGCTGGTCTCGAACTCCTGACCTTGTGATCCGCCTGCCTTGGCCTCCCAAAGTGCTGAGATTACAGGCATCAGCCACTGTGCCTAGCCCAATCTCTATTTTTTTGGTGGTTTCAACTTTATTCACTGCGGAGCTGAACTTAGGACCATTATCAGAACAGGATCTCAATTCTTTTCTTACTGAACCATCCTTGCGATGTACTCGTCGAGGTAACAGCTATTGAATTTGACCAAGTTCACCAGCACCAGAAGGAATTCCGAGGACAAGCCAACATCCATCCACTGCAGGACAAAGTCAGCTGGGGGAGAAGCGGCGGCAGTTTGTGAGGACGCCGAATCTACATCTCCCACTCACCTCCCTGTCCCCACGCAGGACAGTGTGTCCAAACCCGTCACTGCCAGAAACCACATCATCAGTCCCCCGGCAGCAACAGACAGATCACACACTTGGCCCGAAGAGGCTCAGGGGAGCCCAGGCAGGCCGGCTACGCACGGACGGTAGGATCTACCGCCCCTGGGGCTGCACAGAGGGTCTGAGCCGAGGCGGCAGCAGAAGTGTGTATGCCGTACACTCAGGGCCCAACCCGAGGCTGGGAGACGCCGACATCACCAGACTCCTGGGCGTTCCCCACCCCCACCAGAGAGCAGCTCAGAGGAGACGTGTGCACACTTGGCTGCCGGCCACGTCACCTCAGACAGGAAACCTGATGGTAGGCACCTGGCCGGCACCTGTCCTGCAGGCAGCCCAGCCCCTGAGGCCCTTTTCTGGGCGACAGAACAGCACAGCGAGAGTCAGACTGATCTCTTCCTCCTCTTTCTCTACTTCCCAGAATCATGACACAGAGACCCAAGACTAATGGAAACCTCCCACCGCAGGATGGCAGGAGGAAGGTCCACAAAGTGGAGAATGGAGGAGGAAGACGGGACCACTGCGCTCTGGTTGAGACCAGGTCAGCAGCACCACCTCCCAGTGACAGAACTCGCCCAGCTCCTGCCGCTGCAGAGGTGTTCGTAGGCCCCAAGCCCCAGAGACTCACCGTCAGCAGGACTGGGGTGAAGGCCAGGACTCTGCATTTTTAACACGTGCCTCAGGGGCACTCCGGCCACGCAGGTGAGCCCAGGTGCATGGAGCAGCAGGGGCATACCCGCTGCAGGCCATCCCTGAGAACTGCAGTCCCACCCCAGCTCCAGGTCCTTCCCACCCCAGGTTACACTTGATCGTCAAGGCCAGAGAAACCTCAAACCCAATGTGGCACCCACCCAGCTCTTCCTCCAAGTAGGTGATGTGTCTCCCATTGTCTGTGAGGGCCTTGAAAACTTCCAGCCTTTCGTGAAGGTCTTCATTGGAAGGGTAATCCTTGATGACCTTAAAGAAGAGGGCTCTGAGGACCCCCAAACGCTCGCCCTAAAGACAAAAGCCACAGGATCAGCAGAGCCTGCCAGCGTCACCCACATGGCTGCCAAGAAGTCCCTGAAGTGCAGGGGTGCCTGGACTCCAGCCCTGGACCCCTCTCCTTCCCACAGAGGTGCCCTGCAAGGGACAGGTCTGCAGCATCGGTGGTGTACAGGGCAGGGGGCCGGATGCACCGGCCAACCATAGCGCGGCATATGGGGAGCAAATGCTGTGTGTCGGGACCTGGCACAGTGGGTGGCGCAGAGCAGGGGACGACACAGCTCCTGCATGACCCCTGCACTCGGTGCGGGGCAGACAGCCTTGTGCTCAGAAACTGAGGACAAAGCCTGAGTGGGGGAAGCCCAGGAGAGCCTGTGAGAGTGGATGGCCCTTCTGAGCAGCTGGGACATGAAGAAGTAGAAGTGGCTGACCAGGGGAGGCAGGAACACCAAGAGGTCTGGGTGTTCAGGGTCAGCCAAGACCAGCACAGCTGGAACGCAGTGAGTAGGGGAGCAGCCCCGAAAGGGTGCAAGGGCAAAACAACACTGTAGCCCCACACCAGCTGCCAGGTACGGTATCAGCACTCTGCGAGAACTGCCTCATATGATCCCCAGAACATCCCATAAGAAGAAGGTGCAGTGACTCTCTGTTTACAGGCGAGGAGGCAGTGCCCACGGTCACACAGACCTCATGACACCAGGAGACCCCACAGGCCGTCCAGCTCCAGAGCCCATCAGCCCCTAGACCCTGTGCCCAGCAACTCACCGAGGCAGGAGTCCAAACATGGCCCAGCAGGGACAGGACAGTCAGTGGGCGGCCTGACATCACCCATCCCAGCGTCGCCCCGGGCCTTACCTGTCCCTGCACGATGGCCTTCAGCAGAGCCAGCACCGCGTGCCGGGCCTCCAGTGGCCGCTCCGGCTGCAACAGATCCGCGACCGCCTTCCAAAGTGCTTCCACTGCGTGCTGTCACCAGCAGAGGGGACAGCGGTGAGGATGTGCTCTCCAAGAACCCTGGCCCCAGCAACTGGAACAGTGCCATGAGCAGAGGACAGGGCGGAACAACGGGGGCTTGTGACTGAGAGCCCCACCTCCAAAGCTCATATCTCCTGTGTCTCCTGCAGCCCGAGATGACCACAGGCTTCATATGGGGAATGGCTCAGAGCTGCCTCAAACCCCAGCAGGCCCCTTTAACCCCCACCAGGCGACAGACTGGGGGCTGAGAGGACAGCAGCAAGCCAGGGCAGCAATGCTGGCCTCACCTGGACCAGCCAGGGGTCCCATTAGAGCTGCCAGAAAGCTGGCAGAAAGTCATGGGACAGTCTCAGAACCACAAGCGCACACTAAGCCCTAGGCCTGCACCTGACCCAGAATCCCTGCTTGTGGCTTTCCTCTAGTGAACACATCAGCATCGGGCCCTCAACCCCACGCCCCTGCCCGACCTTTGCTGTCTGCCTGACCTGCTGAGAAAGAGCGCTGCGTGGCCTTCTGAAATCTGCCTCCTCTAACTGCCACCCAGCCTGTGGGGTACTCATCCCTGCTCCCTAAAGCTGCCAGAATCAGTCTCACTCGGCAGGGGTTTTGGGCTGGCTCTCACCACCTTCCCTTCTCCACATTAACCAACAGCCACGGCTTTCGGACCACAGGCTCATTCCTGGCCTTACTCCTCTAAGGAGGGGAACTAAAACGGCCATGTTCTGGCCAAGTGCAGTGGCTCACGCCTGTAATCTCAGCACTTCGGGTGGCAGAGGGGAGAGGGTCGCGTCAGCCCAGGAGTTTCAGACCAGCCTGGGCAACACAGTGAGACCCTGTCACGACAAAAAATACAAAACTTAGCCAGGCGTGGTGCTGCATGCCTGTAGTCCCAGTTACTTGAGAGGCTAAAGTAGGAGGATCACGTGAGCCTGGCAGGTTGAGGCTGTAGTGAACCATGATTGTGCCACTGCACCCCGGCCTGGGTGACAGAGTGAGACCTTGTTTCTAACCAAATAACAACAAAATGGCCATGTTCTTTTAGATGTCATCTGACTAACATCCCAACCAATTCAGACAACTGGCACTCTCACCTCCTTTGTCTCACTGACAATACTCTTACCGTTGCAACCTGAGCTGCTAAGATCCGTGGACACAGGGCCCGGGACCATCCCAGCCTCGGAGGCCTATTCATCTACTCACAGGCTGCCCCGTACCCACACAAACAACTTTCAGAACAGGACACAGGACGCTTATTCTTTTTTTTGTTTTCTGAGACAGTCTTGCTCTGTTGCCCAGGCTGCAATGCAATGGCACAATCTCAGCTCGCCGCAATCTCTGCCTCCTGAGCTCAAGCGATTCTCCTCCCTCAGACTCCCAAGTAGCTGGGATTACAGGTGCCCGACACCATGCCCAGCTAATTTTTGTATCTTTAGTAGAAACGGGGTTTTGCCACATTGGCCAGGCTGATCTCGAACTCCTCACCTCAGGTGATCCATCCACCTTGGCCTCCCAAAGTGCTGGGATTACAGGCATGCGCCACCACGCCCAGCTCATCATCTTTTAGTACAGACGGGGTTTCGCCATGTTGACCAAAGTGGTCTTGAACTCCTGACCTCGTGATCCACCCACCTCGGCCTCCCAAAGTGCTAGGATTACAGGCACAAGCCCCTGCACCCCCGCTCGGCATACAAATCCTTTCTGGTGTGGCTAGAAAAGCCTAATTCCTTCGCTCCCCATTTCCACGCTTGATTGGCCCCTCAAGGTTGTATTCAAGGCATTTCCAGTAGTTTCCCCATCACTACGATGACAACTAAATTTCCCTAAAACAGTGCAAACTGGCCAGGCGCGGTGGCTCACGCCTGTAATCCCAGCACTTTAGGAGGCCAAGGCAGATGGTTCACAAGGTCAGGAGTTCGAGACCAGCCTGGCCAACATGGCAAAACCCCGTCTCTACTAAAAATACAAAAATTAGCTGGGTGTGGTGGCACGTGCCTGTAATCCCAGCTACTCGGGAGGCTGAGGCAGGAGAATTGCTTGAACCCGGGAGGCAGAGGCTGCAGTGAGCCAAGATTGTGCCAGTCTGGGCAACAGAGAAAGACTCCATTTCAAAAAAAAAAAAAAAAAGTGCAAATCAGATCATCAGCAGTCAGCTGTCAACCATGCTCCTAAAAAAGGCAAACTCAGGCTCTGAATAGTTTACGTGCCTCTCTCTAGTAGCTCAACTGGGTAAACCTACCTCTTCAAATTTCTTGGTTTTTGCAACTTCACAAATCTGCCCTATCATCCGGATGCGATTGTTGAGGCCACATTCCATGCTCAGTTCCTGGAGAGAGATTAAAGAAGTAAAAGGGGCCAGCGCTCAGGCCACGGTCTCCTTAACTGCAAGTCACAAACCACCTAAAGACTCCCACTGCATTTTCCAGACTAGAGACTTAAAACAGATCTTTCTGAAATCAAGATTCACGTGACCGGCCGCGGTGGCTCAGGCCTGTAATCCCTGCACTTTGGGAGGCCAAGGCAGGTGGATCACCAGAGGTCAGGAGTTTGAGACCAGCCTGCCCAACATGATGAAACCCCGTCTCTACTAAAAATACAAAAAATTTGCTGGGCGTGGTGGTGGGCGCCTGTAATCCCAGCTACTCGGGAGGGTGAGGCAAGAGAATCCCTTAAACCCAGGAGGCGGAGGTTGCAATGAGCCGAGATCGCGCCCCTGCACTCCAGCCTGGGTGACAAGAGCGAAACTCGGTCTCAAAAAAAAAAAAAAAAAGATTAACTGAGGGGCTTTACTGCTCTTTCCCGAGGAGTTGAGAATGTGCAATTTTTTTTCACAACTGCAAATGTTGTATTGAGATAAAACATAACATGAAATATAATTTCAAACTGCACAAATTTTTTTTGAGATGGAGTTTTGCTCTTCTTCCCCAGGCTGGAGTGCAATGGCGCGATCATGGCTCACTGAAACCTCCGCCTCCCGGGTTCAAGCAATTCTCGTCTCAGCCTCCCGAGTAGCTGGAATTACAGGCACCCACCACTATGCCCGGCTAATTTTTGGTATTTTTAGTAGAGACGCGGTTTTGCCATGTTGGCCAGGCTGGTCTCAAACTCCTGACCTCAGGTGATCCGCCCGCCTCGGCCTCCCAAAGTGCTGGGATGACAGGCGTGAGCCACCGCACCCGGCCCGGATGGACTATATTTTATTCATCAGTTGATGAACGTTTTAGTTGTTTCTAAGTAGAAAACTTTACAAGTGCAAAAATTCAGCATTTACTCATGGGCAAAACACAATGCCAGGCATGTGTGACAAAGACACAAACACACATAAAAGATAAGCACCTAGCCCACGTGCAATGGCTCATGCCTGTAATCCCAGCACTTTGGGAGGCCAAGGCAGGCAGATCACCTGAGGTCAGCAGTTCGAGACCAGCCTGGCCAAGATAGTGGAACTCCGTCTCTACTAAAAATACAAAAATTAAATGGGTGTGGTGGCATGTGTCTGTAGTCCCAGCTACTCAGGAGGCTGAGGTAGGAGAACCACTTGAAACGGGGAGGCAGAGGTAGCAGCGAGCAGAGATTGTGCCACTACACTCCAGCCTGGGCAACAGTGCAAGACTCGTCTCAAAAAAAAAAAAAAATTAGCCAAGCTTGGTGGCAGGTGCCTGTAGTCCCAACTACTCAGGAGGCTGCATTAGGAGAACTGCTTGAACCCCGGAGGAGGAGGCTGCAGTGAGCAGAGATCATGCCACTGCACTCCAGCCTAGGCAACAGAGCAAGACTGAGTCTCAATAAAAAAAATAAAATAAAGAACCTACTTCTCCCAGGAACTCATATGTTATCATGTAACACCTGACCATATCCTTACCTGTGGAGATGATGATACTCAGGCCTCATCTATAAAATGGGCTTTCTTTCATCAACATCTGAATAGTAACTCAAGTGTGCCCGAACCAGGTCACCAAGATCCTGACTTTCGAAGTCTCCTGAGGAAGGACATGTCGGCCTCCAAGTACTGGAGACAGCATTCCTGTGCAGAAAGTCGCCAGCAACCCATCTCCCACAGAACCTGGTGCAAGACCAAACCCAGCCTTCTCTACACTTCCCTCTAGCCTAGTAAAGACACAGGTAGCTCACTCACTCTCAGTATTTCCGCGGTGATGATAAACTCCGTCTGTTTACCCTCTGCAGACCTGGGATTTGGCCTCGGTGTTCCCAGTCCCAACAGAATCTTAAACTTCTCCTTCAAGCCTGAATCTTTGCTTGTTGGTTTGGCCATGGTGGACCAGGACGCACCAGAAAACCCCTCTGTGCAAACGAAACAGGAATGGGGACATCTGAGCAACACCTCTGCCCACCTTCCCCACTGCAGACCTCCAGCCGTCAGGACCCTGGGTCTCTGGTGGGCATAACCTTTCCTCCCACAGTCCCTGGGAGAACTCAACTACAGCCCAGCTGACCAGGTCGCAAATAGGCACCTAGGAAAGCCCGGGAGACACCAGGCCTGGTCTAGGGAGCTCTCTGCTCAGACGCTGCCGCCCGCCCCGCCCGATTCAGTGCACGGGTTAGGACTGCCACCGCGAAGTCCTGGGAGCCCCGACGTTTGCCGTCTCTCCTCTCCCCATGTGGAGCAGGAGCTGTCACGGAGCCGCCTGCAGCAGAGACCCATTCGCACCCGCCATGACTTAAAACTAAGGGATGCTCGGAGCTCCGGAGTCGGGTTACAGTGGGCGCGGGT
Organism: Pongo pygmaeus; assembly: GCF_028885625.2. Classification (NCBI taxonomy): domain Eukaryota; kingdom Metazoa; phylum Chordata; class Mammalia; order Primates; family Hominidae; genus Pongo; species Pongo pygmaeus. The sequence continues at coordinate 2,181,324 of NC_072391.2, read as the reverse complement.
GAGGGCCCGGAACCCGGACACTGCGGGGTCCGCCTCTCTAGGCCGCTGCCCCACTGCCCCGTGGGGACCGCCACTCACCCCGCGCCGCGCCACCGGGCGCCGGGCCGCCCCGACGCGAAGAAAGGCGCACCCCCCTGGCCCCAGGACGCCGCCGGAAGCGCGACCCGCGCTTCCGGCAGCGGCATTGCGCGGAGGGCCGCCGTGGGGCTTGCTGGGAGTTGTAGTTCTGGGCCGCCCTCTGGCTGAAAGGCCGGCGATCCTTGCATCACGTGACGGGGCCGCATGGGCCGCCGGGATGTGTAGTCCGCAGGAGTCCGGCATGACCTCCTTGAGCGCGAGGATGCTGACCCGGAGCCGGAGCCTGGGGCCCAGGGCTGGGCCGCGGGGATGTGGGGAGGAGCCCGCGCCTCTCCGGAGGAGAGAGGCTGCAGCAGGTAGCGCCGCGCCGTGGCTGGAGCGTGGGAGGAGGCAGGATAGAGGCTGCAGGCTGGAGTCCCGGGCCTACTCCTACGGCTCCCAGCTGCGCGGGCAGGGGCTGCAGACCCGGCAGCCGCGAACGGTTCCCACGTGCGGCCCAGCGTTCCCACCTTGCGCCTTTTTCCCAAAGATTGCGGTCCGCAGGGGCTGGGTTTCGGGCGCTCCGCTCGGCTGCCCCCTTTCGCCCCAAGCAAGAAAACGCTTCCTTTCCCACCACTGTCCGGGACTCTCCACTCCAGGCTCTGTGGGTCCCATCCCCGCACTCCTGCAGTGAACTTGCTTCCCTCAGAGAGGCTGGGTGCCAAGGACACACCCAGCCAGAAGCCTGCTCCCCCAGCTCGGGGAAGGGTGCCTCTGAGGGAAAACAGGAAAGGGCATGGCACTCATTATATTTATCCTGCAGCCGTTGAGGACCTGCTGGGGGCCCAAGCACTGCAGTGAGCAGTGAGGGACACGGACAGGGCCCCTGCGCTAGTCCCGCTGGGACTTCTGCAGAAGTGGCCAGAGCGGGATTCCCATAGGCACCCAGGGACCCCAGGGGTAGTCCAGACTATGGCAAGAGGAACTGGTGCGGCTGGGAGCAGGCAGGGGGTGATGCCAGCCAGGGGGGCAGGAGCTTTGATGCCAGGATAGAGTTTGGAGTCTATTAGGACAGCAAACGGAAGTCAATTAGGAGGTTTTGTTTGTTTTGAGGTAGAGTCTTGCTCTGTCACCCAGGCTGTAGTGCAGTGGCGTGATCTCAGCTCACTGCAACCTCCGCCTCCCAGGTTCAAGCAGTTCTCCTGCCTCAGCCTCCCAAGTAGCTGAGACTATAGGCCCCTGCCACCACACCTGGCTAACTTTTGTATTTTTCGTAGAGATGGGGTTTCGCCATATTGGCCGGGCTGGTCTTGAACTCCTGACCTCAAGTGATCCACCCACCTCGGCCTCCCAAAGTGCTGGGATTACAGGCTTGATCCACCGCACCCGGCCGGCCAGGAATTTTTAAAAGGGAGTGACACAACCTGATGTGGGTGTTAGCAGATTGTCTCTGGTGCAGTATAGAGAATGTACTGGGGGCACCTTGGTACAGGCTGTTGCTAGAGTCCTCATGAGCTAACATGGACCTTGTCAGGGTCCCTGGCATAAGGAGGGCCCACATACCCCAGACTGCAGAGGGCAGAGCACCCCAAATGTATTAGATGATGGAGAGTTGTGGCATGAACGACTGAGGGGTAAGCTAGCAGGCGGGATGGCACCCCTACCCTATCTTCACCTGTGGCCCCACCAGAGGGACTGCGTGGTGTTTTTTGCAGAAGCGAGGAAAAGCCACAGCCCCGTGAAGCGTCCGCGGAAAGCACAGAGACTGCGTGTAGCCTATGAGGGCTCGGACAGTGAGAAAGGTGGGGGGGCTGAGCCCCTCAAGGTGCCAGTCTGGGAGCCCCAGGGCTGGCAGCAACAGCTGGTCAACATCCGTGCCATGAGGAACAAAAAGGACGCACCTGTGGACCATCTGGGGACTGAGCACTGCTATGACTCCAGTGCCCCCCCAAAGGTAGGCAGGGGCCCCATCTGCCCAGATGACCCCCCCTCTTAGCAAGGTACTTGTTTTCTTTCTATCCGGTGGCTCTTGGCTGGCACCCTCCCCTGCAGACAGCACCTTGGGAGGATGGACACCCGGTGCCCCAGAGCATCACCTGCGTCACTGTAGCCACTCAGCAGGTCAAGACACCAGTGGTTTAGGGCCTCGTGCTCAAACTTCTGCCCAGTGCAGGCGTGACCTGGGCTTTGTGTGGTATCAGGAAGGAAGAGTTCCTTTTGCTTCACAGTCCCAGGGCCTGGAACCCTTAGACCAAGCTGAGTTCTAATCCCTATTCTGCTACCAGCTGGCTTGGATACAGGCCTCTCTGAGCCTCAGTTTGCTTGTCTGTAAAATGGGTAGTATGGGTCAGGCATGGTGCTTCAGGCCTGTAATCCCAGCACTTCGGGAGGCCAAGGCAGGTGGATCACCTGAGGTCAGGAGTTCGAGACCAGCCTGGCCAATGTGGCGAAACCCCGTCTCTACTAAAAATACAAAAATTAGCCGGGTGTGGCGGCAGGCACCTGTAATCCCAGCTACTTAGGAGGCTGAGGCAGGAGAATCGCTTGAACCCGGGGGGGCAGAAGTTGCAGTGAGCCGAGATCACGCCACTTTACTCCAGCCTGGGTGAAAGAGAGAGACTCCGTCTCAAAAAAAAAAAAATTTTTTTTAAAGGGTAGTGTGATCATTCACGAAGCAATCATAATAGTAGTGGCCAATGGCTGTTCAGTAGTGATGGGCCAGATACGATTGTTTTGGGTTTTTTTTTTTTGGAGACCAAGGTTTGCTCTTGTTGCCCAGGCTGCCGTGCAATGGTGAAATCTCGGCTCACTGCAAACTTCGCCTCCGAGGTTCAAATTATTCTCCTGCCTCGGCCTTCCGAGTAGCTGGGATTACAGGCATGCACCACCACACCCAGCTAATTTTTGTATTTTTAGTGGAGACGGGGTTTCACCATGTTGATCAGGCTGGTCTCAAACTCCTGACTTCAGGTGATCCGCCTGCCTTGGCCTCCGGAAGTGCTGGGATGACAGGCGCGAGCCACCGTGCCCGGCCACATACGATTCTAAGCACTGAAATAATTCATTTAAGCTTCACATTACTCCAGTGAGTCGGGTACTATTATCGTCCCGGTGTTGTAGATGACTAAACACACCCAAACCAGACCTCCCCACCCCACCGGGGGAGGTAGATGGCTCAAATGTGGCCCAGAGTAACAAACGAGGGTGTGTCGAGGGCGGGGTCGGAGCCTGGCCCAGGGAATCACCCAGGACCCACCGCCACCCTGGTCCCTGTCACTGCACAAGCAGGTACGCAGGTACCAGGTGCTGCTGTCACTGATGCTCTCCAGCCAAACCAAAGACCAGGTGACGGCGGGTGCCATGCAGCGACTGCGGGCGCGGGGCCTGACGGTGGACAGCATCCTGCAGACAGATGATGCCACGCTGGGCAAGCTTATCTACCCCGTTGGTTTCTGGAGGGTGAGCCCTGCTTGTGGCAACCGGGGCCGGGTGGCAGTGGCCTGAGAGAGACTTCAGAAGGCTGAGGGGTGGCAGTGGCCTGAGAGAGACCTCGGAAGGCTGAGGGGGGTGGCGACGGTGCAGGAGGTGAGGGTCAAGCATCTCAGGCTCGGGGGTCCCCCTGAAGCCTCCATCCCAGGCCGTGGGGCCCTGGGGCCTGACGCCGAGTCCCAGCAGCTCCTTGGCCTTCCTGTTCGCATCCTCCCTTCCTTCCTCTGCCTCCCCGCCTCGCCGCCTGCCCACCCTTCCTCACCACCAAGGCTGCCTGCCCGCCCGCCTTTCCCTTTGTTTACTGCTAGCCTCTCCCGGTGTGTCACCCCCTCCTGTCCAGAGCCCCTCACCCTCCGGGAGCCCTGGGGAGGCTGTTCCCCAACCCCGCCGAGCACTGGATGGTGGTGGGCGGATCTGTTGAAAGCAGCTTGGTGGGTGGGGCCGCTTCCCCTTTGCACCCGCGTGGGCCGCAGTTTCTCAGATGAGTTTTAAATAGCCCTCTCCACTCAGGCACAGGATGGGAACCACCCGGCAGGCCTGGCAGCTGGTGGGAAAGCCCCAGCTCCAGCCCTCCTTCCTGAAGGCGCAGGTGCAGCCAAGCCCCACTCCTGGGAGCGGCTGGCCTGCTTGGCCTGGCCTGGGTGCTGGCAGGGAATGACAGGCAGGGGAACCCAAGCCAGACCCCTACACACGCGTCATTGGCCCACATGGGTGGGAGGAGGGGGTCAGGCCTACCTTGGGCCTCCCTGCTGCCCTCCGCTTGTTCCTGCCTCCTGGGGGGCGGGGGCTGAGCTTGCACATGTCCTCAGCAGGTGCAGGTAGCTCGGGCTACCTGTGGGTCTCCTGGGGGCTGCGTCCTCCCAGGTTGGGCTGTGCCCCTGCCTCCAAGGCTGAACCCACCCCTGTCTTTCAGAGCAAGGTGAAATACATCAAGCAGACCAGCGCCATCCTGCAGCAGCGCTACGGTGGGGACATCCCAGCCTCCGTGGCCGAGCTGGTGGCGCTGCCGGGTGTTGGGCCCAAGATGGCACACCTGGCTATGGCTGTGGCCTGGGGCACTGTGTCGGGCATTGGTGAGTGGCGCACACGTGCAGGAGGGCGGGGCTGGCTCCAGCTCACTGGCTGCTCTTGGGATTCCCCACATCCTTGTGACCTGTGGCTCCACTTCCAGCATCCTGATCCTCCACCCAGCCCATAGAGTCAGAAAGGTGCTCCCAGGGCTGAGCCACGCCAGCCCCACTCGCAGACAGGTGCTGGGGCAGGAGCTCACATGGGCTGAGCACCTGCTCTGTGCGGGGCTCTGAGAGAGGCCCCAGAGCTGGACTCCATCTGCGTTGTATTCGGGACAAACGTGGAGCGAGGAATTCCCCACTCGTGGGGTGGCAACACTGATGGTTGTGCAGGGTGCTGCTGGGGCCTGGCCTGGGCCCAGGGCCTCTGGGAAGGCCCCCAAGGTCATCCTTCAGCTGAGAGCTGCAGGGCAAGGTGGGGTGAGCCAGGCCAAGAGGAGGAAGTGTGTTCCCAGCAGAAGGAACAGCATCTGCAAAACCATGACGCGAGAGAGAGGACCAGGAACAGGAAGTTCTGGAATGAGATGAGGGCAGAGTGGGGAGATAACGGCTGAGGAGGAAGGAGGAAGAGTATCCCCTCAGCAGGTGGGGTGGGGAGGGAGGTGCTGGGGGGAGAAAGGGGGAGGGTGGGGAGGGAGGCTCTGGGGGGGACAGGAGGGGAACGGTGGGGAGGGAGGCGCTGGGGGAATGGCGGGGAGGGAGGCACTGGGGGGATGGGGGGAGGGTGGGGAGGGAGGCTCTGGGGAGAGAAGGGGGGGATGGTTGAGAGGGAGAAGAGGGGAGGGTGGGGAGGGAGGCGCTGGGGGGAGGGCCCTCCTTGAATCCTTTTACCAGGTCCTGGTGTGTCTTCCTAGCACCGGAGACTTCTTGGCAGTTGGGTGAAGACAGACCCCTGGGTTTGGGGTGGGGCTGCCTCCTCCTCGGCTTTGTCCAGAGGATTTGGGGCTCCTAAGGCCACACGCAGCCGGGCCCAGCCAGTCCAGAAACCGGGGCTTGGCCCTGCCCTCTGTGTGCCCCCATCCCAGGCCCCTTTGGGACTCCTGCAGGGGGCCTGTGCTGGTGGGGGGGCCTTCCAGCACCTTCTGGTGGACAAGAGGGCCACCAGGGGCTGAGGGCCTCTGTTCTGAGCAGGTGGCCACCTGGTGAGGCTGAACAGCCGCAGCAGCCCCAAAGAGCCAGAGCCAGAGCCAGAGCCAGGCCAGGTGCGCCAGGGCAGGGCCTCCTCCCCACTGAGACTCCCAGCGTCACCACCTGCCAGCCTCTCAGTGGACACTTGAGCTTATCTGGGCGGCTGTCCTCAGCTGCCCGTGTCCCTGGAGTGCTGCATCGTGGTTGGGCAGGGCTGTGGGGGAAGGTCCCTGCCTGCAGCCATGCAGGGAATGGGCTTTGGGAGCAGCGGACACAAGAGACAGGCATGCGGGAATACCTCCCTCTCCAGGTGTCTGTGGGCCTCACCACCTGCAAGGAGACCCCAGGGCTGCCTCCTAGGGGTTCCCCGAAAGAGAAACACTCTCAATTAAAACGTCAGAGCTGGCTGGGTACAAGGGCTCAAGCCTGTAATCCCAGCACTTTGGAAGGCCGAGGTGGGTGGATCACCTGAGGTCAGGAGTTCGAGATCAGCCTGGCCAACATGGTGAAACCTCACTACTAAAAATACAAAAATTAGCCGGGTGTGGCCAGGCACGGTGGCTCACGCCTATAATCCCAGCACTTTGGGAGGCCGAGGCAGGCGGATCACAAGTTCAGGAGATCAAGACCATCCTGGCTAACATGGTGAAACCCCGTCTCTACTAAAAAACACAAAAAATTAGCCGGGCGTTGTATCGGGCGCCTGTAGTCCCAGCTACTCAGGAGGCTGAGGCAGGAGAATAGTGTGAACCTGGGAGACAGGGCTTGCAGTGAGCCGAGATCACGCCAGTGTACTCCAGCCTGGGCAACAGAGCATGACTCCATCTCACAAAAAAAAAAAAAAAAAAAAAAAAAAAATTAGCTGGGTGTGGTGGCAGGAGCCTGTAATTCCAGCTCCTCGGGAGGCTGAGGCAGGAGAATCGCTTGAAACCCAGAAGCGAAAGTTGCAGTGAGTTGAGATCGCACCATTGTCTGTATCCAGCCTGGGTGACAGAGCAAGATTCCGTTTAAAAAAAAAAAAAAATGCCACAGCTATAGATTGCTGGCTCCGGTCCCAGCTCTGCACCTCCTGGCTGGGTGACTCTGGGCCAGGCCCTTGGCTTCTCTAAACTCTGGCCACAAAGTGGGTGAGGCAGTCCTCCTCATTCACTGTCCAGGTGGGCAGGAGGCTCACACAGCATGACGTGGCCTGACTCAGCCTTGAAGCATGGCCACTTCCGTGTTACAGAGGAGGAAACTGAGGCTCAGAGCCCCAGGGATGTGACCCCTCAGGTTTTGTGGTCTCTCCACACCCTCGGACACCTTTTTCCAGGCAGCAGCGAAGGAGCTGGTGCAGGGCTCGGCTTATCTCTTTGGGAAACACTGGAAGAGGAGGCAGGGCTGGGGCTGCAGCTGGCCGGGGCCACCGGGTGGGAGAAGGGAACCCCGATGAGCAGGCGCCTGGAGTGGTCAGCTGAGGGGAGCAGGAGCCAGAACCCAGGTGGACAGCAGCTGTGGCTGGCCAGGCCATGCTCCCGCTCTGTCCCTGACGGCTGCAGTGGCAGGTGCTGGGTCTACAGGCAGTGACCTCATGCCAGCCTGCCGGGCAGAGCTGTTGCCACCCAGCCTGGTGCCCAGAGCCAGTGCTTATGCCGAGAGGAGCCTCAGGCCACAGGAGACAGACAGAGGGAAGCCTGGATGGACCCTTCCCGGGACGGGGCCACATTCCTGGGGAGGCTGAAGGCTGAGAGGTGCTTCGGAATCGGGATCCTGCCAGGCCTAGGTTTCGGCATCCGTAGGACCTCGTGAGGACTCACTGAGCTGGCCAATCTCTCTGGCAGGGTTTGGCCCCCAGCAAGTGCTTGTCCAAGCAATCCAAGCGAGCTGTCGCTGTTATTGTGGGGAATAGAGCTCCAAGCAGAGCCGAGTCATCACCCCCACGCCCTGCCCAGAGCAGAGACCCCACCACCCACACACCCATCTGGCAGTGTTGGCAGGAGTGGGCGGCCCAGAACAAAGCCCCCCCAGGCTGGCTCAGGTGATGGGAGGGAGGCCTGCACCCCAACAGACGGTTCAGCCCCTACCCCAGCACCTCAGGGGCAGCCAAGATGGTCACATGTAGTCTTGCAGCCAGGGCTTTGCGGTTCCAGTGTCTAACTGGAGGGCCACGGGGTGGTGGCAGACTCGCCTCTGGGCGGGGAGGGGCACGGGCTGGGCTGGTGGAGGGTGCCCGTTCACCCCGCTTGGCCTCCCAGCAGCAGTGGACACACACGTGCACAGAATCGCCAACCGGCTGAGGTGGACCAAGAAAGCGACCAAATCCCCAGAGGAGACCCGTGCCGCCCTGGAGGAGTGGCTGCCCAGGTATGAGCATGTGGGGGGCTTCCTAGGGGAGAAGAGCTCACGCCGCCCTCCCTCCGTCAGCACTGAGAGACCTCCCCACCCCCACAGGGAGCTGTGGCACGAGATCAATGGACTCTTGGTGGGCTTCGGCCAGCAGACCTGTCTGCCTGTGCGCCCTCGCTGCCAGGCCTGCCTCAACCAAGCCCTCTGCCCAGCCGCCCAGGGTCTCTGATGGCCGCGTGGCTCCGCCGAGGTGCCGCTGTGGCCAGCGTCTGTGAAGTGCCTTTACGTTTCAGGAAGCTACGCCTGTTAAATAAAGCTTTGGTGTGTTTGCAGATGGGACCTGGCTGATGTCTGTCCCTGAGGGGGCAGAGAGCCTGGGAATCGCATACAAGGGTGTGTGCGTACACACCCGTGCTCGCGTGTCTGGAGCAGGGCTGCCTGGGAGGCTGGCTGGGGACGTGACAATCTTTGCTGTGTACTCAGGGAGGGGGAGGGGGTGTGCATGAACGTGGGAGGGAGGAAGTGGGGAAAGCCAGCTGCAGCCAGCTGTTGGAAGTCCGCTGGGGAAGCAAGCAGCCCCCGGGCAGCTGGCTGAGGACCCTGGCCCCTCATGCTATCCATCACCAGCCCCCCAGCTTCCCAGCCCGGACACCGCCAGCTCCTCAACTTTCATGCCCTCAAAGCCCAGCCTCTGCCAGGGTCCCACCCCTGTTTACAGAGCTACCCGGCCTTGAAAGGGACACTGGGGACCCAGGCAGGGCGCCACAGGGTACAAAGCTTGACCTGTGACTGCTACGGGTCGCAGGGTGAATTGGGCAAAGGGTGGCCCGTGTGGGTGTTGCGTGGAGCCAGATGGCTTCACAGGGAAGGTGAAGGTGGGAGACTGAGTCTGCCAAATAGAGAGATGGGCATGGGCCCAGGATGTGCCACAGGGCAGGGGGTCCCATGGGGGCCGGTGGGGGAGATGGAGCAGGGCTGGGAGCAGATGGATGCAGGGCACGGGCTTAGGAACGAGACCGTTTCCAGCTGCTGAGACTCGGGGAGGGGGCTCCCTGGAACAGCCTCATCCCTCCACTCCTCTCACCCCTCGGGGAGGAGGCTCAGAAAAGACAGAGGCGTGTGGGTCCCAGGCAGGGCCTGTTTATTCTGAGAGCGCGCATGCGCTATGGCTTATGAGGCAACAGTGGTGCCGGTCGATCGGTGGTCGGTTCAGGGGTGCAGGGCTCGATCGGTGGTCGGTTCAGGGGTGCGGGACTCGATCGGTGGTCGGTTCAGGGGTGCGGGGCCCGGGAGGGAAGTGCAGTCAACAGGGTGTCCACGGGGGAGCCTGCCAGGCAGGGCTGAGCCAGAGGCCAGGAGTCCTTCCCGGGTGCCGCTCTCACACACCTACGTTCTCCAGGCCTGGGAGGTGCCGTGCAGAATGAGGGGCCTGTCCAGAGGCCGCCCTCCTTGGGGACGTGGGGCCTCCATCCTCGGGCCTCTAGGAGAGCCCAGGTCCTGCGCTTCAGACCCCCAGCAGGGCACAGACGCACAGGGTAGCTGGGTGGGGAACAGGGTGTAGCGTAGGGACCCCCACACCAGGGCAGGTGGGGAGGGGCAGCTCCTACGGCCACATCAGGCCTCCCTGGCCTTACCCAAGGTCCCCACGAACAGGCTGGGGGCCCCAGCTCGGCCACTGGGAAGTCCCAGGGACTCCCACTCAGGACGGCTGCTGCTGAGGGGAGGGGGTGGGGAGGAAATGGTTTGCAGAGAAAGGTTTGTTTTATTACAATTATTTAGAGCGCGTCCCAAGGGGGAGGGGAAGTTGGCGGCGGGGGGGGGAGGGGGGGCTCTGGTATTAAGTGGAAACATGTGTGGAGCTGGAGATCTTTTTGGAAAAAAAGCAAAAACACAAATTCCTTTCAGTCACCAGGCCCCGGCAGAGCAGCAAAGGCCTTCACCCTGCGGCCGCCGCGCTCTCTCTCTCTCTCTCTCTGTCTCTCTCTCTCTCTCTCTGTGTCTCTGTCTCTGCCTTTCTCTCTCACATCTCTGGGTCTCTCTCCCCCCATCTTGCTGCTGCAGGCCCCCAGTACCTGGCGGGCAGGGACAGGATGGGGGCTCACGGGGGCTGGGGCTGATTTCTGGGCAATGGCAGGACCACCCTCCAGTCCACTGAGGCTGGGGCAGCTCGGGGCAGGCTGAGGCCCAAGGTCTGTGCGGGAGGGGTCCCAGGGCCCCGAGACAGGCAGGAAGGGGCTCAGAAGTTGCTGAAGATTTCGCGCTTCCTGTTCCAGTCCATCTGTGGCGCGCGCTTGTTGACTCGCGTGGCTCGAGCCTTCTCTTTGGCCTCGGCCGCCGTGGGGCTCAGGTGGAGGCCGCTCTCCTGGAAGGGATCTCGCTTCCAGGCACTGCCATCCTGGGGTGAGCACGGTGGGTGAGGTGTCTGCAGTGAGCCCTAGTCCCACACCCCAGACGGTGGCCCCTCCCAGGGAGCAACCAACAGAGGCTGCCTGCTGAGGCTGGGGCTCACGAGGGCTTCCTAAGCAGAGACCCCACTGCCCGGGCTGACATCTCCACAGACGCCCACCCCAAGGCCCCTGGCAGCCCTACGTGTGAGCTCAGGAGTGGAGGAGGACATCCATACCTCAGTGTCCTTGTCGGAACCAGGCAGGTCACTTCGGGACGAGCACGCAGAGCCACCAATGAGCTGGGAAACCAAGGGCAGGTTGTGGCTTCACAGACAGACACGACACCTGCACGCGCACACACGTGCACAGAGGCACACGCCCCACCAGTGTGTGCTCCTCCACTCAGCAGGGGGCCTCAGGCCTCTGGTGGACTCCAGATGTGGCGGGGCAGGCACCGGGCACCTGGCAGTGACAGGCAAGTGGCCTGGCCGGCTCATGGTGCAGAGGGGGTTCGGGTGCAGGAATGGCCGGCGTGAGCAACGCCTGGGGTGAGGCCACCGCCAGCTCCCTGAGGAGGCAGAGACTGGAGGGCAACTCCTTACCAGGTGGTGCCCAGGAGAGGACGGAAGGCAGTGGCCCCGACCCCAGGCACCCCATGTGGCTTGTGTGTGGCACTGACCCAGGACGAGACCCACAGGGGCATTAAAGGGAAGTGACAGGGCCAGAATCGGATGTCACTAGCACACCTCGAGGATGGATCTCCAGGGAGAAGGGGGCCTCCGTCGGGCCTCAGTACCCCCAGAGGCACCCTGTGTCTCATGGGCACCCACCCTCTCACCTGGGCAGGGCTGGTTCCATTGGTGACGGGTGACGGCAGAGGACCTGTGGGGACAGCGTGTCAGTGGCTGCTCAGCCACCACACCGCACCCACCCTGTGCCCTGGGCCGTGGCCCACCTTCCACGTGCTCCTCGGTGGGTGTGACCCGAAGCCGCTTGAAGTGCTCATCTGTCTTGGGGTCCACCACCAGCAGCCGGGCCTCATCCTCCTGTGCCTTGATGCTGGCCACCACATCAGCGTGGCGCAGTCCCTCCACATTCTGCCCGTTCACCTGCCACCACCAGCACTTATCAGCCCCACCGTGGGCCCAAACAGCCCCCGACGCCGCATGGCCAGGTGTGGCATCAAATATTCATCACAGCCACCGCCCACCGAGGCAGCAGGAGGCGCACCAGCTCAGGTTCCCAGCGTCTCCCTCCTCCCTGCAAGGACCCAAGGCCCCAGCGTGGACAGGCGCGGGGCACCCAGCACCCTGCAGCCCTGGTGGGCCGGTACCTCAATGAGCCGGTCCTGGGCGCGGAGGCCAGAGCGGGCGGCAGGTGAGCCCGGGTCCACGGAGCGGATGTACTGGCCAGGCCGGGACTTGTCGCTATGCAGGTTGAACCCATAGCCCTGAGGTCCCTTTCGCAGGTGGCAGAGCCGAGGGCGCAGCTCCCTCAGGGGCCCACTGACATCCTGCAGGCCCGATGGACAGGGTCAGTCTCTGGCTCCAGCCTCCCGCCTCCAGAGTCCACTCCCCGGTGGCGCCACCACTGCCCAAACTCGGTACCATGCCCCCCACAGGCAGGCCTAGGTCTCAGTGGCAAACACTCCAGGCACCCAGGCTGCCTGGGACAGAGCTTTAGCTGTGGGAACTTGGGCAAAGCCTGTTTTCAAACCCAGAAGCCTCCCCGACGGGCCCAGCCGCCTTCCTGGGTTGCTGGGAGAATTCCTTTGGCTCCAGGCCAGCGTGGCACACAGGCAGGGTGGGAGAAAGCACCAGGTGGGATGAACTGTCACTGTCGGCCTCCTGGGGCGGTTGTCCCTGAGGGCTCTGCCTGTGCGTCCCCCTGCCCCGGGCTCTCCTCCAGAGCGTGGGGCAGGCGCTCCTAGGCCAGCAGTTTTGTTTTCTCTCCAGAGGCCTCCGTGAGGCTGGCTGCGGTGGCGGCTCTGTTTGCTTTCACATTCCGGGAAAATGAGCCGCCCCACCCCCGTGGGCCCAGCAAGCAGGGGCTGGGGCAGGAGCTTAGCGTGGACGGGGCACAGAGGACCTCCTGGTGCCCGGAAGGACCCCCTGTACCATCCCAGGCCCTGCCCCATGTTACCTCCGGCATCCTGCAGTAGGGCTCTGGGCCAGGGGACCATGCAGGCAGGGCCAGGCCCAATGACCACCTCCCAGCCAGGGGGTGGGCCAGGGTGCGGAGGCGGTGGCCAGCGGCTGCCCGTGCTCAGTTAAACATGGCGGTGGCCGGAGCAGGCGGGAGGCAGCTCAGGTTTCCAGGGAGCGCCAGGCTTGAGGGCGTGTGCAGGGGAGAGTGTGCAGGCGGGCTGGGGGCTGCCAGGGCCCTTCCCTCACCTCCTACCTCCCTGTGTGTCCCTGAGGGACCACAGGCCAGGCCAGGGCTGGGGCGGCATGGCAAGAGGGGCGCTCAGACCTCAGGAGGGCAGGTCTCCAGGCCTCAGACACCCCAAACCCCTCCAGCCACCCACCTTCAAGCTCACTCCAAACCCCAATGGACAGGAAACGGCCACATCAGTGAGGGGGGGGCCGCCCCGCCAAGGGAGCACGGGGGTCCTTCTCCACACAGCTAGTGCTCTGTCCCCTGGGCTCAGGACCTGCCCTTGGTCTGGAACACCCTTCTCCTGTCCAGCCTGCCAGATGCCTCATCTGGAGCCTCCTGCTCACCCTCTGAACCCTCTCTGCGTGGCCACCACTCAGCCCCTGTCACACCAGAAACTCCAGGGACAAGGCTGTGGCTCCCTGGCCTCACAGGAGCTCAGCTGGGCCACATGGGCTGAATTGGAGGGTGCAAGACCCCCAAAATCTCCAGGGCCCCACCACATAGACCCACTCCTCCCCCAGACACACCTGGTGGCACAGGCATGGGGCTTCGAGGCTGACCCTAACACCTGACACTGAAGTGCCCCTCAGGGATGCAGTCGGAGCACAGCCCCCAGGCTGGCCTGGGACGGAGGGAAGGTGTGGGGACAGGAGCCCAGTTCAGGAGGGGAGGTGGAGCACAGCCCCCAGGCTGGCCTGGGACAGAGGGAAGGCGTGGGGACAGGAGCTCAGTTCGGGAGGGGAGGTGGAGCACAGCCCCCAGGCTGGCCTGGGACGGAGGGAAGGTGTGGGGACAGGAGCTCAGTTCGGGAGGGGAGGTGGAGCACAGCCCCCAGGCTGGCCTGGGACGGAGAGAAGGCGTGGGGACAGAAGCCCAGTTCAGTGGGGGAGATGGGAGCGTGACATGGGCCCAGGCGGCAAAGACACATCACACAGCCACCGACACAAGACGTCCAAATACACCTGCAAACATACACAGCCGCCCACACATGCGGCCAGCCCCACAGTGCTGGCCCGGCAGCCCTTCCCACGCCTGCACAGCAGCCTGCAGGGCAGGGTTTCTCAGGGCACCAGACAGGAAGCAGGATCTGGTGGGTGTCTGGGGCCCTGAGGCCAGGCCAAGGACCCCTCAGTGTTCTCAGGGTCATTCTGGCCACCCCTCTGCCTCTGTCCAGAAGCAGCCTTCTTTCACTCTACAAGGCAAGAAGTTCTGCCTATCATCAAGCCTAAACCCCTTCATTGTCAGCAGGGTCCCGGTGGCGCCAGGCACGGCACTAAACCCTCAGGTGGAGGGGCTGCAATGGAGGGGCCAGGGTGGGCTGCTGGCAGCACGTGGGCTCATGGGGAAGGGGGGCCCAGAGAGCCGAGGAGCTCGGGCGGGGTTCATAGCTCACATACCTCCTCCCTGCCCTGGCACTTCCTGCCGCCTCCCACCAGGCCCTCTGGCTCCCACGGGCTCCAGGCTCCCTCCCCGCCGGCGGCCAGCACAGAGCTGGACCATCCCTGGTCCCCCAGCCATGCCTGTGTCCGGACAAAAAGGCTGGCATGGGGGTACCCTGGGCACCCCCCCAGATGGTGACGCACCAGCCCTGGCAGAGAAAGGCCTTCATTGTTGCTCAGGGACCAGCCTGCTTACATCAAGGTCCCGGAGTCCCCTCCTTCCACCCCGGGAGGCTGAGCGGCTGCTGGTTCCTCCTAGCCCTCCTTTCCTCCCACCCCACCTGACCTGTACCAGCCTCTGGGGCGGGCTCCGTGGAGGGGCTCCTGGAGCCCGGGCAGGTGGCGTGGCACTCCCGGAGCGCGCCATGACAGCGGCACAGCAGCAGCGAGTGGCAGGCGTCCGGCCGGGGTGGCCTGAACTCTCTGGCCGACCCAGGCTGCCACCCCACTTATCTACCTTCCTCTGCGTCTCTGGCTCCCCGGGGATGGGTGGGGACGTGGGGGCTGAGTCACTCTGGGGAGCAGGGTGATGACTGAGCCCACTCCCCTGCGAAGGCTCCAGCCCGGCGCCCCCCACCCAGCTAGGTTTCCGTCCCAAGAAAGGAAGGAAGGAAGCTGCTGGAAGGCCCTGCCCTGCCCCAGGACCCAGGGCTGAGGGGACAGGGAGGAGTCCCGGCCCCAGAACACAGGACAGTCCTGCTGAGGCTCCAGAGGAGCAAGAGCCGGGAAGCCCGGAAGCCCCCGCAGGCACTGCGCCCCAACCACACAGCCACCTCCCGCAGAACTGTCACCTTTCACCTGCTCTTAGCCCCCAAGGCCCTCCAGACGGGGGTGGAGACATGGGCTAGGTGGCTCAGGGTCTGCCACCACCTCTAGGGCCTGGCACCGCTGGCCACCCCATCTCTGTTTGGGGGCTGTCCTTTGTCATCACTACTAGGATCAGCTGCACTGCAGCTGCGGCCACCCCCAGCCTGGTGTGGCCCAGGGCTGAGTCATCACTAACTAGGGCTTCACGGCCCCCAAAAGGAGGGGCCAACCACATCAGTGTCCTCCTCTGCCCACCTCCCCTATCCCCAGCCAGGACAGAGGACACCAAGAACCACCCTTAGTTCCCAGGGGGCACCCAAAGTTGGGCCCTCTCCATCCTTCACCAAAGACAACCTACACACATCCCTCCCAGGGCTCTGCCTCTCTGCCACCAGCGCCCCCACTGGAGCCATCCCCTCAAGGTAAGCTTTGCCCTCCTGGGCTCCCTGACCATCTGAGGCATGCCCTGAACCCAGGCTGAGAAGGGCAGGATCTGAGCCTGCTCTGTGGAGGTCAGGTGAGTCCCAACTCTTCCTGCCCATGCTGGGAGCTCAGGTGAAGAAACCTCAGGTCTTGAGCCAGGCGCAGGGGCTCACGCCTGTAATCCCAGCACTTTGGGAGGCTGAGGCAGGCGGATCACTTGAGCCCAAGAGTTCAAGACCAGCCTGGCCAACATGGCAAAACCCTGTCTCTACTAAAAACACAAAAATTAGCCAGGTGTGGTGGTACACGCCTGTAATCCCAGCTACTCAGGAGGCTGAGGCATAAGAATTGCTTGAACCCAGGAGGAGATTTCAGTGAGCCGAGATTGCACCACAGCACTCCAGCCTGGGCGACAGAGTGAAACTCCGTCTCAAAAAAAAAAAAAAAGAAAGAAATGAAACCTCAGATCTCGGGGGCCGGGTACAGTGGCTCACACCTGTAATCCTGGAACTTTGGGAGGCCGAGGAGGGCAGATCACCTGAGATCAGGAGTTCGAGACCAGCTTGAGCAACATGGTGAAACCCCGTCTCTACTAAAAAACACAAAAATTAGTCAGATGTGGTGGTGCGCGCCTGTAATCCCAGCTACTGGGGAGGGTGAGGCAGGAGAAGCGCTTGAACCCAGACGGCGGAGGTTGTAGTGAGCCAAGAAAGAAAAAGAAAAAGAAACCTCAGGTCTCGATGCCAGAAGAGAGAAGGGGAGACCCTGTTCCTTGGGTGCCCCCTGACCTCCTGGAGCCCCTGTCCCCAGCCAGACTCATGCACAAACGGACCTGCCACTCAGGCCACCCTTTGTTCCTCTAAAAATACACCCAGAGGAAGCCCCTCCTAGGGCTTCCTGCAGCCCCCAGAGCCTGAAATAGCAGTGGGGGAAGGTCCCACCCAAGGCAAGGTGCCTCGGCCACCGCACCCTCCAGATAAAGTCCGAGGGCCGGATTTTTCCACAGGAAGGTGAACCATGCATTTGTGTCCAAATCAATGGACAAACGCCTGATGCAGAGGGGGAGCTTCCTCCTGGGGGTGGGAAGGTGCCTGGGAAAGAGGGAGGCCCCAACCCTCAGCCTGGAGACAGGGGCCTGGGACCAGCCAGCCCCCCTGCAAGGCCAGCCCCCCCACCAGCCCTGGGCTGGGCACCTTGGCCCTGAGCACCACCGTGGCCTGCCCTCAAGCCCCAGGAACAAAATGGGTCCCACAGGTCCCATGGGCAGGCCTGTGCCCAGGCTGGGCTCCCCACAGGGAATGCTGTCTCTCTGCTAAGCCGTTCCCCCCGGACTCAGCTCCCAGGGGCAGCCACCTTCAGCAGTGATGTCTGGGAAAGGGAGAAAGTGGAAGTGTAGATCCCCTGCACCCTCAGAAACTCCAGATCCCACACTCCGTGAATGGGTAGATCCCCTGCACCCTCAGAAACTCCAGATCCCACACCCCTGCCCCAGGTGCGGTTCTCACAGTGGGGTCTGGCCAACCCCTGGACTTATATCCCCTGAAGGGATTTCTTTCTTTTCTTTTCTTTTCCTTTTTTTTTTTTTTTTTTTTTTTGAGACAGTCTCACTCTGTCGCCTAGGCTGGAGTGCTATGGCAGGATCTCGGCTCACTGAAACCTCCGCCTGCCGGGTTCAAGCGACTCTCCTGCCTCAGCCTCCCAAGTAGCTGGGATTACAGGCATGCACCACCACGCCCAACCGATTTTTGTATTTTTAGTAGAGACGGGGGTTTCACCACATTAGTCAAGCTGGTCTCAAAATTCCTGGCCTTAGGTGATCCGCCCACCTCGGCTTCCCGAAGTGTTGGGATTACAGGCGTGAGCCACCACACCCGGCCAGGGATCTCTTTGAAAATGAAAAAAAAAAAGGAGAGAGAGCGTGGAGATAATGCCATCAGGGCCTCCAGGAAGACAGGACAGCTTCAGGCTGTTCCTCCTGGCCCCCAAGGCCTGCCAGGCCGCCCCTCCCAGTCGGCCACCTAGCAGGAGGTGGAGCAGGCCGCCCCTGTACTTTTCTGGGTCTCCTGGCTGAGAGCAAGGGCAGAGAAAGGAGGAACTGCTACCCAGCAGGAGTCCAGGAGGAACAGCAGACAGGGTCCCAGGGCCCTCCCTTGTATCTAGGGGGAAGAGTGGGCTCACCCTGGAGCCTCCTGGACCCCCAACTCCACTCCCATGCTCCCAGCTCCACCCACGCCAGGCCTGGCAGAGTGGCCTCCTAGGCTTCCCCAACCACGGCGCTGCCTGCGGAGGCCGGCCGTCTCCCAGGCCTTCCCAGCACGCAGGCGCCTTGGACAGAGACAAGGACAGAGCCACGGATGACACCCAGCACAGGCACAGAGCTGGGCACACACAGACCTGGAATGCCTCTTCCCAGGGTTCCTCAGCCATGAGGCTGGGGGCTGCGGAGGCGGCAGCTTGTCAGAGTGACCCTTCGATAGGGCAAGTGGCTCTGGAGCATCCTGGTGAAGAGGAACAGGCCAGGCTGCCCTGACCCTACCCAGTTTAAAACACAGGCTGAGGGTAGAAAGAGTGGCCCCCAATGGCCAACAGGATGGTCCCTGGGGCAGAAAAGGAGCCCCAAAAGGCAGAAGAGACCAAGACTTCTGGAGGTGACCAGAGGCAAAGATCGTCGTCAAAAGTTGAGAGAGCCTCTGGGAGAGGCTAGGGTGGTCCCTGTGGGCCGAGCCCGCCATACCTTCTTGCCAGCATCGGAGCTGCGGCCGCCCGTGTGTGCCCAGTCCGGCTTCGGCTCCCAGGGGTAGTGGGCGGGTGGGAGCCCTCGCTGGGCCATCTCCTCCGTGCAGGTCAGCTGCCGCCGGCGGAGCTCTTCATCTGTCTCCTGGTCCACCACCAGCAGCCGGGTCTGCCCCTCCACAGCCTTGATCCTTTGCACCACCTGGGGCAAATGGGCGGCAGGAGCGGGTCAGTGGCCCGCATTCCAGGCAGCACATGGGCACTGGCACCACTCTGGGCTGGCCCGGGTGTGCAGGCAGGCGGCTGGTCTGCATGGGCGGGTGGCTGCACCAAGAGGCCTGCCGGCCCCGCCCCCCACCCCCGGACTCCAGCGGCTCCCTCCCTCTGCACCCGGGCTCCGGACACTGAGGCCCAGGCTGTGAGGGCTTCAGGGTCCTCCCAGAGCCTTGCCCTTAGCCCAGGGTCTTCTCCAGGCGGGGCTGGGAAGGGGCTGCAGGGTAGGGCCACTGGGTAAGTCCTGTCTGGAAGTGACAAAAATGGTGCACAGTGGACCTTCAGGTTTTCAGTCTGCCTGTCCCTGTGCGTGCATGCATCCATCTGTTTCAAAGTCAGTGTCTCCGTCCAGGTTTGAAGGAGAGGGGTGTCTCCCTGGGCCCCAGTTTGAGTGTGTCTGTGCCCATTCCTGTCATTCTCTCCTGTGCAGCGCGGAGTCTAAATCCCTGACCCTAGGTCTTGTATCTACCTCCAGGCCATGGCCATGGGCCCATTCCCACTGGACCTGCAGAGAGGGGAAGGGCTGGGCTCCTGGCTCGGGCACCCACACACAGCCAGGGAAGCAGGATTCAGGTGCAGCCGGCGAGGGGGAGGGGCAGGTGCACCTGTGGACAGCTGTGGCATGGTGGCCGTCGGCGTGTGCGTGCGGGTGCCTGTGAAGTGTCTGGACCAAGCGGGGGGCCAGCACACACCCGCAGAGAGAAAGCAGTGCCCACTGGGAAGCAGGCAGGAAGAGGGGCAGCCCTACTCCCACCTGCGACCTGGGGGAGGGTGGACAGGGCTCCCCACCAGCTGCCGGGCTCAGCAGGGGTGGTGAACAGATAGGAGGGACTGAGCCAGGCCCATCTTCCTCCAGCCCTCCTCTCTCCCCATGACCCAGAGTGAGACAAGAGGAACCCAGTGTCCAGCTGCTTCTTGACTATGTGTCCCAGACAAGTCACCCTCAATCTCTGGCATCAGTGTCCTCAACTGTCAAATGGGGCAGTAACTGCCCCTCGCCCTCCTGGGGCAGTGGGGAGAGTCCACCATGGTCTGTGTGTCCAGTCCTCAGAGACCAGCACCACAGGGCCTTGGAAAAGCAGGTGTTCCCAGGGCGAGGCTGGCAGTGACTATCCAACAGCAGCCTGGACCCGGCCCTGCCAGCCCTACCCTCAATCCCTCAGGTCCAGGCCCCTGGCCTGATCCCCACCTTCTTCAGCAAACAACCTTACCCAGCGGACACTCTGGGTGGAAGGCATGGGGCCGGCCCACAGAGGGACAGACAAGGTACCAGGTAAACAGGAGACCAGCTCCAGGCCCAGCTGAACCAACCTGCTAATCTCTAAGTTCCAGGACCAGCCATGTAGACAGGTTATGGATTCATCGGTGCTGTGAGGGACAGGGGACCTGGAGGACAAGGGGTGTGTGGACGCTGGACCCCAACCAGGGTCTGAAGGGAGTCCCTGGCCTGTGGGAGACAGACACACCTCAGGGGTCAGAACCCACAGAGAAAAAGCTCTGTTCTCCTTAGCCAGGAGGCAGGAGGCTCCGGCCAGTAACCCCAGCCGGGCTAGGCAGCCTCTGAGGAGGGGCAGTGCCTTTGTAGCTAAGGAATGTGGTTGCCACCAATGGCCAACTCAGCCTGGTCCCAGACACACCAGCTGGGACACACTAGAGTACAGACACACAGACTCACCGGCCTGCAGACACACAGTGATGAGTACACTAGCCAGGCGTGCACACACACAGAGCCCAGCTCTCACACGCCCAGGAGTCCAGACCTGTACACACACGCACACGTGCAGACCTGTATACTCACACACACACTACAGCACACACACAGGTGCAGACACACTGATGCCCTTACTGCGACCTCTCCTGGGTACACACAGGCAGGCGCGTGCACACATGGCTGACCCCAAAGGGACCTGCACACACACGCCCAGCTGTGTTCACACGCACACGTGTACACGCACACCCAGGCAAAAGCACCCAGGTCTTCACCTTTCCGGAGGGGCTCCAGGCTGCCCAACACCCTCTTTCACGGCACACTGAGGCCAAAACGCGACCAAAGAGCGAGGCCAGCGGCCAGGAGCCGCAGTGCGGGCCCCTCCCTGCCAGGATGCCCCCCCAGCCCCGTGCAGGACTGAGCTTCCTGCGCCGGGACTCCGAAGGCGCCGGGCCGCTGCCTCCCGACAACGTCCGCGTCCTCCCCGCGGGAGCCCCCTCAGGCCCCCGTGCGACCCCTGCTCGCCCCAGGCGGACGCGCTCGGGGAGGGGGCGGCGGGCCGGGGGCGAGCGCTGGCCCCCACCTGGTGGTGCGTCTCGCCCTCCACGTTGACGCCGTTGACCTCGACCAGGCGGTCCCCAGCGCGCAGCGCGGCGGCCTCGGCGGGGGAACCGGGTTCCACGCGCCGGATGAACTGCCCGCGGCGGCCCTTCTCGCCGTGCAGGTGGAAGCCGTAGCCCTGCTCTCCGCGCACCAGGCGGCACAGGCGCGGCCGCAGCGGCTCCGGCGTGGCCATGGCGCCCGCTGCCCACCGGCCGCCCGCGGGCAGGGGCGCGGGGGAGCTCTGGGGCGGCGGCGGCGCTGGGCACCCGGCGGTGGCTTCGGCGGCGGCTCCGGCGGCGGCTCCTGTTCGGCTCCCGTCGCTTCGGGATCCGGCTCGGGCTCGGGCTCGGGCTGCGGCACCGCCCCCGCGCCCGCCCCTTCCCCGCCCCCGCCGCCCGGCCGCCCCCGCCTCCAGTCCCAGCCATCCCGGCCGGGCCCCTACCTCCGAGCACGGCCAGCCGGAGGCGGGGCAGGGGGAGGCGGCAGGGCTAGGGGACCCCCTAACCACCGGGACCTCTCTGTCTCGCCCCTACTCTGGGCAGCCGCCTTGGTGCCAGCGCCTTTGCCTTCTAGCCCAGGAACATTTATTGGATACCTACTGTATGCGCAGCATCGAGGCAGGTCTTGAGGTGGGCGACGGGTTGGACAAAGGGTCTCCAGGCTAAGGGACCCCGTCAAAGGGGCCAAAGGGTAAGAACAAGGGCCACAGCCCTCCCCACCCTCCCCGGGAAGCCCTCCCAGACCCCCTTGCCTGTCTCCTCTCGGCTGTCCCTGATCTGGATCCCTCCTGCAGCCAGAGCTGCCCTGGCCCAGGGCAGAGTCTCAGGAGGGCCCAGGAGGCAAAAAGGGCTTTAAAAGTGACACGCAGCAGCCCCTCCCTGCATCCTGGGGGCCAGTGGCTGGGAGACTCCCTGGCCTACCCGCCGTGTTCGGGCTATCTGCACGGCGTCCATTCCCGTTCCCTCCTGCCATTCTTTCCCTTGGCCGGGCCGGCCCCCTCACTTGTGTTCTAGCCCACCCCAGGCCTGGACTGTGACTTTGCAGGGTGACAAAAGGATATGAGCCTCGAGGGTCCCTGCTGCCCCCCTCCTGACATGGGCTACAATCCACTGAATTATTTGGGCTCTAAGCTCTGGGTGTGCACAGGCGCTGCTCCACAGTGTCCACAGGCCGGCAGCAGGCCTCCCCTCCCCTGCCCACAGCTGTCCACGTCCCTCAGCCTCTACCTGAAGCACGAGTGTCCCTCCTTCCCCAACAGGACAGTCACCACCACGGTGAAATCATTTATACCTGAGTGCATTTTACCTGGAACAACCCTAGGGGACCAGCCACTTCACAGACCTGCAAACAGGCCTGGAGAGGGAAAAGACCCACGAAGCTTCCTCAGCTCCATTTGGGCCCAGGGATGTGAGATTCGGAATCCATGCTCTTCACCACCCAGCTCTTCCTCTGTCTCCAATATAGGAAGGTAGCTGAGTCCAGGCACAGCCCCAGTCTGCCCTCCTCCCCAGCCCAGCCAGGCCCCCTGCACATACCTGGTTCCCAGGGGTCAGGCACAGCCAGCCCAGGCAATTCCCCATGTGAGCCGTAGAAGCAGGCTTGGCGCAGTCCTCCTCTCCCTCTCCTCTCTCCGGGGCCCTGGCCTGGGCTCCCCGGCCCCCACCCAAGCACAGGGCTCGCCTCTGGGCAGCCTCCTGGGCCATGGCCCCCTGGGTGCCCATATCCCGGCAGCTGCCCCTAAAAGCCACTTAGGCTGAGGCGCCATGGCTGCTCGCCACCCCCACCCCTGCGATTCCTGGCTAAGGCTGCCTCAGGCTCCCGCCCGGCCAGCCACTTCCATCTATCTGTCTGCATGTCCACAGGCTGCCTGTCTGGCCTATGGCTGGCCTCCCTGGACACAGCCTGATGCTGCCACCCTTGGAGTCTATGAAGATGGCTGTGGGCAGTGTGAACCACCACCACGCACCCCACATACCACACCTGTTTGGGCTTAGCGGTCATCCCACACCAACCAGGTCTACCCAAAACCTGGCAGGCTGTAGCTTCGTGACCACACTAGAGTCGAGGGAGGTGGCTGGATACCCCCTGGGTAAGGGGGCTTGCAGACCTTACCCCCCCTGGGTGGGGCAGACTCCTGATCAGCCTTGGGCATACACCATCCTTCCCTGGCCCAGGACTCAGCTGATTCCTACTCCCAGTGACTGAAGATGGGATGGGGGGCCGGGAGCAGTGGCTCACGCCTGTAATCCCAACACTTTGGGAGGCCGAGGCGGGTGGATCACCTGAGGTCAGGAGTTCGAGACCAGCCTGGCCAACATGGCGAAACCCTGTCTCTACTAAAAATACGAAAAAAAATAGCCAGGCGTGGTGGTGGGCACCTGTAATCCCAGCTACTGGGGAGGCTGAGGCAGGAGAATCGCTTGAACCCAGGAGGCGGAGGTTGCAGTGAGCTGAGATTGCGTCACTGCACTCCAGCCTGGGCGACAGAGCTAGACACCGTCTCAAAAACAATAAATAAATAATTTAAAAATAAATAAAAAAATAAAAGATGGGATGGAGAACAGCATGGCGGAGGGAAGGGCCACAAGGGACATGAGGTCACAACCAGGGGCAGAAACCAAGAAAATATCACCAGACACACTGCTGCTACAGAGTAACAAAAGAGTCCCCAAAGCCACGAAGGAGCTGAAGAAGGGCTGAGGAGAGTAACAGAGTAGCAAAGGGCCGGGCAACAAAGGAAGTGGGCCTCGCAAAGCAGGGAGCAGGAGGAATGAAGCAGCCGGAGAGGAACCAGAGGTCACAATTTCAGAGGAGGTGCAGAGTCAGTGAGAGGGGACAGTGAGTTCAGGGGCCTGAAGGAACAGGCAAGGAAGGGTGACCTAGAAGCTCTGGGGGGCAAACCCTTCCAGGCCTCTTCTCCAGCCAGCCTCCGGAAGCTCTCAGCCCTGGTCTGAGGCTGACCTTGGCCCCCACGGGTGCTGCACTAGAGGCAGAGAAAGGCGAAGGGAAGCACTTGGGCAAAGGTGTTCAGGGGCCGCCAAGTGCTTGGTGTCTTGAAGAGAGGGCTAGGGAGGTGGACGGGAGGGAGTAGGGCCGGCATTGAGAGGAGGGTGGACTTTATTTTCCTGGTTCTGTGGGGTGCAGATGGCGTGGGGGTGACGTGGGCTCCCAGGGCAGCAGCAGGAGGGAAGAAAATCAAGGCAGGGGCAATCAGAGGCTTGGGAGATCCCCCAACTCTCCACCCAACCCCCTTAACCCAGGCCTGCCAGCATGCTACCCAGGCGTGAGTCCTATCCAGCAGAGGGAGAGCAGGTCTCAGCCGTTCCCCTGGGCTGTCAGTGGGAGGGTCCACCGGGGTGGGGGCCGCCCCTGCACTCCTGTTTCGGCAGGATTTTCCTCCGGGCCTTGAACCCGCATCCCTCCACCAAGGTCCCAGCGATCTCAGGGAGCCCGAGCCTGGACCTGGACGGGGGCTCCGGGGTGTAGCCGTGGCCTGGGGCCCTGTCTGGGGGTGGGGCCACTATTCCGACTCCCGGTAATGGTCCAGAGCTGCTCAGGCAGGCGGGGCTTCCTAATGGACATTAATGGCCCTGCAAGCATAACCAGACCGCGCTTAGGGCCTCTTCCCTCAGGCTGCACCGAGCCTCTCTTTACATTTCGAAACTGGAGCAGGCGGAGCCAGCGCGACAGAAGGAGGTGACCAACAGAGACCCACAGACGAGAGGGAGAGAGAAGGCGGGGGAACTGCGACGACCCAAGAGGGAGGGAGAGGCAGGAAACCGCTGCCGCCGACGGGGCGGCCCCGCCCACCCTCCGTGGCCCCGCCCACTGCGGCTCTAGCCCCGCCCGTTGCTGGAGGCGCGGGTCGGACGCTACCGCCCGGAACAGTAGCCGCGCAGCGCCACCTGGCCGGAACTGGTGGCATTGCATCGTGCGAGGAGTTGCCCCAGGATCCTGCCCATCTGGCTTCCTTCCACTCGATCCAGTCCTGTGGGGTGGGGACCGGGGTGAGGCTGGCGCCCTAGGCCTGGTTGCGCTGCAGGGGAATAAGGGTGTGGAGTGGGGGAGGCAGAGAAGCCCCTTATGGGCTCTGCCTCCTCATCTTGGACCAGGCAAGCACCAGGGAACATCACTGAACCTCCCCCCCGCCCTGCGAGAACAGAGCTTTGAGCACCTTCGCCTGCGCAAGGGGAGGCCAGAGCTGAAGCAGCCCCAGGAAGAACACTTAACCCAGCCTGGGGCCCTGGAGTCCTCCTTCGGGGAGGGACGTCCCGGGCTGTCCTGGAATCTGCAGTCTGGAGCAGGCGGTGGGGAAGGGGGAGGAGGCAGTGGGAGGGGCGGTGAGAGCAGACAGGGCCAGCCCTGCCAGAGCACGGGTATCGTCCCATAGGCAGTGCGCAGCCCTTGAGGCGTGCTGTGCGGGTGACGAGGTCAGGACATCCATGTTCTTAGAGGTCAGGTTCAGTGAGGAACAGGGGCAGGAGTGGGAAGGAATGAGCTCGCAGGGAGGAGAATGAGTTGCCCTGTGAGGTGTGTGACCACCTCTTCACCCAGCACAGAGCCGGAGGGAGGGCTAGATGGAACCAAGGGCTCCATAAGAATTGGCTGTTGGCCGGGCGCGGTGGCTCACGCACTTTGGGAGCCAGCACTTTGTAATCCCAGCACTTTGGGAGGCCAAGGCGGGCGGATCACGAGGTCAGGAGATCGAGACCATCTTGGCCAATACGGTGAAACCCCGTCTCTACTAAAAATACAAAAATTAGCTGGGCGTGGTGGCGGGCACCTGTAGTCCCAGCTACTCGGGAGGCTGAGGCAGGAGAATGGCGTGAACCCAGGAGGCGGGGCTTGCAGTGAGCCGAGATCGCACCACTGCACTCCAGCCTGGGCGACAGAGCAAGACTCCGTCTCAAAAAAAAAAAAAAAAAAAAATGAATTGGCTGTTGAGGCGGGGCACGGTGGCTCAAGCCTGTAATCCCAGCACTTTGGGAGGCCCGGGCGGGAGGATCACCTGAGGTTGGGAGTTCGAGACCAGCCTGACCAACGTGGAGAAACCCTGTCTCTACTAAAAATACAAAATTAGCCGGGCGTGGTGGCCCATGCCTGTAATCCCAGCTACTCGGGAGGCTGAGACAGAAGAATGGCTTGAACCTGGGAGGCAGAGGTTGCGGTGAGCCGAGATCGTGCCATTGCACTCCAGCCTGGGCAACAAGAGGGAAATTCCGTCTCAAAAAAAAAAAAAAAAATTGTCTGGTGGGCCGGGTGCTGGGTGCATGGCTCATGCCTGTTATCTCAGCACTTTAGGAGGACAAGGTGGGCGGATCACCTGAGGTCAGGAGTTCAAGACCAGCCTGGCCAACATGGCAAAACCCCATCTCTACTTAAAAAAAAAAAAAAAAAACGCAAAAATTAGGCCAGGTGTGGTGGCTCACGCCTGTAATCCCTGCACTTTGAGAGGCCGCGGCAGGCAGATCACAAGGTCAGGAGTTCGAGACCATCTTGGCTAACATGGTGAAACCTCTTCTCTACTAAAAGTACAAAAAATTGGCCGGGCGCGGTGGCTCACGCCTGTAATCCCAGCACTTTGGGAGGCTGAGGCGGGTGGATCACGAGGTCAGGAGATCGAGACCACCCTGGCTAACACGGTGAAACCCCGTCTCTACTAAAAATACAAAAAATTAGCTGGGCGTGGTGGCAGGCGCCTGTAGTTCCAGCTACTCCAGAGGCTGAGGCAGGAGAATGGCGTAAACCCGGGAGGCGGAGCTTGCAGTGAGCCGAGATCACGCCACTGCACTCCAGCCTGGGCGACAGAGCAAGACTCCGTCTCAAAAAAAAAAAAAAAAGTACAAAAAATTAGCCAGGCATAGTGGCAGGTGCCTGTAGTCCCAGCTACTCAGGAGGCTGAGGCAGGAGAATGGCGTGAACCCGGGAGGCGGAGCTTGCAGTGAGCGGAGATCACGCCACCGCACTCCTGCCCGGGCAACAGTGCAAGACTCTGTGTCAAAAAAAAAAAAAAATACAAAAATTAGCTAGGCGTGTTAGCGGGCACCTGTAATCCCAGCTACTGGGGAGGCTGAGGCGGGAGAATCATCTGAGCTGGGGAGGCAGAAAGGTGGAGGTTGCAGTGAGCCGAGATAGTGCCTCTTCAGCATGGGCTGGAGACTCTGTCTCAAAAAAAAAAAAAAAAAAAAAGAAAAAGAAAAAGAATTGAAGGGGTGGAGATAAAAAGCACCCACATTTGCGAGACAGACACAACTTGGAGATGGAAAGGACCTACCAGCGAGGGGAGGGGGGCTTCCGAAGTGGGGGTGGGGAGCTGGTTCCACAGGGCATCCTGGAGCCAGGCCCAGGACCACCTCTCCCCCAATCCTTGCTGGGTGGCTCCAAGGGGGGACCCTGCCACATGGCCACAGGAGGGCTCCAAGGGTGGGCTGCATCAGGGCATGTGACCTTGGTGGTTTGGGGTCCAGGACAGTCGTTGGAGTCGCAGAGAAGATTAGAGAGGGTTGAAGAGGCAGCGGGAGGGAGAAGAGGCCCAGACCCTTGGGAGGGTAACTGGAGGGGGCCTGGTGGACGGAGGTCCTCGGTGTTCAAGATGGCAGGGCACATTTATGTGGGGGGGCTGGAGCCGGTGACCAGAAGCGCATGCAGAGGGGGATAAAAGGCAGAGCAGCAGGCCGGGCCCGGTGGCTCACACCTGTAATCCCAGCACTTTGGGAGGCCGAGGCGGGTGGATCACGAGGTCAGGAGATCGAGACCATCCTGGCTAACACGGTGAAACCCCATCTCAACTAAAAATACAAAAAATTATCTGGGCGAGGTGGCAGGCGCCTGTAGTCCCAGCTACTCAGGAGGCTGAGGCAGGAGAATGGCGTGAACCCCGGAGACGGAGCTTGCAGTGAGCCGAGATTACGCCACTGCACTCCAGCCTGGGCAACAGAGCGAGACTCCGTCTCAAAAAAAAAAAAAAAAAAAAAGGCAGAGGAGCGGCCGGGCGCCGTGGCTCATGCCTGTAATCCCAGCACTTTGGGAGGGAGGCTGAGCTGGGCGGATCACCTGAGATCAGGAGTTCAAGACCAGCCCGGCCAACATGGTGAAACTTTGTCTCTACAAAAATACAAAAATTAGCTGGGCATCATGGTGGGTGCCTGTAATCCCAGCTACTCAGGAGGCTGAGGCAGGAGAATCGCTTGAACCTGGGAGGTGGAGGTTGCAGTAAGCCGAGATCGCGCCATTGCACTCCAGCCTGGGCGACAAAGAGAGACTCCATCTCAAAAAAAAAAAAAAAAAAAAAAAAAGCAAGAAGCAAGGTGGGGCTCAGGTGGAGGGGCCCCTCCTCCCGGGGCATGACCCAGAAAAAGGGGACCAGGGGTTCTTAATCCTCTGCGGAAGCCTTTGGCTAAGGGAGGGAGGGGGTGCCGGGAGATCCAGGTTTGAAATGAATGCTGAGTGCCCCGCGCTTCCTCTGGTCGGCGAGGGAGGGGCCCCTGACATTTGCCAGGGCGTGGGCGCGCCTGTCTGCGCCCTGAGCTAGACGGCAAAGTACACAAGCAAACGAAGGGGTCGCATGCGGGGGCGCAGAAGTCAGGCGGATTTTATTGACCGGACGGCAGGCCGGGTCTGTGAGCGGCTCCTGGAAGCGCGCGGCCACTCCTCCTGGGTCAGGCGCGGAGGCGCCGGGGGCGGGGGACGCTGTCAGAACGGTCCGGGGGCCAGGCGGGGCAGGCCAAGGCGGTTTGCTGCGGGGGCCACGGCTGGGCGGGAGACGTCTCTCCGAAGTCTCTAGCGAGAACACAGCAAGGCCGTGGGGAGGAGGCTATGGCCCTCCACCACCGCCCCCGGGTGCCAGGGTCGAGCCTGCCCAGGGAAAGCTTTTCTGGGCGCGGAGCAGGGGATGGAAGGGCCCGAGGGTGCCACCTGAACGCGCGGCTCCGTGCTCCGGCTCAGACCTCCCGAGACCCCCTTGCCCGCGGCGGTCCAGGCCTCCTCCCCTCTCACGTACCTGGCCGGCTCCGCTGAAGTCCAGGGACTCCGGTTCCAGCGCAGGCTCTGGGGCGCGCGGGCTCCGGGGCGCACGGACGGGGATCCCTGCCTGGGAGCTCCTGCGTCGCGTCTCCCACAGCTCCTGAACCCACGAGGGCAGCAGGAGAGGAGCCTCGCGGGCGGCGGGTTCGGGGGAGAGGGTGTCCCTGGCCAGGGGCCCGGCGGCCGCGCGCAGCGCGCGGCGCCACAGATAGGGTGAGCGACGCAGCCCCATGAGCAGGCCAGCGGCGCGGCCCACCGTGTGGTAGCGGGGACTCGCCACGTGCTTGTACCACGCGCCGGAGGGCAGCGGCAGCAGGAGCAGGAGCAGCAGCAGTGCCAGCCGCGGCCGGCTCGCGGGAGCCCCCCGCTCCCCTGGGCCCCGCGCCAGGGCGCTCGCGTCGACGGCCGCCCGGCGGGGCGGGCCACAAACCGGCTCGGCTGGGTTTGGGCGCGCAGTGGAGTTGGGACGCCCGGGTACCGGAGCGCAGGAGGCTGGAGGCGAGCCGTGGGTCCCCTGCAGGCCCAGCTATAACCGCTCGGTGGCCCCGCCTCGTTCCGCCCCCTCAGTACCGCTGGGCTCCCCAGATGGGGGGAGGGACGGAGGGAGGAGAGGGAACCCTGGCAGCTGGCGGGGGACGTGGGTACTTGAGCACCTCACTGAGTGGGCCGCTGGCTGGAACTGGGCTGGAGGCTCCTCTGGGGGGACACGTCCCATTCTCTGCCTGCTCAGCCTCCTCCCCCCAGGAGTGGAAGTGCCAGGGAGGGGGTACTGGGAACACTGATGAGGGAGTAGGGCTGAGGGATGCCCCTTTAGCCAGACTCCTGCCGGTGGGACGACAGCAGAGCAAAGGCCCAGGTGCAGGCAGAGCTACAGTGGCTATAGCAGGAGGGCTGTCGGGGGCCTTCAGCACCATTCAAGACCCCTCTGGGTGACTCCCCCCAAGAGTTGTCCCTTGTCCTTGCCTAGCACAGCTCCCAAAGCTGTCCCCACACCCTGTCCTGTCCACTGCCACCCCCAGCTTCTCCCCACCAACCCATCTCCCCGCAGAAGCCTTAGAAGCCTCATGTTGGCAACACCAAGCCATCCCTGGGGTCTGCGGTTCTGTGAGGCTTCCAGGAGAAAGAGTCAGCCCCTCCTGGAGCCTCTACCCCTGGAGGGGCAGGACAAGGCCTTGCAGACCTCCAGCGCCTCTTCTCTGGTGATGGTCCCCCAAGACCACTTTATCCAGCCAGTCTCAATTTTTGCCTAAACCAACAGCCTGTGGCTTTGCCTGCCTCTGTGTGTCTGTGCCTAGAGCATCATTCCCTCCTTCTTAGCCTGGCTAACGCCTCCTTACCCTTCAGCACTCCACTTAAATGGCCCAGATCCTTGGCCGGATGTGGTGGCTCACACCTGTAATCCCAGCACGTTGGGAGGCCAAGGCAGGCAGATCACCTGAGGTCAGGAATTCAAGACCGGCCTGGCCAACATAGTGAAACCCCATCTCTACGAAAAATACAAAAAATTAGCTGGGTATGGTGGCAGGCACCTGTAATCCCAGCTACTTGAGAGGCTAAGGCAGGAGAATCGCTTGAACCCGGGAGGCAGAGGTTGCAGCGAGCCAAGATTGCGTCATTGCACTCCAGCCTGGGCAACAAGAGCGAAACTGCATCTTTTTTTTTTTTTTTTTGAGACGGAGTCTGGCTCTGTTGCCCAGGCTGAAGTGCAGTGGTGCAATCCTGGCTCACTGCAAGCTCCTCCTCCCGGGTTCACGCCATTCTCCTGCCTCAGCCTCCCGAGTAGCTGGGACTACAGGTGCCCGCCACTATGCCCGGCTAATTTTTTGTATTTTTAGTAGAGACGGGGTTTCACCATGTTAGCCAGGATGGTCTCGATCTCCTGACCTCGTGATCCGCCCGCCTCGGCCTCCCAAAGTGCTGGGATTACAGGTGTGAGCCACCGCGCCTGGCCGCAACTGCATCTTTAAAAGAAAAAAAAAAAAGGCACAGGGCCAGACAGTCCCTCAGAATATCCCTCTGTGCCCACCTGGGCTTAACAACCCCCTCCCAGAGGGCAGAGCCTGACGCAGTCTTTCGTGACCTCCCAGCAAGGGTGAATCCAGCCCTCCCTCAGCAACCATGCCAGTCATGGGGCAGCCCCTGGGTCCCAGACACCAGGGATCTCGTTTTGGGTCATCATGAACTATCTCATCTTGACCTCCAGATAATGCCATGAGTGGAACTATTATTGACTCCACTCACCAACGAGCAAACTGAGGCCCAGGGAGAACTGACCTGCCCCAGATCATGTTGGGTAAATGGTGGAGGTGAGATACATCCTAGCATCTGAGCCCAAGAGCCTCGGCTTGGGGGAACAGGGTACCCCTGTCCAGAGGGGCACAGAAAGGCTGGGGGTAGGCTGGGCACGGTGGCTCATGCCTGTAATCCCAGCACTTCAGGAGGCTGAGGCAGGTGGATTACTTGAGGCCAGGAGTTCAAGACCAGCCTGGCCAACATGGCAAAACCCCATCTCTATTAAAAATACAAAACTCGCCAGGCACAGTGGCTCACGCCTGTAATCTCAGCACTTTGGGAGGTCAAGGCAGGCATGTCACGAGGTCAAGAGTTTCAGACCAGCCTGACCAACATAGTGAAACCCCATCTCTACTAAAAATACAAAAATTAGCCGGGTGTGGTGGCACTCGCCTGCAGTCCCAGCTACTCGGGAGACTGAGGCGGGAGAATTGCTTGGTCCTGGGAGGCAGAGGTTGCAGTGAGCCAAGAATGCACCATTGCACTCCAGCCTGGGTGACAGAGTGAGACTCCACCTCAAAAACAAAAAACAAACAAAAAAAACTTAGCCGGGCATGGTGGCACACGCCTGTAGTCCCAGCTGCTCGGGAGGCTGAGGGAGGAGAATCACTTGAACTCGGGAGGCAGAGGTTGCAGTGAGCCAAGATGGGACCACTGTACTTCAGCCTGGGCGACAGAGCAAGACTCCATCTCAAAAAACAAACAAACAAACAAAACAGAAGGTCTGGGGGCAGAGCCAGACTCCCACTCCTGAGGCATGAGGGTCCCCAGTGGGGCTGGTGAGCCTGAGGAGGTTTAGAAGCAGCAGCCCTCCCCACGAAGGCCACACTGAAGTGGTGAGACGCCAGCCCTGCTTGATAGTCGCAGCTGAGGGGAAGAGGATAAGGACCTCGGCCTCTCCTGCCTCAGTTTCCTCATCTGTAAACGGGGTAAAAACAGTGGCCACTTGTTGGCATTGATAATCCACTGGTGGGTCTGGGAGCTGAACCGTGCCTGGTACCCAGTAGGCACTCAATGAAAGCTGTGGTTAGGACCTATCCTTGCTGCACCAGAGGCTGACCACCCCCAGCCTGTCAGGAAAACACTTGACGGGGGCAGAATGGGGGATGCAGATGGAGTCTGCGCCGCCTGGAGGACCACGGGGACCAGAGGCCCTGCAAGAAGCTGTCCCTGCCGCGCTCCCCCGGGGCCCCTTGTCCTTGACAGCTGCCTGGAGTGTGTGGTGGGCGGGCAGTGCAGCACGACATGGGCCAGAGCCAGGCCCCATTAGGGTCCCTTGGCACTGCCACCCGCTCCTGGCTAAGAGGACGTGGGCGTCTCTGGACCCCTGGGGGGACTCCAGCCAGTCAGGGGAGGGTCCAGGACGCCCCCTGGAGGTGGCCGGGGGAGCTTCTGCAGGGGGAACTGTGGAAACTGATCAATGAAACTCTATGCTGAGATGGAAGTCCCCGTGACAGAAAATAGAAGTAGTGGAGATTGCGCCACTGCACTCCCGCCTGGGCAACAGAGGAAGACTCCTTCTCAAAAACAAAAACAAAAACAAAAACAAAAAAACCAGCTGGACGTGGTGGCTCATGCTTGTAATCCCAGCACTTTGGCAGGCCAAGGCAGGTAGATCACGAGGTCAGGAGTTTGAGACCAGCCTGGCCAACACAGTGAAACCTCGTCTCTACTAAAAATACAAAAATTAGCCAGGCGTGGTGGTGGACGCCTGTAGTCCCAGCTACTCGGGAGGCTGGGCAGGAGAAGAGAATCACTTGAACCTGGGAGGCAGAGATTGCAGTGAACCAAAATCACACCACTGCACTCCAGACTGGGTGACAGAGCGAGACTCTGTCTCAAAAAACAAAACAAAACAGAACAACAACAACAAAAAAAACCAGCAGTGGCTCCTCTACCTTGTTTATTGCCATGGCCCAAGGGAGTGAGAGTCGCAGGACGCAGGGAAAGGTCACTGGGAACAGAGGCACGGGGAGGCGTCTGTTGGGTGGGGTGTCCGGAACACAAGGCAGGGGTTAGAGGAGCAAAACACAGAACCTTAAGGGTGTCTGTGGGCTCCCTTTTCAGGCGGCAGGAGGAGGGCCTCTGTGTCCTGCCCAGCCTGGTGCCCAGGGAGGGGACCTGGTGACAAAGGCTTCCTTCCCCCCACCTCCAGGGGTCTGGAGCCACAGCTCTCCTTGGGGAGGAGGTGATGAGAGCCAGCCCTGCTTCTTGAGGCTCACCTCTCAGTTCCTTGACACCAGTGTCCCGCCTAGAAACCCATGAGACACTTGCTTAAGGCCGGGACCATGCCTGCCGCAGGCACAAAGCCTGGCCCCGAACAGGAACGCCCTGGTAAGGAGGAGATTAATGAGCAAATCTGTTTTGTCATCTTTAAAATTATTGGCCAGGGCATGGCACAGTGGCTCACGCCTGCAATCCCAACACTTTGGGAGGCTGAGGCGGAGTTAGAGACCAGCCTGGGCCATATAGTGAAACCCCATCTCTACCAAAACAAACAATGACAAAAAATATATATATATTAGCTGAGTGTGGTGGTGTGTGCCTGAAGTCCCAGGTAGAAAGATCCCTTGAGGCCTGGAGTTCGCAAGGCTGCAGTGAGTGTCGATCGAGCCACTGCACTCCAGCCTGGGCGACAGACCCTGTCTCAAAAAGTAAATACACAGCTCGGGCTCAGTGGCTCATGCCTATAATCCCAACAGTTTGGGAAGCCGAGGTGGGCGG
The DNA here is from genome assembly GCF_028885625.2 of Pongo pygmaeus. Lineage (NCBI taxonomy): Eukaryota > Metazoa > Chordata > Mammalia > Primates > Hominidae > Pongo > Pongo pygmaeus. Next base: position 2,147,465 of record NC_072391.2, on the reverse strand, counting down.
ATCACTTAAGCTCAGGAGTTCAAGACCAGCCTGGCCAACATGGTGAAACTCCATCTTTACTAAAAATACAAAAAAATTAGCTGGGTGTTGTGGCGCACGCCTGTAATCCCAGCTACTCGGGAGGCTGAGGCATAAGAATCGCTTGAACCTTGGATGTGAGGGTGATCTGGCTGCGACATCTGTCACCCCATTGATCGCCAGGGTTGATTCGGCTGATCTGGCTGGCTAGGCGGGTGTCCCCTTCCTCCCTCACCGCTCCATGTGCGTCCCTCCTGAAGCTGCGCGCTCTGTCGAAGAGGACGACCATCCCCAATAGAGGAGGACCGGTCTTCGGTCAAGAGTATACGAGTAGCTGCGCTCCCCTGCTAGAACCTCCAAACAAGCTCTCAAGAATCGCTTGAACCTAGAAGGCGGAGGTTTCAGTGAGCTGAGATTATGCCACTGCATTCCAGCATGGGTGACAGAGTGAGAATCCATCTCACAAAAAAATGAAAAAAAAAAAAAACAGTAAATACATTAAATAATTGGCCAGGCTCAATGGCTCACACCTGTAATCCCAGCGCTTTGGGAGGCCGAGGTGGGCGGATCACAAGGTCAGGCGATCGAGACCATCCTGGCTAACACGGTGAAACCCCGTCTCTACTAAAAATACAAAAAATTGGCCGGATGTGGTGGCTCACGCTTGTAATCCCAGCACTTTGGGAGGCCGAGGCGGGCGGATCATGAGGTCAGGAGTTTGAGACCAGCCTGGCCAACACAGTGAAACTTTGTCTCTACTAAAAATACAAAAATTAGCTGGGCGTGGTGGCAGGCACCTGTAATCCCAGCTACTTGGGAGGCTGAGGCAGGAGAATCGCTTGAACCCGGGAGGCGGAGGTTGCAGTGAGCCAAGATCATGTCACTGTACTTCAGCCAGGGCGACAGAGCAAGACACCACCTCAAAAAAAAAAAAAAAAAAAAAAAAAAGAAAGAAAGAAAGAAAAGAAAAAGAAAAAAGAAAATAATAATAATAATAATAATAATAATAATTAGGGCTGGGCCCGGTGGCTCATGCCTATAATCCCAGCACTTTGGGAGGCTGAGACAGGCGGATCACAAGGTTAAGAATTTGAGACCAGCCTGGCCAACATGTTGAAACCCCATCTCTACTAAGAATACAAAAATTAGCCAGCCATGGTGGTGCATGCCTGTAATCCCAACTATTCGGGAGGCTGAGGCAGGAGAATTGCTTGAACCCGGGAGGCAGAGGTTGTAGTGGGCCGAGATGGTGCCACTACACTCCAGCCTGGGCAACAGAGCAAGACTCCGTCTCAAAAAAATAAAAAATAAATAAATAAGTAAATAAAATAAAATAATTAATGTTGTCAAGGCAGTATACATTATAAATGAAAGGCTGCTTGCTGTAAGGAAGAGAACAAAGCTATCTCTGCCTGCCCTTCACATGCTGCTCCTACTCTCCAGAGACAGCTACTTCCAACTCCTTTAGCTGTTAGCTGTTTCTTCTAGTATTTATCTCCAAATGTTTGAATCATCAGCGTAACTACTATTTTGTTTTGTTTTGTTTGTTTTGTTTTTGAGACAGAGTCTCACTCTGTCACCCAGGCTGGAGTGCAATGGTGCGATCTCTGCTCACTGCAACCTCTGCCTCCTAGGCTCAAGAGATTCTCCTGACTCAGCCTCCCGAGTAGCTGGGATTGTAGGCGCCTGCCAAAACGCTCAGCTAATTTCTGTATTTTTAGTAGAGACAGGGTTTCGCCATGTTGGCAGGCTGGTCCCGAACTCCTGACCTCAGGTGCTCCACCCACCTCGGTCTCCCATAGTGCTGGGATTACAGGCGTGAGCCACCACGCCTGGCCAGAAACAGAAAAACTCTTAGCTGCAGCACTACTGACCTTTGCCATCCTGTGCACTGAGAATGTTTAGCAGCATCCCTGGCCTTCACCCATTTGTGTATGCAGAATAGTAGCCCCCCAAAGATGTTCGCCCCCAATCCCTGCAACCTGTGAATATTTATGCCACATAGTAGGAGGGAATTAGGCTGTAGATAAAATGTTTTATTAGAGGCAGGGTCTCACTATGTTGCCCAGGCTGATGTCTAGTGGCTATTCACAGGTGTGATCCCACTACTGACTGGCACAGGAGTTTTGACCTGCTCTCTTTCCAAACTGGTCCAGTTCACCCCTCCTGAGGCAACCTGGTGGTCCCCTGCTCCCAGGAGGTCACCATGTCAATGCCAAACTTAGTGCAGACACCTGACTGACATAGCCCAGTATATCCTCAGAACTCCTGGACTCACACAATCCTCCTGCCTCGGCCTCCCAAGTAGCTGAGACTACACGTGTGCACCACCACACCCGGGAATATAAAATTAAGGTTGCTAATTCGCTGGCTTTTTAAATTTTTTTTCTTTTTTTTGAGACAGTCTTGCTCTGTCATCCAGGCTAGAGTACAGTGGCACGATCTCCGCTCACTACAACCTCTGCCTCCCGGGTTCAAGCGATTCTCCTGCCTCAGGTTCTCAAGCAGCTGGAATTATAGGCGCCCACCACCACGCCTGGCTAATTTTTGTATTTTTAGTAGAGATGGGGTTTCACTCCATCTCTACTAAAGTCATTAAAGTCAGGCCAGCTGGCTTTAATAGAAGGAGATTAGCGGCTGGGCGTGGTGGCTCATGCCTGTAATCCCAGCACTTTGAGAGGCTGAGGCGGGCAGATCACTGGAGGTCAAGAGTTCGAGGCCAGCCTGGCCAACATGGAGAAACCCCGTCTCCACTAAATATACAAAATTAGCTGGGCGTGGTGGTGCATGCCTGTAATCCCAGCTACTCAGGAGGCTGAGGCAGGAGAATTGCTTGAACCGGGAAGCGGAGTTTGCAGTGAGCCGAGATTGTGCCATTGCACTCCAGCGTGGACAAGAGTGAAACTCCACCTACAAAAAAAAAAAGCCGGGCGCGGTGGCTCACGCCTGTAATCCCAGCACTTTGGGAGGCCGAGGCGGGTGGATCATGAGGTCAGGAGATCCAGACCATCCTGGCGAACACGGTGAAACCCTATCTCTACTAAAAATACAAAAAGAAATTAGCCGGGTGTGGTGGCGGGCGCCTGTAGTCCCAGCTACTCGGGAGGTTGAGGCAGGAGAATGGTGTGAACCCGGGAGGCAGAGCTTTCAGTGAGCCGAGATCATGCCACTGCACTCCAGCCTGGGTGACAGAGTGTGACTCCATCTCAAAAAAAAAAAAAAAAAAAATTCCAAAATTTAGGTTGGGCACAGTGGCTCATGCTTGTAATCCCAGCACTTTGGGAGGCTGAGGCATGCTGATCACCTGACATCAAGAGTTCGAGACCAGCCTGGCCAACCTGGTGAAACCCCATCTCTACTAAAAATACAAAAATTGGCTGGGCACGGTGGCTCACACCTGTAATCCCAGCACTTTGGGAGGCCGAGGTGGGCGCATCACTTGAGGTCAGGAGTTTGAGACCAGCCTGGCCAACATGGTAAAATCCCGTCTCCACTAAAAATACAAAATTACCCGGGTGTGGTAGCACATGCCTATAGTCCTAGCTACTCAGGAGGTTGAGGCAGGAGAATCACTTGAACCTGGGAAGTGGAGGTTGCAATGAGCCAAGATTGTGCCACTGCACTTCAGCCTGGGCGACAGAGACTCCATCTCAAAAAAAAAAAAAAAGATTGGACCACTGGCCTCCCCCAGAGTCAACTCTGGAAGACAGAAAGCGGCCATGAGCCAAGGACTTCAGCAGCCTCTAACAGCTGGAAAAGGCAAGGAAGCAGATTCTCCCCTGGAGCCTCCAAATAGGAACGCAGTGATCCTGACACCCTGATTTTAGCTCAGTGTGACCCATGTTAGAGTCTGGACTCCAGAGCTAAAGATAATACATTTGTGTGTTTTAAGCCAAGTTTGTGGCCTTTTTTTTGAGATGGAGTCTCACTTTGTTGCCTAGGCTGGAGTGCAGTGGCGCAATCTCGGCTCACTGCACGCTCCACCTCCCGGGTTCATACCATTCTCCTGCCTCAGCCTCCCGAGTAGGTGGGACTACAGGCGCCCGCCACCACGCCAGGCTAATTTCTTTTTGTAATTTTAGTAGAGGCGGGGTTTCACTGCATTAGTCAGGATGGTCTTGATCTCCTGACCTCGTGATCCACCCGCCTCGGCCTCCCAAAGTGCTGGAATTACAGGTTTGAGCCACCGCGCCCGGCCCGTGGCTTTTTTTTTTTTTTTTTGAGATGGAGTTTCACTTTTTGTTGCCCAGGCTGGAGTGCAATGGAGCAATCTCAGCTCACCACAACCTCCGCCTCCCGGGTTCAAGTGATTGAACTCACTTGCCTCAGCCTCTCAAGTAGCTAGGATGACAGGCATGCACCACCATGCCCGACTAATTTTGTATTTTTAGTGGAGACAGGGTTTCTCCATGTTGGTCAGGCTGGTTAGGCTGGTCTCGAACTCCCGACCTCAGGTGATCCGCCAGCCTCGGCCTCCCAAAGTTCCGGGATTACAGGTGTGAGCCACGATGCCCGGCCTCCCATGGCCATATTTTACGGCAGCCTTAGGAAACCAATACACCATTAGATGCCAGGCATGCCCCGCTGTGGCAACCAAACATGGCTCCAGACACTTCCAAACACCTCCTGGGGACAAAAAATGCCCTCTCCTCCATTGAAAATTGCTGACTTACATTATAAATTGCTGTTTCTTGATTTAATCATCTCAGGCAACATAAAATAGCTTCCCACTAAATGAAATGAAGCTTTGGCTCTCTTGAAACCCAATCACCTTATTTCTCCTCCCTGAGCCCTCCTAATATGACTTCATCGCAATGTTTGGTGGCTCATAACTGTAATCTCAGCACTTTTGGGAGGCCGAGGTGGGAGGATTGCCTGAGGCCAGGAGTTCGAGGCCAGCCTGGGCAACATGGCAAAACCCCAGCTCTACAAAAAAATGTTAAAAATTAGACAGGCAGAGTGGCAGGCTCCTGTAATTCTACCTACATGGGAAGCTAAGGCAGGAGGATCCCTTGAGTCCAGGAGTTCAAGGCTGCAGTGAGCTATGATCATAGCACTGGACTCCAGCTTGGATGACAGAGCAAGACCCTGTCTCAAAAAAAAAAAAAAAACCTGAAAGATTAATATTTATATAGAATTAGCAAAATCTATGTAAATATTTTCTACTGAACCAAGTAGTGTGCTATTTACATTTCCTTTCTGATTGACAGCTGTCTTACTTTCTTTGCTTGTCTTTCTATATACATTTGTTATTTTTCCTAAATGCTCCAAGAGATGTTGAACTTTTTTTTTTTTTTGAGACGGAGTCTCGCTCTGTCACCCAACTGGAGTTCAGCGGCACGATCTCAGTTCACTGCAACCTCCATCTCCTGGGTTCAAGTGATTCTCCTGCCTCAGCCTCCTGAGTAGCTGGGATTACAGGCGTGTGCCACTACGCCCAGCTAATTTTTGTATTTTTAGTAGAGACGGGGTTTCACCATGTTGGTCAGGCTGATCTCGAACTCCTGACCTTGTGAACCATCCGCCTCGGCCTCCCAAAGTGCTGGGATTACAGGCATGAGCCACCGCGCCCAGCCAAGATGTTGAACTTCTACCATCCTTACAATAACTTTTCCCAGTTTTCTTTCTTTTTTTTTTTTTTGAGATGGAGTCTCACTCTGTTGCCCAGGTTGGAGTGCAGGGGCACAATCTCTGGTCACTGCAACCTCTGCCTCCTGGGATCAAGCATTTCTCGTGCCTCAGCCTCCCAAGAAACTGTGACTACAGGCGCATGTCACCATGCCCCGTTAATTTTTGTGTGTTTTGGCCAGGCGCAGTGGCTCATGCCTGTAATTCCAGCACTTTGGGAGGCTGAGGCAGGTGGATCACGAGGTCAGGAGATCAAGACCATCCTGGCGAACACGGTGAAAGCCTGTCTCTACTAAAAATACAAAAAAAAATTAGCAGGGCGTCGTGGCGGGTGCCTGTAGCCCCAGCTATTGGGGAGGCTGAGGCAGGAGAATGGCGTGAACCCGGGAGGCGGAGCTTGCAGTGAGCCAAGATCACGCCACTGCACTCTCGTCGTGTGAGTGTGTGTGTTTGTTTTTTTTTGAGATAGAGTCTTGCTCTGTTGCCAAGGCTGGAGTGCAGTGGCGTGATTGGCGTGATCTCGGCTCACTGCAACCTCTGCCTCACGGTTTCAAGCGATTCTACTGCCTCAGGCTCCTGAGTAGCTGGGACTACAGGCACGTGTCACCACGCCTGGCTAATTTTTGTATTTTTAGTAGACATGGGGTTTCACCATTTTGGTCAGGCTGGTCTCCAATTCCTGACCTCAGGTGATCCCAACCTCCCAAAGCGCTGGGATTACAGGCATGAGACACCACGCCCGGCCTAAAATTTTTTTTTGTGGAGATGGAGCCTGACTATGTAGGCCAGGCTGGTCTCAAATTCCTAGGCTCCAGCAATCCAGGCCACCCAGCCTCCCAAAGTGCTGGGATTACAGGCTTGAGCCACTGTGCCTGACAGCTTTTTTCAAGTGGCAAAATTGGGGTTTCAAGCCCATATGTGTCTGTTTCTAAAGTCCAAGCTCACTGGGCATGGATCACTTGAGCCCAGGAGGTTGAGGTCTCAGTGTGCTGTGATCGTACCACGGTGTTACAGCCAGAGCAAGACCCGGTCTCAAATAAAGTAAGTAAAGTTCAGGCTCATTTATACAGTTTACTGCCTCTTTTCCAGTAGGGTTTAGATCTGGACCAGCCTTCTGGATGGCAGAGGGAGGGAGGTCCTGAGTGTGCCTGGCCCTCAAGGGTAGGGAGGAGGCCCTGCTACTGCAGCATCCATCCAAACACATCCCGTGCTGGGGCCAGCGTAAAGAGGACGGGTTCTGTTCCTGCCTTCCAGAGGCCCCTTCTGGGCAGGCCTGGCGAGACTGCCCTGGGCTGCGAGATGGACGTCACCACGTGCTGCCTTTCACGTTGTCTTTCATGTAGGGATTTAAACAGGGCATTAGGGAAGTGGAGGCAGGACCAGGCTTGTGTGTGTTCCAAATACCAGAGACCGGTTTCCTAATAAGGTGGCCAGATTTAGCAAATACAAATACGGCAGGTCCAGTTAAATGTCACTTTCAGATAAGGAGCAGCATTTTAGTATGAGCCTAGCCCGTCAATATTTGGGCTATACTTACACTAAGACATGACCCCTTGTTCATCTGAGATTCAAACCAGTTGTCCCGTGTTTCATCGGACAACGCCAGTCCGTGGAGCCCGGCGAGGGCTGACATGACACGCGTGGCCCAGAGGAGCCCGGGGCTGGCTGCGTGGCCGCGCGCGCCGCGCGGACCTCCGAGCGGTCGGCTCAGGCTAGAGCGGCCTCTACCAAGGCCACCGCTCTAGCCGGCGCCTCGCTGAGGCGGAAGTCGCGACGCGCACTTCCGCCGGGCGGGCCCGTTACTGGGCGGGGCGGTGACGTTTGCCCGGAAGGGGCGGGCCCGCCGGGAGCGAGGCCGCGCGGCGCCGCGCCGGCCGAGAGGGGGCCGGATCCTGGACCATGGCGGCGGCGGGGGGTGCCGAGGGGCAGCGCGCGGCCCTGGAGGCGGCGGCGGCGGCGGCAGCTCCTGAGCGGGGAGGCGGGAGCTGCGTGCTGTGCTGCGGAGACCTGGAGGCCACGGCGCTGGGCCGCTGCGACCACCCGGTGTGCTACCGCTGCTCCACCAAGATGCGGGTGCTCTGCGAGCAGCGCTACTGCGCCGTGTGCCGCGAGGAGCTGCGCCAGGTGCGAGGCGCCGGGGGCGCGGCCTGGGGGCAGCGGGGCTCCCGGCGACCGGATGGGGACTTTGCCTCACTGAGGTCCGGCCGTGGGCCCGGCGGCACCGGCTTCCGAGAGAGGCCTGGTGGGGCCACCCAGGGCGGGGTCCCGGCCGTGCGGCTGACGGCGGGGCGTTGGGGCTTGGAGGCCGGAGGCGGCCGAGCGGGTTGGAGGTGGGGGCAAGCCCTGTGGGGACAGCCTGGGGAATTCCCTCGTGTCCCGGGGGTTCCTGCTGGGCCTCAGGAAGGGGCCTGATCAGATGGAGAACTCGGTGACCTGCTCGTCTTCGGGAGTTTATTTTCCAGGGGCCTCCATTCGGGTCGAGGAAACAAGACAAGGGGGACTCTGCGGAGGCCATCCGTCCTGGAAACAGGGCGTCAAACTTCGGGCATTCTCAGCCCAGCTGTGTTTGTGGGCCCCCATTGGATGACCCTGAGCAAACTCCTTCCGAGACTGACGTTTACCTCTGTGGAGTGGAGGTGACACTAGACTCGGAAGGAGACCTGCCCGTCAGAGGGGAAGGCCCCCTCCCGCTTCTTGGCGGGAAGGGAGAAAAGTGTTAGGAAGTTTTCCTCCTCCTCGCCGCCGCCCCCTTTGGCGCTCATCTGCGCAGTGAATGGGAGACGTTTTTGACTGTACAGGCTTGGAAGCCTTGGAGGGGTCAGAGGATACCATGCAGCGTTCCTCCACCCTCACTGCACTGCCAGCTGCTGGCTGTGGGCACCGGGCTGGAGCCCGTTGGTTTGCTGATCTTAGAGATTTGTTTGATTCCAGCATTGTGAAATTCCCCCGGTTTGTTCATAGAAGGCTTCGGCTGGTGACATCTGCTAGGAATCTAACTTTATTCTCCCCAGAAGTGATGCAGAGCACTATTGAGGTATAGGTTCTTTCTTTTTTTCCTGTTCTTTCTTTTTTATAAGTAGACATTTACATCGAAGGAGTTGAAGAGACGCTGCAATTTTCTGAGCAATTTGTGGGCATGTACTCTGTGCCATTTTTGGAAAAAGACATTTGGAGTTTCTATCAGTCTGTCATGTGACGGGAGGAGGCTGACGCAGACCCCGGGGAGATCTGGGGTGCAGGAACAGTCACAGAGGACCTTGGCCCGTGGCTTCCTCAGGGCGCTTCCTGGCTTTGCCAGGGCCGGCCTTGCCAGCCAGTCCTGCGTAGCATGACCTCATTCTCCAACAGCTAGGTTTCCCAGCACACCTGTAGCTTCCTTCCGGAAAGAAGACGCTAAAGAGTTCTTGGCACGTGAGGTCCCGACCCAGGCTGCAGGTCTGATGCAAGACATGAGCGACCATCTGCATATGCTTACTCCGGCGGCCTCTGCCCGCTCTCATTCTTTGTAGGCTCCACACCCTCCAGGAGCTCTGTGGCCGGGGGCTGTGGACATGAGCTGTCAGCCGGGGTGTGGTTTGGCACTGGGCGCCCCCAGCCGGCTTCCTCTAGGGCCTGCCCCGCCTTACTGGGCTGGAGGGGCTCCTGGGAAGTTTGCTGTTTGTTGGTCTCCTCTCCTTTGCATTCGTCCTGTTTTCTTCCCATCTTGAGCTTGCCGCCTCACTCTAGCCTTCTTTTTCCCTTACTGAGTTCGGCACTATCCCCTGAGTATATTCTGTGTCCCATGCATGCTCAGGAATTCCCACTGCACCCCTCAACTTCTGAACCCTGGCGTTGCCTTGGCCTCCCATATGGGACTAAGGTTTTGCGAAAATTATGAGGAAAGTGTCCAGGATGCCATGTGGAATCAGCTGGCTCCATGTGCTTGTTAGTTTCACACACCTGGACCCAGGCCTTCCCTGTGGAGGCTGCAGCTGCTGCTCAGGCCAGGAGCCAGATGGGCCTGACCCCTGGCAGGTGCTCAGGGTGGAAGCCGAGGCAGGCTCCCCTCCGTGGGAGGCGGGGGCGCTGGTCTCGGCCATGGCTGACAGAGGTCCTGGGGTGGTGGAGCCCCACGTTCTGGGCCTCTTTCCTGGCTGTGTCTTTCTCAAGGGGCGGTTCCTGCTGTTTGCATCTTGCTCTCCAGCTTGCTCTGGTCCCTGGTGTTACTGCAGGAGTCCTGATGAGGCTGCAGGCCCCACAGGGCAGTCCACCTGCACCTTACAGGCAGGCAGTGGGAGGGGGCGCAGAGGGCCAGCCCACAGTTACCCAGGGTCCCAGGTCAGGAGGGTGACATGCTGGCTCAGGTCATGCTTTCCTACTCCTCCTGTCACCCCCCCCACCCCGCTCCCATCCCCCGTGGCCCTGGCCCTCTCTGTAAAATGCTCCCTGCTTCTGCTGTCCCCCCACCCCCTCCTGTCCCCCGTGGCCCTGGCTCTCTCTGTAAAATGCTCCCTGCTTCTGCTGTCCCCCCACCCCGCTCCCGTCCCCCGTGGCCCTGGCCCTGTCTGTAAGATGCTCCCTGCTTCTGCTGTCCCCCCACCCCGCTCCCATCCCCCGTGGCCCTGGCCCTGTCTGTAAGATGCTCCCTGCTGCTGCTGTCCCCCCACCCCGCTCCCGTCCCCCGTGGCCCTGGCCCTCTCTGTAAAATGCTCCCTGCTTCTGCTGTCCCCCCACCCCGCTCCCGTCCCCCGTGGCCCTGACCCTCTCTGTAAAATGCTCCCTGCTTCTGCTGTCGCCCCACCCCGCTCCTGTCCCCCGTGGCCTTGGCCCTCTCTGTAAAATGCTCCCTGCTTCTGCTGTCCCCCCACCCCGCTCCTGTCCCCCGTGGCCCTGGCCCTCTGTAAGATGCTCCCTGCTGTTGCTGTCCCCATCTGGGCTCCTTGGAGGTCTAGGCTCTCTAGATGGCCCTGGGAGCCATCCTCAGGGTCCCCCTCCCCATGTGTGGGCGGGCCCTCACCGCTGTCCTTTTGTGTGCCCATGACACGCTGGGGCGTGTAGAGCAGCAAGGCCCCAGGCAGACACCACACTTGTCCCTGTGGGGGGTCCTGGGGGCCTCCTGTTCCTAAGCAGGCCTCACCCCATTTGCCTCTCACTCTCCTTGGGGCCTAGCCTGGCTGTCTCCAGGGCTCACGTAGAGTGCCCTTCCCCCGATCATTTGCTGCATAGCCCATCCCCAAGCCTCTCCTCATGGGTTCTGTACTTCTGTCCTCAGACACGTGACCCTCTCGTGCTGGGGTGACCTAGACCTGTTGTCTCCCTCTGTAGCACCAGCCATCTCCCCCCGGCCCCCACGTCCCCCCCACAGCCATCTCCCCCCGGCCCCCACGTCCCAACCCAGCCATTTTCCTCCAGCCCCCAAGTCCCACCCCAGGCATCTCCCCCAGGCCCCCAAGTCCCACCCCAGGCATCTCCCCCTGGCCTCCATGTCCCCTACGTCCCCTACTCCCAGCCTGGCTGTGCTGGAACCACCAGGCAGGGGGGGGTCTTGCTGTTTGGCTCCTTAGTGGACCGTGCCTGACTCCAGCCTGGCCACCGTGCTGTGGGGCACAGCCTCGTCCAGCCCCCTCCTCACCCTCAGGGAGGGCGATGCTGGCCATGCCAGGCTGCACTGCTGTCCCATTGCCCGCTCCTGAGGTCTGGGCGGCCAGTCCTGGTCTCCCTGCCTGTCTGAGGTTGGGCAACTCAGGCCCCCACCAGCAGGTGGTATTTCCCACTCCGGCCCTGGAGCCCCAGACCTGCACGCCCTCCTGCTCCAGTGATTGCGGCCTTGGGCCCACCTTGCTCGCAGCCATTGTTCTTTCACAAGCCTCTTGCTGTTCCTGAGCCCGCCCAGTGTCTCTTTTCCCGTCTTGTTGCTCCGCTCAGGTGCCCTGCGTGGCTGACCCCTCCCAGCTGTTCAGGAGGGATGAATACCCTGGGTCTTGCTGCCCCTGGCGCTCAGAGCAGCTGCCCCAGCTGCTGTGCAGATGGACGCCCATCTAGACTCCACATGGGGCATGTCGCCCTCCCGTGCTGGCCCACCCTGGGTCCTTCATCTGGGTGCTGTCAGTGCACCTGGGACCCGCCCAGCCTGGCCCTGCCTCTGCCCAGCTCCCCGCAGCTCCTTCACCCCCGGCTGCTCCCTGGCCTCAGAGAGGCTGCCTTGACCGAGTCCGCCAGCCCCACCAGTGCCGTCCCACATAGGTTTCTCGGGACTTGCGATGTGCTAGCATTGCATGGGGCGTTGGTGTCTCCAGGCGGCAAGGACAGAGGAGTCTACGTGCTCCTGAGCGGGGTCTGGCCCTGTGCCCGCACATGGGTGGCACTCGGGACGCACGACTAGAGGCTGGCTACATGTTAGGGGTGCCTGGGATGCCCCTGTGCCCGCAGTCTGAGTCCCTGCCACCCCGGGTGGATGACAGCATGCGGCTGAAAGGAGGGGTGCCAAAGTGGGGAGGTGGGGCTGGGGACGCCCCTGGCACAGGTTTTCTCTGGGGAAGGAAGTCGTTTCTTCTTGGAGTCTGATGGGCTCGGATGCTTTTTGGCAGCCTTGGGGGCTTCCCTCACAGGCTGCTCGCCTGGCCGCCTCACAGGCAGACACTGGCTTCCTTGCCCGCCTGCTTGCTGCTTCAGGAGCTGTGGTGGGGGAGTGGCCCTGTCTGGTTCCCGGGAGTCCCGGTACTCAGCTCCCCGAGGAGGCTCGTGCTCTGCGTCCCAGCAGCACCGAGTGGCTCCACAGATGGCGCCTGTGAGGGTCGGGCTGGAGAGGCTCCCTTGGGAGTCAGTGGAAGGCAGGGCTGGGTGAAAAGAGACCACACGAGGCCCAGGGCCTTTCCCCGTGTTTGGGGTGTGCAGAGAGGCTGCTCCGGAGGAGGGGAGCCAGGGGACAGGTCAGGGTGGTGTGGCCCGCAGTGACTGGTAGCCTTTGTAATGGGGCTCTGGGTGGGGCTGCGACTCCCATCTGAAGACGTCGTGCGTGGGAGGCAGCTGTGATGAAGTGCCCACCTGAGCCCAGCATGTTGACGGGGACACAGGGGCGGCCAGGTTCATCCTGCCCAGCCTTGCCTGATGTGACCAGGGGAGGAAAGGCCTGGGCTGCTGCTCTTGCAACCCGCATGGCCCACCCCGCCCTCGTGGAAGCGGCTCCTGTCGGTGGCGTGGGGGCACCCTCCTCGCAGTGCAGCAGCCTGTCCTGGCAGAAGTGGAGGCTGAGCTCTTCTGGCGCTCCAGACCCTCCTGGGGAGCCAGATTTAACCACCTGCTCTGGGGGACAGAGACCACCCCAGGACCCCCTGAGCACGTGTGGGACTGGCTCTCCCTGCCAAGCCTCAGGTTTCCCAGCATCACGGCCGTTCCAGCCCGACATTCTCTTTGGCTAAGGCTAAACTTAACATGACCTTGGCGTGACCCTTGTCAAGGTGAGGACATCCCCCTGCCCTGGATGTGTCCTTGAGGCCTTGAGCTGCTCTAAGGGCCCAGAGCCGAGGCAAGTGACCAGTGCCAGGCTTGGGACAGTGATGGAGCCAGAAGGGGGCTTGACCAACCCAAGGGGTGGGTGGCACCAATCTCTGCTGGCGTGGGGGCAGCGAGGGTCCTTCCCAGCAGAGCTTCGTGGAGAGCAGGGGTGCTGAGCTGAGCAGGGATGCCGGGGCCATCTGGAGGCACAGGGCAGACAGGGGCAAGTCCTTTGGCAGCCAGCTTTGCAGGTGCGAGGCCCCTGGGAAGGGGCCCACGCAGAGGCTCTGCAGCGCCTGCTGAGTATGCACGGAGCTGAAGTGGTCGGCTTGAGCCTCGTGCCGTGGAGGCGCCGTGGAAACGTGGGGGTGGGGCGCCGGACAGGGTAGCTGGGACTTGTCACCTGATGTATTCCCGGCTGGCAGCCATTGGTATTCCCTTAGCAGCTGCTTGGAACACGTTTCTTCTCTGTCCTGGAAAGCTCCGCAGAGCGACAGCTGCTCTGCTCCCCGCAGGGTGGAGCCACCGGGTGAGGGCCCCGGCAGGTGGGGCGTGGCCGCTTCGGGACTGGCCTGGCCGCCCCCTGGTGGAGAGGCCGGGCGTTGTGTCTCTGTCCTCTGTCCTTGGCCCTAGGCAAGCGGGTTGGGGTGAGGAGGGGAGGCCTAGGCCAGGGTGCCAGGGGCCGCTGCCTGCTGGGGCCTCCTAGGAGGACTCTTTATGCCTCACTCCTACTCAGAGGGGCCATGAGGGCTCCCTTGCCTCTGAGCCTCCGTTGCCTCCCAGGTGGGGGTCCCGTCCCAGTCCTGCTCACCACCCCTCTGGTTTTTGGCTCTAGGTGGTCTTTGGGAAGAAGCTTCCTGCCTTCGCCACCATCCCCATCCACCAGCTGCAGCATGAGAAGAAATATGATATCTACTTTGCAGATGGAAAGGTGTATGCATTGTACAGGTGAGCAGGGCCTCTCCCTGGGTCCTGGCCTCCCTGTGGTTGTGGCCCTTCACGTCCCACTCTCCTCACAACCGGAGGCACTTCGGGGGCCACGTTGTGCACCAGTGCTGGGGCCAGGCGCCTGGGTTTCCATCCTGTGACTGGGGAGGCTTACCAGGCCCTCCTGGGGCTAGAGCTGGCGGTTGCGCTGGGGAAAGGCATGCCCAGGTGGCACATCACCTGCCTCAGGGGCACCTTGAGGGGCACACGAGCTTGTGTGAGCCAGGCCCGTGGCCTGAAAATCCTGTAACGGGCACAGCTGTCCCAGGGCTGGCCTCAGGGGAGGGGCAGCCCATGGGCTCAGGGCTAGAGCCAGGCTTCTGACCCAGGCCATGTGCAGACTCCACCCCACCCGTGGCCTTGCATCTGTCCTGGGTCACGGGCCTGGGGCCTGGTGAGTGGCCCCACTCCCAGCGGTGACACTGAATGTCCTGGGGCCGTGGGCGGCTCTCGGTGTCTTCCTAGGCAGCTGCTGCAGCACGAGTGCCCGCGGTGCCCCGAGCTGCCGCCTTTCAGCCTCTTCGGGGACCTGGAGCAGCACATGCGGAGGCAGCATGAGCTCTTCTGCTGCCGGCTGTGCCTCCAGCACCTCCAGGTGTGCCCCCCGGCGACCCCGGAGACAGCCTAGGTGGTGGGTGGTGCAAGGGATGCGGCCACACGGCTGGGAGGGACTTGTCCACCTGCTGCTGGCCCTGGATGGCCCCCTGAGGGTCAGGCTGCACGTGGCAGGGAGGCCTCTGGTGGCTGGCGGGGCCCTCTCCTGCCCCTTGCTGCTCCGCCACTGGCCTGTGGGAAGAGGCAGGAGGCCCGGGGTCCCCCAGCCTGTGCCCAGCCCCCTGTGCTTTGTAGATCTTCACATATGAGCGCAAGTGGTACTCGCGCAAGGACCTGGCCCGGCATCGCATGCAGGGTGACCCCGATGACACGTCGCACCGTGGGCACCCGCTCTGCAAGTTCTGTGACGAGCGCTACCTGGACAATGATGAGCTGCTTAAGCACCTGCGCCGCGACCACTACTTCTGCCACTTCTGCGACTCGGACGGGGCCCAGGACTACTACAGGTGGGCCGGGCAGCAGACAGACAGATGACCCTCCCTCCCCCAGGGCGTGGGGCTAACCGGGCTGCAGCCCTCCTACCGACACCCCATCTCCTGCCAGCGACTATGCCTACCTGCGTGAGCACTTCCGGGAGAAGCACTTTCTGTGTGAGGAAGGCCGCTGCAGCACGGAGCAGTTCACCCACGCCTTCCGCACCGAGATCGACCTCAAGGCCCACAGGACGGCCTGCCACAGTCGCAGCCGCGCCGAGGCGCGCCAGAACCGCCAGATCGACCTGCAGTTCAGCTACGCGCCACGGCACTCGCGCCGGAACGAGGGTGAGCGGGCACCTGGCCTGGATGCCCACAGGTGGGGCCACGTGACCATGCCCTGCTCTGGAGCCTTAGACCGAGCTGTGGGTGCAGGAGCTGACCTCCCACCCTCCGGCCAGGCTGGAGCGCCTGAGCACCCCTTGTGTGCCAGGAGCTCTTGCTCCCTCAGGGTCTCGAATCTGCTGCCCTGGGTGCCCGGGGCCGTTCCCTGGACCAGGAGGCTTTTACTGAGCATCTGCTGTATGCAGATCCCACCTGGGGCTCGGGGACCCTCCTCCTCTCCCTTCCCACTGCTCCTGTGACTTGGCACCCAGGTCGTAGAGGCCCGTGGCTGGCGTGGACCCTGCAAGGCTCCTGTGCCATCCGTGGCTGGCGTGGACCCTGCAAGGCTCCTGTGCCATGCCCGGGCTCATGTGCGCTGTGGGTAGGAAAGTCTCTGCTGTCCAGGCCTGAGCATTGGCCGGGTGTGGCCTTGACGGCAGGCCTGTTCCTCCTATTGTCGTCCCGGGGTCCCGGGAAGTGACAGGCTGTCTGCTGGCCGCAGGGGTCGTTGGTGGCGAAGACTACGAGGAGGTGGACAGGTACAGCCGCCAGGGCCGAGTGGCCCGGGCCGGCACTCGCGGAGCCCAGCAGAGCCGCCGAGGAAGCTGGAGGTACAAAAGGTGGGGGGCCTTGCGTGCCGCTGACATTCTCCTGTGGTGACCGTGGCCAGTGGCCAAGCTGGGAGTAGGGATGGGGTCAGGGATTGTGGCCAGAGTTTCTGGGGTCCTCAGTGGCAGTAGGGTCTGTTCAGTGTCCTTGGTGAGCAGAAGTTTCTTCCTCTTTCTTCCAGGTCTAGCCACAGCCACAGATCCCAGGGTTGGGGTGGGTGAAAGAGGCCTGTGTCAATTGGGCAGTCACCGCAACTGTACGAGGAAGCACTGCCCTGGCAGTCCTGCAGGGCAGAGGCATCAGACCCCAGATAATCGCCCTACACACTGGGCCCAGGCACTGCCCGCCTGAGGCATTGGTCTCGGGCCATGCTCAGCCTGAAGGCTGGCGTCCTTGTCCCAGGGAAGAAGAGGACCGAGAAGTAGCAGCTGCCGTCCGGGCCTCCGTGGCCGCACAGCAGCAGGAGGAGGCTCGCAGGAGTGAGGACCAGGAGGAAGGTGGTCGGCCCAAGAAGGAGGAGGCAGCGGCGCGGGGTCCTGAGGATCCCCGTGGCCCCCGGCGCTCACCCCGGACTCAGGGCGAAGGCCCAGGTGAGTCAGCCCTACTTGGTGGCAGCTCTGCCCAGGCTAAGAGGTCAGTGGCCAGCTCTTTTTTGTTTGTTTTGTGAGACACAGTCTCACTCTGTCACCCAGGCTGGAGTACAGTGGCGCGATCTCGGCTCATTGCAACTTCTGCCTCCTGGGTTCAAGTGATTCTCCTGCCTCAGCCTCCCAAGTACCTGGGATTACAGGCGGCTGCCCCCACGCCTGGCTAATTTTTCTATTTTTAGTAGAGATGGGGTTTCACCATGTTGGCCATGCTGGTCTCAAACTCCTGACCTCAGGTGATCCGCCCACCTCAGCCTCCAAGAGTGCTGGGATTACAGGTGTGAGCCACCATGTCCAGCTTAGTGGCCAGCTCTTGACGGGCACGGTGCCTGGGACGCTCCAGGCCTTCACCTGGGAGGTTGAAGAGCACCCTGCACTCCCAGTCCCCAGAGGGCCTGTCCCCACACCCTGACCTGACCTGGGGGCCTTGTGTTCTTCATAGGCCCCAAGGAAACCTCGACAAATGGTCCTGTAAGCCAAGAAGCCTTCTCGGTGACGGGCCCAGCCGCCCCAGGGTGTGTGGGGGTACCAGGGTGAGAGTATGGGTGCCCAGGGGTGAATGGTGCATGGTGGGTGGGTGCGGGCGGCCACAGGTGGGTGCCGGGAGGGCAGATGTGGAGTCACGGGGCCTGATAGCTGTTGACCAGCTGTGCATCCCTGCACCCAGCACCCTCCCACCACCCAGCCCGAAGCTCAAGGACGAAGACTTCCCCAGCCTCTCTGCCTCCACTTCCTCCTCCTGCTCCACTGCAGCAACCCCGGGCCCTGTGGGGTTGGTGCTGCCGTACGCCATCCCTGCCAGAGGCAGGAGTGCCTTCCAGGAGGAGGACTTCCCTGCCCTGGTATCCTCGGTGCCCAAGCCTGGCACCACCCCCACCAGCCTCGTCTCTGCTTGGAACAGCAGCAGTAGCAGCAAGAAGGTAGCACAGCCCCCACTCTCGGCGCAGGCTACCGGCAGCGGCCAGCCCACCAGGAAGGCTGGGAAGGGGAGCAGGGGCAGCAGGAAGGGCGGCCTGCCCCTCACACAGGAGGAGGAGGGCGGCAGCCCGGCCGTGCAGGAGCTTCTAAGCACACGCCCCACGGGCTCCGTCTCCTCCACACTGGGGCCGGCCTCCATCCAGCCCTCTAAGGTTGGCAAGAAGAAGAAAGTGGGCTCGGAGAAGCCGGGCACCACACTGCCACAGCCCCCACCCACTACCTGTCCCCCAGGGGCTTTGCAGGCCCCGGAAGCTCCTGCCAGCAGAGCCGAGGGGCCAGTTGCCGTCGTCGTTAATGGACACACAGAGGGCCCGGCCCTGGCTCGGAGTACCCCCAAGGAACCCCCAGGGCTCCCAAGGCCTCTGGGGTCCTTCCCCTGCCCCACGCCACAGGAGGACTTCCCAGCGCTCGGCGGCCCCTGCCCGCCCCGGATGCCGCCGCCCCCAGGTACGCGTGCTGGCTCAGGCCTGCTCCCTGGGTGTCAGGAGGGGCCGGGGTCAGGCTGGAGCCGCAGGCACAGTCTGCATCTGGGTGGTGGGGAGCCCTGTGTGCCGCCATCGGCCACCCACGTGACCTCCAGCCTCCCCTTAACCGTCCTGTGTTCCTTGCCTTTGTGAGACCGGCCCTCATGGTGCCTCCCAGGTCTGAGGGTGCATGAGCTTGTGTGGGCTGGGCCTGCCACACCAGAAGCAATGGTGTGGGTGCTGGCCCTGCACCTGCCCTGCAGGGAAGGGGTGGCTGTAGACAGAAGCTGGCCCTGAAGGCCAGGCAGCCCGCAGTCAGCGAGGGTCCTCTCTGGGTCTTGTCCTGCCACCCCTCAGGCTTCAGCGCTGTGGTGCTCCTGAAGGGCACGCCTCCCCCACCCCCGCCGGGCCTGGTGCCCCCAGTCAGCAAGCCACCCCCCGGCTTCTCTGGCCTTCTGCCTAGCCCCCACCCGGCCTGTGTCCCCAGCCCTGCCACCACCACCATGACAAAAGTGTAAGTGTGGGCGGGCTGCCTGGTGTCCACTGGGGGTGGAGGAAGGGTACCCTCCCCTTGGGCCACTCCAAAAGCTGAAGCCTCCATCTCCTGTTTACCTTCTGACCCCCAGACCCAGGCCGCCGCCTGCCCCACGGGCCTACCTAGTCCCCGAGAACTTCCGGGAGAGGAACCTTCAGCTCATCCAGTCCATCAGGGACTTCCTGCAGAGCGACGAGGCCCGCTTCAGCGAGTTCAGGAGCCACTCAGGGGAGTTCAGACAGGTCAGGCGGGCCCGGGGCGGGGTGGCCAGCCCATCTTCATCCAGGGCCCGGGCCAGAGGGGATGACTGAGTCCGGCTCTCCGGCGGCAGGGCCTGATCTCCGCAGCCCAGTATTACAAGAGTTGCCGGGACCTGCTGGGGGAGAATTTCCAGAAGGTCTTTAATGAGCTGCTGGTCCTGCTGCCCGACACGGCCAAGCAGCAGGAGCTCCTGTCTGCACACACGGACTTCTGCAACCGCGAGAAGCCTCTCAGCACCAAGTCCAAGAAGAACAAGAAGAGCGCGTGGCAGGCCACCACCCAGCAGGCGGGCCTGGACTGCCGTGTGTGCCCCACCTGCCAGCAGGTGCTCGCGCATGGCGACGCCAGCAGCCACCAGGCGCTGCATGCTGCCCGGGACGACGACTTCCCCTCTCTGCAAGCCATCGCCAGGATCATCACGTAGCTCCCGCCAGCGTGGCCAGAGCCGTCACACCATGAGCGTCTTTACTCTTTCCTTTCCGGGCTGCCAGGCAGCCAGGTAAGGCCCGGTGAGGCCACCTGGCCTCTTGGTTGGCCAGGCCCACCAGGAAGTCCCCAGGACGGTCCACCCGCCCTGTTGGCACACTCAGGCGGGAGTCCACCCCTGCCTCAGTGGTGGGCCAGTCTCGGTTTGCATTCTTGTGCTTTTGGGAGGCGCCAGGGGAGGGAAGGGCTGGGATGCTGGGACCTGTTGTTGCTGGCAAAGCCAGAGGTCACAGTGGCCTGATCTGGGCCCTCCCGAAGCTGAGGGCTGCAGCCTCTGCAGCCTCAGAGCTGAAAGCTGCGGCGCCACTGGTGCCAGAGTCAGATGTCACAGATGTGTGTTGTGTAAACAGTTGGCTGTTTCGTGCTTCAAGAATGTTCAGGATTAAAAGCAGACAAGAAATTGTGCTACTTGAAGTTGAATCTTTTTATGAGACAAGCTGAATCTGGGATCTCAAATTGCCTCTGACCTTTTATAAGACAGTTTATCTTCAAATAAATTTATTTTGCAATACCATGCATAGCTGGTGTTCTGAGCTTCTCTGTCTTCTGAGTACTCCCTGAAGCCAAATTTAGAAACAGGGTGGTAGGGACATCTGAAATACTGCAGCAAAATAATTTGAGTGTAATTATCTGGATCTAGGGTTTTTGGAGGGAGACCAGACACATACGGTAATCACGTTCTGCTTCCAGCACATATAAGTAGGAAAAAAGCTCTAAACACAGCCACATTCAAATAAGGCCAAGAATATGTCCTCAGATCAGAGAAAGTGGGGATATTTCTCTAAAGCAAGCGAAAAGGGGCTCCCATGGTGATGAAGAGCAAAAGTCAGTGGCTGCAGAGGGGCTGGGTCAGCCACGCGGTGGCATTGGCACTGCCTCCCTGAAGCTGAGGACTTGGACAGTGGGACTCAACTGTGTCCCCTGGGTGATGGCCATGCTGGGGCCAGCTAGGAGATGAGAGGCTGGGTAGGGGCCACCTGCATTCCCCCCACACCAGAGGCGCCTCACAGCTGATGCCCACTTGGCAGGGGGGATGGTAGTTTTCTAAGCAAGACCAGCCCCACAGAAGAGTAGAGCAGTCTGGGAAATGGGCTGTTTCCTTAAGGTTATTGGAAATAACTTCTCTTTCTGGGTCTGGCCCTGTCCTGTCACCCAGGCTGGAGTGCAGTTGTGTGATCTCAGCTTAGTGCAGTCTTGACGTCCTGAGGCTCAGGTGATCCACCTCAGCCTCCTGAGTAGCTGGAACTACAGGTGGGCGCCACCATGCCCAGCTAATATTTTTTGTAGAGAAGGGGTCTTGCTATGTTGCCGAGGCTGTCCTTGACCTCCTGGGCTCAAACAATCCTCCTGCCTCAGCCTCCAAAGTGCTGGGTTACGGGAATGAGACACTGTGTTCAGCAAAAAATTACTTTTCTTTGAGATGGAGTTTTGCTCTTGTCGCCCAGGCTGGAGTGCAATAGCATGATCTCGGCTCACCACAACCTCCGCCTCCTGGGTTCAAGCGATTCTCCTGTCTCAGCCTCCCAAGTAGCTGGGACTACAGGCATACGCCACCATGCCTGGCTAATTTTTTGTACTTTTAGTAGAGACAGGGTTTCTCCATGTTGGTCAGGCTGGTCTCGAACTCCTGACCTCAGGTGATCTGCCCACCTCGGCCCCCCAAAGTGTTGGGATTACAGGCATGAGCCACCGCCCCTGGCTAAAAAATGACTTCTTAAGGAGCAAGAACTAGAGGAATATGAGGCAACACTTAAGTGGCAGTTGCTGTGACAAGCACTGCTGCAAGCTCCACACGCCTCACCACAGTAATCGTCACCCTCCCACGCCATAGGAACCACGATGACCCTTTTACAGAAGGAGAACCTGAGGCACAGACAGGTTGAGAAACTTACCCAGGATGACTGAGCTAGAAAGTGGCAAAGCCAGCATTTTGGCTCCAGAGATGGTTCTTAGCTGTGCTTCACTCAACCAGGAGGTTATGAAAAAAAACCAGTTAAAAATCCTAGGAATGAGGTTGGGTGCAGTCACTCATACCTGTAATCCTAGCACTTTGGGAGGCTGAGGCAGGTGGATAACCTGAGGTCAAGACTTCGAGACCAGCCTGGCCAACATGGTGAAACCTCATCTCTACTAAAAATACAAAAAATTAGCCAGGTGTAGTGGTGCATGCCTGTAATCCCAGCTACTTGGGAGGCTGAGACACAAGAATTACTTGAGCCTGGGAGGTGGAGGTTGCAGTGAGCTGAGATCTCACCACTGCACTCCAGTCTGGGTGACAGAGTGAGACTCTGTCTCAAAAATCCTAGGAGTGAAAAAGTAATTGAGATAAAAACCCCAAAAGATGGGGCCGGGCGCTGTGGCTCACACCTGTAATCCCAGCACTTTGGGATGCCAAGGCGGGTGGATCACGAGGTCAGGAGATCGAGACCATCCTGGCTAACACGGTGAAACCCCATCTACTAAAAATACAAAAAATTAGCCGGGCGTAGTGGCGGGCGCCTGTAGTCCCAGCTACTCGGGAGGCTGAGGCAGGAGAATGGCGTGAACCCGGGAGGCGGAGCTTGCAGTGAGCGGAGATGGTGCCACTGCACTCCAGCCTGGGCGACAGAGCAAGACTCCGTCTCAAAAAACAAACAAAACCCTAAAAGATGGGTTCAACAGTAAACCCAAGCTGGGGGATGTAACTGCAAAAGGTAGCGGTGAGAAGTGGGGAAGATCGTGGCCATGGAAGGCCATGGAATAGGGACCTGGCACTGGAGGCTTCACGGCAAATCTTACAGGAGTCCCAGGAATAGAAGGTGGCGAGAAGAGGACATGCGAAAAACTGTGACTGCTCCCCCCGACAGCAAGAGAGAAAACAAACCATCAAGGACCAAGCAGGATCAATGATAAGCAATTCTTAACTAGACGAGGATTTACAGAAAAGAACCCTACAAATCATTACCAACAAGATAACTTATAAACAATGCAAATGGTACCATTAGCATCACTCTCGTCAGCGTTATAGAATGCTAGCTAGGACATAAGAGTGAAATCATCAGGGTCGGACGCGGTGGCTTATGCCTGAAATCCCAGCATTTTAGGAGACCAAGGTGGGAGGATCACTTGAGTTCAGGAGTTCAAGACCAGCCCAAGCAATATAAGGAGACTCCATCTCTACAAAAAACTTTAAAATTAGCTGGGCATAGTGGCACATGCCTGTGGTCCCAGCTACTCAGAAGGCTGAGCGGGGAGGATCACATGAGCCCAGGAGGTGGATGTTGCAGCCAGCCAGAGGTTAAAGTAAGCCAAGATTTCGCCACTGCACTCTAGCCTAGGCATCTGTTTATTTATTTATTTTTCCCTCAAAAAACACAAAAAAACAGGTTCACTCTGGGCCGGGTGTGGTGGCTCACGCCTGTAATCCCAGCACTTTGGGAGGCCGAGGTGGGTGGATCACCTGAGGTCGGGAGTTTGAGCCTGACCAACATGGAGAAACCCCATCTCTACTAAAAATACAAAATTACCCGGGCATGGTGGTGCATGCCTGTAATCCCAGCTACTTGGGAGGCTGAGGCAGGAGAATCACTTGAACCTGGGAGGCAGAGGTTGCGGTGAGCCGAGATCACGCCATTGCACTCCAGCCTGGGCAATAAGAGTGAAACTCCGTCTTAAAAAAAAAAAAAAAAACCGGCCGGGCGCTGTGGCTCATGCCTATAATCCCAGCACTTTGACAGACACCAAGGTGGGTGGATCACTTGAGGTGAGGAGTTTGAGACCAGCCTGGCCACCATGGCAAAACCCCGTCTCTACTAAAAATACAAAAATTAGCCGGGCATGGTGGCGGGCACCTGTAATCCCAGCTACTCTGGAGGCTGAGGCAGGTGAATTGCTTGTACCTGGGAGGCAGAGGTTGCAGTGAGCGGAGATTGCACCACTGTACTCCAGCTTGGGCGACAAAGTGAACCTCCATCTCAAAAACAAAAACAAAAACAAACAAAAAAAACAAAGGGTCTCGCAGCATTTTAGAGAACCAGACTAGTGGGATACGTGGTGGTGGGGACCTATGGACCTGGAGCCCCCAGAGCCTGGGGGTCAGCCTGGCCTCTACCTCCCTGTCCCCTCCTGTGGGGCCCTGGTGCCTCTCAGATCCCAATCCCTGGCACCAGAAGGGAAGGGGTAGAAATGATTCCAGGAGCATCCAGGTCACAGTCAGCTCAGTTACAGTCTTTATTGTAAAGAAGGTGCAGTCGGAACATGGGACACTGAAAATACACAATCTCTGGTCTTTCAGGAGAGGGAGAGAGTGATATATACAAAAATTGTAAACATGTTCACTTAAATATCCACACAGAATTGGTCTAGGCTACAATGTAACAAGGTTGTCACTCAACTGCATCTCCAGAGGGAGGTGTCTGTCTGATGAAATGTGGCAACCACGTTTGGTGTTGACTTAATGTGAAAAACCAGCTTTGAGCAATGCATGAGTAGTCAGCTACGCAGAGGGACTCCAACCTGGGACTGGGCCAGGAAGCGGGGTGCAGGTGGAGAGGCAGGGACTGGGCCAGGAAGCCAAAGTAAAGGGAACCACACAGGGGCCATCTCGTGGGGCACGGTGGCCAGCTGGAGCCTCTGGGCCTCTCTCCTGCTGAGGGGCTTGTCTTGCCTGGCACCCAGGCATCCTTCTCCTTTTCTGGCAAGGTCTTACTGAAGGGCTGGGACAGGGCTGGTGTCTTGGCCCACAGCTACCTTGTGCCTTCCTGGCCAGAACCACCCACACCTGGGCAGGGGCCGGGGCCACAGACAGAGGAGCAGCTTGCGGAGTACTAGGAGGTGAAACCCGAAGACTGGACCATGATCACAACACTGACAGGGCCGGGCTGTTCTAGGAGCCTGTGAGAGAAAGTGGAGAGTGGCTCCGAACGGGACGCACCACCATGACAGAAACGAGACAGTCACTACCCACAGGGACATGAGATGGGAACAGTGGCCAGGATCCCCAGGCTCGGGGCGAGGGTGGTGTCTTTCCCCTGCCCCCGCTTTGTCCTGGGCAGTCCCTGCACCTGATCGTAGAGGGCAGCTGGACCCCCCACCCGAGTGAGCAGGTGTGGCGCAAGAGGGGAATGCCTTCCCCAGGCCAGTCCATTCCAGGCTAGGGACACACGTCCTGGGCAGTGCTATCCCCTTCTCAGGACCTCAGTCCTGGGGCCAGGTGCTGAGGGACTGGGGGAACTTGGCAGGGGACAGCCTAGACACGCGAGGGTCCACCCCCTCTTGGCCCCGGATGGCCCAAAGCGGCTACCCACTCTGTCCCTGACGCTGAGCTGGAAGGACCCTAGGGAGGTCCTGGAGACCCTGGGGCCTGCGTTGGTGGGGTGGCCTTGGAGCTCTGGTCTGTGCCTGCCAGCCGCTAGTAGGCGGGCACCTGGTACCCTTTGGGGCTGGTGTCCAGGGTCTCGGTGAAGGGCGGACTCTGGTAGGTCTCGGTGCCCTCCACGCCGCTGCCCACCGGATAGCCGGGGTAGGCCTGGCTCGCCCCGGTGCTCAGCTGTTCGGTGGCGAAGAGTGACATGTCGGTGCCCAGGCGGAACCGCTGCAGGGCCTTCACGGTGAGCGCCACCTGCGCGGGGCGGGGTCAGCGGGGTCAGCCGGGATCAGCAGAGCGCCCGCCCCTTCGCCCCGCCCTCCCGGGCCCCGCGCTCACCCAGCTGAGGATGGAGAAGAAGCTGAAGGCGATGGCGGCCCGCGCCGCGTCCCCCGCCTGCGTCGTGGCCGGCCCTGGCGCCGTGCGCTGCCACTGATTGGTGAGAAAGCAGAAGCCCACGAACCACAGGAAGGACCAGAGTCCTGCGAACAGTGCGGCGCGTCAGGGCGACGCTCCACGCGGTGGCCCACGGCGGCCTCGCCCGGAGGAGGAAAGGTCGGTGGGCCCGAGGCTCGGGGCGCCTCGCCTGGGCTCGCCGCGTGGCGCGAGGTCCCGCCTCCGTCCCCTGCGCTGACCCGCCCACCCAGGAGCGCCAGACCCGGGCCCCGCCTACCTAGAAAGTCCCGCGGCGCTCCCCGTCCGGGCTCCGCCCCCTCCCCGCCCACCCGGGAGGCCCATTGACACGCCCTGCCTCAGTCCCCGCCCCTCGGCATGGCCACGCCCAGCTAGAAACGCCGGCGGTGTTCCCCGCCCAGGCCCCGCCCCCTCCACGCTCACCGCCCCAGCCCCCAGCTCCGCGTCCCGGCCCCGCCCACCTGAGAAGCTCAGGTCCAGCAACACCGCGCGCCGGCGGTCGCGGACGCTGCTGATCTGCTGGAAGCGCACATCGAGCAGCAGGAAGGCGGCGCAGGCGAGGAAGGCTCCGAGGCCCAGCGCGACGCCGAAGCGGCAGGCGCCCGCGTTCCCGTTGAACACGCAGCGCAGCTCGGGGCCGCTGTCGGTGTTCACGTAGCCCTCGTTGACGATGGGCCCGAAGACGGCGATGGAGAACACCTGCGTGCGGCGCGGCGCTCAGGGCCCTGCGGCGACCCGACCTCTGCGAGCCCACCTCGAGCGCCCACGCCCCTGGGCCTGTCCCTGCGTTCCCAGGCCCGTATCTGGGTGGGGGGCGGCGTCACCTCTTCCTTTCCCAAACCCTCGCGTATTTAGTAATTATTGACAACACGGCCCGTTTAGTGAGCATCTACTATGCCCAGACATTGTGTTAAACAGCCACTTTACATGCGTCCCCTCACCAAATCCTCAGAAAGTCCCCGTGGGATCGCCATTGTTCTTCTTCTCTTTATAAATGGGGACATTGGGACCCCAACAGGTGAAGTGACTTGTCCGGGATCACATGGCTGACAAAAGCCGGGGCTGATTCAAGCCAGGTACTCTGCACCGCGTAGGCCCGTGGGGTCCCCTCAGAGCCCACTCAAGAGTGTGGGAACAGGAGCCTTCACCTGGGCCCGCGATTCCCACGCAGGAGCCGGCAGGGCGAAGGGGAGGTGAGAGTGGAGCGGGCAGAGCGGGGCGGGAGGGAGGGTATGGAGGCAGCGGAGCTGTTGCTTCCTGCGCGGTTGGGAACTGTCTGGCCTGTTTTCTAGCATGCAAATAGGGTGACGGGCACAGCTCATCGAGTGCTGGGACAGACATGTCCATCCAGCTTCCTGCATTTGGTTGGTACCCGAGGGATGACAGCCCCCACGTGACTGATTATTAATATCACCTGTAAGTGTTTGGGCTGAAAAGATGACACGGTTGACCTCTGGGGTTCCGTCAAACCTCAAGGCCTCCTGCCCACCAGTTCGGGGAGACAGGCATGAGGGGGACCGCAGTCATTTTAACCAGCGCTGCACGGGGCAGCCCTGTGTTTCCAAGAAAATAATTCCAGCCTCAACCTCATCCCTTCGCTCCTTTCCCGCTCCAGCTCCGAGAGACCGAGCCGAGGGGGAAACCGGGACATGCACTTGTCCCCAAGAGTGGGCCACAAGTCGGGACATGCGCTCGGACCAAAACGCAGCGTCCTGCCTCCCGGTCTGGTCAGAGCCACTCCTCAGGGGAGGCCAAAGCCCCTGCCCCTCCGTGGGCACCGCCCTCCTCCAAGACAGGCGCCGGGTTGCGGATGGCCCAGAGGTTGCCACCTGGACAAAACCCAGAACTCGGCACCCAACTGCCACCTCCCCTGCCGGGGGGAAGGAGCAGCAGGGCCCTCCCAGGGACGCCCCAGTGGGCTAGGCTGCCCCCAAACCTGCCTCCCACACCTCCGCCAGGAAGCTCTCCCAGCCCAGAGCCTCTCCTCCTTCAACTCACAGCTGGAACTGGGGTCCAGGGGACAGGCTCCCTGCCGAGGAGCCCCGAGGGTGTGTGTGCGGGGGAACGGGAGGCGCTTTTCGGTTCCCGTAGCCCCCTCCTGCCCCTCGGAGAATCCCGTCCCCACCCCGTCCCTGCTTCCAGGTCACGAGAACAGGAAAAACGGAGTAAGGGCTGCGGAAAGGGGCTGGAATTAGACCCGGGGAGGAGGTAGGGGTAGGGGCGACCGGCGGTGACCTCTCAAGGTCCCTCTCCGGCGCCGCCGGCCCCTCCCCCGCCCGCAGGTGGGCGCGCCCTGCCCGGTGACGTCACCCCAACCTGAGGCCGGCGGGGGAGGGGCCGGCGAAGAGGAGAGTGAGTGAGGTTGGGGGGCGAGAAGCAGGGGGCAGGGGGCTGGTAG
This sequence comes from Pongo pygmaeus, assembly GCF_028885625.2. Lineage (NCBI taxonomy): Eukaryota > Metazoa > Chordata > Mammalia > Primates > Hominidae > Pongo > Pongo pygmaeus. The sequence continues at coordinate 2,119,811 of NC_072391.2, read as the reverse complement.
GGGCCTGAAGGTCGCGAGGCAGGGGCGGGAGCGGGGGCCCGGGCAGGGACCACTCACCCAGGACGCGACCCGGAGCAGGGTCTGGGGCCGCCGCGCAAAGCTCACGGGGTCCAGGGCGGCCCCCGCGCGGCCCGCGCCGAAGGAGGCGCCTTCCATGGCCGGCCCGGTGGGGACGCGCGCCCCCGGCGCCTTCTGTCCGCCTGTCCGTCCGGCCGGCCCCGCCCGAGGCCGGTGCCGCTGCCGCTGATGCTGATGCTGATGCTACCGACGCTGCAGCCGCTGCCGCCTCCCGGGAGCGCGCGCCGGCCGCGGCGGGGACGCGCGGGACGGGGCGGGGCCGCGCCCGCGCCCCCCACTGGGTCCATGCGCGCGGGGCCGGGTCCCTCCTCTCCCTTCGCCGCGCCCACCTACCATCCCCTACCCTCACCTGCCTGCCCCGGTCCCGAGATCGAGACCATCCTCAGGAACCCGCCAGCCAGGTCCCCGGGGGCAGGGTGGGGCGCGGGCGCTGGGCGCAGACTTTGCTATAGCCGGGAGAACAGACAGGAGTCGTCCGCTCCTCTGGGAAGGGCACTTGGGTGAGGGAGTAAAGGGGTAGGAGATCCACAGGCTGCAGCATCTTTCCCCAACCCACGGGAGAGGGGACCGGCTCCCTGGCCCTGGTCCCAGGAAGACCAGATGGATAACTGGTGTCTTTCTCATGGCCCCCCACTGTGCTCTAGCTGCTATCAGCAGGTTCTAGCCTCTGGCGGGGAGGGTCTGGTGGGAAGAAAAGCGTCGGCCCCAGGAGCACCTGTTGAGGGAGGGGCAGAGCCACCGTGGCCAGCGCCGCTGGGAGTGTTGGTTTCGGTGTCTCTGCTCCTTGCCAGTGGCCAGGTGCTGGTGCTCCCAATGCCCTCCCTACTCCTGGGTCTCCCCAGGGCACTTGCGGCACCTAGTCTGGAATGAAGGGCAGGGAGAGGCATCAGAGACTAGGAGTCGGGTGGGGGTGGTGCCTGGCTGCCCTGTGTCCCGCTGAGTCCCCTCCACAGACGCCAGCCTTGGGTGCAACAAGGTCCCTCTCCTCATGTTCCTAGCAGGCTGGAAGTTCAGATGACTCCTAGGTTTCTGTCTAGAACACTGAGATGTCTGCACTGACTGAGCATTTACAGCGCCAAGCGCTTTACCTGTATAGTGGCAGAGACTTACCACCCTGTTCTTCAGATAATAAGCAACCCAGGTCCCTGCTACACCAACCGGGTGCACAGATGGTGCTGCTTGGCCCAGTCCCCCTGGAACTCATTGATTCCAGTCTGGAGCTCATTCTTCAGCCTTGCTGGGCACAGGTGGGCAGAGCAGGTGTTGCCAGAGGCGCTACTCACTGTGTTCCAAGTCCACCACACTGTGGGTCCGATCACAACCCCTCTCACCCGCTGGCCACAGACCTCCCCTCTGTGTCATTCATTCTCCTTTACTTCATCACTAACATCAGCACCCAGACATGCTGCACGTTCTCCTAAAAGCCAAACACTGTTGACCCCACCTCCCCTCCAGCTGCCTTACATTACTGCTTCCTTTAGCAGCAAACTCGTTTTCCATCCTCTGCCTGCAACACCCTCCTCTTTCTCTGAGACCTGGCAGAATCAGCTCCCACCGCCACCTAAACTCAAGGATGCCACTGACCTCTCCGTGCCAATCCCAAGGGCAAGTCTGATGCTGCTGTTGACTCATTTATTTATTTACTTATTTTTTGAGTTAGAGTCGCACTGTCACCCAGGCTGGAGTGCAGTGGTGCAATCTTGGCTCACTGCAAGCTTTGCCTCACGGGCTCAAGTGATTCTCCTACCTCAGCCACTGGAGTAGCTGGGATTACAGGTGTGCCACCACGCCCAGCTAATTTTTTTTTTTTTTTTTTTTTTTTTTTTTTGTATTTTTAGTAGAGATGGAGTTTTGCCATGTTGACCAGGCTGGTCTCGAACTCCTGACTTCAAGTGATCTGCCCACCTTGGTTTCCCAAAGTGCTGGGATTACAGGCGTGAGCCATTATGCCCCACCTGGAGGTCCTCCTCCCTCCTGGTGTTCCTCCTACGTCATCGGTCCCTCCTCTGTGACCTGTGAGCCTTAGGAGCCCAGGGCGCGATCCTGGGGGGAGTCTCTCCCTCTGTGCTAACTCCTTTGGTTTGCGTGTCAACAGCTCTGGAGCACCAGCTCAGGCCAGAACTTTTCTTTGCACTAGAGTTCCACTGGCCTGGATAGCCTTCAAAAACAGGCTCTGGCCTTGCGCAGTGGCTCACGCTTGTAATCCCAGCACCTTGGGAGGCTGAGGCGGGTGGATCATGAGGTCAGGAGTTCAAGACCAGCCTGGCCAACACAGTGAAACCCTGTCTCTACTAAAAATACAAAAATTAGCAGGGGGTGGTGATGGACACCTGTAATCCCAGCTGCTCAGGAGGCTGAGGCAGGAAAAATTGCTTGAACCCGGGAGATGGAGGTTGCAGTGAGCTGAGATTGCTCCACTGCACTCCAGCCTGGGCGACAGAGTTAGACTCTGTCTCAAAAAAACAAAACAACAACAACAAAAAGAAAAACAGATTCTAAGGCAAAGTGAAGTTTTATTCAGGAATGAAACTTTAAGGAAGACAGGGAAAAAGGGAAGGCAGTGGGGAGTGCGGGGGGGGACAGCAGATACAGGCGGTATGTTCCTAAGCTGAACACAGCCTTACCAGAGGACCCAGCTGGTTCCTGAGGCACTCACAGACCTCGGGAAAGGCCAGAGAGAAGCGTGCTGTGTCTGGGCGAGGAAGGGACACCTCCTCTCCTGGCTGCCCCCCATCTCCCCTCTCTTATTTGTGCCACCTGGCCCCTCTGGGCAGCCTCTACAGAAGCCAGCAGCCCCACAGGGCCAATCTGGTGGGGATATAGCAGCTCCTTCCATGGAGGCCTGAGGAGGCCATGCCAAGGTGGGCCTGCGCCCAGGGAAAGGCTGAGACTCCTAGAGGATAGAGGTCCCTGGAGTTTTATGACCACAGGACACACTGTTGCTGGGCTGCTCTGGCTGGGGAGGCCCAAAGGCTGGGTCCCAGTCACCCCCCAACTTGGTGCACTCAGCCTTCTCCATCTCTGACACGCACGGCGGCTCCCAGCAGTCTCCTCGGACTCCATCCTCACCCCCTGAGTTCTCTGGCTCTCCCTTTAATGTACCCCGCATCTGTCCCCGCCGTGGGGTGGGTCTTCCTCTTGGTGGTCACTCGGTGACTGCCCCGGCTTCCTCACCAGCCCTCCTGTTCCACCCTTACCTGCCTCATCCCAGCTCAGCAGCCAGAGGACCCTTCAAAGCCACATCACTCCATGCCATCCCCTGGCTCCAAACCCACCAAGAACTTCCTGTCAGGGGAACTGGGGGTAGAAGCCACGGCTTTGCTGGGGCCTTGGAGACCTCGTGCCATCTGGCCTCCCAGTACTACTGGGACCCCCACATCAGCTACTCTGGCCCCCCTGCCCCAACCAATCAGCGTCCTTGCTGTTCCTGGCTCACTCTCACCTTGGGATCTCTCTCTCCTGAGGAACCAGGACCCCAGCAGGAAATGCAGCTGAGCACAAAGGGATGGAACAAGCTCTGTCCACTGCTTTATTAAGCCCCAGCAGAAAATACACTGAAGCCAGGTTCTCAGTCACTTCAACGTTTCATCTGGGCTTCAAACTCTGAGGAAGCGAGCCCCACGAATCCCCTGTGGACAGGCATGACAACGCTGGCAGGCGTGTGCCAGGCAGGGAGAGGATAGGATGGCTGGTGGACCCTCAGAAAGACCCGACCTGAGCTTTCCCTGTAGGGACTGAGCAGAGCGGAGAATTGAGCCCCTAAAGTGAGCAGCACAGAGCCACGGGGGGCAGGGGCATCCCTGGCTGCATAGTGGGAAGGCAATGGCCTGGCCGCCAGGGACAGGCACAGGGACGCCCAGCCAGGGCCCACTGTCTTCCCGTGTGAGGAGTGAGGCGCCAGGGTATGCGGTGGGCAGGAAGCCACATCCTGAATGTCAAGGGGCAGCCCAGGCTGCTCCTCCTTCCCTCATCTGCAGTTCAGCTGCAGCTCCTTGGGGCCTCCACTGAGGAAGAGGCCAGTGGGTGCCTGCTGTGGGCACCTCCACTTCTGCTCCAAACCTAAGAGGGGCAGGGCAGGTCCCCACGGGCAGTGTCCTGGGGACCACCCAACTGAGACAGAACAGGCTCTGGCTGTGATGCACTTTAATGAGTGCCCTGCCCCTATCCAACCATGCCTGGCTAGCTGTCCCATGGGCTCTGGCTGACCACCCTCTAGTCACAGGAGCCATCCTTCCAGCCGTCGCGCCAGCGCTCATCCACTTTTGAGCAGTCGAAGTCAGGCTTGCCCAGCTTGCGGTTCACTTCATTGTGCAGGTGGCATAGCCACTGTGTGAAGCATGCCCGGGTGCGGGTGTCTGGCTGGTTCCTGCACAGCCTGTGTAGGGAGAGCATGTAAAGAATGGGAGGACGCAGTGGCTCCACTGCCCCTGCCAGTTCCTTGTCTGCTCCCAAGGAAGGAGAGCTGGGGCACTGCTGTGAGCTACACCTGGGAGTGCCCTTATGCTCCAAGAGACAGGCATTCCCAGAACACGGCTAACCCTGCAGCTCCCCGGGTGTGATAAAACTCCCAGGGCTGCTCAAACACCCACCTGGAGAGCTTGGCAAACTCCGACGAGGCCTCAAGGCAAGACATTATAGCACAGACCTGGCAATTTTATAAGCTCCTAACACCCAGGAAGCAGCATCCAGTGTCCCTGGCCTCAGGCAGAGTGTGGCCTGGGTGGGGCTGGGCACAGCCTTGTAACTGAAAACTGGACTTGTTTCTTAGCACCTGAGGGCAGGCCCTGGTGCGTCAGTTCAGCAAGAGACTTCATTCTAACTGACCAGGCTTACAGCAACAATGGCAGCTCTGCCCTACACATCTGGCCTAGAAACACCTACAAGGGCCAGTGCTGGCTCTTGGATGCCTCAGTGAGGAAGAGATGGCTCTTGGGAGCAAAAACAGTGGATTTCCAAGATTTTAAAACCAGCAGCCCTGCTCTAGAAGTCAGGCAAAGTGGAGTCCTCCCTAACTTGCGGGGAGCCGCCTTCAGTGCCAGACAAGGCAGGGAATCCCTTCCTGGGAGCCCTGTGGCTGTGGCAGGAGCAGTACCCAGCAGCAGATCCCGGCAGCTTGGCTTCTGAGACGAGAGGAGGAGGCTCAGATAGCCCCAGTCCTCACCTGTTGGAGGTCCCTGCTCCTCAGCAAACTTCTGCCACCTCTGCATCCGGTTCTCTACGTTCCCCGCTATAACGTCAGCCAGGAGCCCCAGGCCCAAGCTCCAGTGCAAAGCTCTGCTGCGTGCAAACACATCTTACCTTTTCCTTAGGTCTTCGGCACACTCCTCACAGGGGTAAAACTTAGAAAATAAATGTATGAACTGGGCCATGTCTTGCTGCTGTTCTGGGGTGGGCAGGTCGGGGTAGTAGGCGGCCAGGGTGTGGAGGACAGCCCAGCTGTGGCGGCCCAGTTCCTCGCGATCCGGTGGGCAGTCCTCCCTAAACTTGGTGTCCCGCTGCGGAAGCAGGCCGACCGAGAGTGAGTTCATTCTCCGAACAAAAGCGCCCAAAGCTCCCCCCTGTACGGCCCAGCCGGTGGCCCACTGGACTCCGGCCAAAGTGCTGCAGACGATCCAACCCACGCGCGGATGAAGGCTGTAAGGCCGGGCCTACCCGGGGGGCAAGGTTCAGGGACAGGCAACCCTGGGGAGCTCTGCCGGGGCACCTGGGCGGGGGCGGGGGCAGGGGCTGCGCGGGGCTGGGAGAAATCGGGCAGGGATCTGCACCTTCTGCTGCGTCCGCATCCACGTCTTGAAGTCGACGCAGGCCCGGCACGGCCGCCTCCGGGAGGCGTCCTCGGCGACCGGAGAATCGGAGGTCGGCGCCTGGGCTGGCGTCGAGGCCGAGGCGGCCGCGTCTCTCCGCCCCGCGCCCCGGCCCCGCGCGTCGGTCGCCAGGTCGTTCATCATCTCGGAGCGCGCGCCCCCCGGCAGGAAGAAGAGGTTCCCGCCGTAGAAGCGGCTCCGCTCGCCGGGCGCCGCCATGTTGCCCGCGCAAGGCCTGCCGGGTCAGCTCCGCCTCCAGATGAGCCTCCAGGTCAGCCTCCAGGCCAGCGCGCGGCCACAGGAGCCGGAGGCGCGCGCCGTGCTCGCGGGGGCCGGGCCCGAGCGGGGGCCGGGCCCGAGCGGGGGCTGGGGGCGGAGTCGGGGGCGGTGGCCGGCCCGCCGGCCCGTGTGGAGGCGGAGCCAGAGGCCGCGGCGCTGGCCTGGGCGGGGGCGGGGCGGGGGGGGCGGGGGCGGGGCGGGGGGGGCGGGGGCGGGGCCGGCCCCGGGGACAGAGGTGGGGACGGAGCAGGAGGGCCGGACCCTGCTGGCGCCCTCAGGCCTCGATCCGCGGCACACGCCGGGGTTGCGCCGTCCGTGGCGGCCCTCTCGCTTTCTCCAGTAAAAGAGCAGTGTGTGGCGGAAGGTGCGCCGCGGCCGCGCTGTGGACCCGAGCTGACATCCAGGCAAAGTCCGTGTTGCAGCCCGCGACATCCCCATCGCTCCGCTCTGAGTGTCCTGCGTGCCTGCGGCCAGGCTCTGTGCCCTCCGCTGAGGGGCGCGTCCACCCGCTGGCTGCCAAGCGCCCTCTCAAGGCGGGCTGGGCGTGACCGCACAGATTGCGGCGCGCGCTAGGGTCCTGGGCTCTTGTCCCCTCCCCGGCTCCATGGCAACGGGCGTCTGGCAACGCAGGGCGGGGCGCGGCCGCACAGGGTTGGTGCGTGCCTTGGGCTCCCCGGCGCCCCCCGCCGGCTGTCGCGGATCCTAGAGCCTGGGATGAGGGGTCGGGCTCCCGGTTGGAGCGGCCTCTGAGATTCCTGTGCCTCCTTGCGTTCATTTATCCATTCCGCTATTATTTGTGCAGTGACCGCTCTGTTCCAAGTGCTGGGCAGAGCAGGGAACACAGTTCTGTTCCCTGACCTTCTCTGTTCATAATCCAGTGGTCAAGACAGGAAAAAAAAACAAGGACTCATACTCATAAATGTTCACGTACAAACTGGTGGGTCCATGCAAGGGTGTAGTAAATCTGGAAGGCCTCCTTGAGGAGGTGACCCTTTCTGAAGGATGAGGAATCAGCTGAGGAGCGCCTTCGAGACCAAGCCCAAGGTGGCAGGGTCTTGGCATTTTGCAGGAACAAAAAGGCCAGTGGGATGCTAGGGAGGGTTGAAAGGTGGGAGGGGAGATCCAGGGACGGGCAGGGGCCCACCAAAGACTTGGTCGGCAGCTGCGGGGATTGGGAATTTATTATAACGGTAGGAGGGAAGATGCTAGACAGTTTTGGGCAAGGCTACCCAATCTGATCCCATTTCAGTTTGCTGCAGATTCCTCTGGCTATCATATGGGGAGTGAATTTCTTTTTTTGAGACAGGGTCTTGCTCCGTTACCCAGGGTGGAGTGCAGTGGCACGATCTTCTTCACTGCAGCCGCGACTGCTTAGGCTCAAGTGATCTCCCACCTCAGCCTCCCAAGTAGATGGGACTACAGGCACGCACCACCACGCCCAGCTAATTTTTGTATTTTTTGGGGGCATAGATGGAGGTCTCAACATGTTGCCCAGACTGGTCTCGAACTCCTGAGCTCAAGCAGTCCCCCTGCCTCGGCCTCCCAAAGTGCTTGGATTACAGGTGAGAGGCACCGTGTCTGTCCTTGGAGTGGATTTTGTAGGGGCAAGTGAGGAGTATACGGATGGAGGGTGCGGTGCTTGTACTATTCAGGCAAGAAAAGAGGGTAGGGGAGGAAAAAGTGGAAACCATGCAGGGCTGATGGGGTGTGGGGCAGGGGCTGTCAGCTGGGGTAGGCAGGTGGCCTCAGAATCCCTTTAGGCCTCTGCTTTTGAATAAATCCTCCCCAGCTTCTCCTGTCTTCCAGGGAAGCAAGGTCTCCCCTGGGTTCACACGCTGGACCCCACCAGGTCAGCTGGGCCCTCAGCTGAGACAGGGAGAAGGTGATAGCTGGCTGGGGGTACCCTGCAAATCAACCTTATGTGAGCAGGTGTTCATTGCCCATGCCAAGACCAGGGACAGCTTGAGGGCCTCAGAGAGAGTGCTGGTGGGACAGACACACAAAGGCCTTTTGTTGCAGCCAGGGCAGCTTCCTGGAGGGATGCCTTAGAGGTTGACCACTCCCTGAAGGGGCTGGAGTAGGGGCATCCCAACACAGAACTGGTGGCCCCAGCACCAGGAAGAACTATTGTGTGCCAGGGTTGAATGTGGCTTCTGAAGCCCAAACTATAAGGAAGGAGCCAGAGAGGTGGAGCACCTGGGCGAGCCTCTGCCCAGGCCATGTTTGCAGTAAGTCATGGTGGTTCTCAAAACAGCCCTAGTGGCCACTTCCGTGACCACCACCCCACCCACCAAATGCCAGTGACTGCACAGATGGGCCCTCTTTCTCCTACCCCAAGTCTCCTCACTGCAGGGGAACCCCTGGGGTGAGCCTGTGAGGTCTGCCCTTCCCCCAGCGTGTACAGAAAAGCTCACAATAATTACGCATTGAACACACATTTCCTTCTCTATGAGTTGGGGACATTAAGAGACCTTTTCTCCAGCATTAGGATTAAGTCAGACAAAGCACTTAAAGCTGTAAGCACTGAGTCCTTGGTTCTGCACAGAAATCCCCAGGCCAGTTCAAAGACAGAGTTGTTGGGCACACCCTGGCAGGGCAATTACCTCACAGGGTAGGGGAATCCAGAGAGGTGAGCAGGACAGGCGGCGCTTTGATTAGCCCTGCCTTCTCCTCCCTCCTCCTATGGCCAGAGGCAGGCAGGAGGGCCCCAGGCAGCAGTCCCGCCTGCCCTTCGCCCCTTCTTCAGTCTCGCACCCCTCCAAGGCTGGAAAGCTCATTCTTCTTCTTCCTCCCAGCAGCTCTGCCTGGAAGTCCCCCAATCCCTGTGCTCCAGCCCCCAGATCGTGGGCTTGGGGGACAGCAAGAAAGCTGCAAAGGACTCAGCTGGGGCGGCTCCACAAGGACCCCACAGGCTTGAGGCGTTGCCAGGATTCTATCCCAGGCGGTTTTCTGGGTCCCCCAGAGCCCTCTCAAGCACAGGGAGGCAGAAGGGTCCTCGCCCATTTCAGGAATCTGCAGCCTGGAGGCCACAGGCATGGCAGGCCCGCGATACCCAGTTTCAGTGCAAGGGGCAGCCCTGGTGCAGATCAAGAGGCTCCAAGTAAGACCTGGCTGGGTCCCTAGTGGCCCCAAGGCATAGGAAGCGGGTGCCTGGACCAGCACCTCCAAGGCACTCCCAACTTTCTGTCCCCCAGACGTTTGTCTTCTCCGTGCGCTGGTCAGACAGCAGCGACACCTTCGTGCGCAGGAGTTGGGACGAATTCAGGCAGCTCAAGGTGAGTGACCCTGGGCCACCCTGATGTCGCGGTGGCGGCTTCCCCACCCGGCTGCGTCCCATCGGTGACTCCCACTGGAGGCCCTTCGTCCCCGCTGAAGCTCCCAGCCCCTGCCATCCGGGTGAGGGACTCCGCCCTCTCAAGGGTGCACAGTGGGCTCTGGAAGACCAATGCCCTGGTTCCCGCCCTCAGAAGACCCTCAAGGAGACCTTCCCGGTGGAGGCGGGCCTGCTGCGGAGATCTGACCGCGTTCTCCCAAAGCTTCTCGGTCAGGCCAGCCTGGGTGCGGGGGCGGGGAAAGCGGTGGCTTGCCTGGGGGCGCCAGGGACCAGTGAAGCCCAAAGCGGAGTATCACACACAGTACGTGTTTGTGGTCCTTTAAGATGCACCACTGTTGGCACGCGGGGGGCGCACAAGCCGCGGCCTGGCGCGCCTGCAGCTGCTGGAAACCTATTCTCGGAGGCTGCTGGCGACGGCAGAGCGCGTGGCACGGAGCCCGGCGATCACTGGCTTTTTCACACCGCAACCCCTGGACCTGGAGCCCGCGTTGCCACCCGGCAGGTGCCCGACTCTCCCCAAACTCCCAGCCTGCAGCGGCGTGTGGAGCTGGGAGAGGTCCAGGGTTGGGGGAAGAGCCAGCGAATAGGGGAAGAGAGTGGGAGGCTGGCGGTCTTGCCAGGGTGGCGCCCCCAGTTTCACCCTCCCCATCCGCCTACCTCTCACTCGGATGGGCTGCCCTTCCCAGCCGGGTGATCCTGCCCACCCCAGAGGAGCCGCCTCTCTCTCGCGCTGCGGGCCGCCTCTCCATCCACAGTCTGGAGGCTCAGAGCCTGCGCTGCCTGCAGCCCTTCTGTACCCAGGACACGCGGGATCGGCCTTTTCAGGCGCAGGCCCAGGAGAGCCTGGACGTGCTGCTGCGGCACCCCTCAGGTAGGGCCCGCCAAGAACCCAGGGATTTGCCCCTCTGCTCCTGGACCCGAGGGAGCCTCGAGTCCCTGCCCGCTTCTTGCGCACAGGCTGGTGGCTGGTGGAGAACGAAGACCAGCAGACGGCCTGGTTTCCAGCGCCCTACCTGGAGGAGGCGGCCCCGGGCCAGGGCCGGGAGGGAGGCCCATCCCTAGGGAGCAGCGGTATGCGCCTAACCCCACCCCTCATGCCACCACTACGGCTTGACCGTGTGGCAAGACTGGGCCAGAAGCACCGCGGGCAGGGTGGCCCAGGAGCCCGTGCTTGGTCTCCGCACCTAGAGGAAGCCCCGAAGCGGTTTTAGAGCGGCCCCGCCGTCAGCAGACTCAAGCAAGGAGAATGTGGAGAAGGGTGCGGGCGGGCCTTGGCCTCTGTGGCCCCGCGGTGACTCCAAACACCCACTCCCACCAGGTCGCCAGTTCTGTGCTTCCCGCGCCTACGAGAGCAGCCGCGCAGATGAGCTGTCCGTGCCCGCAGGGGCGCGCGTGCGCGTGTTGGAAACGTCAGACCGCGGCTGGTGGCTGTGCAGGTACGCGGGAGCGGGCATGGGCAGGGCAGGCTAGCCGAGGCGGGCGGGGCCCTAACCACACCCCGCCCCTCGCAGGTATGGCGACCGGGCCGGCCTACTCCCCGCGGTGCTGCTGCGGCCGGAAGGGCTGGGCGCGCTCCTGAGCGGGACGAGGTTCCGCGGAGGAGACGACCCGGCGGGTGAGGCCGGGGGCTTCCCCGAACCCTCCCAGGCCACCGCCCTTCCCCCCACCGTGCCCACCCGACCTTCGCCGGGCGCCATCCAGAGCCGCTGCTGCACCGTCACACGCAGGGCCCTGGAGCGGCGCCCACGGCGCCACGGCCGCTCTCGAGGGTGCGTGGACTCTGTGCCGCACCCCACGACGGAGCAGTGAGCGCGAGGATCCCGATGAGGGGATGGACCGCGCCATCCCAGGGCTGGGGAGGAGCGGGGAAGGCGGATCTCCCTGGCCAGCAGGGATGGGAGGGGGTCATTGGCTGTTCCTCTGAGTAAAGCTTCTTCTGAATGACCCCCACCGTCTAAGCGTGCGGAGCCGCGGGCTGTATCTCTACCAGGCCAGGGTGCGGGATGGGCGTGACAGGGCCGAGACCATCAGCTCCAGTGCACTTCTGGCTGGCTAGGTAGGGTGTTGGCCACGGTGGGGGCTGGACTGGAATCCAGAGAGACAGAGCCGGCTAGGAGAGCGGCCTTTATGGGTTTTCCAGGGGTTCAGGATGGACTGGAGAGAGACCGGACCGGCTAGGGGAGAGCGCCTTTATGGGTTTCCCAGGGGGTGGGGGCAGTGGCCAGCACAGGGAGCTTCATGTTGTGCCACAGGAAGTCCAAGAAAGTGGCGGCCTGGAGGGTCCTGCTGAGCCGCTGAAAGTGCCGCTCTGGGGTTGGACAGAGGGAGGTTAGGGGGGTGGTCCACACGCCCACTAGGATCCCCCAACCCCAGGCTGTGCCCACATACCAGTGTAGGGCAGCAGGGCCTCAAGCGCTGCCCGCACGCCTTCGTAGGTCAGCAGCTCCTCGGGGGCCTCACGCCGCAGGAGCACACCCAGCACGGCCTGGGCCTCGTGGCAGTGCCGCGAGTTGGTGTTCCACGTGACGCAGAACCGCAGCAGGGCCTCTGTGGGCAACAGGACCCTCATCGTCTTGCCCAGACAATCTGCCATGACTGGCCCTTGCCCACCGGGCCATCCACCCTGACTGGCCCCCAACCTTTCTGGTCGCGCCGCAGTCGGAGCATGGTGGCTTCCAGCTTCTCGCAGGCCTCAGGGTCCCTCCGGATGGCTGTGGGAGAAGGGAAGGCTGAGCTGGGGAAAGCAGAGCCCAGTGGTCCGAAGACCCAGCCCCTCGCCCCCAGGGTGAGCACTGACCCTGGATGACAGTCAGCACGGTGTGGGGCCGATCCAGGAAGATGGCCAGGCCCAGCGCCCGCAGGTACCGCTTCTCATGCAGCAGGTTGTCCAGCTCTTGCTGCCTGTGGGGAGGCGAGGAGAGGCCACTGAGGGCCGCTGGCTGGGGCTGCAGGCAGAGCCATCGGAGTCAGCAGGCAGCGAGCCTGGCACTCGGCCTCGTTTTCCCTACGGTACACAGCAGGGTTGATGTGGGGAGGGGCGCCACTGCCCTGGCCTTACCTGACCACCTGTTCCTCTTGCCTGGCCTGCTCCTCTGCCTGCTCCGCCTCGGTCACATCCTGGGGTTAGACTGGGGTCAGATGGGGCCTCCACTCCACCCCGACTCTTCCCTGCCCTTGGGGCCCACAACCTTCCAGAGGATGACTCGGGAGTCACTGGCCCCAGTGAGGGCGCGGTCGTCCAGCCGGCTGCAGTGCAGCCCCCAGACCTTGTCCTCGTGGGCATCCAGCGTCCGCACACACTCGTTGTTCTTGATGGTCCAGAGCTTCACGAGGCCATCCGAGCCGCTGGGTTTGGGGTGGGGAGAGGCTCAGTGTCAGGCAGGTCCCCCCGCCACCCCCCACTCCATCGCTGCCCCACCCCAGCCCACTCACCTGGACAGCAGCTGCGTGCCACGGCTCACAAAGGCCACTTTCAGCACAGAAGCATCGTGCCCCTCAAATGTCTGCAAGGTGGGGGGTAGGGCATGAGATGTCACCAGGGCAGGAGGTGGGGAGGGCCTGGAGCGCCGCTTACCTTGAGACAGCTGAAGTCCTGGAGTGCCCAGAGCTTGATGGTGCCGTCAGCTGAGGCCGTGGCCAGCACCTGGTCCATGGGAGAGAACTGGACGCACCAGAGGCCACGCCGGTGGCCTGAGAAGACACCCAGCAGCTGGCACTGCGGCAGGGCCCAGAGCTTGGCTGTGCGGTCCTGTGAGCCTGTGGCCAGCAGCTTGTCATTGGGGGCAATAGCCACGCTGTTGATGTCCTGGCAATGGGAGAAGGTGGTGGCTCAGCAACGCCCCATCTTCCCCCAGCAAGGGCTCGGCCACACGCCCACCCCAGTGGCTATCAAGTCACCTTATCATGGCAGCGCTGAGTGGTCCGGGCCTGCAGGAGGATGGGGCCGTTGTCTGGGGCTGTGTTCTTGGACAGCAAGGCTTTGGGAAGAGGCCACAGCTTCACAGTGCAGTCCTGGCTGCCTGTTACCAGGAAGGACTCCTTCAGCCTGTGACCCAACAAGAGAGGAGGAGACACAGCTGAGCCCAGCCAGCCCTGATGGCCAGCTCCCCACAGGGCCAGCCTGGGAGCCCACGGTCCAGACCGTGGGGCCTGTCCCAGGATGCGGGTTGGCCTGGGTCACCCCCAGGCACCTGTAGGATCAAGCCCTGTCTACACTGTCCACCTGCAGCACCGGGTGGCTCAGCCCCAGCCACAGGACCCCGGGCCTACATGCAGGGGTCACCTCTCCACCTGGGCCTACATGCAGGGGTCACCTCTCCACCTGGGCCTACATGCAGGGGTCACCTCTCCACCTGGGCCTACATGCAGGGGTCACCTCTCCACCTGGGCCTACATGCAGGGGTCACCTCTCCACCTGGGCCTACATGCAGGGGTCACCTCTCCACCTGGGCCTACATGCAGGGGTCACCTCTCCACCTGGGCCTACATGCAGGGGTCACCTCTCCACCTGGGCCTACATGCAGGGGTCACCTCTCCACCTGGGCCTACATGCAGGGGTCACCTCTCCACCTGGGCCTACATGCAGGGGTCACCTCTCCACCTGGGCCTACATGCAGGGGTCACCTCTCCACCTGGGCCTACATGCAGGGGTCACCTCTCCACCTGGGCCTACATGCAGGGGTCACCTCTCCACCTGGGCCTACATGCAGGGGTCACCTCTCCACCTGGGCCTACATGCAGGGGCCACCTCTCCACCTGGGCCTACATGCAGGGGTCACCTCTCCACCTGGGCCTACATGCAGGGGTCACCTCTCCACCTGGGCCTACATGCAGGTGTCACCTCTCCACCTGGGCCTCGTGCAGGGGTCACCTCTCCACCTGGGCCTACATGCAGGGGTCACCTCTCCACCTGGGCCTACATGCAGGTGTCACCTCTCCATCTGGGCCTCGTGCAGGTGTCACCTCTCCACCTGGGCCTCGTGCAGGGGTCACCTCTCCACCTGGGCCTACATGCAGGGGTCACCTCTCCACCTGGGCCTACATGCAGGTGTCACCTCTCCACCTGGGCCTCGTGCAGGGGTCACCTCTCCACCTGGGCCTACATGCAGGGGTCACCTCTCCACCTGGGCCTACACACAGGGGTCACCTCTCCACCTGGGCCTCGTGCAGGGTCATTCTCTCTGCCTAATGCCCTTCCCCCTTTAACCACTTTGCCGGGGGCTACTTCTGAGGACTGACCCCGAGGCACCTAGGGACTCTCCTGTCCTGTTCTGTTCCACATCTCTGGGCTGGAGCCTCAGAGCAAGACAAAGCTGCCCCTGCCTCCCCAGCTCCCTGAGCGGCAGCCCCTGCTGGCAGGCCTGGGCCTCCACCTCCCTGACACCCCTGGGCCCAGCCCCGACTCACTACCTAGAGCAGCAGACAGTGCCCACGCTGTGTGTGTGACCGGAACCCTGAGCCACGCAGATCACCTGGCCAGCCTTGTTCATTCTCCAGATGCGGACGCTCTGATCCTGGGGACAGGGAGTTGAGGAGAGAGGCTGGTCCGTGGGCCTACTGTGCGGCCTCCCCGCCTGGTGCCCCTGCCCCTACCTCTCAGGGTGCCTCACCTTGGCACAGCTGGCAAAGAGCCACCCCTTCCGGAACACATCCAGGGCCAGGACGATATCTGAGATGTTGTGGGGAGGTATAGGTCACACAGCAAGATGGGGGAAGGGAAGCAAGCAAGGGACCCAGGCGGCTCCCAGGGTGTCAGGTGGGCTGGCCCCACTCACCCGTGTGGCCATGGAGGATCTGGCAGGCTGACGTCTGCAGCTCAAACACTTTCAGGCAGGGGCTATTGGAGGCCACGACAACGTGGGAGTCCTCGGGCCCAAGAAACCGGACATCCAGAACCTCCTCACTGTAGCCAGCAAACTGCAGGGAGGCAGGGGGCAGATGTGAGCCGGGACCTCTGCAAGAGGAGGGCTGGTACCCGCAGCCTCCAGACTGAGCAAGGGCAGGTGTGCACCTGTTTCTGCAGCCGTAGGGAGCGAGCCTCATAGAGCAACAGGTTGTGGTCGGCGGTGGTGGTGAGGACCAGGCCGGCAGTGCGTGCCAGGGTGCAGTGGGTCAGCTCCCGCCCAGGGCCCGGCGGCCGGGCCTGCGTGTACACACACTGCCCAGAAGCTGCCTCCCACACGCGCAGAGTGCCTATGTGGGTAGGGACAGGGCTGCTGAGACTCTCAGGTCCACAGGCGTTCCCCAGCCCCTACCGCCTGCCCATGTCCCGGCCCAACACACCTTGGTCGCCAGCTGTCAGAAAGTACAGGCCTGGGGACTTCACACCCAGCTGGGACACCGGCTCCTCTGGCAACAGCACAGCAGCCTCCACACTCTGGAGACGAACTGGGTCACAGGCTGCTGTCATGCCCTCTCCCCACCCAACTCAAGCAGCCCTGGCCTCCAGGCATCCCCACCTCAAACACAGGCACGGTCCTCGCGGCCTGGCAGCTCTGAAGGTCCCAGATGATACAGATCTTGTCACGGCCGGAGCTGGAGGAGCAACAGCAATCTCAGGTCAAGTCTTAGCCTCAGCCCCCACTTTCCAAGCCTCCCCCTCCTACCAGCGCCCACTGCTGACCTGAGCATGGTGTGGCCATCGGTGCTGAAGGCCAGTGAGGTGACGGCGCTGTAGTGGGCAGTCAGCACAGCCAGGCATGACCGGTCCTGCAGTGACCACACGCGGATGGCGGCATCTGTGGCCGAGGAGAAGAGCAGCAGGCGTGTAGGGTCCGGGTGGAAGGCCACTAGGCTGCGGGCGGACGGGACAGGATGGGTGAGCTGTGCAGCCTGGGCGGTGCCTCTGCCCTCCCCCTCCACCCTCCAACTCACTGCACGACACCGGGCGAGCCTCGGAAGTGGTGTGTCCCGTAGTGCCGCACGATGTCCCAGACGCGCACGGCCCCATCACAGCCACCTGCGGGGAAGCAAGGTGAGGGGGTGGAATGCCCAAAGCCCCTGCATCTGTGCCCACTACCCACCTGCACGGCAGGGCCCTACCTGTGGCTAGCAGAGTGGAGGTGGGGTCGAAGGCCATGGTGGCCACGGGGGCTGTGTGTATCGCCTTCCACAGGCGGGTAACGCTGCCCTCTTGCCAGGCCCACTGAGCCAGCAGCAATGCCCGGCTGGCTGTCACCAGCACCTGGAGGAGGGTACAGGTCAGCAGAGGGGCAGCAATACCCTGCTCACATCTTCCTGGACTCAGTCTGGGAGGGAGGCGCTGGAGCGGGTCACCTCCAGGCCCCGCCCCACATACCTCGTCGTCAGGGCTGAGGTCAAAGGCAGTGATGCTCTCCTGGTCCTCCTATGAGAAAGAGTGGTGTGTGCAGAGCACGGAGTGAGTGGGCGCCCTCTCCACTTACCCCTCACCCACCCAGGCTGCCCTCACCTGCTCCAGACTCCGCAGCACGGTCCCCGAAGCCACTTCCAGAATGTTGACTCTGGTGCCACAGACGCAGAAGAGGTGCTGGCCAGTCTGGTCCAGCTGGGGACAGAGAGGTCTCAGCCAGGCAACATTCGGCACCCCCTGTGCCCTCTGGCTGCCCGACCCCTGCCCTTCCCCAGGCTGGTACCTGTGCTTTTCCGCCCTTGTAGAAAGGCTCAATTTTGCGCTCCACAGCATAGCTGGAAGGAGAGCGGGGGGCGAATGAGCACCACCCACCCCCTCAGTCCCCAGGGCCCAGCCCTGTGCTGGGTGCTCCTCTCGAGGTGACCCCAATGGCCCCTGCCCTTGAGTTTCTGGGCAACAGCAGGGACAGGGCATGGGGTGGAACCAGCAGTACTGCAGGGGGCTGTAGCTACCCCTGTCACTGAGAAGTAGAGACCCGGAGCTGGCTGGTGATCCCTGAGGCAGTAGGGGGTGGGCCTGTGTCAGGTGGAGTCAGCCCAACAGCCCAGGGCTCCAAGGGATTCCCCAGTGAGAGCCGGGGGGGTCCTTGGGGACACCCCTGCCGGCAGTGGGTGGCCAGGCCTTCGTAGCCAGCCCAGAGCACATCGTCCCAGTGTCTTCATCCCTGAGGTGTGGCATACCTCTTCCCCTCCCTGACTCTTCCCTCCATCCCCAGGCTTGCCCAGAGCCCGGGTCCCACGAGCACCTGTCATTTCTGTCACCTCACTCGTGCCCCTTCTCCTTTCTTCTCCACTGACTACACCTGGTCCAGGCCATCACAGTCTCTGGCCAGCCACTCTGGCCTCTTCACTGGGCCCCCTACCTACCTCTTTTAATTAATTAATTTATTTTTTGAGACGGAGTCTCGATCTGTTGCCCAGGCTGGAGTGCAGTGGCGCGATCTCAGCTCACTGCAAGCTCCACCTCCCCGGTTCACGCCATTCTCCTGCCTCAGCCTCCCGAGTAGCTGGGACTACAGGCGCCCGCCACCACGCCCAGCTAATTTTTTGTATTTTTAGTTGAGACGGGGTTTCACCGTGGTCTCAATTTCCTGACCTCATGATCCACCCGCTTCGGCCTCCAAAAATGCTGGGATTACAGGCGTGAGCCACGGCGCCCGGCCTCCCCTACCTACCTCTTAACCCTGCTGCCAAGTACCTTTCAGAACATAACTGAAGATGTCACTGCCCTGCATCAGCCCCTCCCTTCTGCCCACACACCTCCCAGACCTTGCCCAGAAGAGCTTCTGCCACCCTTGCCTCGGCTTTCTTTCCCTCTCGTGGCCCACAGTGCACCCCACTGGTCCTGTCCCAGCCTCTGGGACGGGTTTCCTATCTTCCCCCGTTCCCTGTATGCGGCCTGGGCTTCTCTTTCCAGATGTCAAGACCTGGCTCACTTCGCTTCTGGAAGCCTGACTGCCAAAACGAAAGCGGCCCCTCAGCCCCCGCACCCAGTTGACCCTCTCACGGCGGTGCTGCCAGCCTGGGACCTTCCTTTACCAGTGCTTGGCACAACCAAAGCCCCACAGCCGCCAGTGGAAACAATAATCCCATGAGGCTGCGCTGCCAGGGCGGGGGCACCAGCACTGCTGTTCGGCAAAGGCTTGGGGAGTGACGGGACACAGCACTCAGGGCCTCCTGGGCTTCTGCGGACCCGCCCCTCTCCTGCATTCTCCCTGCTCCCTGGAGAAAACGGATCGCGGATGAAAGGTCCCCAGGCCGACTGCTCAGAGGTGGTTCTTCGACCCCGCCGCCTCCCGGGACCAGCCCCGACCTAGGCTCAGCCCTCTCCTCCCCTCATCGGGACTTCTGGTCCTCACTCCACCCCATAGCCGGCTTCTCGATGAGCCCACGCTGCTGCTCCCGGCGGCCGGGCTCCGATCGCCGTACTCCCCGAGAGCAGTCGGGGCCGGCTCTCCCGCCTGGTATCACCGCAGCCTCTGCGACCCCGCGGCCCGGCGCACACATAGCCTCTCGCCTCCACGGACCCCAATGCGTGCTCGCTCCACGCGCACCTCCGCTATGCCGGCTGCAAACCCAGCTCCCTCCCCGCGCGGCCCCAGCGCTCCGGGCTCACTTGGCCTTGAAGCGGCCCACTCCGGTCGCGGTCTCTGCCATGTTGCCGCCGCTGCCGCTCCAGCTGAAACCTGCTAGGGTTCCGGCAGCCACCGCCGCATGAGGGAGGTTAGCACGGAACTCTTCACAGAACGCCACACTCCCGGCGCGCTGCGATGGCGTCACCGCGCGCGACCACTGTGACGTCCCCGCCGGCGCCGCGCGCTTGGCGCCATCTTTGCTTGGGGCAGTGGCGGCTGCATCGGGAAGCGGAAGCGGGCGGAGACGTTTCCGGCCTGGAGGGAGGGCCGTGAGCTGTGAGGGTGCTTCGCGGGCCGGTGGGGGTAGACCGGCGGGTGTGGCATCGCTGGTGGCGTGGCTCTTTGATACCAGTATAAAAAGGCATTCCTAGGCAGCGTTCACGCCTGCTTTTCGGCGTTCTGGGATTTGGGGGCACCAGCTGTCGGGTGCAGTCCGTGCGTAGAGCCGTCAACCTGACCCTGCCCCTGGGCTCGCAGTGTGGCTCTTGATAAATAACGTAGGTAAATAAGTAAACCGGGAAATCTCAAAGGCATTCATGTATTGAGCACCTTCTGTGTGCAAAGCACTGTAATCGGCACTTGGCGGACGCCAGAGAAGAAACAGAACGGGCGAGGAC
This sequence comes from Pongo pygmaeus, assembly GCF_028885625.2. NCBI lineage: Eukaryota > Metazoa > Chordata > Mammalia > Primates > Hominidae > Pongo > Pongo pygmaeus. The sequence continues at coordinate 2,100,175 of NC_072391.2, read as the reverse complement.
TGATAGTTGCTGAGAGCGGTGGAAAAAGGAGGAGGGCCGGGCGCGGTGGCTCACGCCAGTAGTCCCAGCACTTTGGGAGGCCCAGGCGGGTGGATCACTTGAGGTCGGAAGTTCGAGACCAGCATGACCAACGTGGAGAAACCCCGTCTCTACTAAAAATAGAAAAAAAAAATTAGCTGGGCGTGGTGGCGCATGCCTGTAATCCCAGCTACTTGGGAGGCTGAGGCAGGAGAATCGCTTAAGCCCAGAAGTTTGAGACCAGTCCGGATAACAGTGAAACCTCGTCTCTAAAATAAACACAAAAATTAGCCGGCAGTCGTGGGGCGTGCCTGTAGTCCCAGCTACTCAGGAGGCTGAGGTGGGAGGATTGCTTGATCCCAGGGAGGTTGAGGCTGCAGTGAGCCTTAATCACGTCACTGCACTCCAGCCTGGGTGCCAGAGTAAGACCTAGTCTCAAAAAAGAAAAGGCTATTCTCTCTATGGAGTAGCCATTCTTGTATTCCCTTTATTTATTTATTTATTTTTATTATTATTTTTTTTTCAGACGGAGTCTCGCTCTGTTGCCCAGGCTGGAATGCAGTGGCGTGATCTCGGCTCACTGCAAGCTCCGCCTCCCGGGTTCACACCATTCTCCTGCCTCAGCCTCCTGAGTAGCTGGGACTACAGGCGCCTGCCACCACGTCCGGCTAATTTTTTGTATTTTTTAGTAGAGACGGGGTTTCACCGTGTTATCCAGGATGGTCTCAATCTCCTGACCTCGTGATCCGCCCACCTCAGCCTCTCAAAGTGCTGGGATTACAGGCGTGAACCACAGCACCCGGCCTCGTTTTTTGAGACGGAGTCTCGATCTGTTGCCCAGGCTGGAGTACAGTGGCGCGATCTCAGCTCACTGCAAGCTCCGCCTCCCGGGTTCACTCCATTCTCCTGCCTCAGCCTCCCGAGTAGCTGGGACTACAGGCGTCCGCCACCACGCCCGGCTAATTTTTTGTATTTTTAGTAAAGACGGGATTTCACTGTGTTAGCCAGGATGGTCTTGATCTCCTGACCTTGTGATCCGCCTGCCTCGGCCTCCCAAAGTGCTGGGATTATAGGCGTGAGTCACTGCGCCCGGCCTATTTATTGATTCCTTTTTATGAGATGGAGTCTCACTCTTGTCACCCAGGCTAGAGTGAAGTGGTGCGATCTTGGCTCACTGCAACCTCCATCTCCCGGGTTCACACCATTCTCCTGCCTCAGCCTCCCGAGTAGCTGGGACCACAGGCGCCTGCCACCACACCCAGCTAATTTTTCTATTTTTAGTAGAGACGGGATTTCACCATGTTGGTCAGGTTGGTCTCGAATTCCTGACCTCAGGTGATCCACCCACCTCAGCCTCCCAAAGTGCTGGGATTACAGGCATGAGCCACCCGCGCCCGGCCTCCTTCCTTTGAAAAAGAAAAGATGAAAGAGAGCAGGCAAATGCCTGGAGAGGGCGGCAGGGATGCACTGGTGACAGTTGTGAGGGCCGCAGGCACAGACGCAGGCAGGCCTGGGCTCCGCTTTTATTTACCTATTTACAAGGTACGTTGGCCCTGGGCTCCCCCACCACCTCAGCCCCAACGTTGCCTTCTGGGGCGGCCTCGGCCTCCTCCTGTGGGGCACCCTCCAGCAGAGCAGTGTCTTCCTCCAGGAAGTTGCTGAGCTCTGCCAGCTCTCTGCGAACGACGCTGGTGGCTTGGTGCAGCCAGCGCACACGCCGCAGGAGGCACAGCAGCAGGGTCCGACTGCGCTCCTGGCGCGCGCTCCAGGCGTTGTGCAGCTCCCGGTAGCAGTTGTGGCGAGCACGCTCAGCTGGGTCCAGGGTGGCCCCGCAGCCCAGCGGGCAGCGCTGCTGGGACCCTTGCTGGCAATGCTGCTGGTGCTCTGCCAGGGTCCCACGCGGCACCTGCGAGGTGCAGCCCTCGTTGGGGCAGGCCATTAGCTCAAAGGGGCATGAGTCCTGGTGCCCCTTGCGATGGGCCAGGGGGCACGTCACTATGCAGCCAGCGTCAGCATTCTTGCACTGAGGGTGAAGGAGAACGTGTGAAGAAACCGGGCAGGACACCCACGGAATCCCCCACCCGTGGCTTTCCATTCACCACGAACCAGGGAACCGGGAGTCTCCCACACTTTTCTGACTCTGGTGAGTTGGTGGAGAGAACACTGGGGCAAATGCCTGGAAGTGGGAAGAAGCTAGAAGTTCCAGGGGAGGGTGTGAAGCCTGAGTCTTGGGGAATGGAAGGTACACAGTTGGGTTGGTCTGGTGAATGGTATGGATGCCAGGCTTTCCTTTTTAACCTCAGTTTACCCATCTGTAAAACTAGGGGACTGGAGTGTAGTGGCCGGCACACCGGGCACTTGATCCTCTAAAAATCCTGTATTATCTCCATTTTACAGCTGAGACCCCAGGGGCTCGGAAAAGTTAGGTGACTTGCTTAAAGTCACACAGCAACTAAGCAGTAGAGCCACGATTCAAACTCAGCTATGTCTGGTCGTCCCAAGGCTGCACTTGTTTCTCTCTGAAGATGGGACTCTCCTGCCCTCTCTCCTGGCCCTGCCCCACCCCTACAAGGGTGAGAAGGGTTGAGGGTTGGGGGAGTGGGTATTTTGAGCTACCTTGACTTCCAGGCGGCCAATGGTTTTCCGGAGTTTATTCATGTGGACAATCTTTTTCCTTTTCACCTCTTTCCTACAGCACGGACAGGTCTTTTGTCTGGAAGGAGGCATGAGTAGGGGTAAGTGTTGGGAGTGGGGAAGGGAGCCCTGGTCAAGCCCTCACTCGGTGACCCAGGTGTTCCCTTCATCAGCTGGAGGAGGCATTAGGGCATATTACAGGGCGCTCTCAGCTCTGAGGCTGGGGCCGGGGTGTGCAGATGCTACTGAGTGAGGGTACGCACATTTTAGTTTAGGGATATTTGGTGGTTGAGTCTTCTGGCTGACTTTCCCCTCTGTTGTGGGCCACAGCAATGGCCCCCAGTCTCACTCCTGCCCTCCCAGCCCCTTGGGTACCCGGTGGCACCTGGCTAGCCACTGGAGGATGCACTTTTTGCAGAAGATGTGGCTGCATGGCAACCTTGCTGGCCTCTTGAGAACCCCATGGCAGACGGAGCACACAAAGTTGCTGTCAGGAGGGCTGGCGAAGAGGTTGAGATCATACCCGCCACTCTGCAAAGGCCAGGTGTCAGCACCTGGCTGGGACAGTGATCCAGTCCCTGGTCCACATACCCAGCAAGAGAGCCCAGCAAGCTTTGGGCAGGGAGGTGGGCCACAGAACTTGGCAAGTAGAGGGGCTGGCTCAGCACCCACTTTGAGGGGGCAGCTGTGGGGGTTAGGGCCCCCCACCCCAGGACTACTAATCCCTGGCTGGAGACAGGGGCCTTAGCCTGGAATTAGACCTAGCCAGAGCCTTCCAGAAGGTTTCCTTGTACCGTATGGGGGTCTGCAACCCATTGCCCACCCTTTCCGAGTGGAGTGGGGTTGATCCCTGGACAACTGGGCAGGTTTCTGGAGTTGGGCACACATCTCAGGGCTGGAGGCAAGAGGGCCCCAGGCTCACCATGATCTGCGTCTAGACAGCAGCTCCACAGGCCCCCCCGAGCTCAGGAGCCTGCATTTCACAGTGGGTGTGGGCTGACATCACAATAGCATTGTCCAGCTCAAGCCAATCATAACCCTGGTTCAGGACCCAGAGACCCCATACAGCCCAGCCCTTGCCCCCTTCGCTGAAGGATTACAGGTAGCCGGGCGCGGTGGCTCACACCTGTAATCCCAGCAGTTTGGGAGGCCAAGGCAGGAGGATCACTTGAGCCCAGGAGATCAGCCTGGGCAACTCAGTGAGACCCCACCTCTTTAAAAAAAAAAACCACAGGGCTAGGTGCAGTGCCTCATGCCTGTAATCCTAACACTTTGGGAGGCTGAGGCGGGCAGATCACTTGAGGTCAGGAGTTCAAACCAGCCTGGCCAACATGGTGAAACCCCATCGCTACTAAAAATACAAGAAAATTAGCCAAGTGTGGTGGCAGGTGCTGGTAGTCCCAGCTACTTGGGAGGCTGAGGCAGAATTGCTTGAACCCGGGAGGCGGAAGTTGTAGTAAGCTGAGATGGTGCCACTGCACTCCAGCCTGGGTGACAGCGAGACTCCGTCTCAAAAAAAAAAAAAAAAAAAAAAAAAGGAGGACAGCTCCTGACCTGAGATAGGTCTATGAAGCGCGTGGGGCTTGAAGGTGGCTGACAGCGTTTCCCTAGAAGCACTGGGTCAGAACCAAGCTTCATGGAGCTGTTTCCCCCAGGCCAGGACTTCAGTGGGATCACAGGGATTGCCACCCTCTTCTCTCCAATAGTGCGGCCCAGGTGGCTGGAGATCCTAAGGCTTAGGGGCTTTAGGCATTGACCCACTGGGGGTCTTCACTTACGATCTGATACTCAGGTGCTAGCTCCACGGCAGTGAGAACTAAACTCCCGGGTAACCTGCCGCCCCAGAGCAGGGGGCCCAGCTTCCCAAACCAGGTGTCTGATCCACTCCAGCCTAGCACCACGGGGTCGCTGAGTTCATCTAGGCCTAGTTGGCCAAATCCTGTAGAATCTCACCTGGTCTCACAAGGAAGCCACTGGAAGCCTCTGAACTTCCCATCCTTGCTAGTGCTCTGCTGGCCCCACCTGGCGTCCTTTAGACCAGGGCACTTTACCTGCCAGCGTAGTTCACCTGAGGCGCGCATGGCCACAAGACTGTTCCCAATCTGGCTCCGCCACTTAAGAGGCATCGGACCTTACACGTCACTTACCAACCTCTCATATCCTACCCTGGTGTCCAAAGCCAGGAAAGACGAGGAGGCATCTCGCTAGGGTTCTCCCTGCCACAGCGTGAACAGATGCACTTGCCAGGCTGATAGGCGGGTCGGGGCCCCAAGAACACCCGCACGCGGTAAGTTAGACAAACAGCTTTATTTGAAAGACGGGGGACAGGCAACTTCCCCCGACCCCGCGGTCCTGGCGACGTCGGTGTCACGCGTGGGAGGACGAGTGTCCTGCGGAGAAAAAACAGGGTTAGGGGTCTGCAGTCGAGGCCAGGAGTCAGGGGCCAGACCTCGCGAGCGGCCGCACCCGGGGGGAGGCCGCGGCGCCTGTCGGGGCCTGGGTTTCACCGCCGCACATGGGGTAGCGCGCGGTGAGCTGAGGCCCCCGGAGGCTCTGGGCGCCGAATCTCACCCGCGGCCACGGCCAAAGCCGGGGGTGATTTTCAAACAACGCCGGTCTCGAAGACCACCAGCGGGATGCCAGCGGTCAACGCGGCAGGACCTACCTAAGTGAAGAGGAGAGCACAGTGGAGGCGCGGGCGTTTATAGCCGCTCTTCGGGTGACGTAGATTCCCGAGCCGCGGCTGGGGATGGAGGCGCCGGCGTTTATAGTCGCTTTTCGGGTGACGTAGATTCCCGGGCCGCGGCTGCGGCAGGACGGGCAAGAGCACTCAGAGCCCGGTGAGGGCGGGGCACCGCGGAGCCAATCACAAGTTGTCTTATAGAAGCTCGGCAAGCTCCCGCCTGGGGCGGGGCTGCGGAGATCTCGCGGCGCTTGGTGTGCTATAAAAGCTGCTTCCCAGGAGGCCTCGCTCTTCTTTTCCGAAAAAACACGTGAGTGCTGCTGGTCGCTGTAGCGGGCCTCGGCGTGGGCGGCGGGAATCCGCGGACATCGGGTTGGGTCTAGGCTCCCGAGTCCGCGCTTCTGGGCGGGATCCCTTTTCTGGGTCTCGCGGGGGTCTGCCAGATGCGTAGGTCTCACTGACTGGTTCCTTGTTGCTCTTTCCAGCAAATGGCGGATGACGCCGGTGCAGCGGGGGGGCCCGGAGGCCCTGGTGGCCCTGGGATGGGGAACCGCGGTGGCTTCCGCGGAGGTTTCGGCAGTGGCATCCGGGGCCGGGGTCGCGGCCGGGGACGGGGCCGGGGCCGAGGCCGCGGAGCTCGCGGAGGCAAGGCCGAGGATAAGGAGGTAGGTATCAGCCACGCTCGGGGTCGGACCCGTGGGGGGCGCCGGAGAGCGGCTCTGGTCACTCGCGCCTTTTCTCCCTGTAGTGGATGCCCGTCACCAAGTTGGGCCGCTTGGTCAAGGACATGAAGATCAAGTCTCTGGAGGAGATCTATCTCTTCTCCCTCCCCATTAAGGTATGCGTCGGTCGTTGGGGCGTTGAGCAAGTGCGACCCCGGAGTCATTTGGGCTGGGGTTGGAGGGTTAGCGTCTGCCATTGACCCGCATTAAAGGGCCCAGCGTCTCGTTTGAGAGGTTGAGGTTGTGTTGAGGGCTGGTTGAGGAGAGGATTCCACTTGGAGGTTGGATGGATACCTGAGCGAAGTAAGAGCCACAAAAGGCATTTCAGCGTGTCTTACCGCTTTCGCAGCGAATTCATCCGCAAAGTACTGGAAGAGAAGCAGCGCTTGGTTCATGCCATCCGAGAGGATGATGAAGTTCAGGTTGTGGGAGGACACTGTAAGGGTTAGCAAACTGTCCTAGTCCGCGTGTACGCGATAGCTGTCATCTGCGTCCAGCGGGTACAGTGGGGAAAGGCTAATGGCATATTTGTCATGTGAGCGTTCGCCTTAGCAAGGTACGGTGGTCGTGGCTAGGCCAAAGCTGGACAAAGCAAGGCCAAAGCTGGACAAAGCAAATCTGAGTGGAAAGCCACATCTTACCAAACGAGAAAAAGGGCAAATAGGAAGAAACGATTGAGATGCAGAAATATGGTAACCTTACATACAAGTCTCCAAAAACGAAGGTGACAGATGGGGAAGCCAGGTGAGGGGGTTCATGACTTCGGTGTTTTTTTGGTTTTTTGGGTGTACGGGGCCAGCCCTGTCGCCTAGGCTGGCGCGATCTCGGCTCACTGCAACCTCCGCCTCCCAGGTTCAAGCGATTCTCCTGCCTCAGCCTCCTGAATAGCTGGGGTTACAGGCACACTCCACCATGCCCGGCTAATTTTTTGTGTCTCTAATAGAGGTGGGGTTTCACCATGTGGGCCAGGCTGATCTCGAACTCCTGATCTTGTGATCCGCCCACCTCAGCCTCCCAAAGTGCTGGGATTACAGGCGTGAGCCACCGCCCGCGGCCATGACTTTGGTTCTTGAATAGCATAATGGTATTGTTTCTCCCTATAATTCTCTTGTTTGTTTCAGGAATCAGAGATCATTGACTTCTTCCTGGGGGCCTCTCTCAAGGATGAGGTTTTGAAGATTATGCCAGTGCAGAAGCAGACCCGTGCCGGCCAGCGCACCAGGTTCAAGGTACCCTGTCCTGGAGGGGGCTGTCCTGGGCTGGGCTTGCCGGGACTCTCTCAGCTCTGCATAGTTGCACTTGGCTTCACCCGTGTGACTTTCGTAACCGGGAGAGAGAGAAAAGATCTCCTCAGGACCTCAGATGGGCCTTATCGTGGCCTCTCTTTCCTTGAGGGGCGCAACAGGCCTTGGGCGGTGGGCAGTGATTGGGTGTAGGGCCACCAGCTGCCTCACGCACATCTCTCTTCACAGGCGTTTGTTGCTATCGGGGACTACAATGGCCACGTCGGTCTGGGTGTTAAGTGCTCCAAGGAGGTGGCCACCGCCATCCGTGGGGCCATCATCCTGGCCAAGCTCTCCATTGTCCCCGTGCGCAGAGGCTACTGGGGGAACAAGATCGGCAAGCCCCACACCGTCCCTTGCAAGGTAGGCTGGTGGCAGGTGATGGGCCTGCCGTGGGGCAGGCTCCTTCGGGCCCCCGTCTCCTGACTCCTTCCCTCACCAGGTGACAGGCCGCTGCGGCTCTGTGCTGGTGCGCCTCATCCCTGCACCCAGGGGCACTGGCATCGTCTCCGCACCTGTGCCTAAGAAGCTGCTCATGATGGCTGGTATCGACGACTGCTACACCTCAGCCCGGGGCTGCACTGCCACCCTGGGTAACTTCGGTAGGTGGTCCACACATGGGGCATAGCCATGGTCTCTCAGCTCCGCTTAACCACACGGGCCTAGTGTGTGCTTGGCGTGTTTTCAGGGAGGCAGAGAAAGGCTCTCCTAATGCACGACAGACCTGCCCAGAATGGCCTCTCTGTTCCTAGGAGTGCGACAATTTTTGGGTTGGGGGACTTGCCTCAAGCACACCACTGACCCCCCTGGGGTTCTTTTGTTGTGCAGCCAAGGCCACCTTTGATGCCATTTCTAAGACCTACAGCTACCTGACCCCTGACCTCTGGAAGGAGACTGTATTTACCAAGTCTCCCTATCAGGAATTCACTGACCACCTCGTCAAGACCCACACCAGAGTCTCTGTGCAGCGGACTCAGGCTCCAGCTGTGGCTACAACATAGGATTTTTATACAAGAAAAAATAAAGTGAATTAAGTGTGTTACTGTTTTTTTCCTGTGTCCTGCATGGTTAGTGGTGGTTTGAATCTGGGGTGTGGGGCCAATACATCACACCAGACACACGGGCAGGTTGCAGGGCTTTATATTTCAGCAACAGTCATACAGAGCTACACAGCCTCAGGAGGTGGCAGCGGCGGCCTCTCTTGCAGCTTTTCTCTCTTGCAGCATCCTCTGCTTCTGTTTGGCCAGGCACTTCCTGGCAGAATAGTAGACCCCCAGGTCCTGATCTGGGGAAGCAATGGAAACAAGCTGGGAACCGAGGCCTCTGCTACATGCAAAGGAGGCAAAGTCAAGTGAGCAGAAGGGAGGGGAGGGAAGATTCGCAATGGTTCTGACCCCCAGGCCTCAGAAGGATGGGGGGGTTTCGAGGGTGGGGGGTGGGGTACGCACAGCGGTCCTGGTAGGCCTTGGCCACCTGGGTGAACTGCTCCACTTCCTTGGCACAGTTCTGCTGGTAGTTCTCTCCTTCCCTCACCTGACAGGCCTTGAGCCGATCCTGCATGATGTTGATAATTTCTTGGTCGACTTTGCTGGGGGAGAAAAGGAGCGAGAGAAGCTAATCACAAGGAATCCTTTCCCTGTACCCCGTGAGAACAATTGAAAGCAAGAGCCCTGGGGTCTGGCTCCTCCCATGCCACCCCTAAGATCTGGGCATGCCACCCTGTGGCATCCCAGGGACTGGTGGCCCAGCAGCACACAGTGCAGATCTCCACACTCCCAGCATGGCTCACGTACTAGTCCCTCCTCCACTGCATTTCGGCCTCATACATGCACATGATGTCCTCCTCCTTGCACTCAGTGATGTCCGGCACGCGGCGGTACTGCCGGTGGTAGTAGTAATACCTGTTCTTTGCATGCTGCCGCTCTACAAATTCTGCAAAGACAAAACCACACACTCAAAACGCCTCATCGGTTTCGACAGGCTTTTAGCTTTCTTATTTCTCATGAGCCCTTTGGAGGGGAGGGAGGAGAACTTCCTGAGTGTTCCAGCGTTTAGAAAACACCCAATTCGTCTCTCTAAGAGATGTGGCCAGCCAGGCAGGCCTGTGAAGGCCTACGCTGCAGCTGATGGAGAGCTCCCGCGTACCAGGCATCATCATCAGAGTTCCACATGCATTACCTTACTCCGTCCCCCACACAAGCCTACAGGCAGCTGCTTCTCACAGATGGCACTGACTGGGACACAGCTCTGCCAGTGCATCTCCCCCAGCTGCACAGGGACCCCGCTGGGTGCGCAAAAAGGCTCCAACAGGGAGCCTCCAGCAAGCAGAACTTAACCACCTTACTGCCTCAGCTTCCTCACTGGGAAATGAACAAACTAAAAAGAGAGCTTGAACATCCAGACACATAGGACAGACATACTCTATGACTGCTACAAAAGACAGGGAGCTGGGTCCGCTGTTGCACCGTTTCCAGATCTTTGGGGGTTTGATTTGGAGACTTCATCCTCTTACGGAAGAACCACCAGAGCATGCTATGCACCCCAAGTGTTCAAAAAGAACTGAACCTGGCTGGACGCGGTGGCTCAGGCCTGTAATCCCAGCACTTTGGGGGGCCAAGGTGGGAGGATCACCTGAGGTCAGGAGTTCGAGACCGGCCTGGCCAACATGGGGAAACCCCGTGTATACTACCAGCTAATATAAAAATTAGCTGGGCACGGTGGTGGTGCGCCTGTAATCCTAGCTACTGGGGAGGCTGAGGCAGGAGAATCGCTTGAACTCGGGGTGGAGCAGAGGTTGTAGTGAGCCGAGATCGCACCTCTGCACTCCAGCCTGGGCAACAGAGCAAGACTGTCTCAGGAAAAAAAAAAAAAAAAAAACTGAACTAGGCATTTTCCTGGTTCGTTCCAGAGATGGTGAATTTGGGCATCTCGGCCATCACCCCGACACTTGGTCATCCGGCAGAGAGACATGTGAGAGAGGCCTGAGGCCAGCGGTGCAGTGAAGGGGTTCCCGGGGCGGCGGGGGCGTAGAGTAATGCGGGGTCCTGGGGCAATGGGCGCTGGGTGCGGCAGGGAGGGAAGAGTCCTGGGAAGAAGCGAGGCGTCCCGGGGTGCAGGGGAGAGTAAGGGATCCTGGGAGGTGAGGTCCGGGGTGCAGTGGGAGGCCAAAGGAGGCGACGGAGCTCGGGGGTCTCCGGGGGTGGGGGATTGTCCCCGGGGTGCAGCGGGGGGCGGTCTCAGGGAAACGGGACCCCGGGGGCATTGGAGGATCCAGGCAGGGTGTGGGATCCAGGGGTCCCCAAAGGCCGGAGAGGGAGCCCGGGGCTGGGGCCTCGTACCTCTCGCGAGGGTCACGGGTCGGTCCACGATGAGGTCGAACGCCTTCATCATGTAGACGATGGGATTGGGCAGCACCGGCGTGCGGCGCGGGGGCTCAGGGTACACATCCTTGTCCCAGCTGTCCGGCATGGCGGCGGGGGGCGCAGACTCCGCTCCCAGACGCGCTGCCCTGGCCTTTACCTCGGTCCCGGTCCCGCGGCCTAGGTCGCCCGCTACAGAGGACGCCGAGGGCGGCTGCGTCTGCGCGCTGGCGCCCGCGATGCACCATGGGACTTGTAGTTCCCCGGCTCCGCCGGGCGCGGCCGGGACCCGCCTCGCCGCAGGGCGCCCCTGTGTGGGGCGTCCGTTCTCGGTCTGTGCCTAGCGCCTGCGCGGTGCTGGTCGCTGGTCTGGGCGCCTGGGAAGCAGCCGCGAACCGGACAGATTCCCGCTTACGGTGAAAGAAACAGACAGTAGGCAACTGACATAAGGAATAGGAGGGGGTCATTCGGTTCCCACTGCGCGCCAGGCACTGTGCTGAGGGCAGCAGGGAATAAGATAAACTGTGATGGAGAACACAGGACGTTAGAGCACACACAACAAAGTGAACAAATAACACGCGATTCCAAACGCCCTACTCCTCCAGGAAGCTTTCCTGGATTGCCTAGCCCCTACAGACTTCTCTGGGCCCCGCTCGCTACCAGGGCCCCTCATGGACTGGCTGGTGCCAGTGAACTTGGGAGACTGTCTAGGGGAGGGCAGGGAGCAGGCCAGGAGGCAGGGCTTGCCGTTAGGCGGCTCATAGGGAGAAGGCACCTACCCTGGGCACAGGGCCCTGTGGCCGGCTTTGATGGTTCCATCCTGGCCCTGGGCACTCTGGTGCTTATAGGCAGCTCCACTGAGCAGGGCCCTGCTGGCCCCATCTTCAATCTCCACACCTGGCACGGCCCCTGGCTGGTATCCAGGGGGGACACTGGTCATGTTCTGTCCTGAGGCTGAGGCCAGCGACACAGAACCATCAACCCTACAGACAAACAGTGAGAGGTGACAGCGTGCTGGCAGTCCTTACAGCCCTCGCTCGCTCTCGGCGCCTCCTCTGCCTGGGCTCCCACTTTGGCGGCACTTGAGGAGCCCTTCAGCCCGCCGCTGCACTGTGGGAGCCCCTTTCTGGGCTGGCCAAGGCCGGAGCCGGCTCCCTCAGCTTGCGGGGAGGTGTGGAAGGAGAGGCGCAGGCGGGAACCGGGGCTGTGCGCGGTGCTTGCGGGCCAGCGCGAGTTCCGGGTAGGTGTGGGCTCGGCGGGCCCCGCACTCGGAGCAGCTGGCCGGCCCTGCCGGCCCCGGGCAAGGAAGGGCTTAGCACCCAGGCCAGCGGCTGCGGAGGGTGTACTGGGTCCCCCAGCAGGCCGGCCCACCGGCGCTGCGCTCGATTTCTCGCCAGGCCTTAGCTGCCTCCCTGCGGGGCAGGGCTCGGGACCTGCAGCCCGCCATGCCTGAGCCTTCCCCACTCTGTGGGCTCCTGTGCGGCCCGAGCCTCCCAGACGAGCGCCGCCCCCTGCTCCAGGGCTCCCAGTCCCATGGACCACCCAAGGGCTGAGAAGTTCGGGCGCAGGGTGCGGAACTAGCAGGCAGCTCCACCTGTAGCCCCTGTGCGGGATCCACTGGGTGTAGCCATCTGGGCTCCTGAGTCTGATGGGGACGTGGAGAACCTTTATGTCTAGCTAAGGGATTGTAAATACACCAATCAGCACTCTGTATCTAGTTCAAGGTTTGTAAACACACCAATCAGCACCTTGTGTCTAGCTCAGGGTTTGTGAATGCACCAATGGACACTCTGTATCTAGCTACTCTGGTGGGGCCTTGGAGAACCTTTGTGTCTAGCTCAGGGATTGTAAACGCACCAATCAGCGCCCTGTCAAAACAGACCACTGGGCTCTACTAATCAGCAGGATGTGGGTGGGGCCAGATAAGAGAATAAAAGCAGGCTGTCCCAGCCAGCAGGGGCAACCCGCTCGGGTCCGTTGGACCCTGTAGCAGCTTTGTTTTTTTCTCTCTTTGTAATAAATCTTGCTGCTGCTCACTCTTTGGGTCCACACTGCCTATAAGAACTGTAACACTCACCGCGAAGGTCTGTAGCTTCACTCCTGAAGCCAGCAAGACCACGAGCCCACCGGGAGGAACGAACAACTCCAGACGTGCCGCCTTAAGAGCTGTAACACTCACCGCGAAGGTGTGCAGCTTCACTCCTGAGCCAGCGAGACTACGAACCCACCAGAAGGAAGAAACTCCGAACACAAGCGAACATCAGAAGGAACAACCTCCGGACACGCCGCCTTTAAGAGCTGCAACACTCACCGCGAGGGTCAGCGGCTTCATTCTTGAAGTCAGTGAGACCAAGAACCCACCAATTCCGGACACAACAGGATCTACAGTCACAGAAACGTTCGATCTTCACATTATGAACTTTTATTTATTTATTTATTTTGAGACAGAGTCTCGCTCTGTTGCCCAGGTTGGAGTGCAGCGCGTGATCTGGGCTCACTGCAAGCTCCGCCTCCCAGGTTCAAGTGATTCTCCTGCCTTGTAGGGACCAGCCCCAGAGGGTCGGTGGGTCTCTCCCCGTGTGCGGAGACGAGAGAGTGTAGAAATAAAGACACAAGACAAAGAGATAAAACACAGCTGGGCCCGGGGGACCACTCCAACCAATGCGCGGAGACCGGTAGTGGCCCCGAATGTCTGGCTGCGCTGTTATTTATTGGATACAAGGCAGAAGAGGCAGGGTAAAGAGTGTGAGTCATCTCCAATGATAGGTAAGGTCACATGGGTCACGTGTCCACTGGACAGGGGGCCCTTCCCTGCCTGGCAGCCGAGGCAGAGAGAGAGAGAGGAGACAGAGAAAGACAGCTTACACCATTATTTCTGCATATCAGAGACTTTTAGTACTTTCACTAATTGACTACTGCTATCTAGAAGGCAGAGCCAGGTGTACAGGATGGAACATGAAGGCGGACTAGGAGCGTGACCACTGAAGCACAGCATCACAGGGAGACGGTTAGGCCTCCGGATAACTGCGGGCGAGCCTGACTCATGTCAGGCCCTCCACAAGAGGTGGAGGAGCAGAGTCTTCTCTAAACTCCCCCGGGGAAAAGGAGACTCCCTTTCCCAGTCCGCTAAGTAGCAGGTGTTGTTCCTTGACACTTTTCGCTACCGCTAGACCATGGTCCGCCTGGCAACGGCCGTCTTCCCAGACGCTGGCGTCACCGCTAGACCAAGGAGCCCTTCTGGTGGCCCTGTCTGGGCATAACAGAAGCTAGGACTCTTGTCTTCTGGTCACACCTCACTGTGTCCCTTCAGCTCCTATCTCTCTGTATGGCCTGGTTTTTCCTAGGTTATGATTGTAGAGCGAGGATTATTATAATATTGGAATAAAGAGTAATTGCTACCAACTAATGATTAATGATATTCATATATAATCATATCTAAGATCTACATCTGGTGTAACTATTTTTGTTTTATATTTTATTATACTGGAACAGCTCGTGTCCTCGGTCTGTTGCCTCGGTGCCTGGGTGGCTTGCCGCCCACACTGCCTCAGCGTCCTGAGTAGCTGAGACTACAGGCATCCGCCACTATGCCTGGCTAATTTTTTGTATTTTTAGGAGAGACGGTTTTTCGCCATGTTTCTGGTCTCAAACTCCTGACCTTAGATGATCTGCCCACCTCGGCCTCCCAAAGTTCTGGGATTACAGACGTGAGCCACCGCGCCCGGCCAAAGTCTTGGAAAGAAATAATGAACCATGAGACCCGAACAATCTTGACATTTTAGTAGCCTAGAATCTTAGTATCTATTGATGTAAGAGCCACAGATCTTAGAGATGTCGTAGGCCTGAAAAACTCTAGAATTCCACTGCTATAGAACTTTACAACCGGCTGGGCAGGGTGGCTCACGCCTGTAATCCCAGCACTTTGGGAGGCCGAGGCGGGTGGATCACCTGAGGTCAGGAGTTTGAGACCAGCCTGGCCAACATGGCGAAACCCTATCTCTACTAAAAATACAAAAATCAGCCCAGCATGGTGGTGTGCACCTGTAATCCCAGCTACTAGGGGGGCTGAGGCAGGAGGATAGCTTGAACCCGGGAAGCGGAGGTTGCAGTGAGCCGAGATTGTGCCACTGAACTCCAGCCTGGGCAACAGAGTGAGACTCCGTCTCAAAAAAAAAAAAAAAAAAAAAAAAAAAGAACTTTACAACCATAGAATCTTTGAATTGAAAGAGATTTTGAGGGGCGCAGTGGCTCACATCTGTAATCCCAGCACTCTAGGAGGCCAAGGCAGGCAGATTGCTTGAGCTCAGGAGTTTGAGACCAGCCTAGGCAACATAATGAGATCCCTGTCTCTATAAACAATACAAAAAATAGTGAGGCATGATGGTAAGAGCCTGTGGTCCCAGCTACTCTGGGGGATGAGGCAGGAGGATTGCTTAAACCCAGGAGATTGAGGCTGCAGTGAGCTATTACTGTGCCACTATACTTTAGCCTGGGCACCAGAGAGAAACCCTGTCTCAAAAAAAAAAAAATAAAATAAGAAAAATAGATTTCAAGCCCCTTTTCATTCAAAACTTAAGTTCAAAATTTAAATTTGGCCAGGTGCTGTGGCTTATGCCTGTAATCTCAGCACTTTGAGAGGCTGAGGCAGGAGAACCACTTGAGGCCAGGAGTTTCAGACCAGCTTAGGCAACATGGTGAGACGCCCACCTCTACAACAAAATACATTTAAAAATTAGGTCCTGCTGAGGCAGAAGGACCACTTAAGCCCAGAAGGTTGAGGCTGCAAGTGAGCTATGATCACACCGCTGCATTCCAGCCTGAAAAATGGAATGAGACTTTGTCTCTTAAAAATAAGGCCAGGCGTGGTGGCTCACGCCTGTAATCCCAGCACTTTGGGAGGCTGAGGTGGGCAGATCACAAGGTCAGGAGATCGAGAACATTCTGGCTAACGCAGTGAAACCTCGTCTCTACTAAAAATACAAAAAATTAGCCAGGCGTGGTGGCGGGCGCCTGTAGTCCGAGCTACTTGGGAGGCTGAGGCAGGAGAATGGCGTGAACCTGGGAGGCGGAGCTTGCAGTGAGCCGAGATTATGCCTCTGAACTCCAGCCTGGGCAACAGAGCGACTCTGTCTCAAAAAATAAAATAAAATAAATAAAGCTAAATTAATAAAAGTATTTCAATGCTTGTGAATGACAGGAGTCAGATCTTGATTTTTTTTTTTTTTTTTTTTTTGAGACGGAGTCTTACCCTATTGCCCAGGCTGGAGTGCAGTGGCACGATGTCGGCTCACTGCAACCTGGAAACTCTGCCTCCCAGGTTCAAGTGATTCTCCTGCCTCAGCCTCCCAAGTAGCTGGAATTACAGGCCCACACCACCATGCCCGGCTAATTTTTATATTTTTAGTAGAGATGAGGTTTCACCATGTTGGCCAGGCTGGCTTTTTTTTTTTTTTAAGACAGTGTCTCGCTCAGTCGCCCAGGCTGTAGTGCAGTGATGCAGTGAAGCCTGACATCCTGGGCTCAAGTGATCCTCCTGCCTCAGCCTCCCAAAGTGCTGGGATTACAGGCGTGAGCCACCGCACTCAGCCAGGGATCTCAATCTGGAAGCACAGCTCTGGTGATCCTCAAGGTGCAGTCAGCCCTCCCCCTTGTCTCTCCCGTCCCCAGCCCTGCTCCCCACTGTTTATTCAGCTGTCTCCCAGCCCTCAGGACAGGAATCCTCTCTGTCTCCAAGTCAGCAAACTGCTCCAGACCCCTCTTCTTGGCCGCTGCCTGGGAGAAGGCCCCCACCAGGCTACCTTGGCTCCCACCTTGCCTGGCCAGTCCTGTCCTGGAAGGGTAATGACCCAGTCCCAGGGCCATCGAGGAAAGGAGTGCCAGCCCTGGCTCCGGGTGCCCCACTCAGGCTGTCCATCTGATGCCCCCAACACTGCCCCACCCCTGCCTGCTCCTGGCACCGGAGACCCTGCTGACTGTGCCAGGGGCTAATCTGGGAGCTGGCAGCTGTGAGTCTTGGCCCTGCCACTCGACCTCTGGCGGCTAACGGGGAGGCCCCTTCC
This sequence comes from Pongo pygmaeus, assembly GCF_028885625.2. Taxonomy (NCBI): domain Eukaryota; kingdom Metazoa; phylum Chordata; class Mammalia; order Primates; family Hominidae; genus Pongo; species Pongo pygmaeus. The sequence goes on along the minus strand of NC_072391.2, from coordinate 2,083,417 downwards.
TGACCTTCAGGGATCGGCCACCATGGTTGGTGGGACCAGGGTGAGGGTGGGCTGGGGTTGGAGCTGGAACTCTGGGGGGATGGGACAGCTGGGTTTCTGGATGCTCCCTCAGAGGGACAGTCTCCCAGCCTGTGAGGGGATGGGAGGCTGGAGGGGGAAACAAGGGGAGGAGGGCTGGGCTCCTGGGTCTAGGAGGGCCCTGGAGATGAACAGATGGCAGCGGCCACCCGCCCCAGGAGCCCTTGGCCGCAGTATGGGTGCGACCCTCCTGGGCCCCAGGCTGAGCCCACAGAGGCAGGAAGCCTGTGGCTACGGAGACCCCATCCCAAAGACGCTGCGCCTTGGCGAACCTTCCTCTCCCCTCCTGTAGGCAGACAGGGGAGGTGCTGAGCACCGGCTTCAGTCTGAGGCCTCTAGTCCATTTCTCCAGCTATGGGTTCTGGGACCATCCAGCTCTACCACCAGGGACACCCCAGGTCTGACCTTCTTCCTTCCTGTCCCCCAGTCCCACCGGAAGTTTTCCGCCCCTCGGCACGGACACCTGGGCTTTCTGCCCCATAAGAGGAGCCGCCGGCACCGGGGCAAGGTGAAGACGTGGCCGCGGGATGACCCCAGCCAGCCCGTCCACCTCACAGCCTTCCTGGGCTACAAGGCGGGCATGACCCACACCCTGCGGGAGGTGCACCGGCCGGGGCTCAGTGAGTCACAGTTGGGACCCTCGGGGGACGGGAGGGCTGAACCTTCCAGATGCTTGGAGCCAGAACTCATGCTCTTGGTCCAGGCGGGGCCACAGTCCCAGGGAGCACCAGGTCCCACCCCGGGAATTGTGGTGGACGCTGAGCACAGGCGGGGCTTCCGGGCGGGTTCTGTCATGGCCCCAGCTCGCGGATGAGGACATTGAGGCACAAAGCAGTGAGGAACCTGGTCCAGGCACCGGGGCGGTAAGCGCAGGAGCTAGGATTCAAAGGCCGGCGCCCCAAGCCCTCGGTTCAAACCACTTGCCAGGACATCTGCACTTTTTGGCCATTTTGGGTCTATTTCATGTACCATTATTTCGTATGTACGCCTATGTGTATAGTTTAGTTTTTGTTGTTTTAATCGTAGATTCACAAGTAGTTGTAAGAAATAATGCAGGCCGGGCGCGGTGGCTCACACCTGTCATCCCAGCACTTTGGGAGGCCGAGGCAGGAGGATCGTTTGAGGCCAGGAGTTGTAGACCAACCTGGGCAGCATCGTGAAACCCCGTCTCTACAAAAAATACAAAAATTAGCTGGGCGTTGTGGCGAGTGCCTGTAGTCCCAGCTACTTGGGAGGCTGAGGTGGGAGGATCACTTGAGCTTGGGAAGTCAAGGCTGCAGTGAGCTATGATTGCACCACTGCATTGCAGCCCAGGCGACAGAGTGAGACCCTGTCTCAAAAACAGAAAAAGAAATCCATTGTAATTATTAGAACAACAAATGCTCATTTGGGCTCAGCCCCACCCTCTGGGGGACGCTGTCCTGGCTGGCCCCACACTCTCCTGGCCTGCCCCTGTGTGGGCGGCTCTCCACTCCCTCCCCGACATGCCTCAGGAGGTCCCCCTTCATGCCCCATCCGTGTGTCTCATCCAGAAATTTCCAAACGGGAGGAGGTGGAGGCGGTGACAATTGTAGAAACGCCGCCCCTAGTGGTGGTGGGCGTGGTGGGCTATGTGGCCACCCCTCGAGGTCTCCGGAGCTTCAAGACCATCTTTGCAGAACACCTCAGTGACGAGTGCCGGCGCCGATTCTACAAGGACTGGTGAGCACCGCCCTTGGCTGGGCTGTCCAAGGGCTGCTGGGACCACAGGAGTTGGGTGCCTGAGGCTCTAGCTCTTGCTGAAATGATAGGTGTGGGTGAGTAGGAAGAGAAGTCTCAACGGTGTGTGGGAGGTAGGAGTGTCTGTGTGTGTGTGTGTTTGTGTGGTTGTCTTCATTTCAATAAAAGATGAGTAGGCTGGCGCGGTGGCTCACGCCTGTAATCCCAGCACTTTGGGAGGCCGAGGTGGGTGGATCACTTGAGGTCAGGAATTTGAGACCAGCCTGGCCAACATGGTGAAACCCCGTCTCTACCAACAAATACAAAAATTAGCTGGAGGTGGTGGTGCGCACCTGTAGTCCAGCTACTCAGGAGGCTGAGGTGGGAGAATCACTTGAACCCGGGAGGCGAAGGTTGCAGTGAGCTGAGATCGTGCCACTGCACTGCAGCCTGGGTGGCAGAGTGAAACCCTGTCTCAATCTAAAAAAAACACAAAAAACAAAAAACATGAGTACTAGAAGACTGGAGATGAAATCAGGATGGAGGAAAAAGAGGAAACAAATATTCTAATCCTCAGGGTTAATTAAAAGGCTAATTTGGGCGGTTTGTGGTGGCTTACGCCTGTAGTAGTCCCAGCACTTTGGGAGGCCGAGGCGGGTGGCTCATTTGAGGTCAGGAGTTTGAGACCAGCCTGGCCAACATGGTGAAAACCCATCTCTACTAAAAATACAAAAAAAAAAAAGAAAAAAAAAAATGAGCCAGGCGTGGCGGCAGGCACCTGTAATCCCAGCTGCTTGGGAGACTGAGGCAGGAGAATTGCTTGAGCCTGGGAGGTGGAGATTGCAGTGAGCTGAGATTGTGCTGCTGCACTCCAGTCTGAGTGACAGAGTGAGACCCTGTCAAAAAACAAACAAACAAACAAAAAACCAAAAGGCTAATTTGTTGGAATGTTAGCATTGGCTCTGAGTTTCCTAGCAGCTATGGTGAAAAGTGAAATAGCCGGCTGAGAAGCTCTTACACATAGAAAGAAAGGTATTCTCGGGTCTCAAATCTTCCCTGGCAGTAAGTCCTGAAAGAGACCTTGGTTTCTTCACCTACAGAATGGGAATAATAGTAATAATAATAATGATAATGTCCACCTCCCAGAACTCAGGTGAGGGTTAGAAACTGTGGCTTCTGGCTGGGCACACTGGTTCATGCCTATAATCCCAGCACTTTGGGAGGCTAAGGCAGGCAGACCGTTTGAGCTCAGGGCTTCGAGACCAGCCTGGGCAACATGACAAAACCCGTCTCTACAAAAAAATACAAAAAATTAGCTGGGCATGGTGGCGCATGCCTGTGGTCTCAGCTACATGGCGGGCTGAGGTGGGGGGATTGCTTGAGCCTGGGAGCTCCAGGCTGCAGTGGGCTGTGTTCGTGCCACTGCACTCCAGCCTGGGAGAGAAAGTGAGACCCTATCTCCAAAAACAAAAAAGAAAGGGTGGCTCCCAAGCCCGAGGTGCCTGGCCACGGCACCCACTGCACCCTTGAGAAGTGGGACCAGCAGTCTGAGCCATGTGGCAGGCGGGGGCGTCTCTAGGTGCCTGGACTGCAGGGCTGGCCAGCCCCCTTCTCTGAGCTTCTGCACCTCTGCACTCGCTCTCAGGCCCCGGGAGACAGGGAGGGTACCCACTTTACAGAGGAGGAAACCAGGGCCTAGAGAGGGAGAGACGGTCTATGTTCAAAGACGGTGGCTGGAACCAGCTCAGAGGCCTCCGGGTGGGGGGCGGTCCCAGCGGTAGGACCCCTGCTTGGTGGGCTGGGGGTGAGGTGGGGGCAGGATAGGTCTGGGGAGCTGCCCCGGTTGGGGGCTTCTGAGCACCCTCCTGTGCGTGGCTCAGGCACAAGAGCAAGAAGAAAGCCTTCAGCAAGGCCTGTAAGAGGTGGCGGGACCCAGACGGCAAAAAGCAGCTGCAGAAAGACTTCGCCGCCATGAAGAAGTACTGCAAGGTCATTCGCGTCATTGTCCACACTCAGGTCAGCCCCCGGCCCTCTGCTGTCGTTCAGTCCCTAGGCCCACGCTCCCTCACCCCAGCTTCCAGGAGCTGTGGCAAATGTCAGCCTAAAAATACCTGAGCCTCGGCACAGGCCCAGAGGAGCGGCTGACCAGCCTCGCTGGCCACGTGCGGCCCCAGGCATGGCTGCTGAAAGGCCTCGGTGCCTTCTTGGGGTGCCAGGGGCATCAGCCACGCCGGCTAGTCAACTAAGACCCTGGCACACCCTGAAGAGCCGGGTCCCCAGCCAAGCGTGCTGTGTGGAGGGCTGGTCACCTCCCTTCGGTTTCCAGCGTAAGTGTGCACAGGAATCCGTGTTTGTACATGGGTCTGGCTTGCTGTAGGCTGACAGCCAGGCAGCACCCTCCAGCTTATTCTGGAACACTCTTTGGCATCTTTGTCCTCAGGGAAGGCTTCCCGAGGTCCTAGAGCAGTGACCCCGACCCTGAGCTTCCCGCAGCCCCCACACTGCCCCCAGCTGCTCACACACTTGCACGCCATGCCAGGGCCAGTCATTGGTGCATGTTCATCTCCCCGGATAGACTCCAGACAGGCAGAGGCCCTAGGCGGGGCCACAGCTGCCACCAAGAGCCTGGTATGCAGGAGGTGCTCTGTAAATACCTGCCCCATACATACCTGCCCCGTACATACCTGCCCCGTACATATCTGCCCTGTACATATCTACCGCATACATACGTACCCCGTACATACCTACCCCATACATACCTGCCCCGTACATACCTGCCCCGTACATACCTGCCCCATACATACGTACCCCGTACATACCTGCCCCGTACATACCTGCCTCATACATACCTGCCCCATACATACCTGCCCCGTACATACCTGCCCCGTACATACCTGCCCCGTACATACCTGCCCCATACATACCTGCCTCATACATACCTGCCCCATACATACCTGCCTCATACATACCTGCCCCGTACATACCTGCCCCATACATACCTGCCTCATACATACCTGCCCCATACATACCTGCCTCATACATACCTGCCCCGTACATACCTGCCCCGTACATACCTGCCCCGTACATACCTGCCTCATACATACCTGCCCCATACATACCTGCTTCATACATACCTAGGGGTCACTATGTGTTCCCTGCTGGCCTCTCTGTCTCCACCTCTACATCGCACAGCCTGTGCTTCACACAGCAACAGTCAGAGACCTTACAAAAAAAAAAAATCAAGCCAGGCATGGTGGATCACGCCTGAAACCCCAGCACTTCGGGAGGCCAAGGCAGTCGGATCACCTGAGGTCAGGAGTTCAAGACCAGCCTGGCCAACATGGCAAAACCCCATCTCTAGTAAAAATAAAAACAAATTAGCTGGGCATGGTGGGCGCCTGTAATCCCAGCTACTTGGGAGACTGAGGCAGGAGAATCACTTGAAACTGGGATGTGGAGGTTGCAGTGAGCCAAGATCGCACCATGGCACTCCAGCCTGGGCGATAGAATCTCAAAAAAAAAAAAAACCCACAAAAAATAAAAAAACAAAAATCAGGCCCGGTGGCTCACACCTGTGATCCTAGCACTGTGGGAGGCCAAGGTGGCAGCCCGGGCAACTTAACGAGACCTCGTCTCTACAAAAAATTTAAAAATTAGCTGGGCATGGTGGTGCATGCCTGTAGTTACAGCTACTTGGAGAGGGGTGCTGAGGCAGGAGGATTGCTTGAGCCCAGGACTTCAAGACCAGCCTTGGCAACATAGGGAGATCCCTTTCTCTACAAAAAATTAAAAAAAGAAAAAGCCAGACGCGGTGGCTCACGCCTGTAATCCCAGCACTTTGGGAGGCCGAGGCAGGCAGATCAGGTCAGGAGATCGAGACCATCCTAGCTAACGCGGTGAAACCCCGTCTCTACTAAAAATACAAAAAATTAGCCAGGCGTAGTGGCACGCGCCTGTAGTCCCAGCTACTCAGGAGGCTGAGGCGGGAGAATGGCATGAACCTGGGAGGCGGAGTTTGCAGTGAGCCAAGATCGTGCCACTGCACTCCAGCCTGGGCGATAGAGAGAGACTCAAAAAATAATAATAATAATTCCGATCAGATCACATCACAGCCTGCACTTGGAAGAAAGTCCGAGCTCCCCACTCCCAGGCATTGCCCCACGCCCCTTGCTCCCCACCGTCTGCCCACACTGGTCTCCTCTCTGTCCCACCAACTTTCTAAGACATCCCCTGCCACCAGGCCTGTGCAAATGCGGGGTCCTGCTGCCCAGAGCCTCTCCAATGTTTGCCTCGTGGCTCCTTCTTGTTAGCAGCGGCACCTCCTCAGAGAAGCCCTCTCTGCCCTGACCACTGTATCTGAAACACCAGCCCCCATAGCCCAGCAGAGCACTCTGTCCTCTCCAGGAGTTACTTGGCTTCCTTCTGTCCCCTAGTGAGATGGTGGCTCCTGAGGTGTGGGACTCGGTCTGCCTCATTCTACACCGGATCCGCAGTGCCTAGCACAACACATGGGTTGCAACCTGATCCTGGGAACACCTGTGAATGAATGCATGCGTGGAAGGCGGCAGGGGTCACTGCTGGCCATGCCATGTTTCAGGTGGGGGTGTGATCCCGTGGGCAGTGGTGTGACCTCCGGCCATGTCCTGCAGATGAAACTGCTGCCCTTCCGGCAGAAGAAGGCCCACATCATGGAGATCCAGCTGAACGGTGGCACGGTGGCCGAGAAGGTGGCCTGGGCCCAGGCCCGGCTGGAGAAGCAGGTGCCCGTGCACAGCGTGTTCAGCCAGAGTGAGGTCATTGATGTCATTGCTGTCACCAAGGGTCGAGGCGTCAAAGGTAGGGCTCAGTGAGGATGGCAGCTCCAGGGCAGGCTGCCTAGAGGCAGTGGGGACCAGCCTGGCCTCTCAGCCACCAGCCCCTCTCACTCACAGGGGTCACAAGCCGCTGGCATACCAAGAAGCTGCCGCGGAAGACCCATAAGGGCCTGCGCAAGGTGGCCTGCATTGGCGCCTGGCACCCCGCCCGCGTGGGCTGCTCCATTGCTCGGGCCGGGCAGAAGGGCTATCACCACCGCACAGAGCTCAACAAGAAGGTGCGTCCTCACCTGGGGTAGGGGGACACCATGTGGTCAGACCCCAGCCCTCAATACTGGCCTCAGTGGGTGAGGTGCATGACCCAGACGCTGCCGGGGACACAAGATGCCCCCACCAGCACTGAGTCTGAGCATGCGGGCGGATGGGCCTGGATGGGCTGCTGGCCTCAGAGGCCACTTCCTGCCCCTGGCATGCACCCCCTTCTGGCAGATCTACCGCATTGGCAGGGGGCCGCACATGGAGGACGGGAAGCTGGTGAAGAACAATGCATCTACCAGCTACGACGTGACTGCCAAGGCCATCACACCGCTGGTGAGGTCGGGAGGGGGCGACTGCCAGGCCCATCACACCGCTGGTGAGGCCGGGAGGGGGCGACTGCCAGGCCCATCACACTGCTGATGAGGGCTGGAGTGGGGTCAGGCTGGCCGAAGGGGCCTGGTATACATGTAGGGGACATGCCCCAGCCTCAGCTGGATGCTTCCTGCCCCAAGGGCTCAAGATTTTTGCCCCACAGCTGGACGCTGCCCTGCCAGGCACACTGGACAGAAGACCTTGACAGATGGGCAGTGATGTGGGACCCTTGCCTCAGTTGTCCAAAACATTTGGATGCAGTCACAAGCAAGAAATCCCTGCTGCGTCCCACATCCTCCGAGCCTCCTCTGGAGGCAGCTTCCACTCCAGCTGCTATCATGTGGGTGTGGAGTGCGGCAGCTCCTACTGTGGCCTGGGAGTCAGGCCACCTGGGCTCAAACCGCATCTCCAGGACTTAGGAGCTGTGGAGCCTGGAGCAAGTGACTCCACTCCTCTGATCCTCAGTCTCCCCCAACAAAAATGCAGACTGTTAAGTGAGATAATGCATGAAAAGGACTTAGCTTGCGACTCAGATGCTGCCCTCAGTAGGGGTGGCGTGATAGTCACCCCTACACCTGGGGGCTGGGCATGGGGCTCCTGCCTATCACTGCCCCCTGTGGGGGTTCTCCTAGGGCCCCCAGCCACCCGCTAACTCAGAAGCCCTTTCCGGGCCTGGTCCCTGACCTGTGTCCTCTGCAGGGCGGCTTCCCCCACTACGGGGAAGTGAACAACGACTTCGTCATGCTGAAGGGTTGTATCGCTGGTACCAAGAAGCGGGTCATTACGCTGAGAAAGGTTGGCAGTGCTGGGTGGGCTGGGGAGTGGGTGCCCGAGGGCTGCCAGCCTGTCCTGCCCTGCGGCCTGCTACGAGGGGGATGGAGTGGTGGGAGCAGAGGGGAGGGCTCTGGTAGGAACTAGGTGAGCAAGACCTTCCTGGTGGGGCTTGGAGGTCACAGCAGGGTGTGGGGGATCCCCACCCTTGATGTCTACTTTACCATGGATTCCACAGTCCCTCCTGGTGCACCACAGCCGCCAAGCCGTGGAGAATATTGAGCTCAAGTTCATTGACACCACCTCTAAGTTCGGTCATGGCCGCTTCCAGACAGCCCAAGAGAAGAGGGCCTTCATGGTGAGCTCACCGCCCCCATCCTTGTTCTTCTCTGGGGCTCCGGCTCCACATCCAGCCTGCCCGAGTAGGGAGCTGGAGCTGGCAGAGACTCCCCTGAGCTCACCTGCAGGAGAGACTCTTTTTTTTTTTTTTTTGAGACGGAGTCTCGCTCTGTCACCCAGGCCGGAGTGTAGTGCCGTGATCTTGGCTCACTGCCACCTCCGCCTCCCGGGTTCAAGCGATTCTCCTGACTCAGCCTCCCGAGTCGTTGGGACTACAGGCACATGCCACCACGCCAGGCTAATTTTCTGTATTTTTAGTAGAGATGGGGTTTCATTGTATTAGCCAGGATGGTCTCTATCTCTTGACCTCATGATCCGACCTCCTCGGCCTCCCAAAGTGCTGGGATTACAGGCGTGAGCCACCGTGCCCGGCCTGCAGGAGAGACTCTTAAGGGTCTATCCTGGGCACTGATTCTTTAGAAGAGAAGGTGGGGGAGGAAGCAGCCTTGCGGGGGCAGCAGGGCCGGCCCTGAGTGATCTAGAGCCTGGCTGGGGGAGGGCATGTTTCTGGCCAGACTCTTGTGACTAAGGCTCCTCCTGCACCACCCCCTCAATCAGGGCCCCCAAAAGAAGCATCTGGAGAAGGAAAAGCCGGAGACCTCGGGAGACTTGTAGGCTGCATGGAGTGGATGAGCCCTGAAGCGCACCGCACTGTCTGCCCCAATGTCTAATAAAGGCCGGAGGCGATTCTTCCTGCCATGTCTCAGAGCGTTGTGTAACCGCCCAAGGGGTTCACCTTGCCTGCTGCCTAGACAAAGCCGATTCATTAAGACAGGGGAATTGCAATAGAGAAAAAGTAATTCACGCAGAGCCGGCTGTGCGGAAGACCGGAGTTTTATGTTTTATTATTACTCAAATCGATCTCTTTGAGCATTTGCGGAGCAGAGGTTTCTTTTTTTTTTTTTTTTTTTGAGAGAGTCTTGATCTTGTCGCCCGGGCTGCTGGAGTGCCGGGGAGAAGAGTTTTTAAGGATAACTTGGCGGGTGGGGGGAGCCAGTGAGCCAGGAGTGCTGATTGATCAGGGATGAAATCACAGGGAGTAGAAGCTGTCTTCTTGCGCTGAGTCAGTTCCTGAGTGGTGGCCACAAGATCAGATGAGCCAGTTTATCGATCTGGGTGGTGCCAGCAGATCCATCAAGTGCAAGGTCGGCAAAATATCTCAAGCGCTGATCTTAGGAGCAGTTTAGGGAGGGTCAGAATCTTGTAGCCTCCAGATGTATGACTCCTAAACCATAATTTCTAACATTGTGGCTAATGTTAGTCCTAAAAATGCAATCTAGTCCCCAGGCAAGAAGGAGGTCTGCTTTGGGAAAGGGGTGTTACTGTCTTTGTTTTAAACTATAAACTGTCTGGGCGCAGTGGCTCACGCCTGTAATCCCGGCACTTTGGGAGGCCAAGATGGGCAGATCACCTGAGGTAGGGAGTTCAAGACCAGCCTGGCCAACGTGGAGAAACCTCGTCTCTACTAAAAATACAAAATTAGCCGGGCGTGGTGGCGCATGATTGTAATCTCATCTACTCGGGAGACTGAGGCAGGAGAATTGCTTGAACCAGCGAGTTGGAGGTTGCAGTGAGCTGAGATCGCGCTACTGCACTCCAGCCTGGAGACAGAGTAAGACTCCGTCTCAAAAAAAAGAAAGAAAAAAACAAAAAACTATAAACTGAGTTTCTCCCAAAGTTATTTCAACCCACCACCAGGGATGAACAAGGACAGCTTGGAGGTTAGAAGCAAGATAGAGTCGGTTGAGTTAGATCTCTTTCACTGTTTCAGTCATAATTTTGCAAAGGCGGTTTCACCTGGGCGCCGAAAGGCTGCATGATCTCCGGCGGCTCCGGGCTTAGCACCAGGGACTGGACTGGGGGGACACGACCCTACGGGTTCGCGCCGCCGCCTACCTGGCCAGGCCCCACGGTCGCCCCTAGGCACCAGGGCGAGCGGGGCGGCAGGGGCGGGGCCTTGGGGAAGCGGCCCAGGGGTGGTCCCTGGGAGTTTCCATGGGCGGGGCCTGCTGGGGAGATGCGATTGGACTGGCACGGGGGGCGGGGCCTGGGGGAAGTGGCCCAGGAGTAGTCCCTGGGAGTCATCGTGGGCGGGGCCAGCTGGGAAGATCGTATTGGACCAGCCCTCAGGAGGGGCGGGGCCTCCCGGAGGCGGAAGCCGGGATTCGCACTCCGGGGAGCGATTGGTCCTCGGGAGGGGTGGGGAGGCGGACGCGGGTCCCGGCGGTCGTCGGGTCGGCAACCTTTGGTCAGTTGGCAGCGGCAAGCGCGCTGCGGTCCCGGTGGCGCCATGTCCTTCTGCAGCTTCTTCGGGGGCGAGGTTTTCCAGAATCACTTTGAGCCCGGTTGGTCCTGCGGCCTCTCGCTGGGAGGGCAGCGCGGCAGGGGGCGCGCATTAGAGGGGGCGCCGCCATCCTCCGGGGGTGATGTCTCTGCCAAGCCGGGAATGGGGGCGAGTGTGGCTGCCGGGGAGAAGCGAACAGGGGTCAAAAGAACTGCGGAGGAGTGGGGAGCCTGGGGGCGAGGAGAGTGGGGTACCCGAGGAGAGGGGGCCTTGGGGCTCACCGTCCTGGAGGAGGCAGGCCTCGAGTGTGAACGTGCCGTTTCAGGTGGGGGTTTAAGGGATCGGGATACGTGGGGGTGGTACCCCTTCCCTGACCCCTACACTCCAAAGTGATGGCGCTGGGGGAATTCGGGTTAGGGTCGGGGCTTCGGAGAGGCCAGGTTCTTGTCCAGGGCCAGCTCCTGTGGCCGGGGCGCCCCTTCGCGGGTAATCCTCCAGGTATTACCCTGGCCCTTCCCATTCCCCCGAGTCCGGGATCTCTGGGAGGAGTCCGGCAAGCATAGAATGTCCCTTTCAGATCCTAATGTGCCGGCCCAGGTGCCTCCCCACCTGCCCAGGGACTCCACATTGGGGAACCAGGAGTGCCACTAGGCACCTGCCAACAGCCAGTGAAGTTTGACCAGGCAGACAGGATGGGGTGGTTTGGGGCATGGCCAGCCCTCCACACTGGCCCTGATGAGTCCCGTTCTGGGCTGGGCTCGCCTGGTAGTGGACTAATTTGGTAAAAACACATCCACAGGCAAGTCTGACTGCACTGGTCTTCCTTGGGCGGATCTGCTGGGTGGCACCCCTGTAGGGGGCTGGGCTGTGACACAGGACCATCCCGGCAAAGCCTCCCCCAACAAGACTCTGGCTGTGGACCCCAGTTGTCCTCAGGCTGCTCTGCCAAGCCAGAAACTCCACTTCCACGGCAGCTGCTGGCTCCTCTTTGCTTTTTTCTCCAGTTCCTGGAAAAGGCTGGGTAGCTTACAGTCTCCAGGGGAGGCTGTCCCCAGGTGATGGGTGAGAGGTGACTCAGCACCCCTGGAGGTTCCTGTTTTCAGTCCTTAAAACAGTTCTGCAAGTCAGTTTTGCAACTTTCCCACCCCCTCCACTCCCAAGTGATCCTTTGTGGGTAGGCTGAAATCTGTTGTCCCCAGCCCTCTTTCTTCCTGGGCTCCTGTGTGGCCTGGAGGCCTTTTCTCTGGGACTGTTCTCTTCCTGCCTGGAGAGCAGGGCAGTGCCTGGGTGTCCAGCTTAGGGCCTTACTGGGCAGCAGGGAGGGCCACTTGAGAAGGGAGAGGGACCAGGTGGTTGGGCCACATCAGGGCCCCTGCCCTGTATGTCCCTGGGGGAACTAGGGGGGCGAGGGGGAGCTCCGTGTCCTCATCGGACTGCCCAGGTTCCTTCACGCTGCACACGCTGTAGCTGGGTGTCTTTACATCACCAAGCAAAGATGGAAATGTTAGGAGGTGCCCCATCACGGGGCTGTGAGAAGAATCAAGGAGATAATTGTGAAAGGTGACTCCCCTGGTCTCTGGCACATCTACTAAACGTGAGCTCAGCACAGCGCCTCCCGTGGCAGGTGCATGGGGAAGGAGCACAGCCCGCCCTCGGAATGGGGGCAGCGCTGTCTTTGCCTGGGTCTGTGGATTTGGGAGCTTGACCCCAGAAAGGCAGGAGCTGACGACGCCACATTTGCCTCTCCTTCCACCACAGGCGTTTACGTGTGTGCCAAGTGTGGCTATGAGCTGTTCTCCAGCCGCTCGAAGTACGCACACTCGTCTCCATGGCCGGCGTTCACCGAGACCATTCATGCCGACAGCGTGGCCAAGCGTCCAGAGCACAATCGAGCCGAAGCCTTGAAAGTGAGAGGCCAAAGGGGTGTGGGAGGGACGGGGGCGGCCAGGGAGAGCAGAGAGCCAGTCCCACCTTCCTCCCTCTGCTTGCCGCACAGCTCCAGGGGCTTAGAGGCGTCTATTCCAGGCCTATTGCCTCTGCCAGGGAGCTGCCACCCCAGGCTATCCGGAGAGCCTAGCCTTCTGGTGCAAATGTGGGAAACAGGACAGGTTTCCTGTACGGGCTCCAGGACAAAGGTCAACCTCTTATGTCGGCGGTCAGCTTGGGAAATGGGCGTGCGGGAAGAAACACCATCTGCCGGCCCCAGTAAGGGTCTTCACTGCGGCTGTTTCGTGGCCAGAAGCTCACCCAGCTGCCTTGTGATCTTTCCAGGTGTCCTGTGGCAAGTGTGGCAACGGGTTGGGCCACGAGTTCCTGAACGACGGCCCCAAGCCGGGGCAGTCCCGATTCTGAATATTCAGCAGCTCGCTGAAGTTTGTCCCTAAAGGTGAGCTTGCTTTGCACAGCTGGGGCCAGGCCTGTTGGTCTTTGAGCCCAGGCTGGGGGGCCCAGTGTTTATGCTTGTCCACTTACCATGACAAGGTATGGGGCCACCAAGTCACGCTGCCTGGGAACTGTCCAGGATCCCCCTGAAAGGTGGCTGCAGCACAGGGGCAAAGGAGCTGGTGTTCCGCTTCCTCGCTCGGTTGATCATGACTGTCCCAAACAGGGGCTCTGGAGTGAGAATGTGGCAAATGGTTTTCCTCAGAGGCCTGGCCTTTCCCCGAGGCTAGAGTCAGGGGTGGGGCAGGCAGAGCCTGAGGCCCCAGTCTGTGCGGCTGTGTCTCCCACTGGCTGGGACTGTGGCCTTGCTTCTCAGCCGCTCAGAGACTGCCTCCTCCTCTGCAGAGTGGCCGTGGTAGCAGGGCTGGTGAGGACAGCTGCGTGTCATGTGCACCTGGGCCTGGCACACAATAATAGTTTGATGAATCCTCATCCATTTTTTTTTTTTTCTGAAATGGAGTCTTCCTCTGTCGTGTAGGCTGGAGTGCAGTGGCGTGATCTCAGCTCACTGCAACCTCTGCCTCCTGGTTCAAGCGATTCTCCTGTCTCGGCCTCCTGAGTAGCTGGGATTACAGGCATGCATCACCACGCCCAGCTAATTTTTGTATTTTTAGTAGATACGGGGTTTCACCATGTTGGCCAGGCTGGTCTTAAACTCCTGACCTCAGGTGATCTGCTCACCTTGGCCTCTCAAAGGGCGGGGATTATAGGCGTGAGCCACCACGCCCGGCCCACACCTGGTTAATTTTTAATTTTTTTTTTTTTTTTGGTGACAGAGTCTTGTTCTGTCACCCCAGGCTGGAGTGCAATGGCCGATCTCAGCTCAATGTAGCCTCTGCCTCCTGGGTTCAAGTGATTCTCCTGCCTCAGCCTCTCGAGTACCTGGGATTTCAGGCTCCCACTACCACGCCTGGATAATTTTTGTTGTTTTAGTAGAGATGAGGTTTCACCATGTTAGCCAGGCTGGTCTGGAACTCCTGACCTGAGGTGATCTGCCTGTCTCAGCCTCCCAAAGTGCTGGGATTATAGGCATGAGCTACCGTACCCGGCCAATTTTTAAAATTTTTATAGAGATGGAGGTCTCACTATGTTGCCCAGGCTGGTCTTGAACTTCTCTGGGCCTTGGCCTCCCAAGGTGCTGGGATTACAGGCTTGAGCCACTGTGCCTGGCCTGAAATGGGGTTGTTAACAACACACGCTCACGGCCATCACCGTGCTGTGGGGTTGAGCGAGCAGCCTGTCGGGGCCTGGTGCGTGGTAAACCTGCGATATTTTCGTCCTTTTGTTGTTATTTGTCCTCCGTGTGAGTGGAGGGAGAAGAGATTCTGGGTTCTCCTGTGGATCTCAGAACAAAATGGGGTACACGGACTCCCCTGAGTCGGGCATCTGGTCTTTTCAGCTCCCCTGTGGCCTGCAGGCCAGGGCAGAGTGTGAAAGCGCAGGGAACGGGGTCTGAAGCTCTGCCTTGCAGTGACTTGCTTTCCGCCCCTCCTTGCTTTCCGCCCCCACCCTGGCTTTCCACCCCACCCCCGGCCCCCGGCTTTCCGCCCCCGCTTGCTTTCTGCCCCCGCTTGCTTGCTTTCCACCCCCTCTCCTTTCTTTCAGGCAAAGAAACTTCTGCCTCCCAGGGTCACTAGGCAGGCAGCCCACACCCACCTCAGACGGCCACCACACCGAGGCCACACATTGGCCATTCCACCTTGGAGTTGGAACGCTGGGTGTTGAGACAGGAAGGCAGGGCGCAGTGGTTGAAACATCAGGACGCTCCCAAGGCTCCAGCTCCGAACAAGACCTTCTCGTTTCTTGGAAAAGACACTCATTTGCTGATGGTTCATGCCTTCTGCTGGGACAGGCCTGGGCTGTGCAGCCACACTGTCGGCTGGCTTAGCCCCCTGCTTACTCTAGGTGCCTCCAGGAGGTGAGCCCTGGGTGCAGCTGGTCTCTGAATGACCTTACACCCTCACCTTCTTTTCCTGGTCCTGTGTCTGGACTCTCCCCTGTGAGGCCCAATTCCAAGACAGACTCTCGTCCTCACCGAAGCTTAGACGCACATCTCTGGTCCTGTGTCTGGACTCTCCCCTGTGAGGCCCAATTCCAAGACAGACTCTCGTCCTCACCGAAGCTTAGACGCACATCTCCCAGGCTGCTTAGGAGACAGAATGGAAACAGAGGCCGCCCCTGCCAGCCGCCCTGGCCCTGGTCACTGCATGATCCGCTCTGGTCAAACCCTTCCAGGCCAGCCAGGGTGGGGATGGTCTGTGACCTGCTGGGAAGGCAGGCTGATGGGGCAGACCCTCGGCCTCTCGTCCACGAGGGGAGAAACCTAAACCCTGTTTCACAATCTGTGCGGAAGTAGCTTGCCTCACTCCTGCTTAGGAAAGCGGCTGTTGCTCCATAACGCTAACCACAGGGCTGAGGCCTGCAGTTCACACTTGCAGGGAGGCCCTTCCCAAGGTGTGGTGACTGTGCCTTACTGTACATGCTCGGAGGCCTGGCCATATAGGAGGGTGGGTGATGCTGAAATCACCCCCTATCTTAAGTAATTACTTTCTGGAGTAATCAGGTGGAAATCCATAAACAAATGAAACATTCAGATGTACTGTCTTTTTTTTTTTTTGAGATGGGGTGGGGTCTTGCTCTGACATCCAGGCTGGAGTACAGTGGTGCAGCATGGCTCACTGCAGCATTGACCGCGCAGGTTCAAGCGATTCTCCCACCTTAGCCTCCCAAGTAGCTGGGACCACAGGTGGGCACCACCATGCTGGATAATTTTTACATTTTTTGTAGAGATGGGGTCTCACTATGTTGCTGAGGCTGGTCTTGAACTCCTGGACTCAAATGATCCTCCCACGTTGGCCTCCCAAGACGCTAGGATTACACGTGGAAACCACCTTGCCCTGGCCCTGCTGTCTTTATTAACATCAGAGATGCCAGGACATGAGTGTCAGGCTTTTATATAGTTAAAAAAGGCAGGCATGGTGGCTCATGCCTGTAATCCTAGCACTTTGGGAGGCCGAGGCAGGAGGATCACCTGAGGTCAGGGGTTCAAGACCAGCCTGACCAACACGAGGAAACCCCATCTCTACTAAAAAAATATGAAAATTAGCCGGGAGTGGTGGCGCACACCTGTAATCCTGGCTACTTGGGAGGCTGAGGTGGGAGAATCGCTTGAACCCAGGAGGCAGAGGTTGCAGTGACATGAGGTCCTGCCACTGCATTCCAGCCTGGGCAACAGAGACTGTGCCTCCAAAAAAAAAAACCAACCCCCCAAAAAACTTTTTTTGCAAATATTTACTGAGTATCCTTTTCCTTTCAGTAAATATTTGCAAAAAAAAAAAATATGGCTGGGGATGCAGCTGTGAACAAGATAGGTGAGGCCCTGCGCTCAAGGTCTCACAGCATAGCTGGGGAGACTTGGTAGTGAGGTAGTGTCAGAAGATGATAGGGCTGGGAGCAACCGCAGCAGAGTAATGATGCTAGGATGTGTGGAGGAAACTCCAGGGGTCAGGGAGGGGGACTCAGGAGGGTTTAGCTCAGCAGTGATGAGCACAGCATGTGCACAGGCTCAGCACACGTGGAGCCTGCCCCAGGCCCTGGAGGGCACGGAACAAGGCTCCATAAGAAATGCACCATTTTCCCAATTTATACCCACAGAAATCCGGGGAGCATGTGGGAGTGGATTTTAAGGGTGGATGTTTCACCCTGCAGAACCCACAGCTGGCATCGCCCCAAAAGTAGTGGCCAGGAGTGCCCCAAAGGGCACAGGATGGCCCCAAAGCATGGCAAGACAGGGCCAGTTGGGATCTGAAGTAATGGAACGCTGAACACCAGGGTGAGCAGTCCAGAGCATTTATTAGGGGAACTTACAGAAGGCCGCAGCGTATCCTTGCAACAGAAGCGAGAGAGAAGGGGTGCCCTGCCTCGATATCTCTGCAGCAAGGGGACACGGTGTGGAGTGGATATGGAAGTTTAAGGGATTTGGCTCAGGGTTGGGCCAGTTTCTTTCAGTGTTTTAGTCAACAACCTAGATTTTTTTTTTTTTTTTTTTTGAGACGGAGTCTTGCTCTGTCATTTAGGCTGGAGTGCATTGGTGAGATCTCGGCTCACTGCAGCCTCCGTCTCGCGCCTCCCGGGTTCAAGCAATTCTTGTGCCTCAGCCTCTTGAGTAGCTGGGATTACAGGTGCTTGCCAGTATGCCTGGCTAATTTTTGTATTTTTAGTAGAGATAGGGTTTCGCCATGTTGGCCAGGCTGGTCTCGAACACTGCACGCAGCCTAGAATTTTTTTAATTTAATTTTTAAAAAATTAGAGATAGGGCCTTACCATCTCTTACCAAGACAGGGTCTTACCAAGACCCAGGCTGGTCTTGAATTCCTAGGCTCAAACAATCCTCTTGCCTCAGCCCCCCAAAGTGCTGGGATTACAGGCTTGAGCCACATGCCTGGCTGCACTTTGTGATTCTTGGTCAGGACACAGAAAGAAAGCAGGGGAGGCCGGGTGTGGTGGCTCATGCCCGTCATCCCAGCACTTTGGGAGGCTGAGGCGGGCGGATCACCTGAGGTCGGGAGTTCAAGACCAGCCTGGCCAACACGGTGAAACCCTATCTCTACTAAAAATACAAAAATTAGCTGGGTGTGTGGCGCATGCCTGTAATCTCAGCTACTTGGGAGGCTGAGGGATGAGAATCACTTGAATCCGGGAGGTGGAGGTTGCAGTGAGCTGAGATTACACCACTGCACTCCAGCCTGGGCGACAAAGCGAGACTCTGTCTCAAAAAAAAAAAAAAAAAAAGTAGGGGGAACCAGGAGACCCTACAGTAGGGATAATGGGGAAAGGAACAAAAAATTGGGTCAGGTTGCATTTATTGATACGGGTCCACTAAGCAGAGGTTCTGGACCTCATGTTACCACTGCTGGGGTTTGACTGGTTGGTTGGTGAGCTACAACACAGACCAAAAGGGGACCTACACAAAGTGAGGCTGAAATGCCAGGCCTGCCTCTGTGCGCGGCAGAGGATGGGACTCAAAGGCTTGGGGAGGTTGGAGTGTCAGAGTGCATTTATCTTTTGAGACCTACTCACCCACCCCGGGAGAGGAGAGAGGACACACCTCTTACCACCCCCACAAGAAATAAATTTGTGAGGGGAACGCTCCTCCTTCAAGAGCTCTGCGATGGATTTCTCCAGCAGATCTGGAATTACAGTGGCAACTTCAGTCCCTGGGTTGGGAAAGCTACGTGCAGGGGAATAAGTGGATCCCAGGGGGCAGGGGCCAGGTGGCAGGGCTCAAAGTCTCAAAACAAGGTGAGCGTGGCTGCAGCAGTGCACAGCAGAGGTCAACCAGCAATCACAATAGTCTGACTCACAGAGACCCACAGCGTTGACTTGTGGATCATGGTGTTCCCACAAGTGAAAAAGACAGAAGCTGACTGAACTCTTTTTTTTTTTTTTTTTCTGGAGACAGATTCTCACCCTGTCACCCAGGCTGGAGTGCAGGGGCACGATCTTCGCTCACTGCAACCTCCGCCTCCCGGGTTCAAGCAATTCTCCTGCCTCAGCCTCTGGAGTAGCTGGGACTACAGGAATGTGCCACCACGCCCGGGTAATTTTTGTAGTTTCAGTAGAGACGGGGTTTCGCCAAGTTGGCCAGGCTGGTCTTGAACTCCTGACCTCAGGTGATCCTCCTGCCTCGGCCTCCCAAAGTGCAGGGATTACATGAGCCACCGCGCCAGGCTGACTGAATCTTACTTAATCTGTGTAAGCAGAAGAGTTCTAGGTCAAGTGAACAAAAGTCTAAGACAAATAAAAAACCCAGAGTCAGGCTGGGCACGGTGGCTCACGCCTGTAATCTCAGCACTTTGGGAGGCCGGGGAAGGAGGATCACTTGAGCCCAGGAGCTCCAGACCAGCCTAGGCAACATACTGAGACCCCCACCCCCACCATCTCTACAAAAAATACAAAAATTAACTAGGCATGGTGGCACACACCTGTAGTTCCAGCTACTCAGGAGGCTGAGGCAGAAGAAATGCTTGAGCCCAGGAGGCTGAGGCTGCAGTGAGCCTTGATCATGCCACTGCAGTCCAGCCTGGGTGACAGAGTGAGACCCTGTCTCAAAAAAAAAACCCTCCAGCCGGACGTGGTGGCTTACGCCTGTAATCCCAGCACTTTGGGAGGCCGAGGCGGGAGGATCACCTGAAGTTAGGAGTTCTAGACCAGCCTGGCCAAAACGGTGAAACCCCGTCTCTACTAAAAATACAAAAATTAGCCGGGCGTGGTGGCTGGCGCCTGTAATCCCAGCTACTCAGGAGGCTGAGGCAAGAGAATTGCTTGAACCTGGGAGGCGGAGGTTGCAGTGAGCTGAGGTTGCGCCATCGCACTCCAGCCTGGGCAACAAGAGCGAGACTCCGTCAAAAACAAAAACAAAAACAACAACAACAAAACAGCCAGGCGCAGTGGTTCACGCCTGTAATCCCAGCACTCTGGAAGGCCGAAGCAGGTGGATCATGAGGTCAGGAGATCGAGACCATCCTGGCTGACACGGTGAAAGCCTATCTCTACTAAAAATACAAAAAATTAGCTGGGCATGGTGGCGGGCGCCTGTAGTCCCAGTTACTCCGGAGGCTGAGGCAGGAGAATGGCGTGAACCTGGGAGGCGCAGCTTGTAGTGAGCGGAGATCGCGCCACTGCACTCCAGCCTGGGCGACAGAGCGCGACTCCCTCTCAAAAAAAAAAAAAAAACAAACAACCAAACAAACAAAAAAACCCATCTCCCGAGAAAAACCCAGAACCACGGCCCTCAGTGAATTCCCAGACTGGAGCCAGGTCACAGACCCAAAACCTCCATTCACACCCACACCGCTGAATGGAGGGGGGCCAGGGTGCCTTGAGGAAGGACCCCCCAAATTTATCCTGTTCGTCTTTTCCCAGCCTTCTCCAAAGGGATCTGTATGGCTGTGCACTGGGGAAAGGAGATCGTGAGACCTTCTGGGGCCTCCTGGATGCTGGCTCTGAACCCATGCTAACTCTGGAGTCAAACGTCACTGGGTGAGAGTAGGGGCTTATGAAGGCCCAGTGACCGAGGGAGCGTTGGCTCGGGTCTGATCCCAGTGGGCCTCTCCCGTGGTCATCCTCGGTTCCGGGTGTACAATTGGAAGAGGCACCCTCAATGGAAGGCAGTGTCCCCCCACAGGAGGGATAGTGCAGACCAGGGAGGGGCCAGCTGTGCTGCTAGCCCCTTCAGCCTGCTCACCCCTCACGGAGCTGACTCTGTCACCTGCCGGCCCCTCCCCAGCCCGGTCTAGCAGTCCCTGCTCTGATGTGGAGTCAGCGGCCGTTGCAGAGGCTGCTGGCTCCCTTGCTGGCCTCGGACTCCTTGTGTGACCCTGATTTTGGGCGGGACATTCAACCTTCCTCGCTTTGTGCCTCCCTTAGTGGCACCCAGCCTGTCTCCCTGTTGGATGAGGGCACAGGAGAGCCACCCGGGGCGGGCAGGGGATGCTACAGATGAATGGGTGTTGTGTGCATTGCCCTGTGGGTCAGAGGCCTGACTCCTGGCACTGCTGGCCAGTGGGCTCTCGGTCTAGAGGTGGGGATGCGTGGGGCGGGTGTTGGGAAGAGTCAGCGTTGATGAAAGCACCAAGGGCCCCTCCGGGAGGACCGTACCCAGAAGGGGCTTCCTGCTGCTTGCCCCTCACCCACCATGTGCTGTGGCAGCCTCCTGTTCTAGCAAATGTCTCCATCTCTGCCCTGCTGGGGGCCAGAACTGAGGCTAGCTGCCAGAATCTCCCTGGAGCTGCAGAGAGCAGGGGGGTGTCTCTCAACCCCTGATTCCAGCTCCCACCCATGCCCTGACTTTTTTACACCTGGACCCCAGTGTGTCCAACTCTGGCCACCGGCTAAAGTGGAGCCCGCTCTGGGGCTGCCCTGGACACCCAGTGTCTTCATTGGCTCTCGGGCACTGTCCTAGCCCAGCCTGTGGCCTGCCCACCCCCTAGTCCAGCAGGTGAGAGCAGGCCCGCTGCAGCGACTGACCCCAGTGCAGCAGGTACTCTCCTTAGCCTCATTTTTCTGGGGAGACAAGAGGGACTCAGAGAACGCGGTGATTAGTCTGAGGCCACACAGCTGGGAGAAGCCCTATGTCCTCTGCCGCCAGGGACCTGAGCCACTCCAGGCCACATGTGGCCGGCTGCCAGTGGCCTCTGATCAGGGTCCTTGTCCTGCCATGCCGAGTCATTTGGTGATGGCGGGTCTGGCAGGGGGTGCACAGGGTTCCCAATACTGTTCTAGGCAGCCAGTTCAGGTCCTCTATGCCCACACCTGTCCCTTTCTGCTTCTCCCTGCAGGAGGAGCAGTGGCTCTGGGAAGGGCTCTGTGGGCAGGTCCTGTGGAAGGTGGCTCTGCTTTGGCAGGGAGGGAGCTGCTGAGTGGGCAGCAGACTTCCCAGGCACAGGGCCAGGCAGGGGCCTGGGCTGTGCTGCCTTCTCTGAGCACTCCCAGCTCTGCACCTGGGGCCAATGTTTCCCCGAGAGTGGACTCAGGCCCAAGAGCAGACTGGCCTTCGCCTGCAAACTGGGCCCCTGTGTGCAGGGCTGTGTCCCCAGGGCTGTCTACCAGGCTCAGGCCGGTAGCTGGGTGGCTGGAGGCCTGCTGGCACCTGGGGATCTCAGCCACAGCAGTCAGGGGTGGTGATCCTGGTGGGGGCTGGGGAGTAGTGCCTCCTGCCTGCATCCCAGGGCCCCAGGCTCATCTGAACATCCACGTTAAGGTGGAGGGCCGGACGCAGTGGCTCACGCCTGTAATCCCAGCACTTTGGGAGGCCGAGGCAGGTAGATCACCTGAGGTCATGAGTTCTACACCAGCCTGACCAACATGGAGAAACCCCAACTCTACTAAAATACAGAATTACCCGGATTACCCGGGTGTGGTGACGCATGCCTGTAATCCCAGCTGAAGGGGAGTCCTGCCCCTCCACACCTGTGGGTATTTCTAGTCGGGTGGGACGAGAGACTGAGAAAAGAAATAAGACACAGAGACAAAGTATAGAGAAACAACAGTGGGCCCAGGGGACCGGCGCTCAGCATACCAAGGACCTGCACCGGCACCGGTCTCTGAGTTCCCTCAGTTTTTATTGATTATTATTTTCATTATTTCAGTAAAAAGGAATGTAGTAGGAGAGCAGGGTGATAATAAGGAGAAGGTCAGCAAAAAACATGTGAGCAAAAGAATCTATGTCATAATTAGGTTCAAGGGGAGGTACTATGACTGGACGTACACATAAGCCAGATTTATGTTTCTCTCCACCCAAACATCTCAGCGGAGTAAAGAATAACAAGGCATTACTGCAAACATGTCTCACCTCCCGCCACAGGGCAGCTTTTCTCCTATCTCAGAGTTGAACAAATGTACAATCGGGTTTTACACCGAGACATTCAGTTCCCACGGGTAGGCAGGAGACAGTGGCCTTCCTCTATCTCAACTGCAAGAGGCTTTCCTCTTTGACTAATCCACCTGAGCACAGACCCTTTACAGGTGTCGGGCTGGGGGACGGTCAGGTCTTTCTCATCCCACGAGGCCACATTTCAGACTATCACATGGGGAGAAACCTTGGACAATACCCCGCTTTCAAGGGCAGAGGTCCCTGCGGCTTTCCACAGTGCATTGTGCCCCTGGTTTATTGAGACTAGAGAATGGCGACGACTTTTACCAAGTATACTGCTTGTAAACATTTTGTTAACAAGGCACGTCCTGCACAGCTCTAGATCCCTTAAACCTTGATTTCATACAACACATGTTTTTGTGAGCTCCAGATTGGATCAAAGTGGTTGGGTCAAAGTGGCTGGGGCAAAGCTACAAATTAACATCTCAGCAAAGCAATTATTTAAAGTACAGGTCTTTTTCAAAATGGAGTCTCTTATGTCTTACCTTTCTACATAGACACAGTAACAGTCTGATCTCCCTTTCTTTTCCCTACACCAGCTACTCGGGAGGCTGAGGCAGGAGAATCGCTTGAACCTGGGAGGCTGAGGCTCAGGGAGGTTGTGGCGAGCCGAGATCACACCATTGTACTCCAGCCTGGGCAACAAGAGCAAATCTCCGTCTCAGGAAAAAAAAAAAAAAAAAAGGTGTGGTAGGGAGGTGGGGGTGGGAGGGGGCAACTGGGCTCAGGAGGTGGGGGGGTCGGCAAGCAGACTGCTTGGGTGGAGAGACGGGCGAACCCCAGGACCCCAAGACCCCCTCACATTGAAAGCCCAGGGAGGGATGGCTGCGGGCAGGGTCTGTATGCCAGGTCACTGGAGGAGAGGGTGGTGTTTCCAGCAATGGAGCGTCTGGTGTGGAATGAGTCACCTTACCCTCCCGCTCCTGCTGGGTGACACCCCATCCTCAGGGCTGCCCCCGCGTCTTCCTTGAGGAACAGAAGACTCTGAGGGGGCAGCACCTTCCTCCCCAGGGCACGGCCTTGCCCCTCAAGGGTTGGGTTCAGGGGCAGCGGGCAGGCCTGGGCACGGCTGGGTGGTCACCTCAGGCGAGGGACGGGGAATAAAAAGGAGCTCTGTCTGAGACACCGTGATCCCTGGCCGGGGCCCAGGCCTGGCTCAGAACAGCCCCCAGGAAGCGTCTGTGGCCCGTATGGGGGAACAGACCATACTTTGGACTCTTGCTCAACCACCGCTTTCCGCTCTCTCAGTGGCAGGTGCCGCGCAGAGCCTGGCCCTGGTGGGGCTGTAGCCCCTGGTGGGGGTGGGGGCCGTGGGCAGCTCCCGGGAGCCGCCTACCCGCGGACGGGCCGGCAGGTGGGAGGGGGCGTCCGGAAAGGTCGGCGAAGGCACCGCTGCCACGTGCAAGCCCGGGCCCTCGAGGCGGCCTCCCGGGCCCGGGCGCGGGACCGTGTGCAGGACTGACCAGCAGGGGGCGCGCTCGCTCCGTGCTGCCAGGCCGGGTGGTCTGAGTGCGCAGGCGCGGGGGCGTGCCGGCGCTGCAGTTCCCCGGGTGGCCGCGCGGGGCGCAGCGCAGGCAGCGAGCGGTCCGCGCAGAGAAGCCGCCTCGGCCACGCCCGCCCTTGGGCCGGTGCTGGGGACCCAGGCCGAGGCCTCTGGTCGTCTGAGGGTACCAGGGGCAGCTGCAGGGGGTTTGCTGGCCTTCACGAAATGACCACTACAGGGAGTGCAGTCGCAGCCACGGGCGCCCTTTCCAGGGTCACCGGAGGACAGAACCTGGGGCGGGGGTGGCGCGGTCGGTGGGAACGGCAGGCGTGGTTGGGGGCGCGGGTGGAGGCAGGACGCCCCCAGCCCCTTCTTCAGGGCAGCTGCGTGGGACCCAGGGTGCCCGGACCTGGCCCGCCCTCAGGGCTAGATCCTAGGGTTCCACCTCCCAGGCCTCTTTCCTCCGCCCACCTCTCCCCGCTGCAACCCAGACAGCTCGTAGCTGTCTTCCCCCAACCAGAGTCCTCTCTGCAAAATAATAACCAGACTAGGTCCCTCCCTCAAAGGTTCCCACAGTCCTTGCCTGCTCTGACCTAGGCTGACCCCACCTCTCCAGCTTGATGTCCTACTCCGTAAATGAGATCGGTGTTGTTTATCATAATTACAGTTTGGGGTTGTTTCTTTTTTTTTTTTTTGAGACGGAGTCTGGCACTGCCGCCCAGGCTGGAGTGCAGTGGCGCGGTCTCGGCTCACTGCAACCTCTGCCTCCCGGGTTCACGCCATTCTCGTGCCTCAGCCTCCCGAGTAGCTGGGACTACAGGTGCCCGCCACCACGCCTGGCTAATTTTTTGTATTTTTGGTAGAGTCGGGGTTTCACTGTGTTAGCCAGGATGGTCTCGATCTCCTGACCTCATGATCCACCCACCTCGGCCTCCCAAAGTGCTGAGATTATAGGCATGAGCCACCGCGCACAGCCTGGTTGTTTCTTCTTGAGAAGGGGGTCTCTTTGTTGCCTGGGCTGGAGTGCAGTGGCATGACCATGGGTCACTGCAGCCTTGAATTCCTGGACTCAAGCAATCCTCCCAGCTCAACCTCCCAAATAGCTAGGACTACAGGTGTGCTACTACGCCCTGCTAATTTTTGTATTTTTAGTAGAGATGGGGTTTTGCCATGTTGTCCAGGCTAGTCTGGAACTCCTGGGCTCAAGTGACACTCCCGCCTTGGTCTCCCAAAGTGCTGGGATTACAGGCATGAGCCACTGTGCCTGGCTAATTGTTTTAAAACAATTTTTGTAGAGACGTGCTCTGGCTTTGTTGCCCAGGCTGGTCTTGAATTCCTGGGCTCAAGAGATCCCCCGCCTCGGCTTCCCAGAATCCTGGGATTACAGGTGTGAGCTCCTCAGCCCAGTCAATTATGTTGTTTTTATTGCCCGCATCACCTGAACCCAAACCCTTTCCCATGCACCTCCAGGCAAACCAGACCCCATTCTAGAAACACATCCTTGCATTCCTAGAGTTTGTTTTTCCTTCTTCTGTTTTGTCCTTCCACACACGTCAGAACCCTTCTAGAAGCTTTTCTTGGGGGCTCTGCCCCAGTGTTCCTCTCCTTCCCCCACAGCAGGGGCCTGGGTGGGCCTCCTCTGTGCATGCATAGACTGGGCCCCTGTTACCCTCTTGCGGGCCTCACCCATCCAAGGTCAAGGAGCTCCTCAAAGCCATCAACCACAGCACCTTCATCTCATTCTCTCTCTCTTTTTTTTTTTTTGAGATGGAGTCTCGCTCTGTCGGCCAGGCTGGAGTGCAGTGGCACGATCTCGGCTCACTGCAACCTCCGCCTCCCAGATTCAAGCGATTCTCCTGCCTCAGCCTCCTGAGTAGCTGGGACTACAGGCACGCACCATCACGCCGGCTAATTTTTGTATTTTTAGTAGAGAGGGGGTTTCACCATGTTCGCCAGGATGGTCTTGATCTCTTGATCTCGTGATCTGCCTGCCTTGCCCTCCCAAAGTGCTGGAATTCCAGGCGTGCGCCACCATGCCCAGTCTTTTTTTTTTTTTTTTTTGAGTTGGAGTCTTGCTCTTTTGCCCAGGCTGGAGTACAGTGGCACACTCTCGGCTCACTGCAACCTCTCCCTCCCCCAGGTTCAAGTGGTTCTTCTGCCTCAGCCTCTCGAGTAGCTGGGACTACAGGCATGTGCCACTACATCCAGCTAATTTTTTTTTTTTTTGTATTTTTATTAGAGATGGGGTTCGCCATGTTGACCAGGCTGGTCTTGAACTCCTGACCTTAGGTGATCCGTCTGCCTCAGCCTCCCAAAGTACTGGGATTACAGGCGTGAGCCACCACACCCAGCCCCAAATATATTTTAAATGTCTCCTTTTCTCTATCACCAATGCCACCTCCCCAGCCCAAGGCTCAGTCATTCCTCACTTTCAGTACTGTGATAACCTGGCTTAGAACCTAGTTGATTCGGGCCAGGCGCAGTAGTTTGGTCTCCCAAAGTGCTGGGATTACAGGTGTGAGCCACCGTGTCTGGCCCTCATTCTGTTTCTTAAACGCCGAGCCCTCGGGGTGCTGCATACAGCAGCAGCAGATGAACAAATGTTCATCCACTCACACCACCTGCTCCCCACTCCCTTGCAGGGTTGCACAATCTTGGGAGGGGTGCCAGATGTGTACCCCACATCTGCATGGATGTGTTGGCAGTCTGGGGAATACAGGGTCCTCAAGCCACCTATCACCCTCTCCAGGCCCTGGGCACTAAGGCTGTGGTTAACAGAGCTTGGGATAAGAAGCCCTGGGAAGAAGGTTTGGTGGGGCTTCAGTGACAGAGGGCCAGGAGGCGGCTGGGGGAGGGGCTCAGGGTTCCTGTGGATAAGCTTTCTCCACTTCCAACCCGTCACGGCCCCCCACTCCCTGTCTCCTTGTAAAACCTTGGAGGTTATTCGTGGTTCAGCCCCTGACTTCCTGTCTTACCAAGTTTCATCTCCAGGACATTTACAAGCTACTCTTGGCTTCAAAAAGGGTTTGGTGGCTGCAATGCAGGAGAGGGGAGGAGAGGGTGGCCAGAGCCAGGTGGGCTGGGTGCCAGGGCCCCTGGGGTCTGCTTCCAGCCATGGACTAGGCCTGCTGGCCCTGGGCTTCCCCTTCCACCTCAACTCCAGGGCCTTTTTGGTCTCGAAGTCTCTCTCGGAGTATGATTCTTTGCTGGGCCCTGGAACTCCAAGCCGGGAAGCCCCTGGTGTGTATCCAAGTCTAAGGCGAGGGAGGGCAACTGGAGTCAGAGAGGACAACAGTGACCAGCCTGGGAGATGAGGGATGAAGTCCTGGCTCTCGGCCAGAGGGGTGGGGGGAGGGGTGGGGAGAGGGGTAGGGGTTGAGTTTGAAGGCTCTGAAGCCTAGGAGGGGTGCAGCAGGGGTCGGGGTTGGGAAGAGGAATTTAGAGCTCTCGGCCTGGCTGCAGGTTCTGAGTCCTCTTGAGCATTGAATCGAGTAAGACAGGCCACGTGCCTGTCTGGTCCACTGCGGGGGTGAGGTGCTGCCCCTGGAAGTAGGGCAAATGGAGGTGCCCTTGGTGGGGATCCTGTCTGCTGGCCGGGGGGACTTGCTCTTCAGAAGGGGCTTACAGGCTGCCGGGCATGGTGGCTCACCCCTGTAATCTCAGCACTTTGGGAGGCCAAGGCGGGCGGATCACCTGAGGTCAGGAGATCGAGACCGTCCTGGCCAACATGGCGAAACCCCGTCTCTACTAAAAATACAAAAAATTAGCTGGACGTGGTGGCACACGCCTGTAATCCCAGCTACTCGGGAGGCTGAGGCAGGAGAATCGCTTGAACCTGGGGGGCAGAGGTTGCAGTGAGCCGAGATCGCGCCATTGCACTCAAGCCTGGGCGACAGAGCGAGACTCCCTCTCAAAAAAAAACACAAAAAAACAAAAAAAACACAGAAGGGTCTTACAGGCTCTGAAAGTGGTGTGGGGTGTCATTTGGGGCTTTCCACACTGTGTAAAAGTGCCTGGGGCCTGGCTGCAGGCCTCTGAACCCGCCTACACCTGTGCCCACGTGCATACTCACAGAAGATGTGCACACTCACCAGGGTCCACAGACAGGCACACAGAGTCCCATGCAGCGCATGGGACTCCAGGGCCTGTGTCCAGTCCCCTTGCTCCTGACAAACATGCTCCTGGTGGCCTTCCAGTCCATGGAGACCATCGACAGGGCTGGACAGACCTGGCCACAGTGGACTCGCTTGGGGTTGATTGAACGCTGCTCTGCCCTCCCCACAGGGCTGGTAGACTTCCATGCCCAAAGGCCTGGCTTAGGGCTATGAAACTGGAGGAGATGGGGCTGGGGGAGGGCAAGGAAAGCCCTGTTTCTGTGGGACCCTCCTCTTGTGCTGTCCAGATCCACCCTGGAGATAGAGGCAGAAATGGGACTACCAGCCTGGAAGAAGGATTGCTACATTGTTTTTTGTTTTTTTTTTTCTTTTTTCTTTTTTTTGGAGACAGTGTCTAGCTCTGTCACCCAGGCTGGAGTGCAATGGTGCAATCTTGGCTCATTGCAACCTCTGCCTCCCAGGTTCAAGCGATTCTCCTGCCTCAGCCTCCCAAGGGGCTGGGATTACATGCACGAGCCACTGTATGTAATTTTTGTATTTTTAGTAGAGACGGGGTTTCGCCATGTTGGCCAGGTTGGTCTTGTACTCTCGACCTCAGATGATGACCTGCCTCAGCCTCCCAAAGTGCTGGGATTACAGGCGTGAGCCACTGCACCCGGCCTGATTGCTACATTTTTATAAATTGAGCTGGGCCAGGCTGGTGGGCAAGAGGCAGTTTGCGGGGCCCAGTTATTCAAGGGGGTTGGGGGAGGGAACAGGAAATAGTAGCAAATCGCCTTCTCTCTGTGCTGATTCCTCCAGGAAGACCCAAGGGAGAGGATTGAGGGTGGCTGGAAACAGGCTGGGGCCACCCCTCTGCAGGAGAGGAGTCTGGCTCCTCTGGCAAACCCTGCAGCCCCAGGCAGGCTCCCAGCAGGCAGGGGGCTGAAGACAGTGGGGAAGCATCCTTCCCGACGCTGGGAATCCGGTCTGCCTTGGCAAATCCTGGGAAGCCCCACAACCTTTCTCTGTCACAGTGTCCCTGGGTCACCAGGAACAAGATCCTGGATTCAGCAAGCCAGGCTTGCTTGCCACCGTGAGGCCAGTGATGCCTTTCTGCCCCAGCCTTGTCTGCAGGGAAGACGGAATTATGAGATAGGTCCTCAGTTTCCCCAGGGCGGGAGCAGCCTCCGAGCACCCCTTCTTCTGTGGTCCCTGCCGCACATTCTCTGGGTCCTTATCATAAAGAACATTCACCAAGCACTTAGGAGCTGGGTACAAAGGGAGGAGGGGGTGAGTGTCAACTTTGTTTAATACAGTAAGGAAGTGAGGATCACAGGATCACAGGCCTGGATTCCTGCTAAGTTCACCTGCTAGGAGGGGGCAGAGCTGGCTTTTTTTTTTTTTTTGAGATTGGGTCTTGCTCTGTGGCCCAGGCTGGAGTGCAGTGGTGCAATTATAGTTCACTGCAGCCTTGACCTCCTGGGCTCAAGAGATCCTCCCACCTCAGCCTCCTAAGTAGGTGGGACCACAGGTGTGCACCACCATGCCTGGCCAATTAAAACGGTTTTTTTTTTTAGAGATGAGATCTCCCTATGTTGCCCAAGCAGGTGTCAAACTCCTGAGCTCAAGGAATCCTCCTACCTCAGCTTCCCAAAGTGCTGGAATTACAAGCATGAGCCACCACGCCCTGCCACAGAGCTGGCCTTGAATCAGCTTTGAAGGTCCCCACAGCCTTTGCTGTTAGCGTTGCCCCATCCTAGCAAGGGGCTCCTGCCTCGCCTCGGTCCCCACCAGGGTGAACTGGGAACTGCGGGCCCTCGGGGAGGGTAGGATGGGGGACTGGCCTCTCTGAGGGGCCCCTCCCTGGGAGGGAACCACACCCTTTATGAGCTGGGGCAAATCAGGCATCTGAAGTGGAAAAACCCCACACAAATCAAGGACAGCTGGGCCCGCCGTCTGGCGGCAGCCCCCCCGCCCCCGCTCCCCTCGCAGGAATCCTGGCAGGAGGTGCGGAGCGGGGCAGAGCGGGTCTCAGGGATGAAGGGTGTGGTTCTCAGGGAGGGAGTTCCTGGAGCTCCTCCACGCTGTGTGAAATCTACCCTAGCTGTCTCTCGTGGAGGGCGGGGCCGCTAATCACTTTCCAGAGTGGGACCGCAGTCCTGCCCTTGCCTGTGAGGGCCCAGGCTGGGAGAGGCCACCCCGGGGAGGGGACAGACTGGGAAAGAGGTGGAGAGGGGTGTCAGGGAGGGACACACACACACACACACACACACACACACACACACACACACACACACACACACACACACACACACACACACACACTTAGTCGCTCAACAAACATGAGCTGTCACCCTGGTCAGGCGTGGAGCCACAAAAGGGATCAAGACTGACCCCGCCTCTGCCCTTGTAGACATCATGGGTAGGTGGAGACAGGGATCAAAATCACCCACAAAGAAATAGTTACAGACTGTGAAGGGGGCACAGATGTAGCCAGGACGCTGGTTGAGGATCTGAGGCCGGGCAGGGCCTTCCTCCCAGCACAGTCTTGCTCCCCAGGACTCCCCGCCTCTTCCCCTCTCCATCCCCTCCTGCTCTGGCCCTCCTTGTCACCTCTCCAAGGGACATTTACTGGGCCCAGCAGCTAGGGCAGCACAGACCATCTCCCCTCCCAGATCCTGTCCTCCCAGCCACTACATCAGGCCGACCATCCACATGTTTGACAGCTGGAGGGTGGACAGACCATCTGCCTGGCTGTCTGGCTTATACAGGGGTCAAGATGAGCTCGGGCAGTGTGGACCCTCAAAACCCCTGGGGCTGTGGGAGATCCGGCTAGGCAGAAGGAACTTGTTGATGTCTGTTTCTTGGCGGAGGAGGACATTCAGACAGAGAGCAGGAGGCGAGGGACCCTCTCAGGGTGCAAGGACAGCCCCCACCCTTTGTCCTTATGGTCTGGTTGCTCAGGTGTCCTGGGGCAGAGGGAAGGAAGTTTGTGTGTGAGGAGCACGGAGAAGTTCCTGAAATTATCAGATTTAACCTTCATAAGGCACTCAACACAGTTACCATATGATTGAGCAATTCCACTCCTAGGTATATTCCCTAGAGACATGAAACGTATGTCCACTCAAAACTGTATACCTGAATGTTCATGGCAGCGTTATTCATAAGAACCCCACAGTGGAAACAACCTAGATATCCATCAACGAATGAGGGAATCAACAAAAGGTGGTCCATCCATACGATGGAGTATTACTCAGTCACGAAGATGTACACATTACACATGCCACAATGTGGATGAGCCTGGAGAACATGCTGAGTGAGAGACCCAGACACAAAAGGACGAACATTGTATGATTCTCTTTCTTTTTTTTTTTTTTTCATTTTAGAGATGGTGTCTCACTCTGTCTCCCAGGCTGGAGTGGAATGTTGCAATTTCAGCTTCACTGCCTGCCTCCCGGATTCAAGGGATTCTTGTGCCTCCCCCTCCCAAGTAGCTGAGACTACAGGCGTGCACCACCACAACTGGCTAATTTATTATTATTATTATTTGAGATGGAGTTTTGCTGTTGTTGCCCAGGCTGGAGTGCAATCGTGCTATCTCGGCTCACCACAACCTCCGCCTCCTGGGTTCAAGCCATTCTCCTTCCTCAGCCTCCCAAGTAGCTGAGATTACAGGCATGCACCACCACACCCGGCTAATTTTTTGTATTTTTAGTAGAGACAGAGTTTCTCCATGTTGGTCAGGCTGGTCTCGAACTCTCAACCTCAGGTGATCTGCCCACCTTGGCCTCCCAAAGTGCTGGGATTACAAGCATGAGCCATGGCACCCAGCCCACACCTGGCTAATTTATGTATTTTTGGTAGAGACAGGGTTTCACCATGTTGTCCAGGCTGGTCTCGAACTCCTGACCTCAAGTTATCCACCTGCCTTGGCCTCCCAAAATGCTGGGATTACAGGCATGAGCCACTGTGACTGGCCATATTTCTTTCTTTCTTTCTTTCTTTCTTTTTTAGAGATGGGCTGTCACTCTGTTGCCCAGGCTGGAATGCAGTGGTATGATCATGGCTCACTGCAGCCTCATACTCCTGGGCTCAAGCGATCCTCCCACCTCAGCCTCCTGAGTAAGCTAGGACTAAAGGTGCATACCATCACGATTGGCTAATTTTGAAATTTTTTGTAGAGACTGGTACTCCCTATGTTGTCCAGGCTGGTTTTGAATTCCTCGCCTCAAGTGAACCTCCTGCCTCAGACTTCCAAAGTGCTGGGACTACTGGTGTGCGCCACTGTGCCTGGCTAAATTTAAAATATTTTGTACAGACGGAGTTCTCGCTTTGTTGCCCAGGTTGGTCTTGAACTCCTGGCTTCAAGCAATGATTCTCTTTTTGTGAAATGTCCAGAATACGCAAACCCGTAGAGACAGAAAGTAGATTCGTGGTTGCCAAGGGGCTGTGGGAAGGGGAGAAAAGGGCATCATTGCTAATGGACACAGGATTTCTTTTTGGGATGATAGAAATGTTCTAAAATTGATTGTGATGATTGCACAACTATGAATACACCGAAAACCATTGATTTGCACGTGACAAATGGCTGGATTGTATGGTGTGTGAATTCCATCACAATAAAGCTGTTACTCTTCAGAGACTCTTGCGAGTCATGACTGAGGTCTTCATTTTACAAAGGAGGGTCTGGTGGCTCAGAGTTGGTGGGAGCCTGAGGAGGAGGCGGGGCTGGAGCAGCCTCAGGTCAGACTCTAAGCTCCACCCCTGTTCCTGCAGGGCCTTAAGCTCCACCCCATCCTCTCCTGCCCGGGGCTCTCTGCTGCTGAGCCTTCCCCCACGCGGTTCCTTGGCCTGGAGGGCTGTTCTCCCCCTCTTCACCTGGCAGCCACCTCCAGAAAGCCTTCCCGACCTCTCCTCCCAGCATACCCTTCCACTGAGCGACATTAATGGAGTGTCCACCGCGTGCCAGGCTCTGTTAGGTGCTGGGGATCCACTGGTGAATGAACAGCCCCAGTGCTGCCATCCTGGGCGCCCCCAGGTGTGCAGCCACCGTCAGCCGAGTGCCAGATGGAGGGAGGGGTCAGCTTCCAGGAGAACGCTCCGAGCCGACTCCTGGTCCCTGCATCTCTCTCTCCCTGCCCCCAGTCCATTCCACATCCTGCCGTTCTGGTCAATTCCTCCTGGAAAGTCCTTCTGCCCTCAGCGGGGACTAAGGATAAAGCATCCAGCAGGGAGACGGCAGCGGAAAGGCCGGGAGATGGAAATGACCATGCTGGGCTGGGCAGGGGGCTGGAGGAGCCGTCAGGGAACCAGTGCTGGAATTTCAAGTCCTGAGTAGGGACGGCTGAGACCGCGGGGACGGCTGAGACCGTAGGAACGGCTGAACCTGTGGGGACGGATGAGACCGTGGGGACGGCTGAGACCGTAGGGACTGCTGAGACCGTGGGGACTGCTGAACCTGTGGGGACGGCTGAGACCGTGGGGACTCCTGAGACCGCGGGGACTGCTGAGACCGTGGGGACTGCTGAACCTGTGGGGACGGCTGAGACCGTGGGGACGGCTGAGACCGTGGGGACCCCTGAGACCGTGGGGACTGCTGAGACCGCGGGAACGGCTGAGACCGCGGGGATGGCTGAGACCGCGGGGACTGCTGAGACCGCGGGGACTGCTGAGACCGCGGGGACTGCTGAACCTGTGGGGACGGCTGAGACCGCGGGGACGGCTGAGACCGTGGGGGCTCCTGAGACCGTGGGGACTGCTGAGACCGTGGGGACAGCTGAGACCGTGGGGACGGCTGGGACCGTGGGGACGGCCGGGACCGCGGGGACTCCTGAGGCTGTGGGGTGGATGCTGCAGGGTGGGACCCCCGCCCCGAGCCAGCCCGTCGGGAACAATGCCATTTCAAGCTAGAGCAGAAGAAGAACTTCCTGTGACCCAGCATGAGCCGGCATGCTCTCCTCACAGTGTGCCTGCTGCCCGCCCATGGGGCTCCTGCGGACTTGCCCTGACGAGCAGGTGCAGCCCACATGTCTGGAGCCTGGGCTGGGGGACTGGTCAGTGGTCTTCACCCC
The DNA here is from genome assembly GCF_028885625.2 of Pongo pygmaeus. Lineage (NCBI taxonomy): Eukaryota > Metazoa > Chordata > Mammalia > Primates > Hominidae > Pongo > Pongo pygmaeus. The sequence continues at coordinate 2,049,217 of NC_072391.2, read as the reverse complement.
GTCAGCCCCGTATGGCCCGCTCTGGCCAGGGCTGCTGCTGGGTAGGAGCTCTGGAATGTCTGTGGGTCGTGGAGGCCCTCGGCCCCTTGAGGCAGCCTGGCTGCTGGGACTTGTCCAGATGCCATCAGGGCTGGAACGGCTCATTAACGAGCAGAGCCCAGGACGGGGGCCGCAAGCCCTTGGCTGGGAAGAGGCTGGGCCTCTGCGGGGAGCCTGTGCCTGCCTGGTGCCAGCCCTGTGGCCAGGAAGGCTGGGGCAGAGGCGGAGAGAGGACCCGGGTCTCATACCACCTTTGCCTTGGGATGGGGCAAGTTGCTCGCCCTCTCTGAGCCCGGATCGCATCCCCTGCCTTCCCTGCAGGCTGTTGCTGGGCGTTGGGGATGTGAAGTTCCTGCAGTGTCCAGTGCCCCACAGGTCCCAGCCGAGAGGCCCCTGAATCTCATGCCCCTCAGAGGCAGCCCCTAAGGGAGGTCCTGGGCTCTTTCTCTTCCCCAGCACAGGGCTCCCTGAGTCCTTCATACTCCAGTGGGGTCCACTTTGCATTCCGAAATGCATCACTGATGTCTCAGGGGAGTGCCAGGTGGACTAAGGCTGGGCAGATGGGGTGACTTAGTAGACAGAGTATGTCTCAGGCCTGAATTCAGTTCACCACTGGGCCCCTGGGAGGGAAGCCTGTTTTCTCTGAGCCTGTCCTCTCCATTCTAAAACAGTAACCAGAGGTGACTTGACCTCTGAGCGGCCAGGCTGTGACCCCAGTGTGTGGCAAGGCTGACTGTCAGCTGGGAGTGCAGGACGCACGCCATTCCCGGCCGCAGACTCCCCCCACACGTTCTGGGACCCCTCTCTGCACACTAGGGTACTGGCCCGGCCTCTTTCTCCCTTGGCAGGCCGAGTGCCCAGATCGAGGCGCTTCCTCGGTCCCCTTGGCCTGGTGATGAGGCTCCCGCTCCTGCAGGCCAGGGCTTGGCCTATGCACCTGCGGCGCACGTCCCGGTGTGGGGAGGGGGAAGGGGATCGGCCTTCACACAGAGGGTCCTGAGGCCCGCGCGCCGCCCTGTCCCTGCCCTGCGTCCCGAACCGCCGCCGCCGCCGCCGCATCCTCCCCGCGCAGAGGTGAAGATGCCGCAGTCAAGAGAGCCAGGGCCTGGGATCTCGGAGCAGGAGCGTCCTGGTGGTCCCGGCAGCTCGAGTCGCGCCCGGGTGGTGGCGGCTGCCGGCGGGTCCAGCCCAGGCAGTGGCCTCGGAGGGGGCGTGGGTGGGGGAGGGAGGGCGTCCCGACCCCGCCCCCGGTCCCGCCCAGCGCCGGCTCCCAGGCTGCGGGACCGTAGGGGCGCAGAGCAGAAGCCGGGCACCCACGGGCTCAGCGGCGCGCGGGCCGAGATGCGCGCCCGCCTGCTGCCCCGGCTCCCGGGCCTGGGAGCGGCGCGACCCCATGGCAGGTAGCGGCGGCCTGGGCGGCGGGGCCGGGGGCGGCCAGGGCGCAGGGGCCGGGCAAGGGGCCGCTCTGCGGGCGTCCCGCGCGCCGCTACTGCTCGTGGTCCTGGTGCTCGGCGCCTACTGCCTCTGCGCCCTCCCTGGCCGCTGCCCGCCGGCCGCCCGCGCCCCCGCGCCGGCCCCAGCGCCCTCCGAGCCGTCCAGGTCCGTCCGTCGCCCGGGAGCACCCGGCCTGCCCGTGGCCAGCGGTCCCGGCCGCCGGCGCTTCCCGCAGGCGCTCATCGTTGGCGTGAAGAAGGGCGGCACGCGCGCCCTGCTGGAGTTCCTGCGGCTGCACCCCGACGTCCGCGCGCTGGGCTCTGAGCCCCACTTCTTCGACAGGTGCTACGAGCGCGGCCTCGCCTGGTACCGGTGAGCACCCTGGCCCGTCCGCCCTGACCGGCGCCTTACCGGGGAGGGTATGGTGCGCCCCAGGGAGCAGCGGGGCGAGGTCTCCGGGCCGTGGGGTTGGGACCGCCCTGTGGGGGGCCCAGGCTTGACCTGGGGTCGCGGCTCCGGAAGAAGGAATGATACTTGGCTAGGATTCCCTGAAACTTTGAAAACTTTGGGGAAAGCCCCGGTTCCGTTTTCTCTGCTGAGGGACCCAGCAGGACTGGGGGAGGCGGTGCCATCCCAGCCCGGAAGTCGTTTCCAGCCCGTGGGATTACCTGACAGCGTTAGAAATGCCTCTTCCACCCGGTCACTCTGGGCACGCAGGTGTGACCGACCGCTGGCCAGGTACCGTAGAAAGGAGCCTCCAGGTTCCAGGCAGCCACCTAGAAAGCGTCCTTCCTCCCCAAGACCCCTGAGTCTGCGCACAGGAACCCTTGTTTGTGGTCCGGGGGGTCCGGAGAAAGTCTGGGCTTTGGAAAGGAGGAGACTGCCTTTAGGTGAGTGCCCAGGGTGAGTCCAGCCCCGTGCATGGGGCTCTGTGCCTGTCCTGCCTCTACCCCAGGGTGGACATGGGGGTGCGGCAGTGGAATGTGGGGAGCACGCAGCCCCAGCTGAAGCAGCCCGCCCTGGTGGCTGCTCATCCCCAAGCTTGGACCGAGCCCCTGCCAAGAGGACCCTGCCCAAGGGTCCACTGACACCTGGGGAGTCAGTGGGGGCGGCAGGACCCAGACGCTTCTCCAGGTGCTCCAGTTTCTCGGTTCCTGATCCTCTAATCCTCTTCCTCCCCCGACGCCTACCCCTATTTGTTAACTTTGCCTTTTGTACTAAAACTACTCTTGGGTTTGGAGGGCAGGCAGGAAGGGGCTCCGTGAGAATAGGGGGGCTCGCTTCTGATATCTGAAGGGCTGGTGCCAGTGTGGGGTGCTGGGGAAGTCAGGTGGTGGCTAGGGGACGTGGAGTCCATCCCGGGGCTCACCTGGCTGAATTGGGCATCCTCAGCTCAGGCACCAGGGAGAGACCTCACTCCCCTGACGGCAGGCAGGGGTCAGAATGCATCCCTAATCCCTGCTGCAGGGAGGAGGGGAGGAGGGTGCTGCCAAGCTAGAAGAGGGGGAGGAGGGGAGTGGCGAGAGGAGGGAGGAGGGGAGAGGCGGGAGGGAGAAGGGGAGAAAGGGCTTTGGGTTAAGGATGCACAGTTAACTGGAGTAAACACTTCAGAGCCACCCCTGAGCCCCATGAGCTTTGACAGCAAGAGACTGGGGATGGGATCTGAGCTGGGCCGTGAGGAGCCACAGGGGAAGCTAGGGTTGGGTTTAGCCCTAGAGGGTTCTGGAAGAGCCCAGGCTACTGAGGCCAGTCCAGGCCCGCCCTGGGCATGTGTCCAGCACTGGGGGATCAGTCTGGGGAGGACGAGAGGCAGCCAAGGCCAGGCCCAGCCTGGGGGTCAGCTCCTTAGCCTGGGGGTGGGGTTCCGGGGACACTGATGTGCCCAGGGTTGGAGGGGAGGTACAGGAGAGTGACTGCTCTGGTAGACTCTTGACGTCCTTGTTTTTTAGAAGGGGGAGGGGTGGGTGTGGAGAATTCCAAGGGGTCAGTCCTGTGGCTTCTGCCCCATTAATCTGGGGTTGTCCCTTGGACCAACCGTGCTGACCCCTCACTGGGTGGTGGAGAGCCAGTAGAGCTGGGCCCGCTGAGCTTCCAGACTGCGGGTGTCCTCGTGCTCTCCCAGGGGCCGTGGCTACGTGGGGCTGGTGTGCTCCTAGATGCCTGTGCCTCCGTCCTGTCAGCCTGCTACGAGCCTGCAGTGAGCCTCTGAAAGTTCTCACCCTGTCTCAGTTTCCCCAATTGCAAAGCAGCATTGTTTGCTCTTGAGACCCTGGGCTGGGCCCCCAGTGCCTGCAAGCTCTGTTCTGGGTGTCGGCTGCGGGAAGGTGAGCAGAGTAGCCAGGGCCCCCAATTGAGTCTCTGGGCCACTGCTCCCACTGGGCTGTGACCGACCTAGTTCCAGGCGGTGACCCGGCCTTCCTGTGGCCTCGGCAGGTGGGTCCTGGGTTGACCTTGGCCATAGGCCTTCCTTCCCTCCTTTCCACCCTCAGTCAGCTCATCCAGGCTCTTGAGGGGCCTCCCACTTGGGGACTGTAGCCTGCAAGTGCCCCCGAGCTCAGCACATGCTCAGCCGTTCCCCCACTAGTGAAGCACCTGTGTCTGCCAGGTGTGGGGGTCACGCAGACTCCCCAAGGTCTCGGTCTGGGAAGGGTGCCCTGTCTGGGGGCAAATGGGGGCTGTACTTTGACCATAGTCTTTTAGAAAAGCAAGAGGAGGGTCGGGCACAGTGGCTCACGCCTGTAATCCCAGCCCTTTGGGAGGCTGAGGCGGGCAGATTACCTGAGGTCAGGAGTTTGAGACCAGCCTGGCTAACATGGTGAAACCCAGTCCCTACTAAAAATACAAAAATTAGCCAGGCGTGGTGGTGGGTGCCTGTAATCCCAGCTACTTGGGAGGCTGAGGCAGGAGAATCACTTGAACCCGGGAGGCAGAGGTTGTAGTGAGCCGAGATTGCGCCACTGCACTCCAGCCTGGGCGACAAGAGTCAGCTGGAGTGCAGCTCTGTCTCAAAACCAAACAAAACAAAAGAAAAGCAAGAGGAGGCAAGGAGCGGGGTGGGTAGGGGAACCCCTTAGTTCCTGGTTTGCTAGAGCAGTGGGTGCAGGGAGTGGGGTCTGAGTATGTAGCGGGGGGACCCGGGCTCCTGTGGGGGATGCAGTCCCCCTGCACTTTCTGGCTTTGGCATCTGCCAGGCCCTTTTGGCATCTGCCAGTCCCAGGGCAGGAGGAGGGAGGCTGAGACAGAGGAGGGAGGGTCGCCCAGGGCTGCTGGATGAAAGCCGCAGGGAAATGCACACCAGATGAGGTGGGCTCCGCAGGGAGGGGGGGTCCTCAGAGCAACTTGTCAGATGTTTGTCACACGGGGGTCCAGTCCTGCTCCTCTCCCTCCTCCCCCATCTCTCCCACCCTCATCCACACCCGGGCTAGGACAGGCTTCGGATGCCTGGGGAGGGAAAGTAATTGATCCCAAAGATCTCCGATCTCTGAGCTGGTCTGTGCAAGAGGGGGCCTCGAAAACCCTTGCCGCCTCTGTGTGTTCCCACTCCCCTTCCACGGCAGGGGGTCCGGGAACTCCATTCCCCTACGGAGCTCTCTCTGACTCTTTGGAGAGAAGGCCTGGCAGGGCGAACATTCCTGTTTTGGTGCTGGTTCCTCCAGCAGCTCCAGCAGGCGGGAAGAGGAGGCTATTCAGAGTCACTGGTGTGCTGTCTGGGAAAGGAAAGGGGTGGGCTCCTGGTCTCGCTTGGTGCCTGGGGTCAGGTACGCCCGAGATGGGAGGGAAGGGCCTGGGGCTTCCTTCCTGGCCGAGGGGAAAGGCAGGCAGTGACTTCTGATGAGGCCTGGGGTCTTTCCCCTCCCAGCACTGGCCTGGTTTCTCTCTGTGGGCATTGTCAGCAAGGTCCCGTGGTGGTGGGGGGGTGCCTCCCCTTCTTGACCTCTCTCAGGGGCGGGGGTGCCCCTGAGCTGCCAGGCCTCAGACCTTGGTACCGCCACCACCCGAGGCCTCTGTGTTTGTCCCTGGGACGCTGGGTGCGGTTCCCACTCCGGTTCCAGCTGCGGGAGGCGGGGCGGGGAGTGCAGGGGCTCTGGGACTGACACCGCCCTTCCAGGTAGGCTGGAAGGAGGCAGCCCCCCAGGGTGGGAAGAGGGAGGGCTGAGCCCCATGCTCATCCCCAGCACCCCTGCCCCTCCCAGTCTCCGTGTAGCTGCTTCTGAAGTGGCAGCGGGTGGGTGGAGGGAGTCCCAGCTCCCTCTGTCACCAAGATGGAGGAGGACTTGTCCGGTAACGTCTGTAGGCCAGCTCTGCCCAGGGCCTGGTTCTGCGGGGTGGGGAGGCTCCCGTGCCGCCCACCCCTACTCTGCACCGCTCATGGTGGGTGTTGTGGGGGAAGCCTGGATTCTCTCCCGCTGCCGTCCTCACACATCCTCCCTCCCACCTCCAGCGCTCTCCACTGAGCACCCCAGTCCAGGGGTCTGTGCAGCTGCCTCTGGCCCAGCCTGCGTTTCCCTAGAGGTCTGAGCAGGAAAAGGGGACTCAGGACCTGCCTCCCAGGGGCTCGAGTCTGGGGTGGTCACTCCTGGCAGGTCAGCCTCCTGTCAGGGGCCGGTCCTGGGGCTGTCAGCAGGGGTGGGGGAAGCCCCCTCAGAGGGCAGGAGGCAGGGCTGGGCGTGACCGGCAGGGCATCCCCTCCCTAACACAGTTCCTGTGTTTCTGTTGACCTAGTTCCCAGCCCTCCCCAGCTCTCCCTCGGAGCTGTTTGCTCAGCTGACCTGACACGCCCTGCCCTGCCCGACCTCACACTGCACTACCTGGCTGGCAGGTGCTGCCCGGAGCACTGTTGGGGGTGCCTGGGCCTGCCCGGGCTGGGCACCCAGAATGGGCTCTCTGCCCAGGTGGGACAGTCCTGGGCTGTGGTCGGCTGATTCCCCCAGGGACCTTGGGACTGGGTCAGTGCCCTCCTCCCCTGTGTCAGAATGAGGAGAATCTCAGAAAGGCCTCCTCCCTGGCCCGGCACCCTGGCAACCTGCAAGATCTAGGGAGCCACAGCAGGCCAGGGTCTTGGGAAGGATCCTCAGGCCGGCGCCGCCACGTCTCCGACTTTCCTCAACTTGTGCTGGGCTCTGCTGGTGACTTTTTGGCCTCCTGAGTCCAGGCCCAGGCTGATGAGAATTCACAGGGCTACCATTAAAGACGGGGAGAGAGGCCAGCTGCAGTGGCTCACGCCTGTAATCCCAGCACTTTGGGAGGCTGAGGCAGGCGGATCACCTGAGGTCAGGAGTTCGAGACCAGCCTGGCCAACATGGCGAAACCCCGTCTCTACTAAAAATACAAAAATTAGCCGGGTGTGGTGGCAGGCGCCTGTAATCCCAGCTACCCTGGGGGCTGAGGCAGGAAAATCGCTTGAACCCAGGAGGTGGAGGTTGCAGTGAGCCGAGATTGCGCCACTACACTCCAGCCTGGGCGACATAGCAAGACTCCGTCTCAAAAAATTATTAAAGATGGGAAGAGATGTAATTACATCAGGGGAGGGAAGGAGCAGGGAGGACTACTTTTTGTTGAGGACACACTGTCAATAATTGGTGAAGGGCTGATTTAGGGGATGCTGTCAGCCACTGAGTGAAAGGGTGACCTCGAGTGATCTAGGCCGGCGGGCCTTGGGGTACTTGGTCTGGGATGAGAAAGGAGCTGGGGGCAGCCTAGTTCTAGGAGACTGTGGGTCCCATGGGAGGGAGCTGGCTCTGGAAGCAAGGACGGCAGGGATTGCACAGGGAAGATATGTGGGTGATGAGGAGCATGTTGGGCCTCCCGGCCAGCGACCATCACCCTAATCCTCAGTGCAGCAGCAGGTGGGGCAGGCAGGCAGGCGGGGCAGGCAGGCGGGCGGAACAGGCCCGGCTGCAGTCCGGTGCTGGGCTGGGCACCCTCACAGTCCATGTTCCAGGCCGCCCAGCCGCCCACGTTAGGAGGGGTGGGCCCGAGCAGGGAGGAAGGCTTGCCGGCCCTAGAGGCCTGGGCTTCCCGGGCATAAGGGATCCTTGGTCCGGGGCCCCTGGGGGCCGGTCTAGGGCTGGGGAGGCTCAGGCCCCCTCTCCTTGCACCCATCCCACAGGAGTCTGATGCCCCGAACCCTGGATGGGCAGATCACCATGGAGAAGACCCCCAGCTACTTCGTGACGCGAGAGGCCCCCCGCCGCATCCACGCCATGTCCCCGGACACGAAGCTGATCGTGGTGGTGCGGAACCCCGTGACCCGGGCCATCTCCGACTACGCCCAGATGCTCTCCAAGACCCCGGGCCTGCCCAGCTTCCACGCCCTGGCCTTCCGCCACGGCCTGGGCCCCGTGGACACAGCCTGGAGCGCCGTCCGCATCGGCCTGTACGCCCAGCACCTGGACCACTGGCTGCGCTACTTCCCCCTGTCCCATTTTCTGTTTGTCAGCGGGGAGCGTCTGGTGAGCGACCCGGCCGGAGAGGTGGGCCGCGTGCAGGACTTCCTGGGCCTGAAACGGGTCGTCACGGACAAGCACTTCTACTTCAACGCCACCAAGGGCTTCCCCTGCCTCAAGAAGGCCCAGGGCGGCAGCCGTCCCCGCTGCCTGGGCAAGTCCAAGGGCCGGCCACACCCGCGCGTGCCCCAGGCCGTGGTCCGGCGCCTGCAGGAGTTCTACCGGCCCTTCAACCGCAAGTTCTACCAGATGACGGGCCAGGACTTCGGCTGGGGCTGAGTGGTGCCCTGGGGATGCTCAGCACCTTGATTGACATCCGCTCACCTGGCCAGAGCGGGCTGCGTGCACATGCTGGGCAGAGAGGAATATTTAAGAAATAAAGCTTGGACCCAGATTTTTCCACAAACCTCGAGGTTGGAGGGTGGAGGCGCTGCCCCAGGGATGTGGTAAACATACCAGCGAACTCCACTGGGCACTGACTGTGTGCCTCGTGTCGCACTTTTTTTTTTTTTTTTTTTGAGACAGAGCCTCGCTCTGTCGCCCAGGCTGGAGTGCAGTGGCGCGATCTCGACTCACTGCAAGCTCCACCTCCCGGGTTCACGCTATTCTCCTGCCTCAGTCTCCCAAGTAGCTGGGACTATAGGCGCCCGCCACCACGCCCGGCTAATTTCTTTTTGTATTTTTAGTAGAGACGGGGTTTCACCGTGTTAGCCAGGATGGCTACGATCTCCTGACCTCCTGATCCACCCGCCTTGGCCTCCCTAAGTGCTGGGATTACAGGTGTGAGCCACCGCTTCCGGCTTTTTTTTTTTTTTTTTGAGATGGAGTCTTGCTCTGTCTCCATGCTGGAGTGCAGTGGTGCGATCTCAGCTCATTGCAACCTCCACCTCCCAGGTTCAAGCAATTCTCCTGCCTCAGCCTCCCAAGTAGCTGGGATTACAGGCGCGTGCCCCCACACCTGGGTAATTTTTTTTTTTTTTTTTTTTTTTTAGTACAGACGGGGTTTCACCGTGTTAGCCAGGATGGTCTCTATCTCCTGACCTCGTGATCCGCCCGCCTCAGCCTCCCAAAGTGCTGGGATTACAGGCGTGAGCCACCGCACCCAGCCAATTTTAATTTTTTTTTAGGACGGAGTCACCCTCTGTGGCCCAGGCTGGAGTGCAGTGGTGTGATTTCAGCTCACTGCAGCCTCCACCTCCCGGGTTCCAGCGATTTTCCTACCTCAGCCTCCCAGGTAGCTGGGATTACAGGCACACGCCAACATGCCCAGCTAATTTTTTGGGGTATTTTTAGTAGAGATGGGGTTTCACCATGTTGGCCAGGCTGGTCTCGAACTCCTGACCTCAAGTGATCCGCCCATCTTGGCTTCCCAAAGTGCTGGGATTACAGGCATGAGCCACCACGCCTGGCCCAAAACTCATTCTTTATACACCCTCAGAGGTGGGTGGTGTGCCTGGTCAGGTCTAGCCTGTGAGCTCAGAGAGGCTTAGGCCCCGCCCAGCGACATGCAGTTTAGCCCTAGTGATGCTGGGGGCTGTGCTCAGGCTCTCTTCTCAGCCCTGGGAGGCTGGGCAGGGCTGTCCTCATGTTCAGGATGAGGAAACTGAGGCCGCAGGCCGCTCTGTGGAGTGGTGGGGCAGGATTAAAGTCGGGTCCGCACCCACCACCTTGGCTCATCCGGAATCCAGGTGCGCAGTGGACGCTTCCTTCCGGAGCCTTGTGGAATCGCCTGAGTGTTGGTGAGGTCAGCGAGTGTTGGGTGTGTGCACAGGGCGATGGATTAATAGCCTCCTAGCCTTCCCTGTAGAGGACCACCCATTCAGGCCCCACCCACTCCCCCAGGCCCCTGCTGCCCCAGTTCCGAGGTATTTGTTCTGTGCCCTCCCCTGGGGACGGGGCTGGAATCAGTGGCCATCTGCAGTCCAGCTGCCCGCTCATAACTGAGGCCAGACTCAGGCAGGCTGGGGTGCCCTGTCCGCCCCTGTGTCCTGGGAGCGGGAGGGTCCCCTCAGTAATGACCCTCACCTGCTCGTGGCCACGTGCTGTCTGCTAGGTGCCCACCGGCTGCCCTGACGATGACCTCCGGGGCTGCTTGGGCTTAGCCCCAGGCCTGTCGCAGGGCCTAGCTGTGGTCTCCACAGCCCCGCTGAGTCCCACAGGCCCTGATATGGTCTTTCTGCCTCTCAGCTACTTGGGGCCCAGGGATGCTGGCAGTGAGGAAGGATTTGCAGGAGGGGCTGCGTCTGGATGCCCACCCCGCCTCCTGCTGGTTTCTGGGCCCAGTGGACACTCTGCTCTGCAGCTGCCCTGAGGGGCAGGCACTTCCCACAGGCACCTCCATCCCAGGCCAGGACAGAGGCAGGGTTGGAGGCTGGTTCCGAGCTCCCCTCCAAGCACCCACCCAGAGACTGCAGTGGCAATATGGTGGACAGATGTGGGCCCAGATACGGACAAGTCATAGGCACAGCCTCCGTCCTGCCTCGAAGCTCTGATGTGGGTGGAGGGGAAAGGGCCCCTCCGACTGACAGCAGCTTTGGGAAGAGGGAACAGACTCCACCTCGGATCCCTGCCAGGAGGGGATCACTGGGCTGGGCTGCTCTGTCCCCACCCCCTGCACGGGTGCCCTCTGTGAAGACCGGGCCAACTGCCTGCCCCGGGCCTGGGGGTGGGAAGGAAGACAGGACAGCCCCTGGCCCCTGGTGACCCAGTTCCCAGCCCAGTGCATGTGGATTTCTTCTTCCTGGACACACCCTTCTCGTGCCTGGGCCGTTTCAGGGGCTGCTCACCATCGTCCCAGCACCTCTTTTGTTCTACAGTGAGCTCTCCGGATGGCAGCCGGAGGGCCGTTGCAGGATAAACCAGATCCTATTGTTTTAAAACTCTGATCCCCACCTTTCCCCCTTATTGCTTCTAGGATGAAAATCAAACTCCAGATCACAAGCTGTTACAGCCCTCTACTGCTTGCCCGTCTGTCCTACATGTGCTCCTCATTCCAGCACTCCCGCCACACTGGCACCTGCCAGCTCCTTCCACCTGCCGTGGCCTGTCCAACCACATGGGCTTTGCATGTGCTGTTCCCTCTGTCTGGAATGCCTTTCCCTGCAGAAGGTGCTGATGGGATGGAGGCAGCCTTTGAGGGGCAGCTGCTCTCACTGAGGCTCTGCTACTTTCTTCCCTCTGTTTAGAGTTCCTTTTCTGAGTCCACCAAATGACCCCATTGTTTCCTTCCCGACACTGACCTGTGAGGGGTGGGGCACTGGTTTGGCTGGTTTGGGGCCTGAACCCAGGGCCTGGGGGGGCAGACTCTGGAAGCAGCGAGGGGAGAGGGTGGGCTGGCGTATTCTGCACCCCCTGAGCGGGAACTCCGCCTAACCGCCAGCACTCGGTGCGGGTGAGGTGCGCAGCTGGGCCTCCGAACACACGGAGGGCAGATGTGGGGGGACCTACGGGCTGCGTGCAGGGAGGGGCTCCCTGGGAGAGTCATCGGCCTTTAATTAAAGTCCCTAAATTGCTTCCCCAGCTGCTCCATGGGTTTTCCATGTTGGAATGTTCCAGATGGGGTGAGAAGTGCTGATTCAATTACCCTCTTCCTGTTCCGCCCAGTGGAGGGGAAGGGGCCTGAGAGCCCGTCTCCAGCCCTCCTACCCCAGCCAGACCAGGATGGTATGGGCCATGGGTTGGGGTCCTCACAGCCCTGGGAGTCCAGGAGGGGGCTCAGAGAAGCCTGGGGAGGAGGCTGCTTCCGCCTCGAGGGTCCTCACAAAGCCCCGGCCCTCCTGGCCCACCGGGATGGGTGGGTGGGACAAGGTGGCCGTGCTCTCTGCCCTGAGCCTTGCACACACGGGCATGGAAGCCCTGAGCAGGCCCTGGCCCCAGCAACCCAGCCCCAAAGGGGAGACAGGGAAGGGTCAGTCCCTGGGCCCACCCTCTCCACAGGCCTGAAAATATTTATGAAGCCGCATCATAGAGGAAGAGAGGAGACTAGACAGGGCCAGCAGCTTGCCCGCCTCTCACTGCACCAGCACTTCCTTCGAGGCCCAACCCTGGGGAGCTCTGAGATCCCCTGTGTGCAGGGAGTCGGCGTGTGGGGGGAACCTGGCTCCCTCCCTCCCCTGGGGCAGGGGTCCTCACTGGGTTGATCGCCTGACCCGGGGGTCCTCAGAGCTCAGTTGGGGCTGCTGACCCCTGCCCTCCATGGGGGGACAGGCCTGGGGCCCCTGGTTCTGGACGGCCTCTCTGCCCAGGGCTGGGCCCCCCGCCCTGTGGTCAGGGCATGGGGCTGGAGGGTCAGGGTGAGGCGGGCTCTGGCTGCCTCCCTCCCAGGTTCCTCAGTGTGGCCGTGCAGGGCAGAGCTAGAGAAGGGAAGGGGAAGCTGGCCTCCAGGGGTGAAGCCTGGATTATGGGGTGCCGTCGTGGGCAGCGCCTGTGAGTCCCCTTTGTCCAGGAGGTGGGGTGCTTTGGGGAAAGGCGTGTTCCCCCTAGGCCATGTGGCCAGATCTAGAGGCCCCTCGCAAGCCTGAGATGGTCTGGATCCCGGGCTCCAGGAGGGGGCTGGGCCACAGGTGAGAGGGGCTTGAGTGACTTAAAATGAATTGAGTCCCCTTGGAGCTCCTGTCCTCACCCCTTTCCTAGCTCCCCAGGCCTGAGCCCCTTCTCCTATCTGCCAGACTGTCCTGGGCGCCTTGTTCCCCTAAGGAGCTGCGGGGTTGTGATTTCCACGCGGGTCCCTCTGCAGGGGCTTGGCCATGGCCCAGGAGAGGCCGGGGACCCCATGAAGGCCTGGGATGCTTTCTCCAGGGCGGCCACAGCAGCCCGCTGCTACACTAGTCTCCTCTGTCCCTGCAGAAGCTGTGCGGGGACGGGCTGCAAATTTGCTGACCTCAGGAATGTGGTGTTTCATTTCTGCGGGACGCTCCCTTTCTAGAACGTTCCTCTCAAACTGGCAAGGGCTGACTTCTGAGGTCTCTGTCATTGGGACCAACACTTATGCCGGAGGGTGGAGTGGGAGGCGGGGGTGCAGGAGCAGCCTCGGGTTCCTGGATGAATCTGTTTTATTCTGTTTTATCCATTGTAGCCCTGGGGGCAGCTCTGGGCAACCGGGAAGCCATCAGTGCCCCTGGGCAGGGCCAGCGCCAGCGCCCCCTGCAGGAAGTCCCCACTCCTGAGGCCCAGACTCCTTTCGTGTCCTCAGGGGCTCTCGGGTTCTGAGCTTTGCCCTTCCTGTGTCCTGCATGCCTGCCTTATTCCCTTGGCCGGCACATGGGCCCCTCCTCCGTCTGTGCTCCCGGGTGCTCCGTCTGTGCTCCCGGTGTGGAGCCCGACTGAGGGTCTGGAGAAAGAGGAGGAGGCTCAGGGACAGTGGCTGAGAGAGCCCCACAGTGGATTTCCTTCCACAAACAGGCACCCAGGGCTAGAGTGTGTGCTTCTGAGAACTCACAGGGCAAGCTGGGGGGACCACACGGAGGCCCAGCGTTGGGGGAGATGAGCGAACCACCCAGCTGCCAAGAAAGCAAAGCATGAACTGCAGAGGGACATGGCCCAGGGCTGGGCGGGAGCTGAAGCTGGGGAGAGCCCCGGCAGGAGAGCCTGGTGCAGAGATGACGTTTACCTGCACCCTGGAGTGGGACCAGCCATGCCAGTCAGGCAGACTGCCAGTGCCTCAAGGTGTGGGGGAGACAGACAAACGGGGTGGGGTGATGGAGGCTGGCTAAGAAAAATTCTGGGCTGGACGTGGTGACTCATGCCTGTAATCTCAGCACCTTGGGAGGTTGAGGCGGGTGGATTACTTGAGGTCAGGGGTTCGAGACCAGCCTGGCCAACATGGTGAAACTCCCTCTCTACTAAAAATACAAACATTAGCCAGGCTTGGTGGCATGTGCCTGTAATCCCAGCTACTTGGGAGCCTGAGGCAGAATCGCTTGAACCCAGGAGGCAGAGGTTGCAGTGAGCCGAGATCGCACCACTGCACTCCAGCCTGGGCAACAGAGGCAGACTCCATCTCATAAAAAAAAAAAAAAAAAAAAAAAAAGCAAAGTAGGGACCGAAGGGCTGGCCCAGGTGGCATAAGGGACCCACTTTCCCAGCACACTGGATAGGGCACATCTGAGCCCCACTGGGCTGCTGGGGCACTTAGTATTTCTGAAGGCAAGAGTTTTGTTTCCTGACTTAGAATTCTCTCCAGATACTGCCTCAGATGCTTCTTTCTTAGGACTATCCATCTGACAGTGAAGATCCTGGGCCCGAAATGAGGGAACGAGGGCCAGAGACCTAGGTTAAAAACCAGCCATCTCAAAATGCACCCTCCAGATTTTAATTTATGTAGCCAAGGTGTGTAGTAGGCTATGCCATATAGGTTTATCTTTTCTTTTTTTCTGAGAAGGAGTTTCGCTCTTGTTGCCCAGGCTGTGAGTGCAGTGGTGTGATCTTGGCTCACTGCAACCTCTGCCTGCCAGGTTCAAGTGATTTTCCTGCTTCAGCCTCCCGAATAGCTGGGATTACAAGCGCCCACCACCATGCCCAGCTAATTTTTGTATTTTTAGTAGAGACAGGGTTTTGCCATGTTGGTCATGCTGGTCTTGAACTCGTGACCTCAGGTGATCCACCCACCTTGGCCTCCCAAAATGTCGGGATTACAGGGTGAGCCACAGAGTCTGGCCTTTTCTTTTTTCTCTGTAGAGACAGGGTCTTGCTCTGCCACCCAGGCTGGAGTGCAGTGGTGCTATCACAGCTCACTGCAGCCTTGAAGTCCTGGGTTCAAGCAATCTTCCTGCCTCAGCTTTCTGAGTCGTTGGGGCTACAGGCACGTGCTACCACGCCTGGCGAATTTTTTCTATTTTTTTCTTTTTGTAGAAATGAGGTCTCACTCTGTTGCTCAGGCTGGTCTCAAACTCCTGCCTGGGCTCAAGTGATTCTCCTGCCTGAAGTCTCTCCCAAAGCGCTGGGATTGCAGGCGTGAGCCGCTGTGCCTGGCCATCTAAATTTGTGCCAGTGAACTCTGTGATGTTTTCATGACACAAAGTCACCTCATGATGTATTTTTCAGACTATAGCCTGGCGTTAAGTGAGGCACTTAATTGGAGGAGGGTGCGTGCTGGGCTGGGCTGCCCGGGGCTGGTGCAGGGAGCTCCAGGGCTGGTCAGGAGCAGACAGGAGCGAGGCGAGCCAAGCTCAGAGCCTTTCCATGGGTTTCCAGGGGAAAGGCAGGGCAGGGTGGGGGAATGGCTAGGGGCTGGTCAGTCTGAGTAATTCCTGTGGGCTCTGGGACCTCAGATCTCCCTAGTTGTTTGGCGGTTGGTCCTTGGTGACTGAGGGCAGGGGACATGAGCTTGTGGTGTGAGAGTTAGATAAGGAGGTGGTTCAGAGGCAGGTTCTGGAGGGTGGGGAAGATTAATGG
Organism: Pongo pygmaeus; assembly: GCF_028885625.2. Lineage (NCBI taxonomy): Eukaryota > Metazoa > Chordata > Mammalia > Primates > Hominidae > Pongo > Pongo pygmaeus. The sequence continues at coordinate 2,033,906 of NC_072391.2, read as the reverse complement.
ATGCCAAATGCACAAATGCCGCATCTGAGAAAACACACAACACCAGCCTTGTGTCCAAGGCTGTGTGCCGGAAGCCATTCCCTCTGTAGCTCCGGCCTCTTGCCAAACCATGGACCGCAGTCCCCGTCCCGGGGATGCGTCTCAGATGTGAACTGTGCTCAGGTTCATTCTGGTCCAGGGCTGGGCCCATGTTGGAGGGGGGTGGCCCCTCCCCGAGCAGGGCTGGTCCTGCCATACCCCATCCCACTGGTGGTCTCCCAGGGTGGGAGCAGGGAGTCCAGGGAAGACCGTGGGTGACTTGGGGGCATAGCTTGTGCCAGGCACACTGGCCTGGGTAAAAGAGGTTTGGTCAAAACCCTGGGTGGGTGAGGATGGATATGCCAGGCAGGGCCCACGGTGGCCCCTGGAGGCCGCCTGTCTGCTGGGGTTCACAGGCAGGGCCCCACCCTCTGGACCAGGGTGCCAAGCCCTGCATCTCCAGCTGGGCTGGGGGTAGGTCTTGGCTCTCAGAGGACTCTGGCATGGCGGCCACCGGGCAGACAGGACAAAGAGCAGACCACCGAGGCCACGGAGACCCTCAGGTGCATGTACCACCTGCAGACGACACCCTGCTCCGAAGCCCTGGGGCCTGGGATGTTCAGCCCCACCTCTTTTTTTTTTTTTTTGAGACAGGGTCTCACTCTGTCGCCCAAGCTGGAGTGCAGTGGCGCGATCTCGGCTCATTGCAACCTGTGCTTCCTGGGTTCAAGCGATTCTCCTGCCTCAGCCTCCCGAGTAGCTGAGATTACAGGCGCCCGCCACCATGTCTGGCTAATTTTTGTATTTTCAGTAGAGATGGGATTTCACCATGTTGTCCAGGATGGTCTCGAGCTCCTGACCTCAAGTGATCTGCCCACCTCGGCCTCCCAAAGTGTTGTGATTACAGGCATGAGCCAGCCAGCCCCACTTCTTGAGGAATGATGAGACTCTTCTAATGCAGTCGCCAACAGCGAGCGCTGCTGAGGCTCCCAGGGACATACAGGACAAGATCCTCCCCCTCAAAGCCAGGCTCTGGCTCGGAGGCAGAGGAATTCCTTTCATGCTGCCTAATCTCAGCCACATTGTGTGTGCTTTTCGCTGGAGGAGCCGCCGAAAACAGTTGGTCAACCAAAGCAGTTAACGCAAAACTATTGCCAGCAGGATGCCATACACAAGTGTTCTGATGACAGGGAGGCAGGCTCCACCGTGGGGCTGCAGAGAACACTCATGATCTGATGACGGGAAGCAAGCTCCACCGTGGGGCCGCAGAGAACACTCATGATCTGATGATGGGAAGCAAGCTCCACCGTGGGGCTGCAGAGAACACTCATGATCTGATGACGGGAAGCAAGCTCCACCGTGGGGCTGCAGAGAACAATCGCGGATCTTGTTCTCCTGGTCTCTGCTGCCAGCACTCCGTGAGTGGGCCCCGCGTGCAGGGGGATTGCCGGCCAGACCTGACAGCCTCGCATGGTCAGATACTATCGTCTTTTCTGTCTCCCACGAGGGAGGACGACAGCTTATCTGATGGAAAGCCGGTCTCCTGCTGAGGATGGATTCGCAGCTTCACAGCAGGGGAGGGGACTCCTGCCAAGCACGCGGGGTTTTTGGGGAGAAGCATCTGGAGACTGTCTGGCCCCTGGTTTCACTGTCTGGACTCCGGTTGGGAAGGGGGGCAGCCCCCTTGTGCGGGGGTGATCAGGGGTTCTAGGGCGTCCATCACTGGCTGGCCCTGTCAGGGTGCACAGTTGGGGGATGCATGCAGGCTTGGGGAGAGCACGGCAAAGGGCCCAGAATTGCTGGCAAGCCTTGGACGGGTCAAAGGACGCATATTCAGAACTGCCCTGTTCCCAGGGAGGTCACTGCCCGACTCTCGGTGAGCTCAGAAAGAGCCCAGAACGGCCAGGTGTGGTGACTCACGCCTGTAATCCCAGCACTTTGGGAGGCCGAGGTGGGAGGATCACTTGAGGTCAGGAGCTTGAGACCAGCCTGGCCAACATGGTGAAACTAAAAATACAAAAATTAGTTGGGCGTGGTGGCACGCACCAGTAATCCCAGCTACCTAGGAGGCTGAGGCACAAGAATCACCTGAATCTGGGAGACTGAGGTTGCAGCGAGCTGAGATTGTGCCACTGCACTCCAGCCTGGGCAACAGAGTGAGACTCTGTCTCAAAAAAAAAAAAAAAAAAAAAGAAAAGAAAAAGAATTACTGAAAGCTCCAAAGAGCTTTTGTGTGTGTGAATTATATCCAAGGCTGGCTACATAAATAATTTTCAGGGCTTAGTGCAAAATGAAAAATCAGAAAAAAAAGTGCTGTGAAAGGTACTAACATAGAAAGCTTTGCCCTTTTCCACCATCCCTTTTTCCTTCTCTCCTTCCTCTCTCAGCTTGTCATGGTGGTTCTGTTTGCTACTTAATGTCATTTTAAGTAAAGAAAAATAAACATTTAAAATATTAACATACATTTTACAATTCTTTTTTTTTTGTTTTTGAGACTGAGTCTTGCTCTGTCGCCCAGGCTGGAGTGCAGTGGCACGATCTCGGCTCACTGCAGGCTCACTGCAGACTCTGACTCCCAGGTTCAAGCCATTCTCCTGCCTCAGCCTCCCGAGTAGCTGGGATTACAGGTGCCTGCCACCGCACCAGGCTAATTTTTGTATTTTTTAGTAGAGACGGGGTTTCACCATCTTGGTCAGGCTGGTCTCGAACTCCTGACCTCATGATCCACCCACCTCGGCCTCCCAAAGTGCTGGGATTACAGGCATGGGCCACCGTGCCCGGCCCTTTTTTTTTTTTTTTTTTTTTTTCTGAGATGGAGTCTTGCTCTGTTGCCCAGGCTGGAGTGCAGTGGTGTGATCTCGGATCACTGGCTCACTGGCTCACTGCAGGCTCCGCCTCCCAGGTTTACGCCATTCTCCTGCCTCAGCCTCCCGAGTAGCTGGGACTACAGGTGCCCACCACCATGCCCGGCTAATTTTTTGTATTTTTAGTAGAGATGGGGTTTCACCGTGTTAGCCAGGATGGTCTCAATCTGCTGACCTCAGGTGATCCACCCGCCTTGGCCTCCCACAGTGCTGGGATTACAGGCGTGAGCCACTGCGCCCGGCCCATCCTTTTTTTGTTTTGTTTTTTTGAGACAGGGTTTCACTCTGTCGCCCAGGCTGGAGTGCAGTGGCTCAAACTCAGCTCACTACAGCGTCGGCCTCCTGGGTTCAAGCGATCCTCCTACCTCAGCCTCCTGAGTAGCTGGGACTACAGGCACATGTCACCACGCCCAGCTCCCATTTTTTTTTTTTTTGAGACGGACTCTCACTCCGTTGCCCAGGCTGGAGTGCAATGGCGTGATCTCGGCTCACTGCAACCTCTGCCTCCCCGGTTCAAGCGATTCTCCCACCTCAGCCTCCCATGTAGCTGGGATTACAGGCACCTGCCATCATGCCTGGCTAATTTTTGTATTTGTAGAGATGAGGTTTCACCATGTTGTTGGGCAGGCTGGTCTTGAACTCCTGACCTCAGGTGAACTGCCCACCTCGGCCTCCCAAAATGCCAGGATTATAGGCGTGAGCCACTGCACCCCAGCCTGGCTACTTTTTAATTTTAATTTTTATAGAGATGGGATCCAGACAGCCCAGGCTGGTCTGGAACCCCTTGGTTTAAGTGATCCTCCTGCCTTGCTCTCCCAAAGGGCTGGATTTACAGGCGTGAGCCACTGTGCCTGGCCATCGGGTCTGAATTAACCCTGGGCTCCATGCCACAAGGCCACGGGTGACCTTGGCCTGTCTGTGGCTGGTTTGTGGCGTGAACGGGGGCTGGCTGCTGGGTCTGTGTGTGAACACAGGCTGTGGCTGCTCCCTGCAAAAGCCCAGGGTGTGGGGCTCCATGAGGCTCATCGTCTCCTCCCCAGCCACACGCATGCTACATTTGACTTCCTTTTCTAAAGTGTTCACCTGTGCAAATATTTGTGGTCGGCCCAGCCTGCTGCTGCCATGTCCCTTCGGCCGCCTGGGGTTGTCGCCGGGGCTGCGTTCTGGAGAAGAGTGTGTCTCTCAAACTCCGAGGTTTAATTCTTTTGCTCTCCCCAGGGACAGGCACCATCTATGTTCACCTGCAGAGCACGCACACACAGGTTGTATTTACAAAGCGATTAAGAACAATACAATGCAATTGTGAACACATCACAACTGTCAGGAACGGTTCACAGTCAGTCGTGAGAGTGTGCATTTGCCAGCTGGGAGCTCTCGGTGCACACACAGGTTGCAGCCTCACCCAGTGCTTCCAGCCAGCAGCATGGCCACCTGCTGCCCCGCCCGGTGTTCCGATGCTCACAGGCCTCCAGGGCTCAGGCCCCCAAAAAATGGCAAAACAACCCTCCTGTGATTCCCTGAGATCCTCTTTGGACCAAAGGTGCTTTCACCCTTTCTTTTCTTCTTTTTCTTTTTTCTGAGACAGGGTCTCACTCTATTGCCCAGGCTGGAGTGCAGTGGTGCGATCTCGGTTTACTTCAGCCTCCGCCTCCCAGGTTCAAGCAATCCTCCCACCTCGGCCTCCTGGGTAGCTGGGACCACAGGCTTGCACCACCACGCCTGGCTAATTTTTACATTTTTGGTAGAGATAGGGTCTCACTATGTTGCCCAGGCTAGCCTCAAACTCCTGGGCTCAAGCAATTCACCTGTCTCAGGCTCCCAAACTGCTGGAATTACAGGCATGAGCTGCTGTGCCTGGCCTCTTTCTTTTTTTCTTTTTTTGAGATGGAGTCTCAGTCTGTTGCTAGGCTGGAGTGCAGTGGTGCAATCTGTCAGCTCACTGCAACCTCCGCCCCCTGGATTCAAGCAAATCTCAGCCTCCCAAGTAGCTGGGATTACAGGCTCCCGCCACCACGTCGGCTAATTTTTTTTTGTATTTTTAGTAGAGACGGGGTTTCATCATGTTGGCCAGGCTGGTCTTCAACTCCTGACCTCAAGTGATCCACCTGCCTCGGCCTCATAAAGTGCTGGGATTACAGGCATGAGCCACCATGCACGGCCTTTTTTTTTTTTTTTTTTTTTTTGAGATTGAGTCTCACTCTATTGCCCAGGCTGGAGTGCAGTGGTGCAATCTTGGCTCAGTACAACCTTCACCTCCCAGGTTCAAGCGATTTTCCTGCCTCAGCCTTCCGAGTAGCTGGGATTATAGGCACACGCCACCATGCCAGCTAATTTTTGTATTTTTAGCGGAGACGGGGTTTCACCATGTTGGCCAGGCTGGTCTTGAACTCCTGACCTCAAGTGATCCACCCGCCTCAGCCTTGTAAAGTGCTGGGATTACAGGCGTTGAGCCACCGCGCCCGGCCTTGCCTGGCCTCTTTCTTGGAAGTTACACTGCACCGGAATACGATTCACTAGGGAGAGAACGTTTCATCCACCCTGGCTGGGACCAGTGCTGGGAGGGGTTCTGGGTTCCGGGGCTGATCCCTCCAGTTCTGACCCTGGCCGCCGGCAACTGGTCAGTTTGTGCCCTGGACGGATGGGCAGAAAATCAATGCTTTTGCTCTGCTGACAAAAGTGGTCCTGACAACTCCTGTGCCGGAGACCAATAAAGCCCCATGGACACAATTATTTACTACAAAGATGTAGCTATCGATTGAGCAGTTATGAGGATGAAGTGCAGGAAGGCACTGACATCAGGTGGCCTGCTATCTCCAGAAGGTGATGGGAAAGCCTAGCTTTTTAAATTTCTCTTTTGTAAACATTTTGAAACCTTTTTCTGGCCAGGCACAGAGGCTCACGCCTGTAATCCCAGCACTTTGGGAGGCCAAGGCGGGCGGATCACCCAAGGTGAGATCTTCAAGACCAGCCTGACCAACATGGGAAACCCATCTCTACTAAAAATGCAAAAATTAGCCGGGCGTGGTGGCTCACGCCTGTAATCCCAGCTACTCAGGAGGCTGAGGCAAGAGAATCGCTTGAACCTGGGAGGCACAGGTTGCAGTGAGCTGAGATCACGCCACTGCACTCTAGCCTGGGCGACAAAGCGAGACTCCGTCTCAAAACAAAATCAAAAAACCTTTTTCTTATGAAATGCAGTTGGCCCGTGACCAACACAGGTTTGAACTGCCTGGGTACACTTAGACACAGCGTTGTTTCTTTTCTTTTCTTTTTTTTTTTTGAGACAGTCTCGCTCTGTCATGTAGGCTAGAGTGTAGTGGCATGATCTCGGCTCACTGCAACCTCCAACTCCCGGATTCAAATGATTCTCCTGGCTCAGCCTCCAGAGTAGCTGGGATTACAGGTGCCCGCCACCATGCCCGGCTAATTTTTGTATTTTTAGTAGAGATAGATTTCGCCATGTTGGCCGGGCTGGTCTTGAACTCCTGACCTCGGATGATCTGCCTGCCGTGGCCTCCCAAAGTGCTGGGATTACAGGCGTGAGCCACCGTGCCCAGTCACACTTTTTCTTTTCTTTTCTTCTTCTTATTTTTTTTCTTTTTTTTGAGACAAGATCTCCTTGTTCCTCAGGCTAGAGTGCAGTGGCGCAGCCTCAGCTCACTGCAGCCTCGACTTCCCTGGGCTCAGGCAATCCTCCCACTTCAGCCTCCCAAGTAGCTGGGACTATAGGCGCCTGCCACCACACCCAGCTCACTTTCGTATTTTTTGTAGTGACAGAGTCTTGCTACATTGTCCAGGCTGGTCCTGAACTCCTGGCTCCAAGCAATCTTCCTGCCTCAGTCTCCCAAAGTGTTGGGATTATAGGCATGAGTCACTGTGCCCAGCCTCAAAGAAGATCAATCTTTTCTTTTGTTTGTTTTTGTTTTGAGACACAGTCTTGCTGTGTCGCCCAGGCTGGAGTGCAGTGGCGCAGTCTCGGCTCACTGCAACATCTGCCTCCCGGGTTCAAGGGATTCTCCTGCCTCAGCCTCCCGAGTAGCTGAAATTACAGGCATGCGCCACCACGCCCAACTAATTTTTGTATTTTTAGTAGAGACGGGGTTTTGCCTTGTTGGCCAAGATGGTCTCGAAATCCTGACCCCAGGTGATCCGCCCACCTCAGCCTCCCAAAGTGTTGGGATTACAGGTGTGAGCCACTGCGCCCAGCCAGATCACTGTTTCTGTTTTGATACTTTGGTATCAGGTGCACATCCTGTTTCTCCTTGAACTTGAGCCCACGATCTTAGCATTCACTGGTGGATTGAGTGGTTGAATTCCAGAAGTTCTCAGAATGGCCTTGTTTTCCTTGTCTACAGAATGAAACTCCAGCTGCTGGACGGCTTCAGGCAGTCATCCTATGGAGCATCATGATTTAAGGGACCCAGGAAAACTGTCACTATGTGGCTACCTCAAGGTGGTACAATTAGGTGAGCTGCTCCAATAAGTCACCCATCCAGACATTCCTGGAGGAGAAGTGACCTTTGGGCTCCTCTCTGTCTTAGGTTCGGGTCACAAATGTGACCTTAGGCATAGATCGAAAGGCACCCTTGTCTTCAAGCCCACGTTGCTGCCATCAGCATGTCACTTTCGTCAAGAGGAATATGTGCAATTAATAAAGGAGACAGGGCTGGCGGGAGCCAATTATAACAAACACATCAGATGCCAATAGCGCCGCACAAACACGCTTTCCCATTGATTCCTGACAATCATTTTTGGCGTCTGTGCCTCTCAGGGCCTGTTTTCTGCCCCTTTAGGGACCTTGGTAAAATGTCAGTTCCTGCGCCTTTCCCGAGCGTGCACACTTTCACCGTGTTTGCTCTGTGATACACCTGGGTCGTGTGTACAGAGAAACAAGGGGGTGCTTTCTGCTGCTGATTTTGCTTTGTTTGACTCTTCTCTGGTGCACAATGTAAGACTTAAAAGCCGTGTATGCCGGGTGCAGAGGCTCACGCCTGTAGTCCCAGCTACTCAGGAGGCTGAGGCAGGAGAATCTCTTGAACCTGTGAGGAGGAGGGTGCAGTGAACTGAGATTGCGCCACTGCACCCTGCCTGAGGGACAGAGCGGGACTGCCACTAGCACACCCTCAGTGATGGGTCCCTCACTCCAGAACTTTCCAAGGGGGCCCATTGATCCCATGACAGAACAGACTGAGTGAACCCACTTTTTGAATGTGCCTCCGACAACCCAGGCTCTGCCCACCAGGCACAGGCAGCACCAGTTCGTTCTCTGCCCCACAGCAGCGACCCCCTGTCTGTGAGTTTCCTCCCTGATCCCCTCGCGGGGCCTGACCCAATCTTGTGCTCAGTGCAGCTTTGTTGAGTCACAGCAGGTGCTTGGGGAGAGCTCCTGGCACAGAAACACGGGTGAGCCCCAAGCCCTGCCAGCTTCTGGAATCTCTGGAATGTTCTCCAACAGAACAAACAGCTCCGCGCCTGATGTTGAGTCTGATGTCACTCAGCTGTGTTCCAGGTCAGTTGTGCATCTGGGTCCACAGTGCCTTCCGGGTCGGGGGCGTTACCTGTGGGGCCAGGGCAGGCCAGACGCAGGCCCCACGGGAGGGAAACCGTTGAGAGCAGGACGGGCTGAACACATGGGTGCGGATTCTTCCCCTGCAAATGTCAAAGGGAACTCTTAACAGCGGTTATTCCAGGGACTAGGACACTTGCAAGTGTCCTAATCTAATTAGAGCAAATGGCAGATGTTCTTCCAGGGGGCTTTCAGGCGAGGGGCCAGAACGTTTTTCTTTTCTTTCTTTCTTTTTTTCTTTTTTTTGAGACGGAGTTTTTGCTCTGTCGCCCAGGCTGGAGTGCAGTGGTGCGATCTCGTCTCACTGCAACCTCCACCTTCCGGGTTCAAGCGATTCTCCTGCCTCAGACTCCTGAGTAGCTGAAATTACAGGCATATGCCACCACACCCAGCTAATTTTTGTATTTTTAGTAGAGATGGGGTTTCACCATGTTGACCAGGCTGGTCTCGAACTCTTGACCTCAGGTGAGCCACTCACCTCAGCCTCCCAAAGTGCTAGGATTACAGATGTGAGCCACCGCACATGGTCCAGAACGTTTTTCGAATTAGTGCTGGGATGGGTGTGGAGGGAGAGCTGTGCCCCTCCCCTCCGTAGACTGGAGAGGCTCACGGCAGAGCAGGCCTAGAACCCAGCTAGGCCATTGTGGTAGCAGCCACTGCCAGAGTCTACTCACTGCAATGGGAGCCCTCCTTCACCAGGTCGGGCCCAGTTGTCTGCAGCTGAACCAAAGCATGTTGCTGGCCAGAGCTCCTGAGCTAATTTCAGGACCACCAGAGTAAAGGGTCACTTCTGTCTTCAGCTCTCCTTGGACCCTGGCTCTTCTGCCTCCTTCCCACTGATAAAGGCCTACCTTTATGGACTTTATAAAGAAAGGAAATTCCTTTCTTTCTTTTTTTTAAGATTGGCTCTTTCTCTGTTGCCCAGGCTGGAGTGCGGTGGAGCAAACACAGCTCACTGCAGCCACCACCTCCTGGGATCAAACAGTCCTCCTGCCTCTGCCTCCCATGTAGCTGGGATCACAGCACGTACCATCGTACCCAGTTAATTTTTAAATTTTTTGTAGAGATGAGGTCTCCCTATGTTGCCCAGGCTGGCCTTGAACCCCTGAGCTTAAGTGATCCTCCCACTCTGGACTCCCAAAACGCTGGGATTACAGGTGTGAGCCACTGTGCCCAGCCCTAATTCCTTCCTTAAACAATTCCTTGTTTCAAGATCAACTGAGGGGTATGTAAGCAACAGAAATGCCTTTCTCACGCTCTGGAGGCCGGACACCCACACTCCAGGACAGGCAGGTCTGTGTCTGGTGAGGGCCCCCTCCTCGATGGCCATCTTTTCACTGTCCTCGCATGGCAGAAGGGGCAGATGACGGCCCTGGGGCCTTTTTTTTTTTTTGAGACGGAGTCTTGCTCCGTCACCCAAGCTTGAGTGCAGTGGCACGATCTCAACTCACTGCAACCTCCACCTCCCGGGTTCAAGCGATTCTCCTGCCTCAGCCTCCTGTGTAGCTGGGACAATAGGCGTGCACCACCACACCGGGCTCATTTCTATGTGTTTTGTAGAGATGGGAGTCTCACCATGTTGCCCAGGCTGGTCTTGAACTCCTGGGCTCCAAGTGATCCACCTGCCTCAGCCTCCCAAAGTGCTGGGATTATAGGCATGAGCTGCGGCACCTGGCTGTGATGAACTGCTACAGTGAATTTTACCAACGGGTTTGGAGACATCAGATGCCGCCAATACTTTGTAAATGTTGTGCATGAGAGACACCTGTGACCTACTTCATCTCACACCAGTGCTGGGTCCCACCCCCAGAAATTCTGGTTCTATTGGTCTGGGGTGTGAAGGCGGGGGCTGGGGGGGGGGGTGGTGGTTTAAAGCTCCCAGGTGATTCTAATTTGTAGCCAAGGCCAAGAACCTCTGCCCTGGAGCCTCCTCCTCAAAGTCTGCTCCTGAGAGTCCTTGGAGGGCGGAGAGCAGGCAGTCAAGGAAGGCTTCCTGGAGGAGGAGTGAAGAGGTGGCAGACAGTATTCCAAGCAGAGGGCAGGGCTCAAGAGAAGGCACAGAACAAAAAGCATCAAGGGGCTCAAGAGAAGGCACAGAACAAAAAGCAGCATTAAGGGGCAGGAAAGAACAAGCTTGATGTTCCTGAATGTCATAGCTGGGATACTGTGTGTGCAAATTGGAGAAGACCCAGCCTAAACAGGCTTGTGTGCAAAGGGAGTTTACTGGTGTCAGCATCAGCCCCATCTGGGAGCTGGTTTGAAAGGCAGGACCTCAGGCTCCTCCCAAGCCCCTTGAATCGGAATCTGCATTTTAACAAGACTCCTGGGCCATTCGTCTGCTCACTAATGTTTGAGAAGCATGGCTTTAGAAGATGAGAAATGGAAGCTAAAATTTAAGCATGTCTTTTTCATTTTCTTTTTCTGAGACAGAGTCTCGCTCTGTTGCCCAGGCTGGAGTGCAGTGGCACGATCTTGGCTCACTGCAACCTCCACCTACCTCCTGGGTTCAATTGATTCTCCTGCTTCAGCCTCCCGAGTAGCTGGGATTACAGGCACTCGTCACCACGCAGGCTAATTTTTGTATTTTTAGTAGAGATGGGGTTTTGCCATGTTGGCCAGGCTGGTCTCAAACTCCTGGCCTCAGGTGATCTGCCCACCTCGGCCTCCCAAAGTGCTGGGATTACAGATGTGAGCCACTGCACCCAGCTATTCTGTCTTTTTCTACAAGCCAACACAGCCTGTACTGTATCTGCACATCACATCTCCCAGGCTTTCTCATCTTTGCATACAAGTCCCGGGAATGCTACTTGTTGCTTGATAATGGGGCAACCCAAATTTTCCCTGCTTTACCCTCTGATCAGTAAGACCATGTCTTTTTTTTTTTTTTTTGAGATGGAGTCTTGCTCTGTCGCCCAGGCTGGAGTGCAGTGGCGCAATCTCGGCTCACTGCAACCTCTGCCTCCTGGGTTCAAGTGATTCTCCTGCCTCAGCCTCCCAAGTAGCTGGGACTACAGGCATGTGCCACCACGCCTGGCTAATTTTTTGTATTTTTAATAGAGATGGGGTTTCACCGTGTTAGCCAGGATGGTCTCGATCTCCTGACCTCATGATCTGCCCATCTCAGCTTCCCAAAGTGCTGGGATGACAGGCGTGAGCCACCGCACCCAGCTGAGACCATGTCTTATTCATCTTTGTACATCAACATAGTGTGTTGCAAGAATCCTGGAATGAGTTGGGTATAAAATCAGTATAGTACCCTAAAACTTAAAGTATAATAATAATACAATAAAATAAATAATAAAAAAAAGAAAATACTGATAACCAAAAAAAAAAAAAATGAAAATCACTGGCCAGGCGCGGTGGCTCACGCCTGTAATCCCAGCCCTTTGGGAGGCTGAGGCAGGCGGATAGCAAGGTCAGGAATTCGAGACCAGCCTGGTCAATATGGTGAAACCCCATGTCTACCAAAAATACAAAAATTAGCCAGTCATGTTGGCGGCTGCCTGTAGTCCCAGCTACTTGTGAGCAGGAGAATCGCTTGATCCCAGAAGGCGGAGGTTGCATTGAGCCGAGATTGCACCACTACACTCCAGCCTGGGCGACAGAGTGAGACTCCATCTAAAAAAAAAAAAAAAAAATCAGTTTGCAATTGATCATGTGGAATTCGAAATCATGGGCTCAAACGATTCTCTCACTTCAGCCTCCCAAGTAGCTGGGACTACAAGTGTGCACCACCATGCCTGGCTAAAGTTTTAACTTTTTTTTTCTCTTAACTTTTTTTAAGAGATGAGGGCTTGCTATGTTGCCCAGGTTGGTCTCAAATTCCTGGGCTCAAGTGATCCTCTTGTCTTGGCTTCCCAAGGTGCTGGGATTACAGGTGTGAACCACCATACCCAGCCTGATTCTTATTTTTTAATTTTTTAGACCGAGTCTTGCTCTGTCGCCTAGGCTTGAGTGCAATGACGTGATCTTGGCTTGGCTCACTGCAATCTCCGCCTCCTGGGTTCAAGCGATTCTCCTGCCTCAGCCTCTTGCATAACTGGGATTACAGGTGTGCGCTACCACCCCCGGCTAATTTTTGTATTTTAGTAGAGACGGGGTTTCACCATGTTGGCCAGGCTAGTCTTGAACTCCTGACCTCAGGTGATCTGCCCGCCTCGGCCTCCCAAAGTGCTGGGATTACAGGCGTGAGCCACTGCACCCGACCTCCTGATTCTTTTTTTAAGGGATGATTAGTAAAAAAAAACATGTCAGCAACTTGGGAGCAGTGCTAAACCAAGCCCTGTTTTTGCTTTACTTCCTAACCCCGAACCAAATGTAACTAAGCCATTGGGGACGTCCACTGCGTGGACACTCCCCTCCCTTCCACTTGTGAGCTCCTCAAAGATGAGGGCAACGCCGGCTCCAAAAAGCACATAACGCATGAATGAATTTGTGAGTGGGTGCAGACAACCTGTCTACACAGGTGTCAGCTTTCCTACTAGTGAAGCAAACTCCAACAAAAGATTTTTTTTTTAAGGCAAAGAAAAAAGAAAAAAGAGAAAAAAGCCTCCCATAGGTTGCTTGCCTCATGTGTCCCCAGAAGATAATGGATTGCATTGAAATCCAGGAGCCTTTTCTCTGAAACCCAAGGTCTGTGAGCAGCGGAAAGTGGATGGTTGGAAGATCTGATAAAAGAGTCTAATATTCAAAACAGCGTGGTTAAATGTGCACAGCCTCGAATGGAGACGTGAGCCACATGCTCTCAGGATGCACTGACATTATTTCGTTATCGAGATGAGGCACTCATGTTTTAGAAGAGTGATGGTGGAAGACAGCTGAAGATTTCCTGTCATTTGAGTGTTTATTTATAATCCCTCCCAGTCTCAGTCATTGCTCCTAAAAGCGTCCGCATCAAGATGATGATTAAACGCAAATACTTCATCAGGTGTCCCCTAAATCCCAGGGGTACAGATGGGCAGTCTGCAGGTACCTTCCGCCCTGCGCAGAGGGAGCATCGAAGCTGCAACCCAGGCTGGACCAAAGGAGGACACGCCCAGCGTTCTCCTCAGGGATCCCTTGATAAGGAGGAACAAGATCCGTTCATAGCTGAGTTGAGCTTTTCCTCAGGAATTCAGCTCCATCCACCTGTAACAAAAAACCCAATTTAGGGCTGGGTGCGGTGGCTCACGCCTGTAATCCCAGCACTTTGGGAGGCCGAGGTGGGTGGATCACTTGAGGTCAGGAGATTGAGACCCGCCTGGCCAACATAGTGAAGCCCCTGTCTCTACTAAAAATATAAAACTTAGCCGGGTGTGATGGCGCATGCCTGTAGTCTCAGCTACTCAGGTGGCTGAGGCAGGAGGATTGCTTGAGCTTGGGGGGTTGAGGCTGCAGTGAGCCAAGATCGCGCCACTGCACTCCAGCCTGGGTGACAAAGTGAGACTCTGTCTCAAAAAAAAAAAAAAAAAAAAAAAAAAAGGAAAGAAAAACAATCAAGCTATTTAGAGGAAATAATACACACTTTATTTATAAAAGTCTGAAACCAGGCTGGGCGTGGTGGCTCATGCCTGTAATCCCAGCACTTTGGGAGGCTGAGGCCAGAGGATCGCTTGAGCTCAAGGGTTCAAGACCAACCTGGGCAACATGGCAAAATCCTTTCTCTGCAAAAAATACAAAAATTAGCCAGCTGTGGTGGTGTGTGCCTGTAGTCCCCGCTACTTGAGAGGCTGAGATGGGAAGATGGCTTGAGCCCAGGAGGCAGAGGTTGCAGTGAGCCGATATCACACCAGTGCACTCCAGCCTGGGCAACAGAGCCAGACCCTGTCTCAAAAAAAAAAAAAAAAAAAGAAAGAAAAAGTCTGAAACCAAATTGCAACCTGTGCATCTTATGCAAATTGTACAGAAGTTGTATGCTAGTGATTACACTGAGTTGCTTTATGCACTCACTGTAGGGTTACCCTTGGGAATTTCTGATTCGAAACCCACCGAGGCAGCTCTGATTTCGCTGATAACTCCATCGCTCTTCTCCACCTTCTCCACCATGGATCAGCAGTTGGCCCATCCGTACCTGGCTGCACAATGGCTTGACTTTGACACGATAAACGGGAACTCGTTCATAATGAAGCCATCTCACACCAAATCTATGTGTTCTACAGTGATTTCAATGCTATTCAGGGAAGAAAAGTTTAACACAGACTTTACAAAACAGGAGATTGCCAGAAACAATATTTAGGTGTTTCCTTTACCATGAATTCATGTTGGAAGGTTCTGGATGCCTAGGAAAATATAATTCCACATAACTTAATTTTTTTGTTTGTTTTTGAGATGGAGCCTTGCTCTGTCACCCACGCTGGAGTGCAATGGTGCGATCTCGGCTTACTGCAAACTCCGCCTCCCGGATTCAAGCGACTTTCTGCCTCAGCTTCCTGAGTAGCTGGGATTACAGGCACGCGTCACCACACCTGGTTAATTTTTGTATTTTTAATAGAGATGGGGTTTCACCATATTGGTCAGGCTGGTCTCGAACTCCTGACCTTGTGATCCGCGTGCCTTGGCCTCTCAAAGTGCTGGGATTACAGGTGTGAGCCACCGTGGCTGGCTGACATAACTTAATTTTAAGAATGTAATAGAGGCCAGGGGCGGTGGCTCGTGCCTGTAATTCCAGCACTTTGGGAGGCCAAGGCTGGCGGATCACTTGAGGTCAGGAGTTTGAAACCAGCCTGATCAACATGGTGAAACCCCATCTCTACTAAAAATAAAAAAATTTGTCGGCATGGTGGTATGCCTGTAATCCCAGCTACTTGGGAGGCTGAGGCAGAAGAATTGCTTGAACCTGGGAGGCGGAGGCTGCAGTGAGCCGAGATCACACCACTGCACTCCAACCTGGGGCTCCTTCTAAAAAAAAAAAAAAAAAAAAAATTACATTAAATTTTATTTTGTTTTTGAGATGAGGTCTTGGCTGAAGTGAAGTGCAGTGGTACAATTACGGCTCACTGCAACCTCAAATTCCTGGGCTCAAGTGATCCTCCTGCCTCAGTCCCCCGCGTAGCTTGTACTACAAGTGCTCGCCAGCATGCCTGGCTAATTTCATTTATTTTTGTGTTTTTAGAGACAGGGTCTCACTAAGTTGCCCAGGTTGGTCTGGAACTCCTAGCTCATGCGATCTGCCTACTTTAGCTTCCCTAAATGCTGAGATTACAGGCGTGAACCACCATACCCAATCCACATGCCCTTCTGGTTTTTTTTTTTTTTTTTGAGATGGAGTCTCGCTCTGTCGCCCAGGCTGGAGTGCAGTGGCACAATCTCGGCTCACTGCAACCTCCGCCTCCCGGGTTCACACCATTCTCCTGCCTCAGCCTCCCAAGTAGCTGAGACTACAGGCATCCGCCACCACACCCGGCTAATTTTTTATATTTTTAGTAGAGACAGGGTTTCACGGTGTTAGCCAGGAGGGTCTCGATCTCCTGACCTCGTGATACACCCACCTCGGCCTCCCAGAGTGATGGGATTACAGGCGTAAGCCACTGTGCCTAGTGTGTTTTTTTTTGTTTGTTTGTTTGTTTTTTTGAGACGGAGTTTTGTTCTTGTTGCCAGGCTGGAGTGCAGTGGCGCAATCTTGGCACACCACAACCTCCGCCTCCCAGGTTCAAGTGATTCTCCTGCCTCAGCCTCCCAAATAGCTGGGATTACAGGCATGCGCCACCACGCCCGGCTTATTTTGTATTTTTAGTAGAGACGGGGTTTCGCCATGTTGGTCAGGCTGGTCTCGAACTCCCGACCCCAGGTGATCCACCCACCTCAGCCTCCCAAAGTTCTGGGATTACAGGCGTGAGCCACCATGCTGGGCCTCGCATGTTCTTCTTCTACAGCATCAGCCGTTGGCGGCAGAGCCTGCTCGAATCCAGCACGTCCTCGTCTTCACTAATTACAGCCAGTCCTCACTATAGGCTTTTGGAGACTGCAACTTTAAGCAAAACGACGTGTAACAAAAACTATTTTTTCCTCATTAACATTACAATGAAACAACGAACAACCTAATTTGAAGACCCGTTTTACTTCGTTTTGCTTAAAGTCAGTTTCCAAAGGTCCACTGATGATGTTAAATGAAAACTTCACATCTTATTTTGTAGAGATGCGGTCTCGCTATGTTGCCTAGGTTGGTCTCAAACTCCTGGGCTTAAGTGTTCTCCCCGACGTCGGCCTCCCAAAGTGCTAGAATTACAGGCGTGAGCCACCTTGCCCGGCCCTTTTTAATTTTTAGTTAATTAATTATTATTTTTTTTAGAGACAGAGTCTCGCTCTATCACTCAGGCTGGAGTGTAGTGATGCCATCATGGGTCACTGCAGCCTGGAACTCCTGTGCTCAAGTGATCTTCCCGCCTCAGCCTCCCAAGTAGCTGGGACTACAGGGGAGCCACCACAGCTGGCTCAGGAGAGGGCGTTCTAAGGAGGAGACATTCAAGCTGAAACCTCGTGAGTGAGAAGGAGCCAGGCGTGTGAAGAGAGTTGCAGCAATATAGAACATGCTGCGCAAAGGACCTGGGCCGGGAAAGAGCTTGAATTGTTCCCAGCACTGGAAGAAATCCAGAATGCTGGGCTTGCTGAGCTTTGGTGAGGAAGTCACAGAGGCAGGGTGTCCCAGGTCTTGCTGGGGGAGGTCCTGAGCCCAGGTTGTCAGATAAAATGTAGGGCTCCCAGTTAAATTTTTTTTTTTTTTTTTTTTGAGACAGAGTCTTACTCTGTCAGCCCAGGCTGGAGTGCAGTAGCGAGATCTCGGCTCACTACAACCACTGCATCCCAGGTTCAAGCGATTCTCCTGCCTCAGCCTCCCAAGCAGCTGGGATTATAGGCACCCACCACCACGCCTGGCTAATTTTCTGTATTTTTATAGAGATGGGGTTTTGTCATGTTGATCAGGCTGGTCTCGAACTCCTGACATCAGATGATCCGCCCGCCTCGGCCTCCCAAAGTGCTGGGATGACAGGCGTAAGCCCCTGTGCCTGGCCCACACTAATATGTTGATAATAGGGGAAACTGGGCGTAGGGCATAGAGAAACTCCCTGAACTAGCTTCTCAATTTTTCTATAAATCTAAAACTCTTCTAAAAAATAACATCTATTTTAAAAATTCTATTAGATAATTCTCATATCAACTTTCTGTAAAGGACTGACTAAGATTCTTCTATACTACATTTTTATTTATTTATTTATTTTTTTGAGACGGAGTTTTGCTTTTGTTGCCCAGTGGAGTGGCACGATCTCGGCTCACTGCAACCTCCGCCTCCTGAGTTCAAGCGATTCTCCTGCCTCAGCCTCCGGGTAGCTGGGATTACAGGTGTGAGCACCATGCACCACCACTCCTGGCTAATATTGTATTTTTAGTAGAGACGGGGTTTCTCCATGTTGGCCAGGCTGGTCTCGAACTCCCGATCTCAGGTGATCTGCCTGGCTCAGCCTCCCAAAGTGCTGGGATTACGGGCATGAGCCACCGTGCCCAGCCCTTTTTTTTTTTTTTTTTTTTTTTTTTTTTGAGACAAGGTCTTGCTCTGTCACCCAGGCTGGAGTGCAGCGGCACAATCACAGCTCACTGCAGCCTCAATTTCCCTGGGCTCAGGTGATTGTCCCACCTCAGGCTCCCAAGTAGATGGGACTACAGGTGAGCCACCACGCCTGGCTATTTTTTGTAGAGATGGGATTTCACCATGTCGCCCAGGCTGGTCTCAAACTCCTGAGCTCAAGCAATCCACCCACTTCCACCTCCCAAAGTGCTAGGATTACAGGCATGAACCACTGTGTCTGGCCCATTTTTACATTTTCAAAAAATGTATTGAATATTACACACATAGAAAGAAGTGCCCAAGCCATCAGTGTACAACTCAATGAATTTTCACAAAGGGGACCATTTACCATTGCTCAGACCAAGGAACAGAAGGTAACCAGCACCCCAGAACCCCCCTCACTCCCCTTCCTCTGCCTACTCCCTCCTCAGCAAGAGTAACCACGACTGGAACTTGTAAAGCTATGTATTCGTTTTGCTTATTTTTAAATCTTATATAAATGAATCATAGATGATCTCACACTGCATTTTAATAGACACCACAATTCTCGTTCACCTCTCTAGGGCTTTCAGCACTTCTCAAATCTTAGAAGTTGTGAGAAAAATGTATCATTCTTTTACACTCAACTGTGTCAAACATCCTAAATAAAGTTTCCAAACCCAGGAAAGCCAGGGACTGTCTGCGATTTGCTGTGGCTTCACCTGTTTGCGTCCAGGTTGCTCACGCCCACCTGTTCACCCTTATGAGACCCCCATCACATTAAGAAGATGGAAAACAGGCTGGGTGCAGTGGCTCACACCTGTAATCCTAGCACTTTGAAAAGTTCAGGCCAGGATCACTTGAGACCAGGAGTTCAAGACCAGCATGGCCAACATGGCGAAATTCCGTCTCTACTGAAAAAACAAAAATTAGCCGGGTGTGATAGCACATGCCTGGAATCCCAGCTACTCGGGAGGCTGAGGCAGGAAAATCGCTTGAACCCGGGAGGCGGAGGTTGCAGTGAGCAGAGATCGCACCATTGCACTCCAGCCTGGGCCACAAGAGCGAAACTGTCTCAAAATAAATAAATAATAAAAGTTTATCATATTTTATTATTTAGTCATAGCTTATTTAGACGATACTTGTATTGATTTGCCCACAGAGTCACTCTGGGTTGAAACAGAAAGCAGTCAGAAGCAATTCGTTCTCTCCGTTGGCATTAGAGCTAAGAATAAAATAAGTTAATACAGTCACTTCTACAGTATGACAAAACGTTCCCTCTTGATCAGTCATTTTCTGACCCAAGGTCACAGCTCTTGCAAAATTTTATTGTAGCTTGACAAACTCTCCATATCAACTCCACATTGCAAGATCTTTCATTTCTTCAATTAAACAACTGGAAATGGATACCATCCGTGTTCTCAGATTTACGGTGTCAATAAAGCCCATTATGATCACACCCTGCTGTTGAAAAATGGGATGGCAGGGAACTGACAGGCTGTTTTTAGGTCACTGTCTTACACAATACCAATCGCCGATCAGGTTGTTTCAAACGCTTTCAGCCATCGACCAATAGAAAAAGAGACTGCATACAACGTTTCATTCATGTTTTGCCAGGCTCCCAAATAAGCAAGATACATTTGTTGCAGCGGTCTCATATTTGTAAGTCTGTGGAAAAACCTGAAAATGTTTTTTTCTTGAAAATTTTTTGGAAAAAAAAGGTATTCTTTGTACAATAACTATAGAGAAAAGACGTTAAAATGTCACATATAAAGTGATTCCATATAAATTCAGTTTCTTTTTTTTTTTTTTTTTGAGACAGGATCTCATTCTGTTGCCCAGGCTGGAGGGCAGTGGCACAATTTCAGCTAACTGTAGCCTCAACCTCCTGGGCTCAAACGATCCTCCTACCTCAGCCTCCTGAGTAGCTGGGACTACAGACAAGCTACACCACACCAGGCTAATTTTTGCATTTTTTAAAATAGAGATGGGGTCTCACTCTGTTGCCCAGGTGGAACTCAAGCTCCTGGGCTCAACTGATCCTCCCTCCTCGGCTTTCCAAAGTGCTGGGATTACAGGCATGAGCCGTCGCATTCAGCCCAAATTCACTTTGTTTTTCTTTTTTCTTGAGTTGGAGTTTTGCTCTTGTTGCCCAGGCTGGAGTGCAATGGCTTGATCTTGGCTCACTGTAACCTCCACCTCCGGGTTCAAGTGATTCTCCTGCCTCAGCCTCCTGAGTAGCTGGGATTACAGGCACGTGCCACCACGCCCAGCTAATTTTTGTATTTTTAGTAGAGACGGGGTTTCACCATGTTGGCCAGGCTGGTCTCCAACTCCTGATCTCAGGTGATCCACCCACCTCGGTCTCCCAAAGTGCTGGGATTACAGGTGTGAGCCACTGCAGCTGGCTCAAATTCACTTTTAAAGTATTATTTTATGATGGGAAATATTGATAGAGGGTACATGTTGCATTTATAAGTTTTAATATAATTTTTCATTTATTAACCCATTGGACAACCCAGTAAAATGTCATTAGGAGTGAGAATCAGGAATGATGGATTCAGGGTCTAGTTGCAAGACTCATCACGGGCCATTAACCTCTGAAAAGCCTTTATCTGCTTCGGTTAGTGCTTCCAGAGTTTGCAGCACGAATATATGTTCACGAATATATGTTTGATATGATACTGAGAGTCCGCCTATTCAGAAGAAAAAGTTGCCCAGCTGGATTTAGTTTATCTTCGTCTCAGTGTTCTTTGTTTTAATTTTAAACTATTTGAGTATTAAAGATTGATTCTATTTGGGATGGTGGAAACATTCTGGAAATATACAATGATGATGGTGATACAACCTTATTAATGTACATAATGACACTGACTTACGCCCTTAAAAATGGTTTCGGCCGGCCTGGCGCGGCGGTTCACGCCTGTAATCCCAGCACTTTGGGAGACCGAGGCGGGTGGATCACCTGAGGTCGTGAGGTCGAGACCAGGCTGGCCAACATGGTAAAATCCCGTTTATACTAAAAATACAAAAAATTAGCCAGGCGTGGTGGCAGATGCCTGTAATCCCAGCTACTCGGGAGGTTGAGGCAGGAGAATCGCTTGAACCCGGGAGGTGGAGGTTGCAGTGAGCCGAGATCACGCCACTGTACTCCAGCCTGGGTGACAGAGTGAGATTCCGTCTCAAAAAAAAAAAAAAAAAAAGTTTCAGTGGTACATTTTGTTATGCTTTTTTTTTTTTTTTTTTTTTTGGTAGCAACAGGGTCTCACTAACGTTTCCCAGGCTGGTCTCAAACTCCTGGGCTCAAGCATGTTAGCATATTTTATCACAATTTAAAAATAAAGGCCAGGTGGCTGGGCATGGTGGCTCACGCCTGTAATCCCAGCACTTTGGGAGGCAGAGGCAGGTAGATCACCTGAGGTCAGGAGTTCAAGACCAGCCTGACCAAGATGGTGAAACCCTATCTCTACTAAAAATACAAAAAAATTAGCTGGGCGTGGTGGCGGGCACCTGTAATCCCAGCTACTCAGGAGGCTGAGGCAAGAGAATTGCTTGAACCCAGGAGGCGGAGGTTGCAGTGAGCCAAGATCACACCATTGCACTCCAGCCTGGGCAACAGAGCGAGACTTGGTCTCAAAAAAAAAAAAAAAGGAAAGAAAGAAAGGATCCTTAGATTGTTTGTGAATCAGTGGTCGCTTTGGCTCCTGTGGGGTTCGTTTTAGTATTCTATTTCTCCCCCACATCACTACCTTCTCCCAACAGCCGCTGCATCTGCCTCACAGTTGGCAGATACAGGATGCCAAGGCCAGGCGCAGTGGCTCACGCCTATAATCCCAGAGCTTTGGGAGGCCGATGTGGGAGGACTGCTTGAGCCAGGAGTTTGAGACCAGCCTGGGCAACGTAGCAATGCCTTATCTCTACTAAAAATAACAATAACAGGCCACTGCAGTGGTTCACACCTGAAATCCCAGCACTTTGGGAGGCCGAGACAGGCAGATGGCTTGAGCCCAGGAGTTTGAGACTAGCCCAGGCAACATGACAAAACCCTGTCTGTACAAAAAAATACAAAAATTAGCCGGGTACAGCCGGGCGCAGTGGCTCACACCTGTGATCCCAGCACGCTGGGAGGCCAAGGCGGGCAGATCACCTGAGGTCAGGAGTTTGAGAACGACCTGAGCAACTTGACGAAATCCCCTTTCTACTAAAAATACAAAATAATAATAATAATAATAATAATAATAACTGAGTGTGGTGGTGCATGCCTGTCGTCCCAGCTACTTGGGAGGCTGAGGCACGAGAATCGCTTGAACTCAGGTGGCAGAGGTTGCAGTGAGCAGAGATCGTGCCACTGCACTCCACCCTGGGCGACAGAGTGAGACTCCATCTCAACTAAAAAATCTTAGCTGGGCACAGTGGTGCATGCCTGTAATTTCAGCTACTCGGGAGGCCACGACGGAAGGATCACCC
Organism: Pongo pygmaeus; assembly: GCF_028885625.2. Lineage (NCBI taxonomy): Eukaryota > Metazoa > Chordata > Mammalia > Primates > Hominidae > Pongo > Pongo pygmaeus. The sequence goes on along the minus strand of NC_072391.2, from coordinate 2,011,474 downwards.
GAGCCCAGGAGTTCAAGGCTACAATGAGCCATGTTCGTGCCACTGCACTCCAGCCTGGACAACAGAATGAGACGCTGTCTCAAAATAAAAAGACATTTAAAAAAGGAAATGATTTAAGGGACCTAGCAGAGACTACAATTACCTTTTCTCTTGTTTAATTAATAAAGAGATGTCTAGAACATTTTACTGTGGCTAATATTCCTAGAGAGAATCAATTCTTTATTTGCTGATAACACAAATACAGGGTCCCAAAAGCATCTAACAATTCATAAAGTAATTTTTTCAAGATTAGCACCATGTTCCCACGGGAGCTCATGTTGCTTTCATCCACACTGCACATGTTGTAGGCCAGAATTTTATTCACCTGTTTATTCTGCCTCTTAGAAAATCTATTTTAATTCTTTAGGAAACATTACCAAGTAAAATTTTAACCTCAAAGGTTGATCAAAGTCACATTATAAAGTTGTTTTGCCTCATGTGCTGGTGAAATAGTTTAACACTTGTCTACACTTCAAACGAGAATTTACAAGTGAAATGAGAGGACTTGTAATTTAATTTTTTTTTTTTTTTTTTTTTTTTTTTTTTGAGGCGGAATCTCACTCTGTCGCCCAGGCTGGAGTGCAATGACTTGATCTCGGCTCACTGCAACCACCTCAGCCTCCCGGGTTCAAGCGATTCTCCTGCCTCAGCCTCCTGAGTAGCTGGGACTACTACATACTGAGGAAGATTTTCTGGTTTTTAAGAAAAAATTGGTTGGGCGTCGTGGCTGACGCCTGTAATTCCAACACTTTGAGAGGCTGACGCAGGCGGATCACGAGGTCAAGAGATCGAGACCATTCTGTCCAACATGGTGAAACCCTGTCTCTACTAAAAATACAAAAAATTAGCTGGGCGTGGTGGCCCATGCCTGTAATCCCAGCTACTTGAGAGGCTGAGGTAGGAGAATGGCGTGAACCCAGGAGGCGGAAGTTGCAGTGAGCTGAGATCGCGCCATTGCACTCCAGCTTGGCGACAGAGCAAGACTCTGTCTCATAAAAAAAAAAAAAAGAAAGAAACAATTGAGATGCCTCCTGAAAAAAAGAAGAAAAAGGTGGAGAAAAAAAAATATGTATTATATATATTTTATGAGACAGGATGTTGCTGTGTGGCCCAGGCTGGAGTGCAGTGGTGCGATCACGGCTCACTGCAACCTTGAACTGCTGGGCTCTGGGCTCTGGGGATCCTCCCACTGCAGCCTCCCAAAGTGCTGGGATTACAGGCACACACACCACACCCAGCTGATTTTTTGATTTTGTGGAGACGGTGTTTTGCCATGTTGCCAAGGCTGGTCTCGAACTCCTGGGATCAAGCGATCTTCCCGCCTCGGCCTCCCACAGTGCTGGGATTACAGCACTGGCATGCCTGGCGAAAATGTGATGTTAAAAGTGTTAGAAACCAATACAAGGGAAAGAATTTCCCACTTTGTGAGCTGTGGGTGTGCTTAATTCAGGGAAAATACGAACTGAAAGAGGGGAATGAATGGTAAAGCCAGTTCAGCAGGTGCACTCTGATGCACGTTAGTAACAGTTATCCACAGAAGGTAGCCTTTCATATTTTCCCATCCATTATTTCAGAGTATGCTAAATTTGACCTTTATGAGCTTTTTAAGGGAGTCATGTTTATCTACATTTTACACATTGTTTTAAGGTTCTAGAGAAGTAACTTCTAAGATCTTACAGCAAATTATTATTACTTTATTTATATTTATTTTTTTGAGATGGAGTTTTGCTCTTGTTGCCCAGGCTGGAGTGCAATGGTATGATCTCATCTCATTGCAACCTGTGCCTCCCAGGTTCAAGCGATTCTCCTGCCTCAGCCTCCTGAGTAACTGGGATTACAGACGTGGGCCACCATGGCTGGCTAATTTTGTATTTTTAGTAGAGACGGGGTTTCACGATGTTGGTCAGGCTGGTCTCGAACTCCTGACCTCAGGTGATCTGCTCACCTTGGCCCCCCAAAGTGCTGAGATTACAGGCTCGAGCCACTGCGCCTGGCCAAATTATTATTACTGTTATTTTTTCAGACAGGGTCTTGCTCTGTCACCCAGGCTAGAGTTCAGTGGTGCGATCACAGCTCACTGCAGCCTCAACCTCCCCAGCTCAAGCGATCTTCCCACTTCAGCCTCCAGAGTAGCTGGGACTACAGGCGTGCACCACCACGCCTGGCTAATTTTTTTTTTTTTTTTTTTTTTTTTTGTAGAGATGGGGTCTCACTGGGTTGTCCAGGCTGGTCTCAAACTCCTGGGCTCAAGTCTCAGCCTCCCAAAGTACTGGAATTATAGAAATGAGCCACCACACCCAGCTGATCATACAGCAAATTAAATTAAGGGCTAAAACTAGCAGCAAGCGCTATGGTACCAATCTGCCGGTCTCCCTGTCATAGCATGCAGCAACCTGGATATGCCCTATTAAGTGAATTTAATGCCCTCTCTCCTTTTTTTTTGCAGCTTTGTTACATATCAGACACGGATATTACTTACAAGTATTGAATGATCCACTCAGTAAACACCAGCTATGCAGGAGGTGCTACCTTAGCAATGGGAGCTTCAGTCTGGGAGGAGAGCGGGACGTATAAGCAAATAAATACATCACGTTTCCCACAGGGCGTGCATTTTGTGTTCATCTTCGTCCCGCTGGATCTGTCCAAACTTTTCATTTGACAGATAAGGAAAACGAAGTTCAGACGCTTGAGTGACACAGCTAATTAGTGGCAAGGCTGAGACTTTTGACCAGACAGCCTGACTTTTAGTTTCTACAATGCATGTGAACTCCTCCTAAACCCCATTTATTTTCTCATTTCAGACAACTGCGCAATAACACTGCTAAGATAAAAGCGCTCTGATTAATGCACACTGAAATTAAGCAGGTTGAGAAATATCTATTGTCCTTTTCTCAGAGTGATAATTTTAAAAATTGAAATCAGTCTTTTGTACTCGCAGTTTTCTCTTGCTTCCTTAAACATTTGCAAAATATGAGAACAATATAAATAGGTTCTCAAGCTCTGAGCAAACCCTTAACCATGTAAATAAGCCCCATAAAGAACAAAGCCTGGCCGGGTGCGGTGGCTCACGCCTATAACACCAGCACTTTGGGAGGCAGAGGTGGGAGGATCGCTTCAGCCCAGGAGTTCGAGACCAGCCTGGGGAACCTAGGGAGATCCTGTCTCTACAAAAAATACAATAAATTAGCTGGGTGTGGTGGGGGCACGCCCGTAGTCCCAGCTACTCGGGAGGCTGATGTGGGAGGATCGCTTGAGCCTGGGAGGTTCAGGTTGCAGTGAGCTGTGATTACATCACTGGACTCCAGCCTGGGTGACAGAGCAAGACCCTGTCTCAATAAATAAATAAATACATAAATAAATAAATACATAAAATAAATAAAAGTAGAGTAGAGTTGGTTCATTGCAACAGATACTGTCTGGCCCACAAAGCCCTTTACATATAGCAACTTACTGAAGAATTTGTGCCCCTGTGATAGACAGCATTGGAGGTTTCCACCTAGGGAAAGCTGTGGGGCAGCCCTGAGAGGCGTCATGTGGTAAGATTCATCCCTCTGAGGGCATGAGATGGGCTGGGGCAGGGGAGATGAGAGCCGCTGCAGCGTGCCGCTCCATCCCCCAACAACACTGCCAGAGCCCCGGGAGGGTGGCAGCAACAGATGTGGAGAGACAAGGGCAGGTGCTAAGGAAAAACAGAACCTGGCGCCTGATGATGAAAGTGGAGGAGAAGGCAGGATTCAAGGCTGCCTTTGAGGCTCTGCGCTTCAGTTACCAGGTGTTTTCCATAGAATTGGAAGGTGCTGAGCTGGCTTGGGGTGAGCTTAGGAGCTGAACTTTAGATACTTGGCAATGCTGCACACGGCTGGCAAGGTGGAGCTGGAACAGCTCGGTCAGGGATGTTCTTAATGGCCATGTAGGTGGCAAAGGTACACTGCAATGATTTAGGAGGGTTTAAAAAATTATATATGTTTATGGCCGAACGCGGTGGCTCACGCCTGTAATCCTAGAACTTCGGGAGGCTGAGGAGGGCAGATCATTTGAGATCAGGAGTTTGAGAGCAGCCTGGCCAACGTGGTGAAACCCTGTCTCTGCTAAAAATACAAAAATTAGCTGGGTGTGGTGGCGTGCACCTGTAGTCCCAGCTACTTGGAAGGCCAAGACAGGAGAATCACTGGAACCCGGGAGGTGGAGGTTGCAGTGAGCCAGGATTGTGCCACTGCACTCCAGCCTTTGTGACAGAGCGAGACTCTATCTCAAAAAAAAAAAGTGTGTGTGTGTGTGTATGTGTGTCTGTGTGTGTATGTGTGTGTGTCTGTGTGTGTATGTGTGTGTGTGTCTGTGTGTGTCTGTGTGTGTGTGTTTTATATAATGGTGCTGAAACATGGCCATGACAGCACTCCCAAGACATGGGCCCTTCCTTCTGTTATCACCTCAGTAAATTTCCCGTGGGATAGGCTTCCAAAGGTCAAAGCCTGTGCCTTGTGTGCTCATGCCCTCTTCTGCTCCCTCTAGTACGGGGTGCCAGACATGCAGCACGCAGGAACCACTCCAGGTCCCTGGGCACGGACTACGGACGCTGAGTTATTTCAAGCCCAGCGCGTTACTCACTTCAGCTCAGCACCTCTCACCTTGTCCTGAGGCTTTCAGTTCCAGTTTCAATTCACCGTTCAAACTTTTTTTAAATTTTTTAAATATTTATTTATTTATTTATTTATTTTTTGAGACGGAGTCTTAAAAAGCTTAGGAGCTGAGCTTTACATACTTGGCAATGCTGCAAATGGCTGGAGCGCAGTGGCACGATCTCGGCTCACTGCAACCTCCACCTCCCGGGTTCAAGCAATTCTCCTGCTTCAGCCTCTCGAGTAACTGGGATTACGGGTGCCTGCCACCACAACATATTTTTGCGTTTTCAGTAGAGACGGGGTTTCGCCATGTTGCCCAGGTTGGTATCCAACTCCTGACCTCAGGTGATCCACTCACATTGGCCTCTCAAAGTGCTGGGATTATAGGTGTGAGCCCGGCCTCCAAAGCTCTTAAACTGCTTCTTTTTGGCCCTAAACACGATTTCCACATCTAGTTCTTCCAGTACCTTTTTCAGGTTACCTCACTCCTCTTCTCTAGATAAACTTCTGCAAAAGTTTACAAAAATATCTGTAAATGTTAGTGTTATCTACAACCTATTTATTTATTTATTATTATTTTTTTCTGAGGTGGAGTTTCACTGTTGTTGCCCAGGCTGCAGTGCAATGGTGTAATCTCGGCTCACTGCAACCTCCGCCTCCCGGGTTCAAATGATTCTCCTGCCTCAGCTTCCCAAGTAGCTGGGATTAGAGGCACGTGCCACCATGCCGGCTAATTTTTGTATTTTTAGTAGAGATGGGGTTTCACCATCTTGGCCAGGCTGGTCTCGAACTCCTGACCTCAGGTGATCCACCCACCTTGGTCTCTCAAAGTGCTAGGATTACAGGGGTGAGCCACCACGCCTGGCCTACAATCTATTTAAAACATGATTAGGCCAGGCACGGTGGTTCATGCCTATAATCTCAGTGCTTTGGGAGGCTGAGGCAGGAAGATTGCTTGAGTCCAGGAGTTCAAGACCAGCCTGGGCAATATAGCGAGACCCCATCTCTACAAAAAATACAAAACTTAGCCGGCGTGGTGGTGTGCATCTATGGTCCCATGGGAGGCTGAGGTGGGAGGATCACCTGAGCCCAGGGAGGTCGAGGCTGCAGTGAGCTGTGATCGCGCCACTGCACTCCAGCCGGGGTGACAGAGTGAGACCCTGTTTCGGGAGAAAAAAAAAAAGATGATTAGTCCTTTGATGGAGTGAGGAGTGGGGGTGAGACTAATTATGCCAGTAATTGATCTATTAGTATTTCAGCTCCTGGGAGGAAGACTGTAGTCACGGGATCAATGTTGGAAAAGTTATAGTTTTGTTAAATAAATACAAGCTTATCTTGTAATTCATTAAAATAACTGTCAATTTTTTCCTACTGATTAGAACGTGTAAAGTTTATCACTATATATTTTGCCTGTCACTCCTTTGTGACAGCTCCTAGATGTTTTGACAGCTGGCATGCTCTGGGGAGCTGACCATGTAGCCAACTACCATTTCTTTAGCCAGACACGTGAGCTATTTCACCTCTGACCCTTGTTCACTCACCGTTGACTTCTGCATCAAGCGGCAAGGGCAAGCTAGCATTTCTAGTCCTTATTTCTGTTCGTGTACATCCAAAATATATTGACAAGTTAATTCTATTGTTAAGAGCAAACCAGTTTCACAGAGCTGCTATAAAAAATGGAAGAAACAAATTCTTTACACAACAAGGGAGCCTTAATTTCACGAACGTGAAGCAATTCCACTCTTTTAGGCTTGTATTTTGAAGCGTCATGGCTTATGAGAAGCCTGTTGTGTCCTGGCGAGTCTGACACTGTTTGCTTAACCTTATGTAGCTTTCTGCAAAAATTAATTTACTAAAACATGACAAAATTTAAAAAATTTTAAAATATTATTGCTTCACTGAGGCTCAAATGAAAAATGCATGGAAACTATTTTTATATTTTTTCCTCTCCTTTAAGATGGACTTGAAATGCTAGTTTATTTTATTTTGTTATTTTGCTATTTTTTTTGAGACAGAGTCTCTCTCTGTTGCCCAGGCTGGAGTGCAGTGGCCCGATCTTGGCTCACTGCAACCTCCACCTCCTGGGTTCAAGCAATTCTCCTGCCTCAGCCTCCCGAGTAGCTGGGACCAAAGGCGCATGCCACCACGCCTGGCTAATTTTTTGTGTTTTAGTAGAGACGGGGTTTCACCGTGTTGCCCAGGCTGGTGGCCAACTCCTGAGCTCAGGCAATCCGCCCACCTTGGCCTCCCAAAGTGCTGGGATTACAGACGTGAGCCACCGCCCCCGGCCACTAGTTTATTCTTTTGGAAAGATAAAGATAGGTTCTTTTTTTTTGAGATGGAGTCTCCCCTCTGTCGCCCAGGCTGGAGTGCAGCGGTGTAATCTTGGCTCACTGCAACCTCTGCCTCCCAGGTTTAAGCAATTCTCCTGCCTCAGCCTCCCGAGTAGCTGAGATTACAGGCTCCCGCCACCATGCCTGGCTAATTTTTGTATTTTTAGTAGAGATGGGGTTTCACCATGTTGGGCCAGTCTGGCCTCGAACGCCTGAGCTCAGGCAATCCGCCCTCCTCGGCCTCCCAAAGTGCTGGGATTACAGGCATGAGCCACCACCCCCGGCCAAAAATATGTTCTTTTAAAGGCAGAGACTGGAAAGGAATAGGGACGATTTAAAAACCCAACTCTTCCCATTATATTTGAAATGGTGAAATGCAGGTACTTTATTTTGCTTCCCAGTATTATTTGGGAAATTAAAAAAACAAATGAGGAAAAGAAAAACTGTATTTTATTTTATTTTTTTAAAATTATTATTATACTTTAAGTTTTAGGGTACATGTGCACAATGCGCAGGTTAGTTACATATGTATACATGCGCCATGCTGGTGTGCTGCACCCATTAACTCGCCATTTAGCATTAGGTATATCTCCTAATGCTATCCCTCCCCCCTCCCCCCACCCCACAACAGTCCCCAGAGTGTGATGTTCCCCTTCCTGTGCCCATGTGTTCTCATTGTTCAATTCCCACCTATGAGTGAGAACATGCGGTGTTTGGTTTTTTGTCCTTGCGATAGTTTACTGAGAATGATGATTTCCAATTTCATCCATGTCCCTACAAAGGACATGAACTCGTCATTTTCTATGGCTGCATAAAAAACTGTATTTTAATAATAACATAAAACTTGGTTCTACAGTGGTATTTTTCTTTTATAATATGTGTGTGTTATACGTACCAAAGTTGTTCTTCTCTTTTTATTTTGTTTATTTTTTTTTACTTTTTTTTTTTTTGAGACCGAGTCTCGCTGTCGCCCAGGCTGGAGTGCAGTGGTGCGATCTCGGCTCACTGCAGGCTCTGCCCCCCGGGGTTCCCGCCATTCTCCTGCCTCAGCCTCCCGAGTAGCTGGGACTACAGGCTCCCACCACCACGCCCGGCTAATTTTTTGTATTTTTAGTAGAGACGGGGTTTCACCGTGTTAGCCAGGATGGTCTCGATCCCCTGACCTCGTGATGCGCCCGCCTCGGCCTCCCAAAGTGCTGGGATTACAGGCGTGAGCCACCGCGCCCGGGGTGTTCTTCTCTTTTTAAAGACAAACTTAAATAATGCTACATGTGGACAGTAGTAGGTAACAAATTTAATGGACTTAGTTTTTGATCTTACTTGCCCTGGGTTGGTACTCTGTTAACAAAACTTAGTATAAGTCATTAGACTAAAAAGATTTCTAAATGGAAGTAATTAAAAACATGAAGAGCTGAGAAAATTTTTGTCAGATTCGCCTAAGTCCAATCCTTAGCACATCTAATTATATATATATTTTTCATATGTAGATATACACATCTAGGGTTTTTTCTTTTTCTTTTTTCTTTTTTTTTGAGACGGAGTCTGGCTCTGTCTCCCATGCTGGAGTGCAGTGGCGCAATCTCGGCTCACTGCAAGCTCCACCTCCCGGCTTCACGCCATTCTCCTGCCTCAGCCTCCGGAGTAGCTGGGACTACATGCGCCCGCCACCGCGCCCGGCTAATTTTTTGTATTTTTAGTAGAGACGGGGTTTCATCTTGTTAGTCAGGATGGTCTCCGTCTCCTGACCTCGTGATCCGCCCGCCTCGGCCTCCCAAAGTGCTGGGATTACAGGCGTGAGCCACTGCGCCCAGCCATGCCAAATCTATCATTAGATGTAGATATATTATATTATATTAATTAATTTATTTATTTTGTAGAGACAGGGTCTTACTCTTGTCCAGGCTGGAGTGCAGTAGCGCCATCATAGCTCACCACAGCCTCTAACTCCTGGGCTCAAGCGATTCTCCCCCCTCAGCTTCCCAGCAGCTGGGACTACAGGCACGCATCATCATGCCTGGCTCATTTTTTTTTTTTTTTTCTTGAGACAGAGTCTCACTCTGTTGCCCAGGCGGGAGCGCAGTAGTACAGTCTCGGCTCACTGCAACCTCCCTCTCTCCTGGGTTCAAGCGACCTCTCCCGGGTTCAAGCGATTTTCATACCTCAGCCTCCTGAGTAGCTGGGACTACTCGGGTGGGCGGGCGGCGCCACAAGACAACCAGGCACTCACCACCACGCCTGGCTAATTTCTTTCGTATTTTTAGTAAAGACGGGGTTTCACCATGTTGGCCAGGCTGGTCTTGAACTCCTGAGCTCAGGTGATCCGCCCGTCTCTGCCTCCCAAAATGCTGGGATTACAGGCGTGAGCCACCGCGCCCGCCCTTCATAACATTATAGATAGATAGATACGTTTATTTTTTTCCGGCGCACCGTCTTTTGTAATCCAGCGACCACAGAGCCACACGCGGCTGTGAGAGCGCACGGAGACCCCTCCCCGCGCCTGCGGCTGTCTTGCTCCTCTTGACTCCCGCGAAGGAAGAAACGGGAACCGGGTTCCCCTCCCCTTCCGCGAGGGCTGAGTCGGAGCGCGACGGGGGCGGAGTCAGTGAGCGGTGGGGGCGGAGTCAGTGAGCGGTGGGGGCGGAGTCAGTGAGCGGTGGGGGCGGAGTCAGTGAGCGGTGGGGGCGGAGTCAGTGAGCGGTGGGGGTGGAGTCAGTGAGCGGTGGGGGCGGAGTCGCTGAGCGGTGGGGGCGGAGTCAGTGAGCGGTGGGGGCGGAGTCGCTGAGGACCGGGCGGGGCCTCGGGCTAACGGTCGCGCGGCGGTCGCACCTGCACGAGGCTGTGGCCCGAGCGTCCTGTGGAGAAGCCGCGAAGCGCGGGCGACCCGGGGCTCCGGCGGGCCAGGTCCGCGAGGCCCCGGCTGCAGCTGTGCAGGCCCGGGGAGCAGCTGGCCGGGCGAGCCTCGGGTGAGCAGCGACGTGGACGGCCAGGTGGCGACGCGGGCCCGGCCTCCAGCTGTGGGGCGGCGTCCGAGGAAGGGAGCCCGCGCGGGTCAGGGCCCGGCGTTCGGCTGGCGGAGGCCCTGAGGGAGCGGCGGGCGCGCGCGTGCGGGGCGGGGAGCGGGCGGAGCCGCGCAGCGTGTGGGGTACGTGCCTGCGCCCCACGCGGGGTCGGGTCCTGGCCGCATCCTCGGCTCACCGCGGGGTTGGCGGGGCCAGGTTGTCCTGTGGCGCCGCCCGCCCTCCCAGCGCCTCCCGCGGCCCCCGAGCTTTGCCCCTCCCGGGGTTTCTCGCGGCCGGTGCCGGAGGACACGCGGGAAAGCCCCTCGCGGAGCTGAGAGCGGCTGACGTGTGGGTCTTACATTGTGTTTTCCAAGCCCCGACCTGTGAGTTAAAAAGTGCAGTGGCGGCTCACGCCTGTTATCCCAGCACTTTGGGAGGCCGAGTTGGGCAGATCACCAGAGTTCAGAAGTTCGAGACCAGCCTGACCAACATGGTGAAACCCCGTCTCTACTAAAAATACAAAATTAGCCGGGCGTGGTGGCGCGCGCCTGTAATCCCAGCTACTTAGGGAGGTTGAGGCAGGAAAATCGCTTGAACCGGGAGGCGGAGGTTGCGGTGAGCCGAGATCTTGCCACTGCATTCCAGCCTGGGCGACAGAGCGAGACTCCGTCTCACCGAAAAAAAAAAAAAAAAAAAAAAAAAAAAAAAAAAAAAAAGGCCGGGCGCGGTGACTCACCCCTGTAATCCTTTGGGATTACCTCAGCTTTGGGAGGCCGATGTGACCAGCCTGGCCAACATTGTGAAACCCCCATCTCTACAAAAAATACAAAAATTAGCCAGGCGTGGTGGCGGGCGCCTGTAATCCTAGCTACTTGGGAGGCTGAGACAGGAGAATTGCTTGAACCCAGGAAGCGGAGGTTGCAGTGAGCCGAGATCACGCCACTGCACTTCAGCCCCGGCACCAGAAAAAAAAAAAGTGCAGATGTCTGCTGGGTGCAGTGGCTCATGCCAGTCATCCCAGTGCTTTGGGAGGCCGAGGCGGGAAGATCACCTGAGGTCAGGAGTTGGAGACCAGCCTGACCCACATGGTGAAACCCTGTCTCTACTTAAAAAGAAAAACAAACAAACAAACAAAAAACAAAAATTAGCCGAGCTTGGTGGTGGTGCCCCTGTAATCCCGGCTACTTGGGAGGCTGAGGCAGTAGAATCGCTTGAACCCGGGATGCAGAGGTTGCAGTGAGCCAAGATCACGCCATTGCACTCCAGCCTGGGCAACAGAGCAAGATCCTGTCTCAAAAAAAAAAAAAAAAAAATCATGGGAAATCATGGGAACCTCATCACTGAGCTCCCTGGAAACTTCTTCATTTGTCTACAATAGCAAGATAGAAATCACACTTGTTCCCATAACTTCAATACATGTTATAAATGTAGAATTAGCTGTTAACTAAAATTCTATGTCTCCCCAAAAGGCTAATTGTAGCAATATTATCCTCAGTTTACAAATTAGATAGCTTTTAAAAGGGCTCATGTATTCATTTAGCACATACCTGGCAGCTGCTGCCTGTGAGGCCCGGAACTGCGTGGTCACTGTGGGGTGCAGTGAGGACGTGGCTCTGTCCTGACGAACTACCGTGTCATGAAGGAGAAAGACAACACAGCAGGCAACTAGCAGTGTCCCCGGGGGAGTTCAGAGGCATGGCTGCGTGAGGCAGGGTGGCAGGAAAGGCCTTTCCTGAAGACCTGAGGAGATCCTGTCCTGGGAAGGCGGGGATGCTCGAGAAAGAGGCGCTACTACATCTGCGAAGGCCCGAGGCCCAGGCTGAGGAAATGCAGCCAGGGTACCGGAGAGCGGTTCTCAGGGCAGAGGCCAGGTCAGCTGGGCATGGCACGCTGCCGCAAGGAGTCTGGATTTGAGTCAGGGTGCAATGGGAAGGGTTTTTTGTTTGTTTGTTTGTTTTTTGAGACAGAGTCTCGCCCTGTTGCCCAGGTTGGAGTGCAGTGGTGCAGTCTTTGCTCGCTGCAACCTCCGCCTCCCTGGTTCAAGGATTCTCCTGCCTCAGCCTCCCGAGTAGCAGGGATTATAGGTGTGCGCCACCATGCCTGGCTAATTTTTTGTGTTTTTAGTATAGAGGGGGTTTCACCATGTTGGCCAGGCTGGTCTCAAATTCCTGACCTCGTGATCCGCCCACCTCAGGTGCAACCCCATCTCTACAAAAAATACAAAAATTAGCCAGGTGTGGTAGCAGGCTTCTGTAATCCCAGCTACTGCGGAGGCTGAACCAGGAGACTCGCTAGAACCTGGAAGGTGGAGGTTGCAGTGAACCGAGATCGCACCATTGCACTCCCGTCTGGGCAACAGAGCAAGACTCTGTCAAAAAAAAAAAAAAAAAAAAATTGGCTGGGCGCGATGGCTCACGCCTGTAATCCCAGCACTTTGGGAGGCCGAGGTGGGTGGATCACAAGGTCAGGAGATCGAGACCATCCTGGCTAACACGGTGAAACCCCGTCTCTACTAAAAACACAAAAAATTAGCCGGTCGTGGCGGCGTGCGCCTGTATTCCCAGCTGTTGGGAAGGCTGAGGCAGGAGAATGGCATGAACCTGGGAGGCGGAGCTTGTAGTGAGCCGAGATTGCGCCACTGCACTCCAGCCTGGGCGACAGAGCAAGACTCGGTCTCAAAAAAAAAAAAAAAAAAATTTTTTTTTTTGTAGGGTAAAAGAGACAGTAGTTGTTGATGAATGAAGTCATCTCTGAATTCTCAGATTGAGCTCTTTAGTTCATGTTAATTTTGTATCTGTTAAAGTGGCCAGGTAGAGAAGCAAGTCATGTTTTTTGTGGGCAGGCACTAACGTCTATTACCATATACCTCTAACGGTAGCAGACAAATAAGGGAATTCAGAGAGATAATAGGATACCATGTCCCACCAAGAGATGCTAAGGGGTAAAAATGTGGAGAAATCGCTTGGTGTGTAGGTAGTTGTGTTTGTACAGAAAATTCAGCCAGTGACTCAAATGTCTGACTCATCCTCTCGACTCACATGTCTGGCACTTTGGGCTGTAAATAAATATTAGTTGAATGGTTGAATGAGTGAATGAATTTGTCACAGTTGGGCAAGTGTTTTAGATAGCAATGTTGCATTGTAAGCCACATCAGACCAGGCCAAAGAATGAATGAAAAACTTGACACAACTTAATTCCCAAATGTTTCTTCTGGCACTGAAAGGCCTTGAATACAAAAACTGGTACATTGGATAATATTGACAAGCAGTGCCATCATTGATTGTGAGCCTGTGAACATCCAGGCATCTTGTATACACTGTTTCTATTTTTCACTGCAAGGTTGATGTTATCCACAATTTAAGGATGAGGAAATTAATGTTTAGTAATGTTAAAACACACGACTACAAACTAGTGGTGCTGCAATTCAAAATCATATTTGACTAACTCCACAGGCTGCCTGAAACTCAGGTGTCATGAGACACATCCTTGAACTGGAGCCTGTGGGTGTGGGCATTCCCAGAGTTAAAGAGGCCCTGGATTATAAAGTGAAGTCAAGTCAATCTGTTTGGTGTAGCTTACAATTTTTCTACAATAGAACCTTTTAGAGTGATGATATTGAGGGACAAACCACCGTTTCGTTCATCTGATATTTATGGTTTTCAGTAATGAAATACATATATAAAAATATATAAGATGCTACCTCTGCCCTCATGGAGTTTTACTATGTAGAGGTGTGTTTAAAATCAATACTTTTCCTGGGCTGGGCTCAGTGGCTCACGCCTGTAATCCCAGCACTTTGGGAGGGCAAGGCGAGTGGATCATGAGGTCAGGAGATGGAGACCATCCTGGCTAACACAGTGAAACCCCATCTCTGCTAAAAATACAAAAACATTAGCTGGGCGTAGTGGCACATGCCTGTAGTCCCAGCTACTCGGGAGGCTGAGGCAGGAGAATCGCTTGAACCCGGGAGGCAGAGGTTGCAGTGAGCTGAGATCGTGCCACTGCACTCCATCCTGGGTGACAGAGCGAGACTCCGTCTCAAAAAAAAAAAAATCATACCTTTCCCTTCACACAGTATAATCAAATGCTCAATTTGAGGTGTTTACAGTAGATTTTTGTTGTATTTTTTGAGGTAAGCTTGATGCTAATATATATTTAAATCCTTAAATGTCCCATTGAGGCTGGGCGCGGTGGCTCATGCCTGTAATCCCAGCACTTTGGGAGGCTGAGGTGGGTGGATCACGAGGTCAGGAGATGGAGACTATCCTGGCTAACATGGTGAAACCCCATCTCTACTAAAAATGCAAAAACAAAATTAGCCAGGTGTGGTGGTGAGCGCCTGTAATCCCAGCTACTCTGGAGGCTGAGGTGGGAGAATGGCATGAACCCAGGAGGTGGAGCTTGCAGTGAGCTGAGATTGCACCACTGCACTCCAGCCTAGGCAACAGAGTGAAACTCCATCTCAAAAAAAAAAAAAAAAAAATGTCCCGTTGAATCATCTTGTATGTAAAACTCTAAATTTGGCTGGGCTTCGTGGCTCACACCTTTAATCCCAGCACTCTGAGGGCGGGCGGATCACTTGAGATCAGGAGTTCGAGACCAGCCTGGCCAACATGGTGAAACCCCGTCTCTACTAAAAATACAAAAATTGGCTGGGTGTGGTGGCAGGCACCTGTAATCCCAGCTATTCGGGAGGCTGAGGCAGAAGAATCACTTGAGCCTGGGAGGTGGATGTTGCGTTGAACTGAGATTGTGTGAGACTGATGTCTCAAAAAAAAAAAAAAGTTAAAAAAAATTAAAAAATAAAACTAAATTTACATGGTGCTCAAAAACTACTAAATTTTACATGGTTTTAGAAATGAAAGTTAAAAATTGAAACCTCTAATAGCTATATCATTCAAAATTATAAAAGGACATTCTGAACATGTTTTCTATAGGTTGAATCGATATTAATTTACATTTTACCATTATAATAAAAATTTTCCAAAGCAGTAAACTATCCAGTGCTTTCCTAAATAATATTTTATTTTATTTTATTTATTTATTTTTTGAGATGGAGTCTCGCTCTGTCATCCAGGCTGGAGTGCAGTGGTGCCATCTCAGCTCACTGCAAGCTCCACCTCCCGAGTTCACACCATTCTCCTGCCTCAGCCTCCCGAGTAGCTGGGACTACAGGTGCCTGCCACCACACCCGGCTAATTTTTTGTATTTTTAGTAGAGCCGGGGTTTCACCATGTTAGCCAGGAGGGTCTCGATCTCCTGACCTCGTGATCCGCCCGCCTCAGCCTCCCAAGCTGGGATTACAGGCATGAGGCACCGTGCCTGGCCAATAATATTTTATTTTATTTTATTTTATTTTGTTTCATTCATTTTTGAGACAGAGTCTCGCTCTGTTGCCCAGGCTGGAGTGCAGTAGTGCGATCTCGGCTCAGTGCAACCTCTGCCTCCCAGGTTCAAGCACTTCTTCCTGCCTCAGCCTCCTGAGTAGCTGGGATTACTGGCGCCTGCTACCACATGAGGTTTTGCCATGTTGGCCAGGCTGGTCTTGAACTCCTGACCTCAGGTGATCCACCCACTTCAGCCTCCCAAAGTGCTGGGATTACAGGTATGAGCCACCATGTCTGGCCCTAAATAATATTTTAAACTCTTGGAATTTTTTAAATGATTTATTTCATTTATTCAATTTATATATCTAAATTGTATTTTCTAAAATGCAGATTAAAAAAATGGCAAACTCCTTTGCAACGAGGACCTTCACTACCCTTTCAGATCTGCAGCCAAATATGGCTAATCTGGTAGGTTTCAATGATGTGGTGATTTGCTTACTAATGACATTTTATGTGATAACTTTACATTAACGTTATTGATTCATTCAACACCTGCTTTTATAATTGACAAGTATATAGATACTCATTGCATTGGTATAATTGTTAGATATTAAGTATACCTAAATTTCTTTGTATTTATGCCACCTAGATGAAAATTAATCTTTATTTGTGTGTAGAGTAGAAGATATGATTGTAGATATGACTAGTAATTGTTCAAAATGATCAATAGACGTATTATTTTACTTAATATTTTATAAAGTGAAAAATTTAATAAATGCTCAAATTTAGCATTGTAAAATTAAACCAGGCCAGGCACAGTGGCTCACGTAATCCCAGCACTTTGGGAGGCCGAGGCAGCTGGATCACCTGAGGTTGGGAGTTCAAGATCAGCCTGATCAACATGGAGAAACCCCATCTCTACTAAAAATACAAAATTAGCTGGGCGTGGTGGCTCATGCCTGTAATCCCAGCTACTCAGGAGGCTGAGGCAGGAGAATCGCTTGAAGCCAGAAGGTGGTGTCAGTGAGCCGAGATCGCGCCATTGCACTCCAGCCTGGGCAACAAGAGCGAAACTCTTCTCAAAAAAAAAAAAAAAAAATTAAACCATTTTGTTCAGCGGTAGTAATTTTCTGACCAAATTATCCAATTTATGGTCTAAGTACTTGACATTATGCTGCTTTTATGATATAAGGTTTATAACAGGTGTGTTTTCTAAAATGATTATGTGAAAATTGACTTTTTGAGTAGGAGTTATAGGGGAATTCAGTGATTTTGAATACACCTCGACTGTTACTTATTTAAAAGAAAACTAGGTGGAATCATTTTATAAGTTAAAAAACTTATTGTAAAGTAGCTACCACACACCCTTACCTTCCCTGCCCCGAGCAGTCTGCTATTTATATTTTGCTTTTGCAAACTAGATTTCTTACAATGGGATACATTTACATATAACTTTAATAATTTAAAATTTAAAAATATTTAAAAATAACAATTGTTATAGTTTTTCTTGAAAGGTAAACTATTTGCTAATAATGGTCTCTTCAGATAGAAAGTTTTACTCAACATTTCCATTAGTTGGATTTTCCAACAAAATTCAGTGAGATCTGCGTGTATAAGGAATTGAAGAAATAATATCAATGTGTCTAAATAAGCAATAAGGCTAGCTAATAGCTCAGCTAGAAAGTAGGAGTCTTAAAAGCCTGATTGTAATTTAAATGTCAAGATTATTGTAAGGTTAAAATGAGTTGCTGCAATTAGCAAAATAAGTTTAGTTTTTTCCTTTCAGAAAAGGTATTCATTTTTATTTTTTATTTTTTTATTTTTATTTTTTTTTTGAGATGGGAGTCCTGCTCTGTTGCCCAGGCTGAAGTGCAATAGTGGGATCTCAGCTCACTGCAACCTCTGCCTCCGGTTTCAAGCGATTCTTCTCCCTCAGCCTCATGAGTAGCTGGGATTACAGGCACCCACCACCACACCCGGCTAATTTTTTGTATTTTTGGTAGAGATGGAGTTTCACCATGTTGGTCAGACTGGTCTCAATCTCATGACCTCAGGTGACCCACCCACCTCAGCCTCCCAAAGTGCTGGGATTACATGTGTGAGCCACCACGCCCGGCCCATTTTTATTTCTTAAAACACGTTTAAAATTTTTCTTCAGTAGTCACTAAAGAGAACATTAAACATTTTAAGGAGATGTTAATATCTCTAAGGTTTAAGATCTAGGACTTTAGAATTTAGATTTATTAGCAGCAAAATATAAGTTTTGTTACAGTCTAATTTATATTACTGTCCAGCATGTTTAAATTAAGAAGCTAAGTGATTTTATGTGGATTGTTAGAAAATCCTATATAAAGGAAAGCTTTGAAGACCGTGGCAAATTAAATTGCATTATACATGTACTTTGGATGAATTCAATAAGGATTGATAGCATAGGGCAGTTATTATGCTCCATCTGGTGACTGAAAATAAAGTAGAAATATGCTAAGTATTAAATGATTATATTTGTAATAGTAGTTAACTTTTGGATTACTTTGTACTATTCCTTGTGGAATTGAACATTTATGAACTTCTTTTAGATGTTTGCCTGGAACAAATACATTTAAATGGCTCCTAGTCAGAAATGTTTGTTAGAGCCAATAAAGTATAACAAGCCCATGAAATTAAATTTACCAAGTACATCTGTGTTTAATATTGGTCTTCTGTGACCTTTTTGTTTTTCAGAAAGTTATCGGTATAGTTATTGGGAAAACAGATGTCAAAGGCTTTCCAGACAGAAAAAGCTGAGTTCTGTTTAACTCTTTGTTTCATTTTTCATCAACTTTGGCTTATGACTACAACAAAGTATATTTAAGTGATTAATTTTTCTATGCCTGTTTAACTCCTTAAGAGCAATGGTTATGCTCTCTATTGGATGGTCAAGTACCTGATTCAAGGCTCTCTCTCTCCCTCCCTCCCACATTCTCTCTCTCTATATATATGCATACATACGTATGTGTGTATATATGTATATTTGAGCACATGTGTTCTCTCTCTCTCTCTCTTTTTTTTTTTTGAGATGGAGTCTCGCTCTGTCACTTAGGCTGGAGTGCGATGGCACAATCTCGACTCATTGCAACCTCTGCCTCCCAGGTTGAATCGATTCTCCTGCTTCAGCCTCCCGAGTAGCTGGAATTACAGGCACATGCCATCATGCCCAGCTAATGTTTGTATTTTTAGTAGAGATGGGGTTTCACCATTTTGCCCAGGCTGGTCTTGAACTCCTGACCTCAAGTGATCTCCCTGCCTTGGCCTCCCAAAGTGCTGGAATTACAGGTGTGAGCCACCATGCCCAGCCCCTGGCTGATTTAAAAAAAGAAAAAAATTTGTAGAGACAGGGTCTTGCTCTGTTGCCCAGGCTGGTCTCAAACTCCTGGGCTCAAGTGATCATCCTGCCTCATCCTCCTAGAGTGCTGAGATTACAGGCATGATGCTTTTATCTTTAACGTAAATAACCAAGCTGTCATCTGTTACCCATATCATTTGTGCGTGCACTTTATTTCATCTTAACTAACTAGATCAGAATTACTAAATAAATAGTTTGAGGAAGTCTATATATCTTTTTACCAAACTTCAGAAGGCATCACTTAAAATGTGTGAATTAGAAAAAAGTAGTTATTAAAATACTTGCTAAAATTATAAAAATGAAATATACGGTTTTTCACCAGGCACAGTGGTCACGCCTATAATCCCAGCACTTTGGGAGGCTGAGGTGGGCGGATAACCTGAGGTCAGGAGTTCGGGACCAGCCTGACCAACATGTAGAAACCCCCTCTCTACTAAAAATACAAAATTAGTCAGGGATGGTGGCAGGCGCCTGTATTCCTAGCTACTCGGGAGGCTGAGGCAGGAGAATCGCTTGAACCTGGGAGGCGCAGGTTGCAGTGACCGGGATCATGCCATTGCACTCCAGCCTGGGCAACAAGAGCGAAACTCCGTCTCAAAAAGAAGAAATTCACAGTTTTTCACCTATCAGACTGTGAGGGAAGGAGAAAAACTTCTGTGTTGTTTGACTTCTTTTTATGATGACATCTGTGGTATTCCTTTTTTGGAGGAAGTTTGCTTACTGACTTAAAACATTGTACATACAACATTATATTTTCATCAAAAATTCCAGTAGTACCAAAGGTCATAGAGTTGAAAAGTGAAATTCCCCTTTCAGCTCCTCACTCTTCC
Organism: Pongo pygmaeus; assembly: GCF_028885625.2. Classification (NCBI taxonomy): domain Eukaryota; kingdom Metazoa; phylum Chordata; class Mammalia; order Primates; family Hominidae; genus Pongo; species Pongo pygmaeus. The sequence goes on along the minus strand of NC_072391.2, from coordinate 1,991,945 downwards.
CATCCTAGTCCTCTCCCCAGAGGCAGACACTAATAGACAGTTCAGAATATGTCTATAATTTACATGTATGTTGGGTTATATTACTTTTTTAAAAAATTTGAGATAGGGTCTCGCTCTGTCACTCAGGCTGGAGTGCAGCAATGTGAATACAGCTCACTGCAGCCTCAACCCTGGGCTCAAGAGGTCTTCCTGCCTCAGCCTCCCATGTAGCCGGACAGGTCCATGCTACCATGCCTGAATAATTTTTGGAGTTTTTGTAGAGACAGAGGGTCTCACTTTGTTGCCCAGGCTGGTCTCAAACTCCTTGGCTGAAGCAATCTTACCCCCTTGGCCTCCCAAGGTGCTAGGATTATAGGCAGGAGCAACTGCACCCAGCCAGGTTGTAATTTTTAATTAGCAAAACCAATATGAAATTTCTATTTTGGAAAAAAGTATTTGCTGACCCCTAGTGGTCCTCATTAAGTAGCACATAATTTGTTTTGAAATAACTTAATTATTTTTAAAATTTATTTTATTTTTTTTAGAGACAGGGTCTCACTCTGTTCTTCCCCACCTCTACTAAAAAACGTTGTCTCGCCAGGCACGGTGGCTCACGCCAGCACTTTGGAAGGCTGAGGCAGGCGGATCACGAGGTCAGGAGTTCGAGACCAGCATGGCCAACATGGTGAAACCCCGTCTCTACTAAAAGTACAAAATCAGCTGGGCATGGTGGCAGGCGCCTGTAATCCCAGCTACTTGGGAGGGTGAGGCAGGAGAATTGCTTGAACCCGGGAGGCAGAGGTTGCTGTGAGCTGAGATCGTGCCATTGCACTCCAGCCTGGGTAACAAGAGCGAAACTCCGTCTCAAAAACAAACAAAAACGAAACCCATTTTTACTAAAAAAAAAAAAAAAAAATACAAAAATTAGCCTGGCATGGTGGTGTGCGCCTGTAGCCCCAGCTGCTCAGGAGGCTGAGTCCCAGCTGCTGGGAGGCAGGGGTTGCAGTGAGCCGAGAGATGGCGTCACTGAACTCCAGCCTGGGTGTACATTTCATGAATACCCTGAACTCATTCTTCCCAGGCTGGAGTGCAGTGGTGCATTCAAAGCTCACTGCACACTTAAACTGGGCTCAAGCAACATTTCCTCCTCAGCCTCCCAAGTAGCTGAGACTAAAGATGAGTGCCACCACTAATTTTAAAATTTTCTGTAGAGATGGTGTCCCTCTATGTTGCCCAGGCTGGTTTTGAACTCCAGGCCTCAAGTGACTCTCCCACCTCGCCTCCCAAAGTCCTGGGATCACAGGGGTAAGCTGCTGTGCCTGGCCAATTTTTATTTTTATTTTATTATTATTTATTTATTTATTTTTGAGACAGAGTTTTTCTCTTGTCACCCAGGCTGGATCTCGGCTCACTGCAACCTCCGCCTCCTGGGTTCAAGCGATTCTACTGCCTCAGCCTCATGAGTAGCTGGGATTACAAGTGCCCACCACCACGCCTGGCTAAGTTTTGTATTTTTAGCAGAGACAGGGTTTCACCATGTTGGCCAGGCTGGTCTTGAACTAACCTCAGGTGATCCACTCGCCTCGGCCTCCCAAAGTGCTAGGATTACAGGCATGAGCCATCGCACCCGGCCTATTTTTATTTTTATTTTTGGGACTGGGTCTTGCTCTGTTGCCCAGGCTGGAGAGCAGTGGTGCAATCGCAGTTCACTGAAGCCTTGAACTTTTGGGCTTAAGCAGTCATTCTGCTTCATCCTCCTAAGTAGCTGGGACTGAAATAACTATTTAGATCTGAATTATGACTTAGGTTCAAACAACAGTAAGATAGAAAAGGAGAACCTAAGGTAATACCTGGATGGCTCAAGTTTACATGTTTTTCCCTCCAAATACACAGATCACCAGGGAAAGGAGCAAGGGGGCAACCTGTTACCACTTCAGTTTGAAATTCCTAGAAGCATGATGTTATAGAATATACATCTGAAAGAACATTTTGTACCATGTATTTGAGTATTTTTATTATCATAATCAATAGTTATTTGATTAAACAAATAATCATTTGTTTATAATTGAAATGAAACTTTTCATGTAACACTTATCAAAAGGCAGAGAAGTGATTGAAACTCTTCATTTGAAAAATAAAAGCATTGGTTTTCCGTTAGATATTGGATCAGAAAGGTACACTTTCAGCTTCACCATTCGGGATTCACCAGCACATTTTGTAAATGCAGCTTCCTGGGGCAATGAAGATTACATCAAGTCTCTTTCTGACAGCTTTAGGGTTGGTGACTGTGGTAAGTTGGCATTGATTCTTAAACTTTTTCCATTATAGTGTTATTCCTGTGGCATGTTTATAGTAACTATACTGACGGAGTTGAAATGAGACACAGTTCATAATTCTCAAGAACTTTATCAGAAAAAGTCAAGTGTTAAGAGTATAATGCAGTGGGGCACAGTGGCTCACGCCTGTAGTCCCAACACTTTGGGAGGCCAAGGTGGGTGGATTGCGTGAGTTCAGGAGTTCGAGACCAGCCTGAGCAACATGGCAAAACCCCATTTCTACAAAAAATAGAAAAAATTAGCTGGGTATGGTGGCGTAGGCCTGTAGTACCAGCTACTAAGGAGGCTGAAGCAGGAAGATGGCTTGAGCCCTGGAGGTGGAGGTTGCAGCGAGCCAACATCATGCCTCTGCACTCCAGCCTCGGTCACAGAGTAAGACCCTGTCTCAAAAAAAAAAAAAAAAAAAAAAAAAAAAAAGGCTGCAATGTGAGGCATTCAGAATGTTACTTGAAGCATACAAACGTGATAGTGATAGCTATATTTTTACTAGATAACCTTACTGTCTCTGTTTTATTACATATTTCAATTTGCATCAACCCATATTATTGTTATAATTGGTTATCTTTCTATAGACATATAATATGGCCACTGAATATATTTTGATAAAAGTTGACATTTGACCACCGAATAGATTTTGATAAAAACTGATATTTAAATTGTTAATGGGATTTTAAGGAACTTTACTTTTAGTTGAAATACCAACTCTTTTACATCTACTCACCCCAGTATCTCTTTGACAGAACAGCCTCATGTAGTAGAAAGAACAGGAGACTTTGAAAACACAGAGGTCTAGATTCAAATACCAGTTCCAACATTTACTTACATTATGGCTTTGAGAAAATTTCTTAATCTTGTTGGGTCTCAACTATGAAATAATACCTCATTAGGTTCTTGTAAATATTAAATGAGATGGTGTACCTAGTATAACATGTGGAACTTAGTCACTCAACAGATAACTTTTATGAGCCGTAGCCTCATAAAAAGAACAAGAAAGCATGTATACTAGTTCTTCATGATAGGAAAAGAGAAAAGAGTAACGCAGGTAATGAAAACACTCCTCTTTAATACGGTGGTCTCAAGCAGCCCACTCCCCATACCGGTTATTTAGATCCTAATCATATATTGCCTTGTATTGTTAACTTTCAGGACAATGTATGGTATCTCTCTAGTTGAATAATAGGGTCATTGAACATATGGACTATGAAGGCAGAAAGCTTCACAAACTTCATAGGGCCCAGTATAGCTATAGACATCCCTTGAATAAATGCTGGAATATTAGTTACATATGGAGATAAAGATTTCAATTTTGACATCTCAGTATCAAAATATGTTATATGTTGATGATGGAGAAGATGAATGAGGTGAGGAATTTTTAAAGCCTAGAGTCGATGGTGATCATAAATTAAACAGGATGTTATTTAGGATGTTAGTGTTTATCTTGTTACTGTTTTGTAATATCATCATACTTTGCCCTCTATTTTAGTGATAATTGAAAATCCTCTGATCCAAAGAAAGGAAATAGAAAGAGAAGAAAAATTCAGCCCTGCAACTCCTAGGTAAGCATCTGTCTAGCACAGAGATTGTGCCAGAATGATCATTACTAATAATGTTGTATCAGATTAGCAGCGATCTTACTAAAAATGTTGTTTCTATTTCAATAAAAATGAGGAGTTTAATTTTCTCTTACAAAATTCATCTTTGATTATGACATAATTTACTTTGATACACAGTCACATGAAAAATGGCTTTGGTTTTAGTACTTTGATTCTCATTCTTAGATTTACAAAAATTTGACTTGTCATGTTAAAACTGAATGAGAAGAAAAGATAAACTTTGGAAATTACATCTATCTTTTTTCATGTCAAGGTATCCTTTTACTCACAGGCTTACCATCTTAGGGCAGGTTCCTTCGAAGCAGAGCTTGAGAGGAGGACTCTTGTGGGAGTGGTTGGTTGAGGGTGAACTCTCGGGAACCCTGCAAGGATAGGCAGGGAAGAAGCTGAGCAGAGGAGTGGGCTCACCTGGAGCCTCAGCAGGAGCCCTGGAGGGAGCTCTGGAGTGGGAGTGGCCCCTTAGAGCAGTGCCCTGGCTGTGGTCCATCCACTCCCCAAACCCCCAGGGTGGGGCGGGGCATCAGCTCAAAGGCGGGTCTGGCAGTTCTGGAGAGAAGGGTGTAGCTGTGCCCCTGTACCAGCCTGTAAAGGGCTCTTGGTGGGCACAGCAGTCTATGGCATTTACACTCGCATCAATTGTGACCCGTTCCCACCTTCTTTTCTGACCTCATCTTATTCCAGATTCTCAAGCCTCATTTCTCTGCAGCCACAGTGAATTTCTTTCCATTTCATGAACACCGTGAACTCATTCTGCACTAAGAACTTTTGTATTTCCTTTTATTTTTATTTTTATTTTTATTTTTTACTGAGACAGAGTCCACTCTGCTGCCCAGGCTGGAGTGCAGTGGCACGATCTCGGCTCACTGTAACCTCCACCTCCTGGGTTCAAACGATTCTCCCACCTCAGCCTCCCAAGTAGCTGTAATTACAGGCACACGCCACCACACCCAGCTAATTTTTGTATTTTTAGTAGAGGCGGGGTTTTGCCATGTTGGCCAGGCTGGTGTCGAACTCCTGACCTCAAGTGATCCGCCCGCTTCGGCCTCCCAAAGTGCTGGGATTACAGGCGTGAGCCACCCCGCCTGGCCAAACTTTGGTATTTTCTGTTCTCTCTCTGCATAGAACATTCTCCCATCTGTTTGACTGTTTGCTTCTTTGGGTTATTGACTCACAACTTAAATGTCATCTTCTTCAACCTTCCCCATCTACTCTGTTTGTGGTAGCGCTAATGGTCAATTACCAGGATTTTGCCCTGGCTTTTGTCACCATAACCCAAGTCACCGTCTGAGATTGTTTGATTCATTGTTCTTGGGTCTCCCCCTCACATATGTGAGCCTCATGAGATCAAAGGTCTTGTCTGCCTTCTTCACCACCATATCCCTTGTGCCTAGCATAGGGTCTGACATATAACAGATTCTCAGTATTCATGGAAGCGATGGATGGATGGTTAGTTGGAGAGAACATTCTTGGTAGAGGGAAGAAACAGGAAACCTCCTGTCTTTTCCAGAACAGTTAATATTAGGTTGAGCCATATGAAACTGCTGATATTTTACTATTTTTCATCTAGAAGTACCAGTTTCATAATGTAATAGTCTGATGCGGCTGGAATGCAGGGCATGGGCAGGAGGAGAAGCTTAAGGTGGAAGCAGAGATATTTCACAGACAGCTTTGCTTTCATACCGAGTTATTTCCTTTGTGACTAGTAGCCACAATGACGGTCTTTGAGCTGGGAAATAATATTTTCATATTTGTGATTTAGGAAGATCACTTTGCTTGTGGAGCATGGACTGTAGGGGAATGAAGCTTAGTTAGGAGAGCAAGGCAGTGGCTTGGGAGAGAAGTGATGAGGTAGGTAAGTGAGGCCGAGCAGTGGGGAGGAGGAGGGGCTGGGTTAGAGGACTGCTGGTGCACAGAATCCAAGGGCCGGGAGGGTCTCGGTGCAGGAGGGAGAGCACCTCAGTTCGGGCTCACTGTGCCAGTGTTCTGTGTCTGCTCCATGCAGAGCTCAGCAGGGTAGGAAAAACACAGTCCCTGACCTGAGGCACTAAGGCGGAACAGCCAGGTCCATAAGAGAGAGAAACAACCAGTCCTTGGGTTTGTATAACCCCTGAAAGTTTCAGAGTGCTTTTATGCTCCTATTTTTTTGGAGAAGGAAACAAGCGCAGAGTTTGGGCAAGATCAGACAAATGGTATGCTTAGAACCCCGACACAAATCAATTCTCAAAACATTTCCTTAATGAAATTGCACTGTAAACAAAAAATGTTTTGCCGTATTATTCAATGTTTCTAAGAGTAAAAAGTATATATTAGTATTGTCTAAATTTCAACGAAAAATGTAGTTTAAATGTGGACCTGGAAATATTTTTCTATCCAAAAATCACTTTCATATAACTTTCTTGTGTTTTTGCAATTTAGCAACTGTAAACTGTTGCTCAGTGAGAATCACTCAACAGTAAAAGTTTGTTCCAGTTATGAAGTGGACACAAAGTTACTTTCTTTGATACATTTACCTGTTAAAGAGTCTCATGATTATTATTCACTGGGTGACATTGTTGCAAATGGACACAGTCTTAATGGGAGGATTATTAACGTGCTTGCAGCTGTGAAGTCGGTAAGTTAAGTCGGTAAGTTAAAACCCCAACAAAGCCAAGTGCAATTTGGCAGGGGAGGTGCGGTCACTTGATTTGTGTTTGGGATGGAGTGGTCACGACCAGCTGGGGTAACTTTTCTTCTCTATCTTGGTAGTATGTTGAATTAAGAAAACAGTAACACTCCTCATTAAAGGGAAAGTAGCATTTTATCTGTGGATGAGTAGTAAAATAAAATTGTATTTGAATGCTAAATGCAGTGTTCCACTCTGCTCCTAAATGATCTGCTAACTATAGGAGAACTTTTTATACGCTGCTTAAACAAAGATGTAAATGGAAAGGGTAAGCTTATTGATTCGAAAATCTCCGTGACCTTCCTTGAAGGGGCATAGTTGAATAAGTTAAGGGATCAGTTCTGTGCCTTTGTGTTCAGAGCTGCCCAGAAACCGGGGAGGGAGTGGGAATACACGCTGCCCTGCTGTAGGGCTCCATGGTCTAATAGGTGGAGTGGGACTGTGCTGGTGAGGTGCAGGGGAGGATGGCACTCCATGGGGCACCAGGGGGGTGTTCCCTTCTGGTGCATCAGCATCTGTCTGAATTACTGTAGCCAGTTCTGAGCTCTGTAGTTGGACAGACCAGAGCCACAAGGCAGAGATTGAGATGTAGAACTCAACAGTAAAGTTTCACAAAATAAAGTACATGAAAATTAGTCCAGGCACAGTGGCTTACACCTGTGATCCTAGCACTTTGGGAGACCAAGGCAGATGGATCACTTGAGCCCAGGAGTTCAAGACCAGCCTGGGCAACATGGTGAAACTCCATCTCTACAAAAAATACAAAAATTAGCTAGATGTGGTGGTGTGTACCTGTAATCTCAGCTGCTTGGGAGGCTGAAGTGGGAGGATCACCTGAGCCTGGGAGGTTGAGGTTGTAGTGAGTCAAAATCATGCCACTGCATTCCAGCCTGGGCAATAGAGGGAGACCCTGTCTCAAAAAAAAAAAAAAAAAAAAAAAAAAAAAAAAAAGTCCTGGCGCGGTGGCTTATGCCTGTAATCCTAGCACTTTGGGAGGCTGAGGCAGGTGGATCACAAGGTCAGGAGTTCGAGACCAGCCTGGCCAATATGGTGAAACACCATCGCCACTAAAAATACAAAAATTAGCTGGGTGGCCAGGCGCGGTGGCTCACGCCTGTAATCCCAACACTTTGGGCAGCTGAGGCAGGAGGATCATGAGGTCAGGAGATCGAGACCATCCTGGCTAACACAGTGAAATCCCGTCTCTACTAAAAATACAAAAAATTAGCCAGGTGAGGTGGTGGGCTCCTGTAGTCCCAGCTACTCAGGAGGCTGAGGCAGGAGAATGGCGTGAACCCGGGAGGCAGAGCTTGCAGTGAGCCGAGATTGTGCAACTGCACTCCAGCCTGGGTGACAGAGCAAGACTGCGACTCAAAAAAAAAAAAAAAAATTAGCTGGGCATGGTGACAGGTTCCTGCAGTCCCAGCTACTCCGGAGGCTGAGTCAGGAGAATCACTTGAACCTGGAAGGCAGAGGTTGCAGTGAGCCGAGATCGTACCACTGCCCTCCAGTCTGGGCGACAGAGCGAGACTCCATCTCAAAAAAAAAAAAAAAAAAAAATTAGCTGGGCATGGTGGCAGGTACCTGTAGTCCCAGCTACTCAGGAGGCTGAGGCAGGAGAATTACTTGAACCCAGGAGACAGAGGTTGCAATGAGCTGAGATGGCGCCACTGCACTCCAGCCTGGGCGACAGAGCGAGATTCTGGGTTGATAAATAAATAAATAAATAAAGAGGCAAGAGTAATTTCTTAATATAGAGAGGGATGATAGTCAAGAGACAAAAAAAAAAAAAAAAAGGAAGAAACACACACGCTTATGATAGTTCATGTAAGTAAATGTGAATTGCTTGTCATATTAAATGGTGACTGACTGAGAGAACGTGACCCTTTCAGATGGCAGGTCCCTTGCTGTGGAGGACATGCCCGCCACCTGGGGAGCATCTGTATACTTTAGGGAGAAGGAATAAGCCTGCTATATGATCATCTTGAAAAACAGGAGAAGTCACTTTGTAGGCAGTTTATGTTCAATCCTATTCAGTTGTTCAAAGGAGTGCTCAATTGTTTGCGATTTCCCCAAGTTCTAGACAATGCTATTACATTCATAATGAAGTAAGAATTGTCTACAACCCTGAATGAATATAGTAGTATAAGCAGGAAACTGTGGCAGCTTCCCCCCTCCCGTGAGTCTGGAACCTTCCATGTGTCACGTCACTTATTCTCATGCCTTTCGTCTTCCCTTTGGCTTTCAGCCCTCTTACATTTTCTTTTCTTCATACTTTTTTTTTTTTTTGAGATGGAGTCTTGCTCTGTCACCCAGGCTGGAGTGCAGAGTGCAGTGGCGTGATGTTGGTTCACTGCAACCTCCACCTCCTGGGTTCAAGCAATTCTCCTGCCTCAGCCTCCCGAGTAGCCAGGACTACAGGCGTGCACCACCATGCCCAGCTAATTTTTGTATTTTTAGTAGAGACAAGATTTCACTATATTGGCCAGGCTAGTCTCAAACTCCTGACCTCGTGATCCACCCGCCTCGGCCTCTCAAAGTGCTGGAATTACAGGTGTGAGCCACCACACCCGGCCACTCTTCACACTTTCATTTAACCTGTTGTTTCTTCCTCTCACCCCCACTGGCGTTTCACTTTAAAACTCCTTTTTAATACAGTGTTCTCCACCTCCCCAACCCCAGATGTTAGGCTGACCTCTCAGCCTCTGGCTGTCCTTTCTAGGTCCCTTTCTCTGGGCACCACAGATGCAGTGGTGGCAGAGGTGGGGGCGGCCAGTGACTGTCTATGCTGGGCCTGCTGCTGTGCATCTCTCAGAGGTGCCTGCCGTTCCCACATGAGAAGCCACTGGGTGGAGAGAAGGGTCCTAGGTTCAACTCTTCTCATTTTTTGTACTTGCTTTAATGGGCAAGAGCATTTCCACTTCTTTGATCGTCTCACCCCACAATGGACAGAATTGGACAGTGTCAAAGTTTCCTGTGTGTCTCGCATGTGGCTCTCACTGTGGCAGCCCTGGGGAGAAGGCAGAGGACGTTTCCTATATTTGTTTGTTTCCTGTGGACACTTTTTGTACCACAGATATGCTATATTTGATGTTCACTAAGAAGACGGAGATGCTGAGCCCCAGAGAGCCTGAGTCCATTCAGTCACATGGGTTCCACGCTGAGCCGTGGGGATACACAGGTGCTGGAAACACACTCCCTGCCCTCGAGGAGTCCACGTAGATGCCCCAGAGGGGCCTGTCCTGGAGCTTTGTTGTGACATGTTAAAAAGACTTTCAGTCTCTACTTCAAGCACCTGTCTCTCTGTGTCTCTTCAAAGTGTTGTGTGACTTACAACTTCAGCTACGTAAATGTAGTTTAGAGATAGAAGATGCTTTAAAATAATCAACTATATATTACCGGTTCTTGCTATTTTAATATTTCTAATTTGGTGTTTAAAAGGTGAACATTTGAGTATTTTCATCAACAAATACTTAAGTACTTCTACATACAGGTGAAGAGTAATGATTTCTTTCCATTTCTAAGGTTGGAGAGCCAAAATACTTTACAACTTCAGACCGGAGAAAAGGCCAGAGGTGTGAAGTTAGACTCTATGATGAAACAGAGTCTTCTTTTGCAATGACATGGTAAACACTGACGTCTTTTCCAAACTGTGAAATCCCTGTTATTATCACCAGGACATTTTCATTTTATCAAAAATGTGATGGACTTCATATCAAGAGAGGATAATGATAGGAGATGAATGATATTTTAAAAAATAAATCTCACTCTTGAATGTTGAGTTGTTATGGACACCACCTTAAAATGAGATCTTTAGATGGCATGTAATTGCTTAGGAGGACTCCACCGTGATCAGTTTTATTATTGAATGCTGTTTTATAACAAATGGTGTTTTATTAGGTCCCATGGAACAAGCCAGACTTTCCCTCTATGCTTCCTGGGAAGTATCCTGGAGCAGGGCAGGACACAGGGGCACGTGGGCCAGGGTGGGGACTGCACCCTGAAGTACTCCCAGGTACAACAAGGCATTGTCTAGACCTCTGATGCCTGGGTACCAAAGGAAATGATTTCAAAAATGCCTTCAACCCATCAAGGCCCCTGAGCAGTTTATCCACTGGGGGACACTTACCTTCATGGTCTGAAAGTGTGACTTTAAAGTCTTTAGGCTCTAGTTCTAACTAGCCTGGAGTGATTAAGTGTTGGAAAAATAAATAAAGAATTGGCAGAGTAGAGTATTACTAGAGGAGAGTGTGTGTTGAAGGAATGTTCTCTCATGGAGATGTTAAGTTCTCCCTAGGAGGAAGCTGGCATCCTTAAGACCAAGGGGATGCCAGCTTGGGGATGGCTGACCCCAGCCACTGAAGCTTTCTTTTATTGTTGTAAATAATATGTCACTATCAGTTTTTTCTAGTGTATTCAATTGGTATTACTTCTTTTTAAACAAATGCAGTTGGGATAATGAATCCATTCTACTTGCACAGAGCTGGATGCCACGAGAAACAGGTATTATCATTCAATGATTGTGTCCAATATTTGTCATTTTATATCCCCCCATGTAATAATTTTAAATGGCTTTTTTCCCAAACAGTAATATTTGCCTCAGATGTAAGAATAAGTTTTGACAAATTTCGGAACTGCATGACAGCAACTGTAATCTCAAAAACCATTATTACAACAAATCCAGGTAAAAAACTTTGTGAAATTTTTTATCCCTTTGGAAATGACTGAACACATTTCAGTATTTCTACAGTATATTTAAGAATGAAAATTCAGCCTGGATTTAATTCAAATTAGAAGTAAAAATTGCTTTATGTAACTTTTTTAAAAACTTACAATGAACTTTGATATCTTTTACTAAAGAAATGTGAGGCTGGGCGTGGTGGCTCATGCCTGTAATCCTAGCACTTTGGGAGGCCAAGGCAGGTGGATCATCTGAGGTCAGGAGTTCGAGACCAGACTGGCCAACATGGTGAAACCCAGTCTCTACTAAAAATATAAAAATTAGCTGGGCTTGGTGGTGGGCGCCTGTAATCCCAGCTACTCGGGAGACTGAGGCAGGAGAATCACTTGAACCCAGGAGGCGGAAATTGCAGTGAGCTGAAATTGTGCCATTGTGCTCCAGCCTAGGCCACAAGAGCAAGACCCCGTCTTAAAAAAAAAACAAGGCTGGCGCAGTGGCTCACACCTGTAATCCCAGCACTTTGGGAGGCCAAGGCAGGCTGATCACGAGGTCAAGAGATTGAGACCATCCTGGCCAACATGGTGAAACCCTGTTTCTACTAAAAATAGAAAAATTAGCTGAGCACGGAAGTGCGTGCCTGTAGTCCCAGTTACTTGGGAAGCTAAGGCAGGAGAATCACTTCAACCCAGGAGGTGGAGGTTGTAGTGAGCTGAGATTACACCACTGCACTCCAGCCTGGCGACAGAGCGAGACTCCGTCTCAAAAAAAAAAAAGAAAAACCAGATTAATTTTTAAAGTATAATTCATTGTGATAATTTTTGAGAGACCGATTTTATTGCTTGGATGGTAAATTATTGACTAATAGGTAATTCAGTTTTGCTACATTCAAATAACTTTTACTGCTAGGACATTGATAACACATGCATACGCGCGCACACACGCATGCGCGCACACAGTACTCTCTGTGTAGTATTATTAGCTCATAACTGCACATTAAATGCCCAGATGATCCCCTGGAGTGGTTGTTGAAGGAGTTACGGTTTACTACAGCATGAAATCAAGGGAGCCAGATTGGGGAGATGAGGGGTTAGTGCCTGTGAGCATTCCCAGGGTGCTTTATAGTGCAGACATAACCGTCAACCCAGTACTGCCAAAGAAATGGAGTAATCAATCCTTTGCCATCTCATGAAGCTATGAGTATAGTATGTAGTGTATCATTTAAAACATACGCTCACTCTGCTGGTCTGTAACAAAGTATCAGCAGTGACAGAATTATAAAGCAATGTGTGCTTTTGACCAAACCATTATCAGCATTTTTAAAAGATAGAATTACTATGAGGAATGGTGTAAAATATCAAGACTCTGGTTTTTATATGAGTACTCTGAATCTTGCACATCCAACACATGGATGTTGTCTCCTTGAAGGCAGCACCATGGGAGGGGACGTGCATGCCCCGAATTGCTCTTCACTGAACTAATTTACTGAGCACGTGCTGTATGCTGGGTGCTGTTCTGGAGTGCAACGACAAAATGGATAAATATTTCCACCCTCATGGAGTTTACACTCCAGCAGGGAGAGACAGAGAATAAATAATGAAGATAATATGTCTGTGAATTATGAAATATTTAAGGAGAACAGGTAGAACAGAGTCAGGAGGACCTAGAGAGCCACAAGGTGGTCGGGCACGCTGCATGGGAGAGTGACGTTTGAGCAAAGACTTGAGGAGGAGGCTAAAGGGATAACCAAGGGAAAGCCCTGTGCCTATGTGTGGGAGGAACACCCAGGGGCTGGTGTGGCTGGAGCCCAGGAGTTCAAGGCCAGCAGGAGCTGTTCTGAGAAGAGATGGGGCACCCAGGAAGAAGGCCTTGGAGGCTGTTAGAGTGCACTGGCTTCTACTCTGGATGGGGTAGCAGGTTGGGGTTTGGAGCAGACTGGTGACAGCATCTGACTCAGCTCTGAGAGGTTCGCTCTAACTGCTTTGTTGGAAATTGATGGTGACACATGATAGTCTATTATCAACACTTAGGACAATACTGGGACACTCTTCAATTTTTTCTTTCCTGGAGGGAGGTACTATGTATGGTTTATTTATTTTTATTTTGTTTGATTTATTTTTTTTTTTTTTGAGACAGTCTCACTCTGTTGCCCAGGCTGGAGTGCAGTGGTGCAATCTCGGCTCACTGCAAGCTCCGCCTCCCGGGTTCATGCCATTCTCCTGCCTCAGCCTCCTGAGTAGCTGGGACTACAGGCGCCCGCCACCACGCCCGGCTAATTTTTTGTATTTTTTAGTAGAGATGGGGTTTCACTGTGTTAACCAGGATGGTCTCAATCTCCTGACCTTGTGATCCGCCTGCCTCGGCCTCCCAAAGTGCTGGGATTACAGGCGTGAGCCACTGCCCCTGGCCTATGTATGGTTTATTATTAGAAATAACTTATTAATAAAAATAGTTTATTATTATTATTATTTTTTAAATGGAGTCTTTCTCTGTCCCCAGGCTGGAGTGCAGTGGCACAATCTCGGCTCACTGCAGCCCCCACCTCCTGGGTTCAAGCGATTCTCCTGTTCCAGCTTACCGGGTTGGTTGCCCAGGTGCCTGCTACCATGCCCGGCTAATTTTTATGCTTTTAGTAGAGACGGGATTTCACCATGTTGGCCAGGCTGGTCTTGGAACTCCTGGACTCCAGTGATCCGCCCGCCTCGGCCTCCCAAAGTGCTGGGAATACAGGCATGAACCACCACGCCCGGCCTATTATTTTTACATTTAGTAATACCAGTGATAGTAAAATCTTCATCCTCTAAGGGCAAATTTGAGCTGGAAAAGTTTCTAAAAGACAGATTTGTCTGATGGAAAAGATGATCAAGCTTGACTGTACAATGGTGTAAAAAACTCAAGATCTAATTTAATAAGACAGATATTTTAGGATGTTGTGCATTTGGCTCTGATGACAGATTCAAAGAAAAAAATGTCAAAGTATTTTGAGCAATAACCAACATCATTAGAAAAAATGCCTTCTTTCTCAAGGAGACACATTTTTAAAATTTATTATTTATTGGTTAACTTTTTAATTGACAAAAAATTGAATACATTTATTTTATACAATATGTTGTTTTGAAATATGTATACATTGCAGAATGGCTAAATCAAGCTAATTAACATATGTGCTACTTCACATACTTATCATTTTTTTTGTGGTGAGAACACTTAAAATCTGTTCTCTCAGTACTTTTCTAGAATGTAATACGTTGTTATTAACCATAGCTACTATGTTGTACAGCAGATCTAGATTTCTTGGATTCATTCTGTCAAGGAAACAAATTTAAAGGAGAATACTCGCAAGAATGCATGAATTTGTGTGCTTGTTTATATCAGCTTTACTTTTTTTTTTTTAGTTTTACTTTAAGTTCTGGGATACATGTGCAGAACATGCAGGTTTGTTACATAGGTATACATATGCCATGATGGTTTGCTACATCTATCAACCTGTCATCTAGGTTTTTTTTTTTTTTTTTTTTGAGATGGAGTCTCACTCTGTTGCCCAGGCTGGAGTGCAGTGGCGCGATCTTGGCTCACTGCAAGCTCTGCCTCCTGGGTTCACAACATTCTCCTGCCTCAGCCTCCCAAGTAGCTGGGACGACAGGCGCCCGCCACCACACCAAGCTAATTTTTTTGTATTTTTTAGTAGAGACAGGGTTTCACCATGTTAGCCAGGATGGTCTTGATCTCCTGACCTCGTGATCTGCCTGCCTTGGCCTCTCAAAGTGCTGGGATTACAAGTGTGAGCTACCGCGCCCAGCCTTTTTTGTATTTTTAGTAGACATGAGGTTTCACCATGTTGGCCAGGATGGTCTCAATCTCTTGACCTTGTGATCCACCCACCTTGGCCTCCCAAAGTGTTGGGATTACAGGCGTGAGCCACTGTGCCTGGCCTAATTTTTGTACTTTTTGTAGAGACGGGGTTTTGCAGTGTTTCTCAGGGTGGTCTCAAACTGCTGGGCTCAAGTGATCCACTGGTCTTGGCCTCCCAAAGTGCTGGGATTACAGGCATGAGCCACCATGCCCCGCCTGAGCATCTTATGTACCTTTTGCCTATCTGATGGGAGCTTATGACCCTCTCCCCAGAGAAGTGCTATTCCCATGTGTAGAATTTGCATAAACTGTCATATTCCTGGACCCCAAATCCATGAAGCCTAGGCTGAGGCTCTTCTTTTAAAAGGATTCTGCTGGCTAGGTGCAGTGGCTCATGCCTGTAATCCCAACACTTTGGGAGGCCAAGGTGGGCGGATCACTTGAGGTTAGGAGTTCAAGACCAGCCCGGTCAACATGGTGAAACACCATCTCTACTAAAAATACAAAAATTAGCCGGGCGTGGTGGTATGGTGCCTATAGTCCCAGCTACTAGGGAGGCTAAGGCAGGAGGATCGCTTTAGCTGGGGAGGCGGATGTTGTAGTGAGTCGAGATCATGCCACTGCACCCCAGCCTGGGCAACGGAGTGAGACTCTGTCCCCCCCGCCAAAAAAGGAGAAAGGATTCTCCTTATTGCTATTGCTGGCTTATGCCAGACATGCGGGAGGGACCAGGAAGAAAAGAGGGAAATTTTAGATCACTCCCTGAAGGCATGTTCTGTAACAGTTCTAGGAGATGAGTTACCTAGTCATCGTAGATGATGCTTAATTCACCTGAAGAGAGTAACAATGGAATTTAGCATGAAATAATGTATTCTGCAAGCCACATTACATTGTGTGGAAGAGGAATTTTGCTATTGCTTTTGTGGAGGATATTTAATGTGTTTAATATCCGTAGCAGTCACTGATAGAAAAAGATACTACTGGATCAAAATTTATCATCTTTTTGCTTACAAGAAGGGATAAGCCATAAGTGAGACTCCATCTCTACAAAAAATTAAAAAAAAATAGCTGGGCATGGTGGCACGTGCCTGTGATCTCAGCTACTCAGCAGGCTGAGCTAGGAGGACTGCTTGAGCCCTGGAGGTAGAGACTGCAGTGAGCTGTGTTCATGCCACTGCACTGCAGCCTGGGTGACAGAGCAAGACCCTGTCTCAAAAAATAATAATAAAATAAAGCCATGATTGTTACTTTGAAAACATTTTTTAAAATGTTGGGTCATTTGTAGATAATGCCATTTCAGGAAACTTGAGAGAGCACACAGGCATTCAGCGAGCTGTGAGGTAAACTTGATAGAGTGTATTTCAGTCCCTGCCCTGCCACTCAACCCTAAAACGGGGACAGGAATGACAGTGTCTACAACCGTTTTTAGGCTACTCAAGGGCAGCCCGATTTATATGGGAAATTTTTTTTTCTGATTAGTAGGTCATATTAATCATAAAGTAGTTCCTTCTTTCTCTTTCTTTCTCTCTCTCTCTTTTCTTTCTTTATTTCTTTCTCCCCTCCCCTCCCCTCTTCTCTTTTCTTCTTTTCTTTTTTTGGGGTCTCAAACTCCTGACCTCAAGAACTCCTCCTGCCTCAGCCTCCTGAAGGATTACAGGTGTGAGCCACCTTGCTCGGCCCAAAAATAGGCTTTTTTTGTTTGTGTTTTGAGATGGAGTCTTGCTGTGTCACCCAGGCTGGAGTGCAGTGGCGCGTGCTCAGCTCACTGCAACCTCTGGCTCCTGGGTTCAAGCAATTCTCCTGTCTCAGCCCCACAAGTAGCTGGGATTACAGGTGCGCACCACCACACCTGGCTAATTTTTACATTTTTAGTAGAGACGGGGTTTCACAATGTTGGCCAGCCTGGTCTTGAACTCCTGACCTCAGGTGATCCACCCGCCTCAGCCTCCCGCAGTGCGGGATTACAGGCGTGAGCCACAGCGCTTGGCCCAAAAATAGCTTTTTTTCTTTTTTTGAAATGGAGTCTTGCTATGTCACCCAGGCTGGAGTGCAGTGGCGCGATCTCAGCTTACTGCAACCTCTGCCTCCTGGGTTCAAGTGATTCCCCTGCCTGAGCCTCCTGAGTAGCTGGGACTATAGGCGTGTGCCACCATGCCTGGCTAATTTTTTGTATTTTAGTAGAGACGGGGTTTCACCATGTTGGCCAGGATGGTCTTGATCTCCTGACCTCATGATCCGCCCGCCTCAGCCTCCCAAAGTGCTGGGATTATAGGCGTGAACCACCACGCCCAGCCCATCATCTAGGTTTTAAGCCCCACATGCATTAGCTATTTGTCCTGATGCTCTCCCTCCCCTCACCCCCCATTCCCCAACAGGCCCCAGTGTGTGTAGTTCCCCTCCCTGTGTCCATGTTATCTCATTGTTCAGCTCCCACTTATGAGTGAGAACATATGGTATTTGGCTTTCTGTTCCTATGTTAGTTTGCTGAGAATGATGGCTTTCAGCTTTATCCATGTCTCTGCAAAGGACATGATCTCATTCCTTTTTATGGTTGCATTGTATTCCATAGTATACATGTACCACATTTTCTTTATCCAGTCTACCACTGATGGGCATTTGGGCTGGTTCCATGTCTTTGCTATTGTAAATAGTTATATCAGTTTTACTTTTAATTTCCTGGGCTACAACTGCCTTATAGAAATTAAGAAGCTTTAAATGGCTTGTGTTCATCCTAGGCAGGTGTCCAGATTCCCTTGTTTCTTTCTCTTCCCTGAGAGTGCTTATCAGATAGGGAGGGCACAATTCCTGCCTTTCTCTGACAGTCAGGATAACCCTATTGTCAGTGAGGACCTGCAGTGCTGGTACCCACCCATCCCTGCCAGCCCCCATCACAGGAAGCTCGTTGGGTGGATTTCTGTGGCCTCGCTCCAGCAGATGCTCCCATCTGAAGCACAGCAATTCATGGTGCATATCTCCCCAAGTTAATAGAGTTCTGCATTCATTCATTCGCCCATGACCTTATCAGTATTTTTGAATGCCTTTTACCTGCCAAGAATTGAGATAATATAAATTTCTGGAACAAGGAAGGAGATGAGTGGTTGGTCAGATGTGAGGATAGTCATCACGTGGGACACTGCGTGCCGGCAAGGATTTGACAACCTAGTTCTGAGAAAGAACAGGTAGAAGACTTGTATTCTGGGAGCAAGGAGGAAGAAATGCCCAGATCTTCCCAGGGGAGTTAGAAAGTACAGACATTGTCAGGACAATTTGTAGAATATTCAGGGGGGGCCTGGGGTACTTAATCATATGCCGGAGGCTGGCGGCCTGGGGTCCAAGGGCATCATGGGGGAGCTCTTTCCAAACTTGCGTTCCTGCCCTCTGGCACAGCACCCCTGACCCTTGAGCACACTCATGTGCCAACGTGGGGAGCTAGGCTTTTTATAGAGCCTATTTTATATATTTCAATTGCCTTTTGAAAACCTTTTTTTTTTAATGATGAGTAAAGAAATACATATAAAATTCAGAAAAAATATATAAAAACATAAACAAGGAAAACAAAGATCACCTATAATCCAACTGTCTAGAGAGAATCATTTTTTCATATATATTCTTCCAGATAATTTTGCATTTATATATGTATTTTTTTTTTTAGACAGAGTCTTGCTCTCTTGCCCAGGCTGGAGTGCAGTGGTGCTATCTCAGTTAACTGCAAGCTCCACCTCCCAGGTTCATGCCATTCTCCTGCCTCAGCCTTCCAACTAGCTGGGACTACAGGCGCCCACCACCACGCCTGGCTAATTTTTTTGTATTTTTAGTAGAGGTGGGGTTTCACCATGTTAGCCAGGATGGTCTCCATCTCCTGACCTTGTGATCCACCCGCCTCAGCCTCCCAAAGTGCTGGGATTACAGGCGTGAGCCACTGCGCCCGGTCCCTTATATATGTAGATTTTTTAATTAAAAGGGTAGTGAACCACATAGGTTAGTAAGCTGCTCTTTTCACTAACATCTGTTTTAGATGTAATATGGTGTACATCTATGTTTACAGAATTCTACATCACATTGTTAATGGCCATGTAATATTCTATTTGATTGTATTCTTACGTGTCTTCACTTCTTACTATTAAAATGATTTTGGATGATTTAAATGTGATTTAAAAGATAATCAGTTTGCTTTTTACTTATTGTGCATTTTCAATTTAAGATACACCAGAAGCTAACATTCTACTGAATTTTATACGAGAAAATAAAGAAACAAATGTTCTGGATGATGAAATTGACAGTTATTTTAAAGAATCCATAAATCGTAAGTGACCCTTTAAATATATTTGGATTTTTTTTAAAGGCCGAAATTGGGCCTGTAAAGGTTTGTTTGACATGTTAAAAGATAGCAGATTCCTATTCTGTAACTACTATATTTCAGCTTTTCTAAAGGTAGCTTAAAATAGTGGGCATCTTTCTCTTTTTCTTTTTCTTTTGAGCCCAGGAGTTCATGAGACCAGCCTGGCCAACATGGCAAAATCCTGTGTCTACTAAAAACACAAAAATTAGCCGGGTATCATGGGATGTGCCTGTAATCCCAGCTGCTCAGGAGGCTGAGGCAAGAGAATCCCTTGAACCTGGGAGGTGGAGGTTGCAGTGAGCTGAGATCCAGCCTGGGTGACAGAGCGAGGCTACACTCCAGCCTGGGTGTCAGAGCAAGACTGTATCTCAAAAAATAAAAAAATAAAAGAAACACAATACAGAATGCTTGGCCAGGTGTGGTGTCTCACGCCTATAATCCCAGCACTTTGGGAGGCCGAGGCGGGCGGATCACGAGGTTGGGAGATGGAGACCATCCTGGCTAACACGGTGAAAACCCGTCTCTACTAAAAATACAAAAAAAAATTAGCCGTGGTGGCGGGCGCCTGTAGTCCCAGCTACTCGGGAGGCTGAGGCAGGAGAATGGCATGAACCTGGGAGGCGGAGCTTGCAGTGAGCCGAGACCGCGCCACTGCACTCCCGCCTGGGCGACGAATGAGACTCTGTCTCAAAAAATTAAAAAAAAATAAAAATAAAAATAAAAAAAATCGAGTCACTGTCTTTTTTTTTTTTTTTGAGACGGAGTTTTGCTCTTGTTGCCCAGACTGGAGTGCAATGGCGCCATCTTGGCTCACCACAACCTCCACCTCCCGGATTCAAGCGATTCTTCTGCCTCAGCATCCTGAGTAGCTGCGATTACAGGCATGCACCACCACGCCTGGCTAATTTTTTTTTTTTTTTTTTTTTTTAAGTAGAGACAGGGTTTCTCATGTTGGTCAGGCTGCTCTCGAACTCCCAACCTCAGGTGATTTGCCCACCTCGGCCTCCCAAATTGCTGGGATTACAGGCATGAGCTACCGTGCCCAGCTGAGTCACTGTCTTTTTCTAATTGATATTTAAGAATTCTTTAGATAATTCTGGATGAGTCCTTTATCTCATTGTAGACTGCTAGCATCTCCCACTCTGTGGCTTGCCTTTTCACTTTTTTAATGGTGTCTTTTGACGAACAGAAATTCTTCGTTTTAATGAAGACTAATTTCATTTCCTTTTTTTCCTTATGTTTTGCTTTTATGTCCATTTATAGAATCAGTGTTTATATAGCCAACATAGTAATTTTTCTGTTACTTAAGCTACTTTATGTTCTCATTTGTCATAGCTTTCTATTCGGACATAATCTTTTATATTTTTTAGAATATATACAGAACTGTAATACTTCTTTCTATTTTTAGTAAGTACAATAGTTGATGTCTATACAGTTGAACAATTAAAGAGAAAATCTTTGAAGAATGAAGGAAAAGCTGATCCTTCCTATGGCATCCTTTATGCCTACATTTCCACACTCAACATTGATGATGAAACTACAAAAGTAGTTCGAAATAGATGGTAAGGATCCGTGTCACTTTTAGCAAATTCATTTTTGTAAGAAATAATTATTGTTAATAAATTTTAAGCTCTCTAAAAGTTAAAGCTGTTTGTTGATGTAACAGGGGTTATGTATTTGAGATAAATGTATAAAAAACTATACTGAAAAGTTTCCATAGCAAACTAGATTAAAATATTATAATTGCCTTTTAAAATATAATCTATATTTCCGTAATTCTAACATGTAAAGATATAAAGTGAGAAACTTTTGACAAACTTGTCTAATGATTTGGCAGAAAGCTATTTTGGTTGCTAGGCCCTATAGCAATGTAGTGACAGCATTAAAAAAAAATTATTTTCAAGCCAGGTGCAGTAGCATGCACCTGTAGTCTCAGCTACTCAGGAGGCTGAGGTGGGAGGATCAGTTGAGCCCAGGAGTTTGAAGAGTTTGAGTCCAGCCTAGGAAACATCAAACCTCTTGTAGATCGAAGTTAGTATTTATTTGCATAGAAAGTAAACTCCAGGCCGAGCACGGTGGCTCACGTCTGTAATCCCAGCACTATGGGAGGTCGAGGCAGGTAGATCACCTGAGGTCAGGAGTTCGAGATCAGCCTGGCCAATATGGTGAAACACCATCTCTACTAAAAATAAAAAAAATTAGCTGGTTGTGGTGGTGGGCACCTGTAATGCCAGCTACTTCGGAGGCTGAGGCATGAGAATTGCTTGAATCCAGGAGGCGGAGGTCGTGGTGAGCTGAGATTGCGCCATTGCACTCCAGCCTGGGCGACAAGAGTGAAACTCTGTCTCAAAAAAAAAAAAAAAAGAAAAGAAAAGAAAGTAAACTCCAGTAGATTTAATACTCTTAGCTAAAAGATGCTTGGCAAGAAATGTGTAATATTAGGAAAGTCTCTCTATGGATTTTTATAATTGAATTTTCATTGAGATAATCCTAGATTCACGTGGAAGTATAAGAAATAATAAGAGGGCTGGGCGCGGTGGCTCACGACTGTAATCCCAGCACTTTGGGAGGCCAAGGTGGGTGGATCACGAGGTCAGGAGATTGAGACCATCCTGGCTAACACGGTGAAACCCTGTCTCTACTAAAAAATACAAAAAAATGAGCCGGGCATGGTGGTGGGTGCCTGTAGTCCCAGCTACTCGAGAGGCTGAGGCAGGAGAATGGCGTGGACCTGGGAGGCAGAGCTTGCAGCGAGCCGAGATTGCGCCACTGCACTGCACTTGAGCCTGGGCGACAGAGTGAGACTGTGTCTCAAAAAAAAAAAAAATAATAAGAGAGATCCCTTGTGGCTTTTGCCCCGTTTCCCCCAGCGTTACCATTTTGCAAGTGATAGTACCATGTCACAGCCAGGATATCAACACCATTCAGTCCACTGGTCTTATTCAGATTCCTCCAGGTTCACATGCAGTCGTGTGTGTGTCTAATTAGTTTATCACACTTGTAACACTTGTAAGTTTGTGTGTCTATTGCCACAGTCAAGATATTGACCTCTGGATTTTTAAAACATTTTATGATGTGGTATTAAAGTGGAAAAAACTAATGTAGACAATGCTGTGTAAGGCCTTGTGTTCATTTTTTGAAAAATAGTTTTCAAAAATTGAAAAACTAATTTTTTTCCCTGTACATTTATTATTGATATCTGAGGAAAAGCATCTAAAATTTGCTAGACCAAGTGATCTGTGGCTAGACAAGAAACCACAATCTTCAGTTCGTTTCCCCTATTTGAGAAATTTGAGTTAGGTTCCCTGTTTAAAATTGCTAAAGTAAGGCTTGCTTCAGAAATATGGAATAGCATAAATCACTGAAAGAGAGGAGAGTGTATCACCAGCAGTGTTAATAGCATCTGGGTGCTACCCGGCCAGCCTTGCAAGGCTTTCTGTATTTGTAGAGAAGGCCCCGTGCAGGCCCATCCAGTGAGCAGCTGTTGAACTCGTGCTTTCCAGGCACAAGACACAGTTCCTGCCCTCAGAACTCCCAGCCGGGGAGGTGAGAATAAGGAGCTGATGCGACAGCACCAGTCAGTCCTGAGGCGTGCACTCTGCTGCTGTTCCGAGAGGGAAAGGCTGCGGGCTGGGATACCAGAAGGGAGGGCCCCAGCAAGGAAATGAGACTGGGATGGACCTCGAGGGCTTGGCAGAGGGAGGGAAGAAAGGAGGGCAGGCAGAGGACTGGTGTATGCAGTTTCAGATGACTCCTGAGAATGGCTGCGTGAAAGTGTGTTTCACTGTTTTTTACGACTGTCTTGTAGACTGCATAGCACTGAGCACTCAGTAAGTTTTCCACACACTGACGTAGAGTTTTTAGTGATAATTCTTTTTCTGCTACAGATGAAATTTGTGGCTTAGGGCATCACATTTTATCATTGTCTTTGTTTCTTTTCAGTTCCAGCTGTGGTTATATTGTAAATGAAGCATCTAACATGTGCACAACTTGCAACAAAAACTCCTTGGACTTTAAATCTGTCTTTCTCAGTTTCAATCTGCTGATTGATCTGACGGACCACACAGGCACCCTTCATTCCTGTAGTCTCACAGGAAGTGCTGCTGAGGAGACTTTGGGCTGCACGGTAAATAGCAAAAAGGAAGAAATGTTTAGAATATTTCCAAAGTGAATGCTTTTTCCCAAAAAAATATAGGTTGTTTTGTCAAACATTTGATAGAAATTAATTCACTAATAAACGGCCTGGGAAAAAATCATCTTGCTTTAAACACACATTGCTTTGATGAACAAATGTTACATATTTTATGTTAAAATCCTAGTTAATATTTACTATTATGAGTAATGACTGAGGCCATTAGCCTAAATGGATAAATAAACCTGATGTTTTAGGGCTGGGCACCGTGGCTCACGCCTGTAATCTCAGCACTTTGGGAGGCCAAGGAGGGCAGATCACTTGAGGTCAGGAGTTTGAGACCAGCCTGGCCAATATGGCGAAACCCCATTTCTACTAAAAATACAAAAATTAGCTGGGTGTGGTGACGTGCACTTGTAATCCTAGCTACTCAGGAGGCTGGGGCACGAGAATCACTTGAACCCAGGATGTGGAAGTTGCAGTGAGCCAAGATCACGCCACTGCACTCCAGCCTGAGTGATAGAGCAAGACTTGTCTCAAAATAATTAAAAAAAAGAACACCAAGGAAACATGATGTTTGATATAGTCAAGTAACGATGGGTAAAACAACAAGTCAGAGATGTTGATCAGTCATAAGGTGGTTTTTCTAGGAAGATTTGGCTGTGTTTCACCTACTCAGTTACATAAAGTCAGCTACACGTTTTCTCCTTGGTTTGCAGCTATACAACAGCAGCAGATACTTAGGGATTAGCATGTGCACTTGGCAATAGGCACCTGTTTTTTATTGTTAAAACCAGTTCATGAAATTTACCATTAGACTTTAGTTCCAAATTCTGCTTCCACTTTATTGAGGGGATTTTTCCTTGCTGAGATACCTGATTACCTTTAGAGATTTTGCTTATATAGCCTTTCCTGCCTTATCTTCTCTATCAAAACAATTGAGTTGGCTGGGCATAGTGGGTCACACCTGTAATCCTACCACTTTGGGAGGCTGAGGCAGGAGAATCACTTGAGGCCAGGAGTTCAAGATCACCCTGGGCAACATAGTGAGACCCTGTCTGTACAAAAAAAAAAACATAAAACAATTAGCCAGGGAATAGCAGTGCATACCTGTAACCTCAGAAACGGGAAGCTGAGGGAGGATTGCTTGACCCCGGGAGTTCGAGGCTGCAGTGAGCTGTGATAGCACTGCTGCACTCCAGCTTGGGCGACAGAATGAGACCCTGTCTCTACAAACAAAAACAAACGATTGAGCTGTAATTACTGCAAATAAAATTTCATTT
This sequence comes from Pongo pygmaeus, assembly GCF_028885625.2. NCBI lineage: Eukaryota > Metazoa > Chordata > Mammalia > Primates > Hominidae > Pongo > Pongo pygmaeus. The sequence continues at coordinate 1,967,071 of NC_072391.2, read as the reverse complement.
CTAATGAAAAAGTTTGTTTCACACTGTTGTCAAAAAATGAATTTTCTTTGTAAACTTCAGATATATTTGTCTCATCTTTTTTTTTCTAACCAGGTAAATGAGTTTCTTGCAATGACAGATGAACAGAAAACAGCATTAAAGTGGCAATTTCTCTTGGAAAGAAGCAAAATTTATTTAAAAGTTAGTGCATTTTATAGTGCAATATTATTCTATATATTTATTATTCTGTATATTCAAACCATAAGAAAAACCTAGATAAATTCGAGAATTTTTTATTTCTAATGCCCATTTCCCAGACGTGCATAAGGATTCAGCTATCCTAAAAACAAAGGAAATAGCCAGGGTTTTTTTCATATTGTATGAAGGAGTTACCAAAGACATCAAAGAAAATAGACCAACAAGGAAAATATCCTTTAAGGTTAAATCCAAAACAGGGGAAAGGGCTTTAAAATCAGAGCTGCTGGGTGCAATAGTGCACACCTGTAATCCCAGCTACTTGGTAGGCTGAGGTGGGAGGATCGCCTGAACCCAGGAGTTTGAGGCCAGCCTGCGCAACATAGTGAGACCCCTCCCTTGGCCCCTGAACCTCAAAAGGTCAGACTAGGTTGTCCCCACCCCCACCCACCCTGTGGTGTTCCCTTGAGTTAGTGAGGCAGTGTAAGATGGCACAATTAAGTGCCTGGATTGTTGGGGGGAGACAGATTTGGTCTGAATCCTAATCCCACCACATCTCAGCCTGTGAGACCCTGGAGAGGTTAATTAAATTTTCTAACCTGCAAAATTCCATGATTCTCCAACTCTGAAGGGCCACAGTTGCCTCCTGAGGCACTTCAGTGTTGGAAGATCCTCGAGTCTTAGTGTTCAAGGTGTCAGAGGAGGAAAAGTGCAGTGAGACAAACTCCCCTGTTGCTGATGAGAAAAGTGGGACCAAGAAGTGTAGCCACTTGCCCTGGGTCACAGGTGAGACTGGACCCAGCCAGCCTCATTGCTTCACTTCATGGTTCTCAACTCTTTTCTCTTGTATTCTCCCGCAAGTTAATGTGCTCCCGTTTGTGTGGGTTATATCTACTGATACTTGCTGTACTGGAGCTTAATACTGAAAAAATTTTAAAACATTCTAGAGCACACATTCCATTTGTGTCAGACTAATGGTATCATGGAGCTTCTAGAAAACATCGCGTGCTGATGAGAGAATTAGTATTATTATGAAATTAGTTTTCATCTCATGGACATCCTGCAGGAGCATCTGTGAAGGCTGCATCTCCTCCATTTCAGCCTCATAAGCAGGTTTTCCCATTTTCCATGGCCACCAACACATCTGAATAGTTTGCAGACATGGAGTCTCCAGTGGCCTTACCAATATTTCTAGGACCTAGGCTTGAGGCCTCTTCACTACCAGGCCAAAGGCAGAAAAGTTGCAGTAAGATGCTGCATCTCTTCAATGGTTAGCATGGGCCCCTAAATACTGTCTCTTTGCAAGTCAGGGCATGCTCAGGTCCTTGACCGACCCTGTATACTTTCCCTCCAGACAGGAGGCACCACTTGCTAATGAGTCTGATCAATGTAAGTTCATGGGAACTTAAGAGTTTTCTAAATTTGATTCAAATACAACAATGAATGACCCTCAAGTGGATACTGCACTTTCCCAGAGAATGTGTGTAACAGATGTTCCAGGTGGCTTTAACAAATATTCACAATTATGGACAAGCTGCTTCGTGCATTAGGTAACATAGTATTTTACAAATAAAAAGATGTAAAATCCAAAACCAAAATCCAAAAACCATGATGCATACAAAAATAACAACATGTTGAAGATTTAATTCATTAATTAATGAGGGAACCAGTAAGATATAGGGGAGAAGAAGGATTCAAAGGGGAATTGGTTCATGACCAGCCTGTCCAAGATGGTGAAACCCCGTCTCTACTAAAACTACAAAAATTAGCCGGGCATGGTGGCAGGTGCCTGTCATCCCAGCTACTGAGGAGGCTGAGGAAGTAGAATTGCTTGAACCTGGGAGGCAGAGGTTGCAGTGAGCCGAGATCTCACCACTGCACTCCAGCCTGGGTGACAGAGTGAGACTGTGTCTCAAAAAAAAAAAAAAAAGGAATTGGAAGAATAGATACATAGGCAGGCAATGCAAAATGCTGAATGGGTTTGCTTGTAGATGAACCACTGGGCTCCTCTATAGGGCAGAAGCACTGCATCTTCACTCAGACAGACTTCATGGGGATTCCATGAGCAGGGTCATTCGAATCACTGTCAGCTTTCTACAACCTAGTTCTAAAACAGCTCAGTCCGTGCAATGGGAGGTGTAGCCCCTGTAGAATCAGACAGCTCTGAACGTGTTCTAGCCAATGTCAGACTACCACAACATTCCGTTGAAAGGGTACCCACTTATTGTTATTGCCCATTTAAAGTCTTTCACAGTTTTCCCTGATGTTGGTACTTTTTTTTCTCTCAGTCTTGAAATTAAAGTGGTTTATATGTCTTTCCACTCTATATTAAATAAAATGTTGGTTAAAGTGCTGTATAAATTATAAAAAATAAGACTATTAAAATAAGACTTATTAAATTATGTCATCATATCGCTGTAGTCTCACAGATTGAGTCCCTGCTACGGCTTAAAGTCTATCACAGTTGGTAGTTTGAATACACATTAAGTCCTTTTTCCTATGTTATACTTTTTTTTTTTTTTTGAGACAGAGTCTCACTCTGCTCGCTCTGTCACACAGGCTGGAGCACGTGGTGCAATCACAGCTTACTGCAGCCTCAACCTTCCCAGGCTCAAGTGATCCTCCCGCCTCAGCCACCGAGTAGCTGGGACCACAGGTGTGCACCACTATGCCTGACTAATTTTTATATTTTTAATAGAGACAGGGTTTCACTTTGTTGGCCAGGCTGGTCTTAAACTTCAGGTGATCTTCCTGCCTTGGCCTCCCAAAGTACTGGGATTACAGGCATGAGCCACCTCACCCAGCCCTGCATTAGACATTTTTTTAGTGGGGGGGGGGGGTAGGGGGGACAGAGTTTCGCTCTAGTTGCCCAAGCTGCAGTGCAATGGCGCAATCTCTGCTCACTGCAACCTCTGCCTCCCGGGTTCAAGCGATTCTCCTGCCTCAGCCTTCTGAGTAGCTGGGATAACAGGTGTGTGCCACCATGCCCGGCTAATTTTTTGCATTTTTAGTAGAAATGGGAGTTTCACCATGTTAGCCAGGCTGGTCTCAAACTCCTGACCTCAGGTGATCCGCCCGCCTTGGCCTCCCAAAGTGCTGGGATTACAGGCGTGAGCCACTGCACCTGCACCTGGCCACATTAGACTTTTAATCCCAACTTTCCTACCTGAGAGAAATAGCATGAAAAGTGACAAAATTTTTACAAAATCATTCAGAAGCTGGGCCTGTAAATTAACTGTACTCTGAGACTGGAACTCTTCCCATCATGTTACAGCTCTAATGGAAGTTTATATTAATATCTGTAAACAAAACTTTCATTGCAGTTCTCTATTTGTGATCATTGATTTTTCAACTTGATATACAAGGGGATTTTAAAAATTAACTTTTTGTCTCTTTCTGTTTCTCCTCACAGTTTGTTCTATCACACAGAGCAAGGAGTGGATTGAAAATTAGTGTACTCTCGTGCAAGCTTGCAGATCCTACTGAGGCAAGCAGAAACTTGTCTGGACAAAAACATGTTTAAAACGGTCTATCATTTTAAACTCTGGAAAAGTATATGAGTTTTAACTCCCTTTAAAATGGAATATTAATTTGAAAATTATGGGGAAAATTGCATTTTGTTTACATGTGGTGAACATGTTTCTAGAAATTGTTATGGTGGAGGTGGTCTGGGTGAGTCTGAAGGCCTCTCTCATCTGACCTCCCTTCTTAGAAGGCCTCCTACTGTCTTTGCCTTGTCTCCTCCCAAGTTGGAAAATGTTTACATGAATTAATAAACAGATTTAATCTTCTACAGATGTGAATGATTTATTTTCTTTTCCATGTAGTTGAGCGGCTTTGAGTGAGTTTCTTAACCCTGAGTGAATGATTTATTTTCTTAAGCCAGTTTATTATTTGTCTTGGTTCCCTGGAAAAAGAGTAGGACCTCAAGGGCTGGGCATGGTGGCTCACGCCTGTAATCCCAGCACTTTGGGATGCCAAGGCAGTCAGGAGATCGAGACCATCCTGGCTAACACAGTGAAATCCTATCTCTACTAAAAATACAAAAAATTAGCTGGGTGTGGTGGCATGTGCCTGTAGTCCCAGCTACTCAGGAGGCTGAAGCAGGAGAATCTCCTGAACCTGGGATGAGGAGGTTGTAGTGAGCTGAGATCGAGCCACTGCACTCCAGCCTGGGCAACAGAGCGAGACTCTGTCTAAAAATAATAATAATAAAAAAAAGGACCTCTAAAGACTACTTTCTGAGAGCTGGGTGGTGACTCGTCATCTGACAGGATGAGGGCAAGGGGCTCTCGGCGCTGGGTGGGAATAGCCGAAGTCATGGGCAATCCCGTGCGACTGCTTTGAGCACCTGGAGCTTTTCTAGTCCCTGGTCTTCTCTGGTGACACACTGGAGTGCCCAGTGCTTGTGGAGGCTTGCTGGCTCAGGGCTGACATGACTGAGTCTGAATCAACTGGGAGGAGACCAACTTCAAAAGTTTCATGAGCGTGCCCAGGTCTCAGAACTCTGAGGGGGACCTACTCAGGACATGAGGACAACAGCTGCCACTTTATCTGTTTGCTTTGCAGCAGCCACAAAGTAAACTGCTCAACTCCACACCATTGAGAGTCACTTGCTTCAGGGCACAGACTCCAGCCTATGAAGACCCACCACTAAGGTCAGTGTTGACCCACAGCCTGGGAGGTTTGACCTGGTACTTTAGAAGGCTACACACCCTCCATCACGGGATTGATAAAAAAGGAAAAAGTGAGTATATGAAACTGTTTCCTAAGGCTGGTGTTGGGAGATAAACTATCTTGTCAGTCATGTTTTATCTGGCTTTTACCATGTGCAGCCACAGAGGAGGATGCAGGTTCACCCCTAAGTGTCCAAATTGTGGCGATAAGGTAATGAACGACTTGACCTAGTTGTGCAGAACAGGCCTTCCATCCTCCCTTGGGGAGAACTGGGGGGCTTGTGAAGCCAGGTGAATGGGGTGGGTGGACAGGGAAGGAAGGCGAGGAGACAAGTGAGGGTGTCGTGGCTGGTGCTGGCTTGGCTCCCACTGTTGGTTCAGCAAGAGTGGGTATGGTGCCCCCTCCACTGAGCCCCGCGTCCAGGAGCTCAGGAGATGCCACCTTACTCGGTTAATTTTAAAACATTTTGTAGAGACAGGGATCTTGCCATTTTGCCCAGGCTGGTCTTGAATTCCTGGGCTCATGTGATCCACCCGCCTCAGCCTCCCAAAGTGCTGGGATTACAGGTGTGAGCCACCACGCCCAGCCGACACTTATATTTTTAAGAAAAACAGGAAAATAGGCCAGGCGCGGTGGCTCACGCCTGTAATCCCAGCACTTTGGGAGGCCGAGGTGGGTGGATCACGAGGTCCGGAGATGGAGACCATCGTGGCTAACATGGTGAAGCTCTGTCTCTACTAAAAATACAAAAAAATTAGCCGGGTGTGGTGGCAGGCGCCAGTTGTCCCAGCTACTCGGGAGGCTGAGGCAGGAGAATGGCATGAACCCGGGAGGCGGAGCTTGCAGTGAGCTGAGATCGCGCCACTGCACTCCAGCCTGGGCAACAGAGCAAGACTTTGTCTCAAAAAAAAAAAAAAAAAAAAAAAAAAGAATGACCATAGCCATGATGCCCAGCGTTAGCTGGGGTGTCGGTGTAAAGGTATTCTTAAACAGTCTTGTCAAGTGCAACATGGTAGTTTTTTTCCCTCTGCAGTTTGGCAAAAAGTGTCAAAATTCCAAAGTGCAAACCATTTCATTGATTTCACTTCTAAGACTTCCCTAAGGAAACAAACAAGTGCCAATGATGTAGAGCAGCGGCCCAAACTTTTTGGCACCTGGGAATGGTTTCGTGGAAGACAGTTTTTCCACGGATTGCTGGGTCGGGGGGCGGGGGTGGTTTCAGGATGAAACAGTTCCACCTCAGATCCAGGCATTAGATTCTCATAAGGAGTGTGCAACCTAGAACCCTTGCATGTGCAGTTTACAATAGGGTTCATGCTCCTGTGAGAATCTAATGCCACCACTGATCTGACGGGAAGCAGAACTCAGGCGGGAATGCTCACTTGCCTCCTACTGTGTGGCTCCGTTCGTAACAGGCCACGGGCTGGTAGTGGTCAGTGGCCTGGAGGTCGGGGGACCCTTGCTGTAGAGTATATGGAGGATGCTCCTTGCGTCATTGTTTCTAATAGCAGAGCATCTGAAACGTGTGCAACCTGTTGGGGATGCTCCACCCAGAATCTCTTCACTTGCTGAAGTCCCTCAGCTTCTATGAGGGTCAGAAAATTACCTGAGGAAGCTATGGAAGGGGCGGGGAGAGCAGATTCTGGTGCCAACAGACTCCTTGCTCCAGAGCTTCCCCTTGGGTTCACCAGCTGACTGAAGCTGATATCCAGCCCAGAGACCACTTTCTTCCTTGGAGTTTGCTCCCTGCCCTTTCTGCTTCATTACACTTGTCTTCTCCTGAGAGCACTCCTTCAGCAAATCACGGGAACAAGAATCCCCATCTTAGGCTGTGCTTCTGGGGTACATGATCTAAGATACAGCCATTAAAAAGGGGTACCTGTACTTATATTCACTGACCTGGAAATATGTTCGTAATATATTAAGTGGATGTGTAATACTCATTTTTTTTATAAAAGCCCAATGAACATGGTTTAAAAACACAACAGAAGAACAAATGTCAAACCATATATTCTGTACAGACTAATACACTGTGGAATTATTTTCTTAAGTGTGATAATGGTCTCATTTCCATGTAGGAGAATATCCTGATTCTTAGGAGATGTATGCTGAAAGGGCGGAGTCTTTCTGCAGTCACCATCCCGACACATTTCCAAAATATGGGTGTGTGTGTGTGTGTGTGTGTGTGTGTGTGTGTGTGTGTGTGTGTGTCTATATATATCTATATAGAGAGAGAGAGGTGCATGTGTGCATATATACACATATATGGTGGGGAGGAAGGGAGAGACATAGGACCAGAGGACAAACATAGTGAATGCTGGTAATTGTTGAAACTATTAAAGGGCATATGGAATTCATTGTATTGGTTTTTCAACTTTTTCATAGGTTTAAATGTATTCAAAATGTGGAAAAATGTTATCTTCTGAATGCTAGGATTACTATGATTTTAGCAATATCAGGAATTGTCGGACTTGGTGTCTCTGTTTTTGATTCTTGCATCTAAGGACTTTGTGTGCCCACACCTGCAACGCTGATGTCGATGTTTGTGACAAAGCTTGTTCTACCACTGTGGTGAGCACTGACCCCAGGGGCACTGTACTCGGTGCTGGCTTGTGCCACCTACTAGGGCTGCATGTGAGCACTGCTTCTGCTTTATGCCTTTGACTTTAATAGTCTGTCAACTTGGTAGCGGTATCTCAGCTGAACCGTGTACCTGGTAGCTAGACTAATAATACACTTCCAGCATGAGCACACCCTTTGATCCAACTCTTCCACTTATGGGAACCTAGCCAAAGGAAAAAACAGCACATGTGCTGATACTACTAGCAAATCATTAGAGACAATCTCAAGGTCCAAAAATGGAGGCTTGACTTCAGAATCTTATGCAATCCATGAAAATTGTACTGCAGAAATGTGTCAGCTAACAAGGAAAAAGATGGTCACAATATACAGTGAAATAAGCAAGTTAAATAATTGTATGGTATAGCCGGGCGCGGTGGCTCATGCCTGTAATCCCAGCATTTTGGGACGCCCAGGCGGGTGGATCACTTGAGGTCAGGAGTTCGAGACCAGCTTACTAACATGGGGAAACCCTGTCTCTATTAAAAATACAAAATTAGCCGGGTGTGGTGGCGCATGCCTGTAATCCCAGCTACTTGGGAGGCTGAGGCAGGAGAATCACTTGAACCTGGGAGGCAGAGGTTGCAGTGAGCCGAGATTGCGCCACTGCACTCCAGCCTGGGCAACAAGAGTTAAACGCCATCTCAAAAAAAAAAAAAAAAAGAAAAAAAAAAGAAAATGGTATGGTATGAGCAAACTCTATTTAAAAAATTACAATTATATCCACACACTTGGAAGAACTTGCACTAAATGCTTAACTTTGGCTGTCTCTGGGTAGATGAAATTTTTGGTGTTTTGTTCTAATTGCTAATCTCTATTTTCTGACTCTTCTGTAATTACATGCATTGCCAAGCAATGAAAAAAATAATACTAAAAGTAGTTAAGATAGCATGATATTTAATAAAGAAATCAAATTATGGCACTTCCTCATACTAAATTATAATTTAAGCATGGGGTTGCAACATACCTAAATGTCTGATTCTTCTTACGTATCTACTTACAAGATGCAGCCCGCATTGTGGTCAAAACTTCAGGTTCTGGTCTTGGGGGAGCTGGGTTACATCTTGGCTCTGCCACTAAGCTGAGTGACTTTAGCCAGCTTTCCTAGCCTCTAGATCTGTCTTCATCTGAGTAATGGGGATGCTTGACATGATGCCTAATAGTATTGTGTTCAATAAATGGTGACCATTATTACTAAATTAGATGTCCTAGGCTTTCTTCAAGGGGCCAGCAGATGATGTGAACACTAACAGGAACTCTTGCCAAAGCCCAAAGGACTCCTCCAGGCATTGATAGCTATGCTGTGCATCTTGCCTGGATTTTGTTTCAGAGAAGGGTGCAGGCAAGAGCAAAAAAAGCAGTCCCAGGCTATTCAACTTCCACAAAGCCTCCTTATCTCCGGTTGGGAAGTACAGTTGCTGATTAACTCTGTTAACACAGCATAGTGCTCAGAAGGCCAAAGGTCAAAGACTAAGGTCTAAAGCCCCACAAGGAGGAAATATCCCTCCTCGTCATTACTGGGGGGAAAAAATTACACTTGTAAGCCACTTAGAAGGGAGCACCTTTATTTGGAAAACAATAATTTCAAAATCATCTCCCGAACTCAGAATCGATGGGTCTGGGTAGATACCCTAAGTAAACAGGTGAAATCTTCATTAATTGTTCACTTATTAAGTAAAATTTTAAATTAACTGATTATGTACAGGAGTGTTTTTCACATTTCCTGATAAGAATCACTTGGAATGCTCTGTAAACACAGCTTCACTGGAGATTAATCCTATCAAATTGATTCAGCGAGTCTGGGATGGGTCAGTAATTTGGAAGTTTTTATTTTTACAAATGCTTCCTGATGATGACCAAGTCCAAGAAAATTTGGTAAACAACGGAAAGTTATCTGGAACATAACTTTCAGTTTTCTCTGCAGTTTTAAAGTGTTGAACTACTGATCATCCTAGAGATAACCCACTGAAAAGTCTTCTCTAATCCAGTTTTACAAAAGGAAACTCTTTTTAACATTTGGTTTGATAAAATGTTTTCCGAAGAAATACTTTACTTTGGCTGTTTTCATTTCTGGCCCATCCGTTCCACTTCACGTTTTCTTGAAGAGTCCATCTTCTATGAGTTGAAGCATAGCAATCTAATCATTTTTAAAATAAATGGTTTCTTTTTTTTTTTTTTTTGAGACGGAGTCTCGCTGTTGCCCAGGAGTACAGTGGCGCAATCTCAGCTCACTGCAAGCTCCGCCTCCCGGGTTCAAGTGATTCTCCTGCCTCAGCCTCCAGAGTAGCTGGGACTACAGGCGCCCGCCACCACGCCCGGCTAATTTTTTGTATTTTTAGTAGAGACGGGGTTTCACCGTGTTAGCCAGGATGGTCTCGATCTCCTGACCTCGTGATCCGCCCGCCTCGGCCTCCCAAAGTGCTGGGATTACAGGCGTGAGCCACCGCGTCCGGCCAATAAATGGTTTCTTATTAAAGGATTGTGACATTTAACAGCCGTTGCTTGCTCTTGTCTTGCTCCCTTCTCTCTCGAAACTTGTTAAGAAATAACTCAATATTCTGGCTTTTCCACTTTAAATCTCATACTGACCAGTCCGTGTATGCCAGCCTCGATCTCATCGTTTTCTTTAACCGGTCCAACTCCCTTTGGCGTCCCAGTCAAGATAATATCTCCTTCTTCCAAGGTTATGATCTTAGAAACATAGCTGATGATGTAGGGGATGGAAAAAATCATGGAGGATGTCTCACCCTCCTGTCTGAGTTCGCCGTTGACCTTGAGCCAGAGCTTCAGCTTGTGAGGGTCAGGGATCTTCTCCTTGGGCACGAACGCACTGACCGGGCAGGACGCCGTGAAGCTCTTCGCCAGAGTCCAGGGCAGCCCCTTCTTCTTGCACTCGTCCTGCACGTCCCGGGCGGTCATATCCAGGCACAGGGCATAGCCGCCCACGTAGTCCATGGCCGCGGCCTCGGGGACTGCGCGGCAGCGCCTGCCCATCACCACGCCCAGCTCCAGCTCGTGGTGCAGGTTGCGAGTGTACGCGGGCATGAGGATGGGCGAGCCCTCGGGCGCGTAGGCCGTGGACGGCTTCAGGAACAGCACGGGCTCGCTCAACACCGCGCTGCGCATCTCCCTGACGTGGTCCGCGTAGTTCCTCCCCACGCAGACGATGTTCTTTCCCCACTCCCAGAAGCGGGACAATGGCCTGGAGGCTGCCATGATTCCCATCAAGTGCCGCTATAGTCACGTGGGCTGGGCCGGTCAGCTGATGCCTACGGCATCCCGGAGAGGACCAATTGCCTCGGAACGCTGTCCTCCGCAGCGACAGCCCGTTCCACCTCGCGATCTGCCGGATACCCGGGCGGCGCGGCGCTCGGCCTCCAGGGATCGGCTGTGCGGTGCCAAAAAAGAGGCGGAGCCTCGCGGCACAGCTCTCCCGGCGCAGTTCTCGGGCCGCCGCCGCCGCTCCCAGGCCCGTCTCCCGGCCCGTGGCAGTCGGGGCTCGCGTAGAAAACAAGTTGAGCGCGAGCGCGTTGATTGGTTGGCGGACAGGGCGAGGTGAACGCTGATTGGCTGAGGGCAGCACAAGGCGGGCGCTGATTGGCTGCGACGCGCCGACGCCGGTGTTTTGCAGCCCCGGGCAGCCCGGCAGTCCAGCCCGGCCCGGGTCATGGTGCTGGGCCGCGGACTGCTCGGCCGCCGCAGCCTTGCCGCGCTGGGAGCCGCCTGCGTCCGCCGAGGCCTGGGTGGGTGCGGCGGGGCGGTGCGGGCCGGGGGACGCGGGCCTGGCGGGGCGGGCAGCGGGCGGCGCCGGGCCGTCGTTTGGCGACCGCTGACGCGGTTTCTGTTGCGCAGGTGCCTGAGGCCGCGCTGCCCGGCTCGAGCGGAGGCGGCGCAGGCGCTAAGGCGGGCGCGGAGCGGGCGCGGGGCCGCGGGTGCGGAAAGCGCTAGGTAAGCAGGGCCAGGCCTGCGTCCGCCGCGGCCTCCATGCTCGGGCTGGGCCGGCCGCGCCCCTGACGCCTCCAGGGCATCGCGTCCTGCCCGGGCCGTCGCCGAGGAGAGCCTGAGGCGCGGCTCTGAGGCGCAGCGGGCAGGGCCCCGGGACGTCCGGCCCACCCCGCACCTGCTGCCCCGCTGCAAGGACCGCGCTCTCGCGGCGCCACTTGCGGTGGTGGAGCTGCCCGCCCGGCGCCGGAGCCCGCCTGTCTGGGGACCCGGCGTGTCATTCGCCCGAGGTGGTGGCGAGGCCGGGCCGGGCCAGCGCCCCGGGCGGGTGCGCAGCGCAGGGCACTGGGCGGGCGGAGGCGCAGGCGGGGAAGCGTCGCTGGCGGTTTCCAGATCTCGCCGAAAGCTGTCAAGGCTTTGCAGGGGATAGAATGTCGCCATTGCTAAGGAAAGGACGTGGATTTTGAGGTCCTCAGAATTACAGTTTTAGGGACATTCATAAGGGTCCAGGCAGAGAGTTCCAGCGGGACTGTGTGCATCGCGAGGGCCTGCGTGTCCCATTCTAAGGGAGGACCCAGCCCCCGTATTTGGTGCCGCCCAGTTCAAGGGAAGCAAGATGCTGTGAAACTTCCTGATTTAAAAAAGAAGTGCAGTGACGTACGCCTGTCATCCCAGCACTTTGGGAGGCCGAGGCGGGAGGATTGCTTGAGTCCGGGAGTTCCAGACCAGCCTGGCAACATGTTGAGACCTCATCTCTACAAAAACTAAACAAAATCAGCCGGGTGTGGTGGCACACAACTGTAGTCTCAGTCACTTTGGAGGCTGAGGTGGGAGGATCGCTTGAGTCCAGGAGGTCGAGGCTGCGGTGACCCGTGATCACACCACTGCACTGTAGCCTAGGGGACAGAGTGAGACCATATCTCAATTTTTTTTTTTTTTTTTGGGCCAAACCAAATATGTTTCTGGGCTTGGCCCAGGCCCCAGGCTGCAGGTCCTTGACCTGTTTGTACAAAGTATTACAGTTACAAAACAGCAAGCCGGGAACATTTTCCAGGCAGTGTTGGGCTGAGTGATATGAAAAGGGAATAAGGTTTCTGCTGGTGCTGGCACCAGCTGCGTCTTTCCTCAGAAATAAAGGCACCTCCCTGGGTTGTCAGCTTCTTCAGGAGGCTGTGATGGTCCCCAGGGGAGGCTGAGCACCAGTTGTAAATGACATTTTCTTCACCTGGACAGTGCAGTGGCCAATCTTGGCTCACTGCAACCTCTGCCTCCTGGGCTCAAGCGAGTCTCCTGCCTCAGCCTCCTGAGTAGCTGGGACTACAGGCACTCACCAACACGCCCGGCTGATTTTTGTATTTTAGTAGAGAAGGGGTTTCACCGTGTTGGCCAGGCTGGTCTCTTAACTCCTGACCTCAAGTGATCCGCCTGCCTCGGCCTCCCAAAGTGCTGGGATTACAGGCATGAGCCACCACACGTGGGCAGTATTTTTGTTTGTAATGTTCTGCTCCTTGTTTGTAATGGAACTCCTTTCCAGGAGGACGCCCGGCACTCAGGAAATTCTGTCGCAACCCTTCTGCACCCCACCTGCAGCCCCCAGCACCCACACTCTGCTTGGTGTGCTCCTTGGGCTGGGGTGGTACTGAGGCTAAGGGGAAGGAGAATATCGCAGGAAGCTGCTCATATAGAAATCTCGGTATTATTGTTCCTGAGAATGATCTGGAAAATGCCCAGCTGGTTGCCAGGCAGGTAATAGGATATCTTTGTGCAGTGATTGAAACTATAGTTTGGGCAGTTTCCCCGGCTGTGGAAATAAGGTCGGATTCTGCATTTCGATGGGCCCTGGAGACGCGTGTGTCTGTCAGTTGGTGGCTGCTGCCCATTTCTGGATCCCTTTTGGGAGAAGCCCCTGCTGTGGCACCTACCCCAGGACTGCACTGTCCTCTGCCACCTTCTGTGGTTTCTTCCCCGTGTAGAGCGGAACTGAAGGTATTGTTGGGGACCCCCATGTATTTTTAGATTTAGTAGGAGTTTCATGGCTGAAAATATTTTTGCATTAGTTGACTGGGTGGCAGACACTTTTGTCCCTTGGTCACCCACTCCTCCCAGCTCCTGGGCCCCTGTGGCAGAGTCCTTTGGGTCAGTTGGATGGTGGTTTTGTGTCCTCCACACTTGAATCTGGGGCAGTTGTGGCCAACTTTCTGTCTCAAAGGAACTGCTGAATTTTGTGCATATCTCACATTCGTGCTGTTCAAGAGCAAGTATTGGTTTTTTTTTTTTTTTTTTTTTTTTGAGACAGTCTCACTCTGTTGCCCAGGCTGGAGTGCAGTAGGGCGATCTTGGCTCACTGCAACTTTTACCTCCCAGATTCAAGCGATTCTCCTGCCTCAGCCTGCCGTCAAGTATTGGTTCTTTCTGGCTAGAGGTTGAGAAGGGCTGTGAGTAACTGCATGGAACGCAGGCTCGCTTAGTCAGTGGTGGCAGCACAGCTTGCTGGAGGGCAGATGGCCAGGCTGGGGCACCCCCAGTCTGCGTTCCCTTCTTCACGTTCTGTCCCTGAGTCCAGGGTGTGAATACCCCAGAACTGGCAGTGGTTTGCCTCACAGTCACAAGCTGGCCATCCTGTCCTTTTAGAGTTCTCAAAAAAGAAAATAGAGATCATAAGTCTGAAACAATTGATTTCTGTGAATGTGAGCATGAGTCAGTTCCTGTGTTCTCCTTAGGGATATATGAAGATATTCCTTTTTTTTTTTTTTTAGGGAACAGGTTATTGTCTTGTCACCCGGGCTGGAGTGCAGTGGCACAGTCAGCTCACTGCAGCCTCGAGCTCCTGGGCTCAAGTGATCCTCCTGCCTCAGCCTCCGGAGTAGCTGGGACCACAGGCATGTACCACCATGCCTGGCTAATTTTTAAATTTGTAAAGACAAGGTCTTGGCCGGGCGTGGTGGCTCACACCTGTAATCCCAGCACTTTGGGAGGCTGAGGCGGGCAGATCACAAGGTCAGGAGATCGAGACCGTCCTGGCTAACACCATTAAACCCCGTCTCTACTAAAAAATACAAAAAATTAGCCGGGTATGGTGGCGGGCGTCTGTAGTCCCAGCTACTCAGGAGGCTGAGGCAGGAGAATGGCGTGAACCTGGGAGGCGGAGCTTGCAGTGAGCTGAGATCACGCCACTGCACTCCAGCCTGGGTGACAGAGCGAGACTCCGTCTCAAAAAAAAAAAAAAAAAAGGACAAGGTCTTGCTATGTTGCCCAGGCTGGTCTCAAACTCCGGCCCTCAAGCAGTCCTCCCACGTCAGTCTCTTAAAGCGCTGGAATTCCCGGCAAGAACCACCATACCTGGCCAGAATATTCCTTTTCAAAGGAACCTAGAAAGGTTGGGAAGCACTGCAGCTTGCGCGTCCTGTCGTGGAGGGCCTGGTGCGGACGCCTGCTGAGTTGTGCTCTGTGTCTGCAGGTCCAGCCCTGCTGGGAGTTCTCTTCCACCACACAGATTTGCGGAAGAATCTGACCGTGGACGAGGGCACCATGAAGGTGGAGGTGCTGCCTGCCCTGACCGACAACTACATGTACCTGGTCATCGATGATGAGACCAAGGAGGCTGCCATCGTGGACCCGGTGCAGCCCCAGAAGGTGCGCATGGCTGTGCCCGGCTCCCCCGCCCTCGTCACCCAGCTCGGAGTCCTCACCCCTGATGGGTTTCCTAACCGCAGTGTCCTTGCAACTTTGCCTAAGCTAAATGGAAATTAGTCTCCGGCCACTCTGTTAACAGGGCCCCAAGAAGGGTGGAGGCAAGAGGCAGTGACACAGAAAGCGCTGTGGCGTAAAATCCCGGGCACTTGACTCTTCTTGGGGGCTTTCTGCCCCTCCACGCTGCCTCTGGGGGTGGTGCCCTCAGAGCTAGAGGGGCTTGGAGCGGTCGTAGGTGGTTGCAAGAGTGTCAGGCTGAGCAGGAAGGAGAAGGTGCTTTCACCGGCTCTCCTGGAGCACGGCAAGCCGGCAGGGTCAGGACGGGCCACGTCAGCAGCCCCTCATGGCGTGTCCTGGGTTCCGCTGGGCACCCTACCATGTAGGCCGGCGGGCCAGGCCTAGGAGTGTGACAGGCCTTTGTCCTTCCCCGGGGCCACTGCAGGTCGTGGACGCGGCGAGAAAGCACGGGGTGAAACTGACCACAGTGCTCACCACCCACCACCACTGGTAAGTGCCGGCGCCACGGGGGCCCGCGTGTCACCTGGGGGTGTGGCACCTGGCTCACTTCTCGCCCTGGTGGGTTTAGGGACATCAAGGCCTGTCTCCCCAGACGGCTCTGTCTGCTTTGTGAGGACAGGCCCCCAGCAGACTTCTGAGAAAGACCCGGGACTCACTGTAGTCCCCAAGGGGCAAGTCTGGTGCTCAGTGACTCTGAGGCCCCGAGGGTGAGGGGAGAAGGCTACAGCCTTACCCTCAGGCCCCACCCCCCTGCTCTCTCCTGGGCCATGTGGGCTTGTGCCTTGGCACGGTGGCCTCAATGTTGGGGAGGAAATGAGTCTACAGGTGAGTGTTTTTCTAAAAAAAAAACAAGCAGCCGGCCGGGCACGGTGGCTCATGCCTGTAATCCCAGCACTTTGGGAGGCTGAGGTAGTTGGGTCACTTGAGGTCAGGACCAGCCTGGCCAACGCGTTGAAACGTAGTCTCTACCGAAAATACAAAAATTAACTGGGTGTGGTGGCGGGCGCCTGTAATCTCAGCTACTCGGGAGACTGAAGCAGGAGAATCACTTGAACCTGGGAGGCGGAGGTTGCAGTGAGCCAGGATCGTGGCATTGCACTCCAGCCTGGGTGACAGAGCGAGACTCCGTCTCAAAAAAAAACAAAGACAAGCAGCCATATCTGGAGAAGTTGGGTTTTAAACAATCCTTGAAAATGGATGAATAAAATGCCCTGTCTGGGTTCTAGGGCTGGCATTGCCTGCTCAAGGCCCTTGTTCGGCTTTTGGAAATTTTTGAGGCTCTTCAAAGCTAGAGAGACTTACTTCTTTTTGCCAAGCAAGTGCCCGAGGGCAACCGGCACCTTTCTCCTGAGTCAGTACCCGTCTGGCACTGCCCTAGGGCCTCTCAGCTGTGGCTTCCCTAGCCTCTGTGTTGGGGTGAAATGAAGCCTTTCGTCCTCTCCTTGGTGGTGGGAGCTGTGTGCTGGTGGCTTGGTCAGGGTTTGATGGAAGTGTCACGGTTCACATGCAGCTGGACTCAGGCCTGGAGAGTCTCAGGCTCTGTGAGTCGGGCCCCACGAGCCTCTTCAGGGTCATCAGAGGTGTCTGTGCAGGGACCTGGGCTTGAAGGGCGGTGCCTGCAGCCTCCCTGGCCCTTGTCGTGTGTGGCTGAGCTGCTGTCTCTCAGCACATTCGCCTGCCTGTCGGTGCGAGGCCCCTGCCGCCACCATGCCTCCTCCTGGGGACCCTGGTGGTGGCCTCCATGTGGCTGCCTGGTGCATCACAGCTTGCTGCAGCTCCCTGCCTCTCCCGGCTTCGCCGCAGACGTCTCTTTCTAACACTCTGGTGCTTTTTAGTTCCCTGGCCCCTCTAACGTGCATGCCGGCAGGTGAAGTCCTAAGCCAGGCCCTAGCTTCAGCGGGGTGGGGTTTGCTCACCGATGGTGGGTGGTGATGGGCAGACCAAGGCCTGTGGTGCCGCGCCCTCTTTAAGGGTGGGAGGGGCAGAGGGCAGCGGCCACCACTCCACCCTGTTATCTTGGGGCCCAGTGGTGCCAGGGTAGGCGGTTTCTGTTGTGGTCGCTGGAGTTTTCACAGGAGGCACACGAAGGAGTTTGTGATATCATGTGAGGCTCGGGAAGGGCCCCTTCAACCGCCCCTTTCTGAAATGCGGGTCAGGCAGGTTCCCCTGGGGAAACCTGGGCACGCAGGAGGCACCTCCACCTGCTGGAGCTGGCCCAGGCTGGCTTCCCCTGCAGACAGACCGTGTCTAGGGCCAGCTGCTCATCCCAGACGCACCCCAGGTGATTCCTATGCTGAACAGTTTGACCTCCTGCCAGAGTGTCGGGTCACAAACTGGGCAGCACATCAGGATCACCTGGGGGCCTTCAAAAATCAAAAATCCACCCTCAGGCCCCTCCCCAGACCCACTGCACCTGGACAAGAAATCCACCCCAGGCCTCTCCCCAGCCCCACTGCACCAGGACAAGAAAATCACCCCCAGACCACGCCCCAGACCCACTGCACCAGGACAAGAAAATCACCCCCAGACCACGCCCCAGCCCCACTGCACCAGGACAAGAAAATCACCCCCAGACCACGCCCCAGCCCCACTGCACCAGGATGTGGGGGTGGGAACCAGGTGGTGCTTTGTGAAGACGTCTAGGTGGTAACCCCAGGCCCCCACGCTCGGAACCCTGGCCACAAGATCATCCAGGTGTCTGTGATTTGCTTCCTCAGCTTCCTTTGTGAGTGCAAAATAAGCGTCTCGTTTGACCAGGGTTTAAGAGCAGCAGGCAGCCCCCTCAGCTCAGCAGGCAGCCCACGTCTCCTGTTTGACTTCCAGGGACCATGCTGGCGGGAATGAGAAACTGGTCAAGCTGGAGTCGGGACTGAAGGTGTACGGGGGTGATGACCGTATCGGGGCCCTGACGCACAAAATCACTCACCTGTCCACGCTGCAGGTAAGGAGTGAGCCCTGGAGGTGCTCCAACGTGGCCCTGCCAGGAGCGTGAGGTGGGGGGTGGTCCCTCCCCACTTTCTCTCTGCTCCCTTACCCCAGTGACCCGGGAGTGCTCTCAGTGGTCCTCTGCGGCAGCGTGGATGGTCTTCTCTGTCTAGGCACAAGGAGAGGAGTGTGCAAAACGTGGCTGTGTGCGGGGCTGTGAAGCAGGGCTCTGAGACCCTGGGGAGTGGGCCATGTAGGCAGGGTCTTGGTGCGAGAGCGCAGCACACAGGTGGGAGGGCGCTGAGAGGGGGTCTTCAGCCTTTTTGAAGGTGTGAACATTTTTGAAGTGAAGAATTGGGGCAGATGGGGACAGAGGAAAACAAAAGGCCACGTGTGGGAAGGAAAGCCGTCTTTCCTAGCCAGATACCAAGCGTGGATTTGACCCAGTTTTGAAGGAGAAAACAAAACAAGCCCCTTGGTTTTTTACACGCAAGCGCTCGTTCCAGGGCGGCCCCGCACTTGGGGCGCACCCATGGAGTGAGTGAGTCCCCCAGTCTCGTGGCGGGGAGCACCTGCCCCACCTTCACGGGCATTTCCCTTGGAGGTGAGGAGGCCCCGTAGGGCCCAGGCGGCACGCCGTGACCCCGGGAGACGTTCTCCAGGGTGTCTGGGAGCACGCGTGGTCGACTGCTTTGTTTAAGGTGGGGTCTCTCAACGTCAAGTGCCTGGCGACACCGTGCCACACTTCAGGACACATCTGTTACTTCGTGAGCAAGCCCGGAGGCTCGGAGCCCCCTGCTGTGTTCACAGGTGCGTGTTCAGGTGTCGGTGGGGGCGGGGGTTCTTCGTGAAGACCCTGTATCTCCTGCCAGGCAGGCTCACGGGGCAGCTTCGTGGCCTTCTCTGTTGCCCCGGTGTGAGGGGGCTCGGGGTGGGTGCTGGGGAGCCTCGTGGTGGGGCTGGCTGATTCCTCCCATGATGGGTTTGGATCGTGGTCTGGAAGGAAGTTACGCCTGCAGCAAGGGCTGTGCTGGCGGAGACTGCTGGACAGCGGGGGTCCTGGCGGGTCCCACGGGAAAGGAGTCACTTTCTTCCAGCAGGGCGAGGGGTGGCTCAGCCCTGGGGCCGTGTTCCTTGCTGCCGTAGTGTGGACTCAGGGACCTGTACCAGTTTAGGGGCCCTGCCTGCCTCCCAGGGTGGTTGCAGACCCCTGGAGCCACCTGTGGAGGTCATATGGCCGGGGGACGGCCTCACTGTAGGCGGGGCCCTTCATGGCTGCCGCCTTCTAAGGCAGTGTGGAGGCTGCTGGTGGCGGGGGCTGCCTCCCGTGCTTGTTACTGTCGCCTCGTCCTGACTGGCCTCACAGTTCGGGGTTTCACCCAGTGACTCAATGTGGGCCTTGTACGGCTGGGAGGCCTCCTGGTGGGAGGTGGCAGCCCCAGCCTTGAGCCCAGGTGGGAGTGACCCAGGGCCATACTCGGACCTCTGGGTGGAGTCAAACCAGGGGTGCAGGGAGGAGGTGTGGCCGGGGAGCCCCAGAGGAGGGCAGAGGGCGTGGCGGGAGGGACGGGCACCTCGCTGTGAGGGATAAGGCGCTTTCCAGCTGCGGCATGCAGGACTGGGGGATGAGCCTGGGTAGTGCCGCTGTGGGAGGGATGGAGTTGGGGACCTCAGATTTAGGATTCTTCTCAGGGCAGCGAGCACTGAGGCCCTGGGTCTCACCTGTGCCTCCTGGGCTGTGTGCCTGGCGCAAGGACAGCCCCGTGGAGCAGAAGCCCCAGGCCCCAAGTTCTGTCTGCCCTGCCCTTCCGTATCCCTGGGGACTCCATGGCCTCTTGCTGGTCCTGAGACTCGAGGTCTAGGGCCCTTCAGGGGACCAGGCTCCCCACCGTCCATTCCCATCTCTCGTGCCCAGGAGGACTCCTGGCCTTGGCCCGTGCCCAGCACCGCTGCATGCTTCTCTGCCCCGGGCGGTGAGGAGAAGTGGGGCGGCCTCCGCTGTGCTGGGTGCTGGGCACCCTCCTCTCAGGGGATGGCCCTGTTTCTGGGGCCGATGGCCGTGTGGGGTCAGCGAGGCCAGGACAGCCACGAAGCAGCAAGAGGAGGGCAAGCGGGGACAGAGGCCTGGGCAGTGATGGGGTGGGGATGCCGTCCTGAGGCCGAGGCTGGAAGGAGCCTGGGTGCGCCTGAGGTGCCCAGCGGTGTCGGCCGCATCTTCCGCCAGGGGTGAGAGGTGGTCCCGGTCAGCTCAGCCGGGGTGGTGAGACCTTGGGCACAGGGTGGCGCTGGCTGCTGGGGCCAAGGGAAGATGGGAGCCAGGCATGGGCCTGAGAGGGGCTGCTGGGTGTTCGGGGAGAGGGCTGGGTCTGTGAGGGTCTCAGAGCCACAGCTGGTGGGACTGGGGCAGTGAGGGAGGAGTGACTTGGGTTTCGGGTCTGCACGGCCAGTCGGGTGGTTGGACTGTCAGCTGAGACTTGGAAGGAGGTGTGGGAGCCGGAATGCAGGGGGGCTGAGTCTGGGCAGCCGTGGCCGGAGGGCAGCCAGGGTTCGGGGCCTGGGCCTTGCTGGTGAGTGTCACCCTGCTCCTGGCCCCCTCCTGAGTCCCAGCCACCAGCCTTGAGTGGCCCCCACCTCGTGGCTGTCCTTGTTTCCAGGTGACACCTTGTTTGTGGCTGGCTGCGGGAAGTTCTATGAAGGGACTGCGGATGAGATGTGTAAAGCTCTGCTGGAGGTCTTGGGCCGGCTCCCCCCGGACACAGTAGGCAGCGCCTCCCTGCAGGCCGGGGTGTGGGAGGCCTCAACCAGGGCGGGGCTGCTCTCCCTCCTGGCACCCACTCACCGGACACCCCCCCCGGGGGCATCCAGATCCTGTCCCTGAGGACTTCCACAGGTGGTAACAGCCTTCCGAGCTCACCTGTCACCTCTCTCCTCAGAGAGTCTACTGTGGCCACGAGTACACCATCAACAACCTCAAGTTTGCGCGCCACGTGGAGCCCGGCAATGCCGCCATCCAGGAGAAGCTGGCCTGGGCCAAAGTGAGTGGGGCCGTCACTGCACAGTGCCTTCCTGTGGGTTGCTCAGGGCCGCTGTGCACAGCGGGGTCGCCAGAGTGGGTAGACACTCACACCTCCGAGCCCAGAGAGCAGGCCTGGGATTCAGGCCAGTGTGGCCCAGCTCGCCCTGCACGGCGAACCCAGGGGTTCTATCGAGATCCCTCTGCCTCGGAGGGTCTGGAGTAGGCCTCAGATGCTGCGTGTCTAAAAGTGCCCAGCCTGTTCCCACATTCTGAGCAGTAGCGTCAGGCTGGCACCACGTGGCTCTGCTGGCTCTCCAGGCCACAGAACGTGGCTCTGTGTCCAAAGGACTCTCATCTCCACCATGGCCTCCCAAAGTGCTGGGATTATAGGCGTGAGCCACCACGCCTGGCTGAGATATATATTTAAAAGATGTTTTTCTCTCCCAGCTCATGGCCTGCCTTTTCATTTTCTTAACATTGTCTTCTTTCTGGAAAATAGTTTATAGTTTTGGTGAAGTTCCATTTACTTATTTTTTGTTTGTTTCTTTTTTTTTCTTTTTTTGAGATGGAGTTTCACTCTTGTTGCCCAGACTGGAGTGCAGTGGTGCGATCTCAGCTCACCGCAACCTCCACCTCCCAGGTTCAAGTGATTCTCCTGCCTCAGCCTCCCGAGTAGCTGGGATTACAGGCATGCACCACCACGCCCAGCTAATTTTGTATTTTTAGTAGAGATGGGGTTTCTCCATGTTGATCAGGCTGGACTGGAACTCCTGACCTCAGGTGATCCGCCCACCTTGGGCTCCCAGAGTGCTGGGATTACAGATGTGAGCCACTGCACCTGGCCTACTCATTTTTTCTTTTATGTTTCTTGTGCCCTTTCTAAGATATCTTTGCATACCCCTAGCTCACAAAGACTCTCCTGTGTTTCTTCCTAGAAGTTTTAAAGTCTTAGCTTTTATATTTACAAACAATTTACAGCGTTCCCTTTCAAGATGGTGTTTGTGTGTGGTGCGAGGTGAGGGTGGAGGTTCACCCTCTCGCAGTGTGATCCCGACGTGTTCAGTGCTGTCTGTCGAAGGACTGTCCTTTCCTCCCTGGATTGCCTTGGCACCTTTCTGAAAAGAATGGACCCTCTATGCCCGAGTCTGCTTCTGGTCTCTGCTCTGTTTCGTTGGTCTCTATGACTTGCCATGGTGTCCAAGGACAGCACCTTGATGACTGTAGCTCTATGCTGAGTCTTGGCATCAGTATGTGTAAATCCTCCAATGTTCTTTTCCAAAATGGTTTTAGTTGTTTTAAGCCTTTTGCATTTCCGTTTTTAGAATCATCTTGTGAACTTCTACCAGAAAAGCTAGCTTGGCTTCTGATTGGGACTGTTGTGATAACTGATGTGGAGAGAATTGCGATCTTAACATGGAGTGTTTCTGTGAGCTTTCCATCTATTAAAGTCTTTAGCTTTTCTCAGCAGTGTTTTGGAATTTGCATGTTCAAGGTCTTGCACGTGTTACTAAATGGGTCCCTAAGCACTTCTGGTCATGATTATTTGTTGATACTAATTAGAAATACAGTGGATGCATATTTTTAACTTCCTGGGTGTCTTAGTCTGTGTGGTGTTGCTATAAAGGAATACTTGAGGCTGGGTAATTTATAAAAGGAGGTTTATGTGGCTCATGGTTATGCAGGCTATATAAGCAGCATGGCCTGGGCGTCTGCACCTGGTGAGGCCTCAGGCTGCTTCTGCTCATGGCAGATGGGGAAAGGAGCTGGTGGGTTTCGTGAAGCATGTGGCCAGAGGAAGGAGAGTGGGGGAGGCACAAGGTTCTTTTAAACAACCAGATCCTGTGGGAACTAACAGCAAAAACTCGCACTTGGAGCAGGGCACCAAGCCGTTCACAAGGGATTCCCCCCATGATCCAAACACCTCTATTAATTGGGGATCAGATTTCAGCATGCATTTGGAGGGATGGACATCCCAGCTGCAGCCCTGTGCGAACACCCAGGAGAAGGGAGTGGCTGGGCTGGACGGGAGGTGTGTTTGACTTTTAAAGAAACTGCCAAACTCCCCTTCCCCGGTGCTTGTGGTGTTTGTTTTCCTGCCCGGAAGGCGTGGGCGCACCAGCTGGTCTGTGTCCTCTTGGCACGCGGCGGAGCTAGCCTTTTGGAAGGAGGTGCTGGAGCCCAGTCCCTGGTGAGACGCCGCCTCCTGCAGAGCTCCTCCCATTCCACAGCCTCTGGTTTTCTTAGCAGTATCTTTTCAGCAAACATTTTTAATTTTGATGAAGTCCGATAGATTCTTCTATGCTTCGTTCTTTTTTGTTTTCCATCTAAGAAATCTTTGCTTATCCCAAGGTCAAAAAATTTTCTCCTGTATTTTCTTTTTGGAATTTGTATAGTTTTAAAATTTAGATCAGTATGAACTCCCACCCCCTAAATGTCTGCTGGATCTGTAATGATATTCCTGCTTTCATTCCTGATTTTGACAATTTGTGCTTTTTTTTTTTTTTTTTTTTTTTTTTTTTTTTTGGAGACAGCGTTTCGCTCTTGCTGCCCAGGCTGGAGTGCAATGGCGCAATCTCGGCTTACCGCACCCTCTGCCTCCCGGGTTCAAGTGATTCTCATGTCTCAGCCTCCCAAGTAGCTGGGATTACAGGCATGTGCCACCATGCCTGGGTAATTTTGATATTTTTAGTAGAGATGGGGTTTTACCAGTTGGCCAGGATGGTCTCAAACTCCTGACCTCGTGATCTGCCTGCCTCAGCCTCCCCAAGTGCTGGGATTACAGGCGTGAGCCACTGTGCCTGGCCTGTCATTTTTTTTTGTTTGTTTAGGGAGAGACAGCGTCTTGCTCTGCCGCCCAGGCTAGAGTGCAGTGGCACAATCTCGGCTCACTACAACCTCCGCCTCCTGGGTTCAGGCGATTCTGCTGCCTCAGCCTCCCGGAGCTGGGACTACAGGCCTGTGCCATCATGCCTGGTTAATTTTTGTATTTTTGGTAGAGGGGGGGTTTCACCATGTTGCCTAGGCTGGTCTCGAACTTCTGGGCTCAAGTGATCCTCCTGCCTTGGCCTCCCAAAGTGCTGGGATTACAGGCATGTGCCACCACGCCTGGCCTCATTCTTTTTAATAGGTGTAAAATATACTGTTGCGTGGGTGTCACCCATAAATCATTTTACCAATCCCAGTAGGAGGGACGTTGAGAGTTTTCAACTCCTTTTGGACCCTGGAGTCCAGAACCCACATGAGGTGGAGCTCTTCTGAGCTGTGCTGCAAGGACTGACCTTATTTTTATTTTTTTGAGGCAGAGTCTCACTCTGTCACCCAGGCTGGAGTGCAGTGGTACGATCTCGGCTCACTACTGCAGCCTCTGCCTCCTGGGTTCAAGCAATTCTCCTGCCTCAGCCTCCCAAGTAGCTGGAATTACAGACATGTGCCACCACGTCTGGCTAATTTGTGTATTTTTAGTAGAGACGGGGTTTCACCATGTTGGCCAGGCCGGTCTCACACTACTGACCTCAGGTGATCCACCTGCCTCGGCTTCCCCCAGTGCTGGGATTACAGCATGAGCCACTGTGCCCGGCCTGTCGTTCTTTCTTTGGGAGACAGTGTTTTGCTCTGCTGCCCAGGCTGGAGTGCAGTGGCGTGGTCTTGGCTCACTGCAGCCTCCACCTCCTGGGTTCAAGTGATTCTCCTGCCTCAGCCTCCTGAGTAGCTGGGATTACAGGTGCCCGCCACCACACCCGGCTGATTTTTTGTATTTTAGTAGAGATGGGGTTTTACCGTGTTGCTCAGGCTAGTCTCAAACTCCTGAGTTCAGGCAATCTGCCCACCTCGGCCTCCCGAAGTGTTAGGATTACAGGTGTGAGCCACTGCGCTTGGCTGACTGACCTTATTTTTGTCTTTAAATGCTTCGTACTTTGTAGGAAAAATAGCTAGAACATTAAAATTCGTTTTAATAGGTAACCCAAAAGCTTATGACAATTTGTACTTCCTCTGTTTTAAAGTTATCCTTGGAAGTGTTAACTTTTCTTCCCTCATAGGAGGTAGAGGGAGATTTCTTAGGATTGAGAATGTTGGTGGGAACACAGGGAATATTTTAAAACATTCTCAGATTCTTTTCACCAGAAGGGAAGAACAGATTAGTGAGAAACCATCTTGGCATCTGCCAGACCCCCGCTCGGTGGAGCTCTACCAGCTGAAGAGTCACTCACTGACACCACTGCCCATAGAGGGTGGGGACCCTTGGGGGTGAGGCGCGGTGGTCTTGAGTCTGTGTGGGCACCAGCAGCTTCTGTCAGAGCTCTGCCCTGAGGCCCTCCTGGTACGGCTGCGGTAGAAGGTCCAGGGCTGCGTGGAGACCCTGCTGTTGCCGCCCTGTGTTTTCCTGCTAACTGTTGTCCCCGTGGCTGGGTTTGCATTCTCCCCCCGCCCCCACCCCATCTGCCTTGGTCAGTGTTGGTCAGAAGGGAGACCATCTCCGTCTCGAGTGGAGGTGACCAGCTGCCTGCCTGGAGGGGCTCGGGTGGCCTCCCCTGCTGCTGGTCCCCGTGCTTGCTGTGAGGGTGCAGCTGTGGTGGTTTCTGTGTCTCCTGCATTATTCTCACCTCCATAACGTGAAATGTAAACCATGTGAATGAAAACGAAGCTCCGTCCCTGTTGTCCTCTCCACGCTGGTGCGGGAAGGCGGATGTGTGGCTCATCCTGGACATTGGCTTCTCTTCCCTCTTCCACACGCACACACCCGCCGGGCTCTGCTCACCTTGCCTTCTCAGTCAGTCGGGCGGTGTCCTAAGGTTACCAGGAGGTGTTCTGAAGCATCTTTTTTGAGACGTGATGTCGCTGTCACCCAGGCTGGAGGGCAGTAGCACAGTCTTGGCTCACTGTAGCCTCGACCTGTGCTCAAGCGATCCTCCCACCTCAGCCCCCCGAGTAGCTGGGACCACAGGTGCCCGCCACCACGCCCGGCTAGTTTTTTGTATTTTTAGTAGACACAGGGTCTCGCCATGTTGTCCAGGCTGGTCTCAAACTCCAGGGCTCAAGTGATCCATCTGCCTTAGCCTCCCAAAGTGCTGGGATCACACGGGGGTGTGAGCCCCCGTGCCTGGTCTGCCATCCTGTGAAGTTCCCGTGATAAAGTGGCGCGTTTCTCTTGCAGGAGAAGTACAGCATCGGGGAGCCCACAGTGCCATCCACCCTGGCAGAGGAGTTTACCTACAACCCCTTCATGAGAGTGAGGTGAGGCCCAGGGCAGGTGGTGGGCACGGGCCCCTCCCCTCTGGCAGTCCCACTGCTACACACACAGCGGGTACGTCCGAGACCCCAGATGGCTGAGGCTGCCCTGGGGAGCTGTCGCAGGTGCAGCCGCAGAGCCCGAGCACGCTATTTGAGGGGGGTCCGGCCTTTCCTGGCACCTTGGCCAGGGTGTGAGTCCTTCTGGACCCTGGAGTTCAGAACCTGTCAGAAGGGGAGTGGCTGCCGCCTCCCTGCCCTCCGTGTCCCCTTAGGGCTGGGCTCAACCAGGACGAGTCGCCTTCCTCGGCAGTGGCCCTGGCTCCTCGGGTGGGCATGGGCGTGGCTCGGCGCAGCCTGCAGCCCGGTGCTGGCCTCCGCAGGGAGAAGACGGTGCAGCAGCACGCGGGCGAGACGGACCCGGTGACCACCATGCGGGCCGTGCGCAGGGAGAAGGACCAGTTCAAGATGCCCCGGGACTGAGGCCGCCCTGCACCTTCAGCGGATTTGGGGATTAGGCTGTTTTAGGTAACTGGCTTTCCTGCTGGTCGTGCAGGAAATTCAGTCTTGATTTAACCTTAATTTTACAGCCCTTGGCTTGTGTTATCGGATGTTCTAATGCATATTTATAAGAGAAGTTTAAAAAGTATTTATTCCCATAGCTTCCACTTGCAGACTGTATTCTTCTGGCCTTGAGGCCTCCGCTTGTCCCCTCGGGCCTTCTTCCTCCTCCGTGAGCCACTGCAGTCCCCCCACCCACGCTTCAGGTCAGGACCCCGGTGAGGGGGGGCTCTGCCCCTGGGTTTCCTGGCTCTGTAGGAGAGGGGATGCCCGGGGTGCCCTGGGTTCTTCCGCCTTCCCTTTGCCGCCACCCCCACCCCGCCCCGGAGGAACTGACACCTTTCCCACCGTCACAATCTGTGTTGACATGAGATGAGTGGGCTCGGGCCCTTTGAGAGCAGAACCCCATCCCACCAGGGCTACGGGGTCTCCAGCATTGCTGCTGTCCTGGGCTGGGGAAGGTGGCTCGGTGTTTGTGCCCGAAGCAGGCAGGGGCTCCTCACCAAGTCTCCTGCCCATGCCTGGGGGCCCTGCCTCAGCTGGAGTGGCCGCTGTGGCTGCACCTGTGCTGTCTCCTGTCCTGAGCTCCCAGCATGGGGGTGGCCGGGGCTGCAGGAAACCCTGCCCCAGAGCCTCTGCCTCTTGGCAACGTGGCACTGGCACCACGCTCATCTCCACGCCCCATCCCGCCCTCGTCCCTTCACAGGCTGCCCTCACAGGTCTTCCTGGGGAATCCTGAGGGTTGGGATGGCACCCTGTCTTGTATCACCCCCGGACTCCTGTCTGGGCGTGAGCCGGTGCCTTTGCTGTGGCCTTTGCTGGGTGCTGATGCGATCATCAGACCCACTGCTGCGGTCAGTACCTTGCAGCCTGTGCTTGTGGTCTGATCTGCTCAGGCCCCCGGCAGGGAGAAGTGGCCATGTCTTCTTCCTGGAGGCGGCCAGATCACGCGACCTCCAGGCAGTGCTCCTGCTCGGCAGCACCCACCTGCCTCTGCTTGAGAAAGCACGAACCGCCCTCTGGGGAAGCAGCCAGCTGGGGAGTGCTCTCGGCCTGTGACCCCGGGAGAGCGGGGTAGGTGGCCACATGTCCTGCCCAGGCTCTGGGTGTGACTGGTGGCAGAGGGTCTATGAGGGAAGGGCAGGAGGAGGCAACCCCTAAGGTTAATCTCTAGGGCTAATCTGAAACTTAAGAAATGTATGAGGGCCGGGCACGGTGGCTCACGCCTGTAATCCCAGCATTTTGGGAGGCCGAGGTGGGTGGATCACGAGGTCAGGAGATTGAGACCATCCTGGATAACACGGTGAAACCCCGTCTCTACTAAACATACAAAAAATTAGGTGTGGTGGGCGCCTGTAGTCCTGGCTACTCGGGAGGCTAAGGCAGGAGTGGTGTGAACCCAGGAAGCGGAGCTTGCAGTGAGCCGAGATAGCGCCACTGCACTCCAGCCTGGGCGATGAATGAGACTCTGTCTCAAAACAAAACAAAACAAAACAAAAAAACAGTCGTCTTCGACCAGGCGCAGTGGCTCATGCCTGTAATCCCAGCACTTTGGGAGGCTAAGGTGGGCAAATCACATGAGGTCAGGAGTTTGAGACCAGCCTGGCTAACATGGAGAAACCCGATCTCTACTAAAAATACAAAAATTAGCTGGGCATGGTGGCATGTGCCTGTAGTCCCAGCTACTTGGGAGGCTGAGGCACGAGAATCGCTTGAACGTGGGAGGCAGAGGTTGCAATGAGCCAAGATCATGCCATTGCACTCCAGCCTGAGTGACAGAGCGAGACTTTGTCTCAAAAAAGAAAAAAAGTACAATTCTACCTTAAATTAGAAAGAAGAACAAATGAAACCTAAAGAAAGATTAGAGAGGAAATTAGTAAACTAGAAAGCAGAAAAACCAAAAATTAGTTCCTTGAAAAGATCAACAAAATTGGCAAACTGTTAGCTAGACTACCAAAAGCATGAAAGAGGGGACATCACTACCAATCCTACACAAATGAACAGGACTTGGCCAGGCGCAGTGGCTTATACCTGTAATCCTAGCACTTTGGGAGGCCGAGGTGGGTGGATCACGAGGTCAGGAGATCCAGACTCATCCTGGCTAACATGGTGAAACCCCGTCTCTAGTAAAAATACAAAAAATTAGCTGGGCGTGGTGGCGGGTGCCTGTAGTCCCAGCTACTCGGGAGGCTGAGGCAGGAGAATGGCGTGAACCCGGGAGGTGGAGCTTGCAGTGAGCCGAGATCGCACCACTGCACTCCAGCCTGGGCAAAAGAGCAAGACTCTGTCTCAAAAAAAAAAAAAAAAAAAAAAAATGAACAAGACTTGGAATACTAGGAAAACTGTACCAACAACAAATTAGGTGAAACTGACAAACTCCCAGAGGGACACAAATCACTTAAATTGACTCAGAAATAGAAAATCTGAATAGACCTATAACAAGAAATTATAGTAATGAAAGTCCTGAGTCTTCCTACAGAAAGCCTGTGCCACGTGGTTGCCACTGTGTACTGTCAATAACACCAACCATTCACAATCTTCAGAATGTGGAGGGCGAGACACGCCCATCTGAGTCTTAAGAGGCTAAAGGCAGCGAAAGGCATCATGATCCCCGCCCCCAGCCCACAGAACAATGTCCATCATGAACACAGACATAAAGATCCTTAACAAAATATCAGCAACCCAAACTCGGCAACATCATACACCATGACCACGTGGGTTTATCACAGCAAAGTGAGGTTGCTTAAACATCTACAAAGCACTTAACATCATAAGCCACATTAATAGAAAAACAGATGCCTGTAATCCCAGCACTTTGGGAGGCTGAGGTGGGCGGATTGCTTGAGCCCAGGAGTTCAAGACTAGCCTGGGCAATATAGCGAAACCCTGTCTCTACCAAAATAAACCAAAAAAAATAAAAAACCAAAAATTAGCCAGGCATGGGAGTGCATGCTTGTGGTCTCAGCTACTCACAAGGCTGAAACCAGAGGATCATTTGTGCCCAGGAGGCACAAGTTCAGTGAGCTGAGATCGTGCCACTGCACTCTAGCCTGGGCAACACAGCCAGAGCCTGTTTCCAAAAAAAAAAAAAAAAAAAAAAAAGCACCCACGAGATCCATCTCAATCAACGCAGAAAAAGCACAGGACAAAAGTCCCACACCTGTTCTTGATAAAGAATCTCACAACCCAGGAACAGAAGGGGAAGTCCCCAGCTAGAAAAGGCCGTCTGTGTTAGGTTCCAGTTGCTGCTGGGATAGGTTACTGCCACCTCAGTGATTTAAAACAACACAAGTTTAGGCCAGGTGTGGCTCACACCTGTCATCCCAACACTTTGGGAGGCTGAGGCGGGTGCATCACTTGAGGTCAGAAGTTCAAGACAAGCCCGGCCAACATGGTGAAACCCCATCTTTACTAAAAATACAAAAATTAGCCAGGTGTGGTGGCACATGCCTGTAATCTCAGCTACTTAGGAGGCTGGGACCAGAGAAGTGCCTGAACCCAGGAGGTGGAGGTTGCAGTGACCCGAGATTGCGCCACTGCACTTCCAGCTCGGGTGACAGAGCAATACTCCATCTCAAAGAAAAAAAAAAAAAACCCAAAAACCAAAACCCAGGTGTACCTTGTGGTTTGGAGGTCGGTAGTTTGACATGGGTCTCATGGACTAAAAGGAAGGTGTGGGCAGTGCTGCGTTCCCTGCAGAGGCCCTGGGGGAGGCTCTGTATCCCCATCCTTTCCACACGCACCCTTGGCTCGTGGCCCTTCCTGCCATCCTCAAAGCCAGCAACAGCAGGTCGAGTCCTCCGTGCCTCAAGGCAACTCCTCCTCTGCTTTTAAGGACCGCGCAATTCCCTAGGTTCACCTGGAAAAGCCATGCTACTCCGTTTTGGGGAACTGACCTGAAATTGGCACCTCCTCTTGGTGGTGTGGCCTCACATCATCCCAGGCCCAGGGGTTAAAATGTGGCCATCTTTGCGGTGAGCACTGTTCTGCCTCCCATAGCATCCGTGAGAAACACAGCTGGCAGCGTAATTCATGGTGGGTGACGATGGTTCCCTCCAAAGGCAGGAACAAGGCGTTTAATAAGATGCTAAAAATATATATATATTGGAAAGGAAAAGGTAAAAGTGTCTATTCATAGCACGAGGATCCTCTACAGAGCAAGGCCTATGGGACACACACAACCGGAACAAGTTCAGCTGGGCCCCGGGATCCAGAGTTAACAGATTCATCGCCTTTCTATAGACTACAAACAGTCCAAACAAAACTAAGATGCCATTCACTAGCATCGAAACTAGAACACACACTTAGGAACTACCTTGGTGAAGGAAACTGAAGATTTATACACTGAAAATACAAGACATTGCTGAGAGAAATGGAAAGACAGCCCACGTTCATTGGGTAGGAGACTCCTATTAAGATTTCTGTCTCCCCAAATGGGCCCATAGATACCATGCAGTCCCTATTAAGATCCCAGCAGGGGCCAGATGCGGGGGCTCACGCCTATAATTCCAGCACTTTGGGAGGCCAAGCACTTTGAGAGACCATTCTGGCTAACACGGTGAAACCCTGTCTCTACTAAAAATCCAAAAAAAAAAAAAAATTAGCTGGGTGTGGTGGTGGGCGCCTGTAGTCCCAGCTCCTCGAGAGGCTGAGACAGAATGGTGTGAACCCGGGAGGCGGAGCTTGCAGTGAGCCAAGATCGTGCCACTGCACTCCAGCCTGGGCAACAGAGCGAGACTCTGCAAAAAAAAAAAAAAAAAAAAAAAAAAAATTCCAGCAGGTATTTTGGAGAAAGTGACAAGCAGATTCTAAATTTATATGGAAATACAAGAATCTAGACAAGCCACAACAGGTTTGAAACATGATGAGTTGGAGGGCTCAGGCTGCCTGATTTCAAAACTCACTATAAAGTGTGAGTGGCAGGCCAGGCGTGGTGGCTCACACCTGTAATCCCAGCACTTTGGGAGGCCGAGGCGGGCAGATCACGAGGTCAGGAGTTCAAAACCAGCCTGGGCAATGTGGTGAAATCCCGTCTCTACTAAAAGTACAAAAATTAGCCAGCTGTGGTGGCGGGTGTCTGTAGTCCCAGCTACTCAGGAGGCTGAAGCAGAAGAACTGCTTGAACCCAAGAGGCAAAGGTTGCAGTGAGCTGAGATCATACCACTGCACTTCAGCCTGAGTGGCAGAGCAAGACTCTGTCTCCAAAAAAAAAAAAAAAGTGTGGGCCGGGCATGGTGGCTCACACCTGTAATCCCAGTACTTTGGGAGGCCAAGGTGGGTGGATCACCTGAGGTCAGGAGTTTGAGACCAGCCTGGCCAACATGGTGAAATCCTGTCTCTACTAAAAATACAAAATTTAGCTGGGTGTGGTGGTGCATGCCTGTAATCCCAGCTAATCGGGAGGCTGAGGCAGGAGGATCGCTTGAACCAGGAGGTGGAGGCTGCAGTGAGCTGAGATCGCGCCACTGCACTCCAGCCTGGGCCACAAGAGCGAGACTCCATCTCAAAAATAAAGTGTGACAGTGGTGCATGAAGATCAACGGGTCAGAGTCTAGAATAAATCCTTGTATTCATGGCCATCTGATTTTTCAACAAAGATGCCAAGACATTTCAGTTAGGAAAAGGAGAGTCTAACAGATGGTGTTGGGACAATTAGGTATCTGTGCAAGAAGTGACTCGAGACAGAGTAACTCAAAACAGATCACAGACCTAAATGCAATAGCTGAAGCCGTCAGACTTTCAGAAGCAGCTGCAGGAGAACATCTCTGCCATCTTGGGTTAGGCAAAGAGTTGTTAGAGGAAAGAAAAAATCAGTTGGAACTTGTCACAGTGAAAAACTTTTGTACTTTAAAAAGACAACTTTTTTTTTTTTTCTTTTTGAGATGAGGCTTTGCCCCGTTACCCAGGCTGGAGTGTAGTGGCACGACCATGGCTCACTGCAGCCTCAAGCAGTCCTCCAGATCCAGCCTCAGCCTCCCGAGTAGCTGGGACCACAGATGCATACCACCATGTGTGGCTAATTTTTGTATTTTTTGTAGAGATGGGGTCTTGCTGTGTTTCCTAGGCCAGTCTTGAAATCTTGGGCTTAAGCAACCCTCCAGTCTCAGCCTCCCAAGGTGCTGGGATTACAGATGTGTGCCACCACACTGGGCCAAAAGACACCTTTTTTAAAAAAAAAACAGAAGCCACAAGCTAGGAAAAATATTTGCCAGTCTTTTTTTTTTTTTTTTCCCTTGTTGATCCATCACTAAGAGTTATAATACACAAAGTCTTACAACTCAAGAATATAACCCAATTAAAAATGGGTAACCAGCAGCTTTGTACATGTTAAAAAAATAAAAACAAAAAGGGTGACTTAGATTATGTCACCAAAGACTGACATAAGAATGGCCAATAAACACATGAAGAGTTTTGACATCACTAGTTAACAGAAAAACATGAGTTGGAATAGCTTACAGGAACATACTAAATGCTGGTGGGGATGTGGGACAACTGCAACTTGCATACTTTGTAAAACAGTACACTCGACCGGGCGTGGGGGCTCACACCTGTAATCCCAGCACTTTGGGAGGCCAAGGTGGGCAGATCACCTGGGGTCAGGAGTTCGAGAGCAGCCTGGCCAACATGGTGGAACTCCGTCTCTACTAAAAATAAAACAATTAGCTGGGCATGATGATGGGCACCTGTAATCCCAGCTACTCAGGAGGCTGAGGCAGGAGAATCGCTTGAACCCAGGAGGGGGAGGTTGCAGTGAGCCGAGATTGCGCCACTGCACTCCAGCCTGGGCGATAAGAGTGAGATTCTGTCTTTAAAAAAAAAAAGTATGGGAGCCGGGCATGGTGGCTCATGCCTGTAATCCCAGCACTTTGGGAGGCCGAGGTGGGCAGATCACGAGGTCAGGAGATCAAGACCATCCCGGCTAACACTGTGAAACCCCGTCTCTACTAAAAATACAAAAAATTAGCCAGGTGTGGTGGTGGGTGCCTGTAGTTCCAGCTACTCAGGAGGCTAAGGCTGGAGAATGGTATGAACCTGGGAGGCAGAGCTTGCAGTGAGCCGAGATCACGCCACTTCACTCCATCCTGGGCGACAGAGCGAGACTCTGTCTCAAAAAAAAAAAAAAAAAATAGTATGCCCACACTGGAAAACAGTTTTTTAAAAGAGATACAACACTATGAACCAGCAACTCCACTCCTAAGACTGTACCCAAGAAAAATGAAACCTGTGTCCAAAGACTTGCACACAAATAGAGTAGCATTTTTCACAGTAATCCCAAATGGAAACAGTCCAAGCCTCCACCAACTAAGGAGGCGCCATGAACAAACGTGGCCACGGAGTGGAGCATCGTTCAGCTGCAAAGCACAAAGCATTGCTCTATGCCACAGCACGGATGAGCCTCCAAAACACCGCATCCAGGGAAGAAACCAGATGCAGAGTGCACGGCTCGTGTGGGAAAGGCGGAGGGCAGTGCTGGCTGCACAACACGCGTTTCCTGTCACCGACCTGCACACTTACAGTGAGGGAATTTTATGCTGTATAAATCAATAAAACTGTTTTAGAAACGGAATCATAGGGTAAACAGAACACATTATTTCATACTTAGTTATCCTAGCCTGTCTAGAAAACAATTCCAGCCCTGACAAACAGCAAATGAAATTGAGGAGGGAAAATGATAATGCATAATAGTACCAAAAGCAACAATCATATAGGAAAAGAACCTAAAAAAATACATGCAAGAGCACAACATAGAAAATCTACAAAAACACGAGAGATGCAAGTCCTAGGTAAAGGAGGAAATACTGCATGTCCCCAGGTGGGAAGACTCAGTACAGGAAGACGTCACAGCCTGCAGCGCTAGTCAGAATTTGGTTTTGTTTTAGAGACTCAACAGCTGCTTCCAAGGTTTATATGGAAACACAAACGACTGGGAAGAGTCAAGATGCTCTTGAAGAATGAGGCCCTACTCTACCAGATGTGAGAATTTCCTGAAAATAACAGGGAGACCCCATCTCTACAAAAAAATAAAAATTAGCTGAGCATGGCGGCACACACCACACCTGTAAGTCCCAGCTACTTGGGAGGCTGAGGCGGGAGGATCACCTGAGCCTGGGAGGTTGAGGCTGCAGTGAGCCAAGATGGCGCCACTGCACTCCAGCCTGGGAAAGAGAGCAAGACCATGTCTCCAAAAAGAAAGAAAGAAAAAAAATCTCCAGCTTACCAAAAAGCCACCACTGTGCAGAGAGCGTGGCAGTGGACAGACAGAGGGGGCCAAGAATCCAGAAAGGGGTCCAGGCTTAGATGGGCTTGGTTTATGATGGGAGTGACAGCCCTTCCACTAAATGGCACAGAGGCTGATGGTAACCCCCACACGGGAAGAGTTAACCCTGAGCCCGGCCTCTCCCTCTTAGGAGGCCGATTAGAAGGGAAAACAGGACAGTGTTGGCACAAAATAGTACTTGAAACCATAAAAATAAAATAGAGGACATGAAGAATTTTGCCATTTTCCCATCTGTATTAGTCCATTCTCACATTGCTATAAAGGACTGCCTGAGAGCGGGTAATTTATAAAGAAAAGAGGTTTAATTGACTCGCAGTTCTGCAAGGCTGGCAAGGCCTCAGGAAACTTACAATCATGGTGGGTAAGGAAGCAAACACATCCTTCTTCACATGGCAGCAGGATAAAGAAATTAGTGCCCAGTGAAGGGGGAAGCCCCTTATAAAACCATCAGCTCTGATGAGAACTCACTCTCAAGAGAACAGGATGGCAGGAACCACGCCCATGATTCAACCGTCTCCACGGGGTCCTGCGCACAACACGTGGGGATTATGGGAACTACAAGATAAGATTTGGGTGGGGACACAGCCAAACCATATCATTCCACCTCTGGCCCCTCCTAAACCTCATGTCCTCACAATTCAAAACACAATCATGCCCTTCCAGCCGTCCCCCAAAGTCTTAACTCATTCCAGCATTAACCCAAAAGTCCAAGTCCAAAGTCTCATCTGAGACAAGGCAAGTCCCTTCTGCCTATAAGCCTGTAAAATCAAAAGCCAAGTGAGTTACTTCCTAGATACAGCGGGGGTACAGGCATTGGGTAAATACACCCATTCCAAATGGGATAAATTGGCCAAAACAAAGGGGCTACAGGCCCCATGCAAGTCTGAAATCCAACAGGGCAGTCAAATCTTAAAGCTCCAAAATGATCTCATTTGATTCCATGTCTCACATCCAGATCACACTGATGCAAGAGCTGGGTTCCCAAGGCCTTGGGCAGCTCCACCCCTGTGGCTTTGCAGGGTACAGCCCCCCTCCCAGCTGCTTTCACAGGCTTGTGTCGAGTGTCTATGGCTTTTCCAGGTGCATGGTGCAAGCTGTTGTCGGTGGATCTAGCATTCTGGGGTCTGGAGGATGGTGACCCTTTTCTCACAGCTCCACTAGGCAGTGCCCCAGTAGGGACTCTGTGGAGGGATCCAACCCCACATTTCCCTTCCGTATTGCCCTAGCAGAGGTTCTCTGTGAAGACTCTGCCCCTGCAGCACACTTCTGCCTGGACATCCAGGTGTTCCTATACATCCTCTGAAATCCAGGCAGAGGTTCCCAAACCTGAATTTTTTTTTTGAGATGGCGTCTTGCTCTGTCACCCAGGCTGCAGTGCAGTGGCATGATCTTGGCTCACTGCAACTTCTGCCTCCCAGGTTCAAGTGATCCTCCCACCTCAGCCTCCCAGGTAGCTGGGACTAGAGCGTGCACCACCATGCTTGGCTAATTTTTGTATTTTTAGTAGGGACAGGGTTTCACCATGTTGGCCAGGCTGGTCTCAAACTCCTGACCTCAGGTGATCCCCTTGCCTCGGCCTCCCAAAGTGTTGGGATTACAGGCGTGAGCCACTGCACCCAGCTCCC
Organism: Pongo pygmaeus; assembly: GCF_028885625.2. Taxonomy (NCBI): domain Eukaryota; kingdom Metazoa; phylum Chordata; class Mammalia; order Primates; family Hominidae; genus Pongo; species Pongo pygmaeus. Next base: position 1,930,320 of record NC_072391.2, on the reverse strand, counting down.
AAACCTCAATTCTTGACTTCTGGGCATCTGCAGGCCCAATAACACATGGAAACTGCCAAGGCTTGGGGCTTGCACCCTCTGAAGCAACAGTCTGAGCTGTACCTTGGCTCCCTTTAGCCATGGCTGGAAGGCAGGGCACCCGAGACTGCACAAAGCAGCAAGGCCCTGGGCCTGGTCCACTAAACCATTTTTCCTCCTAGGCCTCGGGGCCTGTGATGGGAGGGGCTGCCCTGAAGACCTCTGACGTGCCCTGGAGACATTTTCCCCACTGTCTTGCTGATTAACATTTGGCTCCTTGTTATGCAAATTTCTGCAGCCAGCTTAAATTTCTCCTCAGAAAATGGGCTTTTCTTTTTTACGGCATCATCACGCTGCAAATTTTTCAGCCTTTTATGGTTGGCTTCCCTTTTAAACATAAGTTCCAATTCCAAACCATATCTTTGTGAATACATAAAACTGAATGCTTTTAACAGCACCCAGGTCACCTCTTGAACACTTTGCTGCTTAGAAATTTCTTTCACTGGCTGAGCACAGTAGCTCACACCTGTAATCCCAGCACTTTGGGAGGCCAAGGCAGGCGGATCATGAGGTCAGGAGATCAAGACCCTCCTGGTCAACATGGTGAGACCTTGTCTCTACTAAAAATACAAAAATTAGCTGGGCGTGATGGCGTGCTTCTGTAGTTCCAGCTACTCAGGAGGCTGAGACAGGAGAATCGCTTGAACGTGGGAGGCAGCGGTTGCAGTGAGCCGAGATTGCGCCACTGCACTCCAGCCTGGGTGACAAAGTGAGACTCTGTCTCAAAAAAAAAAAAAAGAAAAAAAATTTATTTCACCAGATGCCCTAAATCATCTCTCACAAGTTCAAAGTTGCACAAATCTCTAGGGCAGGGGCAACATGCCACCAGTCTCTGCTAAAACATAGCAAGAGTCACCTTTATTCCAGTTTCCAACAAGTTCCTCTTCTCCGAGACCACCTCAGCCTCGACTTTGTTGGCCATATCACTATCAGGATTTTGGTCAAAGGCATTCAGCAAGTCTAGGAAGTCTAGAAGTACCAAACTTTCCCATATCTTCCTGTCCTTTTCTGAGCCCTCCAAACGGTTCCAACCTCTGCCTGCTACCCAGTTCCAAAGTCACTTCCACATTTTTGGGTATCTTTACAGCAGTGTCCCACTGTAATAATAATTATTACAGTAATAATTTACTGTATTAGTCTTTTCTACTGTATTAGTCTTTTCTATTAGTCTATCATGCTGCTGATAAAGACATACCTGAGACTGGGTAATTTATAAAGGAAAGAGGTTTAATGGACTCACAGTTCCACATGGCTGGGAGGCCTCACAATCATGGCGGAAGGCAGAGGGTCTTACACGGCAGCAGGCAAGAGAGCGTCTGCAGGGGAACTCCCATTTATAAAACCATCAGGTCTCAGCCAGGCGCGGTGGCTCAACGCCTGTAATCCCAGCAGTTTGGGAAGCCGAGGCGGGTGGATCACGAGGTCAGGCGATCGAGACCATCCTGGTTAACACGGTGAAACCCCATCTCTATTAAAAATACAAAAAATTAGCCGGGCGTAGTGGTGGGCACCTGTAGTCCCAGCTACCTGGGAGGCTGAGGCAGGAGGAGAATGGCATGAACCCGGGAGGTGGAGCTTGCCGTGAGCCGAGGTTGTGCCACTGCACTCCAGCCTGGGTGACAGAGTGAGACTCCATCTCAAACAAACAAACAAAAAACAGAAACAACCATCAAGTCTCATGAGACTTTACTACCACAACAGTGTGGGGAAAACCGCCCCCATGATTGAGTTGTTTCCACCTGTCCCTGCCCTTGACACATGGGAATTATTACAATTCAAGGTGAGATTTCGGTGGGGATGTGAGGCCAAACCGAATCATCTTTGTTGTTGGTATCTGAGGAATCAAGCCCAACATTTAAGGGATATCATCTTAATTAAAATTAAGAACTCTCGACGGCCCGGTGGCTCACGCCTGTAATCCCAGAGCTTTGGGAGGCCAAGGCAGGCAAATCACCTGAGGTCAGGAGTTTGAGACCAGCCTGACCAACATGGAGAAACCCTGTCTCTACTAAAAATACAAAATTAGGGGCTGGGCACGGTGGCTCACGCCTGTAATCCCAGCACTTTGGGAGGCCGAGGCGGGCAAATCACCTGAGGTCGGGAGTTTGAGACCAGCTTGGCCAACATGGTGAAACCCCGTCTCTACTAAAAACACAAAACATTAGCCAGGCGTGGTGGCTCATGCCTGTAATCCCAGCTACTTGGGAGGCTGAGGCAGAAGAGTCGCTTGAACCTGGGAGGCGGAGGTTGCAGTGAGCGGAGATCACGCCACTGGACTCCAGCCCTGGTGACAGAGTGAGACTCCATCTCAAAAAATAAATAAATAAAATAAAAATTAGCCAGGTGTGGTGGCTCATGCCTATAATCCCAGCTACTTGGGAGGCTGAGGCAGGAGAATTGCTTGAACCTGGGAGGCAGAGGTTGCAGTGAGCTGAGATTGCACCATTACACTCCAGCCTGGGCAACAAGAGCAAAACTCCATCTCAAAAAAAAAAAAAAAAAATCTCACCAGAATCCTAACGAGAGGACGGAAAGGCCACACACCTGGGTGTGCGTGCTGAATGCTTTTGTTTTTTCTTGTATCTTGCAAATGAGAAATCAGCCAGCTAACTAGAAAATCAGCAAGAGACTGAAACCAGCAGTGGCTGAAGCCGGATGACCCTGTGGCTGTGTGCCGGACAAGATGCCCGGTCTCCCGGGTGACGGCCACCGTCCACTCGCCACTGGCCTGAGTGTAGGCAGGTGTGCGCCCACAGGATGCGGAGCCACAGGGCTCGGTGTCATTGCTGGAAACAGTGAGAAGGACAGGGAGAGATGTATTCCAGGACGTGACCTAGACATGGACTCACCTCCCTCAGGTCCTGTCTTACAGAAAGCCAGGCCCTGTGCAGCCTGAAGACAGGCAGAATGCGGCTGATGGAGGAGCCTGGGAAGCCACCAGCCTTGAGCCGGGAGAGGCCTCAGCGGGAGTGGGGCCATTGGGGGTGGTGGCAGTGATGGGGGCCTCTGGAACTCAATGGGCTGAATGTGTGTGTGTAGGCCTCTGCGTTACCACAGGAATCAAAGAGGCCTGGAGCCCCCTTACCCAGCTGCCGCAACCCTGGTGAGGCTCTGCCCGCCCGCGACACCCGGCCCCTCCCAAAGGAAGAGAACACGGACAGATTCTCCCTTCCCACCTGGAATACGCGGGGCTCCCAGGTGGGGTGCGCGGCCTGACACAGGCCGGGGCCCCCACGGGGACCTCTCCTGAGAGGAGGCCGCCCAGGTCTGCTGGCCCCAGGCCCCAGGCCCCTGCTGAGTCTGCGTTTTCTGCTGAGTAAACGGATCGTGGGTCTTTCTGGGTGTGGACTTTCTCCCCGTGGATCTATAATTTCTCAGAAGAGGAGCCGAGACACCACCTGGAAAATGATCAATTCTTGATAAAGGGAAGACGATGACAGTGGGCCGGCGGCTTCCCACAGCTGTGCACGGGGCCTGCCAGGTGAGCCTGGAGCTGCGGATGGGGTAGGGCCCTGGAAAGCTGCGGTCTCCCCCAGCCCCGGCTCTGTCCCCACCTGCACCCCTTCCGGCCGCTTCCCTGCACACTTTCCCACTGCCGAGGGACTGGTGGGCAGGCCCCGCTGACAGCCAGGGGAGGGGCCTGCAGGGACCTGGAGGGGAGGGGCTGCACCTGCTCAGGCCCTGGTGGAGAGAGCGACTGGCTGGGAAGTGGTTTGAGCAGGTGGAGGGGAACCAGGGGCCTCTGGAGGCAGGTGGAGACGGAGCCCAGGGGTGGCCTCGGACATGGCTGGGCACACGTTCCTGTGGCCTGTCTGCACACAAGCGGTGACTGTGGGACGGCCAGGCCCCTACCAGAGCCTTGGGGGACAGCAAGGGGCAGGTGAGGCTTGTCTGGGGCACAAGATCTGGCTCCCATGGCCAGACCACCCCCACACACTCCCCGAGGATGGTGCAGGGCAAAAACAAACAGGCGCCTGCGGCCCTGCCAGGCATTCCTAGAAGAGGCTGGGGGCGGGGCAGTGGCCAGATACCAGCACCCCTGGGCTCACGGGAGAGGCAGGGTGAGCTTGGGCCCTGGACAGCGCCGTGGGCCTGAAGCCCAATGGCAGCTCCCACCCAGGCTGTAGGGAACCCCGGGAGGGCGGGTGGACGGCTGGGTGGGGTACGGGGAAGGGGGGGCAGCCCCTTAGCCCCACACGGCTGGCTGCTCAGGCCAGGGGTGGGGTCAAGACCCCAGGAGCTGCCCGAGGGGCCCCCTGCCCGCAACAGGACCTGGTAAAGCCCTGGGCTCCCCAAACCTGCCTCGAGCCCCAGCCCCGCCCAGGCTGCTGCAAGGGGTCCTCACCCCGACCTGGCTGCCCAGACCTCCCCAGTCAACCCTGCAGGGGGCCTGGGCACTGGCCATCAGCCCCCAGGGCCGCATTACGGCCACCTCGGGCCCCGACGGAAGCTCCCTCACCCCCTGCACTGTCTGCACCCCAGGGCTCTGGGCTGATGCCGGCCGCCCGGCACGAGGGGGTTAACAGAGCCAGGGCCAGCTGGGTTGGGCCAGCCAGGTGACAGGCGCGGGCTGCCCCGCAGTGGGGAAATCCAGAGGGCAGGGGTGGCCGGCGCGGCAGACGGACCTTCCCTCGCTGCCTGCCTGCGGCCTGCCCTGCACGCGGGATGGCCCTGAGGAAAGGTGAGGCCCCTGAGTGCCCTGCCACCCACTCTGGGGGTGGCCAGTCTGTGACCCTGAGCCCGCTGGGGAGAGGCCAGGGGTGATCCCCAGGGAAGCTCTGGAGGGCTCCGCTCTGGGGCTCTGCGGGGGACTCTGGGGAGCCCACAGTCGGAAATGCGGCTGCTGGGGTTGTCAGGGGGACACAGCTGTGCCTGGCACCAGAGGGTCTCTGTCTCGTCCTCCACCCTAAGGGCGCTGGCGGAGGCACAGGGGAGGAGGGCCAGGTACAGGCGGGAGCCTTCAGCCCCCAGCACAGCGGGCACAGCGACGGGAAGTGCCCCTCACGGCCCGCGTCGTGAGCCCGGCCCAGGCAAGAGACGTTGGCTCACACCCCATTGTCTCTGTAGGGGGGGGGGGGGTGACCCCTTGCAGCTTCGGCCATCCCCAAGCCTGAGCTGAGCTCCAGAGCTGGCTCAGGCCACCCCCAACCCATCGTGACAGAAGGGCAGTCGGGGGGCCCACCTCGCTGCCCCTGCCACCATCCCAGCGATTCCACACTCTCTGAGGATGGGGGGCCCCACAGTAGAGGTTCTCGGTCATCACTGCTTGGGAGGCTGCTGGCCGGATCTGCGGGGCCTGTGGCCCCTTGTCCTGAAAGGCAATGTGAGCTTTGGTGGCCGACGGTCCGGGGTTCCTACCTGTCCCCCGACGGCGGTGCCCCGGTCCCCTCCCACAGCACCCGACCAAGGCCTGGATGCAGGCAGGTGAGACCCCGCTGAGGGGGCCTAACTGGGGCAGGAGGTGCCCAGGTCCCTGTCCAGCCTCTGAGGGCAGTGAGTGAGTGCCCACCAAGACCTGCTCCAGAATATTCTGAAAATGGCCGGACCTTGGCCAATGGCTCAGTTCCCTCCCCTTCCTTTAGGCCAACGTGGCAGACTGGCCTGGCTCAAGCGCCTGCCTTGGGGGTGCGGCTGCCACATGGCCAGACGGCCGAGACCCAGCCTGGCCGAGCCCACGTGGCCTGCGCACAGCTGGAGAGCCAAGCCCTCAGCGTCTGTGCAGCGGGGCGGGGCGGCCACTCCTCTGTCCCACGGGGTGGGAAGCGCAGCGTCAGCTTTTGAGCCGGAGGACCTGTGGGGTTCACCGGCTTCTTCGCATCTCAGCGGGTGACCTCGAGCCTCAGTTCACACCTGAGCGCCGCTCCCGGCTGTGCTGGTATCAGGCTCACTCCGGCCGCCTCCCCAAGCCTCTACCCCCGCAGGAGGCCTGGCCCTGGCACTGCTGCTGCTGTCCTGGGTGGCACTGGGCCCCCGCAGCCTGGAGGGAGCAGAGCCCGGAACGCCGGAGGAAGCCGAGGGCCCAGCGTGCCCGGCCGCCTGTGTCTGCAGCTACGATGACGACGCGGATGAGCTCAGCGTCTTCTGCAGCTCCAGGAACCTCACGCGCCTGCCTGACGGAATCCCGGGCGGCACCCAAGCTCTGTGGCTGGACGGCAACAACCTCTCGTCCATCCCCCCGGCGGCCTTCCAGAACCTCTCCAGCCTGGGCTTCCTCAACCTGCAGGGCGGCCAGCTGGGCAGCCTGGAGCGACAGGCGCTGCTGGGCCTAGAGAACCTGTGCCACCTGCACCTGGAGCGGAACCAGCTGCGCAGCCTGGCAGTCGGCACTTTTGCGCACACGCCCGCGCTGGCCTCGCTCGGCCTCAGCAACAACCGCCTGAGCAGGCTGGAGGACGGGCTGTTCGAGGGCCTCGGCAGCCTCTGGGACCTCAACCTTGGCTGGAATAGCCTGGCGGTGCTCCCCGATGCGGCGTTCCGCGGCCTGGGCAGCCTGCGCGAGCTGGTGCTGGCGGGCAACAGGCTGGCCTACCTGCAGCCCGCGCTCTTCAGCGGCCTGGCCGAGCTCCGGGAGCTGGACCTGAGCAGGAACGCGCTGCGGGCCATCAAGGCAAACGTGTTCGCGCAGCTGCCCCGGCTCCAGAAACTCTACCTGGACCGCAACCTCATCGCTGCCGTGGCCCCGGGCGCCTTCCTGGGCCTGAAGGCGCTGCGATGGCTGGACCTGTCCCACAACCGTGTGGCTGGCCTCCTGGAGGACACGTTCCCCGGTCTGCTGGGCCTGCGGGTGCTGCGGCTGTCCCACAACGCCATCGCCAGCCTGCGGCCCCGCACCTTCAAGGACCTGCACTTCCTGGAGGAGCTGCAGCTGGGCCACAACCGCATCCGCCAGCTGGCTGAGCGCAGCTTTGAGGGCCTGGGGCAGCTTGAGGTGCTCACGCTGGACCACAACCAGCTCCAGGAGGTCAAGGCGGGCGCCTTCCTCGGCCTCACCAACGTGGCGGTCATGAACCTCTCTGGGAACTGTCTCCGGAACCTTCCGGAGCAGGTGTTCCGGGGCCTGGGCAAGCTGCACAGCCTGCACCTGGAGGGCAGCTGCCTGGGACGCATCCGCCCGCACACCTTCGCCGGCCTCTCGGGGCTCCGCCGGCTCTTCCTCAAGGACAACGGCCTCGTGGGCATTGAGGAGCAGAGCCTGTGGGGGCTGGCGGAGCTGCTGGAGCTCGACCTGACCTCCAACCAGCTCACGCACCTGCCCCACCGCCTCTTCCAGGGCCTGGGCAAGCTGGAGTACCTGCTGCTCTCCCGCAATCGCCTGGCAGAGCTGCCGGCGGACGCCCTGGGCCCCCTGCAGCGGGCCTTCTGGCTGGACGTCTCGCACAACCGCCTGGAGGCATTGCCCAACAGCCTCTTGGCACCACTGGGGCGGCTGCGCTACCTCAGCCTCAGGAACAACTCACTGCGGACCTTCACGCCGCAGCCCCCGGGCCTGGAGCGCCTGTGGCTGGAGGGTAACCCCTGGGACTGTGGCTGCCCCCTCAAAGCGCTGCGGGACTTTGCCCTGCAGAACCCCGGGGCCGTGCCCCGCTTCGTCCAGGCCATCTGTGAGGGGGACGACTGCCATCCCCCCGCGTACACCTACAACAACATCACCTGTGCCAGCCCGCCCGAGGTCGCGGGGCTCGACCTGCGGGACCTCAGCGAGGCCCACTTCGCTCCCTGCTGACCAGGTCCCCGGACTCAAGCCCCGGACTCAGGCCCCCGCCTGGCTCACCTTGTGCTGGGGACAGGTCCTCAGTGTCCTCAGGGGCCTGCGCTGTGCACTTGCTGAAAGACGCAAGGGCCTGATGGGTTGGAAGGCATGGCGGCCCCCCCAGCTGTCATCAATTAAAGGCAAAGGCAATTGAATCTAACAGGCACAGTGCCTGACTGCAAGCGTGAAACCAGGGAAGGGGCCGGGTGCTCGGGGCGCAGCTGTGGTCTCAGAGCTTTGGGAGGCCGAGGCGGGCGGATCGCTTGAGCCCAGGAGTTCAAGAGACCGTCCTGGGCAACAGGTCTCTTCAAGAGAGACCCCATCTCTACAAAAAATTTAAAAAATTAGCATAGCATGGCGGCCCGTGCCTGTGGTCCTAGGGAGGCTGAGGCAGGAGGATCGCTGGAGCCTGGGAGGTAGAGGCTGCCGTGAGCCAAGATTGCACCACTGCACTCCAGCCTGGGTGACAGGGCAACACCCTGTCTCAAAAAAACCCACCTGGCTTAGGGCAGGGGAGGATGGTGTTGCCTGGGTACCCCTGTTGGTCTCCTCACCTCTCTCCTCCCTGGCTTGGCCACGCCCAGGGCCCCCACCTGGGTCCTGCCCCGCCACGATCCTGCCTCCCTGGCTTGGCCACGCCCAGGGCCCCCGCCTGGATCCTTTCCCGCCACCGCCCTGGCCAACTGCCGCACACCCACGTCTTCCTGGTCCCCGCGGCTGCCCCTCGGGCTCCCCGCAGGACATCCCCCAGGAATGATGGCACCAACTCGAATCCCCAGGAGCTCTGCGTCTCACCCCTCCTCTTCGAGGCATCGCCCTGAGGACCAGGCAGTGTCCCCGAGGGGTGTGGTCCAGGCAGCCAGGGCGCGGCTGAGGTGGGGTGGAGTGAGTGCAGGGCGGGCCGTCGGCCTTGCGTGGGAAGCCACACCCCCTGCAGATGCCCCGGGCGTTTGTCTTCTCTGCCCCCTCAAGGCATCGGCATCGTCAGCCCAGGTGCACCTGGTGCCCTCCCACCCACCCAGGGGCCGCCCGGGTTGGTTCCCGGCCCCCACCTCCAGGGTCCTCCTCTGCTGAAGGCTGAGCTCTTCCTTTGGGAAAAATGGCGCATTCTGCTTTCTGGAACGGCTTTCCTTTCGGGTCTCACTGGGAAGAGGTGCAGGGGGCCCCTGGGATCAGAGCTCCCTTCTCAACCTGACTCTGGTCTCAGTCCCGGGAGGGGCCCTGTAGAGTCCCAGGGAGGCCATTCTTCCACGGTGAAGGGGCCAGCTCTCAGGTTTATCACAAATCTCCCCAAATTCCCACCAAATAAGATGCAAACACATCAGCACCTGGGCCCAGGGGCTTGTTGACAACGGAGCTAACTAACCTGCCGGCCTGGCCCAGTCCAGCCCAGGAACTTACAGAAGCAAGTGCTGTCTGACCCCGAAGGACAGAAGACTCTAGAAACATCAGACTTGTCACCACAGCAGCGGACGCGTTTAATGGTAGGGTCCTCTACAGTTAAAAGACATGCCTGAGATCAGTTCGCCCCCTTAGGGGGCACTCCCCGAGCTTAACACAGATGACAGCGACCCCAGGGTGCTGGAGGCCCGGGGTCACCTGAGGACTGCAGAAGTCCTGCGCTCTGCTGTGTGGACACGCGGCTACCAGGGGCACAGGTGGGAAACATGATGGGAAGAGAGCCCAGGCCGCCCCGTCTCACAGCTGCAGAGCACGCAGGCCACGGCACTAGGGCCCGAGCTGTCCTCTCAGCCACAGGCCAACCAGGCAGAGCTGCTGGTGCGACACATCCTAGGGCTGGGCTGGTCGGGGAGACGCTCTCCCGCTGATGCTGCCTGGGCCTGCTCCTGCAGGGCCCGGGAACCGAACCTAGGCCTCTCTGTTTCTCTGAGAGGCTGGAGCAGAGCCCTCGGTGGCCCTGGAAAGCGGCTGCAAGGTGGCCTTAGGGGAGGCAGGCGGGCGTCGCGTCCAGAATCTTCTGGGCTATGGAGGTGAGTGCAGCGAAGGCGGGGCTCCCGGGGAACTCCTGGATGAAGTCGTGGCCCTCCTCCAGGCTCCTCATGAGCGCAGGGTCCAGGGGCACGGAGCCTGCAGGGCACAGTGGAGGCGGTGGCGCCATGTCCGCACCTTCCACTGCCACCATTGTCTCAGCTGGACGCACCCGAACCACTCGTGGCCATAGAGAGGACTGAGGCACTGCCAGACGGTTTCCACCTCCAGACCCGCGGCCCTCCCAGCAGGCCGGGTCCTGCCACCCAAGAGGGCCCTGAGAAGGGTGTGGGTGGAGGAGCCACAGGTCGCAGCAGCGTGGCGTGTGGCCCGAGAAGAGAGGAGGAAACCGCTCCCATCCCCTCCTCTCCCTCAGGCACTGGGGGCACGGAGGTCAAACCCGCCCAGGGCAGAGATGGAACGGGAGGCCGGGACCCCGGCACCAGCTCGGGACACTCACCTAAGAAGGGCACCCCGGCGAGCTGGGCCAGCTCCTCTCCACCGCCCCTGGAGAAGACGCTGGTGCACTCCTAGGAGACGGTGGTGAGCCCAGCGCCGTCCAAGGCCCCCACCGGTCAGATGCTGCCTCGCCCCCTCTGCAACCCCCAGGACTCACTGCGCAGTGTGGGCAGGTGAAGCCGCTCATGTTCTCCACGACTCCCATCACCCGCAAGCCGGTCTTCCTGCAGAAGGTCAGCTCGCGCCTCACATCCCCCACGGACACCGCCTGTGGGACAGGAGCCAAGGCCACGGTCGGCCAGGCGCACAGGCAGGGACACCCACCCAGCCCTCTGGGAAGCCGCCCGCAGGGACTCGGGAAGGCGCCGCGGTGGTACCTGGGGCGTGGTGACCACGAGGGCCCCCGGGGGCGGTACCTGGGGCGTGGTGACCACAAGGGCCCCCAGGGGCTGGTAGGGACGCAGGGCTTCTATGGCGGCCATGTGCTCATCGGAGGTCCCCGGGGGCGTGTCCACCACCAGGTAGTCCAGCTCCCCCCAGGCCACGTCGGACACAAACTGCTTTATCAGCGCTGCAAAGACGGGGCAGACGGGGCGGTCAGGGCAGGGTAGGTCTGCACACGTGGCCCTGCGCCACTAAGAACCAGCCAGGTCAGGCCGAGGGGCTGCAGTCCATCAGGTGTCACTTGCCGCCAGCCTCCATCACAGGCTCTCGGGAGGCCCTGGGCCGCTGCAGGAGTGCAAAGATGGGGCCAGGACCATCTAAGGCGTCCCTTTCTGCAGCGTCCAGCCCCTGCCCACAGAGCCCCCGCTGACTCCCCGAGGCCCCACATGAGAACACAGAGCCAGGACCCTCCAGGGGTCTGTACCCACACATGGGAGCACCCACACTCTCCGTGGTGGATTCCCCACTGGTGCACCCAGAGCCTGCGCCTCACTCCCACCAGCCTCTCCCTGCGTTTGGGGGCGTCTAATGCCACCTGCTCCAGAGGCATCAGAACCCCCTCAGCTCTGCTCCTACGACCTGCCACACTGGGGCTTCAGGTCCCTGCATGCCGTGGACAGGATCTCAGCAGACCCCACTCCCTCCGACCGGGAGTTGGGGACAGCTGTGTGGCAGCGCGGACCCAACTCGAGACACACCGCCAGCCAGAGCCCTGTGCCTGGTCGTGGGTGTCATGTGCAGGTCCCCAGGAACAGGCCTGGCTGCCGAAAGGAAGCATTTCCACAGCAAAGGCTGGCACCTATGCTAACCCCATTCACCAGGACAGCGGACATGCCGCCCAGCCGTTACCGTTTTTCTTGGGGCCTCTCCACACCACGGCCTCGTCCGGCTTCTCCAGCAGGAAGCCCACAGACATGAGCGAGATGCTCTGCTCCCGGTCCAGGAAGACGGGTGCCCAGCCGCGGTCGCACTGGTGCACGGCCCTGCCCTGCGCCCCGAGCATGCGGGGGATGCTGGGGCCACACAGGTCCACATCCAGGATTCCCACCTGCAAAGAGCGGCACAGCCTAGGCCAAGGGCACCGCCAGGCCTCCGCCGGGATGTGGGCAGCTGCCCGGGGCTCCGCCCAGTGAGGGGCAGGGCGCTCACCTTCTTGCCCGCATGGCGCAGTGCCAGGGCCAGCTCTGTGGAGACGGTGCTTTTCCCAACGCCCCCCTTTCCTGAGAGGACCAGGATGATGTGCCTGACGCCAGCCAGGTTTCCGGGCTCTGGTCAGAAACATGACAGAAAAGGTCAGGGCTCCTGGTGCCCACGGTGCCCACACACATGGGGTCACCCACCGCCTCTTGCACCCACATTCTGAGCGGGGCAGTGGTGAATCGCCAGACCCAGAGGCAGCCCCTGCCCTGCTTCGCCCCGATGGAAAGACCTCCAGGCAGGTCCCCTGCAGCCCCAGACCCAGGGGGGACCCTCTAAGACCATGGCACTCCCTGCACCTGCCTGAGGCCGCGCTGCTGAGAGCGGAAACTGCCCAACTCTCCTCTCGCTGCGTGCAAGGGGGCGTGCGTTCCTTCATGTGCAGGCGTGTGCAAACACACACGTGAGTGACATGATCATGAAACTGCCAGCCCCCTGCTATTTCTAATGGGAACCAAATAGACTCCACTCTTTCCTCAGCCCGTGCACCTGGGCTCGGCAGAGGCAGCAGAGGGCCCAGGGTGGGTGGCAACAACCACGCGTTGTCGCACACCAGCGTCCCCGGCTCTCGGACCCTGCAATGTGCGGTAGGTGAGGGCAGCCGGCTGCTTCCGGCACAGCCCCAGCTCCTCTTCCTTCCAGGGTCCCATCCTGTCCCTCCCACGCGGCACGGGCTGCTGTGTGCAGATACCTTGACAAAACCCCTGCATTCTCACCTCAGCGCCACCGCTGAGGTCATGCCCCTTGTCTCCAGCAAGCTGCTCCATCCCTGACAGGTCCTTGGAGGGTGCATGTGAAGGACTGAACACACGACGCGTAAAACCTGCCCCCTCCTGATCCGCCTCTCAAGGGCAGGTTCAAAGGCTCCCAAGTCCAAAGCCTCCCAGGAGAAGCTGGCATGCAGCCAGGTCCTCAGACCTACAGAGGCTGCCTGAGGTCTCCTCCAGGGGACGCGGAAAAGGCAGCCCCAGCCCCACACTCCTGCAAACACAAAGCCCCGAGACCACGGCCTCGCGGTCACCCCTGGGGCAATAAAAGGGGTTCTGACTTAAATCACTTCAACACCAAGAGGTACTGGAAGTGACCTGTGCAGAGAGGGAGCATGCACTTCTGTAGCTGCCGGGGACGCTGTCAGGCCTGGGTCCTGACTGCCATGCTGCCATCAGTGCTGGCACCAGCGGCAGTGTTAACCCCCAGGGGCTTTCCTCATTGGCAGAGGTGGGAACAGTGCCTGTCTGGTGTGTTGGGCTGAGCACCATGCTAAACGCAGGCCCTAGTGTCAGGGAACTGGGACAACAACCTTGAGGGTTCCCCCAAGAACATTTCACTTCTCAGCAAACTGAGGCAGCTCCTAAGCAGATTCTCAGCAAAGCACAGTCAGCATGAGCCTGCCGGGTGGAGCAGTGGGGCTGGAAGTGCAGGAAGGAGGCTAAGCACCATCTCCCCGTGGAAGGCGAGGGTGCTCTCCATGGACAATGAGTCCTGGTCAGCCTTATGGGTTACGAAACCCAGATCATTCCACGCGCTGGGCAAATATATTTTTACAGTAAATTTATATTTTTGAGTGGGAGTCTCATTCTGTCGCCCAGGCTGGAGTGCAGTGGCGCAATCTCGGCTCACTGCAACCTCCGCCTCCTGGGTTCAAGCAATTCTCGTGCCTCAGCCTCCCAAGCCTCAGCTTCCAGAGTAGCTGGGACCACAGGCATGCGCCACCATGCCCAGTTAATTTTTTTTTTTTTTAGTAGAGACTGTTTCGCTATGTTGGCCATGCTGGTCTCAAATCTGACCTCAAGTGATCTGCCCGCCTTGGCCTCCCAAAGTGCTGGGATTACAGGCATGAGCCACCTTGCCCAGCCTAGGCCTTCTGAATTTTTATGTGCATATATTCCTCGTTTAAAGAAAGCCTGGGGCCAGGCGCGGTGTCTCATGCCTGTAATCCCGCACTTTGGGAGGCTGAAGTGGTGGATCACCTGAGGTCAGGAGTTCGAGACCAGCCTGGCCAACATGGCGAAACCCTGTCTCTACTAAAAATACAAAAAAATTAGCCAGGCATGGTGGCATGTGCCTGTTATCCCAGCTATTTGGCAGGCTGAGGCAGGAGAACTGCTTGAACCTGGGAGGTGGAGGTTGCAGTGAGCCGTCATCGAGATTGTGCCACTGCACTCCAGCCTGGGCAACGGAGTGAGTCTCCGTCTCCCCCCACAAAAAAATGAAAGCTTGGACTAGGTGCAGTGGATCACGCCGGTAATCCCAGCACTCTTGAGCGGCCAAAGTGGAAGCATCACTTCGGTCCAGGAGGAGTTCCACACCACTCTCAATAACGCATTCAGACCCCATGTCTACACATTAAAAACTTAGCCAGGCGGGGTGGTGCATCCTGTGGTCCCAGGTGCTCAGGAGGCTGAGGTGGGAGGGTGGCTTGAGCCCAGGAGGTCAAGGCTGCAGTGAGTTATGATCGTGCCACTGCAATTCAGCCTTGGCGACAGTTAAGACCCTGTCTCAAAAAAAAAAAAAAAGTTTCTATCAATCTCAGTAATATCCTTACTTTGTAGTAAATCCGTCCTGATAATAAGGACAGGCTTTTCCAGGCTTCTCCTCTGGAAAAAGACTCCAGCACTGGGCCAGGCGCGGTGGCTCACGCCTGTAATCCCAGCACTTTGGGAAGCTGAGACGGGCAGATCACGAGGTCAGGAGATCGAGACCATCCTGGCTAACACGGTGAAACCCCGTCTCTACTAAAAATACAAAAAATTAGCCGGGCGTGGTGGCGGGCGCCTGTAGTCCCAGCTACTCGGGAGGCTGAGGCAGGAGAATGGCGTGAACCCGGGAGGCGGAGCTTGCAGTGAGCCGAGATCGCGCCACTGCATTCCAGCCTGGGTGACAGGGCGAGACTCCGTCTCAAAAACAAACAAACAAAAGACTCCAGCACTGGGTTTCTAATCTCTCAGAGTTGTGCTACAAGACCTTGCCGTCCGAGGAATGTCCTCCTTTTGGTACCGGACTGGAGGTCTCTTAGAAGATAAATGCGGCTCCCACTACTCAGGAGGGCCCACGGCGCTGATCTGGCGAACGGATCGTCCCCACTGGTGTGAATTCTGCCCCGCGCAACTTACACTTTTCTGAACACTGAGAGCGCCACTTCCACAAAGAACTTAAAAGCATGTGAGATTCTGGCGTCCGTCTTACTTTCATGACTGGGCGCGTGTGATTTATTTAGAGACAGGGTCTCGCTCTTGCCCGGGCTGCGGTGCAGTTGCGACCGCGACCTCCAGGATAGCGGGGCCCAGAGGCGCCACCGCGCCCGCCTACAACGCGGTGCTCAACAAAGTTTCCTTTAAAAGCTCCCCCAACTCCACGACTCAGGTCCTCCGAGGTCACGGAGCTTCCACATCGAAGCAGGAGCACGCGCGAAACGACCCTGTTTAGAAAATGCCCGCGCCGCGGCCTCTGGCCCGGCCCGGCCACGCCGGCCGGTGATGGTCGCACCGGAGGCGCGCGACGCAGCGAGGCCGCCCCGGGAAGGGACGCGGCGGGGCCCCAAGCGAGGCCCTGGCCCGGCTCCGCACCCTGGACCGCCACTCACCGGCCGCCCCCTCCATCCCGCCGCCTCCAGGAGCTTTCGGCTGCAGTGCGCATACGCCCGCGGGCGGTCAGCCTCCCGGCTAGAGCGAAGGGCCTTCCAACCAATGGGCAGTGTGTGCCCGCCCCTGGCTCTTCTTGACAGGCCTAGTCCTGCTGTCCCAGCCAATCAGATTGCCGAAGGAGCTCTCGACCCGGTCCCGCAGGTTCCGGCGCAGAAGATGACACGGACCTACTTTCGGGTCAACGCGACCTGCGGTACCGCCTCCCGCCCGGGTCCAATGTGCGCGCGGGCTTTGTCTCCAACCGCTTGGGAACTGACCAATAGGAACGTTGGATTAGGATTGACAGTTCCTGAAACCTCTCGGCAATAGCTTTGTCACCCGACTCCCGCCCCCTCTTCCGGAGCTCCGAGACACGTGTGCCCGCCCCTCGCCGCCGGAGCCAATGGGCGCAGGGGGCGGGGATTGTTTACGTCTCGCTCCGGGGCGGAAAGTGGGTCAGGGCCGGGCCGGCGGAGCGCGCAGCGGGGGCTGCAGGTGAGCGGCGGGGCACGGGCCGCGGTCCCGGGCTCTGGGCGGGCGCGCTGACCTTGCGGGCGCGGCGGTAGCAGCGCGGCCAGGGCGCCGCCTTTGTTCCTCTCCGGAGAGCCGCGCCCGAGAGAGGCTTCCCCGGTGCCGCCAACTCCGGAACCCGCGCGCCCGCGGGAGGGGACAGCCAGGCCTGGCGGCTGCCGGGGAGGCCGGCTCCGGCTGCACCCGCGCTCTCTTGGGGCTGGGCAGGGTTCGGCGGTCCGGGCGCCGCGATCCGCCCCGGCCTCCCTGGAACCCCACCCGGGGCCCAGCGGGCGTTGCCAGCCGCGAGCCCGGCGCAGGGGTCGGCCCTGGAAGGCTAGGCGGAACCCACGGGGCGCAGGGCGGGAACCCCGGAGCTGGCGAGGGAGGTGCCAGGCAGGTGGCCTGGGAAGCGCAGACCTGGCCCTCGCAGCCTTTTGCATTTTATGCGGTAACAGCGGCCAGCGCTGAGCAGGTTTTAAGATTTGTGTTTCACGAGGAGCCCTGGCGGTAGCGAGCGGAGGGGAAGGCGAGCTGCGCGGCCCAGGAGATGGTGGCGGGAGGAGGATGCAGGCGGGTGCGGCGGTCGGGCCGGGCATGAGGGGAAGGTGTCGGGGAGGGGTCACGGTGCTTCTGGCATGAGGAACTGGGAGGCCGGAGATGCCATGTGTCAAATTGGACGACAGAGGAGGAGCGAGTGGAGGATTTAGATGCCTGCGGGACAGGCGAGCGGGGCAGCCAGGTTCGTGAGGTGGAGCCGGAGAGAGGGGCTGGGATCGCATTCCGGAGTCATGGGTGTCTGGGTGGCGTTTCACAGGATCTACCTAGGTTTTACTGAGTTGCTCAGATCCTGGAGTGAGGTACGGGCTCCTGAAGCGTTCTAGAGTCCTGGCTGGGCACCGGTGCGGCCCCTGCAGGCCCCACTTTGAGTGGGTCCGTGGCCCAGCCTGGAAGCTCAGGGCTGGGAGTGCTGTGAGTCTTCCTTTGCCCAGAGCCTGTGTTTTCTTCTAGATTCTTTCCACCATGGCCAGACGCCCCCGGAACAGCAGGGCCTGGCACTTCGTCCTGAGTGCAGCCCGCCGAGACGCAGATGCCCGGGCCGTGGCTCTAGCAGGCTCCACCAACTGGGGCTACGACTCTGATGGGCAGGTAGGTCCCAGCGGGCGAGGCGGACGTGGCTGGCCTAAGGTGTGGAGATGCCCTAGGCAGGCAGGCAGGCATTACCTGAACAGGGAATCAGTCGGAGGGAAAGATGCTTCTGAGGCCAGAGGCCCAGTCCAACCCTGGGCCTGTCTCCTGGATGCACCACATTCTGTAAGACTCCTTAATTTGGCAGAGGACACACACAGCCTCAGGGGTGACAGGACCTCAGAACACACTGCATATTTCACTGTGCTTTCTCCTCTGAAACACATGGTATGGAGAGGTTCACAGTTGTTTTGGTTCATTCAACAGAAATTCTCCACTATGGGGCTGGGCACTGTGGCTCACACCTATAATCCTAGCACTTTGGGAGGCTGAAGCTGGAGGATCACTTGAACCCAGGAGTTTGAGACCTGCCTGGGCAACATGGTGAAATGCTGTCTCTACAAAAATTTAAAAAATTTGTCAGGCGTGGTGGCACGTGCCTGTAGTCCTAACTACTCAGGAGGCTGAGCTGGGAGGATTGCTTGAGCCAGGGAAGTCAAGGCTGCAGTGAGCCGTGATCACACCGGTGCGTTCCAGCCTGGGTGACAGAGATAGACCCTGACTCGAAAAAAAAAAAAACAAAAAAATTCTTTGGTTTACCCAGTCCATTTCTGGAGGTGACCATTGTTAACTTGCTGGTTGTCCTACCAGACGCTTCTTCTGCCAGTACAAACACATACTCTTTGTTCACATATATGTGTGTTAAAAAAAAAAAAACAAAAAAATCCTGATCCTTGAAAGTAAAAATTTCTGCACCTGCTCAGGGAGGCCAGGAACCTGAAGGTGTTCAGAACAGCTCAGGTGTTTGTCTGTCTGCAGCCCAGGTGATCTGATGTGCTTGTGGGCTCTGCGGGCAGAGTTACCTGCACTCATGGCCCCTGACCCCCACCTTGGCAGAACCTGAGGGCAGCTGCCTGGCCTGACGGGGCACAGTGAGGCTGGGAGGGGTGGGGGTCCCTGTGGGGGGTGATTTCCCAGTCGGTTTCCTGAGATCTCCCTCGGACCAGAGCAGGGTCCTTCCTGCCTCACTTCCAGCCGCCACAGGTCATGCGCCCTGGAGCAGTTTCTCCTCGCCTCGCAGGGTCATGGCTGTGGGATGCGGGCGTGTCCACAGGCCAGGCCAGTGTCTGACACAGGCATGCTGCTTGTCCTCTGTCACCATGGGCCAGGTCCTTCCGGGGCGGCTGCTTGTGTGACCTAGTGTTGCTCTCTGCTGTCACAGCTCCCCTGCGCTGCTGTTCCGGCTCAGCCAGGTGTCCTGGGAGGGGTGGGCTCCTCTCTTCCGAGTGAGGACTCTCTGAGCCCGATGGGTCCATTAGGCCTTGGGGGCAAACTGGGAAACAGGGTCCTTACCCACCGGGTGGGGGCCGTCCTGGGGTCTCCTGGAGCTCCCTGTTCCAGCCAGGGAGAGGCCCCGACCTGCCTTCCCGCCCGCCTCCAGCTCCTGCAGGTCACATGCCTGAGCCTCACAGGCTCATGGCTGTGGGATGTAGGCGTGCTTGCAGGCTCGGCAGTGTCTGACATATGTGCTGCTTGTCCTGTGTCACCAAACAGGCCTGCAGCCGTTGTGGGCAGGAGGTAGGCAGTGGCGATCAGGCTGTCTCCTTCTCCAGGGAGCCCGGCCCTGGGCCTGCAGTGCAAGTGCTCAGTTCTGTGCCTGGGCTCCTGACTCGGGGTCTACCCTGGCTTTGGGGACCCACACTTCTAGGCAGTGGGGTAGAGTCGTCTGGGCCTGCTTTGTCTGTGGGGTGGGGCCATCCCCTCCAGAGACGACAGTGTCCTGCCCTGAAGCTGGCTTTGGATAGGTCCATGTTCACCTGGAAGCTGGTGGGTCCCCTGTGGCTTCTCCTGGGGGTCACATCACCTCTCTGGACCAGCCCTCAACCCTCACTGTCACAAGGCCTCTGCCACAGGCCCCCCCCACCCCGGCCACTTAGCACTCTCCCTGCTGACCCCTGGGCCCATTCAGGCCCTGGGTGGCCCCCACACAGCCTGTGACAGGGAGGAGGCTGGGAGGGGTACCGCCTCCCACAAGGAGCTCACATTCTGGTGGGAGGAGGCCAAGAATCAGGACCAAGGAGAACTTCAGTGAAGCAAAAAGAGAAAAATGGAACAGGGATGAAGGGGCTGAAGAAGCCTCAGGGAAGCGACAGCTGAAACCTGCACCAGGAGGGGTGGGGCCTGTAGTGGGCACTGGGCAGTAGGACCCTGTGGTGAGCCAGGTCTGTTCAGGTAACAGAAGGTCATTGGGCCACAGTGTGGTGGGGACTGTCCTGAGGCCAGGTGGCTGCAGCTGGGCCTGGTGTGGGGGTGGTGGCCTTGCCTGGGGGCCCCTGCAGGGCTGGCCTAGCAGGAAAGGTGTCCACACCATCTCAGCTCATCCACCATCTAGAAACCACTTGGAGGCCAGGCGGCCTTGGCTGTTGCTCAGTGCCTGGGCCTCCAGGGCCCTCCTGGTCATGCAGAATGGGGCAGAGCCAGAACCCGTTGGGAAGGAGCCTGGGCCATGTGCTCGGGGTACTGTGAAGTCCCTGGAGGCCTGGACTCCCATCCTTTCCTGGGTGGGTCAGGGACAGGGGAGGAAGAGACTCAGGTTGGGCTGGCAGAGGGCACGGGTGAGAGGGCAGAGAGCGGGCGACAGGCAGGAACAGCCGGCCCTTCTCTCCCAGCACAGTGACTCGGACTCCGACCCCGAGTACTCCACGCTGCCGCCATCCATCCCCAGTGCGGTGCCCGTGACCGGCGAGTCCTTCTGTGACTGTGCTGGGCAGGGTGAGGCCTCCTCCTGTAGCAGCCTGCACGCGGCCCACCGGGGCAAGGACTGCCGCTGCGGAGAGGAAGACGAGTGTGAGCGTGGGGCCCAGCCCCTGCTGGGACTGCACTGCGGGTGGGCCTGGGAGCGGGCAGGGCAGAGCCCCATGGAGCTCTCGGGGCTGCCCCAGCCTGGGCCTCTCTTGCAGATTTCGACTGGGTCTGGGATGACTTGAATAAGTCATCAGCTACCCTGCTGAGCTGTGACAACCGTAAGGTCAGCTTCCACATGGAGTATAGCTGCGGCACAGCGGCCATCCGGGGCACCAAGGAGCTGGGGGAGGGCCAGCACTTCTGGGAGATCAAGATGACCTCACCCGTCTATGGCACCGACATGGTAAGTTGCTTCGGCCCAGGGTGCTTCTGGGGAACCTGGCTCCAGCAGCCCAGCCCTGCGCCCTCTGCCTGGCCCCTGTTCCTAGATGGTGGGCATCGGGACGTCGGATGTGGACCTGGACAAATACCGCCACACGTTCTGCAGCCTGCTGGGCAGGGATGAGGACAGCTGGGGCCTCTCCTACACGGGTGCGTGAGGCCCAGGGTGGGGCGGGGCTGAGCCTGGAGCTCCTGGGCTCACTGCAACCCCGGCTGCCCCCAGGCCTCCTCCACCACAAGGGCGACAAGACCAGCTTCTCGTCGCGGTTTGGCCAGGGCTCCATCATTGGCGTACACCTGGACACCTGGCATGGCACGCTCACCTTTTTCAAGAATAGGAAGTGCATAGGTGAGGCCGCCACAGGACTTGAGCTCCTCTCAGCTATCACCCTGAGCGAGGCGGCCACCCCACCCCAGCCCAGTGGACACTGAGGTTTCCTGAAAGGGTTCCTCCCAGAAGCCTGAGGCCCCAGGGTCCCAGGAAGTGGGACAGTGAGGCCAGGCTGGAGTGGCAGGGCCAGCGCATGTACCCTGTCTTGCCTCAGCTGTGTCAGCTGCCCACCCAGGTGACTGTAGCATGAGGTCTGAGGGGCTGTGCCCAGTAGCTGGCCCCTTCCCTGCTTGGGGTTCAGGCTGGGCCCCTCCCTTCCAGGTGTGGCAGCCACCAAGCTGCAGAACAAGAGGTTCTACCCGATGGTGTGCTCCACGGCGGCCCGGAGCAGCATGAAGGTCACCCGCTCCTGCGCCAGCGCCACCTCCCTCCAGTACCTCTGCTGCCACCGCCTGCGCCAGCTGCGGCCAGACTCGGGGGACACACTGGAGGGTCTGCCGCTGCCGCCAGGCCTCAAGCAGGTGCTACACAACAAGCTGGGCTGGGTCCTGAGCATGAGTTGCAGCCGCCGCAAGGCTCCAGTGTCCGATCCCCAGGCAGCGACCTCGGCCCACCCCAGCAGTCGTGAGCCTCGGCCCTGCCAGAGGAAGCGCTGCCGTCGGACCTGACTGACTTCCCAGTGGAACTGCCTTCTCAGGCTGGGACAGCCGTTTTCTCTATCCCTTCCTTCCAGCCACACTCCAGGGCGGAGTTGGATGAGGCCCGTCCGGAGGGAGCCATCTCTTGCTCCCAAGGCTGGGACAGTCCTTTCTGTGGGGGCTCTAGGGCCCCTCTGCTGCTGTGCTGGGTGGGGAAGCGGCTGCCCTGAGCCCCAGGTCTTGTGGGAGGCCGCGAGGAGAGCCTGGCTGGAGCCCGCGTTGCTGTTCCCACAGGGCCTCGGGTTTTTCGTAACTTGCTCTGCATGCTGTCAGCGGCTGCCCCGCCGTCATAGACTTAAAGGACTGCAATAAATGTAGAATTGATGTCTGATACCCACGTGGCGTGAGCTGAAACGTATCCATGCAGAGGCCGGGCTTGCGAGCATCCTGGGCCTTCTCCCAGGCCTCACTGCTCCTCCACATCCTTGGCAGTCCCCTACTGCTTCTGGCTGAGGGTGCCACACCCCAAGCCTCCAGGTGGCAGTGCGGCCCTGGTGCTGCCTTCTGGTCCCTGCCGAGTGTGTGTGTGTGGGGGGGGACACACAGCCCTACTGCTGAGGTCCCCTGTGGCATATGTGTTCAGGACTCAGCACAGAAACCACCGGCCATCTGCCAGCCAGAAGCCCCTCTTCTCATCCCAGCTACCTAAAAGTTCCCCTGCAACCACCCACCCTCCCCCTAAGGTCAGACCTGCTCAGCCAGAGAACCCACCCAGGCTGAGGGTCCTCCCCCACCACCCAGGGTGTGTGGTCTGTCCCCAAGGCTGCATGCTGTCCTGGCGGTCCCACGTGCGGTCAGGAGCCCAGGTCTAGCAGGAGATCAGGGTTGGCTGTGGTCAGGAAGAGGCAGATGCGGCGGGACAGGTCAGGCCCCACCCTGCGGGGACTCCCGCCTTCACGGGGCAGCACAGGAAGGTCGGCCAGGAGGCCCATGCGCTCCCGCTCCGTGCTGCAGGCCTCGAGCGCCTAGGAGCAGGCAAAGGCATGAGAGGGCGCCTGGGGACGGGGCCTCTGCACCTGGAGGACTTCGAGGAGGGAGGGGCCCACCTGCTGCAGAAGGCGGGGGGAGGGGAAGGCTGTGACAACTGCATCAGCCACGGCTGGGCTGACCCGACTGAACTGCCTGATCTGCCTCCGCCAGGCTGCCTGCAGCCCTGTGCCGTCTCTTGCCACTGGCTCGCCGGCTGCCCAGTGCCCTGCTGTGCAGAAGGAAAAGGCCTGCGATTCCCGGTACTGCCTAGGAACAGGGAGAAGCCTTTTAGAACCTCATCTGAATAGCTCCCCAGAGGCTGGGGAGGCACCACCACCTTGAG
Source organism: Pongo pygmaeus (assembly GCF_028885625.2). Classification (NCBI taxonomy): domain Eukaryota; kingdom Metazoa; phylum Chordata; class Mammalia; order Primates; family Hominidae; genus Pongo; species Pongo pygmaeus. Next base: position 1,907,555 of record NC_072391.2, on the reverse strand, counting down.
GTGATCCTGCTCCCCTTCAGCCCTGGCATCACACACTTGAGGGGATACTGGGCGAGTGCCTTGGTAACGGCGCACACGTGCCGACTCAGCTCCTGCCACGAGGCCACCAGTAGCACGTCCAGGTTTGCCCAGAGCTGCAGGAGTACCAGGGCCTGGGGAGGAGGCAGGCTGGTGGGTACGAGCCAGAGGAAGGCTCCCTGGGACACACAGCTGATAGCTGCCCCATGTACCACGCTGGGAACCAAACCCAGCCAGCAGCCCAATCACTGGGACCCAGGCCACCCGACTCACCCAGCTCAGACAGGCCCTCACCTCTTCCACCTCCGGCCAGCCGACGGCCACCTCGGCACCGGCCACCTTCGGGCTCTCTGGCTGCTGTGTCCTCCGGGAAACGTGCTGGCGAGACCTGAGCAGAGGTGACCGTTCCTCCCCGCTCCCCATGGGGCCTGCCCTGCCCAAGCTTGGCCTCTGTCAGAGCTCACCTGGGGAAGTGGGATCAGCTGTGCCACAGCAACCCCAGAAGTGTGCCCACCTCCCCTGAACCCCCGTCCCAGCCAGCCCTGCTGTGGGCATGAGAGTGAGCGGTACCACAGGTAGGCATCCAGCCCGATGACAGCCAGGTGGGGCCGGGCGGTGGTCTCGGGGGAGATCCAGGGCACCCAGCGGGTTGGGCCAGAGATCTGAAGATGAGAACGTGTGGCACAGTTCACAGGAGGCTACGGCCTACGGCCATGGGCCACCAGGCCATAGCTGGTTTGCAGAACAGCAAGCCTGAAAAAGAGCCAGTGGTGCCGAGAGGAGCCTCTGTTCCATTACCTATTCTGAGAAAACCAGCTCTGTGCCTCCCACGAGGCCAAGGAGGCTAAGGAGACCCTGGAGTGGCTGCTTGGGCACATCTCAGTTCCACCGAGCCCCTCATCCTGGTCCACCTCTGTACTCCAGCCTAGCTTTGACCTAACACAAAGCAGAGGCTTGAGAGACACTAATCCTTGGACACAGGGACCTGGCAGGGGGTCTAGCCTAACCCCACGCTACCTGGCGCAACAGCACCTGAGCGCTGCTCCTCGCAGGCAGGGGCCGGGCTGTCTGCTGTTAGAGGACGAAGCCTGCAGCCTACCGCCCGGACCCTGACCTCCTGACACTTCTCAGGACTCTCTAGGAGCAGCTGTAGCCTCCGCTGGTGCCCAGGAGCTTTCTCCATCTCACCCTAGAAACCTCTACGGTTTTAGATCAGAAAGGAGTCCTGGCCTGCCCCATGCCCCCCCCAACCCTGTCTACAAAGGCAGAGACCGGCGGAGCAGGCGCCTCCCGGCTGGGAACCCACCCCTCCTGACTGGAGAGCGACTACTGCCACCACCCGAGCACCTGGGTCAGTGTGGCGACGCCCTGCAGAAACTCCTCGGGCTCCAGCAGCAGCAGCAATTCCTGTTCACCTGCAGCCCACACTTCAGGAGGCAGCTGTGGGGACATGGGGACGCGCTGCTGCCTGTCTCAACCCCGGGTGCCCCAGGGGCCCTGCCTGGGCAGTCCAGCAGCAACGCGGTTCGTGCCCCCAGCCAAGCCCAAGCCCTGACAGGCCTGCTCTACAGAAGCCCAGTGTTCCCTTTCCCGCCAAGGCCAAGCTCAGGCCAGGTCTCTGGGGCCGGCAGGAATCCTGCCCACAGCCTGACTGGAGACGGAACCTTCTCCAGCCACCTCGGCTCTATACCAGCAGAACGGCTTGGACACCTCCACTTCCCGTTCTCCATCCTTGGTGTACTCATCCGCGAGACGCGCACGGCCCAGGGCAGCTGCCTCAGGGACAGCTCCAGGGCTGAAATCATGGAAGCAAAACAGCCAACTCGGGGCTGGCCCTCGGGAACCCGCGACCACTCACGCTGCGGGGGCAGGGGTCGGGACTCGCTCGGGTCCACCGCAGGCTGCGGGCCGGGCGCTGGGGCTCGATGCGGCACTCGCAGCCCACGGCCTCCAGGGCCTCCATCAGGACGTCGGCACCGGCGTCTTCCAGGATGGCTGGGACCGGGGGAGAGGAGCGCGGTCACTGCTTCCTTCCACCCTCGCGAGCGCCCTACCTGGGCGAGCGCCCTCCCTGAGCGGGTAGTCTGCATTCGGCACAAAGCCCCGACTGGGAGGCGGGCCCGACCCCAGGCCCCTCGGCGCGCGCGCCCCGCCCAGTCGGACGGAGGGCGCCGCCTGGCGGAGAAAGGCCTTTCCTACCCCGAGCAGCGCCCGTGCCCTCCGCCGCACCTGGGTCCACGCACACCGCGAGGCGCTTCAGGACCTGCTCCGGCCGCAGCAGCCGCAACGCCTCGGCAGCCGCCCTGCGCTCACCCGCTGGGTCCCGGGCTCTCGTGGCGGCCTCCGAGCCGGCGGAGCCCTCAGCGTCGGAGTCTGAGATCTCCCAGGTTGGAGGTCGCCGCTGACCGCTCCCGCCCCGTCCCCGGCCCCGGCCCCGGCCCCGGCAAGAGACCCCCGCCCTCCCGGGTCCAACCCGCGCCATGGCCGGACCGACCTCTTCTTCGCTTCCGGCCGCGCCCGAACACTTTAGCCTGGGACACCGGCCTCTTCCGGTGACTTCCGGCCGGACCGCTGAGGACGTGGACCCACCATGGCGCGGAAGAAGGTGCGTCCGCGGCTGATCGCGGAGCTGGCCCGCCGCGTGCGCGCCCTGCGGGAGCAACTGAACAGGCCGCGCGACTCGCAGCTCTACGCTGTGGACTACGAGACCCTGACGCGGCCGTTCTCTGGACGCCGGCTGCCGGTCCGGGCCTGGGCCGACGTGCGCCGCGAGAGCCGCCTCTTGCAGCTGCTCGGCCGCCTCCCGCTCTTCGGCCTGGGCCGCCTGGTCACGCGCAAGTCCTGGCTGTGGCAGCACGACGAGCCGTGCTACTGGCGCCTCACGCGGGTGCGGCCCGACTACACGGCGCAGGTGCGTGCACCCCGTCCGCACCCCGCCCCTGCAGCCGCCTGGTCTCCCCGCCTCCCCTCCTCCCTGCAGGTTTGCGTGGCTGAGGCTCCCACCTCCTGACCTCGGGGGCCGACAGCTTTGCGAGCTGACCCCGCTTCCTTCTGGCTTTGCAGAACTTGGACCACGGGAAGGCCTGGGGCATTCTGACCTTCAAAGGTAAGGCTCGGGAGAGCGGGTGCCCGGCAGTTCGATGCTGAACACCGACGGCACAGCAAGTGTGTGCAGCACGCCTCTTTTCCTTCATCAGGGAAGACAGAGAGCGAGGCGCGGGAGATCGAACACGTCATGTACCATGACTGGCGGCTGGTGCCCAAGCACGAGGAGGAGGCCTTCACCGCGTTCACGCCGGCGCCGGAAGACAGCCTGGCCTCCGTGCCGTACCCGCCGCTCCTCCGGGCCATGATTATCGCAGAACGACAGAAAAATGGAGACACAAGCACCGAGGAGCCCATGCTGAATGTGCAGAGGACACGCATGGAACCCTGGGATTACCCTGCAAAACAGGAGGACAAAGGAAGGGCCAAGGGCACCCCCGTCTAGAATGCCAGAACCAGCGGGTGGCCTGAGGGGCTGTGAGGCAGTGGGGACCTTGTTGATGAAAGAAACCGCCTTCGCGTTACACCCGAGTCTGCCCCTCGGAGCAGGGAGCTCACCTTCCGTGAGGTGTTCTGAGGGTCTGCATCTTAGTGGGGAGGGCTGGGGCAAATCGCCACCTGTGCCTTTTCTCTGGCCCTGCTGCCCCCACACCCAACTCCGAGGGCCCACGCTGGGGAAAGCGGGAAGCGCTGGCTCCCTTTCCCCCGTTAGTGCTCTCTCTGCCTGGATCCTGGTAGAAGTTATGAAAGGGAATAAAGAAAAAAGAAGTACCCCGTGTTGTGGTGTCTTTGCGCGCTGTCTTTAGGACCGGGGAGAGAAGGGCTGACGCTGTGGTCGTGGCCCCGGCCGGGGGGCGCGGGGTGGGGGTTCGGGCGGTGCGGAGCAGGGCGCCGCGTGGGTGGAACCACCTGGGCGGGTTGTGGGGGATACAGTTAGTGTCCGAGCTACTGGAGGAGACTTGGCCTCCGCAGCTGCCCTCCGGCCCCCTACGGCTGCCGGGTTCCGGGGTACAAGTGAAGCAGCTTCTCCGCGGGCGGCCGCGGAGGCCGCCGCGCCCGGACCAGGCCTCTTTAAGCGCAGGCCCCGCCCCGGGCGCCACCGCCCCGCCCCGCGGATCCCGCTCCCGCACCGCCATCATGATCTGCCTGGTGCTGACCATCTTCGCCAACCTCTTCCCGGCGGGTGAGCGGCGCGGCGCGGCGCGGGCCGGGGGCGGGTGGCCGGTGCTGGGCCGGCCTGACGCCCCGTCCCCGCCTGCCCCGCAGCCTGCACCGGCGCACACGAACGCACCTTCCTGGCCGTGAAGCCGGACGGCGTGCAGCGCCGGCTGGTGGGAGAGATTGTGCGGCGCTTCGAGAGGAAGGGCTTCAAGTTGGTGGCGCTGAAGCTGGTGCAGGTGGGGGCGCGGTGAGCGAGCGGGGGCGCGGTGTAGGGGGAAGGGGGGCGGGGACCTGGGGACGCCTGGGTGCCGGGTGCGGGCGCCGGCGGCCTGACCCTTCCGCAGGCCTCCGAGGAGCTGCTGCGTGAGCACTACGCCGAGCTGCGTGAACGCCCGTTCTACGGCCGCCTGGTCAAGTATATGGCCTCCGGGCCGGTAGTGGCCATGGTGAGTACCCGGGAAGCGGGCGGGCGGCCCCGGGACCCCACCCCTGCGTGATACCGCGCCCGTCCCTCCGCACAGGTATGGCAGGGGCTGGACGTGGTGCGCACCTCGCGGGCACTGATCGGGGCCACGAACCCGGCCGACGCCCCGCCCGGCACCATCCGCGGGGATTTCTGCATCGAGGTTGGCAAGTAAGGCCCGCCCCGGGGACGGTCCCAGCCCCGTCCGGCCTCCCCCAGTTCGGCCTGCGTGGGACCCTTGCCGGAGGTCTCTTTCCCACGCTCACGCGCGCCTCTTCCGCGCAGGAACCTGATTCACGGCAGCGACTCGGTGGAGAGTGCCCGCCGCGAGATCGCGCTCTGGTTCCGCGCAGACGAGCTCCTGTGCTGGGAGGACAGCGCTGGGCACTGGCTGTATGAGTAGACCCGGCAGGTGCGCGTCGCAGAGGCTCTCACACGCCAGCCTCCTCCAGGGCCCAGGTGGCCGGGGTTCTGGCCCCACCCCACAGCGCTTGGAACATCCCTTTGGATGGGATGCTGAACATCCACCTGTCAGGACGTTGCATCCAAGGTGGCGCGGGCCTCTCCAATCCCTGGCGTACAGGGCTTCTGGCCCGAGGAGCTGCTCCAGGAGCCTGCGCGGCTCGCCTGGAAACGTGTCAGGACACTGTCCTGGTGCCCAGCCCAACGTGGTCCAACGTTTCTTTTTATAATAAAGTGAAGTCCTCATTTTCGTGTCGGTTTGGGCCCAGGAACAGGCAGCTACGATGTTAAGACGTTTATTACATACAGAGCAGATACGTGGGTTTGCTTGCAGGGCCAAAGCCTGAGGAGAATCGTCACCCCTCCCCCAGCCGCCCCACTGCTCAGCCCGGAGTCACTTCGAGATCCTGGGGGAACAGACGAGGGAGCGGACATACATCACAGTGGAGGTGGCAGGGTGGTGGGGAGAAGCCGGCAGCGCAGCGGCTGCAGCCTTCGGTGGCCAGTGGAGCTTGTGGGGCAGCTCCCCAAGATCTGTGCTTCTCTGGTTGGGGGTGGGCGTGGGGGCTGGGCTGCCCTCTTAAGGGCCTCCCAGACAGGAGTGCAGTGGGCCTGGAAGGTAGGAATAGGCCAGAGAGGCCCAGCTGGGCAGGGAGAGCAGTCCAGGGTGGCATCTGCCCTCTGCGGGCTTGGAGTCGGCTGGGGGCGGCTCCATCCTCAGCCCCACGGGCCTCTGCTTGGTGGCCTCTCTGTTGCTCCCTGGGAGCAGGCCACAGCGGGCAACCCTAGGCACTTAGTAGCGTGTCTGGGAGCTGGGCTCCGTCGAGCCCCGTGCAGGAGGCAGGCCCCGGGAGCACATCATCCCCCATCAACCTGAGGCTAAGCCTGCGTCCTAGGACTGATCCCGGAGAGGCCAGGGGCCTCCCCTTCTTCCTGAGGCCTGGGCCTGCCCTGGCAGCCTGAGAAATCTCACCCTGGGGGCTTCTGGGAGGGACAGGACTCCAGGGTCCGCTCCTCCAAGGTGAGTCTTCTGCCCAGGCAGAGCCTGGGGGGACACGGGTCAGAACGGGGCTGGCAAAAGCCTGCCTGCATGGACAGGATGGGGTAGCAGTCTCTTTTCTCAAGCAGCTGCCCCAGGGAGCCGGGCCTCGTGCTTTCATGCCAGCTCCCTGGGCAGGGGACAGCTGGGGTGAGGACAGACAGGATAGAGGCTTGAGGACGGGGAGGCTCCAGAGAAGGCCGGCTGGGGTGCAGGCACCTGGGCAGCCTGAGGTCCACCACCCTGGGCAAAGGCTAGTGCCTGGCCCAGCTCCCCTAGGCAGAGTGAGGGCCCAGGAGGCAGGGTGGCCCCATGAGCAGCATGCAGAGGTGGGCCCAGGGCAGGCAGCCTCGGCGGCGGGGAGCCCCTGCTTCCTCCAGGGGTGCTGGGGAGTAGGAGGCACAGGGTAGTGCCAGGACCACCTCGGATTCTGCCTGCGCTGGGCCCAAGGTGCCCTGGACTTGAGGACTCTGGGCTGGAAGCTGGCCAGGAGCTGCCCGGGAAACTGTCCCGAGAGCATCTTCTCCTTGGGTGGAAGCACCCCTCCCCTCCTCCTCCCAGCTGATCGGCATCCTGGCACTCCCTGCCCGCTAGAGGGGCCAGACTCAGGTGAAAGCTGCAGGTTGAGAGGTTAGAAGAGGGGCGGTGGCGCCTGGCTGGCTACCCCACGGGGCGGGCGGGGGTCAGGTGGTCGGGGGTCCTATGTACAGGTCGGGCCAGGCAGGGCAGCAGCTTCACTCGGGGGTGTAGGACACCTGCCACACGATGATGTGACTGCGCTCTGCCTTGGACAGCACGGGCTTCACCTGGCTCATGTCCCCCGCGCCCTCCTCTGTCTCGTCGTCCTCTCCGTCTCCTGCGGGCAAAGCAGCAAAGTGAGGGTCAGGCTCCCCCTGCGCCCAACCTCCGCCTTGTCCCTGGGCCCTGCTCACCAATGCGGAAGTCGATGTAGCCCTCCCCGCCGCTCAGCACCAGCACATTCCGCAGCTTCTGGCCCTCGACCTCCGAGGCAGGGGCAGCTGGCCCAGGGCCCTCGGCTGGGCTGTCCAGCACGCTCCCGTTCAGGGTGGCCAGCACATTCCCTGGGATGGCAGAAGCGATTCAGGACAGTGGCCTCCTGGGGGAGGCGGCGGCCACCGGCATGCAGGGATGTGGATGGCAGGAGGGGCCCAGCCTCACCTGGCACCGAGACAAAGAACTTCACGGCATCGCGGTGCCCGTGGAAGCATAGCTGGGCCTGGGCCATGGAGCAGTAAGGGATGAAGCTGCTGGCCGCCCTGTCACTGCTATCATCACCATACACGTGGATGATGCCCCCGGGACGGGCGCCCTCCCCAGAGGTGGGGGATGTCTTATTGGCTGCAGGGAGAGAACCCAGAGGCGCTGAGCCCGCGTACAGATGGAGGGTGGGAGAGGCTCCCGTGGGGGGACACGAGGTGGCTGGGCTTACCTCGGAGCCCCAAGAGCTGGCCTCGGTGCAGGACCACAGCTGGGGACATGGGGGGAGCGTGGGAGAAGAGGAGAGCGGTCAGCATAGGGGCAGCGAGGCACCCTCCCCAGGTGGCCCTGCAGAGCCACCCCCTGTGAACCCACGTACACCTCTGGCAGCACCACTGTCCCTGCAGGGGTGCAGGCCACTCACTCTCTGTCAGGGGGATGGAGATGACCACTCCGTTGCCGGTGCCCACCCAGAGCCGGCTGCCCGCAACAAGCAGGGCCGTGATGCGTACGAAGGAGAAACCCAGCTTGCCAGTGCCTGTGGGGGAGAGCGGTCAGGGCGGCTGGCCTTGAGCCCCCCACCACCCCACCTGGCGTGGCCCCTCACCTAGCATCTTGCTGACGTACGGCTCGATGTCCACGTCCTGTAGATGCTGGTGCGTGTGTGCGTGGTAGAGCCGCAGGGTGGAGTCCAGGCGGATGGACACCCATACGCCATCGCCGATCCATGCCAGCTGCCGCACCTGGCTCTCCCGCCGTGGGTGGGCGTCAAATGACTTCTGTGGAGTCATGGCTGCCCATCAATAGGGCTGGGGAGAGAAGAGGAAGTGGGGAGCCCCAGGGCCACCTGCAGCTCCCTCAGACCTCCCAGGCCAGCGCCTGCTTTGCGCCTGTTCAAGCCTGAGTCATAGGTGGTACGGGGGAGATGGGACCCACATAGGAACTCATGGACTTCTGTATGGAAGATGCGGGAGAGCTGCTGGCCGGCAGGAGCCTCTTCCCCTCCCCGGGGCCCCTGGCCAGCACTCGCCTCAATCTGCATGGTCTTGGGCTGGATGACGTGCACCTTGTTCTTGTAGCCACACCACACGCGGTCGTACACAACAGCCATGCAGCGGATGGAGTGGTGCGGGTGGCCCAGGTCCATTAGGTGATAGTTGCTCAGATCCCACTGGCCATCTGGAGGGAGCCCCGGACACCTGCTCAGGCCTGGCCAGGCCCCACCTCTGCTCAGGGCATCGGGTTGAGACACCCACTGCCAGGCTAAGGAGAGGCCTGGAACCCTGGGAGCCCCTTGGCTAAAACGCTGCCAGGGCCATCAGCTGCCACCCACACACCCCCTGCTGCCAGGCCCCACCTTCACCACGGTGGAAGATGGCCAGGGTCCCGTCCGCCAGAGCCACTAGCACACGGCCTTTGACATGCCTGAAACAGGAATGCAGTGAGCCTGGTTTGGGCCAGGCTGTGCCGGCCCCCTCCGCCCCGTTCCCCCACGACGCCCGGCCCTCAGTCTGGGGTCACCCACACCAGGCTCAGCACGGAATCCTTCAGCTTGATGGAGTGCAGGCACTTCTTCCAGTTGGCCACAGCAGAGTGCACATAGAGCCTAGAGAAGGAAGTGGCGATGGGCGAGGGGCTCACCCAGGACCCTCCCTCCACCTTGCCCTGGGCCCTTCCTACCAGCCGTTCTGGGCTCCCAGCCACATGGTGGGTGCAGCACTGCTGCCTGCTCCCGTGGGGTCCTCGCTGGGCTCTGGCTCTGGCTGCGTGCTGCTGCTGTCAGGCTCTGGCCCATTCTCACTGCAGGAAGAACGGTGGCTCCAGGGGGGCCTCGGAGCACGCACCTGCCGCAAGACCCCGAGGCCCTTCCCACCTCTGCAAGCCTTCCCTCTGCTCCTGCCCCAGCCCAAGAGCTCACCTGCCAGGCTGGGGGCCAGAGGATGGGGTGGGGGCTGGGTCAGTGAAGACGTGCTCCGTGAGAGGCCCGGGCCGCAATGTGGCCGTCTCTGGCTCGCTGGGCCCAGGGTCTGGCACCTCCGTGGCCTCTGTGGCCTCCTCTGTGGACTGGGACGGGTTGACCTTCCCGTTGGCGATGGTGGCCACCTCCCCTGTGTTAGGAGAGGTGAGCTTGGGCTGGGCAGAAATGTGGGAATGAGGGGATGGGGGAAACTCGCCCAGGACTCACCCTGCCCCTTGTCTAGCACTGGGGTGTCCCCTCGAGAGGAGCAGTTGCTCCGCGGCACGTTGCAGCGGGTGGCACAGCCCACCAGGGTGATACCGGCCAGCACACCGTCTGCGCCCGGGTCCTCTGGGTTCACGTCGCTGTCTAGGAACATCTCCCCGGGGGGGTAGTCGCTGTCGCTGGCCGCTGGGGAGAGGGACGGCCCATCAGCCTGTGCTGGGGAACCCACTACTGCAAGGGTGTGCCCAGCACTCATACAGGGGCAGAGGGAACCGGGGCTGGCCTTCCACTTTCCCAGCAGACCCAGCTTCCACACATGGCTCCACTCACAGCCCACCCATGACCCTCTGCCTGGAGGCCTGGGACTCCAGCAAACCTGCTCTGTTGGGTGGGCCCCTGGGCTAAGGGGAGCTGAGTAGTAAGACTCTGGTCCTGGGAGCAAACAACCTGTGATCCTGTGGCAGACCCTCAAGACCCCAGACGGCCCTGTGGTTTCACACCAGAGACCTGGCAGAGCCCTCGACACCCCTTCGTCCTCCCAGTGTTGGGGCTGGCCCAGAACATCACCAAGGCTACTGCCCACAGGGGTGACACGAAGCTCCTCACCCACACCCCCTTAGCCCCTGGTGAGGCCGTGAGATTTCGGCCCAACTGGAGGTTTCACATTCAGCATGAGGAAATGTTTTCCTGTGGTCTCCGAGTGATGCTTCAAGCTGCGGGCCGTGCCCACCCGTCGCCCTCTAACCAGGTGAGCATGGGGTCCCAAGTAGGTAGGGAGAAGAGGCCGAGGCCGCCGCGAGCTTCCTCTCAGAAACAGGGCCCAGGGCCTCACTTGACTGGGTGCTGCCCCTCCCACCATCCACTGCCATATTCCCGTGTCCACAGGACACCCCGAGAAGGCGGGTGCTGTGTCGCAGGACTTTTACTTAGCTTGCTAGTAAAAGGGAGTGGCGCCCGAGTGGAAACGCCCACTCTGGCTGCTCACCGGGGATGCTGGAGATACACAGCACATGCGCGTTACAGACGGTGAACTGGTCCACTACGGTGCCCGGCTGGTTGGCGTCGATGATCACCACCTTGCTGGTGGTCAGGGTGCTGGTCAGGATCCACACCCGGCTGGAGGTGGCGTCCATTTCAGGGAGCTCCTTGGCCTGTTTCAGGGCACGGGATCAAGGTCAGAGCCCGAGCTTGAGGCTCCCGGCAGCAGCACGGGGCCATGGGGCTCCCAGAATCTGTCAGGATCCAGCCTTGCCTGCAGCTTGAGGGAACATGGCTGTCCTCCCCCAAGGCCAGAACAATGCGGACTCAGGACTGCACTCTAAAGCACTCACAGACACGGTTTCGCCTCCACAGAGGAGGCCCCTGAGCTCCAAGAGGCCCAAGCTGGGCCATAAAACTAAGCCTCCCACCACTGGGAAGCAAGCTCTGCCGCTCCTGGGCTCCTCTGTGCCTGCTGCCTGCCTGACCCCTGCAGCCCAGTGCAGGCCCACTCCAGGCCACCTGGGGGGTGAAAACTGAAAACCCAGAAGGCGGCTCAGTCCTGGGGAGGGAGGGAAGACACTGCTTCCCGCAGTCTAGGAGCCCCTGCGCTGCCCTGCTTCTGGGTGCTGTCCCCAGCTGTCCTGTGTCTCACTCCCAGCATGCTCTGCAGCTGAGCTGTCCTGAGACTAAGCCAGGGAGGGTGCCCGGTGGCCTCGGCCATGCTCACCTTCTTCTTCTCGGGAGACGTGTGGGCGCTCTTGGGCTCGCCGTCTCCTTCACGGTCGCAGGTCAGGGGGTCGCGGCCTGGCGCTGGCTTGACTCCATTCCCAGCGTCGTCCTCATTGGGCCTCCACCCGCTCAGGTTGACGCCCGCGGCACACCACAGCTGCAAGGGCAGGGCCGGGGTCGGGGTGTCACTGGCGCTCCCCAGCCTCCTGCTTGCCCAGCCAGCCTGAGCAGGGTCCTCGCGGGCTCACCTTCATGGTGGGGTCCTTCTCCACCAGAGGGCGGCAGTACACGGGCACCGGCACGTTCTTCATCCGCGTGTCCTCCTGGCCCCCGTTGGGACTCAGCTGCAGGGAGCAGGGAGGCGCCGTGGGCACGAGCCCTGGCTCCTACCCATCCCTCCAGAAATCTGAGTCAGGTAGAGCTGCCAGCTTCTGGCGGCAGAGCCACTTCAAGACTGGAGGCGGGTGGGGGCGTGGGAGCCGCGGGGCTCCTCCTCCGACCCTCCAGACCCCTGCCCAGGAGGCTCACTAGGAACCTGCCAGGCCCCGCCCCACCTGCCGTCCCCTCCCACCCCCTGGCACTGCCCAACCTTCGCCCCGCCCTCACCCAGCCCCACAGCGCCCCGCCCCTTACCCGGGCCCCGCCCGGTCCCCGCAGCGCCCGCCCGCACCTGCTTGTACTTGGCGGGCAGGCTCCAGCCGCAGGCCTGCAGACGGCCGTCGTCGTTACGCACGTGCTCACGCACCTGGCGGTACTGCTCGCGCTTCTGCTCTCGACGGGCGGAGGACGTGCAGTCGCTGAGTGGAAGAATGATGGGTGATGTCTCTGTCCAGGGTGAGCGGCACCCACAGTGCCCCAGGCTTGCCCTGGGGGAGGTCACGGCAGGGAGGCCCGCCTGGGCCCATCCTCGCCTTTTCCCGGCCACCGGGTGCCCAGCTAGGAGGGGTGGCTTTCCTGGCACCGTGTATGCCCCTGGACTTGGAGGCCACAGCTGGCACCTGCTCGACCCAGAGGCTGCTCTGCTGCCACAGTCACTGAGGGCTCCACAGACCGGGACCTGGAGTGCCGCCGGGGCACAGGCATGGCCAGCGACTCCTTGCCGGACATACACCTGAAATGGCTCCTTGCTGCAGAGGCCACCGTGGAGCCCAGCACAGCCCCCTGACTGTTGGTGGGCACAGCCTCTGCCAAGGGACATCCTGAACCAAATACTGTGGAGCCAAAGCAGCCCAGCTCCCCGCTGCAGGGAGGGGCAGGTGGTGTGCAGGGAGAGGTCACGACCCCTGGCATGTGGCCAGCAAGGTGGAGGCTGCCCTCAAAGTCTGGCTTCAGGGCCTGGAGGGGAGGAGCCTCAGGACAGGGCCTCCCCAACCCCATTGCAGGCCACAAGTGGGGGCTGCGGGACACTCACTCGTCAGGGAAGAATTCCAGGGGCCGGCTGCCCGCCGAGATCGGGCACATGGCATGGTTGCGGCGCTGGCTGAAGCCGGCAGTGGTGGGTGACTTGTAATGGATGTTCACCGAGGGGTAGGGGCGCTTGGCCGGAGGGGGGCTGGAGGAGGAGCTGAAGAGGCGGCTGAAGCTGCCGGAGGTACAGGGAGGTGAGGGGTGGGCAGAGGACCAGGGAACCTCCCCGCCCCTTCCCCTGCAGCCGCTGCCCACATCCCCCAGGGGCCCCCAGCTTACAACTGCCAGATGGTCGACTTCTTCTTCTCCTGGACGGATGGGTGCTCTCGGGATGCTCTGCAGGGGAGGGCACAGGGAGCAGCTGCTAGTGCCCTCACGCCTCCCTTGCCTGCGACTCTCTGGCTCCCACCGGGAAGCGCCCAGCGCACTTCAGTCCCCAGAAGACAGGGAGGTGCAGAGGAGGGAGCCGCAGTCCTGCCGTCAGGGATGATCCCACAGCCCCTCCTGGGGTGGCCACAACTCCCACCTGATCATCTCAGTCCACCGCACAGCCTCCTGCAGCTCCATCAGCCGCTCCTTGTACTGGTTCCGCTCCATGAGCACACGGGCCATCTCCACCCGCGTGAAGCGGCGGCGCTGGGCCATGGGGATTTTGTCCTGCGGAGGGAGAGGCACAGGCTCAGCCAGCCCTCGGAGGCCGGGTTATACCTGCTTCCTCCTGGGGTGCCTCCACCGGGGCAGGGGTGTGGCCTCCAGGTATAGGTGGATCTCAGTGCCAATTTCCTTCAGATCCTCAGGCAAGAAGCAGTGTGGAGGGGTGTCGGCAAGCGGGGAGGGGAACCCGGAGTCGGCCTGACCCTGCCAGGGCTGCCACGACACACGTGAGGCACGATGTGGGTGATTTTCCCTGCATGTCCGTGGAGGCCCCAAATGCCTCAGGTGAGGTGCAGGTGGGACTGGTCCAGTGTGAAATGAGCAGATGGGACGCTCTAGGAAGGGTCCAGCTGGCTGAATGCTTTGGGTTCTGACAGACCCATGTGGGGCCTGTGGTCTGCTCCCCTACTCAGGGCTGCTCAGCAGAGCTGCCAGGGAGCGGGGAAGTGCGAGTCCCCACAGGGCCCCTGGCACTCAGCACTCCGTGCTTGCAGGTGCACGTCCAGCCTCAGGCCGTGACAAGGGGCAGAGGCCCAGGACCAGTGGCACCTTCAGCTCATGTAGGAGGGGCTGTGGGGGGGACATCACTCGCCTTCCACTTGTGTTTCTCCTAGACCATGGGGGGTGCAGGGTGCACGGGATGGCCAGAGACATACAACCTCACTTTATTGTCACCACGGCCCCCAGGTGACTGAGCTAGTGCAGGTGAGGCCGGCATCCTCCCTGCAGCTGGGCCTGCTCTCCTTAAGGAAGGAGGCCGGTGGCCAACTGACAGGCAGTGCTCTCTCTGGCCTCTCCCCTGGAGGAGTGGTGGTTCTAAAGGGGAGGGCCTGCAATGCCTAGGCAGCAGAGAGCTTGCCCTGGGGCCTCCCGGGCTCCTCAGGGGTGGGGTAGGTCCTGAGAAGGGGATAGCAGGTGACTGACTTGGAGCACTGGCCAGGCTGCAGAGCCAGGGAGACCCACTTGTGACCGTACAAAAGGCATGCACCAGGACTTGGGTGCTGACAGGGGACCCGGCATCCTGCCAGGGCTGGGGTCCTGCCCAAGGGCCTGGTTCTGTCTCAGGAGTGGGGTGGCAGATGATGCCGCTGGGGTCAGGTGTCACCCAGGAGGGGTGGGAGAGCTGTCGGCCCGTAAGAGCCGGCGAGTCCCCAGGAGCCCGCCTGGGCCCCCTGCCCGTGCCCACCCCAGCCCTGTATGTGACTAGTGGGATATACTGATTCTGTACAGAAACAGAAGGGCCGGTGAGTCCCCGGGAGCCACCCCGCATGCCCGTGCCGTGTGAATAGTAGGGTATACTGTGTGCCAACGGCGAATGGTGAATGGTGAATGGTGGCCGCCCCGCCTGTGAATGGTGAATGGTGGCCGCCCCGCGTGTGAATGGTGAATGGTGGCCGCCCCGCCTGTGAATGGTGAATGGTGGCCGCCCCGCCTGTGAATGGTGAATGGTGGCCGCCCCACGTGTGAATGGTGAATGGTGGCCGCCCCGCCTGTGAATGGTGAATGGTGGCCGCCCCGCCTGTGAATGGTGAATGGTGGCCGCTCTGCCTGTGAATAGTGAATGGTGGACGCCCCGCATGTGAAGAGTGAAGAGTGGATGTACCGATTCTGTACAGAGATAGCTGCTTACATCCTCCGCCTCTTCTTTGGGTTCACGGCGGGCAATGATGGCCTCAGACTTCACTCTGTGGGAAGGGGAAGGAGCCAGGGAGGGTGAGGGCCTCCCAGGGGCCTCGGGAACACATAGCGGGCAGTGCCTGCCCCGAACTTGTGTCCTTGCCTCTGTGCAGGGCTGGGGGCTCTCCCCACAGGGACCCCTGCAGTAGCCGTCTGGTTCAAGGCCCTGAACGCTTCTGCCACTTCCCTGGGGACAGGTGGCCCTGAGCCACTGCTGCATGAGTGCCCTGAAGCCCAGCCTTCCATCCTGGCTGCCCAGGAATGCGGAGGGGGGCAAAGCAGAGGGGCTCTGGCTTTGGCAAACCCAGAGCAGATCTGGGTCCCTTCTTGGGAAGAGGCATGGTCTCGGGGCCCCCACACCTTCTCTGTCCATCAGAGAAGGGCTGGAGCCCTAACATACAGCTCTCCAGGGGCTGTGGCCAAACCTTGCCTGATCGAAGGGCTGGAGGAGTGGGATGGTGGGAGCTGTGCCGAGCCCCGCACGATGCTGTGCAGAGAAGGAATGCGTGAGACAGGCCCAGCGTGCGCTGTAGGAGGCTCAGGAGGAGACCACGGCCCCACTCGGCTGGTCGGGGTGGAGTGGCTGTGAGCTGGAGCTGGGGGTAGGCAGGCTGTGCACAAACCCACTCAGGCTGGAGAGCAGGCACTGGAGGAGGCAGCCACTCCAGAGCCCTGAGGCCGGGGTCCCTCTTTGACCAGCTTTCCAGGCCCTGCCCTCACCTTTTCAGTTCCTCTTCCAGCTCCTTGATACGGTTTTCCAGCTTGACTTTGGCCTGCTTGGCAGCCTCCAACTCGCCCCTCAGCACCTCCTGCTCCCCGGACAGCTGGTCGACCTTGGCAATCAGGTCGTTCTTCACCACGTTCAAGGCGTTTCTTTGAAAAAGCAGAAAGATGGGAGTGCCACGAGCGCGGCACACAGGGATGTGAAGAGATGTGAAGGGACGTGAAGGGACGCCTGCACTTCCGTCCTGGAGAAAGCACAGCCTGGTGAAGAAGGTGGCTGAATGGGAGACCCCATCCCTATCTTAGCTAAACTCTATAGCACCCTTGTTAGAGGCTCCTGGAGATAAGCTTCCTAAAGAAACCAGGCAGAGTCCTGCTCCAAGTTCCTCCCGCCAGAGATGAGGACAGCTGCTGGCGTTGGAGCCAGGTGCTCCCCAAGGTGCCCTCTGGCCCGGCTCACTCTCCCAGCCCTGACGAGGAGGGCTGCCTCAGCCCCACCACACAGGAGAAGGGCACTCTTACTTGGTTTCCAGAAGCTGTGAGTTTTCCAGTAGCAGATTCCCCACTTCTTTGCCCATTCCTGAAACAGAAGGTGTGGAGGTTTCACCTGTGCCCTTCAAGACAGGACCCTGATGCTGCCGCACCTGCCTCAGGGCAACAACGCTTCCAAAGAGGGTAACCTGGCTGGGGGTGACGCCCGATCTACAGGGAGCGGGGGCCGTGAAGGGTGGGGCTCATGCTGGGCCCGCAGTCTGTGCACAGAGCAGGCTCCCAGGCCTTGGGGTGGTTCTCATGTCCGACCAATGTCACAGGCCGGCTGGCCGGACGCAGGCCCCTGAATGGCCACTGTGCTGCCATCTCAGTGCCCCCAGCAGGTCCGTCACCAGGCAGGCCCTCTCGGAGCCACCACCCCAGGCGAGTGATGTTGGAGCTGCGGTGAGGGGACAGGGGGGCAAGGAGAGGCCTGGCCCTCACGGCAGGGCCAGCAGGGCTGGGGTGCGGCGATGGGGCGCAGCTGTGAGGACAGGGCTCCCTGGCTCCCTGGCAGGACTGATGGCTCCTCTACCACCAGGCCCCAAGTGGACCTGGACTGAGCTCCCTGCAAGCATGCCCCAGAAACCCCAAAAAGATGGAAAGAAACTCCAAGGTCCTGCCCTCCCAAACACTCCCCCACTGTCTATGCAGTCATGAAACAGCATCACACGCCTCTGTGCCTGGGCTCAGGGGTCCTGCCTGCTGTGTCTATTATGACCTCCCTTGCCTCAAACTTGGGCCTTTCTCCCCACAGGCAGGGTCTGCCCTGCGCTTGTGGGGGTTCAGAGAGGCTGGGGTCGCCCTCCTCGGGCCTTCAAGTCTGTCCCTTGGGGGAAGTCGCCACCTCCCACAGCCCAGAGGCAGCCTGGACAGAGCGAGCTTCACTCAGGGCTGCCCCCCGTCCCCGGCGGCCCCAACACTGTCCCCATCATGCAGAACAAAGCAAACGGCTCATGAAGCAGGAGACCACGTCGGGGTGGAGGAGCGACGCACGCTGGAACGGGGCCTCAGCCTTACCAAAGAAATCATCGCGCACTAGGGAGCCGTCCCCGTCCCACAGGAGTTGGGCAACCAGGACGGGAGGAGAGGGAGAAAGGGAGAGAAGAGAAGCGCGTTAAGCCCGTGTGGACAGCAGGCTGGGAGGAATTCAGAGCGGGGTCTGCTGGGTTAGGGTGGGCACAGGAGGGAGTTAGGAGGGCAGGAGATGGGAGGGAGCCAGCTACTCCTTCTGGAAAGTTTATCCTTGGGGTTACATGAAGACTACCAGGCCAATGTCACCTTGTGGAGCAGGCAGCTAACATCTCACCCCAAATTCTGGGCTGGGTGGGGCTGAGGACAGAAGGCACCCCTGTGGGGATGGGCTGCACCTGGACAGCCTCTGGGTGGGGCCTCAGAGCCTCCTGCTGTGCAGCCAGAGAGCAGGACTCGGCCTGTCCACCCACGTGGGGAGGGGACCCGGGGCTGGGCTTCGTAGGGGCCTCAAGGACCCCTGACTTCTGGGGCGTGCCTGACAGCAGAGGAGGCCCCAGAGCTGGCCTTGGCCATGTCCAGTCACTGCCGTGCGTGGCTTAGGGCTCCGCAGGGCCTTCAGAAATGGCCCACGGGGGACTCCTCAGGATGGGGGGGTTGGATATCCAGGTCATTGTCAAGTGGCTGGTGAAGCAAACTGAACAAGCTTCCGAGCGGCGGTGGCTGCGAGCAGAAGCACAGGCGCTGCGGCGACGTGGGGGGCAGTCCACACAGCCACGGTGACGGGATAGCTCGAGGCATCGCCCGTCCACCCACTCCCCGCCTCACACAGAGGGGAGACAGACAGGAGAGTGAGATGCTCACCTGAGAACTCCCCTGGCGTGTCCAGCGAGGCACAGAGAGGCAGGGGAAGGAAGGGACAAAGGTCAATTAGAGACTCGAACCAACAAAATAAAGAAATTCTTATTACAGAAAACCCAGAAATGATTTGGCCGCTCCTAGGTTGCAGGGCAGGAGAGAGAAGGAACAGCCTCCAGCAGGTCCGGGTGCCCCATGCGCCCAGGCAGAGGCCTGCAGGGAACCAGGCCCAGGCGCCGTGGTTCCAGCCCAGGGCTGCGTTGCCGAGCCCTGACCCTGAAAGCCTGCTCCCCTCTGCTCCCATCGCCCATCAGGAGGGCAGGCCCCCTGCAGCCCCCATGATGCAGGCCTGTGAAGAGAAGAGTGTGTGTGGCAGGGTGTGGCAGGTGCCCAGCCTCCAAAAGCCCCCCAGCGTGGGCGAGGGAGAGAGCGGCGAGGGAGACACCGCAGACGCAGGCCTGGAGCTGGACTCCTAGGCTCCTGGGTCAGCCCGGGTAGGGCAGGACCTCGGTGAAGGATGACTGAAGACACAACGGGAGCAAGGGCCCCACTGTGGAGGGCGGAGAGAACATGCCAGAAAGCAGAGGAGGGGTGGGGAGTGTGGGGCAGGCGAGGCATCCTCACTGGGTCCTGGCCCCTCCCTGCACGGGAGGCTGGCAACGGAAACGCTCTGCGGGAAAACATCGCTTCCTCCAACAGAGGTGAGGACGCGGTTCTCTTCTGCTTGGTTGCTTCACACAGAAAGGAAAATGGCATTAAAAAGTCACTTGAGCCAGGCGCGGTGGCTCACGCCTGTAATCCCAGCACTTTAGGAGGCCGAGGCGGGCGGATCACAAGGTCAGGAGATTGAGACCATCCTGGCTAATGCGGTGAAACCCCGTCTCTACTAAAAATACAAAAAAATCAGCCAGAGGTGGTAGCGGGCGCCTGTAGTCCCAGCTACTCGGGCGGCTGAGGCAGGAGTGGCTGAACCCGGGAGGCAGAGTGTGCAGTGAGCTAAGATCGCACCACTGCACTCCAGCCTGGGCGACAGAGCAAGACTCTGCCTCAATTAAAAAAAAAAAAAAATCACTTGATTTCGATGACAAAACGGCTGTTTGTTATAGGAATTCCAATAATAAAGCAATTCCCAATTAAAGAGCGGATGTCCCTCTCTCTCATCTCGGCTTCCCAGGGCAACCACTGCTAACAGCCACTGTCCTCTCAGGTTTCCTTCTAGATAAGCAACAGGTTTCAAAGAACAAAAATGGGACCCCATTATCCATCTCTCTGGGAGGCTTCCTGTGTTCCACTCAGCACTGTTAAAGGGACTTTCCTGTGCCAAGGTTCCTGGATGCCTTTATTTTTTGAGATGGGGTCTCACTCTGTTGCTCAGGCTGGAGTGCAGTGGCACTATCATAGCTCACTGCAACATTGACCTCCCAGGCTCAAGAGATCCTCCCACCTCAGCCTCCTGAGTAGCTGAGTCTACAGGTACATGCCACCACGCCCGGCTAATTTTTGTGTGTGTGTGTTTTTTTTTTTTTTTTTTTAGTAGAAATGAGGTCTCACTATGTTGCCCAGGCTGGTCTTCAACTCCTGGGCTCAAGCAATCTGCCCACCTTGGCCTCCCAAAGTGCTGGGATTACGGGTGTGAGCCACTGTGCCTGACCCCGGTTGCTTTTTTTTAGATGGGGTCTCGCTCTGTCACCCACGTTGGAGTGAAGTGGCACGATCCACCTCCCAGGCTTAAGCAATCTTCCCCGTCAGCCTCCCAAGTAGCTGGGGCCATGGGTGTGCACCACCATGCCCAGCTAAGTATTTGCTAGGGACGGGGTTTCGCCATGTTGCCCAGGCTGGTCTTGAACTCCCCAGCTCAAATGATCCACCTGCCTTGGCAGGCATGAGCCACTGCCCCTGGCCTGGTTGCTTTCAATGCCCTGTAGTGTTTCTCCATGGGAATATCTCATCATCTGTCACTGTACCTGCTCCCCCCAGACTTGGTGTCCCTGTTTGAGGGCTTGAGGTACTTTTCAGCCCTGTGACTGCCCGACTGCTCCCTCGAAGGTTGCATCTCCAGCTGCTGCTCCACCACCACTACCACCCGCCAGTGCTCAGTGGGGCTGCACCCATCACCTCTGGCTGGCGTGTAGGGCAGCACCTGCTCCACCCTAGTCAGCCTCGATTGTCTTCTTTATTTTCAATCTTTTAGGGAAACAGTTTTCTTGATTTTCTCTTTATTTCTTTATTATTTCTGAAATTGAGCATCTTTTCAGATGTTTATTGGTATAGCCTATAAATTTCCTTTTCCTTTTTTTTTTTTTTTTTTTTTGAGAAAGAGTCTCACTCTGAGTAGCTGGGATTACAGGCACATGTCACCAGGCCCAGGTAATTTTTGTATTTTTAGTAGAGACAGGGTTTCACCATGTTGGCCAAGATGGTCTCAATCTCTTGACCTTGTGATCCGCCCACCTTGGCCTCCCAATGTGCTGGGATTACAGGCATGAGCCACCGTGCCCAGCCAAATTTCCTGTTTTATCTTCTGACAATTCCTATTGTACTTGGCTTCTTTTCTTTCTTTTTTTAATCGTCAAGGACTTGCTTTGTTGCCCAGGCTGGAGTGCAGTGGTGCGATCACAACTCCCTGCAGCATTGGTCTCCAGGGTTCAAGCACTCCTCCTGCCTCAGCCTCCTGAGTGGTTGGCATGATTCTCAGGCTACACACTAAACTCAACTTGAGCTAAAATTCACTTCAGCTATGTCTGTGGCTGCTACATGTGTGCACCACAATGCCCGGCTAATTTTTGTACTTTTTTGTAGAGAGGGGGTCTCCCTATGTTGCCCAGGCTGGTCTTGAAGTCCTGGGCTCAAGCGATCCTCCTGCCTTGGCTTCCCAAAGTGCTGGGATGACAGGTATGCGTCACTGTGCCGGCCTTTATTTTGATTGTAATGGTGTCTCCATCATTAGCCACGGCCGTCATTATGTTTTTTTATGGCTTTGGTCACATAGAGAGGCCCAGATTATGAAAATAATCTCCAATATCCTTTTCCAGTTATTTTTTCTTTTTTTAGACAGAGTCTTGCTCTGTCACCCAGGCTGGAGTGCAGTGGCATTATCTCGGCCACCTGGGTTCACGCGATTCTCCTGCCTCAGCCTCCTGAGTAGCTGGGATTACAGGCGTGAGCCACCACGCCCAGCTGTGGGCGGCAAGCCACCCAGGTGCCAAGGCAAGAGACCGAGGACACGAGCTGTTCCAGTATAATAAAATGTAACACAAGAATAGTTATACCAGATATAGATCTTAGAGATAATTATATATGAATATCATTAATCATTAGTTTGTAGCAATTACTCTTTATCCCAATATTATAATAATCCCCGCTCCATAATCATAACCTAGGAAAAACCAGGCCATACAGAGACAGGAGCTGAGGGGACACAGTGAGAAGTGACCAGAAGACAAGAGTGTGAGCCTTCTGTTATGCCCGGACAGGGCCACCAGAAGGGCTCCTTGGTCTAGCGGTGACGCCAGCGTCTGGGAAGACGCCCGTTGCCAGGCGGACCATGGTCTAGCGGTAGCGAAAAGTGTCAAGGAACAACACCCGCTACTTAGCAGACCGGGAAAGAGAGTCTCCTTTTCCCCGGGAGAGTTTAGAGAAGACTCTGCTCCTCCACCTCTTGTGGAGGGCCTGACATGAGTCAGGCTCGCCCGCAGTTATCCGGAGGCCTAACCGTCTCCCTGTGATGCTGTGCTTCAGTGGTCACGCTCCTAGTCCGCCTTCATGTTCCATCCTGTACGCCTGGCTCTGCCTTCTAGATAGCAGTAGAAAATTAGTGAAAGTACTAAAAGTCTCTGATATGCAGAAATCATGGCGTAAGCTGTCTTTCTCTCTGTCTCCTCTCTCTCTCTGCCTCGGCTGCCAGGCAGGGAAGGGCCCCCTGTCCAGTGGACATGTGACCCACGTGACCTTACCTATCATTGGAGATGACTCACACTCTTTACCCTGCCCCTTTAGCTTTGCATCCAATAAATAACAGCGCAGCCAGACATTCGGGGCCACTACCGGTCTCCGCGCATTGGTGGTAGTGGTCCCCCGGGCCCAGCTGTGTTTTATCTCTTTGTCTTGTGTCTTTATTTCTACACTCTCTCGTTGCCGCACATGGGGAGAGACCCACCGACCCTGTGGGGCTGGTCCCTGCACCCACCTAATTTTTTTTTTTAATTTTTAGTAGAGACAGGGTTTCACCATGTTGGCCAAGATAGTTTTGATCTCTTGACCTCGTGATCCGCCCGCCTCAGCCTCCCAAAGTGCTGGGATTACAGGCATGAGCCACCGCACCTGGCCCCTTTTCCAGTTCTACTATCCTTTGTTGATGTTCTTATTTTTCTGAGACAGGGTCTTGCTCTGTCCCCCACGCTGGAGTGCAATGGCGCAATCATGGCTCACTATATCCTTGAACTCCCAGGCTCAAGTGATCCTCCCGCCTCAGACTCCCAAGTAGCTGGGACCACAGGTGCCAACACACCTGGCTGCGTTCTGCTGTCCTCGTAATTGTGTGCTTAGATCTTTAATCCACCTGGAAATCATTGCTGTTTACAGAGAGGTCAGGCTTAGACTTCATTTTACACGAGCAGCAACTAAGGCAGTACATTTACTAACTCATCCGCCCGTTTTCCACTGTTTGAGATGCCATAC
This sequence comes from Pongo pygmaeus, assembly GCF_028885625.2. NCBI lineage: Eukaryota > Metazoa > Chordata > Mammalia > Primates > Hominidae > Pongo > Pongo pygmaeus. The sequence continues at coordinate 1,884,758 of NC_072391.2, read as the reverse complement.
TTGTCATACATAGATGGATTCCCCATGGCTCCAGGTCTGTCTTGGCTCTTGGCCCTGAGCTCTTGAGCTCGTATCACAGGTTTGTTGCTGCCTGCCTCAACTGCCGCAGCTTTATGTGGAATCCCGCAAGCTTGTTCTCTCCCCACATTTTCTGGGATATTCTCACACGTTTCCTCTACTGGATCAACTTCAGATCCATTCATAGAGTTCCAGAAAAATCTCCAACAAGCATGTGGGTATTTTTACCGGTAATGAACGGATTCCCGTGGGAACAGTGGGCTGCCTGTGACGTCAGCAGACAGCTCACAGGGCGTGTCTTCAGGTCCGGGCACGTGGCAACACCCTCTGCGCGTACGGCTTGTGTCTTTCAATGGCGCTTCCGAATCTCACACAGGCTTGTCTTTTCTCAAGGTTATTTGTGGATATTTTCTTCTTCTTTTTTTTTTTTTTGAGACGGAGTCTCGCTCTGGAGTGCAGTGGCATGATCTCAGTTAACTGCAACCCCCGCCTCCCAGATTCAAGTGATTCTCCTGTCTCAGCCTCCTGAGTAGCTGGGACTACAGGGCCTGCCACCACACCCGGGTAATTTTTGTATTTTTAGTAGAGACGGGGTTTCACCATGTTGGCCAGGGTGGTCTCGAACTCCTGACCTTGTGATCCGCCCACCCCGGCCTCCCAAAGTGCTGGGATGACAGGCGTGAGCCACCGCGCCCGGCCTATTTGTGGACAGTTTCTACGTCTGGCTACTACATCGGTGGAATCTCTCCTGAGGGCTGCCTCATCCATGCAGAGCAGAGCGGAGAGAAAGATCAGCTGTGTGGATTCCAGATTCCAGCTCAGCAATGCAGGACACGTAGTGTAACTTCTCTGAGTGTTAGTCATTGTAAAACAGCAAAATAAGTTCCTCAGTGAATATTTGCTGTGAAATTCCCACCAGGTAGTGCGGTAATAGCTGGTACAGCTCCCAGCACCAGCGACGTGCTCAGTGAGTATTAATTCCCTTACTCCCTATTAGGCCAATTTTTTTTTTTTGAGACAGAATTTCACTCTTATTGCCCAGGCTGCAGTGCAGTGGGGCAATCTCGGCTCACTGCAACCTCTGCCTCCCAGGTTCAAGCAATTCTTCTGCCTCAGTCTTGCGAGTAGCGGGGATTACAGGTGCCTGCCACTGCGCCCAGTTAATTTTTTTTGTATTTTTAGTAGAGATGGGGTTTCACCATCTTGGCCAGGCTGGTCTCGAACTCCTGACCTCATGACCCACCCACCTCGGCCTCCCAGAGTGCTGGGATTATAGGCGTGAGCCACTGCGCCCAGCTGGTCCTATTACGCCAATTCTAAGACGTACATTTTTTCCTCATGTTAACATTTCTGAAATTTCAGTAGGGCTTAAACAATCACTGTCACATTATAGTTTAATTTGCAGCAATTTTTTATTTCTTGAAGATTCCTAAAATAATGGTATGTGGGGTTGGGCGTGGTGGCTCACGCCTATAATCCTAGCACTTTGGGAGGCCGAGGCAGGTGGATCACGAGGTCAGGAAATCGAGACCATCCTGGCTAACCCAGTGAAACCCCGTCTCTACTAAAAAATACAAAAAATTAGCCAGGCATGGTGGCGGGCACCTGTAGTCCCAGCTACTCGGGAGGCTGAGGCAGGAGAATGGCGTGAACCTGGGAGGTGGAGCTTGCAGTGAGCTGAGATCATGCCACTGCACTCCAGCCTGGGCGACAGAGCGAGACTCCGTCTCAGAAAAATAAATAAATAAATAAATAATGGTATGTGGGCTGGGTGTGGTGGCTCACACCTGTAATTCCAGCGTGATTTGGGAGGCCAAAGTGGCAGGATCACTTGAGTCTAGGAGTTTGAGACCAGCCTTGGCAACATAGCAACAGCCCACCTCTATAGGAAACAAACAAACAAACAAAAAAGTCTTAAAATTGGTGTTGTCTGAGATTTGATGGAATACAACAGATGCCCAACCTGGGCTCTTTTTATTTCTCCATCACCAAAAGAACTCAGAGTAAAAATAGAGAGGTGCAGGGCCGCCCACGCAGACGCTGGACGGAGGGACGTCGCTCTCCACCTGCCGACTTTCGGCAGAAGCACCCTCCCATCACGTGCAAAGCGGACGTGTTTCTGAAATGATGCTCTTTCCCAGATCCGTGCAGGCTCCAGGCTCTCCCCTGCTTGGCAGCCACACAAGGGTGTGCTCCTTTTCCTGCTGTTTTCAGGAGTTCGTGCCCATTCTGCAGCTGAGCTGGACATGGGGCAAGTTGATTAGGGCAGAGGGGCGCAGGTCCCAGCTCATTCGTCCATCCTGGTTGCCAGAGAGCAGGCTCCTCTGTTTCAAAAACCTTCCATCAACAGAGTGCAGCAGCAGGAGGTCCCCACTCATCAGGACTGCCTGACTTTTTCTTTTCCTTTTCTTTTTTTTTTTTTTTTTTTTTTAAGAGACAGGGCCTCACTCTGTCACCCAGGCTGGAGTGCAGTGGTGTGCTTACAGCTCACTGTAGCCTCAAACTCCCAGGCTGAAGTGACCTTCCCACTTCAGCTTCCCAAGTAGCTGGGACTTACAGGTGCACACCACCATACCTGCCTAATTTTTTATAAAATGTTTTGTAGAGATGGGGTCTTGCTATGTTGACCAGGCTGGTCTTGAACTCCTAGGCGCAAGTGATCCTCCTGCCTTGGCCTCCCAAAGCTCTGGGATTACAGGTGTGAGTGACTGTGCCTGGCCTCCCTGCCTTTCTTATACACATTATGTTTAAGGCTCTGGAAAGGCACCAAAAGGTCTGTTACTCCCAAGAGCAGCCTGTCGTGCCAGCCTGAGCTCGGCAGTGCCCAGATGACCAGCACCCTGCAGAGTAGGGTGGCAGAGCCCAGAGCGCACAGAGAGCATGGAACGCACAGTGACTTGTGGCCTCATCGTGGAGCACACCGTGACTCACGGCCTCCATCGTGGTATGAGAAAAGGACTGCCTCAGGGTCTTGTGGGAAAGCAGGCTCCTGGCCAGTGCCCTCTAGGTGGGCGCTGCAGGGGGTGGCTGTGCAGCAGGGCGAGGCAGCACAAAGGCCACGGGTTGAGCATAGGGTACCACAGCCAACAGAGTGGGCGGATGCGCAGGCCACAGAGTCCCTGGTTGGTGAGGAAGCTGCCAATCCTGGTCATCTCTTGGAGCTGGGCGGGGGTCAGAGTGTGGCTGGAGCACGATTCACAGTCCCCCAAAGGTGGAAAGCACCAAGCAGGGGCCCATCAGGGCAAACAGATGAGCACAACGTGGTCTGTCCATGCGACAGGCACTACTCAGCAGTGAAAAGCCAGGAGGCACTGACACGCTGCAGCTGGGATGGACCTTGAAGACGTGACGCAACTTAAAGAAGCCAGGCAGAAAGGGCCCATTGCTGTGAAATGTCTGGAACAGGCAAATCTACAGAGACAGAGCGTGGATTTGTGGTTGCCTGGGGCCGGGGAGGAGGGGGAGACAAAGCAACTGCTAATGGGCATGGGGTTTCCTTGTGGGGGTGAAAACAATGTGACTCTAAACATCGAGCATGCTAAGACCCACTGGACTATACACCGTAAGTGAATGAATTACACAGTGTGGAAAACACATCTCAATAGAGCTACTGAACAGCACAGACCTTGCTCAGAGTTAGGGCTGCTGTTCTGGGTTGGACCTGCGTTCAAGTCCGAGCTCTCACCGTCATCTCACCCTCCCTGACCTCAGTTTTTTTTTTTGAGACAGAGTCCCTTTCCCTGTCACCCAGGCTGGAGTGCAATGGTGCGATCTCGGCTCACTGCAATCTCCGCTTCCTGGGTTCAAACGATTCTTCTGCCTCAGCCTCCCGAGTAGCTGGGATTACAGGTGCCCGCCACCAGGCCCAGCTGATTTTTTTTTGTATTTTTAGTAGAGATGGGTTTCACCATGTTGGCCAGGCTGGTCTCAAATTCCTGACCTCAAGCAATCCACCCGCCTCGGCCTCCCAAAGTGCTGGGATTACAGGCGTGAGCCACCATGCCCGGCCTCAGTTTCTTCATCTATAAATGGAGACACTGGCAGGAGGATGGCTTGACGCTGCAGTAAGGACTGACGGTGGCGGTGCCCGTCAGTGCTGCCACCCACGGAAATAAGATACCGCCCACAATGAGAAGGGCAGCTGCGACCTGACACTGTGTTCTGCGTACACATGTGTCATACATCTGTGGGCCATGGGCCATGGTGTCTGGTAGGGTGTCACCAAGACATTAAAACAATCGACCAGGAGCGGTGGCTCACGCCTGTAATCCCAGCACTCTGGGAGGCCGAGGCAGGTGGATCATGAGGTCAGGAGATCGAAACCAGCCTGACCAACACTGTAAAACCCCATCTCTACTAAAAATACAAAAATTACCTGGGCATGGTGGTGCATGCCTGTAATCTCAGCTACTCAGGAGGCTGAGGCAGGAGAATTGCTTCAACCCGGGAAGGCAGAGGTTGCAGTGAGCCGAGATCGCACCACTGCATTCCAGCCTGGGCCACAAAGTGAGACTCCGTCTCAAAAAAAAAAAAAATCATCATAGCATGGTGGGGAGGTTCCCTCTGGTTTTTACTCTCTTCTTGGCATTTGCTGATATTATTTAAATATTATTATAAGCATATATAATTTTTTCAAAAAATAAAAAAAAAGCTAAAAAGTATACATTATCGGCCGGGCATGGTGGCTCACACCTGTAATCCCAGTACTTTGGGAGCCTGAGGTGGGTGGATCACCGGAGGTCAGGAGTTCAAGACCAGCCTGGCAAATATCGTGAAACCCCATCTGTACTAAAAATACAAAAATTAGCCGGGCGTGGTGGCGCATGCCTCTAATTCCAGCTACTTGGGAGGTAGAGACCTGAGAATTGCTTGAACCTGGGAGGCGGAGGTTGCAGTGAGCCAAGATCGTGCCACTGCATTCCAGCCTGGGGGACAGAGCGAGACTTTGTCTCAGAAGTAAATAAATAAATAAATAAACATTATCTGAATTATGTAGAGTGGAAGGATATCAAAATATTAAAAGAGATTACCCCTATTTAGCAGAATTTTTCTGAAGATTAATCTCCTTTGGATTTTTTATATATATTTTTGCAACACATGAGAAAAGTTCCATAGAAAATTCACAGCACCAAAGCGCACCCTCACCGCCTTCCTGATCGCAGGGGAGCATTCCATCTTTCACCATCGAGTATAGTGTGTCCAACACTGCTGAACTGAACACTTCAACTCGGTTAAGATGGTAAATATGGCCTCTATTGGGGCACTTTCTGACTCAAGCCAGGCTGAGACAGGCCTCCCTGTCAGGGTGAGGCCCTGCTGGTGCTCAGCACCCCACATTACTCTGCTCCCTGGAGGTCCCCCTGCCCCGGATAAGACAGTCAGCTCAGGAGTACACCAGGAGGCAGCCTGGGATCCAGGAGCTTCTCACCCCGTGGGCTGGGGGAAGCAAGGCCATGGCGAAAGGCTCGGACCCTGACACGTGCAAGGGGACAGACTGGGCTGTCCTACTGCCTGCCTGCCATGCCTGAAAGCCTGGGGCTCAGAGCCACATGGCCAGTGCTCAGCTGCCAGCAGACACCATGAGCACAGGAGACTCCACGTGCTGACAGGAAGCAGGTCCTGATGTTTGCAGCCGCCACAGACCTAGGCACAGAGGGTCCGGTGTAGACCTGTGGCGCCGAGGTGAAGCCAGGGCTGTCTGCGGAGGAGTGGGCAAGTGGGCACCCTGCCAACCTCCTCCAAAGTCAATGGTCCTAGGGCGTGTGGCAAGGCTAACAGGCACAGAGCAGAGAAGCGGGCACCCTCCCAACCTCCTGGAGAGTCGACAGCCCTGAGGGTGTGTGCAGAAGATGGGGCGAGGCTAACAGGCATGGATTTCTTTTAGGGATGGCAGAACATTCTAAACTGAGATAGTGTGGGTGGCTGCACCACCTGTGAGTATGCTATAAACCACTGAACCGTGCACTCGAAGGGGGTGAATTTTATGATACAGTCAACCCTCGATACCTACGAGTTCCGCATCTGTGGATTCAACCAGCCTCATGGAAAATGTACAGGCCTGTGGTGGCCGCATCTGTACTGAAGTGTACACTTTTTTCCTGTCATTATTCCCTAAACGACACACCGTAACAGCAACTACTTACACAGCATCTACAACATAACCTAGAGGTGATTTAGAGTACACGGGAGGGTGCAAACACTACACCACTTCAGAGCAGGGACTTGAGAAGTCTCAGATTTTGGCATCCTTGGGGCAGTCCAGAAACCAATCCCTTGTGGAGATGGAGGGACAATTCCATGTGAAACATAACTCAATAAAGCTGGAAAAAAAGGGTTCCTAGCTCACAGCTGACAGAGGACTTTCCTTTCATTACAAACAAAACCAACAGCAGAAAGCCCCAGCATTGTGCAGGCACGGCGGGGTTGGGGAAGGCTTGCGCTTACCTAGGAGGTCGGCCCCTTCGTCCACATCCCCGATGACCTCAGACCCTGCCGTCGACAGCTCGTGGTACAAGGAGTCAGTGTTGATGCCGAAAGCTTTGTTCACGATGCCCTGGGTTGGGCTGTTGGGATGCATAGGTCGGGGGAGAGAGCAGAGTCAGTGGGCAGCCCGGAGTGGCTGCATCTGCAGACTCTTCCAACACCTCCCACCATTCAATGCCCACACTGCCCTGAAGGCCAGTCATGGATGGAGGCAGTAGGCCACAGCCTTGATGGTTCTCCCAGTGGTGGCAGAGGAAGCCTTCACCAAAGACACCGACTTGGATAAATACTGAGCCCCCAGGACCACAGGGCCTGGGCTGAGCCAGTACCTGCTTCCTGTGCGGTCCAGGCGGGTCTCTGGACACATGTCCAGCTCTGGCGTGGAGTCAATAATGTCTTGAACATCAGACCACTCGTCACTGCTGCCCATGCCTAGGGGAGAGCACAGGGGCACCTGAGGTCAGGAGAGGGTCTGGCAGCCTCTGCCCTGCTCATGGCTGCCCCCAGAACCTGAGTCTGGTGGGCTGGAGCTGGACCACCTGCTAGGTGGGGATGATCAGAAAACGGCTCTTCCCAGCCTGGCTGGGCAGAGGTCGAACCCCAGCACAGTGGGTGTCTGAGGCGGGGCCTGGAGTGGGGTGGGTTGCAGCAGCCTCTCTGCATGGGAGTGTCAGCAGTAAGCCCAGTCCCCAGAGATCCCGCGTCCAAGCAAGCCAGTGGCTGGACCTCCTCTCGGCCCTCATTCCCCTCTTCTCTTTCCCTCACTGGCCTGCGTGCTGTGGGGCAACGCAGGTTACCGGTTAGTGGGGCTGTGTGCCGTGGGGCAACGCAGGTTACTGGTTAGTGGGGCTGTGTGCTGTGGGGCGACGCAGGTTACTGGTTAGTGGGGCTGTGTGTTGTCGGGTGACGCAGGTTACTGGTTAGTGGGGTTGTGTCTTGTCGGGTGACGCAGGTTACTGGTTAGTGGGGCTGTGTGCCGTGGGGTGACGCAGGTTACTGGTTAGTGGGGCTGTGTGTTGTTGGGTGACACGGGTTACTGGTTAGTGGGGCTGTGTGCCGTGGGGTGACGTAGGCTACTAGTTAGTGGGGCTGTGTGCTGTGGGGCGACACAGGTTACTAGTTAGTGGGGCTGTGTGCCATGGGGGGATGCAGGCCCAGCCTTAGTTATGTCTCCCTAAATCCATATGTTAATAGATACCCCCTAGCATGACTGTATTTGGAGGCTGGGCCTTTCAAGAGGTGATTATGGTAAAATGAGGTCACGTTGTGGCTCTAATCCAATGGGGCTATGTCCTCGTAGGAGTTGGAGGTGAGGACACAGACACACCCAGGGGATGACCATTGAGGACACAGGGAGAAGGTGGTGTCTACAAGCCAAGGAGTGGCCGCAGGAGGAACCCACCCTGCCAGCGCCTTGATCTTGGACCCCAGCCTCCGAGCTGTGAGGAACACGTCTCTGCTGCCTGCACTGCCCGCCTGGCACATTAGTTTCACATCCACCCAAACCAAGTCCTGCCTCCTGCCCGAGGGAGCCCAGAGTCCCGGAGGTGGGCACCCACCTATACTGACGTTGCGCATCTCCTGGGTGACCTGGACTTCCATGTTGCGGCTGTCGCGCTTCTCCCGGGCACGCTTGCTGTTCTTGGAGCCCACGCCATAGTCCCCCAGGGGCTGCAGGCTCTCGTTGAGGGGAGTGACGGCGGCTGAGGGCACGGAGGATGTGGGCGTGTTGGACTTGGTGCCTGTGGTGCTGGGTGTTGCGGCCGCCGAGGACTGGCCTGACTCAGACATTTCATCCTGTGGACACTAAGGCCAAACACAGGGAGGAGGGAGAGCGAGTCACTGCAGGTCCCTGGCCTGCGGCTCCGGCATGGCTGCCTGAGGAACCGCACACCAATGCCTTGCACTTTGCCTCGCTCAACACCTTGCGGGCCAGAGCTCCTCTGCCGCCCGCCGGGCTAACCCTTCCGGGCCTCACCACTCCTGAGTGGCTCTGCTCATCCGGCCGCTGACTCTGGCTCCTCAGAAGCAGTGCCACCCTCCTGAAATGGCTTGGAACGGGGCTCTCCACTGGCGCCCTCCCCAGACAATTGCTTGTAATGGGCCAGCGCCTCGCCGGCGACACAGCGGCGGCCCCCTGTAGCTTGTGGCTGTTCAGAAACAAGTCCAGCCCAGGTAGGGCAGAGGGCTCTGACTGGGGACCCAAGAAGGGCTGGCTGTTCCGCCACCGCTGCCCCGTCACCATCACTGTGCTGAAGAGCTTGAGGCTGGGCCCACCTGCGCCTGCCCCACGTTCCTCCCTGGGCTCAGGTCAGGGCCAGGGAGTGACCAGAAGGTGCTGACCCTGCGGCTTGACTGGACCAGAGCTCAGCCCTGAACACCAGTGCAAGAGCAAAGAAACCACAATCCCCTTCTCACAGAATGGGACGCCACCAAGATATTCTGGAGGGTGGGGGCAGCCCAGATTATGAGAAACTGCAACCAGCTGTCTACCTCAGGAAGCTCACTAGGGAGGAGCACATTCTATGTGACTAATATGGAACGCGAAACAAACATTCTTTCCGATGGTCTTTCCTAACGAAGATACTGAACCAGCCCGAGAAAAAGAGCCCCAAACGTTCTCCTCTTAGCTGACCTGATCACCCCCTGTAGCAGAGCCTGCCCGTGGCCCCTGGCCCTCCTTGAGGTGTAGGAAAGGGCAAGGCCTCAGAGGCACCCAGGTAGCTCCTGTGCCTGTCCCAGGCAGCCACTGGGGGGGTCCCGTGGTCTCTCAGAGGGCGCACCGTGGGGGACTCTAATGCTAAGGATCTCACCCAGGGAGGAGCTGTCGAGGGGGTATCCAGCCCTCTCCATAGCTGACTTATACTGGCCTTTAAGTGCCCAGGGCAGACAGGACTTCCAGAAGTCATGGCCAGTTCTGACCTCTGCCTCTGCCCAGCCTCTCTGGTCACCGCCAGGCTCAGGGCACAGGGCCTCTCAGTACCAGACACGGCCACTCGCTCAGAGGACAGATTTCTGCTTCATCTACCAGGCTCCTAAGTTTCTCTAGAAGGAATCTCAAAATGACACACCTTCCTCTATAGTAGCCATTCTCAGTTGGGCTGACTGCCCCGAGGGGATGCTTGCAAAGTCCAGAGACATTTTTGTGGTCACAAACGAAGGGAGTGCTCCTGGCATTCGTGGGTGGAAGCCAGGGATGCTGCTCCACACCCACCGCGTCCCAGCGGCCCAGGGCCACGCATGTCCAGCCCCAAAAGGTGAGTGGTGCCTAGGGAGAGCCCTACACGGGCGCAGCCCGCCTCCCGGAGTGCCTTTGTAGAAATGTCTGAGACGGGCTGTGGCTCTGCAGCTATGCCCAGTTTGAGAGGAAAACTCTTGCTCTTCATGTCACTACCCACGCTGGAGGAAGCGAGTACCGCTCATGCAAGAGTCTGCGCTGACGCTCTCAAAGAACCTGTCTACCCAATGCATCACAGGCACCTGGTGTCCCACCGACTCTGCCACCACCCGGCAGAGAGAAAACAGGGAACCCCATGTGGCCAGGCAGGGTGTAGCTGTGCACATCAGACAAACGCTTCTGGGTCCCCGGCCTACTCCTGGCCCTCCTGGAGGCTGTGGGGAATTCTGCAGTCTGACTGCGCCTCCCCTAGCTCTCTGTCACCCTATGGGGCCACCACTTACCCATGGGACACTCCCCCTGGCCACAACTTACCTAAAGGCAAACCTCTCAACCTCCTAAACATCAACGTGTAGCAGTGACCTCCAAATGCATTGAAAGAACCCAAACTCTTAGCGGTCATTCCTCACCATGAGTAGCCACAACTGTTTGGTTAAAACACTGAAAATACAGTACATAAAAACAAAAACAAAACAAAACAAAAAACAACAAAAAAATTAAGAAATTAGAAAAACTTCAAAACCTAGAGCATAAAATAAAAAGAACTTAAATGTAATAATTTAAAATAAAGAAAAATCAAATAAAACACACCTATGAACGAAAACATAAAACGCTACAATTTATGAAAAGAGAGACGATGTCAGACAACGCAGGAGGTGAAAGGAAAGACATCATGAGAAGAAGAGCGGGCCCAGAGCGGGCGCGAGAGGCAGCCCGGAGGCCAGAGAGCGTCAAGCAAGGGCTCCCCCTGGCTGAGGCTGACATGTCTTCAGATGCCTATGGGCAGGTCCCAGCTCCAGGCCCGGGGAGTGTGAGCCAGAGAGAGTGAGAGGAGGTGGGCCCAAGTGGCAGGGCTGGGCCCAGAAGGCCAGGGGAGCCTGCAGCCCCGCCGCCCTCTCTCCAGCCCTGAGCACGGGGAGGACAGGAGAGCGTCCCAGATGCCACGGGGGAGCTCGCTCCCACAGCAGCGCAGCAGCAGGTGGGCTGACGGAGCAGGAGCCTGCAGCAGCCCCCACAGGCCCGATGGACACTCAGAGGTGGCAGGACAGTCGGCAAAGTGTGCAGCAGGAAGTAAGCTCCTGGAGAAGTCCCAGACCCCACATCCACCAGCCCAACCCAGCCCACAGGCCCCAAGGGCTCTGCCTCTGTGGACATCCTCCGACGGCCCCTGTGGGAAATCCACCAGACCCAGGGTCACCTCCTCTTCCCAGGAAGGTGGCTGTCCTTACCTGGCACTGAGGCCAGTGAGCTCACAGGCCAAAACCGGCAGCAAGCGACCTGGGGCCCTAAAGGAGTGGCCTGGCTCTGGGCCCCCGCGCTCTGAGGTGCACTCACTGGCTGGCTGTGAGAACCTGTTGGGGCCCCCGCGCTCTGGCTGTGAGTACCTGCTAGGGCCCCCGCACTCTGGCTGTGAGTACCTGCTGGGGCGAGGCTCTGCTTTCTCAAACTCAGGACCCAGGAGGCATTACCAGGGACAGGCAGGGAGGGGCCCAGAGAAGAGGAGCTTTCTCCTCACCTTTCTGCCAGCGGAGGGCAAACCCCACACTCTAGACACTGACGTTCCTCTGAGAGCAGAGGCGCGGCTCTCAAGGGCAGGATGTGTCTGGCTGGAGCCCGGGTGAGTGTGAGGCTTTATGTGGGGGTGTGGTTTGAGAGAGGATCACTAAGCTCAACCCTGACAGGCACTGTACACCCCTGGCTACAGAGCGGTCTATCCAAGGGCAGGGAGGTCTAGCCTGTACTAGCAGGTGCCAACGCGAGGCCGCGTGGAGCAGCCACAGCCACACAGGGCCTGCTGGGCAGCGCAAGCCCCTGATACCCTGGCTGGCTTTCTCCATCCTGCCACACACAAAGGGAGAGGGCGAGTGGCCCAGAGAGCCGCGAAGGAGCTGCCTGCAGACGAGGTTCCCGCCCCAGTGAACGGGGAACACCAGCAACAGGGAGGAGCCTCTCACTCCACAGCACGGCTACAAAACCTGGTAGCTGGAGCTGGACTGCAGCTGGCCGAGGTCACTCAGGTGCCAGTGGTCCCCCGCAGGCACGAGCTTGCCCCCGATCTGTGCACGTACCGTGCCGTCAGCCAGGGGGAACACGTTCAGGGAGGTGGGGCGCTCCTTCCTGCTGAAATGAGGGGCGAGAGGAGAGGAAGCGATGGTTAGAGGGTGGCCGTGAAGATTTCCCAAGCCCTCCCAGGGCAAGCAGACCTCGAGTGATGGGGCCGCTCCACGCCAGCCCGCAGCCCAGCTCGAGCATCTATTCAGTTACGATCCTACATGGCGCTTCCCCTCCCATGATGCTGCAGTTTCTCATTTTTATTAAGTTCAATTTTAAACAGACACAAGCCGGGTGTGCTTAGATGCCCCACAGCAGAGCCAGCCACGGGACTCAGCATCACGGTCAGCGCTGCAAGGCCACTGTGAGCAATGCCTTTTAGGCCCATGGTCTTATGTGTGTCCAGCCCTGCCTCCCTGTGGTGTTACTGCCAGCCCTGCCTGTTGCCCTGGCGCCAGCAGAGGGAATCCAGCCTTCCTGCCCCTGTGCCTTGTTCCTTGGCCCCTCCTGCCCATCCTCATTGCTCCTGTTCATGAGGCTGCCTCACTGCAAAATATCTGAACACAACACATCCAGAGTAAGAAGTGACCCTGTCACATCTGCTGGAGCTGGAGCCGGAGCCTGAGCCTAAGGGGCATCTTCTCCCTCCCCATGCATCCTCTCTGCTGTCCGGGAGCCCTGAACCTGAAGACGGACCCTGAGACAGCCTGGCCTCTGACAGCCTGGCAAGAGAGTGGGAGCACCTGAGAGCTGGAGCTGTCAGGACAGTGCTCAGTGCCCCCTGCTGTGGGCTCAGTGCCCCTTGCTGTGGGCTCAGTCCCTAGGGATGACCTCCTGTGGGCCGTAAGCAAGAGCAGGGACGGAGCCCAAGGTCTCCCTTCACATCCTCCTCCGCGGGAGGTTTCCAGTCAACAGCCCAGAGGTCCCAGAGGCCAGGCTGGCTCCTCACCTCCTTAGGTCTCGGGGGCAGGCCATGCGGTCAGATGCTGGAGCCCACAATGCTCAGGGCTATTCAGGACAAGAATTAAGAGACTGCTTGCACCACAGCCTCTGCCGCTTACATCTCAGCCCTGAGACTGTAGGAGGGAAGGGAGCTTCCTCAGGGGTCCAAGGAACCCGCTCTGGCCATTCTTGGAGGATGCAGACGGCGACGGGGGAGAGCAGCAGCCGCCGCTGACCAGGAGCTCCGCTACCTGGGTGGAGAGCTATGAAGAATGACCCTGGGAAGGGGTCTTTGTGGGGTGCATACAGCTCTGGGGACTGGCCGCTTGCTCTGTTACATTCAGGACAACACCGTATCCTGTAGCACGAGGGAACCAGAGCCGGCTAGGACTGGGCTGTGCCAGCTTGGCTGCTGGTTCATGGCACTCAAGCTGTTCTGACAACAGCCATGAGGTTCCCTGGCCACCGTGAAGGCAGCCAGCCACCAGGCCCAGGGAGCATGATCCAAGTGGGAGGCTGGGCCTCAACCACCCTATCTGCACCAGGGGCCTCCTGGCCCCACTTCCACTGGGCTCCCAACGCTGGTGCAGGGAGCACCTCTCCTGAGGCCCAGTTCTGACGCCATCAGACACGTCTCAGTCCCTAGACCGAAGCCAATGCGGTCCCGGCTGTCACCATATGCTACAGGGGACAGCAGGGACAGAGGGGCCTCTGGTATCCCAGGAGGCCAAGGGAATGCACGTACGGCTCTCCCACCCACACAGCTCCATGCTGGGGCGCGGCTCAGCCAGGCTACCACCTCCGACGGAAATCACCCAGGATCAAGAGCTGCCTTCACTCTTTCCTTTGCTCCTCCCCACCGGCCCCCAGACCCTGGCCTCAGGCTCGTGAGCGTTTGCCGACTGACCCCGTCCTCCCAATTTGTCCTCGCAGCTCTCTCAGGGGATGCAGATGCTCCCTAGTTCAGAGACCACCACTCCCAGGGGTCACACCACCCTCGGGGGTCACGCTGCCCTTGGGGGTCATGGGTGTGTCACCGGCTCTGACACAGGCTGGTGAGTGAGGGAGCTGGGCTACGAGTCCAGGTCCGACTGATGCAGAGAGGGGCCCTTCCTTGGCCCGTCGCCCCCAGAGTCAGCACCAGCCCCACCTGAGGCACATCCCTCCTTAGCAGGAGTCAGCGCCGTGCCTTCGTCTGTGACCAAGGCGGTGCTTGTGGAGCGAGGGCAGAGTGTGGGCGACCTGGACGGCGCTGCCCAGCTTCGTGACTGTGCAGGGGACCCGGCGGTTGCCACCTTCTCAGTGTCAGTCTCATGAACGTGGCCAGACGGCCCTTCCTACCTCTCACATCTGCCACAGGAAACACCTCACAGCAGACCAAGCAGCCGTCTTGGGCTGGTAACTGATGCCCTAATGTGCCTGCTGGTCGGCCCCCAGCACCACAGTGGACACACCTCATGGGTTTTACCTTTTCCTCCACGACTGACGAGGACTGCAGGGCAGCGACAGACACGGCAGCACACGGCAGCAACAGCACAGAGGGTGAGACAAGGAGACAGGCGTTAGAGAGCGTGGGCAGCAGCGTGCGCACACGCCACACGGATGGTCAGCATGTGGTGATGGCACAGAGGGCGAGACAAGGACACAGGCGTTAGAGGGCGTGGGCCACAGCGTGTGCACACGCTCACATGGAAGGCCACACGCTCACACGGACTGTCACACAGATGCTCACACGGACGGTCAGCATGTGATGATAAGGAGACAGGTGTTAGAGGGCGTGGGCAGCAGCGTGCACACACGCTCACATGGACGATCACACGCTCACACGGACGGTCACACGGACGGTCACACGCTCAAACGGATGCTCACAAGGACGCTCACACGGTCACACGGATGGTCACACGCTCACACGGTTATGCGGACGCTCACACGGATGGTCACATGCTCACATGAATGGTCACACAGATGCTCACACGGACGGTCACACAGATGCTCACACGGACGGTCACACGGATGCTCACACGGATGGTCACACGGACGCTCACATGGACAGTCACGGATGCTCACACGGATGGTCACATGGATGCTCACATGGACGGTTACACGGATGCTCACATGGACGGTCACTCTCACATGGACAGTCACACAGATGCTCACATGGACGGTCACATGCTCACATGGATGGTCACACGGACACTCACACGGTCACACGGACGCTCACACGGACGGTAACACAGATGCTCACACGGACGGTCACACGGATGCTCACACAGATGGTCACACGGATGCTCACACGGACGATCACACGGATGCTCACACGGACGGTCACATGGATGCTCACACAGATGCTCACATGGACGTCACACTCTCACATGGATGGTCACACGGACGCTCACATGGACGGTCACACGGATGCTCACACAGACAGTCATGGAGGCTCACATGGATGGTCACATGGATGCTGACATGGACGGTCACACTCTCACATGGACAGTCACATGGATGCTCACACGGACGCTCACACTCACAGGGATGGTAACACGGATGATCACATGGACGGTCACACGCTCACATGGACGATCACATGGATGCTCACACAGACGGTCACACGGATGGTCACATGGATGCTCACAAAGATGCTCACACGGATGCTCACATGACGTCACACTCTCAGACGGTCACATGGACAGTCACACGGACGCTCACATGGACGCTCGGATGGTCACACGGATGCTCACACGGATGGTCACAGGGACGGTCACACAGATGCTCACACGGACGGTCACATGCTCACATGGACGGTCACACGGACGATCACACAGATGCTCACACGGACAGTCATACGGACGGTCACACGGATGCTCACACGGACGGTCACACAGATGCTCACACGGACGGTCACACAGATGCTCACATGGACGTCACACTCTCACATGGACGGTTACACGGGAGCTCACACGGACGGTCACGTGGACGCTCACACGGACGGTCACATGGACGCTCACACGGACGGTCACAGGGACGGTCACACAGATGCTCACAAGGGATGGTTACATGGATGCTCACACAGACGGTCACATGGATGCTCATACGG
Source organism: Pongo pygmaeus (assembly GCF_028885625.2). Classification (NCBI taxonomy): domain Eukaryota; kingdom Metazoa; phylum Chordata; class Mammalia; order Primates; family Hominidae; genus Pongo; species Pongo pygmaeus. The sequence goes on along the minus strand of NC_072391.2, from coordinate 1,868,772 downwards.
TCACACGGATGCTCACACGGATGCTCACATGGACGGTCACACGGATGCTCACATGGACGGTCACACGGATGCTCACACGGATGCTCAGACAGTCACACGGATGCTCACACGGATGCTCACGTGGATGGTCACACTCTCACACGGACGGTCACACGGACGCTCACATGGATGGTCACATGGTTGCTCACGCAGACGGTCACACGGATGCTCACAAGGGATGGTCACACGGATGCTCACACAGACGGTCACACGGATGCTCACACGGACGGTCACACAGACGCTCACATGGATGCTCGGACGGTCACACGGATGCTCACACGGATGCTCACAAGGATGCTCACACGGACGGTCACACGGATGGTCACACGGATGCTCACATGGATGGTCATACCCTCACATGGATGGTCACACGGATGCTCACACAGACGGTCACACACTCACACGGACGCTCACATGGATGGTCACACAGACGCTCACACGGACGCTCACACGGATGCTCACATGGACGGTCACACGGACGGTCACATGGATGCTCACATGGACAGTCACACGGATGCTCACACGGTCATACGGATGCTCACACGGACGGTCACTCGGACGGTCACACGGATGCTCACATGGATGGTCACACTCTCACACGAATGGTCACACGGATGCTCACAGACGGTCACACACTCACACGGACGCTCACATGGACGGTCACACGGATGCTCACACGGATGCTCACATGGACGGTCACAGGGACGGTCACACGGACGCTCACATGGACGGTCACACGGATGCTCACACGGATGGTCACACGGTCACACGGACGGTCACACGGACGCTCACTCGGATGGTCACATGGATGCTCACACAGACGGTCACACGGATGCTCACATGGATGGTCACACGCTCACACGGACGCTAACACAGACGGTCACACGGACGGTCACACAGATGCTCACACGGACGGTCACACGCTCACACGGACGCTCACACGGATGCTCACACGGACGCTCACACAGACGGTCACATGCATGCTCACACGGACAGTCACACACTCACACGGACGGTCACACAGACGGTCACACTCTCACATGGACGGTCACACGGATGGTCACACGGATGCTCACACGGATGGTCACACGCTCACACGGACGGTCACACGGACGGTCACACGGATGCTCACACAGACGGTCACACGGATGCTCACACGGACGCTCACATGCTCACATGGACGCTCACTCACACGGACACTCACAAGGACACACACGGACACATGGACGGTCACATGGACTGTCACACACTCACAGAGATGGTCACATGCTCACACGGACGCTCACACGGATGGTCACATGGAGGCTCACACGGACGGTCAGCATGTGGTGATGTGAGACACGCGGGGCGGCCATACCCCGATGAGAAAGACAGAAGCCACACACAGGCACCCATGAGGGACAGACACGCGACATACGAGCCCTCTTGGCTTTGACAAGAGGCCCTGGAACGGGGCTGTGTGGCAGTTCAGCCAGTGCCACGTGTCCCCAGTGCCGTGCACTGTGCGAATGTCTCAAGACAGCGCCTGCCATGTGTGTACACGTGGCACGTGGTGACGGCACACACGCGGCCACACAGACACACACACACTCCGCAGCAGTGGCCCGAGAACACTGCCTGGCGTTTGCACTCACACCGACTGCATTCCAGACACACACTCACTAAGCCACGCCAGGCGTGAAGGAAAATATCCGTCTGGGTCAGGAGGGAGGGCGCCCAGCGCTGAGGATGGACGGCGCCTTCATGGTGAGTCAAGGGGTTTTGGCTGAGCAGATGGGACTGACTCAAATATGTGTCCCCCAAGGGACCAAAGGTTGTGGCAGGACAGAATCCACACCAGAGAAGAGAGAGCAGGTGTCCAGCAGGGACGGCCTCCTTCCAGCTCAACTGCCCAGCAGCAGCATACATCACCAAGGCCTGTCCCACCACCCCTGACCCCACAAAGGCAAGCACTTGGGACAGGGGAGGGGGCCATGCCTTCCTCCTTTAGCCGGCTCATGCCTTCAGAGGCACAAGGCTGTGGCTGGCGTCCACGTCTGCAGGCAGGTGGCAGACAGCACGTGAGGCCCACCGTCTCCTTCCCGGCCAGGGTCTTGGCCTGGGGAGGCAGGGGACACATGAGCCCGGAGGTGGCTCTTCATGCCACCACTGCAACAGCAGGCGTGACCAATTCCGTGCGCTGGTGATGCAGCTCAGCACCACCGCAGGCCAGGGAGGGAGGCAGGGGTAGCCCAGCCACAGCCCTGCTCCTCCTGTCGACCCCATGGAGCACGCTCCTCTCAGGGCCACAGCATGCTCAGGGAGACTGGGCCGCCAACTCCAGTGCCTTCTTCCCGCAGGGCCAACATCTTCTCACATGCTGTGGAGATCTGGCAAGGAGGCCCAGGGGCCAGAGTGATGCAGCTGCTCAGACCCCACTGCAGGGTGCCTTCTGGCTGGATCCAGTCATGGCAACCAAGGCTTTGGCGTAAATCTGGATAAGAGACCCCCTCCCCCTCCTACAGAGGTGCAGGGGTCTTGTTTCACAAATGGAGGCCTCCTGGGGTCCGTGGCTGGGGAAGGCCCCTACCACACAGCCACTGCTGCTGGCGTTGCTCCCACGGCCGGTGCCAAAGGTCCTGTGTGCCCAGAGGAAGTGAATGGCTGGGGCCAGGTCAGGCAGAAGGACCTGGTTGTGGCAGCGCTGACAAGAGAGCACCCCAGATCCATCCCTTACAAAATGATCGAGGGGCTTCTTCCAGAGGGCACCGTCTGGTTCCCTGAGGGGAGTGCAGCAGCCCTGACATAGCCTTCAGGAGCCGTGGCAGAGCTGCAGAGGGGACCCCAGCAGTGGTGCCTTGACAAGGACGAGGTGCACCACCATGGGGCTTCCCACTGAACTCTCAGCGCCAGGACGAGCCAAGGGACGGGCGTAGTGCCCAGCCCAGACTCAGCTCAGGTCCCTGGGTCCCGCGGGGACACCTCGACAGCAGGTTCCTGGGCCACCTTCTGCCTCACACCATGAAAGAAACACGCAGGAGGAAGTACTCCTTGCCCCGCAGCCATGCGCCTCTTCCAGGTAGGCCTGGCCTGGCCCATGACGACGGCAGCGTCAGGCGGCTCTGGAGCTGGGGCAGCCTCTGCTCTTGGCTGAGCTCACGTGGCCCTGGGGCTCTCAGGACCTCTCGGGTGTTGTGTGTGGGCCTGGGGTAGGGATCACTGCGACTCGGAACCTAGGCTCTCGGCCGGCGTCCTGAGTTCACATGTCACACCTCTGGGATTCGGGATGAGCTGGGCACACTGTTGCTGGGCTCCTGCTGCCCAGGCGCCCTTCGACACAGACTCTGAGGCGCTCCTCTCTGAGGCTGCACTGGCAGGGAGGCAGCTGAAGGTTCTGGAATGCTGCAGCTCCCAGGGGATGGCCAAACTGCCTGCCTCTGCCCCCAGCCCCCGCGAAAAACAACACAAAGATCCCGGGTCCAGGTTTGATTTTAATTCCAGTTAGCTTGGAATAATCTTCCGACTGCCGAGAGCCAGAGGTGAGGATGTCCCAGCGTGCGTGCCATGAGGCGGGAGCTGCGCATGAGAATCTCCCACTTTGGGATCCGATGGAAACACCTGCAAGGCTTTCACAGCTTGCCAAGCTGGCATCCACACGCCCTGGCGTAGTTCTCATGGTGCTCCAGGTGGGCGGATGGCTGGCGCCACCCGTTCTCGGGGCAAGCTGGCATCCACACGCCCCGGCGTAGTTCTCATGGTGCTCCGGGTGGGCGGATGGCTGGCGCCGCCCGTTCTCAGGGCAAGTGCTTATCACAGGACAGCTGCAGGTCCCTGCTCCAGCTGAGAGCAGCAAGACTGCCTGAGGACCTGCTGCTGCAGGCTCCACGGCACCCCCTGGCCAGCTGGGCCTTCATGCACACCGTGCGTTTGCTCTCACGTCCAGAGACTCGGAAGCAGAGTCTGACAGCTTCTTCTGTATCATCCAGAACGTGACCCATGAAGCCCAGAGCTGGACGTTCTGACCCTTCTCGTTTGCAGGTGTAACCCCCAGAACAGGCAGGCACGAAGCAGCTTTCGCAGCTGGCCAGGCCTTGATGGGGTGTGAGGGACGCTTTTGCCATCGCAGCCCTGGCTGTGGGAGGCTTAGGGGCAGAAACAGGCTTCCCTCCTTCCAGCTGCCCCAGCTCTGTGGGACGGGAGCTTCTGACTTCAGGCCCTTCCTCCCCGCTGCTGGAGACTCAGAACGAGAGCACCAACCTCCCCAGCCCAGGTCACGTCTCTGGTCTCCCATGGCCGATCCCCTGGAGCTGGCAATACCCTGGCAAGATCTTTGATGCTCTGCTCCCTGGGGCCTGCAGCCCGGCTTTCTCCTGACTCAAAGGGCACAGAAAACGGAGAGGAACCCAATCTGGGCAGGCTCCCCTCACTCTCCGAGGAAAACCAGCACCGAGCCCTGGAAACCCACTGGTACCCCCACCCTGTGGAAGGAATAAGACTCAGTCAAGGGCTGGCCAAGGCTCCTGGGCTCATCCACACAGTTATTTGAGGCAGTATGTTCTAGAAAGTCCCTCAAACACTAAACCATTGCCCCTAGGGGAAATATGTACACATGCAGGTACGCGTATAAGATTGTGATCTCAAATCCTCAAAGCAATGCATCCCGGTCAGTTCTATTTCCTTTATTTTACAAAAACGAAAAGGAGGTTGGAAATATAGGGTGGCTGGCTACCCCACTAACAGGAAATCCTCAAAGCAATGCATCCCGGTCAGTTCTATTTCCTTTATTTTAAAGGAGGTTGGAAATACAGGGTGACTAGCCACCTCACTAACAGGTGCCACAGCTGGGCTTCGAGCCCCTGGAACTGACCCTAGAAGTGGCCTCATGCGTGACACGTGACACTGCCTGGCCCTCCTGTCTCCTCTCCAGGCATCTGGTTAGGAGGTGAACAGAAGGGCAGAGCATCGCCTTGTCCCACCTCTGTGGGGAGCCAGCACAGGGACTCCCGTTTCTCCCTACCGTGTGCTTGTCTGCAAAGGACTGTGAAGTGCTCTGAGTACTGATTCCCTTTCTTTCTTTTTTGAGACAGGCTCTCACTCCACCACCCAGGCTAGAGTGCAGTGCGCGATCTCGGCTCGCTGCTACCTCCGCCCCCGGGGTTCAGGCGATTCTCCTGCCTCAGCCTCTAGAGTAGCTGGGACCACAGGCATGTACCATCACACTGGCTAATTTTGTTATTTTTATTATTTATTATTTATTTATGTATTTATTTTTGAGATGGACTCTCACTCTGTCGCCCAGGCTGGAGTGCTGTGGCGTGATCTTGGCTCACTGTAGTCTCCGCCTCCCACGTTCAAGCAATTCTCCTGCCTCAGCCTCTCTAGTAGCTGGGACTACAGGCATGTGCCACCACACCCAGCTAATTTTTGTATTTTTAGTAGAGACGGGGTTTCACCATGTTGGCCAGGCTGGTCTCAAACTCCTGACCTCAAGTGATCTGCCGGCCTCAGCCTTCCAAAGTGCTGGGATTACAGGAGTGTTTAGTAGAGACGGGGTTTCACCATGTTAGCCAGGATGGTCTTGATCTCCTGATCTCGTGATCTTCCCACCTCGGCCTCCCAAAGTGCTGGAATGACAGGCGTGAGCCACTGAGCCCAGCCTAATTTTTGTATTTTTAATAGAGACGGGGTTTCACCACATTGGCCAGGCTAGTCTCGAGCTCCTGACCTCAACTGATCCACCCACCTCGGCCTCCCAAAGTGCTGGGATTACAGGCGTGAGCCACCGTACTAGCCTCTTTTTTGTTGTTTATTCTTTGACCTCACATGAGCAGATGATTTTCTTTTTTTATTTTTTTAGAGACGGGGCTCATTCTGCTGCCCAGGTGGGAGTGCAGGGGTGCGACTGTAGATCACTGCAGCCTCCAGCCCCTGGGCTCAAGCTATCCTCCTCTCTCAGCCTCCTGAGTAGCTGAGACTACAGGCAGTTATTTGAAGCAGTATGTCCTAGAAGTGCCACCCCATGCTTAGCTAATTTTTAAACAATTTTTTTTTTTTTTTTTTTTTTTTTGTAGATACAAGATCTTGCTGGTTGCCCAAGCTGAGCTTGAACTCCTGGGCTCAAGTAATCCTCTTGCCTTGGCCTCCCAAAGTTCTAGGATTACAGGAATAAGTCACTGTGCCCGGCTGAGGTCACAGATATATTTTAGCGAGTAGATACATTTGCAAACACAGAATCTGTGGATAGTAAGGGTTAAATGTGTGCAAGCTGCCCGGGGCCTCCCTGACTGAACTGTGGACCAAGCAGAAGGGACACAGGGGCTCAACACATGCCCGTCGCCCAGGGCCGCCCCCCCACATCCCTGCTCAGCCACGCTCCAACCAGCTCCCTCCTCCTTGGTCTCCAGAGCGCTCCCTGTCGTCCTGAGCCCAGAGCGCGGGCCATAACAAGCACTACGACCCTGGCCCGCGCCGCGTCCTGCGTACTTCCACCCCCCGCGCCCCGTGTACCTCCTGCGTTACCTCCACCCCCCACCTGCGTACCTCCACCCCCCGCGCCCCGCATACCTCCGCCCCGGCAGGCTGCTCTCAGTCTGGCTGTTTCCTCCGACCTGCTGCATCTTGGACCTCTCAATGTGCTCCACGTAGGTCTGTATCATCTGCGAGGAGGGAAATGCCTGCGTTAGCGTTGCCGTGGGGGGCTCTCTCCGTCCCCTCTCTAACCTGTGAGGCTTTTCCGGCTGCCCTATGCAGGCAGAAATCAAGACAGCGTCCTGGAGGGGAATCTAACCAGCCTGGGGCTGACAGCCTTCAAGCCTGGCAGCAAATGCTAGAAAAGGGACATGCTAGGGAAGAAAACCACGGTCCGCAAGAGTCGCAGGCGTCAGGCCGCGGCCCTGTCTCCAACCCTCGTCTCCGCGCTTGCCTCTGGGCGCCCACCTCTGTGTGCCGCTGGTGCAGGGCGTTGTACTCCTTCTTCATCTCCGACTCCCGCTCCTCCAACCGGGAAACTGGAAAACACAATCACTGTCTGAGCCGCACAAACCGCTTCTCCATGGCCCTGAACTCTGGGTTGTAACCGTAGAGGGAGGGGGTTCCAGGACAAGGCTGACTCTGGGGCCTGGGGCAACCAGCAGCAGCCTGTCAAGTGCAAGGCCGTCTGGGGGGCTGCTGTGTGCGTTGTGTCATGGGAGAACACTCAGCTCTGTTAAAGCCGTCTGGGGGGCTGCTGTGTGCTGTGCCATGGGAAAACACTCAGCTCTGTTGGGAGTTAAATATGGGGGTGGGGAAACCCATAGGCGCTCTCTGTGCTAAAGTCAGCCACAAGCTTCTGAGATGCAGGCAAAACCCAGGCACGCCAGGTACAGGCAACAGGTGCACAAGAAGCTTGTGGGAGGAGGCGGGATTCAAAGTGAGTAACCTCCTGGACACGTCAAAGGGACGTGTCTGGCAGAACAAGCAGCGGGGTCCCTCACACACGCCGAGGGCTGGGGAGGCCAATCATGACTCTGTGCCTTCTGGGCTGACAGTCACGTCTCCCTTAAACGGGAGGCCCCCCACGACACCAACACGGGCCCCTCTGGCCCCAGACGTGATCTGCCCAAGAGACTCAGAAGCAACACGACAGGCCGACGGGCAGCCGCAGCCAGGGGACCCCACTCTATGTCCCGCCAGTGGTGCATGCGTGCCCCTGGCCTGATGGCCGCCTCCACAGCTGTGTTCAAACCTCAGCTCTGTCCTGCAGCCCACCAAGGGGGAGGGCTGACGCGGCGAGGTGAGAGACAGCCCCGGGGAGCGCGTGGCCGGGACTCAGCTGGCAAAATGCTCCACCAGCTTGTGCCCTGTCCTCGGTGTGGTGCCCTCCCTGGCTTTCTGGTGTCTGTTTAGAAATGACTTCACAGATTATGTGGCTCAACATCTCACTTTGGCCATCCTGCTCTGTGACCTGGGGGGTAACTGGCCCGGCACATCCTTGGAGGCCGCGGCTGCCTACGCTGGGCTCTCGCATCTCTACCAGGCACCCAGGGAGGCTGCACTGCTGGCGCGGGGATCTCACCCCGAAGAGCAGCATAGGCGTCAGCACCATCAGTCAGTCTGGTCTTCCCTAAGGAGCCTGAGGTGCTTACAGACATCACACCTGACACGCAGGACTCAGACACAGCCCCTCACACGCACGACTTAGACACAGCACCTCACACACATGACTTAGACATAGCACCCAACATGCATAACTTACAGACGTCGCACCTGACACATGACGTACAGACACCGTGCACAACACAAGACTTACAGACATGATACCTGACACGTGACTCACAGATGCTGCATGCAGCAAATGTGACTAACACACATGGTAAATAACACACGGCTCGCAGACACTGCACAAAGCACACAACTCACACAGACGCCGCACACAGCACACAACACTCACACAGACGCTGCACGCAGCACACGACTCACAGACGCTGCACACAGCACACGAGTCACACAGACCCGCACACAGCACACGTCACTCAGACGCCGCACACAGCACACAACTCAGATGCCACACATAGCACACGACACAGACGCTCCACACACCACACGACACTCACAGACACTCCACACAGCACACAACTCAGACGCCGCACATAGCACATGACACTCACACAGACGCTCCACACAGCACACAACTCAGACGCCACACACGGCACACAACACTCATAAATAGCACACAGCACACAACTCACACAGATGCCGCACACAGCACATGACACACAGATGCTGCACACAGCACACAACACACAGACACTGCACACAGCACACGAGTTATAGATACTGCACGCTACACACATGTAACTGGCTGCTGGAGGAGGGAGCCAACCAGCCATCCCAGGCTTGTGCTGACCCCGGCAACGGCTGTGGCCCCAGGGGAGGCTACCTGTCTGTGTGAGGTCAGAGCCTCACAGCCTCTCTGTGAGCTCCCGCTGGGGCAGAGTACAGCCACCACCTGGAGGGAGCCTGGGGCCTACTCTCTGCACTCATCTGGCTCCAACTCCTAGTGCTGGCCCAGTGAACAGCCTCAGCCTGTAATTTGATTTTATTTTTTTTGAGACAGGGTCTCACTCTGTCACCCAGGCTGGGGTGCAGTGGCATGATCAAGGCTTACTGCAGCCTCTGCCTCCTGGGTTTGAGCAATCCTCTACCTCAGCCTCCCGAGTACCTGGGCCCACAAGTCTGTGAGCCACCATGCCTGGCTAATTTTTGTATTTTTTGTAGAGATGGCGTTTCACCAGGTTGCCCAGGCTGGTCTTGAACTCTTGAGCTCAAAGGATCCTCCCACCTCGGCCTCCCAAAGTGTGGAAGTTATAGGTGTGAGCCACTGTTCCCAGCCTTGCCTGTAATTTGAGCTTATGTTTTTCTCCTTCTAAGAAGAGAGCTGAGAATGTTTCACACATGAAACGTACTGAAAGCCGAGGGACCAGGAGAGACTCTGTCATTATGGAAAGGCATTACCTAGGTATGCTCAGCACGGGCCTTAGGTTTGCTTTGCGTTGTGAATGCCAGCGTGTTTCCATGTGTGTGGAAGCTGCCACCGTGGTCACCCTCTGGCCCCCAGACTCGTCAGCAGATCATTGTCAGCACAGCAGCCTTTAGGCCTTGGCTGGGAATAGGAGTAAGTCTAACATATCAAAACAGTTTCTTTCCCCAATTTGATCTTAACTTTTCAGAGATGAAGGAATCTGCCGTTGAGGTAGCTAGGGAAACCGCAGCCAGATTGGTTTCAATCATTAAAACATCTGGGGCCAGGCGCGGTGGCTCACGCCTGTAATCCCAGCACTTTGGGAGGATCACGAGGTCAGAAGATCGAGACCATCCTGGCTAACACAGTGAAACCCCATCTCTACTAAAAATACAAAAAATTAGCCAGGTGTGGTGGTGTGCACCTGTAGTCCCAGCTACTTGGGAGGCTGAGGCAGGAGAATCACTTGAACCCGGGAGGCAGAGGTTGCAGTGAGCTGAGATCGCACCATTGCACTCCAGCCTGGGCAAAAACAGCGAAACTCTGTCTCCAAACAAAACATCTAATTACAGAAAAGGAAAATTACACAGGAAATCATCACTTCTTCTTTTTTAAAATTTTTCTTTTTTTTTTTTGAGACGGAGTCTCACTCTGTCGCCCGGGCTAGAGTGCAGTGGCACGACCTTGGCTCACTGCAACCTCCGCCTCCTGGGTTCAAGCGATCTTCCTGCCTCAGTCCCCCGAGTAGCTGGGACTACAGGCGCTGCCACCACGCCCGGCTAATTTTTGTATTTTTAGTAGAGACGGGGTTTCGCCATGTTGGCCAGGCTAGTTTTAAACTCCTAAGCTCAGGTGATCCGCCCGCCTTGGCCTCCCAAAGTGCTGGGATTACAGGTGTGAGCCACCACGCCCGGCCTTTTTTTTTTTTTTTTAAGAGAAGAGGTCTCTCTGTGCCCACACCGCAGTCTCAACCTCAGCCCAGCTGAGACCACAGGCGCATGCCATCATGCCTGGCCTATAACATTGACAGTAGAGTTTAAGCAAAGACTTTTAAAGGTAAGTAAACCAATTGTTCTTATAATAATAATAATAATAATAATAATAATAATAATAATAAACCCCTTTTGCCACTTGGCCTTGCAGGGGACAGACACCCTGATCAGCTGTGCCCCCCACCTAGGTGCTGTCACTTCAGTGGGGCTATACCAGCAGCCCACCCTCCTGCCTGAGAAGGAGCCATCACTCCTCAGCAGTGTGAAGAGGTGGGGACCCCAGGGGCTGCAGGAGCTCTTTTCAAAAGGTTCAGGAAGGACCTTCAGGACCACAGACTTGTGATCTGGGGGTCAAAATTCACTCTGAAGCAAAAGTGCTGTGGGGCCACAGTGGCCTGATTTACTTATTTCCACATACAATTTGGGGCCCATTACAGAAACAGGCAGCAGTGCAGAGTTGGAATACATGGCTGAGGCTCCCACTGGGCTTCCTCTCGTCCCCTTGTGTGGAAGGCGCTCCATGTCCACCCCAACCAGAGCCGTCCCAGGGCAGCGCCCATCAAGTGCGCCTCCAGGCTCTCGCCAGCCACTTACTCTGATCAGCATAGTTCTTGGCCTTCAGCTCCAGCTGGCGCGTCTGGAACTCGTAGTGTTCCACCTGGATTTGCAGCTCTTTCTTCTCTTGTTCCAGAGCATCTTCAAACTCAATGAATTTCTGTGCATGGAAGGGAGGGAAAGAGCAGTCATCATGAGTGAGTGTGGAGCAGCCACCTTTCACTTGAAGGGCCGCAGGCTTTGAGGGCCCAGGGGCCAAAGATGTCCCCAAGGCCACAAGCTGGCCCGTGGCCAGGCCGGAATGGGGGCTTCCCGCCGCGTGGCTGTGGCCACCACCCTCCTCAGGCACAGTGAGGAGCCCTGAGGGCAGGGCGGGAGAGCCCTCCAGGACTGCATGATTGCACCCTCCTCTCCCGGGAGGATTTGCTGTGAAGTGAGCCTGTTGTTTCCAATTATGGCTGCCTTAGTGGCTGCATGAGACTCGGGCAGCAATGAGGGGCCCTGCACTCAGAAGGCCCCATGCTTGGCTTGGCTGCTGCCATCTTGAAATGTTGCTAATTTTTGAACATAGAGCCCTGTGTTTCCATTTTTACACTGGGATCCATGAGCATGCAGCCAGTCCTGTTTGCAGTGGAGTCATCTGACTCCTCTCAACTCCACGCCTAAGAACAAGGTTGAGCCTACTTTTCTGCATCTCAGTTGCAGCTCAGCTCAGGACACCATCGTTACTGGGATAACCAGCAACACAGTCTTGTTCCTAGTCCTTAAATAAAAAAGGCAGGGGGATTGGTCTAGGTTTGGAATCTTAAACTTATGTGGTAAGTTTCACGACAAAATTATTATCAAACCAAGTGAAAAGAAAACATTTTGCAAAATAAAAGCAGCTCATAAAAGGTCTGAGGAGCAGAGAGGCCAGTGAGGCCCCAGGTGTGGCCAGGCATCGATGCCATAAGTGTAGTTCCTACAGCAGCCCAGAGAGGGAGCTGTTAACACCTCGTTTTTACAGAGTAGAAAACTGGGGAATATTATCAAGAAATTTCATTGGAAGAAGTATAAATATTAACTGCGCTTTTTTTTTTTTTTTTTTTTTTTTAAGACAGAGTCTCGCTCTGTCTCTGAGGCTGGACTGCAGTGGTGCGATCACAACTCACGGCAGCCTTGAGCACCTGGGCTCACATGATCCTCCTGCCTCCACCTCCTGAGTAGCTGGGACCACAGGCATGTGTCACCATGCCTGGCTAATTTTTAAAAATTTTTTGTAGAGGCCGGGCTGTGAGCCACCAGCCTGAGTGAGTGTTTGAGACCAGCCTGACCAACATGGTAAAACCCTGTTTCTACTAAAAAATACACTGCAACCTCCGCCTCCCAGGTTCAAGCGATTCTCCTGCCTCATCCCAGAACTTTGGGAGGCCGAAGCAGATGGATCATGTGAGGTCAGGAGTTCGAGACCAGCCTTACCAAACATGGTGAAACCCTGTTTCTACTAAAAAATACAAAAATTAGCCAGGTGTGGTGGCACACACCTATAATCTCAGCTACTTGGGAGGCTGAGGCAGGAGAATCGCTTGAACCTGGGAGGTGGAGACTGCAGTGAGCCCAGATCACCCCACTGTACTCCAGCCTGGCAGACAGAGCAAGACTCCATCTCAAAAAAAAAAAAAAAAAAATTGGCCAGGCATGGTGGCTCACGCCTGTAATCTCAGCACTTTGGGAGGCCGAGGCAGGCGGATCACGAGGTCAGGAGATCGAGTCCATCCTGGCTAACACGGTGAAACCCCGTCTCTACTAAAAATACAAAAAATTAGCCAGGCGTGGTGGCAGGCGCCTGTAGTCCCAGCTACTTGGGAGGCTGAGGCAGAATGGCGTGAACCCAGGAGGCGGAGCTTGCAGTGAGCCAAGATAGTGCCACTGCACTCCAGCATGGGCGACAGAGCAAGACTCCATCTCAAAAAAAAAAAAAAAATTTTTTTTTTTTTTAGATGGGGTCTTGCTATGGTTCCCAGGTTGGTCTCAAACTCCTGGGCTCAAGCGATCCTCCCACCTCAGCCTCACAAAGTGCTGGGATTATAGGCCTGAGCAACTGCACCCAGCCTCAGCTGGGTTCTGAAGACAAAAGAGTTTCTCAGAAGATGGGAATATAAACTGGGCGGTGGATTTCATCTTTTGGGATCTGGAAGATTAATGGGTAGTGGCCACAGCTGTGTTCCCTATAATAACTCTACCCACTCTGCCACCCGGATACTGGGCCCCTCGACGCTTCTTCCTACAGCAGCAGCTTCTAAAAAGGTCTTTGTGTTGAAACCACTGGGGCTCTGCCCAAGAGGTGACTCATTCTGTGCAGTTACTGAGAGGGCAGAAAACTACAGAGGAGGCGGGAGGGGCAGGCAGGGAGCAGGAGGCAGCAGAAGAGTCTGTGTTATGGGCATCACATGCAACTTAAGGAAAAGGAAGAAAAACAAACACTCCACAGCTGAGAAAATGCATGACATTTTTGTGCAGTGGTACAAAAAATAAAAATACGTGATTTTGAATTAATTGTGGCTACAACTAGCATATGAAAGAACACACACATGCTATTAATTGACTGATAAGAATTTTTAACAAAAAGTTGTCCGGGCGCGGTGGCTCACGCCTGTAATCCCAGCACTCTGGGAGGCCGAGGTGGGGCGGATCATGAGGTCAGGAGATGGAGACCATCCTGGCTAACACGGTGAAACCCCGTTTCTACTAAAAATAAAAAAAATTAGCTGGGCGTGGTGGTGGGTGCCTGTAGTCCCAGCTACTCGGGAGGGCGAGGCAGGAGAATCACTTGAACCCGGGAGGCGGAGGTTGTAGTGAGCTGAGACCGCCGCTGCACTCCAGCCTGGGCGACAGAGCGAGACTCAGTCTCCAAAAAAAAAAAAAAAAAAACAAAACGAAAAAACAAAACAAAACAAAATGAAAAAACAAAACAAAACAAAACGGAAAAACAAAGTTTTTATAGGCCCGGAGCGGCGGCTCATGCCTGTAATCCCAGTACTTTGGGAGGCCGGGCAAGTGGATTGATTGACTCTGGGAGTTAGGTGCAACATAGCGAAATCCCGTCTCTACAAAACAATTAGCTGGACACGATGGCATGTGCCTGTAGTTCCAGAGAGCTGGGAGGCTATGGTGGGAGGATCACCTGAGCCCAGGAGGTCAGTGCTGCAATGAGCCCAGGAGGTCGGGGCTGCAGTGAGCCCTGAGGCTGGCACCACTGCACTCCCAGAAGACAGTGAGATCCTCTCTCTAAAAAAAAAAGGTTTTGTAGAGATAGGATCTCACTATATTGCCCAGGCTGGTCTCAAACTCCTGGGCTCAAGCAATCCTCCCGCCTTGGCTTTCCAAAGTGCTGGGATTACAGGCATGAGCAAAGGATTTTTTTTTTTTTTTTTTTTTTTTGAGATAGAGTGCAATGGCACAATCTCGGCTCACCGCAACCTCTGCCTCCCGGGTTCAAGCGATTCTCCTGCCTCAGCCTCCCAAGTAGTTGGGATTACAGGCATGCGCCACCACATCCAGCTAATGTATTTTTAGTAGAGATGGCGTTTTGCCATGTTGGTCAGGCTGGTCTCAAACTCCTGACCTTAGGTGATCCGCCTGCCTCGGCCTTCCCAAGTGCTGGGATTACAGGCATGAGCCCCCATGCCCGGCCTTGTTTTGTTTTTTTTTTTTGAGACAAAGTTTTGCTCTTGTTGCCCAGGCTGGAGTGCAATGACACGACTCAGCTCACTGCAACCTCCGCCCCCTGGGTCCAAGCAATTCTCCTGCCTCAGCCTCCCAAGTAGCTGGGACTACAGGCACCCACCACCACACCCAGCTAATTCTTTGTATTTTTAGTAGAGATGGGGTTTCACCATGTTGGCCAGGCTGGCCTCAAACTCCTGACCTCAGGTGATCCGCCCACCTCGGCCTCCCAAAATGTTGGGATTACAGGCATGAGTACGGCCTGGATATTTATTTATTTATTTAGAGATGAAGTCTCACTCGGGCGCCCAGGCTGGAGTGCAGTGGCGCTATCTTGGCTCACTGCAAGCTGCGCCTCCTGGGTTCACGCCATTCTCCTGCCTCAGCCTCCCGAGTAGCTGGGATTACAGGCACCTGCCACCACGCCCGCCTAATTTTGTTTTTGTATTTTTAGTAGAGATGGGGTTTCACCGTGTTAGCCAGGATGGTCTCGATCCCCTGACCTCGTGATCCGCCTGCTTCCACCTCCCAAAGTGCTGGGATTACAGGCGTGAGCCACTGCACCCGGCCTGGCCTGGATATTTTTTAAAGTAGGTAATTTTATTTCCTGTTATATAAAAAATGAAAATAATTATATAAACAATATATGTTTTCGCAGGAAAATCAGTGTTAGGTAAAAACAGAAAAAATTTTAAATTATGAGGCTCGGTCTACAGGGTCAGTTAAAATTGTGTGACGTGCTTCTGGATTTGTGTGTGTGTGTGTAGAGCAGATGTATGCTCATCCTGTACACAGTGTTTTGTAACCTGATTTATTCACTGATTTATATTGAAATGCCTTTCAACAGCAACAGGCGTATTCTGCCACTTCCATGTTTGGCAGGTGTGTGTTCTGCTGGGAGTGTGTGGGTAGAGCACAGTTTTGCTCAATCCATTCTCTCTTTACGGACTTTCAGGTTGCTTTAAAATGTTTGCTATTATAAAAAGCTGGCCGGGCATGGTGGCTCACGCCTGTAATCCCAGCACTTTGGGAGGCCGAGGCGGGTGGATCACCTGAGGTCAGGAGTTCAAGACCAGCCTGGCCAACACGGTGAAACCCCGTCTCTACTAAAAATACAAAAAATTAGCTGGGCGTGGCGGCGTGTGCCTGTAATCCCAGCTACTCAGGAGGCTGAGGCAGGAGAATTGCTTGAACCCAGGTTGCAGTGAGCCAAGATTGCGCCATTGCACTCCAGCCCGGGCAACAAGAGCGAGATTCCATCTCAAAAGAAAAACAAACAAACAAACAAAAGCTGTGTGCACACACGTCTTTGTATATTCACCTGCTGGCTTCCTGCTCTCCGAGGCTGTGGTCACGCACTGCTAAGTGACTCTTCAGAGGGTGTCCCAACTTACACTTCCCCCCAAAAAGTGGGACAGTGCCCTTTTGTAGAACTCTCAACATGTCTTTCTTTTATACTTTTTTGGTTTGTTTTTGAGGCTTTTTTTTCCTTTTATTTTTCCATTTTTTGAGGACAGGGTCTCCGTCTGTCACCCACTGCAGCCTTGACCTCGCGGGCTCAAGCGATCCTCCCATCTCAGTCTCCTGAGTAGCTGGGCCCACAGGCACGTGCCACCACACTGGGCTAATTTTTTTGTGTTTTTTTTTTTTGTAGAGATGGGGTCTCCCTATGTTACCCAGGCTGATCTCAAACTCCTGGGCTCAAGCGATCCCCCCTTAGCCTCCCAGAGTATTGGGATTACAGGCATGAGCCACTGTGCCTGGCTACATTTCAGTCTGTTTCTGAGCCAGCACCACAGGTTTTTAAACTGGTGTTGTGGTGTTATGTTACTTTCTATTATCTAATATCTGCTCTCCCTCTTACATCTTCCTTTTCAACATTTTCCTGCTTATTCCTAATTTCTCCTTCTAGATTAATTTGAGAATCATTTTGAATCACCTACATACATATTTATTTTTTGGTTATGCATTTCACCTGTCAGAAAGCACCAGGTCTCTGTCCCTTAGGAAGGGGCCTTTTTTTTTTCTTTTTAAAGATTGGGTCTCAGGCTGGGCACAGTGGCTCACACCTGTAATCCCAGCACTTTGGGTCACTGAGGCAGGAGTGTCACTTGGGGCCAAGAGTTCAAGCCCAGCCTGGGCAATATAACAAGACCTTACCTCTACAAAAAATAATTAGCTGGGCACAGTGTTGCATGCCCATAGTCCCAGCTACTTGGGAGGCTGAGGCAGGAAGATTGCTTGAGATGGGGTCTTGCTCTGTTGAGATGGGTCTTGCTCTGTTATCCAGACTGGAGTACAGCAGCAAGACCAAGGCTCACTGCAGCCTTGACCTACTGGGCTCAAGCAATCCTCCTGCCACAGTCTCCTGAAGCACAGGCACTACGGGCGTGACCCACCTTGCCCAGCCCCCAATGTTGAGTCGTTTCAGTGAGAAGATGCTCAGGGCTAGACTTGGGGTGAGAGAAAACTCATCTTGAGGAAGTGAAGAGTCCTCTGATGGGGCTTCTGGGGCTGGACGCTGGAACATTCTTTTTTTTTTTTTTTTTTTTTTTTGGAGACGGCTCTGTTGCCCAGGCTGATGTGCAGTGGTGCGATCTTGGCTCACTGCAACCTCCATCTCCCAGGTTCAAGCGATTCTCCTGCCTCAGCCTCTGACTAGCTGGGATTACAGGTGCCCACCACCATGACCAGCTAATTTTTGTATTTTTAGTAGAGACGAGGTTTCACCACGTTGGCCAGGCTGCTCTCGAACTCCTGACCTCAAGGAATCCACCTGCCTTGGCTTCCCAAAGTGCTGGTATTACAGGCGTGAGCCACTGCACCTGGCCCAGAAAATATTTTTATTTAAAGATCATTGGCTGGGCGTGGTAACTCATGCCTGTAATCCCAGCACTTTAGGAGGCCAAGGTGGGGGGAATCACCTGAGGTCAGGAGTTCAAGAGCAGCCTGGCCAACTTGGTGAAACCCCGTCTCTACTAAAAATACAAAATTAGCCAGGCATGGTGGTGCATGCCTATAATCCCAGCTACTCAGGAGGCTGAGGCAGGAGAATCTCTTGAACCCGGGAGGCAGAGGTTGCAGTGAGCCAAGGCCATGACATTGCACTCCAGCCCGGGTGACAAGAGTGAAACTCTGTCTCAAAAAAAAAAAAAAAAAAAAAAAAAAAAAAAAAAAAAAATCATTTACTTCTGATTTAAGAGAACTAAGAATTTTCAGCTGGGCTTGGTGGCTCAAGTGTGTAATCCCAGCACTTTGGGAGGCTGAGATGGGCAGATCTTGAGGTCAGGAGATCGAGACCATCCTGGCTAACAAGGTGAAACCCCATCTCTACTAAAAATACAAAAAAGATTAGCCGGGCGTGGTGGCGCATGCCTGTAGTCCCAGCTACTCAGGAGGCTGAGGCAGGAGAATGGCAGGAACCTGGGAGGTGGAGCTTGCAGTGAGCCAAGATCGCGCCACTGCACTCCAGCCTGGGCGACAGAGCGAGACACCATCTAAAAAAAAAAAAAAAAAAAAAAAAAAAAAAAAAAAAAAAAAGAGAGAGAGAACCAAGAATTTTCAGTGGTGGGGACTTGGGGAATAGAGATGAATTTAAGTCTATAAAGCACGATTACAAGATATAAATGGAACTGAGAAAAATAACGTTGTAACGATCAGCATTCTTGCTGAATGGGCCTGCATAGCACTAGATTATAAAAAATAAAAGAACTACCCGGAAGACAGCACGGTAGTATCTTGGTCCCAGAGACCTACTGAAGGTGTGACGATAGCAAAGTGAGAGGTTTCTGTACACGTGCTCGTGATCCATGCTGCAGGGCAGCGTGTATTTGACACGACTACCTATCTAACCGAGTCTAGTGAAATGCCGTGTGGCATCCGGACATGCGAGGCCACCTATGGATCACCTTTGAGCATCCCAAGGAGCAATGACTTGAGATTACAAAATGAAGGAAAACATGGGTGTCGTTCCTCAGTCGAGACACGAAACAACTCTCACATCTAGGTACCAATATGCCACAGGATTCCCTTTTTAGACATGTTTTTAAGATGTACTTCCTCATCCCTCCCACGACCAAAGGGCTCTGCTTGAAAATTAAATTCAACTTATGTTTTCAGAATTTGCTTTTCGGTGAATTTCTTTCTTTCTTTCTTTTTTTTTTTTTTTTGAGATGGAGTTTTACTCCATCACCCAGGCTGGAGTGCAGCGGCACGATCTTGGCTCACTGCAACCTCCGCCTCCTGGGTTCAAGTGATTCTCTTGCCTCAGCCTCCCAGTCCCCCGAGTAGCTAGGATTATAGGCACCCACCACCACACCTGGCTAATTTTTATTTTATTTTTTTTTGAGACGGAGTCTCACTCTGTTGCCCAGGCTGGAGTGCAGTAGCACAATCTCAGCTCACTGCAACCTCTGACTCCCAGGTTCAACTGTTTCTCCTGCCTCAGCATCCCGAGTAGATGGGATCACAGGCACCCACCACCACACTCAGCTAATTTTTTTTATTTTTAGTAAAGATGGGACTTCACTGTATTAGCCAGGATGGTCTTGATCTCCTTGACCTCGTGATCCGCCTGCCTCGGCCTCCCAAAGTGTTGGGATTACAGGCGTGAACCACTGCGCCTGGTCATACCTGGCTAATTTTTGTATTTTTGGTAGATACAGGGTTTCGCCATGTTGGCCAGGCTGGTCTCAAACTCCTAACCTCAGGTCATCCACTCACCTCAGCCTCACAAAGTGCTGGGATTAGAAGCGTGAGCCACCATGCCCAGCATTTTCAGTGAATTTCAAGATACATATTGAAATAACCTGGCTGGGCACAGTGGCTTACTCCTGTAATCCCAGCATTTTGGGAGGCCGAGGTGGGCGGATCACAAGGTCAGGAGTTTGAGACCAGCCTGACCAACATGGTGAAACCCCATCTCTACTAAAAATACCAAAATTAGCAGGGCGTGGTGGTGCATACCTGTAATCCCAGCTACTCAGGAGGCTGAGGCAGGAGAATCTCTTGAACTTAGGAGGCAGAGGTTGCAGTGAGCAGAGATCGCACCATTGCATGACAGAGGGAGACTGTCTCAAAAAAAAAAAAAAAAGAAATGACCTGAGAGCATAGGGTCTTCGAAAATCTAGTAATCCAAGTTAGTTTTTTCAGTATTCCATAGAATGATATCATCCTTCCTTTTATATGTAAACAAAGTTAACGCAGTGACTGACTTTTAACATCCAATATAAAATCAAGATGACAGTATCCTGGACTCAGAATGTCAGAGCAATGGCCAGGTAAGTTCTTTCACAGGGCGATCAACAGGCTTTTGGTAACTTTCACAACCCATGGACACTTTCCTGCTGAGTAAAGTAATACATTAAATCCAAACCTCGGCCGGGTGCAGTGGCTCCCGCCTGTAATCCCAGCACTTTGGGAGGCTGAGGTGGGCAGATCACGTGAGGTCAGGAGTTCAAGACCAGCCTAGCGAACATGGTGAAACCCCCATCTCTACTAAAAATACAAAAAATTAGCCGGGTGTGGTGGTGGGCGCCTGTGATCCCAGGTACTCAGGAGGCTGAGGCAGAATCGCTTGAACCCGGGAGGCAGAGCTTGCGGTGAGCCGAGATTGCGCCATTGCACTCCAGCCTAGGCAACAGAGTGAGACTTCGTCTCAAAAAAAAAAAAAAAAAAATCCAAACCTCCCCTCTCATACGTTCGTTAGGCCAGGCCAGGCTCACCAGCGAGAAACAATTCAGCTCTGGCTGGTTGGTTAGAAACAAATCTTGACACGAATCAAAGATCTCGTTCTTGTGCAATACCGATCAATTTATTTCCTTCCCTGGGAATGAGGGGGTACTATGAATTTCCAAAGGAAAAACGCTCATTTTTGGTCTTTTATCTTAAGCAGGCAGACAGGCGCTGGGCACATGCCTGGCGGATGCCGTTCACGGCTAGTTCCCAGGTACGGGCAGGGACCTCGCATGGCTGTGGTTACCCAGGGCTGGCAGGGGGCAGTCAGAGCTCTTTCCATTTCCCACAACTGCCTGGCCACCTAGATCTAAAACGCAGAGAGAGAGGACGTGCAGGGGGTGGCTCTGGAGTTACAAAGCTGCCCCCGAAGCCTGCTGGATAGGACACGGGTCTAGGGAAGGACATTTCTCCATTCAGGTATTACATGTGGGGCTGAGAGATCTGGCCATCATCTCGGGAATCCAAAAATCAGGTTGAAAAGCAAGGTTTCCTCACGTTCTGTGAAAGGGACTGCTGGGTTCAGTGTCCACGTAAAACAAATCTCAACTGGTTGAATACGCACTGATTTTCAAGAACGGGTAAGACAGATGGGAAATATATACATATCTATTTACCATCTGTCTTACTAGTACATATACATTTGTATTGGGAAATATATATATATATATATATATATATATATACATAAATTTATATGGTTGGTACCGGCGGAAGAAAAATGAAGATAAAACTAAAACCCCAAGTTAAATGTCCCATCCTATGAAACATCTCCCTGAGAAAAATTATTCTCAAGTTAACTTTTATTCTCTGGTGCACTCTTAGGAGTTTACATTGGCTTCTGAAACTTCCTAATCAGCCCCAGCCTCCAACTCCCTCTGGTTCCACTGAATGAGGGGCCTGCTAACCGTGCCTCAGTTCACTCTTCTCAGTAGACAAAGGGTCCCTGCTCTCAAAACATGAATGCTCTAACCTGAGGCAGGGACACAGAGACACACGTGTGCAAGGGCCTACCGGGACTGTGCGTTTATCTGGGAATTCATTTTCTGGGGCGAAGGAAAGGTGATGGGCAGGCTGGCTGGGGAAAGATTAGGGAACAGGAGCCCCAAACTCCCCAGAGGCCTGGGGAGGAAGGGGCACCCAGAAACTTTAACAAAAGGCAAGTTTTGAATCTGGTTGTTGATAACAAGAATCGAAATGTCCTAGGCCCTGTGTGGGAAACGTACCGCACGGAGGAGCGGTCTTGAGGAAAGGCCCTGTCGCGTTTCACGTGACATGCCCCGGATCTCTTGCCCTAACAGTGGCTCAAAAAAAATGCAACAGAGTAATGATGTTGTGGGCTCTAAGGGTCTCCGCAAAGCCTCATCCGCCTCATAAGCGGATTCTAGTCTCTGGGTTTCACCGCCAGCCTGCCACGGGGTGAGCCAGCTTACAAAGCGCTCATGCGTGAAGGTTAGGTAAAAGCAAGCTGCCCAGCTCCCCTGCAGGCAGGCGGATGGACAAACAGCACTGCTGGGACCCTGCTCGGCCATGGGGGAAGGACACACACAGCCTGGGTGAGTCGCCGAATCACTGTACCGAGTGGAAGATGTCAGAGGAAACCACGTACGCACTGCAGGAGGCCATTATGCAAAGCTCTAGAAGATGCAAATTAACCTACAGTGACTGAAGGCAGGTCAGTGGTTACCTGGGGACAGGTGGGGCAAGGAGGGGTCGGAGGGGGGTTACACAGGACACAGGGAACTCTGGGGTCTGGGCATCTACACTGCTTGGACTGCAGGGATGGCTTCAGGTGTTTATACGTATTTCAAAACTCATCAAATTGTACTCTTTAAGTATGTACAGTTCAGTGTATGTCAATGATACTGCAATAAAATTGTTACCCACAGAAAGGAAACAAAAAGCAGCCCAACGCGAAAAAGTCGATCCTGTGCCCTGAGTGAGCACAGGCAGTCCTGAGGTGCGAGCGGTTTCCCACCAGGCTCTTCTTGGCCTTTAGAGAACTTCAGCCCCTCTCTGCTGTTTCCTGTCGCTGGCATCCACTTTCCCATCTCACAATATTTTCTCCTGTCTGGTCTCCTGTATCTGAAATCCACTGCTACGGGATCTCCCCTCTTTCTGGAAAATGTTCATTAAACAGGAAACAAACCCACCCTTTAAGCATCTTCCTTTCTCGCATGAAGCTGAGTAACTCACCATCTGCCCTTGCTTGCAGGCAGCTCAGCTAGACTGCCCAAAGCCACACTGTCCAGTATGGAAGCCCTGGCCACATGTTTACATTACTTAAAATAAAACACAGCCGGGCATGGTGGCACGAGCCTGTAGTCCCAGCTACTCGGGAGGCTGAGATGGGAGGATTGCTTCGGTCCAGGAGTTTGAGACCAGTCTGGGCAACATGGCGAGACCTCATCTCTGAAACAAGTAAATACAACTAAAAACCCAGTTCCTCAGTTCCATGAGTCACGCCTAAAATGCTCAACGGCCCTCTCTCCATGAGTCACACCGAAAATGCTCAACAGCCCTATGTGGCCAGCAGCTACTGAAGTGGACAGCACCAAATACAACATTTCCATCATCCCAGAACGTTCTGTCAGACAGAAAGGCTGCTCCAAAGAGACAGTCCTTGACCTTCAAGAACTGCATAGTTTGGTGAGATGTGTGCAGAGGCAGAGGAAAGCTGGCTTCCCCTTATCCACACACACAGATGGCCAGCATCTCCGGGTGTGCCGAGAAAGAGAAACAACAGGCTCAGGCTGAATGAACCAGAGGGTGCCGGCCCCTTGTTGGCAGGGAGCAGCTTAACTTGCGGAAGCCGGGAGAGAGGCCTGGTGGGGGCCTAGCTCCCCAGGCAGGGGCGGCAGAGTGGGTGATGGGGGCTTCTCTGCAGGTGCACTGGGGAGGCAGACACCAGCGAATCAGGCAGAGACGGGAACTGGCCAGGTGAACCCCAAGGGTGGGGTGGGGGCAGGTGCTCTAGGAGGCAGGAGCTGCAGGTCTGCAGAATGGGGGCGGCCAGAAGACCAGAGGCAGATGAGGCTGGTGAGAGGTGGGCCCAGCGGGGGGCCACCTGGGGGAGACAGCCTCACTCTGTCCACCCGGTGTCCTAGCCCACCTTGTCACTCAGATCCCCTCATGTTATCACCATCTGAGATGTCCAGTCTGCCCCAGGAGAGCAATCAGCTAATCCCCCTGCCTGGAATTCAGCCTAGCACTCAGAGACCAGACATGCTTTGTGAGGGTTCTCTGGGCTGGCAAAGTGGCGGGGGTGGGAGTGGCCGGAAGACCTTGGGTTGGTGGTGACTGGAAGCAGAAGGCAGCAAAGGAGATGAAAAGTGGGGACATTAAAGAACTCCTGAGGTTGGCCGGGCGTGGTGGCTCATGCCTATAATCCCAGCACTTTGGGAGGCCGAGATGGGCAGATCACGAGTTCAGCAGATCGAGACCATCCTGGCTAACACGGTGAAACCCCGTCTCTACTAAAAATACAAAAAATTAGCCAGGCGTGTTGGCGGGACCTGTAGTCCCAGCTACTCGGGAGGCTGAGGCAGGAGAATGGCATAAACCCGGGAGGTGCAGCTTGCAGTGGGCCGAGATTGCGCCACTGCACTCCAGCATGGGTGACAGGAGC
Source organism: Pongo pygmaeus (assembly GCF_028885625.2). Classification (NCBI taxonomy): domain Eukaryota; kingdom Metazoa; phylum Chordata; class Mammalia; order Primates; family Hominidae; genus Pongo; species Pongo pygmaeus. Next base: position 1,844,642 of record NC_072391.2, on the reverse strand, counting down.
AAGACTCCGTCTCAAAAAAAAAAAAAAAAAAAAAAAGAACTCCTGAGGCCAAAAGAACACCAGGACCTAGTGGCGGCTGGATACTCGGGGTGACAAGGGGAGCTCGGGACCCCAATTTTCTTTTTTTTTTTCTTTTTTTTTGAGACAGAGTCTCCCTCAATTGCCCAGGCTGGAGTGCAGTGGCGTTGCAATCTCGGCTCACTGCAACCTCCACCTCCTGTGTTCAAGCGATTCTCCTGCTTCAGCCTTCCAAGTAGCTGGGATTACAGGCGTGTATCACCATGCCCAGCTAATTTTTGTATTTTTAGTAGACACGGGGTTTCATCATATTGGCCAGGCTGGTCTCGAACTCCTTACCTCATGATCCACCCGCCTCAGCCTTTCAAAGTGTTGGGATTACAGGCGTGAGCCACTGTGCCCGGCTTTGGGACCCCAACTTTCAACAGGGCAAAGGAAAACAAGTCTGGAGAGCCGGCACCCCATGCAGCTCCTAGCAAGCTTCTGTAGTGATTTTCATGTACTAACAGCTCATCCTCCTACCCTGGTAATAAATGGGAACCTGGGAAAGGGGCCCATCCAAAAATCTTGCGCCCCTCACCTGATGCCCGTCTGGCACAGATTAAGGATCTAGCAGGCTCTGCACGCCATGGGTCTTCCTGCTGAGGCCTGAGGACATGCCCCGTGTCTGGTCCCCAGGGCCCATGAGCCAGACTGAGGCACAGCTGCAAAGTGACTGACTTGTGCTGTCGCAATGGTCAAGGTCACAAAGAGCAGAGAACGAGGGGCCACCCGCAGAACACAGGACACAACAAGGACAAAGGGACCCCTGAGCCCCTTACACAGCCAGAGAAAGAAGCGTGGGAAGATGCCCTCACTTGGGAAGTTGGGTGAGGAGTGTTAATTCTGCAACCTTTCTGTACGTATTTCAAAATGGTTTTTAAAAACTTAAAAATGAAACAGATATTTCATTTAGAAATCTTAATTTTGGAAGAACTGACTTCTCTCAGCTCTCGGCCCTGTCTGACTGCTGCTAGCGTGGCCCGGGGGCTCCCGCGGCGGAGCGGCAGAGGGGCAGGCTGCGCCCAGCAGCCTCCAGGCCACTTCTGCCTCTGTCCCGTGTTCTCTCTGGGGGACAGGTACCTCCTTCTCCATGGTTCCTACATGTATTTGCTCCACTTTTTAGGGAGACTGCTGTACTCCTGGTGAGTGGTACAGCTACACCAGGCCAGCTTTTAGAGGCACCTAGGAAAGGCAGCTCTGGCAGCCCCGTCTTGATAGCTTCATTTAAAAAATATTTTTTAAAAAAACTGTTCTTAATATCATAACATGGCAGGAAAAGAAATCACATACTCTGGCCAAGCAGTGGTGAATTTACTATCTGTCATATGAAAAACAAAAATAAAAATTTCTGATTCAGCATCTTAATTCATTTATGGAAAAGACTTCCTGCAGATCGTCTGGGGCAGAGGAAAAAAAAGAAGAAAAAATGGCAGACTGATAATCTCTGTAGAGTGGGATTATGGTGTTTGTTTTCTCCAGCTGAATCCTACCCAAATATTCTATGAAATGGATGACATTTATTTGTTTATTTTTTATTTTTTATCTAATTATTTATTTTGAGACAGAGTCTCACTCTTGTCGCCCAGGCTGGAGTGCAGTGGTATGATCTTGGTTCACCACAACATCCACCTCCTGGGTTCAAGTGATTCTCCTGCCTCAGCCTCCTGAGTGTCGGGACTACAGGGGCCTGCTGCTATACCTGGCTAATTTTTTTTTTCTTTTTTTTTTTTTAAGTAGAGACAGGGTTTTGCCAGGTTGGCCAGGCTGGTCTCAAACTCCTGACCTGAGATGAGGAGGTCAGGAGTTCAATGTCAAATGTTGGGAGGCTGAGGTGGGAGGACTGCTTGAATCCAGGAGTTTGAGACCAACCTGGGCAACATGGCGCGACCTCATCTCTTGCCTGCCTCAGCCTACCAAAGTGCTGGGATTACAGACGTGAGAGCCACTGCGCCTGGCCGGTAACTTTTATTTAACTCGGAAAAAATACGTTTTGGATAAAACTGTCTTCCCTTGCATCCTTTCCTTACATAGCATCAAATGCCGAATGATCAGCAAACATCACGATTTGGTCTTGTTGAGAGAACACCCACTCCAGCTGCCTGCCATGAGCCTGGGGGGTGTTACCAGCAGCAGTTTCTTTAGGGTTAAGAAGATTTTAAGGCAAATAATGACTACTAATACTCACATGTCATCTCTCACACCTTATTTTTCCTCTTGTAAGCTAAGCAGTTGATCACTACAGGAGAAGGGCTCTTTGCTGCCCGGGTAAGCACGGCAAACGTGGTGGCTCTGCCTCGCCCTCCTCTGGAGCTGCACCGGATGGTGCGTGTGGAGGCAGCATCTGCTTCTTGCCAGCCCCCACCCCGTTCAGCTGCTGTTTCCCACCTTCTTCTTTTCCACTGGGAAATAACTTGAAGGTTTTAAAAAACTTTGTATAAGAACCTGCACAACCAGAAACTGCACTGTCTGGTAGGCGGCTAGCAATGTCCGGTGCCTGCCGTCCACGGCGGCCCTGAGAACCCGTCAAGGGCTCTGCCCTGACTCTGCTACATCTGCCTGCCCACAATTCTCCAGGCAACCAACAGCCAGTGATGGTGCTTGGATCTTGAGATAAAACTGACTTGCAAAGTCTGCGGCCACTGCAGCCCAGCAAGGGGAAGAGGATGGACCCAGGGTGTGTGGCTCCCGAGGGCCGGGCTGACACTCAGGCTGGGGTCTGCAGACTCCACGGCTTGGGTCAGTCTCTCGGGAGACCCCACCCTCTCTAGCTCCTGTCACTCCCATACACTCAGCTGCCTGTTATCAGAGCACACTGGGAGTCACTGTGGTTATGACTGGCAAGAAGATGGGAACAGGGATGTCTGCTCTGCTCAGGCTTTTATAAAACCCTGCGGATTCTGTCTGCTCAGAGGCTGCAGTGGCTCAGGTTACCCATCTCTGACTAAGCCTTCTTGAGCAGAGTGGCTGGGGACGGAGCTTCTGCTGACAGCTCACCCAGGAGCTCCTCTGCAACAAGACACGCCTGCAGCGTGTGACGTCCCGCTCCCCTCTTATCAGATACACGTCTATGTGATCACAAGTCCCTGCTTAGAAAAGACACCGACCCACAGGGCACAATGGTCTACAAAGTTGGAAATGAAGGTCTGCTTGATTCAGTAGAGGAGTAGGCATGCCAAATATTGACAGCATCGATCCCTTTTCCTTAGTTGTAAAGCCCTGAGGTCTTTCCAAGGGCACCCTGTTAGCGTTTAATCACAGCCTCCATGCTGGCCAAGCATTGGCTGGCTTTGGGGCTCGGCTCCCAAAGCTCTTGGTGCAGCTTCTCTAAAGCACTGGGGCAATGGTGGGTCTCAGACTAAAGGTGATAGCTTTGCAAACCACATGCACACCCGCCAGCTCGGTTCAGCGGGAGCCCTGTGGGAGGGCAGATGCACTCAGGGCAGCTTGCATGTGAACCGCACAGAGCCGGGCAGCGCCTATCCTGTGCAGAGCTCATTTTTAACAGGCAAGGTTATAATTCCTAGCCTTAACGTTGTCCATCTTGATTTTCTCCTTTCAGTACCTTCTCGTCCACTATACTGACCACACAGGTAAAAGGTGAAAAAAAGAAACCCACCCGAAATCTAGGTCAGGTCACTGAGTGTGGGAGAGAAGTGGAGGGCGCTGCCCAGCAGAGGGGGCAGCCACAGCTCCACAGCTGAGCGAGGGCAGCCCTGGCACTCCAGGCTTCTGGGGAGCAGCGCTCCGGTGCCTGCAGCTGCCTGACATGGAAGCAAGTGCCAAGGCTGGCGTCGGGTTCACGCTGCACCCTGGCTGGGCACTTCTGGGGTGGGTGACCTCGGTTCAGCCCCTCCACTTCTCAGGACAAGTTTCCTTCCCAGTAAAACGCCTACAGTCACCCTGAGCTCCAAAATCCATGAACCTTTGCGTTTCCTCAGGTTGACAGCTTTAACTCAGTTTTGCTGGAACCGGGGCATTCCAATCAATGCATAACCGCCTCCCGACAGACACGAAGCTCAAACGCAACAGAAACCGCAGGAAAGGAGGAACGATACAACATACTGTTATGATTTTTATAAACACGCTTTAAACCAAACTAGGCCATAAATCACCTTGGTTTCAGAAAAAGCCAAAATACTGACACAGTCTTGTATTTTCCTATTAAAGTCAAGAATGTGTTAAGCTGAATTAATTGAAAAGGAATTGAAGCTCATTTCCTAAGACACTTGTATTCGTAAGCCAAACAGCATTACCTAACTCCTAGAACGAGAGAATTTCTGGGCTTAGAGATCGCCTAGTGCAATTCACTCCTTTGATGGAAAATCAAACCCCAGGCAGGCGACAGCCCAAGGTCACAGAGGCAAAGCAGGGATGGGAACCAGCCTCCCTGAACCTGTTTGTGACAAAGGGTGAGGCTCTGGGCCCACACACAGGCAGGCCGAGCTCAGTATCTGATGGTGAATGAATGAAGCTAAGTGGTGCTCCCCACAGGGCCCGGCTCTTGTAACTGCTTCACAAATAAGCGATTTCCAGGTTATGGAGACATCCTAGCACAGAATTAAACGCTTCAAACTCAGACTTTTAACTCCTCAGAAGCCAGAGTGGAGTTTCTCAGCCCTGGCTACATCAGCTAACAATCTCGCCAAGCAAGGAACCAAGGCGGCAAAGAGATCACCTCCAGAAACTCGAGTGTTCCTTCTGCTGACAGAGGAGCAGCCCGCCTGCGGCCTTGTTCTGTGTTTACATCAACCACCCAATTCACCCATGTCACAGACCTTCAAAATACGGGATTAGGGACAAGGGAAAGGTCTCCAACATCATCCACAGACGGCTGCAGCCCCTAAGAACACCAAAAGATTCCTTTTCTAGATGGGTTTAGAATGGCAGCCAACAGAGGTAGCACTTGGGGTCGGGAAAGGGTTTTGACTAAACACACGCACGAAAGCAAAGGGAATTGGCATGCAGAGGTGGGTGGGGAGGGGAGAGTGAGGCCTGGCTTTGAAGCTGAGCTCCCCGGGGATGACGCCAGGCACATCGGGTTTGGGGCTGAAGGTTCAGGGCTGGGGGCCCGGAGGAGGGGGCCAGGGCCCAGGCCTGGGCGGAAAAGGGGGTCCCCGGGAGTCGGGGTGGGGTCCCGGGGCAGGCGGGGGGGTGCTCTAGGGAGGTGTCTCACGGCGGGCAGAGGGGGTGGGGAAGTCCCGGGGCGGGGTCCAGGGGGTCCAGGCGGGTCTCGGGGCGGGGTCTGGGGGTCCGGGGGTCGCGAGGTCCGGGGTGCCGGAGCGGGGTCTGGGGTCGGGACGGGTGTTGGGTCCGGGGCCCGGGGCTGACTGGGGGTCCGGGACGGGGATGCGGGCGGGTCCCGCGGCCCACGCACCTCCTCCGCCTGCCTGCGCAGCGCCTTCTCGCGCTCGTACTGGGTGAGCAGCTGCTCGTTGTCCTCGCGCAGCAGCTCCAGCTCCACCTCGTGCTCCTGGTTCTCGCTGAGCACCGAGTCTAGGTTCTCCAGCACGTTCACCACTAGCGGCATGAGCTCCTTGACCACCTCCTCGTCGTAGCAGTGGATGAGGCGCTCGAACTCGCGGTAGATGGAGCCCGCCAGGCCCGACACCCGCTCCGACATCACCGAGCCGGAGCAGTAGTCGTCCTGGTACACCACCACGCCGCCGCCCTCGTCCATCTGGATCTCCATCATCGCGGCCACCGCCGCCGCCAGCGCGGCTCGCTATCCGGCCGGCGCGCCCGGCCCTCCCCGGCTGCCTCAGGTTCCGCAGGCCGAGGCCCGTCGCCTCCCGCAGCTGCTGTCGCCTCAGGGCTCCACCGCCGCCGCTGCCGAGGCTGCGCCCGTCACTCACTCGCCGGAAGTCCCGCCCTCCAGCCGGAGGGGGCGGTGCCCGCGCGTCCCGCCGCAGCCGCGCCGCCAGGGGGCGCAGGGGCCGTGACGTCAGAGGAAGCCGGGCTTCGGGCCGGAAGCGCGGCTGAGCGTGGCAGAGGGAGCTCTCGGCCAGGCTGGTGGGATCCGCGGGGCTGCAGCGGTCGCTTCCCCCAGCGCGCGGTAGCTTGATCACGTCCCCGCCACCCTCGGCTTCCAGTGACCTCGGTCGTGTCTCCAGGCTCTGCACACTTCGGCGGACTTGGGTGAAGGCTCAGCGCCTGCGCCTCAACCCCGGCCGCCCTGATGAGCCTACGTTCCCAACAGCACCGCGCCCCGCTCAGTCCGCGCTCAGCGCCTCCCCTCTCCTAGTGCCTTCCCCACTCAGCTGGCTCCTCCTGGGATTCTGTGAATGCACCCTCAGCGCCCATCTCATCCTGAAACCCAGCAGCGCGGCCTCCTTCCTTTCGCTCACTTCTCCCTACTGCACTGACTGCTTCAGATTTTTTTTTTTTTTTTTTTTTTTTTTTGAGATGGAGTCTTGCTCTGTCGCCCAGGCTGGAGTGCGGTGGCGCGATCCTGGCTCACTGCAAGCTCCGCCTTCCGGGTTCAAGTGATTCTTCTGCCTCAGCCTCCGGAGTAGCTGGGATTACAGACCAGCTAATTTTGTATTTCTAGTAGAGACGCGGTTTCGCCATGTTGGCCAGGCTGGTCTCAAATTCCTGATCTCAAGTGATCCGCCCGCCTCGACCTCCCAGAGTGTTGGGATGACAGGCGTGAGCCACCGCGCCCGTCCAGATTTTCGGTTTCTTTTCAGCTATGTGCAATCTGTTTAACCCATCCACTGGGTTATTAATTGCAGCGATTTTTTTTGAGACGGTGTTTCGCTCTTGTCGCCCAGGCTGGAGTACAATGACGCGATCTCGGCTCACTGCAACCTTCGCCTCCTGGGTCCAAGCGATTCTCCTGCCTCAGCCTCCTGAGTAGCTGGGACTACAGACACGCGCCATTAACGCCCGGCTCATTTTTTTGTATTTTTAGTAGAGACGGGGTTTCACCATGTAGGCCAGGCTGCTCTTGAACTGCTGACCTCAAGTGATCCACCCGCCTCCCTCGGCCTCCCAAAGTGCTGGGACTACAGGCGTGAGCCACTGCACCCTGCCAATGATTCTATTTTTTGTCCTATTTGATTTCTTATATTCTAGCAGTTTTGATAGGCTCTTATACTTCCAACCACATATTTATCTTTAAGCTTTGTGTGTGCCTCATAACTACAGTATCTGCAGCCTTTGCAGGTCTGATTCTGCATGTCATCCTGGTTGACTCTTGGCTCAGGGTCTCCTTTCCCCATTCTGAGCTAGTGTCCTCAGGACTTTTGTCTCTGGAAGTACTTGAGGCCTGAACTTAAAATGTGTTGCTCCGTAAGATTTGCACTTTATTTTGCTGGGCAAGGGGGACACCATGAACCCAAGACTTTGAAACTTAATTTGGGAGCCACACATGTATTGTGAATTCTGATGAAACCACATCAGTGACTATTTAATGCTAATAAAAATGGCCACTTACCGTCTTTCACCTACTGAAATGCTCATCAGTTCAGATCCTCTCATCCTAATCTGATTGCACCTAAACAGTAACTCCCATAGCTGACACCCTACTGATTTTTTTTTTGTTCAGTTTTTAGAGGCAGGGTCTCACCCTGTTGCTCAGACTGGAGGCACTGGCATGATCAGGGCTCACTTGAACTCTTAGGCTCAAGTGATCCCACCTCAGCCTCCTAAGTAGTTGGGTCTACAGGTGTGCGCCACCACTGCTCGGCCAATTTTAAAAACATTTTTGTAGAGACAGAAGTCTCACTGTTACTCTGGCTGGTCTTGAATTCCTGGCCTCAAGCGATCCTCCCCCTTGCCCTCCCAAAGTGCTTAGATGACAGGTGTGAGCCACCATGCCAGGCTCTATTGTGGTTTTCACATTTTCTCCTTGCAACATAATTTGCAGTATAGATGTTCAACCATCCCACTAAGAGGTTTCAGCCTCAGATTCCAATTTCCTGGGATCCCAAGTGACTTAATTTTGCCAAATCTCCATTTCTTTCTCTTTTTTTTTTTTTCTGAGATGGAGCCTCAGTCTGTCACCCAGGCTGGAGTGCAGTGGCGCCATCTCAGCTCACTGTTACTTCTGCCCCCCGTGTTCAAGCCATTCTCCTGCCTCAGCCTCCCAAGTAGCTGGGACTACAGGCATGTGCTACCACGCCTGGCTAATTTTTGTAATTTTTAGTAGAGACGGGGGTTTCACCATACTGGTCAGACCAGTCTCAAACTCTTGACCTCAGGTGATCCACCCACCTCGGCCTCCCAGTGTTGGGATTACAGGCATGAGCCATCACACCTGGCCCCAAATCTCCATTTCTAAGCCTGCAAAACTGAGCCTAAAGTATCCAGCCTATTAGGAATGTCAGCTAATCCATGAAAGGAGCATGGCGCCATCTCTAGCAAATAACGTGCGATAAAGGTTACGGAGAGTTGTGAGGTTCCATAAAGTGAAAATGACGAGGCTGGGCAAATAGATGTAATCTATAATTCTTCCTGGTGAACAAGTTAGAGCAAGCTTGCATTTTGGGGGATGTTTAAAGCTTCTGCTTTACACCTTTGAGAAATTTGAGCCCTTTGAATTCCTGAGGTAGCACACTACAGTAGGAGCAATGCTACCACAGGGAAAGGCCAACAGACTTGGCCATCAACTCAACTGATTATCACTACCATGATTGCGCAGATTTGTTACTTGAAGTTGGTTAAAATGAAATTTTAACAAGATGCTGGATAATTCTTGATGCTTATGGAATCATACAACTGGTCTTCTCCTGAAAGTTGGTGCTGAATTAGAACTTCTTACAGCTGGGCATAGTGGCTTACACCTGTAATCCCAGCACTTTGGGAGGCCGAGGAGGGAGGATCGCTTGAATCCAGAAGCTTCAGACCAGCCTGGGCAACATGGTGAAACCCAGACTCTACCAAAAAAAAAAAAAAAAAAAAAAAAAAAAAAAAAAAAAAAAATCAGCCAGGTGTGGTGGTGCATGCCTGCAGTCCCAGCTACTTGGGAGGCTGAGGTGGGAGGATCACTTGAGCCTGGGAGGTTGAGGCTGCAGTGAGCAGAGACTGTGCCACTGCACTCCAGCCTGGGTGACAGAATGGCTCTGTCTAAAAAAAAAAGAAGAAAGAACTTCTAGTAATAGAGGTGGCTTCCTTTCGGATTCAGAAATACTCTTTGGGATGCAACTTTTTCTCATTAAAATACCTTAAAATGTAAGATGGACATGTAAGATCTAAGTTTCTAAAATTCAACTTTAATTTCTAAGTATCTGCCCTGACGCCTGCTAAGAGGTCACACAGTTAGTTCCCTGTGATGTTCCTCTCATCTTCATGAGCTGAGTTTTAGAGAGCATCTTTAGATAGCACTTTGTAGCCACACATTAAACAGGAATATTTCAATGATGATCTTCAAGATGGTCAGGATTATGAGTGCAGAAGAAATTAAGCAGCCAGCATGGGAGGAAGCATCTACACACTCACAGGGTGTGACCTACCAGGTACACCACAAAGATTATACAGCAAAGTTACCTGACATCAAAAGAGCCTGTGTATTCCTGGACAAGGCACGGGGCTTGAGGTGGCAACCCTTCGGGATCTGTTATTCACACCCTCACCGTGTACCAGGTGACGCCACCCACGTCCTTCTAGACTTGGCCACTGCCAGGCCTCTGGAGACAGAGGAGTTGTGACTCTCAGAGGTTTCCATGCTTGCTGATGGCTTTGGCAGCCGCTAGAAATAGGAAACTTAGCATGTCATTGCCGAGCCCGGTTCTCGGAACTCGCTCTATACCCTGTGGATGAACAAGTGAAGACGGTGTTTCAGTTAATGCATGTTGATTTTCTTTCTCAAGCGTTGACTTTAATCTCATCTGGCCCCGATCTAGCAGGCAGAATGGTGTGGAGCCTCCTAGAGGGGGACTCTCAGGCTCACAGTCTGAGAAGTTTACCCTGAATCCACATAATGCCTGTAAGGATAGTAAGTATGTTTGAGGACATATGAAAATAGCTAATACATCAGAAGAAGGACATCCAGTCTGTTTTTTTTTTTTTTTTTTACACAGGGTCTTGCTCTGTGGTCCAGACTGAAGTGCAGTGGCATGATCATCACTCACTACAGCCACAACCTCCTGGTCTCAAGTGATCCTCCTGCCTCACTCAGCCTCCCGAGTAGCTGGGACTACAGGCATGCACCACCTCACCTGGCTAATTTAGAAAAGTTTTTTTTGTATAGACAGGGTCGCAGTATGTTGTCTAGGCTAGTCTCAAACTCCTGAGCTCAAGTGATCCTCCCACCCTGGCCTCCCAAAGACCCAAAGACTACAGGCCTGAGCCACCATGCCCACCTGTTTTCTTGACAGGACTTGCATATGACAGGCTCTCTGCTTCATCTCACCTATGCATTGCAAGCCAGGTCAGAGGCAGGTTAAACACCTTAAGGACATGTTAGGACAAGTGGTATACAAGGGAAAAAAACCCGTTCATTTAAGTTACAGAAACAGAAAAAAAAAACTGGCTTATTCCCACACTTATTCTACTCAAAGCTTTGAGAAGACTAATTTTGGCATCCTCTGGCTAAATACAAAACAACAAAACAAAACAAGGCAAACCCTTTCAGCAAGAGCTGTGGGGGAAGGGACTGTGAGGGACACACACAACTGACAGGCAAAAGCTCTGAGCACGTGATTGCTAAGTTTAATTCAACTGTTACACCCCATTCTGCCTTGTAAAAATAACAAAACGCTCCTATCAAAATGACATTGTGATGTGAGTACAGGCTTTTTGTTTTGGTACAGCTCTAGAAAAATGTTGGCACCGAACGCACTTAAAAAAAGTGTTAAGGCTTAATACAAATACAGAGACGAGTCATTTCTCAATGCAGCTTAGAGGGTGAGAACAGGATGCTAGGTTTTTAAATCTTCCAAATACAGACCGTCCCCAACGTACAGACATACAGGACACCTCCCAAATGTAAACGACAGCCACACAGCAGGGCTTGCTTGTGCAGGAACTCTTCTTCTCCCAGTGAGCAGACTAAGCACTCTGAATCCCGCCCCACAGCCTCGCAGAGGGAAAGAAGGCAGGACAGATGAGAGAAGAGTAACGTCAGGGGCTCCATTACAGCTGCCCAGGGGCTTCTGCTGTAGTTCATATTTTCCTCATTCCCATCTCTGGTTTCTCCCATCACCCAGAAGTCCCTGCCAGGGGTGGAAGTAAAGAGCTTTTCCTCTCACCTAGTGGACTGCAAGGGCTGGGAGAATCACAGGGCCCAGTATGATCACGTCCTATTTCTTCCTGGCAATCTGATTTGGAATTCGTGAATCATTTTCTCAATAAAAAAAACAGAAGTTATAAATTGTAGTTCATTTCCACCATTAAACTGTTTCCTTTTAAATTGCATCAATGACTTTGAAGCACAAACCACCTGAAGTGTGTGTAGAGTCACACAGAGTGTTTCTTGGCTCCAAAGTCTACAGGCAATCAAAAGGGGGAAGCTGTCTTTGGTTGACAAAGCCTTGTGCAGACCCCTCAGTGTGCCAGGTATAGGAAGGGGAGCTTGGCAGGCGGCTCCTGCAGGCACTTAAGCAGTGAGGCAGCATGAGCCTGACTGAACACGGCTGCTGCTTTTCTAAAGTTTAATAATGATGATGTTTCTAGCACCAAAGCATTAGCTTTGTAGGCACTCAGAGCAAAGCTGCCACCACCCAGACATTCTCCTCTGTTAACAGATGCCCACCCAAGGGCAGCATGAGAACTGGGCCTGCAGCCCTTGAGGAGGATGGGGAGAGGCTTCTGCTGGAAGATGAAAGCACCACCACCTTTGCCATCCCATTAGCTGAGTGAGCAAAGCTCAGGGAATTGGACAGGTGTGACTTTGCTACTGAACTCCTTCATCTCCTGGCCTAAGGTCTCTAGTCTCTTCTGGAAGCTTGTTTGTGAGTTAGATCCAGAGGTTCTATAAAGCTTTGTAGAGGGTGGCCTACACAGCTCTTCTTCCTCTTTGGTGTACCTGAACAATTGACTTTTTTCTGGAAAGGTGTCAGAAACAGACCAGAGTCAACAATCATTTATGTAAAGCTGGTATTTAAAATTTAGCTTTTTAGGTATTATTAAAGAATCCAAACCCAAGAACCCAAGGTTCCCAAGCATCTCTTCTTTCCACCAACCAATTACGGAATAAAGTAAGACACAGGAAGAATTTAAACAAGCCACTTACTCGGAAATATCTGAATAGATTTTTAAAGTCCCGCAAAGGTCAGTGGACCTCATTTATGGGAAGAACTGTGGCTTGTGAAGGGAACTGTCTACATCATTGGAGAACAACAAAGGCCTAGACTTAAGGCTAATGAGAGGAAAAAAGGAAGAATTCACAAGCAAAACTGGCATGTAAAGGACCAAGACCAGCCCTGTGTGAAAGACAGGCAGATTCCGACATGAGATCAGATCAGGCCAAGGTTTCAGATAGCAGGAACTGGGCACTTCAGAGGGTCAGGGCACCAATACAATCTTCCATGAAGTAGAAGACGGATAACAATTATTATTTGGTTTTTTGAAAGCTGCCGAGGAAAAGCAATCAAGATGTTTCAAGAAAAGACTGCAGAACAATACGCTGGGGGTAAAATGAAGTGGGGATGCTGGATTTAGCAGCTGTGATCTCCAGAATGGAAGCCGTTCTGCTGAGAGGTCAATACACTGTTAGTGTTTCTGCTTACACCTCCTCCATCCCACAGCAGCAGCAGACAGGTTGTTTTGGTTTCTTTCAGTCATTCCTAGACATCCAATCAGCTGGCGGACTGTTGATCCAAGGACCATGCCCTGCCCCACCTCCCCACCCTCACCCCCCTTCCAGTTCCTCTCAAACCTGGACTACACATGAGTGATGGCCAGGGGTGCCCCATTTCATCCCCACAGAGGCATCTCCCAGCTGTCTGGAAGGCACGGGTCTCCAAGCAGCGTCTCATGACGCTGAGCAGCCAGGCTCACACAAGACTAACCCTCTTCCCACCCCGCTCATTTGGGCAAAAGGAAATGAAAACATTGCTACCCTATCTCTTGAGTTTCTGGTCTGGCTCCGGGTGGAGCAGTGGCTTGTCTTAGTAGAAGGAGATGCTGGATTTGCCTCCCGGTGGGTTCAGGACCTTGTTGTGAGAGCGAGGCCGCGGCCCCAGCCGGGGCTCATGGCTGTCGACTGTGGGCATGGGCTCCTGCTCCTTGGCGGGGCCTGCTTCTCTGGTGCTGCCTTTCTCACCTGGCTCTGCTCCAGCTGGGATGCTCCTTGCAGCTGTGGGACACAAAGTTAGCACAACATCCCATTAGAGGCAACCCGTGACCCTGACAGGCAGGCTGTGGAAATAAAAAGTGTGTCATAGAGCAACTTGCAAGAAATTCATGCTGTAACTGGGAAAGAGAAGACAATACAGACAGGCTTTTCATCTGGTACCAAAACAACTCACTGTAATTAGCAGATGCAGTTTTGAAATGGGCATAAAGTTGGGGCTTGCTACTATAAATACTCCTTGATTTCTTCCTAAGTGAATTGTTTCTTTATATTGCTTGTTAGACACCACTCCCATTTCTTCCCTCTCAAGTATAAAAAGCTAGCTCCCTGAGAGTGACCATGAGGAGGCGAGCGAATGCATCCTAGCTGAGGGCTTAGCAAGGCAAAGGCAGGCCCTGTTGCTGTTACCCTGGGCTTTTCCAAGCTGAATGAAATCCCACAAATCTTGGTCATTAGTTAAGGGAAATGGAGACACAAAGGCAGAAACCGATGCCCATGGTCAGGCTAAAGAGCCGCAGGGAGAGTCAAAGTCTGCCACTTAACCTGAGCAGTGGCTCACTCCCCTGGGGTAACTCACCATGGAGACACCCGCCTCCCCATCCTCCATCCCTCCCCTGTGCCCCTCTCTTCTCGATTAGTTCTGCCAGCGCTATGCTTGGTCATGAGTTCACTGAAGGTTTGGGATCACTGCCCTTCACTACACAGATCAGCTTCTAGGAGACAACCCCATGGCCCTGGGACTAGGCTGATGAGCAAGACAACAAAGTCCCAGGGTTTTACCCTAGCCTTCTTCAAATGCTGAATCCTCTTGCATTGGATACACCCGAGCTTGTTTTAATCAGGTGGCCCGGAAGGTACAGAGAAAGACTCCCTTTCATTCTCAGGGGACAGACTAACAACCCTTCCAGAAAGAATGAGGCCACTCAGGAGAAGGGAAAGAAAACAAAAGCTCACCTTTAAGATCCGATTTTGGTTCTTCTCCTTCACATAAGAAAACATGATCCTACAACAAGGCAAACCACCAAATCAGGACTCACTCAGAAAATTTTACCCTCATTCAAATGGACAATGAAAATCAGGGCATATAACCTTTTAATTTACAAAAACATTTGTACATCTGACCTCAGTGCCCCCCCAACCCTCTACAGATTATTCTGAAACAAACCCGATATTTCATTTATCCACACATATTTCAAGATGTAGCTCTTAAAAACATCCTTTAAAAAATAACAGTAACACCCTCAAAACTGCAAATATTAATGATTCCTTAAATATCAAAGTCAATTTTTTTTTTTTTGGAGACAAGTCTTGTTCAGTCACTCAGGTTAGAGTGTGGTGGCATGATCTTGGCTCACTGCAGCCTCTGCCTCCTGGGCTGAAGCGATCCTCACACCTCAGCCTCCCGAGTAGTGGGGACTACAGGCGTGAGCCACCACACCTGGCTAATTTTTTCTATTTTTTGTAGAGACAGGGTTTTGCCACATTGCCCAGCTCGTCTCAAACTCCTGGGCTCAAGTGATCTGCCTGCCTCAGCCTCCCAAAGTGCTGGGATTATAGGCGTGAGCCACTGTGCCCAGCCTCAAAGTCAAATTTTTAAATATTGGCATAATATTTTCAAGGTTCATCCATGCTGTAGCGTGTGTCAACGCTCCATTCCTTTCTATGGCTGAGTAATATTCCACTGTATGGACAGACCACATGTTGTTTACCCATTCATCTGTTGACGGACAAATGAGTCATTCTCGCCCTTGGGCTACTGTGAATAATCCTGGTGCAAGGATCTAGTGTTTGACTCCTTGTTTTCAAATCTTGTGAGTACGTACTTAAGAGTGCAATTATTCGGTCATGTGGTAATCCTGTTTAACTCTGAGGAATTGGCAGTATCCACAGCCAGTGCACCATTTTCCATTCCCACTAGCAATGCACGAGGGCTCCAGTTTCTCCGCATCCTCACCAACTCTTATTTTCCGTTTTTACATCACACCATCCGAGCAGGCATGCAGTGGCATCTCATGGGTTTCTGATGTGCATGTCCCCAATTATTAATGACACTGAGCATCTTTTCAGGTGGTTTTTGGCTGCTTGTATCTCTTCTTTGGAGAAATGTATATTCAAGTCCACTGCCATTTTTGAATTGGGTTTGTTATTTCGTTGTTGAGTTGTAGGCATTCTTTATACATTCTGGACAGTAACCCCTTATCAGAAATGATATGCAAATATTTTCTCCAATTCTGCGAGTTGTCTTTTCAATTTTTTTTTTTTTTGACACGGAATTTCGCTCTGTCGCCCAGGCTAGAGTGCAGTGGCGCAATCTCTGCTCACTGTGCCCTCTGCCTTCTGTGTTTAAGCAATCCTCTTGCCTCAGCCTCCAGAGTAGCTGGGAGTACAGGTGCCCGCCACCACACCTGGCCACTTTTTTTGTATTTTTAGTAGAGACTGGGTTTCACCATGTTAGCCAGGATGGTCTCGATCTGACCTCATGATCCGCCCGCCTCAGCCTCCCAAATTGCTGGGATTACCGGCGTAAGCCACCGTGCCCAGGCTTTTTTTTTTTTTTTTTTTTTTTTTGAGACAGAGTCTCATCCTGTCACCCAGGCTGGAGTGCAATGGCGCAATCTCAACTCATTGCAACCTCAGTCTCCCAGGTTCAGTTGATTCTTCTGCCTCAGTCTTCTGAGTAGCTGGGATTACAGGCATCCACCATCACGCCCAGCTAGTTTTCGTATTTTCAGTAGACACGGGGTTTCACTATGTTGGCTAGGCTGGTCTTGAACTCTTGACCTCAGGTGATCTGCCCACCTCGGCCTCCCAAAGTGCTGGGATTACAGGCATGAGCCACCGTGCCCGGCCTGTTTTCACTCTTGATAGTGTCCTTTGATGCACAGAAGTTTGTAACTTTAATGAAGACCTATTTATTTACTTATTTTTTCAGACAGTCTTGCTCGTTGCCCATGCTGGAGTGCAGTGGCAAGACCTTAGCTCACTGCAACCTCTGCCTCCTGGGCTCAAGTGATCCTCCCACCTCAGCCTCCCGAATAGCTGGGACCACAGGTGTGCACCACCATGCCCAGGTAATTTTTTGTATTTTTGTGGAGAAGGGGTTTTGTCATGTTGCCCAGGCTGGTCTCAAAATCAAGCAATCTGCCTGCTTCAGCCTCCCAAAGTGCTGGGGTTATAGGCATGAGCCACTATGCCTAGGCTTTTTATAATTTTTTTGAGACAGGATCTCATTCTGTCACCCAGGCTGGAGTGCAAATGGCACTCTCTGCAGCCTTGAACACCTGGGCTCAAGCAATCCTCCGACCTCAGCCTACCAGGTAGCTAGGACCACAGGTGCACACAACCATACCCAAATAATTTTTTTTTTTTTTTTTTTGAGACGGAGTTTCACTCTTGTTGCCCAGGCTGGAGTACAATAGGGCGATCGCAGCTCACTGCAACCTCCACCTCCTGGGTTCAAGCGATTCTCCTGCCTCAGCCTCCTGAGTAGCTGGAATTACAGGCATGTGCCACCGTGCCCAGCTAATTTTGTTTTAGTAGAGACAGGGTTTCTCCATGTTGGTCAGGCTGGTCTCAAACTGGTCTCAAACTCCTGGCCTCAGGTGATCCGCCTGCCTCGGCCTCCCAAGGTGCTGGGATTACAGGCATAAGCCACTGTACCCAGCCCCCAGCTAGTTAAAAAAAAGTTTTTTTAGAGATGAGGTCTCTCTATGTTGTCCAGACCGGTCTGGAACTCTTGGGCTCAAGTGATTCCCCCACCTCGGCCTTCCAAAGTACTGGGATTACAAGTGTGAGACACAACAGCCCAATTTATTTATTTTTAATTTTGTTGCCTCTGTTTTTGGTGTCATATCTAAACCTCCATTGCCAAATCGAAGATCATGAAGATTTGTCCCTACATTTTCTTCTAAGAATTTTATAGTTTTTGCCCTTAACTTTAGGTCTTTGATCCATTTTGAGTTCATTCTTGTGTACGGTGTAAGGCAGAGTAAGCTTTTATGCTTCTGCATGTGCATATGCAATTGTACCAATGCCATTTGCTGAAGAGACTGCTCTTTCCCCACTGGATGATCTTGGCACCCTTGTGAAAAAAATTAATCCACCACAGGGGTTTACTTGGAAGGCTTTATTTCTCAGTTCTCAACTTGACTCCACTGGTCAGTGTGTCTGTCTTCATGCCGGTGCCATGCTGTTTGGATTACTGTTGCTTTGTATAAGATTTGAGAGCAGGAAGTATGAGCTCCAACATCTTTTTCAATTATTATTATTTTTGGATACTTGGGGTACCATGAAATTCCATATGAACTACAGGACTTTTTTCCCATTTCAGAATAAAACACCATTAGGACTCTGACAGGGCTACATTCTTGTCTCTCTTTAATCCTCAGGACCTCCCTCTATTCTTATCATGTCGTTTCCTATGTAAGTCCTTGTTCTGAGCGCAGCTCTGTGATGTTAATTAATATGTAGCTTGGTCTGATTTGAGCTTGATTTTTTTGACGAGACAGCATCAATGGGGGCCCATGGTGGACTTCCATTCCCAGGCCGATAAGTGTTCGTTCGCTCTCATTTTGTGATGTTAACGGCCACTGATAAACATTTCTCAGATCCACGATTTCAGTACAAGTTTATAAAACAGTGATATTCTAATTCCTTTATTCCTTCTTCACTTATATCCCAAAGACTTTTATAAAAGGGAACTTTCTTTCAACAGCTGCTATCCTAACACACACTTCAAGCAGGAAATGCTGGCTAAATGCCCCCTTCTGTCTTTCGCCCGCTTTTGCAGTGACGAGCTGGTCCTCCAGCATTCTCCCAAGGTCATAAATTACATTATTTTTAGTATCAATATGAAGCCGGGAATTCTGAACAGCTGGTGAATTTAAATCCACTGCAATTATTTCACTTATTGATAATCAAATGGTCCCATCTCTGGCCCCATGGCTGCTCTTCACCTTGGTCCCCAAGTCTTCTGATACCACCCCAGCAGCCTGTAAGGGCTTCCTCATTTTCTGGCATTACGAGATATTCTAGGCTCATTTTATACATTCCCTGACCTTGACCTGGAATTAGTCATTTCTCTGGTGATGCTAGCGATGTCCAATGGTCCTGGACCAAAAGAATTTTATTAAAAAATCAAAGAAAGCTCTGCTCTGTTTCCGCTTGTTCTATGCCCAGTTGTACTGATGGCCTACAGTCCTCTACCTGATCTATGTTCACTGCAACGTGTGAATCTCAGCAGGAAGCACCTTGCTCTTGTGTTTGGCTAACTCGAGTACTTTACATAGTGGAGAATTGCTAACTTTTAGGACATTTCTGGTCTTGCCAAAGTTCACCTTGTAGTAAAGCCCCCAAAGATAATTCCAAAGAGATGCTCTCTTGAAAATAACTCAGACAGCATGGCTGGGCACAGTGGCTCATATCTGTAATCTCAGCACTTTAGGAGGCTGAGGCGGGTGGATCACTTGAGGTCAGGAGTTCAAGACCAGCCTGGTCAACATGGTGAAACTCTGTCTCTTCTAAAAATACAAAAATTAGCTGGACGTGGTGGTGCACACATGTAATACTGGCTACTTGGGATGCTGAGGCAGAGTTGCTTGAACCCGGAAGATAGTGGCTGCAGTGAGTTGAGATCGTGCCACTGCACTCCAGCCTGGGTGACAGAATGAGACTCCGTCTCAAAGACAAAAAAAAACAAAACAACCAAACCTCAGCAGAGTCTAACGGGTCCTATATAAGACTCTATACACTGGAAAGAGGTGTCGCTGCAGAGATGCCAGCACAGGAGAGATGTAGGGCAATCCAAACCAGGCTGGCCGTGGTCGATGCCCTCATCCACTCATGTCCTCTCCTTTCTGTCTACATTTCCATTTTAATTCTGCAATGGGCCATCTTCCAGCATATAAACCAATAAACGTGCAGCAGTTTTCTAGGCGTAAGTAACTCCAGAAATGGTTAAGAATTTTCCACTTTAAGGAACTAGACCATATCTTTTAACCACAAAAAAGGTAGAGAAGTGAATAAATAGATTAAAAAATATTGCTAATTATGTTAGTAATAAATCCTGGTCTTTCTTACTGACGAATGGTGGCTGCAGTAAACCCTAGAAATGTTCTGCCACCACTCAAACAAATGTCCAAGCTAGGGTAGTGCAGGCTCTGGTCCTCATGGAAGCCGAGACTGGCCTTAGGCCAGCCCTCCACCATAGGCCAGGGAGGCTGCAGATCTAATCAAACCCGGCTAAGGCCATGCCCAAGGTCGCATCGTGTAGGCACTCCTCTCCCTTCCAGGCCACTTGTCTTATTCTACTGATGCCATTACTGGGTCAGAGGCGTCAGCTACACTTCAGTCAAGTGCTGACAATCTGCACAGGTAACCAGTCGAGGACCTCGACTGTGCAGGGAAAAGCCCATCAAAAAAGAACTGTCACTTTTCCTTTCCAAGGTGAAACAGGAAGAGTGGAAGACGGACAAGGGCCCAGCTCCTCTGCGGCATGATCCGTTCCCCACCTCTTCTCTGCGCTCCGCAGAGCTGCAGTGAGGAGCCGCCACAGCCTGTCTGCAGTGGGCGTCCGCCACCAGCACAGGAAGAGCTGCCCCCACGGCTTCAGTCAGCACAAGGCTGGACTGTTTCCTGGGTGACTCAGGGGAACTTCCAAACTCGATGACTAATGCTTGCATCCAGGATAATCCACGGCACCCACCGTGATTCTCCCGAAAAACATGTCGCATCTGCCTTGGAGCCTTTTTAGAAAGAGCACCTGGCATACCTGCTGCTGCGCTGTCACGTCTGAATGCAGTCCATACCTTGGGTTTGTTTGGGTGTGCCAAGCGTGAAGTGGCAGTGACCGGAGACCCAAAAATGTCACTGGTCTTCCCTCCAGGTGGGTTCAGGTGCTGTCGACTCTGCACGGGGGTTGATTCGTCAAAGATACCACTTCCTTTACCTCCTGCAGAAACAATCACAGAACACTGAGCAACCAGATGTCCACCGGACCCCACCCCACCCCACCCCCGCAGTGCTTTGGAGACCTCCTCTCATAGGAACCCCGAGTGCCAGCCCTGAGCTCCAGGCCAACAGGGCAGGATGCTCAGACCGAAACCCCTGAAGATCCATGAAACCCCTGAAAACCATGGCTGGATCAGGGGCCTGCCTGCAGCCCTCATGTCTAGAATTGAGCTGATCTAGGCTGGCCTCTAGAGGTGAGATGGCATCAAACTGCAGATTTTCCCTCTAGAATTTCTTTAACCCTGAACATTTCATGCTTTCCTGTTGAAGTGTCTGCTCACAAAACCCATGAAAAGTTCTTTAGCAGATTAAAAATAAACAGCTAAATGTTTAAGTCACACAGATAAGAGTTCTAAGTTTAATAACATGCCCTATTCAAGGGAAACCTGCCATCCTGAAAATATTTATTAGTCATTCTTCTGACCTCATTCTGGCTGGTACTTCCAGTGACCAGATATGTCAGCAAATTAGACACATGTAACATCTTTGTTGCCAACTATAAGTGACTTGATAAGCCGTAATGAAAATGTGCATCTAAGATGTAACTTCCTAGTAGCGGGTGACTAAGGGCTAGATGTTCAGCATAAATGCCTGTGCCTAACGTTCCACAGAAAGATGGCTACCCTGTGGGACCAACTGATCATCTCTTCACTCAGCAAACACCAAGCACCCGCTTTGGACAAAGTGCTATGCTAAATGGAGGTTGGTGTCATTAAAATCACGGCCCTGGTGCACCAAGAACTTATAATCTAAGAGGAAAGAAGATGCATTCTGCTAACTTGCTGTGTGACCCTATGGAAGTTACTTGGCCTTTCTGTGTCCCACAGTCCTCATCTGTAGAATGGGGATAATAAAAGGACTCCCTCACAGGACTGGAAGAAAGCTCAGCGAGTTACTGTAGCTCACATGTCAAATGCTTATAACAGTGCCTGGGATGGAAATAAACATGTCAACTCTATTTTCTATGCAATGATAAAGAGGTATCTATACATATTGTCCAGTGAAAAAACAACGGTGCAAACAATCCGTCTAGCATGCAGTATTTTCATGTAAAAGGGGAGGTGTTCTTCTTTGCTTTTATCTGAAGAAAAGCGGTTACCTGTAGGGATACCTACATGTGTGAAGAAACAGGATTGGGGGAATGCAGGGACTCCACACCGCTTAACACAGTCTCCTTTTTTTGTTTCAGAGTTTTGATCTTTTGCATTTTCTGTTCTCGAAAAATTACATTTTGTAAATTAATTTATTTAACTTAAAGAGAGTTTATTCATGTGTAATGCTTGAGGATAGCCCACCTGGAAACACCAACTCCAAAGGAATGGAGTCAGTATTCTGAAGTAGGGACATTAGGGTTTCATTTATATAGGCAGAGACAGAGGAGCTTTTAGCAGGACTACAAACTTTTTTCACACAAGGTTAGTGTACAGTTACAGCAATTTGGTTACATGAAAAAACCACATTTTCAACAGTTACTTCCTAGTGTTAACAATCCACACTGCTCCACAGAAGCAACCGGATGCAGAGCCCACGTGCGCTTGCGTGGAGATGAGGCTCGGCTGGGGGTCTGCGCACCTGCTAGTCTTCAGACCCGCTTGAGGGCCCCACTGCTGCGGTGGGGCCTAAAGCAGGGTGGCTTTCTGGGACACCAGTTCTAGGGGCACAGAGTGCAGCGACAAGGAGGACTATGACAGAGTACAGCAAGTGGGGGTTCAGGAGGGCGTGTCTACTTTTGCAGGTGGTAACAGAACACCTGGGGATATGTGGGACTCGCCCTGCAGAAAAATGTATACATTTTTCATATGACTTCAGGGTGATTATAAACCTTCTGAACCTCAGCCATGGACCTCCCAGGGACCCACAGTCCCCAAGCTTGAAACCCCTGGCCAGGGAAAGCAGCACAGTACGGTGGGGAGAGTGTCCTGTGGCCAGACTGCCTGGGTCAGGGAGTCTCTGCTCAGCTGCTCACTACCTGTAAGACCTTGGACAAGTTATGTCAACCTTCTTTCATCTCCATCTTCTTAACTTTAAAAAGGTAACAAACAGTCCAAGTGCATTGGCTCACACCTGTAATCTTAGCACGGTGGGAGGCCAACGTGGGAGGACTGCTTGAGTCCAGGAGTCCAACACTAGCCTGGGAAACAAGTGAGACCTTGTCTCTACAAAAATATTTTAAAATTAGCCTATGGTCCCGCTCCTCAGAAGGTTGAGGTGAGAGGACTGCCTGAGCTCAGAAGTTGGAGGTGGTGAGCTGTGATGGTGCCATTGCACTGCAGCCTGGGTGACAGACTGAGATCCTGTCTCAAAACACCAACAAAACAAAAAAAAGTAATAAATAATAATACCTACCTAGGGTCACTGGTGAGGCTAAACAAGTTAACTCAGATGACGTGGTTAGAACAGTCCTGGCCTGCTGAGTAAGCCCTCGGTAATGCTGTGGGGCTGTGTCAACAAGCACTGTCAGGACCACGGGCGGAGAAAACTGTGTGTGCAACCCCCAGCCCCCACGGCATTGTTCCTGGCTGTGCTATAACGGCTGACTTTTTTTTTTTTTTTTTAATGTGACTCCAGCTTTTTAAAATAGAATCTAAAAGTAACTCAATTTGAAGTTTTTGGCCAAAGATATCACTCATTTTAAAAAAATAGTTAAACTGTGAAATATAACACAGAAAAGTCTTTAAGACATTAACTATCACAAATAACTACAAGGCAGACACCAGGTAACCACTGCCAAGGTCATCGAGAACAGTGCCAGTTCCCAGAAACTCCTGTGTTCCTTCCTTCTCACCCAAGGTTACCACACTCCTGAATTTTTTGGAAACCACAAACATTTTTACCACGTATATGTGCAATAGGTACTAAACAATGTACCTCTGCTTTTAACCTTCATAACTAGGTAGTCATACCACATATGTCTATTACCATTTTACTTGAAGAATAAATTCAGCTTTGAAGCAAGAAAACATGCTTAAATTCACTAATAATTGAAGATAAACTCGAGAGATGTTTTTTCCTCCTGCTAGATTTTTGATTTCCAAGGGCTCTGTGTTATTTTGTTTTTAAAAATATCATTTATTTATTTGGGAGATTGGGCCTCGCTATGTTGCCCAAGCCAGTTTCAAACTCCTGGGCTCAGGCAATCCTCCCACCTGGGCCTCCCAAAATGCTGGGATTACAGGCGTGAGCCACTTCACCTGGCCTACAAGATTTGTTTTTAAAAGCAAAACTAAAAGGTAAATACTGTTGGTGCAAATAAGCACATACACAAGAATGGTAAACACCGGGCAATGCCTTGAAAAACCGGTTGGAAATCTCTATCCATATTTTAAACTCATATATCATCTGATCTACCAATTCCATTTTGAGAAATTTATCCCAGTGGATACATTCAGGAAGTCAGTTTAAGGCATGGAATCTGGAGTCAGAAAAACCTCAATTCAAAGGCTAGCTCTGCTACCGACTAGCTCTGCTACCGGCTAGCTCTGCTACCGACTAGCTCTGCTACTGACTAGCCTGGGATTTACGCATGCCAGTGACCTCTTCCGAGCCTGTTTCCTCCTCTGTGAAAGGAGCAAAATCACCTACTCCTAGTTATAGCGAAGACCAAACGAAAAATACACATGCAAAGCACTTAGCACAGTCCCCGGTAAATATTAACAATTCATAGACGTCGGTCATCATTGCTAGAAGAGGAAAAACAATTCACGGAACATCTAAACCCGGTGACTAACAAAGAACACAGAGACTACTGAAGATTCACTGAAACACTGAATGGGAATTGATAAACGTTCGATGGCTATGATGTGGTCGGTCACACACACTCTCGGCCTCTGCATACTTTTCTCAATCAAGCCCTGCAACTAGAGGGCTGTGGGGCTAGGTCTGTGTGACTAAGTGTAGAAAGAGGGCAGGACTCCAGATCTCATCGGGTGGTGAACACAACTAGTAGTTTCCCTTTCAGGCTTCCCTTGATAATACATCATAAACTGTCTTTCAAGAGCACTGGAGGGATAGAAAAACTCCCAACAACCGTGAGAAGGACCATGAGAAGCAAGAACCTGGCATGGGGAGCCATGAAGGCTGGCACCACACACTGCGACCGGGAGGCTGGCTCACCAGCCGCAAGGGGCCGGGCTCCCCACTGGGCATGAGACCATGTGGAACGGGCAAAGTGGTACCGCCTGCCTTCCATGGAGCGCTCTAGGGACAGCTCCAGACATGACTCTGCTGAGTAGGGGCCAAATGAGCAGACTCATACACCTGGAAACGCCTCAGATAGGATTCCGTCTTGCACGTGATATATTATTCTGCTGTCCTTGCTAAAAATGACTTGCAGGAGTCCCTGGGCCTAAATTCATAAACCGGAAACAATGAGAATGTTAGTCATTTCATAAGAAACACTCATTTCTCTAACTACATCCAAAAAAGCAACCAAACAGACCAAAAAAAAAGAAAAAAAGAAAAAAAAAGGCAAGCAGCAAACCTAGCTTCGGCCAGGCACAAGGGTGCATGTCTGTAATCTCAGCAATTTGAGAGGCTGAGGTGGGCAGATGGCTTGAGCCCAGGAGTTCGAGACCAGCCTAGGCAACACGGTTAAACCCTGTCTCCACAAAAAATACAAAAAAAATTACCTAAGCATGGTGGCATACGCCTGTAGTCCCAGCCACTCAGGAGGCTGAGGAAAAAGGATCACCTGAGCCTGGGAAGTCAAGGCTGCCGTGAGTCATCATGGTGACACTGCACTCCAGCTTGGGCCACAGAGTGAGACCCGGTCTCAAAACAGACTAAAAACAAAAGAAAAAACTAGTTTCTGGATCTACTGCTTTTTTTCCTCTACATTTGGTCAAGAAATATTGGTACCCCAAAACGGAGTGAGGTCGGGAGTGGATCTGGCTCTGATTCATGACCTGCCTGACACAATGACACCTAAGCATGGCCTCTCAAACATTCTAAGGATGGAAGAGACCATGCTTTCCCCTCCTGTACAGACAGGGGTAAGCGACTCAGGTAACCTCCACTGGTTATTCAACTGGACAGTCTATCAGCCAAGAGAACCCTTTCTTTCTATTTTTTTTTTTCTTTTTGAGACCGAGTCTAGCTGTCACCTAGGCTGGAGTGCAGTGGCGTGATTTTGGCTCACTGCCACCTCCGGCTCCCAGGTTCAAGCGATTCTCCTGCCTCAGCCTCCTGAGTAGCTGGGATTATAGGCGTGAACCACCACACCCAGCTAATTTTCGTATTTTTAGTAGAGATGGAGTTTTGCTATGTCGGCCAGGCTGGTCTCAAACTCCTGACCTCGTGATCCACCTGCCTCGGCCTCCCAAAGTGCTAGGATTATAGGCGTGAGCCACCATGCCCGGCTGAGAAAACTTTTTCTTTTTTTTTGAGACGGAGTCTCCCTCTGTCGCCCAGGCTGGAATGCAGTGGCGTGATCCCGGCTCACTGCAAGCTCCGCCTCCTGGGTTCATGCCATTCTCCTGCCTCAGCCTCCTGAGTAGCTGGGACTACAGGTGCCCGCCACCACGCCCGGCTAATTTTTTTTTTTTTTTTTTTTTTTTAGTAGAGACGGGGTTTCACCGTGTTAGCCAGGATGGTCTCAATCTCCTGACCTCGTGGATCCACCCGCCTTGGCCTCCCAAAGTGCTGGGATTATAGGTATGAGCCACCGCCCCTGGCCAAGAAACCTTTTTCAAAGAGTCCCTCCCACCGTAACCACTAGGAGCTCGGGTAAATACTGAAGAACTATGTAGACGTGTGCTAGATCAATTCTTCCTTGTTAAGAGTTTCAATCCCACTGACGATCTGAATAAAAACACTCTCCCTCCCTAGGAAAAATGTTTAAATGCACAATAATTTCCACGCAATTTCAGGAATCTCAAGGGGGTCCGTGGAACAATTGGGAGCGGCTCCCTGGCAGGAACCAGAAGCCGCCATCCACTTTTGTGTCCTCAGTGCCTATATTCAACCAAAGTCTCCAGAATAGATGGAGAATTCAAGACTACTCAAGCCACCTTCAAGAGAGAAAGTACAAATCAGAACGTTTTCATTTCGGAAGAACTCTGATGACAAGTGATTACCTGAACCAGACAATATGGGAAAGGATCAGTATAAAGAAACAGAAAATATTTTCAAAAGAGAATCGTGGAGGCCAAAGGATTGAGGATTTCCAAAGGCCCATACCTGGGGGATTTGTCCTCTTGGGTATGTTCTGAGGTTCTTCTGTTGGTCCAAAAATATTAGACGCCATCCTATTAGGCCTGCTGGAAGGAGTAGCTTCTTCTGGACTTCCAAAAAGATTGCTCGATTCTCCTCCTGGGGGCTTCATGGCCCTACAAGCACAGAGTACATGCCAATTACTGATGGCAGACCTGAAAGCTTGTCACCGTGCAAGGATTTTGGCACAACTAGACAGGGTAAAAGTATTTTGTTTTTTTCTTTTTGAGACAAGGTCTCATTCTGTCACCCAGGCTGGAGTGCAGTGACGTGATTTTGGCTCACTGCAACCTCTGCCTCCTGGGCTGAAATGATCCTCCCACCTCAGCCTCCTGAGCAGCTGGGATTACAGGCACCCACCACCACAGCTGGCTAATTTTTTGTATTTTTGGTAGAGACGGGGTTTTGCCATGTTGCCAAAGTTGGTCTTGAACTCCTAAGCTCAAGCGATCCACCCACCTTGGGGTCCCAAAGTGCTGCGATTACAGGTATGAGCCACCACACCCAGCAAAAGTATTTTCTTAACATCTACTGAGAAATCACATACCACCATTAGTTAATACTGGTATGACTAGTTTACAGATGCCAGACTTCTTCTACTGCTCTTTAGTTTCCCTTAAAAGTATTTTTTTTTTTTTTTTGAGATGGAGTCTCGCTCCGTCGCCCAGGCTGGAGTGCAGTGGCACGATCTCAGCTCACCGCAACCTCTGCCTCCTGGGTTCAAGTGATTCTCCTGCCTCAGTCTCCTGAGTAGCTAAGATTACAGGTTCCTGCCACACCTGGCTAACTTTTGTCTTCTGGGATGGAGTTTCGCTCTTGTTGCCCAGGCTGGAGGAATGCGATGACGCAATCTCGTCTCACCACAACCTCCGCCTCCTGGGTTCAAGGGATTCTCCTGCCTCAGCCTCCCGAGTAGCTAGGATTACAGGCATGCGCCACCACACCCGGCTAATTTTGTATTTTTAGTAGAGACGGGGTTTCGCCATGTTGGTCAGGCTGGTCTCGAACTCCTGACCTTGGGTGATCCACCTGCCTTGGCCTCCCAAAGTGCTGGGATTACAGGTGTGGGCCACCGCACCTGGCTCTTGAATCACTTTTTATTGTAAAAACTTAAACTTAAGAACTAATAAGGAATTGCCACAAAGCTCTATTTCTAGAGGACCATCTACATTAACAAACCAGTGAAACGCTGAATTCAGAACTGGAAAAACTTTTTAAATGCATTTGAGAGAGAGGCTTACTGAAATTGAGATTTAAACCAGTGAGTGGCTCATGCTCTCTCACTAGTCCTAAGCAATGGGACTGTCTGTGATCCCAGACGTTTAGAAACGAAGTCAGCCCTCTGTATCCACGGGCTCTGCTTCCATGGATTCAACCAACCTCAGATCAAAATGTCAGAAATAAAATGAAGGTTGCATCTGTACTGAACATCTACAGACTTTTTTTCTGTCATTATTCCCTAGGTAATACGGTATAACAACTATGTGCATAGTATTAGGTATTATTTGTAACCTTGTAACCTAGAGATGATTTAAAAGCATATGGGAGGATGTGCCCAGGTTATATGCAAACACTACACCACTTTATATCAAGGACTTACGCATCCTTGGATTTTGGTATCCTGGGGGTCCTGGAACCAACTCCCGCAGGATACCAAGGATGACTGTACTTGAAATTACAGGGCTCAACATCACACAAAAACTATGATATGAGGTTAGATCTCACTGGAAAGCTTTGCAAACATTGACCACTCAAGGTTTGGTTAACAAAAATAACACTTTCTCCTCAAAAGATCTAGAAAGAGCGCTGAGGGCTCCTCGTGATTGGATGTGAATGGAGTTCTCCTGCTATAAAGCAGGAAGGCAGAGAGTGCTTCACAGTCTCCGCCTGCAGAGACCCATGGGCTGGCTACTCTACCCCAGAAGCCAAGCGTGTGCCGGCCGACCTCTGAAGTGGTGCCCAGGGCCCCTGTCCACTCAGGAGGCTGGGGGAGGTGGATGCCAAACTTCCTGTCAGCAGTCGCCATTTCCTGGAGGATTGAGGAGGGAGAAAAAAAGACAGGTGCACTTGAGAAAAATTATTTTTTAAAAATAACCAATAACCAAGCTTAAATTAGAAAGGGCTGTCCGGGAGCAGTACCTGGCACCTGTAATCCCAGCACCTTGGGAGGCCGACGTGGGAGGATTGTTTGAGCCCAGGAGTTCGAGACCAGCCTGGGCACATGGGGAGACCCTGTCTCTACAAAAAATACAAAAATTAGGCCGGGCGCAGTGGCTCACGCCTGTAATCCCAGCACCTTAGAAGGCTGAGGTGGGCGGATCACGAGGTCAGGAGATTGAGACCATCCTGGCTAACACAGTGAAACCCCATCTCTACTAAAAATACAAAAAATTAGCCGGGCGTGGTGGTGGGCACCCGTAGTCCTAGCTACTCAGGAGGCTGAGGCAGGAGAATGGCATGAACCCAGGAGGCAGAGCTTGCAGTGAACCAAGATGCGCCACTGCATTCCAGCCTGGGCGACAGAGCGAGACTCCGTCTCAAAAAAAAAAAAAAAAAAAAAGCCGGGTGTGGTGGTATGCGCCTGTAGTCCCAGTTACTTGGGAAGCTAAGGCTGGCTTGAGCCCAGGAGGTCAAAGCTGCAGTGAACCATGATTGCATCACTGTACACCAGCCTGGACGAAAGAGTGAGACCTTGTTTCACCAAAAGGAAAAAAAATAAAAGGTGGTGGGTGGGGGGGGCATGGCTTAACAAGATTTTAGGTGAGGTGCTCTGATAGTGGCCATAAGGCCATCTGACTTCCATATCCATTTTTGAATCACGTAGCCCTGGTAATTCTGCTTTTTTTTTTTTTTTTGGAGACGAAGTCTCGCTCTTGTTGCCCAGGCCAGAGTGCAATGGCACAATCTCGGCTCACTGCAACCTCCACCTCCTGGGTTCAGGCGATTCTCCTGCCTCAGGCTCCTGAGTAGCTGGGATTACAGATGCCCACCACCATGCCCGGCTAATTTTTCTATTTTTAGTAGAGATGGGGTTTCACCATGTTGGCCAGGCTGGTCTTGAACTTCTGACCTCAGGTGATCCACCCACCTCAGCCTCCCAAAGTGCTGGGATTACAGGCATGAGCCACCATGTCTGGCCTATTTTATGTTTTTGAGATGGAGTCTCACTCTGTTACTAGGCTGGAATACAGTGACGCGATCTCAGCTCACTGCAACCTCCACCTCCCAGGTTCAAGCAATTCTCCCGCCTCAGCCTTCCGAGTAGCTGGGATTACAGGTGTGTGTCACCGTGCCTGGCTATTTTTTTGTATTTTTAGTACAGACGGGGTTTCGCCACGTCGGCCAGGCTGGTCTCAAACTCCTGACCTCAAGTGATCCACCCGCCTCGGCCTCCCAAAGTGCTGGGATTACAGGCGTGAGCCACTGCACCCAGCCAATTCTGCATGATTTTTTCTTGGCTAGTGTAGCAGGTCTAAACATATGTGGGTCTCTACAGTCCTCTCTTTGGAAATAAGGGATGAAGGTCTGCAATCTTTAGAACTGAACTGAATTTATCATCAAGTCTCATGTGAGCTGAGCATGAGCTATAATTCCTTTTACTGACTTATTTCAAACATGGCTTTTCTCTCAAGCCCTCAAGGTGCTACAAACTGTCAGATCCGATTCCAGGTAGACTCACCTTGACTGCAAGGACTCTCGGACTCTTTCCCGACCCCATATTCCCCACATTCACAGTCTCCTGTCTCCTCTGCCTTTCACCCTTGCTTCAGTTCAACTTGCACATCTCTCGAGCACCTATCATCGGCAATCCTTCCCCAGATGCTGTAGATAGAGGAAAGCAAGTCCTTACCCTGGAGGAGCTTCAAGTTTAAACAGGAAAGCTAGAGCTCTGCAGAGGTGGCTTCAGTGTCTGTGTGAGTGATGTGACAGACGCCTAGTGCCATCGGGACTCCAAAATTTGGAAGAGGTGTAACCCAAATTGAGTCTGTGGCCTCCATGTGGAGTTGGGACCAATGGGCGCAGGAGGTGAGTGGTAGTTACTTGCAACCACCAGTGTTACTTTGGGGTGATGGAAACACAATATTTAATATTGTTCTATGTGCTTTTCTGAATTTTATTTAAAAACAAGCAAAGAAAAAAAAGTGGTACCAAAGAATGTTTTAGCAGAAATTATGGCGCACACAGGCCCAGCCCCAGGCAAGGGGCAGCGGCCATCTTGGTCACAAAGGCAACAGGTCCCACTGCAGGTTTCACACAGACTGCAGGGCTGGGCTGCCTCAAAGGGGTCTCGGATGAATGGAACTGAGCGTTCAATAGACCTTTCAATAAAAACAGCCCGACAACAATGGCGCAGTGTGGCTTTCTCTAGGCTACAGGCACTTACCACTATGATACTAGTAGGGGGAAGGGAACGCTAGAGCTTACACATTTGGGGACAAATTCACAATGTGGGTGGGGGGTGCTTCCCAATTATTTTTTGCCTTTTGTGGTACCCCTTCAATATATTTCAGTGAAGATATTCAAAACACACAAGAGAAACTCAAGCGCACAGGAGAAGAAAAACCTCACACAGCTGGAGTGGACTGCAGCACTGGAGAGGTAGGGAAAACCTGTGTGGCCCTCCTCGGGGGTCTCCATGCTCCTGACCCTAACAGTTTGTCCCCGAGTTTCAGAAAGGATTAGGGGACTGGTCAGGCTTAGAGAGAAGCAGTAAGAAATAAACTTGGATTAAATTCCTTACAAATATAAATGTTACAGCTTAAAGGAAGATCTCAGGTTAATCATGGCTAAAGCATAATGCTTTTACAAAATCCCTTTAACACAAGATAATCCCTCAGCAAGAAAACAAGAGATGTAAGGTCTCAAGAGAGGACAACCTGGCTGGGTAATCTTACAGCCACCATTTGATTCTCTTCACAGCAAAACAAAGTGTGACGCTTACAAGGTGCCCGCCCTGCAACTCAACCCCGTTCAGATGAGTGGCAAATGCGCAGCGTCTGGTGGACCCCAAGCAGAAGCTTCCAGTGATACCTCATCATCCGCTTCAGACCGGCTTTCCTTCCTCACCATACTAAAAGGAAGAGTTTTCTCCCTTTCACAACACCTTGTCCTGAAACCAATCCCCCAGAGTAGTGTGAATATGGCTTTAGTGCAGTACCTCTGCAGCTAACTTCTGGAGCGTGAAAGTCAACATAAAAACATCGGTGTCACTCAGGGTGATAATAAACACCATCATTTACTGGGCAGCCAGTGCCAGGAGGCACAAACAAAAAGGAAACGTACTAAATGCACACAACTGGGACAGGGCTGGGGATGCAGTCCCTCACCCCACTGGTGTGGGTGGTGCAAAACTCTGGCCACCAGGAACCAGAAACCGGATTCGCTCTGAGCACTAGTTTAAACTCCTGGTCCCACGTCGGTGCAGACCTAGGCATAATAATCACTGTTCCATGGATTAAGGGCTGTTTCTTTGAGAGGGAGTCTTGCTCTGTCGTCCAGGCTGGAGTGCAGTGGTGTGATCTCGGCTCACTGCAAGCTCCGCTTCCCGGGTTCACACCATTCTCCTGCCTCAGCCTCTCAAGGAACTGGGATTACAGGCGCCCGCCACCACACCCGGCTAATTTTTTAGTAGAGACGGGGTTTCACCGTGTTGGCCAGGATGGTCTCGATCTCCTGACCTCGTGGTCCACCTGCCTTGGCCTCCCCAAGTGCCGGGATTACAGGCGTTGAGTCACCGGACAGGGGTAATTATTTGGTTGCGAGTATACTGACCTAACTCCCTCAAATCTAAAGGGTTTTTTTTTTTTTTTTTGAGACAGAGTCTTGCTCTGTCATCCAGGCTGGAGTGCAGTGGCATGATCTCGGCTCACTGCCACCTCTGCCTCTGGGTTCAAGTGATTCTCCTGTCTCAGCCTCTCCAAGTAGCTGGGACTACAGGCGCACACCACCACGTCAGGCTAATTTTTGCATTTTTAGTAGAGACGGGGGTTTCACTATGTTGGCCAGGCTGCTCTCGAACTCTCGACCTCAGGTGACTCGCCCACCTCAGCCTCCCAAAGTGCCATGATTACAGGTGTGAGCCACCGCGCCCGGCCAATCTAAAGGGTTTTTATTTTTAGCAAGTTGGAGCAATTCTTTTATTTAGTATTTATTCAATATAGTATTTGTCTTCACTTGATCATAGCCAAAAGGCCGAGAAGCAATATAGTATTTGCCTTAACAGTCATGGCACACACATTCTCTTCTATTTCTCTGGCGAGGCTGTGCCACTGAGGGGCTCATCATACAGAAAACCTCAGGCATCTGAAGACCCAAACTTCACAATGCAAGCTTACTGCTCAAGTGGCACAAAAGACCTTGTAAGCTCTGTCACACTAATTTATGTGAGTCCCAATACCCAAAGAATGTTTTGAAAGTTCAAAAACATAAGAAAAGTGTGCTCAGTGTTCCTGGCTATTAAAGCTGAGTCAGGACATCTTCGTCCCAATCCACTTCTTCCTACAGCGAAGCCCAGGAGCGCCATCCACCTTCCCAGGCTGTTGAAGATTAAAGGAGATAGAACTGACTCTTCCCCAGACGCCCTGGCACTTTCCATAAGGGGACTCACATGAACTAGTGGAAGCGCGGCCATGGGCAGGGCACAGGCCACACACACACCAGGGACACGGGCAGGGCACACGGCCACACACACACCAGGGACACGGGCAGGGCACACGGCCACACGCACACGAGGGGGGGCACGGCTCGACACACCCCACGAACACACCGCCGCACACCCCTTAGGGACATGGACACGCACCCCACAGACAAAATGGGCCGCACCCACGGGCACACCCCGCCCCCGGGGAACCCCCCACGGAACGCACCACACGGAACGCGGGCGCCCAGGCGCGAGGGAGCGCAGCCCGCCCTCCACACAGCTTTGTTCCCAGAGCCCGGGCGCCCCTCCCCGCCCTCGGCCTCGGTCGCGGGCAGCTCTCCACAGCCCGGGCCTCAGCGAGCGGCCCCTCGGGCTTCGGGCCTCAGTCTGGCGGCGGCGCAGAAAGGCGGGCGGCGGCCCCGGGGGCCTCTGTGAGGTCGCCCTGCCCCCCAACCCCACCCCAACCCCACACGGCTCGTGGACGCCCTGGGCTCGCCCGCTCCCGCCACGTGGTCGCGCTATCCGCCCGCCTCCCGTGTGCCCCGCGCCGCACCTGGAGCCGGCACGGCCGCCCTCGCTGTGCGGGCCCTGGAACATGTCGACCGCCGCCACCCTCAGCTCGCCGCGCGCCGTTCCCGCCCGCCCAGCGCAGGTACCCAAGGCCGCCCGCCAGCACCCATTGGGCGCCAAGACGCCAATCATCCCTCCGCAGCCTACCGCAGCGCGGCCCCCGCCCCTCACGCCCACCCCCGAGGACTTCGGCTTTGAACGGTCGGCGCCGCGCCGGCAGCCGATTGGGGAAGGCGACGCCGCTCGCGGAGTTGGGAGCTCGCATTGGGCGGCGGGCGGGGCGGGCCCTGGGACCGCCGCGCCCTTGGGAGGAAGCCCGGCCTGAGGGAGCCCGCGAGCCCACCACGGGGCCGCACCTGGGCCGCACCTGCCCGACCAGGGACGGCGGGCATGGGCGCGCGGCCCTGAAGAACGGGCACAAACGACAGTCCTTAGATCAACATTAGTATGTATTTATGCACAATAAAAACATTTACAAGTTGAACTGGAAATTTAAACAGAAGTTTAACAGCTCTTATTATATTAAATAACCAAAACACCTTTTATTCCCAAAATTGGTAAAGAATAAATAATATAATTTACAATATGGTACAAAAAATAACCAGGAAAGGCAGGCATTCTGCTTTATACATACACTGTATATGCATATTTATAATCTATAAAACAAATTCACATCTGAAACGAGCGGAGGCCTCGCTATGGCTTAACCGAGAAGAGAGAGAAGGGGGGCGGGGCGCGGGAGGCAGGGCCAGGGGCTCGGCTCCCCACACCTCACCCACCCCAAAGACACGCAGCCACTGTGACATCAGGAGAGCGCTGACAGCCGCGAAGGGTGTGCTGTGGGTTTCTTTCCTTCGTTGTAAATTACTCTTTCCTTGCTTTCTTTTTTTTACTTGAGACCGAGTTTCGCTCTTGTTGCCCAGCCTGGAGTGCAGTGGCGCGATCTCGGCTCACTGCAACCTCCGCCGCCGAGGTTCAAGTGATTCTCCTACCTCAGCCTCCCCGGTAGCTGGGATTACAGGCATGCGCCACCACGCCCGGCTAATTCTGTATTTTTAGTAGAGACGGGGTCTCTCCATGTTGGTCACGCTGGTCTCGTACTCCCCACCTCAGGTGATCCGCCCGCCTCGGCCTCCCAAAGTGCTGGGATTACAGGCGTGAGCCACTGCGCCCGGCCTCTTTCCTTGTTTTCTTAAGACAAAGTGCTGTATTTCCTGACAAATGCATCGGCTACAGCTCAAGGGTTAAAGAGAAAACACAAGTGTCTTCCTCCTCCCTCGTTCCCGGTGTCTTATGCCCCACAACTTTCTTTGCAGAAGAAATTTTGAATTCAATGCTGTGATCTAATTGAAGATGCTGTTAAACTAAAAAGGTTATCCACCAGAAACGAGGCCACGGCCTCTCATGCCCAGTACCTGGAGGTGCGGCAAAGCAACGAGGCCAACCGCGGAAATGCCGCCAAGACCCCACTCCCTGAGCTGGCACCCTACAGCTACAAGACACAGAAGGACAAAACAGCCAGGAAGCCACGAACTAGGCATCCCCTGAGGCATGCAATGCCTGCTCATCACTGCACATCCACAACAGAATCGAAGCCAGAGGACTAACTTCCCTGGACCACAGATGCTCTGTCCCAATCTCCAGAAAAGGTGAATCAGCAGAAAGATCCCAGACAACATCAGAGGAATTCAGGAAAGCTTTTTCTAAGAAACTGATCTCATCTTAATTACAGCATGCTCAAATGCACAAAGGAAGCCACAGGCTCACACTGAGACGATCACCGCTTCTGTTGGAAAGGCAGAAGATGCAGGAAGTCTCTGTTTGGATCTTTTGAAAATTCCAGCCTTTAACAGTTGCCTATGTTTGTACATAAATATTCATTTAGGCCAGAAGAAAATGCATCCATTGTTTTTCTGCAACAAATGACACCATTTTCCCTTAATGTGGCAAGCAAATGCGTATCACCTGTCTAGTTACTAGAGAGGCAGAATCCTCTAGAACTCTGTCAGCTTTATTATAGAAGATGAGTCAGCCCGTCCTCCTCCCTAACCCGTCTCCCCACTGGATGGCAATGGCTGCGGTCAGCTGCTCCCAGGAGTCTACACTGGAGAACCAAGTGGTAGGTGCTGTCCAAAAAGCCTACGAAAGCAGACTCTGACCTCCAAAACTTCACCCCACTTAGTTGTCAGGGGGTAACAGGTACCCTGACAGGCAGTTCACAAACCCTCCTGTCCCTGGCACAGTGCACACAGCTCAGTGCTGTTGGGACTTGGCATCTCTGGTCTAGCCTGCGGGAGTATAAGAAAGCTAGCAGTGGCCTGAACTCGGCCTGGTATCCTAACCCTCTAGAGACGCAGCAAAGCCAGATGCCCAGAGGGAGAGCTCTTTGTCTTCTCTGGCTCAATGAGATGCTAATTTTGGAAGGTGGTATACTTAGCACAAAACACAAGATAGTGTAAAGATGCTGTGGTTCAAACACTGCTGTCTCTCTCCCAATCAAGTGGCACCATGTTTCTTTTTTCACCCCTAAGAGGTATGGGACTGTTTGCTTAAGATCTCACGTCAACGTCTGAAGGAGGGAAGCCAGCTCAGGCAAGAGCTCTAAGAAAAACTCGTGAGACAGAAGAAGGAAGCTCTTGCCTGGAAGTTCACTGTCCTCTCCACGTACTCCCAGTGGTGCAGTGCAGGGCCTGCCTGTGGTCTACAGTGGCTGTGGTGGGCTGGCAAGACTGCAGGACGGAGGGCGTCCACATGCTTGTCCACAACAAAGGCCCTTCCCTCCTCCTTTCACCTTCTCCATTGTGGACGGGGAGAGAAGCAGTGGTGGGGCTAGGGCTGGCCTTGAGGACTGCTGCGTGCCACACGTGTAGGGGAAGAGGAATGGTGGGGAGGAGGGGGAGTAGGTCCAAGTGGGTTAGGAAAGCACAATCAATCCCGGCTGCTGCGGGGGATGAAATCAGGCAGGAAGGGAGAGATGGCGGGACAGGCATGGCCTGCCCAACACCTCTGTGGCAGCTCCAGGCCACACTGGATGTGGCTGGACGGTGACTCATGTGCCTGGAACTCCTGAGGATGAGAAGGCAAAGGGGCCCTTATTAGCTCTGTCCTGGGGAAAGACTGGATGTTGGGGCGTCTGCAGTAGGAACACTGGCCACCCGAGAGGGCGCAAGGAGGGAGACCACCACAAAGGCATACTTTTGGTGCGGTCTGACCACATCCAGATGTCTGGGTCCTCGCCTGGGTGTCCCAAATGGGAAGGAGACACAGAAGTCTCAAGGCAAAGGTATGCAAGGGACTGAACACGTATGTCAGGCACGCCTACACCAATGCCCGTGAGAGACACTTTCCCTGCAAAGGCAGGTTTGTCTCAAGTGCCAAACAGTCACACATCAAGTTTAAGAACTTATCAGGAAAGTCTTTGCTGTAATCATATTAGCGCCTAAGGGTCACCCCAGGAGGGAGAAATGACACCTTAGATCACCTGGAAGCTTGCAAAGGGACACAGGAAGGAAACCAACTACAGAGGGGACTTTGTTCTTCCTCTTCCATGTCTCCTAATTCTTAAAACACAAGAAAAACATTTTCAACCAGCTTAGCAGGGTCCCATGCAAAGTCCACACAACCTGCATAGTACAGGACTCTTCCTGCCCCCACTCCCTGTTAAGAGTCCGAACAAAACTTCTAGGGAGGGGAGGCACCAGCCCAGGGCCCCAGGACTCCGCAGCAGCCCTGTGATCAGTATCCATGCTCTTGGTGCCTTGGGATGCGACACCACCAGGCACGAGCCCAGGCCACATCCAACTGTCCTGCCCGTTACAGTCCACAGAGGGCACAGCTGATGCATAGCACAGGTTTGGCAGAAAGCAAGCAGCAGGGGCTGCGGCCTCCCTGCAGAGAGGGAGATCACAGCTCCTAGTGCACAGCAACTACACCAAGGCACACATACTCCCTTGTCTCAGAAGGAAATGCCACCGGAATGTCCAGCACAACAATCGAGGCAGAGCACAGGCTGAAATGGGATCACTATGCAGACCCTAACATGGACCCAGGCGTGGTGAAGAACGGCTCTAGTACCACAGTGATTTCTAACGCTGGCCCTTGCCAAGAACTCATCCTAGTCTCCTTGGACGCCGTTGCCTGCTGCTCGTGGGGAAGCAGCTCTGCGACCACGTTCCTGCCCGTTGTACAGTCTTGGGTGCGGAGATGCCTCTGTTCAGACCATCTTCTAGGGCTGCTGGGCTTATCTATTTTTCTCTAGCTCGAAGAGGGCTTCATCCGCCACCAGGACGTGTGGTCACTGGGACAGGTCACTGACAGCGGGGCCGCCTCCACCACCATCAAACAGAGCTTCTCGGCGGCCAGGCTCAGCGATGGACAGCTCTTGGGCCAGGTCGTTGAACCGAGAAATGTAATCAATGCTGTTTTCGTTCATCATGCACACCAGCTGGGAATCCACAACCTGCAGGAAGAGGAGACAGGAAGAGCAAGTCACTGCGACCGGCCGGCCCTTCAGCAGAGGGCGGGTCCCGAAACAGGACGAGAAGCTCCTATTAACTCCTGCTGCAGGAACCTAGCCATGGATGGCAGCCCAGGGCTCTGTGCAGAATCACAGAATCACCTGTCGTCTGCCCGCACACTCTTTAGATAAGTGCTCGCAGAGAGCCTACGATGTGCCTGACACATCTGATGGCTGGGATGAGGGTGCTGGTCCCCCTGCCCGCCATGAGACCTATGGGGGAAGACACCCGACAGGTAGACAAGACTGTATGCAGCAGACACAGGCACTGGGGGCAGCCTGCTGAAACAGATGCAGAGTGAGGGGGGAGACAGTGCCGGGGAAAGAGGCCAGAGAGGGTGCTCCAAGGACTGGGACCTGAGCGGGAGGTGGGGTAAAACCCGAGGACACGTGGGGGACACGTTCCCATCATAGACATGAAGACAGGTGGGGGACACGTTCCCATCACAGACATGAGGACAGGTGGGGGACACGTTCCCGTCACAGACATGAGGACAGGTGGGGGACACGTTCCCGTCACAGACATGAGGACAGGTGGGGGACACGTTCCCATCAGAGACATGAGGACAGGTGGGGGACACGTTCCCGTCAGAGACATGAGGACAGGTGGAGGGCACGATCCTGTCAGAGTCCCAAGGACATGTGGTGAGGGCACGTTCCCATCGGTCCTGAGGACATGTGGGGAGCAGGTTCCCGTCAGCGACATGAGGACACGCGGGGAGCACGTTCCTTTTTAAAGAAGCAACAGGCATGTTCCCTGAGACAGGAAGAGGCTTTGACTGAAAAGCACGACCAAGGTGGTGGCCATGACAGAGTGAATGAGGCAGCGCGGAGCTGAGGAGACGGAGGACGGGAGGGCCTCGGCACCAGGATCTTGTCCCATGAGCAAATACGTAGAATGTGCCGTTTTCACCGCTTATTGTCTGCGTCCTGCTCTAGAGTAGAAGCCTCACGAGGACAGGGGCCGTTGTCTGCACACAGTAGACCCTGCATAAATATCCCTTAATGAACTGCATGACACTGTGAATGCCAGAAGTCTGGAAAATTCTGAGTAGAGCTATGGTGTAAATGAAATTTTACACTTTGACTGTGGGAAATGTCAGACAAATTAAAATTTGTTTTCAAAAGCAAAGCAAAGAGTAATTCTCCTTCCCCTGTGTGTCCATCAGCAGCTCCCATCCCTTTCATCCCAGGGCCACCCAGCTCCACCCCCGCCCCCTTCATGCTAGCCCTACCACCAGACCCTTTCATCACCATCCTTCCAGACGATGAGGACCTGCTGAGAAACACACTCACATTCTGAGTGGAGGGCTCTCGGGAAAATCCCATGCTGAACGCTAATTTGCTCTTTCTTCAGGTGAATACGTGTTTGCACTACTCGCGACGGGCAGCGTTTCACAAATACTAACTGCACCCTTTCTCTGCTACTCACTCCCATGTGCCATCTGTTGCCCAGGATTTTGTTAAAGGTGCAAATTCTGATTGGGGTGAGGCTAACACTCTGCATTTCTGACTCTAAGGGGCTCCTGTCACTGGGCTGTGGCCCGTCCTCTCAACAGCAAGGCCCTAGCATGCTGCCTCAGGGCACGTACGCAGCGCCCATCTCCACAGAGCCCAGCACTTAGGAACATGTGCACAAACACGGGAAGAGACAGAGACTGGCTTCTCGGGAAACATCAGAGTCCAAGGTGTGCTCCGAATAATGATTCTGGGGCCAAACAGGTTTGAGAAACGCCACACACTGTGAGATGGAGGTCTACTCTATTAATTGTGTCTATGTGTACATTTGGCTAAAATTTCCAGTCATATCATGGCTTGGCTTGGAATTCTCCAAAGCCTACCCATGAGTTCATCATCTCAAGAGTCACGATTCACATTCGGATACTGGGTAGCGGAGGTGTCTGTGAGAAACAGCTGTTTTGAGCTTTTTTGGATCCAGGGTTTCCCTCAAGTATCTGCCTACAAAATCCTCAAGAACACCTGCCAATGTCCCAACACTGTGGGGACTAGATTCGGGGAATGCTGCTCCAGGACTTTCACACGGGCTAAGCCCATGCGGATGACCTCCTGGACCTAGAGTTCCCTCCCTGTCCATAGAGCCCTCACCCAACTGCCCACACACCTGCCACTCTGCACTTTATGTCACAGTGAAATGGGCCTGTCTTTACCCTGCAAGACTGACCTGCCCATGAATGCCACACAAACCATGTGGTGGACGCCTTGAGGGCTACAACCAGATGGCCTGGCCAACAAAGAGGGACGCCGCATCTGGTCAAAAGAGGAAAGTCACAAACCACGTTTCGCCTTCACATCAAGAACCTGCCCCAGTGACTCCTCCTATCACTACCCTGGGTGTGGGAGAAGCACGAGGACAGCAGAGCCCATCCCAGCTCCCCTGCACCGCAGCTCAACGTGACAGAGAGACGCCGCTCAAAGGTCCTGCTGTTAGGACGGCAGCACTGACAACACAACTGCTGCAGCCACCCCTTACTCCTCCACAACACTGCCTGCACCTCGTCCTGCTGTTAGGACGGCAGCACTGACAACACAACTGCTGCAGCCACCCCTTACTCCTCCACAACACTGCCTGCCCCTCGTCCTGCTGTTAGGACGGCAGCACTGACAACACAACTGCTGCAGCCACCCCTTACTCCTCCACAACACTACCTGCCCCTCGTCCTGCTGTTAGGATGGCAGCACTGACAACACAACTGCTGCAGCCACCCCTTACTCCTCCACAACACTGCCTGCCCCTCAGCACCCCACAGCCAGTGAAGGAGAGGTAACATCCCTGCTCAGCTCTGGCTGCCTTCAGAGACCCTGCTCTGCACCCCAGACCAGGGCTTCCAGTTCAGAGGCCTGCAGAGCTCAGCTATGACTCAATCTGTCATTCTGCATGTGGGGACGAGAGCCGGCCCAGCGTCTTCAGATCTCCCCATTCTCAGTAGTCACGGACCTAAGTGTGTACGTGTTGTCTCCTGTCCTTCCACTCTTGGCAAACAGCTCTTAGTAACCCACAGGTGTGCAGGAGAGTGCCGGCAACCTCTGGCACGAGGGTTGGTGGTCAGGTGCAGCTGTGAGGTCAATGCACTCACCTCTGCGACGTCAGCCAGGGACCTGGACACAAATGAGTCCCGCGAGTTTCCATCCAACAAGCTGGGGCCAAGCAAGGAAGTGCCACTGTTGGTCCCAATGGGAGTCGGCAACATCTTCCGGCTCTTCTCTGGGGAGATGAAGCTTGCTGCGGAGAAAAGGCCAGAGGAAAACACCCTGAACCCTGCTTGGTCTGGACCAGTCCAGCAGAAGGGTCCTGAGGCTGGAGGCAGCCAGGCCAGGCCCCGGCCCTGGCCCCAATCCAGACTTGTGCGAAGAGCTTCCGAGGGACTCAACACGCCACGACGAGCTCTTCTCGTTTAACAGGCCTTCGTGCATACAAACATGCACCTTCTTTTCCACGAGTCCCACGGTCTCCCACCCTCACTGCCATCCCCCACCCCCATCACGGTCTCCCACTCTCACTGCCATCCCCACCCCCATACTTTCTTCTGTGTGACTAGTCTCATGCAGGTTGTTTCCAACTTTGCTTTTCTTTAATTTTTTTTTAAGGTAGGGTCTCGCTCTTGCCCAGGCTGCAGTGCAGTGGTGACCATGGCTCACTGCAGCCTCGAATTCCTGGGCTCAAGCAATCCTCCCACCTCAGCCTCCCAAGTTGCTGGGACTACAGGCATGCACCCCCACACCTGGCTAGTTTTAAAATTTTCTGTAGAGACGAGGTCTCTCTATGCTGCCAAGGCTGGTCTCAAACTCCTGGCCTCAAGCAATCCTCCTACCTTGGCCTCCCAAAGTGCTGGGATTACAGACATGAGCCACCACGCCTGGCCTGTTTCCAGTTTTTCACGATTTATGTGTGACTTTCCAAACATCTGCACTGCTACATGCGACAAAAGGAAATGCCTGCAGGGTGCTGGGTCCCTCAGCACCTCCCAGACCCACGTCGCCCAACTGGTTCAGGGCTGTCAGGCATGGTACCCGCCATGCCTGATGTGCCCAGCCACAAGCCCTGGCCCCATGCAACCGTGGGCAGGAAGACCCCAGACATCCTAACGGGGGCTCTCTCTGGGCAGGCAACAGCAGCAGGGTGTGTCTTTCCTGCCACACTTGCTATCCAGTGGGCAAATGGGTAGTGGGGGAGGAGGATGAACACGTCCTCTGAACTCTCCGATCTGTATTCAAGAATGTGCCAGGTGGCAGCTGGACCATCCACTTCCGAATACCTTACTGACCACAGAAAGACGAGCCAAGAGAGTGCCAAGACACCAGTTTCCTTTTCTCCCGTCGAGAGAACCCTAGTTGGGAGGGGCCAGGCTAGCTGAACAGACTGGGAAGGCACACAGAATCCAGCATCTGGGGTCACGGGAATATTCTAGGTCTCCACTGGGTTGTGGGTCACCAGGCTATACATGCTTGCCAAAGCTTGGTGAACTGTACACTAAAAATGTGTACATTTCCCCACATGTAAATTACACCCAAAAATATTAACTCAGAAAAATACAAACACTTGAGAGGCGAACAAGCCAATAGTCCTAGTGGGAGTTTGAGTAGAACGAGAATCCAGCGTCCCACAGACCCCAGCCCCTGCTGCTCTGGAAAAGGAGACGAGAGCCCTCCCCATACACTCACCAAACAGGCTGCTGAGCGAGGAGTCGGTGGAGTCACTGGGGTACCACTGGGGGTCGTGGGTGGGAGAGGCGATCCAGTGTGGCTGGGGGCTGCTGGACGGGGAGGGAAGGCTCTTGGAACTGTCACTGCCATTCAGTTTTGCTGGAGAAAGAGGGACTCCTTCACCTGCCAACCAAGATCCCAGATCAGAAACGCCTTGTTGCGGGGCGGTGAACGGCAGCTCACTTCTCCAGCCCATCACGGAGAAGGCAGCAGGGCCGCAGGGCTCTGCCCTGCTGAACCAGATGGATGGCGGCTCTGCAGGTAAGGAGCTCAGCACCGCAGAACAGCTCTGCAGGGAGGGAGGGCGCAGCAGAGGGAAGTCGACGGCAGCAGCCACCAGATTCCACGTGAGTCATCTCAGGGCACCCAACACAGCCCTAGGAGCTGTACCTTATTCTCAATTTACTGCTTAGGAAAGGGAGGTTCAACAAGTTGGTGACCTTCCCAAGGCTACATGCTAACACACTGTGAACCCACATCTCTCTCAACCCACAGCCTGGCTCACACCAGTGAGCAACAAACCACTGCTCCCAGGAGCTTTGTCCCAGACAGCAGGTGAGACCAAAGCCCACAGGGCCCAGCCCAACTGCTTCACAAGCTGTGCAAGACCCCAGGCCGCCTGCTCAGGTTCAAGATCAACTAAGAAAACACTCTGTGATGCCCAGGCTGAAGAGCGCCTGGGGGCCATCCCACTGTCTCGCCTGAAGGTCAGGAGCAAGCCTACCAGGCCATCAGCTGCCTCAGATCCCACAGGTACCTTATCCACCTGCAAGGTCCCTGCTGGAGACAGGCAGCACCTTGTAGGTGACAGGTTTTCAATTCGTAAAAATCACAAAACTGGAATATCCCCAGGAAGTGTGGCAAACATTGGGGCAGGAGATCAACACCTGATGACAGGAAGGGCTGTGAGGCCGCCCTGCCCTTACCGTACTGACCGGAGCTGATGGCGATCTCAATGATGGAGTCACTAATGTGTGTGGCGGGCTCGCCCTGTGACAGCGCATCCTCAGGCGGGCCGGGCAGGGAGATGTCGAGCAGAGCAGAGACGTCTGGTGGAGACAGCCGGGTGCTGGAGTTCTCTGACGAGGACAGCGGTGTGGAGAGGCCATTCTGGAGAGGGGCCTTGGGCA
This sequence comes from Pongo pygmaeus, assembly GCF_028885625.2. Lineage (NCBI taxonomy): Eukaryota > Metazoa > Chordata > Mammalia > Primates > Hominidae > Pongo > Pongo pygmaeus. The sequence continues at coordinate 1,800,552 of NC_072391.2, read as the reverse complement.
GCTCAGATAGGGAGAGAACAGATGAGCCCTGCTGGGAGACAGGTATTTTTCAGACACAACCAGGTCTATCAGAACCCAAGACAAGGGGAGAAACACCAGCTTCCTCTTCTAGCTCGCAGGCAAATGAACAGGGAGATGAGCAGCCGCCTCATCCTTCCAACTCAGGAGCACACTCGGGGAATTCATTTCTCCCAAAAACACTCACTATGGCAGAGTCAGAAAGTCAGGCTGCAGTGGCCTGGACCTGCTTTGACTGCCGCCAGAAAGAGAGTGTGGGCTGGGGGAGTTATTAGCTGACAGCCTCCTCCTCCCAGAGCGCTGAGTTCTTCCAGAGCTGGGTCTGAAACGGCCCGCCTTGGAGAGGGGAGGAGGGAAGTCTCAGGTGGCGGACAGCCATATTCATTTATCCACCCAGGGCAGTCGGCACAGCAGGTGGAAGAACAGCAAAGCCACTGCACGGTCTAGGAGAGAAACCGGGCCACTGCAAGACTGCAGGTGGCAGCTCAGGGCACTGGAGGGAGTCCTGGGGCAGCTGCTTTGCTCAGCAGCCCAAGAGCACACTCTACCTGGAAACTGTCTGCCACTGGCTCCTGCTCAGGCCTCGAAGGGATGCTGACGAATGGGTCGGAGCCCTGCAGGAGGAGCACGCCCGTGAGCAGCCGCAGGGTGCACCAGATGCCACCCATACCCTCACCCGCGACAGAGTTCCAGAAAAAGAGGTGTTCCATCCCCCTGGCCTCCTAACAGCAGAGGGACAGTAAATGGACAGGGGTCTAAGATCGAAAACACTGAAAGGCTACTTTCAGGTGTGGACCCTGTACTTGCAATTTTTTGTTGCTTCCAAGAGTGAAGTCAAGTCCTATCAGGAAGTCAACCTTGCAGCAGGCAGGACTGGGCTCCCTGGAGTCTTAACAGCATCAGCCCATCCCACCCTCCTTGGGGCAGCTCTGAGGTGGCCATGGGAGGCCAGAGAAACCAGGTGCTCAGAGCCTTGGAAAGGAGCAACGGCCAAGGCCATGCAGGCTGCTCTCTTCCCAGATGAAGGAGATGCTCATTGGTGTCCGAGCATAGCGCTGTGGGCTTTCTGCTGCCAGCTTGGTTATGGTTACTCTCAGATGGAGCTATGTTTCCACATCGTCTTAGCTCTGAGTTCTCCAGTGCCACATGGCAAGCCTGTCCCCACCTTTCGTCAGTGGCTCTGGACACCTCTCCTGTCCTGCACTACACAGAGCTTGCTTACGCCATGGCACCCCTGGTCCGGAGACTCTCCTCCAAAGGCAGAGCTGGAGTCCAGTGTGATCTCAGCCCCACGGCTTTGGCGTCCACACCAGAAGTTGCTGGTAATGCTGAAAAGCCCTTCTAAACATACTCACCCCCACAGTGGGGAGGGCATCTCCATCCTGGTGAGTTCCAGTGGAGTCCTGCCCCGAGATGGCACCCGTCACCTCGTCTGAAGACAGTGGAGAGATGCCAGACAAGCCCTCGGTGTCCAAGGCAGGGAGGGGGTTCCCAGAGAGAATGCCGGCACTCGTAGCTGCTAAGTCGATAGCACCTGGCAACAAAAAGGATGCTGCACATCTCTGCTCTACTGACAACCCATAAGATGTCCCAAGAGGGCTCGGGGTACAGCTTCTCCCTCGCACCTCATGTCAATGCAAGAGCCAAGGGCTTAGATGTTCTCAGTGAAGGGTAATGAGACATTATGATTTGGAGAAGAAAACATTCAAAAAACCTGGTCACAAAAACATCCCTCAGAGGCTCACTCAGTGGCTGTGGCCATGCAGGTACAGACTTACTGGCCAGGTGACTCGTGGCCTGGGGTGGAAGGACCTTGGGCACGATCGGCCGAGACAGAGCTGCTTTGGTCAGAGAAGACTGGATGGGCCGGAACGAACCTCTCCCTGCGAGGGCGAGGGCAAAAGCAGACATGTCGAGCCCGCCCGCCGCGCCCTCACAGCAGGATGGGGCCGCAGGGGGCTTCCTTTACAGCCACTGTTGGGAGTGTGGGAGCCAAGTCAAGCTGGAAGCCACTGAACATTCCAAATGCTAACGTGAGGAGTCAGAGGTCACACAGGCCCCCAACGTGACACAAGCTCTGGCACCCACCACTATGCCTCCCAGGAGCTACTGGAAGGCTGCGGTCACCACTGTCATCCTGCGGAAATGGCTCTTGAAGGGTGACAAGCCCCCAAGCTGAGGTACAGGCCCCAGGGCAGTCAGAGCATCAGATTCTGGACTAAGATGCTGCCACTGCAATTTGGTTTTATCTTGCCAGGCTTTCCACAGTTGAAAATTGACAAGTAGGCAGGAGAAAAAGCAATCGACAGCTGTTAAGGGTCTTGCAGTAAGTCAGTGAGAGACATGGAAGTCAACACTGGTAGAAAAGGGAAGTCACAGAGTATGTGTTTCACCAGAGGCTTCTCCCTTGTAAGATCTACTGCAAGGAGCCAAGGCCCCCACTAAATGTACAGACTGATGGAAGCATAACCCATACACCCCAAGAACACATCCATTCCATAAAACGGCTGACAAGACATTACACAGAGAGAGCAGACAAGAGACGCAACTCAAACCAAGCCAAGAGCCTCACACAGGGGCCATCTGAGGCCACAGACGAAGGGCACCCTTTGGACTAGCTGCCTCGCCCGCCACCGCAGCCTGCAGCCCAGCACATAGGGCGCACTAGGTATTTGTCGGTAGAACGGACAAAGGAATGCCTGAAAATAAGCCATGGAAATAAGCACCCATTGTCTCCAAAGCCAAGGCCCTCAGGTGAGGAGGAGGGACAAGCTACCCCAGAAAAGCTCAGGGTCCTTACCAGTTACGGAAGAGTTAGACAGGATGGAGAAGGAACAAACGTTGTGGGACTGGTTTTCCGATGGTCTAGGGAGCAGTGTTCTCTGTGGGAAAATGGTCAACAATCAAGGTGATGAAACTTCCACACCAAAAAATCACTCCCAGTTACAAAGGAATGTCCCAAGTATGAGGATGCCCAGCATAGCCAGGTGGGGCTTTTTCCAGAGCCGTTGACACAGGGTGCCTGGGACTGCTCAGACAGTTAGGACCCATGTACCCCAAACTCCAGTTAGGTCCTCTCTCAAACAAACCCAGTTAATCAAACCCTCCCCGGGGAAACTAGAGGAATGTCAGAGTCATCCACTTTTTTTTTTTTTTTTTTTTTGAGACGGTGTCTTGCTCTGTCACCCAGGCTAGAGTGCAGTGGTGCAATCTCGGCTCACTGAAACCTCTGCCTACCGGGTTCAAGTGATTCTCCTGCCTCAGCCTCCTGAGTAGCTGGGATTATAGGCACTCACCACCACGCCCATCTAATTTCTGTATTTTTAGTAGAGATGGGGTTTCTCCATGTTGGCCAGGCTGCTCTTGAACTCCTGACCTCAGGTGATCCACCTGCCTCGGCCTCCCAAAGTGCTGGGATTATAGGTGTGAGCCACTACGCCTGGCCTGATCCACTTTTAATCCAGAACTTTCTTCTGGACTTGGCTGGAATGCAACTAGTTACATAAACCTGTTTATAACCACTGGACATGGACTTTTATGAGTGACACCCCCCATTCTGGGCTTCCTCACACATGGGGTAAGGAAAATAAAGTCACTGCTTATAACACACAGGCACCAAAGGGCATGAAGTGCTCCTTTCCAGGGCTTTTGTGTGTGGACAATTAGGCTGAATGTGCTACGGCAGGTTTGAGTGACAAGGACTACCATCTGAGAAACTGTGTTCGTCACTGAAACTGATAGTAATCAAGATAAAACACAAACAAAAAAGTGTCTCTCGACCTACAAGCGTCTGAGGTGCTTCGGCCTCTGGGGGTGCCGCTGCGGTTCCGACCCTTTGAAATGCCCCAGGACACTGGCGTCGGAGAGACTAGAGAGGAGGCACTACTAGAGACAGCGGTAGGCTGCAGCCTAGTAGCGTGAGCTTTCACTCCAAAGGCTACACTTTTTGTAGCAGAGATTGACACACTTTTTCTGTAAAGGGCCAGGCAGGAAATATTTTAGGTTTTGGGGCCATATACCTGCCCGTGTGGAAAACAGTACATAGTACAGAAATGAATAATCACGGCTGTGTGCCAGCAAAACTTTATTTACAAAAATATTATGGGGAAAAGAACACATATTGTACGATCCCATTTACAGGAAATGCCCAGAATAGACAAATCCACAGAGACAGAAAGTGGATCCGTGGTTGCCAAAGACTGGCGGGAGAAGGCAACGTGAGTTCATAGGAGCAGGGTTTCCTTTCTGGGTGGTAACGTTCTGGGATGAGACCATGGTGATGGTTGTACACCTTGTGACCACTGAGTCATAAGGTTTAAATGGACAAACATTATGATATGTGAATTCTCTATCTATAAAGTTGTTTTAAATTAAACAAAACAACAGTCAGGCTGGAAGTGGCCCCTGGGCCATAGTTTTCAACCCTGGTCTTAGTTTGAACAAAGAACACCTAAGATTTAGCAGGCACTTTCTTCCTAAGACCGTTCGTGCAATGTCTCATTTGTAAATACACTAATCTCAAGGGAGAAAGAGATTTCTAAAAGTCTAACAAAAGGAAACCTGTTCATTAATCCAAAATAACACACATCCACACATATCTAAGCATAATTACCTCAGACGTCCCACCTCACTTTCGTATTTTTATGTGTCAGAATGCCATGCTCGTCTTCCAAGATGCCTCTGAGTCCCTGGCTGTCCCCCAGGCTTGCACACGGCATCCTTCAGGACTCCCGGGGAGTTCATGAGAGGCCTGGGCTCCAGCCAACCCACACCCCCTGGCAATTGCTCCCACGGACTAAATGTTTATAAATAGGTGTTGAGAGTCCATAAATACATCCCAATCTGGGACATTCTTTGGACTTGAATCCCTATAATTGTCTTTTTTGCAAGTGGATTTCCATGTTGTTGAAAGATTACCTTTACTTCTGGGTACCATTAAGTTCACTGTTATTACTTGTATTTTTACCCTACTCACAAGAGGGAAGGAAGGGGCAGGAATTTCCCACACTTTACACCATGAAAATGTGAGAGAAGGAAGAAGCCCTATGTCCTGGGTGGCCCAGCCACGAGGCCACACGCTCAGACTCGAGAAGACCCTGACCTGGACCACCAGTGGCTTCCGCAGGTGCCGGTTCCGCAGCTTCCGGGGCTTTGGCAGGAAGAAATCCGACTGCATCTGTAAGGGAGCAGCGTCCGGCACCTGAAGGTGCACTCTCCAGACCGTGGGGACGCTCGCACACGGGCGGCCCGGCCCCACACACTCACGCTGATGGAGTTCAGATGCTGGCGGAAAGTCAGCTCTGCTTCTTTACTGGGAGAGAAGAACTTCCCATGTCGGCTGTTGGGTGGCAAGGTTGTCGGGACAGCAAAAAGGCCGCCATCTGAGTCATTGCTTCCTGTGCTGGAGGGACCAGGCACCAAGAGGGGTCTTGGAGGGTTTCTCAAACCTGGAAGAGGAGAGGAGAGAATCAATGTGACAGCATTCACCTAGCAACAGGTCCAGGGTCACGGAATTCTGTTGGGAAGAAAGTCAGAAAGACATTCTCTTGGCAACCTGTTCGGTTGTCTTGAAAGGAGACACCTCTATCTTAGTCCCATATAAAGACTGATTTTCTACCCTTCTCACTGAAATTCTTGTTCCCATTTTGAGCAGACCACTGGTCTCCTGGATAGGACAAAAGCATTTCACCACTTCGCTCAGTGCTCAGGGGTAAGGGCAGATAAGACACCAAAGATGTTCCAGGGCAAGAAGAGCCTTCAGGGTCTCTAGGGGAGACCAGAAGTCAGTCAACTTTCTTGGTGAAGGGCCAGATAACCAATGTCCACTCTGTAGACCATACCATCTCTGGGGCAACTCAGCCGTACACAACAGCAACTACAGACAACATGTGAACACATGAGTGTGACTGTGTGCCAATAAAACTTTATTTATAAACAGCAGGCAGTGAGCTGGATCTGGGCTGCAGGCCTATAGCTTGCTGCTTCCTGGTGTAAATCTCTAGTTTTTAGAAAACAGACCCAGAGGTAAAAGAACAGGAAATATTTGAGAGTTACTATTGTGGGACCCTGCTAAATGTTTTCATCATTGTCAGTGCTGCTGTAAATCACCCTGAGAATTCATGGTAGGGCCAGCCTGGCCAACATAGCGAAACCCTGTCTCTACTAAAAACAAAAATTAGCCGAGCATGGTGGCACATGCCTGTAATCCCAACTACTCGGGTGGCTGAGGCAGGAGAATCGCTTGAACCCAGGAGGTGGAGGTTGCAGTGAGCTGAGTTCACGCCATTGCACTCCAGCCTGGGCAACAAAGCAAGAGACTCCATCTCAAAAAAAAAAAAAAAAAAAAATTCATTCATAGTAGGAACTGGCCCCCCTCTCACAGGACCCCTCACCTGGCCCCCTCTGTCACCCAGGAGGCCAGGACCCCTCACCTGGCCCCCTCTGTCACCCAGGAGGCCAGGACCCCTCACCTGGCCCCCTCTGTCACCCAGGAGGCCAGGACCCCTCACCTGGCCCCCTCTGTCACCCAGGAGGCCAGGACCCCTCACCTGGCCCCCTCTGTCACCCAGGCTGGAGTGCAGTGGCACAATCACAGCTCAGCGTGGCCTTGAACTCCTGGGTTCAAGTGATCCTCCCACCTCAGCCTCCCAAGTAGCTGGGTGGCTATGAGCCACAACATTCAACTACTTTCTTTTATTATTATATTTTGTAGAGATGGGGTCTTGCTATGTTGCCCAGGCTGGCCTCAAGTGATCCTCTTGCCTTGGTCTCCCAAGGTGCTGGGATAATAGACATGAGCCACTGTTCCGTGCCTTATTTTACCTTGAAAACTCATTCTTTTTTTTTGTTTTCGAGATGGAGTCTCACTCCGTCGCCCGAGCTGGAGTGCAGTGGCGCGATCTTGGCTTATTGCAACCTCCGCCTTCTGGGTTCAAGTGATTCTCCTGCCTCAGCCTCTGGAGTAGCTGGGATTAACAGGCGTGCGCCACCATGTCCGGCTAATTTTTTATATTTTTACTAGAGACGGGGTTTCACCATGTTGGCCAGGCTGGTATGGAACTCCTGACCTCAGGTGATCCACCAGCCTCGGCCTCCCAAAGTGCTGGGATTACAGGCATCAGCCACTGTGCCCAGTCTAAAACTCACCATTTTTACACTTAAAAACTCACCATTGTAACCATGATAATCTGCTTTATTCTAAAAATACTGTGGGTTGAAAGCCAGTGAAACTGATGCCTCGGGAAACTGTTCATGCTTGTCTTGGGATTTTATGCACCAGGAACACAATTTATGATCCCTGAATTTAAATTATTTCCTACACACAGCTGGGCTACACTGTGGACTTGCAAATTGCTCCATCATTCTTTCCAGGACTTGTGTTAACCTGCTGGCACCTCCCCTAACTGAAGGATTCTCTATTCTGAGGTTTTACATGTAAAGAAAAACAGAAAAAAAAACCTTCTCAGGGACTTTGAACCACCAACTCAGCACATTAGCGAGGCTTTTGCTGGCCCCATGAAGCAGACCCCAAAGTGACCAGACTGGCAAAGGCCGGCTTCTCACCAGCTTCTACACCCTGGGACCCCAAAGTCCTTCACGACAAGCCCTGGTGTCGCCCTCCCCATGAGGAGGCAGTGATTCTGCACCTTCACCCTGACAGCTGGATTGTGGCGAGCTGGACAGTGAGGTCCAGCCTCAGGCACACCTGTGCCCTCAGCTTCGGCACAGCCCCTGAAGCCTGAGATGCCATCAGGGCAGCCCAGGCACAGGGAGTGTGGCTGCCACAGCCTCACCTGAGGAGCAGGGTGCAGAGCTGGGCGGGAAGGTCTTGCTGCTGCGGAGGGAGGCCTGGTTCCGAGGGCAGCGGGGGCTGCGAGAGCTGACGGTCACCACCTTTCCTGGGGGCGTCATTGACTGCTCCTCCTGGGTGGGCCTTACCGAGGCTGTAGAGACGGTGTTTGCTTCCAGAGCCTAGGACAGAAATGGGCCAAACAACGTCCAAACTCAGCACAGGAGAAATGGCTCTTGCGTGCCCTGGAGTAGGAGGCACGAGAAAATCATCGAGGTCAGAGAGCACACTGTCATGACGGCAAAGGCCAGGGCCAGAGACGCCCAACCTCAGTGTCCCCAGAGTCGCTCGGCAGCTTGCCAGTTTTAAAAGTTACTGGTCGGCCGGGTGCGGTGGCTCACGCCTGTAATCCCAGCACTTTGGGAGGCTGAGATGAGCGGATCACGAGGTGAGGAGATAGAGACCATCCTGGCTAACACGGTGAAATGCTGTCTCTACTAAAAATACAAAAAATTAGCCAGGCGTGGTGGTGGGCACCTGTAGTCCCAGCTACTCCGGAGGCTGAGGCAGAATGGTGTGAACCCGGGAGGTGGAGCTTGCAGTGAGCCGAGATCGCGCCACTGCACTCCAGCCTGGACTACAGAGCAAGGCTCCATCTCAAAAAAAAAGAAAAAAATCAATCAGTCAATCAATCAATAAAAGTCACTGGTCAGGTAAGTAATCAAAACCACTCCCTTCCTCACAAGTACCTTTCCACGTGCTATGGCAGAGGTGGGAGGGAGGGAACCAGCCCGAAGTGCCAGCATGGGCTGTGGGAAGAGGTGCCGGATGGCAAGTGACAAGTGTCAAGAGCTCAAAGCTATATTAAAAAGTCAACATGAGACTGCAGCAGCCTCTCTGTTTGTGAGTCAGAGGAAGGAAATACAGGTTGACTTTCTAGAATCAGACACAAGCACAGCTGAAGAGCACTCTGCAGGGATGAAGCCCAACTTTGGGGGGTGTGCAGGCCCACGGAGCCCAACCCCAGGGGATGTGCAGGCCCACACCACAGCCTGCAGAGCCTGCTGCCAAGTCCTGGGGTCCCTGCCTAGCTCACCACAGAAACGCCACCACCGCTGGGAAGACTCGGCCAGCATCCCAGCCTCTCGGCTCTCTTCCTTCTCCTCACTCTCCTGAACACCCCACACATCCCACCCGGGACAACCTCCCTATGGACTAAGAAGCCCTCCACCCCGTGCTCTCAGCACAGCCCTGCCAGTCTGCTCACTCAGAGCCTTCAGGCCCTAGCCCCATACCCCAAGCTTTCCCTGAGACCCCTCCCACCTCATGACCCTTCCTATGCTGCTCCTTCCACCTGTGACAGCGGCTCAGCAGCCTCCAGCATCTCCTGATCTCTGGGGCTCGGGCCTTTTGGGGTGCTTGTCACAGCTCCACCAGGCAAGAGACAGCACAGGGCCAGGTGGCCCCACAACTGAGCTGCATCAGGCACCTGTCTGTCTGTCCAGTCTGCCAGGCCAACCCCAAGTCAGCCTCCCTAACCAGCTCCCAGGGGATGGGGATGCCTTTCCATGTGGGATTCCTACCTGCTCTGTATCCCAGAACTGCTGCCTGCCCTCTCAGGAGCCTACCCTGGCCCCTTCCCTGGGGCACCCAAACGCAGGCACCATGTCTCTCCTCAGCCCCTCCCATGAGCCCACCAAAAGTCAAACCTGAAAAGCCTGCTAAAGACACTGTCTTTCTCCTGAAAAGCCTTCTAAAGACACTGTCTTTCTCCTGAAAAGCCTTCTAAAGACACTGTCTTTCTCCTGAAAAGCCTTCTAAAGACACTGTCTTTCTGGTCCCCGCTTACTCACCCTGGTGTCCCCGCTACGCTACCCCCGAGCCACTTTCACCCTCAGGCTTGGCCTCAGAGGTGCCTGAGGGTTGGGCTCAGTCTCCACCACCCCTGCAAGAACTTTCTTTCCTCCAGCCCCCTTGACGCTCCCCAGGCAAATCTGCACATTCCTGCCACCTGTTGTTGGACCAACTCTCCGGGGCAAGCCCTGCACGGGCTGGGGGCGGGAGCGGAACACGAAGGGGAGGCATGGGGAATGCAGGCAGAAGTGAGCATCACTCAGAAGCTGTAAGACGGCCTGTGTGGAGCAGCGGATGTGTGGGGGCTCATGAGCGCCCGAGTCCTGAGTCCCCCCAGCACAGGGACATGTGAGCCTCACGCACATTCTGACCATGAAACAGCGCTAAGGGGTCCACAGTGACCTGCAGCTCCTGCCCAGTCCATCCTTTGAACCCCTCGCTCATGTCCAGCAGCTCACCAGCCCCTAAACATGCCATTTCAGGATGGACCTGCCGTGGGACCTTGCTCTCTTGCACCCAGAGATCCTATCGGACTTGGGGCTGTGGGGTAGGATTACTCCCGGCAGCAGTGCCTTTTGCACCCCATCTGTCGGCTCCACCAACTGGCCTCCCTATGGTAAGGGACCCTTCCCTAGGCTCAGGGACCACCCACACACTGCACGGACCGTCCTGTCTGGTCGCCAGCTCCACTATTCTGCTGCGGTACCACATCCCTGCTCTTCTGTGACAGCCTCTGACTTTGCCACATCTGCACAGCAGCTGGGATGGTCTTTCCAGAGCAAGAACTATACCCACCATTCCCTCTGTGGAAACCTGTTAAGAGTGATTAGATAAGCCAGAAGGCTAGCACGGCTCCAGGCCTCACTCTGTCACCCTTGGTCCTGTGCACGCTGTCCCTTCAGCTCCATGATTGGGCTTGGCAGACTCCCAGGAACACAAGGAGGCTCACAAGGTACTGCCTGCCTGTTGGCCGTCTTCTTCCACGCCCCACACAGACGAGAGCACCCAGGCCACTCATCACTGCACTTCTGGAACCGTGCACGTAAGTGGGGACACTCATCAAGTGCCCGAGGATCCCTCCTCGAGGGAGAGGAAAGTAGTCTGTGGAAAGCCTCTGTCTCTCGGATCATTTGGGTCCCTGCCTCTCCCCCTTCCTTGAGGTCCTGCAGGCTCCTGGCCCCCTGCCACAAGACCCTGTCTCTCTCATCTGGACCCCAACAGTGCTGGCCCTAGCTACCCAGCAGGGAGCCCTACAAGGCTGGGCCTGGCTTCCCTTGGGCTGCCAGAGGGGCTGGGCTCCAACCCACTCACCAGCTTGGGGTTGACCTCGGTGGAAATGAGCTTCAGGAGGCAGCTGAGGAGGCGCTGCTTGTGGAGGGCGGTGGGCGGGGAGCCGGGGCGGGGGTCCTGGTGGCTGGGCCCCAGCCAGTCGTACTCCAGCTGCAGCTTGCTGGGCTTGCCCATCATGAGGTAGACTTCGGCCAGCGTGAGGCTTTCGGAGGTCTGCAGGTTCCAGCCTTCCTCACGGAGCTGCTGAGCCAGCCGGCTGGCGGGGACCTCCTTCGGGGGCCTGGCGGCAGGCTGTCCCTGAGGCGGCGGAGGCTCCGCGGGGCTCCCCTTCTCCTGGAGCTCCTCTGCAGGTGCATCTGCCAAGTCTTTAGTGCAAACATCCAGCAGGAGCCCGGGGCCGGGCCTCGGGGATGGGCCAGTGGGAGCAAGGTCAGCAGCCTCCTTGCTGACAAGAGCCAGCACCTCTGGGGAGGCCGCCCCGCCCAGAGGGGGCTGCTCGCTCCCAGGCCGTGTGTCCGCACAGCGGCACTGCTCGGGGACAATGAGGTCCTGACAGGACTTTAGGTAGCGGGGCAAGGGGTCTAGGAGTGAGAGCTCATCCTCCAGGTCTGGGAGCTGGCCACAGGCACACGGCAAAGCCCCTGGCTCCCGGGTGGGACTGTCCCTGCCTTCTGCAGGGGTCTTCTCAAGACATGGCCCAGTGTCCTGGTGCCTGGGAGGAGGCCTGTCAGGAGCGTCCGGGCTGCTCAAGCTTAGGGCAGCCCCCTCCCCAAGGGCGCTTTCAGGAGAACTCTCTCCGGAGCTCTGCGAGGCATCAGCCACAGGAGGGGGCCGCCCCACACCCTTGCCCTCAGCTCCGCTCCTCAGGCATTTCACCTGGCCCCGGGCCGTGCCCTGCCCACTCTGGATGCCCAGGATCTGGGCTGGGGGCAGCACGTGGGCGTCCTTGGCACTCTGCTTGCACCGGCCGCCCTCCTGCCAGTGCACTGTGCAGAAGGCCTTGGAGTGCACCACGCGAGCCACGCCCGGCAGCGGTGTCAGTGTACAGTTCTCGCCTGGGAACAAGTGCAGTGTCACCTTCTCCTGCGTCGGTGCGGAGCATGAGTCCTGCAGCTGCCGCTCCTCGAGGGTCTTCCGCTAAGTGCCCGTCAAGGAAGGCCCACACTGGCTGGCACTGAGGTCGGGATGCTTACCAGGCACATGGGTACAGACACAAGCCATGCTCCCCACTGGCATCCCCCAGGGTATAAATCATGCCCCCGACCCAGGGCTTTCCTCACACCACTACCCAACAATGCTGACCCAGGCACTTAGTACCTTTAGGAAATTCACACCTGACACGCACCACGCCTATGTGGGGAGCGGGCAGGGCCGGGAGCCAGCCACGGATGTGAAGAAGGCTGGGCTGACCCTTGGTCATTTTGCTCAACCTGCTGGCAAGAATGCTTTGGCCACACCCCGTGGGCCAGACACAGGCCACTGACATCGTGGAGGGCTGGCTGTGACTGAGTTCTAGCACTGCAAGGCCACAGAGGGGGCTCCACACCCAGGGAATAAGGGGCTCCAGGTTATGGTTCCACATGTACACCATGTCACAGCATGGCTGTCCTGCCCACGGGGACCATGACGATGACAGGCACAGGGAGGCGTGGTCCATCTCTGGGCAGCAGAGGCAGCGCAGCCTGGACGGTTTGCTTTAGCTGGAAAAGGATACAACTCGCACCTCATGGAGCGCCCACTTCTGCTTCAAGAATTCGATAAGGCTGGAGACCTTTCGATGTAGCTCCACGATCATCCTACGGAGACGACAGACAGGAGAAAGTGAGGTTCGCAGAACAGGGAGGAAACCATCTGAAGAGTCCCGAGGCTGCTTACAGCAGAAGGGTGCCAAAAGAGACAAGGGACCTCTGGAGAGGCACCCGGGAGCGGGCGTCCACAGGGCCCTTAGCTCCTGTGGCTAAAAACCAGCCTTTCCAGCTGCGATGGCCAGAGATTCACACAGAGCTAAAGAAAACACAGATATCCCAAGCATTCTTTGCCAGCAAAAGGTCTCTGCCAGGGCGTGGGCGCTGGCGCACAGCCTCTGCCTAGTCTACGAGCTCCTTTTGGCTTCAAGAAAGGCGGGCCTGGACAGTGTTAATACATTCTGAGGGAGAAGTACACAAGCGGAAGGAATGAAGTACTGACGCACTATGATGGGTGAACCTCGAAAGCATCACGCCCAGTGAAAGACGCCAGGCCTAGAGGCCTCTGCGTGTGATTCCATCTCTATGAAACGTTCAGAGGAGGCAAGTCCACTGAGACACAAAGCGAACTGGGAGGTGCCAGAGGCCGTGGAAGGGTGAGGATTGAGGAGTGAGTGCTACGGTGCACGGGGCCTCTTCTAGTGTGATGAAAATGTTCTGGAGCTGGACAGAGGTGGTGGCCATAGAACACTGTGATTGTGTTAAATGCCACTGAACTGTACACTTAAAAATGGCTAAATTCACCAGGCACGGTGGCACACACCTGTAATCCCAGCACTTTGGGAGGCCGAGGCGGGCGGATCACCTGAGGTCAGGAGTTCGAGACCAGCCTGGCCAACATGGTGAAACCCCGTCTCTACTAAAAATACAAAAATTAGCCAGGTGTGGTGGCGGGATCCTGTAATCCCAGCTACTCGGGAGGCTGAGGCAGGAGAATCGCTTGAACGTGGGAGACAGAGGTTGCAGTGAGCCGAGATTGTGTCATTTGCACTCCAGCCTGAGCCACAGAGCAAGACTCCATCTTGGGGAAAAAAAAAAGAAAAAAGAAAAAAAGGCTAAGTTCATTTTATGATATGTGAATTTTACCTCAATTTTTTTTTTTTTTTTTGAGATGGAGTCTTCCTCTGTTGCCCAGGCTGGAGTGCAGGGGCGCGATCTTGGCTCACTGCAACCTCTGCCTCCCGCGTTCAAGTGACTCTCCTGCCTCAGCCTCCCGAGTAGCTGGAATTACAAGCACCCGCCACCACGCCCGGGTAATTTATTTTGTATTTTTAGTAGAGACAGGGTTTCACCATCTTGGCCAGGCTGGTCTCAAATTCCTGACCTCGTGATCCACCTGCCTTGGCCTCCCAAAGTGCTGGGATTACAGGTGTGAGCCTTCGCACCCAGTCACCTCAATTTTTTGTTTGTATTTTTTTTTTTTTGAGACAGAGTCTTGCTCTATCGCCCAGGACAGAGTGCAGTGGCGCAATCTCGGCTCACTGCAAGCTCCACCTCCCGGGTTCACATCATTCTCCTGCCTCAGCCTCCCGAGTAGCTGGGACTACAGGTGCCTGCCACCGTTTTTTTTTTTATTTTTAGTAGAGATGGGGTTTCACGGTGTTAGCCAGGAAGGTCTCGATCTCCTGACTTCGTGATCCACCCACCCTGGCCTCCCAAAGTGCTGGGATCATAGGCATGAGCCTCTGCACCCAGTCACCTCATTTTTTAAAATGTACAAATGGAAAACGGTCCATTTCCACAGTGGCGCCTTGTGCATATGCGAGCCACAAGTCTCCATGAAGCGGGTGGGAGAGGAACTGTATGGGCCTTATTGGGGGTCGAGAGGAAGGCTCTGCAACTCCTCACCACGACATCCCCTCCACAGCCTGAACACAGGTTGGGCGATCCCTGCCCAGATACAGAACTGCAGCCCAGTGCTCCCTGGACTCCAGTCCCCTCCACACTGCTGTGTCCTCGTGTGATGACAGAGCATACGGGTGGACCTGCTTCTCTTGGAAGTTCCTTGAGGGAAATTCACACACGTTGCTTCCAGTCCTGCTCAAGCAGTTGGGACCCCTCTGCGTGCCAAAGGCCATGTTACCTGAGGCGCGGGTTCTGGGCAAGGCTCTGCACGCGGGCCCAGGCGTGGTTATTCCGCGGCTGTAGCTCTATAGGGACTTTCAGAGGCAGGCGCACTGGCTTCTGGTCCTCTTCGTCACTCAAGCCTGCAATGCAGAGGAACCATGAAAGTTTAGTGCAGACCAACCTTAAGGTAGAAGACCAAGGGCTTGGCCAGAAAAACCAGTGAAATCAGCTGTGAGCAGACGGCCTTGCAAACAGAGGCAAGGAGAGCAGAGAAACCCCAGCGAATAAAACTCTGATGTGGCTGCTCAGGGGTTTGCAAAGGCCACAGACTGGTCCAGAGAGGCCACAGGAGACTCGATCCTGACAACCTCCGACCACTCTGCTGACTGCTGTCATGGCTCTGAGCTCAACTAGACTGAGTGGTCGTAGGGAGCATTTCAAGTTCAAGAGTGGTCCATGTGCAGCCCTGGGATTGAGCAGGGTCAGACACAAAGCAACTGTGGCAGCAACCCTGTACCTCAGCCTGCCCATCATTGAATGGGATAACACGGGCACCGCCTCTGGTCCTGGGAGCGCCCCATTCACTTACCATCCGGATCGCACAGCTTCTTCAGGGCCCGGCACATGGGCGCTTTGATCCGGAGGTTCCGCCCTTTGTAACGTACAGTGGTGGCCCTGGGAAAAGAGTTTTGAAGGAACGCTGAGGCCTGTGAGTGAACAGAAGGACGGAAGGGCCAGCACACGGAGAGGCGCTGAGCCAGGCCAGGTGGGGCCTGGCCAAGCATCCACCCCAGCCTCTCGAGCCCGTGTAGGACAGTGGGAGGACACAGTGACAAACAAGACGTGGTGACTGCACATCCTGTTACTTTCCTGACCACACCTCACACTCCAAGGGACACCTGCTGTTTATAGAAAATGTGCTGTACCCTCCTGCCTTGGTGACTGGCCTGGCACAAGCTGATGTCCCATCCCTGGAAAAGCCACTATCCTGGGGTCCCCTCAGATGGCCACCCTTCTCTCCACTGCCCCAGCTCTGTGCAGTCCTCCCGCTTTGGGCCCTCAGAGCAGAAGCTCTCAGTCTACCTCTCCGTGACCTCTCAGTCCCCCTCCCTGTGACCTCTGTGTGATCTAAATCCACCTCTACATGACCTCTGTGTGACCTCAGTTCACCTCCCCGTGACCTCAATCCATCTCTGGATGACCTGTGTGACCTCAGCCCACCTCTCTGTGACCTCTGTGTGACCTCAATCCACCTCCAGCTGACCTCTATGTAACCTCAGCCCACCTCTCCGTGACCTCTCAGTCCACCTCTAGGTGACATCTGTGTGACCTCAATCCACCTCTAGGTGACCTCTCAGTCCACCTCCCCGTGACCTCTGTATGACCTCAGGCCACCTCTCCGTGAACTCTGTGTGACCTCAATCCACCTCTAAATGACTTGTGTGACCTCAATTCACCTCTAGGTGACCTCTGTGACCTCAGTCCACCTCTCCGTGACCTCTGTGACCTCTCAGTCCACCTTTCTGTGACCTGTGACCTAAATCCACCCCTAGATGACCTCTGTGTGACCTCTCAGTTGACCTCTCCATAACCTGTGTGTGACCTCAGCCCAGCTCTCCGTGACCTCAGTGTAACCTCAGTCCAACTCTGTGACCTCTCAGTCCACCTTTTCGTGACCTCTGTGACCTCAATCTACCTTTCCATGACCTGTGACCTCTCAGTCCACTTCTCCGTGACCTCTGTGTGACCTCAGTCCACCTCTCCATGACCCCTGCGTGAGCTCAGTCTACCTCTGTGACTTCTCAGTCCACCTCTATGTGGCCTCCCTGTGAGGAGTTTCTGATCTCAGAGAAAAACCAACTTGAATTCCAAGGAGTGGACCCCAGTCAAGACATGGCTCTGGGCAGCGGCCCACTGGCTGGTGAACGACAACAGGCTTGTGTTTTACAAAATGCTCAGGGCATGTGTATCTTGTTTTTACGGCTTTCTGCCTTAACCAATTTTAGCAATTCACCAACTCCCAGTTGCACACGTCAGGTAGGAGAGTTGCTGCTTCTATATTTGCTGTTGCTATTCAATTTCCAAGAAACAGTCTATGAAAAAAGCTACAGAACACATACAGCGTGATTCTAAGGATGCGTAAAAAATTACATCTTCATCTCTGTATGTATCTATATTTGTACCTGTACACTTACTATGTAAATTCACTAAGAAAAAAATCCAGAAAGACACACATGAAATGACTGTAAGTGGTTAGCTTTGATGAGATGAGTAGGATGGGGTGGTGAAGAGGGTCTTATATTTTATCTATGTATTGTTTGAAAATTGCTTAAGACTTATATTTATGCATTACTTGTATAGTTTTAAAAAAATCTTATTCCAGTACAATGCTGACCAAAATTAGAGATCAAAATGGGAACAAGAGTCTGAAGCGAGTGCTGCGTGGGAGGGACTCTCCAGATGACTCCCGCAGTTTGGCTGAAAAGCAGCCACTGCTGAGGGCGTCTAACGGAGACAGCCAGTTCTGGCAACCTAGACAGGAAAAAAGGGTGACACCACAATCTCCACATCCCAGTAAACAAAGCTGCAATCCCTGGCTCTAATTTCGGCATTATGCAGTCTCAATACCCTACACAGATTTGACCATCACCCCAAAAACCTAAGGCTTTAATCAAGTGTTTAGGGCCAAACAAGCCAGGCACGGTGGCTCATGCCTGTCATCCCAGCACTTTGGGAGGCCAAGGTGGGCAGATCAGCTGAGGTCAGAGTTCGAGACCAGCCTGACCAATATGACGAAACCCTGTCTCTACTAAAAAGACAAAAATTAGCTGGGCATGGTGGCATGCACCTGTAATCCCAGGTACTCGGGAGTGAGCTGAGATTGCGCCACTGCACTCCAGCCTGGGCAACAAGAGTGAAACTCCATCTCAAAAAAAAAAAAAAAAAAATAGTGGCTCATGCCTACTATTGTAGGCTCAGCTCTTTGGGAGGCCCAGGCGGGCAGATCACGAGGTCAGGAGATCGAGACCATCCTGGCTAACACGGTGAAACCCCGACTCTACTAAAAATATAAAAAATTAGCCAGGCGTGGTGGTGGGCGCCTGTAGTCCCAGCTACTCGGGAGGCTGAGGCAGGAGAATGGTGTGAACCCAGGAGGCGGAGCTTGCAGTGAGCCGAGATGGCGCCACTTCACTCCAGCCTGCGCAACAGAGCGAGACTTCGTCTCAAAAAAATAAATAAATAAATAAAAAATAATAATAATAAGGCCAAACAGTGAGGTCCCAATTGGCAGAAGGGCAGGAGCAGCAGCTGGGTTTCAGTAGCTATGGAAAGCTCAACAATCCCTCGTACATGGCAGCTACTCTTCTATCTATCCATTGACTGTGACTCTACCCACCCACTCGTGTCCATCCATCCATCCACTCACGTGTCCGTCTGTCCACCCACCCCACTACTGACTGAGTGCCTTCTGTGCTGTGAATCAAACACAGGATACCAAAGGACAGAGCTGAGCCTTGGAAAGCCTGACCAAAGAGTCAGGACGGTAGAAAAAAAACTTCCATGCCCTCACCCCCTTTCTGTCTGTACAGATTTTCTGTCTTGAGGGATAATTTAGAGAGGATGAGTCCCCAGAGAACAACATGTTCTACTGAGACAAAATTCTTTTTTTTTTTTTTTTCTGAGATGGAGTCTTGCTCTGTTGCCCAGGCTGGAATGCAGTGGTGTGATCTCAGCTCACTGCAAGCTCCGCCTCCCGGGTTCACACCATTCTCCTACCCCAGCCTCCGGAGTAGCTGGGACTACAGGCGCCCACCACCACGCCCGGCTAATTTTTTTGTATTTTTAGTAGAGACGGGGTTTCACCACATTAGCCAAGATGGTCTCGATCTCCTGACCTCATGATCCGCCCCCCTCGGCCTCCCAAAGTGCTGGGATTACAGGCGTGAGCCACCACACCCGGCCTGAGACAAAATTCTTAAACCACCTTAACCCAGCTGAAATACACAGATAAGTGTCACAGCAGTTTTATGAACATTAATGATGTCAGAGTAGGGCTGCAGCAGAAGGAACCAGGGGAAACACTGGTCAAAAGCAGTCATTAAGCATGCAGTCAATTCCGTTTTTTGTTTTTTTTTCTTGAGACGGAGTCTCACTGTGTTGCCCAGCCTGGAGTGCAGCGGTGCAATCTCGGCTCACTGCAAGCTCCACCTCCTGGGCTCAAGTGATCCTCCTGCCGCAGCCTCCCAAGTAGCTGGGACTACAGGCGCCCACCACAACCCCTGGCTAATTTTTTGTATTTTTAGTAGACACAGGGTTTCTCCACGTTGGCCAGGCTGGAACTCCTGACCTCAAGTGATTCGCCAGCCGTGGCCTCCCAAAGTGCTGGGATTACAGGCGTGAGCCACTGTACCCGGCTCAAGTCAATTCTAAAGTAGTCTCCTCCAATGAAGTGCTCTGGAAACAAATGGACGTTTCCACTCACCGTTTTTTATTCCATCTGCCCCAAAACAACAGTAGTAGGCAAGATTTAAACAGCTGGCGGAGCTGTGTCATGTGGCACCTGTGTTTTCAATAATCACATTTTCCGTTAAACTGCTATTTTGTGACTTCCTTTTTTTTTTTTTCCTTCAATCAAACTAAGTGCACCCTTCTGCATTCATATGGAACCATTCTGAGATTACAATCCTCCGTCTTTTTCTCTCAAATGGAAGTTCTACGACCTACTTGAGGCTGCGGCACCGAACAAGATGAAAAGCCATGTTCAAGTGCGAAAGCCAGGAGGACCCTCAGGCCTGGTCACAGTTCCGGGACATGGTCCATACCTCCCCACCCTTGCACCAGCCTAGAAGCTGTAAGACAGGCTAAGACTTCCCAGAAAGGCCCGGCACAGGGGTTTAAGAGGTGCTGTCTACAGAAGAATCACAAGCTGACCTCTAAGTGAGCCCTCAAACAGAGGCTCTATTTACACCCCTCCATGAGTAGCTTTTTTTTTTTTTTTTTTTTTTTTTTTAAAGGCAGAGTCTCACTCTGTCGCCTAGGCTGGAGTGCAGTGGTGCCATCTCGGCTCACTAAAACCTCTGCCTCCCAATCCAGGGCCTTAGGCGATTCTCATGCCTCAGCTTCCCGAGTAGGTGGGACTACAGGCATACACCACCATATACCCGCCTAATTTTGTATTTTTAATACAGACGGGATTTCACCATGTTGGCCAGGCTGGTCTCGAACTCCTGGCCTCAAGTGATCCACACGCCTTGGCCTCCCAAAGTGCTGGGATTACAGATGTGAGCCACCATGCCTAGGTGAATAGCATTTCAGAATAGAAATATCATTGCAGAATAGAATAGCATTTCTGAATCGAAAACAGAGTAATTCCTCTATGTACATGGGAGCCTGGCTTTCATTTCTGATAGATTTATTTTCTTCTCTGCAAAGCCACTTGATAAATCTAATAAGCACGTGATAAACTTATGCCTCTGGGTCTGTGAACAACGTAGTAAGCTTTCGCTTTAGTTTAGAGCTTTACTCAATTCATTTAGTCTTTAATTTTACAATTCTAAAACCAAAAGAAGATTCACAGTTAATTGAAACAGGTCTGCATGACAGGTAGGGGCGGCAGCAAGTCAAATATTCCAATCACTTTTGGGCTGAAATCCAGGG
The DNA here is from genome assembly GCF_028885625.2 of Pongo pygmaeus. Lineage (NCBI taxonomy): Eukaryota > Metazoa > Chordata > Mammalia > Primates > Hominidae > Pongo > Pongo pygmaeus. The sequence goes on along the minus strand of NC_072391.2, from coordinate 1,780,131 downwards.
ATAGCCTCCAACAGGCACCTCAGTCATTTTCCCAATCTCTCACCTTGACAGGTTTCCTGTTTGTTCGTAAATACGAATGTCTGCTGGTCAAAGAATGGTCACAAAAGTTGACAGAACAGAAGGTCCAGAATGGACCCAGACGGTACAGTCAACTGATGTTTGACAAGGATGCAAAGGCCACTCAATGGAGGAGAGACAGTCCTTTCAGATGGCGCAGCTTGACACCCACAGGCAAAAAGCAAAGCTCCACCTAACCTTCACATGGTACACAAAAGTTAATTCAAAGCAGATCATAGATTTAAATGTAAAACTAGAAAACTTCTAGAAGAAAACACAGGGGCACATCCCTGTGACCTTGGGTTAGGCAAAGAGTTCTTAAATGTCATATTAAAAGCATAAACCATAGAAGAAAACAGTGACAGACTCGACTTCATCAAAGCGAAGGACTTTCACTCTGTGCAAGACAGTACGTGAACAAAAAGACAGGCCACAGTCTAAGAGAAAGTATCCAACAGAAGACCTGTGTCTACAACATACAAAGAATTCTCTAAACTCAAGAAGAAGAAAACAGGCACAAGATATGAACAGGCACTTCACCAAAGACACACAGCAAATAAGCACGAGAAAAACACTCGGTGTCATGAGTCATCAGGGAAACGCATCAAAACCACAGCATGATGCCACTCTACACCTACTAGGGTGCCTTTAGAAAGACAAACACCCCGAACACGCTGAGTGCTAGGGAGTGTGGGAAGCAACTGCAACTCTCTTGGAAGAGTCTGGCAGCTCCATGTAAAGCCAAACACACACTCCCACCTCCTCCTCCTAGGGACCGAAAACCACGCTCACACAAAAACCTGGAGGCAAAGCCTGGGCACTTCTTCATCAACACTAAAACACTGCAAACAGCCCTGGGTCCCTCCACTCGGAAGGGATAACCGAGTGCAGCATGTCAACACCATGGAACATGACTCAGCAGGTGAAAGTATAAGCTGCAGATCCACAAGTCAACACGGAAGAGCCTCGAGGGCATACTGCTGAGTGGGGACGCCCATCTCAGAAGGCTGCAAACCACGATTCCCTTTAGATGGCTTTCTGGAAAAGGCAAAATTACAGGGAACAGAGAGTGGCGCAAAGGGTGGCCGGGGCAAGGTGTGGGGGAGGGACAGAAGGGGACTTGGGGGTTGCTGGCAGAGTTCCATGTCTTGACGGGTGGCAGCTATACAACTCTACGAATTTGTGAAAACTTCTAGGAGTGTAAGTGAAGAGGCCAATCTACAAAACTAAGCCCAGGATGATTCCAATGTGACGACGACACTCTGGGAAAGGCGCAGCTAGGGAGAGTGGGAGACCGGAGGCTGCTGGGGTGCAGCTACAGAGAGTGAGACCAGTGGCTTCTGGGGGCACTAGGAAGCAACAGGCAGAGCACAGGGTGTTCAGGGCAGTGAACTGCCCCCGTGTGATGCCAGAAGGGTGGACACATGTTATTACCCATCTGTCCAAACCCGCAGAAGGCACAATGCTGAGTGGGCCTGTAAGTAAACTATGGACTCTGAGTGATGAAGAAGGGTCAAGGAAAGCTCATGACTTGTGATAACAGGACCATGCGAATGCAAAGTGTTAATCACTCCTGTAATCCCAGCACTTTGGAAGGCCAAGGTGGGAGGATGACCTGAGGTCGCGAGTTCAAGACCAGCCTGGCCAACATGGTGAAACTCCATCTCTACTAAAAATATAAAAAATTAGCCAGGCGTGGTGGTGGGCGCCTGTAGTCCCAGCTAGTCGGGAAGCTGAGGCAAGAGAATCACTTAAACCTGGGAGGCAGAGGTTGCAGTGAGCCAAGATCGCGCCAGTGCACTCCAGCCTGGGCAACAGAGCAAGACTCCATCTCAAACAAAACAAAACAAAATAAACCAACAAAGTGTTAATAACAGGGGAAATCATGTGTGGGGCAGGGGAGGGGTGTAGCTCTGTACACAATTTTTCTGTAAACTTAAAACTGCTCTAAAAACTAAAATGTTTTAAAACAAACTTCTATAACTGTATGACAAAAAGCAAAAAAAGGAACAAAAGTTAAAATATTAAAGCAAAAATGGGGTCAGGTGCGGAGGATCATGCCTGTAATATCAGTGCTTTGGGAGGCCAAGACAGGAGGATCACTTGAGCCCAGGAGTTTGAGACCAGCCTGGGCAACACGGCGAAATCCCGCCTCTATTTAAAAAAGGAAAGAAAGAAAAAGAATGTACACACCACACCATACCGCCTCCAACAGCATCCCCATCTCTTCTCCACAGGGAACGAGAGGCATAGTTTTACCCAAAACGAGGGGCTCTCCTGCTGCAAACCCTTCTGTGCTCAGAGCTGGGCCTGGCTCAGCCCTCCAGCCTCAGCTTTGCACTCTTCCTCTCCCTTCCCCTCCTGAGGCTTCCATGACCCAGTTCCTCCTTCCCACCTTCCTTTCCCTGGGCCAGGTGATTCCCCAACTCTTTGTGTGGCCCCTGATCGCTTCTTTCTTTAAGACCTTGGCCACCACCTTGGAAAAGCCTTCCCTAGATGCCCCAGGCAGGTTCCCTTCCTGCCAGTTGCCATGTCTGCACCCACCTGCCACGTCAATTTCACGATAACTTTCATCCCCAGTTACCGTACATGTCTACACCACACGCTAAAGTGACCTGCTCAATGGACATGCATCAGCTGCCACACCACAGCTGTCACCGCTGCATAACCAGCACCCATTCCTGTGCCAGGCACACACAGGCACCCAGACAGTTCTGGAACCAATGAACACACTAATCAGCAGCCCTTCTGCCTCAGATCTCTCCATGGGTGCAGACAGAAATCTCGCCTTGCTGGTACCATGATGTTCCAAACCTTTTCTCCGTGTCTCACACCTCTCTGCAGGATGACAACACGAAAGGTGAGGCTGGGGCCCAGAGAGTCAGGCGAGCAGGGCCAGGTCCCTTAGTGCAGACTCCCACTCTCGCTGGGGCCTCACCCAGCACTCGGTCCAGGAGTCAGCACTGCCTTCACCTGCCATTTGCCAAAATCGTTGGCTACACAGGCAAATTCTCCATCAGCACCCACACCTGAGCTCACCTTTCCTTTTGCCACCTGCCCAGTCTTTTCCAGACAAGCTGGTAGCCAGGTGAGCTACCTCAACACTAGCTTCTTTAAGAAAAAGGGCAATCAATCTTGCCATCCTGCTGACAGGCCCACCGCCTAGGCCCACACTCAGTCATCTCAGAGCCCCTCCACTGCGGGAGCACAGCAGAGGATGACAGCCGACATTCAGCCATGCCACCTTCTGGCCAACATGCCCAACACGCGGCCTGGAGGAGCTGGGGACCCATGCCAGGCTCCCTCTTCATTTGGTTCTCAGAGTGGCAGATGGCACGACTGTAAATGGCACCAAGCGTGCTGCATAAGCTCATGACACATTTCGATGCCGCTGTCCACGCACCTGCTGCCCGGGAGGACGAGGCTGGAGGGGCGCTGCCACACATGCTACTGAGGACAGACATGGCCCAGGCCCATGCCTGCTTCTTGCCCTTCCCTAGGCAGAACCACCTGAGGGTTTTTTTCCTTTCCCCTAGACAAAGTCTTCCTCTGTCATCCAGGCTGGAGCGCAGTGGAGGGATCTTGGCTCACTGCAACCTCCGCCTCTCGGGTTCAGGCGATTCTCCTGCCTCAGCCTCCCAAGTAGCTGGGATTACAGGCATGCACCACCACACCCAGCTCATTTTTGTATTTTTAGCAGAGACGGGGTTTCACCATGTTGGCCATGCTGGTTTCGAACTCCTGACCTTGTGATCCACCCTCCTTGGCCTCCCAAAGTGCTGGGATTTCAGGCGTGAGCCACCGTGCCCGGCCAACCTGAGGGTTCTTTATACCAGAAGGCACGTTCCCTCTGCACACTTTAGCGAGCACCTCTAGTCCTGCAAGCCACAACCCCATCATCACTCGGGAGAGAACACTCTATCACACAGCCCATAATCAAAGCCCCCAGTTGTCCCCAGAATACCCTTTGTAACCATTTCCTTCTCTTCTCCTTCCTTGGTTTTTTTTAAAGGCCCAAGACCTCCACAAAGCTACTACCTGCATTTGTTTGTCAAGTGTCTCCAGTCCCTGGGAACTCCCTGTGCCCGTGTCATCGGAAGGAATCTATTTCTTAAATAAATTCTCCTGAGGATGGCACTGCAGACGCCCACCACACCCCCGCTGAGCAGCACATCTGTGTTTTGGCAAAAGGAATGCTCATCGGACAGGCCACTCCATGCACTGTCCTCAAGCATAAAGCAAAGAGTCCGGAACTCTGGCTTCATTCCATGAACCATGGAGGAAATGAAATAAAAGGTGAAGTAAGATTTGCCCCAAGTCTGGATCCTGGGGCAGTATTTTCCCTCATGGGAAAGCCCCTTGCCTACTGGTCAGGCGACATCAGAAACCAACTAAGCCCTGGATCTTGGGCCTTCTCAAGACGGTTCCTCCAATGTTCCCAGTGCTTCTCAGGATAAGCCAGATACTGCCTGATGGAGGGAGAGCAGGAGCGAGAGTGGGAAGGAAGCAGGGCTCTGAAGCTGGGAGGGGCGCCTGGGCAAGGCGGTGAACACCCTCCCCATGGCCGGCGGCCCCTGGCTGTACCCCAGACCCACTCTGGGAAGTCTGTTCAGTGTTGGGGCAAGCTGCACTTTCTGGTGGCTGCGGTCACCCAGTTACAGTCGTTGGCTGCAGGCTGGTGGCAGCTCACACACAGCCTGGGAATCATGCCTGACATCTGCCGTGCTGGGACTGGAGGGAAGGCCTGTGCTGGCCCAGCAGGCACTGCTCCCACTGGGGCAGGGAGGGTTCCCAGATCATCAGACACAAGCCTGGGGGAGAAGGGCCAAGGGGAAAAGCAACCAGAGGTCCAAGGGTGAAGTGCTACGGACAGAAGAGAGATGGGAAAGGACTGTTCAGGAGTGGCTGCAAGGGCAGGGCTCTGGGGCACGGGTGGCACACCCACAAGGATCGGGGCCGGTTGTGCAGACCCAATATCTGGGGTTCAGTCAACTGGGAGCAGTCAGCCAGGCTGCCAGGATAGCTCTGGTGTGGTCAGTGGGCGGGACGGATGTAAGATGGGATGGCTACCCATGAGGACTCACACCAGGTGAGAAATGCACATGCACAGAACCCCACCAGGCTGTGCAGTGGGAACCCCCAGGCTGTGGAACGGGGACCCCCCAGGCTGCGGAATGGAGACCCCCAGGCTGTGGAGTGGGGACCCCCCACAAGCTGTAGAGCGGGCAACCCCCAGGCTGTGGAGTAGGGTGGCGGGGCCCTGTCCTGGAGTGCAGCCCAACAGCAACAACTGGGCAGATGTCAACTGGACCATCAGGGGCCCGGGTGTTTGTGTGGCCAGGAGAGCATGTGCCCTCTGGGAGTCAGGTGTGTGAGGGGAGGAGAGCAGCCAGTTGGAGACAGAAGCATCCAGGGCACAAGAAGGCAGGGAAGCTGTCAGAAGTGGCCCAGGACACGACAAAAATGCAACGGAAAGGAGAGACCCTAGAAGCTGGCGACCAGCCCCACAGCACGCACAAAGGTGGAGGAAAAGGAGCACAGAAAGCAGGGCCCTGAGGGCTGCGTCGAGACCACAATGCCCAGCCAGAGACCCTCGGGAAGGAGGAAGCCAGAGAGGGCACTTCCTTCCCTCCCCGGGGCAGGCACAGGCTCTGGGCGCAGTCACCGCTCCCTGGACCAAGCACCTTTTGTTGGGACTGAACACGTAACTGAGAGGTTACGAAGTTTTAACTCGGAAGGTCCTCACTGAGAGCATTTCAGCTTCTGTATTTTGGAGAATAAACACAAAACACCCAGAGAAGTGATGTTTCACATGGAAACTGGGACTTACCCAACCTGAATGAGTTCATTCAGCTTTGTCGCATTCTTGTCATCCATACCTTTAAATGGAAAAAATAAATAAATGAGACCATGATGTAGTTAGGAGCAAAGCCACTGAAGATTCCCATACAATTCCACTCAATATAGACTCAAATCCCATTACCGAATATTAAAGTTCCTCTGGAATAAAAGCCCTACAGTAGCTGCAGCTCCTCCCTCAAAGTCACACCTTCGAGTCAGCTGCCCTGGTCGCCCCCGCTCACCTGAAAGGCTGGCACGCCCCTGCCTGGCCCCCTCCTGAGGCAGGCCCACTACCCAGCCTCTGCCCAGCTGATCTGTCCTCCCAAGAGCTCCCTCCTAGGTCCCCCAGCACCGGCCTTCCACTCATCCCTATCTGCCTGGCTCAACAGCTGCTTCCTGCAGGCACCACACCTGCACGCGCACACTTCCTGCTGGGCTCATACTGACAGTGTCCGGTGTTGACCCTCTGGGCCACAATGTGGAACCCCCAGGGCACCCAGGGTCCGCAGAATGAAGACTCCAACACTCTCTGAGTTTCCTGGAGCAGATGCCCCATTTCCTGTGACCTGCTCAGGACTCTTCACTATCTTCAAGATGTGCAAGAAAGCTACTACAGTACGTTAACGGGAGAAACTAGGTGGTGGGTACTTGGGTGTTCAATGTAAAATTCTTTGAATTCTTCTGCATGTTTTAGGGAAAAAAACTCCACAAACGACCAGGCTGAAAACCAAAACCAAAGACAAAATTGTCAAAGCAGCCAGAGACAGACAATGCACCTCGCACCGAGGAATGAGGGCATAGATGACCACTGACCTCTCTCATCAGAGCAGCACAGGCCAAGAGGCAGCAGACAACGGTGTCAATGTGATGAAAGAATAAACCCGTCAGATCAGAATTCTCTATCCGGCAAATACATCTTTTAAGAATGAAGATGAAATAAAGAATTTTCAGATTAATAATAACTAAGAATTCACAGCCGGCACAACTGCATGGAAAAAAATACAGGAGGTTTTTCAGAAAGAAAGGAAACAAAGCCAGATGGAAACGGAACTTCAGGAAGGAATGAAAAGTACCGGAAAGGGCTCTCGTCACCACGCGAGGCACCAAGAAAGGAATCGGTTGCAGAAACCGGCCAGGCATGGCATGTCACAGGGTCACCGTGCCCCACCTCGCCTGCTCCCGGATGAAGGATTGGAAGCCTGGGTGCAGTGTGCCCCTCACTCAGCAATCGAGTCATTTATTTTCATCAAACTTGAGCATCTTCATGAGGCAGGAGAATACCGTGTAGAGGTAGGGAACCTAAGGCCAATTCATGCTGACTTCCTAGAACTAAATCAAAAGGAAAACCCCAACTTTCCACACCTAAGTAACAAACAGACCAGACATGCTACTCCCTTTGCAATCCCCCCTCCCCTTCTTTCCTCAGGGCAGATGGGAAATTGAAAGTATCTCTGATTGGTTGCAGAAAGCAGAAAGCAACCAGACATTTACATAGGAGTGTAACTTTGTAACTTCACTTCAGCCTGATTGGTTGCTTCTGCAAGGTTTGAAAAAGTCTTCCCCAAGACTGGGGCCAAGTCTTCCTTTGCAAAGAAGTGTAACTTTGTAACCAGTTTAGCTTCCGATTGGTTGTTTTCCAAAACCAATCAGATGCTTGCATAGAGTGTAACCTTTGTAACTTCACTTCAGCCTCTGATTGCGGGCCACTACTTCATTTACATAGGGTGTACACCAAGCAGCCAATGGGAAACCTCTAGAGGGTATTTAAACCCCAGAAACTTCTGTAAAAGGGCTCTTGAGCCCCTACGTCCGGGCCCACTCCCACCCTGTGGAGTGTACTTTGGTTTTCAATAAATCTCTGCTTTTGTTGCTTCATTTTTCCCTTGCTTTGTTTGTGCATTTTGTCCAATTCTTTGTTCGAAATGCCAAGAACCTGGGCACCCTCCACCTCTCAGAAGCTTCTAGGAAGGAAACCAGAACAAGTAGTGGTGCAAAAGGACCAGGCAACAAGGAGTGGGAACACGTGGTCAAGATGGGATTTTCCTTTATCTGGGGAAGATGAGAGCTGGGAGAGCTGTGGCGTAAACTCCTTGGGGCCTGGGATGCTTCCCGAGGCTGAGAGAGGGCTGATGAGAGGCGGCAGATACAGGCATGAGGAGCTGGGACATGAGGCCCACAGACATGAGTGCAGGCTGGGACAGGCAGGCCAGAGGAGGGAAGAGAAGGAGTGGCTGGGCCCACAGGGGACAGACCCAGTGGGGAAGTGCAGGAGGGCACGGCCTCCCACACACAAATGCCACACTAGATTGCAGCAGCCACCCCGCAGGACACAGCAAGGCATGGAGGGGCAGCAAGGGGTCAGAGTGTGGCGCAGGCCTGGCACAGACAGGGCGACTGCTCCGTATCTGTCCTCTCAGCCCCACCACCCGCCCTGAGCTGTGACATGCTAGCTGGCGTGGTAGTGCGGTATACCACTGAAGAGGGGGGGAACCCCTACAGTGCCCACTGGACGGCCCAGGCATGCTCTCTTCTATGAAGTCAGGCAGAAGAGGCAGGGCTGAGGGGCGCTGGGCACAAGCGCCCGGTAAGGCTACAATGTCCCTACCTAGAGGTCGTGTCAAAAATGTCTAAAGAGAATCTGGTCCCGAGGAGACGATCGGAGCAAATCCAAGCAAGGCCCTGCGTGAGGAAGGCCTGAGTGCGTTGCAATGTCTCAGAAGCCCAGGCAGTACAGCCGCTCTAAGTCAAAGACACCCAAGGGAGACTCCACAGTCACATGCAGGACAACGGCCCTCGACAGAAGCCCTGACTGATATTTTGGGATGTTTTAGAGAATCTGAATATGGGCAGGAAATTAGGTAAGATCACTACACCTGTTTGGTAAATGCTAAAAGTCTAGATGCGACCATGGTATGAAGGCTACACAGGAGAAATGTGCTCTGAGGTGAGGCCGGTGGAGGTATTCTGGGCTGTGGCATGACATCTTATAGTTGAGTGGAATGCAGAGCGTGTGAACACATGTGTGCACGCGAGCATGTATGCATGTGCATGGAGAAAGAGAGCAAATGTAGCCAATGTCAGCCAACAGGTCCATCTAAGATAAAGAGCACGGCCGCCATCATATTCTTCACCTCTTCCAGTAACATTTTTTCAAGATAGAAGTTAGAGGGAAACTAGAAACAACTCTGCGAACTAAAGCCCAAAGGTGACAAGGACAGGAGGAGCTGTGGGCAACCCCACAGGCAGTGTACTCACAGCCCCCAATCTTCTTGCGCAGCTCGCCATAGCAGATCAGGCCATACAGTTCCTGGGATGACTTCTTCAGGCCTCGAGAGAACACTGAGAGACAGAAGAGAAGGCGGCTTTAGAGAGGGGAACAGGAGGCGCTGCCTGGCTCAGGCGTGAGAGCCACGCCGGGCTCACGTGGTTTCTTGGCTCTCCTCCCTGTACCTTGGTCATGCAAGCTGTCAACCACAGGGGACACTGGGCAGAGTGTATAGAACACGGTGCTGTGTCTGCAATTTTCAAAATAAAAAGTTAAACCAAAGTGGGGAGTTAGAAATTTACCCCAGTAGGCAGAGGAAATGTCCCCTGGAGGAGAAAACACAACACTCAGAACAGCTGGTACTCGTGGAGGCGGCAGATGTGGCCAGCACTAAACTTGTCATCCATTTCCGCACACAGGTGAGGCCAGCAGCCCTGCAACCTGGATGCTGCCTTCCTGCCTCACCTGTGCCCTCCCGGGACGGTGGATATGCACAGCCCCGGCCCAGGCAGGAGGAAGAGCCAAGGACAGGGGCTCACCCTGCCTGAGGCCCATTCTCCTTCCTCAGTAAGAGGCCCTGTTTGTTTTTTTCCTTTCTTGGAGACAGGGTCTCACTCTCTCGCCCAGACTGGAGTGCAGTGGCGTGATCTCGGCTCACCACAACCTCTGCCTCCCAGGCTCAAGAGATTCTCCTGCCTCAGCCTCCCAAGTAGCTGAGATTACAGGTGCACACCATTATGGCCTGGCTAATTTTTGTATTTTTAGTAGAGACAGGGTTTCACCATGTGGGCCAGGCTGGTCTTGAACTCCTGACCTCAAATGATCTACCTGCCTCAACCTCCCAAAGTGCTGGGATTACAGGCATGAGCCACCATGCCCAGCCAAGGCCCCTGTTTTATTTGGGAGGCAAACAGGCTGCGACATGGATAGCTGGCCATGGCTACACCACTGGAAGTAGTGGAGACTTCCAGAAGCCTCCTTAAAGAGCCTGATTTGGGCAGGAGGGTTCCCCTTTTCCCACCCCTCTTTCCTCAAGAGCCACTGCCTGGAGCTGTCACCAAGGACAGCCAAGCACAAGAATGGGAGGCACCTGGGTCCTGCCCGCCCTGGGCGCCAGCCTCTAGGCGTCTCTGCCACGAGACAGTGAATTCTGAGGCGCTTGGGCCACTGCTATTTTGCATTTTCTTACTGTATTACACCAGACCTAATCCTGCTAGGGAAACCAAGTGACAACACAGTCCAGGCCCCTTTAGGTCTCTTCACAGAGCAGGGGTGAAGGCCATTTGTCCCCTCTACTCTCACAATTGTCCTCTCTAGTTCTCTCCTCAGAGACCTGTTCTCAAGGCCCTAAGACTGGTAAATGGAGAAGCAGGCTTTCAAGTTATGAGGAGGATACTGGACCATGGGTCTTGGACACGGCTAAGCACAGGCCAACTGCTCTCAAAGGCTCTTCTCAGAGAAAGACCTAAGACCTAAGGGCTCATCAGATTTTCTTTTCTTCTTTCTTTCTTGCTTTTTTTTTTTTGAGATGGAGTTTCGCGCTCTTATTGCCCTGGCTGGAGTGCGGTGACGCGATCTCAGCTCACTGCAACCTCAGCCTCCCAGGTTCAAGGGATTCTCCTGCCTCAGCCTCCCAAGTAGCTGGGATTACAGGCATGCGCCACCACACCCTGCTAATGTTTGTATTTTTAGTAGAGACGGGGTTTCACCATGTTAGTCAGGCTGGTCTCAAACTCTTGACCTCAGGTGATCCGCCCACCTCGGCCTCCCAAAATGTTGGGATTACAGGCGTGAGCCACCACGCCTGGCCTCATCAGACTTTCTTAAAGGGGCCCATGACTCGGGAAGCTTTAAGATCCACTATTCAGTAGACAAGAAAAATGTGGCCATCCACCCAATGGAAAATTATCCAGCCATAAAAAGGACTGGCACACGCTACCACACAGACGAGCCCTGAAACCCGACGCTGAGTGAAGGAAACCAGGCACAGAAGGACACGTAGCACGTGATCCCATTTCTATGAAACATCCAGAGTAGAAACATCCATAGAGACAGGAGGTGGTAAACTGAGGGCTCCCAGCACCGGGGCACAGGGTTTCCTTCTGGGCAATGGACATATTCTGCAACTAGAGAGTGGCAATGGCTGCATAACCTTGTAAGTACATTAAGAACCACTAAATTGTATACTTTAAAAGGGTGAATAATATCCCCATTTCTAAAATATATTTTTAAAAATCCACTATTTGAAACGGCAAAAAGAAAAAAACCCACAACCCAGAAAGAAGAAAGCAGCACCAGGAGCAAGACAGTGCAGACAAGGGACCCCTGGGGAGGTGGGACCCTGGGACAAATGAGGGCTTCCGGGAGGTGTCCCTGATGCCCCGCCTGGCCCCATGGCCTCCTAGGTGGCACCTCATGTTTTGTTACACACTCAGGGACAGGAACCAAGCTCACCTCATCCAACTTTGAGTTCGTGAAGCAAAATCTCCACCGAGCAATGGACAGCAGCAAGGAGACGCGGATGTGCATGGAAACCACGGGAGACTAATAAGACGAGCACACGCGCAAGGCCCCCAAGCTGGGGGCGGAGTCAGTCCCTTCCACGCTCCTCGCTTGCCACCACTCTGTGTCTCACTCCACCCAATGAGTCAGACAAACTCATGATAAACGGCACACACTGTGCTCTTCAAAACTCCAAAGCACAGGCCAGGCATGGTGGCTCATGCCTGTAATCCTAGCACTTTGGGAGGCCGAGGCAGGTGGATTGCCTGAGCTCAGGAGTTCGAGACCAGCTTGGCAACATACTGAAACCTCATCTCTCCTAAAAAATATAAAATTAGCCGGGTGTGGTGGTGCACGCCTGTAATCCCAGCTACTTGGGAGGCTGAGGCATGAGAATCGCTTGAACCTGGGAAATGGAGGTTGCAGTGAGCCGAGAGTGCGCCATGGCACTCTAGCCTGGGCAACAGAGCAAGACTCTGGCTCAAAAAACAAAACAAAACAAAACTCCAAAGCACGCCAAAAATACATGTAATGTGAAAAAGTTGCCACTCTGTTTGATGCGCAATGACAGTCCATAGGGCCAGTCACTTCACAGTGTCCTGGTGGCCTCCAGCCTCATGCTCCTGTTGGGCAAGTCAGCATCGGGTGCCCCAATGCCGCTGCACGCTGGCACAGAGGCAGGAAGCCCTGCTGAAGAGACAATCAGGGCCATCAGAGAACACGGGAGAACAGTGAGCTCAACAGGAAGAAGGCACATCATGTGGAGTCACGCCAAAGATACGTGAACAGGAGACACCAAGGCTGCAGGAGCCTGCTGTGCCAGGTCAGGAAGAGAGGGAAACACAGGGGCCCACACGGAGAAGGGGAAAGGACCTGTGTCGGGTGTGACCCCCACACCGAGAGGTGTGAGGGAGCATTTACCCTTCACCCTAGATGGAGAGAAGGGCCAAAGAGGAATGAGGCCTCCTCGCACCAGGAAGTTTAGGATTAGGAGGTTGTTTAACAGGGAAAGGTGACAAAATTAGAAAAGAAATGTTTGCTTTGACTGCCTTCTGAAATTGACATGGGAGAAAGCCTGGGTTGGCAAGTAGAATGTGCATTTGAACCTCAGAAGAGGAGATAAGTCTACGCCAGGAGCCTGAGGGTCCAAAGACGCTTCCCACCCTGCCCGCAGGTGGTTCAAGCAAAGCACACTAGACTGAAGCTCCTGGAATCCCATCCCTCTCTCTATACCTCGTCTACTGAACAGCTGCCCAGTCACCTCCGCTGCTGGCCAGCTTCCCCCATGGAGAGCTTTTCAAGACCAGCCACAGTGGATGGCAAATCCGCTCTCATGGACTGACTTTCTTTCTTTTCTTTCTTTTTTTTTTTTTTTTTTTGAGACGGAGTCTTGCTCTGTGGCCAGCGCCCAGGTCTTGGTTTCTAAATACCACTTTGCAAAGGGAAGCTGGGCTCCCAGGAAAAACAGCCGACTGCAGAGCAGCGAGCAGCCACTGAGTCTGGAATGCCTGACGGCACCAGCACATGAAAATACACTGGCAGGCGATGGGGACGTGAGAAGAGGATGCAGGAGCCAGCATGAGGCTCCCCAGTGGCCAAGTGGGGAACCAACAGGGCGAGAAAGCCAACAATGGCATGATGGATCATGACCCCCAGAATAAAGCCAACATCTGCGAGTCTACATGGGTGTAGGTAACAGAATAACTGCACGTGTTGGGGAGAATGCAGTGGAGTGCAGTGGTGCAATTCTCCTGCCTCAGCCTCCCGAGTAGCTGGGAGTACAGGCGTGCACCACCACGCCCAGCTAATTTTGTATTTTTAGTAGAGATGCGGTTTCACCATGTTGGCCAGGATGGTCTTGATCTCTTGACCTCGTGATCCGCCCGCCTCTGCCTCCCAAAATGCTGGGATTACAGGCATGAGCCACCGCACCCAGCCTGGACTGTCTTTCAAAAAGGCACTAATGAACAATGCAAAGGACAGATGACACAGGAAGAGGCCGACAATGAAAAGTCGGTGCTGCATGCCACTCTGGAAGGCACAAGGCCACTCACAACCTGACTTTAACCACAACAGCCTTGGATGACGGGATCTGACCAGTGCTGAGATTTCAAATAAACAAGTGAGCTGAACATGAGAAGACCAGCACAGGCATCGAATATAGGACAAAACAGAATTGATGTGCCATAAATAGGTGAAGTCAGCAGAAAATCTTACATTAATGGTCATGTGGATACCAAAAGCAAACAAACAAAACCGCATCGGCGGCACACCCGAATCAAGAGGTGCCCCTAATGTGCAGAGACCAACAGTCATTTCCATGGATCTCCAGAAACAGTGACAACCTCCCAGTGGAGGTTCTTCAGTGGAGAAGCTGTGTGGTGGGCAGGGGGTGTCTGCGGCCCTCAGGGCTCTGCCCAGTCACACAGGGGAGCTGGGTCCTGGCTCCTCCCACAGCTCCGGGCAATGCTGATGCACCATGGTCAAGATGCCATAACCCACCCAGAGGACACCACAGGAATGGCGAAGGCAAAGGACTTTAGGTCACCACAAGGCACAGGCAAAGGGCACAAAGAGTGGCAGCGTGGCCACAGTCCAGGCACCCCAGGTCAGAACATGAGACATCTGAAAGAAGGGTCAGAAGGCAGAGGGGTGCTCTGGGGGTACATCTGGAAGGACCATGCTGTGCGTGAAGCTACAGGAATGAAGAGCGGGGCCCAGCACAGGTACGCTGCTGGAGAGGTAGTTCTGATAGGTGGAGGCAGGAGACAGCTAAGCCTCCCGAGGACAGAGATGGTGATGGACAAAGCATCATCCGGAGAAGCCACCGGTAGCCAAAGGGTGCTCTGAGCCAGAAGCCAGAATTGTACCTTGGGATGACTTGGTCCCGTGACTGAACAAGGGCCGACGCAGATCTGGGTCCCAGTATAGAGGGCGAGAGGCCTGGGAAGGCTGGCCGTCCCCCAGGAAGACCAGTGCCAGGCACGGTGCCTGCGGCCCAAGCCCCTCGCTGGACCATGGTGCTATCATTTGCAGTGGAGACCACAGGCTTCAGGTGAGCCAGGGACCCAGAACTCATGCACATTCAGAGCCACTGGAAACACACAAACCATAGCTCAGAAAAGCAGTGGTAAGAACCCTGGAGCATGGGATACGCGCCACTTCCTGGCAACTTCGTTTGACCGAGTTAGACAGCACACGATCAGCCAAAGCGCTGCAAGGCAAGGAGCCCCGGGCCGAGCGGCTGGTGAGAAAATGCCAGAAAGCAGGTCTGGCGGGCTTGCTGGAAGCTGCGCTCTGAGCAGAAGCCGGCCCTGCCTGTGGGCACCCCCGAGCCTGGCCCGCGGCACACTCACCGTGGTCAAAGTCGATGTACTTGGTGATCTTGTGCCAGGTGCGGTAGTAGAAGTGGCGGACCTGCTCCTTGTTCTTCACCATGCTCGCTGGCTTGCCTTTCTTCTTGTACTTCAGCGCAATGTTGTTCTGAATCGCTTCAAAGTCTTTCCCATGCTGGAAAATAAATTCCATGATAAATGTAGAGGGGTTAAAACAATGCAGCTTTCTGTGCGAGCTGGACCCTTTCCAAGGTTCCGAGAAAGGAGAAAAGAGACAGGCTGTAGTCAAAGAAGGGGCCCTTCCAAGCTCTTATCTGTGTATGAACTTAAACTTCCATTCCCTAGAACCTTAGGTTTTAATCAGGATAAAGGAGCAATGGAACTAGGAACAGAACGATCAGAGCACATGGATACCAAAGAGGCAAGCACCCCAGACAGGAGAAACATAAAGCTCATCACTTGGACAAATGGCTTCATTGCTAGAGTTCTTCAAAGATCATGAAATGAGACACCTCCATGAAGACAAGCTCTGGAAGAGAAGCAGTTATGGCATCTTAAAGAACAGATCAGAAACATCCTCACTGTTTTAATCTGACAAAATATATTCCATATTCAAACAAGGAGAGCACACCTGAACATTTAGTAAGTGAACTGCACAGAATATGCTCTGATTATACCTGGAGGCCAACCCTTCTTGGAACGCTTCTTTGCAAAAGTTGAGTGTGACTTAGATTTTCAGAAGAGAACTTGTGTTCCACGGAACAGCCTCACCTCAGTGCTGCTTCAGGCACTGCCATAGAGAACCTAGTGTTTGATCATCTCATCAAAGCCAAGCTCCTAAGTACTGGAAGGGCTCAGCAGTAACCAGCACCCTTAGCGCCCAGGTCTTGGTTTCTAAATACCACTTTGCAAAGGGAAGCTGGGCTCCCAGGAAAAACAGCCGACTGCAGAGCAGCGAGCAGCCACTGAGTCTGGAATGCCTGACGGCACCAGCACATGAGAATACACTGGCAGGCGATGGGGACGTGAGAAGAGGATGCAGGAGCCAGCATGAGGCTCCCCAGTGGCCAAATGGGGAACCAACAGGGCGAGAAAGCCAACAATGGCATGATGGATCATGACCCCCAGAATAAAGCCAACATCTGTGAGTCTACATGGGTGTAGGTAACAGAATAACTGCATGTGTGGGGGAGGTGCAGGGCTCTTCTTGGCACAGGACTTCCAATCAGCAAACACAGAAAGAATAATGGAAACAGAAGGTCCTCACTGTGAGCAAACACCACAGTAACAACTGCTTCAGGGAAAAGGCAGCAATGGTTGCTGAAATCAGTGGGAGCAAAGAATGATGAGAAACATGGTATTTACACAGCCTCAAAGCCAAGCCATGACCCAGCCACGGTGAGACCTGGCAGAGGCTGCCGGAGGGCAGCAACCAAGGCAAACACCACCAGGACAGAGACAGAAAGAACACCATGGGCCGCCAACTGAATGCGCCAAGAAGGACATGGTATCACTGTTGTGGAATTCTTGACAGAAATGCGTAACATAGAATCATGAGGAAACTGCAGATCAACCCAAACTGACACAAGGGACATTCTACAAACCAACACGCTGTGAGTCTCCACAAGTGTTGAGGCCATCAAAGACAAAAAAACATGCAAACAAAAAACAAAAACCCAGGAGCTGTCCCAGGTTACAAGAGACTGAGGAGTTTGGGCAGCTGAGTGCGGCGCAGCGTCCTGGCCAGGCTGGACCTGAGTGGGACCCTTGCTAATCTGAATCCCGCCTGCAAATGAGCAGGCAGGGCCATGTCTGTGCTCATACCCTCACAGTGCGGCTGCCCTAATGCTGTGGAGGCAGGGTGGAGGGGACTTGCTTTGTGCTGTTTTTGCAACTTTTTAAAAGTCTGAAATGTTTCAAAATGAAAAGTTAAGGGAGCCAGGTGGTGACTCGTGCCTGTAATCCCAACACTTTGGGAGGCTGAGGTGAGAGAACTGCTTGAGCCCAGGAGTTTGAGACCAGTCTGAGCAACATAGTGAAACACCATCTCCACAAAAAACTTAAAAATTAGCCAGGCATGGTGGCCCACGCCTGTAGTCCTAGCTACTTGGGAGGCTGAGGCAGGAGGATCGTCACTTGAGCCCAGGAGGTCAACGTTGTAGTAAACTAAGATGGCAGCCCTGTACTCCAGCCTAGGTGACAAAGCAAGACTGACTCTCAAAAAAAGATGTTTTTTAAATTAAAAAAATAAAAAACATGCTGATGGGGGGTAAGGGGTAGTAACTGGGGAGCAGGATCCTCAGGGAAACGAGAACCTGGGGACTGCTGGGGTGCTGGCCCCCAACCCTGTCCACCTCAGAAGACTCTTGGCAGCTGGGGGACCGTGAGGCGAGCTGGAGGGGCCGGAGGGGAGGTGGCATTGTGCTTGACACATTTTAGGATCTGTGACTCCCAGCAACACAGGGGCTGAGGGAGGTGAAGACAGAAGCTGCTGTGGGCTGGAGGGTGGGGCTGAAAGACTGGCACCCCAGTCTGGGTGCAAAAATGAAATGAAAAATTAAAAACTTTAGAAAAAGTAAAATGTGTTCATTGTTTTCAAAAGGAATGGCAGATAAAGCATAAAGAGGTGAAGCAGCATGTGAAAGGCCTTCCTGCAGGGTCCAGGCAGGCCCAGCCCTCCCCATGCTCCCTGGGCCTCGGCAAGAACCACGATGAAGCAACTTGACGGCCTCTGCCTGTCACTGCGGGGTCGTCTACTCAAGAGGTTCCCTGAGAACCCGGGTTCCAGGCCTCCTGCTCATGTGTTCTTAACCTCTGCTGCCTCCTAAAGTCCCGGGGCATCTGTGTCGCGCCTGCCATGTGTCTCCAAGGCAGCAAGCCCCACCAGACAGAAGCTTTTCTGTATTCTCGGTGTGGCGAGAGTGCTCTGTCCTAAGTCAGGAACCAGATATATACATGCTAACAGCAATGAGAACAAAAGACGGGCAGGGCTGAAAGTCTGAGAAAGCTCTCTGGGGTGAAGAGACAGAAACCTGCAGTGTCCACAGAGCTGTGGGGATGGTAACGGGCTGAGGATGCCCCTGGCTGCCTGTGCAGAGACGGGGAAGGCCTAGGTGGGGACAGAGAAGGGGAACACCGCGAAGCACAGCGGCCAGAGCTGAGGCCACAGCCATTGTGCAGACAGTGAGAAGAAGCACAGGACGCTGACTGTGTGGCTGTCAGGTAGGAAATCAAGAACTGTATGGAAAAAACAAGCATGGATGATGGACGGATATAAGCAGGACCAGGAACATGAAATGAAGTCAGGGCTGGTCTGTGCAGACCTGCCACAGAAATGGAAGGGTATTCAGAGGAAGGAGGCGAGTGCCCTGCCACAGGTGAATGCCCACCCTGCCACAGGGAGAAGTCTGGACGGGCCATAACCGGACAGGTGCCAATTTGACCATGCCCAGCACTGCCCAAAGTAGGGTGCGCAGGGGCAGCACTCTCGCCTGAGGAGCAGCTGAAGCAGGAGAGAATTCAGCCCATGATCAGGAGTGACCAACTGAGGCCCAGTGACGGCGGTGGGGTCCCTGCATCCAGTCAGGCCCCAGCCAGCCCCCAGCCAGCCTTGCTGCACCCCTCCCAGGGAGGCATCAAAAAAGCAGCGGTGGCCATGACAACATGGCAGAAGCCGTACTTCTCAGAGCAGACGCCTGTGCCCAGCCACTGTCACCCCACAGCTCGAGGGTTCAGTTATGCCTGCCACCGGCCAGTCAGCCATACATCAAGACCCCACCAGAAGGCCACCTAGTTTTGATGAGACACACAATGCAGAAATGAAACGTGTTAGGCCAGGTGCGGTGGCTCATGCCTGTAATCCCAGCACTTCAGGAGGCTGGGGCGGGTGGATCACCCAAGGTCAGGAGTTCAAGACCAGCTTGACCAACGTGGAGAAACTCGGTCTCTAATAAAAATACAAAAATTAGCCAGGTGTGGTGGCGGGTGCCTGTGATCCCAGCTACTCGGGAGGCTGAAGCAGGAGAATCGCTTTAACCCGGGAGGTGGAGGTTGCAGTGAGCCGAGATCGTGCCACTGCGCTCCAGCCTGAGCAAGAAGAGCGAAACTCCGTTTCAAAACAAACAAAAAGTCAAGTCCTTTCTCTTGCCCTCGCTCTTTCTCATATACAAACTCAGATACAGAGAACCCACAGCAGAAAGCATTACATGATCAGAACAGCCAACTATTAATTATTATTACTAATTCAGGATTTCAGAATCCTCAAAAAGCATCTACCCGACAGAAAAACTCTAATGAGCAGCTTAAGCCAATGGGAAGGACACGAACTAAACTGCTTGAATAAGGGTAAAGGGTGGGTCATTAACAAGGAACTCCTCCTCTGCTACTTTTAATGGACAACCACATCTCCTGCTCCCAGGCACCCAGACCCTCTTGCAGAGGCTACAGTTTTGCCAAGGAGGAAGGGCCACACCACAGGAGTGATTGTTTCAGGCAAGAATCAGCAATGGTTGCTGATTCTGAAAACATTCCAGGAATCACAGGTCCTCCAAGACCAACAAACAGCCTAAAGGCACGATTTGGGGCTTGAATCTACACAAAAACAGCCTCCTTGCTGTACTCTAAAACCCTCCAAGGGAAGAAAAGGAACACATGAATGTGTTTAAATGGCTTCGTATCTACTGAAACGGGACTCATGCACACTTCTCTTTGGACAATCAGAGTCAAGCCACACTGTCACGGCAGTCCGGTCCACCCGGGGTGGGCAGAACCTAACCTGCGGCCCAGGGCGGGAGCGACCCTGGCTACAGCATGCACCGTAGTCAAGTCTCATGCCCACATTTACGAATGTCTCCTTTTCTAACGCCTCTCCAAACACCTCATTCCAGAGCCTCCATTTCTTTCTTGAGCATTCTGCTTCCCAGGCTTGACAAGACTTCTCCATCACCCCAATTAATTAGCTGTTAAAAGAACAAGGCTCCTGGGAGGCCAAAGTGGGCAGACTGCCTGAGCTCGGGAGTTCGAGACCGGCCCGGGCAACACGGTGAAACCCCGTCTCTACTAAAATACAAAAAATTAGCTGGGCGTGGTGGCGTGTGCCTGTAGTCCCAGCTACTCAGGAGGCTGAGGCACGAGAATTGCTTGAACCCAGGAGGCGGAGGTTGCAGTGAGCCCAGATTGCAAGACTGTACCACTGCGCTCCAGCCTGGGCGACAAAGTGAGATTCCATCTCCAAAAAAAAAAGAACAAGGCTCACTGATCACGAACCTACTTCTAATACCGTATGCCAAAGAAGCAGTCTAAAGTATGAAGCGTGCACACTGATGTTCACCACAGCATTACTTACAACAACAGAATCTGGAATGATCTCAGCCATCCTTAACCACACAGGAATGGCCAAGCAGAGCAGTGGCTGGCCAGGGCCTTGAGGACCACCCTGCCTGGTGCAGCTCTTCAACTCTGCCACTGCAGTGGCATCAGCCGCAGACAGTACATCGACCCTGGCCATGGCTGTGCTCCAATACGATGTTTTTACAAAAGCACACAGTAAGCACACAGGAAAGGAGAATATTTACAGGCGTTAAAAAAAATACAGAGCAAAAGAACTATGAAACACTATGAAAAATGCAAGCAATGTTAATTAAAAAGTATGCTCACAATAATCACAAGGATTTAGGAAACAACAATGCAGGGGAAACTGGCCAGCAGGGAGCACGAGCATTCACTGGGTGGTGGGGTCAGGGAGTGGCTTCTCTCTATTTTTAGGACTTTCCATTTTGTCCCAAGTCAGTGGCAACATCTCGTGAGGTTTCTCAGCTACACTGACCCCCGAGGCAAGCACCCCCTTGTGCCTCCCCTCAAGAGGCCATCCCTCCTAAATCAGCCCGCTCAGCACTAAAGGAAGCCCCTGAGACAAGAGGGCCTTCAGTCAAGAACATCTTTGAGAGACAAGGGGTGAGACTATCCAAAAGGAAATGAAGGAAACACAGAAAAACACCTCCTCACAGACACCTCACCAGTAACAGCTTCTAAAATCTCAATGAGGAAATAAAACAGCCAAGGTCAGTGGGCAAGGCCTGGAGCCCACATCAGCCTCGGCCACTGCGGGGGTCGCCCAGGAACCTGCGTTCTAGAATCTAACAGCAGAGGGGAAGCACGGGGAGTGGAGGGCAGGGCTCCGAGAGGGACACCCAGGCTGCCTGGCCGTGCCTCCACAGCCTACTCACCTCATACAGCCCCTCGAAGAAGGTGTTCTTGTCCTCTGTGCTCCACGACTCCCACTGCCGCCGGACCTTTTTGCCTTCTTCCTTCTCGCCACCAGAAGACCCTAAGTTCCTGGAGGAGGAGCGCGAGCCCCCTGCAGGGGCAGCAGCGGCAGCAGCGGCAACCCCAGACACATTTCCAGACGATGATCCACCACCTTCAGCTCCTTGGAGAGAAAGCACCGTACAGTGATCTGTTCCAGAAAGCTGGCGGGCTGGGCAGGGTAGAGGGCCGGAGGGAGCGAAGGGCCCACTGCCCTGAGGTCCCACTCCACACTCCTCAACCGAGGATGCTGGTAGGCAGCACCCAGGACCCACGGCGCCAGCAAGGCTGCTCAGGACTGCCAGGATCTTTACCTGGCCAAATGACCCTCAAATGTTTTTACAGTTAGAAAAGGAGCAAGATTTTATGTGGAACCATGTAACAGCACAACGACGCTGCAGCCTAAGATGCCCTGTCCACAACGGAGACAGAGATCCCTTCCCTCTGCAAAATGAAGCCTCACGTCACATTTCATGTGTGTTTCTTTTGTAAATCAGGTTTTTGGCTGAAATATTCTTACCATCTTTTCATATAAGTAGGTTGAGATTCAAACTCAAGAAAACATTTAAATGTGTAAAACACCACCTTCTTTTAGATAAAATCAGTGCTTCAGAATACGAACCGTCCAATGCCTAAGAAACTTTAGTCTTAAAACTCCTTACCTTCAATCAATGTCCACCAACAAAACGTAGTGTTCTGAGAATGACCTGATAACCTTGCAAATCCTATTATAGCATCAGTTCCCAATCTCATGCCAAGTCCTCTGAGACCAGGCAAGGAGGGAAAAGCCCAAGACGACTCCGAGGAGGCTTCATTCCCCAGCTGTGGACCGAGAACCCCGGCCAGGCTCCTCCGAGACCGGGGGCAGAGATGTGGCAGGAGTCAAAAGACCACAGAGAAAAACTTTTCATGGCCTAACACACTCCTCCCACCCATTTCAGTTCCTCCTCGCAGAGGGAGCGGGAACTGTCAGCATATCCCTGTGATAACCAGGGTTCTCTTTTTATGGAACTGCAGAACCATAAAAAGCTGGGAAACCTTCAAACTCTGAAACAAAAATGCTTTAAAAATCAAAAGCCGGCTAGGTGTGGTGGCTCACTCCTGTAGACCCAGCACTTTGGGAGGCCGAGGCGGGTGGATCACTTGAGGCCAAAAGTTCGAGACCAGCATGTGCAACATGATGAAACCCCATCTCCACTAAAAATATAAAAATTAGCCAGGCATGGCCAGGTGCAGTGGCTCACGCCTGTCATCCCAGCATTGTGGAAGGCTGAGGTGGGCGGATCACGAGGTCAAGAGATCGAGACCATCTTGGCCAACATGGTGAAACCCCGTCTCTACTAAAAACACAAAAAATATTAGCTGGGCATGGCGGCACACGCCTGTAGTCCCAGCTACTCGGGAGGCTGAGGCAGGAGTATCGTTTGAACCTGGGAGGCAGTAGTTGCAGTGAGCCGAGATCGCGCCACTGCACTCCAGCCTGGCTACAGAGCAAGACTGCATCTAAAAAAAAAAAAAAAAAAAAAAAATTAGCCAGGTGTGGTGGCGTGCACCTGTAGTCCTAGCTACTTGGGAGGCTGAGGCAGGAGAACTGCTTGAACTCAGGTAGTGGAGGTTGCAGTGAGCTGAGATCGCACCACTGCACTCCAGCCTAGATGGCAGAGCGAGACCCTGTCTCAAAAAAAAAAAAAAAAAAAAAAAAAAGGCAAAAGCCAAGCAAATGTAGATTATTGTAAAAATGCTTTCCTAATGAGATAATCACAGGCTTTTCCATCCAGATCTGCTTCTTCATCGACGAAGAAGGGCCCTGCCTGGGCAGCCACATGTAGGCTGGAGGCTCAGGGCCTCACCCGGTGGGGGTCTGTCTCCAAATTTGGAGGTGGAGGTTGCAGTGAGCAGAGATCGTGCCATTGCACACCAGTCTGGGCAACAGATGAGACTCAGGCTTAAAAAAAAAAAAAGAACTTAAAAAAGAAAAAAAAAACTCAGCCTCTCAGTCACGCCAGCCCCATTTCTGGTAGTCAATGTCCACATGCGGCCATCATTGCAGAGAGAGCTACCAGACGGTGCTGCACCTGAATGTCCAGCACTCACAGCCCGAAACACACTGGCATGGAATAAACAATGAGTTCCAAGCGTGTCCCACCCAGGCTGCTTTCCGGCTGCTCCATTCCCATCCTGCATAGACAACTGAAACAAAACTCAGGTATGCATATGCTCTGTGCTACAAACCAGGCTAATCAAACGCCTGACATGTTATCTGGCCCTGCCCATTCCTCACCAAACCTGGACTTAATCAACCAGGTGCTTCCCCAGAACCTGGTGCTTCCGCAGATGATGGACAGGTACAGATGCTATTTGAAACATAACTTTTCAATACAGGGCACTCTGGCTCACTAGGAGCCTGGATTCCTCACGTGGAGTCACTTCAGCAAGGACTGCCTGTCCACCTCTGTACCACCCACAACAAAGGCTTTCAGAGCCATTTTCAGGTTCCTAAGAAACACTCGCTAAACTATCATCTTCCAAGACCACAACTTGCTAACCAGCCCTGCCGTTACATATCAGGTTTATTTTTGCTAGCCCATGTTGGCATTAGGTATATTTGAAAAAGTAACAGACACAAATTTCCTAAAATTCCATAATCCAGATGTCTTGCTAAATCTTACTGGATCACAGCACTGGTGATCCAAGACAAGGAGAGTGAAACAGTAAAGGCCAACAGAATGGAGTGTCTGAGCTGGACGGGCTCTCAGAGGTGGAGAGGAGGCAAAGGCATATAGGAGATGTGAAAAGGCGGCACAACAGTAAAGGCAGCTCTGATGAGGCTAGTGAAGCGGCACTCACTCCTCAGAGGAGCAGGCCACCTCCCAGCAGCCCGAGGCTGGTGTGAGGGGCTCATCCTTTCCTTCTGATGTTTTAAAAATGACACATCCTCAGTAGAGGAAAGTAAAGCAAGATGAACATTCAGAAAAGAAGGCAGCCCTGAGGTTGGGAGTTCAAGACAAGCCTGAACAACATGGTGAAACCCTGTCTCTACTAAAAATACAAAAATTAACCGGGCATGGTGGTGGTCGCCTGTAATCCCAGCTACTTTCGGAGGCCGAGGCAGGTGGACCTCTTGAGGTCAGGAATTCGAGATCAGTCTGGCCAATGTGGTGAAACCCTGTCTCCACTAAATATACAAAATTAGCCCTGTGTGGTGGCGTGCACCTGTAGTCCCAGCTACTCCGGACGCTGAGACAGAAGAATCACTTGAAATCGGGAGGCAGAGGTTGCAGTAAGCCGAGATCTAGCCACTGCACTCCAGCCTGGGTGACAGAGTGAGAGACTGTCTCAAAAAAAAAAAAAAAAAAAAAAAAGTAGACTGCTGGGCGTGGTGGCACACACCTGCAGTCCCAGCTACCTCGGTGGCTGAGGCAGGAAGGCTGTTTGAGCCCATGAGTTCAAGACCAGCCTGGGCCACACAGGGAGACCTTGTCTCTACAAAACAAAACAGACAAAAAACCCCAAAAAACAGACAAGAAAGCAAATCACCCCAAGTAACCTTTTCTAATATTTGGTGCCCATTATTCTAGACTTGGAATGCTTTTTTGGTTGTTGTTGTATAAGGAGTCTTGCTCTGTCACCCAGGCTGGAGTGCAGTGGTGCAATCTTGGCTTACTGCAACCTCTGCCTCCCGGGCAGTCAATTCTGGCACCTTAGCCTCTCAAGTAGCTGGGATTATGGGTGCACACCACCACACTGGCTAATTTTTTTGTACTTTAGTAGAGACGAGGTTTCACCGTGTTGCTTAGGCTGGTCACGAGCTCCTGAACTCAGATAATCCACCCGCCTCAGCCTCCCAAAGTGCTAGGGTTACAGGCGTGGGCCACTGCGCCCAGCCTAAACTTGGAATGCTTTTTAAAAAAGAATCACAAACTTCAGAGCAGAAACTGAAGGTGGCCTCTGGTTCACCCCTTAAATTTCAGATGCAGAAGTGGCTTCACTGCTTGACCTTGGCTCACTGAGTACAGCTCAAGAGAAATGAAAATAGAAAGTGGGACCAGAGACACCTGGTAGAATACAATGATGACAGCCTGGGCGAGGCCACCTGACTCAGCTCAGAGAAATTCAGATGAAAACAGAAGGTGATGACTGAAGGGGAAGACAGAGAAGCAACAAGAAAAATGGGAGGAGAAAGGCAAGAGACGGAAAGATATGATGTAAACAAAACTAGGTGGGCTTCTCTGGGTGCAGGACACCCAGCGAAAAGCAGAAGGCCAAAGCCAGGTCCATCTGTGACTGTTGCTGAGACCACAGAGGCTGAGCGTGGTCTGCACAATGAGGAGAACCATCGAGAAGCCTGCAGGGAAGTGGGATGCAAAAGCAGGATCGCCAACAGTGCGCTCTTTGAAAGCAAGAACGGTGTGGAACTTCCCCACACTCAAGCCTGGTCCCAGACCTCACACACGGCAAGTGCTCAGTGACAGCACAGGGTCCCATGGAGCCTAGATAAAGGGTCTCCCCAAGCTCCCTCTGCCCCTCGGCAGCCCCAGACAGCACACCCCAGGCTGCTGGGACCCAGGTCCTCCCAAACGGAATCCGCCTTCCTGCTTAGCCCGCGTCAGTGCCACAGTTCTCCAGAGGCCACACTGCCACCTGCTTTCCCCTTCCCATCCGCACCGCGTGTTTCCCAAGCCAGCTCTGTGCCGCCCAAGTAAGACAATTTCAACAGCCTCTTCTCGGGTCTCCCAAACCCCTAGCACCTGCCACAGCCTGCTGTGCAGAGAGTGCAGTGAGGGCACAGCCATGTGGCCCCAGCGCACCCTCCCAGCTGCTGGTGCCTCTATCTAGCTCCAGACGGGCCCTACCACCTACTCTTTGCAACACGTCCTCTTCCTCATCACATCCTGGGTTGGCTTGGAATGCCACCACCTGCACCCCTTCATATCACCTTAAGAAGAAAAAGTATCCCTATCTTTCAACTGGGGAAGCTGAGGCACGGGCTGAGTAGGCCACCCACAAAGCCACACAGCTGCTCAGTGCCCAGCAGGCCTGGAAGTAACAGAACCGGTATTTAAATGGCACCTTTAAAATGCATTCAAATGCCCTGCTTCTTCTTGTCCTCGCAATGGGTAGTTATCTCCATTTTAGAAATGGGGAAACTTTCAGAAGTTATTAATAGCATTATGTCATGTAAAAAAAACAAATGAAATGGGGGAAACTGAGGCTTTAAAAGCCCCAAAGTCACCAGGCAGCAAGAATCACGCAACCTTCTCACTCCAAACCCAGGCGTTTCCCGTGCCGTGCCGTCAGAACAGCTCTGAAAGCCAAGCAGCGCACACTGTCCTGTCACAGAGCTGGAGGATCAGGGTCGTGGTGGGGGACACCAACCTCAAAGTCCCTCCCTCAGCCTGGGAAAGGTGAGAAGTTAAATGACTCGCCCAAAGGCACGTGGCTAATAGACAGCCAGAGCTGGGCCTTTGGAAGACGTCTGTCTGGACGTCAGAGGTCAGACGCAGAAGCCCGGTGACACGCTGTCATTGTCTCTAACATCAATTCACTGTCCTGGAGCACTCTTTCTGCGGTTTGGTGAACTTCCTTCCGAGGGTTAGGAATAGTAAAATCAAGAGTGACAGAAGACCAACTAACTGCAAGGGAGTCAGTGTCTGGTCTGGAGGTGAGAGGACTGCAGTGAACACACCCGTCTCCCCCATGCTTCACTCATTTCTCAGCTAGAAAGACACTGGCAACACCCGCTCGTGGAAGGCCATCTCCAGACTTGACCGTGCCCCAACCCCAGCACAGGGAAACGTCCTCATGGCCTACGTCTGCAGCATAAGAGAGCAGGGACCCTTCCGAGGAGGCCAAGGATGGTGCAGAAACTGCAGAGGTCCAACGCGTCCACCTCCAAGTCTCCTGAGGCATTCCGTGCCTCTCCTAACACAGGACATCGCATCAGATGCTGGTGCCGGCAGCTCAGGTCTTGGAGCCGGAGTTGTGGTTGAGGGCTTTGTGGACACCATCTCTAAGGTCACATGGGGGGATCCTTCAAGCAAGCCAAGTCGCAGGCAAGGTGTCACCTCAGGTGAGTCCTGAGCCTCCCCTACCCAGCCCCATCGTCATGCACACGCAGTGCTGTCGCTCCATCGTATACGACAGGCAGTCAGTGAGCAAACGGGGACCCCTCCTGACCTCGCATCGTCCCATCAATCTAAAGATCCAGTCCACACTCCAGGCGTGCCTGCAAGAACCCTGGTCAGGGTCGCCAGACTCTGAGATGTCCTCTTCCAGGTTCTGAAGCTGACCTGAAACCTAATGGTCTCCAAGACACCCTCTGGGAGTCACTCATACTGTCCCCTTCTCTGCTGGGACTCTCACCCTCAGTGCCTGCAAGACTCAGCGTCCTCCTGCATGCTCTGACCAGCGCTGTCTCTCTTGAAGATTCTCCCTTTCCCCTCCTACAAATATTTGAGAGAAATACAACTAGAACTCCACTGTGTATGAAAGCATATGCCCTCTTCATCAACTACCAGCAGATTTTCTAATTGTATCCTGTAGGTATTGCAAGATATCCCACCTAAACTACAAACTCCTGGAAATGTCTCCTTTTTTCAGTGTTTCTAATGTGGTTCTTTAGTGTTAAAAATGCTGTTGTGCCGGGCGCAGTGGCTCACGCCTGAAATCCTAGCACTTTGGGAGGCCGAGGCGGGCGGATCGCCTGAGCTCAGGAGTTCGAGACCAGCCTGGGCCACACGGTGAAACCCCGTCTCTACTAAAATAAAAAAAATTAGCCGGGCGTAGCAGCGTGCACCTGTAGTCCCAGCTCCTCAGGAGGCTGAGACAGGAGAATTGCTTGAACCTGGGAGGCGGAGATTGCAGTGAGTTGAGATCGCACCACTGCACTCAAGCCCAGGAGACAGAATGAGACTCCGTCTCAAAAACAAAACAAAAACAAAAAACAAAACCCCGCCGTTGTTACTTGTGTGACAAAGAGCTTCTACACACCACTTTGTACAACGATGTTCATTTTCACATTTCTGACTTTGCTATCTGGAATCATCTCCGTTATATCCTTACATAAACCAAAACAAGATACAAAAATGAAAATCGCAAAGTCTACCTCATTAGACAACTTCACAACAACAGACACCACAGAAACTAGTTTTAATACCAAAAGTATACAGGTATTTGAAAAGCAGCTCAGCCTTCAAACCAATGTTCAAATTTTGCCTTACCTATTTTTATCTTTTTTAGTTTTGTTTTGTTTTTGAAACAGGGTCTTGCTGTGTCACCCAGGCTGGAGTGCAATGTCCACAGCTCACTGCAGCCTCCAACTAGCAGCCTCAGGTGATCCTCCCACCTCAGCCTCCTGAATAGCTGGGACTACAGGTACAATCTTTTATGAGACATCTTTTTGAAACATCTAGAAACTACAAACAATCCACAGATTATACAAAATATAAAGAGTAAATTGTGCACAGTCGTTTACCAATTCCTACACACAAACGACCGTCACTTCAGACTACATTACCCTATTCTGGAGATAGTGCATTTCCCCATCCTTGATGGAACTGAAGTTCTTCAGGGTGAGTGAGGGGGACCAAAATAAGCAGAGGCTCTCTGTCCCTACCCCCAGTGTTCTCTCATCCCATCTGCCCCAGCAGAGCACCAGCATTCCTGGACTTCTACTCACCCCACAGGTAGGCCCCCCACCCCGCCAGCCTGTGCAGCCTCCTCCTGCAATCCTGTAATCTTGAAGCTGCATGCATTTTTCATAGCAGAAACACCAGGTGCCTGTTAAACACCTTGTGGCTTAAAGCAGGTGTTTATTTTTATATTTATTTATTTATTTAGAGACGGAGTCTCATCCTTGTTGCCCAGGCTGGAGTGCAATGGCGCAATCTCGGCTCACTGCAACCTCCGCCTCCCGGGTTCAAGCGATTCTGAGGCAGGTGTTTATTTTATCCAAAAGATGGACTAGTTTGCCCAGGGCTAGCTGGATCATGAACTGGCCAAATAGGGAAAGGTATCAGGACTCTGTCTCCTGACCGATGTCTTTCAGATGGTTTCTGCGGCTCTAAGCGGAAATCTCCAGTGCGTCCCAGGGTCACATGGGTGGTATAGTAGAGCTGCAGGAATGTCTGTTTTGGGATTTCTGGTCTGCAGCTTACCTTCTGTTTAGGTTGAGCATGTGACTTAAACAATCTACTTCAGGTTCTGCACTCATTTAAAAGCAAAATTACAGAGATGCAAGATGCCTGGCACACAGGCACTAAATCCCAGCTACCATACCATCCCTTTATCAATGCAAGAAGATTTAAATTTGAAATTGCACTAGAAAAAAAAGCATTTTTCACTGAAGTCAATAAAAGAGTCTCTTCTTCAGAGAAAGAAAACACACTTGCATGCAGAAAAGCCAAACAAAGAGACTTTCCTTTTCTCCACAAGTCCTTTCTTCCAAATTCACTGTAAGAGTCTCAGGCCCACTGAGATTGAAATTGGCCAGGGCAGTAAGTAATCAACCAAAGGAACTGCCAGTGATTGAGCTATGTATTCCTTAGGCATAATCGAAGTTACATCATTTCCAAGTGAAAAAATGAAACATGAAGTATTGATCGTTTCCTCCCTGACAGATGCTCACCACTCCAGATGCAGATTTCTCCGGAATGTAAGAGGATTCTCCCCTGAGCATCATTCTCGAAGGTGAGCTAAAGACTGTTGCGGGGCAACTGCCACCACCTGGCCTTCTTTTCTGACGGGTAATGGAAGCAACGACTGAGCAGAGGTCTCTCCAAAGACTGGTGTCAGAGGATGTCCTGGGCACAGTGAAGTGCCTCCCAAGGCATCGAGGAACCTGAAAGCAGAGAGCAGCAGACAGGCAGCCTTCCTTCCCGGAAAGCTCCGAGGCAGACAGTGGCCGAGAAGTTCTGTGATGCAAAGGAGACCCACTTCCTACTCCTCTCCTAAAAGCCACCATTACAGCTTAGCTTATTATTTGCTTAAAGGTATATTTGCTTGTGGCCAGGTGCGGTGGCTCATGCCTGTAATCCCAGCACTTTGGGAGGCTGAGGCGGGCAGATCACAAGGTCAGGAGATTGAGACCATCCTGGCTAACATGGTGAAACCCCGTCTCAACTAAAAATACGAAAAAAAAAAAATTAGCTGGGTGTGGTGGCGGGCGCCTGTAGTCCCAGCTACTTGGGAGGCTGAGGCAAGAGAACGGTGTGAACCCGGAAGGCGGAGCTGGCAATGAGCTGAGATCGCACCACTGCACTCCAGCCTGGGTGACAGAGTGAGACTCGGTCTCAAAAAAAAAAAAGATATATTTGCTTGCTAAAGTGGGATAATGGATATGTCATGAGAAACACAAATTCTAATTTGCATTTTATTAATATTAAAACATAATGAAAAGTCCCACGCTCCTCCAAGCCACACAATGGGACAAGAAGCAGAGAAAGAAGTGCCAGCAACCTGAGTGTGAGCCAAGCTCAGGAAACCTTCTGCACCTTAGCAAGCCACTCTCAACTATACAAACAAAAGCAAGCCTCCCCTCATCCCAACTGCCAAAAATCGACCTGATCACTAACGTCTCAGCAGCACTTCACTCATACATACAAGTAGCCACGTACACGTCTCAGAGTGCTTTCACACCAACGCACTATTTCCTTTAAGCAGCCGCACTTCAAGGGGGTGAAGTAGCTGCTCTCATTCCTTGCCTCACAGGTGAGGACACCCGACAGAAAAGCATCTTCAAGAGGGTGAAGGGGCCAGGGACATGGGGGACGAATGCCGGCTGGACTCGAGGTCCAGGGCTTCTGAACCATGAACAACAAACCTTTGAAGGAACCATGGAGCTTATATGAGCTTAGACATACCTGTAACTAGCAATAAAAAACTAGTAACAAGCAAAGCCACTCATGTTTTCCAAATCGATCAGCAACTTTCACATCAAAATAAAATCATATGAGGCAAGTTTTAAATTCTGAAACATGCTAAGTTACCTAATATTTACATCTTTAAATAAGCATACTTATATCAGAATTCTTTACCAATGAGTAAGGCTATGATTCCGGAGGCCAGCCTTCTTTGGTTGAGAATGTGGCAGGAGAAGTGGGCTCAATGGAACACATTTGGCACAGATCTCCAAAGCAGGTTCTCCATTAGTTCGTAATATATTTCCTTTTCAAAACTACCAGGACCATTCACTAAATTTAAATGAGCATTTCCCAAGGAAGGAAGTGAAAGATTTTTTTTTCACGTGAAACTCACTGGAAGCTGATGTTGTATTTGCTATTTATACAAAGTGTTGCAAACGTGGTCGGAAACAAAAAGAATCAAAGAATCATTCACCTGTGTAAGGAAAAGCACAAGGCTGAAATAGAAATAAAAGCAGACAACAATGAAGCACTGGCACATGGAGAAACTAATATGCCGTTTTCTTACTATCTTGGTAAGAGATCCCAGCTAAGCAGCAACATTCTCCATCACCTCAGAATACAAGGGCGAACACTACTAGCTGTTGCTTGTTCATGTCAATCGTTTTCACCACTCTTTCCTTTCTTTGGCACAGAAGTAAACCCCAGTTGCAACTCAAAGGGCCCCATCTCTATGCCCTTCCTACTCTCAAGCCGGGAGCACTTGAAGGAGAGGACAATGAGTCCAAGTCAGACCCCAAGGATCCTTTCTCCGCTTCTTACCCATCTTCCCCCAATGAGTTTCAAAAGCCTGCTCCTTTGGTGCATTTCCACCACCTGATGTCTGGGAAAGAGATACAGCAGGTATTTTTTTCTCTTCCCCTTTCCCAACTATTGTCCGCTGTTTGAAACAGAAAACCATCAGTGATCCCTTGGAAAGGAAACGGCTTTAAGTGATCTCTTCGACTTCCCCAAAAAAAGGATATTCACTGCCTCTTCAAAGAGTTTAAATATAGAAAGTCGCAGCCTCTTCGAAGAAGAGAGGGGACACATGCCCGATAAGTGCCCCCCAAAGTGAGGGCCTCAGTGCAGGCCGCGGGATGGGTGAGCTAGGGTGGAGCCCGGCTGGGGCGAGGGGTTCCTCTCCCCTGCGGCACATCCCGGAGAGGGGCTGGGGTC
The DNA here is from genome assembly GCF_028885625.2 of Pongo pygmaeus. Lineage (NCBI taxonomy): Eukaryota > Metazoa > Chordata > Mammalia > Primates > Hominidae > Pongo > Pongo pygmaeus. The sequence goes on along the minus strand of NC_072391.2, from coordinate 1,747,750 downwards.
TCCCAAGGGGACGGGCCGCCCTACCTTTTCCGCGGGGCCCCGAGCCACCGGCGTTGCCGCTCCCCACAGCGCTCGGAGGGTCCTTCCTGGGCCTCTTGCTCTGCGGCCGCACGCTGGACCGGAGGAAGTGGTGCTGGTCCTGGGGGCTGCCCTGCGGCGGGGACGGCGCCTGCGGCGCGCCGGGGGGCGCGGGGGCGCCGTCGGCGCCGGCCCGGGGGGTCTTCTCGTCCCTCTTTGTGCCGCTGCTCTCCTCGGCCGCGTCTGCGCCGCCGGCCCCTTCTCCTTCCAAGGACTCCTCATCGGCCGCCCGCTTGCCCAGCTTCTTGAGCCCGTCGTCCCCGCTGCCGCCGTCGCCCAACTTCACTGTCATCCTGCGGCCGGGAGAGGGGAGGCGGCCGGTGAGGCGGGCGCAGGCCGGGAAGTTTAGCGGCCCCGACGCGCTCTCAACATGGCCGCCGTTGTTTGTTCCAAATCCCCTCTCGGCGGCTCGGCCCGGCCCGCCCGAGCCCGCCCGAGCCCGCCGCGGCCCCTGCCGCCCCCACGCCGCCGCCCCCGGCCCTGCCCACCGGCCCGGGACCCTCCCGGGCCTCCCCGGACGCCCCCTGGCCGAGGCCCGCGTCCAGACGCCCAGGACGCCGGCGGGAGGGCGCGACAGCTCGGCGGACCCTGCCCGGCCCCGGCCCCGGCCCCGGGGTCTATGGGAATCCCGGCGCGGGCGCGGGTCTGGGCACGGTTGCGGGTCCGGGCGGCCGCCCCGCCCACAGCCACCTACCCGGCGGGGCCGCGGCTCATGGCCTGGCCCTGGCCCTGCGCGCCAGCCTCGCTCCCTGCGCCGCCTCGGCCGGCCGGGCCGCAGCCCCAGCCCTAGCCCCTCGTCCCACCCCCTCCCCGCCCCCCGAAAGGCGCGGGGCTCCCGGGCCCCGCGCACCTGCCCCGCGCGCCGGCCCCCAGAGTTGGCCCTGGAGGAGGGCAGAGGAGGCCGGATCCACCCCGGGACGGGAGAAGCGCGGGCTCGCCTGCCCGCACGGGGAACTCCATGGTGGCCCAATGCCGCCGGCCCGCCTGCTTATTTTAAAACACACATAAAGAATAATCAGCTCCTGGTCTCTGGGAATCTTCTTCCCAGGGTGGGAAATGTGAGCTGCTGCGAGGATTTACCAGTTAAAAATGCTTTTGCAACAAAGGAGCCTGTTGCATGGAACAGGTTGGAACCACCCGGGAAAGTGACAGCCCAGTTATGTCCGGGTCCAAGTGCAAGAAGCGGTAGAAGACAATGGTGTTAAAACTCTTGGCAACAATTAATAAAATAATTGCATCAACTTTGCTACCCACTGCCCTGTAAAATGTCAACAACAAAGTGCAGTGACTAAAAATGCTGCAGCCCAGAAAGCAGAGCCACTCAAAACTAAACTCAGAGAATCAGGTACACACCAAGAGCTTCAGCCTAGAAACAGTCCGGGACGGGCACGTGTGAGGAAGCAAAAACGCTGAAGATTAGATTCCTCAGCAGATACTGACCCTGCGTTCAACACAACTGTTGAGAACGGGGGCATTTCCACTTCAAAGGAACACAAGATCGAGGCACCAACACCAATCACGAAATACAGGGACGCGGGCGAGGACCTCTTTCCGAGAGATCGGGAAATGGCTTCAAAGTCGCAATGATGCCCCCACCCTGAGGTGCAGATCACACAAGGATCCGTGGCCGTTTTCTCCTGTCGGAATGGGTCTAGGGAATCTCTTGAGTCCACGCTAGTTTTAAAAAACTCTGCCAAAGAACAAAACCACCCACGACAAACACCCCAACTTAAGGGATTTCGTGGCAGGACTTGCCATTCTTCCTCCTCAACCCACCTCTTTCTACTCAAGAAACCCAAACCCCCAAAGACCTCGTCTCGGACTGAGAACCCCGCTGCCCAGGGACCTGTCCGCCCGCAGGCCACCCGGGACCCAAGCAAAACAAACTCGGCCACCAGAGTGAACTCGCCCGCTCGCCGGGCTCCACACCCAAGACGCCGACCGAGCACGGGGAAGCGCTTTTCGCCACTGAAAGGACCGACGCCGTCCCGACTTCACCCTAAGGGCCAACAAGCAGGGGGATGGCCTTCTTTTCGCGAGAACCTCCAACGAGACTGGACCGTTCTCGGAGGCGCAGTCTCCTCCAGCCCCGTCCCGCTCCGCACCGGCTCGCGTCTCGGGATGCGGAAGCCTCCTCGCCCTCAGGCCAGTTCTGGCTGTACCGGGCGCTGTGGAAGCGACGCCCCCCCGCGCTCTCCCGCACCGCCCGACAGGACCCCCCGGCCGGGCCTCGCCATGACAGCCCCAGCGCCCAGCTTTGGTCACCTTTTTCATCAACGCCGGGCGGCAGCCTGGCTTCCCGGGGCCTCCCCGGGTGCCCGCAGAACCAGCCGGGCCGGGCAGCCCCGGCCCCCGAGCGCCGGCTGCAGGGAGGCCGCGACGCCGGGCTGGTGGTCCGCCTCGGAAGCGACTGGTCGAGCGGCGCTACCCCCGGCACGTCCCCTCCGCGGGCCGGCGCGCGGCTGAGGGGGCTGCGGGCGCAGATACTGCCGCCGCTCAGCCTAGCGAAGCCGGCCCGCCGCCCTCAGCGGCAGTTCCGGCTACGGCGGCCGGTGGGGACCGCACGGACGGCGCGCGGGGGCGGGGCCGGGGAGCGCGGGCGCGCGGGGCGGGGCGACGAACGCGGGGGCGAGCACCCCCAATGTTTCTTCGGGCGCGTCTCCCCAAAACGGCGCTCCCATTGGCTAGCGCTGGGCGGGCGCGCTCGCACGTACGAGCCCGGTGGGCGTCGGGGGCGAGCCCGCGGCGCCCGTACTGTTGTGACGCCAGCCTCGCGACCTTGCGGACTGTGCGTCTCTTTGGATTGGTGGACAGACAGCCAATAGGCCAGGGCCCGTGCTGTGATTGGCCGCAGCAGTGTTGACGGATACGTGAGAAGAAAACGCGGTGTGTGGAATCGGGCGCGAACCTGAGATCTGAGAAGTGTGGAAGCGCGTCTGAGGCAGTTACGCGCACCGTTTCCTAGGTGGAGTGTGTGCTTCTGCGCTACGTTAGCGTGGACGAGCGGCGCTGGGCACTTGGTCATTTTCTTCTTCATAGCAACAAAGCAGAGGGGTGTTTTTCAAATTCTAGTGTTTCTTTCTTTTTTTTTTTTTTTTTTGGGACGGAGTCTCGCTCTGTCGCCCAGGCTGGAGTGCAGTGGCGCAATCTCGGCTCACTGCAAGCTCCGCCTCCCAGGTTCAAGCGATTCTCCTGCCTCAACCTCCCGAGTAGCTGGAATTACAGACGCGCGCCACCATACTCGCTAATTTGTGTGTTTTTAGTACAGGGTTTCACCATGTTGGCCAAGCTAGTCTCGAACTCCTGACCTCAAGTGATCCGCTCGTTTCAGCCTCCCAAAGTGCTGGGATTGCAGGCGTGAGCCACTGCGCCCGGCTCAAATTCCAGTGTTTGTTTATCTTTTTCTTTTCTTTTTTTTTGACTCGCTCTGTCGCCCAGGCTGGAGTCCAGTGGCCCGATCTCGGCTCGCTGCAGTCTCCGCCTCCCGGGGTTCAGGCGATCCTCCTCCCTCAGCCACCTGTAGCCGAGACTACAGGCGCCACCGCGCCCGGCTAATTTTTGTAATATTTTAGAGACAGGATCTCGCCGTGCTGCCCAGGCTGGTCTCGAACTCCTGAGCTCCAACGATCCACCCGTCCCGGCCTCCCAAGAGCTGGAAGCCCAAGCGCGAGCCCCGCGCCCGGCCGCCAGCTGCTTTCTGGGAGGCGCTCCCTGCCTCGCTCCGCTCTGTGGAGTCCGGGGCCCGGAGTCACCCAACAGCTCAGGACACTGCCGAGCGCATCGGCTTTCCCATAAACGCCTGACCCACGCCCTCCACTCCGAAACTAGAAAAGCGGAGCCCAGCGAAGGCCTGGGCCTAGACCGCCCCGTGCTGGAAAGGCCCCGCCTCGGGATGCACGGGAGGTGAACACGCCCAGGAGGGGAGGATGCCGCGGTTGATTGGGGCTGTGACAGCGCGCCCTCGACACAAAGGGGACCCGGACGCCGGCCCTGCGCCGCCGTCTCTCCTAGAAAAAGCTTGTCCCGCTTCTTTGTAGTAGAGCGGAATAACCCGGACCCCCGCGCTCGGGCCTCGGAGGCGCACGTGCGTGACCGATCGCCTTCGGCTCTTTCCGGCCGCTCGGGGCGCTTCGGGACTCCTCGGAGCCGCCTGGCTCACCTTCGGCTATTTCCGCGTTCCTGGAGCACCGTTGTCCCGGCAACGCGCGGCGGCTCAGCGGCCTGGCAGAGGTGAGTAGCCTTAGGGCTAGCGCGGCCCACCCAGGTCCTTAGGAGCCGGGCCGGGGTTTGGGGCCGAGGATCTGACCGGTGGCGGGCGTCGGGACCCTCCCATCTCCTCCCACGATCCCGGCGCCGCCGAGTCCCCGCGGCCCCTCGCGAGTCCCATCGAGGCTGGGGCGGGCTTGGCGCGGGGTCCAGGTCGCCGGTAGGACGATAGCTGTCGCCCCCGCCCGGCCTCGAATCGCGGCTGATTCCGGTCGCTGGGAGAGTCCCTTTGGAGTGGGCGGGATGGGGACGTGGGCGGCGCCATCACACCCCCCAGGTGAAACGGGACGAACGAGAGTTGCAAAACAAAAACATTCTATGCTTGGTCACACGCTGGGTCGGCCCTGAGGGTCGCGTTGCATCAAACCGCCAGCGCATGTCTTCTCAGTACCGTCCCCTGGATGCGGCGAGGACCCTGCGCAGGCCGGAGGCTCTGGACTGTGACCTGGAGGGCGAGGCTTTGTAGGGTGGCCCCGGGTGCCTGCCCCCGGGAGTCCACCGTGGAGCCCCATCCCAGAGTTCCCAACTCGGCGTCACCGAGGAAGGCCACTCAAAGCCCTGTGACCCCGTGCCGCTTAGCTGAATGGGCTTAACAGATTCTTTCCCAAAAGCTGGTTTAATGGAGGCACTTGTAGAGGCTGTGGAGACGCTGGACGCCTGAAAGTGAGAGGAGTACTTCGGTTAGAATAAATACAGTTTTACTCCTGTTCCCCAAAGTTGATACATTTCCCAGTTTCATGTTCCAGAGACTGGGACTTTGTTTCAAGAAAAGGAAGGGTACTTGTTTCCGACCTGAAGCTATTATAGATTGTCATCAAGTACGTAACTATTTTATTGTCAGCCATCTCTCCTCCTTGTGTTAACTTTTTAAATTATACTGATAATACTCATTTTGGGAACTTGTTAAGATGCAGTTGAAAGGAACTATGAACAATTATATTAATGCATTGTGTATGGAACTCATTCAGGCAGGCCTGCAACCCGTTTCTTATGTTATACAACAGGAGGAATCTCTCTTCTTGCTAAGCTTCATCCGCGCAGGGCCTGTTCTGTGCAACGCACTGTTGTTAAGGAGCTGGGAATACTGGGTGCCTCCTGCTCTCTGGGGAAGATAATATGGGGGGCAGTGTGTGAGCAGTGAAACTCGCATTTACAGTAAAGTCTAAATGCAGCCACGGAGAAGCGCAACGTTGTGTGGGGACGCTGGGCAAGAAGCACAGGACAAAGGCAAAGCCATCAAGCCCTGAGAGAGCTCCATTACCCAAAGCCGAGGGGAACCTTGAAAAACCCCAGGCAGGAAAGAAAGTAATTAGGACCGTTTGCCTTCATAGTTATTACAAAGTGTTGTACTAACGTATCACTCATTTTTCAGAGAAATATTTTCACAGAGTAAACTTGTTAGATACTAATTTCCCATAGCCCAGGATTTGTAACCTTGGCTGGCTGCAACATGTTAAAACCCTTTTTTTTTTTTTTGAAACAGAGTTTCGCAATGTCGCCCAGGCTGGAGTGCAGTGGCGAGATCTCGGCTCACTGCAACCTCCACCTCCTGGATTCAAGCGATTCTCGTGTCTCAGCCTCCTGAGTAGCTGAGATTACAGGAAGGCACCACCATACCCAGCTAATTTTTGTATTTTTTACTAGAGAAGAGGTTTCATCATGTTGTCCAGGATGGTCTCAATCTTCTGACCTTGTGATCCACCCGCCTCGGCCTCCCAAAGTGCTGGGATTACAGGCGTGAGCCACCATGCCTGGCCAAAACTCATTTTAAGAGGTAATCCCGGCTACTTGGGAGACTGAGGCAGGAGGATCACTTGAGCCCAGGAGTTCAAGGCTACAGTGAGCCATGATCACACCACTGCTCTCCAGCCTGGGGGCGCTGTCTCTAAACAAAATATGTATTTTTTAATTTAAAGGTTTCTTTTGCTATTTTAAATTGCCCAGGTTTTGATCTGGAGTGTTTGTTTGTTATTTGGGTTTCTTTTTTTTTTTGTGAGACGCAGTCTTGTTCTGTTGCCAGGCTGGAGTACAGTGACGCGATCTCAGCTCACCGCAACCTCTGCCTCCCAGGTTCAAGCGATTCTCCTGTCTTAGGCTCCGGAGTAGCTGGAATTACAGGCGCCCGCCACCACACCTGGATAACTTTTTGTATTTTTAGTAGAGGCGGGTGGCATTCGCCATTTTGTCCAGGCTGGTCTCGAACTCCTGAGCTCAGGCAATCTGCCCACCTCGGCCTCCCAAATTGCTAGGATTACAGGCACGAGCCTGTATAATTTTAAATGGTGGCAAACCCAGCTACAAGTATGTTCTTCTCTGCCAGTTAACTTCCCCAAATTGACTGAGGTGTAAAAAAGTGAGCAGTAACCAGACTGTCACTTTATTTATCACCCTAACCCGCCTGAAAAGGGACGATATGTATATCTTTTCCAGATCTGAAAGGAAGAATGAAAGAGAGATTAAGTTCACATAACTGATCAAGCTCAACTTCTCACAGCTGCTGCGGCTGTGCATTCTTGACTCTCTAATAGAGGAAGCCTTCTGTCTTCTACCACCTGTGAGTCGGAGGTAGAAGACAGTCTTTGATTTTATGCTTTATTGGAAATTGAGTACTGGTTTTTTTCTGTACCAGTACTCTCTTCTGGAGCAGTTTGCTTTTATTTTGTTTGAAAATGTTGTTTAAAAGGCAGTGGTGGCCCACGGCTGTAGTCCCAGCACTTTGGGAGGCCAAGGCAGGAGGATTACCTGAGCTCAGGAGTTCAAGACCAGCCTGGGCAACATAGTAAAACCTTGTGTGTACAAAAATTATTTAAAAATTAGCTGGACATGGTAGTGCATGTCTGTAGTCCCAGCTACTTGAGAGGCTGAGGTGGGAGGATCACTTGATCCCAGGAGTTTGAGGCTGCAGTGAGCCATGATCACACCACTGCACTCCAGCCTGGGTGACAGAGCGAGACTTGGTCTAAATAGTTAAAAAAAAAAGGCAACTACAGAAATAGAACTTGTCCTTATTGTGACTGGAATGAAAGTTGCTGAGGACTGCGTGTGTGGTTAGGCTGCAGGCCTTTTCTTTCTTTCCTGCTTTGATGGCCATGAGTTGTATTCGTTTCTGTCAAAGCCTGGGTGATTCCAGGTCTAACTGCTTCTCTTCTGCATTTCTCCCTGTTGGAGATCTCCTCGCATCAGGTTGCCTGCTCAGTCCACAAGGCATTTTCAAGTTGCCGATGGTCTTCCGATGGTGGCTTTGGGATGCTTCCTTTTTGTCATTCCATGTACAGTCATTTTGTTTGTTTTATTTAAAACTGATTGGACTTGGTCATTTTTTTTTCCCTGCAGGTTTCAGCGCTGAGCAGGCCTGAGTTCCGTCATGGCCCTCTATTTTGACCACCAGATAGAAGCCCCAGATGCAGCGGGGTCACCCTCACACATCAGCTGGCACCCTGTCCATCCATTCTTAGCAGTTGCTTACATCAGCACAACCTCAACAGGCAGCGTGGATATTTACCTGGAGCAAGTGAGTGCTCAGAAGCAAGGAGCCTGACTGTGGTAGCTTCTGGCCCATGTTGTTTGTATTGCTGTTGTCCTCGTGTGTGTGTGCCTATGGGTGTGTGAGTGTATACATGCATCTGTATGTGCGTGTATGTGTATTGGTGTGTGTGTGCATCTGTATGCTTGTATGTGGGGGGGTGTATGTGCATGTGTGTGTGTGCACACGTGTGTGTGTGCGCATGTGGTGCATGTGTGTGTGTTTTCAAGCGAATTCTACTCTAGCTTATTCATGAAGAAAACGACATCCATCAGGCCAGGAGCAGTGGCTCACGCCTGTAATCCCAGCACTTTGGGAGGCCGAGGTGTGTGGATCACTTGAGGTTAGGGGTTTAAGACCAGCCTGACCAACATGGAGAAACCCCATCTCTACTAAAAATACAAAATTAGCCAGGCGTGGTGGCACATGCCTGTAATCCCAGCTACTTGGGAGGCTGAGGCAGGAGAATCGCTTGAACCCAGGAGGCGGGGGTTGCAGTGAGCAGAGATCACGCCATTGCCCTCCAGCCTGGGCAACAAAAGCAAAACTCTGTCTCAAAAAAAAAAAAAAAAGAAAAAAGAAAAAGAAAACAACATCCATCATCAGTTTTCACAGAGGTCAAATCCCAGTATTATAGAAGCCCTAGTATGTGGGCAGTTCTTTCACCCTGGCTATTTTGGTGGCTTGGGGACATATTTAGGAATCCTTAATGGTTATCAGCATTAAGCCACTATCAGTTCACGGTCATCACCAGAAATGGCCCCACAGTGCTGTTCGTGGATCCTGAGGCATCTTCCTCTGTCATTGTCCTCCTGCACACTCCATAGTGGCCATTTGGAACTCTAATGATTTCCACAAACTTGGTGGCTTTAAACAACAGAAAGGTACTCTGGCAGCTCTGGAGGCGAGAACTCCAAAATCAGGTGTCAGCAGGGCCCGCTGGCTCTGAAGGCTGAGGGGAGAGTCTGCCCTGAGCTGCTGTCCTGCTCCTGCTGTTCCCAGCAAGCCTTGGTGCTCCCTGGCTCGCAGATGCGCTGCTCCAGCCCTGCCTCTGGTGTCATCCAGCCTTCCCTTCTGTATGTCTGCGTCTCTTCTCCTCTTCCTAAAAGGACATCAGGCATATGTAACTAGGGCCTGCTCTAATGACCTCACCTGAGCTTACCCACATCTGCAAAGACCGTTTCCAAAGGAGGCCATGTCACAAGGACCAGGGATAGGACTTCCACATATCTTTGTGGGGACACAATTCACCCCCTAACAGAAACTTTCCCCAAGCTCCTCAGACTTCCATAACCACCCTCTCAGTGCCCAGTGCACCTCATACTCCACAAAGAAAATGAGGTGCCAGGTGCGGTGGCTCATGCCTGTAATCCCAGCACTTTGGGAGGCCAAGGCGGGCAGATCACGAGGTCAGGAGATCGAGACCATCCTGGCTAACACGGTGAAACCCCATCTCCACTAAAAATACAAAGAATTAGCCGGGCATGGTGGTGGGCGTCTGTAGTCCTAGCTACTCGGGAGGCTGAGGCAGGAGAATGGCATGAACCCGGGAGGCAGAGCTTGCTGTGAGCCGAGATTGCGCCACTGCACTCCAGCTTGGGCAACAGAGCAAGACTCCATCTCAAAAAATAAATAAATAAATAAATAAGAAAATGAGGTTTCCTCCTCCACTCACTCTTCAGCCCTCTGCAGGCACCCTGTTGCCACCACAACTTCACCCAAGCAGCGACAGCCATCAGTTGCTTCTCGGTGTCACCCCCTGAGTGTTTTGGGGTCCTTGTCTGTACCACACTTCTGTGAAGTCCTCTGGGAAACATGCCCGAGAGCACAGGAGCAGGGCGTTCCCTGCCCGGCCTCTATGGCTTTGCCAGCTCTTCCTCCATTTCCAGCCTGTGAACACCATGGCCTTCCACAGAGCTTGGTCAAGGCTCCTCTCCATTTCTTCCTTCTCTGTGATCTGAGCATCCCCAGTGGCTTGCGGACATACATCTCCTGCCTAGAAGTTCCCTCTGAGCTATAAGCTTAGGGACCCAGCTGCCTTCCTGACATCTCTAGGGTGTTTCGAGGAGATCTCAGACTGCACAAGACTGAACTGAAATTGTCCCCCACCCCTCCCCTGCCTCATATCTCCTACTCACTGGGATGGGCACCTCCCATCTCAATGAAAGGCACCCCCTTTATCCTGGTTTCTAGAACAAGGACCTGGGCATGACTGTTGACATCTCCCACTCCCCTACCTTGTAATCCATCACTAGATCCTCCCAGTTTCTCCCCCGGAACCTCTGGCGAGTCTGCTGCTTCTTGCCCTTCCAACCACCCTTCCCTCCTCCAGGCTCCCATCCCCCTCTCCTGGACACCAGTACAGCTTCCTACTGTGGCAGCTGTGCCCTCACAGGCCTCCTCTACTTTACATGGCAACCAGGCCTGGCCTGTCTTGGCATCACAGATGGAATCACTCCCTGCTCCCACCTCCCCAGCCCTGTGCTGCTCTTTGGGTGAACATGGAGTCCCTGATGTGGCCCCCAGTGCCCCCCAGGTCTGGCTCTGCCACCTGTCACATCAGGCTCACCTTCCTTGATGCTGACACAGCCTTGCACAGCCTTCCTCAGCCTTCCAGCCCTGCACATGCTGTGCCACCTGCAAAGAAGATGCTCCTTCATCCATTTTTATAATTAATGCATTAATCCTTCAGGTGAAAGTGGCTAAGCGGCCCCTTCCTCAGGAACTGCTCCCCTCCCCCCCCCCCCCCCCCACACACACCCTTGCAGCCGGTGCAACGCTGGTCAGCGGCTCCCTTGTTGCTAGCAGGCTCTTCCATATACTGGCAGCTCTGCAAAGGCCGTGCCAGCCTTAGGGCGCAGTCCAGCCCCAGCACCAACCCTACTTTTGCCCATTTTTTTGGGTAGATCCTCCCTTGCAGGAGCCTATAACATGTATTGTAAATGGGATTTTTTTTTAGAATAAATATTATTAAATTCCAAAGTTATAGCAATTTTAGGTAAAATTTTTAAATTTAGAAGATCTAAAGCATACTATTATAAAACTAGTCAACAGCATATTTCTGTGTTTCCAGTTGGCACAAGGAAAACTTCAGAATTTCAAAATAGTGATCTATTGGACAATGATGACATCACAGAAGATGGCTCCTAAGCCCAGTGGAACAACTGGGGGCAAACCAAGTTAATCTCTGAAAACACACTTATATCTTCCCCAAAGCTGTTTCTTTAGAAAATTTTAGAAAACACAGCACATGGCCGGGCACAGTGGCTCACGCCTGTAATCCCAGCACTTTGGGAGGCCGAGGCGGGCAGATCATGAGGTCAGGAGTTTGAGACCAGCCTGGCCGATATGATGAAACCCTGTCTCTAATAAAAATACAAAAATTAGCTGGGCTTGGTGGCACACCTGTAGTCTCAGCTACTTGGGAGGCTGAGGCAGGAGAATGGCTTGAACCTTGGAGGTGGTGGAGGTTGCGCTGAGCTGAGATCACGCCACTGCAGCACTCCAGCCTGGGCTGCAGAGTGAGAGTCCATCTCAAAAAAAAAAAAGAAGAGACAACACAGCACATATCCCACGAGCTGTCATTAGTGACATCACCACATCACACAGCCTTTGAAAAGCTCCACTGTAGACGCGTGAGAGAAGGAGAGTATGAATGGCACTAACCTGTCACTATTATTCTGAAAATAATTTTCACCTTTCAGATCCCTGAAAGGGTCCTGGGGTCTCTGGACAACACTTTGAGATCCTTGGGGCCACAAACCTCACCTGCTGGCTCGCTGCTGGTTTTTGTAGATAAGGTTTTATGGAACCCAGCCACACCCACTAAAATGCGTGCCAGCCATCCAGCAGCCATGGGGAGGAGGTGGCACATCATGACAAGGTGGCACTCCATGACAAGCTGGTCGGGGTTGTCAGCTGAGCACAAGTTACCTTCTGCTTTGGTAGCTCAGCTAGGGGCAAGGTTGGTGCGTTTTTATGAAAAATTAAAGAGTCTACTGAGAACATTGCCCCATTGCCTTAATAGTTTTTATACCTTGTCACCAATGTGGAGTCCACAGATCACACAGAAGTTTTTTTTGTTTGTTTGTTTGTTTGTTTTTTGGAGACAGAGTCTTGCTCTATTGCCCAGGCTGGAGTGCAGTGGCGCGATCTGGGCTCGCTGCATCCTCTGCCTCCCAGGTTCAAGCAATTCTGCCTCAGCCTCCCGAGTAGCTGGGACTACAGACGCCTGCCACCACACCTGGCTAATTTTTGTATTTTTAGTAGAGACGGAGTTTCACCAAATTGGCCCAGCTGGTCTCGAACTCCTGACTTTGTGATCCACCCACCTCAGCCTCCCAAAGTGCTGTAATTACAGGAGTGAGCCGCCGTGCCCGGCCTAGACAGAAGTTCTTAAAAGTAGCCGTCCCTCTCTGAACCGCGGGGTTTTGCCTCTCGTCCAATGCAGGGGGAGTGCGTGCCAGACACACATGTCGAGAGGCCGTTCCGGGTTGCTTCCCTGTGCTGGCACCCGACGCGGCTGGTGCTGGCTCTGGGCTGGGAGACTGGAGAAGTGACCGTGTTTAACAAGCAGGACAAGGAGCAGCACACGATGCCCCTGACACATACAGCCAACATCACTGTGCTCAATTGGAGCCCCAATGGAAACTGCCTGCTGTCTGGGGACAGGGTGAGTCAATGCACGCAGGATGCTCTTTTCAGACCTTGGCCTTTTCTGACCATGCTCGAGAGTATGAAAGATCAAAATATGTCAACTGTGTTGTTGCCAAATTCAGTTGATCTTGTCAGATGCAGTTGTAGATTTTGTTTTATATTGGAAGCAAGGCTTGAAAATTTGCCACTCTGTGGCAAAGGTGTGTCTGCACCTTTATAAATGAACTTTGCTGGGAAACTGCATTCGTAAAGATAAGTGCCCAGATACTGTCACTTTTCCCTAGGCTTGTTTGTCTAGCTCAGGGCTTCTTAACCAGGGTTGGTTCTGCCCCCCAGCGGACATGGGGCAGTGTCCAGTCACATTTTCTGTTGTCACAATTTGGGGGGAGGATTCAGCTGGACCCCTGTGGGTGGGTGGTGGATGCTGCCCACCATCGCACAGTGCGCAGGACAGATCCACAGCAGAGCGACACGGTGGAGAGGCAACTGAATCACCAATACATGGCAGAAATGTTATAATGTGTTTACTAAATTAACCACAGGTAACACATTCACATGTTCCAAGATTCAAAAAGGGTAACAGGCATCTAGAGTGAAGACTGAGCCATGTCCTGTCTCCTCAGTCCCCTGGCTGCTGCTCTCCAGCACACACAAGTGCATTCTTACCACCTCTCCTGCTGCTTCAGGCACACACAAGTGCATTCTTTCTCTCGCTTGAGATTTGAAATTTCTACATTATGAGAGGAGTTGAAAGAACAGTGCAAGGACACGCATCCACCCTCCCTGTTGATTCGCCAGCCGTTCCCGCTGCCAGGTCTGCTTTCCCTCTTGCTACATGGGTATTTTTCCTGAATATTTGTGAGTTTATCACAGATCTGATGCTTCAGCCCTACATGCTTGGACGCCACTATCCTGAGGTCTAGGGCGTTCCCTACACAGCCACAGTGGAGTTCTCACACTCCAGGAAACGTGACAGTGACAGTGCTGACATCCAAGATGCAATTTATGTTCACATTTCTCCAGCTGTCCCAGGAATGTCCTTTAGAGCAGGATCCAGTAAAGGCTCATACATTGCATTTCACTGTTATTTCTCTCTAGGCTCTCTTTTTTTTTTTTTTTTTTGTGATGGAGTCTTGCTCTATCGCCCAGGCTAGAGTACAGTGGGCACGTTCTCAGCTCACTGCAACCTCTACCTCCTGAGTTCAAGCGATTCTCCTGCCTTAGCCTTCTGAGTAGCTGGGATTACAGGCGTGTACCACCACGCCCAGCTAATTTTTGGTATGTTTAGTAGAGACGGGGTTTCACCATGTGGGCCAGGCTGGTTTCAAGCTCCTGACATCAAGAGATCCGCCTGCCTCGGCCTCCCAAAGTGCTGGGATTACAGGCGTGAACTACCACGTCTGGCTAGTTTTTTTTAATCAAGAACAATTCCATGGTCAGTTGGTTGGTTAGTCTGCCTGCATTCCTTCCTTTTTTCCTCCCTTTCTTTTTTTTTTTTTTTGGTCTTTCATGAAATTTACATTTTGAGGATGTAGACTGGTTGTTTTATAGACTCTCACTCAAGTTGGCTGTGTTTGTCTCCTCATAATACTTTCATTTCAAACGTTTTTGGCAGAAATATCACGCAGAGGACATTGTCTCCTGATTTCCTCATTCTTTTTCACATAAGTGGTGGCGTCCTATACACACTGTCATGTCTCTTGCTTTTTTCATTTTACAGCGTATCCTGGTAATTCTTCCATATGGGTAAATAGTAAACTTCCTTGTTTTCTTTAAACCGGCTCTTCTTTATATGAATGTTGTAATTTACTGAGCCAGCCCCCTGTTGATTAATATTTTGGTGGTTTTCAATCTTTTGCTGATTAGACAATGGTGCAGTGAGTAACCTTATGCTTTTGCCATTTTGCACATGTGTACATTTAGAAAGCACCGAGAAGGGGGTGCAGATGGGTCCCAGGGCATGCCCTGTGGCTTAGCAGATGCCCAAACCACTGTCCTTGGGGCCTGGACCAGCTTATAGTGCACACCAGCCTCTCTCCCTAGAGAGTTGTGTCTGCGTAGCAGAACTGCTTAGGAAAGTAGTATGTCAGAGTGTTTTCATCCAGAACAGTTCCCTGGTGGGTCTAAGTGCTTCTTAGAATTTTCATTTATGTTTCTCTTGCTATCAAGGATGAATATCATTTATAGGAGCCATTTGTGTTTCTGTTTTTTTTTGAGACGGACTCTCGCTCTGTCACCCAGGTTGGAGTGCAGTGGCGCAATCTCGGCTCCCTGCAAGCTCTGCCTCCCAGGTTCACGCCATTCTCCTGCCTCAGCCTCCCGAGTACCTGGGACTACAGGTGCCTGCCACCACGCCCGGCTAATTTTTTGAATTTTTGGTAAAGACGGGGTTTCACCGTGTTAGCCAGGATGGTCTTGATCTCCTGATCTCGTGATCTGCCCACCTCAGCCTCCCACAGTGCTGGGATTACAGGCGTGAGCCACTGCACCTGGCTTGTGTTTCTATTTCTAATCATATTATTCACCAATTTTTTTTTATCAGGTTGTTCCCTTTTTCTGGATGATTTTTCTTCCATTTTTCTGTTTAATTCCCACGTAACGACATCGGCCTGTCCCCAGATTTCTACTTCTTTGGCGATCTTTCCTACTCTCTGCAGTGGAACTGTCTGACAACCCCACATTAGTATAAAATAACCCAGGATCATTGACTTTTGTAATTCTCAGCTTGACTGTATTGAGAAACAAGTAAGCCAGGCATGGTGATATGCACGTGTAGTCCCAGCTACTTGGGAGGCCAAGCCGGGAGGATCACTTGAGCCCAGGAGTTTGAGTCTAGCCTGGGCAACATAGCAAGACCCCATCTCTTGAATAAAAGAAAGATAGAAACAGCTAGCAAAATAGATTATCCAGGCATAAAATGAAACCCAGGTATCAGTTGATCAAGTCTTGTGAGTCAGAATATTTAAGAGCAGAAATGCCTAATCCTTCTAAGAAAATCTAAGATTGTGCTGGAACTAATTTAATAATGAGTTCAAGCAGGAAGAGAAGTAATAACGAGGGAACAACACTCGGAACTCCACACTGCAGAGACATCTCTTCCTCAGACTTGGTGCCAGGGGCTTCCCTGTTCTTCCACCAGAGACCCTGTTGTGGTTACTGGTGGAATCAGCCCAGACCAGCTGAAGTTAAAAGTGCACTTAACCAGAGGCTGCTGGGGTATCCCACAGTCTCCCAAGAGAGCATGGCCAGGTTAGGATGGCCTGCTCCTGCTCCCTGTCCCAAGTCCAGACTCAGGGAGGGGCCTCAACGTCCAGCTCGGGCCAAGTGCCCACAGTGCACCAATCAGCAGTAACCAGGGAGGTGGGCGATCCCTAGAAAGGGATTTCACACTAAGTGTCCTTAGAAGTCCCATCAGTAGAGAAGAGGAGAGAATGTTAGACGGGCCAGGCCACTCAAGCCTTCTGGGGAACTCCTACGAAGCCAAGTCTGAGGGTCAAGTAAACCCTCACCTGATGCGCACCCTGATGTGGGGCCAGCCAGCCTTTAGCAAAGCTTCCCAGTGACGTGCTGCTGGAGAACCCACCACTTTAACTCGCACTTTGATGCCATGATGCACCCCCAAGACGCTCATCCAGTGCACGCCACTTTCCCATTAGTCCCTTAGTCCACTTAACTCTGGCTCTTCACAAGGAGAGCTGGTTTCTCACCTTTGAGATAGCTTTTCTTTAGGGTTTTACTGTATAAAATTATACTGTGTGAAATAACGTAGAATTCACAGATGGTGGAGAGACGCCCCTCAGGAGTGGTGAGAGGTATAAAAAATGAAGGCAGAGAAGACCCAAGCCTGGACCCGGGGGCAGCTCAATGCTAGAGTCACGGGTGAGGAGCAGAGGGTGCAGCCAAGGAGGTGGAGGCGCCTTGGGCTCAGTTCTACGTCTTGTACTTCATGCTCACATTCCAGGATCACTGGGCAGAAACCTAAGGATCAGGAATATTTGACTCATTGCGTCCTGTGATTTCCTTTCCCCTGAGTTGGTGGAAGTTGAGCTCTTGATAGTAGACACCTGTCCCTCTCTCAGAACGAGGGTTTACTTTCATCTTCCTGAGCAGAGATCTCTGCTTTTGGGTGCAGGTGCTCTAAACATTTGCATCCAACAACCTCTTCCCCCAGAGCAGCAGCCTGGAAACTTGGACATTCCAGGTGGCAGCCTGGAAACTTGGACATCAGCCTGTCTGATGTTGTTGAGAATGCTGGTTAAGTGGTCAGCTAGAAGCTCGTATGTGCTAATAAAGATCTCTTAAGTCACTTGTGCAAAAAATCAAAACAAAACAAAGCAAAACAAAAAACTAGCAGGCGACACATGAAGGGCACAGGAATGAGTGCCTCTGAGGATGTGGTGTGCATAAAATGCTTTGCAGACACGGGAGCCACCGCGGTTCTCGGCTCCAGGGAGGAGGCTGGGAGGGGGATGGAGGGGGGTTCATTCATTTTCATTTCTATCATTAGGTGGGGGTTTTTCTCAATATGCAAGCATTATTTTTAAAATATTTTTGAAAAATTACTAAACACGAATACACCAATAGTGGTTTTGTTTGTTCGTTTGTTTTTGTTTGTTTTAGACGGAGCCTCACTCTGTCACCCAGGCTGGAGTGCAGTGGCGGGATCTTGGCTCATTGCAAGCTCTGCCTCCTGGGTTCAAGCAATACTTGTGCCTCAGCCTCCCAAGTAGCTGGGATTACAGGCATGCACCATCACGCCCGGCTAATATTTGTATTTTTAGTAGAGACAGGATTTGGCCATGTTGTCCAGGCTGGCCTCAAACTCCTGACCTCAAGTGATCTGCTCACCTCGGTCTCCCAAAGTGCTGGGATTACAAGCATGAGCCATTGTGCCTGGGCTGCCTAGTGTTTTTATTCTTGTCTTCATCAAGCTGTTAGAGTCAAGAATCATATGATAATATACACTATTCCTATGACGTGTACTTACATGCCACATGCTATTTTAGATCTTGCAAAACCTTTCTTAGAGGTTTGTTGTGTAAGTTTCCTTTTTTTTTTTTTTTCTGAGATGGAGTCTCACTCTGTCGCCCAGGCTGGAGTGCAATGGCACTGCAACCTCCACCTCCCAGATTCAAGTGATTCTCCTGCCTCAGCCTTCCGAGTAGCTGGGACTACAGGCATGCACCAACAGGCCTGGCTAATTTTGTATTTTTACTAGGGATGAGATTTCACCATGCTGGCCAGGCTGGTCTCGAAATCCTGACCTCGTGATCTGCTTGCCTCGGCCTCCCAAAGTACTGGGATGAGAGGCGTGAGCCACCAAGCCTGGTCTGTAAGTTTCCTTTATTTAATTTATTTATTTATTTATTTATTTGAGATGGAGTCTCACTCTGTCGCCCAGGCTGGAGTGCAGTGGCACCATCTTGGCTCATTGCAAGCTCCGCCTTCCAGGTTCATGCGATTTTCCTGCCTCAGCCTCCCGAGTAGCTGGGACTACAGGCGCCCACCATCACCCCTGGCTAATTTTTTGTATTTTTAGTGGAGCCGGGGTTTCACCATGTTAGCCAGGATGGTCTCAATCTCCTGACCTTGTGATCCTCCCGCCTCGGCCTCCCAAAGTGCTAGGATTACAGGCGTGAGCCCCCACACCCGGCCTGCAAGTTTCCGTTAAATCTGACATTATTTGAAAATACTCTTCCTGTGTACAATAAAAACCATGTTATCCAGCATTTGGGGAGATTGGAGTCGGTGCTGCCTGAAAAGGTGGTGGGAAGATCGTACTGTGGGCTAAAGTGCCCCCCAGTTTTGGGCCAGGAAGCGTCCCCTGGGGAGTGCTTGGTGTCAGAGCAGAAGAGCCATGCACATGGACTCAGACTGAGATGCTGCCCTTGGGCGCCGCCTAACCGCATCCCCTAGTCCCGGGAGGCCCCGCCAGCTGTCCCTGTGGAGCCGTCTTCCCCTTCCCGGAACTTCACTCGCACTTGTCTGTGCCGCGCATTTGCGACTGTGATGATTTTAAATTGAGCATGCAGTGTACCCAGCACGAGGACTTCGCTTCTTACCCCATTCTTCAGTAAACAACCATGGCTCCTTGGAGAAATGGCTGATTCCATGACTGGAATAGAAAAATGAGCCTAGGCCGGGCGCTGTGGCTCACACCTGTAATCCTAGCACTTTGGAAGGCAGAGGTGGGAAAATTGCTTGAGCCCTGGAGTTTGATACCAGCCTGGGCAATATAGTGAGATCCCATCTGTACCGAAAATACAAAAATTAGCCAGCTGTGGTGGTGAGCATCTGTATTCCCAGCTACTCGGGAGGCTGAGGTGGGAGGATCACTGGAGCCCTGGAAGCAGAGGCTGCAGTGAGCTGTGATTGCACCACTCCATTCCAGCCTGGGCGACAGAGTGAGACCCTGTCTCAAAAAAAAAAAAAGAAAAATTTTTGAAAAATGAACCTAGGTAATCTTAGGGCACCAGAAAGGAAGTGCTCACCAAACCCAGGTAATGGGGGCACATCAAAGGGACAGAGAGGCCTACTAGAGAGCTTAAAGCTGGCACAATGTGAGCAACAGAATACACGAAGCAGCCTTGGATGATAACCCAGCGTGGGAAGTAAATACCCACGTGTCCACCCTGATGCAAACACAGGATTGAATGAATGAGTTAACGATGGTGAAGAGGCAAATCTCCCATGCTGAAGAAGCCTGGGTGGTTTACAGGGATGCTCCACCCCTGAGGGCAGGGCGTATCTCCCACTCCTCAAGTATGGGCTGCAGAGAGTGACTTCTTTCTGAACAGTACAGGATGGAGGGGGATCCAGGGGAAGAGCTACTTTACAGTGGAGAGACCCCACAAGCACAACCTCCACCAGGTGGTCAAGGTCGATGCCGGCAGTGACAAGTCATGGGGACGTAGCATGCAGAGAAGGCTCGTTCTCCCCAAGCCCTCCACCCCGGCAACTGTGAGAAAAACTATCAACAATCCCAGTGGAGGGGCATCCCGTGATATACCCAGCCAGCAGGTCTCGAACTGTCCAGGGCCTTAAGACAAAGAGCCTGAGACACTGTCATAGCCCAGAGCAGCCTGAGGAGATACGGCGGCCAGATGTCACGTGGTGTCCCAGCCTGGCCAACGTGGTGAAACCCCATCTCTACTAAAAATACAAAAATTAGCCAGGTGTGGTGGCACACAGCTGTTGTCCTAGCTACTTCGGAGGCTGAGGCAGGAGAATTGCTTGAACCCAGGAGGCGGAGGTTGCAGTCAGCCGAGACCACACCACTGAACTCCAGCCTGAGTGACAAAGTGAGACTCCGTCTCAAAAAAAAAGTTTATTTTAAAAAGTTGAATATATAGCAATTGCTATGTCTAGGCATGAAGATGTGGAGACGCTCTGTAGAAGAGTTTGTAGTTCTTTCTTTTTTTTTTTTTTTTTTTCTTTTTTTTTTTTTTAAATTTATGAAGTATTTATTGATCGTTCTTGGGTGTTTCTCGGAGAGGGGGATATGGGAGGGTCATAGGATAATAGTGGAGAGAAGGTCAGGAGATAAACACATGAACAAAGGTCTCTGGTTTTCCTAGGCAGAGGTCCCTGCGGCCTTCTGCAGTGTTTGTGCCCCTGGGTACTTGAGATTAGGGAGTGGTGATGACTCTTAAAGGGCATGCTGCCTTCAAGCATCTGCTTAACAAAGCACATCTTGCACCGCCCTTAATCCATTTAACTCTAAGTTGACACAGCATATGTTTCAGAGAGCATGGGGCTGGGGGAAAGGCCATAGATCAACAGCACCCCAAGGCAGAAGAATTTCTCCTAGTCAGAACAAAATGGAGTCTCCTATGCCCACCCCATTCTACACAGACACAGCAACAATCTGATCTCTCCTTCCTTTCCCCACACTTCCTCCCCTTCTCTTCAACAAAACCGCCATCGTCCTCATGGCCCGCTCCCGATGGTCGCTGTCTCTTTGGAGCTGTTGGGTACACCTCCCAGACAGGGCAGCCAGGCAGAGGCGCTCCTCACGTCCCAGACAGGGCGGCCGGGCAGAGGCGCTCCTCGCTTCCCAGACGGGGCCGCCCGGGCAGAGGCGCTCCTCTCCTCCCAGACGGGGCGGCCGGGCAGAGGCTCTCCTCACATCCCAGACGATGGGCAGCCGGGTAGAGGCGCTCCTCACTTCCCCGACGGGGCCGCCCGGGCAGAGGCGCTCCTCGCTTCCCAGAAGGGGCCGCCCGGGCAGAGGCGCTCCTCGCTTCCCAGACGGGGCTGCCCGGGCAGAGGTGCTCCTCACTTCCCAGACGGGGCCGCCCGGGCAGAGGCGCTCCTCACTTCCTCCCAGACCGGGTGGCAGCCGGGCAGAGGTGCTCCTCACCTCCCAGACGGGGCGGCCGGGCAGAGGCGCTCCTCACCTCCCAGAGGGGGCGGCCGGGCAGAGGCGCTCCTCACTTCCCAGACGGTGTGGCGGCTGGGCAGAGGCGCTCCTCACTTCCCAGATGGGGCAGCCAGGCAGAGGCGCTCCCCACTTCCTCCCAGACGGGGTGGCGGCCAGGCAGAGGCGCTCCTCACTTCCCAGAGGGGGCGGCCGGGCAGAGGTGCTCCTCACTTCCTCCCAGACGGGGTGGCAGCCGGGCAGAGGCACTCCTCACCTCCCAGACGGGGCAACCGGGCAGAGGTGTTCCTCATCTCCCAGACGGGGCGGCCAGGCAGAGGCACTCCTCATCTCCCAGACGGGGCGGCCGGGCAGAGGTGCTCCTCATCTCCCAGACGGGGCAGCCGGGAAGAGGTGCTCCACACTTCCTCCCAGACGGGGTGACGGCCGGGCAGAGGCACTCCTCACCTCCCAGACGGGGCGGCCGGGCAGAGGCGCTCCTCACCTCCCAGACGGAGTGGTCAGGCAGAGGCGCTCCTCACTTCCCATATGGGGTGGCGGCCGGGCAGAGGCGCTCCTCACTTCCCAGATGGGGCAGCCGGGCAGAGGCGCTCCTCACTTCCTCCCAGACGGGGTGGCGGCCAGGCAGAGGCGCTCCTCACTTCCCAGACGGGGCGGCCGGGCAGAGGTGCTCCTCACTTCCTCCCAGACGGGGTGGCGGCCGGGCAGAGGTGCTCCTCACCTCCCAGACGGGGCGGCCAGGCAGAGGCGCTCCTCCCTTCCCAGACGGAGTGGCCAGGCAGAGGCGCTCCTCACCTCCCAGAGTGGGCGGCCGGGCAGAGGCGCTCCTCACTTCCCAGAGTGGGCGGCCGGGCAGAGGCGCTCCTCACTTCCCAGAGTGGGCGGCCGGGCAGAGGCGCTCCTCACTTCCTCCCAGACGGGGTGGCGGCCAGGCAGAGGCGCTCCTCACCTCCCAGACGGGGCGGCCGGGCAGAGGCACTCCTCACCTCCCAGAGTGGGCGGCCGGGCAGAGGCGCTCCTCACTTCCCATAGGGGGTGGCAGCCGGGCAGAGGCGCTCCTCACTTCCCAGATGGGGCAGCTGGGCAGAGATGCTCCTCACTTCCTCCCAGATGGGGTGGCGGCCAGGCAGAGGCGCTCCTCACCTCCCTGACGGGGCGGCCGGGCAGAGGCACTCCTCACCTCCCAGAGTGGGCGGCCGGGCAGAGGCGCTCCTCACTTCCCAGAGTGGGCGGCCGGGCAGAGGCGCTCCTCACTTCCCAGAGTGGGCGGCCGGGCAGAGGCGCTCATCACTTCCCATAGGGGGTGGCAGCCGGGCAGAGGCGCTCCTCACTTCCCAGATGGGGCAGCTGGGCAGAGGTGCTCCTCACTTCCTCCCAGACGGGGTGGTGGCCAGGCAGAGGCGCTCCTCACCTCCCAGGCGGGGCGGCCGGGCAGAGGCGCTCCTCACCTCCCAGGCGGGGCGGCCGGGCAGAGGCGCTCCTCACCTCCCAGAAGGGGTGGCTGGGCAGAGGCGCTCCTCACTTCCCACATGGGGTGGCAGCCGGGCAGAGGCGCTCCTCACTTCCCAGACGGGGTGGCGGCCAGGCAGAGGCGCTCCTCACTTCCCAGATGGGGCAACCGGGCAGAGGCGCTCCTCACTTCCTCCCAGACGGGGTGGAGGCCAGGCAGAGGCGCTCCTCACTTCCCAGACGGGGCGGCCGGGCAGAGGCGCTCCTCACTTCCTCCCAGACGGGGTGGCGGCCGGGCAGAGGCGCTCCTCACCTCCCAGACGGGGCGGCCGGGCAGAGGTGCTCCTCATCTCCCAGACGGGGCAGCCGGGCAGAGGCGCTCCTCACTTCCTCCCAGACGGGGTGGCAGCCGGGCAGAGGCGCTCCTCACCTCCCAGACGATGGGCGGCCGGGCAGAGGCGCTCCTCACTTCCCAGATAGGGCGGCCGGGCAGAGGGGCTCCTCACCTCCCAGACGATGGGCGGCCGGGCAGAGGCGCTCCTCACTTCCCAGATAGGGCCGCCGGGCAGAGGGGCTCCTCATATCCCAGACGATGGGCGGCCAGGCAGAGACGCTCCTCACTTCCTAGACGGGGTGGCGGCGGGGCAGAGGCTGTAATCTTAGCACTTTAAGAGGCCAAGGCAGGAGGCTGGTAGGTGGAGGTTGCAGCGAGCCGAGATCACACCACTGCACTCCAGCCTGAGCACCATTGAGCGTTGAGTTAGCGAGACTCCGTCTGCAATCCCAGCACCTCGGGAGGCTGAGGCGGGCAGATCACTAGAGGCCAGGAGCTGGAGACCAGCCCGGTCAACACGGCGAAACCCCGTCTCCACCAAAAATACAAAAACCATTCAGGCGTGGCGGCGCGCGCCTGCAATCCCAGGCACTCGGCAGGCCGAGGCAGGAGAATCACAGGAGCCCGAGGCAGGGAGGTTGCAGCGAGCCGAGATCACGGCAGTACAGTCCAGCTTCGATAACAGAGGGAGACCAAAAAAAGGGGAGAGGGAGGGGGAGGGGGAGGGGGAGGGGGAGGGGGAGGGGGAGGGGGAGGGAGAGGGAGAGGGAGAGGGCTGTAGTTCTTTCTTTTAAAGACTTTTGAATTGTTTGAAATTTTCATGGTGTATACACAGTAGTTTTGTAACTTTTTTAAAAAAGGAATATGCGTGTGTCCTGTTGCACAGTTTAACTTTTGCCTTCCACCAGTCACTCTGCCAGGACACCTGTCCCCCCACCAGTCACTCTGCCAGGACACCTGTCCCCCCACCAGTCACTCTGCCAGGACACCTGTCCCCCCACCAGTCACTCTGCCAGGACACCTGTCCCCCCACCAGTCACTCTGCCAGGACACCTGTCCCCCCACCAGTCACTCTGCCAGGACACCTTTCCCCCCACCAGTCACTCTGCCAGGACACCTATCCCCCCACCAGTCACTCTGCCAGGACACCTGTCCCCCCACCAGTCACTCTGCCAGGACACCTGTCCCCCCACCAGTCACTCTGCCAGGACACCTGTCCCCCCACCAGTCACTCTGCCAGGACACCTGTCCCCCTACCAGTCACTCTGCCAGGACACCTGTCCCCCCACCAGTCACTCTGCCAGGACACCTGTCCTACCACGTGGTGTTGGGTCTTTCCAGCTTGGTGTCTTGCTCTTGTGGAGGTTGGACCAAAGGGGCCGAGTGCAAGGGACGCCCCTGCTGAAACACGAGTATGGGAAACACCTCACGCACTGCATCTTCCGGCTCCCCCCTCCTGGCGAGTAAGTGTGGGGCTTGCCCCGTGTCCCGTGTGTGTGTTTACCTCGGGGGAAGTGGGAAGCGGGCTGCTTCTGACCCAGGAGGGGCCCCAGCCCTGAGGTGCTGTAGGAGTGGCAGAAGAATCTTGACTTCATGTCGTGTTTGCTTTCAGGGACCTGGTTCAGTTGGCAAAGGCAGCTGTGAGCGGTGATGAGAAAGCCCTGGACATGTTTAACTGGAAGAAGAGCAGCTCTGGAAGTTTGCTGAAGATGGGGTCTCACGAGGGGCTGTTGTTCTTTGTCAGTCTGATGGACGGTGAGGAACTCTGGTTGTGAGTCTCAGGGGTCCTAGCATTTTAGGGGTGTCTGGTAGGGATTTTAAACTCACAGACGGTGTTTCTGCATACAACAGTAACGTTGATAGCAGCAGGCTGCACAGAAGGATGACGTGTGCCAGGCGGAGTGCCGCAGCCGCTCTCTGCAGCCGTCCATCCAGTGTTGAAACGTTGCCCTCGCTTTGTTCTAATAGACAAGTTGAGCTTTGCTTGTGTTTGAAGGGTTTTCATGAGGAGGCTTTTAATCAGCATTTACAGGCTGACTGCATGGCACCAGAGACAGTTTTGGGAAAATTCTTTGGTGGCACCCCTGGTATTCAGTCTGTGTAATTATCAAGCACCTATTGTATGCCAGGTACTTAGCTAGGGTGTCGGAATGAGGTGTGAGCAGGGCAGGGGGTGCACTCCAGCCTGTGGCCCCCGGCCAGCCTTCATGGGGAGGTCAGCGCTGGGCACCGTGTGGCTGGTGTTCAGCCCGTTCTTCCTCACTGTACGAGGGGGACAGGCTGCCCAGCCAAGGCCAGAATAAATGCAATATGAAGTTAAAAGAAAAAGTGCATCTCTTACAGCCATGTGACACTAGCCCAGGTGTGTGGGTTGCTGGCGTGGCTGAGGAGATGAGAGCCACACAGAGGTGGCTGGGTCTTGGGAGAAAGGAGGCTTTTGCTATCGGTTTCACCAAGCAGCCGGATCTTGACAGGAAGAAGAGAGCAAATGAGAGCAGA
This sequence comes from Pongo pygmaeus, assembly GCF_028885625.2. Taxonomy (NCBI): domain Eukaryota; kingdom Metazoa; phylum Chordata; class Mammalia; order Primates; family Hominidae; genus Pongo; species Pongo pygmaeus. The sequence goes on along the minus strand of NC_072391.2, from coordinate 1,722,565 downwards.
CGGGGCTGTGTGGTTTTTGTAATTTTTAAATAAGGGAAATCTTTCATTTTAGAAGGTGAAGACATAGAGCTAATGGAGGGGGGACATTGAGAAGATCCCAGTGGGGACATCCGAGTGGGCACAGCACTGTGAGATGGCAAGGAGGGAGCGTGCCAGGATAGGGGCCCCCCAGAAAGGCTAATGAGAAGGGGGTCGAGAGATGAGGCCCACAAGGAAGAAGCGATGGTCACCTAGAGGAGGAGGTGCTGCCAGGGAGGAGCCCGGCTCTGGTGGCGTGTGGGCTGCGAATTCCTGCCGGTTGTCCGGGAGCTGTAGGCTTTGTGGGTGAGTTCATCGCTGTGCCTCACGTCCTTATGTGGAAAATGGGGATAATACTGGTGTTTACCCAGTTATCACCTGTAAAGATGCTTGGAACTGAGCCTGCCACGTACTGTGCACTTACTAAATACTAGTTGGTGTCACAGTTCACCTCTAGGTAATCCTGAACTCTTCAGCTGGGTAAGAGCTTGTGCTGGCTGTGGTGGTGCCTGCGGCCTCAGTCACATGGGAGGCCTGGTTGGAAGGATCACTTGAACCCAGGAGGTTGAGGCTGCAGTGGGCTATGATCATGTCACTCTACTCCAGCCTGGCTGACACAGCGAGAACCTGTCTTTTGAAAAAAGAATGAATAATACAAATAAGAACTTGTTATCCATCGGGAAAAAGATGAGAGGGGAGGGGCAGGTAAGAAGGCTCCTAGAGGAGTCTCCTGCAGAGCAGCCAAAATGAGCCTGAGTCCCCGAGCTCACACAGGGCCTGCAGGCAGAGTGGCTGGCCAGCATCGGAGCAGGCTCAGGCAGGGCAGGAGGAGGGGGATTCCAGGCTGGGTACAGTTGAGTCCTGTAGCTTAGGCCAGGAACAGCTTGTGGAGGTTGAGAGAGGGAGGTCCAGGGAGAGCCTGGCAGGAGGCAGACGGCACAGCAGCGACACCCGGGGCAGAAAGGACAGGGAGTAGTGGCCACAGAGAGGGCTTGTCATTTAGGGCCTCAGCGTGTGGAGGGTATGAGGTGGACACAGAGCTCCGAGGCTGCCAGATCTGCAGGGTCAGCAGTGTGGACGTGAAACCCTCCAAGACGGGCAGAGAAGGAATTGATAGAGACAGCTTGAGGCTGAGCTGAACCCATGAAGTGGAGGTTGCAGCCTGTAAGGTCAGGTCACATGCTTCATTTTTAAGTTCTTTTTTTTTTTTTTTTTTTTTTTTGAGACAGAGTCTTGCTGTGTCGCCCAGGCTGGAGGTGCAGTGGCATGATCTTGGCTCACTGCAACCTCCACCTCCAGGGTTCAAGTGATTCCTGTGCCTAGGTCTCCCGAGTAGTTGGGATTACAGGCGCACACCACCACGCCCGCCCGGCTAGTTTTTGTATTTTTAGTATAGACAGGATTTCACTACGTTTGCCAGGCTGGTCTTGAAATCCTGACCTCAGGTGATCTACCAGCCTCGGCCTCCCAAAGTGCTGGGATTACAGGCATGAGCCACTGTGCCCGGCCCATTTTTAAGTTCTTATACTGAAGATGCTTTGCTTTGAAAATGTCCTTAAGTTGATAGAAATGGCTGCTGGTGAGGGTCAGGGAAGCAGATAAACCAGGGCCTCCTCATGTAGTGACCCCACGTTTGCCCCCAGGGACAGTGCACTATGTGGATGAGAAGGGCAAGACCACTCAAGTGGTGTCCGCAGACAGCGCGATTCAGATGCTGTTCTACATGGAGAAGAGGGAGGCACTGGTGGTGGTCACGGAGAACCTCCGGCTATCCCTGTACACAGTGCCTCCTGAGGGCAAAGCAGAAGAAGTGATGAAGGTGAGTGGGAGTGGGCTTGGGGGCTCATGCTGGGGAGCTTGGGCCAGGTTCTCTCTGGCCTGGTTGACGGCCCTTTCTCTTCTGGATAGCAAGACTGAAAAAAAGCCTATCAACTGTGTTAGGGCGGCTAACGTAGCTAGCGGTGTCATTATTTATCATACCACATTCAATTCATAGGTGAAGGAAACAAAAGAGATGGAGATTTTCCTGCATCTTTGGGTGGATGTGGGGCCTGATGGGAGACAGCCTGGGCGCAACCCCAAGCTGCACCCCTCATGACCTGGGGCACAAGTAAGAGAGTCACACTCACTGCACAGCCTCTCATTCCACCTGCAGAACTCAGCGGGCAGGCGACCGTATCCCCGTCTTCCAGCTGGTTTGTTCCACAGGAATCCCTGCTCCTTGGAGGCCACTGAACTTTCCCTAAAGATGCTCTTGCAGATGACAGAGCTGATTTTTCCTCAGTCAGTGTTCATTCGGTCCTTTACATGCCCTGTAAGGGCGGCTGAGGACACGGGCACTAGTCACAGGGACCTCGTCACAAGGGCCAGCTTGGGCCACCGTAACAACCTACCACGGACTGTGTGACGTGACAGCAGACATTTGTCACAGTTCTGGAGGCTGATGTCCCACATCGAGCAGCCTGCAGGGACCTCTTCCCAGCATCCTCACAGGGCAGGGAGGGAGAGGGAGCACCAGCTCTGGTGTCTCCTTCCACGGCCACAGCCCTGTCAGGCCAGGGCTCACCCACCCCATGATCTCATTAACCTTAAGTACCTCCTGAAGGCAAGTACAGTTGCGCTGGGGGTTAGGGCTCCCACATATGAGTTTGGGGTATGAAGTTCAGTCCACAGACCTTGCTTTAAATACCCTGCTCAGCTCCTCACTGGCTGGTGGGCCCTGGCCAGGTTTGTTCTCTACAAAACAGGGATGATAGGCCTGCCCAGAGCATGTGGTTGGATGAACAGGGAGCACCAGCTCAACTTAGTGATCACTCCAGAGCGTGTCCACCGATGGCCACCTGCCCACGCGGTGCGCTCAGTAGCCATTATTATTATTATTATTATTTTTTTTTTTTTTTGAGACGGAGCCTTGCTCTGTCACCCAGGCTGGAGTGCAGTGGCCCAATCTCAGCTGACTGCAATCTCCGCCTCCCGGGTTCATGCCATTCTCCTGCCTCAGCCTCCCGAGTAGCTGAGACTACAGGCGGCCGCCACCATGCCCAGCTAATTTTTTGTATTTTTAGTAGAGACGGGGTTTCACCGTGTTAGCCAGGATGGTCTCGATCTCCTGACCTCGTGATCTGCCTGCCTCGGCCTCCCAAAGTGCTGGGATTACAGGCGTGAGCCACTGCGCCCGGCCCAGTAGCCATTATTTAATGTACAAGAGTAGTGGTTTGCTTCGGCCCATACATCTCAAAACTCAAAGCTACCTCACAGAGTTTCCATCATTTGGTCCCACGTTTCCCCCACTTGGTGAGTCTCCATAAAGTCACTGAGGACCAGAGACTCCAGGCTTCTGAAGCCGGGACAGGCCGTCTCGGCAAGCACAGTGCCTCTGCTCGGTTGTTTCCTTACACAGGTCAAGCTGAGTGGGAAAACCGGCCGCCAGGCAGACATCGCTTTGATTGAAGGCAGCCTTCTCGTGATGGCCATTGGGGAGGCTGCCCTCAGGTGAGAGTCTGCCTTTCTAGTGCCCCTTGATGAGAGTTCCCTGAGGAACAGGCTCTTCTAAGTCGGCTTTGTGTTGGAATGTAGCATATGTAAAATGCACATATGATGCTGACTGCTCACATACTGGACATACCCATTCACCAGCTCCCAGACTGAGGAGCTGAGCATTAAGAGACCCCAAGAGTCCCTGCCCGCCCCACTGCACTCCCTCGGGGCTCCCTTTGCCCCCAGGTGGCTCTGCCCTGGTGTTTGCCCGTGGAATCTCTTTGCCTGCTTTCTCGGAGTGTGGCGTAACTAGAATCAGTCGTTCTGGTCTCTGCTGCCTGCTGCATTAGCTCAGTGTGCTGCCTGGGGCCATCTCGTGCTCTCTGTGGGGTTGCAGTTCCTGTGTTCTCGTGGTGACCTCCTGCCATATACAAACCATCGTCTATCAGCAACTGCTTTCTTTCATTATAAACAGGACGTAAAACGTCCTAAATGTAACAGCAGTGTTCGTTTTCGTATCAGGAGTCTGATGAACTATGTCTTTTTCCTGACTTTTAATGTTCGCTCCACAGGTTCAAAAACCCCTCAGAGGGAAACGCCTCTAACACAGGCCCTCCATGGGGCTTGCTTTCTTCTGTTGTAGATTCTGGGACATAGAACGAGGAGAGAATTATATACTGAGTCCAGATGAGAAGTTTGGCTTTGAGAAAGGAGAGAATATGAACTGTGTTTGTTACTGTAAAGTAAAAGGTGAGGCTTCCTGGCCTGGCACAAGAGAAACAGAACCAACCACAAGCATTGTACTCCAGCTGCAAAATAATTGTAGTGAATGTGGAGGCTACTCACACAATGGTAACTTGGTAACTCACAGCCATTCAAATAGTCAGGCAAGGGCAAGCAAGCAACAGCAGAGCTTTGTGATCCCACGTGAAGGCCAAGGGGTTTGGTCAGAAGTATGGCAACCTGCATCCCAGCACTTTGGGAGGCTGAGGAGGGAGGATCACTTGAGCCCAGGAGTTCGAGACCAGCCTGAGCTACATAGTGAGACCCCATCTCCACAAAAAATACAAAAATTAGCCAGGTGTGGTGGTGTACAGCCGTGGTCCCATCTACTCAGGAGGCTGAGGTGGGAGGATTGCTTGAGCCTGGGAGGTTGAGGCTGCAGTGAGCTAAGATGGTGCCAGTGCACTCCAGTCTGGGTGACAGAGCGTGACCCCGTCTAAAAAGAAGCAAACCGATTCCTGCTCATTGATCTCTGTTCCTCCTGAAATGCCACGGGAAAGACAGTGCAGGAAATGTGTGTGCGTGTGTGTGCATGCACGTGTGTGTATGTGTGCATATGCATATCCAGAGCACAGGAGACTAGGAGGTGAGCCAGAGCCGTGTCTCTAGTGCCTGCTGAGTGCTGAGCACGGGGCAGCCCCGAGCCAGGCCGACTGGCCTCTAGGAAAGCTGGGAGAGCAGCATCCCCTACCACCCCCGCACTAGCACTGTGAGGTCAGGGTGGCAAGGACCTGGGCAGAAAGATGCAGCCACGGACGAGGTGGAGAGGCACCAGACTAGGCGAGGGCTGATGCTTTGAAGAAGGGGGTCAGAGAACAGAGCTTGTTGCTGTTTTGTTCCCTTTTTTTAACTCTGTTCACATGCAGTTTTTTTCTGCCTGTAGGTCTTCTGGCCGCTGGTACTGACAGAGGGCGAGTAGCCATGTGGAGAAAAGTACCAGGCTTCCTGGGCAGCCCTGGGGCAGAGGGCAAGGACAGGTGGGCCCTTCAGACCCCTACCGAGCTCCAAGGAAACATCACGCAAATCCAGGTACAGCTTCCAAGGGTGTTCGGTGCACTCATTTTCTGCTGCATGAAAGTGGAGGCCGTGGCCAGGCGCAGTGGCTCACGCCTGTAATCCCAGCACTTTGGGAGGCCAAGGCAGGCGGATCACGAGGTCAGGAGATCGAGACCATCCTGGCTAACACGGTGAAACCCTGTCTCTACTAAAAAACACAAAAAATTAGCCGGGCGTGGTGGCGGGTGCCTGTAGTCTCAGCTACTCGGGAGGCTGAGGCAGGAGAATGGCGTGAACCCAGGAGCTGGAGCTTGCAGTGAGCCGAGATCGCGCCACTCTACTCCAGCCTGGGAGACACAGTGAGACTCTGTCTCAAAAAAAAAAGAAAGAACCTATTTTTATCAGTTATTCAACTTAAGACTATGTGAAAGTAATAATAAGACATTTTAAAAGACCTTTTGGATTTCAGAATTACAGATAAGAGATTGTGGACCTGTATTAGTTATAATATATATCTACCCACGAACCCATCCCTCCCTCTCCATCTCTAGCTCTCTATCTATATGAAAAAGAGCTTTACTGAGATATAACTCACGATATATACAAAGTGGTTTTGGTATATTCACAATTTTACAAACATCACTGCAGTGAATTCTAGAACAGTTTCGTTGCCACAAAAAATCTGCACATTTTAGTGGTCGCTGTTATTTTCCCCTCTCTAGCCCTTGGCAGCCACTAATCTACCTCCTGTCTCTAAGGATTTGCCCATTCTGGATGTTTCATGGAAATGGAATCACACAACACCTGGTCTTTTGTGCCCGGCGGCTCCCACTGAGCTGAGGTTTCAAGGCCCCTCCAGACTGTAGCCTGTGTCAATGCTTTGCTCCTTTTCATGGCTGAATCACATTCTCTGCTGTGAACAGACCACGTTTTCTTTCTCCATTCATCAACTGATGGACATTTGAATAATGCTGTTATGAACACTTGTGTACAAGTTTTTGTGTGAGGATGTTTTAATTTCTCTGCAGCATTTGGTTCTTTCTCATGATTTCTCTGTTCCTGTTCTCTACCTGATGAGACACTGTCATTGTAGCTTCCTTCACTTCACCGGGCTGCTTTCCTTCAGCTCCTTCACTTCACCGGGCTGCTTTCCTTCAGCTCCTTCACTTCACCGGGCTGCTTTCCTTCAGCTCCTTCACCAGGTTTCCAGTGGCTGCTTTGAAGTCTTTGCTAAGTCCAACATCTGAGCCCTTTCAGAGCAGTTTCTGATGTCTGGGTTTTTTCCTATATGGAATTTATACTTTCCTATTTTGCATAGCTCTTTATTTATTTTTAGATAGATTTAGAAGTTTAATATAAAATTATGAAACCAACATTTCACATCAGCAGAGGAAAGATGGATAATTTAATCCATTATGTAAACTTCCTGTCTGTTTATAAAAAACATAAACATCCCTATGTCACACTCAGAAAAGTGTGTCACACTCAGAAAAACTCTAGAAGATGCTCTTCCCATCAGAACAGACATACAAGTGCTGCCTGTCCAATCACAACTCTTGAGCATCAGTGTCTTAAAGTCTTTCTACACAGCACACACTTTACCTTTATAAGACATTTCTTGAGATCATTTTTTAAGTCCAGAACAATGGTACTTGGAAATGGTTTCTGAGTTCTCGTATGTATAAGTATTCTCCTGACTGCATCTTTCTCCTGCTCTGTTCACACATCTGGCTCTTTCTCTTGCAACCTGGAAATGAAGTGGGGTTCCAGGAAGAACCTGCTGGCAGTGAACAACGTCATCTCCGTGGCCATCCTCAGCGAGCGGGCCATGTCGTCACACTTCCACCAGCAAGTGGCCGCCGTGCAGGTCTCCCCAAGTCTGCTGAATGTGTGCTTCCTGTCCACGGGGGTCGCACACAGCCTGCGCACCGACATGCACATCAGTGGGGTGTTTGCCACTAAGGTGACTGCCGAGGGGACCCGTGGGTTGGACACAGACAGAAGAAGGGCCCCAGATGGCAGGCTAGGCCACTCTCAGTTCCATCCTAGATTCTCTTATTTCCTGGATATCCGTGTACATTATATTCATAAAGAAAATCATAATAAAAATATAGGCCAGGCACGGTGGCTGACACCTGTAATCGCAGCACTTTGGGAGGCTGAGGTGGGCAGATCACTTGAGGTCAGGAGTTCCAGACCAGCCTGGCCAAGATGCTAAAACTCCAAAATACAAAAATTAGCCAGGCGTCGGGGTGCATGCCTGTAATCCCAGCTACTTGGGAGGCTGAGGCAGGAGAATCGCTTGAACCCAGGAGGTGGAGGTTGCTGTGAGCTGAGATCGCACCACTGCCCTCCAGCCTGGATGACAGAGTGAGACCCTGTCTCAAAAAAAAGAAAATAATAATAAAAATATATACACCTGCCATGTACCCTTATAAATTAAAAAAATTTAAGTTAAAAAATAAATTTAAAAAGTAAATAAAGGAAAGAGAGGGATACTTTCTTTGCCATTCCCCAAACCTAAAAAAAAAAAAAAAAAAAAAGAAAAGAAAAGAATCATAATAAAACCCATGGATATCTTATATAACATGGAAAACAGCCTCAGCCCGTCCACAGACGACCCAGTGATCTCATAGTTGTAGGGTGACGGAGAGGCAGCGTTCGGAAGTGTTTAGAGGAGGCTTTGGAAGTGTGCAGTGGGGTGTACAGTTGCACATCACTTTTCCCGCCCTTTACCTTGAATGTCCACTGTTCTTTTCAGGATGCTGTCGCAGTCTGGAACGGAAGGCAGGTGGCGATCTTTGAGCTTTCTGGAGCCGCGATACGGAGTGCAGGTGGGTTCTTTTCACCCCAACAGAGGCACTCCCACTACCTGGCTTTATTTCCTCCCTGCCTAATGAGAGGGCCACTGTGGTGCAGTTGAGGGCTGGCACAGGGGCTGGGGAGACCCTCGTGCCAGTGCCTGCACTTCCAGAGCCAGGGCTGCAGCTGTGGCCCCGTGCTGCCAGTGCATCCTGGGGCCTGCTGTGCGGGCCGGAACAACCACACTGCTTTTGTGGGGTTCCTTCCAGGGAGGGGATGGCTGCCTCCCATCTTCTGGAATGTTTCCAGACCATGCACAGCAGTGAGACCTGTGGTGTCTTGACCCAAGGCCAGCCTCTGTCTGAAACTTCAAGGTGGCTCTTCAGACATGCTCCGTTAATCTCAAACACCCTTCTAGGTCCCCAAGATCTCTCCAGCTCTCTGCGGTTAGTTCCACCATCGTTGCCCAGGCTGGAGTGCAGTGGTGCGATCTCACCTCACTGCAACCTCCGCCTCCCGGGCTCAAGCAGTTCTCCTGCCTCAGTCTCCCCAGTAGCTGGGATTACAGGCGTTCACCACCACGCCCGGCTAATTTTTATATTTTAGTAGAGACGGGGTTTCACCATGTTGGCCAGGCTGGTCTCGAACTCCTGAGCTCAGGTGATTTGCCCGCCTCGGCCTCCCAAAGTGGTGTGATTACAGGCGTGAGCCCCCGCGCCCGGTCTTGGCCATTGTTTTCGTCCTGCTCTCCTCAGCACGTCTGTGGGAGTTTCCTGAGACAGCTGTAGCAAAGGATCACAAACTTGGTGGCTTCAGACAAAGATGTGAGGAATGTATTCTCCCATAGTTCTGGAGGCCGGAGGTCCCAAATCAGTTTCGCTTTTCACTGGACAGAAGTGATCACGTCAGCAGGGCCACGCTTCCTCTGCAGCCCCAGGGGAGAACCTGTTTCAGCTTCTGGTGGCTGCCAGCAGTCTTTGGCTTGTTGTCACAAACCTCCAGTCTCTGTCTCTCTGGTCACATTGCCCCTGGTCTGAAATCTGCCTCCCTCCCTCTTACAGGGATTCTCGTGACTATATTTAGGGCCTACCAGGATAACTCAGTATAATCTCCCCATCCCAAGACCTTACCATCTTCTGCCATATAAAGTAATATTCACGCATGCCAGGGAGCAGGACCTGGCATCTTTAGGGAACATTTCCCAGCCCATTGCAGTGGCCCCACTGCCAGAATGTGCTGCTCAGCTCCCCCCATTCCACAGTTATCACCTTCACCAACCCTGCCCCCTCAGCTGCCTGCCCACACAGGAGGCCTCGTGTCATGCTATTCCCAGGGCGGTTGTCCCCTCATGTGTTTGAACGCCCCTGCCTCTCCAGGCACATCCATCACTAGTTTCCGCCTCTGCCTCAGATCTTTCCCACACTTTTTTTCTCCGCTAACACTTAGTTGCCTAAAGTTCTCTCATAACATTTTTCACACTCTGTCCAGGATTGTACCGACACTTCACATCTCCTCTCCTCTCCTCTGTAGGCTCCCTAGGAGTAAGGGTGAACTTCTTATTTCCCCCAGTAGGACCAACACAGCAGGTGCTGGGATATTTTTTGTTTTGTGTATATTGTCATCTCCCTAACTAGATTCTTTTTGAGGCAGAGTCTTGCTCTGTCACCCAGGCTGGAGTGCAGTGGTGTGATGGTGGCTCACTGCAGCCTCCACCTCCTGGACTCAAGCGATTCTCATGCCTCAGCCTCCCAAGTAGGTGGGATTATAGGCATGCACCACAACACCTGGCCAATTTTTGTATTTTTAGTAGAGACAACATTCCACGATGTTGGCCAGGCTGGTCTCAAACTGCTGACCTCATGTGATCCACCTGCTTCAGCCTCCCTAAGTGTTGGGATTACAGGTGTAAGCCACCACGCCCACCTCTAGATTCTTATCTATTATGTTGCTGCAAAAGTAATTGTAGTTGATGGCAAAAACTGCTTTTGCACCAACCCTAATAGTTAGGTCCAGGGACCAGGGCTTGTGGCCACCAAAGTTCCACCTAAAATGAGCAGACATTTGCTTAAATGGGTGTGTTCTCATAGATGCTGTGCTGCTGGGAGCACCAGCTGCCAGATGGGAGGGGTGCAGGGCAGGGAGCCCAGAGCCCAGCATGGGGTCTCCACATCAGCCCAGGACCTGCACGCGCTGCCACTGCTAGCCGTGGCCGTGGACAGTTCCCTGTGCCTCAGAGCCTCATTTTCTTCATCTGTGAGGTGCAGATAGCGCACCCCTGTGAAGCTGTGGTGAGGATGAGATTAATTAGGGATCGTGTGTGGGAATGCTCCTGAAACTCCCAGCAAGTCTGGCAGATGAGCGGCCGCCATCCTGATGTTCGTCTTTCATTTTAGGGACCTTCTTGTGTGAGACGCCTGTGTTAGCAATGCATGAAGAAAACGTTTACACGGTGGAGTCAAACCGAGTTCAAGTTCGAACCTGGCAGGTAAGTTGCTGCTCCACGGCAAGAAAACCAGAGCAGAGTTTGAAATCCTGCCTCTCAATTGAGCCAAAGCCTGTTTATTGATTTCACCTAAGGGTATTAGTCCTTTCTCACACTGTGTAGAGAACTACCTGAGACCGGGTAATTCATAAAGAAAAGAGGATTTGTTGACTCACATTACTGCAGGCTTTACAGGAAGCATGGCTGGGGAGGCCTCAGGAAACTTACAATCGTGGTGGGAGGCGAAGGGGAAGCAGGCACATCCTACATAGCCGGAGCAGGAGGAAGAGAGAGCGAAGGAGGAGGGGCCACACTCTAAACAGCCAGATTTTGTCAGATCTCTATCACAGAACACACTAGGAAACTGTGAGAAACCACCCCCGTGATCCAGTCGCCTCCCCCAGGCCCCACCTCCAACACTGGAGATTACAATTCATTGTGAGATTTGGGTGGGGACACAGAGCCAAACCATATCACCTCGCTAGATGGGATTTCCTGCATCAGGTGCTTGATGGTAAAAATGAATCCTGGGACAGCTGTTCAATCTATGGCTGTCACTTCAGAAATTGGAGACAGGGCAAGGACCTTTTGCAGTGAAAAGGATGACTTTGCAGGACTTTGAATACACGGGGCTATGAAAAGAAAATAAATCCTTGCTGGGCTTAACGTGCACCCTGACGGCTGGCTCGGTGGCTCCAGTTCAGGACATAATGTCCTTAGCCAGGCTGTCTCCTGCATGTATCTTGTGGGAGGGCCAGGGCGACCTCTAAGAGGTTCCCTTTTTTTTTTTTGAGACAGAGTCTTGCTCTGTCACCCAGGCTGGAGTACAGTGGCGTGATCTCAGCTCACTGCAACCTCCACCTCCCAGGTACAAGCGATTCTCCTACCTCAGCCTCCCGAGTAGCTAGGACTACAGGTGTGCACCACCACGCCCAGCTAATTTTGTATTTTTAGTAGAAACGGGGTTTCACCATGTTGGCCAGGCTGATCTCGAACTCCTGACCTCGCGATCTGCCTGCCTCGGCCTCCCAAAATGCTGGGATTACAGGCGTGAGCCCCCACGCCCGGCCAAGAGTTTCCCTTCTGAGTAAAGTCAGGCATCCGCTGCCCTGTCTGCATCCCACACACACTGGCTGGAACCTGGGGGCAGACACAGTGTGTTGATTTCCTGTGGCTGGCCGAACAAATTACCACAAACTGAAGGGCTTCCGACACAGACATTTTTTCTCTCACAGTTCTGGAAGCCAGAAGTCTGCGGTCCAGGTGCTGTCCAGGCTGGTGCCTTCTGGAGGCTCTGAGGGTGAACCTGCCCTTGCCTCTTCCAGCATGAGGTGGTGCTGGCGGGCTTTGCTGGGCCTTGGCTTGTGCACTTGACCTTGAACCACAAGGTCTGAACTGCAGGGGCCACTTAGACGCACACTTCTTCTGGCTCTGCCACCCCGAGACACCAAGATCAACAACTCCTCCTCATCTGCCTTTTCAGTGAAGATGATGAGGATGAAGAGCTCGATAATGACCCACTTCCACCTCACAAATAGTAAACATATTTTCCCTTCCTTATGATTTTCTTAATAACATTTTCCTTTCTCTGGGTGACTTCATTGTGAGAAAAACAGTATATGATACATACAACATGTACATATGTGTCAATCAACTGCTTACGTTATTGGTAAGTCTTGTTGTCAACAATAGGCTGTTAGTAGTTAACGTTTTGGGGAAGTCAAAAGTTATATAAAGGCTGAGTGCAGTAACTCACATCTGTAATCTGAGCACTTTAGGGAGGCCGAGGTGGGAGGACCACTTGAACCCAGCGGTTTGAGACCAGCCTGGGCCCCATATTGAGACCCATCTCTTAAAGAACAAAAAAAAAATTGGCTGGGTGTGGTGGCGCACACCTATAGTGCCAGCCAGTCAGGAGACTGAGGCAGGAGGGTGGCTTGAGCCTGGGCCGTCAAGGCTTCGGTAAGCTATGATTGTGCCACTGTCCTCCAGCCTGGGCAACGGAGCAAGACCTTGTCTCAAAAAAAAAAAAAAAAAGTGTCACGAGGATTTTCAACGGCAAGGTGGTTGGCCCCTCACACCCCTGCATTGTTGAAGGATCGTCTGTGAATACCTCGATCCAGCCTCTGCCCTGTCCTCACATGGCTGCCTTCCCCGTGTCTGTGTCTTTTCTTCCGTGTCTTATGTTTTGTCTTATGTATTTGCCACTGGATTTAGCTCTCATCCTGAACCAGAATGATCTCATCTCAAGATCCTTAACTGCAAATACCCATTTTCCAAATAAGTTCACATTCACACATTCCAAATGACATACCTTTTTTTTTTTTTTTTTTTGAGACAAAGTCTCGCTCTATCACCCAGGCTGGAGTGCAGTGGCGCAATCTTGGCTCACTGCAAGCCCTGCCTCCAGGGTTCAAGCAATTCTTCTGCCTCAGCCTCCCAAGTAGCTGGGATTACAGGCGTCCACCGCCACGCCCAGCTAATTTTTGTATTTCTTTTTAGTAGAGACGGGGTTTCACCACATTGGGCAGGCTGGTCTTGAACTCCTGACTTCTTGATCCACCCGCCTTTGCCTCCCAAAGTGCTGGGATTACAGGCGTGAGCCACCACGCCCGGCCATATCTTTTTTTTTTTTTTTTAAGGGACAGGATCTCACTATGTCGCCCAGGCTGGACTTGAACTCCTGGCTCAAGTGATTGTCCTGCCTTGGCCCCGCAAGCATCTGGGACTACAGGTTTGAGTGGACATATCTTTGGGAGGGGCACCGTTCAGCCCACTGTGTGCAGCAAGGTTCTGTGACCAGGTTGAGAGCTTTTGTCACGAGCCTGATTTTAGCTATCATTGTGATTTTTATCCATCTCCAAGTTCCTTCTTGGGACCCAGCATCTGATTGCCTGGGGCGGCCACATTCCTGTCCTTGTACCTTACGTGGTGCTCGTGTGCTCCCATCATGGATTGTCGATTCTCGTTGGCATCCAGACGGGAGACAAGTCAGCGATAAGTGCCAAGAAGAAGACGGAAGCGGGTGGGCCCCTCTGTGGAGGACTTCTGTCTGAATCAGGTGGAGGGAAGACATGGGGAGGAGCCACATGGCTGCAGTGCCAGCTGGGAAAGAAGTACGGGCAGAGGGAGCTGCCGAGACCACATGTTTTCCTGCAGCCTGTTGGGTCTGAGGGGAGGCAGTAAAGCTGGAAGGGAGTAGTTGAGAGCCTTCTGGGCATCCCAAGCCCAGAGCAAGCACACCTTTGTCGCTGCCATGCCTGCCCATCCCTCCATCTTTTTACCTGTGCCTCTCTGACTCCTCCCGTTGCGTGTGGGCATCTGTTGTGGACATAAAGCAAGGTAGAGCAAGGCTTTTTTTTTTTTCCAGATGAGGTTCTGCTTTTTTTGCCCAGGCTGGAGTGCAATGGCACAATCTCAGCTCACTGCAACCTCCGCATCTGGGGCTCGAGCGTTTCTCCTGCCTCAACCTCCCTAGTAGCTGGGATTACAGGCGCCCACCACCACGCCCGGCTAATTTTTTGTATTTTTGATAGAGATGGGATTTCACCATGTTGGCCAGCCTAGTCTCGAACTCCTGACCTCAGGTGATCCACCTGCCTCAGCCTCCCAAAGTGCTGGGATTACAGGCCTGAGCCACCACACCCGGCTAATTTTTTGTATTTTTGGTAGAGATAGGATTTCACCATGTTGGCCAGCCTAGTCTCAAACTCCTGACCTCAAGTGATCCACCTGCCTCAGCCTCCCAAAGTGCTGGGATTACAGGCCTGAGCCACCACGCCCAGCCAGGCTGTGTTGTTAAGGACAGATGAGGGGCAGCTGCTTAGACGACTCTTGAACAATATAGGGGTGGGGGCGCCGACCACCTGAGTGGTTGAAAATCCACATATAACTGTTGACTCTCCCAGAATTTCAGTACTCGCAGCCTACCATTGACTGGAAGCCTCACCAATAACATGAACAGTTGATTAACACATATTTCATATGTTCTATGTATTACATAGTGTATTCTTACAGTAAAATAAGCCAGAGGAAAGAAAATGCTACTAAGACATCATGAGGAAGAGAAATACATTCACAGTTTAAGTGAATACCCTAAGTCTACAGGATGAATCATCTTTCTGAAATGGTGGCGTCCACAGGTGGCATCCACATCTGCAGACCTGAATCTACTGTCCATATCAAGCAATTCCACGTTTTCTTGTAATGTCACGGCTTTCCCTTGCTTCTTGGGAGCACTTCCAGCATCACTAGTGGCATGTCACATGGGTCTCCCTGGGGTTATTCAGCGTTTACAGTATTGCATGAAACGCATGAAAAATCCTCTAGAACCATGAGAAGTCACTTTTTACTGTGATGTGCATTTTGCTGGAGACAGGAGCTGCCCACTCGGAGGTGATTAGCACTGCACAACATTTTAAGGGGATCCTTGAAACATTTGAGTGAAACTGAGCGCAGTCGCAACAGGAGGCGGCTGTGAAATGCCGACAGTAGCACAATGTGGGCCACAGCTCCCTGTCTGCGGTTATGATTGCAGACTGCATCTTTCTGTTGGTTTACACTTCGCTCAGCTGCACCTAGTGCCATCTCTGGAAGCGTGTGCAGATTTGTGTATACTTTATGGATGTGGCTGATAAAAGACTAGTATCTACCTATATTTTATGCATTCGTGACATACCTATTAATTTTTTTTGTTCTTTCTAGGCTACATGGTTTGTCTGAGTTTTCTCAAATAGTTACAAATCTCCAAAAAAAAGTTAAATTTTTTTTTTTTTTGAGACGAAGTCTTGCTCTGTTGCCCAAGTTGGACTGCAGTGGCATGATCTCGGCTCACTGCAACCTCCACCTCCCAGGTTCAAGCAGTTCTCCTTTCTCAGCCTCCCAAGTAGCCGAGATTACAGGCATGCGCCACCACACCTGGCTAGTTTTTGTATTTTTAGTAGAGATGGGGTTTCACCATATTGGTCAGACTGCTCTCAAACTCCTGACCTCAGGTGATCCACCCGCCTTGGCCTCCCAAAGTGCTGGGATTACAGGCGTGAGCCACTGCGCCTTGGCCTTTAAATATCTTTATTGAAAAAAAAAGTTCATGTAAGTGGGCCCTTGAAAATCAGACCTGTGTTGTTCAAGACCTGTGTTTGCCAAGAAAAGACCTCCAGAGGTGGGGCTGTGCGGGCACCAGTGGCCTTCAGGGAAAGGGCCAGCGGCATGATGGAAATGGTGAATGGCCTTCTGGGAGAGGGCCAGTGGCATGATGGGAAAGAGTGAATGGCCTGCTAGGAGAGGGTCAGTAGCATGATGAGAAAGGGTGAATGGCCTGCTGGGAGAACACTAGTGGCATGATGGGAAATAACAGTGGACCCACTGAGAAGTCCTGTTTGTAGAGTTTGGGAAGACACCTAACAACAGTTGCCATGGAGTTGGGTCCTTTTATTCCTCTGTTAATTTTTTATTTTATTTTATTTTCAGAAACAGGGTCTCACTTTGTTGCCCAGGCTGCATTGCAGTGGCAATCATAGCTCACTGCAGTCTTGACCTCCTGGGTTCAAGCGATCCTCCCACCTCAGCTTCCTGAGCGTGGGACCACAGGTGTGCACCACCATGCCTGGCTAATTTTTTATTTTCATTTTTATTTATTTTTTTACAGATAAGATCTCATCCTGTCGCCCAGGCTAGAGTGCAGTGGTACCATCATAGCTCACTGTAGCCTCAAACTCCTGGGCTCAATTCATCCTCCTGCCTTAGCCTCCCAAGTAGCTGGGGCCACAGGTGCCAATCACCATGCCTGGCTAATTTTGTTATTATTATTATTATTATTATTATTATTATTATTATTATATTTTTGTAGACATGGGGTCTCACTATGTTGCCCAGGCTGGTCTTGAACCAAGCTCAAGTGACCCTCCTGCCTCAGCCTCCCAAAGTGTTGGGATTACAGGTGTGAGCCACCATGCCTGGCCAGTAATTTATTAAGTTACAAAAGGAATACATGTTAGTTGTAACTAGTAAGGTGGTTCTGGCGTGAGTAAGGGTGGGTTAGTGTTCTCTCACGACCCTTGTTGGACACCCAGCATGTCCTTCCAGTTCACTATCCCTCCTCAGGATGCAGATGCATGGCTGCTGTTAGTGTTTGTGTCAGGGACGCAGTGACTGCAGACACTTAGGAGCTTCTAGTCCTTAAAAGGACAGCTTCCTAGGCCAGAACTTCAGGGCCCCAGCCCTGTGTATGTTTCAGGGAGTCATGTCTGCCCCACGGAGGACCTGAGGGGCCTCCCATGCAAAGGTCAAGCGCCATGGAAGGGGGTGGTGTGTGGGACTAGTGGTGGTGGGAGGTGGGAAGGGAGGCAGGAGGGCTGGTCACCTGGACCCTCACCCTGAGGGCAGTTGGGGTTGAAGCTAGGAGTGACAGGGTACATTTTGTTGACCAAAAAGAAAGAGGCTGAAGCACAAAATGTGATTTAAACAGTCTACTTGGCTGGGCATGGTGGCTCATAACAGTAATCCCAGCACTTTGGGAGGCCCAGGCGGGAGGATTGCTTGAGCCCAGGAGTTCCAGACCAGCCTGGGCAACATAGTGAGACCTCATCTCTGCAAAAAAATACAAAAACATTAGCCAGGCATGGTGGCAAACCTATGGTCCCAGCTACTTGGGAGGCTTAGGTGGGATGATTACCTGAGCCTGGGGAGGTTGAGGTTGTAGTGAGCTGTGGTTGTACAACTACACTCCAGCCTGGGCAACAGAGTGAGACCCTGTCTCAAAAATATATAAGTAATTAAGTGAGTAGTCTACCTGAGCCAGGATAAGGGCAGCTGCCCAGAAAACTCAGCCCCGAGGAACACTGGGTCTGGGCTCCATTTGACCTTTGTTACAGGCAGGTTTTTAAGGCCAAAAAGAGGGACCGGGCACAGGCTGATGTCAGGTTGTTGGTCAGGAATCCTCTTTGGTTGATGGAAATACTATTGATTAGCAGTGGGCTGAGCATTGGTGCAGGTATGCTCTGCGGCAGCTTATTAGGTTAGTTCTCAGCTACCTGTGGCGGCAGCAGGCAGTTTCCAGAGAAGAACACAGCTCAGGGGAGAGCAGGGCATGGCTGCTGCCTCATTTAAGGTCTCTGGGGGCCTGATCCCTGAAAAGGACTCACCTTCCTCTGATAACAGTTCTTTCCTTTCCCCAATTTTGACTTATTTTCTTGGCTTTGTGTCATTTTCTCCCTAGAAAGTAACTTCTGTGCCAGCGTAGTGGGGAGCCGAGCTTAAGGGTGGAAAGAGTGAAGTTGTGGGAGACACCGCAGGAGAGCAGCTCAGCCTGGCCCCAGGCAGCAGCCACCAGCAGAGCTGGAGTGGAGGGGCACTGTGGCTCTTATGAGGGGGGTGACCAGTTGCATGATGGGTGGCGACAGAGAGTATAGAACTGAGGATGTTCTGAGTTTTCTAGCCTGAGAGGTTGGGTTTGTCGTGGCACCTTTAAGACAGGAACTCCAGAGGCAGAGCTGGCATGGGGGCGGGGCAGGATGCGAGTTCGAGGTGCCTTGGAGAGCCCTTAGGGGTGTCCAAGAGACAGTTGGAAATACAAGCTCTGGAGGTCAGGAGCTGGGTCAGTGCCCTGAAGACAGTACTTTGGGAGTTGGGAATGTATTGACATAGAGATGTTGAAGAATGTAAAAGAGGTGAGCTCAGATCTGAACCTGGGGCCCAGCAGGTAAGGGACAGGGCAGGGAGTGAACTCACCCAGGAGCCTCCAGTGCCCTCTGTCATCATTAATAGTGTCAGCCCTGGCCCCATCAGCTAGTCCGCTCCCCCTGCTCTTTTTATCCTGTGTTCAAGCAGCCACTTGCTTATTTCATAAGCATTTATTAGGCTCCCACTGCATACATCAAAATGAAGTGAGCTTCCTCAGCTTGGAATACTCCCTCCCTGACTCCAGCCATCCATCCCTCACCCTCAGTTTCCTAAACACACCGTGCAGGCTCCTGCCCCTTTGCTGGCTTTTGGAGTCTGTGTTTAGATTTCCGTACCCACTAAGTTCTCCTGGAGCTCTGCCCACCTTCCAGCCTGCCTTACCACTCAGATTCTGTGCACCTCCCATGCACTAGATCTGTGCCTTCCCTGCTGCCTGTCTTGGCCCCAGGATGCATTCAGCCGTTCGCATCTGACTCGCTGCCCCCACGTGGAGTGCCCTGGGGATGTGCCACTCACTTGTGATGCTCCTCCCCCAACCCACTGCTGGGCAGGGTGTAGGCATTCACTGGGCATTGGTTGAATTGAGCCAAGAGCTTCGCTTTGAAACTCAGAGGACTAAGGTTAGTCCCTAAAAGACACACCACAAAGCATGAGGTCTGCTCCAGCGCGACTGTGGGGCGACTGTGGGGTATATGCTTTCTTTTTTGTTGTTGCCTTTTTGAGATGGAGTCTGGCTCTGTCGCCCAGGCTGGAGTGCAGTGGCGTGATCTCAGGCTCACTGCAGGCTCCACCTCCCGGGTTCACGCCATTCTCCTGCCTCAGCCTCCCGAGTAGCTGGGACTACAGGCGCCCACCACCACACCTGGCTAATTTTTTGTATTTTTAGTAGAGACAGGGTTTCACCGTGTTAGCCAGGATGGTCTCGATCTCCTGACCTCATGATACACCCGCCTCGGCCTCCCAAAGTGCTGGGATTACAGGCATGAGCCACCGCGACCGGCCCATGGGGCATGCTTTCTAACGTGCCAACTGTGGGACATGCTTTCTAACGTGCTGGAAAGGCCAAGGTGATACTTTGAAAATATAAATGATGCGAAATCACTTCCCAGCTCAAAACCCTACAGTCTTCCATTTTCACTTAGAACAAAATCTCACTCTTCCCCTCAGCCTGCAGGAACACCCCGTGGCCTCTGCCCACTTGGTTGACTTCTTAAACATTTTACTGAAATACCCACACACTTAGAAAGAGTGGGCGCATCGTGCCTAAGCGTACAGCGCAGGGGCTTTTCGCGGGTGGGACATTCCCAGCACGTAACTAGCATCCTTCCTCTCCCCCACCGCCTCACCCAGGGTAACCACTCACGTGACACAACGTAACAAGTATTCCCGGGGCTTTCACATGACAGGGCCTCCACAGACAGGGCCCCCCAGAGCTCCTCGGTGGATGGAATTCGCCCTCTCTCCATGCCTGGCACTTTCCTGAGATGCCATTCTTTACCTACATGGCACCTTCTCAGCTGAGATTACATGTGTGTTTGTTTGTCAACAGCACTGCTGTCTGTTTTCCCCTCTAGACTGGAGGCACCAGAGCTCTCCTGAGGACAGGGCCCCGTCCTTCCCCCGCAGCACTAGAGTCTAGTGGAGTGCTGGGCACACTCTGAGCCGTCAGTAAACACTGAGCGAGTGAATGAGTGGAGTGTACAAGGTTATCTGTGAACAATGTTCAGTAACTAACATGAAATATATCCATTTCTTGTGTATACAAGGTTATCTGTGAACAATGTTCAGTAACTAACATGAAATATATCCATTTCTTGTTCTTTCTTTTCCTCAGGGGACTGTCAAACAACTCCTCCTTTTCTCGGAGACTGAGGGGAACCCCTGCTTCTTGGATGTCTGTGGGAATTTCCTGGTTGTAGGGACAGACTTGGCACACTTTAAAAGCTTTGATCTTTCCCGAAGGTAAATTTTTTTTCCAAATAGAAGTGTGAACATTTCTTTAGTCAGGAGACAGTGTGATGGGCAGAAAGTGAGTTAGAAGCCAGAAGACTCCTTAGCTGCCCATTTGAACACCGACATGCCACTCGTGCTCTGGAATGCCTCATGTTGGGGCTCAGTTCCTGGCCTTTGCCTGGTGGTGGAGCCGCGTGGGGGAGAGGAGGCTCGAATAGTTGAAGCACGGGGAGCGGGGGGTGGGGAAGCTTCTATATGATGAGTGCATGACATTGTGCATTTGTTGGAAATCATAGTGCTTTATGGTGCAAAGTGTGAACCTTAATGTATACAAATGTTTAAAAAATCATTCAGGCTGGGCAGGGTAGCTCACACCTGTATTTCCAGCACTTTGGGAGGCCAAGCGAGAAGACTGCTTGAGCCCAGGAGTTTGAGACCAACCTGGGCAACATAGCAAAACCCAGTCTCTACAAAAACTTTTAAAAATCAGCTGGGCATGGTGGCACGTACCTGTAGTCCCACCTACTTGAGAGGCTGAGGTGGGAGGATTGCTTGAGCCTCGGAGATCGAGGTTGCGGTGAGCTGTGGTTGTGCCACTGCACTCCAGCCTGGGCCACAGAGTGAGACCCTGTCTCAAAAAAAATCACTTAGAATGTTAGAGGACCCCAGGATGGAACACAGAAGGTAACAAAACAGTCTCACTGTGTTAACAAATGTATGAAACAGCTTCACTAAAGGGTGCGGGGGAAAAGTGCTGACCTAAGTGGCTCTGGGAGTGAGGGGAGGCCCTGGCGAGCACTTAGGCCGAAGGAACTGCACAGGAGCTCGGCTCTCTAGTTGAGAATCCTGCTCCCCACAGGGGTTGGGATGAGCAACGCTGATCCTATGATACGTGTGCACTGGAATTGGACAGCTAAGCAAATGGAGGGTAGATGGCAGGAGACTGGCATCACACGGTGGGAGTGGGAGTTACAGATTAGCAAGGGGAAGGACTAAAATAAGCCCTGGGAGAGTAGATCAGAGGTAGAGGTGTCAGCATGAACAAATGCCTGGCTTTATGTAGGTAGGGATGACTCCATACACAGAATCGTAGGTCTGTATCGACATACCCATTGGTACACACATATTTCCTCACTCTGTCAGCTGAGAGGGCCTAGAAGCAACAACCCTGTCCCAGCAGGCACACCTGGTGCCCAGACCTTGGTTTCTACCACCATCCTCCAATAAAGGAGCTATGGATCCTTGGAGAGATGCTGACTCCAGGACCAGGGCAGGAAATGTACAAATGAGCTGGCAGCATCTGTGCTGCCCGAAAGTGAGGAAATGCTAAAAACAAAGCAAACCAAAAAACCTCATAAAGATGGCAAAGTAGGGTCACAGAGACACAGAACCTACCAAAAGAGGTCCTAATAGCCAAAGCTGGAATAATTGGAGCAACAAAATAAATAAAGCAGGCCAGATGCAGTGGCTCATGCCTGTAGTCCTAGCATTTTATTTATTTATTATTATTTTTTTCTGGTGGCCCATTTCATCCTGCAAGTCCCAGCACACTGGGAGGCCGAGAGAGGTGGATTCAAGGCCAGCCTGGGCAGCATGGTGAAACCCAATTTCTGAAAAAAAAAAAAAAAATAGCCAGGCATGGTGGCTTGCATCTGTAGTACCAGTTACTCAGGTGGCTGAGGCAGGAGGATCACTTGAGCCCAGGAGGTCAAGGCTGCAGTGAGCCAAGATCACACCACTGCACTACAGCCTGGGCGACAGAGTGAGAGACCCTGTCTCAGAGAGAGAGAGAGAGAAAGAGAAAAGGAAGGGGAGGGGAGTGAGAGGAGGGGAGTGGAGGGGAGTGGAGGGAAAAAGACAAAAAGAGAGAAAGAAAGAGAAAGGGAAGGGAGGGAGGGAGGAAGGAAAGAAGGAAGGAGAGAAGGGAAGGGAGGGGAGGGGAGGGAAGGGAAGAGGGAGGGAGGAAGGAAGGAAAGAAGCTTGAATTATATCCCAAAGTAAAAAAATGACTATGTGTGAGTCTGAATGATATGAGTAAGTCAATAAATAGGGGAGAAGAGACAGATGTCCCATAGAAAAGAATTCCACAGCCGAGCACGGTGGCTCACGCCTGTAATCCCAGCACTTTGGGAGGCCGAGGCGGGCGGATCACGAGGTCAAGGAGATTGAGACCATCCTGGCAAACACGGTGAAACCCTGTCTCCACTAAAAATACAAAAATAAATTAGCCGGGCGCGGTGGCTGGCGCCTGTAGTCCTAGCTACTCGGGAGGCTGAGGCAGGAGAATGGCGTGAACCCAGGAGGCGCAGCTTGCCGTGAGCCGAGATGGCGCCACTGCACTCCAGCCTGGACGACAGAGCAAGACTCTGTCTCAAAAAAAAACAAGCTGCCACTACATATTTTGTATTGATTATGTCAGCAACAAACTAGAAACAGCTAAATGTCACTGGCAAGGGACGAGTTAAATAGCTTAGTATGTCCCTATGATGGGAAACTGTGCAGCTGTCACAGCAGGTGATGAAGCAGTCCCCATGTGCTATGAAAAATCACTGAAACAGAGCATAAGGCACAAACTCCAGGCATAGAACGGCGTACAGCAGCATTGTTTTGTTTTTTTCATTTTTTGTTTTTGAGATGGAGTCTCACTCTGTCGCCCAGGCTGGAGTGCAGTGGCATGATCTCGGTTAACTGCAACCTCTGCCTCCTGGGTTCAACCCTCAAGTAATCTGCCTGCCTCAGCCTCCCAAAGTGCTGGGATTACAGGCGTGAGCCACCACGCCTGGCCTAGAACAGCATTTTTAATAAGCTACTTGATCAAGAGGAAGGGGACGAAGCGCTCATATTCGTCTTTGTTCGTAAGAGTACCTGAGGTGGAAGAACTCACCCTGCGTTTTGCGTTTGCCCCACCTCATGCTGCACACGTGCCACCCAGGGTGAGAAGCAGCCAAAGAGCTGTGCAGCACTCAGCTGGTGAACAGAGGTTTCAGGGTGGGCGGAGAATCGGGAACTGGGCCTCTGGCGGGCACTGAGGTCCCTCTTCCTCCCTGCAGAGAGGCCAAAGCACACTGCAGCTGCAGGAGCCTGGCGGAGCTGGTCCCTGGGGTGGGGGGCATCGCTTCTCTGCGGTGCAGCAGCAGCGGGAGCACCATCAGCATCCTCCCCAGCAAGGTGAGGCCACCCCTCGTCCACTGGCCCACTCCGCCTCCTCACCTCTGTCCTCCCAGGCCGGGCCTCCTGCCTGCTCGTGCATCTCTCCTCCTGCGCGGGTCTCCCTGTCCTGTGTTCTGTTCAGCCCCACCCTCCTTCCCCTCCTCTCCCCGGGTATCTCCCTCCCACCTTCTCCAGGAGCCTCCCCAGCATGGTCCTCACCCAGCCTCTGTTCCTCCCCGACCTGCCATCTTCTGTCCCCTGCCTTTCTCCAAGTCCTCCTTCATCGAAACAGTCATTTCCTTGTCGGAGACTTGCTCGCTTCCTCTTCATCCCTGCCTTCTTCATCCCACTCGGTTTTCTTTGGCGTGAGAGGAGGCACAGGACTGTGGGAGAGCCCTCAGGCGTCCCGCTCGGAGAGGCAGGGTGATGTTGGTGTGCAGAGGGCCAGCGGCAGCCACGTGGAAGGGTCTGGCGGGGCGGCGGGGCCGGTTGGTTCCTTCCCTGTTCCTTCCCTTCCACTGGTGCCGGTTCCCTTGTTCACTCGCTCGTTCAAGGGCCGTGACTGGTCTCCTGCCGTGGGCCAGACGCTTTGCTAGGCACCTTGGACACAGAGGCACTCAGGTGAGCACAAGGAGCCCGCCCGCTGCCTGTGGATGAGCAGGGAAGGAGGCATATGTGCTTGGAGGGTGTGGAACTGCACAGCGTTGCGCTGCTGTGGAGCTCGGGCCAGGCCTGCTGAGGGGGTGACGGCCCAGCCAAGGTTGGGGCGAGAGTGAGCGGGTGAGGACTGGTGGGGACAGCAGAGGGCAGAGGGCAGAGGCCGGCATTGGCAAAGCCTGTCCTCATCGAGGGTCTGCACTGGTGGTGAAGGGCAGGGCCGAGGCTGACTCAGGTGGGAGCTGACTTTCACCTCAGGGCAGAAGGATGAGGATAACGTCAATATCATCTTTCTAGAGGGTTCTTTCTAGAAGATGGATCAAGGGGTCGGTGGGTGCAGATGTCTACTTGGTCCCCGTGGCAGCCACTGGAGGGCTCGAGCAGCCACAGTGGGGCTTGACGATGGACTGGCCGAGGGGTAGGGCAGGACAGGGCTGCAGAAGGCGTTTCTGACCCTTGCAGCCAGGTGGGAAAGGAAACCGGGTGAGGAGACGTTTGCAGCGAAGGTGGATGAGCAGAAGGGCAGGTGCCTGGGAGGCAGCCAGTGGGCAGTCCCACACCTGGTCAGAAGGGAGGGCCAGGGCTGCAGGCGGAGCTCAAGGGACAGGCGAGAGGATGTCCCCAAGGAGGAAAAACAGCGGCCACTGTGGCCCTGAGAACCCAGATGGGGCCTGGGAAGCCAGGTGAGCAGGTGCCGCCGGGGAGGTGGGGCCACTGGGAGAAGGAGGCAGCCAGGAGCCTCAAAAAGGTCGAGGGTGCATTCTGAGGGGGTTAACACTGATGGGAAGACCCAAAAGAGAGAGAAAGCACAGGGTCCCGGAGGTGCCGTAGGGGAGAGCACGGGGCTGGGAGGAGGCAGGGGCTGGCGCAAGGGGCCTACTTGACCATGGCAGAAGGGAACAGTGGAAAAGTTCAGCTGTAATAAAGGAGTTTCAGCTGAGAACGGTTATCCCACACCTGTAATCCCAGCTGCTGGGGAGGCTGAGGTGGGAGGATCACTTGATCCCTAGGAGTTCGAGACCAGCCGGGGCAACATAGCAAGACCTCGTCTCTACAAAAAATATTTAAAAATTAGCTGGGCACAGTGGCACGTGCCTGTAGTCCCAGCTACTTGGAAGGCTGAGGCGGGAGGATCTCTCGAGCCCAGGAATTCGAGGCTGCAGTGAACCATGGTCTCACCACTGTACTCCAGCCTGGGTGACAGAGTGAGACCCTGTCTCAAAAAAAAAGGAAATTCATTTTTACTCACCTGTGGGAGATTCAGTTTATCAGAATCCGGATTCCTTTTGGTTCCCTTGGTTAACTACTTCAGGTTACTATTGAGAGCAACTGGACACAATTTCTTAGAATTCATTTTCAGTTCTCTGAAAATATGAAGTAGTGATTCAAAACCTGTTTCAATGGGACAAAAGGAAGTTAATGTTCAAATTGCGAATGCTGGGCTGGGCATGGTGGCTATGCCTGTAATCCCAACACTTTGGGAGGCTGAAGTGGGTGGACTGCGTCAGTCCAGGAGTACAAGACCAGCCTGGGCAACATGGTGAAACCTTGTCTCTACTAAAAAAAAAAAAAAAAAAAAAAAATTAGTGGAGCATGGTGGCATGTGCCTGTAACCTAAGCTACTCAGAAGGCTGAGGTGGGAGGATCACCTGAGCCCGGGAGGTGGAGGCTGCAGTGAGCTAAGATCGCACCACTGCACTCCATCCTGGGCAACAGAGGAAGACCCTGTCTGAAAAAACACCAAAACCAACAAATTGTGAATACTGAAAGCATGCTAGTCCTTGGAAGCTGAGTGGCCTGTGGACTTGGTGACACTGGGTGTGTTTCTCTTGGCATGTGCTGTGTCAGCCCACTAGCACAGCCCACAAACCCGCTGGTCTGGGCAGGCGCCGTGAGCTTTCTGGTTTTCTCTTCTCCTAGGCTGACAACAGCCCTGATTCCAAAATCTGCTTCTACGATGTTGAAATGGACACAGTGACCATCTTTGACTTCAAGACTGGACAAATTGATCGGAGAGAGACGCTGTCCTTTAATGAGCAAGAGACTAATAAGTAAGATTGTGGTTCAGGAGAATTTTGTTGGAAAAAATGATGTTCAGTTACTCTCAGCTTCTGGGCGGGTTGTTGCTAAGTTAACGTGCCAGACTTCAAAAGGCCCCAGCAGGCACCAGTAGGAAGAAGAAAGAGGAAAACAGAAGCATACTCTGGCAGTGGGTAGATATGAGTTCTTAGTCTCTGTCCTCCAGGTGG
This sequence comes from Pongo pygmaeus, assembly GCF_028885625.2. Classification (NCBI taxonomy): domain Eukaryota; kingdom Metazoa; phylum Chordata; class Mammalia; order Primates; family Hominidae; genus Pongo; species Pongo pygmaeus. Next base: position 1,696,318 of record NC_072391.2, on the reverse strand, counting down.
AAGGTTCTGGAGTTAGCTGAGTGGAAACTGGAACTTCTGAAAGGGTTCTGGCCGGGAATCTGTAGAAGTGGCCCATGAGTCACTGCAGGGAGAGAAATGTGACCTCAGACCCATCCGCGTCTCTGATGTTGGGAGGCATTTGCCTGTTTAAAGAATGTACTTCTAGGGAGAATAGTCGTCTGTCTTCACTATATCTGGAGTTCCTTCTGTGACTGAATGCGCGTTTGGAGAACTTTGAGTGTTGACGATAGTTCACTCACAGTTCATGGTTGATTCTGCACAAAGTGAGGCACAAAAACAAAGTGGGCCCGGAGCTGAGCCCACCTGGAGCCGAGCCCGCCCGGAGCTGAGCCGCCCTGCAGGGCAGGAAAGCAGGACGGGCGCCCCGGGGCCTGCATATGCTCACAGAGGAGCACAGCAATTACGAGGCTGGGCTCGGGGGTGGTTTTCTCTCTCTTTTTTTCCCTCCTCCGTTACTTGACCACCATCAGACACACCCCTTCTGTCCAGCCCCCCTGGATTCCCCCTGCCTCTCTCTCCCACACAGCTTCCGCCTCAGATCCAGTTCTGGAACCTTCTTTCACCTGGTGGCCTCATTTCATCCCTCTTCCGGTGACTTCTTGTGGAACTCTCCATCTTCACAGCTCACTGAGTGCAGGCCCCGTTCTCCCACCTCAGACAATGATGCCTGACTCGGCCAAGTGCCAGCTCTCCCCCTGCCGCCACTGTTCCTGGGCCGCTCCTCGAACCTTTCCTCTAGTCCCCACTGCCCATCACCCAGGTCCACAGCTTTTCTCATACCAAAATGTCTTTTCATTCATGCTTTTCCCTCTTGACTCTGCGCCTGCCATGCGTGGCCTCCCGTGGGAGCTGTGGGAGCCTCTGAGTTCCTTTCTGCATTCGAATCTTGCCCCCTTCCTTCTGTCCGTTCCCATTCCGTGCCAGGCCGGTCTCACCTCACGGGAACCAGCTTGTGTCCCTGGGCTCTGTGGGCCGCAGAGCCGCCTTGTCTGGAGCATGGCACTCGCCCCTCTGCCCTGCTTTCTGCTCTGCTCTGCACTGGTGCCGAACGTGGCTGTGAGGGCACCTCCATTGTTGGGTGCAGCGGCTTACTAGGGGATCTTCATGTTCTGCAGCACCAGGTCCTGTCCTTCTTCAGCAGCCATGGGTCGTGGTGTCCGCCAGGGTCCCACTCTGCAGCCTGGGTTCATGACGCCCTGCGGGCGGTGAATGAGGCTCATAGGCCTCCTCACCTTGGGCACCTGCTCTCTCTCGAGACCTTGTGTGTCCTCTGCCAGCACATCATTGTGTTTCCCCACAGCATTTTGCTGAGTTCTGGACCCATCCAACATAGAACTTTAGAGATGGGAGGGACCTGGGTCCAAGGGGCAGCACGGCACAGGGACTGGTGGGGACCAGGAACCCAGCATGACCACAGAGCCAAGGCCTCGACCCCGCCCAGCAGGGGGTGCCATCCCACCTCGAGGTTGGCCTGCTGGTCCTGGAAAAGGAAAAGGGTCCCTTTTGCTTTGGGGATTCTTCTGGGCCCCCATAAGCCCTCCAGAATCAAAGCGTCATCTTTCTGTGGTTCTTTCAAATCTGGCTGTGCTCGGACCCTTAGCCCAGTTGTTAAAATCTGAGAACATGTTCCAGTAGGGCGCATGGCAGTGAGGCCCCAAAGGTTCTCCCAGAGCTGAGCGCGTGCACACCATGGTCTGGGACAGCACCTGGAGGCCTTGGGAATGTGTGTGGGAGGGAGACTGGTAGCAGGAGTGCCCGCCCTGGGGTTGAGATGGGTCTTCCTTTGTCTTTAAGGAGCCACCTCTTTGCGGATGAGGGACTGAAAAATTATGTTCCCGTGAACCACTTCTGGGACCAGAGCGAGCCCCGGCTGTTTGTGTGCGAAGCCGTGCAGGAGACACCGCGCTCCCAGCCTCAGTCTGCAAATGGGCAGCCCCAAGATGGGCGCGCTGGCCCCGCGGTACACTCTGCCTGTTGTATTTGAGTTTAGACACACTCAGTGGCCGTTTGCCAGACTTAAGATCTTCATGGGCTGGGCATGGTGGCTCACGCCTGTGATCCCAGCACTGTGGGAGGCCAAGGCGGGAGGAAACGCTTGAGCCCAGGAGTTGGAGACCAGCCTGGGCAACATATTGAGACCCTCGTCTCTAAAAAAGAATAATAATAAGAATTAATTTAAAAAATCTTCCTAGCATGGGGTCTGGGAAAGGGGTCCTGAAAATTCGTTCGCATGGAGTAGAGCATCTGCCTCACCGCTCCCACTGACGGCAGCATCACTGTAACCTCAGTGCCACCTCTGTGGATTTGCCACTGCTAGGTCTGTTATGCAGGAAAGCCACGGTGTGTGGTGTCTCCTCTTTGAGGTTTATGCCCATGGGCCAGCTCCACACTTACTGTCTGGTCTGACCTGAATGGCATTTTTTTGGTTCTCTTGTCTCAACTGCTACATATGATTCTCTCTCTAGGAAAGAAATCTTTTGTTTGTTTGTTTGTTTTGTTTGTTTTTTGAGTCTCTCTCTGTCGCCCAGGTTGGAGTGCAGTGATGCAATCTCAGCTCACTGCAACCTCTGCCTCCCGGGCGGAGTGAGCCGGGATTGTGCCACTGCACTCCAGCCTGGGCGACAGAGCGAGACTCGGTCTCAAAAGAAAAAAAAAAGTTATCTGCAGTCAGTGTTGATACCCTGAGTTCAGAAGGAAATCCACCCTTGGTTCTCAGGCGCTGAGTGGGAGGACATGTCCAGGTGGCATCTCTACCACCAGAGCGGGGAGAGGAAGACATTGCCAGAGGCGTCACTTCAGGATAGAGGCTGTGGGGGTGACCCAGGCAGTCAGGAGAACGGGCAGGCTGGCACCCGGGGAAGATGAAGACATGGCTGGGCGGTCTCCTGGCAGTTTGATCCTAGGGCTCTTTGTCTGCTCTGTGATGATGCGCCCTTGTCTGAAATCATACCAGGTAGCAAGGAAGGGCTTTGCCTTCCCTTCACCTCTTCTGGTTTCCTGTCCAGAGCAGCTGCAGGTATGGGCGCATGTCCTGGTGTTGCTTGTTCTGCTTCTGTGCAGCGGACCCGCAGAGCATGTGGTTTCTGTGCTGCGTGTTCTGTGTTCCTTGAAAGCAGGGTTGGGGCTCTTTGTTGGTGGTGCCACTGTTGAATTTTTTTTTTTTTTTTTTTTTTTTTTGAGACGGAGTCTTGCTCTGTCACCCAGGCTGGAGTGCAGTGGCATGATCTCGGCTCACTGCAACCTCTGCCTCCCGGGTTCAAGCGATCCTCCTGCCTCAGACTCCCGAGTAGCTGGGACTACAGGTGCCTACCACCATGCCTGGCTAATTTTTGTATTTTTAGTAGAGACGGGGTTTCATCACATTGGCCAGGCTGGTCTCAAACTCCTGACCTCGTGATTCGCCCACCTCAGCCTCCCAAAGTGCTGGGATTACAGGTGTAAGCCACTGTGCCCGGCCTGCTACTGTTGATTTTTAAATCAGAGTAAAGCAGCCAAAGAGGGAGAACTTTTAAACCATGAAAGCTCTTTTGAGTTGCAGTCACCAGTTCAGGGTGGGAATGATGAGCCTTTGCTGCAAGAAAATCAGTCACTTGGGAGAGTCCAGTGGTTGCAAGCTGGACGAGGTGTGTCCTTCCAGTAGGCGTGTTGGTTTTTCCCAAGTGGAGCAGATAAAAGGTGGTGTAATCAAAGCAAAGCACCCGACCCCACCGTGACGCAGTGTGTGTAGCAAAATGGCACTCATACCCCAGAAATTGATGTAAGTTAAAAAAAAACAGAACAGTACTTTTCTTTCTCTCCCAGGCAGATGTTTTGATCCTGTCCTTCTTCATTTCCGAAGAGCACGGCTTCCTGCTTCATGAGAGCTTCCCCCGGCCTGCCGCCTCCCACAGTCTCCTGGGGATGGAAGTGCCTTATTACTACTTCACAAGAAAGGTACGAAGCCACGACATCCGCACAGGTGTCTTCTGATCTCTCCCCTTGCCTGGCTGGGCTCTTGCAAGCGTCCCAGGGAGCTGAAATGTGAGTTAGCCCTCGCAGCTCTGCCGGGCTTCCCTCTCCGTAGACAACATCAGCCATCCAGTCTCACTTGTCACCTGAAATTCCAGCAAACACTGCGGTCTGTCTGGGGAAAATTGGAAGTGGTTTTGCTCTCAGGATAGAGAGAACTCATGCTGATGAGTGATGTCTCCAGGTGAAGGAGCTCTCGGTCAGGACTCAGGACTATGCACCCTTCCCCCTTGCCTTTTCCCCGAATGCTCAACACCTTTTTAGCTTTTCTGTCTTTCTAAAATTCTAGCTGCCTTCTTAAAATCATGAGTTTCTATATTCACTGTAGGGATCTTAGGAACTTCAAAGAATGAAGTAAAGACCCAAACAGTACAAATCTCCATAATCCTAGCCTGGAGGCGGCCACTGTGGGCAGGCTGGTGGCTCCTTTCAGTAGGGTTCTGGCTTCTGGATGCCCATCCGTGTGTGACTCATGCATGGACGTGTTTTTAAATTACTGAGAGAATGGGATCGTCATCAGTACACACACCCCAATAGGTTGTTTTGAACAAGTTATTTACTTCTCTGCGACTTGGTCCCCATATCTCCAAGGTCCCTTTTGGACCTGAAACAGTCATTCTCTGCTTCTGAAAGGGCATGCTGATCAAAGGCTCTGCAGCTTCTCTGCAGAACAGCAGCCCATGTGTGCCCCATGAGCATTCTGAGACCCCTGGAGTGCCTGGCTCTGAGAGAGCTGCTCCCCTGGCTTCACTGACCTGTTGTTCTCAGCCTCTGGGAGCATCCCGAGCCATGTGTGGGGATTTTTCAGAGAGGAGCCTGGCTGACCTAAGGCTCAGACTCACGTCCCAGCTGGCGCCAGCCTGTGAGCCCCACAGGGGTTCTGCAGGCGGGAGGCAGGGGGCCACCAGCTTCTGCCTTTCGGGACCTAGGATGCCACCAGCTGCTGCTGCTTTTATTTCTGTGAAACATGGACGCTTCTCTCCTATTATACACTCCTTCAGCAAACATGTACAGAGTCTTCCCTGCCGCTTCCTGTTTACTGTCACATCAGAGGAAGGACTAAACCGTGTAGACTCTGACCTGGATTGCTTTTGGATTTGCACATACAGTGGCTTATCAACGTTAAGAATGAACTCTGTACTTTTCTAATTTTCTTCAGTAAGCCTGTGTTACTTTTATAACCCAAGGTGGGTTGAGGGAGCATTTAAACTGGGACAGAGGGAGCATAGACTCAAGAGGGACATTCCGAGAAGGGGAAGGACAGGCAGCTCTGCATGGCCACGGAAGCCAACACAGATGCTACTGCACCAGCAGCCACCACGGTGGACCACAGGCGCACCGGCTCCACACACACCCCTGAGCTGGTGTTCACCTTCATAGGACCTGGCATAAAGGACACGGTGGTGGTGGGGTGGGGCACTGCCTAACTTGTGACAGTGACGTGACCAGGTGTGTGCTGGCCTCCGGTCCTCAGGCTCTGCTGGAACCTTGTGTGCGGTGATGAATTAACAGCACTCACACAAACGCGAACCTGGGTGCGGTTGGCGGCTGTGTTCCCGGTCACCATGTAGAGCCAGGCTGCACAGCCAGCAGAGGCCGGCATGGTGCTGGTTTATGCGTCACACTGTTCCCTGTGGTGGAGGCAGTCTAGCTTCATGAAGACTGGGAAAGCATCGTGTGATTCGCCAAATCGAGGGCTCCCTGCTCTATCAATGCGTGTTTCCTTAATTTCTGTATTTTAATAGACAAGTGTCACCAGATTGGCGTTCCTCTGAATTGCATGCTGGCTTTACGTTTCTTATGTGCTTTAATTTCTCTTTTATTTCAGAACTCAAAGCATTAACAATGTTTTACATTATTTCTGTTGAGTTTTTCCCCATTAATTTTGCATGGTGGCATTTGTGTCTTGCACGCGCTCATGCATCTGTTCTTTTCTCTCTCGTTTCTCACCTTCCCGCATGCGTCCGCTCCTCATAGTTGTTGTTCCAGAGAGCAGGCGTGTATGACGCAGTCGTAAGTACAGACGCCCAGGTCGTGTGTCGTTTGCTTCACCGGGTTGTTTTCCTGAGATCCTTTTCCTCCCTTATTTTCAGTACAATTGTCTGTGCACTGATACTTTCTGCTTAGCTTGCATGTTCGCTTTACCGAGGTCTATTGGAAGCCTGAGACACTCAGTGTCAGCTCTCTTTATTTGAGCAGGACGCCTCTCACCTAGCAAAGTGCATCAGGAGCCAGCTGTGGTCATGGCTGGGACGTGTGACACAGCAGCTCTTTCCTCCGCTGTGTGGGACACAGGAAGTACTTAGTTTACCTACATTTGCAATAGAGGGAGTTTTTGTAACTCAGCCGTTCAAGTCTAGTGAGGACTAGCCATAACGTCTTTTGTCCGTTAATTCTGCCCTTGTTCACATTTCCAAATGGCCCGGCCTAGTTTCTCCGAGGTATGAGGGTGGATCCGGGTCCAGCAGCTCTTAGGACCCTGCCTCTGCACCATGTGACTGGTCAGCTGTGACGTGGGATAGACAGTCCCTCCCTCACAGAGCTGTGAGCAGGACATGGTGAATGATGAGAATTCCCATCCACACAGCAAACTGGGTACCCATTCGGTCCACACCAAGCTGACATTGTTATCAGAGGTCAGGGTGCTTCCTTGCAGTTTATTAAACCAGAGCAGGCAGGAATTCCCTGTTGTTTTTGTGCGTGTACGTTTTCTGACAGTTTCCACTCAATGCAGAAGCAGTCCAAACTCTTCAGCACTCAGCGCCCTGCAAATGGGCCCCAGTCACATCCACCCTCAGGCCCTCCACTCCATCGCCTCTCTGCGGGGCCTCGGGGCCTTTGCTTATGCTCTGCACTGTGCCAAGAAGGGCCTCCCCATCACAACTGGGTCTGACAAATCCCCCAGATTTCTTTGAGACCCAGGCCAAGTGCCGTCTCGCCCATGAGGCCTATTCACCGGGGCCACAGGTCAGCTCCTGCAGGAGCAGTGAGCTGATGTGAGCAGAGCTGGGGAGGCAGGTGGCTGGAGTCACCCTTCAGGAAGTCACAGAATAGCAGATACAAGACCAGGGAAGCCTGACCCAAGAAGGCTGCGTCATGATCCGTTTCACACAGGGGAGTGCGTGTGCTCTCAGAGAAACGGGACCCAGATGAGGGGCAGGGCTAGAGCCCAGAGAGAGCGTACAGAGCCCTTGCCCCATGGAGGAAGGGACCCATGATTAAAGGCGAGGCAAGCAGTTGGAGGGGCTCGTGGAGGGGCAGTGGTCCCTCGGGAGCACCGATTTCCAGGAACTGGGTCTAAGAAGATGCCCAGGTGAGGATGGGGCTCCAGCAAGCCATAGCAGTGTGCTCCCACACTGGGCCCACAGCCGCGTCCCTCCCTGTGCCATGCGGGGCCTCACTGCCCAGGCTGAGGGCTCTCCTGAAAAACACCCGTAGAGGGTACACAGCCAGTCCAGGTTATTGTTTTGGAAAATTCTACCTGAAATCATGCTCCTGTTACTTAATTTTAAGAGAGTTTAAAAAATAAATTCATGCACGGGCAGCCTTTGCTTACCCATTATCTGAAGCCAGAGCCAAAAGCTCTGACCGTTGCCAGTGACCCTAAAGTTTTTCAGTGCATCTGGCAGGGACGGGGCCTGTTGCTAAATATCTGTGTCTGTCTGCAGAGGGATTTCTCCCCCATAATGGAGCTAAATCTAGAGGACGAGATCTGGGTGAGGGCTTCAGCTCTACATATGAATTAACAAACACATGGGTCCTTTGTCATTTAGCCCGAAGAAGCAGACAGAAAAGACGAGGTGGAGCCTGGGTGCCACCACATCCCTCAGATGGTGTCCAGGAGACCCCTGCGAGACTTCGTGGGGCTGGAGGACTGCGACAAGGCCACCCGGGACGCCATGCTCCACTTCAGCTTCTTTGTCACCATTGGAGACATGGACGAAGCCTTCAAATCCATCAAGCTCATCAAAAGGTGAGGATCCCGACCACTGGGATGTCGGGAGATAGCGCGTGCTCACGGCTCTTTCCTTTCTCGGTGTCCTCCTTCTTGGTTCGCCTGTTGAAATATTTAACTCCTCATGACTGTGTCGTGGTGCATCTCATGGTCTTCCCACTCGATGAAATGCTGCCCAGCTTGCAGGTGCCACATGGGAAGCTCTCAGCCTCTGTGGCGCTGGGAGCCTCTCGGGCTGTTTAGCTGCTTCCTAGTGGAAAGTTCTGCCATTCCTAAACGTCTATAATACCCATCCCTCTGGGAATAATTGCTCCTAAACAGAAGTTTGGACAAGTAAACACTAAAAACAGCCAGGTGGAAACACAATTAAAATTGCTCTAAAAGAGGTTGTCAATCAAGGGCTGTCTGCAAGCACCTTCTTCTCCATTCCTGAGAGAATCTAGAAATTCTTTCATCTTCACAAGAGCATTTCACAGATTTTAATGTCCAAAGGGTAGAAAAATCGAAGAATGAAACTAAAGAGGTAAAAGGAGGGGGTGGCCTTAGGTTGCCTGGAGCAAGCCCTCCCTCAACATGCAGTGATGATGCCTATCACACAGGTGTCCGAGAGGGTACAGGACCCCGGCCCACTGCCATCCTTCTGAAGCAGCATGGCCAATCCTTCATTCCCCATGCCGGGCCTCCCGCACTAGCTGTGCAGATGAGCTCTTTCCGGTTTGCACATGCACCAGACAGGCTGAGCAGCACCGCCCGGCCCTCCTGGGTTACTTTGACTTAATATAAAAGTAGTCACAGACCATAATTGACCCTGTGGCCACTTTAAACCTTCAGTGTGGCCGGGCATGGTGGCTCATGCCTTTAATCCCAGCACTTTGGGAGGCTGAGGTGGGTGGATCACCTGAGGTCGGGAGTTCGAGACCAGCCTGACCAACATGGAGAACCCCCATCTCTACTAAAAATACAAAAACTAGCCAGGCGGTTCTGGTGCGTTCCTGAAGTCCCAGCTACTCAGAAGGCTGAGGTGGGAGAATTGCTTGAACCCGGGAGGTGGAGGTTGCCGTGAGCCAAGATCACCCCACTGCACTCCAGCCTGGGTGACAGAGTGAGACTCCGTCCAAAAGAAAACAAAACAAAACAAAAAACAGTTATTTTCAGCCTCCTCTGGTTTAAAAATTCCTTGTCATAAAAAATAAAAATTCCTTGTCATAAAAAAGTTGAGCAGGAGAAGATAGAAGTCAACTATCCATGCTAGTGTGTACTGTGGACGTGCATCTGGTATTTCTAGGCTGTGTGCTGAGTGTGTCATAGTCAGTCCGTAAATGCTTTCCAGTCTTTAGCAGTCGAAGACCAATTCCTGGAGCAATACGGGCCTCAAAATCCAAACTGATCCCCTCAACTCGCTAGAAGGCCAGAAGCAGCCAAACTAAACATTTATGTTAGCAGCGGGTGGCCTGACGGCCCGGCCCCGACTATACACATCACAGCAGTTTCTCCTTCTGGCCGATGCCAGCAGGGCATGAGGCCACGCAGTGCTGCACCCAGGCAGAGGAGGCGCCAGGCCAGGCACCAGGACTGTGGTTGCAGCCTTGGGTTCTGGGTTCTGGGGGTGGGGCGTGGGCCGGTTTTGACCCCTCAGATGCAGATGTTAGATGTTTTCTGCCCAACTCAAGGACTTACGGCTTGTTCCTCTCTTAACAGATGTAGGACACGGGGTTGTTTGGACCCAGTGCGGCATCATGCAGGCATTTTGTAGCCCACCAAGCATTTCGCTAAAGATAGGCCGAAGGTTTTTTGTTTTTGTTTTTGTTTTTTGTTTTGAGACGGAGTCTTGCTCTGTCACCCAGGCTGGAGTTCAGTGGCACCATCTCGGCTCACTGTAAGCTCCGCCTCCCGGGTTCAAGTGATTTTTCTGCCTCTGTCTCCCGAGTAGCTGGGACTACGGGCACCCGCCACCACGCCTGGCTAATTTTTTTTCGTATTTTTAGTAGAGACAGGGTTTCACTATGTTGGCCAGGCTGGTCTCGAACTCCTGACCTCATGATCCGCCCACCTCGGCCTCCCAAAGTGCTGGGATTACAGGTGTGAGCCATCGCGCCTGGGCTGGCTGAAGGTTTTTAAGCAAATAGACTTCATCCCTTTTATTCTACTAGTTGTTGATCAGAGAGTCTGTAAGGACTTGGGCTTCTGAGACTTGGTTGAACAGAAGTGTGGATAAGGGTGTGTATGCCTACGGCGTCTCTGAAAAGGTCGTTTTGACCCGTAGTGTGATCCCCCAAAAAATCACAGAAAAGTGGATCAAATGTTTTTCAGCCATGTCGCAGTATAGATGGATAGAACACAAGTTATAGACAGAGTTCAGAGGCTTGCATTTATTTAACTTAGGAAAGGAATCGAGCAAAACAGACACGAACACGATTCTGTCTGAAACCATCACTAATCGCCTATAGATTCTGACTCACTCAAGGAATATTGTGGATATTTTAAGAAAATTTTCCTGGTTTTCTGCTTTACCAAAGTGTAAGATATGGCTGGGGTGCCCCTCTCAGCAGATGCAGAATAAATTAATCCCAAAGCAAAGCAGAGCGCAGGGCAGCCTCGCGCCACCTAACCTGTGTCTCAGCTTCCAGCCTCCACCCTGAAGCGCGTGTGGCCGTGGAGCCGCGTTGCGCTAACCAGGAAAGCTGGAGGCAGAACGAGGTTGGCCCATGGCACATACAGACATATGACCGAAATAACAGTAAACGCACACGCGTCTCGCACGCATGGCACAGAGGTCACCCAGACTCATCCCGTGCCTCTGCACAAGCAGGGAAAGTGACTTGGTGGTGGAGTCCCTTGGTTTCTAGGCTGTTCCGTGATAGCAGGTGCGCGTCGATGGAGTGCTGAGAAGGGCGACTCAGCATGGTGACTCCACGTAGTCATTGTCCAGCCCACGGCGAAAGCGTGCCGTCAGGGAGCGGCTGATGACAATCACCCGGGGGGCCATGCAGTCCTCCCTCTTGTGGAGAATGTTCCAGATGAGCATGGCTGCCGCCAGTGTGGCCAGAAGGCAGGCGCCAATGTTCAGGTAGCAGGACCAGGACAGGTTGGTGTATGGGCCAATTCTGTAGAAAGTCACCAGCCCGATGACCAGGACAAAACCTGCAGATGAGAGAGAAGGGTTGAGAGGCCTTATCTGAGAGGAAGGCGAGTTCCACTCCTTCCCCAGCCCTCTGTCCTAGAGCGGGTTCCTGCTTTACGGGGTGGCCGCCCTGGTGTTGAGCCACCTTGTATTAGCCCTACTGTGGCTCTTAGGACTTTAGGCTCTGGTGGCTGTGGAGGGTGGTATGTGTCTGCTTAATTGTGTCCTGGCGTGCTGCTCCTGTGACCTGGCCAGGCGGCAGGCCTTTTCTTCAGGTCAGCACTGATGCTTGCAACACCAACTTGGGTGGGCCTTTCCTAGCCCTCCAGACTCAGCAGTAATTTTGTGTTAAATCCATCTCTGACTTTTGTAAATGCTTATTTCGTTCAAATAAAAGACTTTTCTAAGTCTTATCTGGAAACAGGTCAGTTTGGTGCTCATCGCGCCCAGAGCTATGCTTCTGACAGTTTTCTTGCTCTTGGCCTTTGCTTTGGGAACTCCAGATGGCCTGGAGTCTGCAGTTCAGGCAGGGCGGAGATGGGGCCGGGGCCTTGTCTAGGGCTCCTTGGCTATTATCTGGTGTCTTCCCTCACTTCTGAGTCAGTGCTTCTCGTTCTAGACCCTCCCTCCTGCCTGGCGGATTTTCCTTCCATGCTTTCTCCTCTCTTTCCAGAGCCTGAAACCAGAGAAGGAGAGGTGGGCTGTGAGCAACCCTTGGTTGGCGCAGCTTGTTCCCGTCTAGTTAGTCGCTGATACTACAGTTTCGCTTACAGTTTTATCTTTAAGGAGCTCCAAAGACTTTTTTAGTTCTTACAACAGGAAAATCAGGGTTTCGTGCCTAGAATCTACCAACTAGGATAACAGGACACTGTGGCCACACCGATGGAGCTGGGCATCCTAATCCAGCTGGAAACATAGGCTCTAGGATGGAGGAGAGGCTGTCCACATGGCCCTGCCCCTCCTCATCCCCTACGGCCATGGGGACGTGGCCACAGATTGTCCTGGAGGCCATGGGGCCTCCAGCCAGCCTTCAGCCCCAGCCCCGCTTCTGCCCACCCAGCACCCCTCCCTCTCTGTTACAGTAACCTGAGTGAGTCTGTTTCTTGTACCCAAAGTGCCAGAGACTCTCTGTAACTCATACTGGTCCAGATTAAACTCTCCAGCACCTCTTGTCCATGGGGGACTTGTCCATGTCCCTCCCCAGGCTCCGGCCACGCCGAGCCCCACTGCTGTCCCTCCGCCTGGCCTGCATGTTGATACCTGTGCGTCTGTTCATGCCGGTCTCTCCGCTCCCAACCGCCTCCCCTGCATTCCCCAGGAAACCAAATCATGCCCTGCCCCGTGTGGCCCCAGCATCGAGAGAGGATGGGAGAGAAAGAGACACAGGGACAGAGACACAGAGAGACAGAGACCAAGAGAGATACAGAGAGACAGAGACAGACACAGAGACAGACGGAGACAGAGAGAGACAGAGACAGACACAGAGACAGACGGAGACAGAGGGAGAAAGAGACAGAGACACAGGGAGGGAGAGACAGAGAGCAAGAGATGGGTAACCAGCCTTGTTTTTCCTAAAAACCCAAGCATTATCTTCTCATCATCACTGTATCCTCCAGAAAGTGTGAATTAAGCATTTATCTATCTCCATTTTGTCCTGAACAATGACAGTGACTGGTTTCTGTGTTCATTCTTTATAATACTTCATGGAGCTTTTTATACATGGGTAGCTCCTGGATACTTCTGTTTTATTAAAAATAACATTCTAGACAAGGCACAGTGGCTCACGCCTATAATCGCAGCACTTTGGGAGGCTGAGGCAGGTGGATCACGAGGTCACAAGTTCAAGACCGGCCTGGCCAAGATGGTGAAACCCCATCTCTACTAAAAATACAAAAAAAAAATTAGCGAGGTGTGGTGGCGGGCACCTGTAATCCCAGCTACTCGGGAGACTGAAGCAGAGAATTGCTTGAACCCAGGAGGCGGAGGTTGCAGTGAGCCAAGATCACGCCACTGCACTCCAGCCTTGGCAACAGAGCGAGACTCCCTTTCAAAAAAAAGGCAATTCTCTTTGTAATGAATACTAACAAAGGAAACTTCTGGCATTTCTACCAGTGCGGAATATGCCCTCTGCTCATGATTGTGTGGTATCGATGCTTGTGTTACTGGGGTGAAGGAATGAGCCTGTGTTGTGTGTGAGGAAAATGAGAGCACTTTGAACCGCGTCCTCTCGTGTTCACGGGGTCTGGCACTTTCTGCCAGTGGGGGATGGGTTGTGCTGGTGTCAGGGCTCAGAGGAGGTGGCCCTGGAGGCAGGGCAGGCACAGCGGAGAGCTCAGGACACCTGGGACAGAGGCGAGCAGGAGGGGTGTGGCACTTATGGCAGGGGCAGTGTGGGAGCCTTGGGGAGAGTCCCAGCCCAGCAGGGGGGCGATGCAAGCCCTGAGACTCTCGAGGGCGGGAGGAGGTTATACCGGCAGCAGCTGGCCTTCATCAGGCTCCAGCCCGCCTTCATCAGGCTCCAGCCCGCCATGGCCACAGCCTGTTTCTCCCCCTCACCAGGCTTCCTTTCTACTTGCGGGTGTTACAGAAACATGTTTAAAATCTCTGGGGCCTCCAGTTCCACACATCAATCATCCGAATGGAACAGTGGAAAGGGATTGGGCCCCCCATGGCTTCCAGGGTCAACCTCCCTCACGATCTGTGGTTGCCGTGGGGGTCAGTTTCCATACATAGGGGACCTGGAGGTACCGTCATTGAAGAAGTGTGAGGGATGAGAACTCAGTCCGGAGGGCCGACCCTAAGGCTTTTGGAATGGACAAGATGCACTCACTTCCTGGACTGAGAAAAATGAGAAAGGGAGAAGCACTGACTGGTGCAGCCGCGAGTGGAGGGGCTGCCCTCGCCTGGGACTGCGCCAGCACTGGCTGCTCTGGAAGCCACTGCTGCCCTGGGACCTGCAGCCCCACTCCCAGGAGGGCGAGTGGACAAAGCTCAGCACGGCCGAGGCCCTGGGTCAGCTGCCCTCAGAGCGCGCACCCCAGGGGCAGATGTGCTCTGGATGGCCCAGCAGTGGACAGTGGTCCAGCAGGGAGGAGGGGCTTGCAGGGGGACAGCACGGGCCACACGTCACCAGGGAGAGGCCCAGAGACGTCACCAGGAACACACCCGGGAGGCTTCTGAGTGCACAGCTCGGATTCACAGTGGCTTTCTAGGAAAACCTCGGGAAGAAAACTCTAAGGAAACACGGGGCAACCAGCCCGGGGAGGAGGCCCCGCAGAGTTGATCTTGCCGGGTCTGCCGGACCACACGCGTGTGGTGTGGCCTCCTTTGTACAGGTAGCTCCCAACAAAACACAGAAGACTGAAGTGCCGCTGATCTTAGGCTCTTCCGTGAACAAGCACATCCTGAAGTTGGGTTCGACAGTGAGGAATGTCCTGGACGTTTCAAGGTGTCTGCAGCAGTGCCGGGTGACCTTGCTGGGGATACTGATGCAGGCGGCCCTCCCTCCACCGCTGCACCCTAATCTGTATGAAACTCACATCCTGTCTCCCCAACACTCAGCACCCTTGTGGTTCCCATTGCCTTAGGATCTACCCTGCTACCTGCGGCTGCTCCTCTGCCACCCTGCGGCCCCAGTGGCCCTTCCCACCTCTCTGAGTCGCTGGGTCCACCTGCTCTGGGCTTCTCCTTGTGCCACTGTCCCCGGCTTGACTGGCCCTGGGGAGGAGGGGCCCCTCCTGCTTCTGATCCTTTGGGCCTCGGCTTTGAGTTGCACCTACCCCGCCCCGCCGCCAGCTGTGGTCATTGTGTCTTTACCATGGGTGGCCCTGGCCGCTCTCCCCCGCCAGAGGGCAGGCTCCCCGGGGCCAGAACTTGCCCCACCATTGACCACAGCTTCCCAGAAGTCTCTCCGCAATTACTTGTTGAGTGAATCATTTGAGGAGATCAAAGTAGACGTGAAACAGAACAGAATGCAGTGTGGACCTGTGGGAAAGGCGAGGAGGAACAGCAGCCTTGGCATTTTAGTGACCAACACCCCTCAAAGGGACAGGGCCCTTTGGCCAGACCACATAGATGCCGCTACCCTGGTGCCCTCGAATGCTCATGGAGGGGCACCACGATTCCCAAGGACCCACTGGCATCGGCTACGTGGCCCTGTACTCAGCAGGCCTGTTCAGCCTCCACTGGCACGCCGGGGATCATGCTAGGGTTAGCATCAGCCACAGAGACGGCTAGGGCGCTCTTGACTTTCCTTGGCGAACTGGCATTCCTCTTAGAGAGATGGGGAAGTCATTAATCTCTGTGTCCCCAGAGGGTGGCATTTGGCAGGGCCTTGCCCTACCTGGAGGGTCAAGCTTGCAGGGAAGGCTCTCCAGACTCTAAATTAAAAGTGGAAAGACTAAACCATGGGGCAAAGCACAGAGCGGGTAAGCAGAACTGAGCCCCGCCTCCTGCCCTGAGGCAGCCTGCCGGGTGCCCTAGCAGTGTGGAGCCACCCCAGCCCTGAGACGCTGGGTCCCTCGAGGCCCACCTGGAAAGCCCCTCTGCCTGCCTGGCACTGGCCAGCATCACAGGGTGCTTCCTGAACTGTTGTTTTATCGTTATTTATTTTCTTAAGTGCTTTTTGTAACAAAGGAGTTTTACTTATTTTCTTAAGATCAGTGTCATAGCTTTTGAAAATGCGTCGTTTAGAGCATTAGAATGGGTCGACCATTCTAATCCATGCATGACCTCCCTGCGCATGGTTGGCTGTGTTGCTTACCATAAACACAAGCTCAGACCTCAGAGCATCTGTCTGCTTCCAAGAACACTGTTTCTAAATGTAGAAGACGAAGGGGCTTGGGGCGGTGGCTCAAGCCTGTAATCCCAGCACTTTGGGAGGCCAAGGTGGACAGATTGCTTGAGCCCGGGAGTTTGAGACCAGCCTGGGCAACATAGTGAGACCCTGCCTCTACAAAAAAGTAAAAATAATTAGTTGGGCGTGGTGGTGCACACCTGTAGCCTCAGCTGTTCAGGAGGCTGATCCCAGGAGGTCGAGTCTGCAGTAAGCCATGATCGCACCACTGCACTCAGCCTGGGAGACAAAAAAAGAGAAGAAGAAAAAGAAAAAAAGACTTAGAATGTAGATAAACTGATTAAAGAAGTATGAGTTCACATGTCCACACACAACCTGGACATGGGCCCTGCATCCTAAAAGTGTGAGTGGAAAAGTAATCAAGGTGGCAGATCAGGTGTAAACAGCAAGCCTAACAGGCAGGGACCATCACAAAGCAGGAGGGAGCAGGGCAGGCCAACCCTGAGTCATGAGTTTAGAAAGCTGTGTCTTGAAAATCTAGCAACAAGTGGCCAGGCGTGGTGGCTCACGCCTGTAATCACAGCACTTTGGGAGGCTGAGGCAGGTGGATCACCTGAGGTCAGGAGTTTGAGACCAGCCTGGCCAACATGGTGAAACCCCATCTCTACTAAAGGTACAAAAATTAGCTGGGTGTGGTGGCGGGCACCTGTAATCCCAGCTACTGAAGAGGCTGAGGCAGGAGAATTGCTTGAACCCGGGAGGCAGAGCTTGCGGTGAGCTGAGATTGCCTGCCATTGCGCTCCAGCCTGGGCAACAAGAGCGAAACCCTGTCTCAAAAAAAAAAAAAAAGAAAAGAAAAGAAAAACACAAAGAAAGAAAGAAAAGCACCCAGGGTGCGTCTGGAGCCGCGTTCTGGGAGCCGCGCTTCACTCACTGGTACTACAGCTCCAAGGCTGGAGCTTACTTGGCATTTTTATCGCCACAGAAGCAGAAGGGAAAACTCTAGGTCTGTACCTTGTGTGAAAAAAAGGCTAACTAAAATTTTGCATTTACATGACTTCTATGTGAAGACCAGTGTCGGCTTTTGTTTTTGGTTCTGTTTAGAGCACATCTAGATAGAGAGGGGTTTGTAAGGTTAGAACAGTGCTCTCAGACACCAGTGAGACCCAGAGGCGCCACCAGGCCCTGAACCTCATGAACCTGCGTGGCCCTAGGCATGCTGTGAAAAGGGGACATTGCCCTCGTCCTAGCACCAGAGCAGGCAGGGGCACCGCTGCTGGAGAGCACCAGGTGGCTCCTGCGGAGGACGGTGGCCCAGATCCTACCCTGACGGAGAAAGGTTCACGTCGTGAACAGATGCCTGGCATGAGGGAACCTTCCGTGTGTTCCACATGTCAGCAGTAAAAAGCCAACAAATACACGGAAATGCAGAGGTGTCTGTAGCCACATGCCTCACTATCTGCTCTAACCTTGGCCTCCAGACGCACGAAAGAAGGTGACTGAGTGAGCTGCGTAATCGCACTGTGCTGTGGATGCTGTTCTGAAATCAAGTTAGCGTTTTACTTCTGTCCTTTCCACCTTCCCTACGTGGGGGAGATAGGAAGGGGTGGAAGGAGACAGGGCTGGGGCTGGCCCTAAACCTTTGAGTTTTCCATTCTCCCACCGTCTTTATATTAAGATTCCCTCTCTTCTCATTGTCCTGTTTCCTGAAGACTTTTCTCCCAAAACTTTTCAATGATGTTCATCACTTTGTCTAGAAACAAATGTAAGGGAAGAGTTTTAGCAAACACGAAATTCTGCCCATGGAATCAATTCCATTTCATGAAGTTGTGTTGCCAAAGCAAACAGCCTCTTCCTGTGAGCCGCCCGGACAGTGTGAATTACAGCTCCACAGCCCAGCCAGCCCTTTCCCCTCTCCTTTCCTTCCTGCGGCTTCTTGGGGCTTCAGCTTTTGTCACAGGCCTTCGTTTTGGAATGGCTGTCACACATGCACACAGGTGGCAGAGTGGAAAGACCCCAGGGCTGACCCCTGATGCTCTTTGTACAGCTGCAGAGCTAGCAAACTGGATGCAACTGGCTCTAAAGAGAATCTGTGTGGAGCAGACGGCCGCCTGGCCACCTCAAGTCCCTGCTGGGGCTGGCATTTCCCACCTGTGAGCAACAAGATGACGGTGACCCAAACAATCCTCTCTAGAGGGAGAGGCCCTGGGAGGGAAGAGCGAGAGGCTCCGAAGCTCTCAACAGCCGAAGTTGGAAGGGAAAGAAGAGACGAAGGGACATAAACTGATGCCTGGGGAGTGGGTACCAAAGACAGGCAAGTGAGCTATCCAGACCAGGCTGATTGCAGTGGCCCACGCCTTCATCCTAGCACTTTGAGAGGCTGAAGCGGGAGGATCACTTGAGCCCAGCAGTGTGAGACCAGCCTGGGCAACATGGCAAGAACCCATCTATGCTTTAAGAAATAAATAGATGATTTGCCGGGCACAGTGACTCACGCCTGTAATCCCAGCACTGTGGGAGGCCAAGGTGGGTGGATCACCTGAGGTCAGAAGCTCGAGACCAGCCTGGCCAACATGCTGAAACCCCGTCTCTACCAAAAATACAAAAATTAGCTGGGCATGGTGGCTCATGCCTGTAGTCCAGCTACTCGGGAGGCTGAGGCAGGAGAATCACTTGAACCTGGGAGGCGGAACTTATATTGAACCCAGATTGCACCACTGCACTCCAGGCTGGGCATCGGAGTGAGACCCTGTCTCAAATGAATAAATAATCCAGACCAAGCAAAGAACCAGGTTATTATAAATAACAAAAAAGTGTATATTTCCATGAGACGATTCCCAAGTCTAAGAAAACAGCAGACTTTCTCACCAGCGAGCAAGATTCCAGGTCAGTGAGTATCAACCCTGCTGGCCATTTAAGGACTGATAAAGTCAGTGTCTCGAGGAAAACCTAAATGCCATTGTGAAGGCAGTTCAGAATAAAACATGAAGAGCTGACTTCTACAAGTCAGCTTCTCAGTGTGTCACGGGGCATCGGGACGGACCAGTGCCATCCATGGTGCCCTTTCTAGTGTCCTTCTGGTGCCCCGATGTCATGTTCAGGGAATTTTGGGTTATATGCCACCATTTTCCAAAAAGGATTGGAAGTCATTTATACAAATTACAAGGTAATGGGGAGGGGGAAAGAGGGATTGTTTCAAGGAAGAAGCAGGCAAGAAGCCTTCGGCATCACGCCCATCTCTCCGGCACCAAAACAAGGGGAAACCCAGCTAAGCCCAGCATACTTATAGCAAAGATGCCACAGGTCCCCACACGGATGCAGAGAGTGTCATGTGAGCACCGACTGGGGGACGACGGGGACTTCACTGGCTTGACCCCAATGCATGGCCACGACCTCCTCATGCTGGCCCAAGTAAGACAGCACAGCTGCCCTGGGGCTCCAGCGATGGCTAAGGAGTTGCCCTTTGAAGATACGCCTCAACCCAAGTACAGAGCTCTGCAGGGCTGCTAGATCAAACCACCGAAAAGTGTTCTCTTCAGGCCGGGCTCAGGACAGCAGACCCTGAGGCCCAGGCCCTGTGTGAAAGCCAGAGCTGCAGGCGGGAGGGCCCTGCTCCGTGAACAGATCCTGGCAGCGTTCTTGCCAAGAGGACAGTTTGCCCCCCCCCCGAGGGGGACAGGCCTAGGTGGGGAGCACAGATGCTGCACCAGGGAGCATGTGGGATGCGTCTCGGGCCTGAAGCTTCTCAGCGTGCATGTTACCCAGCAGGGCTTCAGAGAGACGCTGGAATAACAGCTGCGAGCATTGCTGACGACAGCACATCTGTGCGCTGGAGTGGTCACTCTCCACTGCACAGATCACGCCAGGGGAAGGGGGTGCTTGTCCGGGCACTCACGGCTGACCAGGGGCAGAGCCAGGAGTAGAACCCAGGCCACCTGCTCTGGGCTCCCGCAGAACCAGCCAGCAATCCGGCCGGGAAACACCTGAGGGCTCAGAGCATCCTCAGTCACCGGAGAGCGCCAGGGAGCCTGCCGGCCTAGGCTGCCTGCAGAAGTCGCCCTCAGCCTTGTGCCACTCAAGCGTCAGGTGCCAGGGTCACACCGTGGCTGCAGCCATCAGAGGCTGTAATGACCTTTTACCTTCCATTGGCCATTTGCCCTGACCCCCCCTTCAATACTCCTTTCCCTCTCTGCCCGTGCCTATCTGCACAAATCAACAAGACCACAGACTGTGAAAGAACAGAGGTGCAGTGCAGAGAGAAGAGGCCACGAGGAGGAGAGGGGAGAAGCAAGGGGTCTGTGGAGTGAGCAGAATGCAAGCTCTGAATAGAATGCCAAGGGCAGCGGCAGCCAAGCCAGGACAGTGGGGTCCCCGCACATCTCAGCTGCTCTCTCTGGGTGTCAGAGCAGGGAAGAGGGAGCCTTGAGGGGCGAGGAGGGTGGTCCCTTTGCAGACCCAGGTGGCGTGCTGAGCATGGCACTGAGCCCAGAAACATTCGTGGAGTGACAGCAAAAGCACAGGCCCCATCGCCTCTCTCTCGAGCTGACAAGGAGCCCTCCTTTCAGTGTGTTGCACTCTGGCTTTCCAGGGTGTTCCATCCTCCCCATAATTCCATGTACTTTTCCTCCTTTCATGAGCATCTTCTCTCCCCACTGCCCACCCCACCTCTGCTGAGCCCTGGGATCGAGGTTCACTTGCATAACAGGTAATAGCAGGCGTTTCCTTGTCCTGTGACAGGACATCCTGGCGCCCTTCAGTCTCTCCCTGACTGTTTAAAACAGACGCGAGCACAGGAAAAAAACCCGACTCTAAAATTAGCAGCATGATAGAAGAAAGGCACATAGCTACTTTCTGTCCTGTTTGTCAATGAAACAAGTCTAAACAGGGCCAAAATGCATTTCCTTTTTGGGCAAAACAGACCCGTTAGGGGTGATGGTTGGACACTGAGGGGGAGAGACGGCCTGTGGGGGCAAGAGAAGCCGCCGAGACACCACGGGCCCTCTTGGTGCTGCTGGCCCTCGCCCTGGTGCCTGCCGTTCTGGCAGTTGTTGAACAGAGCCTGATCCAACCTTGTCAGAGGTCGTGCTGGAGCACAGTCCTGCCCCCGCCACCACCCCTCCTGACCAGGACAGGCCTCCGAAGGCCTCCAGCCCCGTCCCCCAGGAATGCTGCAAGACAGCTCGGTTTAGTCCATCAGGGTGCTTGCCCCCATGTGTGATTTCTTAAAATACATTTGGAAACACTATCTTGTCCTGAAATAAGATTTTGCAGGAAGTAAGCTGTCATTTTCGACATGCCAAATCCACAGTGCTAATAATTCTAAACAAGAGTTTCCAGGAGATTTATTAAGAAATGCAGTGATCTGGGCCGGGCGTGGTGGCTCACGCTTGTAATCCCAGCACGTTGGGAGGCCGAGGCGGGCGGATCACGAGGTCAGGAGATCGAGACCATCCTGGCTAACACGGTGAAACCCCGTCTCTACTAAAAATACAAAAAAATTAGCCAGGCTTGGTGGCGGGTGCCTGTAGTTCCAGCTGCTCGGGAGGCTGAGGCAGGAGAATGGTGTGAACCTGGGAGGCGGAGCTTGCAGTGAGCTGAGATCGCACCACTGCACTCCAGCCTGGGTGACAGAGTGAGACTCCGTCTCAAAAAAAAAAAAATTAGTGGGGCGTGGTGGCGGGTGCCTGTAGTCCCAGCTACACCGGAGGCTAAGGCAGGAGAATCGCTTGAACCCAGGAGGCTGAGGTTGCAGTGAGCCGAGATTGCGCCACTGCACTCTAGCATGGGTGAGAGAGCAAGACTCCATCTCAAAAAAAAAAAAAAGAAAAGAAAGAAATGTAGTGATCCATTGGGTTATCCTATAGAAGGAGTTATTTTCAGAATAAAAAACTATTGCTTTTGCTTTCTCTATGCCACTAAAATATCTTTATTCTGACCCAGCATTTCCAATTACATTTTCAAAATCTTCCATTTCCTTCTTTAAGCCACGGCGTTTCTGATCCCCGCACGCAGTAGAGATTGGCCGTTTCAGTGAGACAGGAAAACCACTTCTCTGTTTTATGGCCCTCGGGTCAGCAGAGGGCCCCGTGGGAGCTTTCCTAGCCTGGGTACTTCGTTGAGAGTCTCATGTTTTCCCTGCAGTCATGCAGGAGGGGAGGAGGCGGAGTCAGTCCTAGGTCCCACATCACTGTCTCATTTGTTCTTACAATCAGTTGGGTGGGGGCAGAAATGATCCTTTTCGAAGTTGGGCATGCAGAGGCTCACGTTAGTTCAGTCATCTGCCTGACCCCATGTCGATGGTGATAGAGCCAAGACACAGCTCCAGTTCCGGGCTCCACGCCCTGTTCTCTTCCACTGAAGCCTCAAGGCACCCTCCCTTCCCTCCCCTGCCCGCCAGGGGAAGTGACTTGCCCAGGGCCACGCCATGCTATTAATAGCGCGCAGAGAGCCCGGCCTGACTCGCCCGGGGCACTTGCCAGCACAGGAATACCTGCCCCCACAGTCTGTCAGCCTCCTTCTGGAAATTGTATTTCTTAAGAAAGATAAGGGCCCAGGATCATCATTCCTAGAATGATTCACTCTGGACTTCCTGCCACTTCCTCTGTGGGAACTGCAGGGCAACCTGCAGAACGCCGCACCGGCCCCGAGGAGAAGGAGGGTGCGGGCAGCTCTGTGCTGGCCACGCTCAGCCATGGGCCGACATGTTCGCTTTCTCTGTGTCCCTGCCTCTGCGGGCACCGGGCTGACCTGTCCCAGTGAGCAGCTGGAGACCTGAGCCTGCCCCAGATGCCCACAGTCCTCAAACCTCTCAGTGAGCCACAGAAGACCAGCAGAGCCCCCTCGGGTCGCTGGGGGTCATGGCTGGACACTGCTGTGGCTCTAGCACTTGTCTAGAACGCCGCAGGACCGTTCCATAGGTCATTTACGACAGCTCCATCACTGTCACCCTCTGTGACACCAGGTCTTCTCAAGACCTGTCCCAGGTTGTTGGGTCCAGAGTGTTGAGAGGAGGCTCTGAGCACCGACGGCCCCTCGCCTGCAAGGCTGGGCCCCCTCCACTCACATGGGGGCTTAGGGAAGCCAGCGTCCTCGTGAGGGTCCTGCCGTCTGCGTCTGTGTCCGGGCCAGGCACACGGCGTGTGCTCGTGCAGGCACCTCACTGTCGGCTCAGGCAGTGTGGAACGTGCTAGCGTGTTCTCCTCACTCTGTCTTGTCCCGCTCACGGAAAGGGCCTGCGCTGACCCCAGGCAGGTCCTAGGAAGCTGCGTTTATAACAGAGCACATGCCTTGGCCTCCCTAGGCCTGACCTGTTCTAGGCCTCTTAGCTGGGAAGGGGCACAGGGCAGGGCCAGGCATGGGCCCTTCTGCCTCTGGCCAGGGGCTGCTCCCCAGCAGCTGCCTCAGCATTGAGGAAGGGGCAGGACCCAGGCCGCCCCATGTGGGCTGCACAAGGGCCAGTCAGCAATCAGACCCCACAGACTCAGGAAAGCAAAGCGCCTCAGCCTTTAAAGTGGAAAAGGGTGTGACAGGCACACCAGGTGGTCGCGGCCTCCCTGCTCCTTGACCTGGGTGTGTTTCTGTCATTCATCATTCTTGCCTACAGCAGCCCATGGGAAGGGAGGATGGCCCATGGGGCTTCTCAGTGGCCTGTGGCCATGTTGAGAGGTACGGCCTGCAGCTTCCCCCCAGGCCACCCAAGGCCTCAGGACCCTCCTGTGACACCAGAAGGCCACAGGAGGCAAGGACGCGGTGGCCACACCCGCCTGGGTACTTACTCGCCAGTTGGAACGCGGCGGCCATGGCCTCCTCCCAGCACGGGGCGTCGGGTGACAGCAGGGGCAGGCCCACCAGCCCCAGGAGGAAGGTGAGCTGGCCTGCGGCAAGCGCGGCCGTGGCCACCAGGTTGCAGGCGCGCATCATGTCGAACTGCACTGTGGGCCAAGAGCAGAGAGGCAGCAGTGAGTGCAGGTGGGCTCCAGAGGCCACGCCGGCCGTCACGCCACTTTCGTGGTCTCTGTTTGCCTCGGAAAGGGCGGTCGGCACAGGCCGTGCCTCCTTTGGGCAGAGCCTTCTGGAAGCATCCCGCCCTCCCCGTCACCTGCCTGCAAGCCCTGGGTCCCATGTATTCCCGATGGGAAGGGTTCATCCCAGCCGCCGGACCTGGCTGCATGGTCGTATCCCTGCAGGGACGGGCCCTACTCTGCTATCTCTGTCTTCCTGAGACAGCTGTTCTCTCCGCCTGACTTGACCCTTGAAGGCGCTGGCGTGGGGGTGGAGGTGGGAAGGGGAAGCCCACCAGCAACACCGGCTTCCCTGTCACTGAACTCACAGCATCCAAGACGAGGGTGCTGCCTGACCGGAGACTCCACGGGGAGCCGGCTCCTCAGGCCTGCTGTCCTGCGTGCTCGGCTGCCCGACCCCCAAGCGGCCCATGGTGGTGTTCCCTCCTCCCAGCAGCTGAGGGACTTGGGCCCGAGGAGAAGCAGCTCATCTGGGCCCCTCATAACCAGCAAGGGGCTGAGCAGGGGTCGGACATGGGTCTGAACCGGTGCCCCCAACCTGCCCCTCTCACCCCCTGGGGCCCAGGCACCCCCACCCCATGCACCTCCTGCCGCAAATCCTTCACTCAGCGGCTTAAGTCAGGGCCTGCTTCCCCACTCACAGTAGGCCTGTGCCCAGCCTTCTCTGTCCCCCACCTACACCTGGTTGCAGGAGCCAGGCGGGCAGGGCACATGGACGCGTGGTCAGGGGAAGATGGAGCCTTCTGTGAGTGAACTTCAGAGGGAGGTGTGTTTGTTGCCCTCAGGGACCATGACTCGTCACATTTCTGTAGCAGAGAAATGTTCTCCCGCAAATAAAACCTTACACAGAGGCCCAAATGAGGTGGTGGTGAAGCAGTGTGTTCCCAGGTCCCCGCGTGCTGCAGAGCAGACAATATGCGTGCTGACGACACTCAGCCCGGAGTCAGGGACTGCCCGTGAAGCAACAGCCCCACAGAGTCCCTAGCCTGTCATCACCATGCCTTGTTTTCGATTGAACAATATTTGGGAAATTCGATTCCCAAAACTAAGTCGTTACAAACAGTTGCACCTTTTTAAATGGCTTGCCTTGAAATTTCAGGGCACTCTTCAGGTAACTGATGCAGGAATCTAAGAGGGAAGCAGCCTCACCACTCGGGAGCGGGTCCCTGTGCCCGCATCCATCACAGACACCAGAATCCCGGGAGCAGCAGAATCTCCCAAGAGCCCTGCAGGTGCCGGCCTCTGGGGGTGACTGCTGTGTGTCCTGGGTGGAGGCCGAGAGGGGATGGGGAGATCCTCAGGCTGCCTCCTCAGAGCACGCCTGTGGGAAGCCAGCCCAGCAGGGGAGGCTGTCGAGGTTCATGCGTGCACGGGGCAGGCATGCTGGCATCAAGGCTCAGGGGTGGTGGGGGATGCGGGCTGCTTTACTTCCTGAGTGTTTACATGGTTAGAAGTATCCGCTGGAACCACTATTGCCAGTATTAGCAATTCCACACGGTTCAACCTCAACATTTATTAAAATGCAATCTGGATTCACAGAATAACCTCAAAGCTCTGGAGCCGAGGCATCTGCTTCCCACCTGGCCCTTGCGCTGGGCGCTGCTCCAGCGCTCACATCCGACCCTGGCCCCAGGCTGAGCTGGTGTCTGGGATCGTCTCTGTCTAGGCTTTCGGTGTCCCAGCATCCCTGGAGGTGCACTGCTCCTCGCCGCTGAGGGTACCCCCCGTCCTACCCACTGTATTTCAAGCTGCTTCCCTCTGCAGCGTCCCCTCCTGTCACTCGGGGCAGAGGGAGCTCTCCTTCCTGGGTGCCAGGCTTTTCCAGTGTGCCCACCCTGGCCTGGGTGGCACCCCCAGCCCTGAGGCCTCCAGAGTGTGAGGGCACTGCACAGAGCGTGGAGGCATGAAGGACCCTGGGGCACGGAGGCCCCCGGGCTGCTGAGGAGTCTGAGCAGCCGGTACATGGCACCATGAGCCTTCCGCCGGCAAAGGGGAGAGCGGAGCGCACTGCCCACCCGCAGACAGGCGGGCACCACTGACAGGGCTGTGGGAAGTGGCAGCAGCTGCCCCTCACTCATTTTTCTCACAACAAAACAGACGCCCCAGTGAGCGTCACTGCCACGTAACTGAGCTCACGTTCTTTCATCTCCAAAGTAACTGCAGAAAGCATAGCACTCCCGCGAGCTTCTCTCTAAAGAAGGAACAGAAGACGCGGGTGCTGAGAGCCAGCCTGGTGGCCAAGGGGTTCCCGTACGGACAGCGGGAAAGCCTGGCAGCAGGTGAGGACCTGGCTCAGCGTGGGCACAGGTGGCCGTGGGGCCAGAGTGCTTGGAGGAAGGGGCAGAGCCCAGGGCACTGGAAATGCCAGGGGACAGCAGAGATGTGCTTGACCTCAGCCTGGCACCATGCCGCTTGCTGAGGCCTGAGGCGTGGGGCAGCATTGGCACCATGTGGCTTGCTGAGGCCCGAGGCATGGGACGGCACTGGCACTGTGCGGCTTGGTGAGGCCCAAGGTGTGGGGTGGCGTGGCGCCGTGTGGCTTCATGAGGCCTGAGGCTTGGGGCGGCGTTGGCACCGTGCGGCTTGGTGAGGCCCAAGGCGTGGGGCGGCGTGGCACTGTGCAGCTTGGTGAGGCCCGAGGCGTGGGGCGGCGTGGCACCGTGCAGCTTGCTGAGGCCTGAGGCTTGGGGCGGCGTTGGCACCGTGCGGCTTGGTGAGGACTGAGGTGTGGGGCCGCGTGGCACCGTGCAGCTTGGTGAGGCCTGAGGTGGGGGGCCGCGTGGCACCGTGCAGCTTGGTGAGGCCTGAGGTGGGGGGCCGCATGGCACCGTGCAGCTTGGTGAGGCCTGAGGTGGGGGGCGCCTTTGCCCTGGGTTTCTCACCTGCCCTGGGGCCTGTGCAGATGGGACCAGCAGGAGCCAGGGTTCAGGCAGACACTGCCCCGGCCGACTGGCAGGACCTTCCTGACTGCTCCAACGGGCTCCACAGCCAGCCCCAAGCAGTGACCACGTACAGCCTGCAGGGACCGGAGTGAGGCCTGCATTTTGAGGGCGTCCTGTCCACACGTTAGGGACGTGTGGGAGCTCTGGAGGCCCCTTCCAGCAGGATCTGTGGCACGGTGCTGTGCCATCTTTGCTCCTAACTGTCTTGGCAATGACTTCCATCCAGAAGCCTCTGCTTCTCTAAACATTGCAAAATGAGACAGGTATTAAAACATCACGCAGAAGGTCATGTTCGAGAGAGGAGCAGCTCAGATTCCCTGCCCAGGGCTCCGCGCTCTGCCCTGGAGGGGAGGAAAGACCAGAATGAAGGGGGAGGAGGGGTGCAGGGCTGCCCCGGGAGGAACATAGCCCAGAATGGCATGACCGAGGTGGGCTTGAGCACCAGGCACAGCTGCACATGTAGTTGTGGTGAGGGTGAGTGACCGAGGCTCCTGGGAGCTGGGAATGCACAGACGCACCCCTGACCTGTCCTCTCGCCCTCAGCCTTGGCCTCTCAGCCTTTCTTCCTGGAAGCTCCAGGCACACAGCCCTGTGCCGCACACCATGGAAGGGGCTCTGTGCAGCAGCCGCGCCCCACAAGCCACTGTGCAGCCTCCAAGTCCCCAGGGCGCGTGGCTCACCACAAGGGCACCCACAGACCCACCGTCCTGCCAGGAAGGAGGCACTCCTGACCAAGCCTTCCTGTCCTGACCGAGCCTTCCTGTCTGAGCCACGCTCCCGCCTGCTCCAAGAAAGCTGTTTGGAGCTGGCGTTCACCGCTCGGGTGTTTTACGGGTTCCTGCGGTGCTGCCTGTGTGCGTGGCTCTGCGTGGTAGCAGCTGACTTTTAAAGGTGTCGGTGAAAACGTGGTTCAGCTGGGTCCTGGCCGAGCAGGGGCTGAAGCCCGGGAGCTCTGTCCTCCCCCTGTATTCAGGCAGGGTCTCAGGGTCTTACGTGGCCGTGTGATGGGTGGCGGGGCGTGCATAGTGACGGGGACACGTGGAGCCACCGGAGAGAGGGGTGGGGCTCCCCCTTAGCTAGCGCCAGGCTCCGGCTCACCTGCCTCAAGATTCAATCATACGGTCATCTGTTCCCAAGCCACCTTGTTTCAGATGCCTGACAGAACGCACGAAATACAGAGAGATGAAGTAAATATCCAAAACGAGACGAAGTGAGGAGGCGAAATTGAGACCCCCTCTGGACATGGCATGTGAGGTGGACCTCAGGCCTCCCTGGTCCCCCGAGCTCCTCACAGGGAGAGAGCACCCCGATCCGTAATGAAAGTCCCACTCACCACAGGCCACAGGACGCCCCAGGCAGGGGCACCGGAGGGCCTGAACCTGGATGAAGTCGAGACCGGGCTCCTCTGCCCTGGGCCCAGCCCTCTTTGCCCTGACCAGAGTTCAGGATGTCCGGGGCGCGTCCCCTGTCCCTCAGGCAGGCTCCTGGTCATGTTTGCGAGTGACAAGCGCTGGATGATTTTGACTCTGTGTGCTCCATGGGGCAGGGCCTCAGGGCACAGAGCCATCCGGAGACATCCTCGCGGGCCTCAGTGACATCCGGAAACCCCAAGGATGGCGTGGCGTGCGTGAGGAGGCACGCGGTGTGACGTTGCTGTCCCTGGCGTGTGTGAGGAGGCACGCGGTGTGACGTTGCCTTCCCTGGCGTGCCCCACCCTGACCCTAGACTGGTTCTCGGGATGGAATTGTGAGCAAACCAGCACCCAGCCTCACAGCACAGACGGTCGCAGCCCATGATACGTGCTGGGTGATTTTACAAGGAACACTGGCCAAGGCATGAAGGAAGACGCTAGGAGCTGGCCGGACTCAGTGGGGTGGCCAGGCTACAGCTGCTGCCCGCCGCCAGGGGTGACTTCCAGGCCCGCCTAGGTCACAAGGCAGGATTTTGCAGGAAAGTTCATAGGCTAGCTTGATGTGCGGTGGTGGCAGGTAGCGGCCCCTCACCCGATTGGGGACATGGGTGCACGTGAGTGGGGGCAGCGAATGTTGCTGTGGACAGAGGGACCACCCTGTGGGAGAGCAGCATATGGGCTTGGAGAGGTGGGCACCAGTGCAGATGGACGTCGGTGAAGGAGAAGGCGAGAGAGGCAGGAGGAAGACACCAGCACAGCCGAGGGAGACTCTGGGCGCGTCCCCGTCTTGGGGCCTTGGGGGATGTGGTGGCTGCACTCCAGCCTGGGTGACAGAGCAAGACTCCGTCTTAAAATACATTTAAAAATTAAAGAAAAGTTACCCATTGAGCCTGTTCCTTTTCCTGAGCTGAGTCTCATTTACAAGGAGCTTCCGTGACGCTTCCCTTGTGTGGACAAACCTTCGCTGCTCAGGTTCGCTGAGGGTCAGCCAGCTGCCGATGCCGTACAACTTGCAGGAGGATGTTGTAAATATTGTCCAAGGGGCTGACCAGGGCTCAGGGAGGAGCAGTGGATGCAGGCAGGTGAGCAGGAGGCAGTCCAGGGGGCTCTGTGAGGGGCCTCGTGTGTCCTGCTGGCCTGAGGTGAGCAGGCCTAAGCAAGTGGACAGCCAGGCGCCTGGGACGGATGCATAGGTTGTCCCAGAGGCTACACGTGGTCCTGAGACTGGAGGAATGCAAGACGTAGCAACAGGGAGGGGCGCCAAGGCTTCCAGCTGCCCTGAGATTGGGCTGCCTGGGCCACCTGTGGGTGTTTGTGGCAGCAGTTAGGAGGCCTGGAGGTGCAGAGCTGCGGCTGAGGGCCGGCAGGGAACTCCCTCCCCCGCAAGTGCTCTGTGGGATGGACGCCAGTGATGGTCCCAAAGCACATGAGCGCCCGGCCCCACCTCCAGGGGCCTGCTGAGCCGCTGCCCCCGCGAGAGGCTCAGCACAGTAACGGGGCTGCAGCTCCTTCTTCAGCAGAGCAGGCAGAGTTTGGAAGAAGGGCGCCTGGCCTGAGTCCCGCAGAGACCCAAGCCTCGGGCTTCCCATAAGACACCGAGTTCTGAGAGCCGGTGGAAGCTTTGAAGTTATTCACAGGCTTTGATCTTTTTAAAAGACAGCTGTTGGTCCCTGCTGGTGAAGGATGTGAGAGGAGGTGTGCAGTCCAGGCCATGCAGTACAGCTGAGGGCCTTTGAGTGGACAGAAGGGGGTTGAATTTCCTCGTGGGACCTTGTCCAAGCCACATGCCTTCTGCAAAGCCTCAGTTTCTTTGCCTGTGAAATGGGGATGACATTCCCCGCTGAGGGTTCTGAGCGCGGCAGGTTGGGGATGGAGCTGTGTGGTTGAGGCACACGTGATGTGTGTTACCCCAGGACTCCGGGACTCCCTCGGAAGCCTGGAGCAGAGGCACTGCCTCAGAGACCAGCATTGTCTTCAGAGCAGAAGGAGCGTCCAACCCCAAGTCTGTGAGGCTCTGCAGCAGAGATTTGGGGTGTCTGCGAGTCAAAACCTTGCTGGCAGTTTTAGAGAGTCGGCCTTTGGGAGACCTTGTGTCCCCGTGCCGTGACTGTTGAGATGACCCCGTGGGCTGTAAGCGCCTTCCTATTTATGCAGCCCCACACCTGCCACTCAAACCCCACGGTGCGGTGGCATCATTCTGAGTCCCTTCCTCTCCTCCGCAACCACTCGGCATCCCTGTCCCCTTCCGAGTGTCCTGGCCTCCCTGTCTCCTTTCCAGCGTCCCATCTGAAGCCCATCCCTGGGGATCCTTCTGCTGCTCTCCACCTCAAAGACCCCAGCAACCGTGAGAACAAAGCCAGAACTCACCCGCGTATTTTTAAACTTCTTGTTTATTTTACTCATTTCTTGTTTATTTTACTCATGAGTAAAGAAACAGTATTTTCATTTCTTTTTTATTTTTAGAGACAGGGTCTCTCACTATGTAGGCTATGTTCGTCTTGAACTCTTGTCCTCAAGCAATCCTCCGGCCTCAGCCTCCTAAAGTGCTAGGATTACAGACGTGAACCACTGCGCCCAGCCATAATAATTATTTTCAACCAAGCAAAAATGCCTTTCCTTGATTTGATTAATGTACTCGTCTCTTAACTATGCGTAACAGCAGAGAGGCCCCCCAAATGCCTGAGATGAATTCCTGTGTAAAAGAGCTGGAGGCAGATTCTGTGCTGAGCAGGAGGAGTGTGTGGGGCCGCCACTCACCAGGGAGAGGGGGCCGTGGGGCCTGGTTCCCTGGGAGACCCAGTGCCCCCTCCTGCCTGCCCAGAGGCCACGCTCAGGGCAGAGCAGGGGCCAGGCCTCCCCACCCGCTCACCAGGTCCGCGCCTGGCGTCTCCCGTGTGCCCTCCAGCTTTGACCATGCTGAAGGCATCAGGAAAACAAGTGGACTTACGTTTGACGGTGCCTCGGGACTCCTGGAAGCCGGCCGCCTCAGAACCCCAGCCCAGCGCCTCACAGTCACGTGCGTCCACCTGGCCGGCCCTGGCCCCAGGGCTCGGCCCTCCCCGGGCCCTGTCCACCAGCCAGCAGGACCTCCACAGCCCCACGCTGCGCCTGCGTCCGTCCTCCAGCGTCTGGCACACCCAGTTGGAGGTGAAGGCCGCCACGTTGTTGAGGATGAGTGAGACCAGGGCCACCAGCACGGCCGCGGCCACGAGTCTCTGCACGGTCATCGCTGACACCGGTGCCGCCACTTATCCAGAGAAAGCCAAGTCCCAGTCCGCGGCCGCACGTCCAGGGAGAGCCGACGCTGCTAGGAGTGGCTAGAGGACATCACCGCTCATCCTCGGGGCGGCGCGGGCGGAGGCCCATGGGATGGTCCAGGTGTGCCGCCTCTCGGCCCGGCCTTATCCTCCTTCCTGCACCTGGAGCAGGGCCAGGCCTGTGCTGAAGCCGCTCGCCTCGGGGCCCATCCCAGGGAGGAGAGGGTGGGCAGCAGCAAGAACCCAGGGCCAGGAGTGCGCCGTCTTCCCGGGAAGCAGAGGCCGGACTGCACAGCGTGCCTCTTCTCGCCTGCAGCAGTGGAAAAGAGAGTCGCTGGGGAGGCCGGCAGCAGTGGGAGTCGAGCCCGCGCCGCGCTCCTTAGCACCGGCCCGCTGTGAGCGCCAGGCTCCGGGCAGGGTGGCCGGCGTGGAGCGGGTTCACAGCTCCTCTGTGCTGCCTGGGCCCCTGTGCAGATGCCTCCAGGGCAGTTGGCCGGTCCTGGAAAGCAGAGTGGCTGCCACAGGGACGCCCGTGTGCACGGAGCTCGCCTTCCCTGGCTCTCAGCAGAGAGGAAATGGTTGTTTTTGAGACTGTTTTTGGTGAGCTGGAGGGCGTAGCCAACCGCAACAAATAGCGGCCCTGCCACGGCAGCCAGACACCAACAGGATGTGCTTCCTGATGGGAAAGGCCAGGAGACTTCTGAGGCCCTGCTCCAGGCCCACCTCCTGCCGCCCCTCCCCATCTTCCTGTCCCAGAGGAGCGGCCAGGGATGCCGGGTGCAGGACAGACCCCTCGTCTCACCTGTGGCTTTTAAGCCTGGTGGCCCCCAGGGCCTGGAGGCTGGTACTGAGCGACTATTGCCTGCCCTGGGGACTTCACACCCCCCAGCCATCCAGTTGCCCCCAGGACCATAGGTACCCCCAGGACCATAGAAACCACAAGCCTCCCCCCGCCCGCGTGTTCCAGGCCTGCCCCCGTCACGGGAATGCTGCCCTCAAAAGGGGGGCAGATATCACAGGATTGCTGGGAAGGGGAGAGACCCGTGTGCCTGGAGGGAGCAAGTTCACCCAGACCTGCGGGGCCAGGGACCTGTACTTGGAGGACCTCGGGGCCAGGTCGTTCTTAGGTGGCAAGAAGGGTAGGGTTCTGGATGTGCCAGGTGGGGCTCTCAGCGGGGCCTGGGACAGAGTGAATGTCACGTGGGGCCTGGGCCATCTCTGCTATTGATGGGAACGGTCACCCCCCACAGCTGGGGACAGGACTAGACAGGTCACCTTGTGAGTGCTCAGGCTCTCGGGCAGAGCTTATGCTGCCGGGGAGCTCGAAGCGTCTTCGTCTATTCTGCTCAGAATTATTCTGCCCTGCTGGGCAGACACCACGAGAGGGTCTTATACTCTGTCCCATCTCAAGAGACCCCAAACTCAGCATGGGATTCCCACCCCACCTGGGCTCCAAAGCTTCGTGAATGCAGGTGTCCCACATCCGTGCAAACCGTTCACGGGCACACACCCAAGACAGTGCTGGGACAGAGAGTCCTGTTCCCAGCCCATGGTAACAGCAGAGCTTTGACCGTTTCCTGTCCATGCACTGCCCGTGCTTGGGCCCTGGCTCAGGGCGGTCCCAAGAGCTGCCATTTCCTGGGACCAGTCTCCATTCACACATTGGCGTGTGGCTCTGTATATCCACAGGTGAAGCAAGGTTCCCCACACACGCCCCGTGTCTGTTCCAGAAAGGCAGCAGCTCCGTCCTCACCAGCCCGTGGTGCATGCTGGGTCCTGAGAAGCGTTTCTCCACTGGCTTCCTGAGGGACATGCCTGTGGGGGATTTTCCCTGGGGATTTGTCGCAGATGTGTCCGTCAGGTTTCTCCTTTCCCGTCTTCCTTGGCTTGTGCCCGGGGAAAAGTTGCTGTTTCTGTTTCTGTTCTCGGCCCCCGGCACCTGACGGGGTGTGCGGGGCACAGTGGTGCTGCCGGCCCCCACTCTCCCGGGTGGCTTGGAAGGCCCTGGGGGGATGTCCCCAGCCCTTCCTGCCTGTGCCCTGCTCCTCGGAGGTGGACAGGGGTGCAGTGTCTCAAACACTCAGTGTTCCTAAGCACACGGTGCAGAAGGGCGCCTTGAAAGGGAAGTTTCCCAAAAGTTTCCGTGGGGGAAGAATTTATTTCCTCCTTAATTAACTAAACTATTTATCTTTCGGGAGTCTTCAAATGGCTAACTTCCAACAGAAAGCCAGTGCTGGGTTTCAGAGCCCAGAGGACACGTTTGATTGTCTCAGCGGCCGCCTCTGGTCCTTTCCTCAGGCTGAGTGGGGAGGAGGCCATGGCCAGACTCCCACACGGCGGCAGCACCCCCAGAAGTCCTGGTTCGCAGAGGCCA
The DNA here is from genome assembly GCF_028885625.2 of Pongo pygmaeus. Taxonomy (NCBI): domain Eukaryota; kingdom Metazoa; phylum Chordata; class Mammalia; order Primates; family Hominidae; genus Pongo; species Pongo pygmaeus. The sequence goes on along the minus strand of NC_072391.2, from coordinate 1,662,413 downwards.
GCATTGGCCCCCGCCCTCCTGGCACTTTTGGGGTGCTCCAGGTCCCTGTGCCCTCAGCTGTCACGCCACTTCTAACCCTGCACGCTATGGGAGGCTGGGCGCAGGAGGGCGGAAGGCCTGGGAGCAGCATTTAAGTTAAGAGCGACCCTCCTGGGAGGATCTGTGGCTCTCGGGGGTGACTCCCAGTAAGGGGACTCGCAACTGGGCGGTGGGCTTCCCCCACAGCGTGTCACACCCTCCTGCTCCCCCTGTTGCTTGGGGTCTTGGTCACAGTGGAGTCCCACTGCCCCCTCCCACATGTATGTCTGAGGCTCCCATATACCCAGCAGAGCGGGAGCCCTAGCACAGAACAGGGACATGGAGGGAGGGGGCGGCCTTGGCAAGCGTGATCGTCAAGCCGCTGTTCGCCAGCCGCCCTCGTCCTGACACAGAGTGGTCTCGGCAGAGCTTCTGCAGGACCTTTGAAGGCTGCGTCCCCTGCCGCCCATCTGCTTCTTGTTCCAGTGCCTCGGGGCTGATGAAGTGCAGATGTGGGTGACTCCACAGACTGGCCAGGACAACAGGAAATTCTCAAGACTTGGATGGGAACTAAGAGGGTGTTTACTTCTTGGAATTTATGTCAGATGCACAAACCCCAGAACCCCACACTGGAGTCGAGGCTGTCCCGAGAGCCCTGGCCGGCCGTCGTGGAGAGGACTCAGGAATCACGCGGGGCTGGTGGCCAGAGCAGGAGACTGGCCGTGGAAGGAGCTTGCGGAGAGTGCCTGGGTCTGGACGCTTCTGGGGGTCTGTGACCGCCCTTCCCATGGGTTCTCCCAGCAGCCTTGGCCTGGCAGGCAGGGGCCTGTGGGAGGGTGTGTCCAGCTTCCACTGGTGGCCGCACATCCAGCACATGCTTCTCCAAGCCTCGCATGGTGCAGACTTAATGCCCAGGACAGGGCACATGGAAGTGCGGGCATCTGACGGTGTGCTGGCTGGGTCCTCGGTCACACATGGGCCCCAGGAGCCAGAGCAAAACCAAGGCTGACCTGCGGGCTCTCTCCCACTCCCCACAGGCGGCCTCCACGTGGGAGAGACGGGTGTTTAGAGCACAGGGGAGCCCGGCTGGGACCCAAGTCAGCTGCCAGGTTCCTGTGCTTGTTTGTGATTTTCCACCGTGATTGGATGTGGACGGAAGGAACCAGTTGTTTTCAGGACAAGGGAGAAGAAAGGAGCCACGCCTGGCAGGTAGAGGCAGGTCCCAGCCCTGTCCAGTCCCACACCTGGGCCTCGGGAAAGGGTGCACATAAACAGGAGATTTTTTAAAGATTCCAGTTGTGGGGTGGGCGCAGTGGCCCACACCTGTAATCCCAGCACTTTGGGAGACCGAGGCAAGCAGATCACAAGGTCAAGAGATTGAGACCATCCTGGCCAACATGATGAAACCCCATCTCTACTACAAATACAAAAATTAGCTGGGTGTGGTGGCGCATGCCTGTAGTCCCAACTACTCGAGAGGCTGAGGCAGGAGAATCGCTCGGGAGGCAGAGGTTGCAGTGAGCCGAGATCGCGCCACCATACTCCAGCCTGGTGACAGAGCAAGACTCCGTCTCAAAAAAAAAAAAAAAAAAAAGATTTCAGTCGTGAAGTCTTTTGGGACAGGAGAGTAAAAAAGACTGCATGTCTTACAACGTGCTGTTTATGAAGCGGCCATCGCCTCACTCACTGAGGCCCCAGCGCCGCCACCACCTGGATGTTAGAGAAGTGAGACGTCTGTGAGGAGCCGTGGCATCCCTTCCATCCGATCTGTAGAATTGACTGGAAGCTGTGCAGTGAGGACACAGTGTTTCTTTTGAGATTCGGATGTGACCCCTGCACTGCACTCCACGTGCATCATTAGCTGACAGATGAGGCCCAGCAGCGTTTTGGGGAGCCCTGGACCCCCAGTCTTGAGGCATGTCTCAGCACGGGGCAGCTGTATCTGAGCCGTTTATAAACTAGTTTTACACCCATGGGTCCTTCCACGTGGATTTTTACCCAGGACCTCAGCATAGAGGAGAAAGACAAACCTTGGTTTTCTGCTGTTAGACGTTTCAGTGTAAAGATGTGACTTCCTGCCTGGAGCTCTAGAGGACCGAGGGCAGCACAGCCTGAGGGGCTGGTGGGCCGGGTGCTCAGGCCTCTCCCTGTGCTGAGTTGGTGGCAGGAGTTCCAAAGCCAAAAGATTGAGGAGCACGAATCAGAGATCAGGACGCTGCTGCCTGGGGCACCTCCCTGAGGTCCCATGCGCCCAGCGTCACCTTTACCGCAGCGCCAACTGAGCGTCCAGGAAGCTGCCAGTGGGTGCACCCAGGTGCTGTGAGGAGCCCCATGTGAGGCCATCAGAGGACACGCATGTGATGGCAGTGGCAGGGAGGCAGGCTCACTTCCCGGCCCCCCGGACGCTTGGCACCCCCACGAGGGCCTGGCCTGTGGGTTTGGACACACCCTCTCCTGGCTCCAGGCATGACTGTGCCACGCGGCAGGGGCTGTGGGCTGAGCTGGCACGTGTTGCCGCATAAACCTACGAGCAGGGACTGCCTGGGCCGGTTGCTGCTAAGACACACGCACCTCCCTGCCCTGCGTCCCTGGGTGGTGGAACGTGTCCATGGATTTCACCCAAGTACATGTAAAACCAGGCACAAAGTACCTGCTGGCTTTCAGGAGCGGGCACCTGGGTATGCCGCATTGCAGCCACAGACACCACCACAGGGCCCGTCCCAGGAGCCTGCCTCCAGCCCCTAGACTCGGACGCAAGTGCGCCGAGCCTGCCCGGGGCTGCCGTCTCAGAGCCATTTGCCCTGTGATTCTGTGGGAGCCGGGGAACCTGAGATGTGGGTAGCCCACACCTCCCAGAGACAGAGGTACCATGGTGGGACTGGGCTCCCTGGCTGTCCTCCCGAGCCCCTCCTCCTCACAGGGGCAGGGCCGTTAGGAAAATGCCCAGCTGCACACACCCCAGCTCCTCTCACTCACCGAGACAGCGGGCTCAGGGCTCTGTGGGCGGCTGGTCCCTCCAGTCCTCAGAGCGGCCTGTGGCTGTGCCAGCAGGGAGGCTGAAGGGCTGCTGCCCTGCCAAGACTGTGGGCTGGACTGAGGCTTATCTGCAGGGAGCAGCCTGGAATGCGAGGGTGGGCCTGGGTGGGGATGCTCCGAGGCCACTTGTGGGGTGTGCTGCCTGTGCTTGTGGGAGTATGTGTGTGCGTGTGTGTGCCTGTGCGTGTGTGTATGTGCGTGTGTGTGCCTGTGCGTGCGTGTATGTGCCTGTGCGTGCGTGTATGTTTGTGTGTGCATCCGTGTGTGTCATGTGCGTGCATCCATGTGTGTGCATGTGCGTGCGTGTGCCTTGCATGCGTGTATGTGCTTGTGTGTGCATCCGTGTGTGCATGTGCGTGCGTGTGTGCCTGTGCGTGCGTGTATGTGCATGTGCATGCGTGTATGTGCTTGTGTGTGCGTGTATGTGCCTGTGTGTGCGTGTATGTGCTTGTGTGTGCATCCGTGTGTGTGCATGCATGTGAATGTGTGTGCGTGCATGTGTGCACATGTGTGTGCATCCGTGTGTGCGTGTGTGTGTGCATGTGCGCGTGTGTACACACGTGCAGGCGTGCATGTGTGTGCATGTATGCGTGCGTGTGTGCGCATGTATATGTGTGGGGGGGGCTTGTAGGGGAGGCACGTGTGGCAGAAGAGAGAGATTCAGGAAGTGACCAGTGCATCCTCTGCCTGTCCCTGCTCAGTGACCACACTGAACTGTGTCTTAAAACAGGGCCTTTGTCTGAGGCCCTGAGCCTACGTCAGGGCTGAAGCCGCAGGCCAGCCGGGCCCCAAGGCCCTTGCGGCGGGGTCTCCCTGGATGGCCTTGGACCCACCTCCCACCCAGCCCCACCAAGAGGCCTGGCTGAGTGCCCCCCCACACACCACACACGCGGACACACGGTTCTCATGCAGCGTCATGTCCCCAGGGTGGCTGTCAGCAGCCTTTGCCTACCCTGGAGCCGACACAAACCAAGGCCTCAGTCATTTCTGGTCCTGTCTGGATCAGCGCCAGCAGGGGAAGAATGCAGGAAACCTCACGGAGGGGCGGGGGGCCGGGCGCGGTGGCTGATGCCTGTCATCCCAGCAGTGTGGGAGGCCAAGGCAGGTGGATCACTTCAGCTCAGAAGTTCGAGACCAGCCTGGGTAACATGGCGAAACCCTGTCTCTACAAAAAATACAAAAACTTAGCTGGGCGTGGTAGCACACATCTGTGGTCCCAGCTGTTTGGGAGGCTGAGATGGGAGGATTGCTTGAACTCAGGAGGTCGAGGCTGGAATGAGCTGTGATTGTGCCACTGCACTCCACCCTGAGCAACAGATGGAGACCCTGTCTTACACAACAAAAAAACCCTAAGAGGCAGGGTGACTTCCACCATCCCTGCACCTGTGCCCTGACGCACCTTTGCCCACTTGGCACCCTGTTCCTTCACACACACAAAACTCACTGCCTGAGAGTGGGGCACAGGGCTGGGGTGGAAGGTGCTGTCCCCCGTGTCCCACTGGTCAGCCCGTCTGCAGGCCTGCCTCCAGGGCCTTCTGCTCGGCAGACCTCCAGGGCTCTGCAGAACCCTGCATGGGCTGGGTCACCCTCTCCTGGAGAGACAGGCCTGGCTCCAGGTTCCAGGGCTGAGTCAGGGTCTGGGCCCTGTACCCCATCCCCCAGGCTCCGCCCTTTGGCTGCCAGACTGTCAGGTGAGGGCCCCTGCTGTGCAGGGCTGCTTTACCAGGGGCCCTGCAATCCCAGGCTCAGGTGAGAGCAGGAGGCTGTGTCTCAGAGCAGGTCCTGTGTGTGCAAGCGACACAGGAAGCCCACATTTCCTGATCAGACAGCCGCTTAGAGCAGGGGAAAAGGAGGAGGAGCTTGGTGACCTGCATAAGAGATCCTTCTTTTAATGGGACCCGGCCCATGCCTCTTGGGGTTGGGAAGGCCGTGGGACTCGTGACGGGCACCTCTCTGCATGGCCTGCAGTCTTGCCCAGGGACAGAGCCGATGGGTGAAGGCCCCTCTTCATGCCCCTTTGGCAGCTGTGCATGATGACTACTTGCCTCAGGAGAAGGGGCCGTAGGGCCAGGGGGCCCTGAGGTGCTGGGCAGGAACCTCACAGACCCCCCGTCTGCCCGCAGCGAGGCCGTCTGGGAGAACATGGCGCGCATGTGCGTGAAGACCCAGCGGCTGGACGTGGCCAAGGTGTGCCTGGGGAACATGGGCCATGCCCGCGGGGCCCGAGCGCTGCGTGAGGCGGAGCAGGAGCCGGAGCTAGAGGCCCGCGTGGCCGTGCTGGCCACACAGCTGGGCATGCTGGTGAGGGGCGCCCGCTGTGGGGTGGGCGGGAAGGCACCACGCCTGCCACAGCCACAGCCCCCCGGGGAAGGAGGCATGACCCAGGAGAGCTGGGCAGACAGCGGCAGTGGAGGTGAGGCGGGTGGAGGCTAGGCGACCGCCGGCTCTCCAAGGTGTGTGCCTGTCAGGTGTGTGGGCCTGGAACAGAATGCCTGAGAGACCCCAGGTCAGCAGGGCTGAGCACAGGACTTCTCGGGGGGCTGTGGGAGGTGGGGCTACCCCTTGGTGGTGCATCTCACTCTCCAGCCGTGGGACAGGGATGCCCCGTGGGTGTGTGGCATTCGCTGTGCCCTCAGTGGCCCCGTGCGTCAGTGTGCTTGGCAGTGTGGGAAGGCGCAGTGACCGGTGGCCTGGCGTGAAACAGTGTGTTTGAAGCCTGGGTTTGCGGAGGCTGCGCGACACCTGCCCGTCCTCATTCCTCAGGAGGATGCCGAGCAGCTGTACAAGAAGTGCAAGCGCCACGACCTCCTGAACAAGTTCTACCAGGCTGCGGGCCGGTGGCAGGAGGCCCTCCAGGTAGCCGAGCACCACGACCGCGTGCACCTGCGCAGCACCTACCACCGCTACGCTGGGCACCTGGAGGCCAGCGCCGACTGCAGCCGGGCCCTCAGTTAGTGAGTGCGGCCCTCGCAGCCTCTTCCCTGCCTCTCCGGACGGCCCTGGCTTGTGAGGCCTCTGTGTGTGCTGTGGTGAGGTGGCCAGGGAGGTTCTCAGAGGAGGCATCTGTCTCAGGGTGGTGGCAGCCTTCTTGGCAGGAAGCTTCTGGGAGTCTTGGAGATGTGGGGTTGCCCCTTCCGTCCTGGGCCACCCAGCTTTCGAGGCGGGAGACAGAAAGACGTCTGTCCCATTGCTGGTGTCGGTTGCCGAGCACAGATGGGCCTGGTGTCTCCTGAGGACAGACAAACCCCATGTCACCCTCTCCAGAGGAGGAGCTGCTCTTAGACCCGTTCCCGGGGTGTGGATGGGTGACCCGCCTCCCGGGCCCCCACAGTGCAGGAAGTCCCCACTGCCCCCCGGCCGTGTGTGCTCAGGGTCTGCAGAGCTGCAGGCCGGGAGCCCATGCCCCAAGGGCCACCACTCTGATGCATTTCACCGACGCTGTCCCTCAGCCCACCCAGTTCCCGTGGGGCTGGGATGGGAGGGAACGAGGATCTCTGTCTCCTTCTCTCACAGCTACGAGAAGTCGGACACGCACCGCTTCGAGGTGCCCAGGATGCTGTCGGAGAACCTGCCGTCCCTGGAGCTCTATGTGAATAAAATGAAGGATAAGTGAGTGTCCCCACCAGGGCTGGTGGGACCGCACTGCATCCTGGAGGTTTGCAGGGAGCCCAGGGCTTGCCGAGGCGGCTCCCTTCCCGCGCTTCCTGCATGAGTGGGCAGCGTCCTCCCAGCTCCTCAGAGCTATGCCAGGGCCCTGAGCCGGGCCCTCCCTTTGGACAGAGCCCAGGTTCCTCACTCTTGGCACACCCTCTTTGCAGGTCAGGTGACATGCACTCTACGGGTGGCACGGGGGCGGCGGGGTGGGGGCCGTTCCGGGTTGGAGCGGGGCTCGGATGGAGAACCCATGGCCTTGGGGCTGCCCGCAGGACCCTGTGGCGGTGGTGGGCGCAGTACCTGGAGAGCCAGGGAGAGATGGATGCCGCGCTGCACTACTACGAGCTGGCCCAGGACCACTTCTCCCTGGTCCGCATCCACTGCTTCCAGGGCAATGTCCAGAAGGTAAGGTCCCCGCAGGGGAGCCGGCCAGGCGGACACGAGGCGGACACAGAGCCACCGTGTCTCGTCTTTGGGTTCTTTGTCTTTCTAGGCTGCGCAAATAGCCAACGAGACAGGAAACCTGGCGGCCTCCTACCGCCTCGCCCGCCAGTACGAGAGCCAGGAGGAGGTCGGGCAGGCGGTGCACTTCTACACCCGGGCACAGGCCTTCAAGAATGCCATCCGCCTGTGCAAGGTACCATGGGGCCGGGGCGGGGAGCTGGCGCTTCTCGAGGTCCCCTGAAGAGAGCTTCAAGTGGAAAAGTGGACAGAGAGAATTGTGTCAGTGACACGTGGTGCAGCCGGTGTCTGCCACTCACTGCTCACCCCTCTGCCCACTCCTGGCCGCTTCTGACATTGTTTGCAAAGCACTGAATTGTCCCCAGATGTTTCCCAGGCTCCAGGGCTCCTGAGCGGGTTGTGAGGCTGCTCACGGCCTATGGCCTTGCAGATGGCAGACCCTTCCTAGACAGCTGTTGGGCGTTCTGCACCACACAAATGTCCCAATCCGGGCTCTCGCTTCCAGAAGCATCTCCCGTGTCAGGTATTTCTCGCAGTGCTCTGTGAAATAGAACCCAGAGCATCGGAAAATCCTCGTAGACAAACCCAGTAAGTCATCAGCTCCTTAAAACCCATAACCGCAGAGATCGCTGAGCAGCATATCAAAGTGAAGGGGTGGGTTCGCACCCGGCCACATTCCAGAATCTCAGCGGACCTGGGGAAGCCGGTGGGAGCCACTTCAGGGCCCTGCCTCCCTCCCTGCAGGAGAACGGCCTGGACGACCAGCTCATGAACTTGGCCCTGCTGAGCTCCCCCGAGGACATGATCGAGGCGGCCCGATACTATGAGGAGAAGGGCGTGCAGATGGACAGGGCAGTCATGCTGTACCACAAGGTGAGGGCCGGCCACCGGCGGGGACCTGGGGGAGGGCAGCAGGCCAGGGGGCTCTTGCCTGTGCGAGGCCTCCGTTCTCGGGCCTCCAGGCCTTGGGCAGCTGCTCAGAGCCCGCCGTATCTGCAGGCTGGCCACTTCTCCAAGGCCCTGGAGCTGGCCTTCGCCACCCAGCAGTTTGTGGCCCTGCAGCTCATCGCAGAGGACCTGGATGAGACGTCAGACCCTGCACTCCTGGCCCGCTGCTCTGACTTCTTCATCCAGCACAGTCAGTACGAGAGGGCGGTGGAGCTGCTGCTGGCCGCCAAGAAGGTACGGGGCCAGCGGGGCCTGGGCTCGGCTCCACGCAGGCACCACGGCTCGGGTCTCTTGTCTCCAGAGGCTGTGGGAATGGCTGCTTGCTTGATTATGAGTTCTCGAGGAAGGCTGTGGTGGGTGCCCCCTGCCCTGGGTTTCACGTACGGCACACCCAGGAGGTCCACAAGTGTAGACTTGCCCTCCTTCACCACTGGCATCTGATCATACACAGGGAATTGTGCACTCACCTATGGTGGGGGGGTAAAAATTACACAGAACACAAAATTTATCATCTTAGCCTTTTTTTTTTTTTTTTTTTTTGAGACAGTGTCTCACTCTGTTGCCCAGGCTGGATTGTGGTGGTGCCATCTTGGTTCACTGCAGCCTCAACTTCCCAGGCTCAAGGAACCCTCCTTCTTCCTGAGTAGCTGGGAATACAGGTGTGTGCCACCATCTCCAGCTAATTTTTAAAATTTTTTTTCATAGACTCAGGGTCTTGCTGTGTTGCTCAGACTGCTCTTGAACTCCTGGGCTCAAGCAATCCTCCTGCCTCAGCCTCTCAAAGCACTGGGACTATAGATGTGAGCCCTGTGACTGGCCAGGAACAGTTTATTCAAATGGAAATATGGTGGTTCCCAAATATAAAATGCTTAGCTTTATTCATGATAGAAATACAGATCAAAATTCACAGAGATGCCATTTTTTACTGGGCTACTAAGGGTGAAAAGGTGAGAAAACCCACTGGATTATCATGGGAAGCAGATACACCCCGGCCCTGTGGAACACAGCAGGCAGAACCCATCATAAGACAAGCTCTCCCTTGTCCCAGCCTCCCCTTCCCTCGGGAGTTCATCCTGACAGACACATTGACGCACGTGTGAGTGGTGTGTGCACAGGGCGTGCTCCACAGAGGGTTTACACAGCAAGGACACCGGCCCTCATGTCTGTCACCAGGACGGTTGAATCCCCAGGGCCAACGTACTGAGATGGAAACACCTCCAAGGCAGAATTCTTTTTCTTCTGAGACATATTATTTTTCTTTTTCCTTTTTTTTTTTTTTTTTTTTTTTTTTGAGATGGAGTCTTGCTCTGTCACCAGGCTGGAGTACAGTGGCACAATCTCGGCTCACTGCAAGCTCCACTTCCTGGGTTCAAGCGATTCTCCTGCTTCAGCCTCCCAAGTAGCAGGGACTACAGGTACCCGCCACCACACCCGGCTAATTTTTGTATTTTTAGTAGAGACGGCATTCCACCATGTTGGCCAGGATAGTCTCGATCTCTTGACCTCGTGATCTGCCCGCCTCGGCCTCCCAAAGTGCTGGGATTACAGGTGTGAGCCACCGTGCCTAGCCGACATATTCTCTTTTTTTTTTTTTTTTTTTGAAATGGAGTTTCACTCTTGTTGCCCGGGCTGTAGTGCAATGGGGCGATCTCAGCTCACCACAAACTCCACCTCCCGGGTTCAAGTGATTGTCCTGCCTCAGATTCCCCAGTAGCTGGGATTACAGGCATGCACCACCACGCCCGGCTAATTTTGTATTTGTATGTTTTTTTTTTTTTTTTTTTGAGACAGAGTCTCGCTCTGTCACCCAGACTGTAGTGCAATGGCGCAATCTTGGCTCACTGCAACCTCAGCCTCCCGGGTTCAAGCGATTCCCCTGCCTCAGCCTCCCGAGTAGCTGGGACTACAGGCGCCCACCATCACGCCTGTGTTAATTTTTTGTATTTTAGTAGAGACGGGGTTTCACCATGTTGGCCAGGATGGTCTCGATCTCCTGACCTCATGATCCACCTCCTCAGCCTCCCAAAGTGCTTGAGATTACAGGCATGAGCCATGGCACCCAGCCTAATTTTGTATTTTTAATAGAGACGGGGTTTCTCCATGTTGGTCAGGCTGGTCTCGAACTCCTGACCTCAGGTGATTTGCCTACCTCGGCCTCCCAAAGTGCTGGGATTACAGGTGTGAGCCACTGCGCTCAGCCATATTCTTTTTTTTTTTTAATATAAATGTGTTATTACTTTATATATATTTGTGGGTTATTACTGTTTTTTTTCTTGTGAAGATGGGGGTCTCGCTATGTTGCCCAGGCTGGTCTCAAACTCCTGGGCCCAAGTGATCCTCTCACCTTGGCCTCCCAAAGTGCTGGAATTACAGGCGTGAGCCAACATGCCTGGCCTAAGACATATTCTCAAGTGAAGAATATAAAATTTTTCTTAAAATGAGGGCTGGATGTGGTGACTCACACCTCTAATCCCAGCACTTTGGGAGGCCGAGGCGGGTGGATCACCTGAGGTCAGGAGTTTGAGCCCAGCCTGACCAACAGGGAGAAACCCTGTCTCTACTAAAAAAAATTATAAAATTAGCCGGGCATGGTGGCGGGCGCCTGTAATCCCAGCTACTTGGGAGGCTGAGGCAGGAGAATGGCTTGAACCCGGGAGGTAGAGGTTGCAGTGAGCCGAGATTGCGCCACTGCACTCCAGCCTGGGCAATAAGAGCGAAACCCCATCTCAGAAAAAATATATATATATTTCTTAAAATGTTGGGAAAATCAGGCCGGCGCGGTAGCTTGTGCCTGCAATCCCAGCACTTTGGGAGGCTAAGGCAGGCGGATTGCTTGAGCCCAGGAGTTCAAGACCAGCCTGGGCAACATGGCAAAACCCGGTCTCTACTGAAAATACAAAAACTGAGGTGGGAAGATCACCTGACCCTGGGGAGGTGGAGGCTGCCGTGACTGCACCACTGCACTCCAGCCTGGGGGACAGAGTGAGACCCTGTCTCAAAAATTTAATTTTAAAAATTCAGAAATATAGAAGAAAATTACCAGTTTCCTTTTCTCCCAAAACATAATATTCTCTTGAGCATATATCACTTGAGAGTATTGTTTCCTTCGTTCCATTCTGGAATGTTAACAGTGTGAGAAAGTAACGTGAATGACTGTAGGTCAGTGAGGCAGGGGAGACATCCTTGTCCCCTCCATACCCACCCCAGCTAGACAGAGGCCGCCGCAGAGCCGAGGGGCCTGGTTTCCTCTGAAGCAGTGGCAGATGAGGGGCGCACTTCGGTTCCCAGCCCCCTCGGCAGCCCCGTACCATTTCTGCACCTTTGCAGTATCAGGAAGCCCTGCAGCTGTGCCTGGAGCAGAACATGAGCATCACCGAGGAGATGGCGGAAAAGATGACCGTGGCCAAGGACTCCTCGGACCTGCCTGAGGAGTCGCGGCGGGAGCTGCTGGAGCAGATAGCAAACTGCTGCATGCGCCAGGGCAGCTACCACCTGGCCACCAAGAAGTACACGCAGGCCGGCAACAAGCTGAAGGTGAGCGCCGGCCCCTCTCCCAGCCCCAGGCCGCGGCTACCTCACAGGCAGTTAGGCTGCGGGCCCCCTGCATGCATCTCCATTTGCCTTCGTGATTACCCCGAGCTAGGGCTGAGCCTTTCTGGCCAGGAAGAGACAACCACTAAGATCTGTCTCTACCGGGAAGCCCTGAGCCACTCTTCTTGTGAGAGCTCCTGCTTGGGGTCCCTTGTGCTTGTCCCGGCCCAGCCCCTGCTTGCCTGAGCCCCGCTGTCTCTCTGCCTAGGCCATGAGGGCGCTGCTCAAATCCGGAGACACAGAGAAAATCACATTCTTCGCGAGCGTGTCCAGGCAGAAGGAAATCTACATCATGGCTGCCAACTACCTGCAGTCCCTCGACTGGCGGAAGGAGCCGGAGATCATGAAGAACATCATCAGCTTCTACACCAAGGGGCGGGCCCTGGACCTCCTGGCCGGCTTTTATGATGCTTGTGCCCAGGTGCAGGTCCTCCCTGGGATGCCAGCGGGGCCCTGGGGAGGGCTGTGGAGCCCAGCAGGTCTTGACGGGTCTCATCTGTACAGGTGGAGATTGATGAATACCAGAACTACGACAAAGCCCATGGGGCGCTGACCGAGGCCTACAAGTGCCTGGCCAAGGCCAAGGCCAAGAGCCCCCTGGACCAGGAGACCAGGCTGGCGCAGTTGCAGAGCAGGATGGCACTGGTGAAGAGGTTCATCCAGGCCCGCAGGTGCGCCCCCAGGGCCAGCGGGAACAGGCCGGGGCAGATGTGACTACAGGGCCAGGGCTGACCATGAGAAACCCCAGCCAGCAAAGGGGCAGGACAGCAGATGGGAGCTCACTTGGGACAGTGCTACTGCTGAAGACACACCCCACCTCCTCCTGGGAGCCCTCAGAGCCCGGGTACAGCCTTAGGAAGGCGTTCTAGAAACACCAGAGACGCTGAGAGAGAAACCTGGTGGGGGAGTGGAGGAGGCGGCAGATCTGGAGCAAGAGAGGGTGTGTCTGGGGAGCCAAAGACCTGCTTAGGGTATGCAGGGGCCGGGCAGGGGAGTCCTGAGTGAGCGCCACTGTGTGACCTGGGGTGGGGGGACCATGGTGACCAGCGGGCTCGTGCCTCTCCACAGGTCAACTGCCACCAGCTCCAAGCTTGTGGAGAGGAGACCCAGGCAGCCGATCATCTCGGTTTTCAGGAGAGGCCGAGATTCTAAGTTTATTTGAATACCTCCCCATCTTTATTATGGGCAGGTGACTCAGCTTTTCAGAGAGCTGCTGTGTGGACAGCACGGTGGGCATTTGCTTGTGCGCTTCAGGGCCCAACCTCTGTCTCAGCTGGCAGGGGCGTTTTCCTTGTCTGAGAACCTTTTCCAAAACAAGAGTTCCAGAAGTCCTTTGAACAATGTCGTACAAAGCGGTGCCCCTTGGAAGGGCACGGTCCGCCTGCACGTGTCAATTCTGGGGTATCCGCGTCTCACAGATGTCTGCTGAGCTGAGGCCACAGGGCAGGAGCGGAGGAGAATCGATAGCAGCTGGTCGTCAGGGATAGCACAGGACATGGGTGGAGGGGAGATGACGTGTGAGGGCCAGGGTGGGCAGCCTCCTATGGGCCAGGGGTCAGAGGGCAGGCCAGGCACCTGTCTGGAATGGCCGAGTCAGTGGGTGGCCAGATGGGCCCTGGACCCTCCTGACATGGGAGCCTGAGCTCCACACGGCTCCGGTCACCTGCCCTGGACCACGTTGTGTTCCAGTAGGCTCACCTCCCTGGTGTCGCCCCAGCTCACAGGCCACACACCCTGCTCTGCCACAGACCCTCACGCCAGGTCACACACACAGCCTGTGTGCGGGCAGCCTCTCTGCTTGGAGGGTTCTTCCCAGTGGCCTCGGGCAAGGGGTGCTGTGCGCCTCTCCATGCACCCCGTCCACATGCACCACATCCTCTCTGGGTCACACTTTGCCCAGAGGTTTCTAGCCCCCTCTGGACTGTTCCATAGAGCAGGAACTAGGGGTTGGAAGTCTTTGGTCTTCAGTCCAAGCATAGGACCGAGTATTCAAGTGATCAGTAAGAGTGTTACATGGATGAGTTAATTTATGAATGAACAAATTAAGGAATTAATGAATTTAACTTCATAGAAAGTTTCCTCCTGCCATTCCGGAGAGCTCCTCTTACAGGCCAAGAGTCTCCTCTGACCTCTGATAGCAGTAGGTGTTCAGGGCTTCGGGGCCCAGGCCTCATCTCTGCTCTCGGCAGGACATACACAGAGGACCCCAAGGAGTCCATCAAGCAGTGTGAGCTGCTCCTGGAGGAACCAGACCTGGACAGCACCATCCGCATTGGGGACGTCTACGGCTTCCTGGTGGAGCACTACGTGCGGAAGGAGGAGTACCAGACGGTGAGGCCTGAGCGCTGCTCACTAGCAGCATCCCGCCACGCAAGGCTCCTGAAATGAAGGCTTAACAGCTCAAATTGAGGCTGTGCGTGGTGGGTCACTCCTGTAATCCCAGCACTTTGGGAGGCTGAGGCAGGAGAATGACGAGCCCAGGAGTTCAAGAGCAGCCTGGGCAACATGGTGAAACCCCATCTCTACAAAAAAGGAAAAAATTAGCCAGGCATGGTGGCTCACACCTGGGGTCCCAGCTGCTTGGAAGGCTGAGGTGGGAGGATCACTTGAGCCCAGGAGGTTGAGGCTGCAGTAAGATCTGATGGCGCCACTGCACTCCAGCCTGGGTGACAGAGCGAGACCCTGTCTCAAAAGAAAAAAAAAATCTGTCGGTAGCAAAAAGTAACAGTCTCACATTGTTACTGGCTGTTACTAGCAGTGTCACAGGGAAGCGACCGACTTACTTTGTTTGTGAAGAAATGTCTGCATGTTCCCAAGTCTGAATAACCACGATTTCTTTTTCAGGGATTTTTACAAAAAAAGAAAATGGTGTTCCATTTTTTAGTAGCTTTATTATTTTTTAATTTTAGAGACAGCATATAGTCACTTTAAAGTGACTAGCTAATAACTTATTTAGCTGCAATGTTTTAGTGTTTTTCCTCATCTTCACCAACATTTGATCATTCTTTCTAATTATAGCCATCCTAGGGGGTGAATAGTACCTCACTGTGGTTTAAATTTACATTTTCTGGATGAGTAGTGATGTGGAGCTCCTTCTCATGTGCTTATTATCTATTTACACATCTTCTGTGAAGCCTTCAAGTCTTTTCTCATCATTTTATTGGGTTTTCTTATTATTGTATTTTTTTTTTTTTGAGACGGAGTCTCGCTCTGTTGCCCAGGCTGGAGTGCAGTGGCGTGATCTCGGCTCACTGCAAGCTCCGCCTCCCGCGTTCAAGCGATTCTCCCGCCTCAGCCTCCTGAGTAGCTGGGACTACAGGCGCCCACCAGCACGCCCAGCTAATTTTTTGTATTTTTTTAGTAGAGACGGGGTTTCACCGTGTTAGCCAGGATGGTCTCAATCTCCTGACCTCGTGATCCGCCCACCTCGGCCTCCCAAAGTGCTGGGATTACAGGCGTGAGCCACTGTGACTGGCTTATTATTGTATTCTTTGTATATTCTAGATACATTTCCTTGATCAGGTATGATTTACAAATATTTTCTCCCAGTCTGTGAGGAAGTTCCCTTTTTTTTTTTTTTTTTTTTTGCGACGGAGTCTCGCTCTGTTGCCCAGGCTGGAGTGCAGTGGCGCAATCTCGGCTCACTGCAAGCTCTGCCTCCTGGATTCAAGCGATTCTCCTGCCTCAGCCTCCCGAGTAGCTGGGACTACAGGTGTGCGTCAGCGTGCCTGTAGAGATGGGGTTTCACCATTTGGCCAGGCTGGTCTTGAACTCGTGACCTCAAGTGATCCACCTGCCTCCACTTCCCAAAGTGCTGGGATTACAGGTGTGAGCCACTGCCCCCAGCCAAAGTTCCCTTCTATTCCTTTTTTCCTCTGTTTCTGAAATTCCAATGACTTGTATATACAGTACCATCCCCTATCTCAACTGATGGTCTTCTTTTCTCCCCCAAGGATTTTTTCTGTTTTTCATTTTAGGGATTTGCCATTCCTGTTGCTTCAAGTTTACCAGCTTTCCTTCTGCAGTGTCTCACTCTGATGCTAATCCCATCCATCTTTTTCATGTCAGTTTTCTGCCAGTCAACTTTTTCTACCAGTTTTTATTATTGTCCTTTGAACCTTCTTTCCTACCTTCTTTTTAGTTGATTTTTTTTTTTTTTTTTTTTTTTTTTTTTGAGACAGAGTCTCGCTCTGTCGCCCAGGCTGGAGTGCAACGGCACAATCTCAGCTCACTGCAAGCTCCGCCTCCTGGGTTCACGCCATTCTCCTACCTCAGCCTCCCGAGTAGCTGGGACTACAGGTGCCCGCCACCACGCCCAGCTAATTTTTTTGTATTTTCAGTAGAGATGCGGTTTCACCGTATTAGCCAGGATGGTCTCAATCTCCTGACCTCGTGATCCGCCCGCCTCAGCCTCCCAAAGTGCTGGGATGACAGGCATGAGCCACCACGCCTGGCCTTAGTGGAATATTTTTTACAATTTCATTTTAGCTATCAGCTTTTTATCTCTACTTTTCACTTCTTTCCCCATATCTTTCATGACTCTACTATGCTTACACTTGGCTCTACCTTCTTGAGCATATGAAGCACATTTATAATAGTGGTTTTAACATCCTTGTCTCCTAACTCAATCTGTGTCAATTCTGGATCTGTTTCTGTTGATTGATCTTATTATTATGGTTCATATTTTCTGCTTCGTTGGATGTTTGATAGTTTATTATTGGACTCCAGACATTGTGTTTTAGGTTGTTGGGTGATGGAGTCTCTCTCTCTCTCTTTCAACCTTTCGCTCTCTCTCTCTCTCAGTGTGTGTGTGTGTGTGTGTGTGCATGTGTGTGTTCTTTTAAATATTTTTGAGCTTTGTTCTGGGACAAGGTTAAGTTACTTGGGAATAATGTGATCATCTTGCTGCTTGCTCTTAGCTTTGTTGGTGGCGTCTGGAACAGCCTTGAGTCCAGTGCTAATTTTGTCCCACTATCCAGGTAATACCCTTGTGAAGGCTCTGCTCTTCTCACTGACTCCTGTATTGGGAGGTCTTTCCACTCTGGCTGGTGGGAGTGCAAACAATTCCCGGCCGTGTGTGATCACTCACTCTCCGGCCATGTGTGATCACTCACTCTCTGGCCATGTGTGATCACTCTCTGGCCATGTGTGATCACTCTCCGGCCATGTGTGATTACTCTCTGGCCATGTATGATCACTCTCTGGGGATTGTTCCACCTGATTATTTCCTATGGTCTTTCCCCAGCCACATTACTTTCTTCACATATATGCACTATTCAGCACTCAGATGAAGACTCGGATAGAACCCTCTGCAGGACTCCGAAGTGCTCTCTCTCTATTCTCTCCTGTCCAGTACTGTATCCCACAAGTTCTAGCCACCTGGGCCTCCTCAAACTATGAACTTTCTTCTCAGCATAGGGAGACTGCTGGCTCTGGTACCCTCTTCCTGCACTGAGGCCTGAAAACTCTCGAGGCAGTAAGCTGGGAAACTGAATTTATCTTTGTGAAATGTCCCTTTGATCTCCGGCAATACTGTCTTGAGGTGTAGCAAATCTAACACTGGTATAGCTAGTCCTGCTGTCTTATGCTGTGTTGTATAGTATAGCTTTTTCCTTCCTTTTACCTTCTGCCTATCTGTGTCATTGTATTTAAAGTATATTGCTGATAGACAGCATATAGTCGAGTTTTTCTAGATTTCTGATAATCTCTGCCTTTTAATTGGAATGTTTTGTCCATTTACAGTTAATATAATTAATATGGCTTGATTTCAGGCTACCATTTTTGTTTGGTTTGTCCTACCAGTTTTATTATTGCTCCTTTGAACCTTCTTTCCTGCCTTCTTTTAAGTTAGTTGAATAGTTTTTACAATTTCATTTTAGCTATCAGCTTTTTATCTCTACTCCTCTCTTTGCATTGTATTTCTAGTGTTTGCCCTGGAGATTACCATAAACATACTTATCACATTAGAGTTAGCAGGCAGGTCCATTCACCCACGCATGTCTCTACCTGTATTTGTCATATGTATAACATTTACATGTATTATAAACACAATATAGCATTATAATTGTTGCTTTCAACAGTCATATGTATTTTAAAGAAATTAAAAGGAAAGAAATAGTCTTTTACATTTACCTACATATTTACCATTTCTGGTGTTCTTTTTTTTTTTTTTTTTTTTTTGAGACAGAGTTTCACTCTTTGTTGCCCAGGCTGGAGTGCAGTGGTGCAATCTCAGCTCACCACAACCTCCACCTCCCAGGTTCAAGTGATTCTCCTGCCTCAGCCTCCTGAGTAGCTGGGATTACAGGCATGCGCCACCATGCCTGGCTAATTTTGTACTTTTAGGGGAGATGGGGTTTCTCCATGTTGGCCAGGCTGGTCTCAAACTCCCCACCTCAGGTGATCCGCCTGCCTCAGCCTCCCAAAGTGCCATTTCTGGTGTTCTTACTTCTTCCCAATGATTCAGATTTGCATGAGGTGTCATTCCTCTTCAGCCTGAGCTCCCTTTAACATTTCTTCAAGTTCAGATCTCCTGATGATGAATTTTCTCACTTTTCATTAATCTGAAATGTATTTATTTTGCCTGTATTCTTTAAGGTTGTTCTCATCAGATAAAGAATTCTGAGGCCAGACACAATGGGAGGATTTCTTGAGGCCAGGAGTTCAAGTCCAGCCTGGGCAACAAGTGAGACCCCCATCTCTGAAAAAAATAGCAAGTCATGGTGGCATGCACCTGCAGTCTTAGCTGCTTGGGAGGCTGAGGTGGGAGGACTGCTTGAGCCCAGGAGGTTGAGTCTGCAGTGAGCTGTGATAGCACCACTGCACTCCAGCCTGGGTGACAGAGCAAGATCCTGATTCAAAAAAAAATCCTGATTTGACAGATTTTTTTCCTTTCAGCACTTGAATGTTTTCCCTGTCTGGGCCTCCATTGTTTCTGGAAGAGTCAGCTTTGGGCTGTCTGTGGGGCCCTTATGTGTCATGTGTCTCTCTCCATCTCCCACCGCACTGGCTGCTGTCATGACTTTCTTCTTGAATTTGTGTTTCAGCAGTGTGATAATCATGTTCCTAGGTGTTTTCATTTTATTTATCCTGGGCTTTTTGGATCTATATTTGTGTTTTGCCAAATTTGGGAAATTTGCTCTTTTTCTCCTTCTGGGACTCCAATTAAATGTTAGGTCTCCCATATCTAGTAGACACACATTTGTGATTACTGCTCATTATTTTCTTTTTTCTGTCCTTTGGATTAATTTATATTTATCTACAGACTTTCTTTAGCTATCTTCAATCTGCTGTTAACCTCTCCAACAATTTTTTTAGAGCTTGTTTTTCAGCCCTAGAATTTACATCTAGTTCTTTTTATTATGTATTGGCTAAAATTCCCTATTTGTTAATTTGTTTAAAATATATTTTATATTTATATCCTAAAGCAGAGTTGTAACTGCTGCTCTAAAACCTTAGCTACCAGTTCCAATATCTGGGTCATGTAGGATTGATCTCCATTACTTGCCTTTTGAGTATGGGTCAAATTTTCCTGTTTCTTATGTCTAGTCATTTTTTTGTATCGTGGACATTGTGGATAATCCATTGTAGAGACTCTGGATTCTGTTACATTCCTCCAAAGAGTATTGTTGGTTTTTTTTTTTGGTTCATTTTATTAGGCAATCACGTTTCCTCAGCTCAGAGCCGAAACTCTTTCCCCTGTGGTGGATAGCAGCTGAAATCCCTGCTTGTAGCTTGAGTTAGCTTAAAGTCTGCGCCTCCCCTGCCTCATGTGTAGTGTGGGAGCAACTAGTGACAAGGGCAGTGTATGCTCAGGATTTGGAATCCCCCCATGACTGCTGTATCCCCATATTTTCACCTTCACATTCCCGCTGCTGTGGTCAACAAAAATCTTTTATTTATTTATTTGAGATGGAGTCTCACTCTGTCGCCCAGACTGGAGTGCAGTGGCGCGATCTCGACTCACTGCAAGCTCCGCCTCCCAGGTTCACGCCATTCTTCTGCCACAGCCTCCCGAGTAGCTGGGACTACAGGTGCCCACCACCACACCCGGCTAATATTTTTTTTTTTTTGTATTTTTAGTAAAGACAGGGTTTCACCATGTTAGCCAGGATGGTCTGGATCTCCCCTCGTGATCCGCCCACCTTGGCCTCCCAAAGTGCTGGGATTACAGGCGTCAGCCACTGCGCCTGGCCAACAAAAATCTTGATTCTGGTTCTTTAAGCCTGGAAGAGGGCAGCCTTCGAGGTGGCTCTCTGATGCCCACACGGGCCCTGACTTGGACCTACCCTGAGGCAGAAAGTTGTGAGAAGCGGCCAGGTCCAGTGGCTCATGCCTGTAATCCCAGCACTTTGGGAGGCCAAGGTGGGCAGATCACGAGGTCAGGAGACCAAGACCATCCTGGCTAACACGGTGAAACCCCGTCTTTACTAAAAATACAAAAAATTAGCCAGGTGTGGTGGTGGGCACCTGTAGTCCCAGCTACTCGGGAGGCTGAGGCAGGAGAATGGCATGAACCCGGGAGGCAGAGCTTGCACTGAACTCCAGCCTGGGTGACACAGTGAGACTCCATCTCAAAAAAGAAAAAAAAAAAGGTTGTGAGAAGCAGGAAGCCCGCCCCGTGCCACCCGCTCCTAGCATCAGCCTGCTCGCAGCTGCCCCCAGTGCTTTCCATGTGTCCGTCATCGTTAGGGGGAGGGCTGCTCTCACAGGAGTCGTGGCCATTGTCAGAAGCCTCTCTTCTCATTCTTTTTTCTTTTTCTGAGACGGAGTATTGCTCTGTTGCCTGGCTGGAGTCCAGTGGCGTGATCTCAGCTCACTGCAACCTCCGTCTCCTGGGCTCAAGCCATTCTCCTGCCTCAGCCTCCCAAGTAGCTGGGACTACAGGTGCATGCCACCACACCCAGCTAATTTTTGTATTTTTTTTTTTTTTTTTTAGTAGAGATGGGGTTTCACCGTGTTAGCCAGGATGGTCTCATCTCCTGACCTTGTGATCCGTCTGCCTCGGCCTCCCAAAGTGCTGGGATTACAGGCGTGAGCCACCGTGCCCGGCCTCTTTTTCAACCATAATTCTGTTGTAGCCAACATACAGAATTGCATGCACCTGCATCTGTCAGACCCCGCAGCTATGCCGATGCCTGC
Source organism: Pongo pygmaeus (assembly GCF_028885625.2). Lineage (NCBI taxonomy): Eukaryota > Metazoa > Chordata > Mammalia > Primates > Hominidae > Pongo > Pongo pygmaeus. The sequence continues at coordinate 1,641,563 of NC_072391.2, read as the reverse complement.
AGGGCCTCTGCGCCCACCAGTTGTGTTGCCCTAGCAGATAGTTCCCGGGGCTCACAAACTGAGTATCCAGAAATGAGCTTGGGAAACATGCTGGCGACTGTGTCGGGCTCGCTGGGCTGCAGCCTCCAGAATTCACAGGAAAGCTCCTTGGCAGTGGCTCTCCCTCAGGGCTGAAAGGTCAGCTCCGTGAGACACAGACTTCCTGGTCCGGTTGCTCACTCCCCTCTGTGCCCTTCCACTTGCATTCACTGACCCCTTTTGCTGCTGGAAAAAACAACTCAAGTCTAATCCTAACAAGGTTTCTTTTTTGTTGTTACTTGGTTGGGTTTTGAGACGGGGTCTTGCTCTGTTGCCCAGGCTGGAGTGCAGTGGCACAATCACAGCTCCCTGCAGCCTCGGCCTCCCAGGTTCAAGGGATCCTCGTGAGTGGCTGGTGTGCACCACCGCGCCCTGCTCCAACAGGGTTTCTATTTCTAGGAGAACTATAGTTTTATGTATAAAAGCAAAATTGGAGTAGAGAGATGCCCAGACTGCTATATCTTCAAAATGAACAGGAAATCCACATTTTAAATATTTCACCAGCTTATTTATTGCCTCTGTGGTTGCTTGAAGCCTGTGGGATTCACGAGACACAAAAGAAAAAGAAACCGGGAAGCCCAGCTCAACTGAGAATGCCCGGGCACACACCACCCGGGCTCACGTGCACCACCTCACCCAGGCCACGGCTCCCACATACGCTCAGTTTTCCCGCCACACTCACTCTCCTGATGCTGGAGACCGGCAACATTTCTGTCCCTGCGTCCTGCCCTCCACTTCCCCCCACCCGCCTACGCCGCCTGTCCTGCCCCCCATCGCCCCTCACCCACCTACACCGCCTGTCCTGTGCCCCATCGCCCCCACCCGCCTACACCGCCTGTCCTGCGCCCCATCACCCCTCACCCGCCTACACCGCCTGTCCTGCGCCCCACCACCCCTCACCCATCCTCCGCACCCTCTGCCCGCCTTCTGGAAACCACTTCATTGCCCTCTCCGAAGCTAGCTCTGCACACAGAGCAGTCACACGCACCAGGCCCTGGTTGCATCAGGACGCCGGCCCTTTCTGACCACAGGGTCCCTCTTCGACCCTGGTCAACTCCTTCCTCTCTCTCCCTCCCTGTGCCAGCCCTTCTCTGAAGTCCGCCACTGCAGGACCTTGGCCTGACCTGGGCTCCCCGCTACAGCATTACCCAAGCTTGTTTTGTGCCCTTATGTCCTGTGTCCCCTGTGTCCCCAGCACAGCGCCTGGCACATGGCAGGTGGCTTGTCAGCATCTAAGGCAGCATCTTTTCAGGTGTAGATGTTTGCCCTCAGCCTCTCGTTTGAGACTGTGTGGAAGGCTTGCACTCCACCAGCGCCCACCCCAGCTGAGGCCTTCCTTAAACGCAGGTCCACTGCCAGGTGATGGGAGGGACCATCCAACAAGCTTATTATACCTTCATAGTTAAGACTCCATCTCAAAAAAAAAAAAAAATACCCAAGACAAACCAGTAGATATTGCTGCCTGCTCTCCAATCCCACATGCATGTCCACCCCCAAGACTTGAGTGCAAAACGCGCGGCCTCTGCCTCCCTGGGAGGCTCTGCCCACGCATGCCGGGTGAGCAGGCCCCTGTGCACAGCTGCTGAGGGACTTTCCAGGGCCCTGGCTCTGCATTTCCAGCTGAAATGCCGACCAAAGCTTCCCGTTGAGTGTCCACACATGGCATGTGTGCGGTCCGCGGGCACCGCATCCCCTCTTCACCACATTCCCCCATCACCAGTGGGAAGCCTCAGTGCACCCCGTGTCCTCCAGCGAGGAGGCACCCCCACCCGCCTCCAGGGGCAGCAGCACGTGCCTGGCCTGCAGGCAGAGGGCCGTGCCTGGTTCAGGAAAGCGGAGTAATGTCTGCTCCTCTGCCCCAGGCCTACAGATTCCTGGAGGAGATGCGGCGGCGGCTTCCCTTGGCCAACGTGTCCTACTACGTGAGCCCGCGGGCCGTGGACGCCGTGCACCAGGGGCTGGGTCTCCCACCGCCACGCACCATCCCCGAGCGGGTCCGCCGCAATAGCATGGAGGACGCCAGGGAGCCGGACGAGGAGGTGGTGGAAGAGGCAGACGACGACCCCTGAGGAGCCTTGGCCCCCGGACAAGCGTGCTGCTGCAGAAAGGCATCTTCTGGAATTTTTTCGTCAGCTGCAGCAAAGCCAGCTTTTTTGCTGGGAAAAAACATGTCTGTGTTGGAATGTGCAACAGAGCTGGGCAAGAACGCGGCGGCCCGGGCCGGCGGGGGGTGTGACCCATCTGCACCTTGGTCTGTCCCGCCTGCCTCTGGGTGCCCGGCAGCTCCAGTAGATTTTTGGATTCATTCCTTTGAAGGGAGTCGGGTTCACCCTTCCATCGTATTCTCCCAACTACACATTGTAAAGCCTGAGAAACTTCTAGAACCTCAGGAAGCTGCAGCTGGAGGGCTAGGGCACCTGCCCCCCTGCTCCCCACACATCATATCCTCCCCACACTCCCGCAGGGCCCACGGCTCCTGAGCAACAGCTGGGACACCCGGGCCCTGGCGGCTGTACCCCCCGCTAGGCTCTGCACACCGGCCACCAACACTCCTGTAATTCCAATAAACCAGTTTATTTTCTGAGAGCCCGTGCCCTGTCCCATCCCGCCCCACGAGCCCATCCAGGAGCCACACACCCTGCCTGGGCTGTGAGCACTATTCTCCTGGTGACACGGCACTCAACCCGAGGGACCTGGGACGAGAGCTGCTCTGTCCTGCTTGGTGGCTCTCAGAGGAGAGCCTTGGGGGCTCTGAGCAGCAGGTACACCGTCCTCCCCTCCTGCCAGCCTGGGTCTGCCCTCACTGGAAGAGTCAACCCCACCAGCAGCGCCCACAGCCCCAGCCCCACATCCAGGCTGCCATGTCCCAGCGGGCAGTGCCCAGGCCCAGTGTATTTTTAGCAGACTTGCTGCACTATAAATAGCGGCAGGCCGGGCCTTCCTGCATCTGCACTCTCCGTGCCGGATGCTGCCGCAGACCTGGCCTCGCTACAAAGCCTGGCTCCGCTGCTCCAGGCTGCTGCTCAGCCGCCTTCCTTGCTGCCGGCGGGGGTGGTCCTGGGGAGGCCTCCAGGGACTAGGGAGACGCAGGTGGGAGGAGCCTGTTCTTGAGTCTCTGCAGAAGCAGCAGGGCCCTCAGTGCCAGCGTCCTGCAGTCCTCGTCCGGGTCTTGCTCGGCCACGTCTGCCAGACGAGAGTGACAAGCAAAGCTGAGGCAGCGTGGAGGGCGTATTCTCCCTCCTCCTGTCTTCAGGCTGCCTGAACCAGCCCCGCCAGGCCTGACTCCATGGAAGAAAGGGGGCTCGGGTCTGCAGTGAGCCTGGACTCTCCCCAAGGCCTTGGGGCCTGCGTGCCACAGGCTCTGTGCAGGCAGCACTGTACGTGGAGGGCTGCCCTGAGCCGCGGGACCGGCAGCCATGGGAAGGGGGCCTGGGGTGGGGCACACAACCCGGGAACACCGGAACACCGGCAGGGCCTGTTCCTTACTGGACGGCAGACACGGGCTGTGGTCAGAGATGGAAGACCCTAGGAATCCGGGTGGTGGGCATCGGGAGGTGCCACCCGCCTGTGGGGAGGCCTCTTGGGTGTCTGGGACCGCACACTGCCCCCCCCGGGGTGAGAGCCAGAGCTCTTGGCTGCCTGCAGTGCTGGGACCCTCACCAAGGCCTCCTGCAGCCTGGGACCCCGGGGAGCCTTGGGGGGTTCTGCTGGCCACAGCTCCTCCCCAGACTGGGCTAGAATCACAGGGTGAGGAGGCACCTGTAGACCCTTGTGGGAGGTGCCTGTGAAAGGAGAACACCCTGTCGGGACCCTGCCAGCCCTGAGTGGAAAGGGATCGGCTGAGGGATAGGGCCCCCCTGCTCCTCCTGGTGCTTCAGGCCCCCAAGGCCCCAGATGATGGCGTCGCAGTCACCGAGTCTCTGGGGAAGGAGGCGGGCTGGGAACTGCAGGGATTGTGCCCGCCCACCCAGCCCCGTCAGTGGCTCCACTGGCCAAAGGGGAACCTCTCCTCCTCCTGGCAGGGCGAGTGGCCAAGAGCATGCTGAGGAGGGGCTGGGCAGCAGCTCCAAGGGACTGGTGTCTGGGGGGCCTCACCCCCCTTGAAAGAAGTAAAGCCCAGCACAGCACTCCCTGCACTTTGGGCCCAGGACCCTCCAGCTGCTCCGTGGGAAGACGTTCACGGCCACCCTGAGCACAGGTCCTGGGAAGGGACAGGGCACAGCTGGGCCTGCCCTTCCTACGTCCATCGGTATCATGCTCTGCTCTTCAGCCCATTCCCGGGGACTCACTGGCTCCAACCCCCGTGGGAAACACCCGTTCACACCCAGCAGGCTGGCACTGCGCCCAGGTGGGGAGAGGGGAGATGGCCGGGGCAAAAGAGGCACACAGCCCAGCCCCACAGGAAAGGAAAGGTGACCTCACCACAAGCATCCCCCAGCGTCCCCCAGCACAGAGGCCTGAGCGCAAGTCCCCGGGAAGGACCCGCATCACCCAGGACCCTCCTGACAAACGTGGAAACCGAGGTGGTATCCACCAAGCCACCCTAAGGGCCCCACAAACCAACCACTGGATCACAAAAGCCAGCAAACAACAAAAGGTGCTGGCTGGCTGGGCACGGTGGCTCACGCCTGTAATCCCAGCACTTTGGGAGGCTGAGGCGGGTGGATCATGAGGTCAGGAGATTGAGACCATCCTGACCAACATGGTGAAATCCCGTCTCTACTAAAAATACAAAAATTGGCTGGGCGCAGTGGCGGGCACCTGTAATCCCAGCTACTCAGGAGGCTGAGGCAGGAGAATTGCTTGAACCCAGGAGGCAGATGTTGCAGTGAGCCGAGACTGCGTCACGGCACTCCAGCCTGGGCGACAGAGCAAGACTCTGTCTAAAAAACAAACAAATAAAAGGTGCCAGGACTGCACTGGCCGGAGGGGCCCAGGGAGGTGGGCAGGCGGGGTCACAGAGGGACCCCAACAGGGTCCAGGATCAGGACCAAAGGAGGGAAACGGCCAGTGCTGGGGTGGCTGCACCTCCGGCCTGCACACTCTGCCTATGTGGGCCTGCAAGAGCTGCAAAACACACACACACACACACACACACACACACACACACACACACACACACACACCCTGGGCCAACACACACACACACACACACACACACACACACACACACACACTGCACCTCCGGCCTGCACACTCTGCCTATGTGGGCCTGCAAGAGCTGCAAAACACACACACACACACACACACACACACACACACACACACACACACACACACACACACACACACACACACACACCCTGGGCCAACACTCACCCGCCAGCCAGGACCGGGCTTCCAGCAGCTCGTCCGGCAGGTCCTCCAGCAGGCGTGCAGCAGGCACGCTGAGCAGGACGGAGGTGACGGCTGACAGCAGCCCCTGGCGCACGTAGCTGCCGGCAGGAAGGTGGGGGCTGAGCTCAGCAGGGACCACGCCCCAGATCTCCCACTCCCCTCAGTGTGGCAGACCACCCACGCTGCGGCCCTGCCTGGCACATCTCCTATTTGGGAAGTACCAGGCCAGGCTGCTTGTCAGCCACCTGGAGGCTCCATGGGGCCCCCACAATAAGACCCCTATGTCTGCGTGCACCCCTGGCCTGGCCCAGCCCCACGGGCCACTCACGCGTCCACGTGGAAGCGAACGGCCCACACGAATTCCAGCAGGGCCTTGCCCATGGCCACAGCCACCTGGACACCAGCAGAGGGAGAGTCAGTGGGGTCCCGACGCCGTCCCCACATCCCAGCACCCATGGGCGGCTTCCGCTGCCGGGCAGCAGCAGGGACAGGGCCTGCCTGACAGCCGAGGGGATGCTCCCACTGCCCGGGGGCCCACACAGGCAGCTCCTCCTTCAGACACCCATCCCTGGGCACAGGTGAGGCTGAGGAGCACTCCTGATCCACGGGCAGCACAGGCCGGCGCCCGGCAACCTCTCCCGGCTCACCATGGTGTTAACAGCCAGGCACATCAGGGCCCCTAAGGTGTGCATCAGCCTTCCGAGAACCAGCTGGTCTTCTCCCAAGAGGTCGAAGGTCACCAGAGGCCTAGAGCACAGGATGGAGCCCAAGGTGCAGCGGGCGCCTCAGGGCCAGGTCCCCAACCTCCTGGGCCACCGTGGGAAACCGAGGGAGCCCCACACAGCCCCTCCTCCTGCGCCCACCGCCTTGCCTGCACCGAGACCGTAGCAGCAGACATTTCCGGGTGCCCACTCACCCTGCAGGGCTGTCTGGCACAAGCCCACCTGGGCCAGGAGTTCCCAACGCCGAGACCCCCACCCCTGCTGCACCATGGCCCGGGCCCCACACTTCTCTGCCATCTCGAGAGCCTCACGCCCTGAATGTGGGGCCAGCGCAGCACCAGCTGAGGCAGGAGGAGGCGAGCAGGGCCCAGCGGGTGATGGCGTCGGGCACATGCGGGCAGCACTGCCGGCCATGCCGCAAGCCCAGAGCAGATGCCTGGTGCCTCATGGCAAAGCTCAACCGCAGAGGAACCTTGTGGGACGCTTCCTGCCTCTTAACACAGGCTTACAAAAAGCCACAGCAAAGCCACGACCCTGTTCACACCCAAACCCACTCAGACCCCAGCCTGAACTTCCTGGCCACAGGGGTACGTCCAGGGTCCCTGTCCCCACATCCACAGGCCCACGGAAAACCCACTCACCTATCAAAGCGCTGAAGGAGGGGGAAGAAGAAGTGGCCGGCCACGGAGCTGAATCTGCTGGGGCTGCCTGCCGGGCCCTGCCTCGGGCCACCCTGCCAGACACACATGGCGCTCACGGAGGCGCAGGCCTGGGCGGCGGGCACGGCACCCCCAGCCCGAGAGGATCCCACAAAGCAGCGCGGCCCCCAGCCTCGCCTTGCCTCCCTGGGCTACTCTTCCGGCCCCGCCCAGCTCCCAGGCCCCGTGGGGTTGGTGACAGGACTCAGGCTCCACGGCCAATGCCTGGGCAGCAGACCAGGCGTTCCCGAACTTGCAGGCAGGACATTCGAGGCTAGAGGAGCCGCCCTGGGTACTGCAGGATGCCTCCGTGGCCTCCAACCCACCACCAGCGACAACCAAAAACATCTCCAGACACCCCTAAACATCCTTGGGTGGAGCAACACCACCCCTGGCCTAGATGGGCTCTGAGGACAGAGCACCACCAGGACACCTGTCACTTGGCGTGTCCCCAAGCCCAGTCTGGGTCTCCTACAGCCAAGATCCAGTTCCTTGGTGCAAACCACGGACCCTGCCTTTCAGGAATCCCGGCATAGGCACCATCCCCAGCAAATGTGGCCGCCCCTCGCTGGAGACAGCGCCTGGAGGTGTCTGACCGCCCTTCCCACCCACCCACGGTCCCCATGCCCGTGAGGAGCTGACCACGCGCCCACTAACCTTGGAGAGCCGCCGAGTCTTGCTTCTGATCCGCTCCTCCACCACCACCCGCCAGTCGGATGCCACGGCACTGCCAGGCTGGGAGACGGCTGCCTCCGGCAGGCACTGGGTATTAGAACTTGGGGAGCCAGTTTGGGGAGTCCTCCCGAGGCACCCAGGCCTAGACAGCTCCTGGGCAGCCAGAGTCAGCACCTGGAGGGAGACGGGCTCAGGGCAGTCGCCACTGCTCCAGGGAAGAACATTTCCCAAGAGTCAAGTCATCAGCCAAAGCCCCAGCAACAGGCCCAGCGGCCCTCCCAGCCTGGGAGAAGGTGTGTTCTGGGAACAAGGAGAAAAGTCACTTCCCCGTAGCTCACAGCAACCACGCCTTGGTAGGCAGGAAGGTGGGGAAGGTGGGCTCCGTGGTCCAGGAGATGAGAACACGCCCAGGGCCGAGTGCAGCCTCATCCTAAAGCCACGCAGTCCCGCCACGCCAGAGCCACATGCCCTTCTCCCCGGAACTTGGCCTCACAGCAAAACCAACGCTGCAGTGGCATGTGCCATGGGCGGGTGGACCTCAGAACATGGCGGAGGAGGAGGCACCAAAGACCAGTGTGCGCCTCCATCTCTAGGACACCTTCTCAACAGGCCAGTGCCAGACTGGAGGCTCCCAGGCCGGGGGGGTCGCGGCGACTGCTGACAGGGATGGGGTTTCCCTCTGGGGAGATGAGGACGCTCTGGGACTAGACAGAGGAGGTGGCTGCATGACACTGCGGATGTTCCCAATGCCACCCAAGTGTGCACCTTAAAACCAGTTACAGCCGAGGCGGGCGGATCATGAGGTCAGGAGATCGAGACCATCCAGGCCAATACGGTGAAACCCCATCTCTACTAAAAATACAAAAAATTAGCCGGGCGTGGTGGCAGCTGCCTGTAGTCCCAGCTACTTGGGAGGCTGAGGCAGGAGAATGGCGTGAACCCGGGAGGCGGAGCTTGCAGTGAGCCGAGATCGCGCCACTGCACTCCAGCCTGGGCGACAGAGCAAGACTCCGTCTCAAAAAAAAAAAAAAAACCGTTACGGTGAGTTCTTTCTCAAGTTCTCAGTCTTTTTTGCTTTATTGTGGTAAAATACATACAAGATTTACCATGTTAACCCCTCCCCTCCCTTTTTTTTTGTTTTTTTTGAGACAGAGTCTCACTCTGTCGCCCAGTCTGGAGTGCAGTGGCACAATCTTGACTCACCGCAAGCTCCGCCTCCCGGGTTCAAGCAATTCTCCTGCCTCAGCCTCCCTAGTAGCTGGGACTACAGGCGCCCGCCAAAATGCCCGGCTAATTTTTTTGTATTTTTAGTAGAGACGGGGTTTCACCATGTTAGCCAGGATGGTCTCCATCTCCTGACCTCGTGATCCATCTGCCTCGGCCTCCCAAAGTGCTGGGATTACAAGTGTGGGCCACTGTGCCCGGCCTCTCACCCTTTTTTTTTTTTTTTTTTGAGACTGAGTCTTGCTCTGTCACCCAGGCTGGAGTGCAGTGGAACGATATAGACTCACCAGAACCTCTGCCTCCCGGGTTCAAGCGATCCTCCTGCCTCAGCCTCCCAAGTAGCTGGGACTACAGGCATGCACCACCATGCCCAGCTAATTTAGTAGAGACACGGTTTCACCATATTGGCGAGGCTGGTCTTGAACTCCTGACCTCATGATCCGCCCGGCTCAGCCTTCCAAAGTGCTGGGATTACAGGCGTGAGCCATTGTGGCCGGCCTGCCTTTTTTTTTTTTTTTTTTAAAGAGACAGAGTCTTGCTCTATTGCCCAGGCTGCAGGGCAGTGGTGCCATCACGGCTCACGACAGCCTCAACCTCTGGGCTCAAGCCGTCCTCCCGCCTCAGCCTCAAGAGTAGCAGGGACCACAGGCGCCACCACACCCGGCTAATTTTCTTTTGGTGGAGATGACAGGGTCTTGCTATGTTGACCAGGTTGATCTCAAACTCCTGGGCTTGAGCAATCCTCCCACTTTCGTCTCCCACAGCACTGGGATGACAGGCATGAGCCGCCGCGCCCAGCCCGTTTTCCCCATCTTTAAGTGTACAGTTCCGTGGCATTAATAAGTACGTTCATGATCGGCAACCAACACCTCCACCCTCGCCAGAACTCTTTTGCCTTCCCAAGCTGAAACTGTCCCCGTGAAACAGTCACTCCACATCCCCTCCCCAAGCCCTGGCAGCTCCGCCCACTGTCTGTGAACTGGCTCCCCTGGACGGCTCGCTTAAGTGAAACTGAATGATATACAGGCCCTGGGGCTGCTTTAACTAAATGTTCTCGAGGTTCATCGTGTTCAGCAGTGCATATCAGAATCGAATTATCTTTGAGACACTGTCTCCCTCTATCACCCACACAGGAGTGCAGTGGTGCGAACACAGCTCCACTGCAGCCTCGACCTCCTGGGTTCAAGGGATCCTCCCACCCCAGCCTCCCGAGTAACTGGGACCATAGTCGCCCACCACACTCGGCTAATAGAGATGGGGTCTCATTGTGGTGCCCAAGCTGGTCTCGAACTCCTGGGCTCAAGCGATCCTCCCGCCTCAGCCTTCCAGTGCTGGGATTCAAATTTTTCTTCTTCATTGCTAAATAATATTCCCTCACCTGCGCAGCACACATTTTATCCTAAAGTGGTGAATTTTATGGCGTGTGAATTATATCAGTAAAGCTATTATTTTAAACAAACAAAACTCTCTGCCACGGGAGCCCTAACTCCCCCACTGCTGAGTCCTGCCAGGTCACACACTCACCAAGGCAGTGGACAGGCCTGCACAAGCCCCTGGGGCCCAGCAACAAGGAGACTCAGGTTTTGGCAGCCCCACCTTAGGGCAGCTTGGGCCGGACCAGGGGGACTGAGGCCCAGGAGGCACTTACGTCCAGGATGTCCATGCGCTGCCGGAGGCTGTAGTTGAGGGTATAGAACTGTGAGGTCAGATAGTCGGCCACCTGAGGACACAGGGGAGAGGCTGCTGTGGTCCGGGACCTGAGGGCCGCTCGGGGCGACCTCCGGGCACCTCACAGCCAGCTCCAGCACGGGACCGAGCCTCAGGCACCGCAGCTCCCAGCGCTTCACGCTGCGCCTGCACCAGCCGGGGCCACGGGTGCGGGAACTCACCCGGGCCGGGTCTGTGACCGTGACAGCCACCAGGGCTCTCTGGCGCAGCCCCGCAAATTCCACCACACAGGTCTTCTCCTCCAGATGCAGAAGCACCTTGGCCAGCTCCACGCTCACCTGCACACAGGGGTTAGGGCTGGGAAACCTGTCGGACCCAGCCGCCCGCCCTGAGGCCTCACCGAGGCTCACAGGGTCTGAGCCACCCACCCTGGCAGAGGCCCCAGGCCGTAGGCCTCCCGGGAGAGGCAGCAGCCCTGTCACACACGGGAGCCAGATGTCACCCTCAGTGGCCAGGACACAGATGGCATCGGGGGAGCTACCATCTTGGGCCTCTCCACCCACTCCCGCCCCCCACTCACCTCCCGAGTGGCCGTGGGGCTCCTGTAGACCAGGCCCTCAAGGGCCCGCAGGGCCGCCTCCCAGCGCTCTACGTCCTCAGATGTGGTCAGGGCTGCACAGAACCCGGACAGGCCTTGGTCAGCCTCAGCTCTGACCCTGAGCCCATGAGAGCCAGCAGCAGGGTTGGCACCCCGGGCCCAGGGCTTCCTGGTGGCCCCTTGAGGCAGAACCAGGCTGTGAGCGAGACCCATGCCCAGCCCCGCAAGGCCCTCCAGGGGCCCGTGCGCACCTTCCATGCAGTCCCGGACGTAGGCAGGAGCCTTGCTGCTCTGCAGCTCTCTGTCCCCCGACATGTCGTAGGGGACAAACTCATCATCGCTGTGGGAGGGCAAAGCAGACATGAACAGCCCATGGCCTGTGAGAGGAAGTACCCAACGGCAGAGCCAGCCCCTCTCTCCTCCCCAGATGCGGAGCTCACGCCTCGGCCGCTGCACCTACAGTGGAGCTGGGAGCTGTGGGCCCTCACGTGAGGTCAAAAGAGAACAAGCACGGAGCAGGCAGGGAGCCCCCCACGGGGCTGCAGCTTGGAGTGAGGGGTTCGCCTCCCGGCCTCCTGCACGCCACCCACTGGGGTGGCAGAGCCCCTACCTGTCCAGCTCTGAGTCAGAGCCCGCTAGCTGTGCTTGGGGGACGCCGCCATCCACGATCTCTGCAGGGGTCTCTGCAGGGGGTTCTGCCATGGCTGGAGCAAGGGATGTGCTTTAAGGAAACAAGGAACAAATCCTTTAGGGTCCCCTCAAGCCTCTGGTCTCAGGACTCACAGGACCGAAAGAAAGGCTTTCACCCCCTCCCATCCCAGCGGCAGAATCCAGAGCAATAAGATGTGCACGCGGTGGGGTCCCGGGGGGCAGAGACCCTCACCCCGCCTCCGAGGCGCCGTCACCCGCAGGCTGGGGGGAGGCCAAGGCCAGCAGCTCGAGGCTCAGTTCATCCTCTTCGTACTACAGCAGGGGAGCAGGCTCAGCGGCATCCGCCAGGCTGCAGCGCCCCTCCCCGAGACGGACCCGCGGGAGCCACTCCCCACTGCGGCCCCCCTCGCAGCCCGGTCTCACTCAGTGGCTGAGCCCTGGACAGCCAGGTGTCTTTTTAAAAGCGACTTTCTAAGATTCCAACTCAGGCCAAGGGTAGCACTGGGAGTGCTCAAAGCTGGGGGCCGTGGCCCCTCTCGAAGGAGCTGGGCCTCCCCTCAGGCCAGTGGGCCCAGAGAGATCCCAGGGTCTCAGCAGATAAGAGGACAGGCTGTCACCTCCACAGCCTGAAGGCAGACAGGGCTCCTCCATGGCCAGGCAGCCGCCCACACCGGGCGGCAGACAGCAGAGAGGCTGCCACCCACGCCCACCTACCCAGAGCGACCTGGCTTCCCTGCAGCCCCGGCCAGACAAACCGCAGGGGGTGGCTCCCTTAACCCCAGCCTCCCCTGGGCCCCCATCTAGAGAGAGTCTGTGAGCGTGTCCAAGCAGTCCCTCCAGGGTCCCTGTGCTCACCCGACCCTGTGTGGCCCCAGGAGCTCAGGGCTGAGGGCCTGCCACAGCTTCCAGCCTCAGCCCTGCGAGAAGTCAACACAGACGCTCTGCAAGTCTGGACCCCGGGAAGAGGCAGTGACCCTGGGGCTGGAGAGGCAGCTGCTCGGGAGACCCGGGCCAGCCGCACGGGGACGTGGAGGGGACGGCCCGCTCACCTGGAATTTCAAGGTAGGCCCCTCGGGGTGGATCCGGGCACTAACGACCTCGGCCACAATCATGCCCAGGCGTCGCACGGGGGGCAGGCTACTGTCCAGGCGGCACTTCACGCCCGCCATCATGCTGGCCAGCAGTTCTGCAAGCATCGGACAGGCCCTGAGCACCTCGGGGCGCCCGAAGCCGGGGAGAGCCCAAACCACCTGCTCACCATCCCGGCTGTCCCGCAGCTCCGGCTCCCCGAGGTGCGCCAGGCAGATAAGGACGGCCTTGCTGACGTGGCGCTGCTGCGGCAGGGGAGTGTGGCGGATGGCACTGCTGCTGCCCCACGTCTCCAACAGCTCCTTCAGCACCTGCAGGTGGCACGGCCCAGGACTGCGTGGGGCTCGGGGCCAGGCTGTCCCTGCCAGGCCCACAGCCATTCTGAGGGAGCTCCGGCCCCAGCCCAGCCAGCCTCACCCTGCCTGCCCCCAAGGTGAGCCCCGCACAGCTCTTCTCCCAGGGCCTCGCGGGGACAGAGAGCCAGGAGGCACGTACCTGCAGCAGGAGCAGGCGCCGCTGGCTGTCCATGGCCAGATGGCCCAGCAGGCTCTGCAGCATGGGCGTCTGCAACAAAAGCACATGCCTGTCCACTGGGCTGAGGCCGCCGCCTGGCCAGCTCGGGGCTCCCAAGGCCAAGAGCCATGCCAGGACCGGGACCGGACTGAGGGCAGCAGACGGACAAGAAGCATGGGGGCGGCCGCTGCCTCCTGGAATGTGGGTCCCCTCCCCTCCCACAGAAGCTGCCCCCTGGGCTCAAGCGACCCACCCGCCTCTATTCCTTCGAAATGAACGTGATAAAACGGTTCTATATAAAAACGTGGGATGCACCTGCTGCTGTGCTGGGGTGGGGCCTCACCATTTTAAGTTCTCGTGTGAGGAAAGGAGGAGGGTGAAGCAAGATGTGGCCGGGAGTCAGGGGACCCGGCTCGCCCACTCCGGGCTCAGGGGACTCGGCTCGCCCCCTCCGGGCTCAGGGGACCCGGGTCACCCACTCCAGGTTCAGGGGACCTGGCTCGCCCCCTCTGGGCTCCAGGCCATGGGGACGGGAGTCACAAGTCCCGGAAATGCACGACCTCCTCTGTGTCCGGACCTATCCCCCACCCACCCCACCCCACCCCCTCAGGCCCCTGGCACAGAATGCAGCTAGGGCGGGTGGCTTCTCGGGAGTCTAGAGGATTAAGAGACATGAGAAGCCCTCACTCAGCGCTGTCACAGCAGGGCCTGTCATCGGGGCAGGGAGGCACCCATGGCCTCGCCAACTCCTGCCAGCCACCGCCAGATCACAGGCAGGGTCTCCCAGGCAGCAGACACCTGCTCCAACTCCATGTTTTGCAGCGATTCTTGCTGTGAAGGGGCAGCCAGCAGCCTGCACCCTCCGTGGCGTCCTCACCGTGAGCCGGGACTGTAAGAACAGAAGCTTCCGGGTCATCACAAACTGGGCCTTCTTGTTCTTCACCACCAGGTTCCCCAGCAGTCGCGATAGGACCTCAGGCCTGCAAGACAGAGTCAGGGGGCCAGAGCTGCAAGCCGGCCTGGAAACAGGGAGGAGCGAGAGAGCGTGAACTCCGATGCTCACAGACCCCGGCCTGATTCCGGGCCTGCCAATTCCTAGCCACGAGCCTCTGGTTCCATCCTCCGACTGCCTGAGCTGGGCCTTCATCATCCCTTCTCCGGGGCATAAATGCCACAACCCAGAGAGCGTGTGCACCGCAGCCCGGGTGGAGGTGGGTCCACCCCGATGGCCTCCTTCCCTGGACCCCAGCCCGGGCGGAGGCGGGTCCACCCCCGACAGCCTCCTTTGAGGGTGCCAAAAAAAACTTTATTTACAAAAACACGCAGCAGGCCAAATTTTGTCCAAGTAGCCTGTAGACCCCTGGTCTAGACTGAGAGAGTCCTCCCGGTGAGAGGTTATGGGTCTCCAGAAAGAGTCCCACAAGTCTCTCCAGCCAGTGTGGAAACAGATATGGCTGGATTTCTCCCTCACTCATCACTTAAAATTCCACACAAACACATAACAGTTAAAAAAACATTTGGGAGGCCAAGGCAGGAGGATCACTTAAGGCCAGGAGTTTGAGACCAACCTGGGCAACAAAGTGAGCCCTGTCGCTACAAAAAATTTAAAAATTAGCTGGGTATGATAGCGTGCACCTATGTTCCCGCTACTCAGGAGGCTGAGGTGGGAAGATCGCTGGAGCCCAGGAGGTCGAGGCTGCAGTGAGCTATAATCACACCACTGCACTGCAGCCTGGGAGACAGAGCAAGACTCTGTTCTAAAAACAATCCCCCCCAACAACAACAAAAAAAACTATAAAATAGAATGTGATTATATGATTATATAGTTCACAGAGAAAAGAATACAAATGCCTTAAACACGCACAGCCTCACCCAGAATCAAGAATGCAAAGTCAGCTGGGCGCAGGGGCTCACGCCTGTAATCCCAACACTTTGGGAAGCCGAGGTGGGTGGATTGCTTGAGGCCAGGAGTTCAAGACCAGCCTGGCCAACATGGCGAAACCCCGTCTATACTAAAAATACAAAAATTGGCCGGGTGTGGTGGCGGGCGCCTGTAGTCCTAGCTACTCAGGAGACTGAGGCAGAAGAATCACTTGAACCCAGGAGGCGGAGGTTGCAGCGAGCCGATTGCACCATTGCAGTCCGGCCTGGGCGACAGAGGGAGACTCCACCTCAAAAAAAGAGGAGGAAACACTTTGGGCAGAGACAGGTGAGTCCTTGCAAACGCTGGGGAGAGGGGAGACGTCTCAGGCAGGCGAGCTGGCAGGGTTTGTGGGGGTAAATGGCCAGCAGTCCTGCTTCCAGAAATGCAACCTTGATTCTCCTGCACAAAAACGTGGGGAAGTGAGTCACCGCTCGCCACCATGTCAGAGCCTGGACGTGGCGCACACGTGTGCGAGGGGGACCACAGGCGCAAGACGGGTGGACGGCCCAAGGTACAGGCGCCTTTACGGTGTGGGCTGTTCACTGCATCCATGCTATTTCATAAGAGAAAGGGACCCTCTGATGCAGAGATCACCATCAGCACGTGCGGGAACTGAGAGGGCACCACCCACACCCTGTGGCACCAACATGGGGGTGCCAGCTGCAGCACGGTGCCCAGGAGAAGCAGCGTGAAGGAATGGCAGCCTCTGGGGGTCCAGACCCCCAGAAGCCAGTGCAGCTGGAGGAGAGCCTGGCTGCTTACCCCGGCGCGGCCTCCACCAGCCCGGTCAGCACCGCCTCCATGGCCCGGTCCGGCACTTGCTCCACCAGGCGCCAGCAGACGCGCTGGTGCAGGTAGCTGCCCTGGGTGAGCGCTGCCAGCCGGGGCACCAGCACGCCCAGGATCTCCTCTGAGGGGACAGACGGAGGACCTGAGCCTGGGGAGCTGCACCCGCCTGGTGTCCGGGGGCTGTGTGGGTCCAGCAAGGACAGCCCCACAGCTCCTCAGTCAGCACAGCTGAGCCCCAGACCCCAGGGGCCCAGGACAGGACCGGGCAAGGGGACCCCGCAGAGGGCCAGGGTCGGGAGGGATTCTCAGCCTTCTGCAGAAGGCTGACGGGGTGTGAGGGTCGGGGCAGGGCTGGCAGGAAGGCACTGCTCTACTCACGCTGCCTCCCGTGGACACAGGCTTTCCCGAGGACCTGAGACACGAAGGACACGGAGGAATCCAGGCCACCTGGGACAGAAAGGGAGGCCTGATGAGGAGGCCGGCGGGAAGGGTACAAAAGAACATCGAGGCGTGGGGAGAGCTGGTCTCGGTCAGGCGGACTCCAACCGACAGCAAAACTCACTCAAAACAACGGCTGGTGCCCATCGGCCTACCCAGCAAATCTGAACAGGAGCGCGTGGAACTTGACAGGCA
Source organism: Pongo pygmaeus (assembly GCF_028885625.2). Lineage (NCBI taxonomy): Eukaryota > Metazoa > Chordata > Mammalia > Primates > Hominidae > Pongo > Pongo pygmaeus. The sequence goes on along the minus strand of NC_072391.2, from coordinate 1,624,964 downwards.
AATCACAACCCTTTCAAACCTTCACCCATCTTAGCCCACTGAATTGTCATAATGGTGTTGGAGGTCGGGACCGGTATGACGTTGCGGAAGCACCGACAGGGCCCGGCCAAGTTGGGTCAGCCACGCAGGGTAGGCCTAGGCCCTGAGCCGGGCATGAGACCCTGGAGCAGCAGCACCACCACCACCACGGCGGCCCGCAGCCAAGGAGCACACGCCAGGGAACGTGGGGAACCAGGAGGGGCCGGGCTGTACCAGCCCCACGGAAGAGCTGCGACGCGGGGGAGCGGCAAGCACAGAGCCGCGTGGGGATCAGGACGGCCCCAGCCAACCCCCAACGCGTGAAAAAGACGCATTCCACGTGTGTCCGAGATGTTTCCAAAGCCTCCTTAACACATCGGCCCACGCAGAGCAGCAGCTGCGAGCCTAGGGCTACGTTCAGAAAAGACAGGAGGGGCTCGGGAGGTTGCTGCAGGAACCCCCAGGTGAGGCGAGGGGGCTTGGGCCACACAAGCCCCACACAGGGACTCGAGGGGCCTGGCTTTCTCCTGGGCTATGAGGGGGCGCCAAGCTGCTCCAGGACCCCAGGGTGCCCCTGAGCGAGGGAGGGAGTTTCAGAACGAGGTGAGGGCAGCATGTGGACGGTGGAGTCCAGACCCAGGTGCTCGACCTGTGTCTGAGCTGTCACCTGGAGCTTGGGAAAGGCAAGAGAAGGAAGGGGTCACCCTGCAGGGAGAGGCAGACACTCTGGGTGCTGTGCAGGCCCCTGGCCCAGCCTCCTTCTCACTAGTGAAACGCACACTCGCGGCAGCCGCCATCTGACGCCCCAGGGAAAACAGAGCGAACATGGGCGCTCACGGGGCCCTGCAGGCCAGCAGCGGGCGAGGCCGTTCCCACAGCACCAACTCTCCAGGGCATCGCCAGCGTCTGCCTCCAGACCTGAGAACCTCGAGATCCCCCACCTGGCCACCGCAGCACAGTTGGGCCCGGGAAACCAGCAGTGACTGCAGGGACAAGAGAAGCCCGCATGGAAGGCAGCGGACTTCAGCCCACAGCGGATGAGCCCTTCTGGTCACTACTGTGCGGGACAGGGACATCCCCACCTGCCTGACGGCACCACCCAGAGACTCCAAAGTCTCCAGAGGCCGTGAGGCACCAGAGGGTGGCAGGGGACGATGACCCAAGAAGACGGGTGGCAAAGGGGGTCCCCGAGGCAGGGCCTCACCTTGGAGAGAGTCCACAACCGCCTGCAGCACCCGGACGACCTCCTCGCCGAGCAGGCGGAAGTAGTTCTGGGGGAAGAACTCGTCCAAGTTCTCCTGCTGCAGGCGGTTGCCCAGGTGATCGGGCAGGGCCACCACCTTGCCCAGCAGCGTCTCCCGGAGCAGGATGAAGCCGGGCTGCGTCTGCTGCCGACACTGCGCCTCCATCAGCACTGCCAGCCGGCCCTCACGCAGGAACCTGGCCAGCAGCCGCGCCATCTTCATCAGCCGGAAGCTGAGGCTGAAGATATGGGCGTGTTGGGCAGAGCTCCCAACCCCCATCCTCGGGGCCCCCTTCCTGCCACAAGGAACCAGCAGCCCGGATTACACAGACAGCCCCAACAACATAACCAGCGCGAAGTCCAAAACCACAAGCCGGATGGGAAAATCTGTTAATCCATTCCGAAATAACTGCAATTACTGTGTGAGCTCTCGGGGCCCTGAGCGGCTTCCCCAACCTGGATTCTCACTGGACACCCTTCCCCTGCTGCTGACGCGGATAACTCAGCGCTTGCTTTGATCGCAGCAACCTCTGAAAACCCAGCTTCTCAAGGTGCAGTGTCCTGGCAAGGACTGCAGTGTGATCTGAGGCTGAGCCTGGGAGCCGGCTGGGGCTGGGAGTCCACAGGGGACACGTGTCAGTGATGACAGCTGTGCTTCCCTGGAAAACCTGGAACGTCCCCAGCTGACGGGCTGCCTCTGCCGCCTGGGATGTGAACACTCCCACCCCATCCCTCTCTGACACAGTCGGACGGGAAGCAAGTGAGGGACTTTGTGAGACACGGCAGGTACCTCCCATCGCAAAGGAGACAGACACAGACCGCTTCTTCTGTTCAGGGGTTCAGCCAGGAGCAGGCTCTCTCTCTAGCCCCTCACAGGGACTAGAGAGGCTCTTGGTCCAGTCCTTCAAGGCACTCTCATCACTTCTGAGGCTACCGGCAACCCCAGGATGGGCCCAGCCCACTCACCCCGCAGCACCCTCGATGGTCTCCATCAGCACCAGGAAGGCTTGGTCCGCCGGGCCCTCCAGGAAGAAGCTGGCCCACAGCTCTTCCAGGCGGCCATCGGGCAGCAGCTCCAGCCAGGCCGGGCTCAGCCTGCTGGCGAGACATCTGAGGACCGGCGAGAAGTGGGCCGAGGCAAACTCCTCCTTCTCCCTCGGGAGCGCTGGAGGCTCCATGTCACCGAGATACCGCTTCAGGGACTCCAGGGTGCAGAAGATGTGGCCGCCATCCTCCGAAGACGAGAGGGCGTGAATGGCTTCCCGCACGGCGAGTCGAACATCTGAGGGTGCTGGCTCCATCCTGCAGGACAGATCTGGGAGTCACGGGAAGGCGACCTGTGGCATGGACACAGGGCTCAGCTTGGGGCAGAGAAATAATCCACACACGCTCAGGAAGCCCCTCGGTGAGCGCCCCGGGACCCCACACCCCTCACCCCTGGTCCCACCCAACCCTGTCCCGCCTCCTTCCCCTCCAGTGCCTGCCGGTTTCCACCCAGAGTTCGCTCCTCCGCTCGGACCCCCACGCTACCGCCCACTGCAGGGCTTCTCAACCCCGGCCACTGTGCCCAGGGGACATTCTCAGTTGTCTGAACCGGGAGTGCCACTGGCGCGAGAGGGAGGTGGAAGCCAGGGATGCTGGTGAGTGTTCCCCGGGCACAGGGCGGCCCCAAGCGTCCTCGCACCCAAGGCGGGAAACTCGGCCCGCGGGAGCTGCCGGCCCTCCCGGCTCCCTGAGCGGTGACGGGTGGCTCCAGTCGCCATTTCTCCGCCCCTTAGAAACCAACAGCTTACGGGGAACACGGGTTCGGGGCTAGAGGAGCCGCACGCGGACCCGCCCCCGATCCAGGCCCGGACCCCGACCTGTACCCTGACCCCGACCGGACTCCTACCCGACCTGGACCCGACCCAACCAGACCTGGAGCCCAACCCGACCCAACCCGACCCCCGATCCCCGATCCCCGATCCCCGATCCCCGACCCCCAACCCGACCCGGACCCGGCTCCCGGGTGACTGCAGCGCGCTCAGGCCCCGCGCACCACCGATTCGCTGCCGCCGATTCCCCACGGCCGCCGCGGCCCCGGCCGAAACGCGATCGCGGCCCAGCCAGTTGGCCCCGAGCACGAGTTCCTGGGTCCGGGCGAGGCTGCCGCGGGTTTTTTTTGAGCCTCTGGGGCGAGTCTCCGCGGGCCTCTCAGCGCGAATCTGCTGAAGACGTCAGGGGGGAGGCCGCATCTGCGCCTGCGCTGCGCGGGGACGGGGCGGAGCCTGGACGCGGGGGCGGGGGCCGGTGTGGGGTGGGCGGGGCCTGACGCGTGGGTGGGGCGGGGCCTGAGGGCGGGGCCGCGCTTCCCCACGTGGCTGCGAGCTGGGTTCGCTGCGCCCGGGTGGTGGGTCCTCGCCTTAGTTTCTCCCATCTCGGTCTTCCCTACCCTGGAGTGATGTCAGCCGTCTCTTCCCTCCGCCTCGGGTCCCACATTCTCTCCAGAACGCCGAGCGTCCGCTCTACGGCAGATGTTTACCAAGACAAGCCTGGCTCGTCTTCCCGGAGTGTAAGGCCCTGCTTTCAAGGGTCAGAGGCCAGTAAGGGAAACGCACGGTCCATAAGGAAGTAAAAGAACGGTTAAGATCATGTCAGATATGAACAAATGCGGCTCCGTAAATGAGGCCGGGTCATGGAATAAAAACTGCGACCAGTAGGGTAAGCGCTAGACGCATGTGGCTCTGCAAATTAACTGAAGTTAAATAAGTCCAGTTCCTTAGTAGCATTAGCCCCATCTCAAGGGCTCGGTACTACCTGTGGCTGTGGCCGCCAGGCTGGACAGCCGGACACTGAACATTTACAACATGCAGCGCCTTCTGTAAACCGCACCGGAGTGTCGGGGGGCTTCATCTTTGTGGAGGGGGCAATCCAGGAAGACACCTAAGGAGGCGCCATTTCAGCAGCGATGGATGTGGATGTGGGAAAAGCTGGGGAACAGTTATCCATTCAACAAACATTGATTAAATGCCTGCTTGGTGCACCAAGCCCTCTGAGCAACAAATGATGCAAAGTTCCTGCTCACCTATCAGGGGAGCAAATAAAGTACATATGAAATATGTCAGGTGACAGGCCTCGAGCAGAAAAACTGGCAGAGGCCGGGCCCGGTGGCTCATGCCGGTAATTCCTACACTGGGAAGCTGAGGTGGGAGAATCCTTTGGGCCCAGAAGATCAAGACTGGGCAAAATAGTGAGACCCTGTCTCTACAAAAAATTTAAAAATTAGCCAGGCACGGTGTCATGAGCCTGTGATCCCAGCTACTCGGGAGGCTGAGGTGGGAGGATGGCTTGAGCCTGGGAGGTTGAGGCTGCAGTGAGCCATGTTCACTGCCGCTGCACTCCAGCCTGGACAACAGAGCAAGACCCTGTTTCAAAAAAAAAAAAAAAAGGAATAAAAATTAAAAACCGGCAGGGTAAGAAAATAAGAGCCAGTGGCCGGGCGCGGTGGTTCACGCCGCTAATCCCAGCACTTAGGGAGGCCGAGACAGGTGGGTCACAAGGTCAGGAGTTCGAGACCAGCCTGGCCAACATGGTGAAACCCCGTCTCTACTAAAAAATAATAATAATACAAAAATTAGTGGGGCATGCTGGCACGTGCCTGTGATCCCAGCTACTTGGGAGGCTGAGGCAGGAGAATTGCTTGAACCCAGGAGACAGAGGCTGCAGTGAGTGGAGATCGTGCCATTGAACTCCAGCCTGGGTGACGGAGAGACTCCTCCAAAAAAAAAAAAAAAGAAAGAAAAGAAGAGCCAGAGAGCAGTGGGTACTGTATTAAGTAAGGTGAGAGCTCTGAACAGAAGACCTTAGAGCAGAGCCCTGAATGTGGTGACAGCCAGGGAAGAGTGTCACTGGCAGGAAAACGGCAGGTGCAAAGGCCTGAGACCGCAACTGTCGCCTGGGAGGTGGAGCCGAGGGAAGCACATGGAGGGGTGAGGCCTGGAGGGAGTGAGGCCGTGGGCCAGGCCACAGAAAGCCCTGGCAGGGACTAAGATTTTGCTTGTGTGGCAGGCAGCTCCTGGAGGCATTGAAGGCATGGGTCCGTGCTAGTGCAGTTAGGAAAGCAGACGGTAGGGGGTGACACGGACGCGGGGACTAGGTGGCCGTTGTGAGGATGGGCTTGGGGCGGAGTGGGGGTGTAGAGAAGCAGCTGAACTCAGGGCATGTCTCTGCAGGCAGAGTTGATGGATGGGATGTGGGGCAGGCAGCATCCCATCACCCTGGAAACTCCTCCTCCATCCGCTGCTGGGTTCCAGCCCTTACCAGTGCCCATGGCAGCTCCGCCCTTCCCTATTCCCTTCTTTTCCTGAATCCCTGCATCCAACAGTGGGTGCGTGGAAGACAAATTTCTCAAGCCTTCGTGTATCTGAAAATGTCTTTATTCTTTGCTCTGTCACCCAGGCTGGAGTGTAGTGGCGCGATTTCAGCTCACTGCAACCTCTGTCTCCCAGGCTCAGGCGATCCTCCCGCCTCAGCCTTCCAAGTACCTGGGACTGCCGGTGCACACCACCACATCTGGCTAATTTTTGTAATTTTAGTAGAGACAGGGTTTTTGCCAAGCTGCCCAGCCTGGTCTCGAACTCCTGGACTCAAGTGATCTGCCCACCTTGGCCTCACAAAGTGCTGGGATTACAGGTGAGAGCCACCACACCCTGCCTCGACCCACGATTTTAAATGGAAATCAGGCAGGCTCAGTGGCTCATGCCAGTAAACCCAGCACTTTGGCTAGGCTGAGGTGGGAGGATCGCTTGAGCCCAGGAGTGTTTGAGAACAGCCTGGCAACATAGCAAGACCCGTCTCTACCGAAATAAAATAAATACATAAATAAATGGAACTCATTGTCAGTTGGAAGCTGCGAGATCCGCCGCTCTGTGTGTGGCGCCAGCGTTGCTGTCGTGGTGGCCGCCAGTGCCCCGGGGCCTAAGGCCCCAACCCAGCCCACGTGCCCAGGATTTTCTCTCCGATGCTTTCTGCATCTTCTCCGTGTCCATGGTGTTCTGACACTTGACAAGGGGAGCCTGGGGGCCACCGATGGTTTCCTGGCCTGGCACCCTCTTGGCCCATGCCACCTTGGGAATGATGGATGCCTTCACTGGGACAACTTTGTGGATGATCTTATTCCCATGAGCTGGGTGGCCTGAAACAACAGAAATGAGTCCTATCACCGTTCTGGGGGCTGGAAGTCTGAAGTCAAGGTGCACACTCCCTCGAAGGCTCTGGCGGCGGGGGTCCCACTTTACCTCTTCCAGCTTCCAGGGCCTCCGGGGGCTCCTCGTGGCAGCATCACCGCAGTCTCTGCCCCATCTTCACAGGCCGTGTCCTCTGTGCCTCCTCCTCTGTCTCTTATACTCCTGTCATCGGCTTTAGGGCCACCTGGATAATCCAGGATGGTCTCATCTCAAAATCCTTCATGACATCCACAGAGACCCTTTTCAACATAAGGCCTGCCTGGGGCTTATGTGTGTTTTTAGGAGGGTCTCATTCAAGCCAGTACACAACCTGTAACCAAAAATACCAGCCTGGCCCACATGGGGCAACCCTGTCTCTACTAAAAATACAAAAATTGGCCGGGCGTGGTGGCTTATGCCTGTAATCCCAGCATTTAGGGAGGCCACAGCAGGTGGATCACCTGAGGTCGGGAGTTTGAGACCAGCCTGGCCCACATGGCGAAACCCCGTCTCTACTAAAAATACAAAAATGACCCGGGTGTGGCGGCACATACCTGTAATCCCAGCCAGTTGGGAGGCTGAGGTAGGAGAATCCGTTAAACCCAGGAGGCGGAGCTTGTGGTGAGCCGAGATCGCACCATTGCACTCCAGCCTGGGTGACAAAGCGAGACTCCGTATCAAAAAAATTAATTAATTGGCCAGGTGCAGTGGCTCATGCCTGTAATCCAAACACTTAGGGAGGCTGAGGCGGGCGGATCATGAGGTCAGAAGTTTGAGACCAGCCTGACCAACATGGTGAAACCCCATCTCTACTAAAAATACTAAAATTAGCCGGGCATGGTAGAGCATGCCTGTAATCCCAGCTACTTGGGAGGCAGGAGGCTGAGGAAGGAGAATCGCTTGAGCCGGGGAGGCAGAGGTTGCAGTGAGCTGAGATTGCGCCATTGCACTCTAGCCTAGGCAACAGAACAAGACTCCATCTCAAATAATAATAATAATAATAATAATAATAGTAATAATAATAATAATAATAATAATAACTAAGGTGGCTCCCAGTCACATTTCCATTGCTTTACTGAGAGAGACGGGGCCTCCCAGGATGCAGCCATGCATGGCCTGGGTGACAGGTGCCTGTGCAGACCTGGCTCTGTTGACTCCGAGCCCCCGTCGGGTTCCCTGTCTTGCTTCGACTTCTCGGGAGCACACGTCCATCTGCTCCTGTTAAAGCCATCGCCTCTCGCCCGCGGGCTTGCACCCAGCTGAATGATTCTTCAAAGAAACTGTTTGCATCTGTTTTAAGCTTGTCTCCTTGGGAACCTGCAAGTCTCAGAGCCCACTGGCTTGAAGGCAGATGCCTTTCATGGAGGCGGCAGGAAGAACCTGACATCCAGCCAGGGCCAAAGAAGGAAAACCACTCAACAGGAGAGCTGGGGAGATGAGACACGAGACAGACCCACGGAGCCACCTTCACCCTCTCCTGAGGCTGGAGGGAGACTGCTGGGGCCTCACTGTCTCTCCGGATGGGTTGCTTGTGGAGGAAGATCTTGTCTTTCTTCCTTGTTTTTGTGCCTATATATCTACATGGGGCTTCATCGCAGGAAGCCGCCCCAGTGGGGCCCAGGAAACCGTTTTTCGAGAGGCTCCGTAGACTGGAGGAACAGGCAAGTTATACCCCGACATGGCGCAGTCGGGTTTTTAAATTGGCAGCAGACGGAAGACGGATGTTACAGAAACAGAGTGGTAAACATCAGGGCTTAGCGGACACGAACACAGCGTGTGACGCTCTTTCCATCCGTGAAGATTATTTCACCTGCCGTTGGACACCAGGGAAGAGCTGAGCTGGGCTCCGCTCACACAGGACACAAGCCTCATAACATGTGGGGGTCAGGGGGGGCCAGAGGCTAGAAGGGGGTCTGGAAGGGAGTCAGGGGAACTGGGGGCCATGGGGGCCGGGTAGTGTCATGGGGAGTGGAAACTGGGAGGTCACAGGTCCACCTTGAGGCAGAGGGTGTGGACGGCCTCCCGGACTCCCACGCAGGTCCATGGACAGTTCCGGAGTACTATGTGCCTGTCGGGCCTGCGCTGGATGCTTCCTGTTTGGGCCTCGTAAAGCACTCATGAGGCCACCCTGCCGTCCCCCGCTCACAGACAGGAGCTGGAATCACGGGGGGAAGTGATTTGCCGGTGGTTATGGGGTGAGCAGTGGGGATCAGAGCCCCGGCTGTGGGCCTGGAGTCCACACCCCACGTGGTGCAGCTGCATGGCCTGGGGTCAGTCCCTGGCACCCACCACATCTCACGGCATCGCAGTGGAGATCAAATCGGTGGGCAGATAGCCAGTGCTGGCCGTGGGCCGGGCACGCGGCCGCTGCTCCCAACATGAGAGGGCAAAGCCTTTCCCATCCCTCCCAGCCGGCCTGGCCCGGCCCGCCCCGCCCCATCATCAGCGTGTCCTCCTTACAGTTCTGGAGATTCCAGGAGGTGACTCGGACACACCTGCAGAGCATCGCCAGCAACTACAACGTGTCCTACAACGTTGACGTCCGGTTCCAGAGCCTGGCAGAAGAGAGCCAAGCTGTGGCTCAGACAGTCAACCGGTCACAGGCCTCGGTGCAGGGGGAGCTGGCGCAGCTCAAGGCCTGGGTGAGGAAGATGCAGCGCCGAAGCCGGAAAGTAGACATGCGGTTGCAGGCCTTGGACCTCACCCTGGTCGAGAGAAGCCAGCAGCGGGCCCGGGAGAGGAAGGCGCACAAGGCCCAGAAGGACGCCCTGCGGGACTCACTGGCACACCTGGAGGGCCTCGTCCACAGCCAGGGCACCAGGCTGGCTGCTCTGGAGGGGCGGCTGCCCGTGGCCCACCCTGGCACTGCAGCCCTCAGGCCGGCCCTGGTCCTAACCCCAACCCAGCCTGAGGAGCTGGGCCCGAGCTCCCTGAAGCTTCAGAGGGACAGGCAGGAGCTCCGAGCTGCATCTGAGCACAGGGGCCCCCCTCAGGACTCCTCGGCCCCTCTCCAAGGGAGGCGGGAGCCCCCAGCCTCAGGCAGCCATCGGGTACTCAGTGGGACAGCCCCAAAAGACCCTCGGCAGCAGGCATGGTCCCCCCAGGTACCAGGAGAGAGTAAGTACTACAGGCTCCCAGCTCATGGCCAGGCTTCCCTCCAGCTCCTCCTTAGACCAGGCCCCCAGGAAAAGGCTTCTCAAAAGAGATTCAGTTAGGGGCCAGGAGATGGGGAGAGGGTCTCGGATCATCCGGAGGGGCCCACCGTCATCACAGAGGCTTTCTAAGGGGAGGCAGGAGGAATACCGTCAGAGGAGGGCGTGAGGGCAGAAGCAGAGGTGGCGGGAGGCACAGACGAGGAGGCCCCACGCCGAGGGGTGCAGGTGCCTCTGGAAGCTGGAAAGGGCGGGAGATGGTTTCTCCTGGAGCCTCCAGAGGAACCAGCCCTGCCCACACCTGATTTGAGCCCTGGGAGACCGTGTTGGCCTTGTGACCTCCAGAAACGTGAAACACTAAACCTGCGCTGTTGTGAGTCATGAAATTTGCAGAGACACCCTGGCAGTGAGGGGCGCTGGCTCAGCTGGGTGGGCCGACAGCTAGGGCTCCTAGCGGGACCCCACCACTCCCGAGCACGGCCCTCACGTTCAGTCTTCCCGCCTGTGGAACTGGGGTGATCCCATCAAGAGAGTGAAGGAGACGCTGCAGGGGGGCCGTCGGCAGGGGCAGCGCAGAGTCAGTGCTCCGTGAAGGGTGGCAGCCGGGAGTGGGAAGCCCGGCACCCACAGCACGTGTGCTTCTGGATGCTTCTGTTGGGCCTCCCGCAAGGGGTTGACCCTCCCTCCTCTGTTTCTAGTTTGCGGCGTGGGCCCCACTCTCCTTTTCCCAAACGCCTCCACCAAGAACGTGGTCTTCCTCAGCCCTGGCTTCGTCACTGCCCTGCGAGCCCTGTCCTTCTGCAGCTGGGTCCGCACGGCCTCCGGCCATGTGGGCACCCTCCTGTCCTACGCCACCGAGGACAATGACAACAAGCTGGTGCTGCACGGCCGAGACTCCCTGCTGCCCGGATCCATCCACTTTGTGATCGGGGACCCAGCCTTCAGGGAGCTGCCCTTGCAGCCGCTGCTGGACGGCCAGTGGCACCACATCTGTGTCATCTGGACGTCCACCCAGGGCAGGTACTGGCTCCACGTGGATCGCAGGCTGGTGGCCACCGGCTCCCGCTTCAGGGAGGGCTATGAGATCCCCCCCGGAGGGTCCCTCGTGCTGGGCAAGACAGCATGGGGGGTGGATTCGACAGCTCCGAGGCCTTCGTGGGGAGCATGTCTGGCTTGGCTATCTGGGATCAGGCGCTGGTTCCTGGGGAAGTTGCAAACCTTGCCATCGGGAAAGAGTTCCCAACAGTTGCCATCCTGACGCTGGCCAATGCTGCACTAGCAGGCGGATTCAGGCAGAGGGCCAACTGCACCTGCCTGGAACGCTGTTCCTGAGGCCAAGCCACACAGAGGCTGAGGCCAGCAAGAGGAGCATGCCCCCATCCACTTTCCGCCACCGCCCCCCCGCCAGCACATTCTACAAAGGCTACCCCCACCCGTCCTGGCTGTGCACACCTGTGCCCTCACATAGGGGTGCCTGTTCCATCCTGGGGGGTGGGGAGGTGGACAGGGAGTGAACAGAGACAGAGAAAGCCTGGGGTCAGGGTGGCCCACAAGCCCATGTTTCTTCCATCACCATATGGCCATCTTACTTCCTGCACTTTCTTCCTTTCTTATCTTTTTTTTTTTTTGAGACGGAGTCTCACTCCGTCTCCTAGGATGGAGGGCAATGGCATGATCTTGGCTCACTGCAACCTCCACCTCCCGGTTTCAAGCAATTCTCGTGCCTCAGCCTCCTGAGTAGCTGGGATTACAGGCGCCCACCACCACGGCCCGGCCCCTTCCTCCCTCAATCCCTCCCTTCCTTCTTCCTTTCCTTTCCCGTTGCCTCCCTCCCTCCCTCCATTCCTTCCTTCCTTCTTCCTCTTTTTCTCTCTCTTCTCTCTTTCTCTCTCTCTCTCTTTCTTTCTGATAGAGTCTTACACTGTCGCCCAGGCTGGAGTACAGTGGCACTATCATAGCTCACTGCAGCCTCAACCTCCCAAGCTCAGCTGATCCTCCCACATCAGCCTCCTGAGTAGCTGGGACTGTAGGCACACACTACCGCGCCTGGCTGAAAATTTTTTATTTCTTTTTCTTTTTCTTTTTTTGAGATGGGGTCTTGCTCTGTTGCCCAGGCTGGAGTGCAGTAGTGCAGTCTTGGCTCACTGCAACCTCCACCTTTTGGGATAAAGCGATTCTCCTGCCTTAGCCTTTCAAGTAGCTGGGACTATAGGTGTGCACCACCATGTCCAGCTCTAATGTTTGTATTTTTAGTAGAGATGGAGTTTCATCCTGTTGGCCAGGCTGGTCTTGAACTCCTGACCTCAGGTGATCCACCTGCCTCGGCCTCCCAAATTGCAGGCGTGAGCCACTGTGCCTGGCCCAGGCAATGCTTTTAAAACAACTTTATTGGCTTGGCGCGGTGGTTCACGCCTGTAATCCTAACACTTTGGGAGGCAGAGGTGGGTGGATCGCTTGAGTCCAGAAGTTTGAGACCAGTCTGGTTAACACGGCGAAACCCCGTTTCTACTTAAAAAAAAAAAATACAAAAAAATTAGCCAGGTGTGGTGGTCTGTGCCTGTAGTCCCAGCTTCTCGGGAGGCTGAGGCGGGAGAATCACTTGAGCCTGGGAGGCTGAGGCTGCAGTGAGCCGAGATCGCGCCACTGCACTCCAGCCAGGGCAACCGGAGTGAGACCCTGTCTCAAAAAACAAAACAAAACAAAACAAAACCTTATTGAGGTAAAATTTACATATCATAAAATTCACGTTTCAAGCACATAGTTCAAAGATTTGTAGTGAATTTACGGAGTTGTACAGCCATCGTCACAACCCAGTTTTAGGACCTTTCTGTTCCCTTCCTTAAAAAGTGTAGCAATCGCTCCTGGGTCCCCCGTGCCTTCCCCAGCCTCTGGCAGCCACCCATCTGTTTTCTGCCTCTATGGATTTGCCTGTTCTGGACACTGCATATAAATAAACCAAAAGCAATTGTCTGTTTGTGTCTGGCTTCTTTTAATTAGCACAAAGTTTTCAAGCTTCGTCCACGCTGCGGCGTGTCTCAGCGTTTCATCTGTGTTGCTGCTAAAGCATGTCATATTGTATGGATGGACCCATTTCGTTTATCTGTTCATCCGCTGGTGGACATCTGGGTTGTTTCCAGTTGGGGTTACTGCGGATAAAGTTGCTCTGAGCACTCTCAGATGAGTCTTTGTGTGGGTGTTTTTTTCGCTTTGGTGGATACCTAGCAGTAGAATTGCTGGTCTTATGGTAAATTCATGTCTAGGCTTCCTTTTTTTTTGAGACAGAGTTTCACTCTTGTTGCCCAGGCTGGGGTTAATGGCGCAATCTCAGCTCACTGCAACCTCCGCCTCCCGGGTTCAAGCGATTCTCCTGCCTCAGCCTCCCAAGTAGCTGGGATTACAGGCGTGAGTCCCAATGCCCAGCCCACGTCTAGGCTTTCAGAGAAACTGCCCAACTGTTTTCCAAAGTTGCTGCATCATTTTTCATTCCCACCAGCAATCTTTGAAGGTTCCTGTTTCTCCACATCCTTGTCCACACTTGGTTTTGTCTTTTCTTTCTTTCTTTCTTTTTTTTTTGAGACAGAGTCTCACTCTCTTTCCCAGGCTGAAGTGCAATGGCGCAATCTTGGCTCACTGCAACCTCCACCTCCCAGGTTCAAGCAATTCTCTTGCCTCAGCCTCCCGAGTAGCTGGGATCACAGGTGCTGCCACCACCACGCCCAGCTAATTTTTTTGTATTTTTAGTAGAGACCGGGTTTCACTATGTTGGCCAGGCTAGTCTTGAACTCTTGACCTCAGGTGATCCACACGCCTCGGCCTCCCAAAGTGCTGGGATTACAGGCATGAGCCACCGTGCCCAGCCTCTCTTTTTGATAATTTTTTTTTTAATTCCAAATCATGGCAGAGTAAAAAACAAAACTTGCACTGACCATTAGAACAGACTTGTACTGAAGTTTCAGTCTGGTGTAAATTGACTTCATGACGTTGGAGATTCCCAAGAAAGGCCCAAACACAAGATCTCCAAGAATCCGAAAGTCAGCTGGTGCAGACAGAAGAAAGCGGGGCATGGGGTGGGGTGGGGCAGGGGAGGGGCCCAAAACTGCTGACCGAGAGAACAGGCCTGGTCAGAACTCACCAATCCCTCCCATTCTCCCTCTTACTATCTGAAAAGTGAGGAGGCCGACGAGAGAGCTCCCACAGCCTTCACTAGCAGATCCACAAGGGGCCCGAGCCCCTCCGCCCAGTGCGTAGGTGGTTTCAGCTCTGCAGATGCCTGGACCCTGCCCAGCTGGCGCTGTGGGGAAGGTGCCCTAAGTTAGTCCCTGGAGTCTCCCAGCAATGTCTCTGCAGAGCAGCCTGTGGACCCCAGCTGGACCCCATCAAGTCTGGGCTTTCAGGTCAAGATCAGCCCAGCCCGCCTCCCCCAGCGCCACCTGTGCGTGACTCAAGATCAGAGATGGGATTTTAGAGCTGGAAAGCCCCGCGGATGCCGGCGTGACGGTTCCCTGAGTCACTCGCCGAGTTCTGCTTCTGCACGATGTGTCTAACTCTATGGATGGCAGCTCCTTCCCAAACCTCTTTCCTTCCCCAGCCTCCTCAGACGCTTTCTGGAACTCCCTTGCTCCACCCCACTCTGCCTTTGAGCAGGGAGCCATAGGACGTCTTTTTTGGGGAAAGATTGGTCATTCAGGTCACAAATATTTCTTGTGACAGTGATGTCCTTAGCACAGTTGTCTTGCCCAGGGTCCCAAGAAGGTGAACTGGGGCAGGGCTTTGAGACAAAGGCTCTAATGGCCCCCAGATGGGTGCAGAGGTGGGGCGGGAAGGAAGCTTCCAGGCCCCGGGGTCCCAGCCCCTCCCCAGCCTGCGGGTGCTTCCAGCGCCCTATGGGACCAAGATGTTGCTCGGGCCACAGCGGTATTCAGCTGCGCGGCCAGAGAATCTAAGCCTCAGGGACTCAGCAGAGGTGGGCATTCAGGATGCTTCACAGGGAGGACACAGCTCACTCCAGGTGGGAGAACAGCAGAGTGAGGGCTTGGACTTGGGGGTATGGGGGCAGCTTGGGGATTGCGGGGATTTGGGGCCTGTCTCGGGTTTGGAGCAGGGCTGTCTGGGCATCCATCTCACGTGGCTCACCAACCCCACTGGGAGCAGCAACAAAGCCACCTGCTCATTTATTTTTTCCTTTCTCATTGTATTTTTTGCTCTTTCTCAGCAGAATCACACCTGTGCATTTTGAGGTGTGAACCACACCCACCTCCAAGGCCCACCGAATCCCACCTTTCACCAAGTCTGTTACATTTCTGGGTGAGGAAGACAAAACACAGACAAAAAACCTACAGGGGCCCTTGTCTTGCTGGGGAAGTCAGTTCCCGACAAGGAGCCACTCCCCCACCCTACCCACCCCCAGCCCATTCCTCTTCTGAAACAGCCACTTGTCCCAGAAAAAGACACACTCAGGTCCCTGGGCTGAGAAGGATGGCCTTTGGGACCTGGCTCCCCCTCCCCAGCATGACCCCTTCTTCCCAAGCTCTGTTCTTGTGGGTTCTGCATACAGCCCCACCATGCTCCACCCCAGCACTCTGCTCAGCTCACTGCCCACCTGGGTATCTTCATCCAAACCCTCCTCAACCCACAAGACCCAAGTCCACCCATTCAATTCAATCAACAAGGTGCTGCACTCCTACTGTGTCAGGTGGCATGGTGCCTGCCTCTGAGGAGCCTGGGGAGGGGACTTGTCCCACCTCTGAACCCCCTGGGGGACTTGCTGTCAGTCCTTGACTCACAGCATTTGAGAGCAAGAGTTTTGAAATCAAACTAACCCAGGTTCAACTCCTGCCTGCTTGTGGGCAGCCTTGGAAAACTCAGCTTCCTTCTCATTTTTAACGCTGTCCTGTATGACATGAGGGTGCAATGCCCTTATCACCATCCCTCAAAAGGGCAAAGCCAGCCAGGCGTGGTGGCTCACACCTATACTCCCAGCACTTTGGGAGGCTGAGGCAGGTGGATCACTTGAGGTCAAGAGTTCAAAACCAGCCTGGCCAACATGGTAAAACCCCGTCTCTCCCGAAAATACAAAAAATTAGCCAGTCTTGGTGACGCGCACCTGTAATCCCAGCTACTCGGGCGGCTGAGGCAGGAGAATCGCTTGAACCCGGGAGGCAGAGGTTGCAGTGAGCCGAGATCATGCCACTGCATTCCAGCCTGGGTGACAGAGCGAGACTCCATCTCAAAAACAAAACAAAACAAAAAAAGCACAAAGCCAGGGCACACCCATGAGAAAAATACCTTTTATCAAAGAATGTTGTTCATGGTATTTCAGAAAAAGTATTGTAGTGTAACCACTGGGGAATTCAAAACCCCGTTAGATTTCCTTCCTCTTATTTTGGGCTTAGTTTTGGTTTTATTTTGATATCAGCAAGGGAGGGTTCCATTATCTTCTCAGCTTTAGGGGCTCTAAGTAACTTTTATTTTTTATTTTTATTTTTTGAGACGGCGTCTTGCTCTGTCACCCAGGCTGGAGTGCAGTGGCACGATCTCGGCTCACTGCAAGCTCTGCCTCCCGGGTTCACACCATTCTCCTGCCTCAGCCTCCCTGGTAGTTGGGACTACAGGTGCCCGCCACCACAGCTGGCTAATTTTTTTGTATTTTTAGTAGAGATGGGGTTTCACCGTGTTAGCCAGGATGGTCTCAATCTCTTGACCTCGTGATCCGCCCGCCTCAGCCTCCCAAAGTGCTGAGATTACAGGCGTGAGCCACTTTGCCCGGCCTCTAAGGAACTTTTAAACTCTTTTGATTTGGAAAAATTTCAAAATCAAAAAGTTGCAGATGAATACATTGCACATCATATATATTTATTCTAGACTCTTCAAGTGTTAGCTTTATTATTATTATTTTTATTTATTTATTTATTTAGGCAGAGTCTCACTGTGTCACCCAGGCTGGAGTGCAGTGGGGTGATCTTGGCTCACCGCAAGCTCCGCCTCCTGTGTTCACCATTCTCCTGCCTCAGCCTCCCAAGCAGCTGGGACTACAGGTACCTGCCACTGCGCCCAGCTAATTTTTTTTTTTTTTTTTTGTATTTTTAGTAGAGACGGGGTTTCACCGTGGTCTCAATCTCCTGATCTCCTGATTCGCTCACCTGGGCCTCCCAAAGTGCTGGGATTATAGGCGCGAGCCACCGCGCCCAGCCAGCTTTATTTATTATTTTTAAACTTTTATTTTAGGTTCAGGGGTACATGTACAGGTTTTTTATATAGGTAAACTCAAGTCATGGGGGTTTGTTGTACACATAATTTCCTCACTCAAGTACTGAGCTTGGTACCTGACAGTTATTTTGTTTTGTTTTTGAGATGGAGTCTCGCTCTGTCGCCTGGGCTGGAGTGCAGCGGCACCATCTCCACTCACTGCAACCTCCACCTCCTGGGCTCAAGTGATTCTCGTGCCTCAGCCTCCCAAGTAGCTGGGATTACAGGTGTGTGCCACCACACCTAGCTAATTTTTGTATTTTTAGTACAGACAGGGTTTCACCATGTTGGCCAGGCTAGTCTTAAACTCCTGACCTCAAGTGATCCACCCACCTCGGCCTCCCAAAGTGCTGGGATTACAGGTGTGAGCCACCACACCCAGCCCAATATTTTGTTATTTTTTTCTGCTCCTCTCCCTCCTCCCGCCCTCCACCCTTCAGTAGGCCTCAGTGTTTTTTTTTTTTCCCTTTGTGTCCATGTGTTCTCATCATTTAGCTCCAACTTATGTGAGAACACGCAGTATTTGGTTTTCTATTCCTGGGTCAGTTCACTAAGGATAATGGCCTCCAGCTCTATCCATGTTCCTGCAAAGGACATGATCTCATTCCTTTTTATGGCTGCATAGTATTCCATGGTATACATGTACCACATTTTCTTTATCCAGTCCACCACTGATGGGCATTTAGGTTGATTCCATGTCTTTGCTATTGTGAATAGTGCTGCAATGAACATACACGTGCGTGTGTTTTTGGTTTTGCTTTTTTTCTGAGACAGAGTCTCGCTCTGTCAGCCAGGCTGAAGAGAGGTGGTGCAATCTCAGTTCACTGAAACCTCCACCTCCTGGATTCAAGCGATTCTCCTGCCTTAGCCTCCCAAGTAGCTCAGATTATAGGCGCCTGCCACCACACCTGGCTAATTTTTGTATTTTTAGTACAGATGGGGTTTCACTATGTTGGCCAGGCTGGTCTCGAACTCCTGACCTCAAGTGATCTACCTACCTCAGCCTCCCAAAGTGTTGAGATTACAGGTGTGAGTCACTGCGCCCGGCCTGCACGTGTTTTAATGATAGAACAATTTATATTCCTTTGGGCATACACCCAGTAAGGGGATTGCTGGGTCAAATGTTAGTTTGATTATCAACATTCAAAGCCTGAATTTTAAACAGGTTGTTGGGCTGGGGGCTCATATCCGTCAGCTCATTAAAATTTAGCACTGGTGCCCTCTCCCTCTCCCTCTCCCTCAGTCTCCCTGTCCTTCTTTTTTCGGTCTCCCTCTGTTGCTGAAGCTGGACTGTGCTGCCGTGATCTCGGCTCACTGCAACCTCCCTGCCTCGGGCTCCTGTGACTCTCCTGCCTCGGCCTGCCGAGTGCCTGGGATTGCAGGCGCGCGCCGCCACGCCTGAATGGTTTTTGCATTTTTGGTGGAGACGGGGTTTCGCCGTGTTGACCCGGCTGGTCTCCAGCTCCTGGCCTCCAGTGATCTGCCTGCCTCGGCCTCCCGAGGTGCTGGGATTGCAGACGGAGTCTCGCTCACTCAATGCTCAATGGTGCTCAGGCTGGAGTGCAGTGGCATGATCTCGGCTCGCTACAACCTCCACCGCCCAGCCGCCTGCCTTGGCCTCTGAAAGTGCTAAGATTACAGCCTCTGCCCCGCCGCCACCCCGTCTAGGAAGTGAGGAGCGTCTCTGCCTGGCCGCCCATCGTCTGGGATGTGAGGAGCCTCTCTGCCTGGCCGCCCCATCTGGGAAGTGAGGAGCACCTCTGCCCGGCCGCCATCCCATATAGGAAGTGAGGAACGTCTCTGCCCGGCCGCCCATCGTCTGGGATGTGAGGAGCACCTCTGCCCGGCCGCCCCGTCTGGGATGTGAGGAGCGCCTCTGCCCGGCTGCCCCATCTGGGAAGTGAGGAGCGCCTCTGCCTGGCCGCCCTGTCTGGGAGGTGAGGAGCGCCTCTGCCCGGCCGCCCCGTCTGGGAAGTGAGGAGCACCTCTGCCCGGCTGCCACCCCGTCTGGGAGGAAGTGAGGAGCGCCTCTGCCCGGCCGCCCCGTCTGGGAGGTGAGGAGCGCCTCTGCCCGGCCGCCTCGTCTGGGAGGTGAGGAGCGCCTCTGCCCGGCCGCCCTGTCTGGGAGGTGAGGAGCGCCTCTGCCCGGCCGCCCCGTCTGGGAGATGAGGAGCGCCTCTGCCCAGCCGCCCCGTCTGGGAGGTGAGGAGCGCCTCTGCCCGGCTGCCACCCTGTCTGGGAGGAAGTGAGGAGCACCTCTGCCCGGCTGCCCCGTCTGGGAGATGAGGAGCACCTCTGCCCGGCCGCCCCTTCTGGGAGGTGAGGAGTACCTCTGCCTGGCCGCCACCCCGTCTGGGAGAAACTGAGGAGCGCCTCTGCCCAGCTGCCCCATCTGGGAAGTGAGGAGCACCTCTGCCCGGCCGCCACCCCATATGGGAAGTGAGGAATGCCTCTGCCTAGCCACCCCGTCTGGGAGGTGAGGAGCGCCTCTGCCCGGCTGCCCCGTCTGGGAGGTGAGGAGTGCCTCTGCCTGGCCGCCACCCCGTCTGGGAGGAAGTGAGGAGCACCTCTGCCCGGCTGCCCCGTCTGGGAGATGAGGAGCACCTCTGCCCAGCCGCCCCGTCTGGGAGGTGAGGAGCGCCTCTGCCTGGCCGCCACCCCGTCTGGGAGGAAGTGAGGAGCGCCTCTGCCCGGCTGCCCCATCTGGGAGGTGAGGAGCGTCTCTGCCCGGCCGCCCCGTCTGGGAGGTGAGGGGCGCCTCTGCCCGGCAGCCCCGTCTGGGAGGTGAGGAGCGCCTCTGCCCGGCCGCCACCCCATCTAGGAGGAAGTGAGGAGCACCTCTGCCCGGCCACCCCGTCTGGGAAGTGAGGAGTACCTCTGCCTAGCCGCCACCCCGTCTGGGAGGAAGTGAGGAGCACCTCTGCCTGGCTGCCCCATCTGGGAAGTGAGGAACGCCTCTGCCTGGCTGCCACCCTGTCTGGGAGGAAGTGAGGAGCACCTCTGCCCGGCCGCCCCGTCTGGGAGGTGAGGAGCATCTCTGCCCGGCCGCCCCGTCTGGGAGGTGAGGGGCGCCTCTGCCCGGCAGCCCCGTCTGGGAGGTGAGGGGCGCCTCTGCCCGGCCGCCCTGTCTGGGAGGTGTACCCAACAGCTCCGAAGAGACAGCGACCATCGGGAGCGGGCCATGAGGACGATGGCGGTTTTGTTGAAAAGAAGGGAGGGAAGTGTGGGGAAAGGAAGGAGAGATCAGATTGTTGCTGTGTCTGTGTAGAAAGAGGTGGGCATAGGAGACTCCATTTTGTTCTGACTAGGAGAAATTCTTCTGCCTTGGGATGCTGTTGATCTGTGGCCTTTCCCCCAGCCCCATGCTCTCTGAAACATGTGCTCTGTCAACTCAGGGTTAAATGGATTAAGGGCGGTGCAAGATGTGCTTTGTTAAACAGATGCTTGAAGGCAGCATGCTCTTTAAGAGCCATCACCACTCCCTAATCCCAAGTACCCAGGGGCACAAACACTGCAGAAGGCCGCAGGGACCTCTGCCTAGGAAAACCAGAGACCTTTGTTCATGTGTTTAACTCCTTACCTTCTCTGCACTATTATCCTATGACCCTGCCATATCCCCCTCTCCGAGAAACACCCAAGAATGATCAAGAAATACTTCAGAAATAAAATAAAAATAATAATAATAATAATAAATAAATAAATAAATATAAATAAATAAAATTTAGCACTGGTCTCATCCCCAGTAGCTTTTACAGGACAGCGACCTTCACCACAAAGCTTGAGTTTTCCCAATGCAAGCCTGGGCTTCCCAAGCATTTTTACTTTTCTAAGGAAGACATCTTGGACAGGATACCTGGATAGACTGGGGAGCCTTCTCTGTGTCTCTCTCCCAGTACTGTCTGGCATCAATTCATGGGCCACTTCTTTCGAGTAATGTGTCTGCACCTCTTGGGCCATGATTTCCACCACCTTTTCTGGATTTGACGGGCCTGCCGGTGCTGCCTGTGAGAGGTCTTCCCAATCTGCTTGCTGCACTGTTTTAGTAAAACCAACACAGAACAGATGAGGCAAATGACCATCTGTAGTTTTGACAACCATATGAGCTTCAATCATGGTCTTTTTTTTTTTCCATGAAAGCTGGTCAGGCTGTTTTTGCACTGAACATCCTCACAGTAATTAGCTTGAATTTTCCAGATACAACTTCACCATTCTGCAGATAAGCAGTACTGACTTCAAAAACACGGCCCTTGAGGCCATCAGGTGCAATTTTGGTTCCTGGCATCCCTGTGCCTGGTGTTTTCCCTACTCCTTATGCCAAGCACAGTTGGCAGTTTCGCCTCATGCCAATCTCTCTCAGACAATGGACCAAGCTCTTTCTTCTTGGCTCCCTTCCTGCCACTTCGGTAAGGTGCTCGTTCTTGCCTGCTGCATGGTGGTGCAGAGACAAGGGCCAGGTGTTAACATTGCCATTTTCCCTCCCTCTCAGAAGGCTGCTACTCATTATGATTATTGTCAGATTTTGAATTGTCCGAGTGTAAGCTGCAGACATCACAACACAAGGTCCCAAGTATTTCAATATGCATCTCCTAAGATCGGGGAGCTTTCCTGATGTAACCACAATATAATGATCACGCGTGACAGATTTACTACTGCTCCAACACTGTTAGCTCATACAGTGTATGTCCAATCTTTGCCAATTGTCTCAATCATGCCAGACCCACGTGAGGTTGTCTCCTCAGCCTTTCTTTGTCTCTTTCACAACACTGAAAGAGACAAACATTGTGGAAGAAGACAGCCTAGATGTTCAACAGGCTGTCCCTCAAAGTGGGATTATCTGGTGTTTCCCCTTTATGAGTGGACTCAGGGTGAGCATGTTTTGCAGGAATGCTATGGAAGGGACGTTTTGCCCTTCCTGGTGCATCACATCAGGAGGCACACGATGCCATCTTATCCCATCACCAGCGATGCTGAACTGGGTTGCTTGGATCAAGTGGCGCCTGCTAGGTTTCTTTTTTCCCTTCACCGTTAAGAAATGCTGACCCTGGGCCGGGCACGGTGCCTCGTTCCTGTAATCCCAGCACTTTGGGAGGCCAAGGTGGGTGGATCACCTGAGGTCAGGAGTTCGAGACATGCCTGGCCAACATGGCAAAATCCTGTCTTTACTAAAAATACAAAAATTAGGCCGGGCGCTGTGACTCATGCCTGTAATCCCAGCACTTTGGGAGGCCAAGGCGGGCGGATCACAAGGTCAGGAGATTGAGACCATCCTGGCTAACACGGTGAAAACCCGTCTCTACTAAAAATACAAAAAATTAGCCAGGTGTGGTGGCGGGTGCCTGTAGGCCCAGCTACTCGGGAGGCTGAGGCAGGAGAATGGCGTGAACCCGGGAGGCGGAGCTTGCAGTGAGCCGAGATCGTGCCACTGCACTCTAGTCTGGGCAACAGAGCAAGACTCTCTCTCAAAAAGAAACAAACAAAAAAAAAAATGAAAAAAGAAAAATTAGCCAGGCGTGGTGGCGGGTGCCTATAATCTCAGCTACTCGGGAGGCTGAGGCAGAAGTATCATTTGAACCCAGGAGGTGGAGGTTGTAGTGATCCAAGATAGCGCCATTGCACTGCAGCCTGGGTGACAACAGTGAAACTCCGTCTCAAAAAAAAAAAAAAAAAAAGAAAGAAAAAGAAAAAAAGAAACGCCAACCATGGCCGGGCATGGTGGCTCATACGTAGAGTCCTAGCAACTCAGGAGGCTGAGGCAGGAGGATCCCTTGAACCCAAGAGGTCAAGGCTGCAGTGAGCTATGATCTTATCATTGTACTCCAGCCTGGGTGACAAAGTGAGACTGTGTCTCAAAAATAAAAATAAAAATAAAAATAAAATAATAATAATAAAAAGGCCGGGCACCGTGGCTCACGCCTGTAATCTCAGCACTTTGGGAGGCCAAGGCGGGTGGATCACGAGGTCAGGAGATCGAGACCATCCTGGGTAACATGGTGAAACCCCATCTCTACTAAAAATACAAAAAATTAGCCGGGCGTGGTGGTGGGCGCCTGTAGTCCCAGCTACTCGGGAGGCTGAGGCATGAACCTGGGAGGCAGTGAGCCGAGATTGCGCCACTGCACTCCAACCTGGGCGACAGAGCGAGACTCCGTCTCAATAATAAAAATATCGATCTTTTAAAAGGAAGAGGATGAGGCACAAAATATAAAGAGTTTACTCTAGAGGCTAAGGTGGAAGGATCATCTGAGGTCAGAAGTTTGAGAACAGCCTGGGCAACACACTGTGAGCTCCATAGCAAAAATTAGCCGGGTGTGGTGGCGCAGGCCTGTGGTCCCTGTTACTCCAGACGCTGAGGCAGGAAGATGGCTTGAGTCCAGGAGGTCAAGGCTGCACTGAGCTGTGACCGCACCACCGCACTCCAGCCTGGGCGACAGAGGGAGACCCTGGCTCAAAATAAATAAATAAATGACCCAAAAGGTGGGGACAGGGTGTGTGGGCTGATGTAAAGTTGTCAAGAATTCTCTTTGGTTTATGGAAATAGCATTGATTAGTGATGGGCTGTGCACTGGTGCGGGTACAGGGTCCGGGCGGCTCTTTGGCTAATTCACAGCCATCTGCGCAGTAGCCGGCAGTTTCCAGAGGCGACCCTCCTGTACTGTCTCTGGGGCCTGATCGTTGAAGAGGACTCGCCTTCTGTTCTTTTCTCATTAGGCGGGAGGACCCTCTGGGGCTGCCCGGAGGAAGCCTCCACTCCGACCCTCGCCCGAGTGCCTACTGCGAGGGCGGATGCATACTTCCGGACTTCTAATTTCATCCTTCAGGTCTTTTTAGCTGCCGCCTATGGCAAGGAAGGGCCTGCCCTCGCCCCTGCCTCCCTCCTGCCTTCCCCGCCGCGGCTCCGCCACGATCGGCGCGGGCGACCGGGGCTGGGGGAGCCCCTCCAGCCGGCTCCTGCCCTCAGGCCCCGGGCGCTTCCCTCGCCCCGACTCCCGGGCGGTCCCGGGGGCGGCCATTCGCCTCCCAAGCACTCGGCGCTCAGCCCAACGGCGCCGCCTTTGCAGTCGCGTGGGCAGAACGGGGTCCTCGGGGCCGCGGCGATTCGCTAAGGCGGGCGACGCCACGACCCGCCGGGAGCGCGGCTCCCAGGAGCCCCCGCGCGACCGGGCCTCGGTGGTTGCCGTTGCAGGTCACGTGGTCGCCGTCGCCCGTCACGTGGTCCTGTCGCGCGTCACGTGGCTGCCATCGCCTGTCACGTGGCCGCCGGCGCGGGTCACGAGAACAAACACGGGGGCAGCCGGCGCTTCCCGGCCGGTGTCGCTCCGCGGCGGGCCATGGCCAACGTCTCTAAGAAGGTGTCGTGGTCCGGCCGGGACCGGGACGACGAGGAGGCGGCGCCGCTGCTGCGGAGGACGGCGCGGCCCGGCGGGGGGACGCCGCTGCTGAACGGGGCTGGGCCCGGGGCTGCGCGCCAGGTGAGGCCGGGCAGGGCGCAAGCGGGGAAACTGAGCCCTCGTGCGCCCCGCAGCCCGCGCCCTCGTGAGCCTTCTGGCGGCGCCGCGTGTCCCGGTCCTGGAGGCGACCGAGGCGCGGTGGGCTGGGGAACGCGCCCCGGGGCTCCTCGGCGGGGCCGGGCTGGCGGGGCGCCTGGGGTCTGGAGTCTTAGGAGGCCGCGCCGGGCTCGGTGGCCGGGAGGGCTGGGTGAGCAGGCGGAGCTCGCCGGACCCTGCGGAATGTGGGGCGCTGAGGGGCGCCGGGGCAGCCTTGGCGCACGTTCATTCCCTCCGGTGTCCCCCAGACTGGCCCTAAAGGGGTGCAAGTGTCTTTCTGTTGAGGTGACTCTTTAAAATTGTCATCCTACACGAGCAACTAATTTTGTTTGCGTTTTGACCCCCTGGGAGATGGGAACAGTTAAGATTGCAGCCGGGTCTCTTTCAGTGAGAATGACTGAGCGCCTTTATCTGCCATCTTTCTGTGTGGGGATCAGTCCCGACTTTCAGGTGATCTTGGGAGTGACGAGTATTTGTACTCAGTTTCCCTTAGCACCGAGTTAAATTTGGAATGTGCAGGCAAACACAATAAGCAGCAAGTCAGAGGTTGGAATGCGTTCTGCATGTCAGCCTGCAGCGTGCGTCTGAGCAGTGTTAAGGTCTGGAGAACCGTTGCGGGTACGTTTGTTTCCCTGTCTGTGTATTGTCTTAATTTTTTTTTTGAGACGGAATTTCACTGTAGTTGCCCAGGCTGGAGTGCAATGGCGCAATCTCGGCTCACCGCAACCCCCACCTCCCGAGTTTAAGTGACTCTCCTGCCTCAGCCTCCCGAGTAGCTGCGATTACAGGCGTGTGCCACCGCCCCCGGCTAATTTTGTATTTTTAGTAGAGACGGGGTTCCTCCATGTTGGTCAGGCTGGCCTCGAACTCCCGACCTCAGGTGATCCCCCCCACCTCGGCCTCCCAAAGTGCTGGGATTACAGGCGTGAGCCACTGCGCCTGGCCGTATTGTGTTACTTTTGAGTTAATGAACCGTTTTGTTGATGGGTCTTAAGATGCTTTGCAGTTATTCTTTACATTTTCTCTTGTCTAGTCCTTTAAACACTTGTCTTGTGCTTAAAGATTAGGAAGGACGGCCGGGCGCGGTGGCTCACATCTGTAATCCCAGCACTTTGGGAGGCCAAGGCGGGTGGATCATGAGGTCAGGAGATTGAGACCATCCTGGCTAATATAGTGAAACTCTGTCTCTACTGAAAATACAAAAAATTAGCCGGGCGTGGTGGCGGGCGCCTGTAGTCCCAGCTACTCGGGAGGTTGAGGCTGGAGAATGGCGTGAACCCGGGAGGTGGAGCTTGCACTGATCGGAGATGGTGCCACTGCACTCCAGCCTGGGCGACAGAGCGAGACTCCGTATCAAAAAAAAAAAAAAAAGTTTAGGAAGGACACGAAAATCAGGCTGTTTCCATAGAACCTACATTTAGGTTTTCCCAATTCCTTAGAAATGCACCAGACAAAGAAGGTCAAAGTCTGCTTTTTGCTGCTAAGAAGCAGCAGCTCAGCTCCCTTTGAAGTGGGCTCTCCTGCTCTCGGTGCTGTAGTCTGCATGAAAAGTGATCTGAAGGGGTTAATTTGAAGTGGTGGGGCCATGGGTGATTAGTTATTTGTGTGTATGCCTGTGTGTGTGTGTGTGTGTGTGTTTCTGTTTTAAAAGAAAGTAAGGCCAGGTGTGGTGGCTCATACCTGTAATCCTAGCACTTTGGGGGGCCAAGGTAGGGGAGGATCACTTGAGCCCAGAAGTTCAAGACCAGCCTGGGCAAAATAGTGAAACCCTGTCTGCAAAAAAAAAAAAAAAGCAAAATTAGCCAGGTGTGGTGATATGCATCTGTAGTCCCAGCTACTCGCTTGGGAGGCTGAGGCAGAAGAGTCGTGTGAGTCCAGGAGGTTGAAGCTGCAGTGAGCTGCCTTTTTTTTTTTTTTTTTTTTTTGAGGTAGTTTCCCACTCTTTTGCCCAGGCTGGAGTTTGAGAACCTATCTCAAAAAATTTTAAAAAAATTTTTTTAATTAAAGAAATCTGAAGTTCACGAGGTAGAAGGAATAAACCAACTTTAAGGGCTGAAACGTAAAGATTGGGAACCTTGATGGTGGTTGAATTTGAGTTTCTCTTGGGACTGAATGTGCTTGGGGTTTCCTGTTTGTCTTTGCAAATAGAAGAGTTGATTTTTTGGGAAATAATCTGTTGATGTCTTAACCTTAGAAAGTATTTCCGGCTGTGCGCAGTGGCTCATGCCTGCAATTCCAGCACTTTGGGAGGCCGAGGCGGGTGGATCACCTGAGGTCGCGAGTTCGAGACCAGCCTGGCCAACATGGTGAAACCCCATCTGTACTAAAAATACAAAAATTAGCTGAGTGTGGTGGTGAGCGCCTGTAATCCTAGCTAGTCAGGAGGCTGAGGCAGGAGAATCGCTTGAACCCGGGAGGCGGAGGTTGCACTGAGCCAAGATCACGCCATTGCCTGGGCAACAAGAACAAAACTCCATCTCAAAAATAAAAATAAAAAATTCCCTTAAAAGTCATTGTAAGCTTATTTGTTTGCATTTAATAACAGCGGATACCCTGCTTACAAGCAATTAAAAAAAATAGTTTATCGTGCACTTGCTCTGTGGCTGCATGGGACGCAGGCGCATAAAGCTGCTTCTTTCCTGCTGGAGACAGGCCCAGGACCCTGTGCGGATGGTCTGCAGGGCCCCTGGGGCAGGAGCAGTCACAAGGCTTGGACTTGAAGAGCACAAGATCTTCAGGCAGGCGGACGGGTGGGAAAGGACAGAGGGAGTGTGTGTTTGGGATGCGCTGTGGAGCATGGAGGTCAGCCCTGCTGCGCACATGAGCAGGCTTTGAATTTGGCTCATCTCTAGGGGAGCCCATGGGAAGCTAGAACCCCATGCCTGAAGGGCCCCAGCCTTCCCCTGCAGACAGACTGGAGAGGCAGAGTCTAGAGGACAAGACGCCACCTCTTAGGCCAGGCGTCCTCGGAGGCCTTTGTGCTCTGAGCATTGGACTCGCTGAGGGTCTCCTGCAAGGCCTGTAGCTTCCCTGTTGCCCAGTTTTCCCATCTGCGAAAAAGTTAACACATGCATAGCGCTGAGCACGGTGCCTGTCACAAACCACGCTCTGAAGAAATGTGAGTTGTGCCCGGTCGTGTTAAAACCAGCAACACAAGAGGGATTCATGTTCGTTGTGACTTTCCTGCCCGACTTCCTGAGTGGCTACTGGATTTCTTGGTGCTGTTTTTCTGGGGGAGGGTCTGCTCTGACTGGTGGGCACAGCTCACTGTTGGGCTCAGGTGCACCCCATTGTGGCCGCAGACGGGGTACTATAAGCTGCCCTTGGGTTCAAGGCCTCCAGAGCTGTTTTGAGCTAAAATATCAACTCAGGCCATCCCCTGCTGACAGGACTGTTCCAGTGAACATGAGAACTGGCCCTAGCTGCTTCCAGGCTCTTTAGGGTTTGTTGCAGGATTTTCAGGTTGGCTGGTGGTGTCGTTGCCACCTCAGCATGGGCACAGCTGGCCAAACACTATGAGGTGGCTGCCCTGGGCAGGGCAGACTGTGGAGTGGCTTGTTGGAGGCTGGGTGCCAGCTGAAAGCCCAGGCCCTTCAGAGCCGCCTGTGGGTTGCTGTTCCTGTTCTCAGGCCTGTCTTGCATTGTGTGGCGTAGTGGTGAATTGACCAAGCCAGTCATTGCTCATCTGGTGGTGCTGGGACAGGGCAAGGGTGAGGTCAGCCAGCCCTGGCTGTGTGTGGGCGGCAGGAAGCAGAACTCCTTGAGAACTGAGAGAGGGAAAGCGGCTGGAGCCAGAAACACTTGGGTCTCAGGAGGCAGTGAGGGGAGGTGGGTATTTGCAGGACATCCTTGAGAACTCGTGTTGGGACACCACCTAAGACCCTGGCAGGGCAGGGGTCTGGGTTAGTGTGGGACTGTGTCCTGCCTGGGCACCCGGAGCCACAGACCGTAGCCTGAGAGAGAACTGTGGGCGCAGCGAGGCCGTGGGGGAGGGTCTGGGGTCGTCCCCAGTGGCCCCTTGAGCTCTGCTCTACTTGAGGAAGTGCCCCTTAGTTCTTTTCCGGCCTCCAGGAAGTCTTCTGCCTGCCTGGGAGGGTTCCCCTGCTGTCCCCTTCCCTGCCCTCCAGCATTGCTGTTCAGCGTCTGTCTTGCTTTAGGTCTCTGCCTTAACGCCATGGGGACGCTGCGTGGACAGCAAAGGCCTCTCCTTGGTCTCTGTGGCCTTTGTGTGTCACCTCGTTTCCTTTGACTGTAACCCCCATCCCCCCCGCATGGCAGCTGCTGTATCCTGTGTGCCTAGCATCTAGCCTGGTCCTGGCAGAGGCCTGCTGAATGTTAGGATGCAGCGCGGGCTGAGCAGAACAGCAAATAGTCTTTAATACTGCTTTAAGTTTTTAAAAAACTGTGGTAAAGAACACATACCATAAATTTACCATTTTAAGCCAGGCATGGTGGTGCACGCCTCTCATACCAGCTACTTGAGAGGCCAAGGCGGAAGGATCCCTTGAGCCCAGGAGTTAGAGACCAGCCTGGGCAACATAGCAAGACCTTGTCTCTAAAAAATATTTTGTTTAATTACCGTTTAATCATCTGTGAGTGCAGTCAGTAGGGTTGAGCACGCTCATAGTGTTACACAACCCATCCCTTGCCGAACTGAAACCGCATCCGTTCAACGCTCTCCCTTCCTCCTGCCGCCCGGCCCCCTCGTTGCCGTCTGCCTCAGCGGACCTGACGGCTCCCGGGCCCTCATGCGAGTGGACCCCTGTGGGAGCTGTCTTTTTCTGACTGGCTTATTTCACGGAGCACAGTGTCCTGCGGCCCGTCGTGCTGCAGCACGGGTCGGTGGTCATTCCTCTTTATGGCTGAATTATTCCATTGCGGGGAGAGGCTGCATTTCCTTGACTCACTCATCCGTCGGCAGACACCGGGTGCTTCCGCATTTTGGTCATTGTGGCGTACAAATGGGACTTTCAGACGCTGCATTTTTATGTTTGTTTTTGGTTTTTGTTTTTTTGTTTGTTTGTTTTGGTTTTGGTTTTTGACGGACTCTCCCTCTGTCGCCCAGGCTGAAGTGCAGTGGTGTGATCTCAGCTTACCGCGACCTCTGCCTCTTGGGTTCAAGTGATTCTCCTGCCTCAGCCTCCTGAGAAGCTGGGATTACAGGCGCCCACCACCATGCCCGGCTAATTTTTGTATTTTTAGGAGAGTTGGGGTTTCGCCACGTTGTCCAGGCTGGTCTTGAACTCCTGACCTTAAGTGATCAGCCCACCTCAGCTTCCCAAAGTGCTGGGATGACAGACATGAGCAACCTCACCTGACCCTGAGTTTTTTAATGTGTTTTGAATATTAATCCCTTATCAGATATTAATTCCTTATCACGTTTGCAAATATTTTCTCATTTCATAGGTTACCTTTTGCTCTGTTGTTTTCTTTGATGTGTAGAAGTTTTAAAGTTTGATGTAGTTCCCCTCGTCTATACATTATTTTGACTTTTATTTTATTTTATTTATTTATTTGAGACAGGGTCTCGCTCTGTTGCCCAGGCTGGAATACAGTGGCAGGATCTCGGCTCACTGCAACTTCCGCCTCCCAGGTTCAAGCAGTTCTCCTGCTTCAGCCTCCCGAGTAGCTGGGATTACAGGTGTGCGCCACCATGCCTGGATAATTTTTGTTTTGGTTTTTGTTTTTTGTTTTTTTTAAGTAGAGACGGGGTTGCTTCATGTTGGCCAGGCTGGTCTCGAACTCCTGACCTCAGGTGATCTGCCCGTCTCGGCCTCCCAAAGTGCTGGGATTACTGGCGTGAGCCACCGTGCCCAGCCCTTTATTGACTTTTAAATCACTCTGGATTCACAGGAAGCTGCAAAGGTAGCACAGGGGGCTTGTGTACCATTCACCGAGTTTCCCTCAATGTTTACGTTTCCATAACAGGGAGGCACCAAAACCAAGAGAGTGTCGTTGGTGCAATGCGTGTAGATCCGCGTAAGCACCAGGAAGGGGGATGCAGGCCATTTTCAGACCCCTCTTTCTAGTCCCACCCACCCCCAACCCTGACGACCTCGCTTCCCCTTCGGCCCAAGTCCCGCCTCTCGGGAGTGTTGGCTTTCACGTTCCTGAGCCTGGCTGTTTTCAGTTGGTGTCCGGCGCTTGGGACCGTGTAGGTTGCCGTGTGTGGCAGGAGTTTGAGGAGCAGCATCTAGTGTTTAATTTATAAGAACTTGCATTTAAAAAAGAAAGTAACCGCACGGAATGCATTGCTGAACTTGAAGTAAACGTCGTGTTCTTCCATTACGAAAGCCACCTTCTCAAAGTCCTGGCAGTTAAGGAAAGAGATGCTGGGAAGGGAAGGCGCCGGAGCCCCATCCTTTCACTCCGGGCAGGGGCAGCTGATGCCCTGCTGGGGGGAAACCCCTCACCCCTCACCCCTCTCGAATCTGCCAAGGTGGCGGCAGTGGGGGTGGCCCGCTGGTCACATACTGACTGCACTGTCAGCCTTCACCTTGGCCTGACTGCATTCACAGCTCTGCCTGCTGCTGTGGGACAATGCTGTCGCGGTGTAGACGGTGGCCTACCTCAAGGCCTCCCAGGCCTGGTGCCCAGGACGTGTGGCTGTGGCTGTTTCGGTTTGTTTGGGTTTTTGTTTTTTTTTTTAATTTTAGAGATAGGGTCTTGCCGTGTCGCCCAGGCTGGAGCGCAGTGGCGCAATCATAGCTCACTGTAGCCTTGACTTCTCGGGCTCAAGCGATCCTCTTGCCTCAGCCTCCTGAGTAGTTTGGACCACAGGTACGTGCCACCATGCCTTGCTAATTTTGATTTTTTGTAGAGACAGGGTCTCACTACATTGTCCAGGTTGGCTTTGAACTCCTGGGCTCAAGCGATCCTCCTGCCTCAGCCTCCCAAAGTGCTGGGATTACAGGCGTGAGCCACCACGTCCGGCCAGGATGATCCGTTATTTCCAACAAGGAACAGCCTGAGAAGCACAGCAGGTCTTGAGTGGCGTTAGGAGAGAAGTGCCGACATCTTGAGTGATTGGGAGAGTGGCCCTGTGGGCAGGGCGTATCCCACGGGGTGCCCGTTTGGACGTGGGGTACCTCCTCATGGTGAAGTGGGTCTTTTGGGTTCCGTGGTCTCTGTTTGGGGCATCGGGGCACCTGTCCACCTGGGAGGTGGGGGTCAGAGGCCCAGCGCTGGTCACAGGGCTGTTTTCTGGTGGTGAGACCTGGAGTCCAGGGGCTTTGATGTGAGTGTGAGCGGGAGGGAGTGGGCAGCTGGCCAGGCCACTGCTTCTGTCACGTCTGGACCGTGGCACCTTCTTCCTCCCACTGTGTCAGCCTGTGTGGCAGGAGACTGAAGCTGTGAGTTTCGCCTGTGACTCAGGGCTCAGGGAGAGCCACTGGCGTGTGGCAAGGCGGGGGGGAAGAGGAGGGGCAGGCGCCCTGTGACTCGGGGCTCTGTCCAGCAGGACCTGTGCACTCCAGCCCCTCCCACGCTCTCCCCTGGCCGTGGAGATGCCATGGCAGACACCTGCGAGTCTGTCTGTCTGTCTGGCCTCTGTGCCTGGCTTCTGATGGGGATGGCCTGGGGGTGCTCTTTGCCTGGGGAGAGGAGGAGGCTCTGACTGGTGTCTGCCAAGGGCCAGTGGCGCGTGCCCAGGTTCCTCCCCCGGCCAGGGCCACTCACTGGGTCATCAACACGGGGGTGCACACCAAGGGCGACGGGGGCTG
This sequence comes from Pongo pygmaeus, assembly GCF_028885625.2. NCBI lineage: Eukaryota > Metazoa > Chordata > Mammalia > Primates > Hominidae > Pongo > Pongo pygmaeus. The sequence goes on along the minus strand of NC_072391.2, from coordinate 1,592,837 downwards.
GTAACAGGACGATGGTTGGGGAAGGGTCCCTGGAGGGCAGTGGGCTGGAAGGTCAGGTTCTTTTTTTTTTTTTTTTTTTTTTTTTTGAGACATTGTCTTGCTGTTACCTAGTCTGGAGTGCAGTGGCGCGATCTCAGCTCACTGCAGACTCCACCTCCCGGCTTCAAGCGATTCTCCTGCCTCAGCCTCCGAAGTAGCCCGCCTAATTTTTGTATTTTTAGTAGAGATGGGGTTTCACCATGTTGGCCCAGCTGGTCTCGAACTCCTGGCCTCAAGTGATTCGCCCGCCTCGGCCTCCCAAAGTGCTGGGATTACAGGCATGAGCCACTATACCCCGCCGGGAAGATCTGGTTCTGAAGGCAGTTTCTGGGATGGCGGTTTGGGGAGCCCGTCTCCTTCAGGGTGAGCACTCCAGAGAAAGCAGGACCCCCACCCCTGGCTCGCAGTGACCTCAGATCCCAAACCTTCCTTCTCTGCCTCCGTGTCCTTGCCTGCGTGTGGTAATCGTGATCCCCGTGGATAGGTAGAGGTTGAAGGAGAATTGGGCCCCAGTGCAGGCCGTTCCCGTACCTCTCCCTGTCCCCACCTCAGGCCAGTGGGCTCCTGGCTTCATCACCTGCAGTTCTATCACCAAGAAGCACTTTCGGGCCCTGCTGAAACCTCGTGCGGGAGGCTGAGCCCAAAGAAGGTGGAGGGACAGCTGGGGGATGGGGAGGGCTGCTCCCAGGGAAGGTGGGAGGCAGCCTCGGTGGTCCTCCCACGGCCGGCACCAGCCACTGGACTCCTCTGCCAACACTTTCCTTACAGGCGCACGGGCTGTCTGATGCAGACAGCTGGTGCCCTGGGCATGTGGCCCCTCCACCTGGGAGGCGGCCCTTCTTCCCTTCACATCCCCAGATGTTGGTAAAGATTCAGGAGATTGTGGAAATTGGAGTCGTCTCCAAAGGATCTCTTTGGGGAAAGGAGGCTGAGGTCTTGGCTCCTCCTAGCCTGGCCTCAGCGCCTTGGCTCTAGTAAGGAGCCGGAGACTGGGGCGGGAGCTCTGTAAGTCACACCTGCACCACGCCACCCAGGGCCCGCTGCCCTGCCCCTGCCCTGAGCTGGGGCGGCCGCAAAGCCTTAGGTGGCTGAGACCCCGCCCAGCTCTGCCTGATAGCTGGGCGTCCTGTGGGGAGGGCAGCGTGAACACTGTGGAGCCGTTAGTGTCTCAAGACCCAGAGAGGCCGCAGTGGAGGTGACTGTGGAGGTGGCAGGTGGCTGAGTGGGGCCTTGGGGGCAGGGTTGGGCAGGATGGCCCAGGGCGCTGTGGCGGGCACTGCATTGGTGGTGGCATGTTGTCCAGCCCTTCTTTCCTGGTGGGTGGCAGGTGCCTCGCCTTCAGTCTAGAGCAGGGAGCTTGTGCCCTGGGCTCAGGGGCTGGACGTCTCGCTGACAGGCCAAGGGGCAGCCGGAGCAGTCCTGCTTCCAGGGCCCAGGGAGGCCTGTCCCAGCCCTGCTGCCCCCACCCAGCAGGCAGGCCTGGCCTGGCCCATTCCTGAGCCCCCAGGCAGGGTCAGGCGAGGCCGGGGTGCGGCGGCGGGAGTGAGAATCCACGGTGCAGAGCGTGTGACGTCTGAGCGCCCTCATGATTTCTCTTCTGCTTTTAGTCACCACATTCTGCGCTTTTCCGAATCGGACATATGAGCAACGTGGAGCTGGATGATGAACTTTTGGACCCGGTGAGTTGGGGGTGTTCACCGTCCTCCCGCGGAGTTAGCTGCATCTTAGCAGAGGGTGACAGGGATGGGCAGGGGCCGGGCGGCAGGCAGATAGTGGGGCCCCAGGGCCAGGGTCCAGGGAAGATTTCCCTGGGGGGACACGGTCACCAAGGCCGAGTGAGCAGAGGCAGCCGGGCAGAAGTGCTCTCAGACAGAGGAGTGCAGGGCACAGGAAGCCGGTCAGGACAGCAGTGACAGCATGGGCAGCGAGGGGGCTGGACCTGGCTTTGGGACAGGGCAAGGACAGGGATCTTGGGGGGGCAGTGAGGAGCCCCAGGAGAGTGAGAGGGGGCCGGATGCCTCTGACTTCAGAGGGCAGGGGTTTCGATGTTCCCGTGCCAGTGGCTGCCCCGGGAGTCCTCAGCTCAGCGGCAGCATGCTCGTCTTCCCCTCGGGGGCATCTCCCGCCAGCCTCGGTTTGTCCCTCAGCCGCTGGTGAGGCCAGGAGTCCTCCGCTGCCGCTGGCCGTTCACTCATCGTCTCTGGGGAGATGTCTGTGCGGGACTCCTGTTGAGATGATCCTGATGTTGGCGACACCCCGGGCGTCCTCCTCCCATCAGGCCCCACCTGGCTCTGCCCTGGGCCACGTCAGAGGCTGAGGCGTCGCACAGTCTACCTGTCCGGGTGCTCTTCGGCCTTGCGTCCCTTTGAGCTCTGCCGCTGCAGTCGCTCCCGAGGCTGGCGCCGTGCTCAGATGCCATCCTGCACAGCCAGCAGCGCCTCTCCCGGGGCTGCCCTTCTGATATGTTTGTGCTGCCTCTGGAGCCACAAGGCCTTCGGAAGATCTGTTTCGTGGCCGTGGGCGCCTTCAGCACTGCCTTTTTGGACTTCAAAGCCTTTGCTCTGGTGTAAGCTTTGGGAGGGGCAGGAGTTGGGAGACAAGGGAAAAAGCGAGCATGTGAGAGATTCAGCAATCAGTCCTCACCACTCTCAGGCCCTGGAGCGGGTGCCTGGCCGGCCACACGCGTGTTGGTTATGCTCATTTTTAAACTGGGTTTGTTGTCTTTATAATTGAGCTGCAGGAGTTCTTTATATATAGATGCAAATCTCTCATCCAATACATGATTTATAGAGGTTTTCTCCTGTTCAGTGGGTTTTCTGTTCACTTTCTCAATGGTGTCTTTTGATGCTCAGATTTTTTTAATTAAAAAAGTTTTGGCCAAGCGAGGTGATTCATGCCTGTAATCCTAGTACTTTGGGAAGCAGATGGATTGATTGAGCTCAGGAGTTCAAGATCAGCCTGATCAACATGGTGAAACCCTGTCTCTACAAAAAATATAAATATTAGCTGGGCCTGGTGATAGGCACCGGTAGTCCCAGCTACTTGGGAGGCTGAGGTTGGAGGATCACTTGAGCCCAGGAGGTGGAGGTTTCAGTGAGCTGAGATGCTGCCACTGCACTTCAGCCTGGGTGACAGAGTGAGACCCTGCCTCAAAATTATTATTTTTTTTTTTTTTTCTGGGCAGGTGTGGTGGTTCACACCTGTAATCCCAACACTTTGGGAAACCAAGGCTGGAGGATCCCTGGAGCTCAGGATTTCGAGATCAGCCTAGTAACATAGTGAGACCCTGTCTCTACAAAAAACAAAAACAAAAACAAAAATTAGCCAGGTGTGGCGGTGTGCGCCTGTGATCCCAGCTACTCAGGACGCTGAGGCAGGTGGATTGATTGAACCCAGGAGGTCGAGGCTGCAGTGAGCCATGATCACACCATGGTACTTCCGCCTGCGTGACAGACGGGACCCTGTCTAAAAAAAATTAATTAGTATTATTTTTTGAGATGAGGTCTCAGTGTGTGGCCCAGGCTGAAATCCATCTCTCAGGCTCAAGCAGTCCTCCCGTCTCAGCTTCCTGAGGAGCTGGGACCACAGGTGCATCATACCCAGCATAGGTTGTATTGCTGAAGTTCAGCTAATCTGTTTTTTCTTGTGTTGCTTGTACTTTTGGTGTCACATCTAAGAAACCATTGCCTAACCCAAGAGTATGTTGATTGACCCGTTTTTTCCTAAGAATTTTACAGTTTTAGGTCTTTCATCCCTTTTGAATTAATTTTTGGATGTGGTGTGAGTTAAGGGTCCAACGTCATACCCTCCCTCTCTCTCTTTTTTTGAGACAGGGTCTCACTGTCACCCAGGCTGGAGTGCAGTGGTGCAATCATGGTTCACTGCAGCCTCTGCCTTCTGTCTGTCTCCCAAGTAGCTGGGATTGCAGGCGCATTTCACCACACTCAGCTAATATTTTGTAGAGATGGACTCTTACTATGTTGCCCAAGCTGATGACAAACTCCTGGCCTCAAGCAGTCCTTCTGCCTCAGCCTCCCAGAGTGCTGGGATTACAGCTGTCAGCCATTGCGCTCGGCCCAGCTTCATTTTTGCATATGGAAATCCAGTTGTACCAGCACCATTTGTTGAAAACACTACCTTTCTCTGTTGAAATGTTTTGACACCGTTGTGGGAAATCAGTTGATCGTACATGTTTTGGATTTCTTTCTGGACTCTCTCAATGCTCTTCCATTCTTCTGTGTCCATCTTCGTGCCAGTGCCATGCCTGGTTTTTTTTTTTTGGCTTTTTTTTAAGACTTGGGGTCTCACTGTGTTGCCCAGGCTGGGTGGATCACTTGAGGCCAAGAGTTTGAGACCAGCCTGGCCAACATGGCGAAACCCCATCTCTACTAAAAATACAAAAGTTAGCCAGGCATGGTGGTGCACACCTGTAATCCCAGCTACTTGGGAGGCTGAGGCAGGAGAATGGCTTTAACCTGGAAGGCGGAGGTTGCAGTGAGTTGAGATTGCATCACTGCACTCTAGCCTGGGCAAAAAGAGTGACTGTGACTGTGTCTCAAAAAAAAAAAAAAAAAAAAAAAAAGAGATGAGGGTTTTACTCTGTTGCCCAGGCTGGTCTTGAACTCCTGGCTTCAGTTGGTCTTCTTTCCTCTGCCTCCCAGAGTGCTGGGATTACAGGTGTGAGCCACCGCACCCGGCCTCATGGATTGATTTTTGGATGTTAAACTAACTTGTATTCCTAGGCTGAATTCACCTTGCTCCTGGCATTGCTGGAATCGCTTTGCTTGTGTCTTACCAAAGATCTTTGCATCTGTGGTTGTAGGGGTGTTGGTCTGTAGTTCTCTTTTTTTTTTCTTTGAGACGGAGTCTTGCTCTGTCACCCAGGCTGGAGTGCAATGGCGCAATCTCGGCTCACTGCAACCTCTGCATCCCGGGTTCAAGCGATTCTCCTGCCTCTGCCTCCTGAGTAGCTGGGATTACAGGTGCCCACCACCATGCCCAGCTAATTTTTGTATTTTTAGTAGAGACAGGGTTTCATCTTGTTGTCCAGGCTGGTCTTGAACTCCTGATCGCAGCTGATCCACTTGCCTTGGCCTCTCAAAGTGCTGGGATTGTAGGTGTCAGCCACCATGCCTCACTTGCAGTTCTCTTGCTGTGTCCTTGTCCTTGGTGTCGGGATGATAACGGCCTCATGTGTGAGCTGAGAGGGGCCTGTCTCCTTGTGGCCTTGTCAACTGTGCTTCTCTCTGCCTTTTTCTGCCACAGGATATGGACCCTCCACATCCCTTCCCCAAGGAGATCCCACACAACGAGAAGCTCCTGTCCCTCAAGTATGAGGTGGGCGTCCTCCTGTTCCCCCTGACCCTGAGACCTGGCCTCTGCTCCCTGCAAGCCCACTCCCGGTCCCCTGTGCCCGCACCCAGAGCGTCGGTTCGGTGCTGAGCGCTGCCCTTGCTGTCCCGGCCTGCAGAGCTTGGACTATGACAACAGTGAGAACCAGCTGTTCCTGGAGGAGGAGCGGCGGATCAACCACACGGTGAGCTGGATGCCGCTCCCTGCAGGGCCCCGCGGTGCAGGGCCTGGTGCTGGCCAGGCCTGGGCCTGCTCTTCTGCCGGGGTGAGGTGACGCACCTCCTCCCTCCTCCTCTGACTCCGCCTCTGAGGCCTGTGGGTTCCTCTGGTTTCTAGAGACAGTGGGAGGGTCATGGTCACCGTAACCAAGAAGGCTGCTCTTACGGCCGCCGGATGCGGTGCCCAGCATAACCGCTGGCTGTGAAGTTGTTGGGAATTCACCCACCTCCCCGAGTCACCCTCAGGCCCCGGGTGTGTCTTAGTTGTTGGCCAGAAACTGCCCTTTGTGGGATTCAGCACACCGTGCACACTGGGGCCTTCATAATCTCGGGGCCTGCAGGCGGTCTGGGCGGTCCTGCTGCTGCCAGAGTGACCTGCCCCAGGGTCCTGCCTGACCCTCACCCTGACCGCGCCCTGCAGGCCTTCCGGACGGTGGAGATCAAGCGCTGGGTCATCTGCGCCCTCATCGGGATCCTCACGGGCCTCGTGGCCTGCTTCATTGACATCGTGGTGGAAAACCTGGCTGGCCTCAAGTACAGGGTCATCAAGGGCAGTATCCTTCCTGGTACGGCCGGTGCAGCTTGGGAGGGGGGCGTGACCTGGGCTGAGTCCTGGGCAGAAGTCCTGAGCCCAGCGTGTTCCAGTGCAGGTGAAGGTGGCCTGGCCAGGCTGACTGTGTCCCTGTCACGGTTGGGCCGTGAGACGTCTCTGGGATGTCCAGTGAACGTCATGGTTCCACGTGGCAGGGTGGCGTCTGCCAGGCTGGGCTGTGGGGCAGGGCTGGGGTCCAGGGTGGGTGGTCCTGACAGGAAAGCAGCCAGCCCTCCTTGATGAGCCCCAGATATCGACAAGTTCACAGAGAAGGGCGGACTGTCCTTCTCCCTGTTGCTGTGGGCCACGCTGAACGCCGCCTTCGTGCTCGTGGGCTCCGTGATTGTGGCTTTCATAGAGGTAGGTGGCAGGATGCCCCAGCTATGTCGGACCCCATGAAGGATTGGGGGTCTCGGTGAATGGGCGGGAACCCCTGCAGCTCATCCACCCCCACCGTCATGTTGGCTGACAACCCTGGCGCTTTCTAGAATCACGCGGTCCAGACTCACAACCTCAGGAGGAGTAGACACACCAGGGCCTCTTCACCCCCAGAGCCCTGGGGTGCTGCTCCTGACCCAACAGCACAGGCCTGGGCACCTTCACCCTGCTCCGCCCCTCCTTCCATCTCCACCTCCGCCTGTACCACGTCCTTGATATGTGTCTGGGCTGGGAAGAGTGAGAGCAGCTACCCCAACGACATGAGACCCTTCCCTAGGGCCCCGACGTGTGTGCTGAGCTCCCCTTCCCTGAGGCCCTGACGTGTGTGCTGCGCTCATCGGCTCCTGGGGCTTCTGGGGCTGAGGGGCTGCATCTGCCTCAGCCTGGCTGTGACCCGCTCAGCCGTGCTTCCACTCTTTCAGCCGGTGGCTGCTGGCAGTGGAATCCCCCAGATCAAGTGCTTCCTCAACGGGGTGAAGATCCCCCACGTGGTGCGGCTCAAGGTGAGGGTGCGGTGGCCCTGGCTGGGCAGGGTGGGCGCCGGCTCTTTGCTGGTTCAGGAGCAGCTGTCTTGGCTGCCTGCCTTCCAGAACTGCCCTCGGCCACCTTGTGTGCTTGTGGCGCTGTGTGCAGATGGGCTGGCTGGGTGTAAAGGGGTCACTTTTTTTTTGAAAGTGGTAACAATTGGTATTTGCGCATATTAAATTACGTAAGAAATGAGTAGTCATGCAGAAATGCTTGCGTGGTGCATGTGTCACACAGCTGTGCAACGCGTCTATGACTGTGGGCTGCGTGGTGGTGACTGATTCACCGCGGAAGCTGTCGTGGTAGTGGGTGTGTAGCAATGTTTCCCGCTTTCAGTTTGCCTCATGGTCATTTACGCTTGGTGTTATCAGAGCATCTGGTTCTGGAGGTGCTGGGAGTCCTGACCCAGTTCCGCTGTGGTTGCTTCTGTCTGTGCCGCCAGCATTCCTTAGCCTGAGACTTGCCGCAGCGCCGTCCCATCTGAGGATGGGTGGGCAGCGTGGCAGCTGCCCCCTGGGGATGCTTCCGGGGCCTGGTCCCCATGGCCAAGGAGTGGGGCCAGTGTGTCTCCTCTGGCGAAAGCTCCCGGGTGACCGTGGGCTGCCCTTGCCCTGTGGTGGGAGATGAGGTTGGCTGGAGCAGCTGGGAATGGCGACCGGCCTGTCAGCCATGCCAGGCTGGCCTGACCCTTCTGGGGCACTACTCTGTGCCTTTTCTTGGCTGAGGGCTGAGCTTCCTCGCATCTTTAACACACAGCCCTCCCCACACTCGGCGCCTTAGGGTTAGGGGCTGCGCCCTTGTGGCTTCTGCCCTGGGGCGGGGAGGCTGACAAACACCTTACACACCTGCTCAGGTGGAGAGGATGAGGCCCCCGGGGGCGGGGAGCAGCCGGCAGCAGTCGGGGGGCATCGTGGAGCCGCAGGTGACCACCCTTCCAGTGCCAGGGGTGTATGAGGAGCCTTGCTAGGCGGGGCTAGCGGGAACACCTCCCCTGTGCTGGCCACGCTGACGGAGGCAGGACATGCCTGTAGGATGGGGTGGGCGGCCCAGCTTTGCCTCAGGAAGGAAGGAAACGAAAGAACCCCTTCCCTGCTCAATGCTGAGGCCACAGAGGGCGGGTCCCCCGAGTGAGTGCGGGGGACGCTTGGCTGCTGTTTAGCGTCCACTGTGGCCAGGGGGAGACCCAGCCTGGGGGTGCCGGCCCCTTCCCGGAGGCCCCGTGTCCCAGCCACTCTGCCTGATCAGGGCTGTGTGTGCTGTTTTACGGCTCAGGTCCGAAGACAGCGCCTGCCTTTTCATCAGAGGCCATGCGTCTCCCTGTGTTTCAGACGTTGGTGATCAAAGTGTCCGGTGTGATCCTGTCCGTGGTCGGGGGCCTGGCTGTGGGAAAGGTAACAAAGTGCACATGGCCACCCCAGCTGGAGCCTGAGGCTGCCGGGCCCGCGAGGGCCGCCACGCCCACGTGTGTCTCTCTGAGCGCAGGTCCTTCTGGTCTCCAGGAAGGGCCGCGTCGCGTGTGTCTCTGAGCACCGGTCCTTCTGGTCTCCAGGAAGGGCCGCGTCACGTCTCTGAGCGCGAGTCCTTCTGGTCTCCAGGAAGGGCCGCGTCGCATCTCTGAGCGCGGGTCCTTCTGGTCTCCAGGAAGGGCCGATGATCCACTCAGGTTCAGTGATCGCCGCTGGGATCTCTCAGGGAAGGTCAACGTCACTGAAACGAGATTTCAAGGTGAGTCCTACCCTCCACCTTGCGTGGGTGGGCTCCAGATGTCATGGGCACGGGCACGGGCGCCACTCAGGGAGATGGGCTTCCCTTAGCACCCCCTGGCCAAGAGCCCCAGCCCCATCTGAGGACATCCTGGCGGGTGGCTCCCAGAGCCAGCGGGCACAGTCCCTGCCCAGCGAGGCCTCCCCACGGCCTGCTGCTTCCCTCCTTGGGTCCCCTGCCACACGCGCATCAGTGTTTCCCATGGGAGGGTCTGTGGCTCCAAGCGGCTTCTCAGAGGAGCGCAGAACCTGAGACCGAGTCTGCCCACCTGCTGTTGATTTGTCAGGACACACTTTGGAACACTTTTTCCCCAAAAAAGTCCCCAGCATGTTGATGGGGATTGAGCTGCATTTGTGTGTGAATGTATTTTTCTTTTTTTTTTTTTTTTTTTTTTTGAGCTGGAGTCTCTCTGTTGCCCAGGCTGGAGTGCAGTGGTACAATCTCAGCTCACTGCAGCCTCCACCTCCCAGGTTAAGCAGTTCTCCTGCCTCAGCCTCCCGAGTAGCTGGGATTACAGGTGCCCGCCACCACGCCTGGCTAAGTTTTTTGTATTTTTAGTAGAGATGGGGTTTTGCCGTGTTGGCCGGGCTGGTCTCAAACTCCTGACCTCAGGTAATTCACCCACCTCGGCCTCCCAAAGTGCTGGGATTACAGGCGTGAGCCACCGTGCCCGGCCATGTGTGAATTTAGAGGCAGGCAGTGTCCCGCAGTACAAAGAACAGCAAGGCTGGGTTTCCACCCATGCGGTTTTCGGTAGAGGGTAGAGGTTTTCAGAATCTTGTGTGCGCTGGAAAGTGGAGCTCCTGGCTGGGTGTTTGCGTGTTTCCCTGGGCTGCCGGTGGTGGTGCTGACCCTGCTGTCTCTTGCCATGGTCTGCAGCGCGGTGCTCTTCAGGAATCAGAGCTGCTGACTCGGTTGTCCTGAAAGCCCCTTCCCCTGCACAGCCCCTGTCCTGGCAGCCGCTCTCCCTTTCTGAGAGCCATGCCCTTGAGGAACCTGCCCCGACCCTGGTCTGTCCCTGTTGCAGATCTTCGAGTACTTCCGCAGAGACACAGAGAAGCGGGACTTCGTCTCCGCAGGGGCTGCGGCCGGAGTGTCAGCGGCGTTTGGAGCCCCCGTGGGTGAGGAGGGCTGCACCTGGTCCGAAGCTTTGCCCTCGCCCTGTGTGTTGGAAGGAACATTCTCCTGTCTGTAGGCCCAGTGCCCGCTGAGGGTGGCAGAGGCTCGGAGTTACGGCCGGGGCATTTGGAAGCGGCCGGCAGTGTACTTGGGTCCGGCCCTCAGACCTCCCTCAGGGTCCCTCTCTGTGTGGCTGGGCCCACCCCATTAGCTTCTTTCTGACGTGGTCTGGGTTCCCTGGAGCCTGGGGGAGGGAGTTGGTGGTGGGCATGGTGCCCTCTGTCTAGCTGGCACCCGAGCCGGCCGCCTGCCTTCCAGGTGGGGTCCTGTTCAGCCTGGAGGAGGGTGCGTCCTTCTGGAACCAGTTCCTGACCTGGAGGATCGTAAGTTCCTGCTGATGGCTGCCTCCCCATCAGGGTGCTTGCTGCGCTCATTTCCCACCATGTGGTCCGCCTTGGGGCCACCCATCGAACTGCGGCTGGAGCTGGACCCTGCGTGGGTCTGTCAGGCCTTGGCCCTGCCCAAAGCAGCGGTCATGCCTTTGCTGCCCAGTTCGCCCTTGGTCCTGGGCACCATTGTCAGCCCTGGGTGGCTCCCAGGTAGGGGATCAAACAGCCGGGAACCCAGCCCTGCCCCACCTTCCCCTCTTGCTCCCCACTGGCAAGTCCAGAGAGGGCTGGGCCGCTCCTTGCCCGCACAGTGCACCCACCCCTGGCTCCAGCCCCTTCCCTTCTGCCTTGGGCGGGGTCTGCAGACTCCTGGCCCCGGGGCTGGTGGGAGGGGCGATGGTCCCTGCTGGTCCGTGGGCCCTGGGCTGGGAGCGCGGCTCTGAGGGCGCTGGTTTCCTGCCCTGTGCCGCAGTTCTTCGCTTCCATGATTTCCACGTTCACCCTGAACTTTGTTCTGAGCATTTACCACGGGAACATGTGGGACCTGTCCAGCCCAGGCCTCATCAACTTCGGAAGGTTTGACTCGGAGGTAACCTGCCCCATCGCCCACGTTGCCCGCCTCGTATCCTGGTCCAGGACCGTGTTTGCTTAAGGCCCAGGTTGATAATTTGGTCCTTTAGAAAACTCTGGTTGATAGCTGTGGAGCTGAGCTCTCGTGTGAGCTCCAGGGCCCCGAGGGGCTGCAGGAAGACACCCCAAGCTGCCCCTCAGGTCAGGGCGCCATGTGACCAGCAGGGCACCTGGGATGTCACACAGTTGCTGCATGCATGGGGCCTCCCACGGCCTGGGGGCACGTGCAGCAGCCGCTCTCGGGGCAGGTGGGCTCAGGCCTAGTTTCCAGGGCAGCATGGGGCCTGGGCTGGGGAGACTCTCTGTGCCATTGATAGGGCAGCTCTGTGCGCAGGAAACTGGGGGACCGTGGGCTATGTTCCCAGTGCTTGGGGCCCTCCCCGCCCCGGGTGCTGAGGGCGGCAGGGTCTCTGAGAGCCTCACTGGCTGCCACACCAGGTAGGGGCCAGGCCTGCTCAAAACACCCAGCATGTTTCTCCCCTTTGGACTTCTGCAGCCTGTGTGGAAGGGTGGGAAGGCTCTCTGTGGGGGCAGTTCTCTTAAGATGGTGGTCCTTGAGTTTCAGCAGAAAGGAGCCGTGGGCCTTTTCCCTCACATCCTCTGCCTTCTCCCTCTGTCTGCACAGAAAATGGCCTACACGATCCACGAGATCCCGGTCTTCATCGCCATGGGTGTGGTGGGTAAGGGCTTCCCCCAGCACCGCAGGGACGGCTTGCGGGCCTGGCTCAGCTGTGACATGGCCATAGAGACGAGGACTGGAGGCTGTGGCTCCCTGGAGCCTGCCCTCATCCCAGGGCCACCCGGGCGCCTCCAGATTCTTCCATGGGCAGCACGCGGAGGGGGTGGGGAGCCCAAAGCTTCGCTTCTGTGGGTTTCTGTTGTTTATCTCTGTTGGCAAAAACCACAGGGCTGCAGGGATAGATGGGTTTTCTTGTAAGAGTTGGTCCCATCAGCATTTATCGCTCTGCTAGACACCTTTCCCCTGGAAGGAAGGCAGAGCCTTTGAGAAACAGCTCCCCCAGCCCTCAGGGTGTGACGATGTGGAAGAAGCATCTTACCTGGACCCCCCAGTCCCCTGCCGTCCCCTTCCCTCTGCAAACTCTCGAGCTTCTCCTGCCATCTGGGAGCCGGCGGGCGGAGGCCCGCAGTTTTCCTCCGGTGTCGCTGACTGGCCTTTCCCCTGTTCGCAGGTGGTGTGCTTGGAGCTGTGTTCAACGCCTTGAACTACTGGCTGACCATGTTTCGAATCAGGTGAGGAGAAACCGCATTACATGTCGCGTTGGCAGGTATGGCCACACAGGCCCTTTGAAAGCGGACCTGGTGGAATGGGGTTTACACTCCTAGACCACAGCCGAAAGAAAGGCTGTGTATGCAGCGTCCTTCCTGATGGTTTCCCCGGTGGAGCTGCTCAGAGGGGATGTGTCCCGGGGCCTGGAGGTGACGGACTAGCCCAAGGCTAGGAGTTCGAGGGCTCCTGGAGGACGGCTCCTGGGTAGGAAGTGAGGCCCTGCGTGGGATCGGGCCTGGGCAAGGCATGCCCAACCTTCGCCGCCTGGCTCTGCCCGGTAGCAACTGCAGCTGTCCTGGGAAACCGGGGGCCCCTGGCTTCTTCCTTCTTGGTCTGTGCTGATTTCAATACTATCGGGTGCAGCCGGGGCGCGGGTAGCGCCACTTCTCACACGTCAGGAGGAGTTGCTGCCGAGGAGTCTTTACCCCAGGGAAGAGGACGACCCCAGGACGTTTGGGTGCCTGATGGATGATTAAACACAGGCCTCGCCGGGCGCGGTGCCTCACGCCTGTAATCCTAGCACTTTGGGAGGCCGAGGCGGGTGGATCACCTGAGGTCAGGAGTTCCAGACCAGCTTGACCAACATGGAGAAACCCCGTCTCTACTAAAAAATACAAAAAAAAATTAGCCAGATGTAGTGCCGGGCACCTGTAATCCCAGCTACTTGGGAGGCTGAGGCAGGACAATTGCTTGAACCTGGGAGGTGGAGGTTGCAGTGAGCCAAGATCGCACCACTGCACTCCAGCCTGGGCAACAAGAGCAAAACTCTGTCTCAAAAAAAAAAAAACAAAAAACAGCACAGGCCCAGTGTCCTCCATCAGGGACTCGGGTTGCCACGGGGGCTGCGGAGGGGTCGCGCTGCCGTCCTTCCTGCCATGCAGCCTGATTCTTGGTTCCAGGTACATCCACCGGCCATGTCTGCAGGTGATTGAAGCCATGCTGGTGGCCGCCGTCACGGCCACAGTCGCCTTCGTGCTGATCTACTCGTCGCGGGATTGCCAGCCCCTGCAGGGGGGCTCCATGTCCTACCCGCTGCAGGTGGGAGGCTGGGCCCGGGCGGGGTCCAGCAGGCAGGGCAGCCACAGGGCGGCCTCTAGGAGCCTCGCTTAGGCCACGGGAGGAGGGCTGCCCACCCCGCCGAGTTCCAGAAGCGCATGGGCTGGCGTGTCTCAAAGAGGGTTAGTCCTGTCCACCCAGATCTCAGAGGAGGCCAGGTGTCTGCTGAGGTGCCAGGGGAATGGGCGGCGGTATGGGGGCCGGAGGCTCCCCCCAGTCCTCTTCCCAGAATGGCAGCCTGACGGGGCGGGCCTCAGGCGCCCTAATGGGGGCACCATAGATGTGGACCCAGGAGAAATGCAAACCTTCGTCCACAACTGGGCCTGTGCCTGGTGCTCACGGCTCACCACACTCCATGCGTCCATCCACCCTGTGACACAGTTGCCTGTGCCTGGTGCTCACAGCTCACCGCAGTCCGTGTGTCCATCCACCCTGTGACACGGTTGCCTGTGCCTGGTGCTCACAGCTCACCGCAGTCCGTGTGTCCATCCACCCTGTGACGCGGTTGCCTGTGCCTGGTGCTCACAGCTCACCGCAGTCCGTGTGTCCATCCACCCTGTGACACGGTTGCCCTGGAAAGCACTGCGCTCAGAGGAACCACACATGAGGTTATGCGATGTAGCCCCGTTAACATGAAACATCCAGAACAGGGAGAGCCTAGAGGCCCAGCAGACCAGTGGGTGCTGCGGCGGAGGTGGGCAGGATGGGACGGGACAGGTGTGAACCGTTAGAGGTGTGGGAGGCCCGGGGCCGTGGGGTTGACCAGCCTTGCTGCACTCTGCTCCAGCCCCGTGGGCAACAACCCCTGTGCTGCTGGAGTCCGGGAGGCTCTGGGCCTGTGGCACCGGGGCGCCAACAGCCTCTTCTAGGAGCTCATGTGAGCGCCTGGGCCCACCTTCCCTGGCACCAGGGATGGACGGCCTCCCAGCCCATGGTCCTGCTGACCCACCCCCAGGGCTGGACACGGCCCCCTGCTGGGCCTAGGCCGTGCGTGTCCTCCTCCTCTGTGAGCGTGGCCCTGACCCGGTGGCAGGATCGTGTGGTTTCGCACCTGATGCTGGCCAGGCACAGGGTACACGGCCTCTCACGGCGACACCAGGTTTGTGCCTGCAGCCCACCAGCCCGTCTCCCCTCCCAGCATGTGCTCTCTCCCGACCCCACAGCTCTTCTGTGCAGATGGCGAGTACAACTCCATGGCTGCCGCCTTCTTCAACACCCCAGAGAAGAGCGTGGTGAGCCTCTTCCACGACCCGCCAGGTGTGTGTGGGCAGTGCCGCCAGGCAGACCCTGGGGTCAGGGCCTGGGTGATGCCTTCTGGCTGAGTGTCCCCTGTGGGCTGAGGTTGCAGCCCCGGGCTGGGGGGTCATCCCTAGCAGGGATCATAGCAGGGACCCACTCCTGTAATCCCAGCACTTGGAGAGACCAAGGCAGGAGGATCGCTTGAGCCTAGGAGGTTAAGACCAGCTCGGGCAACTTAGCGAGACTCTGTCTTTGCCAAAAAAGCAAAATTATCCGGCCACGGTGGTGCACCCACAGTCCCAGGTACTTGGGAGGCTGGGCCAGGAGGGTTGCTTGAGCCCGGAAGGTTGAGGCACAATGAGCTGCGATTACATCACTGCATACCAGCCTCGGTGACAGAGCGAGACCCTCTCTCAAAAAACAAAAGAAAACCCAGCCTGGTGACTCCCACACCAAGGCCACGGCCTGGCCTCACTCGACCACAAGTGTTTCACGGAAGCGCAGACCGCGACCTTGGAGTGCCAGCCTTTCACCTCTGCGATTGTGTCCCCTGGTGGCCTCACCCGCCCTGCACACAGTACAGTGCTGCCTGCTCCAGGAAAGGAACCCCAGGCTGTGGGGGGCACCCTCTTCCCGGAGCCAGGCTGCGAGCTGCACCACGGTGCCCACCCATGGAGTGTAGACCTGGCGCTGCTAGACCCAGCTGGGCCGCCCACCTGGACGCGGCTCCTGCTGCTGCTGGCATCAGGGCCCCGCAGAGCCTCTTCCCCTGTGGCCTCCCCGTGGGATCCTTGCAGCCTTTCTGCTTCCCAGGGAGGCTGAGAACAGGGAACCTTCTGGGGACCGCTGGGCGCGGGAGCTCAGGTTGCTGGGCTCCTGGAAGGTGACTGTGAGGCCCGAGACTGGGCAGCGGGGCAGGGCGGTCCTGCGGAGGGCGGGAGTCATGGAGGCCCCATCAGCCTCTCTTCTCTCCTAGGCTCCTACAACCCCCTGACCCTCGGCCTGTTCACGCTGGTCTACTTCTTCCTGGCCTGCTGGACCTACGGGCTCACGGTGTCTGCCGGGGTCTTCATCCCGTCCCTGCTCATCGGGGCTGCCTGGGGCCGGCTCTTTGGGATCTCCCTGTCCTACCTCACGGGGGCGGCGGTGAGTGGGGCCGGAGGGGAGGCTGTGGGGCCCTGCAGCTGAGCCTGGTCTTGCGGCATCGCGGGCTGGAGCAGAAGTCCCGGGGCAGGACAAAAGTGTTGCACCTCGCGTGGTTCACGGGCCGTGGGCGTTGTCCTGCTGTGGTGGCAGCACATGTACTGTGGCAGCGCAGCCCGTGTGGAGTTTGGAGCAGGTGAAGGTAGGGGGTGGAGGCTCATGTCCTCATTTTTGAGAATGTGATAAAAAGCATAGGTGATTCTGGGCTGCTGCAGAGCTGTTTCTACACTCCATGGGGTGGATGCCTGGCCAGAGCTGCTCTCTGTGAGGCCAGGGGCCAGAGCGGCATACGCTGCCCTCCAGACCTCAGCCCCCACAGGCCTTCCTTCTCTGCCTGCCTCCGCTGGGACTGGGTTCCCTTGTATGTCCTCTGTTTCTCATTTTAGTCGCTTAAATAAGACTGAAAGCCTGTAAGAGGCCCTGGCAGGAAGCCCCCGGCCATGCTCCTCAGCCCCGGCGGGAAGCGTCCACTGCTGCTCCCCAGGCCCGTGTGCTCTGCCCATCTCCCTCCACACAAGGGTTTGGTTTGGTTTGATTTTTAAAATTGAAACATGATTCAAACACCGTAAAACTCATCGTTTTAAAGAGGACAATTTAGCGGCGTTTCTCACGTTCACGAGGCAGTGCGGCTGTCACCACCGCTTCTGGAATGTCCGTCATCCCAGAATGGAAGCCCTGTGCCCACCGACACTCGTGCCCCGCTTTCCCCGGCCCCCAGCCCTGGCAGCCACCGGGGTCCTCCGGTCTCTAGCTTTGCCTGCCCCCGATGTTGCCTCTACATGTAGTCGCCATCTGTGGCCTCCGTGCCTGGGTTCTGTGGCCGAGCCTAATGTTCCCGGGGCTCTCTGTGTCCTGTGTGCTGGAGTTTCACTCCTCACGCTGGGCGGCGCTCCCTAGTTGGCCTGGGCTGCTGCATGGTGACTGTGCCCTCTGCACCCTCCATGCCTGCCACTCCCCTGTTGCTCAGGTGCCGAGCGCCTGGTTCAGGCTGAGGGCGCAGCCTCCGCAGCAGGGTGTACTGTGCTGGGTCATTCTGTGTGTGTACACAGCCACGGGGTTCATTCCTGGCTGTGGGGCTGCTGGGCCTGGGCAGGGCCTCCTCCGTCTGTGTATCTTGGTGGGTTTGGGCCGGGGCCTGGGCAGGGCCTCCTCCGTCTGTGTATCTTGGTGGGTTTGGGCCTGCCACCACACTGACACCTACTCCCTGTCGCCTCCCGCAGATCTGGGCGGACCCCGGCAAATACGCCCTGATGGGAGCTGCTGCCCAGCTGGGTATGTCCCGGCTCTTGCCCGATGGGTGGGGCCTCCACGGGGTCTGGGAGCAGGTGGATAGGATGGGTGCTGCACAGAGAAGGCAGTGGCCACATGACCCTGAGCCGGGAGGGTGGACGTGCTGGGCTTCATGATGAATCCCGCAGGCGGCATCGTGCGGATGACCCTGAGCCTGACGGTCATCATGATGGAGGCCACCAGCAACGTGACGTACGGCTTCCCCATCATGCTGGTGCTCATGACCGCCAAGATCGTGGGCGACGTCTTCATCGAGGTGCGCCGGGGCCTCGAAGCCTCACCCTGAGAGTGTGGGTGCTGCTGTAGGGGAGGGGCCCCTGTGAGCCTCCAAACAGCCAGTCCCCAGAGGGTGGGCTCAGGGTTTCCAGGGGCGGCCTCTGGGCTCCCAGGGGTAGGCTCGGGGCTCCAGGGGTGGGTGTGGGCTCCTCAAGCCCTGTGTTCCCGCTCCGCCCGCAGGGCCTGTACGACATGCACATTCAGCTGCAGAGTGTGCCCTTCCTGCACTGGGAGGCCCCGGTCACCTCGCACTCGCTCACTGCCAGGTACAGCGCCCGGGACAGCTGTGGGTGGGGTGGGTGTCCGGCGGCCTCTTGTCGCACAGGGGCAGGGTGCACGGCTTGCGGGCTCCAGGCAGCCCCGCGTTTCCTGTCCAGCGGCTTCACACCTCACCAGCCCGCAGGGGTGACTGTGGGAGTTGGTGGCGCGTGACGGGCGTGTGTGGCCGGGCTCCTCCGGCAGGGAGGTGATGAGCACACCAGTGACCTGCCTGAGGCGGCGTGAGAAGGTCGGCGTCATTGTGGACGTGCTGAGCGACACGGCGTCCAATCACAACGGCTTCCCCGTGGTGGAGCATGCCGATGACACCCAGGTACCGGGCACCCCATAGACCGGGTCCTGCCTATGTGACCTCTGTCGAGTCCATTGGTGGGAAGCACACGGCGAGGTTTGCAGGACGGGGAAGCTGCACGTTTGGGTGAACTGGCAGTTGCAGGAGTGCCGGGAGCTGAGTGTGCAGCCGTGGAGGGCCGTGTGGGCGCTGAGGCTGGGCGGGCTGCAGCCTGGCAGGGTCTTGGGGTCGGCACCCAGGCTAGGCTGAGAGCCGCAGCACTGGGGGCCATGACTTTGTCAGGAGGCCCTGACAGGACACACAGCTCGGCTGCTGCTGTGTGTCCTTTAGACGTGGACACTGAGGGTTTGGAGGTTGGTTTTTATTGGGACCCAGTGGGGCTGCATCTGCCCTGCAGCAAAGCCACCATCCCCAGGCCCTTGGCTTTCTGCTGTGCGCGGTCAGGCCCTGCTGCCCTGTCGCCGATCCTTGGGTCCCGTGGCATTGTGCATGTGGAATGCCATGGCGAAGCTGGTGTGAGCAGGTGGCCATTGACACGGGGCCCACGCCCAGATGGGACATCTGGCTGGAACAGGGTCAGAGCGGGGCCCGACAGCATTCCAGTGCAGCCTGCCACCCTCGGGCCCGTGGCCCTGACCGCAGGCCTGTCTTGCAGCCTGCCCGGCTCCAGGGCCTGATCCTGCGCTCCCAGCTCATCGTTCTCCTAAAGCACAAGGTGCGCGCCAGGCTCCGGGCCGTCGGGCAGGTGGGGGCCCCAGGGGGTGCTGCCCGGGTGCCTGACACAGGGCTCTGCCGCCCGCAGGTGTTTGTGGAGCGGTCCAACATGGGCCTGGTGCAGCGGCGCCTGAGGCTGAAGGACTTCCGCGACGCCTACCCGCGCTTCCCGCCCATCCAGTCCATCCACGTGTCCCAGGACGAGCGGGAGTGCACCATGGACCTCTCCGAGTTCATGAACCCCTCCCCTTACACGGTGCCCCAGGCATGTGCAGGGCATGGGCGCGGGGCCTGGGACTAAGCAGCAGGGGGTGAGGTCCAGAGCCTCGGGGAGAGGCGGTCGGGGGTGGCCACAGTGGGGAGGACTCAGTGACTGTGTTTCCTGTGAAGGGCTTGGCAGGCTTTAGGCCACAGAGCCGAAGTCGAGGGGCTGAGCAGGCTGGCCAGACGGGCGTGGGGGCTCAGGACGTGCCTGGACGCCGTGGTGGGGGGTGCAGGGAGCCAGCTGGGGTGAGAGTCCCGCCTGCCTCTGCCGTGTGGGTGGGCACTGACGGCTGTGCCCCTGCTGCAGGAGGCGTCGCTCCCACGGGTGTTCAAGCTGTTCCGGGCCCTGGGCCTGCGGCACCTGGTGGTGGTGGACAACCGCAATCAGGTGAGCGGGGGCGGTGGGGGTGCAGGCATGCCGTGCAGGGCTCCCCTCTGCCTCCTGCCTGTGCTTACTCTTAGCTCCCGGCAGGGGACACGGAGGCATGGGACCCAGCACCGAGTGGGCCCATGCCCCATGGGTGCACCCCTCCCCAGCCCCGTGCTCAGCTCGGGGGCTGTGCTGAAGCCCCCAGGGCCCCCAGCCTGTGCTGCCCCAGCCACGCACAAGGCAGGGAGCTCCACAGGCGGCGGGAGCCGACCTGTGCATCACTGTGGCCTGGCCTTGTCCTGCAGGTTGTCGGGTTGGTGACCAGGAAGGACCTCGCCAGGTACCGCCTGGGAAAGGGAGGCTTGGAGGAGCTCTCGCTGGCCCAGACGTGAGGCCCAGCCCTGCCCATGGTGGGCACCGGCGCTGGCACCCCGGCCCTTCTGCACTTCCTCCCGGAGTCACTGGTTTCTCGGCCCAAACCGTGCTCCCCAGCAGTGGCAATGGCGAGCACCCTGCAGCTGGGCGGGCAGGCGGCAGGCGCGGAACTGACCCTCTCGCGGGACTGGCCCTGTTGTGGGCAGTGTTCTCCCCCCTTGGCGCCTCCTTGCGCAGGCCCAACCTTTGCTCTCCTCGTCTAGGTTTCTTTACCTCCAGGGATCAGCTGTGTGTGTGTGACCTCCCTACCGGGCTGTCGGCCTCTTGGGAGCCAGCGGCAGGGCCGGCACCTGCGTGCCTGTACCCGTGTGCGTGAGACAGAGCCCTCGACCCTGCTGCTGCCCCGAGGGCTGCCCTGCCCTGGAAGGGCTCCTCTGCCTCCACACCAGTGGAGTCTTCGAGATTTGGGAGCTGCTTGGCCTCATTTTCAGCCATGAGCAGATGGCCTGTGGTCCCTGGGCCTGAGCCACGGACTCGTAGCACCAGGGTTTGGAGGCTGGGACCGCCCCGGAGAGCAACTTCACAGTGGCGCCACAGAGGAGCCCCACGTGCACTCCCCGGCCTGCATCCGGCTTGGGTACACGGGCCCAGAGGACTGGGTGACGGGCCCTGTGCTGCGATGTTGAGAACTGAGGAAAACCTCCAAGGCCCTGAGCCCCATGCCCAGCCCTGCCTTGGTGCCCCAACCCCTAGAGCTTGGAGTCTGGGCCCCACACCCATCCCTGCCTTGGTCCCTGAGCCTCAGAGCATGGAGTCGCTGCCCTGTGGACACTGGCTGGGAAGGCAGGTCTTCCCCTAGCACATGGGGACCCCGGCCTCGGGGGTGACCTCCCTACCCCGCCCCTGCCAGCCGCCAAGTGCAAGTGCAGCAGGGGCCGCACTCCTGCCGGCCTCAGAGGACACCTGGCCCAGCACAGGTGGCTAGAAGGGCCGGTGGGCTCCAGGGCCGGGAAGCCCCCACCTGACCACCTGAGGGCCCCTGGGAGGCTCCTTTAGCCTGGCTGGGCTGGGTCTGGGGCCGCCACAGGCCCCTCACAGGGCGTCAGAGGCAACTTCAGCGTCCCTGTTAGAGCAACACGGGTCCCTCCGTGGGGGGCTGGGTGCGGCCCCCTGCCGTGTATTTCCTCCCCAGGGAGTGGGGCCTCCCCAGGAGCTGGCGCCACCACCCTGCTTAGCCCTCACAGGGCCCCAAGGCGTCCCGAGTGTGTTGGGTCTGAACGCGCGAAATAAAGAAATCCTCTCAGCCCGCCTTTGCCAGCGTCGTCCCTCCCACCGCACCCAGACCACGTCCAACAGCCTGGGACTTTCAGGACCCTGGGGTTGGGGAACCGTGTGGAGTGAGACAGGTGTGAAAGACAGTGGCTGGAGGCCACCCAGGGCACCAGCCACATCCTCTTCCTCATCCCCGCCCCTCAGCCTCCCTCCTGGGGGCCTCTGGCTCCTGGCTGGTGGGTCTGGGGGACAAGGCAGAGGCGCTCCAGGTGGAGGGGGGCGGGGCCGGGGTGCCCACGCTGCAGTGATGCAAGAAGAAGATTCCCGGGCTTCAGAGTCGGCGCCGGAAACTCAGGTCTGGGTTTCCCTCACGGTGGTTCTGTACTGAGGACCTGGAAGTGATCATATTTTGGATATATTCGGTTAAATAAAATCAGCGGTATTCACATCACTGCTTCTTGCCTTTTAATGGGGCTGCTGAGCGAGACTGGGGTTCCCGTGGAGCCCGGCTGTGCCCCTCACCCTGATGGTGCTGCCCAGGCATCAGGCTGAGCAACGCTGGGGTTCCCGTGGAGCCCGGCTATGCCCCTCATCCCGATGGCGCTGCCCAGGCCTCGGGCTCCACTGGGACGTGGGCCTGGCTGTGTCTGGGGTGTCCTGGGGCTCTCGGCCTCCCTGCTCCCAGTGTCCCTCCCGGTGTGCCCAGGCCTGGTCAGGGCCTCCTTCCCCTCCCTCGGCAGCTGAAGGAAGTCCCCTTTGCCAGAGGACACATGTCTGCACCCCCTCAGGATGGGGTCCCTCAGATCCATCCAGAAGCAGGCAGTTGGGGGGCCCTGCGGGAGTGGGAGAGCTGAGGGCTAGAGTTCCACTGGCAGTTGGGCTGTGAAGCCACGAGGTTCTGGGGAGAGAAGGAAGGTTCCGGAACAGCCCCGCTGCCCCACACCTGCCTCCCTGGGGACCCTGGGAAGGCAGCCAGACGAGGGCAGCAGCTCGTCCCTCAAGGCCCAGAGCTCTCACGGGACTTCCTCTGGCTCCTGACCCCCCTGGCCTGTGCCCAGCTCTGGGCAACCTCAGAGGCCCCAGGCCCAGGCCACAGCCGCAGGCAGGGTGGCCGGTGCAGCCCAGCAGCCATGTCAGGTGAGCCAGAGCCAAGGGCGGTGTGGAGGAGCGGGGCGTAGGGAGGGGCCTGCCACAGGTGTGAGGGTGGGGACCGCTCTGCTTCTGACCCCAGGCTCCCTCCAGCTCGCTGGGTGGGGCGCTGCCTTGTTCCTCCTGCTCAGTGCTGTGTGTCTTCAGGCAGGGCTCTGGACTTCTCTGAGCCAAGCCCGTCTGGATCCTGTGTGACCCAAGGAGACGCATTGAGCTCTGGGTGGTGGGCGAAGGTCCTGCAGGGGTTTGGGGCCTTGTTCCTGTAAGCTCCAGTGGGAGCCGGGCCCCAAAGGGCAAACTCCCAAGATGCCTCCTCGCAGAGCCGGCCGACAGTGACCCCTCAGGGGCATCGGCCCCTTCCCAGCTGAGCGCCATCACTCTGGAAGACCTGGGGCTCCTCCTGGCAGGAGGCCTGGCCAGCCCCGAGCCCTTGAGCCTGGAGGAGCTCTCGGAGAGGTATGAGTCCAACCACCTGACATCCACGGCCTCTGTCCCCGAGCAGGACACTGCCAAGCGCTGGAATCAGCTGGAGCAGTGGTGAGCCCTGCGGGGGGCAGTGGGGCGGGAGGACCACGCCGTCGCCTCCGCCTCCACAGCGGGCACCGCCAGACTCGCCCACTCTCACCCTGGCCAGGGTGGTGGAGCTGCAGGCAGAGGTGGCCTGCCTGCGGGAACACAAGCAGCGCTGTGAGCGCGCCACGCGGAGCCTGCTGCGGGAGCTGCTCCAGGTGCGGGCCCGCGTGCAGCTTCAGGGCTCAGAGCTGAGGCAGTTGCAGCAGGAGGCGCGGACGGCAGCCCAGGCCCCCGAGAAGGAGGCGCCGGAGGTGAGTGGCTCCCCTACCCACCCACAGGTCAAGCTGCCCCTTTCCTCGGTGTTTAGCTGCTTCTGGGCCTGGAGCCCAGCTCACCCCTGCCGCCCAGGCCCAGGGCTCCCAGGGGCCAGTGGTGCCGGAGCTGGGTGGACTCCAGGGGCAAGTGCCAGACCCAGGTCTAGGTCCAACCCACAGCCTCCTCTTCCTTCTCGCAGTTCTCTGGTCTCCAGAACCAGATGCAGGCCCTGGACAAAAGGTACCCGCCACACATCTAGGGGCACAGGCCCAGGGCGGGGAGGCGGTAGCGAGAAAGCAGCAGCAGGTGTGGTGGGGGGGTCCACATCTCCCGCGGGGTGTCGCTGGAGTAAGGGATACACATCCAGGTCCAGCTAGAAAAGGCTGGGTTTGTACGTGCCTGGGCGGCCTTCAGAGGCCCAGGAAAGCCATGGGCGGTGGCCACAGGGGCCCCTTGGCCAGACCCGCAGCCCCCAGAGGCTGCTCAGCCCGCCTGGGCCCCTCGGGAGTGGCTTGTTGTGTCCCAGGCTGGTGGAGGTCCGGGAAGCCTTGACTCAGCTCAGGAGGAGGCAGGCGCAACAGGAGGCGGAGAGAAGGGGCGCCGAGCAAGAGGCCGGCCTCAGGTGGGCGCCCACCTCCCGTGGCTGGCTCCGGAGCTTGCGTGGGGTCATTTGAGAGTCCCTGGCTGAGCCAAGACACGGGTGCCCCTGCCATGTGTCCCCAGTAACCCAGCGGGGCACCGCCCTCAGTGCCAAGCGTGCTGGGAAGCCTGGGCCCGCTGTGGACCCTCCGTGGGGAAGAGACTCGCAGCAGCCCTTCGCTGCCACCAGTGCTGTGTTTCCCGTTCCTCTGTTTTCCGGGGGGGGCAGGGGGCGGGGGTCGTACACCTCCTGCCTGGCCAGCCTGTGGGTCAGCCTCACCCTGCTGGGCCCTCCGGCCAGCTGGGCTGGTGTGACCACAGCCGATTTCTCTAGACTGGCCAAGCTGACTGACTTGCTGCAGCAGGAGGAGCAGGGCCGGGAGGTGGCCTGTGGCGCCCTGCAGAAGAACCAGGAGGACAGCAGCCGGAAGGTGGACCTGGAGGTGGCCAGGATGCAGGTACCCCCAGGCCCAGCCTTCGGGGGGCCGCCCAGAGGGCTGAGGAGGAGACCCTAACCCTCTCGGCCTGTGCCATCCGATACGGCAGCCATTCACCACGTATTTGTGTCCATTGAAATCAGCTAGAGTTGTAGACAATTTAAA
The DNA here is from genome assembly GCF_028885625.2 of Pongo pygmaeus. Lineage (NCBI taxonomy): Eukaryota > Metazoa > Chordata > Mammalia > Primates > Hominidae > Pongo > Pongo pygmaeus. Next base: position 1,568,635 of record NC_072391.2, on the reverse strand, counting down.
ACTCAATTCCTCAGCCACACATGCCCCATTTCAAAAGTTCAGGCCGTTCGGGCATGGTGGCTCACACCTGTAATCCCAGCACTTCGGGAGGCTGAGGCAGGCAGATCACAAGGTCAGGAGTTCAAGACCAGCCTGGCCAACATGGTGAAACCCCATCTGTACTAAAAACACAAAAAATTATCTGGGCGTGGTGGCGGGTGCCTGTAGCCGCAGCTACTCAGGAGGCTGAGGCAGGAGGATCGCTTGAACCCAGCAGGAGGAGGTTGCAGTGAGCCGAGATCGCGCCACTCCAGCCTGGTGACAGAGTGAGACTCCATTTCAAAAAACAAAACAAAACAAAAAAACAAAAGCTCAGGCCATGTGCGGTGGCTCACGCCTGTAAATCCCAGCACTTTGGGAGGCCGAGGTGGGAGGATCGCTTGAGCCTGGGAAGTCAAGACCAGCCTGGGCAACACAGCGAGACCTCATCTCAAAAAAAACCTCAGTTGCCACGTGGGGCCAGCAGCTGCAGATCCGGGCATTCTTCGTCCCAGGAAGCTGCCTGTGTCCTGCCGCCTCCACCCCTCCCCACACAGCCAGCGCCTGCCTGGGTCAACAGATCGCAGCCCCGAAGCCCCCTCCATGGCCACTGTCAGGCCCCAGCTTTCCCTGCACACAAAGCGGAGTTCACCTTCCTTGAGGACACGAGTTCCTAGAAGCCAGGGTCCCACCCACGAGGCTGGAACGGCTCACCTCCCGCTGTGGGTGGGGAGGGGACGGGCAGCTATAGCAGCCCGGGTCTGAGCTCCACAAATAGAGACCGGGGACTGCAGCCAGCTCCCATGCGCATCAGGCAGTACGCTGGGTGAGGGGCCAGGGCTGCCGGGGCACCCCAGCTGCCACCCACATAGCTCCACTGCCAGGAGCCGGCAGCCTCCCTCTCAGTGCCCTTTAGAAAGTTATTGAGTGGCTCTGTGGAGCAGGCAGAGGTGCTGGGCTGAGGATTCCCAGGTGCCAGGTGTGGGGGAGCTGCCGCTCATGAGGGCGTCTGCCTTTCCGAGTCCGGGTGTCTGAGTGCTCTCTAGGGCCAGAGGCAGCAAAGCCAGACCGACAGTCATTTTTTGTTTTGAGGCAGGGTATTGCCTGGTTGTTCAGGCTGGAGCGTGGTGGTGCGATCACAGCTCACTGCAGCCTCAACCCCCCAGGCTCAAGTGATCCTCTTGCCTCAGCCTTCCCAGTAGCTGGGACTGCGGGCACATGCCACCATGCCTGGCTAATTTTTTTTTTTTTTTAAGACGGAGTCTCCCTCTGTTGCCTGGGCTGGAGTGCAGTGGCGCGATCTCGGCTCACTACAAGCTCCACCTCCCAGGTTCACGCCATTCTCCTGCCTCAGCCTCCGGAGTAGCTGGGACTACAGGCACCCGCCACCACTCCCGGCTAATTTTTTTGTATTTTTAGTAGAGATGGGCTTTCACTGTGTTAGCCAGGATGGTCTCGATCTCCTGACCTCGTGATCCGCCCATCTCAGCCTCCCAAAGTGCTGGGATTACAGGCGTGAGCCACTGCGCCCACCCCACCTGGCTAATTTTTTGATGTTTTGTAGAGACGGGGTCTCACTGTGTTGCCCAGGCCAGTCTCAAACTCCTGGGCTTAAGTGATCCTCCTGTCTCAGCCTCCCAAAAAGTTTTCTTTTCTTTTCTCTTTTCTTTTCCTTTTTTCTTTTCTTTTTTCTTGTCTTTTCTTTTCTTTACTGAGATGGAGTCTCGCTCTGTTGCCCAGGCTGGAGTGCAGTGGTGTGATCTCAGCTTACTGCAAGCTCCACCTCCCGGGTTCACACCATTCTCCTGCCTCAGCCTCTCAAGCAGCTTGGACTACAGGCACGCATCACCATGCCCAGCTAATTTTTTTGTATTTTTAGTAGAGACAGGTTTTCACCATGTTAGCCAGGATAGTCTTGATCTCTCGACCTCGTGATCAGCCCGCCTTGGCCTCCCAAAGTGTTGGGATTTCAGGCATGAGCCACTGCGCCCGGCCTTTTTTTTTTTTTTTTCAGACAGTCTCGCTCTGTTGCCCAGGTTGGAGTTACAGTGGCATGATCTCAGCTCACTGCAACCTCCATCTCCTGGGTTCAAGCGATTCTCCTGCCTCAGCCTCCAGAGTAGCTGGGATTACAGACAGCTGTCCATGTCTGGCTACTTTCTGTAGTTTTAGTAGAGACAGGGTTTCACCATGTTGGCCAGGCTGGTCTTGAACCTCTGACCTCAGGTGATCCACCAGCCTCGGCCTCCCAAAGTCGGAGTGAATCATTGCGCCAGTCACTGCTTGTTTTTGTAAATAAAGTTTTATTGGCACACAGGAACATTTTTTACATGTTGTCAATGTCTACTGTGGGGGCTGTAACCGCCGTGCTGAGAGGGTTACAACAGAGATCCCACGAGGTGGGAACATGTACCATCTGGCTTTTTACAGAAAAATATCTACTCTAAGGTGACCTCCTGGGGGGCAGGAGGCCAGCAGGGGCTTGTGGAGGGGAATTTTCCCGGGAGGCGCCTCTCCGTGGCTGACGAAGGGCCTGTGCCGCCTGCCCGCCCTTTAGGTGTATGAGATGCAGGGATGGGGCCGACTGCGCCTCCCCCCTCCCCTCACCTTCAGACCCTCGGTGCGGCAGGAAAGCAGCTGTTGGGGTGGAGACAAGGCCCCAAGGCTCTGCCCAGCCCGCCTGGTTCCCTGTGCATGGGGACACCTGCAGGACACTCCTGCTTCCCTGCCGGGGCCTGGTGGCGGCTGGGGGGCCTTCCCTGGGCGGCATCGGTGGTGGGTGCCAAGTGTGTCTGGACTCCACCTGAGCGTGGCCTTCTGATGCTTCACGAACCCATGCCTGGTCAGTCGTCTGGGTTACAGAGTGGTCCTGCCCGCCCTGGCTTTCTTCCGGCTGAGGGTGTGGCGGGCCCGGCTCAGCTGGGCTCGGGGCTCAGGGACAGCAGGGGACTCCAACTCTGATGGAGACCACGGGCAGGAGGGGGACCAGCTGCGTGTCCAGCAGAGGCTGCACACGGGACAATGTGCCTCCGCCCCAGGCCCAGGTGACCAAGCTCGGCGAAGAGGTGAGCCTGCGCTTCCTGAAGAGGGAGGCCAAGCTGTGCGGCTTCCTGCAGAAGAGCTTCCTGGCCCTGGAGAAGGTGGGAGCCTGCCCGCAGCCGGCCTGCCCCGCACCCCTTCCCAGACGCAGACCTGCAGCTGACAGTGGGGTCTCCCCACAGAGAATGAAGGCCTCGGAGAGCTCGCGGCTGAGGCTGGAGGGCAGCCTGCGGGGCGAGCTGGAGAGCCGGTGGGAGAAGCTTCGGGGGCTGATGGAGGAGCGCCTGCGGGCCCTGCAGGGGCAGCATGAGGTGGGGCCGGGCGGGCAGCGGGCAGGTGGGGCCGGGGCTGGGGTGCGGGTCTCAGGGCGGCCTCCACCCTTCGGCAGGAGAGCCACCTCCTGGAGCAGTGCCAGGGCCTGGATGCCGCCGTGGCCCAGCTGACCAAGTTCGTGCAGCAGAACCAGGCGTCGCTGAACCGTGTCCTGCTGGCCGAGGAGAAGGCCTGGTGGGTGTCCTGGGGCCTCAGGTGCTGTCAGGCGGGGGGACCCCTGATGTCCCACTCAGGAGGGGGCCGCAGTGGCCGACTCAGCAGGGAATGACCTTGCCTCCCCTGAGCAGAGTGCTTGACTCCGAGGGCTGCAGCTGGATGGTGCGGCCGCTCCTCCCTCCTGTGGGGCCTCCTGTCCCTCGCCCAGCCTGCCCTCCCTGGGGCACTCAGCTGTGGCCATGGGGAGGGAACCCCTGTCTTGGTGGCCGTGGGGAGTGAACCCCCATCTTGGTGGCCATGGGGAGTGAACCCGTCTTGGTGGCACTGTGACCGTACCCCATCTTCCGATCCCAGGGTCTCCTGGGAGGTTCTGGAGCCAGCAGCCAAGCTCCCCTCCCTGGCCCAGGGCTGAGGGGTGGGCAGGCTCTGCTGAGGGTGTCTATGTGTCCCCAACCCCTAGGGACGCCAAGGGGCGCTTGGAGGAGAGCCGGGCTGGGGAGCTGGCCGCCTATGTGCAGGAGAACCTGGAGGCCGCACAGCTGGCTGGCGAGCTGGCCCGGCAGGAGATGCATGGAGAGCTGGCGCTGGTGAGGGGGTAGCACAACATGTCCCCAACGGGGTCCCCCACGCACACAGGATGGGTGCTCAGCCAGGCCTCCCCACTCCCACCTGTCCCCTGCAGCTCCGAGAGAAGAGCCGGGCTCTGGAGGCATCAGTGGCGCAGCTGGCCGGGCAGTTAAAGGAGCTGAGTGGCCATCACCCGGCTCTGAGCAGCCGGCTCGATCTGCAGGAGCAGATGCTGGGCCTCAGGCTGTCCGAGGTGCGCCAGGCAGTGGGGGGTCAGGCAGGGCTATGGGGAGTCCCCACCCCTCCGGCTCTCAGCCCACCATTGCCCCCAGGGTAGAGGCCTGACAGGCTGGTCCCAAGCCTCCCGTCCCACCCAGCGACTGTCCCCAGGGCCTGGGAGACTCCAAGCCCCAGAGACTCCTGTGTGGGGCAGGACAGCCGCTGAGCAGCCTCGGCCCAGCATCTGCAGCCCCAGAGGCCCGAGCTGGAGCCTCGGCTCATGGCCCAGCCATGTGGGCAGCCCACGGCGGGGCAGACAAGCGGCCTCCACCCCTCGTGCTCTTGTTCACTTTGTAACAGCTCTGTTGAGGTGGATTCACTCCCCACACAGTTCACCCGTGAAGGTGCACGATTCCGTGTGTCTATTCACAGTTTCAGAGCATTCATCCTTCAGGAAGAACCTCAGCCCCATCCACACTCATTCCCATCCCCACTTCCCCTGGCGACCGCTGGGCCCCTCCCTGTCTTGGGGGCTGCCTGTTCTGGACGTTTCCAGGAAACGGAGCCATACACCGTGCGGCCGCTGCGGCGGTGACACCCACGGGCATCCCGTTTCCCGCTCCTCGGGGCCTCGTGCACAGAGCTTCGCTCCTTCCACGGCAGCATAACATGCATTGCGTAGGCGCCGCCCCCTGGTTCCCGCTCATCCACTGACACACGAGCGCTGCTGCAAACGTGGGCGACACCCTGCGTTTCGGGGCTGGATCCCACCGGGGCCTGCCCTACCTCCCTCGGGCACCTGTGTGGTCAGAACAGCCCCCACGGGCCCTCAGCTGCCCAGGCCCTGCCTTGGCATGTGTGTCTCCAAAGCGTGCCTGACCAGGCCATCCCAGCTGCCTGCAGGCCTGTGCACAAATGTCTCAGAGCTGGAAGTGGGGGTGGGGGCCGCCTGCCCCCCAGAGCTCCCCGTGTCCGTCTGTCCATCTGTCTGTCCCCCCTCTCTGGGCTTTGTCTCTCACTGGGCGTCTGTACCCCAGGCAAAGACCGAATGGGAAGGTGCAGAGAGGAAGTCCCTGGAGGACCTGGCCAGGTGGCGGAAGGAGGTTGCTGCACACCTGCGAGGGGTGTGGGAGAAGGTGGATGGCCTCCCCCAGCAGGTGGGCGAAGGCACAGCCAGCCTTGGTGTACTTGGGCCTTGGAGGTGGTGTGGGACCCTTCTCCCCCACCTTGTCCACTCCCCTCCTCCTTCTCCCTGTGCCGCCGAGGCCAAGGCTGGTCCTAGATGGCACCCTGGGGCTGCCTGCCGCTCCCGGCTTTGTGTTCAGATAGAGAGTGTCTCCGACAAGTGCCTGCTTCATAAGAGCGACTCAGACCTCAGGATTTCCGCCGAAGGCAAGGCCAGGTACAGCCTCCAGGGCCCTGGGAGAGGGGCAGGGGCTCTGCTGACTGTCACTGGGCTGGGCCAGTCCCCACGCTGCTCTCCACAAGCCTCCTGGTGTCATGACAGACCTGTTCCCCCTGAGCCCGGGTCCGGCCCAGCACTGGGCTCACCCTGCCACCCCGATGCAGCCTCTGAGGCGCCTCCAGCTCCTCCCTCTACCCCCCGTTGGGGACCCCCACCTTCCCCACTGGAGGGGTGACAGGGCTGAGCCCCCTCGAGCCTCCTTAACCCTGTGGTGGCTGTGGGAGTGGCCTTTGTCCCCGGTCCTGGACCTACCCCCGAGCACACCCCACAGCCAGCCCCGGCCTCTGGTGCCCACAGGGAGTTCGAGGTTGGGGCCCTGCGGCAGGAGCTGGCCACGCTGCTGTCATCTGTGCAGCTGCTAAAGGAAGACAGCCCTGGGCGGAAGATCGCGGAGATGCAGGGCAAGCTGGCCACGGTAGTCCTGGGGCTGCCCGCACCCAGCTGGGAGGGAGGGGGAGCTATCGGGTTCAGACGGGGCAGCCATGTGGAGAGGCAGGACCCCCAGCCTACGGGGCATTTTCCAGCCAGCAGGAGATGCTCAGAAAACCACCTGCCGGAGGCCAGTCGGGGTGGCTTACACCCATAATCCCAGCACTTTGGAAGGCCAAGGCGGGTGGATCACCTGAGGTCAGGAGTTTGAGACCCGCCTGACCAACATGGAGAAACCCCGTCTCTACTAAAAATACAAAAATTAGCCAGGCATGGTGGCGCATGCCTGTAGTCCCAGTTACTCGGGAGGCTGAGGCAGGAGAATCGCTCGAACCCGGAAGGTGGAGGTTGCGGTGAGCCAAGATCGCGCCATTGCATTCTAACCTGGGCGACAAGAGTGAAACTCTGTCTGAAAAAAAACAAAACAAAATCAAAAAAACCAGCTGTCCCTGGGCCACCCCAGCTTGTCTCAGCCTCTGGCAGTTCTAAGTGGAGGTACCTGCCTGGAGCCCCCACACCGGGGTGCCGTCCGCAGCCACGAGGGCCGGAACAACCCTGAGCCCTGGCCAGGTCCCCGCAGGGCCACTCTCAGGCTGCCACTTCCTCAGCGGAGCTTGTCCTAGGCCCTGCAGTGGGGGCGAGGACCAGCGTCTCAGCGGGTGGCCCCTGCCCAAGCCGTAAGCACTCAACAGCGGATATGGGGAAGCCTGTGGGGACAGCAGGACGCCAGCAGACTGGCCCTGTCTGTGCCCAAATGGGGGCCGTGTTTAGTTTCAGAATCAAATAATGAAGCTGGAAAACTGTGTCCAGGCCAACAAGACCATCCAGAACCTCAGGTTCAACACTGAGGCCCGGCTGGTGAGGAGGCCCTGCCCGGCCGGCACTGCCCAGCTCCCACCCACTCCCTCAGCCCTGCCGCCTCCCCACCTGCCCTGCTGCAGGCGCCAGTGTCTGTCTGTCCAAGTGTCTGGCCATGGGCAGGGTTTCCCTGAAGATAAATGGCTTCCAGGCTCCCAGTGGGAGATAAGCCCCCGTTTGCCGTCCCCTGCCCGGAGGTCTGGCTCCTGGGTGACACCGGCGTCCTGGTCCCACAGCGCACACAGGAGATGGCCGCCCTGCGGGAGAGCGTGCTGCGGCTGCGGAGTGAGGAAGGCCTGCGGATGCCGCTGGGCAGCTGGAAGGCACTCCCATCCCTGGCGAGGCCGCGGGTCTTCATCAAGGACATGGCGCCTGGCGAGGTGGTGCCCGTGAACTGCTGGGGCGTGTACCAGGCCGTGAGGTGGGCAGCAGGGATCCTGGCGTGGCCTCCTGGGCCTTTGGGTCGGGGTTCGGGGCTGGGGGCCCACAGGCAGCAGATGGGCCATGGGGTGTGGGGCGGGGGTGCAGGGGCCACGTGCCGCATCTCCGGACAGGTGGCTGCAGTGGAAGGCGTCCCTCATAAAGCTGAGGGCCCTGCGGAGGCCAGGAGGGGTCCCAGAGAAGCCCCACAGCTAGGAGCAGGTGCAGCAGCTCACACCCTCACTCTTTATCCAGAAATAAACGTGCCGGCTTTGTACTCATTAGAGCTGAGGTTCCCTGATGTGTGCTGGGAGACAGCCTCCCCAGGGCCTGTGGGGCTGAGCGGGGTGGCGAGGTCCCGGGCAGCGGGGGTGCCCAAGGCTGGAGGGACCCAGTCCCTTGACCCCCACGACTCTTCCTGTCCTGCCCAAGCCCAGCCCGGCTTCAGGCTGTTGCTCTCCGTGGCACTTGAGCAGCCCCTCTCTTTCCCTGCCAGGCCCCCTAGGGCTGCCAGAGCCCTCCGGGGTGGAAGGGGCTGGGCTAGGGCCTGCACAGAAGCACCTAGGCCTGCCCCCGCCAGGACCAGGACCCGCTGTGAGCCGCCCCTGCCCGGGTTGTGAGGAGGACCCGGGGAAGCCCCCTGGACTCGGGCTCCCTGGCTCTGCCTCAGAGCCCCTCCAGCCCAGCACCCCTGCAGTGGAAGAGCCTTCCGGCATCCGGGGAGGAGACAGCCCTTGTTTGCTCTCTCGGTCGGGCAGTGGGCCCCTCTTCCTGCCTCTCCAAGAAAGCCCTCGCTCATCCTGCAGTCGCCGGCCCTGCCGTCTGCTGCCGGGGGCTCAGGGGAGGGGCTGCAGGTTCTGGGCCTCTCAGTCCTAGGGGCTCTGTGGGCAGGCAGTGGGAGGGCTGGCTCGGGGGGCTCTGTCCTCCACTGCCCCTTGCTGCTGACCTGGAATCTCTGGGGCTGGGCCCTCAGCCTTCCCTGGGGGCCCTGGTGGGTGGAGCCCCTTAAGCTCAAGCCTCCCTTTTCTGTGGGCAGGGCTCTGGGGGTCCCTGTGCCCCTCCAGGGGCTCTACTGGGGCTGAAGGCCAGGGCATGGCCAGGTCTGGGCACCACCCTTGCTGCTCCCACTGCAGCCCAGCCCTGGTGATCTCTGGGTTTGCCATGTGGTGGCCGCGAGGGACGGAGGAGGCTCTTCCCAGGAGGACGGGAGGAGAGTCCAGTGCCTTAGGGGTGGCCCCGCTGCCGCCAGCTAACTGTGACCCCGGCCCCTCGCTAGGCCTCGGCTGGCTGTGCCCCTTCCAGGGCTGGTGTTCCCCTGCCGGGCAGCTCAGGACAGGCCTCGGCTGACCAGCTGGCCAGCAGGTCGCTGAAGTCCGGCGTGCCAGGGTGCAGCAGGCCCAGGGGGCTAGGGGTCGGCTCCTTCCAGAAGGATGGGGGCAGCTTCCTCTGAGCCATAGGGGTGATGTGGCTGTACTTCCGCTCCAGCCTCAGGCTCCAGCCGGCCGCCGCCCTGGACCCCCAGTACCGCTGCAGCCCGTAGTCGAAGAGCTCGGCCAGGGGTCCCAGGGGCTGCGCCCTGTCCCCGCTGAGACCCGGCCTGTGCACCTGCCCTTGGGGGACCCTGGGCTCCGGGGTGTCCTCGTCCTCCAGGGACCCGCCGTGGGCCAGGTGCACCAGGTCTGCGTAGTAGAGCTCCCGGGCAGTGCTGCTGGCTGGGCGGCTGTCGGCGTAGACGTCGCAGGCATCTGGGTCCTGCCCCTTATCCTTGCGGCCAAAGTACCGCTGGATGTCGTCGCTGATGAGCTCTGAGAAGCGTAGCAGCTGCAGCGGCATCTCGGGGCTGCCGGGACCCTGTGGGGCTGCTTCCTCCGTAGCTTCTGCCCGGCCTAAGCTCGGGAGGATCTGGCCGCAGCCCCCCAGCCCCTCGCCCTCCTCCTCCTCCTCCTCCTCTTCCTCCTCCGAAGTCTCTGGGGGCTCCGGATCTGAGGGCAGGAAGGGGTGGTGGCGCAGCAGGGGCAGCTGGAAGTCGCACAGGGGCCGGATCACACCGGCGGCCATCTCCACGCGTCCCACGCTTCTGGGGCCTCCGGGGCAGCAGGCGCTGGCTGGGGAGGGAGACAGAGGGGCAGGTTCCCTGTCAGACCCGGCCATGCCCCCGCCGCCCTCGACTGCTGCACTCGGATCTCACACATCTGTGGCCTCCCGCAGAGACTTCCTCCGCTCCTGGGCTCCCAGTTGTGCTTGTCGAGGGCACGGATTGCCACAGGAGGGGGCGTGGAGAGACGGGGTGAGCACTGTGGTCGCATGGCCATGGCATGAGGGGGATGGCCGGCCAGGGGCTGTGAGACCTGCTGGACGGCTGGCCCAGGATGGTGACTGGGTGGGAGCAGTGGGGTCCCGTCGTGGGGGCAGTTGGGGACACGGGGACATTGTGGGGACACTAGAATTGTGGTCACTTGGGAGGGGAGGACGCTGGGCGGGAGAGGGCAGGCCCTGGGGATGGGGCCTCGAGAAGCCAGGCAGGGGGGCAGGGACCCCCGCAGGCCAGGGCAGGGGTGCTGGGGCTGCTGAGCCGGAGCTGGGTCCCGGGCTGGGGCTGCTGTGGGTCAGAACCAGGGGCTCCATGGCTCTTGATCAAAGTGGAGGCGCCAGCTGTAACTGAGCCCAGAGCCCGTGCAGCCCCTGTGGGGTTCTTCCGGGCCATCACAGTCCCAAGGGAGCAGGAGGCAGCACCCCAGTGGCCCTATCTGGGACGTCTCCGCGATGGTGAAGGCGGCTGGGGTGGGAGATCCCTGAAGGGGTGGGCTCCAGGGGTCTCCGAGATGGTGAAGGCGGCTGGGGTGGGAGGTGCCTGCAGGGGTGGGCTCCAGGGGCCGCTGCACCTGGCCAGGACGACTCAAGTGAGGTGCCTGGGTCAGGGGCCTGGCAGGAGGGTGTCTGGACGGGGACTGTGGGGTAGGTGCAGCTCTCCTCTGGGCCAGCTGCCAGGTAGAGCCCACCACACAGAGAAGGGCCGCCCAGCCCCTCCTCCAGGGGACAGGTGGGTGCCCCTGGGGCCAGGTAGCCTGAACCCATCTTGTCTGGAGCCTGCGGCAGGAGGGCAGAGGGAGGGAGGAGGGCTGTGGAGAGTGGGGAGGGCTTTGGGGAGGGAGGGTGGTTGTGGGGAGGGGGGAGGGCTGTGGGGAGGGAGGGTGGAGGGCTGCCGGGAGTGGAGAGGGCTTCGGGGAGGGGGCAGGGCTGCCGGGAGGGGGCAGGGCTGCGAGGAGGGAGGAGGGCTGTGGGGAGCATCCACGGCACTGGGACAGGCGTTCCTCGGGGTCAGGGTGTCTCCCCGCTGGCTGTCGGGGAGGTGAACTGCGAGGCACCCCGACCTGGCCGGCCCAACTGTGGTCCTGATCTCACTCAAGTAGTGGGGTCCCCATCATAGGAGGCATCCAGTGTCCTGAGCGCTGGACTTTGGGCCTGACTGCTCACGGACAGCCCAGACGCAGGCACCCTCCCTTGGCTGTCTGACTGCTGCAATGCCGGCCCAGCCCCGGGCCGGCCCAGCGCTCTGGGGGTCTCTCCCGGGGTGGGTGGTCCCCGCAGAGCCCTGGGCAGGACTCACAGACTCCAGGTCCCCAGTGCTGTGGTGGTCCCCAGCAGCGCCTGCCTCCCCCAGGCCCTGGCTCCTACCTGGCCGGGGCCGACAGCTCTTGGTCCACAGGCACACCTCCACCTGGACACAAGCATTTATAGCCGCGCTCTGCAGCCGCCAGGGGCTGGCAAATATTTGGCGACAGCATTGTCATCGCAGACTGGGCAAATAGAGCCCGTTTGCTTTAGCGCCCGGCAACCAGGGCCCCTAGGGGGGAGCACGCCCCCCGCCTCACCTGCACGCGGCCTGCCTGGGGACCGTGGAGTGTTTGTGCGGGCGCAGCTGGCTCACCCCCGGGCCCCGGGACCCTTATCTCTGCTGCTGACTGGGGCCCGGACCCAGCCTTGTCAAATAGGCGGAAAATTAAATTTCATGCTATTTTGAGTTCTGGAGTAGGCCTCTCTAGAGGACATCCTGCCTCTGCAGCCAGCGGGGTGAACAGCACTCCCGGCCGCAGGAGGACCCTGGGGAAGGGGGAGGGGAAGAGAGCGAGGTCCCAGGGACCCCCAGCCAGGGCCCGGTGTGTGGGCTGCAGGTGGGGCTCCTGGAGCACCTGCCCAGCTCCCTCGGCCATCGGGACCTCCTGGACAGCCGTGACCATCTCCACTGGCCCAGTGGTTACCAGGACGCCTGCTGGGCTGCCACCGCCCACCTGCCCAGAGCTCAGAGGTGTTTGCAATTGATCCTTAATGGCGGAACCCCCTGCTTCCCCAGGCTTCTTCCCAGGGGCCTTCCTTCCTCAGCTGCAGCCACCCCTGGGGTGGGAATGGGGGGCTGGGAACCCTCCCCTCACCTACTGCTCCCAGGAAAGCCTCCCCCAGAAGCGTCCCCAAGGGCTTCTGCCGCTCCCACTGACTCCCTGGCTCCTCCTGGGTGGCCCCAGCTGGTCCACTGTGGGGGCCATGTTAGCTTCCTGGGACTGCTATGACAATGACCACAACCCAGGCGGCCTGGAACACAGGTCAGGAGGCCAGAGGTCCTGGTCCAGGGTCGCCAGGAGTGGCTCCTTGCCTCGTGGTTGCGTCTCCCCAGTCTCTGCCTCTGTCCTCACGGGGTCTTCCCTGTGTGTGTCCTCTGCCCTCCTAGGGGGACCCCATCCCTGGATTTAGGGCCGACGCCCACCCAGTGTGCCCTCAGCTTCACCAGTTACACCTGCAGGGCCCCCGTTTCCAAATGAGGTCCCATTCGGAGACTCAAGGGGGACACGCATTGTGGAGACGTGGCTCAGGTAGCACAGGCGCCACTCACATGTGACTGTCCCTGACCTTGGCCTTCACCAGCTGTGCCCCTGCTTGGCACTGTGCTCCCCAGAGCAGCCCCAAGTGGCCCAGGTTGGGAGGACTCCGGCTCTGAGGACGGGACAGCAGCCCCCAGCCTGGCCTGGCCCCAGCACTCCCTGTCCTGAGCCCCCCTTCTTGGGCCTTCACCTTCCAGGGTCCAGGAGGGTTCTGGACGCCACCCCCAACCCCGGTCCTCACCCCTATACTCCAGGCATCCCCCAGTCAGATGGGAGACCAGCCCCTCTCACCCAGTGACATCCAACACACAGAGATTTGGACACGGGTCCAGCCTTTGTCTGCACCTGGGGACCTCTGGCCCTGCCTCGATTTCCTGGGCACCCGGAAGGCAGGAGATCCCAGGGGGCCTCGGGCAGTCAATGCAACCTCTCAGTGTCCAGGGCTGCAGTCAGGACCCCCGGCTTCGAGGGAAGGGACAGGAAACGAAAAGTTCAAGCTTAAGAGTAAGATTCTGCAGAGGGCAGGCTGGCGGCCTCCACATGGGTCTCATGGTGAGGAGTGGGGTCACCTGCAGGTCCCAGGAGAGGCTGGAAGTGGGGACAGGGACAGCATCGGCACAGCCACCAGTTACGGCTTCTCCTTACTGCTCCTTCACAGGCAGAAACTGAGCCCACGCCCCGGTGAGCTCACAGCCCAGGTGACCCCACAGCCAGGTGACCCCATAGCCCAGTGAGCCCACAGCCCAGTGAGCCCACAGCACAGGTGACCCCGCAGCCCAGGAAGCCCACAGCCCAGAGAGCCCACAGCCCAGGGAGCCCACAGCCAGGTGACCCCATAGCCCAGTGAGCCCACAGCCCAGGGAGCCCACAGCCCAGGAAGCCCACAGCCCAGGCAGCCCACAGCCCAGGGAGCCCGTGCCCCAGGTGAGGTGCATCTGGCTATATTCAGCCCTGAGTGTCCAAACCATGTCGGGGCCTCTGTCCTTGGCTTCATGGGGGCCGCCCTGACGCTTGGCCAGGCCCTGGCTGTGGGGGGCTTTGCCAGCCTCACCAGCTCCCCTCTGATCCAGCTGTGGCTGAGGACCTGGGGCTGCCTGGGGTTCAGGGCCCTAGGCCCCCATCTCTGACCAGATACAGCCCCTGCCCCTCCCAACCCGGGGAGCTTCCGGCCGGGGGCCCTGGGTGCACCCGTCCTCGTGGCTCAGAACCCCGGGGCCGGACCTGCAGAGGGTGGGGGTTCTGCTGCTCCTGGCAGTGGCTGCAGCCACCCTCTGCCGCATGCTGTGGAATGGCCGGGGCCCGCGGAGGGAAGGGTGGGAGCCAACCCGGCCTGGGGTCTGGGCACTGCAGGCCTCCACCTTGTGGGTCTCAGCAGGGATGGGGTCAGCCGGGGCCCCGAGGGAACTCCAGGGGAGGACCCAGGAGGGCCTCTGGGCCCCTGTGTTCTGTCCTGAAAGGCGCGGGCGGTGGGAAGTGGTGAGCCCAGGCTTCGGGTGCAGGTGGTCCTCAGCTTGCTCTGTTACCGGCCTCGTCGGTGCCGGTCACTGTCCTGGACGCCGAGGGCGAGGAAGTGAGACCCAGCCCCTCGTGAAGAAGGCGTGTGCGGGGGCTCGGCGGGCAAGCCTCGGGAAGCGGAAGGGGTTCCCACAGAGCGGAGAGCCTGGAAACACTTGCCCTGTGATGGCCCCAAGACGTCCGCACCCGAACCCCCCGCACCCACACAGCTGAGGCACGGCGGGCGTGGCTGAGCGAATGACTTCGAGACAGGCGGTCACCTGGTGGATCCTTGTCGGAGGGAGCAGGAGACAGAGGATGGAAGAGGCCACGCTGCTGGCTTTGGAGCCGGAGGCAGCGGCCAGGAGCCGGGACGTGGGAGCCTCTGGATGCTGGAGGGGGGTGAGCCGTGGCTGCCTGAACCTCGGCGCTTCCCCCGTCCCGGGAGAGAAAGCCTCAGCGGGGTGACCTGCTTCCCCGGAAAGGCCGCATGCTGCTCCCACCCCAGGGTTTTCCCGCTGTCCTCTGACTCAGGTGCTGGGGGCCTGCCTGTGGCCCTGCCCATGATCCTGCCTGTCCCGGAGCTGTCTGGATGCTCGTCTCTGCCTGACAAGAAACCACAAGAAAACCCCAGTCTGGGATGGAAAATTCTAGAGTGGACGCAAACTGGAGCAGACAGGCATTTGGGAGGAGGTGCTGGGGCAGAGCAGTGTGGGACTGGCGTGGACACCCGGGGAGTTGGCCTGAGGCTCAGGGGTGACAGTGCCACTGCACCGGTCCAAGCAGGCAGCGAAGGGGAACCCAGGGGTGGCCGGAGGGGCGAGGGTGGGATATGGGGACCCCCTGGGGAAGGGGTGGATGAATTAGCCCCTCGCTAATTAGCCCCCTACCCCTGAGTTCTGAGACTCAGGAGGCCTTCAGGTGGAGGTGACTGCGGTTTCTGGTGAGGCTGGTTGGGGCAGCAGCCTCTGGGGCATCTGGGATGGTGGAGAAATGCACATCCCACACCACCGCCTGCCTGTGTCCTGCCTGGGGTGGGGCGGGCGGCCGGGGCCAGGCCGAGGAGCACAGGAGGCCCCGGCAGTGGGGCTGGGCCTGAGCGACTTCCAGCATCTGCGGCCAGCGCGCCTCTCGTGGGGGACGGCATCGGGCCCAACCGAGCTCCTGGACCACAGCCCCGCTGGCTCCCACCCTTGCTGTGGGGCCTCAGGCCTGGGAGGAAGGCGCTGCCCTTCCGAGTGCAGCATGCCTGCTGTGCCCACGGACCCCATATTGATCTTCCTGGAGAAAATCAATAGCTCCAATATGCCAGCTCTCAAGAGGCTCTGCGGCTAGTCACCCGCCATTAGGCACACGAGGGCTGCAGCCTCCACCGCCCATTAGCAGGACATTAGGCCTCCCACGAAATTTCTCTGTGTGCTTTGAGATAATGAAGGCCGAGGTGTTGGTTTACGTCCCTGGGGGAGGGGGAGGATGACAGCAGCTTTCTGGGCAGGGCCAGTGCCAGCTCCACACGGACTCACCAAGGAGAGCAGGGCCCCGGGGACACGGGCGCCCCGGCACATCCGGCTGTGGCTTTTCCCACCCGGGGTCAAGCAGACACACGGCATTCGGGGGGCGGGGAAGTCAACGCCCACCAGCCAAAGGCCACTGGGGGCAGATGAGCACCACGGGAGCCGGCGGCGCGCTCACGCCTGGAGTCCCGGCTCCTCCAAAGTGTTAGATTAGATTTAGTCGTTAGAAGAAGTGGTAGATTTAGTCGTTAGTAGAAGTGTCATTAGATTTAGGGCCCACCCTGGTCCAGAAGGGCCTCGTCTTAACTAATGACATTGGCAAAGACCCTGTTTCCAGACAAGGTCAAGTTCTTGCGTTCTGAGGGGCGTGAATTTGGGGCACTGTTGAACCCGGGGTGGCGTCTTCCAGTCCTCACAGTGGGCTGAGTGGGACGGGGGACGCCCATTTCACACTCTTCCCAGGTGTCTCATTTCTGTTTGAGACCGAGATTAACTTGGTGGCCTGGCCCCTCAGAGGCTGGCCCACCCCCCGAGTGAAGCCTTAGCCCCTGCCTATACCTTCCAGCTCTGCCCCCGACTCTGCTGTCCTGGGGCAGCTCGTGCTCAACTGCCCAAAACCACGACAACCAGGCAGGTGCACCAGCCTATCCCAAAGACTCCATGGCTAACCAGAGGGCCCTTCGATTTCTACCTCCTCTAGGAAGCCCCCCGGGCTGCACACCAGGATGAGGCTGTCCAGTCCTCCCCAACCACACTTTGAGCCCCCTCCTCCCACAACAGTGGGTGCTCCCAGGTCCCCACAGGGAGATTGGTTTGGCAGTGATTCCAGGTGGGGTTCTGGGGTAGAACAGGTGGGGCAGGGCCCGGTGAGGAGGACCTGGGCAAACAGGTGCCTCTGTTGACACAGCAGCCCCAAACACAGTCTGGGGCCGGGCCGCCCAGGTGTTGCTGAGCTCAGGACACCTCCAGCCCCCGTTCCTGGCCTTGATGCCAAGAGCTCCTGGGGGAACAGAACTGGTCCCAGATCTGGCGCTTCTTCTGCTGGGAAGCAGGTGCAGGAGCCGGTGCTCCAGAGGCGAGCAGATTCTGGCTCAGGGGAAGGGGCTTGTCCAGGACCACCCGGCCACACACAGTGCAGCAGATGGGCCGAGGTCCCCGCCACCACCCGGGCAACAGGAGGGGTGACCTGCACCGGCAGTCAGGAGCAGGCCTTCTAGCTCCAGGGCCATCCTGAGAGGAAAGAAGCACTACACCTTTCCCCATTGATTGGAGGCACGTCCAGGCTTCCAACTAACCTCTCTACGGGAACGAGTGTGAATTCCTCTCTGAAACTCTGGGCATAAGAAATGACACATTTTTGTTACATAGACATATTGCAAAAATAAAAAATAAAAAGATGGATTGGGTGTGGTGGCTCATGCCTGTAATCCCAGCACTTTAGGAAGCTGAGGTAGGCAGGTCACTTGAGCTCAGGAGTTCGAGACCAGCCTGGCCAATATGGTGAAACTCTGTCTCTACTAAAAACACAAAAATTAGCTGGGCATGGTGGTGGGTGCCAGTAATCCCAGCTACTCGGGAGGCTGAGGCGGGAGAATGACTTGAACCCAGGAGGCAGAGGTTGCAGTGAGTTGAGATTGCACCACTGCACTCCAGCCTGGGTGACAAGAGCGAGACTCCATTTCAAAAAAGATAAATAAAATAAATTTTAAAAAGATGAAAACACACACACACACACAAAGAAATGACATTTTTTTTTTTTTTTCCTGAGACTGTGTCTTGCTCTGTCGCCCAGGCTGGAGTGCAGTGGTGTGATCTTAGCTCACTGCAACCTCCACCTCCCGTGTTCAAGCAGTTCTCCCACCTCAGCCTCCCTAGTAGCTGGGACTACAGGCATGCGCCACCACGCCTGGTGAATGTTTGTATTTTTAGTAGAGACAGGGTTTCACCATGTTGGCCAGGCTGGTCTTGAACTCCTGACCTCAGGTGATCTGCCCACCTTGGCCTCCCAAAGTGCTGTGATTATAGGTGTGAACCACCGTGCCCGGCCTTATTTTCTAAATAATAATAATAAAAAAATTAGGCCTGGCACAGTGGCTCATGCCTGTAATCCCAGCACTTTCTTTGGAAGGCCGAGGCGGGAGGATCACGAGGTCAGGAGGTCGAGACCAGCCTGGCCACTATGGTGAAACCCTGTCTCTGCTAAAAATACAAAAATTAGCTGGGCATGGTGGTGGGTGCCTGTAATCCCAGCTACTTGGGAGGCTGAGGCAGGAAGAATCACTTGAATCCAGGAGGCGGAGCTTGCAGTGAGCCCAGATCGCACCATTGCAGTCCAGCCTGGGCAACAGAGCGAGACTCCGTCTCAAAAAAAAAAAAAATTACCCAGGCATCACGGCACCCACTTGTAGTCCCAGCTACTTGAGAGGCTGAGGTGGGAGGATGGTGGGAGCCCAGGAGGTCGAGGCCGCAGTGAGCTATGATGGCGCCTCTGCACTCCAGCCTGGTCTTTTGAACAAGACCTTGTCTCAAACAAAAAACGGGGGGTCCCGTTGCTTTGGGGTGCTCCTTGTCAAGCCTTCATGGTGAGGGGTTAGTGCAGCCGCCGGAAGGTTTCATCCCACCTGCTGCACAGACAAAATCAATTCACTGAGACCACAGCATTGCAGTAAAGAAAGACTTTAATTGACTTGAGGTGGGCCCCGCCACTCAGGAAACGAGTCATTACACACATTAGCCTCCCCAAAGGCGCCAAGGTTCGGGCTTTTCAGACACTGGTGGGGCTGCTCTGTCTATGGAGTAGCCATTCTTTTTTTTTTTTTTTTTTGAGATGGAGTTGCCCAGGCTGGAGTGCAATGGCGTGATCTAGGCTCACTGAAACCCATGCCTCCCAGGTTCAAGTGATTCTCTTGCCTCAGCCTCCCGAGTAGCTGGGATTACAGGCGCCCACCACCATGCCCTGGAGTAGCCATTCTTTTACTCCTTTACTTGCCTAATAAACTTGCTTTCACTTTACTCTATGGACTTGACGTGACTTCTTTCTTGCGCGAGATCCAAGAACCCTCTCTTGGGGTCTGGATCAGGACCCCTTTCCTGTAACATATTTCTGGGGAACCACAAAAGAGACTGTCGTGTGGAAGCCCCCTTCCCAAAGGCTAACTTTGGGAAAGTGTTGGGGTCCTGTAACATCTTTCTGGTGAACCCTGAAGGGACAATACTCAGGGGACCCCAGACCCAAAGGAAACAGAAGATTCTGCAGCCCTGATGGGACGACTCTGGGTAAGTGGCGGGTCTCCGGTAAAGAATGGGAGTGGGGCTGGGGCACAGTGGCTCACACCTGTAATCCCAGCACGTTGGGAGGCCGAGGCGGGCGGATCACGAGGTCAGGAGATTGAGACCATCCTGGCTAACACGGTGAAACCCCGTCGCTACTAAAAAATACAAAAAAATTAGCCTGGCTAACAGGGTGAAACCCCGTCGCCACTAAAAAATACAAAAAAATTAGCCAGGCGTGGTGGCAGGCGCCTGTGGTCTCGCTACTCGGGAGGCTGAGGCAGCAGAATGGCATGAACCTGGGAAGTGGAGCTTACAGTGAGCCGAGATCGTGCCACTGCGCTCCAGGCTGGGCAACAGAGCGAGACTCCGTCTCAAAAACATAAAATAAAATAAAAAAGAATGGGAGTAGGGTAGATGCCCAACTTAGGGGAATCAGAGTCTCTCCTAAAACAGAGAGGCGGCATGGTGGCTCACGCCTGTAATCCCAGCACTCTGAGAGGCCGAGGTGGGTGGATCACTTTAGGCCAGGAGTTCGAGACCAGCCTGGGCAATATGGCGAAACCCCGTCTTTACTAAAAATACAAAAAAATTAGCAGAGTGCGGTGGCTCACCTCCCAGCACGTTGGGAGGCCAAGGTGGGCAGATCACCTGAGGTCAGGAGTTTGGAGACCAGCCTGACCAACATGGGGAAAACCCGTCTCTACTAAAAATACAAAAAAATCAGCCGGATGTGGTGGCGCCCACATGTAATCCCAGCTACTTGGGAGCCTGAGGCCGGAGAATCGCTTGAACCTGGGAGGCAGAAATTGCAGTGAGCCGAGATCGCACCATTGCACTCCAGCCCTGGCGATAAGAATGAAACTCCTCCTCAATAAATGAATAAATAAATGAATAAAGGCTGGGTGCGGTGGCTCATGCCTGTAATCCCGGCACTTTGGGAGGCTGAGACCAGCGGATCACCTGAGGTCAGGAGTTTGAGACTAGCCTGGCTAACATGATGAAACCCCGTCTCTACTAAAAATACAAATATTAGCCAGGCTTGGTGGTGGGTGCCCGTGGTCCCCGCCAGTCAGGAAGCTGAGGTGGGAGAATCACTTGAGCCCAGGAGGCAGAGGTCTAAGTGCCGAATGGGTTCACCTTGCCTGCTGCCTAGAGACAGCCAATTTAACAAGACGGGGGAGTGCAATAGAGAAAGAGTAATTCACACAGAGCTGGCTGTGCAGGACATAGGAGTTCTATTATTACTCAAATCAGTCTCCCCGAGCATTTGGGGATAGGAGTTTTCAAAGATAATTTGGTGGGCAGAAGCTTGGGAAGTGGGGAGTGCTGGCTGGTCAGGTTGGAGATGGACTCATGTTCAGACACTTCTGTTCCTGGATGCCATGGCAGAACTGGTTGGGCCAGATTACCGGTCTGGGTGGTACCAGCTGATCCACCCAGTGCAGGGTCTGCCAAATATTTCAGGCACTGATCTTTGAGCTTAGGTGGTGGTTGTTGTTGTTGTTTTTCAGACAGAGTCTTGCTCCGTCACCCAGGCTGGAGTACAATGCCATGATCTTGGCTCACTGCAACCTCCACCTCCAGGGTTCAAGCGATTCTTCTCCTTCAGCTTCCCAAGTAGCTGGAACTACAGGCGAGCGCCACCACCCCAGGCTAATTTTTGTATTTTTAGTAGAGACAGGGTTTCACCATACTGGCCAGGCTGGTCTCAAACTCCTGACCTCATGATCCACCCAACTCGGCCTCCCAAAATGCTGGGATTACAGGCGTGAGCCACCACACCCGGCCCAATCTTAGATTTTACAATAGTGATGTTAACCCCAGGAGCAATTTGGAGAGGTTCAGACTCTTTTTTTTTCAGACTGAGCCTCTCTCTGTTGCCCAGGCTGGAGTACAGTGGCTCCATCTCAGCTCACTGCAACTTCTGCCTCCCAGGTTCAAGCGATTCTCCTCCCTCAGCCTCCCGAGTAGCTGGGACTACAAGCGTGTGCCACCACGCCCGGCTAATTTTTTGTATTTTTAGTAGAGACAGGGTTTCATCGTATTAGCCAGGATGGTCTCGATCTCCTGACCTCATGATCTGCCCGCCTAGGCCTCCCAAAGTGCTAGGATTACAGGCGTGAGCCACGGTGCCCGGCCAATTTCTAATTTTGTAGCTGATTTATAAGTCCTGCAAAGGCAGACTGGTCCTCAGGCAAGACGGGGGTCTTTTCTGAAAAGGGCTGTTAACTTTGATTCAGAGTGAAACCATGAACTGAAATCTTTCCCAAAGTTAGCTCTGCCTACGCCCAGGAATGAACCAGGACAGCTTAAGGGTGGGAAGCACGACGGAGCCCCTTAGGTCTCATCTCTTCCACCGTCATAACTTCCTCAGTGATACTTCTTGCAAAGGCGGTTTCAGAGGCCGCAGTGACGTGAGATCGCGCCACTGCACTCCAGCCTGGGCGACAGAGCGAGTTCCTGTCTCACGAAAAGAACTAAACGGAAAAAAAAAAAAAAAAATAGGGCGGTGCCACGGCCTTCGGGGAAGCCGGCAGAGAGGTGCGGGCGCCCAGCCCAGGGCAGGCAGGGCAGGGCTGAGGGCGCGGATCCCCAACCAGGCCCCGCGCACCTTCATGACGGTTCAGAGCTGCTCCGAGGCAAACTCAGACAACTGTCTGAGGACAACGTCCGCCTCCGCGGCGCCCGCCTCTCTTCGGGGCCAGAGACCGGGGTCTCGGTCCTATTCGAAAGGGACTGAGAACTACATTTCCCGGCATGCCGTCGCGCTCTCCGGGGGCGCTGGGGCCTGCGACGGAAAGAGCTCTTCGCAGCCGAACGTCATTTCCACTGCGCTACTGGAACCACGTTCTGTAGTCGTGAGCGGAGGCCTGGTATGGCGTCCGGTTTCCGGTTTCTGGCGACGGAGGTGACGCGATCACGGCGCGCCACGGCGTCGAACGAGGAGTCAAGGCAGCAATGAATCGTGTCTTGTGTGCCCCGGCGGCCGGGTGAGCTCCTCAAGGTCTCAGAGGGCCGAGGGCAGACACCGGCGGGCGGGCGGAGCGCTTACTGCTCTCTCTCTTCCAGGGCCGTCCGGGCGCTGAGGCTCATAGGCCGGACTTCCCGAAGCCTTCATCCGTTGCCCGGTTCCCGGGATCGGGCCCACCCTGCCGCCGAGGAACAGGACGATCCTGACCGCCCCACTGAGTTTTCCTCCAGCAAAGCCAACCCTCGCCGCTGGTCGGTGGGCCATTCCATGGGAAAGGGACATCAGCGGCCCTGGTGGAAGGTGCTGCCCCTTAGCTGCTTCCTCGTGGCGCTGATCATCTGGTGCTACCTGAGGGAGGAGAGCGAGGCGGACCAGTGGTTGAGACAGGTGTGGGGAGAGGTGCCAGAGCCCAGTGATCGTTCTGAGGAGCCTGAAACTCCAGCTGCCTACAGAGCGAGAACTTGACGGGGTGCCCGCTGCGGCTGGCAGGAAGGGAGCCGACAGCCGCCCTTCGGATTTGATGTCAGGTTTGCCCGTGACTGTCCTGGCTATGCGTGGGTCCTCAGCACTGAAGGACTTGGCTGGTGGATGGGGCACTTGGCTATGCTGATCCGCGTGAAGGCGGGAACAGAATCTCAGCAGATCGGAAACTGCTCCTCGCCTGGCGCTTGATGTCCAAGGATTCCATCGGCAAGACTTCTCAGATCCTTAGGAAAGGTTTCAGTTGCACTGTATGCTGTTGGATTTGCCAAGTCTTTGTGTAACTTAATCATGTTTCCAAAGCACTTCTGGTGACACTTGTAATCCAGTGTTAGTTTGCAGGTAATTTGCTTTCTGAGATAGAATATCTGGCAGAAGTGTGAAACTGTATTACGTGCTGTGGCCTGTGCAAAGAACACTTCTACATGTTAGTTTTGCACAATAACAAATTGAAAATAAATTTTAATTTTATAATATGGGATTAGATGATTCCCTTTTTTTGCATCTAGTTTTTGAAAAGGGGGTATTTGAGCAGTTATTGTTTTTTATTTTAATCTCTTCTTGTTTACCAGAGCACGTAAGTTAGTTGCACCAGCAGCTATTTTTAAAAGTTTCGTTTTCCGGTCGGGCGCGATGGCTCACGCCTGTAATCCCAGCACTTTGGGAGGCCGAGGCAGGCGGATCATGAGGTCAGGAGATCGAGACCATCCTGGATAACACGGTGAAACTCTGTGTCTACTAAAAAATACAAAAAATTAGCCGGGCGTAGTGGCGGGCGCCTGTAGTCCCAGCTACTTGGGAGGCTGAGGCAGGAGAACTGCGTGAACCCTGGAGGCGAAGCTTGCAGTGAGCCGAGATCGCGCCACTGCACTCCATCCTGCACGACAAAGCGAGACTCCGTCTCAAAAAAAAAAAAAAAAAAGTTTCGTTTTCCTTTTTTTTTTTCCAGAGTGGGAACTGAGGAAAGAAACCTACATACATATTACCAAATGGCACCAGAAATGAGGAACTTTTGCAGTTTTCTGCAAAACTTTTTAAGCAAGGCAACAATTTTCTGAGTACAATACAACTAGTGAGTATTTCTTTTCACAAATGATGGGCACTATTTTGGGTTACTTAAGTGATATTTTTTGTGTTTTTTTTGTTTTGTTTTTTATTTTTGAGACAGGGTCTCACTCTGTCTCCCAGACTGGAGTGCAGTGGCACAATTTTGGCTCACTGCAGCCTCTTGTCTCCTGGGTTCAAGCAATTCTTCTGCCTCAGCCTCCCGAGTAGCTGGAACTACAGGCTTGTGCCACCACACCCGGATACTTTTTATATTTTCAGAAGAGACGGGGTTTTGGCTTGTTGGCCAGGCTCGTCTCAAACTCCTGACTTGAAGTGATCTCTCCTCCTCGGCCTCCCACAGTGCTGGGATTACAGATGGGAGCCACCGCGCCCGGCCCCAGATTGTTTTCTCTTTTTTTTTTGAGATGGAGTCTTGCTCTGTCACCTAGGCTAGAGTGCAGTGGCACGATCCCGGTTCACTGCAACCTCCACCTCCTGGATTCAAGCGATTCTCCTGCCTCAGCCTCCAGGGTAGCTGGGATTACAGGCACCTGCCACCACACCTGTCTAATTTTTGTATTTTTAGTAGAGACGGGGTTTCGCCATGTTGGCCAGGCTGGTCTCAGATTCCTGACCTCAAGTGATCTGCCCGCCTTGGCCCCCCAAAGTTCTGGGATTATAGGCATGAGCCACTGCGCCCAGTCAATTGTTTTCATACATATATACCTATACATGTTTCAGAGACATGCAGCAGATCCCAAGTGCCTCCAGGGCAGCGATCTGGGAGGGCTTTTCCAGTTGCTGACCTCATACCTGTGCCGTGGACAGACCCAAGGCCAGCTGGGGATGGTGGGCGGATCCTCCCTACTCCTGGAGTTTTCAAAGGATGGCAACAGAGCAGGTTGATAGGTGAACAGTTAATTCAGTACAGTTAGTATTTATTATTATTTTTTGAGATGGAGTCTTCCTCTGTTGCCCAGGCTGGAGTGCAATGGTACAGTCTTGGCTCACTGCAACCTCCGCCTCCTGGGTTCAAGCAGTTCTCCTGCCCCAGCCTCCTGAGTAGCTGGGATTACAGGCGCACCACCACGCCCAGCTAATTTTTGTATTTTTAGTAGAGGCAGGGTTTCACCATGTTGGCCAGGCTTGAACTCCTGACCTTAGGCAATCTGCCCACCTCGGCCTCCCAAAGTGCTGGGATTACAGGCAGGAGCCACTGCGCCCAGTTGTATTTAACTATTTTTGTAGTGTGTTTGTCTTGTTTTCCCAACTGGGCTATAGCTTTTATTTTCCCCAGGGTACATGGCACACTGACCTCCCCAGATAAGCATTTGAGAGGGAGACCATTGTAAGCATGCTAGAACAGACGCAGCTGCAGCGATTCCTAAGATGACAAATGGCTGGGCAGGAGGTGGAAATTGTTTTTTGTTTTTTTGGTTTTTTTTGAGACGGAGTCTCGCTCTGTCACCCAGGCTTGAGTGTGGTAGTGCAATCTCGGCTCACAGCAACCTCTGCCTCCCGGGTTCAAGCAATTCTCCTGCCTCAGCCTCCCAAGTAGCTGAGATTACAGGCGTGCACCACTGCGCCCAGCTAATTTTTTTGTATTTTCAGTAGAAATGGGGTTTCACCATGTTGGCTAGGCTGGTCTTGAACTCCTGACCTCAGGTAATCCACCCACCTGGGCCTCCCAAAGTGTTAGGATTACAGGTGTGAGCCACTGCGCCCAGCTGGAAGTTGTTTTAAAACAAAAATTCTTGAACGGGCACAGTGGCTCATGCCTGTAATCCCAGCACTTTGGGAGGCTGAGGCGGGCGGATCATAAGGTCAGGAGAGCGAGACCATCCTGGCTAACATGGTGAAACCCCGTCTCTACTAAAAATACAAAAAATTAGCCGGGCATGGTGGCGGGCGCCTGTAGTCCCAGCTACTCAGGAGGCTGAGGCAGGAGAATGGCATGAACCCGGGAGGCGGAGCTTGCAGTGAGCTGAGATTATGCCACTGCGCTCCAGCCTGGGCGACAGAGTGAGACTGTCTCAAAAAAAAAAAAATTCTTTCAAGGAAGACGTTAACCAAACCAACTCAAAAAAAAAAAAAAAATTCTTTCAAGGAAGATGTTAACCAAATGGTCACATCTAAGCTGATGAACTATACATAACTCTGGTATCACCCTAGACTTAAAAGAACATTTCTTCCAAAGCATGAAAAAACATGATACTTTCAATCCTTAAGTCTTACATCAGTTTCCTTTGATTTCTTCAAGGAAGATGCCCCCAGGGAGTGGAGGAACAGCAGGCGTCTTCACTCATACCTTTACAGCAAAGATCCCCAAATTCCTAAACCCTAAGGCCCCAGATCCATTTCCTAGCTTTAGCAGGCTCCATAGACACCTCTGCTGGACAGCTCACAGGCTCCTTAAACTCCAAAATGGAATTCATCTCCCCCAAACCTGTTTCTTCTCCCTTGTTCTGTATCCCTGCAAGCCAGAGACCTGGGCATCACCCTAGACTCCCTTTCCATTCCTAGCACCCTGGGAGTCTTCAAGATCTGTTCATTCGTCTCTGAAGAATTTGCAGGCCCTGTCCTTCCTGCTTGACTTCATTTTCCTGCTTGAATTAACTTGAAAATATCATGTTCTTCATTATCATTTTAAGATTTAAATGTAATGTTTGTAGAGATAATTCATTAAGAAAATGTGATCCTGGCTGGGCGCGGTGGCTCACGCCTGTAATCCCAGCACTTTGGGAGGCTGAGGCAGGTGGATCACCTGAGGTCGGGAGTTCGAGACCAGCCTAACTAATGTGGAGAAACCCCGTCTCTACGAAAAATAAATTAGCTGGGCGCGGTGGTGCATGCCTGTAATCGCAGCTACTCAGGAGGCTGAGGCAGGAGAATTCCTTGAACCTAGGAAGCGGAGGTTGCAACAGTGAGCTGAGATCCTGCCATTGCACTCCACTCTGGGCAACAAGAGCAAAACTCCTTCTCCCCCCCGCCCCCTGCCAAAAGAAAAAGAAAATGTGAACCTATAAAGAAATTTATCCTACCAGCAAATGATATTTTTTTGTTGTTTTACAGTATTAATATTAAAAAAAAAACCCTGAGATACTTGGAAGAAATCTGTAGGAAGTGATTTGCTTTCAACCTAAATGGGCACATTTTTCTTTTTGTTTTCTTTTTTTTTTTTTTTTTTTTTGAGACGGAGTCTCGCTCTGTTGCCCAGGCTGGAGTGCAGTGGCGCGATCTCGGCTCACTGCAACCTCCGCCTCCTGGGTTCAAGTGATTCTCCTGCCTCAGTCTCCTGAGTAGCTGGGACTACAGGTGCCTACCACCACGCCCGGGTAATTTTTTTTTTTTTTTTTTTTTTGTATTTTTAGTAGAGACCGGGTTTCACCGTGTTAGCCAGGATGGTCTTGATCTTCTGACCTTATGATCCGCCCGCCTCGGCCTCTCAAAGTGCTGGGATTATAGGCGTGAGCCACCGCGCCTGGCCAATGGGCACATTTTTCATATCACTAAAATTTTTTTTTATTTTTTGAGACAGGGTGTTACTCTGTCACCCAGGCTGGAGTGCAGTGGCGCAATCTCGGCTCACTACTAAACCTCCGCCTCCCGGGTTCACGCCATTCTCCTGCCTCAACCTCCGGAGTAGCTGGAATTACAGGCGCAAGCCACCACACCCTGCTAATTTTTTTGTATGTTTAGTAGAGACGGGGTTTCACTGTTGGCCAGGCTGGTGTCAAACTCCTGAACTCAGCTGATCCGCCGGCCTCGGCCTCCCAAAGTGCTGGGATTACAGGCGTGAGACACTGCGCCCGGCCTCCTACCACTAAAAATTCTTAGGAAGCACTGTTTCAAATCACGCAGAGCACTTAGAGTTTTCCCTTTTCTCAGCTACTGCGCTGTTGGGGGAGGGGGGGCCTCAAGTGTTTGCAAAATAACTGTGATAATTACCTTTGTAGATAAATCTCTGAGTATAAGTTTTTGAGGTCAGGGTTCCAAATGAAACAAATTCCTTTCTACAAAGGCCAGGACCCCTTGGCCCTTTTGCCCAGTTCCTGGCTCCCCCTGACATCAGCCTCTTGGTTCGTTTGTGGAAGAGCAGCTCTATTGAGATACAACTCTTGGGATTAATTCATGTAAAATACACGGTTATGTCGGGTCATGTCACAGCAGGGGCGACCATCGCGGGTCCCACGCGCGGCCCCGCGCAGGGCCCCCTCCCACCCGCGTCCCGGGCCGGGGGCCGCAGGGCAGGGCAGGGCAGGGCAGGGCGGGGCGCGGGGCTGGGGCGGGGTCTGCGGGCCGGGGGCGGGGCCGCGGGGGGCGCGAGGCTGGGGCGGGGCCGGGGTCGGCGGGCTGGGGGCGGGGCAGCGGGGGGCGTGGCCGCGGGGGCGCGCGGGGAGATCCGGGGGCGGGGGCGCCGGCGCGGCGCATGCGCGCTGCATTGTTTTGACTGAAAATGCCGTCGGTTTCGAAAGCGGCGGCGGCGGCGCTGAGCGGGTCCCCCCCGCAGACGGAGAAGCCGACCCACTACAGGTCAGCGCCCGTCCGGCCTGCGGCCCCCCGCCCGCGCCCGGTGCAGCTCGGAGCCTCCCGCCGGGGCTCGCGCCGCCTCCGCCGCCCCTTCGCCGCCCCCGCGCCCCCCGGCCTCCGCGCCGCGTCTGGGCTGGGGGGGCCACGACCCTCCGCGCTCGGCGGCCTCCGCCTGGGGTCGGAGCGCGGCGCCCAGAGTCTGGGATGGCACCTGGTTCTGGGGTCCACGCGCCTCTGGGGAGGGAGGAACGCCACGGGGTTGGGGGTTGCGCCTGGGCTCGGGGACCGGGACCCTCTGCTCCGGCTGCCGACCCTGAGGTCACAGCGGGTCGCCCAGGGTCCGGGGTGGCGCTTGGGCTTGGGGACCAGGGTCAGCGCCTGGGCTACGAGGTCGGGTGAGGGTCGCGTCTGGAGTCGGGATGGGGGTGGGCGCAGCGCCTGGGGCCCGCCGGGAATCTGAGTGCGGGTCGACCCTGGGTTGAGGCGCCTGAGGCCGGTGGGTCACGCCGCCCACGAGTCCCTGGAGGTGCTGCCGGAAGCGAGCCGCGGCGCTGTCTGTGTTTGTAGGTACCTGAAGGAGTTCAGGACGGAGCAGTGCCCCCTGTTTTCACAGCACAAGTGCGCGCAGCACCGGCCGTTCACCTGCTTCCACTGGCACTTCCTCAACCAGCGGCGCCGCAGGCCCCTCCGCAGGCGCGACGGCACCTTCAACTACAGCCCCGACGTGTACTGCTCCAAGTACAACGAAGCCACCGGCGTGTGCCCCGACGGCGACGAGTAAGCGGCCGCGAGGGGGCGCCGCTGCGTGGGCGGAGGTGGGGGGCCTCCACTCGGGGAGGCGGCCAGGACCCTCAGCGGACGCCTTGGTGTCCATACCTGGCCCCTGCAGAGGGAGTCGTAATTATACGCTGAAGTTTTCTAGTGACCAGGGATGCTGGGGAGGCATTTCCTGTTCTCAGGCCAGTTCCCGAGGGATTATGTGTGTTTTAGGTGTAACCCTTGTGTGACTCAAACCAATTTTGCTTCACCTCCCACCTTTTTTTGTTTGTTTTTTGAGACGGAGTTTCACTCTTGTTGCCCTGGCTGGAGTGCAATGGCATGATCTCGGCTCACTGCAGCCTCCACCTCCCAGGTTCAAGTGATTCTCCTGCCTCAGCCTCCTGAGTAGCTGGGATTACAGGCATGTGCCACCACGCCCAGCTAATTTTGTATTTTTAGTAGAGACAGGGTTTCTCCATGTTGGTTAGGCTGGTCTCGAACTCCCAACCTCAGGTGATCCACCCACTTCGGCCTCCCAAAGTGCTGGGATGACAGGCATGAGCCACCGTGCCCGGCCCCACTTTTTTTTTTCTTTTCTTTTTTTTGAGACAGGGTCTTGCTCTGTCACTGGGGCTGGAGTGCAATGATGGGATACGGCTCACTGCAGCCACCAACTCCTAGGCTGAAGTGATCTTCCCTCCTCAGCCTCCCAAGTAGCTGGGACTACAGGCTCATGCCATGCCAGCTAATTTTGCATAGTTTTTGAAGGCAATTACATTGCCCAGGCTGGTCTTGAACTTCTGGGCTCAAGCAATCCTCCTGCTTCAGCCTCCCAAAGTGCTGGGATTCCAGGTGTGAGCCACTGTGCCTAGCTGTTTCCCACTCTTGATTTGACACAGTTCCTGCATCAGAACCAACCTCTGGCCAAGTGCCTTGTTTTGTGTTTCTATAGAGACAGGGTTCTTGCTGTAGCCTGGTCTGGTCTCAACGTCCTGGGCACAGCGATCCTCCCTCCTTGGCCTCACAAAGTACTGGGATTCCAGGCATGATCCATTGCGCCTGGCCAGGTTTTGAAGCATTTTGTAGTGGTCGGTTGCTTTACACGCAGAGAGCTTAGAATATTCACGCTGTAGAGTATATCTGGGATGTTTCCTCTGTTGATGTTTACGTATTTATTTTAATTTTTAAAAAGTAAAGTTTTTATGTGCATGCTCATTTATGTAGCATCGAGACTGAGTCTCGCTCTGTCGCCCAGGTTGGAGTGCAGTGACTTGATCTTGGCTCACTGCAACCTCTGCCTTGTCCAGGTTTAAGTGACCTGCCTCAGCCTCCTGAATAGCTGGGATTACAGGCACCCGCCACCACGCCTGGCTAAGTTTTTGTATTTTTAATAGAGATGGGGTTTCACCATGTTCGCGAGGCTTGTCTCGAACTCCTGACCTCAGGTGATTCTCCCTCCTTGGCCTCGCAAAGTGCTGGGATTACAGGTGGGAGCCACCACACCTGGCCCCTATGTAGCATTTTTAAAGTTAAGAAATCAAGGTTTTATTTTGGTTGATTTTTTTCTTTTTTTACAAAGTTCCTAATAGTGTTATGAACAGATGTCTTTATTTTGAAGTATGCAAAATGAGAAAACAGGGAAAATACAAGTCAGATTACATATTCACAGACTGGCGGGAGGTGGTGTCAGGTTCTACTTGCTTCCTGTGGGCTGCTGGTGGAGGGTGGAGGGCGGAGGGTGGTCCATTCCTGCCTAGGGGTGAGATGGCAGCAGTTGCGGTCTTGAAGTCTTCATCCCCTGATCTTTTGGAAGGAGCTGATTCTCCAGGGACCTTCCTGTTGAAGGCTGCTTTAAGCGTGGAGACCCGTGTGAAGTCTGTTTTCCTTTGTTTTTTCAACAGTGCTTAGCCTGGGGGATAAATTAAAAAAAAAAATTTTTTTTAAGGATGCTAGAAACTTTAAATACTGAAAGGTTTTTAATTGCACATTAGTTAAATAGTGTTTGTTTTGTTTTTGTTTTGAGGTGAAGTCTCTGTCACCCAGGCTGGAGTGCAGTGGCGCGATCTCGGCTCACTGCAACCTCCGCCTCCGAGGTTCAAGTGATTCTCCTGCCTCAGCCTCCCGAGTAGCTGGGATTACAGGCGCGTGCCACCACGCCCAGCTGATTTTTGTATTTTTAGTAGAGACGGGATTTCTACATGTTGGTCAGGCTGGTCTTGAACTTCTGACCTCGTGATCTGCCCACCTCAGCCTCCCAAAGTGCTGGGATTACAGGCATGAGCCTCCGCGCCCGACTGTTTTTGTTTTTTGAGACAGGGTCTTGCTCTGTCCCCTGGGCTGGAGTGCAGGGGCATGAACATGGCTCACTGCAACTTGAACCTCCAGGGCTCAAATGATCTTTCTGCCTCAGCCTCCTGAGCAGCTGGGACCACAGGAGTGCTCTGTCACTCCTGGCTAATTTATTTTATTTTATTTATTATTTTTTTTTGAGACCAAGTCTCTTGTTGCCCAGGCTGGAGTGCAGTGGTACAATCTCAGCTCACTGCAGCCTCTACCTCCTGGGCTCAGGTGATTCTCCCACTTCAGCCTCTGGAGCTAGACTCCACAGGCTAGACTCTCTACACCACGCCTGGCTAATTGTTTTTGTATTTTTAGTAGAGATGGAGTTTTGCTACGTTGTCCAGGCTGGTGTCAGTCTCTGACTCCTGGACTGAAGAGATCCTCCTGCCACAGCCTCCCAGAGTGCTAGGATTCCAGGTGTGAGCCGCCGCACACCTTGGTTCATTTTTTCTTTTTTTGTAGGGATGGAGTCTCACTGTGTTGCCTGGCCTCAAGTGATCTTGCCGCCTTGGCCTCTCCAAAGTGCAGGGATTATATGTGCAAACCACCACACCCGGCCATAGTGTTGTTAAGGCAGATTGATGCCTAAACTTGAAATAATGTAGTCAGCCCATTTTGGTTAGGATGGTGATGTACTTCAAGGTGGTTCTGAAAGTGCATAATTGAATTGCTTTTTGAGCCACTGTTTTCTGCAAATGGGGCTTTCAAAGGCAGGTATTTGTCTAGTTGATGTCTGGGCTCAGCCCCTGATTTCACTTGGTCAAGACCCTTATCTGCCCAGACCTGGGATCCTGAGTTGCAAGTAGGGCCACTGCTGCCTAACTCTGGTGTGGGGGTCCTGGAAGTGTGAAGACGAGCACCCAGCCTGTCTGACCCCACTCCAGTGTTGAATACAGGGTACTGATTGGCAGCACTCTGTCACCCAGGCTGGAGTGCAGTGGCGTGATCTCGGCTCACCGCAACCTCCACCTCCCGGGTTCAAGTGATTCTCCTGCCTCAGCCTCCCAAGTAGCTGGGATTACAGGCATGCACCACCACACCCGGTTAATTTTGTATTTTTAGTAGAGACAGGGTTTCTCCATGTTGGTCAGGCTGGTCTCAAAACTCCTGACCTCAGGTGATCCGCCCACCTCAGCCTCCCAAAGTGATGGGATTACAGGCATGGGCCACTGCGCCTGGCCAGGTGATGCTTTTAATGCATAAAGATAAAGCATCTTTTTCTCTCTCTTTTTTTTTTTTTTTTTTTTTCCTGAGACAGGGTCTTGCTTTGTCACCCAGGCTGGAGTGCAGTGGTGCCATCACAGCCCACTGCAGCCTTGACCTCCTGGGCTTAAGCAGTCCTCCCACCTTAGCCTCCCAAAGTGCTGGGATTACAGGTATGCAGCCCTGCACCCGGCGAGAAAGCATCTTTTCATAATTGTTTCTTTTTTTGGAGATGGAGTCTCGCTCTTGCTTTATCTACCAGACTGGAGTGCAGTGGTGCGATCTGGGCTTGTGTATCCGCTGCCTCCTGGGTTCAAGCAATTATTCTGCCTCAGCCTCCTGAGTAGCTGGGTTTACAGGCGTGTGCCACCATGCCTGGCTAATTTTTGTATTTTTAATAGAGATGGGTTTCACCATGTTGGCCAGGCTGGTCGTGAACTCCTGACCTCAGGTGATCCGCTAGCCTCGGTCTCCAAAAGTGCTGGGATTACAGGCATGAGCCACCATGAGCCACCGCGCCCGGCCTCCTAACTGTTTTTGTTCCGGAGTCTGGGTGTCCTGATGTGGACTCAGCCTCACTGCTAGGCACAGGGTGGTATCCAGTTACTACAGGGATGGACAGTGCTGCAGTAAGCGCCTGCCTGTAGGTGGTCACTTCAAGCTGTGCTCAAGTAGCAGTTGCATATCATTACAAAAATACTAGCCTGCTGTCTGAATGGCTTACAGTTTATAATTGAGGGTGGTAAGTGGGGCTAAGATGCCTGTTTGGTGTTTTGTTTTGGATGCATCCTGAGTATATGCGCACATAATAAGGACATTTCCTTATTTTATTTAAGATTTTGTTTGTAGCGTGTGAATGACTTGCTTCAGCCAGCCCTTTAGGAAGTGTCTGACAGGCTGCCTCCCCTGAGAATCTCTCCTCCGTAATTACCCTTCATTCCATGGGAGTGGGACTTTCTCATCGCTGAACAAAGGGAATAGCCAGTTTGTCCTATTGAAGTACCCGTTCTGGTTCTCATTAAGGGTTGCCTCGGAATTTGTAAATAGATGAACGTTCAGAATAAGGACAAGGCCTTCCTTTTCTTTAGTTCATTGGTTTTTGAAATTTTTATTTTGGCTGGGCGCGGTGGCTCACGCCCGTAATCCCAGCACTTTGGGAGGCCGAGGCAGGCGGATCACGAGGTTGGGAGATCGAGACCATCCTACATGGTGAAACCCCATCTCTACTAAAAATACAAAAAAATTAGCTGGGTGTGGTGGCGGCCGCCTGTAGTCCCAGCTGCTCGGGAGGCTGAAGCAGGAGAATGGCGCAAACCTGGGAGGCGGAGGTTGCAGTGAGCCAAGATCGCACCACTGCACTCCAGCCTTGGCGACAGAGCAAGACTCCGTCTCAAAAAAAAAAAAAAAAAGAAATTTCTATTTTGGGTGTTGATACTACCAACCTGTTATTTTAGACATGAATGTGTATCAGAGAGCAGAGACCCTTAGCCCGTATCAGGCGTTGCTCTTGGTTGTGGCTGGAAGCGCTGGGGCTAAGCTGTGGGGCAGAGCAGGACTGGGACCCCAGGAGGGCGTCCCGCTGCTGGCGTCTCCTTTCCAGGGCAGGCTGGCACCTCGCTCCACCCCTGCCTGCTCAGTTGCTGCCTTTGTCAGCCCCTCCTGGGGGCAGCCCCACCGGCACCAGCTCCTGCGGGCGCCTCTGCCGTCACCCCTCCCTCCGTGGAGGGTGACCTCCTCCAGCCCCTGCTGTCATCTCTTCTCTCTTCCTCATCCCATGGCCCCCAAGGTCACTTCTCGGCGTCCTCCCCTATCCTCTGCGGGCAACCCCTCCGGTGCCTGCCCCCGTGCGTGCCCCCACTGTGCACCCTTTCCTAGGTGGGTGGCCGCCCCTTGTTGCACCCCACGCCGTGCAGGTCCTGTGGGCATCAGCGGGATCCTGGCCCCGCCCCGCCCCGCTCGGGAAAGGCCTTTTGTTCTGCGGGACACGCCCCTCCACTGCGCCCCCGCGATTGGCTGTCCCGGGTCACGTGTGAATCCCCGCCCCCGTGGGAACCGTGCTGGACGTGGGGGCGGGGCAGCTCCCATGTGGGCGTGGCCTGGCTGCGGGCTGTCGCTGAGGGGCAGGGCGCTTGCTTTTCTCTTTAAACGGATTGTGGTAAAGAAATAGAAAAGGCGCCCCGCGGGACCCCGGGCCTCTCCAGGGGCCATCTTTTTTTTTGTTTTTCTTTTGAGCCAGGGTCTGGCTCTGTCTCCCAGGCTGGAGTGCCGTGGCTCGATCTTGGCTCACTGCAACCTCTGCCTCCTGGGCTCAGCTGATCCTCCTACCTCAGCCTCCGGAGTACCCAAGCGATCCACCTGCCTCGGCTTCCCAGAGTCCTCGGATTACATGCGTGAGGCACCATGCCCAGCCTCTAGGACCATTTTCATTGGGAAAAAAAAATCCACGTGGCCTGCAGCTGTGTAGCCAAAGAACCAGTGGCCATCTGCCAGCCCGCCACTCTCCAGAAGAGCGCTCCTGCACTGTGGCCCTGCAGCCACCCTGGGTCTCTTGTTCGCAGAAAAAACGGGCTCGCCCCATTCCTGTGGTGCAACTTTTCCAGGTTGACACACAGGTTTGTCCTTTTTTTTTTTTCTTTTTTTTGATAGGGCCTCACTCTGTCGCCCAGGCTGGAGTGCAGTGGCGTGATCTTGGCTCAGTGCAACCGCAACCTCCTGAGCTCAAGTGATCCTCCCACCTCAGCCTCCAGAGTAGCTGGGACCATAGGCGCCCACCACCATGCCCAGCTGAATTTTTGTATTTTTTGTAGGGATGGGGTCTTGCTGGTTTTGAACTCCTGGGCTCAAGTAATCCACCCACCTCTCCTCCCAAAGTGCTGGGATTACAGGAATGAGCCACTGCGCCTGGCCTCTGTCTTCTTTCCAGAGCTCTGTTTGGCGGTGTCACCTGACAGACCTGACACTTCCCGCTTGCCCTGTGGGGCCTCCCCAGGCCTCTGTCCTCTGGCAGGTGCAGAATTCCTGTCTGGATGGGTCCGGGGTGTGCCTAGCTGGGTCTCCACTGTGCATTCTGTGAGTAACTGGCGGGAGGAGAAACTTTTCCAAGTATCCATTTCTGAGATTAACTGTTGCTGCTTGTATCTGGCGGCTCTGGAGTCTGGTCTTTTTTTTTTTTTTTTTTTTGATACGGAGTCTCCCTCTGTCACCCAGGCTGGAGTGCAGTGACACAATCTCGGCTCACTGCAGCATCCACCTCCCGGGTTCAAGTGATTCTCCTGCCTCAGCCTCCCAAATAGCTGGGATTACAGGCATGTGCCACCATGCCCAGCTGATTTTTGTGTATGTGAGTATTTTTAGTAGAGATGGGGTTTCACCATATTGGCCAGGCTGATCTCTAACTCCTGACCTCAGGTGGTCCACCTGCCTCAGCCTCCCAAAGTGCTGGAATGACAGGCATGAGCCACTGCGCCCGGCCAGGAGTCTGATCTTTCTATTAAAAGATCCTCTTGCAATATTTAATTTTAAAATGTTGAATGCCTTAGGACCTAAGGCGTAGGTGAAAGTTCCACTCACTTCAGGGTGTGTAGGATTTGCTGTTTAAACTGATCTCATGATGAGCTTGGGCTTTGGGAGCGAGAGGAAAGCCTGGGGCTGGCCTGGGACACGAGAGCAGTCTTTAAAACTCAGAGGCATCTGGGCGCAGTGGCTCATACCTGCAGTCCCAATACTTTAGGAGGCCTAGGCAAGCGGATCGCTTGAGCCCAGGAGTTTGGGACCAGCCTGGGAAACAGCAAGATTCTGTCTCTACAAAAACTTAGGCCAGGCGCGGTGGCTCACGTCTGTAATCCCAGCACTGTGGGATGCCAAGGTGGGCGGATCACCTGAGGTCAGGAGTTCAAGACCAGCCTGGTCAACATGGTGAAACCCTGTCTCTACTAAATATACAAAAATTAGCTGGGCGTGGTGGCAGGTCCCTGTAATCTCAGCTACTTGGGAGGCTAAGGCAGGAGAATCGCTTAACCCCAGGAGGCAGAGGTTGCAGTGAGCCGAGATTGCGCCACTGCACTCCAGCCTGGGCAACAATGAGACTGTCTCAAAAAGAGAAAAAATTAACAATATAGCTTGGCATGGGAGTACGCCTGTTCCTCCCATCACCCCCAGCTGTTTCTGTGCTGTGCTCTGGGCCCCCCACCTGTGCCTGCGTCCTTAAGCTGGAAGGGAGTCGTGTACACTGCGTGTTTCCTAAGCCCGGTGGTTCTCGCACGTTCCCTGGGAACCAGCCGGCAGTGCAGATCCACGGGCCTCGTCCACACCAGCTGGGGGGACCGCATGGGCCACGGGCTCCTAGGTGATTTTGATACATGTGGCTCGCAGTCTCGAGAATGTGTTAAGGGGGTCTGGTGGACCCTGCTTGGGTGCAGGTGAGAGCTGCCTGAGGGAGGGGCAGCTTCTTGCACTCCAGGATCTGGATGCCTCTTATCCTCTGGTCTCGGTGGGTCCAGGGCATTGGAGCGTGAGGCAGAGCGGTGCCCATGCGCTGGGTGTAATCACGTGGCTCTGCTCACTGATTGTCTCGGATGAGTTTGAGAACCATGTTTGTCACCCGACCCCTGGGGGCTCGTGCGCCCCTGCTTGGGCATCCGTGAGCAATGGGTCTGTGCTTTCTCTTAGGTATTCCCTCTCACCTCCTAGATGTCCATAAGAGGAAGGCATTTTCCTGAAACTTTTTCTGGTTTCCTGATTTTTTTTTTTGAGACGGAGTTTTGCTCTTGTCACCCAGGCGGGAGTATAGTGGCGCGATCTCGGCTCACTGCAACCCCCGCCTTCCGGGCTCAAGTAATTCTCTGCCTCAGCCTCCCGAGTAGCTGGGGTTATAGGCGCCTGCTATCGTGCCCAGCTAAATTTTGTATTTTTAGTAGACCAGCCAGGCTGGTCTTGAACTCCTGACCTCGTGATCTACCCGTCTCGGGCTTCCAAAGTGCTGGGATTACAGGCGTGAGCCACTGTACCCAGCTGGCTGGCTGGCTGCCTTCCTTACTCCCTCCCACCCTCCCTGTCTTTCTTTCGTCTCTCTCCCTCCCTCCCTTCCTTGCCTCCTTTCTTTTTTTTTTTTTTTTTTTTTTTGAGACAGGATCTTGCTGTGTTGCCCATGCTGAAGTGCGGTGGCACAATCACGACTCACTGCAGCTTTGGCCTTTTGGGCTTTAAGCGATCCTCCCTCCTCAGCCTCCCAAGTAGCTGGGACCACAGGTGTCCACCACCACGCCGGGCTAATTTTTGAATTTGTTGTAGAGGTGGGGGCTCACCATGTTGCCCAGGCTAGTCTGGAACCCCTAGCCTCAAGCAATCCTCCTATCTCTGCCCCCTGAAGTGCTGGGATTACAGATGTCAGCCAGTGTGCCAGTCTTTCCTTCTAAGGCTGAAAAATACCCCATTGTGTGGCTGGAAGCCCGCGTTTACCCCATCGTGTGGATAGAAGCCCACGTTTACCCCGTCGTGCGGATAGAAGCCCACGTTTACCCCGTCGTGCGGATGGAAGCCCGCGCATACCCCGTCGTGCGGATGGAAGCCCCCGCGTACCCCGTCGTGCGGATGGAAGCCCCCGCGGACCCCGTCGTGCGGATGGAAGCCCCCGCGTACCCCGTCGTGCGGATGGAAGCCCGCGCTTTCCTTATTGACTCCATTGGCGCCCACTTGGGTGGTTTCTGCCTCTTGGCTTTTGCAAGTGACGCTCCTGTGATCATGGGTGTGCAGGTGTCTCCTGAAGACCCTGTCTCCAGGTTTTTTGGATGTGTACTTAGGAGCAGGATCGCTGGGTACCAGGGTAGCGTTGTAATTTGACTTTTGCTTGGCTGGCTCCTGGGGACCCTGAGAGCCAGCTGGGCACCCCTTCTTCTGCCTCTGTTCACCCTCAGCTTTCAGTGTGTGGCACATCGTAGGTGCCCAGCGGAGCCTTGGTCAGCCTCTCTGAACTCTGTGTCTCTGTTTCTTGACCTTAGAGGATGGGGCTAAACCTGGTGTTGCTGAATCGCTCTTGGTCCCCAGCCATCCCTGGCCAGAGCTCCTAGTGCCCAGGCTGTAGCCCTGTGCACAGCGAGGTGGGTGGGGCCCTCACGGAGCTCCCCAGTTGGAGCTGGAGGTGAAGGTTTCAGTCCTTACATTTGGGGACCTGCAGTGACGGCCCCTGTCATCCTCTGTCTTGGCCCTCGGGCCACTCAGGGTGATTCCGTGACCAGCCGGGGCTCGACACCATTAACGACTCAGGGTCCTCTGTGCGTCCCTTTGCTTCCTTCTGGAGTGACCTACCTGGAGGCGCCCAGGAATGCCGGAGCTGTTTGTGTCGTCTCCTTGTGTCTGTCGCTGCTGCCTGCCTATGACTTGAGCCTTGGCAGCTCCTTCCCCTCCCCACTGCACCCCATCCTGCTTCAGGAGCTGCCTGTGACTCCCCAGGAGCATGGCTCTGGGCCTGCAGGTGGCCCATGGGATGGTGATGCTACCTCACCTGTGCTCCCCACCATGCCATCTGCCTCCTTTTCTGCCCATCCCCCTCGTGTCTCCCAAGCCGCATCCAGGGCCCTGTGCTCATTCCCTCCCCCGCCTCCCTCCTGGGGTCCCTGAAAGCAGCAGGACGCTGGGCAGGAGGGGCCCCCACTTTGTGACTGTGACGGGTCAGGAAGGTGATGCAGCCTGCATGCAGGGCGTGAACTTTCATTCCCACACAGGTTTAAAAGTTTATTTGGAACATTAGGAAGGATGAGCTTTGTGAAAATTCAGCATTGTGTTTCCTGCTGTGTTTTGCTGACTGGGGGTTTGCAATGGTTTGTGTTTCTTACTGTGTTTGACTGGTTGACTGGGGGTTTGCGGTGGTCTGTATATCTGGGCAGTTCCACATTTGGGGACAGGTGCTGCATCCAGTGTGTCCGTTCTTCTGATTAGAACAGGAATCTGGAAGAAGGGAAGGGAATTCACTGCTTACTACGTGCTGACAGGGTGTGGACCCAGGGAGCTTAGGGCTGCCTCTGGGTCCATGAGAACCAGGCATTGCATGCCTCTCTGCTCCCCAGGTGTCCCTACCTGCACCGGACGACGGGGGACACAGAACGCAAGTACCACCTGCGTTACTACAAGACAGGAACCTGCATCCACGAGACAGACGCACGTGGCCACTGCGTGAAGAATGGGCTGCACTGTGCCTTTGCACACGGCCCCCTGGACCTGCGGCCGCCCGTGTGTGACGTCAGGTGAGTGGGCATCCACGAGTGGGCACTTGGCTAGCGGCTCACCTGCCTGCTGCTGTGGGCTCTGCTGGACGAGCAGGAACTCGGCAAGTGGCTCGCCTCCCTGCTGCTGCAGGCTCTGCTGGCCCAAATCTCTCTCTTCCAGAATTTCTTTCTGAGACTGGACGTTAGTCCTTTTTTTTCTTTTTTTGAGACGGATTCTCGCTCTGTCGCCCAGGCTGGAGTGCAGTGGCGCGATCTCAGCTCACCGTAAGCCCTGCCTCCTGGGTTCATGCCATTCTCCTGCCTCCGCCTCCCGAGTAGCTGGGACTACAGGCGACCACCACCACACCCAGCTAATTTGTTTTTTTTTTTGTATGTTTAGTAGAGATAGGGTTTCACCATGTTAGTCAGGATGGTCTCGATCTCCTGACCTTGTGATCCACCCACCTTGGCCTCCCAAAGTGCTGGGATTACAGACGTGAGCCACTGCACTTGGCTTCTGGATGTTATTTCTTTCTTTTCTTTTTTTATTTTTTGAGACGGAATCTCGCTCTGTCACCCGGGCTGGAGTGCAGTGGCGTGATCTCGGCTCACTGCAACCTCTGCCTCCTGGGTTCACACCATTCTCCTGCCTCAGCCTCCCGAGTAGTTGGGACTACAGGCACACACCACTATGCCTGGGTTATTTTGTTGTATTTTTGTTAGAGACGGGGTTTCACTGTGTTAGCCAGGATGGTGTCCATCTCCTGACCTCATGATCTGCCTGCCTCAGCCTCCCAAAATTCTGGGATTACAGGCGTGAGCCACCACACCTGGCCTCCGGATGTTATTTCTAATGAGACAATCCCTCACTTCTCACTGTGTGTTTCTCTTCTGGGTCCGGAGGGCAGCTCATTGGGGTTGAGGCTGTGAGGCACTGCTTTCCGGGAGAACGAACTCAGCACACAGTCTGGGGCTGCAGAAAAGCGAATCTTGCCCAAAGAAAACTCCACTCTTACTTGGGTGGGGCTGAGCGTAGTGCCTTATACATGTAATCCCAGTGCTCTGGGAGTCCAAGGTGGGAGGATCGCTTGACCTGGGAGATGGAGACTGCAATGAGCTGTGATTGCGTCACCGCACTCCAGCCTGGG
Organism: Pongo pygmaeus; assembly: GCF_028885625.2. Lineage (NCBI taxonomy): Eukaryota > Metazoa > Chordata > Mammalia > Primates > Hominidae > Pongo > Pongo pygmaeus. Next base: position 1,528,299 of record NC_072391.2, on the reverse strand, counting down.
GGACAGAGCCAGACCCTGTCTCAAACGAAACAAAGCAAACAAAATGAAGCGGTTGGGATTTGGATGAGGACTGTGGGCCAGGACGGTGGAGCACCACACACTGAGACTCCGTCCTGAACCCTCCTACAGCAGCCTGTGTGTGCAGTGGTGGGAGGGGAGCGTGCCCTCCAGTGACCGCGTTTCAGCTCTGGAGGCTCCGGATGCAGAGCCGTGACCACTGTGTCCTCGGCTTTCAGGGAGCTGCAGGCCCAGGAAGCCTTGCAGAACGGCCAGCTGGGCGGCGGGGAAGGGGTCCCGGATCTGCAGCCTGGGGTCTTGGCCAGCCAGGCCATGATTGAGAAGATCCTGAGCGAGGACCCCCGGTGGCAAGGTAACTCCACAGCCGCAGCTGAGGGCAGTGGGGGCGGGGGGGCGGGCACAGCACAAGAACAGCTCGGGCCACTTGGTTCCCCATGCCTTTCAGTTTACGTGCAAGGTGATCAGATGGGGAAACTGAGGCTCGTGGAGTCCAATACCAAGCCCTCCCCAACGGGGTGGGTGCTGAGTGGGATTTGGGCCCAGGCGCCTTCCCCACACCTGCTCTGAATCTCTGCGGCGACTGGCATCTCAGTGGGGCCAGCCATTGACCAAGTGGCCGAGGAGGTAGCACAACTCCCACTGGAACTCGTGGGGCGTCCTGTCCCAGAGCCGGGGCGCCCACCAGGATGCCCAGCAGAGCCCCCAGCCCACCAGGCACCCACCAGGATGCCCAGCAGAGCCCCCAGCCCACCACGCACCCACCAGGATGCCCAGCAGAGCCCCCAGCCCACCACGCGCCCACCAGGATGCCCAGCAGAGCCCCCAGCCCACCACGCGCCCACCAGGATGCCCAGCAGAGCCCCCAGCCCACCACGCGCCCACCAGGATGCCCAGCAGAGCCCCCAGCCCACCACGCGCCCACCAGGATGCCCAGCAGAGCCCCCAGCCCACCACGTGCCCACCAGGATGCCCAGCAGAGCCCCCAGCCCACCACGCGCCCACCAGGATGCCCAGCAGAGCCCCCAGCCCACCACGCACCCACCAGGATGCCCAGCAGAGCCCTCAGCCCTGTGCCTCTCTGGGGTGGTGCTCTAGACAGCAGCTTTCAAATCCCTGAGCTTGGCCAGAAACACATGGACCAGGAGGCTGTCCCTCGGGGCTGGGGGACCTGCATTCCTGGCTGGCACACAGATGAGGTTATATGTAGGGGAGAGTTTGATTTGAAAAAAAAACGTAGTAAGGCTGGGAGCACTGGCTCATGCCTGTAGTCTCAGCACTTTGGGAGACCGAGGTGGGCAGATCACTTGAGGTCAGGAGTTCGAGGCCAGCCTGGCCAACGTGATGAAACCACGTCTCTACTAAAAATACAAAAAATTAGCTGGTTGTGGTGGTGGGCGCCTGTAATCCTAGCTACTAGGGAGGCTGAGGCTGGAGAATCTCTTGAACTCGGGAGGTGAAGGTTGCAGTGAGCCAAGATTACGCCACTGCACTCTAGTGTGGGTGACAGAGTGAGACTCCGTCTCAAAAAAAAAAAATGTGGTAAAATACACACTACATAAAATGCACCATTTTTAAGTGTACAGTTCAGTGGCATTTAGCACATTTGCAGTATTGTGCAGCCACCACCTCTCTGTAGTTCCAGAACATTCCATCCCTGCAGAAGGAGTCTCCCTGCTTATGAGCAGTTCCTCCCCATCCCCTCCCTGGCCCCTGCGCTCACTGGCCTGCATCCCATCTCTATGAATTTGCCTATTCTGGATGTTGCGTATGGCAGCAATTTTTTGTTGTTGTTGTTGTTTGAGACGGAGTCTCGCTCTGTCGCCCAGGCTGGAGTACAGTGGCGCGATCTCAGCTCACTGCAACCTCTGCCTGCGAGGTTGAAGCAATTCTCCTGCCTCGGCCTCCTGAGTAGCTGGGATTACAGGCAGGCACCACCATGCCCGGCTAATTTTTTATTTTTAGTAGAGATAGGGTTTCACTGTGTTGGCCAGGCAGGTCTTGAACTCCTGACCTTGTGATCCACCCACCTCGGCCTCCCAAAGTTCTGGGATAACAGGCGTGAGCCACCACGTCCGGCCCAGTGAATGGCTTCTAAACTTAGGCTTTATTTTTTAGAGCAGTTTTCGGTTCACAGCAAAACTGAGTAGAAAAATAGATTTCCCAAACACCCCCTGCCCCCTCAGCCTCCCCTGCCATGCACCTCCTGCACTGCGAGGTACGCTTGTTACCAACAGTGAACCCACACTGAGGTGTGCTTGTCACCCAGAGGCTGCGGTGCGCATGAGGCTCAACGTGCAGTATTTCAGGGTGTGCGTTTCTCTGGATTTTAGCATATTCACAAAGCTGTGCAACCATCACCTCTATCTAGTTGGAGAACGTTTTTATCCCCCAGCAAGGAAGCCGCACACCCACAGCAGGACTCCCTCCCACCCCTGGTGGTCTCGGCTCCACTCTGTCTCTGTGGGTTCCCTAGTTCTGGGCATTTTCACATAAACAGAATCACACCACGTGGCCTTCGGCCCGGCTTCCCTCATGGAGAGCGAGTCCTTTGACATCCGCATGTGCCGTGGCGTGTGTCTGCGCTCCCTGAGTCCTCCTGCAGCTCTTTCCATTGGGGGACAGCCAGGTCCTTCCACCTTTGGTCTCCTGTGCCCAGCATCGCCTCCAGTCATGCTGCTCAGGCACCGTGTGGCCCATTTTTCAGATGCCAACTTCGTGCTGGGCAGCTACAAGACGGAGCAGTGCCCGAAGCCGCCGCGCCTGTGCCGCCAGGGCTATGCGTGCCCGCACTACCACAACAGCCGGGACAGGCGGCGCAACCCCCGGCGGTTCCAGTACAGGTGAGTCTGCGGGACTGTGCTCAGAGGACCCCGGCTGGTGGGTGTCCTTCCCGGCCTGTTGCCTGCACTGCCCACCCCGGGGTTCTAATGGGAGGGCTGCCCTTGTGGCACCATCACCCCTGGGAGGGGAGGGCATCTCCAAGCACAGTGGCTGTGGGAGGCGCCATGGAGGCCTACGCATCTGTCCTGGGGACGGCCTCCCCACCCACACTCAGTGTCTCCCATGCAGTCCCCTACCGGGGCCCCTCTGCCAGGCAAGGGGACGGAGCACTGCAGGAGGGACCCCAAGCCCGGCTGGGACCCCCATGTGCCCCACCCGTGCCTCTGGTCGCAGCCACGCTCTCCGGGCTGTGGGCCGCGTGCTGTCTCCTCACCCGAGCTGCCGGGGGCTCGGGCACTGTCGTCACCTGGGATCAATCTTGTCTTCACAGCTGGCAGCTGGGACACCGGGTCCTTAGGCTGAGTCCCAGGGCCAACAACCCAAGGGTCGCCCTGCCCAGGGTGCACACAGGACCTTCCTCCACCGCCTGAGCCCCAACTGTCCTCTGGGTCTGGCTTGCGGGTTTGGCACCTCGCAGCGTGCTTGCCTCTGAAGCCCCTTTCTCCTCCTTGCTCCAGCCCGGCCTTCTGGTTGTGCCTGGCCTGGCTTGCCTCCTGTCTGCAGTTTGCACCTGAGAGGGGGGTGTGGGGTGCAGACCCCACAGGGTGTCTGGATGCCTGGGCCATGGCCTTGGCCTCCCTGAGGCCCTGTCTGTGTCCAGCTCTTCCTTTGAGCAGAGAGCCACCCTCGCCTCTTCTGAATGACCTGGTGCTGCCTCGAATGCCCCGGAGGGCGCCTGTGCTTCCCATGGGAAGGACGCCCCCCTCCTTGTTGTTTTGCCACGTTCAGTCTCCCTCTGAGCAGCTTCCAAGTAAGGGACCTGAACGGCTGTAGAACAAACCACAAATTAGTGTCTAAGATTTTGTCATCGCCCGTCATGGAAAGAAAAGAAAAATTATTTACTTCAACAGGCATTTAATGTGTCCCATAAATCCAAGTCCGTTACAATCAGGCCGCTAGAGAGTCCACGAAGAGTAGAGCATTTTGTTTTTTTATGAGACGGAGTCTCACTCTGTCGCCCAGGCTGGAGTGCAGTGGTGCAGTCTCAGCTCACTGCAGTAGGAACATAGGTAATTTGAAATTGGTGCGGAGTTTTAAATTGTGGGATCAAAACTCTTGCTTCCATTTTATAGAAAGTTGGGGAGGAGACAGCCCCGTGCTGTCCGGGTGCCCAGCCTCACTGCCCCCAGGAGGTTCGGCTGCTTCTCCCTTGCGTTCTCCACGTCTGTGAGGGTAGCTCTGACTCAGACTCAAGTTGAATTCTGTGAAGAACAGCCCCGGGGCTCCTGACCCCATCCTGGCACTGGCCGGGCCTGCGCGTCCGTGAGCGCAAAGCTGCATTTCCTGTCACTCCAGGGCCCCATGCCTGAGGCCCCTCCTGGTGGGAGGCAGACACCCCTGGGCACACAAGGAATCTTGTCCTCCTGTGTCCCCCTGACACATCCTCATCCCCAGGTCCACGCCCTGCCCCAGCGTGAAGCACGGGGATGAGTGGGGGGAGCCCTCACGCTGCGACGGCGGCGACAGCTGCCAGTATTGCCACTCCCGCACGGAGCAGCAGTTCCATCCCGAGGTACGTCCCTCCGATCCCCTAGGCGTAGGGGTTGCTGGAAGGCCCCGGAGAAGCTGTGGGGTTCACAGCGTGGTTATCACACAGAAGGAACAGTGATTAACTTTGGCCGAGGGCTGGCACAGGTCGGGAAGCCTGAGGGGGGCACGAGGGCTGTACCTGCTTGCTTGTCTTGCTTGCTGGCCTTCAGGCTGCCCTCAGCCGGCGAGTCTCCACTTGGCCTGTAACAGAAGAAAGAGTCGTGCGGGAAAAAAGGTGGGAGAAAATGTCAATTAAAAACATACATATTCAGGGCTGGGTGCAGTAGCTCACGCCTGTAATCCCAGCACTTTGGGAGGCTGAGGCAGGTGGATAACGAGGTCAGGAGATCAAGACCATCCTGACAAAACCCCGTCTCTACTAAAAATGCAAAAAATTAGCCGGGCACGGTGGCGGGCGCCTGTAGTCCCAGCTACTTAGGAGGCTGAGGCAGGAGAATGGCGTGAGCCCAGGAGGCGGAGCTTGCAGTGAGCTGAGATTGTGCCACTGCACTCTGGGCTGGGCAACAGAGCAAGACTCTGTCTCAAGGAAAAAAAAAAAAAGAAAAGAAAAAAAATACATATATTCAGGCCGGGCACGGTGGGTCACACTGTAATCTCAGCACTTTGGGAGGCAGAGGCGGGCAAATCACTTGAGGTCAGGGGTTCGAAACCAGCCTGGTCAACATGTGTGTACTAAAAATACCAAAATTACTGGGTGTAGTGGTGCACGCCTGTAGTCCCAGCTGCTCGGGAGGCTGAGATGTGAGGATCACTTGAACTTGGGAGGCTGAGACGTGAGTATCACTTGAACCCGGGAGGCAGAGCTTAGAGTGAGCCCAGATCACGCCACTGCGCTCCAGCCTGGAGGACAGAACGAGACGCCATCTCAAGAAAACAAAACAAAACAAAACAAAACATACATATTCAGGCCAGGCATGGTGGCTCACACTGCAATCCCAGCACTTTGGAAGGCTGAGGCAGGTACATCACTTGAGGTCAGGGGTTCGAAACCAGCCTGGTCAACATGGCGAAACCCTGTCTCTACTAAAAATACAAAAATTAGACAGGTATAGCGGTGCGCGCCTATAGTCTCAGCTACTTGGAGGCTGAGGCGCGAGGATCACTTGAACCCGGGAGGCTGAGGTTGCAGTGAGCCGAGATTGTGCCACTGCACTCCAGCCTGGGGGATAGAGCAAGACTCTATCTAAAAAAAGTAAAATCCTCAGCCAAGGGGGAGGCGCGCAGGAGCTGGGAGGGACCAGGCGCTGCTTCCCGTCGTTTCTTGACGCATGTTGTCACAGACACGCATCATGCTTTCTGGGTGTCGGTGACCACACACTCAGTGGTGCCACCAGGGGCCTGTCGGGAGTCCGGTGTCCGGGGCCTTTTCTGTATTCGGTCACGCAGGCCTGGCTGCAGACCCCAGTCTCCGGTACCCAGCTGAGTGGAGCTGGCACCATGTGGGCCACAGCCGCACTATAAATCCTGAGTGAGATAAACCCTCCCACCTGGGCCCCGCCCCAGGTAAACAAGGACTCTTCCCAGGCAGGAAGTTCCTGGGGCGGAAGGGGCAGCCTGAGATGGAGCCAGGCCTGTGCCCCCACTAGAAGGTACAGGGTGTGGACGGTACAAGGAGGCTGTGTTCACACCCAGCCGTGTAGTTGCCAATGGACCATACTCAGATTTGTATTAAAAACAAAGAGGCCAGGCACAGTGGCTCACGCCTGTAATCCCAGCACTTTGGGAGGCCAAGGCAGGCAGATCACCTGAGGTCAGGAGTTTGAGACCAGCCTGGCCAACATGTTGAACCCGTCTCTACTAAAAATACAAAACTTAGCCAGGTTTGGTGGCTCATGCCTGTAGTCACAGCTACTCAGGAGGCTGAGGCAGGAGAATTGCTTGAATCCAGGAGGCAGAGGTTGCAGTGAGCCAAGATGGCGCCATTGTACTCCAGCCTGGGCGACAGAGCCAGACTCTGGCTCAAAAAAAAAAAAAAAAAAAAAACAGACCAGGCACGGTGGTTCACGCCTGTAATCCCAGCACTTTGTGGGGCCGAGGTGAACAGATCACCTGAGGTCAGGAGTTTGAGACCAGCCTGGCCAACATGGTGAAACCCCATCTTTACTAATACTACAAAAATTAGCCAGGCGTGGTGGCACATGCTTGTAATCCCAGCTACTTGGGAGGCTGAGGCAAGAGAATCACTTGAACTTGGGAGGTGGACGTTGCAGTGAGCCGAGATCATGCGACTGCACTCCAGCCTGTGCGACAGAGCAAGACTGTCTCTCAAAAAACAAACAAACAAAATGAACAAGCAAACGAGCCCCCACCGGGTGCCTGATGTGGTGGGAGGGCCGTGGGGGGTGGGGCCAGGCTGGAGGTCAGGAGAGAGGCTTCCTGCTGGGACCCAGGCAGGTGTGGGCACTGGGGGCCGGGTGTGCCAGGTGCCGTGTCCTTCCCGGAGAGCTACGGAGCAGGAGGGGCTGGGCCAGGCCTCCCAAGGCAGATTGGGGGCTTCTAGGCTGGTCTGTCCCTTGCCGGGTCTTTAAGTGTTGTTGACCTCATGAGAGGGGCTGTCACCCTAGGTGAAGGGTCAGTGGGTCTGGTCAGGGAACAGACACACTTGTTCCTTTTAATAGGCACCTGTTAGGCACCTGCTGCATACCAGACTCTGAATTTGGTGCATCTTTTAGAAAATATCAAGCGGGGAAATGACTTTGCCTGTGATGTGAGGGCAGATGCTGCGGGAATGGCCCCACATGTGTGCGTGTTCCTGCGGGTCGGCTCTGCAGAGAGGAGGAATGTGGGGACCAAGGGCACACATGGAGGAGGGCAGGGCCCACGCCCCCTTTTTCAGGGGTGTCTTGTTATGATTTGGAGCTTAATCCTCTCCCTTGGGATGACGCCAGCTGTGGTCTTTCCACAGAATCCCATTTCCAATCCAGCCTCTTTATTTCACTTTTTTCCCCAGATCTACAAATCTACAAAATGCAACGACATGCGCCAGACCGGGTACTGCCCGCGCGGCCCCTTCTGTGCCTTTGCACACATTGAGAGTGAGTAACCGTCCCTGTGGCAGGTTCACCTTAGCAGGTTGCGCGGCTCTGCAGGCCCTCACTGGAGTTACTGATGACCCGGAGCTGGCCACGAGGACCTGGAAGGCGGGTGGGAGCTCAGCACCGTGGTTGGGGGCTGGGGGTCCCTGACATGCCTGTGGAGGCTCCCTGGGGTGTTTGTGCCATGTGAGGCTGGGCTCCCTCCACGCTGGTGTGGGCCAGGCCTGGTGGAACCTGCAGGGACCCTATCTCCAGGCACGCTGGGGCCCTGAGCCTGGAGGCTGAGTCCTGGTGTGGGCCGGCTGGCACCTCCACCTGCCTCCTGGGCATCCAAGCTGGGTCCTTCTGCCACCCGCTCGCTGCCTGGGCCTTGCTCTGAGACTGCCATCTTGCCGGGCACCCACCCAGGAGCACCACCTTCCTTGTGGAGAGAGGGGGTCTGTCCGCCCCAGCTCGGGGAGACAGCAGAGACCCTTGAGCAAGGGTTGCTCAGGGTGACCCCATGCTTTCCAGAGCCCATTTGCTGTCCAGGGGATGAGGGCTTAGCTTTGGCGATGACATGGTCCCTAACAAGTTCCCAGCAGCAGAAACAAGCCCCAGTGGGAACCCACGCGGCCTCCTCCACGCTCCAGTGGGTTTCCTCCTTGGCAGCCCTGGGGTTTGGGTTCAGTGGGAACCCGCGCAGCCTCCTCCACGCTCCAGTGGGTTTCCTCCTCGCAGCCCTGGGGTTTGGGTTCAGTGGGAACCCACGCGGCCTCCTCCTCGCAGCCCTAGGATTTGGGTTCCAGGTTTTCTGTGTGTGGTCACAAGCTCAAATTTTCCTTTGTTTTTTATTTTAGTGGGGAGGGCAGCTATTCTTGTTCACATTTTAAACATTGCTTTTAGTATTAAAAACATGAAAAACTGGTCTAAGGCCCGAGGGTCCTGTTGCCCTGAGTGTCCCCTGTCACTGCCCAGCCGTCCTCTGCCACACCCCTGAGGGATGATTGTGACGAGGCCGCGCACACTTGGCCCTGACGTGTGGTGCGGAGACTTCTGCGTGTCACTGTCACCTACCAGCGGCCCTCAGAGTCTGCTCCTCCCCTGTCCTTGCAGAGAGCCTGGGGATGGTGAATGAATGGGGCTGTCGCGACCTCCACCTCACGAGTCCTGCCTCCACGGGCAGCGGCCAGCCGGGAAATGTAAGTGAACGGCGTTCCCGGGACAATGCCCAGTGGCCTTTGGTTTAATTGAACTGTTAGGGATGTGGATGGATATGAGTTTTCAGCAATGTGGTCTTGGGCAGTCTGTGGAGTTCGTGGCTCTTCTAGAAGAGTCTAGAAAAATCCTTGCCACTATGCTGGGGGCAGTGGCTCACGCCTGTCATCCCAGCACTTTGGGAGGCTGAGGCGGGTGGATCACCTGAGGTCAGGAGTTCAAGACCAGCCTGGCCAAGATGGTGAAACCCCATCTGTCCTAAAAATACAAAATTAACCAGGTGTGGTGGTGGGCGCCTGTAATCTTAGCTACTCAGGAGGCTGAGGCAGGAGAATCGCTTGAACCCAGGAGACGGAGGTTGTGGTGAGCTGAGATCCCGTCATTTCACTCCAGTGTGGGTGACAGAATGAGACCCTGTCTCAAACAAAAAAAAGAGGCGGGAAGAGGGGGTTGGGCTCCTAGGAAGGTAAGGCTATGGGGGAGACTGGCGGAAGGTAAGAGTAACTTCAGAGAGGTTGGTTACGCAGCCTCAATCTGCAGTCTCTCCTCCTGGTGTGGAGAGGGGAGAGGACACCTTCACAGAGGGAATTCACGCCCGGCTTCGAGGCGGGAAGGAGGCAGAGAGCTGTTCCCCCATCTGCTGTTTCTCAGCTGCTTTCACCTCAAAATAATCTTTTTGTCAAAGAGCGGCATGTTTTGGGGTGGCATACTCTGACCCCCTTCATATATTTCGTACAGTTTCACCTGAGCCTCTACCTAGGTGAACGGCTCGGTTTGGGGTTTGATGCTGTGGTTGGTTCAGGGAGTGCAGAGCTGGCACCCTGCCTTCACACGGACCAACCCAGGGTCAGAGAGCCGTGTTCAAGTGTAAGAAATGGAACTCAGGGCCGGGCGCGGTGGCTCACGCCTGTAATCCCAGCACTTTTGGAGGCCAAGGTGGGTGGATCACCTGAGGTCAGGAGTTTGAGACCAGCCTGATGAACATGGTGAAACCCCTTCTCTACTAAAAATACAAAAATTAGCCAGGCATGATGGCATGTGCTTGTAATCCCAGCTACTCCAGAGGCTGAGGCAGGAGAATCGCTTGAACCCAGTAGGCGGAGGTTGCAGTGAGCTGAGAATGCGCCACTGCATTCCAGGCTGGATGACAGAGTGAGACTTTGTCTCAGAAAAAAAATGAAAAGAAATGGAACTCAGGAGAACCAACGGGGAGCCAGCAGATTCAGACGTCTCTTCTGTTTCATGAGACCTTCAAGATTTGGCATCTTTGGCCAGTTGCAGTGGCTCACGCCTGTAAACCAAGCACTTTGGGAGGCTGAGGTGGGACAATTGCTTGAGGTCAGGAGTTCAAGACCCGCCTGGGCAACATAACAACACTGTGTCTCTACAGAAAGCTTTGAAAAATTAACTGGGTCCACTGGCAAATGCCTGTGCTCCCAGCTTCTTGGGAGGCTGAGACAGGAGGATTGCTTTAGCCAGGGAGGTCACGCCACTGCGCTCCAGCCTGGGCGACAGAGTGAGAACCTGTCTCAAAACAAAACAAAACAAAAATAGCGTTTGTCTAAATTCTGAGCAGAGCTGATGTCTCTGTGTGTGTGTGTGTGTGTGCAGAGCTGATGTCTCTGTGTGTGTGTGTGTATATCTTTAAGGGACCAGGAGTACTTCTGAATAGGTATATATATGTGTGTGTGTGTGTATTTTTTTTTTTTTTTTTTTTTGGAGACAGAGTCTCACTCTATCGCCCAGCCTGCAGTGCAGTGGTATGACCTTGGCTCACTGCAACCTCCACCTCCCGGGTTCAAGCAATTATCCTTTTTTAAATTTTTTATTCTATTTTTTGAGACGGAGTTTCACTCTTGTTGCCCAGGCTGGAGTGCAATGGTGCCATCTCGGCTCACTGCAACCTCCACCTCCTGGGTTCACGCGATTCTCTTGCCTCAGCCTCTCGAGTAGCTGAAACTACAGGCGTGTGCCACCACGCCTGGCTATTTTTTGTGTTTTTAGTAGAGACAGGTTTTCTCCATGTTGGCCAGGCTGGTCTCGAACTCCTGAGCTCAGATGATCCGCCCGCCTCAGCCTCCCAAAGTGCTGCCACTGTGCCCAGCCTGAATTGTATATTTTTAATTTACATTTCCTCCCTGCTTTTTCCACACATGACTGTTTTTTATGTTGCAGGCCAAGCGGAGAGACTCGCCGGCCGAGGGCGGCCCGAGAGGCAGCGAGCAAGACAGCAAGCAGGTACAAGCCCCCCAAGGTTTCTTGCCCTAGTGCCTGACATCGCGTTAGGGCCGAGGCTTCCCGCCCCCGTGCCGGACATTGCGTTAGGGCCGAGGCTTCCCGCCCCTGTGCTGGACCCGCGGCATCGCGTTAGGGCCGCGCTCTTGCATCCTTGGTCCCTCCCACTCTCAGCTTGCAAAGCCATCTGGTTAACGTCCACTTGTTACAGAGTTAGCTCTCTCCTGGTACCCCCGTGTTTGTCTGTTTGAAACATTCGTGTTATACCTTGGAAACAAAGCCAAAACATCCTGCCGTTTTCCGCTCGGGGAAATAAGAGGGGCCCTTTGGAGCCCATCTGTGTTACTTTTCTTGGGCTGCTAGGGAAGGATGCAGATGGGGCCGTTCAAACAGCAGAACTTGCCGGGCGTGGTGGCTCACACCTGTAATCCCAGCACTTTGAGAGGCCAAGGCGGGCAGATCACGAGGTCAGGAGTCCGGGACCAGCCTGGCCAACATGGTGAAACCCCATCTGTACTAAAAATACAAAATATTAGTCAGGCATGGTGGCACGTGCCTGTAGTCCCAGCTACTCGGGAAACTGAGGCAGGAGAATCGCTTGAAGCCGGGAGGTGGAGGTTGCAGTGAGCCGAGATCGTGCCACTGCACTGCATCCTGGGTGACACCGCGAGACTCTGTCTCTGAATGAATGAATGAGGTAGTTTTGGTTGGGCATAGTAGCTCACACCTGTGGTTCCAGCACTTTGGGAGGCTGAGGCAAGAGAATTGCTGGAGCCCAGGAGGTGGAGGTTGCAGTGAGCCAAGCACTCCAGCCTGGGCGACAGAGTGAGGCCCTGTCTCAAACCAAACCAAAACCAAACCAATCCCCAAGCAGCAGCACTTGACTCTCTCAATTCTGGGGGCTGAGTCCAAGCTTGAGCTGTCCAGAGCTGGCTCCTGAGGCCCCCCTGGGTGCAGATGCTGCCTCCTCCGTGTCCTCTGGGGTCACCCCTCTGTGCGTGGGCATCCCTGGGGTCTCTTCCTGAGGACAGCGGCTGCGTAGGGCCCTGCCCCAACACCTCGTTTCATTGTTGCTGTTGTTTTTTTTACAGTTTCTTACATTTTTTGAGGCAGGGTCTGGCTCTGTCACCCAGGTGGAGTGCAGTGGCCCAGTCCCAGCTCACTGCAGCCCGGGACTCCCAGGCTTGAAGCAGTCCTCCCACTTCAGCCTCCTGAGTCGCTGGGACCCCAGGCATACACCACCAGGCTTGGCTAATTTTTGTATTTTTTTAGAAATGGGGTTGCCCAGGCTGGTCTCGAACTCCTAGGCTCAAGCAGTCCTCCTGCTTTGACCTCTCAAAGTGTTGGGATTACAGGTGTGAGCCTCCACGCCTGGAGTAAGAACTTGTTTCACCTTAATTACTCCTCACAGGCCCTATCTCCAAATTTAGTCACACCGGGGGTCAAGGCTTCCACGTAGGAATTTGCGGGGGACACATTTGGTCCATAACAAAGACACTGTGCTGACTGAAATGAGCCAGTTACTGAAAGGCAAATCCTGCATGATTCCACTCACAGGAGGTCTCTAGCGGAGTCACATACACAGACAGCAGGTGGCATGGTGGGGGCCGGGGCTGGGGGAGGGGGCAAGTGTTCACGGGGTCAGAGCTTCCGGCTGGAAGATGAGGAGTTCTGGAGGTGGACGCAGTGATGGCTGCACAGCGGCGTGGATGGAATTCATGCCACTTACTGCACCAAACTATGGCCGCTGTAGTAAATTTTATATTATATTTCACCATAATACAGGAAAGAAAAGCCAGGCAGGCAGTGCCGGTGGTAGCTTGGGGTGTGCTGTCCCCACGGGGCGAACGGTGCCGGTGTTAGCGCAGGCATGGCATCCCCACAGGGAGAATGGCGCTGGTGTTAGCGAAGGCGCAGTGTCCCCATGGGGTAGGTGATGCCAGTGTTAGCAGAGGCGCAGCATCCCCACTGGGCTAACGGTGCTGGTGTTAGCGGAGGCGCAGTGTCCCCATGGTGTGAACGGTGCTGGTGTTAGCGGAGGCGCGGTGTCCCCGTGGTGTGAACGGTGCTGGTGTTAGCGGAGGCGCGGTGTCCCCGTGGTGTGAACGGTGCTGGTGTTAGCGGAGGCGCGGTGTCCCCGTGGTGTGAACGGTGCTGGTGTTAGCGGAGGCGCGGTGTCCCCGTGGTGTGAACGGTGCTGGTGTTAGCGGAGGCGCGGTGTCCCCGTGGTGTGAACGGTGCTGGTGTTAGCGGAGGCGCGGTGTCCCCGTGGTGTGAACGGTGCTGGTGTTAGCGGAGGCGCGGTGTCCCCGTGGTGTGAACGGTGCTGGTGTTAGCGGAGGCGCGGTGTCCCCGTGGTGTGAACGGTGCTGGTGTTAGCGGAGGCGCGGTGTCCCCGTGGTGTGAACGGTGCTGGTGTTAGCGGAGGCGCGGTGTCCCCGTGGTGTGAACGGTGCTGGTGTTAGCGGAGGCGCGGTGTCCCCGTGGTGTGAACGGTGCTGGTGTTAGCGGAGGTGCGGCGTCCCCATGGGGCAGGCGGTGCTGGTGTTAGCGGAGGTGTGGCGTCCCCACGGGGCGGACGGTGCCGGTGTTAGTGGAGGTGCGAGATCCTCACGGGGCTCTCATCTGACCCCTCTCACCGTGCCCATCCCTCATGTGGATGGGCTCCCACACCAGGCCCGTCGTCTGTGGCCGTTGTGCCTTGAGGGACAAGGAGTGACATGGATGTTGATGATTTTCAGGTGATCATTTCGGCTGAAGTCACAGTGTGTGCATCACCCCGGCCAGCTCCCGGGCAGGGTCAGCACAGGGTCTGGGGGTCACTCAGGGCTGAGGCTTTCTCTCTGGTCCCTGTTGGTTTATGGCCTCCAGCAGGCTGGGGAAGGCCTCCGGGGTGGAGTCCCCTCCTGCAGACAGCTGGGAAGGAGGCGGCCTTGGCTTCTGAGGGTGCTGCACTCACCCTGGGCCGGGCAGCGCTTTAGGAGCCTGAGGCCGCCTGTCCCAGCCGAGGGTCAGCCCGTGCCCAGCCCTCAGACCAGTGCTGCTTTGGGGGCAAACGTGGCACCTACACTGTGGTGCCTCCCGGCTTTCTGCATTCTTGGGCTCTATGCAGACACAGGTGCAGGGCACAGACTCCCTGTCCGACCGAGGGCAGGGCAGGCCTGCTCTGCAAACCCCAGCATTGTCCATGGCTTCTTGGTGGGCCCGGGGCCCTTCCAGGCAACAGTCCCTCGGCTCTCCCTTATGTGGGAGGTGGCCTCTGGGCCTGGGTGATGCTCTGGAGTTGGGTTCAGGCAAGGACTGAGATGCCCACAGGGGTCATGGAGCTGAGACGACATCCACAGGGGTGACTGTGACCCGGGCAGTGGCCTTTTGGCTCCTGGTGAGTCAGGACATGGTGGACCTGAGCCTGACTGAGCAGGGGCAGCTTGTTGTAGGGACTGTGCCCCAGAGCACGGACCTGGGCAGAGCCCGGGACACAGGGTGGGCTGCCAAGACGTGGGACAAGGTGGGGGTTGGGAGGGCTTCTGCAGGCCGTGCAGCTGTGTGGCTATGCAGTGTCCACGTCCCAGGAGGGCTGTGCATTGCTATCCCTGAGCTTTTGGTTTTGAGTCACAGCTGCTGGATGCGGTGAGCTCAGCAGACCGCCTCACGTCACTCACCCCTTGCTGGTGCCTGCCTCCTCAGCCCCGCAGCCCTGGTGGCCCTGTCCTTTGCTGGTAGAGAAGGTCGGCTCCCTCCCCGATCCAAGCCGTCGGGGTACAAGGAGCTCCCAGGTGTCTGCGTTGCTCCTGGATGTCGGGTCACCAGAACGTCTGTCGAGAGATCCTTCTCAGCCTTCCTGGGGCCACACTGAGGCTCTGAAGCAGGGACAGGAAGTTCGAGGGGTAGGGGGCGGGTTGCCACTGAGATGGCACCAGGTCTTGAATCACCCATCGTGTTTCTGGGCTGCTTGCTGGAGAACATGAGGCTTCCAGCAACCCTGTCACCAGGCTCACCATGGGGGATTGATGGGGGGTGTCGGCAGCGCCATGCATGGCTGGGAGGGTCCCCGGTGCCGCATGGCTGGGTGGGTCCGTGGTGTTGCATGGCTGGGAGGGTCCCCGGTGCCGCATGGCTGGGTGGGTTCGCGTTGTTGCATGGCTGGGTGGGTCCGCGGTGTTGCATGGCTGGGAGGGTCCCCGGTGTTGCATGGCTGGGAGGGTCCCCGGTGTTGCATGGCTGGGAGGGTCCCCGGTGCCGCATGGCTGGCTGGGTCCGCGGTGTTGCATGGCTGGGTGGGTCCACGGTGTTCCATGGCTGGGATGGTCCGCGGTGTTGCATGGCTGGGTGGGTCTGCGGTGTTGCATGGCTGGGTGGGTCCTCGGTGTTGCATGGCTGGGTGGATCCGCGGTGTCGCATGGCTATGTGGGTCTGCGGTGTAGGGTGCAGGAGTTACCGCCGTCCCTGATGCTCATGGGGTGGACTGTGGTCCCTTTTTTCATGGCTTGAGGGAAAGTGGTCTCTGGGCCAGGGAGAGGAAGTGGATTATGGACAAGGGGGCAGGCCCCGTCTCGCACCTGGGCAGGGAGCTCTGGTGGCTGTCTCCAGACTTTGCAGCTGGAGGGGACTGTTTTCAGAGTCAGTCACGGGGGGCTCTGTGCACCTCCTGTGCCATGGGCTGAGGAGCAAATCTGGTATGCAGAAGGAAGCCAGGGCAGGCAGCAGGACCCCTAGGTCACAGAAGCCTGGAGCCAGGCGCGTTCTTGTCGGGGATTTCTGACCCTTAGGAAATGCACGTTAAAATTTCTTCATTATGGACAGTTTTACTTAAGCAGACAAACTAGTAAAATCACACCCCCCAAGGTTAACTTTTTCTGTATTACTTTTCAGCAAAACCCAGATATCATACCATTTCAACTGTAATATTTCAGGATGTAATTCATTTTTTTTGGAAACAGTCTCTCTGTTGCCTGGGCTGCAGTGCATTGGTGCGATCTCGGCTCATCGCAACCTCCGCCTCCCAGATTCAAGCGATTCTCCTGCCTCAGCCTCCCAAGTAGCTGGGATTACAGGTGCCCGCCACCACACCGGCTAATTTTTTGTATTTTTAGTAGAGATGGGGTTTCTCCATGTTGGGCAGCCTGGTCTCGAACTCCTGATCTCAGGTGATCTGCCCACCTTGGCCTCCCAAAGTGCTGGGATTACAGGTGTGAGCCACCGCGCCCGGCCTTGGCTAATTTTTTTTGTATATTTAGTAGAGACAGGGTTTCGCCATGTTGGCCAGGCTGGTCTCGAACTTCTGACCTCCAGTAATCTGCCCACCTCAGCCTCCCAAAGTGCTGGGATTACAGGCATGAGCCACTGTGCCCAGCCAGAAACTCATTCTAATCCAGCTTTTGATGCTTGGTTTTGTAGTGACCTCGTAGGTGGCCGTGGGTCTTTTGTGTCGGGTGTTTTCTTGTGTGCAGCGCCCTCCCCGTTACCGGGTTTTTATTCAGCACTGCTCTGTGTGTTGCTCTTTTTCTTTTGATGTATTATCCACCAAATACAGATCATGTGAATTGCCCTGTGTTTTACTTTCCCTGGTGGCGAGGTCACAGGACCGCGCTATGGATGTTTTGGAAGTGGTGCTGGGTCTCTTTTTAAGTCCCTGGGAGGACATTTCTCTGGGGGCCCCCCAGGTGCTCAGGAGCCAGTCCTGGGCGAGAGCCAGGGCGGGGGCACCCAGGAGGTGTGGGGAGAAGGGCAGGCAGGCTGCATGGCTTGCCCCTCGGGCTGGCAGGCCCCTGGCCACTGACACATCTTTCTGCACCTGCCAGATTGATTTTTACTGGCAAATGTCTACTCCTGAAACGTTTTCTGCAGAAAAGCTCATGAGACACTCCCCAGAGGTGTCTGTGCCTGTCCCAAGTGCACCATAGCCCGCTGCCCTGCCGTCCTGGTGTTTCTCCTCGGTGTGGTCAGAGTCCCTCCGGGTCTGGGAAGCTCTCCCTGGGCCTTGCCAGGGCGTAGAAGTCGGCCGCCATCCCGCGGTGCTTTCTGCAGGGTGCTGACGTGGCACTGCCTCCTCTACGCAGGGGACGCGCGCTCACGGTGTTTATGTCTTTGAACAGAACCACCTGGCCGTGTTTGCAGCAGTCCACCCGCCGGCCCCCAGCGTGAGCTCCAGCGTGGCGTCCAGCCTGGCATCCAGCGCCGGCTCCGGCAGCTCCTCCCCCACTGCGCTGCCCGCGCCCCCCGCCCGTGCCCTCCCGCTTGGCCCTGCCAGCAGCACTGTGGAGGCCGTCCTTGGTAAGTCCGGCACCATCCTCCTTTCTCCCTGATCTCCTTCTGTGTTCATGCTATAGCTTTTCAGGATCAGCGCTTCTATTTCGGGACATGTTACAGAATCGTCATTTTTGTAGAGAAGCCAGACGCGGGTTTTCAGTCATCTGTCACTTTGGTTGTGTTGCACATGTGGTTGTGGAAACAAGCCCTGGCTCAGAGAGGCTCCTGGCCTGGGTGCCGCAGGCGCTGGGGGCGAGGAGCCTCCCAGGAGCCAGGCAGAGCGGGTGCCGTCCGGCTCAGGGACTGAGAACAGGGAGGTTGCTGACAGATGATGGGAGTTGTGGGAGTTGGTCGCCTGTGCTCCCAGCGCTGTGGGAGGCTGAGGCAGGAGGATCACTTGAGCCCAGAAGTTCAAGACCAGCCTCGGCAACATAGTGAGACCCCGTCTCTACTAAAAATAAAATAATTAGCCAAGCATGGTGGTGCACACCTGTGGTCCCAGCTACTTGGGAGGCTGAGGTGGGAGGATCCCTTGAACCCAGGAGGTCGAGGCTGCAGTGAGCTGTGATTGCACCACTGTACTCCAGCCTGGGTGAGAGAGTGAGACCATCTCAAAAAAAAGATTGAAAGTAGGGGTTGTGGGCCAGTGAGGGCACTGAGGGTGGGGGACAGTGATGGGGTGGGGAGCCCAGTGAAGGCTTGGAGTCGGGGGCACAGCTGTGAGCACCTGGGCTGGCAGCTTTGGGAGGCTTTTAGTTGGAGGGAGTCACTGGGCACTGAGACACGTGATGGTGCTGGGCTGTGGGGACCCGTGGGGGCCTGGCTGGGAGTCCAGACCCTGGGGGGCAGATTCTTCCAGGAGCCCAGAGTGGGCAGCAGGCAGAGCTGGGGGCGAGACAGTGCCGGGAGCTGGGCTGTGTGTGTCCTTGGTCCCTTTCAGCCCCTGGGGAAAGGCCGTGTTGGGGTGGTGGGGGACACCTGGCCACACCTGTGCAGGGCTTTGCTTACAGAGATGCTTGGTGAGTGATGGGACGTGCTGAAGCTGCACGTTCCATGGCCACCAGCGCCCAAGGGACCCAAACCTGCCTCTCTGTCCTGACAGTGACAGTGAGGGACTCAGGGAAGGCCACCTGTGGTGGTCTCCAAGTTCTCCGTCACTGGGCTGGGGTGGAATGGGATGGGGTTGGGGGTACAGTGAGGCTGGGCCCTGCTCAGCTCAGCCCGGGCCTGGCCTCTGCTGCTGCAGCCCTGGAGCCCACCCCTTCCTCTCCTACATCCTCTGCTGTCCAGGGTGTGGTGGGGGAGCTGGGCATGGGATCAGGAGGACAGGGCTGCTGGAGCCACATGGTGGGTGCCATGCAGTCCCTGCATGGGCACACTCTGGGGACTCGGAGTGGGACCCCGGCACCGTCAGGGCCTGCATCGATGTGGGCGGCGGCCCGGTGGCCAGACCCGCAATGATTCCTGCCTGAGAGCCGCAGCTTCTGGTCGTTGGTGGTTGCCCCACACGGAACTGCTCGGGCCCAGCTGCGAGCCCCCAGCAACTTCATCCACGCAGGCCTGGACGACACCGGCCAAGGAGGCCGAGGAGAGAGAGACTCTTCCCAGCAGCCACTTAGGCCACAGACCGCACGTCGGCAGGACGCTAGACCGGTCTCATCCTGAGTGGTGTCTGCGAGGAAAGCCAGGTGCAGCTCCTGAGGCCCCAGGACGGTCCTCAGTCCCCCAAGCACACAGGGCCCCGCTCTCAGCACCTCTGCAACCGGGTGCATCTTCTGGGCACAGTTCTTGGCCTGTGTTGCTGCTGGGCCGTCCCATCCCTGCATCCGCTTGGGGTTGAGCCCAGGCCTTTACATTTTTCTTTTGTGTGTGTGTGGGTTTTGTTTAGTTTTGATTTTGATTTTTTTTTTTTTTTTTTTTTGAGACGGAGTTTCTCTCTTGTTGCCCAGGCTGGAGTGCAGTGGCGTGATCTTGGCTCACTGCAACCTCCGCCTCCCGACTTCATGCCATTCTCCTGTCTCAGCCTCCAGAGTAGCTGGGATTACAGGCACCTGCCACTACGCCCGGCTAATTTTTTTTTTTTTTTTTGTATTTTTAGTAGAGATGGGGTTTTACCATATTGGCCAGCCTGGTCTTGATCTCCTGACCTCGTGATCTGCCCGCCTGGGCCTCCCAAAGTGCTGGGATTACAGGTGTGAGCCACCGTGCCCGGCATGTGTGTGTGTTTTTTTTGAGACAGAGTCTCGTTCTGTCACCCAGACTGGAGGGCGGTGGCGCAATCTTGGCTCACTGCAACCTCCACCTCCCGGGTTCAAGTGATTCTCCTGCCTCAGCCTCCTGAGTAGCTGGGACTATAGGCACCTGCCACCACACCTGGCTGTTTTTTGTGTTTTTAGTAGAGATGAGGTTTCACCATGTTGGCCAGGCTGGTCTCGAACTCCCAACCTCAGGTGATCCTCCCACCTTGGCCTCCCAAAGTGCTGGGATTGCAGGTGTGAACCATTGTGCCCGACCTGAATTTTTAAAAGGGTCTCTTGCACAAACGCTGGGACCTTTTGTGGTCGTGTGCATCTCCCCCTCGCAGCACTGGTGTTCCTATGTGGGCTGTGTTGTGCACCTTCCGGAGAACCCTCCGGAATCCAGGGCCAGTCCCTCCCTCAGGAGGCAATGGGGAGAGCAGGAATCCTGGATGGACGCAGCGCCCAGTGGTGGGGCTCGGTCGGGGCGGGGGCAGGGGCCCAGGCACAGGCGCAGGCAGTGTTTGCGTTTGTTTCATGCTCACTGGCTGGGAGCATGGGGCTGCCCTGCGCAGGGCAGGGCTCCTCGTTTCTGCCTTGCTGTGGAGGGCTCACCTGGTTTCAGGACAGGACTCAAAATTCCGCCCTCCGGTCTGTTTTGGAAGTCATCTTCTCTCGGAGCCTCTATGGAGGAGGGAGCGTGTGGTGTGGGATGACTCCTGTTAGGGCTTCCCCGTAAAGGGTAGGTTTTTAAAACTGTGAATACTCCATGGGTGGGAGTGCTGTGTGCTGTGTTAAGCTTTCTCTCAGGCAGAAACAAGCCCACGTGTTTTCAGTTTGAAACTAGGGTGTACATGTTGTTCCTCTTGAACAGAGAGGTCTCATGAGTTTAATATGCTGGGGTGCCCACCCCCATCCCATTCCATCCCAGCCCAGGGACAGAGCACTTGGAGACCACCACAGGTGACGGCCTTCCCTGAGTTTGTTTTTGTTCATTTTGGGGTTTTATTTTTTGAGACAGGGTCTTGCCCTGTCACCCAGGCAGGAGTGCAGTGGTACAGTCAGCTCGCTGCAGCCTCCAACTCCTGGGCTCAAGAGATGCTTCTGCATCAGCCTCTCAAGTATAGCTGAGACCACAGGCGGGCACCACTGGGCCCGGTGAGAACATGCTAGTTTTAATTTGAGATCGCTATCATAAATGGGTTGCATAATCCAAGTCCCTGGATCTTGCTAAATTACACCCTCAAATTCACACATCCCCATCAGAAACTCAGAGGTCAGGGATGAAGTCTACACAGTGGCTAAAGCTCCATGAGGGTCTGGCCTCTGAGCAGTTTCTTTTTTTTTCTTGTTCTGTTGTGCAGGCTGGAGTGCAATGGCACAATCTCGCCTCACTGCAACCTCTGCCTTCCAGGTTCAAGCGATTCTCCCTCCTCAGCCTCCGGAGTAGCTGGGATTACAGGCATGTGCTACCATGCCCGGCTAATTTTTGTATTTTTAATAGAGACGGGGTTTTGCCATGCTGGCCAGGCTGGTCTCAAACTGCTGACCTCAGGTGATCCGCCTGCCTCAGCCTCCCAAGATGCTGGGATTACAGGCGTGAGCCACCACACCCGGCCACTTTTTTTTTTTTTTTAAACAAATAAGCACACATTCTTTTTAAATAAAGTTTCTCTTCCCCAACCTAAAAGTAGTAATGCTAGAATTTGAGCATAGCAGAAAAATATTTAGGAAAATTAAATCCCAAACAAGAGAGACCATCTTGGACTGTGCTCACTCGGGGGGAAAATAGAGCCCGGTGCCTGTGTGCTTGATGGAGGCGTGGCTGCATCTGCATAGCTGACCTTCAGATGGACTAGAGTTAGCACATTTGTAGTAATTTTTCCAACCATTCTTTGATATCTGAGGTACGTTTTTGACCTGTTTTAGTATGTCACTCGTGATCTTGAAGCACATTCTTTCATTGACTTAAACATTTCCTGAGCCGTGAGCAGTGGCTCACGCCTGTAATCCTGGCACTTTGGGAGGCCACGGCGGGTGGATCACCTGAGGTCAGGAGTTCAAGACTAGCCTGACCAACATGGTGAAACCCCGTCTCTACCAAAAATACAAAAATTAGCTGGGTGTGGTGGCTTGCGCCTGTAATCCCAGCTACTCAGGTGGTTGAGGCACAAGAATTGCTTGGACCGCGAAGGCGGAGGTTGTAGTGAGCTGAGATTGTGCCACTGCACTCCAGCCTGGGTGACAGAGTGAGACTTGTTCTCAAAAAAAAAAAAAAAAGAAAGAAAAAAATCCTGAACCAGCTACTCAGAGGTGAAGAGATGGATTTTTTTTTTTTCAGGATCGACACTGCCTTAGTTAGAGGCAATGTATTGTTGCTGCTGCTGCGGCTGAAATTGTGAGCTTTGCCACCCAGTGCCAGCCTCACTTTTTTCCTCTGTCCATGCCTGAGGCATCGCTGTAAAGTTACATCTCTGCACTAGCCGCAGGCACTGGAGGCAGTGTCCTGCCCGCTGACCCCAGGGCACTCCTGCGCCCCAGGCTCAGGGACTCCCCGCCCATGGCTCCCGGGACTGCCTGGCCCCAGGTGTAGGCCCGCCTGCCTGCGTGTGTATTTTATTACCTGTTGTAGAGGGTTTTGGACAAAGCTGGTGTGTAGACTGGGTCGTTTTTTCCTTGTGTTAATAGTACAATTTCCTTCAGGTTGTAGATGTACTGTGACTGAAGCACGGAATAGAAGAAATGAGTGGATTCTGTATTTAAGGGATTTTTAGTGGAATCATTTCAGACCCATCTGATAGGTTCCATTTTCCTTTATCTTACACTTCATAGGAACAGGTTTCAGATTAAGAGTGACCTGCGAGCTCCGTACCCCGCGTTTAGATGGGGCTGGGCAGGCACGCGGACTTGGGAGGAAGGAGGGTCCTGCAGGGCAGGCAGCGGCCCCAGGTCACGCCGCCCCGCCCCGCGAGCGCCCCTGTTGGGTCGACCGTGTTTCACCTGAGTCCGCCCGGAGCAGCCGCAGGTGCAGGTGGGCAGGGCAGGAGGAGCCGGGCAGCGGGGCGGCTCCGGGGCTTTCTGCCTGAAGACCTCTGGCCCCCGCTGCCCGCGCCCACTTGCCCGCCCAGCTCGTAGCCAGGAGCCGCGGGGACCGGGTGCGCCCGAGTCGGGGGGAAGGTGGGGGTAGGGCAGCGCTGGAGGCGTGGCCAGTGCGGCGGGGGCGGGGCTGAGTCACGTTGCGGGGCGGGGCCAGCGCGGAGGGGGCGGGGCGCGGGCCTGGTTTGAATCCCCGGCGGCGGCGCGGGGTGGCCGCGGACCGTGAGTCAGCATCGGCGGCGGCCCCAGCGCGTGGCAGCCCTGCGTCGCCAAGGTGCGGGTCTCGTTACTCGGCGCCCAGGAGCGGGCCCTCCCCTAGGTGCGCCCCCCAGGTGCGTCCCCCGCGTCCCGGAGCCGGGTGTGACAGCCGCGGGGTGGGCCCGGGCTTCTCAGAGGCCCGGAGCGAGGCGAAGGCGTCGCCTTCTCGGAACCTGCCTCTGCCGGGCGCTCGCCGGTTCCCAGCGCGGGCTCGGGCCGCCTGCGTCCCCTAGCTAGGCGGGGTCGGTTCCCCGAGGGAGGGCAGGGGAGCGGAGCGGAGCGGGGCAGGGGAGGGCAGGGGAACGGGGCAGGGGAGGGCTGACCCCTGCGTCCTGGCCTGGCCCACCTGCACTCAGCCCGCGTGGTACGGGGATTTCCCTGGCGTCGGGGGCTCCCCCGCCCTGTCCTGAGTTCCGAGCAGTCTGTAGCTTGTCCTCGCGTGTCCCTGACCCCGGGGGACCGCGGCGCCTTGAATGTGCTGTGTCACGGCAGAGCCGGGCTGTGTCGCCGTGACTCAGCGGGGCCGGTGGTTTCCTAACGCCCCGGGGCTGAGGCAGCCTGGCCTGACCCAGCTGTACTCGCTTAGGTGACCAGCCTCGCCTAGATTTTGCCTCTCCACAAGGGTCAGCTCTTTCTTTGAGAATGTTTCAGAAGATCTGGGTCTAACCTTGGAACAGTGAGGTGAGGTGGGGGAGAAGCTGCGAGTGAGAAAGTGGGTCAGGACGGTGGAGCAGCCGTCTCCCCCCTAGATTTCTGGGAGTGAGCCCTAGATAGCACCCTAGGGGTGGTGGAGCCCCCAGGACCCTCTCCGGTGCCCTCTTTGGATGAGGAGCACTTGGCTCTGAAGCAGGGCCGGAGTTTCTCGGGGGCACCCACGTGCTCCCCGAACGTCCCCTCTCCAGGCAGCTTCCCGGGCTTCAGCACAGGTGACTTGGCTGAGGTAGGTGGCGGCTCACGCCCTCTGAGCTGAGTGCCAGCCGTGGTTCGTCGGGTGAGCACTGAAGGCAGCTTAGCCCCTCCACATGGTGCGCGCTCTGCACCTGGTGGGTGAAGCCTCTGCTGACTTAGCACAGAGCCTGGTGCAGTCACCCCACTCCAAGGGGAGAAAAGGCGCCTCCGTTCCTGTCCCCCAGCTTCTTTGCGTCTTTGATTTTCATGAGGAGTTTCTGGATCTCTGCCAGGTGTGAGGGGCGGTGAGCTCTGAAGGGGCTGCCATATCCTGATCCCGGGACTTGGGTGCAGAGGGCAGGTCCAGGTTCCCAAGCCTGGCTGACCTGACCATGGGCAAACGGCTTAGCCCTGCCCATCATCAAGCCCCAGTATGGGAGCACGAGGGGGCTGTGGGCAGGCTTGCGGGTTGGGGGGTCGGTGCCTGTCCTCAGTGAGTCTGTCCAGGGCCCTGACATGGTTCAGGCTGACACCTGCAAGGATGCAGTGGGGGGCATTCCACGCAGGGCTTGGAGGCGGAGCAGCTTTCTGGGGACTGGTGGGGCTGATCTTACTGAACGGAAGGCACGGCCAGGCTGAGCCTGCAGTGGCACAGCAGGTTAGGAGCCCGGCAAAGGACCCATTGGGAAGCGGTGACCGGCATGCACAAGGGCACAAGCTCCCTCCTTTCTTGCAGGTCAGGACTCAGGGCACGATGAGGCTTTTCTTGGTAGGAAGGTTACTATTGCGATGCATGAAGGCAGGCTGGGCACGGGCCTCAATGGGTGTGGGTTGAGCGAGCAGCCCCTGAGGAAGGGATCCTGCAGTGCTAGCTTCCAGGAGCCCCTGCACACATGGTATTTGGGAAGGGCCTGCAGTGGGGCCATGGGAACGAGCAAGGGATCCTTTGCAAGGGAGGAGGAAGGGCTGTGGCCCCTGCTGGGGGACGTCCAGGACATCTGGGCTCGGGGCTGCAGAGCCACTGTGTTGGGTGGGTCCAGGCCACAGGAGAGGCTGCCAGTCCCCAGGGAGGAGGGTGGACACGGGGGTGAGCCTGGGAGGGAAGCTGGTGCCTGTGACCAGAGGCAGTTCACGGCACAGGCGCAGGGCTGCAGAGAAAGGCCCGGGGCAGTGGTGGGCAGAGTGAGTGGTGAGGAGGCCCCAGAAAACAGCTGCAGGGGGAGTGGAAGCAGGGGGGGCGTCTCCTTCCTGAGGGAGGACTCAGGGAGGGAGGGCTGTGCACAGCAGGGGGCAGATCTGTTGGTACAGAGTCCGGAGGGGCCTGGGGAGGACGGGCAGGACCAACAGGGGTATCTGCAGGTGGGCCCCTGCGTCCTGGGTTGAATTGTGTCCCCTGAAAGTTGCATTTGAGGCTGGGCATGGTGGCTCACTACTGTAATCCCAGCACTATGGGAGACGAGGCAGGCGGATCACCTGAGGTGGGGAGTTTATGACCAGCCTGACCAACATAGAGAAAACATGTCTCTACTAAAAATTCAAAATTAGCTGGGGGTGGTAGAGGGCACCTGTAGTCCCAGCTGCTCGGGAGGCTGAGGCAGGAGAATAGCTTGAACCTGGGAGGCGGAGGTTGCTGTGAGCTGAGATCGCGCCATTGCACTCCAGCCTGGGTGACAGAGCAAGACTCTTATCTCGGTTGGGGGCGCTGGGTGGGGGGGAGGAGATGCACCTGAACCCCGGGCCTCGCACCTGGGTACGTGGTGTTGCATGGAAACACAGCAGGTCCTATTATCCCAGGGTTTGCTGTCCACTGCCTCATTTGCTGGTGCGAGGTCTGGGTTCAGGACAACAGCGTACAGCATTTGATTGCTCAGGTAACTTTTATTAGTGTGTGGTGCTGAAATCTGTCTATGTTACCAGTTAATCTTGTTAATCTCTTACCGGGCTTGACGTGCAAATGAGGACGTTCGTATAGGAAAAAGCCTGGTATATAGGGGTTCCATGCTATCCACAGCGTCAGGCGTCCATGGCGGGGTCTTGGAATGTATCCCCCCTGCTACAGATCGCAGGGTGCTACTGCAGGGTCCTCATAACCAGGTTAAAATGAGGCCGGTAGGGTGGGACCCTGAGCCAGTGACCAGTCTCCTTATAAGAAGAAACTTGGACAGACACTCGGAAGAGATGGCCCCCAGAGCACAGGCAGACACTGGAGCCACGCGGCTGCCAGCCGTGAAGGAGGGTGCATGCCAGGAGGAGGAGGAGCGCACCCCAGCCCTGGAGGGAGGAGGGGATAGTAGCGCCCCAGCCCTGGAGGGAGGAGGGAATAGGAGCGCCCCAGCCCTGGAGGGAGGAGGAGGAGGAGCGCACCCCAGCCCTGGAGGGAGGAGGGGATAGGAGCGCCCCAGCCCTGGAGGGAGGAGGGAGGAGGAGCGCACCCCAGCCCTGGAGGGAGGAGGAGGAGGAGCGCACCCCAGCCCTGGAGGGAGGAGGGGATAGGAGCGCCCCAGCCCTGGAGGGAGGAGGGGATAGGAGCGCCCCAGCCCTGGAGGGAGGAGGGGATAGGAGCGCCCCAGCCCTGGAGGGAGGAGGGGATAGGAGCGCCCCAGCCCTGGAGGGAGGAGGGGATAGGAGCGCACCCCAGCCCTGGAGGGAGGAGGGGATAGGAGCGCCCCAGCCCTGGAGGGAGGAGGGGATAGGAGCGCCCCAGCCCTGGAGGGAGGTGGAGCGCCCCAGCCCTGGAGGGAGGAGGGGATAGGAGCGCCCCAGCCCTGGAGGGAGGAGGGGATAGGAGCGCACCCCAGCCCTGGAGGGAGGAGGGGATAGGAGCGCCCCAGCCCTGGAGGGAGGAGGGGATAGGAGCGCCCCAGCCCTGGAGGGAGGAGGGGATAGGAGCGCCCCAGCCCTGGAGGGAGGAGGAGGAGGAGCGCCCCAGCCCTGGAGGGAGGAGGAGGAGGAGCGCCCCAGCCCTGGAGGGAGGAGGGGATAGGAGCGCCCCAGCCCTGGAGGGAGGAGAGGATAGGAGCGCCCCAGCCCTGGAGGGAGGAGGAGGAGGAGCGCCCCAGCCCTGGAGGGAGGAGGGGATAGGAGCGCCCCAGCCCTGGAGGGAGGAGGGGATAGGAGCGCCCCAGCCCTGGAGGGAGGAGGAGGAGGAGCGCCCCAGCCCTGGAGGGAGGAGGGGATAGGAGCGCCCCAGCCCTGGAGGGAGGAGGGGATAGGAGCGCCCCAGCCCTGGAGGGAGGAGGAGTGCCCCAGCCCTGGAAAGAGGGAGGAGGAGCATCCCCAAGCCCTGAGAGGAGGGAGGAGGGAAGAGAAGCACCCCAGCCCTAGAGTGAGGGAGGAGGGAAGAGCACCCCAGCCCTGGAGGGAGGAGGGAAGAGGAGCACCCTAGCCCTGGAGAGAGGAGGGAGGAGCATGCCCCAGCCCTGGAGAGAGGGAGGAGGAGCGCCCCAGCCCTGGAGAGAGGAGGGAGGAGCGTGCCCCAGCTCTGGAGTGAGGGAGGAGCCTGCCCCAGCCCTGGAGAGAGGGAGGAGGAGCGCCCCAGCCCTGGAGAGAGGAGGGAGGAGCGTGCCCCAGCCCTGGAGGGAGGAGGGAGGAGGCCCTGCCCACTGCAGATCTGACTTTCAGCCTTGGAGCCACCTGTCCAAGGCTGCTCAGTGCGTGGTCCTCTGCCACTGCCTCCAGTGTCTCGGCTCTGTGCTTCTCAGCACGACTTCAGTCAGGCTTTGAGGTCGTGTCCTCTTCTGCTATGGCCTGAGGACGTCAAGTGGATGACAGGGACTGGGAAGGCTGGCCCACCCTGCAGGCCAGGGTGGATGTCCGCTCGGGGACGCCGCCGTCCTGTGAGTAGGAAGGAGAGGAGTGAATGGCTCTGGGTGCCATTGGCCCAAGACCTGCCTTTGGCTCCGCCGATGAGCATCCTTGAGGGCTGAGGCGTTGGCGGATGCTACTGTGGGTTCCTGGTCTCCAGGGGGTCTTGGCCTGGCTGCCCCCACCCACAACCTGTTAGTCTAGTTTCTGGATAAGACCTTCGAAAGTCCCTAAAAGCTTCATTTGAACGGTGTCTCTGTGGGAGTGGAGGCCACTCCAGCATGCGCCATGTGCTGTCCCGGACGCCCCAGGGGGTCAGGTTCTCTACCCTGGACCCTGCTGCCTCTGTGAGGAGATGGGGAAGTACAGTGTTGCCAGGTGGCGCCACAGCCTGGCCTCCGTGCCCCGGAAATTCCCTCACGGCTGGCGTGTGGATGAGGGTTGAGTCTGGGTCATGCTGTGCCTTGGAGTGGGGTGGGGGTGGCCCCTGCCTGTGGCCTCTGGAGTCCGCTGTCTACCCCCGAGCCAGGCTCCTCTCCCACCTGCTGCTCTGGGTGGTGGAGCACGGTCTCCACACAGTGTGGCTGCTGAGCGAGGCCAGATTCGGGGTGAAGTTCAGAGGCCCAGACCTGCCAGGCTGCGCTGCATCCACACCAGCCTGTGCCTGTGCGCAATGGGCTGTGCACCGCTGGGGCCACCACCGCGGCACGAGGATGTTCTGGCTGCTCCTGGGAGGCTCAGAGTGTGTGACTGCCGAGCACCAGGCCTCGGGCGAGGGGCCACCCGCCACCCTGTGGTTGCTCCCGTGGTCCCTGTGGCGCTGACTGGTGCCAGCTGCTTCCAGGGAGGAGAAATGGAGGCCTGGGTGGAGGGGTGAGGTGCATGCAGGCCATGTGCTGAGGCTGGGCCCCACAGCTGCGTTCCCGACAAATCTCATGTGTGGCTAGGGCAACGTTCTTTTTCGGAAGTCACCCTCCTGCCTTTCCTGCTGATTATGCTGAAAATGTCTGGAAAGGCCCCAGCTGTCTTCCCCGGCAGAGTGGGGTTTTGTCCCTCTGCGGCCCCTTGGCTGCCGAGTCCTTGTTTCTCCAGCTGTTTTTTGGGACGCCCCTGTGTGGTGAACCTGCTGTCACCCTGACATGGCCACCAGGTCCTGACAAGTCAGCCCTGCCTGGCTCAGCCAGCTCCATGCTGGGTGGGGTGGGGTGGGGTGGGGTGTGGGGAGTGAGGCCGCAGGAGGTAGTGAGGGCGGGACTCGATGTCGGGTAGGTGGGGCAGTGACCACCTCTTCGCTTCTGCTGGGCCCCACCTTGTCTGAACCGAGCACCAGGCAGGGGCTGGCCAGGCTGGAGGTTCCCGACATGCCGACCCCCATGGTCGGGTCTGACAGGTGTCCCCGGGGTGCATTTGCCTGGGGCCATGGAGGGACTATCCGTCCCAGGTGAGGACAGGAGGAAGAGGGTCTGGGGCCCTTCAGGGACAGGCAGGGGTGGCTTTGCCTGTCTCAGAGCCTCACTGTCCAGTACCAGGCATCAGTGGGGGTCCAAGAACTTGCAGCCAGCAGGGACGACAGGGCAGGGCCACCCAGGAGAGACCCCACACAGCGCACGTGGGAGAGTGGACACCAAAGGCGGGCAGCGGGGAGGGCGCCTGCGCAGCAGTCCCTGTGCGGTGTGCCCCACTCTGCTGAGGTCTCTGTGCAGTGTTGGCGACAACACTGGGCTGGGCTCGGGAGGCGGCGCCAGCCCACAGGGTGTATCCCAGAGCTCCTGCAGCCGCCGCAGTCCCCTGGCCTGCCCCAAGTGGCACGTAGGCTCTCAGATCCCAGATCCTCTGGTCATTCCTCACCCCCAACCCAACCTCTGTGCAGTGGCTGCGGGAGTTCGAGACACGCTGTGCCTTCAGGGGCTGGTGGCCTAAGCTCAGCCTCCTCATGATGGCTTCCTAATTCTAGGAAGGGGCACTGGGGTCACTGCTTGCCATTCGGGGTTGGGGGTGGGGACTTGGGAGGAAAGGGCCCGTGCAGGAGGGCAGCCCCACGGCCTCCAGGGATGGGTGGGGACAGCCTTGGAAGGCAGGGCTGGCTGGGTGAGGCCACTCCAAGGGGGGGTCCTTCCCACTCAGTCTTGAGCCTTGGGAATTGAGGTCTTGGTGCTTGGCATGAAGTGGCACGTGAACACCTGATCCTTGAAATCACCCTCACGGAAAGTTTTTTTTTGGTTTGTTTTTTTTGAGACGGAGTCTCACTCTGTCGCCCAGGCTGGAGTGCAGTGGTGCGATCTCGGCTCACTGCCAGCTCCGCCTCCCGGGTTCACGCCATTCTCCCGCCTCAGCCTCCTGAGCAGCTGGGACTACAGGTGCCCGCCACCACGCCCGGCTAATTTTTTGTATTTTTTTTTTAGTAGAGATGGGGTTTCACCATGTTAGCCAGGATGGTCTTGATCTCCTGACTTCGTGGTCCACCTGCCTCGGCCTCCCAAAGTGCTGGGATTACAGGTGTGAGCCACCGCGCCCGGCCCCGGAAAGTTTTTTAAACAGTCGAGTGTGCACACGTGGACAGATGCTAACACACACTTAGGTATTTAAACTCCGAGGGGCACCAGGAGCGTGTCAGAGGCGAGAACCCAGCTGCTGGGCTGTGGTGCGGGGCGTCCCACCTGAGCACGCTCGTTCTGCCGGAGGAACAGCCAAGCTTCCCACTGCCTGTGGGGTGCTGCGAGGACGGGCTGGGGGTGTCCTTCCCAGGCTCCCCCAGCAACTCCCATGCCTTCTGCCCTTGGTCTCACTCTAAGCCCAGGCGGGCCGGTCATCCTTCTCAGCTAGGCTTCCTGAGCTCTGCAGCACTGGGTGGGCTGTGGATGATGGGGGGCTCTGTTGACAGGTTCTGCGTTAGACCTGCATCTTAGCAATGTGAATATTGCATCCCTAAAGAAGGACCTGGAAGAGCAAGACGGCCACGACCTGGGACCAGCAGGTGAGGGTGGGGAGGACCTGGGGCCCTGCTCCTCCAGCTGCTGAACAACTAAGTGCTGTGGCCGGAGGGTCGCTTGAGCCTGGGGACGTCAAGGCTGCAGTGAGCTGAGGTTGCACCACTGCATTCCTGCCTAGGCCACAGGGCAAGACCCCGTCTCTGGTTTTTGGGGCGGGAGGATCACCTTCTGGCGGTACCACCTCCTCCTCTCCCCTTCCCTCCCCTGCACATGGACTCCTCAGCCTCTCTCTCCTGCCTTGGGCCTGCCCACTTCTTCAGTTGACCTTTGTCCCAGCAAAGTGGCCCCGCAGAGACAGGCAGGGCTTTTCCTGAAAGTCTTGATGGTCCCCGAAGGACAAATGTATTCACATTGTAGACAGAAAACCGACATCCATACAAATATATCTTTTTTTTTTTTTTTGAGACGGAGTCTCGCTCTGTTGCCCAGGCTGGAGTGCAGTGGTGCGATCTCGGCTCACTGCAAGCTCCACCTTCCGGGTTCACACCATTCTCCTGCCTCAGCCTCCCGAGTAGGTGGGACTACAGGCGCCCGCCACCACGTCCAGCTAATTTTTTGTATTTTTAATAGAGACGGGGTTTCAGCATGTTCGCCAGGATGGTCTCGATCTCCTGACCTCGTGATCCACCCGCCTCGGCCTCCCAAAGTGCTGGGATTACAGGCGTGAGCCACCGCGCCCGGCCCCATACAAATGTATCTTAACATCCTATACAACAACATCCTTTCGTTCAGCCTACAAGTGTATTTTTTTTCTGCTTTTAAAAGAAAGTAAAGCATTTCAGGGGGCCTGGACAAGTGCTGGGAGGACTGTGCCAATGGCTAAGTTGGCCGGCAGGGCCTGGTGGGTGTCGGGCCTCTTTGTGGGGGCCCACGTTAAACCCCCGTGTCCCCACCTCTGGTTGAAATCCCTTTGAGCCCATGGCTTGCCCAGCCGTGTGGGGCATGGCCACCGGGGGCGCTGTGGCTCCACATCCATAGATGGTGGTGGCTGGCCTGGCCCCCATATTCCCACCCCCCATATCCCCACCACCACAACCTGCAGGGTCCGTCTTCCATGGCTGCCGCCCGCCGGTGGCAGATGTTTGGGCAGAGGCCTGGCGGTACTCCCTTCGCTGACTGGTCTGCCCCCGCCAGGTCCCAGGTCGCTGGCCGGCTCTGCGCCTGTCGCCATCCCCGGCTCCCTGCCCCGAGCACCATCGCTACACTCGCCATCCTCCGCGTCCACCTCGCCGCTCAGTTCGCTGTCCCAGCCCCTCCCAGGGCTGGTGGGCTCCTCGGCCATGACGCCTCCCCAGCAGCCGCCACCCCTGCGTTCAGAGCCGGGCGCACTGGGCTCTGCAGCCTCATCCTACAGCCCCCTAGGTGAGTGCTGGCTCCCTCCATGCCGGCGTTGCCGTGAAGCCTCCGTGGGGCTCCCTCCCAGATGCAGTCCTGACAGGGGCCTCACAGGGAACCTTGTGCCCTATCCGTGGTGGCAGACCACATGACCTGCTGCTCACGGGTTCCCCCACCCCGCAGACTGAGTCTGGCTCCGTCGCCCAGGCTGGACTGCAATGGTACGATCTCGGCTCACAGCAACCTCCACCTCCCAGGTTCAAGCAATTCTCCTGCTTCAGCCACTCGAGTAGCTGGGATTACAGGCGTGCGCCACCACCCCCAGCTAATTTTTGTATTTTTAGTAGAAACAGCGTTTCACCATGTTGGCCGGGCTGGTCTCAAACTCCTGACCTCGTGATCTGCCCGCCTCGGCTTCCCAAAGTGTGGGATGACAGTGAGCCACCGCACCCGGCTATTTGTTATGTTGTAAAAGAACTAACACTTGGCCAGGCACAGTGGCTCACGCCTGTCATCCCAGCACTTTGGGAGGCTGAGGCAGGCGGATCACCTGAGATTGGGAGTTCAAGACCAGCCTGACCAACATGGAGAAATCCCATCTCTACTAAAAATATAAAATTAGCCGGGTGTGGTGGCGCATGTCTGTAATCCCAGCTACTGGGGAGGCTGAGGCAGGAGAATTGCTTGAACCCGGGAGGCGGAGTTTGCAGTGAGCCGAGATTGCGCCATTACGCTCCAGCCTGGGCAACAAGAGTGAAACTCCATCTCGAAAAAGAAAAAGGCCCAGCGTGGTGTGTCACGCCTGTCATCCCAGCACTTTGGGAGGCCGAGGTGGGTGGATCACGAGGTCAGGAGATCGAGACCATCCTGGCCAACATGGTGAAACCCCGTCTCTACTAAAAATACAAAAATTAGCTGGGCGTGGTGGCACATGCCTGTAATCCCAACTACTCGGGAGGCTAAGGCAGGAGAATCGCTTGAACCCGGGAGTCTGAGGTTGCAGTGAGCCAAGATCGCGCCACTGCACTGCAATCCAGCCTGGCAATAGAGCGAGACTCCGTCTCAAAAAAAAAATACCTAACACTCTGGGCCAGCATGGTGGCTCCAGCCTGTCATCCCAGCACTTTGGGAGGCCGAGGTGCGTGCATCACTTGAGGCCAGGGGTTCAAGACCAGCCTAGGCACCATAGTGAGACTCCTGACTCTACGAAAAATACAAAATTTTAAAAGTTTTTATTTTTTTAAAACAAAGTTTCACACTGTTGTCCAGGCTCCAGCGATCTTGGCTCACTGCAGCCTCTGCCTTCCGGGTTAAAATGATTGTCATGTTTCAGCCTCCCAAGTAGCTGGGATCACAGGCACCTGCTACCACGCCAGGCTAATTTTTGTATTTTTAGTACGTGTTGGCCAGACTGGTCTCAAACTCCTGACCTCAAGTGATCTGCCTGCCTCGACCTCCCAAAGTGCTGGGATGACAGGCCGGTTTTTTTAAAGTAATATCTAAACTATCTCAGTCATAGTCTCTAAAGCTGCACACACATTGGCAGTCACCACATGGATACAGCTCTGTGGGGTCTTTGAGAGTCTCAGTGTGTGAGGGGTTCCTGGGAGTGGAGTCTGAGAACCGCTGCCCCTCTCACCTCATGGTGTGGTCCCAGGAACTCGAATTTAATTCCTCTCTGTTCAGACTCCTCAGGTGGCCAGGAAGGCGTAGATCTGGTGGGGAGACCGGCCGTGGCAGGTGTCACTGTCAGCGCCTCTTCCTGAGCCTGGTGGGGTCCAGGAGTGGGGCAAGGGGCAGGTGTGGCTGCACCCCTGCCGTCAGGGTGGGTGAGCCCCAGAGGGTGCCCATGTAGCGGTGGGGCCTGGGGCATAGCACCCACCAATCCCACCAGGCCACGAGCACAGTGGGGCTGGGCCGTCATCGACCCTTTCACACTCAGGTTTGAACGGTGTCCCCGGGAGCATCTGGGACTTTGTTTCCGGCAGCTTCTCCCCTAGCCCCTCCCCCATCTTGAGTGCTGGCCCTCCATCCTCTTCGAGTGCAAGTCCAAACGGAGCTGAGCTGGCCCGGGTCAGGCAGCAGCTGGACAAGGCCAAGAGGAAGA
Organism: Pongo pygmaeus; assembly: GCF_028885625.2. Classification (NCBI taxonomy): domain Eukaryota; kingdom Metazoa; phylum Chordata; class Mammalia; order Primates; family Hominidae; genus Pongo; species Pongo pygmaeus. Next base: position 1,494,299 of record NC_072391.2, on the reverse strand, counting down.
TCCGGCAGTGGGAGGAGTCCTGGCAGCAGGTGAAGCAGGTGAGTGTGTGGGGGGCCAGACAGATGAGGGGAAGGGAGGGCTGCCGGGGACTCAGGTGAGCGTGTAGGGGGGTGAGACTGGAAGGGAGGGAGGGCCGCAGGGCACTCAGGTGAGGGGGCCACAGCTGATGCTGGGGAGGGGAGGGAGAATCGCAGGTGACACAGGCAAGGGGGTCTGCAGGTGGCACAGGTGAGGTGGGAGGGGCTGAGACGGGCCCTGGCCACCTCCTGTATGGGCCCTGGGTTTCAGGTCTGCGATGCCTGGCAGCGAGAGGCGCAGGAGGCCAAGGAACGTGCCCGTGTGGCCGATAGCGACCGGCAGCTGGCGCTGCAGAAGAAGGAGGAGGTGGAGGCGCAGGTGAAGCAGCTGCAGGAGGAGCTGGAGGGCCTGGGCGTAGCCGCCACACTGCCGGGGCTGCGGGGCTGTGGGGACATCGACACCATTCCCCTGCCGAAGCTGCACTCGCTGCAGAGTCAGCTGCGCCTGGACCTGGAGGCGGTGGACGGCGTGAGTCCTGCTCTGGGCAGGGTGAGGGGCTAGCCTGCCTGCAGGGCTGCTGTCCCTATCTGGGGAGGGCCCTGGCTGGTGCGGTGTCCCCTTCCTCCCCTGCCCCAGGGTCTGCTCCGTGCCTAGGGAGGAGGAGATGTTGCCCCGCCACAGCACATCCCCCTGTGGCCTCCTTGCCTGTCTCCCTGGGAGCCACTTCTCCCCCTGGGAGCCGCCTCTCCTGTCAGGCTGGCCCTTGCCCTGTCACCCCTCCCTCTTGTCAGTGAATGCCACGCTGCTCCCCGTGGCCCCATCCCTCCCTGTTCACAGCTGTGACCCTCACACATGACCCCTCCACTTCAGCGTGTCCCTCCTCACCTCGCCTGCTAAGGGTGGGCTCTTGGCCTGGCTGCTCTAGGACAGAGGGTCCTGCGTAGCCCACATCTTGGGCACCCAGCCGCCAGGGCCCTCAGGGGCCTGGCCTGTCTGGCCACAGCCGAGTCTGTGGTGGCCCCAGGAGGCCGTCCTCTGCCCAGGGCTCTTAAGACGGAGCATCTGCCCCGACCCCGCAGCTGCCTTCTTCCTGAGGTGGCCCTGGCTGGGGTGTCTCCCTGACCCTGTCTCTGTAGCTGGTGGCCGGGCGGCCTGAGATGCCGAGTCCTGCCCGGAAGGCCCTCTGGCTCCCCAGCTCGCCCAGCTTGGGCAGGGGCCTCCTGAGCCCGTCATTGTTCTGGCCCTGCAGGTGATCTTCCAGCTCCGCGCCAAGCAGTGTGTGGCCTGCCGGGAGCGGGCCCACGGTGCTGTCCTGCAGCCCTGTCAGCACCACATCCTCTGTGAGCCGTGTGCGGCCACCACACCGGAGTGCCCCTACTGCAAGGGCCAGCCCCTGCAGTGGTGACCTGAGCGGGGACAGCCACCTCCTGCTGGGCACCCTGGCTCCAGCGCTCCTCGTGACCACGGACACATCATCACTCACTTCTGGTGCCACCGACTTGAGGACCGAGGCTGGGAGCCCCAGCCTGCACTCGGCCCTACAGCTACACGTTATCATGAGGCTGGGAGCCCCGCCCGCGCTTGGCCTGACAGCCTTTCCTGTCACACGTTATCACCTATCTAGTCCTACCGACGGTTTCAAGGTATTTTCCTCAAAAACCTTAAAAGCAAACCCACAGAACCCGCCTGTCCTCGAAGGGCCTGGTGCCTCGGGGGTCCGCGCGGTGCTGTGATCACAGCAGTTTGTGGTCCTGACACTACGGTGACTAGGCCACTGGGAGCTGGGGTCTTTCCAAGCACTTTGTAAACCGAGGAATTGAGTTAGAGGTTATAAATTGCTCTAAGCTGCTTTCTATGTTGTTTTTTTAATATGCGATAATATGAAGCTTTATATGTGTACTGTGAACTTAAATATTTCATATCAGTTTATTGTCAATTCATAGTATGCTAAATATATTAGATTTCATATTCTGAAACTAGTACTTATAAAATGAGCGTTTATCTAGTAGTAAGACCTAGGATTTTTACATTTTCCAATTAAGTGCAAATAGTATTTATAAGCAGAGTGATCATGGATTGAGATGTTTTTAACTTTTGATGGAAGGAGCTAGTTTTCTGAGCCTGTGTGCACAAGGCACTGGGGTTGATGTTCCAGCCTCGTGACGTGGGAGCAGGAGAGCTCCGTCCTGCATTTCTGTGATCCATGGCCGCTTTTTCTATGCGCCTGTGCCTTGCAAAACAAGTGAAGGAACATCATTGGTTTTGTTTTCTCCCTTAAACCTCTGAAAGACAGTTTGATACTAACAAAAAATGCAGCAGAGGGGATCAGACGTCAGAGGTTTTAGAATTACTTTTTTAAGCAGCTGTCTTCTGGCTGGGCGTGGTGGCTCACGCCTGTGATCCCAGCACTTTGGGAGGCGGGTGGATCACCTAAGGTCAGGAGTTCAAGACCAGCCTTGCCAACATGGTGCAACCCCATCTTACTAAAAATACAAGAATTGGCCTGGTGTGGTGGCGGGCACCTGTAGTCCCAGCTACTCGGGAGGCTGAGGCAGGAGAATCACTTGAACCTGGGAGGCAGAGGTTGCAGTGAGCCGAGATCGCGCCACTGCATTCCAGCCTGGGTGACAGAGCGAGACTCTGGCTCAAAAAAAAAAAAAAAAAAAATAGGCTGTTTTCTGATTACTTAGATCTATCCTAGGCAATGGTGCTTTATAGCTCCTTGGAGATGTCACTGGGCGTCCTGGTGGGGTTTGGGCAGTGAACTGGGAGAGTGGCTGCCTCCCCAGCACCTGTGACCGTCCTGCTCGTGTGGGAGACGCTCGAGCCATGTGCGCGCCAGGCTCTAGGGTGCCGGGTGTATGTGGCAGTCACCTGACCCGCACTGCCAGTTATTATCGGAGCTCATCCATGTGGCCAGCGAGGTCACAGGAGCGGACCCAGCCACAGTCTCTCAGTGGCCTGGAGCACACGGGGGAAGCGACCCCCAAGGTCCCGGCTCTGCTGTGGTCCCCTGGCCCGTCTGCCCCTGGAGCGACAGCGTGGCGTTCAGCCGCAGCAGAAACGTGACTGAGAACGCGTCCCCGCGATGACCTGACCCTTCTGCTCAGGGCTGGGACTGTCCCTAGGAGTGGAGCAGCAGGAACAGGCATCTGTGGTTTACGGCGACCTGGCTCTCCGCGGGCCACGTGGGTTGTGAGAGCACACGAGTGGGAAGTGGCACCAACGTGTTTCTCCCCACCCGCGGCTTTGCCAAAGACTTTTAATAGCATTTTTTAAGTGCAAAACGTCTAGGTAAAAATTTTTATCAGTGACCAAATTAGAATGTATTTAATATAGTAGGAGGTTTAAGAACTTTTTTAACGTAAGACAAACTGATAGCAACGTTCTATCGTTTTAAAGGAAGTGGATCCGTGACATTCTGCAGCTAGTCCACTACTCCAAGGTAACTATCGACTTGGTTTTAGTGAATCTATTTTGTTTTTAATTATAGTGATTTATTAGCTCAGTATCTAGAAATTACGTATATTTTGTGCTACTGTCATCAGTGTGTAAAATCCTCTGTTTTTATTAGTGTTTATGCACTTGGTTCCCATTTTGAGCCTCTGGTCTTTTCTGGGATAAGAGGTGTCTGCCGAGACATCTCCCGGTTGTCAGTGGCCAGGAGCAGCTGAGCTCTAGTCTACCAGCTGCTCTGCTCTTTCTGGGAATGAGGTGGCGGCTGCCCCTCACGGTGTCTCCAGGGCTCAGCTTCTGGGGTGGTGGAGCTGGGGAGCCCCAGAGGTGGGGGAACAGCTGGGAGATGGAGGTGGCACCTGCTCCCCAAGATCAGTACTGGCTCTGAAGACAAGTGAGAGGATCGGTGGGAAGACCAAAGAATGGCTGGCGGCGCTGCCAGGGTTGGAAATGGGGGCAAGATCCTGGGGCTCTCTGCCCTGGGGCCTCCCTCACCCATCTTGGCAGCCAAGGCCTCAGGGATGGATCCTAGGTGGCTGAGGCACAGCAGGGGCTAGAAGGTGCTCCGTGGAGGCTGAGGTGGAGGCGGGCCCAGCGGCTCCCACCTGTGGCTATGGCGGGCACTGGGCGTAGGAGCTGGTTGGTGGCCGGTTCTGCGTGTTCTTGTTGCCTGTAGTCTGTAACTCTAGTGTTCAACATTAGCCATGATACAGTGGTGTCACGACGTGTGTAACTGTGGTCAGCAGACCTTGTTCCGTGTGGATGCGTCACGTGGATTAATTTCTGGAAGCCTCAATCTGTATGTTTGAGTATTTAGATGAGAATGTTATTTGAATGGAATTTTCTTAACCCAGAAGGTAGTATTTATAATCATTTACTTGTAGCAAACTGTTTAAAGTTAACACTTGTTTAAATTTTTTTACACTATAGCATTTATGCAATGGTTTACAGAATTCATGGAGTTATTTTTATCAGTATGGGAATTAATTAAAACCTTGAATCTTTGTTTTGTCTGCTTCTCTGAGCACAAGCCTGGCCAGCTGGTCCCTGGGGGTCCTACCAGCCAGCTTCTCTGTAGGGCTCTCGGCCGTGTCCACCTCTGCCCTCCCACCACAAGGTCACAAACTCCCACGCAGTCCTGGGTCACCCCGCAGCTGCTCTGGAGGCTTGGCTCTGGGCGTCTTGTGGCCCAAGTGCTCCAAGTTGGAAGTTTCTGCCAAAACACCAGGTGGCCGGTCCTCACCTGGACCCACAGGTGGTGAGTGTGACAGTGGGCCTGGCCCTCTCCCCACAGGTGACTCACCTGTGGGCCTCCTGTAGGGGATGCCGTGCTGGGTGAGCAAACCTTTCAGTCTTTTGATCTCCTTGGACAGTTCTTTATGAGCCTACGACAAAAAGAGTTCAAGGGAAAGCTCAGGTGGTGGGGGGGCTACGGTGTGCCGCCACCTGCCCCCAATAAGGTACCTTCCTGCAGTTTTCCAAGGTCTCAAACCCCAAGCTGTCGGGACCTCCCTCCAGCTGGGTGGGTTCGTTTTCTTCTGGGGTCTTTAAGTAGCCAGCATCCTCAAAAAGTGTCCTCAGCAACTTCTCATGACCCTGAAGGTGGAGGATGCAGGGGCAGCACCCAGTTCCCAGCCAGGCCCGCCAGGGGCCACCCCGAGCGCACGCCTACCTGGGGGGTGATCAGCTCGTCGGCCAGGTCCTGCTCTACCTGGTCCCACCGCCGCTGCAGGGCCTCTGGCAGGGTCGGATACACTGAGGACCCAAGAGAAGCCAGGCTCAGCTGCACCCTATGTCCCAACCCTGGCCCCCACCACTGCAGGGCCTCCAGCAGGGCTGCGTGCATGGCTGACCCCACTGGGCTCAACTGCATCCTGTACCCCTACCTAGCAAGGCGTGGGGGTGGCAGACGAGGGGGGTCTCGAACGTCAGCGCGTAGATGCAGGTGCTCGGCTCGGACACGTGGGCCAGCCGGTTGCTTTTTCCACACGCCAGCTCCACCTGGGGAGGGAATGTGGGTGGGTGGGTTGGGAAGACTGGGGCCCCTCCTTCCCGGGCTCCCGTCTGAGGCCCCACCTTGCTCTGTCGGCTCCGGGAACGGCAGGCGTCACCGTCCCTCATCCACATGCCCGTGAAGGTGTTGTTGGCAATCTCCCACTCGTGCCAGATGCTGGGGAGACACGGGCACGGCATGTGAGGCCAGGTAGGGAGCTGTGCTGCTGCTTTGGGATCCCCGGCTCGGCCCCACTCACCCGAGGATCCCACTGTAGGCGTTCCAGCGGAAGGTCTGCTCGTGCTGGGTCACATTGTGGAATGGACAGAACTCATACTTGTACCTGGGGACACAGGTGGCATGAGGGGGTGTCCGCAAGCGCGCCCCAGCCCACCCTCGCACCCACCCTGCACTCACGTGGACTCCACAAGGCTGAAGCACTTGCCCGAGAGTCGGAAGAGATGCGCGGGCCCTGGAAGAGACCTCACACTGATCCCCAGGCTCCAAGCATAGAACCTGTCTGCAAAGACTAGCACAGTCTGTTTTCAAAGGACCAGCTTTCTTTTTTTTTTTGAGACGGAGTCTTGCCCTGTCGCCCAGGCTGGAGTGCAGTGGCGCAATCTTGGCTCACTGCAAGCTCCGCCTCCCAGGTTCACGCCATTCTCCTGCCTCAGCCTCCCGAGTAGCTGGGACTACAGGCACCCGCCACCATGCCTGGCTAATTTTTTGTATTTTTAGTAGGGACGGGGTTTCACCGCGTTAGCCAGGATGGTCTCGATCTCCTGAGCTCGTGAGCTGCCCACCTCAGCCTCCCAAAGTGCTGGGATTACCGCGCCCAGCCAAGGACCAGTTTTCGGCAAAAAGCACAAGACGTTCAAAGAAACAGGAAAACAGGTACCATTCAATGGAAGAAACTGACAAAACCAAGAATTCTAAAAATAGCCCTTCAAAAATCAGAGTTAAGGCTTGGTATCGTGGCTCACGCCTGTAATCCCAGGACTTTGGGAGGCCAAGGCGGGAAGATTGCTTGAGGCCAGGAGTACGACACCAGCCTGGGCAACACTGTGAGAACCCCGTGTCTACACAAAAAGCACACAAAAAATTAGCTGAGTGTAGTGGTGCGCACCTGTAATCGCAGCTACTTGGGAGGCTGAGGCAGGAAAATTGCTTGAACCTGGGAGGTGGAGATTGCAGTGCGCTGAGATCACACCACTGCACTCCAGCCTGCGTGACAGCAAGACCCTGTCTCCCCACCCCCCAAAAAAGAGGACATTCCCAGATAAAAGCTTCAGGAGTTGGTTACCTCCAGGCCCGTGTGCCACCCGGCGAAGTGAGCAGACAGACAGCAGCTTAGCTGGAGGAGACAGAGGTCCTCGTGCAGGGGTAAATTAAATGCCAGTTGCCTTTCTAGCTGTGGTCTCTAAAGCTACAGGACTTAAACCAGTGGTCCCCAATCTTTTTGGCACCAGGGACTGGTTTCATGGAAGGCAATTTTTCTACCAGCCGCGGGTAGGGATGGGTGGTTTTGGGATGAAACTGTTCCACCTCAGCTCATCAGGCGTTAGATTCTTCTTTTTCTTTTGGAGACAGTCTCATTCTGTCACCCAAGGTGAAGTGCAGTGGCACGATCTCGGCTCACTGCAACCTCCGCCTCCTGGGTTCAAGTGATTCCCCTGCCTCAGCCTCCCAAGTAGCTGGGATCCCAGGCATGCGCCACCACGCCCAGCTAATTTTTGTATCTTCAGCAGAGGCGGGGTTTCACTATGTTGGCCAGGCTGGTCTGGAACTCTGGACCTCAAGTGATCCATCCACCTTGGCCTCCCAAGTGCTGGGATTACAGGTGTGAGCCACTATGCCCGGCCTGAAAAACTAACTTCAGATTTAAAGACATAAACAGGTTGAAAGTGAAGGTATGGAAAAGTATTCATGTAAACAGCCAAAAGAGAGCTGGAGTGGCTGAAACTATTTTAAGAGACAAAGATGTTATATGTTGATACAAAGGTCAATGTGCCAAGACACCACAATTATCCACGCACAAACAGTGCCACCCACTACAGAAAGATGACATGAGACATCCATACCCCTTTTTTTTTTTTTTTTTTTTTTTTTGAGACAGAGTATAGCATTGTCGCCAGGCTGGATTGCAGTGGCACGATCTCGGCTCACTGCAACTTCCACCACTGGGTTCAACCGATTTTGCCACCTCAGCCTCCCCAGTAGCTAGGATTACTGGTACCTGCCATCGCGGCTGGCTAATTTTTGTATTTTTGTAGAGACAGGGTTTCTCCATGTTGGACAGGATGGTCTCAAACTCCTGACCTCAGGTGATCCACCCGCCTCAGCCTCCTAAGTGTTGGGATTACAGGCGTGAGCCCCAGCGCCCAGCCTGATGGATTCAATATTTTTAAGATGACAATACCACCCAGAGTGATCTGCAGAGTCAATGCAACCCCATCGAAATCCCAATGACATTTTTTGCAGAAACAGAAAAACACATCCTACAGTTCATAGGGAGTCTCAGAGGACCCCAAATCATCGAACAAATCTTGAAAAAGAAGAACAGAGTTGAGAGACTCGTACATACTGATTCCAAAAATTACTTCAAAGCTGTCATGATCAAAACAGTGTGATACTGGCGTAAAGACCGGCATGGAGGCCGGGCACGGTGGCTCATGCCTGTAATCCCAGTGCTTTGGGAGGCCGAGGCACGCGGATCACGAAGTCAGGAGATTGAGACCATCCTGGCCAACATGGTGAAACCTGATCTCTAATAAAGCACAAAAAATTAGCCAGGCGTGATGGCGGATGCCTGCAGTCCCAGCTACTCGGGAGGCTGAGGGAGAATTCCTTGAGCCTGGGAGGTGGAAAGGTTGCCGTGAGCCGAGAGCCGAGATTGTGCTACTGCACTCCAGCCTAGGGCTACAGAGTTAGGCTCTATATGAAAAAAAAAAAAAAAAAGACAACAAGGGAGTGAAAAGACAACCCACAGAATGGAAGAAAATAAACGTTGGCAAATCATATACGGAAGAGATTCATATCCAGAATATAGAAAGAACTACAGCCCAACAATAAACTCCATTTAAAAATGGGCAAAGAAGCCTGTAATCCCAGCACTTTGGGAGGCCAAGGCGGGCGGATCACGACGTCAGGAGTTTGAGACCAGCCTGCCCAACATGGTGAAACCCTGTCTCTACTAAATAAAAATTAGCCAGGTGTGGTGGCTCACGCCTGTAATCCCAGCTACTTGAGAGGCTGAGGCAGGAGAATCGCTTGAGCCTGGGAGGCGGAGCTTGCAGTGAGCCGAGATTGCACCACTGCACTCCAGTCTGGGTGACACAGTGAGACTCCATCTCAAAAAAAAAAAAAAGGACAAACAGACCATAAGCAACTGAAAAGATCCCACATCACTGATGATTAGGGAAATGCAAATTAAAACAACCCTAAGGTACCACTTCACACCCACTAGGACGGCTGTTAGCAAAAAACTACCAAAAAACTATCGCTTCACACCCACTAGGATGGCTGTTACCAAAAAACAGTGTTGGTGAAAATGTGGAGAAACTGGACCCCTCGTGCAATGCTGGCTGGAATGGGAAACGGTGCAGCCACCATGCAAACAGTTTGGTGGTTCCTCAAAAAGCTAAACATGGAATTCCAATAAGATCCAGCAAAGCTACGCTCAGAAATTGGAAGCAGAGACTCAAATATTTACACCGAAGTTCACAGCAGCCTATTCCCAGCCAGAGGGTGGAAGCCACTCCAGTATCCATGGACAGACGACAGGTAAACAACACGTGGTCTGTCCTTGCAGTGGGGATAGTCCTCAGCCATATAAAAAGGAAAGAAGCACTGAGAGCCTCCAGCCTGGGGGACCTTGAGGACACTGTGCCAAGAGGAGTTGGTCAGACACAAAAGGTCGCACACAGTTTATGAGTCACCTATGTGACATCTATGCAACAGCCAAGTTCAGAGACAGCAGAATGGTGGGTGCCGGGGCTGGGGGAGCGGGGCAGCTGGGAGTCAGGGTTTGAAGGGGACAGAGCAAGTTGTGGAAATGATGGTGCTGACGGTTGCAGGGCAGTGTAACCAGCCCCTGTGGGAAGACGGAAGGCATGCAGCGTCTCTACCCTCCAGCCAGGCCGGCCCCAGGCAGTGCTAGAGCGAGGGCGTGTACACATCAAGGCCAGTGGCAACTCGTGAGTCAAAGAAGCCACAGCAGCCACCCCGTTCTTTAAGCTGGGGAGTCGGGACCTGGCTGGGGATGCCACCTTAACACAGCGCCCACCGAGACTGTCAGCCACAGGCCATCCTCCGGGACTGGGAAGGCTGAGGCTTGGGCCTTGGAGGCAGGGAGGAGACCTGGCCCCGGCCCCTGTCCCCCGAAGGGCCTGCGCTGCGGCAGCAAGTGTGCTGGTTAGAGGAGGATGCCCCAGACTGATGTTTCAAACTCTGCAGTTTTACTGTATTAATAATAAAGTAGAGGCCGGGCACAGTAGCTCACGCCTGTCATCCCAGCACTTTGGGAGGCCGAGGCAGGTGGATCACGAGGTCAGAGGATCGAGACCATCCTGGCTAACACGATGAAACTCTGTCTCTATTAAAAACACAAAAAATTAGCCGGGCGTGGTGGCAGGCACCTGTAGTCCCAGCTACTCAGGAGGCTGAGGCAGGAGAATGGTGTGAACCCAGGAGGCAGAGCTTGCAGTGAGCCGAGATGGTGCCACTGCACTCCAGCCTGGGCAACAGAGCGAGACTCGTCTCAAATAATAATAATAAAGTCAAAATACACACGAGGTGCTGGGTGACTGTTCCCTGGGAACCTGGCCAGCCCAGGAGCCAGATGCCACACTGAGGCCACCCTCAGCCTGGCCCATGCCCCCGGAGGGCAGAGGCTAATGCCACTGAGACCTCTGGGGTGCTGGCCCGGCCTGGCCTTCTGTTCCCTGACATTCCACTCACCGCTGGGGCTGTCCCCTCCCAAGACAGATGGAGACCAAGATGGCCAGGCTGCCCTGCTCAGGGGACAAGGGCTGTGGATATAGAAAGGTCCTGGTCCTTCCTTGTCAAATACCATCTGGGTGGCCCCTACTTCCAGGCTCACCCACTGTCCTCCCAGCCTGACCGCTGGGGTCTCTACCTCAGCCCCGTCACGCCTGCTGTCCCATAGCCTGGGGTGCTTGGGCTTGGTCCCTCCAGTCTGGCCCTAGGGCCCTGCCCAACAGGCACATAGGGAAGCCTTTGGAGCCATCCCAGAGACCCTGATGTGTCCCTCACCCATCTGCCACTCAACGGACTCCCACTGGGAGGGTGGCTGGTCCAGCTCCTGTGTCCTGGGAACTCGTGTTCCCAGGCTTGCCCTGGGCAGACACTGCTTGGAGACACCCCAGGGGGAGCGTGGGCGCCAGGCTCAGCTCCGCACCTGCAGGGCCATCCATCCAAACAGGACTGTGTGAGGGCAGCAGGGCCTGGCCTGGCTCCCCAGCTGGGAGGAGGCCTCTGCCTGGGTGCTGTCCACAGCTTCAGTGGACTACTGGCTGGGGTACAGCCTCCTGCAGGGGATGGTACCACAAGCCCCCAACTGGCAGTGCCCAGTACCCCAGGTCCTCTGCTGCTGGCCTGTACCAGAACCCTGGCCATGACCCCTCCCCTCCGCCCGGCCCTCAGGTCTCAGCAGCCTGCCCTCCTGAGACGGGTGGGGTCCGGCCCCTCCATGCCTCTTGAGCCAGACACAGCCATACCTGGGCTGGAGTCTCTACCCCCAAATACCACCACCACCCCCAAATGCCATCACCCCTGCTAGGAGGCTTCTCCTCTGCTCCTCCTTCACCCGCACGTCCCCTGCAGGCTCCATGCTCACGCCTGCATGGCCAGGACACTCGCCGGTGCCCTTCGCTCCCTCGGGCCCAGGGGGCCTTACCGCCAGCTGTCCCTGCACCCGAGGCCACAGCTCCTCAAGGCCCCGTCAGCTTGGCTGAGCCTGGACTCCCTCGTTTCCCCTCTGCCCCTGGTCAGGCTTTGGCGGGCAGCACTCCCCCTAGGGCTGCATCTCTTGGCGACGATCCCTTCTCAAGGGCGGTCCTCCCTCCCACGCTGCTCCCTGGCCTGGCCCCACACCTGGTCCCAGTGCCCTCCCAACCTCCACACGCCACCAAGAACTTCCCCGGGGACCTCACCCTCACCCTTGGGCCTCACGCACCCCCACCGATGAGTCCTGTGCCCACCGTGATCCCCTCCAAGCCCCAGAACTGCCTCATAGACCCAGCCCGGCGCCCCAGCCAAAAGCAAGCTCCCAGCCTGACCCCCGCAACTCAGATGGTGGGAGCCCCATTTTCCATGGTTTCTCTAGCCAGGATCCCGTGGCCACTCTGCTCCTCCCCCGCCCCCCTCCCCAGATCCAGGCCCCTGCCAAGGCCCCAGAGTCCTGCCCAGCTGGCCGCTCCCTCCCACCGCCACCGAGGCAGAGCTCCCTCCTGGACAGTGTGCTGGGATCTGCTGGGCTGTGGCAGGACCCCCACACTGACTGTGCCCCATCCCCTCTCCATGCCACAGCGGGACACTGTCTCCAAATCACAGACCTACCAACCTCTGTTCCTTCTGCTGTCAGGGGACGAGGCTCCTGACTCATCTGGTGGACACCATGGAGGTGCCCACTGCCCAGCCCAGCCCCACCAGCTTTGGCCCTGGCAAGCCCACCCCTTCCTTCTCCTCGGCAGACACTCTTCTGCGGGGACCTTCTGAGCCCTAGGCCACAATCACCACACCCCTGAGTTTCTCAGCCTGGTTATCTTTCTGCTCAGCTCATTCCACAGACCACACTCTCCTACCCACTGCGCACAATCTGCCTTACACGTTGATGTTGAAGGAGTGCTACGTCGAAGACAGAAAAAACATGTAGAATATCCACACCCGACCCCACAGATGCGGGAGACGATCCACACCCCACCCCACAGACGCGGGGGAGTATCCATGCCCCACCCCCACAGACGCGGGGGAGTATCCACGCCCCACCCCACAGACGCGGGAGACTATCCACGCCCAGCCCCACAGACGCGGGAGACGATCCACGCCCCGCCCCACAGATGCGGGGGACTATCCACGCCCGGCCCCACAGATGCAGGAAAAAATGGTCTGGAGAAAAACACCATCAACAAAACAAAAAGATTGGGAAACTGGGAAACAAACGTGCCACTTACATCCAAAGGTGGGAAGAGAACTGTCCAGATTAAAACACTAAAAACACATAATGAACCAAATGCACATGTGAACCTGACTGGCCCTGATGTGGGGATGGGGGTGGGAACACTAGAAAAGTTATTTTTTTTTTAATTTTTATGGTTTTTTTTTTTGAGACAAAGTCTTGCTTTGTCACCCAGGCTGGAGTGCAGGGGCATGATCTCAGCTCACTGCAACCTCCGCCTCCTGGATTCAAGCAATTCTGCAGCCTCGGCCTCCCAAGCAGCTGGGATTACAGGAGGATACCACTATGCCCAGCTAATTTTTGTTTTTGTGTTTTTTTTTTAGTAGAGACGGGGTTTCACCACGTTGGCCAGGCTGGTCTCGAACTCCTGGGCTCAAGCGATCCTCACACCTCAGGCTCCCGAGCAACAAGCACGTACCACCACGACCAGCACATTCTGTTTTCTTCCCAGGACTCTCACCTCCGAAAAGACGTGCTCCCCTTAGCCAAGGCTGCCTCTCTCCTACTGGAAGGGGTTCGGTCGGGAACTGCGCTCTTACACAGCGGCCTGCCTCCTCCCCAGCTTCTTGGGACAGGTGGTGGCCCAACTCCAGCACTTCAGGCCCTGGGAAGCCACCATCCCATGGCTTCTGAGCCGCAGGGAAGTGAGCCTAACGCCAGGTGCGCCATCACACCCAGCCACACAACAAAAAGCTTAAAAAGATGTGTTTGGAGTCAAAGTCCACGAAACCTACCAACAAGGTGCGGCACCATCTGATCCTCTTTATCTCTGATCTGTGGCTACCCCAGCTGAATCCCCTCTGGCCCTGGCTGTCCTGCTCAAGACCTTTCCTGGATCCCATTCCCCAAATAGCCACAGCTTTACTCCGTTTTCTTCTTTAGCTTTTGGCTGAAATGTCACTTCTTAGACTTTTCCTCAGCACCCTATTTAAAGCAATCCTCACCAAGACACGAGGATTGCTTGAGGCTGGGAGTGTGGGGCCAGCCTGGGCAACATAGTGAGACTTCCATCTCTACAAGAACACTTAACATTTGCCGGGCATGGTGGTGTGCACCTGTAGTCCCAGCTACTCAGGAAGCTGAGGTTGGTGGATTGCTTCAGCCCAGGAGTTCAAGGATGCAGTGAGCTATGATTGCACCACTGCACTCCAGCCCGAGTGCGAGAGCAAGACCCCGTCTCTAAAAAATAAAAGAAGCGATCCCCCAAACAATACTCTAACACACATACACACACTCCCTCCTCTGCTTCACACATCTACATGGCATTTTTCATCATTGGCCATTCTATATATTCTACCTAATTCTTTGCTCAGTGCCTGTTCCTCCATCCCTCCCCATTAGACTGTCAGCTCCATGAGGACAAGCATTGGTATATCTGTGTTCGTTTCTGCAACGCCAGCACAGACCCTAACACATAAAGGTATTCGATAATATAATTACTAAAGCTGGGCGCGGTGGCTCATACCTATAATCCCAGCACTTTGGGAGGCTGAGATGGGCGGATCACTTGAGGTCAGGAGTTCGAGACCAGCCTGGTTAATACGGTGAAATAAACCCTGTCTCTACTAAAAATACAAAAATTTGCTGGGCGTGATGGTGATGCATGCCTGTAATCCCAGCTACTCGAGAGGCTGAGGCATGAGGATCACTTGAACCTGGGAGGCGGAGGTTGCAGTGAGCCGAGATCGCGCCACTGCACTCCAGCCTGGGCGACAGAGTGAGACTCTGTCTCAAAAAAAAAAAAAATTCTTGGATTTTTGTCTGTGATATTTAATACTCATTCAGTGTTTAAATGGTATATATACTCATGACCCACGGATTCCACTTCTGGAATCCTGCCTTGGGAAACCACTCACCTGACGGCAAACCAAGGCACCTACACAGCATGTTCTCCACAGCACTATTTCTAATGGCCAAAAGAATGTAAAGAACCTAAATACAATCGGGGAATGCAGTGCCATCCTATCGCGTGCTGAGCACCAAGAGAAAGAACGAAGACCTGTATCACCACCATGAAGCGTCCCGAGACATACAGCGAGTGACAACGACAAATCAGCCAAATACCCGCGCAGCATGATTTTTTTAAAAAGCGATTAGATTACGAAAACTACACGTTTTCCAGCTGCATAGATACGCACGTAAAAGCACAGAAACGCGTCTGCAAAGTCACCAGATTTTAACAGCAGTTACCTCTAGGAAAGGAAAGGAAGGACTAAGTCTGGAGATAACTTTTAATTCGCTACAAGAACGTTCTGGTATATTCTCTCGCACTTCCACATTAATTTTAGAAGGCTGACAAACCAATGCTTTAGACTCCGGGCCGTAACTCTCAGGGTCTCTCATCCATCCTCCACTGTTGCTGCTCCCCGCGGCCACCCCCGCGCCGGCCAACAGCGCTCCTCACTCACCAGACACGGGTGAAGGGTCCCTCTTGGCCTGGAGGCGACTGGCCTGGGGCAAGAACGGGTTGTTCACCCTACGAGAAGCGGCAAGGTCAGCGGGGAACGGGCCCGGGCCGTCCCCCCGCCCGAGCCGCCAGCCCGCGAGGCTGCTCACCCGAACGTGTTGGGCTCCTCCACCACCTTCATCTTCGCGGCACCTGCCGGCGCGGGCCCTACGGGGAGCGAGACCGTGAGCGGGGAGGCCGGGGTGCAGAGCGCGCGCGGGGTCTGGGGACGCGGACGGCCGGGCCACTCACCGCGGGCCGAGAGCCCAAGAAGCAACAGGAGCCACGCCAGCCCCGCCGCCATCGCGCCGCAGCGGCCGCCACGCGGTCACGTGAAGTGAAGGTCACGTGCCCACGGGAACCGGAAGTGGCGCCCGGCGCATGCGCGGGCAGCCAGACGGCCCATCGGGAGGCCGAAGGGCGCGCCCGTGGGTTGGGGAGTCCCCGGCACCCCAGATCGGCGCCATGGGCCGCAGGAGGGCAGCGCGCGGGCCGGGGGCGGAAGGCGGCCGCCCTCGGCACCTCTCGACCCGCTCCCTGGAGGCCTTCGCCGAGGAGGTCGGCGCCGCGCTGCAGGGTGAGCGAGGCGTGGTGGGGAGAGCGGGTCGGGGTTTGAGGGCCTGCCCGGGTGTCCCACGCTTGAGGCCGAGTGCCCTTCTCTCTCTCGTGCAGCTTCCGTGGAGCCAGGGGCGGCTGAGGGCGAGGGCGGCCCGGGCCCGGCGGCGCTGCCCTGCACGCTGGCCATGTGGGAGCTGGGCCACTGCGACCCCCGGCGCTGCACGGGCCGCAAGCTGGCCCGCCTGGGGCTGGTGCGCTGCCTGCGCCTGGGCCACAGGTTCGGCGGTCTGGTGCTCAGCCCCGTGGGCAAGCAGTACGTGTCCCCCGCAGACAGGTAGGCGCGGGAGGCCTGCCCTAGGTTGTGGTTCCAGCGCGTGGTTCCCTTCAGGGATGGTTTAGTGGGACTTGTATGTCACACCCACACCCACGTGGGCAGGGAACGTCTGTCTAGTTTGCCTCCGTTGCATAGCGCAGAGCCTGGGATAAAGGAGGTTTTGGGGTAATAAACGTTTGTTGAGTGAATAAACGCATGCTCTAGGTGCCCCAAGCAGCTGCCTCAAAAGCTTGCTCGTGAAGTCCGTTTGAGGGTGTTTGGGGATGGCGGAATGATGTCCCTGAATCCCTAGCGAGGCCATTCTCCGGGGACATGCTCCACCTTGGGTAGTGCTGGCTCCTGAACTTACCCCATGCTGTCCCTGGTAGACAGCTGGTGGCGCAGTCTGGGGTCGCCGTCATCGACTGCTCCTGGGCCAGGCTGGACGAGACACCGTTTGGGAAGATGCGAGGGAGCCACTTGCGCCTGTTGCCCTACCTGTTGGCCTCCAACCCCGTGAACTATGGCCGGCCCTACAAACTTTCCTGCGTGGAAGCATTTGCTGCCACCTTCTGCATCGTAGGTGAGTCCGGGGGCCCCACAGCAGCGTGACCCGGCGGCCTGCTGTTCCTGCTGTTCCTGCTGTGCTCCCAGCACCGTGTTTCCTGCCGACAGACCCCAGGATCGTAAGGGACGGACAGGGAAGCAGTTCAGACAGACCAGGGTTCCAGCCCCAGCTGTCACTTAAGGTTTTTGGCCTGTGGAGTTGCAGTAGAGGCGGAATGGTATCGCTGTTCTACCAGGGCCGGTGTGTGGGGTACCATTCATTATCAGGGCAGCGCTGCCCCGAGAATCCTTACCCTCCACGTTCTCCTTTCGGAATTGCTGATCTAAAGAGGCCCTGATGAGGCGTGGGGCAGTCTTGGTGGGAATGTTTGTGTTTCGCAGCAAAGGAGGGGGACTTGGTCAGTTGCAGAGGTGCGGACTGTAGTAAGGGAGGTGCAGGCTGGGGGCAGCACGGGCTCTCAGGACTGTGAGCTGATGTTTGGTGGGGACCCTGCGGTTACTTGGGAGAGCGCCGCCATCCGGCAGCGGGGTGATCAGGAGTCACTTGAGGGGACCGTCGACTTCTTTGGGTTTCCTGTTTCTCACACCGTCAGGCTTTCCGGACCTTGCAGTCATTTTGCTGCGGAAGTTTAAATGGGGCAAGGGCTTCTTGGACCTGAACCGCCAGCTCCTGGACAAGTATGCGGCCTGCGGCGGCCCGGAGGAGGTGCTGCAGGCGGAGCAGGAGTTCTTGGCCAGTGCCAAGGAGAGCCCCCAGGAGGAAGAGATCGGTGAGCCCTGGCGGGGGTGGGAGCCAAGGCCCTCCAAAGCCTGGGTGGTGGGAGGCCTGGTCCTGCTCTGGGCTCACTTAGAGGCCGCTTTCCTCTCTCGACTCAGATCCCTTCGATGTGGATTCAGGGAGAGAGTCTGGAAACCCCAACAGGCCTGTGGCCAGCACCTGGTAGGTCCTTGGGCTTAATTTCATGATCACTCAGACCCAGGGCTCTCCTCTACCTCTGGCCTGAGTCCTTCCTGCTGCGTGGGGGTGGTGTCGTAAACAACACCCCGATGGTCTTCTGACTAGAAAACCTGCAGTGGACGTCCCACTGGAGAGGTTTGGGTTTGGAGAGCACAGGGAGGAAGAGGAATCTGTCCTCGGCTGGGGGCTTTTTGTGGATGAGGTTGCCTCCAGCTAGCCAGGGAGGACATCATTTGGGAACGTGCTCCCCCTCCCCTCCCAGGCCGCCCTCGGACACTGATGACAGTGATGCGTCTGAGGACCCAGGGCCTGGCGCCGAGCGCGGAGGAGCCGGCAGCAGCTGCTCTGAAGAGGAGCAGACTCAGGGACAGGGGGCTGAGGCCAGGGCCCCGGCTGAGGTTGGGAAAGGAATCAAGAAACGGCAGAGAGACTGAGGGTTGCAGACATATATATTTTTGAGGCTGGGTGACAAGAAAATCTAGAGACATGAGGGACATAGATGGGCCTGGCAGCCTCGGCTCTTTGTGGCTGCTGGCAGGACTGAGCTGTCCGGGTTCTCCCCGCACTTCCAGCACAGCTATGCTCTGCGTCCTGCCTCGGTGCTCTCGCAAATGAAGCTGCGGGCCAAAAAGCCCCGTGTGAGTCTCTGTTTTTCACACTGGGCCTGGGGAAGGGTTGGGGCGAACTCTTGGCTCTGCCTGGAAGGGCCGTGGAGCAGGTCTCAGGTGGCCACGGACATGTGCGTGAAGGACAGCTGGCCAGTTGGCACGGAGCCCTTCACACTGACCACCAGCCTTGGGTGACATCCCTGGCCTCAGAGTGACCTCAGGGGAACCTTTCCCCAGCCTGGGAGCCCCGTGGGGACTGGAGACCTGTGCAGTTCTTGACTCACCTGCCTTCCACATCCCCTCTGTGAGTGGAGGCTCTGGACCCTCCACCCAGTGGTGCCACTGGCACTCTTTTCACTCCCCAGCTGTGACTACCAAAAATGCTTCTGCACATGGCCTGTTGTGCAGAGAGCACAGCCACTCACCGAGTCCCTGGAGACCAGCTGCCCACCGCCCACCCAGGGCCAGGGAGCCCAAGGAAGCGGGCAGGGAAGCCCACCTGGTGGTCAAGCCCACTCTGGCCTGCACTGTGTCCTGGGCAGCTGCTGGCCAAGTCCTGCCAAGTTGGCCACCCAGATGTGGGGTTGGGTGCAGGGGTTCACAGCACACACCAGACAGACACAGCCAGGGCGGTGGGAGCCACGGGGCCAGCCACGACACACACGTCACAGCACAGGAGGGGCGCCATGGGCCCTGGTTGCACAAAGCTGGCCACAGTGAGCTGGAGGATGCTTCAGGGAACTCGGGGTGGGGGCCGGGGCTGGCAGCTGACAGACTCAGGGGTCTGCCTCCATGCACTTCTCCAGCTCCTTGAGTTTCTTCACGAACTCCTGCGCCTCCTTGCTGGTGCGGCCTTCCAGCATCCTCAGCGCAGATCTCACTGCAAGCAGACGTGGGCAGATGTGTGGGAGCCGGGGTCAGGCCCGCTGCCCCTCCCTTCACCCAGATGCTCACTCACCCTGGGCTCTGGGCCGGCACAGGTGCAGGGTGACAGGCTGCCCAGCCCTTGCACCCCCGCCCACCTGGGGCCGGGCGACACCACTGACGCCACCTAGGCCGAGGGCCGCCTCCCCAGCGAAGTCGTTGGTGGACAGCCAGTCGTGGTCCATGACGGTGAACAGCACGCAGGCCCCACGGCGGCGGCACGCCTCGGCAGGCACGGAACTGCGGACAGAGGCCAGTCAGGGGAGTCTCACTCTGGCAGCCTGGAGCCTGGGGCTGGGGCTTGGGACACTCACAAGTAGAAGAGCTCGTCATATACAGGGTGCAGTGTCCGGGTCTTCACCTGGGTCCTCTGGCTGCGGACCAGTGGGAAGAGATGCGGTGGGCCCAGCTCCACGATCACAAAGGGGTCACTTAGGCCTGCAGGAACACAGTCGTGAGCCCCCCTGCCCCATCCCACCACCCCCCGACCCGTCCCCTCTGCAACTCACCGTTGGCGTCCAGGGGGAGCAGGTCGGCGGCGTGCAGCACCTCCACGGCCAGCCGCTGCTCAGCCGCCTCGTAATGGCAACGGACACTCAGGCGTCCAAACCGGTTCTGCTCCAGGGTCCTCTGCGGAAAGGCGGTGAGCGCAGCTGGGCTCTGGGAGCCTCGGAGGCAGCACCCTGTCCCTGGTGCCTCCCTACCTGTTTGAGCTTGTCCAGGTAGAACTGCTCAATGCACTCGCGGGTGGAACATTTGTGCAGCCGCAGCTCCTCCTTCAGCCTCTGCAGGGGAAGCGCATCAGGAGGGGGCCCCTGGGTGCTGGTGGTCAACGCTGGCACTTGGAGACCTGACTGCCCGTGGGGCCACCTCATGCTCAAGGACACAGCCCGTGCGGGGCTGCAGTTTGAACTCAGTCCCCTCATCCACACCCCCGCCCCACAGAGGGTCCTGCCTCACCTTGTAGCTTCCATCCCTCAGGCTCTCCAGGGGCAAACCCTGACCCTCTCCGTGGAAAAAACTGACCAGGGCCTGGGGCAGGGAAAGAAGGCAGAGGTGTCAGGGAGCCCGGCTTGTGCTGGGGACAGATGGAGACCCCCAGCACTAAGGGGCCCAGGCAGCACTGGGGGCTCAGCAGCCCAGGGCAGAGCCCTTTCTCACACCCTGGCGGGCATCGGAAGCTCCCAGGAAGCCTGGGGAAGGGCCATCACCAGAGGCCATACAGCATTAACTGGAGGAGGCGCTGTGGACAGCCCTGGAGTGGCTGTTCTCCAGGCAGAGGAGACCAGGCAGGCCAGCGGGGACAAAGGGAGGGATCAGAGCAGCCCTGAGGCGGGGGCCAGCGGGAAGGACTCCTTCACAGAGCTCTACCTCCAGCGTGAAGTGGAAGCGGCTGTAGAAATCAGCAGAGACGTCACGGTTTGCACCCAGCGCCTGCAGAATGGCCTGGAGGAGTAGCTCCCACAGGGCCTCCAGCACCCTGCAGGGCGGCATCAGTGACCACGGGCCAGCCCATCCCAGCCCACCTGCGACCACGGGCCAGCCTATGCCACCCCACCTGCCCAGCCCCACTTGCAGAATGGCCTGGAAGAGAGGGCCTCCTCCAGCACCCTGCAGGGCGGCATCAGTGACCACGGGCCAGCCTATCCCACCCCACCTGCCCGCACCTGCTCAGGTTCCCCTTCACCAGCGAGGCGTTCAGCAGGGCCAGCTTCTCATCCAGGTACTTCATGAGCGGGGCCACGGCCTGCGGGCAGGGGTGGTCAGGCCAGGCTGACCCCGCACCTCTGCCCTACCCCCAGTACACACAGTCCTCCACGGCCCCTCGCCCCAGCACTCACCTCATCGTTCTGGATGGAGTCAGGCGAGAGGCTGATGTGCTGTACATACTTCCGGATGTCGCCCACCATCTGAGGGCAGGAGCAGCGCTCAGCATGGGCAGGGGTCACCAGGGACTGCCTCCACGCCTTGGTCTCCAGGCCCCACCCACCTTAGAGGTCAGGTGCGCTGTCACCGTCTGGGCCTCCCGTTGCAGATCATCGTCCAGGGCCTGTGTGCAGCTGAGCAAGGGGCGGGGGAGCACCCCCTCGGGCCCCGTAGCCCCCTCTGGCCATGCCAGGCCCTTCAAGGCCTGCCCAGCAGCTTTGCGCACGAGCTCCACGTTGTTGAGGACCACGCAGAGCTGGAGGAGGTGTGGCCAGGCAACGATGGGTTGGGGGCCTGGTGATGGCCCCCCACCTCCTGCCGGCTCCCCTCCCCAGCTGGCCACTCACCGCCTCACTCACTGCTTCCCCGGCCGCCCCTGGCTGAGTGTCCACCTTCTTCCGAAGCAGCTCCGTGTAGAAGAGGGTGGCCTCACACATGTCCTGAGAAGGGGACGGCGGTGGGGAGCCATGGAGCCCCCCCCGCCCCATCTCCTCTCCCACCTGTTCCCCTCACCCCCAGGGCCCACCCACACACCTGGCCGAGCTGGGTGCCCAGCCCCTGAGCCTGGGCAGGGTCAGGCCACGCCAGGCGCACCCACAGCTCCTGGATGTGGCTGAGGCAGAGACCAGCAGTGGCTGCGGAGCTGCTGTGCCTGGAGGAGGCGTCCACGGGCTCCAGCTAGGGAGGCAGGGGAGGCTGGGGTTGCTGGGGAGGCTGGGGAGGTGGGGGAGGCTGGGGAGGTGGGGGAGGCTGGGGAGGTGGGGGAGGCTGGGGTTGCTGGGGAGGCTGGGGAGGCTGGGGAGGTGGGGGAGGCTGGGGAGGCGGGGGAGGCTGGGGAGGTGGGGGAGGCTGGGGTTGCTGGGGAGGCTGGGGAGGCTGGGGAGGCTGGGGAGGCTGGGGTTGCTGGGGAGGCGGGGGAGGCTGGGGAGGCGGGGGAGGCGGGGGAGGCTGGGGTTGCTGGGGAGGCTGGGGAGGTGGGGGAGGCTGGGGTTGCTGGGGAGGCTGGGGAGGCTGGGGAGGTGGGGGAGGCTGGGGAGGTGGGGGAGGCTGGGGTTGCTGGGGAGGCGGGGGAGGCTGGGGAGGTGGGGGAGGCTGGGGAGGTGGGGGAGGCGGGGGAGGCGGGGGAGGCTGGGGAGGTGGGGGAGGCGGGGGAGGCTGGGGAGGCTGGGGAGGCGGGGGTTGCTGAGGAGGCTGGGGAGGTGGGGGAGGCTGGGGGCCTGGACCAGCCCCAGTGTCCTCAGGCCAGGGTAGCTGTCACCGTATCCATGTCCACGGCTCCCTGAAGCCTCCACTTGGCCTGGTCCCGCAGCACTTGGAGCCAGAGCTTCACAGCAGGCAGGAATGGGACGTGGATGCCAGCCAGGGCCAGAGAGCGGCTGTCCCTGTGGTGGGAGGGTCGTGAGGGCTTGGCCCTGACTCAGATACCTTAACCAGCACATTCCAGGCTCACAGCTCCAGGACAGTCCCCCTCACAGGTCCTGGGACCCTGCTCCCAAAGTCTGTCTGCAAGAGATAGGGACGGGGCACCCACCGGCCAGGGATGCTATCCCAGAAGCGCTGGAGGTCAGCCAGGGTCAGGTAGAGCTCACAGAGCCCTGAGGCCACCTCCAGGGTCATCTTGGGGCTCAGCTCCTCCGTCAGCACCCACGCCTCCTCAGCCACCTGTCCGGGACAGCAGAATCAGGCCTCTGGCAGCAAGGAATCCCAGGTCCCTCCTAGCCAAGGGCATCTGCCCACTTCCCCATGCCTGGCAGGCACCCGGGGTCAGGGACCCTCCTCACCAGACGCTCCAGCTGCCGGAAGGTCAGAGTGAAGACGTCCACATTGAGGATGCTGCAGAGCAAGGGACACACCTCATCCACCTGCGCCCCACCTGCAGGCCCTGTTGGCTCCAACCCCAGCCCCAGGACAGTACTGAGGGGCCAGGCCCACCTGTGGAAGAGGCTGGCGTAGACACTGTAGCAGGACTGAAGGTCGTCATAGATGGCGTCAGCCAGCACAACCAGCCCAGGCAGGCGCTGTGGTCCTGGCTGCAAGGAAGCCTAGCTCGTACCCACCTCTCGGCTGCCCATATCCCTCATGGCCAGGGTCCCCCACAACCGCACCTGCTCTCGGGGACTCTTGGCATTCAGGATGCTGTCGTACCACTCACGGTTGCCTCTCTGCAACAGACGCCACCAAGACAGCATGATGGGTTGCAGGGAAGAGGGAGAGGTGGGCAAGAGACCGTGGTGCAAAGGTGCAGGGGACGGGAAGGGAGAGGAGGGGAGGGCTTAGCAGCCGGCCCCCACTGGGCTTTGGAACACACCTTCAGGGCCGCAGCAATGTCCATGTTCAGCTCCGTCTCGAAGGGGCAGATCTCAAAGGAGGGCTGGAAGAGCTGCAGCTTGCCCAGACACCTGGGTGGGGGTAGCACGCTGACGTGGGGCCTGCCCTACCAGCCGCCCCCACCCACGCTGACACGCGGCGCTGCACCTACTTCAGCAGCAGCTCCAGGCGGTAGACAGCGGTGCTGTTGGTGGCGGGGAAGTAGTCTCGGAGCTGGCGCAGCAGCTGCAGCCCGAACTCAGAGAAGGCGGAAAGGCTATCAGCCAGGCTCTCCTCCTGTGGGGACAGGGCCCTTCAGTGCCAGCAGCCCTGACCGGTCACTGATGAGGAGAAACACCCTCCCTGCCTTGGCCCGCAACACCCTTCCCCCGGCATGGTCAGCCCAGTTCTGCCCTGAGCAGCACCCTCCATGGGCCCAGTTGGCCTGTCCCAGACGGCCTGTCCCAGCCTCGTGTTTCCACCCACGCAGCTCACGTAGGGCCTGTGCCCCTACGTCCGTCCTGCCACCCACGTCCGTCCTGCCAGGGCCGCTCCCTCCTGTTGCTCAGATGGGCGCCACCTTGGCGGCTTTCCCCAGCCCTGTCCTAAGTCCTGGCCGCCCCCCGAGGTGACTCCCACGAGTCTCCCGTCTCCTTTCTGCAGAGCGCTGGCTCTCGCCCACGTCATACAATTTGTCCGTTTGTCTTTGACCCCCACGCGGGCAGGACTCTGCCCCTCGCCGACCGGCACTGAGCGGCCCCAGTCACCAGCACTCCCTTCGCCATGGCTGGCAAGAAGGCCCCGGCTGCACCCACCTGCTCCTGGGGCAGTGAGGGCGCCTCCTCCCAGTGTGCCTGCATGTCCTCCAGCAGCCCCAGCAGGTAGCTGTAGTCCAGCGTGCAGGTTTGATGGTGGCGGCTACTGACCTGCCAGTGCCTGTGGGGCCCGGCCCATGGTCAAAGGGTATGAACCCCGCCCCTGCCATGCCCACTCAGCACCGCCTACAACACTACCTCTTTCTCTGCCCCACCCAATCAGCACTGCCACGCCTACTCATAGCACCGCCCCTTTCCCTGCTCTCCAATTAGCGCTGCCGGACCTACTCATAGCACCGCCCCTTTCCCTGCTCTCCAATTAGCGCTGTCGGACCTACTCATAGCACCGCCTCTTTCCCTGCCCACCCAATCAGCGCTGCCCCACCTACTCGTAGCACCGCCCCCTTCCCTTCCCGCCCAATCAGCGCAGCCCCACTTACTCATAGCACCGCCCCTTCCCCTGCCCCATCTTCCCAGCCACATTCACTCACCGCATGGCCCCCAATGCCCCACTCGCCCACGCCCCGCCCACATTCCCCGCCCACTCGTAGCTCCACCCACTCACAGCACGGCCAGCTGCAAGGGTGACAAGTTGCTCTGGGCTCCGTGCAGGCAGAGGATGGTGGCGGCTGGTGTGCTGAGCTCTCCTCGCCAGCTGCTGGAGTTGGGCTGGGGGAGGAGGTCTGGCGTGGGTGGAGGCGGGACAGCCCCACATCCCCTCCTCAGGCCCCCTGCCGGGCTGTTCCAATCCTAGGAGCACCCACTACCTCCTCTGCTGAGTGCTCGAACCGCAGCAGATGGCTGAGCAGCAGCAAGTGGGACAGGAAGCCGGATCGCCCGCGCTGGCTCATGGCCGTGTCCCTCTGCAACGCAGAGCCCACCCAGTCACCAGCTCTGCCCCCGCCCCAAGGGCAGGGGTGGAGGACCGGGACGCCCACTTTCCCCACCTGCGTAGTGATCAGCTTGAGAACCAGGTGGCAGTCTCCCTGCACACGCGAGGCACTGGAGCGTGGCTCCAGCTTGAACCAGCGGTCGACGCCAGCCACAGGCACCTCCTGGGGGTAGCATGGGGGGTCAGGCCCACCAGACTCCTCCCCCTCTCCTTCCACACTGACTCTGTGAGACCCTGGAGAGACCAAATAGCCTGGGCTTCCCTTCTCTGGGCAACGAGGGTGACAAGCAACGGCGCGCACTCAGTGGCGGCTCAAGAGCAGGAGCTCCTCCAGGCAGTGCCCTGCCCCTTGAAGGCTGGGACACCCCCCAGGCCCTTCTCTAAGTGTCACCAGCCCCACCCCACACCCACTCACCCGGACAGGTATGTTGAGGCACCCCAGGAAGTCATCGGTGTGGTCCTCGGTGGGTCCTGCTGTCCCGTTTGCACGGGCTGACTTGACGATCTGTTTGAAGTACCTGGCCACCGCAGGTGGTGGGCATCACGCTGATGGCTCCTGGGGAGCCACTGCCCGCTGGGCCCCATGACCAAGCTGAGGGCACGGGTGAGGGGTAGAAAGGTCGCAGCAGTCATACCTGCCCATGCCCTTCAGACCGATGACTTCATTCAGCTTCCTGCACGCTTCTACCAGGGACACATCGTCGTCATGATCCCTGGTGGGGAGAGGGGAGGACCTGGCTTGTCTGGAGCCCGCAGCCCAGCCCTGAGTCCGTCCTGCTCCCCAGCAAAAGGTGTGCATCCCGCTCGCCCTGCACGGTGCAGGGGCCTGTACCAGATGTCCAGGTGCAGCTGGTCCGTGCTCACATCCTCAATCTCGCTACAAGGAGAACAGAGATGCCCAATGAGGGTCCCTGGCGAGGCTCTGCCCAGGCCCGGCTCATGGAGTTCAGAAGCAGCAGGGACCAGGCCACAAGCACCCGCTCTCCAGACAGGCTGTTCAGGTCCAAATCCCCATCCCGCCACGTGTTGCCAGCCGTGTGGCCGCGGTGGCACAACGCCCATCTCTGGGCCTCAGTTTTCTCCTCTGGAAAGTGAGCACACGGCCCCACAGAGACCGGGAGCTGCTGCGAGCCACCACCCTCCAGGCACAGCCCAGCTCTGGACCCCAGGCAGAGCCCCCCTCCCGCACCCAGACGGGCGAGGGCCTCACAAGAGGAAGTGCTCCTTCCAGACAGGGTTCAGGGTGCTGCTCTTCACCTCGGTGACCTGGATGCACTTGGCGGGCAGGGGTCCGCCGCGCTTGCTGCCCTTGCGGAAGCCGAAGCGCTGCTCCTTCTGCGCACGAGGCTCCCGTGTGGCGTCCGAGGCAGGCAGGATGCCCAGCATGCAGTACGGGTCGCTGAAGCCTGGGCACGGCATGCGCCTCAGCCCCGGCCCCACGCCCTCTGGCCCTCCACGGCTGCCAGGCCTGGGTGCCACCGAGGTCTGCTGGGTCCCCACTCACCGTTGGGGTCCTTGGCCAGAAGGTTCTTGGCACGCATGACAGAGACTTTCAGGGCGTACGTGGGGGCCTGTGGACAGAGGGGCGTGGGGGGCCTGGTGAGGCTGAGCTGCCCCCCGGAAGCCCTGCTTAGCACGGAGGTGACAGGGCCTTGCCCCGTGCCCCCGCCACGCAGGCACGCGCTGGTCAGCGGCTGCCCAGGCAGCGGCGGCCTCACCTTGGCCTTTCTCACTTGCTCGATGGCCTCGGTGTGCTCCTCAGGGCTGGTGCCAAACACCTGTGGAGGGCGGCTGGGTTGGCAGGGCCTAGGCAACCCCTGAAGCGAGGCTGGCCACTGTCCTGGGACCTCGGGCTCAGCCCGTCACAGACACCCAACCTCAGTCCTCACGGGTGCAGGGTTGGGGGAAGCCTGGGAGGGAGCGGCAGAGGGTTTGTGCCAAGGGCCCCGGCATGCCCAGAGATGGTGGGCGTGATGAGGGGCACGCAAGTGCATGCGCAGGAACGGGGTCCACGGGAGGACAGGGGAGTTCAGAGCACACGCAGGTGGAAGCCGGGTGCGTCCTTCGAGGTGCGTCTGTCAGCCTATGTGCATGTGTGTGTGTCTGTGTGCACCTGCAGCCTGTGTACATGTGTCTGTGTGTACCTGCAACCTGTGTGCGTGTGTTGTCTGTGTGCACTTGCAGCCTGTGTGCGTGTCTGTGTACACCTGCAGCCTGTGTGCGTGTGTGTCTGTAAACCTGCAGCCTGTGTGCGTGTGTCTGTACACCTGCAGCCTGTGTGCGTGTGTCTGTGTACACCTGCAGCCTGTGTGCGTGTGTTGTCTGTGTGCACCTGCAGCCTGTGTGCGTGTGTCTGTGTGCACCTGCAGCCTGTGTGCATGTCTGTGTGCACCTGCAGCCTGTGTGCGTATCTGTGTGCACCTGCAGCCTGTGTGCGTGTATCTGTGTGCACCTGCAGCCTGTGTGCGTGTGTTGTCTGTAAACCTGCAGCCTGTGTGCGTGTGTCTGTGTGCACCTGCAGCCTGTGTGCGTGTCTGTGTGCACCTGCAGCCTGTGTGCGTGTCTGTGTGCACCTGCAGCCTGTGTGCGTGTGTCTGTGTGCACCTGCAGCCTGTGTGCGTGTGTTGTCTGTGTGCACCTGCAGCCTGTGTGCGTGTGTCTGTGTGCACCTGCAGCCTGTGTGCGTGTCTGTGTGCACCTGCAGCCTGTGTGCGTGTGTCTGTGTGCACCTGCAGCCTGTGTGCGTGTCTGTGTGCACCTGCAGCCTGTGTGCGTGTGTCTGTGTGCACCTGCAGCCTGTGTGCGTGTGTTGTCTGTGTGCACCTGCAGCCTGTGTGCGTGTCTGTAAACCTGCAGCCTGTGTGCGTGCGTGTGTACACCTGCAGCCTGTGTGCGTATCTGTACACCTGCAGCCTGTGTGCGTGTGTGTGTGTGCACCTGCAGCCTGTGTGTGTGTGTCTGCGTGCACCTGCAGCCTGTTTGTGTGTGTCTGTGTGCACCTGCAGCCTGTGTGCGTGTGTGTGCACCTGCAGCCTGTGTGCGTGTGTGTGTGCACCTGCAGCCACCCACGTGTGTGTGTGCACCTGCAGCCTGTGTGCGTGTGTGTGTACACCTGCAGCCTGTGTGCGTGTCTGTACACCTGCAGCCTGTGTGCGTGTGTCTGTGTGCACCTGCAGCCACCCACATGTGTGTGTGCACCTGCAACCTGTGTGGCGTGTGCACCTGCAGCCTGTGTGGTGTGTGCACCTGCAGCCTGTGTGCGTGTGTCTGTGTGCACCTGCATCCTGTGTGCGTGTCTGTGTGCACCTGCAGCCATCTGCGTGTATGTGTATACCTGCAGCCTGTGTGCGTGTGTGTGTGTGCACCTGCAGCTGCCTCTGTGTGCTGTGCATGGATCGGGGAGATTCTGCATACTGTTTGTGTGATGATGGTGTCAGTGAGTGGGGAAGGGGTTGAGGTGGGGAAGCTGTCAGGGTCTGGGTCGGGGTCAGGGTGGGCTGACCTGCTGGAGATAGCTGAGCAGGGCCTCCTCGTCGTCCACCTGGTCAGGGCCCATGGTCCCTGCGCGGTAAAGCACCGTGTACAGGGCCTCCTCATAGAGCATCTCCACCTGCAGGTGGGGGAAGGGCGGCCACAGCGCCGTGTCCCAGGACCCCAGCCCTCAGCAGCACCTCCTGTCTGCCGAGCCCAGGCCCCACCTCTGCCGCCTTGCACCAGGAGCCCCTCCGCTCCTCACTCACCCACCCACTCACCCTGGCTCTCTGCCATCACCAGACCCTGTGCACACAGTAGGTGCCTATAAACGGCTGAGGGAGCGGCCGCTGCAGACGACTGCTCCTGGTTCCGACCCCCACCTTTACCTCCTCTGGGGCCAGGGCTCTCAGGCCGCGGCTGGGATCCACAGGCTCCGGGGGTGCTGGCGAGCCACTGCGCAGGGGGACCTGTGTGTGGGGCCCAGGGTGAGGGCTCTGATGGCAGGGAGAGCCCCAGGCCTGCGGCGGGGAGGACAGGTGGTGACCCAGGAGGTGGGAGCGAGGGCAGGAAGGAGGGTGGGAGGAGCAAAGGGGGAGCCCCAAGCTGGGCTGCGGTACCGGGCCCTGGGAGTGGCACTCTCACCTCGAGGCACGGCAAGCCCTGTCTGCCTTCCCCCTTCTTCAGCATGAGGCGCATGTGGGCAAAGAACTCCACGCCATCCCCGGGTTTCCTGGAGAAAGAGCCGGGTCAGCTCACAGCTCTCAGCACGCTGGCCCCTGCCTGGGACCCTCGACTCCAGGGGCAGGCAGGGCCATGTGACATCCACAGTGTGGCACAGCTAAGTGCAGACCCTCCTTCCCGCCCAGGGGTGCTGGGGCCGGGGCAGCCATGTGTGAAGTCTGGCGGGTAATGACCCTGTGGGCGTGTGGGGCCGGGCCCCTCGGCACCCACCAGGCCCCCGTGGCAGGCTTCTGCAGGTTGGCGCTGGCACTCCCTGGGTCCTGCTCAGTCCTGCGGCGGAAGGACGGGCACACCTGCACCTGCCTGAGCACGCTGCTCTTAATGTCCAGCAAGGTCGACATGGCGGGCGACCTAGAGCAGAGAGCACAGCCCGCAGCCTCAGGTCGTCCACTCAATCCTCCGTGCACCACAGAGGCCACGGCAGGCTGGGGGAGGGGTGGGAAGAGGTTGGGGGGCAGAAGCCTGGGAGCTCACCCACGGCCTGGATGGCGCTGGACACCTGGTCAGGCGGTGAGGGCTCCTGTCCCCACACCTGCTGGGTGACCGGCTAAGTCCCTGCGCCCCCTGCAGGGCGGCTTCAGGGAGGAGGTAGCAAATGCTGTCAAAGGCGGGGCTGGTGCCCACCCAGAGCCGGGGGTCCATCAGGGGCTTATGGGGTCTCACTGGAGAGGGAGGCGGTTGCCACACTCGCCCCCCAACACCCCTCCCCGCGACAGCATAGCAGGAGGCGCCTGTTTCCTGGGGCTGCATCAAGAGGACCAAGATCTGGGCCGCAGCACTCGGCTTCCCCAGCCCCCGTGCCCACTCTGGGGCCAGGACGGATGCCAGGTACCCAGCTCTCCTATGCAGGAGGCAAAAACTCGCCAGAATCCTGACATCCTGGGTGGAGGATGCTCACGTGGCCAGGAGGCCCTGGAGGGGACTGCCTGGGGGTCCTCGCTCGCCAAGCACAGTGGGGGTCAATGCCCCCTCCTCACCCCAGGAGCTGGTCAGCAAACCCGAGGTGGACAGCGGAAGGTGGGGGGCAGTGCCCCCACAAAGCAGGGCCTGCTCCCCATAGTTGGTACAAACGAGAACATGAAGCGAGCCGGGCCCCGCTAGAAAATGCCGGGCGTAGGGGCTACAGTTCCCTCCCAGTCCATCCAGCGTCAGTTCCCCTCATGTTGCCATGACAACTGAGCCAACCTGTCAGCCTCCTGCTTGGAGCAGCAGCAGCAGCCCAGATGTCACCACTGGGACAGAGCTGCCCTCTGCTGAGGCCCGGAGCCTGGGCCCAGGCAGACCCGGAAGCCCCCTGGAAAGTCCCACCCACTTTTTGTTTTGTTTCGTTGAGATGGAGTCTCGGTCCAGGCTGGAGAGCAGTGGCATGATCTCAGCTCACTGCAACCTCCACCTCCAGGTTCAAGTGAGTTGCAGTGGTGCAGTCTCGGCTCACCGCAACCTCTGCCTCCCAGGTTCAAGCGATTCTCCTGCCTCAGCCTCCCAAGTAACTGGGATTACAGGTGCCCGCCACCACGCCCAGCTGATTTTTTTTGTAGTTTCAGTGGAGAGGGGGTTTCACCATGTTGGCCAGGCTGGTCTTGAACTCCTGACCTCAGGTGATCCACCCACCTCGGCCTCCCAAAGTGCTGGGATTACAGGCGTGAGCCACCGCCCAGCCCACCTGTGTCAGGGAGGAAAGCCAGGTGGTACTGCCCTGCACACCCCCATCAACAGGGGTAGGATGGTGGCTAAGACATCGCAGCCTCCCGAGACCCTCCACCTCTGCACTGCCTCTGCCTGCATGGCCCCCCAGCAGCCCAGGGAGGTCTCCTCCCCACTCCATGAAAACTGTCCCAGAGCCAGGCCACCTCTGCCCCACCACAAGAGAGGTACCCACTCTTGGGCTCCTGTCCCAGCCTTGCCGGCCTCTGATTTCTAGGACACTGTGCTCCCCCAGCCCCCGGGGTCCTGGCCTCGCTGTCTGGGTCCCCCTCCCTTGCCAGTGCTCTCTCGTCCACCTGCGGAGGGCGCCTCCGGGCTGGGCACACTGGCCCTCACAAGGGGCATAGTCATTCTCACAGGACAAGAGAGGAAACGCAGACCCGCAGGTTCTACCGCCCACCCAGGCTGTCATGGACAGTTGGCGGTGAGAGCCAGGTTAGCCCGCCCCTCGCCTGCATGCCAGGCCCGCTCCCCACAGTGGCACTAGACTCATAAGCTCAGTGGGCAGTGTGGGGGCCTGGGCACACTGTGCCAGTGGTGGGTTCCAAATGGACTTTGTCGAGCCAGCTCCCGGGCCCCTGCTGTGTCTGTGGGGGTTCAGGGTCACCAGCCCCAATCTATACCCACACCAGCTCAAACACCATTTCTGGACATCTCATCCTGATTCCAGGGTCCCTGCCAGCCCCGAGCCCTGGGTGCAGGCTCTTACGGGACCAGACCCTAGAGCTGAGGACAGGAAGGAGGGTTTGCGGCTCCCACCCTATGAGAGGCAGTGCTTGGGGAGGGGGTGGTGCTCACCTCCTTCAAACCTATCAGTGCCTTCCCCTGTGAGCCTCCCCACCAAAAGATAGGGGGCTTGGTGGGCTGGGTACGGTGCTTCTGGAAGCTGTCACCCCCACAGCCAGTCGTGAAATCCCCAGGGGCCTGGGAGTCACAAGCTCCCTTCCCCTCCCTTGCTGGGTGGAAGAGGCTGCTCCCCCTGCTGCCCCCCGAAGCCAGCAGAGCAGCCGCTGCTGGAGCTGTTGCCAGGGCAACCGCCGGCGGCATGTGCGTGTGACAGGGGCGATGGGGGCTCACAGTCCTGGAGACAAATGTGACGCAGGAGCTAAGTGGCCTGAACTGTGGGGTTGGGGAGGGGGTGTCTTTGTGATAACAAGATGTTCCAGGCAGAAAGAGGGGGCTTGGTGCCCTCCCTGCATTTTCCTCTCCACATTCACCTCCTCATCCCCGGAGCGGCCCGAGAGGGGTGCCCTTTGCTCCCTGCATCTCAGATGGGCAAATGGAGGCGCAGGGCTGGGAGCCCGTCCAAGGTCCCAGAGCCAGCAAGTGGGCCGGGGACGGCAGTCCAGGTCTCTTTGGTGTCCCCAGTGCTAAGCTCCTGGGACAACCAGCTAGGCCAGCCACCCTGACCCCAACCTCAGCTCCTGCCCCTCCCACTGCCTGTTGCTAGGATGGGTGCAATAATGGCGTCTTGGCACGGGTGTACAGAAGACTTGGCTCATCCTGGGTGCGCAGAAACCCCTTTGGTTCCCCTGGAAACCCCAGGCTGCCTGGGCAGCTGATAGCCTGGCTGCAGCCAACTGCGTGGGCCCCGGGAGCCACCTGCCACAGAGGCCAGAGCTGCTGTGAATGGTGGGCGTATGCATCTGTCTGTGACCAGTACAGGAAGCACTGGCTGCCTGGGTGGCTCTCAGCACTTACGGGGCAGGAGTGAGCCAGGTGCAGGGGACCCCCCCGTCTTTCCCGTGGGCCCAGATGTGATGTAACTCCTTCCCAGGCTCTCACCCTGGGACAGTAGCATGAAGCAGGATGAACCTCCCATACTCCGCTCATGCCTGATGCCAGGACCAGGACCACACTCCCAACTGTCCAGTGAGCAGAGGGAGGACCGCCAAGGAGCTCCTGCCTTGTGGCACTGGGGCTGAGCCATACCTGCCCATCCCACCTTGCTCCCTGGCTGTCCCCCAGGCCTGGGCTGAATGGGGAATGACATTTTGCAAGGAGGATGGCAGATTTCATTTCACAGCCCAGGGTGGGGGCGACTTGCCCAGAACCCAGATATGAACCTGGGACTCTCAAGCCAAGCCGTCTCCTGCCAGGCCATTTGGGGGCTCAGGGTTGGGGGCAGTGAGGCAGCTGAGTCTGGGGGCAGCGGAGCAGAGGCTGGGTCAGTCTTCCTCCCCAGTGCAGGCTGCCTAGGAACAAACACCTTCACCGTGTTGGGGGCGCCCTTCTTACCACATTTGGGGCAGGGGGTTAGCTGATGGTGCCCTGGGTGTGTGCCTGGGGCGGGAGGTGGCAGGACATCTGCCCCACAGGCTGGCTCTCCACGCTGCCCTGTTGGTCTTCTCTCCAGCTTCCCTGCTCTTCCTCCCTCAGCCCCCCGACTCCCCTTCACCAGGCCCTGGGGGCGTCCCGCAGGAGTCTCTCCCTGGTCTCACCGACTCCTCCAGAAGGCCCCTGCGAAGCCGATGGCAGTGCCCAGGTGCAGGTTACCTGGCGGGCCCGCTACAAACGCTGCTCCCCGGGGTCTCATTCCAGTCGAACCCCGGGAATCTGCATTCTAACAAGCGCTGCTGGCGGCCTTGGGCTCCCTGAAACCTGAGACGCCTGCCAAGGTCCAGCCGCTGGCGCCCAGCAGGAGCGCAGGAGACCGGAGCCCGCGGCGCCTTCTTCCTCCCCTCGCCTGTGTCTGCGCAGCGCGTCCTCCTCCCTCTGCTCACCGACCCCCTCCCTGCCCCGCCTCGCGGCACCCCCTTTCCCGGGGCTCCGGGTGCCCGCAGGAGCCACACCCCCAGTTCTATGGGGGTCTCTCCCCTTGGAGGGGGAGGGCGGCCCGGGGGGAGTCTGGGGGCGGGTCTAGTGTGTGACTTTTAACTCCTCCCCGGGAGACCCCGGCCCAAGCAAGAGCCCACAGCCCTTTGCGGAGTGGGGCTGAAGGAGGGGCGGCTTCTTTGCGGAGTGGGGCTGGAGGGGCCGCTTTGCACTCGCAGGGATTTCGGGGGGACTAAAGGGCCCTACGAGGACCTGCGGGAGGACGGAAGGGACGAGGACGCTGGGGGGTGCAGCCCGCCCGGGAGGGGTGCTGGGAGGCCCCGGGCCCGTCTGCTCCCCTGGGGAGGGAGGCGCGGGGGTCGAAGCCTCGCTTCGCGGCCCAAGTGCGGGGGAGGCCGTCGCCAGCGCCCCGATACCCTCCCCGTCCGCTCCGCAGTGGGGACCCCACCGCCGCACCCGCTCCTGCGCGTTCGGAGGGGAAATGCCCCCGAGACCCCGCCCCTCCGAGCATGCGCGGCCTCAGTTTCCCCAGGGCCAAGGGGGCGTCGAGACCTTCCCACCGCCCCCCGCCTCGGAGGCCACCCCCGTGCCTCCTGGGGGACCCGGACCAAGGGGGCGGCGGCCGTCGGTCCGTCCGGGTTGGGGCGCGGGGCCGAGCCCAGACGGCTGCCCAACAGCACCGGCTGCAGCCCGCGGCACTCACCGTGGGCCGGCGCGGGGAGGGGGGGGCTCCTGGGGTGCTGCGCTCGGGCACCAGCTCGGGGACGCCGAGGCACAGCGACCGCTCCCAGCCGCGCGAGCCGACGACTGAGCAACTGCGGGGCCGACGCCGCTGTGGGGGCGGGGTGTGGCTGGGGGCGGGGCCGGGCCTGACCGGGGCGGGGCCTGACCGCGCTCGCCCCGCCCACGGTCCCGGGCTTGCCCCGCCCCCCGCGTCCGCTGCGCCTTGGGGGACCCGGCCGGGGTCCCCGTGCCCTGAGCCGGGCCGGAGCCCCCTCCCCCGGGGTGCGGGGCTGTCAGTCAACCCACAGGTGGCTGCGGGACGGGGAGCGGGCTTGGCTGCCTCGGGACCCCGCCTGGCCGCGCGCGCCCTCCCCGTGGCGCGTGGGGTCTAGAAGGGGGTGGTCGGCGGGGTCTCCTCCGCGGACCCCAGGGAAGCCACAGTCACGAAGACCAGCAGTGGTGCAGACCTTTCTGGAAGGGCCTGACTCAGGGATCCCTCGCGAGCCCCGCCGCTCTCTTCTCGGGGCGGGGATGCGTCCTGCAGGGAAACACTCGGGACGCCCCACGCCCACGCGGACGGCCTGTGGGGCGATCGTCCCTGGGGCTCTGGGGAGGGCCCAGTTAGCGCTTGTCGGGTCACAGCCGGCCGGAGCCCCCGAAGCCCCTGGGGTCTGCACTGGACCCCGCCAACCCCTCCCGGATGGTTCCCCACTCTCCCTCCGCCGCGCTGTCCTGGAACCCCAGCGGGCCCGCGGTCTCCTGCAGGGTTTGTTAAGGCATTGATGGGTCCTGTCCCCAACCCGCTGGTCCCAAAGTCTGGGCGGGGGCGCGATCTGCATTTTTTCCCTTTTTTTTGAGACAGGGTCTCAAAAAAGCTCTCAAAAAATAGCTCTCAACCAGGCTGGAGTGCAGTGGCGTCATCTCCTCTCACTGGAGCCTCGAACTCTCTGGCTCAAGTGATCCTCCCGCTTCAGCCTCCCCAGTAGCTGGGACCACCCGCCGGCTAATGTTTTTTGGTTGATTTTGTGGAGATGGGGGTCTCCCTATGTTGCCCAGGCTGGTCTAAAACTCCCAGGCTCAAAGGATCCCCCTTCCCCGGCCTCCTAAGGCGCTGAGATCACAGGTGTGGTCCCCGCGCCAGCCAGCGCCTGCACTTCCCAGCTCCAGTCTGCTGCTGCCAGTCCAGGGACCACACTTTGTGAAGTCCCTTCTAAGCACGGTCCTGGGCGGGGGGCGGGGGGGCGGGCTGAGGCTCTCGGACTTGCCGAGGGCGCAGCGGCCCCCCGGCTGCACCTGTGCTTGGGCGAGTACAGCTGGACACTCGCAGCCCTTTGGGGACGGGGGGTGGGGGGGTGGTCAGACTTTGGAGTTTTCACCCGAAAGGGCACCTGGGCAGCCCAAGGCCAGACGGGCTTCCAGAACACAGCTCTTCAAAGGGAGGGGGCCCGTCTGCCAACAACTGTCTTGGCTTCTGGATCCCAACTCACTCAAATCCATGCCCGCCCCACACCTGTCTGTGCAGGACGGTGGGCAGGACCCCTGGGTGGGCTCTCCTTCGGGATGCTCGGCCCAGGCTCTGCCCGATCCTGACCCAGCACAGCCAGGCCGGTGGGGGAGGGCAGGGAGCTTGCAGGAAATGCAGGGACTGGCTGGGACAGGGATGCGGCGGGGAAAGCAGGGGAGGGGGCCTGGGCCCTCAGCCCCCTCTCTGTAGCAGCGTCCCTCCTGAGGGGCTGGTGGGTCTGGAGACCGGGTCTGGGAGTGACGCCCCTGCCTCTGCGGTCTTGCACCAGGTTCTGCCCACCTGTTGAAACAAACACAGGCCGGTTGCCATGGTGATCACACTGGCTTTGAGTGAAGGGACAGGCTCTGCAGCCACGGTAAACAGGAAGTTGGGAGGGGCAGCCGCTGCTCGGCCCCTAGAGAGCACCAACCCTGAAACCAACACGGCAGTCCGTCGGGGGCGGGAGCGCCCTTGGAGACCTCTCCCCACTCTTTTCTAGGTTGGGAGACTGGAGTCCGGAGACGGGAAAGGGCTTTTCCAGGGCCACATAGCGACAGGCTGAGTCCCAAACCAGCCCTGGGCCTCCGTTTCCCCAGGAGAGGACGGTCACTAGGACTGTCTCCTCCACAAACATTCGGTGCGGAGTCATGGAGTGAACGAGCCGAGCGACACCCCACTCAGTGACCGAGGCCTTCATTCTCCAACTGTTCTGAGGCTGAAGACAGGCTGACCTGGATCAAAGTCCCGGCACCCTGTTCACCCCTGCCCCAAGGCGACCCTCCACTGCCCGGGCCTCAGTTTCCCTCTTCTGTAAAATGGGGACAACAGCAGCACCCACCTTGGGTGCAGCTGGGGGACCTCGGTGAGCCAATCTCAACTCACAGCAGGTCAGCCTCAGTCCCAGTTGGTGGGGGTGGGAACTGCAGCCACCCAGCCAGAGCTCCGGCCCCTCCAGTGACCCAATTTACCTTTCCATAGCTTGGGGCTGGAAGCCCATCCTCGCGTGAGTCCCCTCCCACTAAGAGGGCAGGAGAGTGGGCTGACCACCCTCCCCATCCTGAGCCCCAGGCCTCACTCTGAAGGGGCTACCCTGGCGTCTCTGCCTTCGGACCCGAGTGCAGACAGCTGCCGTGCTCCGGGGACAGTGAGGGGATGGCGCAGGTGCAGGAAGGCCTCCCAGCGATGTGTCAGGACACCAGACCCCCTGCCCAGATGGGGTCAGAGCTTGAGGAGGCTACTGGGGCACCAGGCACCAGAGCTGCTTGTGCAAAGCTGAGAAAAGCCATTTGTCAAGCCTGGCTCTTTTCACATTCTCAGGACTTTGTGCTGGAAAGGGTCTGGCAGGCAGGGAGAGTAGCTTTTCCTCCTTAGGGCTGGGCCGGTGGCGGGGGGGCGGGGGGTCAGGTAAAAACACCAGGCTCTGAATACGCAGGCGCCAAAGCCGCTGAAGCACACAGGTGAGGCCATGGCAGTTAGACACCCCCTCCTGTTCCACACTCATGAGCACAGTGCAGGGCCCAGTGCTACCACCCTCTGGTGGCAGCCCTAGAAATTGCAGGCACAGCCTCCCAGAATCTGCCCCCAACTTCCTTCTGAGGACCCAAGCAAGGAAAGGCAGGGTCCTTGGAGAGCTCGTGGGGTCAGAGCCCAGGGACTCTGGCCAGGGACCCTGCCTGCCCCGGAGCTGGAGGACCCTGAAGACTGCCAGAACCTGTTCCTTGCCCCATCAAGAGAGGGGCTCTGGGTGGGAGGGCCTCAGCCCAGGTCTGGCCTCATGCCTGAGACGCTGGTCTCCAGAGCCCACACCAGAAGCTCCGGGAGTCCTGCTGCCACTTGTGCACAGGTGGAGCTGGCTGGAGGTGACCACCCAGTGTCACGCTGGAGTTCTCTCAGGCCTCTGTGCTAGCAGCAGCATCTGTGAGGGGTCCAGGGCGGGGTGGGGACAAAGAAGTGGGCCCAAGACAGGGTCCTACCAAGCCCCCAAACAAAGGACATTGGTGGGCCAGAGCCCTGCAGGCAGGACAGCCCCTGCTGCGGTGAGGCTTGGAAGGCAGGGAGGATGGCACCCTGTCCCCTGGGCAGGCCTCCCACCAGCCTGAGGGTGGGGGTGTCAGAGGCCCCTTCCCAGCGAGATGGGCTTCTGTGCTCACTGTAGTTAGGGGCCCAGCAGGGAGAGGCCAAGCCCTCAGTGCGCGTCCTTCTGTGCAGAGCTAGGGGCGGGAGGCAACTCCTCCCAGCTCTGGGGGCTTCAGAGTCCCTCCTTTTCTTTCTTTTTTTTTTGAGACGAAGTCTTGCCCTGTTGCCCAGGCTGGAGTGCAGTGGTGTGATTTTGGCTGTAACCTCTGCCTCCTGGGTTCAAGCGATTCTCCTGCCTCAGCCTCCCGAGTAGCTGGGACTACAGGCGCCCGCCACCACGCCCAGCTGATTTTTGTATTTTTTTGTTTTTTTCCAACTGGTAATCAATGTATTAAAATAGTTGACTTAAGCATCTGCAATGGTGAATTCCACTTCAACTCCTGGCACAATACTGATGGAAATCATCTGCTTAACAATCTCAGAAGGACCGTGCAAGTCAATGAGTCGCTTATGGATGCTCATCTGGAGTTTGTTTTTTATTAAGTCTTTTTTTTTTTTTTTTTGAGACGGAGTCTTGCTCTGTCTCCCAGACTGGAGGGCAGTGGCGCGGTATCGGCTCACTTCAAGCTCCGCCTCCCGGGTTCACGCCATTCTCCTGCCTCAGCCTCCCAAGTAGCTGGGACTATAGGTGCCTGCCACCATGCCCGGCTAATTTGTTTGTATTTTTAGTTGAGATGGGGTTTCACTGTTAGCCAGGATGGTCTCGATCTCCTGACCTCGTGATCTGCCCGCCTCGGCCTCCCAAAGTGCTGGGATTACAGGCGTAAACTGTAATCTGGCCAGCTGTAACCTAGCCTCATCTGGAGTTTTTCTTGTAGTGATTCTCCAAGTGTTAGTAGGATTCAAACCAGTCCTTTCACTTTGAGATTCTTTTCCTTTGTGCCTGTGATCAAGTCAGCACACACCTTTTCAAGTGATTTTATGCTGTAGCTCGTTAGAGTGATTCAAATTTGGTGAATTTTGGTGAATTTGGTGAATTTGGCGAATTTGGTAAATTTTGGTGAATTTGGTGAATTTTGGTGAATTGCCATCTCCGGCTCCTTGGGTGTTTTTCTGGTATCCTTAAAAGCCAAAAGAATTTTTTAGGCCGGGTGTGGTGGCTCACACCTGTAATCCCAGCACTTTGGGAGGCCAAGGTGGGCGGATCATGAGGTCAGGAGTTCGAGACCAGCCTG
This sequence comes from Pongo pygmaeus, assembly GCF_028885625.2. Lineage (NCBI taxonomy): Eukaryota > Metazoa > Chordata > Mammalia > Primates > Hominidae > Pongo > Pongo pygmaeus. Next base: position 1,455,088 of record NC_072391.2, on the reverse strand, counting down.
GCCAACATGGTGAAACCCCGTTTCTACTAAAAATACAAAAATTAGCCAGGTGTGGTAGCACACGCCTGTAGTCCCAGGCACTCGGGAGGCTGAGGCAGAAGAATCGCTTGAACCCGGGAGGTGGAGGCTGCAGTGAGCCGAGATTGCGCCACCACACACCAGCCCGGGCGACAGTGTAAGACTTCGTCTCAAAAAATAAATAAATTGATAAAAAAAAATAATAAAGCCATAGCTGCTGCGTGGCTTCCTGACCAACTTGTTCCTTGGCGAGAGCGAACAGCGGTGAGTCAGGAGCAGGAGCCTGTGGATCAGCGATCCATAGCACCTACCACCACGTCTTCCTCAAACGGCTAATTTTTGTATTTTTAGTAGAGACGGGATTTCACTATATTGGTCAGGATTTCACTATATTGATCCATCCGCCTCGGCCTCCCAAAGTGCTAGGATTACAGGCATGAGCCACCGCGCCCAGCCTAATTTTTTATTTTTAATGGAGATGGGCATTTGCCATGTTGGCCAGGCTGGTCTTGAACTCCTGACCTCAGATGATCCTCCCAACTCGGCCTCCCAAAGGGCTGAGATTACAGGCGTGAGCCACCGCGCCCAGCCTCAGAGTCCCTCCTTAAAGGCACAGCCCAGGGTCGGGAGGCTGAGGCAGGAGAACTGCTTGAACCCGGGAGGCGGAGGCTGCAGTGAGCCGAGATCATGCCACTGCACTCCAGCCTGGGCGAGAGAGTGAGACTCCATCTCTAAATAAATAAAGAAAGAAATAAGGCACAGCCCGCTTCGAGGAGTGGGAACTTGCCTTCTTCGGCGGAGGGCATCCTGGAGGAAGGGCAGAGGCCCAGGGAAGGAAGAGCCCAAGCCACATGTGCCCGGTGGTTTTCTTGTGCCTGTTCCTATTTCTTCCTAAGAGCCAGATAAGCCGACCTCCTGGCAGGTGCAGGAGCCTTTGGACCAGGCTGGGCCGGAGACAGGGTGGATGGGACCAGTTGCCCCAGCCCCTTCCCACCCAATGGGCCAAAGCCAGGAGCCCCCACCCCAACTGGGCCCAATGGCTTCCTCAGACCAGGTGGTGCCTGGGGGTCTCAGGCTGTGTCTCCTGAGCAGGTGCTTCAGACCCAGAATCAGGGTCGGCTGGGGATGGATTCCAAATCCAGCACTCCCAGGCCCCTCCCTGCTGGAGCTGGCTCAAACCAGTCCGAATCAGTGGAGCTCAAACCAGCTCCAGCCAGTCCGAATCAGTGCAAGGCCCTCCAACCTGGCAACTTGTCATGGTAATCATGAGGAAGTCTTCCCATCAGTGGATCCCAGTGAGTGATGGCGGGGCCAGGCCTCAGGTCCAGGAAGGTGAGGGGACCTGGGGACCAGCAGCCTAGCCAGGAGCCTGCGTTCCTGGGGGCAGCGGCCAGCATGGTGGCCAAGTCTCCTAGCCTCCTCTGGCCCCGCCAGACCCAGGTCCCAAGGGACCTGAGAGACGGAGGGCACCTGTGGCAAGCCCGACTGCCAAAGCCAAGGGAGGGCTCCCCCAGTGCCAGCTCAGGCCTGGCTAGCCCGTCCCACAGGGGGCTGCGGTCCCTGCACCTGTGCACCAGACTCCTACCTGGTGGCTGGCTCTAGCCAGCCCTGGATGGGCCCTGTGAGGAGAGCTCTCTGGACACCTGGGGTCCCTGCTCCCCAAGGAGGTCCCCTGCCAGGGGCAGCAAGAGCAGCCTCGAGTCCCAGGGAGGAGACCCCTAGAGCAGGCCAGGGAGGTGCAAGTGAAGAGACCCCGAGGCTGGGGGTCACCTTGGCTAGAGGGGATGTCACCCGGAGGGGCTGACGTGGGGCTGGAAGCAGGACCAGAACAAAGCCCTGGGAGGTAAGGCTGGGCCTTGGGGTTGGGGGGCTGCCCTGTGGCCCCAGTGGGCTCCCACCCCCACAGCCCAGGGGAGCCAGGGACAGGGCAGGAAAGTACACACCCGGCAGGCCGCAATCTGTGCAAATGCTTTAATTGGTGGATTCTTAGATACAGTGGTTAATCCATTGCCCACAATTCTTTACTAACTCCGAGGCACCTCATGCCGGGAACACACTTTCCCTTCCACTGAACAAAGGTGACCGCGTTTCAGAGCTCTCCTCTTACGAGGTTCACGTCCTTCGTTAGGCCGAGGACTGTGGTACTACAAAAGGAACATTTCGTTAGCTGAAGTCACTACAATTGGCTAGAAACATCCGTTACTTCAGAATACGTTAACTACAAAATATATTGAATTTCCATATGTATTAATCATATACATGTGTAACTATTACTAAATGTAGTTCAGTCATTACAAAATAAGACATTCTGGGAGTGGGCTACAAATATTCAAACCAGCTGAATTCCCCAGGTAAGGCCCCCTGTGTTATAAACAAACCACAAACATCAGATGTCAGACCAAGAGCTCAGTGACTGCAGGGTGCATAGCCGGAAAAGCCAACAAGGCACTGGCACCGCAGGGTCGCTGGGTGGGGTGGGGGGGGGGGCACTGCCGGCTTGGGGGGCCTTTGGAAGTCACCTCTAACTTCGATTCCCAGCCAACAGCGGCTGGGGTCCCACACGGACCGGGAGGGTGTCGAGCTCCCCTTCCCAGGGCCCTGGGCCGTGCCCTCCCTGCATTCTTTGCTCCTTTGGGGAGCACCCGCCCTGTCCCCTTGGGACCCTGAACTTGGGCCACGGGGACCCAGCTCCAGCTGCCGGGGGGTGCCAGGGCAGCAGGGCCAGCTGCAGCCCTAAGACTTGAAATGAAACTGAGGAGGGCCAAGCTCGCTAGGATGGGGAGACTGAGTTGGGGGCCGGAGGTCGGAGGGCTGGGAGCGCCGGGCTGTGTCCCCCAGGGCTTCCCATCTCTGTCCACTGCGCCTTCCCTGCTGGGAGGTGACCAGCACCCAACTTCCCAGCCAGGCCACTTCCTGCAGTGGCTCGGCCATGGCTGAGGCAGCCCCAAGAGGCCTGGCTGGCCCAACCTTTGCAGAGGGCTCAGCGTCAGGGCGGCTTCTGAGGGGCACAGCCTCCCCAGGACAGACCACGCTCAGGCGGCCTCAGGACGAAGAATTACAGACACAGGCTGCCCAAGGCCCTCCACCTGGCGCTAAGGGTCGGGGAAGCCCTGGAGGGGCCACGGCTGTGGGCTCTCCCGGAAAAAGCACCTGGCGTTTGCCAAGGGTGGTAGCAAGGCTGCCTCCTGAGGACACGGCTCCATCCCTGTGACCTGGCCACTGAAGGGGGCACCCCCGCCAGCAGGCTGCCTGGATAGGAGTCCTCAGGCAGCCTCCAGCCCTGGTCTGGACCTGGCCTTGCAGCCCCCAAGACACCAGTGCACAGTTGCCAGGGTCTCGACGCCAATCCCGACCTATGCAGATCTTAGCTGCCCAGCGCTCTACGGCCCGAAGATCCGGGGAGCACAGAAACCTCAGCAGCACTTTGTACACACAGCCCTGTTTACAGAGATCCAGGGCAAGACAGAGCCACGAAGCCTGGGTGCATCCGAAGCAGATGGGAGAGCCTGGTCCTGTCCCGAGGTGGGGCTACAGGCAGGTGGGGAGGGCCGGGCACTCGGAGGCCGCCTCCTCACACTTTCAATGAAAATAATGCAACCAAAACCTTTATATAAACAGTTTATTTACTCTAAACAGCAACACAGACAAAACGCCATATAAACACAAAGGAAGTGGCGCAGAACCGAGATGCTGACCTGGGGTCTGAGGCTCAAAAGCAGCACAGCCCAGGTTCTAGAAGGTTCTAGAGAGGAGCGGCAGGAGGGAGGGTGCATTTCCATACAGCCAGCTGAGGCCAAGTGCAGCTCTGCACGGTGAGAAGCATGCCTGCATCCCAGAGTGAGGAACTCGCCCCTGGGGGACTTACCCAAGTATAAAAGTTTATAATTTTACAGCAGTTGAAATACTGACATCAATATTAAAATAAAAGCGAGTTTTACATAACAATCAAAAATACAAAAGACCGAAGGAAGAGACCCTGTATGGAAACGGGCAATTCAGCGAATCGAGACCGCGCACCCGCGGCGGCAATGGAAGATGGCGCCCGCCCAACCCCCCCAGGTGACTAGTCATTGTACGGAGCAACTTCAGATTTGCAAAAATGTTGTAAACAAGTTCTTGCCAAACCAATCCCTTCCTTTTGACGATGCCACAGGGTCGCTGCTTATGAGGGCGCAAACTTCTTGGCTTGTGCTCGGACCCTTTTCTCGTACTCCACTCTGTTTTGGCTGAGGAGGTCAAAAGAGAAGAGACGCGTTAGAGGGCTGAGAAGCCTGGCCCTCACGCTCGCCCCGGAGCCAGCTCGGCACACCAGGCTGCAGGACGGCACCTCCTGGGCGAGGGCAGTGTGGAGCTTGTCAGAGTAACGGAAGCAGGAAGCCCGGAGAAGCAGGGAGGCCTACGTGGTGGGGAGCCCAGGCTGGCTCTGACGTGGATGAGACTGTCCTGTGGTCTGAGGGGGGCAGAAGGGCAGGGAGGAGAGGAACCCATGCTGGGTGGATGTGGTGTTCGAGGGGGACAGAGGGGCCCTGCAGGGCTGCGAGGAGGGCTCACGCCCTGGTGTTCCAGGGGGACAGAGGGGTCCCCGCAGGGCCACGAGGAGGGCTCACGCCCTGGTGTTTGAGGGGCACAGAGGGGTCCCCGCAGGGCTGTGAGGAGGGCTCAGGGCCTGCAACATCGTTGCCGATGCCAAAAGTCTGGTCCTAACTAGTCATCAGCAGCTTCTCTTTTCTGTAGGTCTGGGGACAGTGCTAATAAACTGAAAACACGGACTGTTTGCCACTGTTTTTGTTAATTCCCAAAAATAGACACAAACTTCTGGAGGGTTTTTCCATGAGGCTCTCAGCCCCAGGGGCAAAGGTGTGGGAAGGCAGGCCTGGTTCAGAAGGGGTTGTGCACGAGCTGGGCAGTGCAGGGGCATTGGGAACAGGTCTGGAGCTGGGCAGAGTGAGGCTCAGCCTGCAAACAGCTGCCCAGGAGAGTGGCATGGCACACACTGCCTGGGCAAAACAGGTGGGCGGGAGGGCGGCCGAGGCTGCACCTAAGGGGCTGATGGGTCACTGGGGGCAGCATGACCCTGAGGACGGGGGACACCGTGACATTTATGGAGGTGGCTCCTGGGGTCGCAGTCCAGGCAGTCTCGCCAGGATTGGACCTGGTCTGAGACACTGAGCCTCACTCTGCATGGTGCAACAGCCCAGGACGGTGGCAGCGCAGGTGCCATCCCCACCCAGGCCAAGGGCCTGGACCGCAGCCCAGACCCCAGCGCCCTCCTTGGGCCACCAGCCGGCCCCACGGCAGAGCAGCTTAGCTGGGTGGACATGGAAGGAACCAGAGGCGGTGGCCACACGTCCCAGCTCTTCCTTGACCAAGCAGGGGCCCCGAGAAAAGGCACCTGCCAGGGCAGGAACACGGTCCAAGGCCTCCAGGAAACCCAGGAAAAAGGATCTGAAACCCGCAAACATGCTTCACAAAGAGTGCTTTTCAAGTGGATGTTTGTAGGAGAAAGAACGTTTGTTTACGTGCACGCAAATGTACAGTGCAGCCCATCAGGCACCAAGCCCAGGAGACACAGGGGAAAGTCACACAGGGCGGGGGACTGCAACCCTGCCCAGCCCACGCTGCAGATGGGAGCCACAGCCCAGCTCTGGAGATGGTTGGCAAATGGGGTGCAGGCGAGACAGAGCTCACGCCCACACCATGCTGGGCTAGGCAGGAAAACATTTGCCTTTTTTTTTTTTTTGAGACAGAGTCTCGCTCTGTTGCCCAGGGTGGAGTGTGGTGGCGTGATCTTGGCTCACTGTAAGCTCCACCTCCCAGGTTCAAGCCATTCTCCTGCCTCAGCCTCCCGAGTAGCTGGGGTTACAGGTGTGCGCCACCACGCCCGGCTAATTTTTTATATTTTTACTAGAGATGGGGTTTCACCATGTTAGCCAGGATGGTCTTGATCTCCTGACCTTGTGATGTGCCTGCCTTGGCCTCCCAAAGTGCTGGGATTACAGGCATGAGCCACCGTGCCTGGCATGCTTTTTTTTTTTTTTTTTTTTTTTGAGACAGGGTCTCGTTTTGTCACCCAGGCTGGATTGTGATGCTGCAATCTTGGCTCACTGCAGCATCAACCACCTGGGCTCAAGCAGTCCTCCCACCTCAGCCTCCCAAATAGCTGGGACTACAGGCATGCACCACCATCCCCGGCTTAATTTTTTTTTTTTTTTAAGAGAGCAGGTCTTGCCATGTTGTCCAAGCTGGTCTCCAACTCCTGGGCTCAGGCAACCCTCCCACAGTGGCCTCGCAAAGCGCTGGGATTACAGGCATGAGCCACCACACCTGGCAGAATTTTTAATTTTTTGTAGAGCTAGGGTCTCGCTATGTTGCCCAGTCTAGTCATGAACTCCTGAGTTCAAGCAATCAGCCCACCTTGCCTCCCAAAGTGTCGGGATTACAGGCGTTGGGGCCACCACACTTGGCCTAGAAAACATTTTCCAGGCACGGTGGCTCATGCCTGTAATCCCGACACTTTGGGAGGCAAGGCAGGTGGATCACCTGAGATCAGAAGTTCGAGACCAGCCTGGCCAACATGGTGAAACACTGTCTTTACTAAAAATACAAAAATTAGCCAGGTGTGGTGGCGGGCACCTGTAATACCAGCTACTTGGGAGGCTGAGGCAGGAGAATCACTTGAACCCGGGAGGCGGAGGTCGTAGTGAGCTGAGATCACATCACTGCACTCCAGCCTGGGCAACAGAGTGAGACTCTGTTTCAAAAAAAAAAAAAAGAAAACATTTTCTGCCTCAAGGGCCATGTGGACACCCGTGAGCACTGCGGCTTCCTGTCCAAGGGAATGCATTTCACGGAACTCCTAGGGCACAGCAGGCCAGCACACAAACCCAGGTCACGCCACATGCCATGAGCCACTTCCAGCAATGGCTCGGCTGACTGAGCAGCTGTGAGTTTTTTTTTTGAGACAGGGTCTCGTTTTGTCACGCAGGCTGGATTGCGGTGCTGTAATCTCGACTCACTGCAGCATCAACGTCCTGGGCTCAAGCAGTTCTCCCACCTCAGCCTCCCAAATAGCTGGGACTACAGGTGTGCACCACCATGCAGGGGAGCCAGGCTGAGCCTGGGGTGGCTGCTGTGATACTTGCTCCCTGCCTGGGGCCTCTGTGCCACCCTCAGACACCAGGGAGGGCACCTTGCAGACACCTGGGCTGGGCCCGCATCCAGGAGAAACGCATCTCTCCAAAACCACGTGCTTTTTTTTTTTTTTTTTGAGATGGCATCCCGCCGTTGCCAGGCTGGAGAGCACTGGCAGGATCTCAGTTCACTGCAACTTCCGCCTCCCGGGTTCAAGTGATTCTCCTGTCTCAGCCTCCCGAGTACCTGGGATTACAGGCACCCACCACTACGCCCAACTATTTTTTTGTATTTTTAGTAGGGACGAGGGTTTCGCCACGTTGGCCAGGCTGGTCTCGAACTCCTGACCGCATGATTCGCCCACCTCAGCCTCCCAAAGTGCTGGGATTACAGGCGTGAGCCACTGCGCCCGGCCGAAACCAGGTGCTTTTCCTCACGACCTGTGCGGGCTGGGCCTACGGCAACCGGGACCCCTCAGCCTCCCCCCTCCTGACCAGGAGACGCACCCTGGAGGGAGAGGGCCCCCAATGCCCACGGTGGCAGGGATGTGTGGGGTAGCTGCAGGGTGAGCCTTCTGGGTCCCTGGCCACTGGGGCCCCCGAGACCCCCTCAGAGGTGTGGGGACCTGTGGTGAGATGGGGCTGGGTTTCTCAACGCTGCAGGTGGAGCAGTGGGGGTCGGAGGCCCCAACCCACCTTCTTATGGACCTGCCCAGAGCAGCTGCAGAGGGAGCAGGACAAGCAGGCGCGTGGTGTCTGCTCAGGGTAGGGTCCTCCCTGCTGTCCCCAGCACTGTTTGGCTGTCGTCTGCATCCTAACTCACACCAGGCCCTCCTTGGTGCAGACAGGACCCCACGCCCACGGGGACCCTTCTAGCCACAGCAGCACCTCACAGGGACAGGGTGGAAGCCCACGGCCTGTGTAACAGCATCACATCACTGAGCCCTGCTGGGCTGGGTCCCCCCACAGGAGGAACCAAGTTGTAGAGGGGATGGGTACAAGAAGCAGGGGCGGTGCAGGAGGCTGGGGTCCAAGGGAGGCTGAGCCGGTGGAAAGGCCTCTCAGCATGGCCTCCTCTGGCACCCACACCTAGGGTCCTTCCCCTCCTAGCTGGCCACAACTCACTGGGGCAGTGGCCCAAGACAGCCCCTGTCACCTGGCCTGCTCCCTCCCCCAGACACGGCTCTGGCGCCATCCATGCCCACCGCAGACCGTGTGCAACGGTGCCTGCTGCCCACAGGGTTTATGCCCCCCGACCTTCCCCCTGGAGACGCGGACCTGGCTGTCCCTAGGGTGAGCCTGTGTGCTCCACTCCCCTCCTGCCAGGCGGCCTTGGCTGGGATGGGGAGGAGCTGCCACCAGCGGGGCCAAGGTTGCTACTAACCAGTAAATCGTGTAGGCCTCTGCTTGAGCTGGGTCTTGGATATTTGGTTCATTTAGAAGTTCCTGTATTCCTAATAGGATCTGTGCCAGAGACAAAAACACAAGACAGGTGTGAGCAGTTTGAAAGGGAGACACCGTGAGACTCAGCCTCAGCCACAGAGAATGACCACAGACTCACGCGTCCGGAGGGGAGACTGAGGCAGCCCTGCCCGTGCCGGCGGCGGAGGCCCCGTACCTGTTTGATTGTGATGGCTGGCCTCCAGTCCTTGTCCTCCTCTAAGATGGACAGGCACACTGTCCCCGAAGGGTACACATTCGGGTGAAATAATGGTGGTTCGAATTTACCTGGAGGAAAAGGAAGAAAGGAAGCACTTTTTGGAGGCAGGCACTGTCCCAGAGTCACGTCCTTCCCCACGTCACCCTCCTCCCAACACTGGGGCCCCGGGTTGGCAGCCAGGTTATTTGGCCAAAAACTTTTCAAAAAAATTAAATTGTGGCCATGAGAAGACAAAAGGCAGACATATACACCTTTGCACACAGGGAACAGAGCCTTGGGGACACGGCCGCAGTTGAGACGAAGCTGTGTCTCTCCCGGGACAGAACTCCCAGCACAGCCAGGCAGTCTGGGAACATAGGCCCCAGGGTGGCCACTTAACCTGTGGCCCCTACATCCTTCCCAGCTGGGCCAGACTCAGGGGAGATGGAAGGAGCCACAGGAGACGTCCACGGACATAGCCAAGGCCCTTCCAGAGTCGGCTGTTCCGACACAGACCCTCTGCTTCCAGGACACACGGGCTTTTAGGACCCTGTGTTATTTCTTTACAAAAAAGCAGAAAAGTTTGCCACCATTAGCCCCACCAGGGACCATCACAGTTGATATTCTAGGCTATTTCCCATCTTTTACCTGGGCATCCTCCCTCTTCTCTCAGTGCTACGGAAGGACACGCAGTGTGGCGTATCTAGTGCAGCCAGAGGAATTATCAGAAAGCCAACGTGCCACGAACACCTACAGCTTCCCAGAACACTTGCTCCTACCGACCACTGCGTCTGCCCCGTAATCCCAACTCCAACACCCGCGGGCAGCTTCCTGGACTTCAGGTACCATGGAGACGCACAGGGCACACTCCCTGGGGAAGGCGAGGACACCACCACAGAGCATCCCACACTGCGACCATCCCACACCGCAGGAGCTCACGGGCGACACCAGCAGCTGCGTGGCAGTCCTGAGTGCGAACGCGCGTGAGCGCGCTGCTGTGGAATGTGCGGTCACGGCGTTGGCCCTCAAGCCATGCTGCTTCCAGGCTGCATCGCTGGCGGATTCTAGCCACTGGGTGAGGTGCACGGCGGCCACTCCGTGGTGCTACGCTGCGCATCCTGGTGACCGCTGAGGGCCCCTTTCAGCCCAGGCTGCTTCCTGGTGACTGCTTCGGAGAAGTTCCTCAAGTGACACGTCTTACAGGGCTCTTCTGCTTGGGGCTTGACTTCTTGCTTTTTTAATTTTTTGAGATGGAGTTTCACTGTGTTGCCCAGGCTGGATCTCAGCTCACTGCAGCCTTCACCTCCCGGGCTCAAGTGATTCTCCCGCCTCACCTTAGCCTCCAGAGTAGCTGAGGTTACAGGCACCTGCCATCAAGCTTGGCCAATTTTTCTATTTTATTAGAACCGGGGTTCCTCCAGTTGGTCAGGCTGGTCTCAAACTCCTGACCTTAAGTGATTCACCTGCCTCAGCCTCCCAAAGTGCTGGGATCACAGGTATGAGCCATCGCGCCCGGCCTGACCTTTTGCTCTTCTAAGGGAATCTTTTGGCAAACACAAAAATTGCCTAATTTCAATTTAATCTGATTTCTCAATCTCGTTTCTTCTGCCAATCACAACTTACCCACAGAAAGGCGCAGATGCTGGACGCCAGCACCGCCAGGCCCACCTGTCCCTCCCGAGGTAGAGGCTGCCTCCTAGTTCCTCGTGGCCTCCGGCTTGGCCACTCCCGCGCTTGGCAGAAGGAACACAAAGGGGGTGCCCTCCTGTCTGGACTGTCCGCCAGGCATCACGTGGCCTCTTCACTCTTCCCTACCTGTCATCTGTGGCAAGTGGGGGTGACACCGGCACCCATCTGTGCCTCTGGTGGACACACGCGTGCGCGTCTGTGAATCTCGACTGACTCGAGTGAACAGCCAGGTCCTACAGCATGAGCTCGGCTTCCACCAGTGTGGCAGGCAGCGTCCAGGAGAAACGTTCAGAACATCCGCTCCCTCCAGCAGTGGCTGAGGCTCCCGCTGCCCTGCGCCGCGGCTCTGTCTGCTCCCCTGTGCGGTACGGCAGATCCCACTGCAGAGGCTTCCACTCTTCGGCAAAGCCAGGCATCCCTGCCGCATTTGCTGGCTGGGTGGAGGCCTTTCCTGTGCTGGACGTAATGGCTGCCTTCTTACTGATTCCCAGGAGCTCTTGGTAGATTCGGGGTGAGGGCTGAGGTACGTACATACACCGTAGTGTGCCCTCCTGCCCGGTGCCAACTGCAGTCTTTATGATTAAGAGAGATTCTTAATTTCAACTTAGTCAACTCGTCAATCTTCCTCTGGCCAGCACTTCATTGCATCCCTGGTGAAGAGATCCCTGCCTGCCCAGGGCTCACGGACACCATCCTGGGTCTTCCTCTCCACGCTGTTCTGCTTGGGTACCACAATCCATCTGGAAGCTGTTTCTCTATGATGGGAGGCAGAGCTCATCTCTCCTGCTGGAATATCCCTCAGGGTGTCACAGCCCAAACCACCACACGCGTGGCCTCCGGACCCCTTGCTCTGTCTGCGGGTCTGCCTGCCTGTCTTCTCAGCAACCCCGCAGTCTCCATCACCGTGTCCCGTGGCAGGTCTGGCAGAGGGTAAGCGTGTGTGCTGTGCACCCACGAAGCCCCAGCCTGGGTCTCACCACCCCTACCGAGAAGCCAAGGCCTCCGCATTTCTGCATCTCCTGAGTCCGTGGGACAGTTTCCAACAAGACGTGCTTGACTCCAACTGGGATCACACGGAATCTGCAGACAAGCCTGGAAAGAAGGGCTGTCTGTACAACGTCGTGTCTTCCCCTCCAAATGCAGAGAAGAGCTCAGCTACCGCTCAGGCCGGCCATGGTTTCCCTTGGAACATTCTACAGTTTTCAGTACAGAGGTCCTGAACCAATCTTTTGTTGCATTTATTCCAACGTATTTCATGCTACTATAAATGGCAGTTTTAAAACCTTGCTCACTGAAATGATATAAAAGCAGATTTGTGTACCTCAATCTCTACTTCATTTTTATATGTATTACTTAGTTTTGTTTCCTTTACGATATCCTGTGCTATTTTTTTTTTGAGACAAGGTCTTGCTCTGCTGTCCAGGCTGGAGTGTAATGGTGTGATCTTGGCTCACTGCACCTGCCTCCTGGGTTCAAGTGCTTCTACTGCCTCAGCCTCCCAAGCAGCTGGGATTACAGGCACCCACCACCACACCCGCTAATTTTTGTATTTTATTTTTTTTTAGTAGAGACAGGGTTTCACCATGTTTTCCAAGCTAGTCTTCACCTCAGGTGATCCTCCCACCTCGGCCTCCAAAAGTGCTGGGATTCCAGGCGTGAGCCACTGCACCCAGCCTTGCACCTCAGCTTTACTGAGCTGTTGTCCTGGCCTTCCTCCCCACGTCTTTCGTTGTGACTTCTTATTCTTGTCCTGCTGCACTTGCTTGGAATTCCAATAAACGGTTGAACAGAATCAATAAAAGCAGCTACTTTGTCTCATTCTTATATTTTTCTTAATTAAAATAAGTCATCTTAAGTAACACCTGCTCACGGTTTAAAAAAAAAAAATCAAACAGCAAAGGACAATCCAAAATGAAGCAAGTCTCGGCCAGGTTGTGCTGTCAGCAGTCCTCAAGCTCCTCTGGTCACTGCCACTGCGGAAAACACTTGTGTGTCTTGAGTGACAATTGCAGGGGAAGCTTTTACACAGAGCTCTCGCCTCACCGTGGCCAGGCACTCTCTAGGTGCTGGGCACGTGTTAACGCGTGGAACTCACCACAAAAAGGGTCTGCCGATTTCCAGCTATGGGACGGCAGGGACGCGGCAGCCCTCTCCTCCCTCTCCTGAGTTTTGCTGAACTGACTGAGATCATTAACTTAGCTGTAGGCTCAATTTCGAATCTGGCCTCAGCCCTTTCTTCTCACGTCTTCTCTGCTGCTCACCTGCTCTATGCCTGCCCAGGCTGCAGACACAGCCACGGGTGGGAGACTGTAAGACACCACAGGAAGAGCAGTAAGAAGGTGGAGCAAGATAAATCCTCAGGGTGAGACTCTGAGTGGTGGTCCTTCTGCATGTCCATCCCATCCAGGGCTGGGGTCTTGTGGGCACCAAATCCTCTGTCTTCATCGCCAACAACCACTGAGGGTCCAGGCACTCCTAGCCCAGGAGCTCCAGCCTGGTTCTCACAGCGCCTCCCTCCACAGGACTCTGGAGCTTCCCAGCCAATTAGCCGGGATGAGAGACTAAGTCTATTACGTGTACCGCCCACCCCTGGAGCTGGAAACAGACTCGAATCTGCAGCCTGAGGCGGGGACCAGGGATCAAAGCCGACCTCCAAATCTGTGAACTCCCTCCCTCCCAGCTCCATGGATCGCCCAGACCAGGGCACCACAGCCACAGCCAGGGGCCTCTTTGGAGAGGACTCCAATCCCCACAGGAACAGGCCGACTTCCAGGACACTGAACAGTGAGCTACTTACATTTTGGTGGCGAAGATGGATAATCATCTTTGAAAAGCATCCGTAGTTTAAACAAGCCTCCTTCCCACGGAGTCTGTGGGGAAATAAACCGTGGTGAGATGGGCTGCTTGCCTGCCGCAGGCCGGCCCAGGAGGAAGGGGCTCGCTTCTAGGACACAACCTCCAGGACTGCCAGGACACCGGGGGCCAGAGGCCCGACAGAGGCGGCTCCCAAACCAGCCTGAAGCCTGGACCAGCCCCGCCAAGGGGGCCGTCAGGACCTCTGCCGTGCCCAGAGCGTGAGTCTGAAAGGCCCTCCTGGAAAGGAGAGGAGGAGACGGGGGTCGGGGGCTGGGCTGGGGGCGACGACTGCCGCACACTGGGGCCGGCAGCGTCAAGAGCACACCCGTGCCCTCACCCCAGGGTGTTCTGCAAGCCCCTGCCTGGATGAGGCGCCTCTGCCACCCCACAACCTGACACCACTCCCGTCTTCCTTGGGGCCGCGCGCGCACCTGCCTCGCCATAACGTGAAGGGCAAGGGACGTTCTCAGCAGAGCCTCAGACAAGTGACAAATCCAAGCCACATCCTGTCTCGGGCAAAGCTGAGTCCTGCTGGGACTGCTCAGCTCAGGGGGCCGGAGCTGCTTTGAGAGCAGCTGTTTCAGAGCGAAACCCAGAGGCTGGCATGGGTCAGAGGGAACAAGGCCTCCGGCAGGACCAACACCTCAGGGATCTCTCCTTCCTTCAGAGTCCACGAGCATGAACCTTATGTGCACGCCGGCCTGGAGTCCCTGGCCAAGCGCTTCACGTGAGCTGGGCAAAGAGGACAGGCACGTGCGCCGCCCTGCTTGCCAGACACACATGGGGCCCCAAGCAGGCATCCTAGGTGGCTGCCGCCAGTCCCTGTGCCCCAAGAGGTTCTCCAGTAGGCGATTTTAGGCCGGGGTGGCTCTCCTGCAAACCCAGCTCCCGCGACCTGAGCCACACCTGGAAGGATACAGCAGAATCCCGGGTTCCAGCACGCAAAGGCTGCCCGCCCCTCAGGCCTGCTCCCAACACACACCAGAGCCCCTTCCCCTCTGCCACAGCTCAGCCCTGTGCCCGGCCAGGCCCAGCCTGCTTCCTTCTCAACCAGAAATGACCTCGGTAGGGACACAGCTGTCATCCCAACCTTGCCAGCACCACCTTCTGAGCTCAAGTCCTCACGGGGCGGGGGCCAGGCCACAGCTGGGGATCTGACCTGTTGACCGCAGCCTGTGACAAGGGTGGCCGTCACGGACGGCAGGGATCTGAGTGGAGTATCCCCGTGGCACTGCCGCACGCATCTGCTGAGCCCCAACAGGCAGGAGGCCGGCAGCGCCCCTTACCCCTTTCTTTCCTGGAATGGCGCACTCCCAGTTCATGAGGTTCATCGTGCCATCGGGATTTTTTGTTGGGACAGCCACGAAACCCTGAGAGAAAAGAAAACCAGCACAAAAGCACATCAGCGCGGCGGCATCTAGTTGGACCAAAACCACCAAGAACCGGCCTGCGAGTCCCACCAGCCCGGCCCAGGCACGCGACCAGCTCCCTCCCAGCAGGGAGGGCACAGTTTCAACCGAGGCGGGCTGTCCACAGCACTGCACACAGAAATGAAGCCCTCCTTACAAACGGGTGGTCTTTCCTCCACGCTTTCCTCTCCTGGGCGAGTCTGCTGAGGGCGATCCCGGACATGTTCACAGTCCCTGGAACACAGGAGGCAGAGCACGGGGTCAGGAGAGGCCTGGAACACAGGAGGCAGAGCACGGGGTCAGGAGAGGCCTGGAACACAGGAGGCAGAGCACGGGGTCAGGAGAGGTGAGCGGGCTCCTGCCATCCCATCACACGCACACGGCCCGCAGCAGGCAGGCTTGCTCCTAACATGCGCTGGCCTGGCCCAGCAGGGACTCTCCTCTTGCAAGCCGTCGTCCGACCCCGGGGGTCTACCAGGGGAGGCCCCGTCAGTGGTGCCCAGATCACCGGGAGGCGGGGGCAGGAAGGACCCCTTCCCCATGGCCCCCACCCAGCCCCGGTCTGCAACACGTGCTGCAGCCTCTGCTCCAAGGTGAGGAGACAGATGTTCAGAGGCTAGGCCGCTGCGACTGGGCGGTAGCTGCCACCCTGCGGTGGCTGATGTGGCAGGGTCCTCACTGTACCATCAGGTGGGGACTAGGCAGGGCTGGTGCCCCAGATGGATGTGGGGTGCTGGGTCCCTGCCTTAGTATCAGGCGCTCAGAAGTGAGACTCAGGCTGGGCCAGGGGACATCTGACATCTGTTATTCTTTTTTTTTTTTTTTTTGGAGACAGAGTCTCATTCTGTTGCTCAGGCTGGAATGCAGTGGCGCGATCTCAGCTCACTGCAACCTCCGCCTCCTGAGTTCAAGCAATTCTCCTGCCTCAGCCTCCCGAGTAGCTGGGATTACAGGCGTGCGCCACCACGCCCAGCTGATTTTTGTATTTTTAGTACAGATGGGGTTTCACCAGGTTGAAGACAGAGCAGAACGAGTCCCACAGGGCAAAGGCTCAGCCTCACTGAGAGAGGAGCCCTCCACGGGGCCATCCTTCCCAGACCTTGCAGCCACTACCATGTCCCTGTAGCTTCAGGGGACAGACGGGTCCTGCAGGGCAGGGCAGGAGCATGGGGGAGGGGACCAGGTCCCTGATCAGAGGCAGCGGCACACACGCCAGATTCCAGCTCCACACTTCTGCACGGGACCTCAGGGGCTTGGCACCTTCACCTTTGGGGTCTCGGCGGGAGCCTGTCGGCCAGCACTGTCACTGGGGACACCAGGCAGACAGGGCCAGCAGCCTCAAGGCCACCCTACTGGTGGCCACCTTTACCGAAGAAAAACAGCACTCAGGGCACAAAACTCGCCGAAGAATTCAAAGCTAAACGTGTGCTGATTTTCAACGTCCACGGGAACACGGAAGCTACCCCCAAGTCTGATATCTCAACACCAAACAAGGGCCACCTCTACAAAGCTGGGGGACTGAGCCAGGTCTTCTAAGCCGTGGGGGGGCGTCCCTACTACGGCTTGGGCTGTCCTAGAACAGCCACAAGGGCCCTGGTGACCTGGATGGCGCCCACACCTGTGGAGGCCCACGAACCTCACACACCTCGCAGCCGCAGGAAGGGGCCAGGTCAGCAGCTCCACCTGCGTCGGAGCCGCCGCAGCCTCACCTGGCACTCGTTGGGGAGACAAGGCCCAGTCCCCAGCAGACCCACGGAGGAAGGAGCTCTGAGAGGCCCGCACTCAGGTTCTGGCTGGCACGATGACTTCCCGAGTCAGCAAAGCACAAATCGGGGGTGGGGTTGGGATCAAAGAAGCCCAGGCAGGTCCAGTGTCGCCAGGGTACCAGGCTTCTGAGGCTGCTAGAGCCGCCTACCCTGCAGGTGGATTTGGCTCCTTTTCACCAAACACGGATCCTCAGGGCAGCCTGAGAAACAGCAGGCAAAGGAACCTGGGTCCTCCAGTCAGCAGGTGCTGGCGTCACAGTGAGAGGGTGACAGGGGCCACCCGGGCACTGGCCTCCAGGTCCACGACTAAGTCCAAGACAGGCAGCCCCAGACCAGGCCCCACTGGGATGTCCTTCTCCACACCCTCCTCACGGCAATGCAGAGGAGCCTGCAGGCTGCCTGCCCTCTGGACCGTTTGCCCTTCCCCATGCCCTCCTCTAAGTGGGGTGGGGGGAAGCCAGGGGCCAGACAGGCAGAAAGTGGGGGGCACAGCTGGGCCGAGCTGGGGGCAGGCAGGGTTCGAGCCCAGAGCGGAGTGGAGCGCCCGCCAACCACGGTTTCAAGGCTGTCTCCGCACCGGGCTGGGCTCTGAAACTCCACACGTTCCTCCACCCTCCACTCCCACATGCAGCAACCCAGCTGCGACTTGAGGACTCACAGCTCTCGCTTCCCCAGCCCCACGATGGGCTTCCTGAGTGGCCGCAGCCTGTGCCCGGTGTGGTGCAAAGCGGCCTGGCGAGCGGCCGTTTCTAGGAGGCACGACCTCCCAGGTGCCCGGGGTCTGAGCGAGGCCAGGAATCAGGCAGGTCTCTGAAGCCTCAGGCCAGTGCTCCGGACACTGAAGGACCATGGGCAATGCTATCCTCACAGCCAGGCAAGGCCAGGCCGCAGAGAGGCCAGCCAGGCCTGGGACCCTGCCACAGGCAGCCCTCCTGCTGAGGACTGGACAGAGCCGCCTAGAAGCCCCCGTCCCAGCACCTAGCTATTACTGTCTCAGGTGTGAGAAGTCGTGAGGGGTGGTCCTGCAAGACCTCCTGCCAAGGCCTGGCTGCTGCTGCTGTGTCCCCTGCCCCAAAGCACTCAGAACCACGGGGTGGTCTCACAGGCACTGCACCATCAGGGCAAGGAGCCACAGGTGCACACCCACCCTGTCCCAGACAGAAGCCAGGCCCCTCCCCCTGCACCCCCTCCTACTGGCCTTCTGGAGAAAGCGGCCAATCTGTAACAATGTAATCCCAACACAGACCAAGCATTCAAAATCCCGCTGAAAATCGAATCTGCCCTTCCAAATTCACAGATAGGCACTTACTGAACCGGCTAGTAGTTACTAGACGCTTCAGAGCAAGAAACTTTTATGATGCAAAGACAAAAACAACTCTCATCTACTAGAGCCAGGCAAGGCCCAGACACTGCAGCAACGGAGACAGGGCCGGGCACTCCAGGAGCGGCCCGAAAGTCTGCCTTCTGTCCTCCTGCTGGGCGCCCGCAACCGGCTGAGCTTTAGCTTCTCGGATCACCGCCTTGCTCTGCTGGTTGACAGCACCGACTTCAGAGCAACTTCCTGGCTGAGGGTGAGCAAAGCACTCACCTCCCAGAACTCCACCGCACTCATCTCCACAACGGGTGGTCGCCACGACAGGCTGGCACAAGAAGCCTTTAAAGACCCTCCTGCACCCAAATGCAAACTCTCCCAGGCTTGGGGAGGTATTCCCTTCTGCAAGACCCAAGCACCTGCAGTCGGGAGACGCTCACCTGGCGGCACCTGATCTGCCCCAGGCCCCGAGAATGTTTCTGAAGCAAGACCCCAAACCCTGAGACACCACACAAGCGCACACCAGCAACCACCCAGTGGCCTAGGGAAGGGACCTCTCCGAATGAGCAATCAGGGCAAACTTAGGATCCGTCCCGTCTTCCGTTGCATAGGTTCTCTACCCAAAGGCAACGTTTCTTGAAGAGCAAGAAACATTTGGGGTAGGTCCTGTAAAAGGAAACAAACCGAACACCCCAAAGACAGGCACTTTGCAAACAGAGAAACTAAGCGTAACTTCCAATTATACCAACAAAACCACTTCGTTCTGCGATTCAAGCGTGACTACAGGCCACGATCACAAGCCCAACTAACCATTCCCTTACATTCCTCCTACGCACGTTAACTGCCAGAACCAACTACTATTCAACCGATAAAAAGAGATGCCCAAAACAGAATAAAACTCTCCCTCCAGCGAGGCGCTCACGTTCAGGGCCCCAGCAAACGCCAGCAGAGCATCTTCAGAGGCGCAAGAAAACTTAGACTTGTTTTGGTTTTAAGGCACCGAAAACAAGCCCGCTCACCGGCCCCCACCCCCGCGAGCCAGCGATGTTGCAATCCAAGACTCTCCCCCCGCGGCCCATCCTCTCCGTCCGCGGGGCGACCGTGACCCCGGAAGCCGCTCCCCGCGCAGGAGGAAGGCGCGGCCTCGCGGGGCCCCGGCTGCAGGTGGCTGCCCCGGCCCCACGCCAGGCGCACCTCGGGGGCGAAGTGGGGGAGCCCCGGCTCCGAAGGCCTGCGGCGGCCCGGGCGCTCAGGCCGCAGCCCCGCGGCGCCAGCAGCGCGGACCCAGCCGGCGCCGAGCGCGGGGCCTCTCGGACTCCCCGGGAAGCTCGGCCGCGGCGCGGGGCCCGGCTCGGCGGGGCGGGGCGCGGGGCAGTCGGGGGCCCGGGCCCGACAGGAGTAGAGGCCTCGGCCCGACCCCCGCACGCGCTCACCTCGGGCGGCCGCGGCCCCGGCGAGCGTAGCGGACAGGTGGAGGACCGAGCGGGGCGGCGGCGGCGGCGCTTCCCTTTGTCTCGGGACTTCCCTCCGGAGCCCGCTCCGCGCGCAGCCAGAGCAGCTCCGAGGACCCTGGCGCGGGCGGGGCGCGCGGGGCGGGGCCTGGCGCGGGGCTGCCCTCTGCACGCCTGCCTCGCGCGCCGCTGCCGCCGCCCGGCCCCGAGCACCGCCCGCGCCGCCGTGCGCCTCCCGTTGCCCGCGCCCCGCTGCCGCGCGCCCGCGCCCCAGGTCCGCCTCAGGAGCCCGGCCGGGGGGCGACTTTCCAGTCAGGCGGCGCCCTGGACACCTACGCCCTTAAAGGAGCCGCGTCCCCGATGTGAGGGAGCGTCTGTAAACTCCCCTTCGGGGTGCCCGCGTCCACCCGAGGACACGCCGGCAAGCAGCGAGGGAAAAAGGAGGCCGAGATCTCCAAAGGCTCCCCGGATGCCTGGCGGTCACCTCTCCAGCCACAGGTCCCGGAGGTTTCCTTAGGGTCAGGGCCTGGGGCCGGGGGCCAAAGACCACCGAGGCCTAAGGATCCTCTGAAGCGTCGCAGGACGGTGACGCTCCCGCGAGTTCAGCGCCCTGTGAAACCCCTTGCAATTGGCCAGTTCGGGGCGGTAGGCGGGGAGACCTTCTGATCCGCCCAATGAGCGGACCCCGTACAAAAGGCCGAATGCGAGCATGACCGACGGGAGGAGAAGTGTGGATGCTCCCTAATCTGGGGGCTGGCCCTGGGCGGGGGCGCGGACGGGTCGTGGGGACTGCGAGCGGCGGGGGCGGGGGCGGGGCGAGCCTGTGGGGGAGGGGCGCTTCCGGACCCCCCTCCCGCCCACGCAACACCCGGGACCGGGTCCGGAGGCCCCCAGACCCGCGAGCGCGCGGGACACTCCGTTTGCCAACGCGCGGCCGTGCCGGCCCCCGGGCTCTCCCGGCCCCCCCCTCCCCGCCCGCATTTCGCCGACGGCGGGGCCGCAGCCAAGGTCACGGTGTCCGAGTGCTTGGGGACCGCGCGGAGTGACCACATTCGTTCATTCCCTCCCTCACTCATTCATTCATTCCCTCCCCTACTCCCTCATTCCCTCCCTCACTCACTCATTCCCTCCCTCACTCATTCATTCAATCCTTCCATCACTCAATCATTCCTTCCCTCCCTCACTCATTCCCTCCCTCACTTACTCATTCATTCCCACCCTCACTCACTCATTCCCTCCCTCACTCATTTCCTCCCTCACTCATTCATTCATTCCCTCCCTCCCTCACTCATTCTCACTCTCACTCACTCATTCCCGCCCTCATTCATTCATTCCCACCCTCATTCATTCCTTCCCTCCCTCACTCATTCCCTCCCTACCTCATTAATTCTCTCCCTCACTCCCTCCCTCCCTCACTGATTCATTCATTCCCTCCATCACTCATTCATTCCTTCCCTCACTCACTCATTCCCTCCCTCACTCATTTCCTCCCTCACTCATTCATTCATTCCCTCCCTCCCTCATTCTCCCTCTCACTCATTCCTGCTCTCACTCACTCATTCCCGCCCTCATTCATTCATTCTCACCCTCATTCATTCCTTCCCTCCCTCACTCATTCCCTCCCTCCCTCGTTAGTTCCCTCCCTCACTCACTCATTCCCTCCCTCACTGATTCATTCATTCCCTCCATCACTCATTCATTCCTTCCCTCACTCATTCCCTCCCTCACTCATTTCCTCCCTCATTCATTCATTCCCTCCCTCACTTATTCGTTCATTCCCTCCCTCCCTCACTCATTCCCACTCTCACAAACTCATTCCCCCCCTCACTTACTCATTCCCTCCCTCCCGCACTCATTCCCTCCCTCACTCATTCATTCCCACCCTCCCTCACTTATTCCCTGCCTCTCTCATTCCCTCCCTCACTCATTCATTCCCTCCCTCACTCATTCCCTCCCTTATTCATTCCATCCCTTACTCATTCCCTCCCTCCCTCATTCATTCCCTTCCTCACTCATTCATTCACTCCCTCCCTCACTCATTCCTTCATTCCCCCCCACTCATTCCTTCCCTTATTCATTCCATCCCTCATCCATTCCCTACTTCCCTCATTCCCTCCCTCCCTCATTCATTCCCTTCCTCATTCATTCACTCCCTCCCTCACTCATTCATTCATTCCCCCCTCCCTCACTCATTCCCTCCCTTATTCATTCCATCCCTCATTCATTCCCTCCCTCACTAATTCCCTCCCTCACTCATTCATTCCCTCCCTCCCTCATTCATTCATTCCTTCCCTCACTCATTCCCTCCCTCACTCATGCATTAATTCCCTCCCTCCCTCACTCATTCCCTCCCTCACTCATGCATTAATTCCCTCCCTCACTCACGCATTCCCTCCCTCACTCATTCACTCCCTGCCTGCCTCACTCATTCTCCCACCACCTCCCACAGGGTCCCCAGCAGGCACTTCCCTGGCAGGCACCCACAGCAGGAGGGGCGGCCACACACCCTGGGTCGGCCTGCCTGGGAGGCGCAGCCGCGGGGATGGGGGTCCAGGGCACCAGGGGCGGCCTCCCCCAGACTCCAGTCCCTAGGAGCCGCACACAGCCCTGTCCCACCAAGACCAGCGTGGGCCTGTCCTGGCTGCAACTTGGGCTCAGAGCCTCCGTGGCCTGTCTAGACACCTGCTCTCCCAGCCCCCAGCCTTGAGGTCCTGGGAATCTGCTTTTTTTTTTTTTCCTTTTTTTTGTCAGATGGAGTCTCACTGTGTCTCCCAGGCTAGAGTGCAGTGGCGCCATCTTGGCTCACTGCAACCTCCACCTCCTGGGTTCAAGCGATCCTCCCGTCTCAGCCTCCCGAGTAGCTGGGATTACAGGCGTGTACCACCACACCTGGCTAATTTTTATATTTTTATTAGAGATGGGGTTTCACCATGTTGGCCAGGCTGGTCTCAAACTCCTGACCTCAAGTGATCCGCCCACCTCGGCCTCCCAAAGTGCTGGGATTACAGGTATGAGCCACCACGCCCAGCTGAAATCTGCATTCCTAACCAGCCCCCTGGGCAAGCCTGGCAGAGGGATATGGCCCTTTGGCTTCCTGGCATGGGCTAAGGTTCCAAGGCCATCTTTCTGGCAAAGATGTCAGCACAGGGCTGTGTGGGGAGGCGTCAGCCAGTAAAGGCCGTGGCCAAAGAAAAGCAAGGAGAGCCACGGGCCTGGGCGGATCCCGCTGCAGCCTCAGGCACAGAGAGGGCAGGGCTGGCAAGGTGGGGGGCTTGTCATGAGTGGGGCTTGGGGAGACCGACTGGATGTGGTGTGTGGCTGGGGAGGGCCTGGGCCTGAACCTGTGGGCCATGGGAGCCATAGAAGGTTGTGGAACAGGAGAAACAAGACAAGGCCCTGGTTCCCTGTGTGTGTGTGTGGTGAGGGATTGAGGAGATATGGCTCAGGCACTCAGAGAATTCCTGTCCTGGTGGGAAGTAGTGCCGGGAGGGGCTGGGGTTTGGGGAGGCTGTGGCAGGTGGGGTGAGGAGCATGGAGCAGGTGGGGGTGAGGGGCATGGAGCAGGTGGGGGAGGGAAGAGGCTCCCTCAGTTGCGCATCCTCAGCCCAGAAGTGTCCTTTGAGCAGCCTGCACCTGGCACACATGTTTTCAAGGAGAGGGGACTTGTTGGGTCCAGCTCCCTGGGTACTAAGGAGAAACTGAGGCTTGGAGAGGGTGGGGGGTTTGAATCAGTAACTATAAGATCCTGGGCAAGGCTTGTGGCTGACTGTGCCAGGCACGCGCCCACCTTTGCCCTGGTCCCCTTGGGAGGGGAGCAGGAAGTGTGATGCGGAGCTGCCTGCAGTAGGGCAGGACCTCCAGTGCCCTGGGTGCCCCCTCTGGGGTCTGCTGGGGCCAGGCTCCACACAGGGGTTTGAGAGCACAGGCCACTTCACTGAGGGCCGATTCCGCCAGAGGAAGAAGGGCCTCTGCTGTAGAGTGAAGGTGGACCCTTACCCTGGAGCACGCACAAAAACCAGCTCAAAAGTCAGCCTTGGGCCAGGCGCGGTGGCTCACGCCTGTAATCCCAGGACTTTGGGAGGCTGAGTAGGGCGGATCGCTTGAGCTCAGGAGTTTGAGACCAGCCTGGCCAACATGGTGAAGCCCTGTCTCTACTAAAAATGCAAAAATTAGTTGGGCGTGGTGGTGCACGTCTGTAATTCCAGCTACTTGGAAGGCTGAGGCAGGAGAATCTCCTGAACACGGGAGGCAGAGGTTGCAGTGAGCCGAGATGGCGTCACTGCACTCCAGCTTGGGTGGCAGAGCAAGACTCCGTTTAAAAATAAAAAGAAAAAAAAATTCACATATCTGAGAAGGAGTTAATATCCAGGATAATAGGCTGGGCGCAGTGGCTCACGCCTGTAATCCCAGCACTTTGGGAGGCTGAGGTGGGCAGATCACTTGAGGTCATGAGTTCCAGACCAGCCTGGACAACACGGTGAAACCCCGTCTCTACTAAAAAATACTAAAGTTAGCTGGGTATGGTGGTGCACACCACCCCAGCTCCTGGGGAGGCTGAGGCACAAGAATCGCTTGAACCCGGGAGGCGAAGGTTGCAGTGAGCTGAGATTGCGCCACTGCACTCCAGCCTGGGCGACAGAAGAAGCTTTGTCTCAAAAAAATAACAAAAAAATCTGGAATATAGAAAATCCCTACATCAATAAGAAAATGGCTCTGGAGGGCTGGGTGCGGTGGCTCACGCCTGTAATCCCAGCACTTTGGGAGGCTGAGGCAGGTGGATCACCTGAGGTCAGGAGTTCAAGACCAGCCTGGCCCACATGGTGGAACCCCATCTCTACTAAAAAATACAAAAATTAGCCAGGCGTGGTGGTGGGCGTCTGTAATCCCAGCTACTGGGGAGGCTGAGGCAGGAGAATCGCTTGAACCCAGGAGGCAGAGGTTGCAGTGAGCCGAGATCATGCCATTGCACTCTAGCCTGAGTGACAGAGCGAGACACTGTCTCAAAAAAACCAAAACAAGGCCGGGCGCGGTGGCTCAGCACTTTGGGAGGCCGAGGCAGGCAGATCATGAGGTCAGGAGATCAAGACCATCCTGGCTAACACGGTGAAACCCTGTCTCTACTAAAAATACAAAAAATTAGCCGGGCGTGGTGGCGGGCGCCAGTTGTCCCAGCTACTCGGGAGGCTGAGGCAGGAGAATGGCGTGAACCTGGGAGGCGGAGCTTGCAGTGAGTGGAGATCGCGCCACTGCACTCCAGCCTGGGCGACAGAGTGAGGCTCGTTTCCAAAAAAAAACAAACAAAAAAACAAGCAAACAAAAAATGACTCTGGTTCCTGCACCTCCAGCCCGGATGTACCTCACTTCCTCCTCCAATTGAGGACACGCCCTAGACTCTCTGGGGGTCTCCCCTGCAGCTCAACCAGCCAGGATGAGGGTTTCAGAAGATACTGCCCAGCGGCTGTGACCCAGCTGTGCCCCGATCCTACTGTGCTCTGCAGGGCTCCTCCCGAGCTCCCTGAGGGAACCCCCTAACCTCAGAGGCCTGGGCCCTCAGCCTCTGGCTGGCCCCAGGGAGTGCGGGGGGTGTCTTCTAGTCTCAAGTTCCCCAGGCTGGGAGGCTCAGTGGGGAGAAGGTGCAAAGCCCGCTCCCTCGCTCCTGACTGTGCTGCTTCCTGGTGGTCACCAGGCTCACAGGTTCCCATCCGCTAGAAGAATGGTGGGGGTAGAAACAAAGTCTGGGGCCATTTCTGTTTCCCTGTGCCCGTGACCTACAGCTTTGATTTTCTGCACTCCCAAAGAGGTGGGCCTCATTGGATGCCTGTCACTGCCAATCCCCAAATTGATCACCTCTGTCGCAGAAGAGAGAGGCCGGGACCAGATTGGGGTGAGGGATGGGTCTCCAGTCCTGCTCGTGGCCGGCACAGTTGGGATGACCATTGTGAGCACTGCAGAGAATAAAGAGAGCGCCCGGTGGAGTCGTGGCAGCCCCTGGAAACCCGTGCAGGGAGCGTCCAGCCGGGAGCTGGGGCTTTTTGGCCCCCCACCCTCTGAAACAGACGGAAAAGCCCACAGACCGGGGTGTGTGGCCCTGCGTGCAGCATTCTTGTCCTGGTACATGTGGGCGGGTCAGGTACCCTCCTCTCTCTCCCCGACTGCAGCCTGTTCTGCCTCTGATAGATGCTGCTAAGACCAGGAGCCCTCGGATGAGGCAGGAGTGGCCTGCCCATGCCGTGTTCCCTCCACGTCGTCCCTCTGCCCCAGCCTGGCTCCTGCACACTTGTGCTGCTTCCTGCCTCCATGCCTTTCCCTGAGCAGTGCCCCACCCACATGCCCCGCCCTGCTACCCTAGCCGCCCGGTGGCTCTTTCGGGCCTCCTCTAAATCGCAGCCCTTGGCCGGGCACAGTGACTCACAACCTGTAATCCCAGCACTTTGGGAAGCCGAGGTGGGTGGATCACTTGAGGTGAGGAGTTCAAGACCAGCCTGACCAACATGGTGAAAATCCATCTCTACTAAAAATACAAAAATTAGCCGGGTATGGTGGCAGGCGCCTGTAATCCCAGCTACTCAGGAGGCTGAGGCTGGAGAACCGCTTGAACCGGGGGGGGTGGAGGTTGCAGTAAGCTGAGATCACACCACTGCACTCCAGCCTGGGTGACAGAGAGAGACTCCGTCTCAAAAATAAATAAATAATAAATTTAGAGACAGGGTCTCCCTGTGTTGCCCCAGCTGGTTCAAATTCCTGGGCCCAAGGGACCCTCCTGCCTCGGCCTCCCAAAGTGCTGGGATTACAGGTTTGAGCCACCATGCATGGCTAATTTAACATAACTTGATTTAATTTTGAGACAGAGTCTCATTCTGCCACCCAGGCTGGAGTGCAGTGGTGCAATCCTGTCTCACTGGAGCCTTGACATCCCCAGTCTCGAGCGATCCTCCCACCGCAGCCTCCCAAGTAGCTGGGACTACAGGTGTGAACCACCACACCCTACTAATCCACACCCCGCTAATTTTTGTACCTTTTATAGAGACTGGGTTTTACCACGTTGTCCAGGCTGGTCTCTAACTCCTGGGCTCAAGCGATCGTCCCACCTCAGTTTCCCAAAGTGCTGGGATTGCAGCGTGAGCCACTGTGCCCCGCCCACACTATAATTCAACATTTTTATTATTGTTTGTTTTAGTTTTTTTTTTTTTTTTTTTTGAGACAAAATCTCACTCTGTTCCCAGGCTGGAGTGCAGCAGCACAATCTCGGCCCACAGCAACCTCCGCCTCCTGAGTACAATCAATTCTCCTGCCTCAGCCTCCTGAGTAGCTGGGATTACAGGTGCACGCCACCATGCCTGGCTAATTTTGTATTTTTACCGTGTTGGCCAGGTTGGTCTCAAACTCCTAACCTCAGGTGATCCACCCGCCTTGGCCTCCCAAAGTGCTGGGATTACAGGCATAAGCCATCATGAGCCATCATGCCCGGCCTATTTTTTATTTTTTGAGATGGAGTCTCGCTCTTTCGCCCAGGCTGGAGTGCAGTGAGGCAATCTTGGCTCACTGCAACCTCCGCCTCCTGGGTTCAAGCGATTCTCCCACCTCAGCCTCCCGAGTAGCTGGGTTGACAGGCACCTGCCATCATGCCCAGCTACTTTTTGTATTTTTGTAAAGACAGGGTTTCACCATGTTGGCCAGGCTGGTCTGGAACTCCTAACCTCAGGTGAGGAGGCCCACCTCGGCCTCCCAAACTGCTGGGATTACAGACATGAGCCACTATGCCTGACCCAACTTCATATTTACTCTCTGTTGTTTTCAAGACAGCAGAAGCTCCCTGAATGTGTGTTCATGCTGGGCCAGCACCGTGCTAGGGTAAAGGAGGATCCATTCCTGCCACCACCTCCGTCCTGAGCTGACAGGCCGCTGGGGAGATGGTCAGCAAGGTGGGGGTTGCTGCAGAGCCTGAGCCACACTATTGTGAGGACAGTGGAAAAGGCCCCAACACCCTCACAGATCCAGGCAGCCTTCCTGGAGGAGGTGGCGTTGAGGTGGGCATGGAGTTTCCGGGATGCAGCGGTGAAGGGTGCGGTCAGAGAGAGTGGGCCAGGGCGTGGTTCCTAATGGCCAGGCTGAAGGCTCAGGGGTGGGGGCTGCCTGAATCGAGCCCAGCAAGGAATTCGGACTCTCTCCCGCCGGCAGAGGGGCACCAGAGTAAGGTCTTCATAACACAAGCGATTCGCATTCTGCTTGGATCAGAGCTGTGGAGCAGCTGGGAGGGGAAGGACCCTCGCGGGAAACCTGTCAGCCGAACTCCTGCAGAAATCTGGGGTGTGGGGGCTCGGTGGTGTGGAAAGGGCCGTGCAGAGAGGTGGATAGAGGGGTACCTGAGACTCAGACTTGCAGGGAGTGAGAGGGCAGGGGGAGTCCGGGGTGACCCCCTGGCCTAGGGTTTGGGTGGCTGGAGGATGCCGGGTCTGCAGGTCTGGGTGGCCGAGGGTCGACAGGGGAGCTCAGATTGGGTCCTGCTGGGCTCCGGGAGCCTGGGACCCGGTGGAGTGTAGACCTGGCTGTCCCGGCTGTGCAGGTGCGTGAAGCCCCATGGGGAGGCAGCCTGGGAGGGGGCGGGCAGAGGCAAGAGGGCAGCAGGGGTCAGCAGAGGGGCCTGCGGCGGGGTGGACGCTGGAGCAGGAGACGAGGGGAGGTTTGTCAACAGGGCTCAACAGACGGCCAGCCGGGCAGAGCTGCCGGGAGGTTAGGTGGGACGGCGCAGCCACACAGCGAATCGCAACCACCCAGGCAGGGCGCCGAGTCCGTCCGCCTCCTGGGCTGCCTGCCGCCTCCTGGGCTGCTTGCCGCCCCCTGCTCGCCCTGCCCTGAAACGCTGGTGCCTCAGGGGACACGGCCATGGCCCTGGAGTGGGTGTTACTGTGGGGCCGCCCCCGGGAGGGGCTCTGCCTGAGGCTGTGGGGACCCCTCCAGGGACACCGGATGCCTGGGCCCAGAGCTGCGCCTGCAGAGTGGGCTGTGCTTGTGTTGGGGCACAAAGGACACACTTTGGCCAGGACAGTGGGGCACTGACTGGTGTCTAAGACGCTTGAGGCAGGGCAGGCAGACCTGCAGTCACTCCTCTGCAGAGTCTCACACCCGGGCGTGTGGGCTCTCAGCCCTCACCCCACCCAGCAGGAGGGACGTGGGGAGGCGGGGCAGCAGGTTGGACCAGGTCTCCTGACATGGGGCTGCAGCCAGGTGGGGTTGGGCTCCTGGGATTCCCACGCGCATGGATGGTGGGTCGGACGCTGTAGCCGCCATCTGAAGCCGACTTGTGAAACTTCAGCTTCTTAGCAAGGTAGCCTGACACTTTTTTTTTTAAGACTGAGTTTCGCTCTTGTGGACCAGGCTGGAGTGCAATGGCGTGATCTCGGCTCACTGCAATCTCTGCCTCCTGGGTTCAAGTGATTCTTATGCCTCAGCCTCCCATGTAGATGGGATTACAGGCGCCCACCACGCCTGGCTCATCTTTTGTATTTTTAGTAGAGATGGGGTTTTGCCATGTTGGCCAGGGCTGGTCTCCATCTCTTGACCTCAGGTGATCCGCCCGCCTCAGCCTCCCAAAGTGTTGGGATTACAGGCGTGAGCCACCGCACCCGGCCACCCCCGCCAACCCTGGCACTGTCAAAAAAAATTTTTTTTTTTTTAAACAAACTTCGGCTTCTTAGACAGGCTTTCAGGGCTACAGAAATTGCTCACATTTTATACCCGCTTACATAAGTGTGTGTGCGCTGGAGCAGGTGTACACAGGCATGCTCACTGGGTGCAGGCGTTTCGGGGGGTATTAGCTACAGAGCATTTCTCAACCTTTTGGAGGCTGGGGTAATTTGGCTCTGAAACCTGTTCCCTGGGTCCTGCCGTCTTGTGGATCCAGGAGAGCAGGGACATTTGCCTGTGCGTTCACTGCCGTATTCTTGGTGTCTGGAGCAGTGCCTGACCTGTGGTGGGTGCTTAGTGAGTTATCCGTGGAATGAATGAATGAATGAATGAACCAGCCAGAACCGTGCTGGCCGTTGACTGAAAATGTCTGGATTCAGTTGGCTGAATCAAACAGACTTAGAGCTTGAGAGGGAAAAATTATTTCACTTAGAAAATAAAAGTTCTCTCTGCAGGACTAGACATGAAAGGAAAAAAAAAGAAAACAGAAAAAAGTTCTACCTTTGCCCCCGCAGTTCTCAGGTTTCACCTGCCGTGGTGAAATACGCTGCAGGTCACATGTGTAGGTTTGGCCCCTGGCCGTCCGGTAGTCCTCCCACCCAGGGGGATGGGTGTGGGGGGTGACCCGGTGAAGAGGGCAGGGAGCTGGGGCAGCCTGCTGTGCGGAGCAGGGGGAGGAGAGGGAGCCCTGGGGGACAGACAGAAGGACCATCGAAGGAGAAACCCTGCTGGCCTCGGGACCTGGAGGAAAGAACCAGGGCCCGTGTTCCTTGGGCTGGGATCTGGTGATCGGACGGAAACTTTCGGATTCCCCAGTGCTGTGAAATCCACTTGGGGCCATCACACCCTTCGTTGCCATGCTCCCTGGCAGAACTCAGATGCAGCGTGAGCTCGGCACTTTTCCCAGGGTTTGCTGTAGGTCTGGGTCTCCCATCAGCTCCCCTGGAGCAGAGCCTGAGGCAAGGATTCTTGTTTGGGGGCGTCTTCCTCTCAGCACTGTGCTTTGGGAATCAAGTGACGGTGCTGAGTGAACCCCTGAGTGAACATCTGTGGCTTTCTCCCACCTCATTTCTGGATGCACTCCTGTTCGAATGGTACCTGATCTTCCGTGTGAGAATTTTCTCTGGGCACAGTCTGTCCAGGAGGGGACACAAGTACCCCTAATTTCACTAAGTGTGGCTGAATTGTCTTCCAGGGTGTCTGTACATGCTTGTCCCCTCCCCACTGTGGCGTGCTCAACGGTGGCTCCCCACAGATATGTCCGTGTCCTAATTCCCGGAACCTTTGGGTCTCATGTAGCAAATGATGTGATTAAGTTAAGGATGCTGAGAGATTATCCAGGTGGGCTCTGAATGGGATCCTGTGCATCTTTCTAATAAGAGGGGTTCGCCGGGTGCGGGGGCTCACGCCTGTCATCCCAGCACTTTGGGAGGCCAAGACGGGCAAATCACGTGGGGTCTGGAGTTTGGAACTAGCCTGGGCAACACGGTGAAACCCCGTCTCTACTAAAACTACAAAAATCAGCTGGGCGTGGTGGCCTGTAATCCCAGCTACTCTGGAGGCTGAGGCCTGAGAATGGCTTGAACCCGGGAGGCGGACATCACACCATTGCACTCCAGCCTGGGTGACAGAGTGAAACTTCATCTGAAAAAAAAAAAGAGGGTTCCACAGAGGGGATGCAAACAGGAGGGGACGGCGTGGCTATGGAGGCAGCAGGGAGTGGCACAGGCATCATGACAATAAGAAAAGACAGGACTTAAACACATAAATAATTTCCATTGTTTTAAGCTACCACGTTTGCGGTAATTTGTTACAGCAGTGGCAGGAAATTAATACACCCATCTTTAGGACACAAGCGTTCCCCTTTCTCAGGCTAGACACGGTGGCTCACACCTATAATTCCAGCACTTTGGGAGGCCCAGGTGGGAGGATCATTTGTGCCCAGGAGTTTGAGACCAGCCTGGGAAACACAGTGAGATCCCATCTCTACAAAAAACTAAAAAGACACAGATATGAGCCACTGCACCTGGCCTCCAAATTATGTTTCTTTGCTGTATTTTGAAATGGCCCTGCAAAGCCATCTTTTGTGGGGGGAGATATGCATCTATAAAGAATTTCAGGCCAGGCACAATGGCTCACGCCTATAATCCCAGCACTTTGGGAGGCCGAGGTGGGTGGATCACGAGGTCAAGAGATTGAGACCATCCTGGCCAACATGGTGAAACCCCATCTCTACTAAATATACAAAAATTAGTTGGGCGTGGTGGCAGGCACCTGTAATCCCAGCTACTCAGGAGGCTGAGGTAGGAGAATCACTTGAACCCAGGAGGTGGAGGTTGCAGTCAGCCGAGATCATGCCACTGTACTCCAGCCTGGGCAACAGAGCAACACTCTGTCTTGAAAAAAGAATAATAAAAATAAAACGCTTCTCTACTACAGCCCTTGGCGTTGGTACGCTGACCTGCCAGGCATTGGACTGTGGTTACCCACAGGTTACCCACGATTTCTGTCTGACCTGGCTACAAATAGGCCATTCCCGGGACCCACTTCTTGAGCCCAACAATTGGCTAGAGTGGCTCACAGGACTTAGGGAAATGCTTTATTTACTATTACAGATTTATTACAAAGGATATGTGAGCCAAAAGTATTTGAGATACAACTCAATCAATTTAGAAGTTTATTTTGCCACGGTTAAGGATTTGGCCATGACACACCCTTAGGAGGTCCTGAGAATGTGTGAAGGTGGCTGGGCTACCGCTGTTTTGTTATTGTTTTTGTTTTTGTTTTCTGGAGAGAGAGTCTTGCTCTTTCCCCAGCTGGAGTGCAGTGACGCTATATCAGCTCACTGTGTTAAATATAGTGAACTCCGAGTTTCTCTTCAAAGAATCAGCATGTCAGTTTTGTTCAGCTCTCTTATTCTTTGATTCTCCATTTCAAAGCTTAACTTCCTGGTTCTCTTTGCCCCCTTGCCTCTAGTTTCATTCAACAACTTTCCCACCAGTTCTAATCAGTAGCTCACATCTCTTCCCCGGTCATCTGCTCCGCCCTGAGTCACCCCTGTCACCTGCTCTGCCCTGACACATCCTGAGTCACCTGTTCTGTAACTGTCCTTCCCACCAAACTACTCACTCTGCCACTCCGACTCGTACCCCTGCTCTCTTTAAAATAGCCAATTGTAATTAGCTTAGACTGTGCTGTCCAACCCTAGCCAATAGGGGAACGACACAGCAGGAGGGGCTGCCTGCGTCAGGGATAAGAACCCCTTCCCCTCCCCTGTCCAGGTGTGCTCTCGCCATTGCTCCATCTGTGAGATGCACCCTTCTATAGAAGTAAATTGTCTTGGGGCTGGGTGCGGTGGCTCACGCCTGTAATCCCAGCACTTTGGGAGGCCAAGGCGGGTGGATCACGAGGTCAGGAGTTCGAGACCAGCCTCACCAACATGGTGACACCCCATCTGTAGTAAAAATACAAAAATTAGCTGGGCGTGGTGGTGGGCACCTGTAATCCCAGCTACTCAGGAGGCTGAGGCAGGAGAATCACTTGAACCCGGGAGGTGGAGACTGCAGTGAGCCAAGATCGCACCACTGCACTCCAGCCTGGGTGACAGAGCGAGACTCTGTCTCAAAAAAAAAAAAAAAGTAAATTGTCTTGGTGAGAAAATTTTTGGTCTGAGTGTTAGTTCTTCTTTTTAGCATGAAGGAACAAGCATTTGTTTCTAACAACTGCAACCTTTGCCTCCCATGTTCAAGCGATTCTCCTGCCTCAGTCTCCCAAGTAGCTGGGATTACAAGCACCTACCACCATGCCTGGCAATTTTTTTATTTTATTTTATTTTATTTTATTTTATTTTATTTTTTTGAGATGGAGTCTGGCTCTCTGTTGCCCAGGCTGGAGTGCAGTGATGCAATCTCAGCTCACTGCAACGTCTGCCTTCCAGGCCCAAGCGATTCTTCAGCCTCAGCCTCCCAAGCAACTGGGATTACCTGCACCTGCCACCACACTTGGCTAATTTTTGTATTTTTAGTAGAGACGGGGTTTTGCCACATTGGCCAGGCTGGTCTTGAACTCCTGACCTCAAGTGATCCACCCTCCTTAGCCTCCCAAAGTTCTGGGATTACTGGCGTGAGCCACTGTGCCCAGCTTTTTTTGTATTTTTAATAGAGACGGGGTTTCACCATGTTGGCCAGGCTGGTCTCAAACTCCTGACCTCAAGTGATCTGCCTGCCTCGGCCTCTCGAAGTGCTGGGATACAGGCGTGAGCCACTCATCTGGCCTCCAGCTTGGTTTTATACATTTTAGGGTGACCAAAGTTATAGGCAGACATCAGTCAATACATGCAAGGTGCACGCTGGTTCAGTCTGGAAAGGTGGGATGTCTGAGGGGAGCTTCCCGGTCATAGGTGGATTCAAAGATTTCCGGGCTGGTAGTTGGTTGAAAGAGTTAAGTTTTGCCTAAAGAGTTGAAGTCTGCAGAAAAAAATGGGGCTAAGTTCAGGGGGGATTGTGGAAGCCAAGGTTCTTGTTACGTAGATGAAGCCTCCAGGTAGCAGGCTTCAGAGAGAATAGATGGCAAATGTCTCCTACCAGAGTTTAAAAGGGGCTAGACTCTCCTGAAAATACTTAGTAAGGGCCGGGCACGGTGGCTCATACCTGTAATCCCAGCACTTTGGCAGGCTGAGGCGGGTGGATCACCTGAGGTTGGGAGTTTGAGACCAGCCTGACAAACACAGATAAACCCCATCTCTATTAAAAATACAAAATCAGCTGGGCGTGATGGCACATGCCTATAATCCCAGTTACTTGGGAGGCTGAGGCAGGAGAATTGCTTGAACCCGGGAGGCAGAGGTTGCGGTGAGCCAAGATCACGCCATTGCACTCCAGCCTGGGCAACAAGAGTGAAACTCCGTCTCAAAAAAAAAAATAAATAAATAAAAATAAAGACCTAGTAAGGGAAGACGATTCTCTGCAGAGTGTAAATTTCCCCCACAAGAGGCAGCTTTGCAGGGCCATTTAAAGATATATCAAATAAATATATTTTGGGGCTGGACATAGTGGCTCACGCCTATAATCTCAGCACTTTGGGAGGCCAAGGTGGGCAGATCACTTGAGGTCAGGAGTTCGAGACCAGCCTGGGCAACATGGCGAGACCCTGTATCTACTAAAAATATAAAAATTAGCCAGGCATGATGGTGGGCACGTGTAATCCCAGCTACTCAGGAGGCTGAGGCCTGAGAATCACTTGAACCCGGGAGGTGGAGGTTACAGTGAGCCGAGATCATCTGAGTGCACTCTAGCCCGGGCAACAGAGCGAGACTCCCTCTCAAAAAAAAAAAAAAAAAAAAAAAAAAAAAAATCTCTGTTTTAATGTTAAGGCTGGTCAGCAGTGCCTGAATCCCAAAGGGAGGAAGGTGTAATGAGCCATGTCCAATCCCCCTTCCCAGCGTGGCCTGAACTAGTGAGGGAGGAGGGTGTAATGAGGCGTGTCCAATCCCCCTTCCCAGCATGGCCTGAACTAGTGTTTTGAGCCACTTTCGAGGGGTCTGTTTCGTCGGTTGGGGGCTTTTAATTTTATTTTTGTTTTGCAGATGTCTTAGAGGTTAAAAATGAGCGGGCAGATGAAGAGATACTCAGGGTGAGGTTCAGAAAGGTGCACCAGGCCCACCCCATGGATGTGAGAAAGAAAAGTGGCTCAGAGCAGCCTGAGAAACCTGAGGTCTGTGACCTGGATCAGGCCCAGAGAGACCTGAGCAGGAGGTGTGTGAAGCCCCTGCACCTGTGCGAGGAGGGAAGCTGTTTGAGGGAATTTGACTTTCTTTCCCTGTAGCTTCAGACTAGCTGATAAATTACCTAAAATGTTGCCACAAGATGCACAATGTAACCGTCACTCATTATCTTCATGTTCCTGGAATTTTTTTTTTTTGAGATAGAGTGTAGCCTCATGGCAGCCTCAGCCTCCTGGGCTCAAGCTGTCAGAGGCGTGGGAACCAAAGCAACTCCATCTTGAATGGGGCTGGGTAAAATGAAGCTGGGACCTGTGGGGCTGCATTCCCAGACCATTGTGGCATTCCGAGTCACAAGATGAGACCGGAGGCCAGCACAACATACAGGTCATAAAGACCTTGCTGATAAAACAGCTTGCAGCAAAGGAGCTGTCCAAATCCCACCAAAACCAAGATGGTGACAAGCGTGACCTCTGGCCGTCCTCACTGGCACACTCCCACCAGCGCCGTGACAGTTTACAGGTGCCATGGCAACGTCAGGAAGTCACCATATATGGTCTAAAAAGGGGAGATATGAATAATCCACCCCTTGTTTAGCATACCATCAAGAAATAACCACAAAAATGTAGAACCAGCGGTCCTCGGGGCTGCTTTGTCTATGGAGTAGCCATCCTTTTTTTTTTTTGGAGATGGAGTCTCGCTCTGTTGCCTGGGCTGGAGTGCGGTGGCATGATCTCAGCTCACTGCAACCTCTGCCTCCTGGGTTTAAGCGATTCTCCTGCCTCAGCCTAGCTGAGTAGCTGGGCTTACAGGCACCCACCACCACGCCCAGCTAATTTTTTGTATTTTTAGTAGAGTCGGGGTTTCACTATGCTAGCCAGGCTGGTCTCAAACTCCTGACCTCATGACCTGCCTGCCTCGGCTTCCCAAAGCACTGGGATTACAGGTGTGAGCCACCGTGCCCAGCCAGAGTAGCCATTCTTTACTCCTTTACTTTCCTAATAAACTTGCTTTCACTTTACTCTGTGGACTCGCCCTGAATTCTTTCCTGTGAGAGATCCAAGAACCGTCTCTTGGGGTCTGGATTGGGACCCCTTTCCTGTAACAAAGCCATTCTCCCACGTTAGCCTCCCAAATAGCTAAGACCATGGGTGTGTGCCACCGTGCCTGGCTAATTTTTAATTTTTTTTAAAGAGATAGGGTCTCCAGCCTGACCAACGTGGCGAAACCCCATCTCTACTAAAAATACAAATAAATGAGCTGGGCATGGGGGTGGGTGCTTGTAGTCCCAGCTACTTGGGAGGCTGAGGCAGGAGAATTGATTGAACCCGGGAGGCAGAGGTTGCAGTGAGCCGAGATCGCACCATTGCACTCCAGCCTGGGCACAGTGAGACTCCGTCTAAAAAAAAAAAAAAAAAAAAAAAAAAGATGGGGTCTCACTGTGTAGCCCAGGCTGGTCTCGAACTCCTGATCTCAAGTGATCCTCCCGCTTTAGCCTCCCGAAGTGCTGTGATTACAGGCATGAGCCACCACACCCGGCCCACTGTGCAGGCAGTGACTTACCCCTGTAATCCCAGTACTTTGGGAGGCTGAGGTGGGAGAATTGCTTGAGCTGAGGAGTTCAAGACCAGCCTGGGTGACACAGTGAAACCCCGTCTTTGCTAAAAATAAGAAAATTAGCTGGGCGTGGTAGCGTGCGCCTGTAGTCCCAGCTATTCTGGAGGCTGAGGACAGGATGGCTTGAGCCTGGGAGGTAGAGGTTGAGAGAGCTGAGATCGCACCACTGGGCGACAGAGCAATCGCCTGGGAAAAGGAGACGGGAGAGGGGAGATGAAAGGAGAGGAGAAAGGAAAGTCAGGCTGGGCGCGCTGGCTCACCCCTGTAATCCCAGCACTTTGGGAGGCCAAGTCGGGCAGATCACTTGAGGTCAGGAGTTTGAGACCAGCCTGACCAACATGGTGAAACCCTTGTTTCTACTAAAAATACAAAATTAGCCAGGTGTGGTGGCGTGCGCCTGTAATCCCAACTACTTGGGAGGCTGAGGCAGGAGAATCACTTGAACCCAGTAGGCAGAGGTTGCAGTGACCTGAGATTGCGCCACTGCACTCTGGCATGGGTGACAGAGCGAGACTCCATCTGAAAAAAAAAAAAAGAGGAAAGGAGAGGGAAAAGAGGCTTGTAGTTCTGCAGGCTGTACGGGCACGGCATCAGTATCTGCTTGGCTTCTGGGGAGGCCTGGGGAGCTTCCCGTGGTGGCGGAAGGCCAAGGGGGAGCCAGGGCATCCCACGGTGAGGGAGGAAGCAAGAGAGAAGAACCGAGAGGGACCAAGAGCCAGACCAAGTGGGCTGAGCGGCGCCCACCCAGGTTTCCAGAGGAAGGAGATTTCGGGTGGGAAACAAACTTACTGGGTGTGGCTGTTCATCACAGGAACGTGTCCTGCTGGTCACTTACGATTGCTGGGCCTGCGACGCAGCAGCTGGTCAGGCATGGGCAGGGCAGGAGAGAGCTCCCGTCCCATACACCAGGAGCGTCGGGCGTCCTTCCAGCGATGGTCAGGCAGTTGTTAACTGCCTCTCTAACATAATACTTGTTGCAGCTGGCACCAGGGAAAGGCAGGCTCCCAATAGACAGCAAACACCTGAAACTGGTGATCAGCAGCTTCCCGGTAAGATCTCAGGAGCTGGGCAAGGGGGCTGGAGCAGGCACACTAAGAGGCAAAATGGTAGAGTTTAACTGGTCTATGGCCTTCAAGGGACCTGTGGCTGGTCATGAAGAGCGCCTCAAGTGAGCACACGCACTACTGTGGCAAACGCACCACACGCTCCCCTCCCGAGTGCCAGCAGGCCATGGCACACGCAGACAGCCCACCCACGGGAGGAATTTCGGGAGAAGGGACACGAGACCCCGGAAGCATGCCAACCTATAAGAACCCAAGTCAGGCCGGGTGCGGTGGCTCATGCCTGGAATCTCAGCACTTTGGGAGGCCGAGGTGGGCAGATCACAAGGTCAGGAGTTTGAGACCAGTCTGGCCAACACGGTGAAACCCTGTCTCTACTATAAATACAAAAAATAGCTGGGTGTGGTGGCGCGTGCCTGAATAGTTTGAACCCGGCAGGTGGAGGTTTCATTGAGCCAAGATCGTGCCATTGCACTCCAGCCTGGGTGACAGAGCAAGACTCCATCTCAAAAAACAAACAGCCCCAAGTCAAAGGTCAAATTGCACACTTGTCTTTCGAGTTGCCTGCTTGGGCCTTTTCCACGTGTACTTGCCTTCATTTTGTTCCCGCTCTAAAGCTGCTTATTTTTATTTCTTTATTATTATTATTTTGAGACAGGTTCTCACTCTGTTACCCAGGCTGGAATGCAGTGGTGCAATCTTGGCTCACTGCAACCTCTGCCTCCCGGGTTCAAGCGAATCTCCTGCCTCAGCCTCCCGAGTAGCTGGGATTACAGGCGCCCACAACCACGCCCAGCTAATTTTTGTATTTTTAGTAGAGACAGGATTTTACTACGTTGGCCAGGCTGGTCTTGAACTCCTGGCCTCAAGTGGTCTTCCCGCCTTGGCCTCTCACAGTGCTGGGATTACAGGCATGAACCACCACACCCGGCCTCTAAAGCTTTTTAATAATCGTTCACTCCTGCTCTAAAACTTGCCTCAGTCTCTCCTGCCTTCTGCCCCTCAGTTGAATTTTTCTTCTGAGGAGGCAAGAATTGAGGTTGCTGCAGATCTGCGTGCATTTGCTGTCGCTCGCGGACCTGGAGGATGCTACCCTGGCAATGGGACGCAGAGAGCTGGACCAGGCTGCTGGCTGTGCGGGCGGGGGGAGGAGACAGAGCGGGGAGAGGGCTGTGGAGGGGCGCTGCACCCTCTCTCTGCATTTCTGGGGCTGGTCAACTGAGCTCAAACTCCCCATCCTAATGCAGCCCTGCAGGCTGGGGGAGGGCGCCGGAGACCTGACCCAGAGGAGGGAGACCTGACCCAGAGGAGGGAGACCAGGCTGTATCTCAGGCTGCATCTGCATCGGCCCCACCGTGTCTTCCTCTGGGAGCTGCGGCTCCTCGGGTCGGCTGTGATGCAACGTGGGCAGGGGCGGGGGCTGGGGGTCGCATTGGGTAATGCCTGCACCTACCGCTGTCTCCTTCATCTCTGTCTGCAGCTCTGTGTCCAGCAGGGCCAAGAAGGGCACTGGGTGAGGCTGAGAGCAGCCAGGGGGGTCTCCACAGGGGAACCAGCACCGGGACAGTCACCTCCAGCAGCATTCTGATATTCTGGGGACACGGGTGCTGGGGGGTTGGCAGGGAAGGGCTCCTGGGTCCTCATGACCCTCTCCCATGGGTGAGCACAAAACACCACGGCGCTTCGGGGTCTTGGAGACAGACTAAAGGGGATGTCAAGTCCTCATTCCTTGGAGCTGCTGACAAGTCCAGACTGGGTCATGTTTTCTTGCCCCCACCCCAGCACCTCCGGGCAGCGGAAGGTCTAGAGAGAGGTCGGGGACTGGGGCTGCTCCTTGCGTCTCTGTTGCTCCCTGGCTGGTGACTTGCACCCTCCTGGAGCTGGTTCTTGTAGCCCAGGCTGTCGCGGGGTAGGGGCACTTGGGGTTATTTCGGGGAGGTGGACGTTTTGGGCCAAAGAGGAGAATGGGCTCCAGGCACTGAGAAGTGAACCCTTCATTCCCAAGGACAGTGGGTATCCCAGGTGAGGGTGAGGGAGGGGACCTTGCCAGAGACGGTGGGTGTCCCAGGTGAGGGTGAGGGAGGAGACCTGGCCGGAGAATGGGAACGGCTGTCGTCTAACATGCGCCTCCCTCCCTCCCTCCCCAGCTGGGATGTCGCTGCTGCTTCTCTTCGTGGTGTTGACCATTTCTCAGACCTCCCCGCGCCCCCAGAGCTGCCTCTTGCCCCTGCAGCTCAGGTGGCCGTGGTTAACACTCTGCATTTCTGTGCCCCAGACCCGGTCCCGCCCAGTGGAACTCAGCGGCTGGCCCCACCTGCTGTCAGCACTCTGAATGTGCCCAGGAGGGGGCTGCCCCGCCCACCCACTTCCTCTGTATGAGAGATAAATGGGCTCCCGGAGATGCCAGGCAGGACGCAGACAGACCTGGGGCACGAGTATGCCGCCCACTCTGAACCCCCCTCTCCGTTCCCAGACCCCAGCTGGGGCTCAGATCGCCTCACCCCAGGCCCCGGCTTTCTCCCCACAGATGCTGTGGCTGCTGGTCCTGACCCTCCCCTGCCTGGGGGGCTCCGTGCCTGGGAACTCAGGCGAGTCCACTCCATCCAATGCCCCTGCTGCCCCAGGACCCACTCCCTACCCTGGGCTCAGAGCACCGGCCCCGGGAGGCGTGGGGACTGTCCGATTGCCAGTCTCTCCTGGTGCCCCTGAGCTCTGGGAAGACCCTCGTCCATCCCCATCATGGTCCTCACTTGCTTCCCTAGAGCCCGGCGTGGGGCATTAGTTGGTGGGCATCGTTGGGGGCTGTGACGTCTCGGCCAGGAGGCACCCCTGGCAGGTCAGCCTGAGGTTCTACAGCATGAAGAAGGGTCTGTGGGAGCACATCTGCGGGGGCTCCCTCATCCACCCAGAGTGGGTGCTGACCGCCGCCCACTGCCTTGAGCCGTGAGTGGAGCCTGCCGTCCCCTCGGCGGGTGGGAGTGGGGGTGGGGACGGGCAGGTGTCCTGTGTGCCGGGAGCCCCTCCTGGGATTCAGGGAAAGCCCCGGTCCTGAGCATCTGGCCTTACTCTGAGTGGTGCCCGTTCCTCTCTCCAGGGAGGAGTTGGAGCCCTGCGGGTTTAGAGTGCAGGTCGGGCAGCTGAGGCTCTATGAGGACGACCAGCGGATGAAGGTGGTTGAGATCGTCCATCACCCCCAGTACAATGAGAGCTTGTCTGCCCAGGTTGGTGCGGACATCGCCTTGCTGAAGCTGGAGGCCCCGGTGCCGCTGTCTGAGCTCATCCACCCGGTCTTGCTCCCGTCTGCCTCCCTGGACGTGCCCTCGGGGAAGACCTGCTGGGTGACCGGCTGGGGTGACATTGGACGTGGAGGTCAGGAGCAGGGCCACTTGGGTGGGATGTGGAGAGATGACCCAGAATGTCGGTGCAGGCCTGGGCTCCAGATGCGTCCTGGATGGCTTCCTGCCGCTGCCGAGACAGATGACCACAGGCCAGGTGGCTCAGAGCAGCAGGAATTTACTATCTCACGTCTCTGGAGACGAAACGTCCGCACTCCAGGCGTGAGCAGAGTTGGTTCCTTTCAGAAGCCCTGAGGGAGGGTCCGTTCCATGCCTTCCCTGGCTTCTGGGGCCCCTGCCCGTCCCCATGTCCCTGGGCTTGCGGTCGTGTTTCTCCAGGCTCCCCTCGCCTTCCTCCTCTACAGACACTGGGTGCTGTATTTATGGTGTCTCGAATCTAACATGACCTCATCTTAATTCCGTCTGCAAAGGTCCTTTTCCAGATAAGGTCACAGTGACAAGTTCTGGGGTTATGACGTGGGGGTGCCCCTGCCCACCTCCCAACAGGCACTTTGTGAGTTAACTGCATCCTCAGCGTCAACCTCAGTTGCCTGCTGTCCCTTTGCAGCAAAGAAACCGTGAGCTAAGGGAGGTTGGGAACTCCTGGGCCCCGCAGCGCATCAGCCCCTGGGGTGGACTGCCTCATTCCCACTACAACGCAGTCCAGGGGGAGTCCTGGTCCCATGCTTTTCCCAAATAGTTTCTTTTTTAAAAATTTTTTTATTTAAAAACTTGTTTTTGAGGCAGGGTCTTGCTCTGTCACCCAGGCTGGAGTGCAATGGTGCAATCACAGCTCACTACAGCCTCGAACCCCCAGGATCAAGTGATCCACCCACCTCAGCCTCCTGAATAGCTGGAACCACAGGCGCAAGCCACCACACCGGGCTGATTTTTTTTCTTTCTGTAGGGATGGGGTTTCGCTGTGTTGCCTAGGCTGGTCTCAAACTCCTGGGCTCAAGCGATCCTCCCACCTCAGCCCTCCAAGCATTTAATAGCTGGGACTACCAGTGTGCTCCACCACGCCTGGCTAATTTTATTTTATTTTATTTTTTTGAGACAGTCTCTCTCTGTCATCCAGGCTGGAGTGCAGTGGTGTGATCTTGGCTCACTGCAACCTCCGCCTCCCGGGTTCAAGTGATTCTCCTACCTCAGTCTCCTGAGTAGCTGGGATTACAGGCGTCAGCCACCACGCTCGGCTAAT
The DNA here is from genome assembly GCF_028885625.2 of Pongo pygmaeus. Taxonomy (NCBI): domain Eukaryota; kingdom Metazoa; phylum Chordata; class Mammalia; order Primates; family Hominidae; genus Pongo; species Pongo pygmaeus. The sequence goes on along the minus strand of NC_072391.2, from coordinate 1,413,201 downwards.
TTTTGTATTTTTAGTAGAGATGGGGTTTCACCATGTTGGCCAGGCTGGTCTTGAACTCCTAGGCTCAAGTGATCTACCCATCTTGGCCTCCCGAAGTGCTGGGGTTACAGGTGTGAGCCACCGCACCCGGCCCCTAGTCGTTTCTAAGAGTGAGTCCTGAGGTTCCAGGCTCCTGTGCCCAGGACTGCAGCCTTGGGGCTCACCTCCTGGCCAGGGAAGGCCCAGCTCTGAGCGAATTGTATGCCTCAGCTCTGGACAAAACGAGAAGCTGCAGCCTTGTCCCCGCCAGGCCCCTGCGCCTCACTGCGCCTCTCCTTGCAGAACCACTGCCCTGGCCCCTCAGCTTGCGGGAGGCGACGGTGAAGGTCAGGAGCAACGTCCTCTGTAATCAGATCTATCGCCACCGCCTTCCTTCCAACCACACTGAGCGGTTTGAGCAGCTCATTAAGGACGACATGCTGTGTGCCGGGGACGGGAACCACGGCTCCTGCCCGGTGAGACCCCAGACCCACCTGTCTCTCCCCTCTTAGGGGGGACACATGGGGAGGCACATGGGGAGCCCTTGCTGAGCGCCGTCTCTCCCCACAGGGCGACAACCGGGGCCCCCTCGTGTGCAGGTGGGATTGCACCTGGTCCAGGTGGGGGTGGTGAGCTGGGGCACCTTCTGCAGTCACGGTGACTTCTCCGGCGTGTACGCCCGCGTGATGAGCTACGTGTCCTGGATCCGCCAGTACGTCCCTCCGTTCCCCGGGGCTGCAGGGGCGTCCATGTGACAGAGGAGACCCCGCCTTCCTTGTGGATGCCCCCCGCCCCTCCCCAGTTCCAGCCTCACTATCCTGGCACCCATTGGTCCTCACGCCTGGGACCCACGTTTCCGCTGCCCTTTCCTGCCTGTCATCCACATCCTGTCCTTCTCAAGGGAGAGGCCTGGGCTCGTCTGCAGGCTGGTGTCTCCAGGAAGGCGGGTGTGCGTGGGGAGCAGAGGCCCCGGCTGTCCCGCCTCCTGCCGGGCCCATGACTCTGATTAAACTGTGCGTAAAGCAGCCTCCATGTGTCTTAGTGCATTTATCTACAGGAGTAGGGAGGCTTCCCTTGGGGTCTCTAAGCTCGGGCACTTCCTCGGGGCAGCATGGAGCTGGGTGGGTGCGGTGGGGGTTCCAGGGCGCTGTGGGTGCTCATCCTGGCTGGCACTTCCCTGCTCCCTCCCTCCCCCTCCCCTCTCCCTCCTTGTTGGCAATAGTCTACCCTGGGCCAGGCCTTGGGTGCGGAGTTGGATAAGGTGGTGGCTTCCACAGCGGGAGGGAGGGAGCCGTGTCCACAGACTGCGTGGGCGTGATGTCGCTGGCACTGGGGACGGCCGTAGGGTGCACTGGAACAGCCTGGGAGTGGGGTCCCAGGTGTCCCTGGACCAGCTGAGGGGCTTAACCAGTGGGAGCTGCTCGGGCTGGACGGTGATGCTGAGGCTGGCTCCCCCGGGGGGATAGGGAGATGAAGGGGTCACAGGGATCTGCCCAGCAGGATGACCAGGTTCCAGTGTCAAGCACCTCACCTTCGCTCCTGTCTGCAAGAGGGTCAGGGCCACCTGGGGGGCGGGGCTTTGTTCTGCCCCCATCGCCCTGGAACTTGCCTCAGGGCTCCCACCCCTACAGTCTGCGGTCTAGGCCGTGGCGTTGGCTCTGGAAGCCCTTCCAAGCTCCAGTCCTGGGCTTCAGAGGCCACGGTGGTGCTCTCTCTGCCCTAGGGGGCCTGATGTGCACTTTCCTTGGGGGAGGGCCCATACCTGCACTTCCGCAGGGTCGGAGTGAGAAAGGACAGACGCCCCCGAGCCTGACACGGCCTCTTGCAGGGAGTAGGGGGCCCGGGCCCGCCAGAGAGAGGCCCCTTCCCTTCAGAGTAGGTCAGCATGAGTCAGGGTTGCTGGCCTGGCTGGGCCAGGTGTCCACTTGTGGCCCACAGCCCCACCTGAGTGGCACCCTGTTCATTTCCCATCTGCTCTCAGCCAGTGTGTGCAGGGGCCTCAGGCTGAAACTATCCGACTGTGGGGTCTGCCAGGCGCTGAGTTCTCCTGGGAAGGGGTGATTCTTCCGAGGGGACCCCGAATCCCTCTGCTCTTTCCTGGGCTTGGTGCCCAGCTGTGCCATGTCTGTGGATTGCCCACAGCACTGACCAACGGCCCCCTCTGGTGCCTCTTGCTGGAAAGCCAGGGTCTGGGGTGGCCCTGGTCATGGGAAGTGGTCAGCCAGCCTGCTAGGGTGTGGGGGAGAGGGCTGGGGGGCCACACCCTCTCTCTGCTTTTCTGGGGCTGGTCTCTAACCGACCTCAAACTCCCCATCCTGACGCAGCCCTGCAGGCCAGAGGGAGGGTGCTGGAGACCTGACCCAGAGGAGGGAGACCTGACCCAGAAGAGGGAGACCAGGCTCCTGCTCTGTCCGGAGTCGGGCTCTGAGTTCTCTCCCTGTATCTCAGGCTGCATCGGCCCCACCGCGTCTTCCTCTGGGGGCTGCGGCTCCTTGGGTCGGCTGTGATGCAACGTGGGCAGGGGTGGGGCTGGGGCTTGGGTTGGGTAATGCCCGTGGCTCCCTCTCTCTCCTTCATCTCTGTCTGCAGTTGTGTGTCCAGCAGGGCCGAGAAGGGCATTGGGTGAGCCCCTGGCCGCTGAGGGGGGGGTCTCCACCGGGGGACTCAGCACAGGGTCTGGGGGTCTCTCACATTAAGGCCTCTGGGGATTTTGGTGCTGGGAGCCGTGAATATCTACTCACTCACTGTCTCTGGATGAGCAAAGCAGTCACGCTGCCCTGTGTTCTCCACATCGTAGAAAATCGCCCTGCACATTAGTGGGCGTTTCCATCTCGGTGTTTTTAGGGGTTCTCACACCACGCAGGGCACTGTGAGCAAAGCCTCTTCAGAGTCAGGCATTTCAGAACATCCACCAAGTCTGCAGCCCCCTGCAGCTGCGCTGACGTGCCCATGGCCTGCACCCCCGTGAGCGTTTGACTTCCACCCCTAGAGAGGACAAGACTCCCAGAGGCCAGGTTTCTCCACCTTTAATCAGGCATCACTCGGCACCTTCCAGTTCTTGGAGAGAAGACAAGTGTCCCCTCCCCGCCAGGTGTCACGCCCTTTCATCCTAAGAACAACTGTGACCCCCCAAGACGGGGAGGGGGACAGCGAAATGGGACCTGCATGTTCTGGGATTAGAGAACGCGAGTCTTTAAAATAATCTTGGCTGGGCTCGGTGGCTCATGCCTGTCACCCCAGCACTTTGGGAGGCCAAGGTGGGCAGATCACATGAGGTCAGGAGTTCAAGACCAGCCTGACCAATATGGCGAAACCCCGTCTCTACTAAAAATACAAAAATTAGCCGGGCGTGGTGGCGGGTGCCTGTAATCCCAGCTACTTGGGAGGCTGAGGCAGGAGAATCACTTGAACCCGGGAGGTGGAGGATGCAGTGAGCCGAGATCGCGCCACCGCACTCCAGCCTGGGCAACAGAGAGAGACCGTCTAAAAAAAAATCTTCCAGGTGTTTTAAAGACTGAGCTCAATAGACGTTTGTTGATTGACTGAAAGACGGTACTAGCACCAGCTCCAGCAGGGGGAGAAGCGCCATGCCCCCCATAGGCTTTATTTCAGGAGCGACGTCAAGCGTTGCACGGGGAGACGGAGGCTCCCAGGGAGGAAAGTGTGCGCAGCATCACGGTGCTGAGTTGCGGATTTAGAACCAGGGCTGATGATCCCACTGATGCTGAACCCAGTGGGGACACTGCCTGGAGTTAGAGGAATCCAACAGGTTGAACAAGAGGAAGTGTGGACCCAGCATGGCGCCATCAACAGTCCTGACATCATGCAGGGGGAGTCCGCCCTCTGTTCCTCGTCGGGAACCTCCCTGCTCTTCTGGCCTCTTTACTGTTCTGTCACTTTTAGAACATCTCATCCAAGTCAATGGGAAGAATTCTGTTGGGATTTACATTGGAAGCACATAGAACCTGCGGGTCACTTGGAAAACACTAACACCTCTGTGATGTCTGTCTTTCTAGCCGAGATCATGATATCTCCCCATTAGTTTAGGTCTTTTCAAAATCATATCCTAACAGTACAGCCAGGTTCACAGCAGCCACGAGGCAAGACCAACCCATGTGTCCATGGACAGATGAATGGAAAAGCAAAATGTGGTATATTCACACAATAAAACGCTCAGCCTGAAAAGGAAAGGAAATTCTGACACAGCACAGTGTGGACACAGCACAGTGTGGATGAACCTTGAGGACAGGAGGCTCAGTGAAAGAAGTCAGTCACTGAAAGACGACTATTGCGTGATTCCACAGATACAAGCTACCTAGAGTAATCAAATGGATAGAGACAGAAAGTAGAACGGCGGTTGCCAGCATTTTGGCAGCTATAATCAAATTTACATTTTCCAGCCAGGCGCAGTGGCTCACATCTGTAATCCCGGCACTTTGGGAGGCCGAGGTGGGTGGATCACCTGAGGGCAGGAGTTTGAGACCAGCCTGACCAACATGGCGAAACCCCGTCTCTACTAAAAATAAAAAAATCAGCTGGTCGTGGTGGTGGGCGCCTGTAATCCCAGCTACTTGAGAGGCTGAGGCAGGAGAATTGCTTGAACCTGGGAGGCGGAGCTTGCAGTGAGCTGAGATCGTGCCACTGCACTCCAGCCTGGGTGAAAGAACAAGACTCCATCTCAAAAAACATATAAATATTTGTATACAGGTTTTCATGTGGATATAATTTCCCCTGTGCATAGTAAGTCTGTGTCTAACTTCATCCTCACCAGCCATTGGTGCTGTAGGCTGTTGAAGATGCCCTTTTAGTCAGGAGTTCCAGAACAGCCTGATCAACATGATGAAATCTCGTCTCTACTAAAAATACAAAAATTAGCCGGGTGTGGTGGCGTGTGCCTGTAATCCCAGTTACTCAGGAGGATGAGGCAGGAGAATCTCTTGAACCCGGGAGGCATAGGTTGCGGTGAGCTGAGATCGCGCCATTGCACTCCAGCCTGGGCGACAGAGAGAGACTCCGTCTCAAAAAAAAAAAAAAAAGGTCTGTATTGATTTAATTTGCATTTTCCTAATGATATTGAACATTTTCCATTTAGTTATCTGCCATCCACATAGTGTCCTGCATAGAGTGTTCAAATTCTTTTATTTTTTTTTTTTGAGACGGAGTCTTGCTCTGTCGCCCAGGCTGGAGTGCAGTGGCACGATCTCGGCCCACCGCAAGCTCTGCCTCCCGGGTTCATGCCATTCTCCTGCCTCAGCCTCCTGAGTAGCTGGGACTACAGGCGCCCACCACCACGCCTGGCTATTTTTTAATATTTTTAGTAGAGACGGGGTTTTACCATGTTAGCCAGGATGGTCTCGATCTCCCGACCTCGTGATCTGCCCGCCTTGGCCTCCCAAAGTGCTGGGATTACAGGCGTGAGCCACCGCGCCCAGCTTAAATCAATTTTTAAAGCATTTTTGTTTTCTCATTCTGGAGTTTTGAGAATTCTTTATATGTCCTGGATACAAACATTGTATCTTTAATAAATATTTTCTCCCTGTCTGTAACTTTGTTTTCATTTTCTTAAGAGTATTTTTTGATGAGGGTTTTTCATTTTGATAAAATCTAGTTAATAAAACTATTTTTTAAAATGGGCCAGGCACGCTGGCTCATACCTGTCATCTCAGCACTTGGGAGGCTGAGGCAGGAGGATCACTTGAGGCCAGGAGTTCAACACCAGCCTGGGCAACATAGTGAGACCCCATCTCTATTTTTAAAAATGAATTATGCCATCTTTCAGCTACTATTCTACTGTAAGATCTTTTCCCATTGTTTTACTTTCAACTTTTTCTCTCTCCTGTAAACAGTATATGTCTGGATTTGTTTTTTATATCCATCATAAATATTTGTATTTTTCTTTTTTTTTTAGATGGAGTCCCACTCTGTCGCCCGGGGTGGAGTACAGTGATGTGATCTCGGCTCACTGCAAGCTCCACCTCCTGGGTTCAAGTGATTCTCCTGCCTCAGCCTCCCAAGTAGCTGGGACTACAGGCGTGCGCCACCACGCTCAGCTAATTTTTTTATTTTTAGTAGAGACTGGTCTCGAACTCCTGACCTCAGGCGATCCACCAACCTCAGCCTCCCAAAATGCTGGGATGACAGGCGTGAGCCACCATACCTGGCCATACTTGTGTTTTTAAATTTCCTCTTTTTTTTAGTTTTTTTTTTTTGCTAATATTTGTATAATATTTTAACTGGTAAGTTCATTCTTTCATATTTATCAGAATCATTGATATACTCAGACTGGTTCCTATTATCTTATTATTTTACAAATTCAGTTATTTTCTATCTCCTTTTTTTCCCTTCTCACCTTTCTGAAACAGATAGCTACGTGAACCCTCAATCAGATAAGAAGTTTATCAGCCTCTCACATCTGCTGGCCTCTCTTCGTCCCGTAAATCCATCATGTCGATACCATCTAGACTGTTAATTCTGGGTTATTGTGGATATATTTTCTCTTTTTCTTTGGTGCTATCTATTTTTAAAAGATAACACACTTTATCATGCTATTTGATTTCCTTTGCTGAATGTATCTCTTGTAACATTTTCTGTAATTGTCTTTCCTTTTATTTAAGAGTTTTATATAAACTGTTTTAAACAATATGAAAGGTTCGAGGTGCACTGTGCCTGAAAATGCATTTATACTGCCCTCAGCCTCGGGTGGCAGTTTTCTTGGATAGCATGTTCTAGGTTCTAAGTTATTTATTTATTATTATTATTTTTTGAGACGGAGTCTCGCTCTGTCGCCCAGGCTGGAGTGCAGTGGCGTGATCTTGGCTCACTGTAACCTCTGCCTCCTGGATTCAAGTGATTCTCCTGCCTCAGCCTCCCGAGTAGCTGGGACTACAGTCGCCCGCCACCACACTAGGCTAATTTTGTATTTTTAGTAGAGATGGAGTTTCACCATATTGGCCAGGCTGGTCTCAAACTCCTGACCTCAAGTGATCCACCCCCCCACTTGGCCTCCCAAAGTGCTGGGATGACAGGCGTGTGCCACCGCGCCCACCTAAGTTCTGAGCTATTTTCTTCGGCATCTTAAAATGTTACTTTATTGTGAACTTGCCTCTCCTCTTGCCGTTGGAAAATCTGACACAACTTGGTCTTTCATGTGTCGTCAAACGATTAATGATTTCTCACAACGCTAATGAACACAGGACCCGGCCTCACATTCGCTAATCCTAGAACACGCAGGTCCCATTTGGCTGTCTCCCTCCCAGTCTTGGGGGTCACAGTTATTCTTAGGATGAACGGGCATGACACCTGACAGGGAGGGGACACTTGTCTTCTCTCCAAGAACCAGAAGGTGCCGAGTGATGCACTCACTGTAGTCACAGCCCTGCCTGTCTTTAGGACGCTGAAGGCTACCTTAGCGTGGACCCTGAGACAAGGGCTCAGGTGTGAGTTGTGTGTTTGGGAGACCCGCGTGTCAAAGGGCGGGAATGCTGGCAGGGAACAGACAGCAGTGTGCACCGTGGAACCCGTTTCCACAGCGGGCACTTGGAGCTTGGTGCTGCTGGCAGCTTCCTGGAGCCCTGGGAGCCCCCAGAACACGCCTGGGTGTGTTCTCCCTCCTGGGGGTTGGGAGCCGGGGCCTGTGTCCTCCAGCTCCCGTTGGCCATTGCAACTCCCAGGAAATGCCGCCCTGCTGGGTGCGAGAACAGAGCTGGGAAAGATGATGCAGATGAACCCCGAAATTGGGGCTCAGCCAGTGAGGGTTCTTGACTTCACTCAGGAAAGATTTCAAGAGTGAGCCAACAGTGACGGAAAATTAGTTTCTCAGAGCAGCAGGGGCAGGGCAGGGCCGGGTCCAGAGCAGCAGCCCCAGGCCTTGCTGGCCATGTTTATACCTACTCTTAATTATATGCTAATCAAGGGGCAGGTTATTTGGAATTTTCTAGAAAAGGGGCAGGGCATTCCTGGAACCCTGTAAGGTAGCTTCCGGGTTGTTGCCCTGGCATTCGTAAACTGTCATGGTGCTGATGGGAGTGTTTGTATGCTAATGAGAAGTGAGGGCTAGAGGTGGCTTCTCGGCCTCTCGGGCAGCTGCTGGTCTCCGCAGGTTTCCAGAGAGGTCCTGATCAAGTCCTGCTGGTCTCCCGCCTCAGAGGGAGGCAGGTGCTGGCAGGGTGGCGTGGCACATTTACACCAACTCTTAGACCCAGTGTGTTGGGGGAGGGTTTGCTAGGATCTGCTTCAGGCACTGAATGCTTTTTTTTTTAAAGTTATTTTTAGGCTAGGTGTGGCAGCTCAGGCCTGTAATCCCAGCACTTTGGGAGGCCGAGGCGGGTGGATCACCTGAGGTCAGGAGTTTGAGACTAGCCTGGCCAATATGGTGAAACCCCGTCTCTACTAAAAATACAAAAATTAGCTGGCCGTGGTGGTGGTGTGCCTGTAATCCCAGCTACTTGGGAGGCTGAGGCAGGAGAATCACTTGAATCCGGGAGGCAGAGGTTGCAGTGAGCTGAGACTGTTGCAGTGAGCTGAGACTGCACCACTGCACTGCAGCCTGGGCAACAGAGCAAGACTCCATCCCCCAAAAAAAGTTATTTTGGCCGGGCATGGTGGCTCAGGCCTGTAATCCCAGCACTTTGGGAGGCTGAGGCAGGCAGATCACCTGAGGTCAGGAGTTCGAGACCAGCCTGGCCAACATGGTGAAACCCTGTCTTTATTAAAAGTACAAAAATTAGCCAGGCGTGGTGGCGTGTGCCTGTAATCCCAGCTACTCAGGAGGCTGAGGCAGGAGAATCGCTGGAACCCGGGAGGCAGAGACTGCAGTGAGCTGAGATTGCGCCATTGCATTCCAGCCTGGGCGACAGAGCGAGACTCCATCTCCAAAAAAAAAAAAAAAAAGGTAATCCTGTTTATGTTTGTGGTGGCAAGAAGAACCTGGAAGTAAACTAAAAACTCTTCAATTGAAATGAACAAATCGATTGTGTAACCAACCGTATCAAGATCCACACTGCAAGGGGTAAAACGCGCAGACCAGCCACGTTGGTGTCAATGTAGATGGCAGGAGACACGCGGACGCTGGGGAGAAATTGAACCTTGTGATGATGGACTGGCCGCCTGGGTCCCCTGTCTGAGTCCCCTTGGAGGCACAGATGTAGCCCTTCATCCCTGCACATGGGTGGACCATGCGGGGATGGCGTCCCTTCCCCCGAGGGCCGTGGTCAGCCCTTTAGTGTCTGAGGCCCAGAAAGACGAGCGGCTGCCTGGGTGGGCAGGGGTTGGGGCGAGAATGGATCTGGGCCCACGAGGGGCGTTGGTGTTCCTGGGGCTGTCGATCTGACTATGAATGAAGTTCCCGTGTGGGAACCTGCCTGCTGTGGGCTATTGTCAGGGTGAAATGCGTGGCAGGGCACAGATGCGCCCGAGGCCCGAAGCATTTATGAGTCTCCCTGGATGGAAGCCTGTGACTCCGTGAGCAGCTTTAAGGGATGGAAGATGAAGTAGGCTGGGCACAGTAATCCCAGCACTGTCGGAGGCTGGGGCGGGCGGATCACCTGAGGTCAGGAGGTTGAGACCAGCCTCGCCAACATGATGAAACCCCGTCTCTGCTAAAAATACAAAAATTAGCCGGGTGTGGTGGTGGGCGCCTGTAATCCCAGCGCTTTGGGAGGCTGAGGCAGGAGAATCGGTTGAGCCTGGGAGGCTGATGTTGCAGCGAGCCAAGATTGCACCACTGCACTCCAGCCTGGGCAACAAAGTGAGACACCCTGTCTCAAAAAAAGAAACAAAAAAAGGCCGGGCACGGTGGCTCACTCCTGTAATGCCAGCACTTTGGGAGGCCGAGGCGGGCGCATCACGAGGTCAGGGGATCGAGACCATCCTGGCTAACACGGTGAAACCCCGTCTCTACTAAAAATACAAAAAATTAGCCGGGCGTGGTGGCGGGTGCCTATAGTCCCAGCTACTCAGGAGGCTGAGGCAGGAGAATAGCGTGAACCTGGTAGGCGGAGCTTGCAGTGAGCCGACATTGAGCCACTGCACTCCAGCCTGGGCGACGGAGCGAGATTCCGTCTCAAAAAAAAAAAAAAAAAAAAAGAAACAGAAAAAAAAAGAGATGGAAGCGGGGATCGGGGCTGCTGGCTAGCGTATGGGAGGAAACTGGGAGACCCCCAGACAGGTGGCATCTGTCTTCACCTGGATTGTTCTCTAAGTGACCCCAGCTCCATGCCCAAACCTAGGTCTACAGACCAGCGGCAGGCACTGAAGGCCTGGCAGGGGGAGGAGAACGGGTCCTGCTCTGTGTGGGAGAGACTCCCGTGCAGGCTCCCGTCCTTGGTCGGCCTGGGGGCATCTGCACCCTGTGGGGTGGGGCTTGGGCTGGGGCGCTGGGGTGAGAGATTGGGATGGGGTGGCAGCACCTGCTGTTACTGTCTTCTGACCTCTTCCTGCAACTCTGTGGGCAGAGGCGAGTGCTGGCCGTGGCTGAAGCCAGCAAGAGCGAGGCTCCAGGAGGGACCCACCCTGGGGGCCGAGGGTCCAGGCACGAGGGCGTCACATCATCCTGAGGACCCTGGCGCTGGGGACCAGAGAGGTCCTGAAAGCTCCTCCCGCTGGTGAGCAGGGAAAGCCACGGCACCAAGCATGAAATAAAAACGAAATATACAAATGAGGGCATGGTGGTGGGTGCCTGACATCCCAGCCACTTGGGAGGCTGAGGCAGGAGGATTGCTTCAACCCGGTGAGCCGAGATCACGCCACTGCACTCCATTCTGGGTGACAGAGCGAGACTCTGTCTCAAAAATAAAACAACAAATGTAGGAATGGAGGGCACGCTCCAGGACGTAACAAGGACCCCCTCCTCACCGAACCCACAGGCCCTGTCCCCTCCCCAAGGGGTTGGGAGACACCTGCTCCCTCCCTCCCAGGACGGGCTGTCTTCTCTCAAATGCACACGCCTCTTCCAACACTTAGCAAAACGTTCTCACACCCTCAGACCCCCTGGAAGCCGGGCCCAAGCCATCTTCAAGCAGCACCGCGTGGGCTGCCGGGAAGGGAAGACGCAGAGAAACGTCCACTGTTGTCTGCTGTTTCTTTCACAGCTTCAAAAGCACAACGCGCCACAGTCCCCCAGTGACCTGCCCGCCACACAGGCATCCACAGCCGTGTCCCGGCCGCAGAGGCGCTCGGCCAGAGTCACGTGGGACGCAGGGTGCCCGGGAAAGGCATGGAGTTGGGGCACAGATGCTTGTCCTCACTTGGGACCAGCGCCCCAGTTCCTCTCAGGTTTATGGAGTCCCTCCTTGGGCGCCTCAGCAGGGGAGGAGCCCCTCCAGCCCCAGGCAGTGCCCTTCCCACCTCCCCCCGCGTGGGTGCCATCCGTGACCCAGATCAACCAACGGGGAGGACCCAGCTGTGCCAGGAGCTAGAGGGTCTGAGAAGCAGGGACGGGTGCTTCACTGGTTGGGCTGAAGGGTCCGTGGCATCTGAGTCATTGCTGCAGTGAGGGCAGCTGTGATGTGGACCCCACCCCGGGTCCTGGACAGGTGGCCACACCAAATGACAGCTTGGTCCCCCTCTTCCCTCACCCTGGAGATTCACTGGAGGGGACGGTCATGTGGCCAGGACCCCTGTAGTGCCCTGACCCTTCCTTCTCTCCACCTGCTTGGAGGACTCTGCCGTGTCCATTGGAGCACAGTGGACCTGAGATCCCGGGCCATGTTCCTGGGCCTCCCGCCCCAAGCAGGGCGTTACAGTGGACGGCGTGGTCCGTTCTGGCCGTTCTGGGTGACAGCATGTTCCTGGAAAGGCCGGGTCCCCACCGGTCCCGTGGCCTCTGACAGGCCTCTCCTTTGGCCTGGGTTCTGGGCCTCCTGGAGCCTGTTTCTGGTTAGTAACTTTGTGTCCTTTGGGGCCGTGCTCGAGCCTTTTTCTGGTGTTTTGGGGTGTCCAGACACTTGGAGCACTTGGTACGCAGAGAAGCAGGGCTGCTGAGGGTGGGGCCGGGGTTCAGGGCCCTGCTGCAGGCCCTGCAGTGGCTCCTGGAGACGCTTCCCTCTGTCACAGGCACCAGCGCCACCCTGAACTTGCCTTTTCTTCTCTCACCAGCAGCCTCTCCAAACTCTCCTTCACTGACGGACAGGCTTCTGGAGGGCGGCACCCACGGCCCGTGTCCTTCTGTACCTCCCTGCCCCATGGAGGAATGTGGGGTCTATGCTTTCCCCGGCCCATCAGGCCCCACAGCTCCAGTCGAAGGAGGAGATCTTTTTTTTTTTTTTTTTTTTTTTTGAGATAAAGGAGACAAAGTCTTGCTCTGTCGCCCAGGCTGGAGTGCAGTGGCGCGATCTCGGCTCACTGCAAGCTCCGCCTCACGGGTTCATGCCATTCTCCTGCCTCAGCCTCCACAGCAGCTGGAATTACAGGCACCCACCACCACGCCTGGCTAATTTTTTGTATTTTTAGTAGAGACGGGGTTTCACCGTGTTAGCCAGGATGGTGTCGATCTCCTGACCTTGTGATCCGCCCGCCTCAGCCTCCCAGAGTGCTGGGATTACAGGCGTGAGCCACCGCGCCCGGCCAAGGGAGGAGATCTCTGGGCACGTCTTGAACCCACGAAGTGGGGCTGCCCAGCCTCCGCCCACTTCCTGTGATGGAAGGATAAAGGGGGCCATGAGTGAGACGGCCCCAGGAGGGGTGTGTGTGGAGGCTGGTGTGGCAGGGAGCTGCTCCTGTCACAGCTGAATCCCTGAGCTCAACCTCCGTCCCCAGAAGCTGGTGTTTGGGGTCCCCCTCCCCACTGCAGGCCTCTCCACAGATGCTGTGGCTGCTGGTCCTGACCCTCCCCTGCCTGGGGGGCTCCGTGCCTGGGAACTCAGGCGAGTCCACCCCATCCAATGCCCCTGCTGCCCCAGGACCCACTCCCTACCCTGGGCTCAGAGCACCGGCCCCGGGAGGCGTGGGGACTGTCCGATTGCCAGTCTCTCCTGGTGCCCCTGAGCTCTGGGAAGACCCTCGTCCATCCCCATCATGGCCCTCACTTGCTTCCCTAGAGGCCGGCGTGGGGCATGAGTTGGTGGGCATCGTCGGGGGCTGTGACGTCTCGGCCAGGAGGCACCCCTGGCAGGTCAGCCTGAGGTTCTACAGCATGAAGACAGGTCTGTGGGAGCACATCTGCGGGGGCTCCCTCATCCACCCAGAGTGGGTGCTGACCGCCGCCCACTGCCTTGAGCCGTGAGTGGAGCCTGCCGTCCCCTCGGCGGGTGGGAGTGGGGGTGGGGACGGGCAGGTGTCCTGTGTGCCAGGGTCCCCTCCCGGGATTCAGGGAAAGCCCCAGTCCTGAGGGTCCGGCCTTACTCTGAGAGGTGCCCGTTCCTCTCTCCAGGGAGGAGTTGGAGGCCTGCGCGTTTAGGGTGCAGGTTGGGCAGCTGAGGCTCTATGAGGACGACCAGCGGATGAAGGTGGTTGAGATCGTCCGTCACCCCCAGTACAACGAGAGCCTGTCTGCCGAGGGCGGTGCGGACATCGCCCTGCTGAAGCTGGAGGCCCCGGTGCCGCTGTCCGAGCTTGTCCACCCGGTCTCGCTCCCGTCTGCCTCCCTGGACGTGCCCTCGGGGAAGACCTGCTGGGTGACCAGCTGGGGTGACATTGCGGACCACCGTGGGTGTCAGGACGGCTTGCTGGGGAGGACGAGGGGGCTGGGTCTTGCGGAAAATCCCTCGCTCTGTGGCCTCTGGGACCCCCTTTGCGAGCGAGTGAATATGGCACCTGGGTTTTGGACAGGACGTTTCTGTGACAGACGTCAGGAACGGGGATTGCTCTGGGCAGGCAGTTTTGGCCACCACTCCAGACCTGGTGTTCCCCGGCTCCACTCTGCCAATGGCAGCCGAGGCCAGGCTCCTCCGCTGTGGACGGAGGGTTGGTCCGGGGTCCTGAGCCATGCAGCTTTGCCCCTGCTTCCAAGAGGAGCCCTGTGTCCTGCTGCTGGGCTGGCGTCCAGACCCTCAGATGTCACATGGTCAGATCCTGACTATAGTGGACTTGGGGAAACTGAGTCACTGGGTCAGGATTCGTGGGTGGGGGCTCCCCTGTGCTCTCTGCTGAAGGTCGGGGAGGCCCCACATTGGATGGAATGAGGTCTTTGTTTTAAGGAGGAGGCAGGCCCCCCACCTCTACATCCAGGTTCATCTCCACGTTCTCCCCACAGAGCTGCTGCCCCCACCCTACCATCTCCAGGAGGTGGACGTCCCCATCGTGGGGAACAGGGAATGTGACCAGCAGTACCAGAATGAGTCCTCGAGCAGCGACGACAGGGTCATCCTAGACGACATGCTGTGTGCAGGGAGCGAGGGCCGGGACTCCTGCCAGGTGGGATCCCAGCCCCACGCTGCCTCCTCCGTCCCCCTGCCCACCAGCCCCGTTGCTGTGGGTGCACGCAAGGGCTTTGCTGAGCGCCGTCTCTCCCCACAGGGCGACTCCGGGGGCCCCCTGGTGTGTAGGTGGAATTGTACCTGGGTCCAGGTGGGCGTGGTGAGCTGGGGCAAACTCTGCAGCCTTCGCGGCTACCCCGGCGTGTACACCCGTGTGATGAGCTACGTGTCCTGGATCCGCCAGTACGTCCCACCATTCCCCAGACCCTAGCTGGGGTGCAGTGGGGTCTGCATGATCCAGGAGGGCCCGTCTTCCTTGTGGACACCCCTGCTGCTCCCCAGTCTCGGCCTCACCCTCCCGCAGGTCCCTGCCCTGAGACCCTTCTGCTCCTCTTGGCCTCTCAAGGCTCTGTGTTTTCCTGCTGGCAGGGGGCTCGGGGAGCCGGGGAGGGGCCCTCAAAGATGAGTCGGGAGTGGAAACAGAATCCCAGAAATCCTAGACGGCTGCTTGTGACTTGACTCCATTAAATAGTGTGGAAACCGCTCCGGGTCTGTGGTGTGTGTCTGGACTGCGGGAGCAGCTAGGGGGTCACAGAGTGTCCTGGCACTCTCAGGCCAGGCAGGAGAAGAGGGATGGGCCCGAGGGCTGGGAGGGAACGGCTTCTTTCCGTCCCCCCTCCACGGCTCAGGTCTGTCAGGGCCATTGACATTGGAGTGTCAGTCCCAGGCTGACGGACTTCTCCCTCCCTCTGCTTTCCAGAGCCAACTCCTCCTAGGACCCCTGGGCCCTGACCCACCACCAGGGTCCTCCTGAGCCCGCAAGATGTGGCCCTGAGAGCAGCTGGCACGGTGCGGGCGTCCCGGTGCCCATGGGGCCCGGTTCTTTCTCCCGCTGCTCTGGGTCCCTCGACTCCCAGACAGTGTTTCCAGCCAACTCTAGACTTTCTCCTCCTTTTCTGGCACAAACTCCTCTTTTCTGGATTTCAAAAGTCCTAAGTCAAGATTCTCTGGTTTGTGTTCTGCAAATGTGATCCCAGAGTCCTAACCCCAGACATGCTTCCTACAGGGGCTACGTGGGCCCTGGGAAGCAGGGGTCCCCTGGGTGCCTCTGGATTTTCTGGCTGTGACTTGTCCTGCTGGTCAGCCTGGACACCTGGCCTGGGGCACAGGGAGGTGCCTCTAAGTGCCTGGAGCCTGAGATTCTTGGGGGGTGCTGGTGGAAGTAGAGGGCCCTGGGGTGGTGGAGAGGGCCCTGGAATGGTGGAGAGGGACCTGGGGTGGGGACAGCACAGTGGGGAGGGGTGGGCAGCTCAGGGCCCCCATCTGTAACCTGCCTGGTCTCTACCTGACTCCAGGCCCTACACCGGCCCCTCGTCCCCTGGGAACCTCTGGGACAAATGGCTTTAGTGGAAAGAGTCTGCTGTCTGTCCTGAGTCAGGCCGTGGGGTCCTGTCCCCCTATCTTGGGCTGCATCGGCCTCATGCTGGGTGGGGTTGGTTGTGGCTCCTTGGCTCTGTGGTGATGCAACATGGCGGCGGGGCCCGGGGCTGGGGTGCAGTTGAGTGACGCTCTGATTAATCTCTGTTTGAACCCAGAGCTCAGAAGCGGGTGCTGGGGCTGCTGAGCCGGCAGAGCAGGGGTGTCCAGAACGGCAGGCAGGGGGCCACGTCAGGGCCGGAGAGCCACTCCCTCCCCCATCACCGTCTGTGCACGGCCTGTTGGAGGTCAGCCCCACAGAGCTGGCGTTCCCTGTGGGCATCCTGGGGCTGCCCTCCTGTGCAGGCCCCAAGAGTCTCAGGCAGAGCTCAGCTTGGCGAGACCTGCCCCAATGCTTCAGTCCCCTCCCATCAGTGCCAAAATGTCACTTTGGGAGCCACGCGGCCATTCAAAATCTGAAGGCTTGACAGCTGGTCTCCCTCCCATGATGCGGAGAAATCTTGGAGACAGCTGGAGCTTCTGCCCAGAGTCTGCTCCCGGGGGCCTCTCAGGTCATTTCCTCCCCAGCCCCACACCCCACTCCTGCCAGATGCAGTGGGAACAGGTGGGTCATGGAGGGGTGCACAGACACCCCCCTGCACCCCGGGCATGAGAGAAAGAAAGCCCCTTCCTCACTCCTGCAGGCCATGCCCCTCAGCTCAGAATCCTGCTGTGCTCCGAAGATTTGTGCTCCCCCCAAATCCAGATGTTGAAGCCCTAACTCCCAGTGTGATGGGATCAGGAGGTGGGTGCTTTGGGAGGCGAACAGGGCACTCGTGCCCTTAGAGAAGGGACCCCAGAGAGCTCACTCATCCCTCCCAGTACTGGAGGACCCAGAGAGAAGGCACCGTTTATGAACCAGGAGGTGGGTCCTCCCCAGACCCCAGCCACGGTGGCTCCCTGACCTGGCACCTCCATTCTTCGGGGTCATCAGGAATGAATCCCCGCTGTGTGTAAACCGCCTGGTTGTAGTGCTGTTGCAGCCGCCGGAGCCCCTTCGGGCACGGGTGACCCAGGCCTCCTCACAGGCCAGGCGAGGTGTCTCCAGGAGGTCTTTGCTGACACGAAGGCCTGGGGCTGAGCCGGCTTCCTGGGGCGGGGGTGGGCACCACGCAGGGAAAGAGCCCGAAATTCTCCCGCCCACTCCGTGAGAGGAGCCGAGCACCACGGCCACAGGTCGAGAGAACAGGGAGATCTGCAGAGGCAGACGGAAGATTCGTGGGACTCGGGGGAGAGGGTGACAGGGACAGGAAGCGACAGCCACCAGAAGGGTGTGGGCTTTTCAGGGTGATAAAAATCTCGTAAAATTGGGAATGGCGACAGCCGCAAGCCTGCAAATGCGTGAAAATCTACAGAGTCGAACCCTTTAAATGGGTGAATTGTTAGGTTTTTGTGAACTCAATCTCAATAATGCTGTTAAAAAAACCCCAGATAAATGTGAAAAAATAAAAAAGAGGCTGGGCACAGTGGCTCACACCTGTCATCCCAGCAGTTAGGGAGGCTGAGGCGGGCAGATCACCTGAGGTCAGGAGTTCGAGACCAGCCTGGCCAACATGCAGAAACCCCGTCTCTACCAAAAATACAAAATTAGCCGGGCGTGGTGGCCCGTGCCTGAAATCCCAGCTACTCAGGAGGCTGAGGCAGAATTGCTTGAACCCGGGAGGCGGAGGTTGCAGTGAGCCGAGATCACGCTATTGCACTGCCGCCTGGGCAACAAGAGCAAAACTCCATCTCAAAAATAAAATAAAATAAAATAAAATAAAAATAAAAAAGTCTTCATTTCCCCAATTCTTTCACAACTGCAAAACCACAGCATGAATCCCTTGAGGGGCCTCCTGATCACATGGGCCCACACACAGCCCAGCCTCCTGGGCACCTCCCTGCACATCGGGTGTTTGAGGGGCCTCCTGATCATAGGGGCCCACACACAGCCCAGCCTCCCAGGGAACCCTCTCTGCACATCGGGCACCAGGGTCTTCCAAAGGACAGTCACCAGGGCCCTGTCCTCCCGAGGCAGGACCCTGGGTGTGTGCAGCAGGACCATCCTGGGTGTGTGTGGTTATTGGAGTGTGGGGAGTCCCCCTGAGAGGTCTTGGCAGGGGTGGAGTCTCCCTGTTCAGGTGGTCACTGGTTTGGGTGTGGTCCTGTGAACCCCAGCGTGGGTGGGGCCCAGCAGCATGGGACAGCGCTTACAGGTGGTGGCCGGGACACTGGCGCCCACTGGCGTCCTCCACCCTGGTCCCTCACCTCCCAGGTTCAGTGCTGATCGGAGGCCTCTCCCAGGAACAGAGAACTCCCTCGGGTCATGGTGACAGTCCTTTTTTTTTTCTTTTGAGACAGAGTCTCACTCTGTTGTTGCCCAGGCTGGAATGCAGTGGTGCGATCTCAGCTCACCGCAACCTCCCTCCCCCAGGTTCAAGTGATTCTCCTGCCTCAGCCTCCCAAGTAGCTGGAATTACAGGCACCCACCACCATGCCTGGCTAATTTTTGTATTTTTAGTAGAGACGAGGTTTCACTGTGTTGGCCAGGCTGGTCTCAAACTCCTGACCTCGGCTGATCTCCCTGCCTTGGCCTCCCAAAGTGCTGGGATTACAGGCGTGAGCCACCGCGCCCGGCCGACAGTCCCTTCTTTGCTTCCTCTCTGGCTGGGGGAGGCCGAGGTGGAGCGCTCCCACCTCAGAGATCTCACCAGTCCTGGCGCTGGGGCTCTGGGGCCTGACTGCTGAGGAAGCCAGGGAGCCTTCTCCTCCAGGGCCCACGGACGCCCGATGCCCAGGAGAGAGGCAGGAAGAGGGCGGGAAGCTGCCATCCCCGCCCAGTCCCGCCTGCAGGCCTCCCACTCAGCCGGGCCCGGAGCTCTTCCAGGTGGGTGGGAGCTGGGGGCTCCGTCTCAGGCCCACTGGAGGAGACAGCGGCCGATGCACCGGCCCCACCTCCCAGGGAGGGCGTGGACCGTGAACCCCTGGGCTGGAGCCCAGGCCACGCCCTGGCTGTGCTGGGGCGACTCCTGCGGGGAGAGGCCTTTCCTGAGCATCGGCGGCCTGGCCCCGCCCCGGCATCTCCCACAGCATCGAGCACCCCTTGAAACGCCCCATTCAGTGTCAAGGCCTCCACCTCCACCGTGGGCCTTCCCCGGGGCCTGCTGCAGATCCTGGCTAAGATGCTGATGGGCGGACTTGGGAGGAGAGAAGCCCCGCCCACAGGAGGCACAGGCCCCGCCCACTTCCTTTGCTGAGAGGATGAAAGGGGCTCGGAGACGCCCAGAGGCAGAGGGCAGAGGGTACAGAGACCGCGATGGTGAGGGCCAGGTTTCTCTCGAGTCCTCCCAGCACCACACCAATCCCAGACCTGCCCTCCCCCCAACCCTGCAGATGCTGTGGCTGCTGTTCCTGACCCTACCTCGCTTGGGGGTCTCCGTGCCTGTGTTCCCGGGTGAGTCCTGGCCCATCCAATGTTCCCACTGTCCTGGGACCCGCCCCCGACCCCAGGCCTGCTCTGACTCTGGCGGGGTGGGTGCTGAGCACCCCCTGGAAGCCGCTGGCTCACCCTGGGCTCTGGGGAACTGTGTGTAGGAGGCCGTGCTGGCCCCGGGTAGGGCACCTGGACCCTTCACACCTCGTCTGGCCACGTCCCCAGATCCCAGCCCAGGGACTGAGTGGACGCACGTCGTAGGGGGCCACAGCGCCCCTTCCGGGAAGTGGCCATGGCAGGTCAGCCTCAGGACCTTCAACAAGGAGCGGGACCAGTGGGGACACAGGTACGGGGGCTCCCTCACCCACCCCCAGTGGGTGCTGACTGCGGCCCACTGCGTGGCACCGTGAGTGGCTCACCCGGAGGCCCGTGGTGGGAGATGTGGGCGGGAGGAAGCGGAGGGGCCATGCAGTGTGGCGGGGTGCTGTCCTGGGGCAGGAGGTGGCTCAGGTTCCAGGCGACATTGAGCCCCTGGACGTTATTTCTGCTGCACTGGGGGTCCGGGCCCCCCTGCCCTGAGAAGCAGCTGGTCTCTCCCAGGGATGCATGGGAGCCACAGACATACAGGGTCCAAACTGGACCCTGATAAAGTAACGCTCTATCGCCATGACCAGCTGATGAAGGTGGCCCAGATCATCCTGCACCCCAAGTTCAACATGAGCCTGTCGGCCCCAGTGGGGCGCAGACATCGCCCTGCTGAAGCTGGAGACCACCGTAATGCTGTCTGAGCTCTTCCACTCTGTCTCCCTGGCCCCGCGACTCACTGGTGCTCCTCCCGGGGATGAAGTGCTGGGTGACCGGCTGGGGGACCCTTGGTAAGATCAGGGGAGGGGGGCGGGGAAGGACTGGGCAGAACTCACGCAGGGTGCGTGGGGATGGCAGGGGTGCGCCTGGGCCACAGGTGGGCTGCAGGACCTCTGGTCGCCTGCTCCAGGCCTCCTGCTGGGGAGGCATCTTTAGTTCTTGTTTAAACCTTGGAGAGAGCTGCAGGAGCTGGACACCATTTCTTGGTTTGCAATTGTCTTTTTTTTTTTTTTTTTTTGAGATGGAGTCTTGCTGTGTCCCTCAGGCTAGAGTGCAGTGGTGCAGTCTCGGCTCACTGAAACCTCCGCCTCCCAGATTCAAGCGATTCTCCTGCCTCAGCCTCCCAAGTAGCTGGGACCACAGGTGCACACCACCACACCGGGCTAATTTTTTGTATTTTTAGTAGAGGCAGGGTTTCGCCATGTTGGCCAGGCTGGTCTCGAACTCCTGACCTCAGGTGATCCACCTGCCTTGGCCTCCCAAAGTGCTGGGATTACAGGCATAAGCCACTGCGCCTGGCCTCAGTTTGCAGCTGTCAAAGCGAGTGATACATCTGGATGGCAGGACTCCTAGGGGCTGGCCAAGGATTCGTACCCAGGGCCGTGCCTTCAGCCCATGGCTGTCTGGCCTCGCTGCCCAGGCACGGTCTGTGTCTGTACTTTTCCGATGGAAGATCCTCGGGGGACAATGGGCTCCTGTTTCACTTCCTGGCCCTGTGCTCTCAGGCTGTTCATATGTAGATTCCGTGCTTGTTCTGAGAACTCCCTTTGTCCACATGCCTGGCGTTGAGGTGGGGAAACTGAGGCTGGGGGGCGGGGGGAAGGGCGTGCCCAGGGTCACGGAGCCACGCCGTGCTTCTCAGAGAGGCTCCCCTCAGCCCTGGCTCCCGGGCCTGCTGTTGCTGACCTGGCCTGTGTCATTGGCCACTCGTGGTTCCAACCTTGGTAACCGCGGGGGATTCGTATGCTGGACTCGGCCCCTCAGTCCCCCTGAAGAGCCGGGGCTCTGAGTGTTTTCCTCTGGGACTTACGTACGATGATGAGAATTTCATGATGTGGTTTCTCTTCCCAAAAACCCTCTTTATGGCGGTTGTCAAAGACAGGCCACTGCACCTCGCTGCTCCCCAGAATCACAAGACCCCGCCAGAGCCAGTTCTGGCTTATTCTGTGAAAGAGGTCTGGCAGCCAGGTGCGCTGGTTCACGCTCATAATCCCAGCACTTTGGGAGGTCCAGACAGGAGGATCACTTGAGCTCAGGAGTTCCAGACCAGCCTGAGCAACATAGCAAGACCCTGTCTCTAAGAAAAAAAAAAAAAAAAATTAGCAGGGCGTGGTGGGGAGCGCCTGTATTCTTAGTGACTGGGTAGGCTGAGGTGGGAGGATTGCTTGAGCCCAGGAGGTCAAGGCTACAGAGAGCTATGATCATGCCACTGCACTCCAGCCTGGGCAAGAACGAGACCCCGCCACCAAAAAAAAAAAAAAAAAAAAAAAAAAAAAAGGTCTGGGTTTGAGGCTCCCTTCCAGGAGGCCTCCCCGGCTGTCTCCAGGCCCAGAATGTTGCAACTTTTCTTCTTGACTGGTAATAAAGTAGCGAGATCTTCCAAAAGCCAGAATCCTGAGCAGCTCAGCCTCCACCCCCGGCCGCGGTTCCCAAAGCCCAAGGATGAGCTAGCTGTCCTCTCCCCAACACCCATCCCAGGTTGGGACAGAAGGCGCAGCTCTCAGTGTGACCCACGGCTTCAGTGTGGCTGTTGCTTCTCTTCTAGATGGATTTTTCTCTTATTTGTTGGAGCTCCGGTCTTTAATTTTGGGAAGGTCACGTTCTACAGCACTGCAGCCCTGCGACTCCCTTCCAGCTTCCGTTGGAGCTTGAGTGTGTTGTTTCTGCTGAGCGGGAACATGAGCCCAAAAGGGGCTGCCAGCCCAGGCTCCCTGGCAGATGGATGGAGGGCCTGGACCCACCAGGAACAGCCATGCTCACTCACCCAGTCCCTCCCCACAGCGCCGCTGCCCCCAGCCCCCCACCTGCAAGAGGCCGAGGTCCCCATCGTGAGGACCCGAGCTTGCGAGAGGATGTATCACAAAGGCCCCGCTGCCCACGGCCAGGGCGCCATCATCAAGGCTGACATGCTGTGTGCAGGGAAGAAGGGGCAGGGCTTCTGCCAGGTGAGACCCCAGCCCTCCGCCCTCGGCGTCGGCTGTGGGAGCTGCTTTGCCATGGGGCTGTCCCCTGACTGTCCTTCCCACACAGGGCGATGCTGGGACCTCCCGTTCTGTTACTGGCTGGACACCTGGCTCCAGGTTGGCGTGCTGAGCTGGGGTGTGGCCTCCAGGCATGGGGACTACCCTGGTGTCTACACCCGGGTGATGACCTATTCATCCTGGGTCTGCCAGCACGTCTCGCTGAAGCGTTGAGGAGGCTTTGAGAGCTGGGGAGCCGACCTGCCCTCCTGCCATCCCCGCCGGGCCTCCCCTCCGCTCCTCCTCCTGCCTCCAGGCCCTGTTCCTGCCCACCCCACCTGGCCCCTGAAGTTCCCCGTCCTTCCCTGACCTGGGGGTGAGGACACAGCGGCAGGGGAGGCTCAGAAGCTGGTGTCCCATGGATGTGGGTGAGGGAGGACGCACCCAGGGACCTTGCCTCCTGCCTGGGTCTGCCATGCTATTAAACTGTGTGAACAGCAGCTTCTGAATCTCTGATTCTCTCATGTGTCCTGGGCCGTGGTGGGGACTTCCTGGTACACATCTCAAGGTTCTGGAGGGCTCAGGGCCAGCCTGGAGTGACTGCACCTTCAGGCTGGGTTGGGGGCCAGTGGGGAGGGCGTGTGGTTACTGCCCCATTCTGGGAGGGCTCCGCTTCTTGGAGGCAGCCCCTGGGCAGCTCAGCCTCCCCGCCCGGGTTCCCACAGCCCACGGATGAGCTAGCTGTCCTCTCCCCAACACCCATCCCTGGTTGGGACAGTTGTTTGTTCATTTCCCTCATTCCCCCAAATCTGTGACATCAAACCCAGCCTCGCTGCACCCCACTTCAGACACGGAGCCACACTGCGGGGCCAGCAGCCTGAGCCTGCTCCCTCGGCCGTGTCTCCTCCTTGGACCTCCTGGAGTCTTGGGGTCACCTGAGGACAGCGCCTCCCTGAACTGTGGGGTCTCCGTGGAGCTGGCTGCCCTGGAATTTGGGGGACCCCAGCTCTGCCCCTGAGCAGCTGCTCCCTCACCCTTCCTCTCCAGGAAGAGGAGCCGCTGTGGGCGTGGGTCCCCATGGCTGCCCCTAAGACCCCGAACGGGACACAGTGGCCCTGTCACAGCCACAGCCACAGCCTGGGCACCACGAGGCCCTGTGGTCCCAAAGCCCCTGCCTGGTGAGCTGTGGCCACTCCCACTTATCTGGGAACAACACTCTCCGTCCCCCACTTTTGGGGGAGATGGGAGCACCCCACTGCGTGGGCTTCCTGGAGCCGCAGGGAGGCCCTTCCTCCACCCTGCTGAGCCCCTCCTGCTCCCTGGGCCCCTCGGAAGCGAGGGATCCACTCCCTCCCGGAATCCACTGACCACCCCCCGCCCAGGGTCTCCTCCACAATAGGGGCCTGAGGACAGCTTCCTCGGGGGTCTCTCTGCATCCCCTCTTGGCCCCACCAGGATTCTGGATTCTTCCCACAGCCCAGGCTTCCTGCGTGGGGCCACAGGGCCCTTGACCCCTGGTGGACCTGGATGTCCCCAGACTGCGCATCAGATCAGGTTTCTGTTATCAGGGGCATGCGGGGAAACGGCTGAGAAAGTACAGGGAAGAAATGCCGGGGAAAACACTGTGGCGCCCGCTCTCCAGCTCTGGGTGGTTGGCTGCCTCGTCAGCTCCCCCGCCAGCCTCCAGGCTGGGGCAGGACTGCCTCGCCTGAGATGGATGGGGCAGGGGGTGCCGAGAGTGGCTGCCTCTGCCCCTGGGCCTCAGCGGGAGGGTCCCCCTCGGTGCCTGACATTCTCAGGCCCCGCCGCCCTGCGGTGGCTGTGAGTATCAGATGGGATCGTCTGTCCATCCACCTGACAGGCGAGGGGCCGGGGCACCACTGACCTCCTCACCTCCGGCAGAGGAACTTCTGGCTTTTAGTGCCAACTGCCCCACCCCAACTACATGCGCCTCCAACTTGGGAAACCCGAGGTGTGCGGCGGGGGTGGGGGGCACACAGAGATGGGGAAGGGGCTTAAGGCTTAAGACTGGAGAAGTTAGGAAGAGTTTGGGGGCAGGTGGGGGCCCAGGCTGGAGAGGGAGGGAGGAGTAGGGACCATGCGGCCTCAGGGAGCACGAGGGTCAGGCTCCCTACACTCTGGGCAGGATGTGAGCCCCCGAGCCCCCTTTCATTAGCTCCAGCTGGGGTCCCAGCACCCGCTGGTGGAGGGACGGGCCTGGAGCTCCAGGCCTTTCTCAGGGTGCCTGTGACCTCTTGGTGGAGGGGCCCCAGAGGATGAGCAGCTCTCACCGAGGCTGGGGACAGACGGCCCAGGCTGCAGGACGTGGGCATGCTGAATCCTCTGGCATGGGACAGCCGAGTCCCAGTCTCCTCCTGGGTCCTCCCTCCCTCCTCCCTACACCTCTCCTCTCCGTCCCTTCCCTCACTGCCTTTCCGGCGGCCTCTGAGGTTGCCGGTCCTGGCTCTGTCCCCGAAGCCCCCTGCTCCCTGAGAGAATCACAGCTTTGGCGCCACCACACCTCCGAAGCTCTTGCCCGAGACCCAGGGTGCAGCCATGGCACGTCCAGGACGGCATTTCTGCCCCTAGGCCCCTCTGGTCAGCACTGCACGGGTGTCTCTCCCGTCTCTGGGGCATAGTGCTCCTGTGGTCCCGGCTACTTGGGAGAGCTGGGTGGGAGGATCTCTTGAGCCAAGTGGAGGCTGCAGTGAGCTGTGATCATGCCACTACGCTCCAGCCTGGGCGACAGAGCCAGACCCTGACTCAATTGTGTCCCGAAGGCCGCTCTGAGGACGGAGGACCTCACCCCAACCACATCCACCATGGAGGTGTCTCCACATGCAGACCCCAGGCTGAGCCGGCCAGAGGACACCTGACCAGAGTGGGCTTGGCCGGTTGTGGTGGGCACCATCATGGTGGGTACCTCGCTCAGACAATCTGCTGGGCCTGTGGCCCCTGTCCTGGGAGGAGCCGCACCTCTGCACGGGGCCACCCGTCACCTTCATGGGGTGCTGCGGCGCATGAACTGCTGGAAACTGTCCTGGGGACCCCATGGTGGAAGGCAGAGGCTTGCCGCTGCCTCGGGCTCCTTCCTGAGCTCCAGATCTGAGTTTTTTCCAAGGGCCCTGCCTTCCAAACCAGCCCTGTGATGCTGTGACGTCCTCGTGGAGGAACAGGCAGGCTGGAGGGTCCCAACCCCGCCGTGGCTGCTCTCTGCCCTCACCCTCTCCTCTTACCCCTGTCCTGCCAGCCCAGGCTGCAGAGTGGGTGGAGACTTGGAGGGTGGGTGGGAGAGAGAGTGGAGGACAGGGTGAAGAGACGCCTCCTGGACCTGAGGCCACCACAGGGCCCCACCCTCCTGCTGCCTTCCTCCTGTGGCTGACGATAAAGGGGCTCCGAGGGGCCAGGGGAGAGAGCTGCTGAGTCCCGGCACGGTAAGGGCACCGTCCCCTCCCTGATGCCTGCGGGAGGCTCCCGGCCCCCACCCCTGACCCCGGATCTGAGCCCCAAGCCCACACTCCACGCCCTCCACCCCGACCCCGGGTCTGAGCCCCCAGCCCGCACCCCACGCCCTCCACCCCGACCCCGGGTCTGAGCCCCCAGCCCGCACCCCACGCCCTCCACCCCGACCCCGGGTCTGAGCCCCCAGCCCGCACCCCACGCCCTCCACCCTGACCCCGGGTCTGAGCCCCCAGCCCGCACCCCACGCCCTCCACCCCTGACCCCGGGTCTGAGCCCCCAACCCGCACCCCACGCCCTCCACCCCTGACCCCGGGTCTGAGCCCCCAGCCCGCACCCCACGCCCTCCACCCCTGACCCCGGGTCTGAGCCCCCAGCCCGCACCCCACGCCCTCCACCCCGACCCCGGGTCTGAGTCCCCAGCCCGTACCCCACGCCCTCCACCCCTGACCCCGGGTCTGAGCCCCCAGCCTGCACCCCATGCCCTCCACCCCTGACCCCGGGTCTGAGTCCCCAGCCCGTACCCCACGCCCTCCACCCCTGACCCCGGGTCTGAGCCCCCAGCCTGCACCCCACGCCCTCCACCCCTGACCCTGGATCTGAGCCCCAAGCCCACACTCCACGCCCTCTCCCTGCAGATGCTGCTGCTGCTATTCCTGGCCGTCTCCTCCCTGGGGAGCTGCAGCTCGGGGAGCCCAGGTGAGTCCCGACCCCACACAACCCTCCCTTCCCAGGGACTCTGCCAACCCCGTCCCCAGGATCCAGGGGACACGTGCACGGCCCGGCTTCTGCCTGAGGGCAGGCGGGGGGTGAGGCTCGGGTGGCAGAGGCCGGGCTCCCTGACCTCCTCCTGGTGCTCCCAGTGCCCGTCCCTGAGAATGACCTGGTAGGCATCATGGGGGGCCACAACGCCCCCCAGGGGAAGTGGCCGTGGCAGGTGAGCCTGAGGATCTACAACTACCACTGGGCCTCCTGGGTGCACATCTGCGGGGGCTCCCTCATCCACCCCCAGTGGGTGCTGACCGCCGCCCACTGCATTTTCCGGTGAGTCCCGGGCCGGCGACCCCACCGAGGGGAGGGTGGGAGTGGGGCCGCCCCAGACCAGAACCCCTGAACAGCCCAGCTCCGTTCTCCCCCAGGAAGGACACCGACCCGTCCCCCTACCGGATCCACGCCGGGGACGTGTATCTCTACGGGGGCCGGGGGCTGCTGAACGTCAGCCGGATCATCGTCCACCCCAACTACTCTGTCTTCTTCCTTGGGGGCAGACATCGCCCTGCTGAAGCTGGCCACCAGTGTGAGAACAACAAACACTCTCGCGGCAGTCACCCTGCCATCCCAGTCCCCGGAGTTCACTGAGAGGGACAACTGCTGGACCACAGGCTGGGGCATGGTCGGCTTGTCTGGTGAGAGCCAGAGGGACGCGGGGCGGGTGTGCGGGGGGGTCCTGGGAAGGCTCATGAAAGACAAGCCCTTGGTTTGCACATTCTGGGGTTTCTCTTGCTAGGGTTGGGGTGTAGGGTTCAGGTGAGCTGCCCTGGGGATACAAGCTCATAAAACAGAGGGAGGAAAGAAAATGAACCTTTGGGGTGTGTGGGAGGAGGCACCGACTGCGCTGTGCGTGTGTGTTTGGAACACGCATCTTACTCATAGACTTGTTGCAAGACGTTTTCTTCATTTTGTGGAAAAGCAAATGGGTTCAAAGAGGGCACGAATTTAATCTGTCCATCCCTCCACTGAAGGCTGCAGAGACCTGAAGCTTTCTTCCTTTCCTGCTTCCGGCCCCTGTTCTTTGAAAGTAAATACCTGGTGCTGTTCTGGAGCATGTAGGCCCCACCTCCCTTTTCTAGAGTGTGTGCATAGGTCCTGCCTCTCTTTTCTAGAGAGAGAGAGAGTGTGTGTGTGTGTGTGGTCCCATCTCCCTTTTCTAGAGTGTGTGTGTACATCCCGCCTCTGTTTTCTAGAGTGTGGGCATAGGTCCCGCCTCCCTTTTCTAGAGTGTGTGCATAGGTCCCGCCTCCCTTTTCTAGAGTGTGTCCGTAGGTCCTGCCTCCCGTTCCTTGTGTGTGTGTGTGTGTGTGCGTGTGTGTGTGTGTGTGTAGGGTCCCACCTCCCTTTTCTACAGTGTGTGTGGGGTCCCGCCTCCCTTTTCTAGAGTGTGTGCATAGGTCTTGCCTCCCTTTTCTAGAGAGAGAGAGAGAGTGTGTGTGGCTGTGTTTGTGTGTGTGTGGGGGACCCGTCTCCCTTTTCTAGAGTGTGTGTGTATGTCCTGCCTCCCTTTTCTAGAGTGTGTGGGGTCCCATCTCCCTTTTCTAGAGTGTGTGGGGGTCCCATCTCCTTTTTCTAGAGTGTGTGCGTAGGTCCTGCCTCCCTTTTCTAGAGTGTGTGTGCATAGGTCCTGCCTCCCTTTTCTAGAGAGTGTGTGTGTGTGTGTGTGTAGGGTCCTGTCTCCCTTTTCTAGAGTGTGCGGGGTCCCATCTCCCTTTTCTAGAGTGTGTGCGTAGGTCCTGCCTCCCTTTTCTAGAGTGTGTGTGTGTGTGTGTGTGTGTGTGTGTAGGGTCCCGTCTCCCTTTTCTAGAGTGTGTGCGTAGGTTCCCACCTCCCTTTTCTAGAGTGTGTGCATAGGTCCCGCCTCTCTTTGCTCCCAATTTAAAAGGTATTGGTGGATGGGGGGGTAGGATGGGGGGAGTGGGCACAGTGACTCACACCTGTAATCGCAGCACTTTGGGAGGCCGAGGTAGGAGGATCACTTGAGCCTAGGAGTTCAAGATGAGCCTGGACAACACAGGCAGACCCCATCTCTACAAAAAATTAAAATATATATATATATTGGTCAGGCACAGTGGCTCACGCCTGTAATCCCAGCACTTTGGGAGGCCAAGGCGGGTGGACCATTTGAGATCAGGAGTTCGAGACCAGCCTGGACAACATGGTGAAACCCTGACTCTACTAAAAACACAAAAATTAGCTGGGCCTGGTGGTGGGTGCTTGTAATCCCAGCTACTCAGGAGGCTGAGGCAGGAGAACCGCTTGAGCCCGGGAGGCAAAGGTTGCAGTGAGCAGAGATTGTGCCATTGCACTCCAGTCTGGGTGACAGAGCGAGACTCCATCTTAAAAAAAAAAAAATTAGCTAGGCATGGTGGTGTGTGACTGTGGTCCCAGCTACTTGGGAGGCTGAGGCTGGAGGATCGCTTGAGCGTCACTGGAGCCTGGGAGTCAGAGGCTGCAGGGAGCTATGATTATGCCACTGTACTCTACCCCGGCATTTCCATTCTGGGTTCCTGCAGCTTTAGAGGTGGAGCCCCTTTGACTCCACCTTAGGCTGTGTAGGCTGAGCATCCCAGGTCCTGAGCTGAGGCTGGGGGCAGGGAGGGGTCCTGCCTTGGTGCTGGTTGGGGGCCCCTCCTGAGCCGCTCCCGCCACCCGTGGCTTGTCTCTGCAGATCTGCTACCGCCTCCTTACCACCTGCAGCAGGTGAAGGTCCCCACACTGAGCAATGCAGACTGTGAGCAGCAGATCCACGATGCTTTTCCTGGTGCTGGAGACAGAAAGTTCATCCAGGATGACATGATCTGTGCCGGCCGCACGGGCCGCCGCACCTGGAAGGTGAGACCTGGCGCCTCTCTCCTGCCATCTCTTTTCCTGTCTTTTCCCGTCTGCGGCCCCTGTCCAGTCTGGACCTGGATGTGCAGGGTCCTGGGTCTCTGGTCAAGCTGGGCCTTCTCTGCTCCACAGGGCGACTCAGGCGGCCCCCTGGTCTGCAAGAAGAAGGGTACCTGGCTCCAGGCGGGAGTAGTGAGCTGGGGATTTTACAGTGATCGGCCCAGCATTGGCGTCTACAGGCGAGTCCAGACCTACGTGCCCTGGATCCTGCAGCAAATGCACCTCTGAGCCCCAGGCCCCTCCCAGCTCCCCAAGAATCCAGTTCCTTCCTTGTCCTGGCCCCTCCGCTCCCTGCTCCTTCCAGCACCCACCTACTCTGCTCCTCCATCCCACATGGTCCTTACTCCCCTCCACCTTTTCAGACCCATCACCTTCCTCCCTCATACTGGGAGGAGGAGGCATGGGAGGTGGTTTGAATGGGAGTGAGGTTAGGGATGGAAGTCCTGGAGCCAGTTTGCAGTGTTGTCTCATTAAACTGTTAGCAAAGCAAACCAGAAAGTGGCCAGTGTGTTCCTGAGTGTGGGTGCGGCTGGCGGGCAGTGACTGCGGGCTTCCTGATGTGGGTCCATCTGCTCTGGACGGTCGGGCTGTAGACATGGCTGCTCCAGACCAGACATTCTTTGGTGGTGGAGGGAAATGATGAATGGGGTGGCAAGAGCAGGGGAAATATTTTGTGATGACTCTACTCTTGGGGGCCCAGCTCCCAGCCCAGCCCTCCACTAAAAGTACAGGTCAGCCTCATTACCAACTTTCATCCATCTACCATCCGTCTACCCATCTACCCACCGAATCCAGCCGCTCATCCAACCATCAATTCATCCATCCATCCATCCACCCACCCATTCACTAATCAATCCATCCATCCATCCATCCATCCATCTATCCGCTCATCCATCCACCTATCTGTTGATCTATCCATCCATCCACCCACCCACGAATCTATCCACTTGTCCGTCTGTCGATCTGTCCGTCCACCCACCCACCCACCCATCTAACCTGCCCAGCTCTGCCCAGCCCTGCCCAGCCCTGCCCAGTGCCCAGGGCATCTCCAGGGTGTGGCACGGGAGGCTTCTGGGGAAACCCAAGCACGGTTCACATCCCTAGCTGCCGGGCCACTGTTTGCCCCGGGACATTGGAGCATTTAGCATTGAGACTTCTCATATGGCCACCCTGCGCCCGCCTCACAGAAGGTCTGGGACTAGGGCTGGGTCAGGGAGGCTGCTGGGCTGTGACGGGGCACCAGGCATCCTCAACCTGAGATGGGGAAGTCTTCGTTCTCCTTTCTCTTGCACCCCCCACCCCCAAGGTGAGGGTCAGGTGAGGCTGAGAAGGCTGCTGAGCACCCAGAAGGGCAGCTACACTCTCCTGCTGGAGAAAGGGGCTTCACGGAGAAGCTGGCCCGGGAGGGTGTCTGAGTCTGGTCCCTTCTGGCTTCACACCATGAGTGAAGCAGCAGGGATCTCGTCTCTCCTGGCAGGTCCCTCCCACCCCACCCGGAGAGAACCACACAGGGCAAGGGCTAGATGCCTGGGCTCCCCAGTAGACAGGAGGGGCCTCTGTATTCAGACGGTGGGGTGTGGGGGGAGGTCAGGGACAGATCAGAACTGTGGTGAGGGCCCCGTGCCTAAGGCAGGATGCAGCCTGGACAACGGCACAGAGCCCGCTATGCACAGGTCCCTTTTGCAACATTGCAGTTGGAGCAAGACCCACGCGGGTGCTGGGGCAGGCGCTGTGGCAGCTGACAGTGTGCCAACCATCCAGAGGCCCAAAGACCTGGGCCAGGGCCAGGGGTGGGTCTGCAGGCCCTTCACCCACGTCACCTGCTATCCGATGGCCGTCCCCAGGCCCTTCACCCATGCCACCTGCTATCTGATTGCTGTCCCCAGCACCCTCACCCACGTCATCTGCTACACGATGGCCGTCCCCAGGCCTTCACCCACATCACCTGCTACACGATGGCCGTCCCCAGCACCCTCACCTACGTCACCTGCTACACGATGGCTGTTCCCGCGCCCTGCCACAGGGACAAAGGGGCCACCCTGATGAGGGACGGGAATCTCACTGACGTTGCCGCCCCTGGTCATAGAGGATGCAGGCCCACAGAGGCATCCTGTGCCCGTCCCTGGGTCATTTCAACGCTGTGACCCACCCTTTCCTGGGTCTGACAGCCTCTGGACAGCCCCTGGGCAGAGCTGTGCCCCACAGGGACAGGCTGAGGGGGTCTGCCACTGTATTCTTCCAACTGCTCTGCCGTGAAGGCCCAGGATCCGTCTGCTCCCCATGTCTACCACGTGTGCCCTGAGCCTCATCTCGTGAAGCTCTGGGCCACACTACCATGCCCAGCTAATATTTAAATTTTTGGTAGAGACCAGGTCTCACTATGTTGCCCAGGCTGGTCTCATACTTCTCGGCTCAAGCAATCCTCCCCCACTCGGCCTTCCAAAGTGTTGGGATTACAGGCATGAGCCACTGCACACAGCCAACTATTTCAATTTTTTAATTTTTTAATTGTTGTGGGTACCTAGTTGTGTATATATCTATCTTGCACGGTTTTATGTGAGAATTATACTAAATCTTCAAGGAACAAATAACCCCCATTTCAAACAAACTCTTCCAGAGACTAGAAAAAAGAGACTAATGTCCTGACTGATTAGATTCGATGAGTGTCGCCTGCAGAACAAGGCTGGACTAAAAGAACGCAGGAAAACTTCAGGCCGAATTAACTTACGAACGTTGACTCAAACATCCAAAATCATTAACAAACTGACTCTGAAAATGTGCTCAGAATTACAATAAAACCTAATCAGGTCTAAACCAGGTGGGTTTAACGCTTGGGAAATCTAACTGTCTAATTTGCCAGTTAACGGAGCAGAGATAAACAACCATGTGATAATCTAATCGATAAGTATTTGATTCTCTGGGTTGATAAACTCAACCACAAACTGCAATAAAACTCTTAGTAAATTTGGGGGGATCTCACCCAAGCCCACGGCAAACGTCCTACTTAACAGTGGACCGCGGGAAGCCCCTTCTGTGAGTGAGGGATGGGTAGGGACGGCCACCCCTCCCCCTGCCCAGCTCAGTGCAGGCAGCCCCGGGCAGCACACACACGAAGAGAAACAGGCCGGGCGCAGTGCCTCACGCCTGTCATCCCAGCTACTCAGGAGGCCAAGGCAGGCAGATCACCTGAGGTCAGGGGTTCGAGACCAGCCTGGCCAACATGGTAAAACCCCACCTCTACTAAAAATATGAAAATTAGCCGGGCGTGGTGGCACGTGCCTGTAAACCCAGCTACTTGGGAGCCTGAGACAGGAGAATCACTTGAACCCGGTGGAGCGGAGGTTACAGTGAGCCAAGATTGTGCCACTGTATTCCAGCCTGGGCGAGAAGAGTGAGACTCTGTCTCAAACAAAAACAAAAAAATCAAAATGAAACAAAAAAGAAAGAGAAAGGAATAAAAAGTGTCAGGATTGGAAAGAAAGGGATGGGGTTGCAAAGAAAGGGATGGGGTTGCAGTGTCTGCTGACAATACAGTGGTCATCATAGACCATCCAAGGTCACCTGCAGACAGTGTCAGGTCACAAGCACAGCAAGACAGCTGATCCACACCAACGCAAGACCAACAGCTGCTGATACACGGGGCTTCCAGGCCAGGCGCTGTGGTCACACCTGTCATCCCAGCACTTTGGGAGGCCGAGGCAGGAGGATGGATGGAGCCAAAGCATTTAAGACCACTCTGGGCAACATAGTGAGTCTATCTCTATAAAAACATTTGGTTTAAGCCATGCAGAGCCTGGGTAACATAGCAAGACCCATCTCTACAAAAAATACAAAAATTAGCCAGGTGTGGTGGCATGCACCTGTAGTCCCAGTTACTCAGGAGGCTGAGGCAGGAGGATCATTTGAGCCCAGGAATTTCAGGCTGTAGTGAGCCAAGATCTTGCCACTGCACTCCAGCCTGGGCAACAGAGGAAGGCCCTGTGTCAAAAAAAAAAAAAAAAAAAAAAAACAAACACATTTTTATCAACAATTGTATTGGCTCCAGTGTTTGTTGAAGAAAATTGCTTTTGTTCATTTAAAGCTCTAAGCAATACTTGTCATCAGAAATGAAATTTACCCACTAACTTCTGAAGATTCACTGTTAAGTAGGACGTTTGCCGTGGGCTTGGGTGAGATCCGCCAAATTTACTAAGAGTTTTATTGCAGTTGGTGGTTGAATTTATCAACCCAGAGAATCAAATGCTTATCGATTAGATTATCACATGGTTGTTTATCTCTGCTCCGTTAACTGGCAAATTAGACAGATTTCCCAAGCGTTAAACCCACCTGGTTTAGACCTGATTAGGTTTTATTGTAATTCTGAGCACATTTTCAGAGTCAGTTTGTTAAAGATTTTGGATGTTTGAGTCAATGTTCGAAAGTTAATTCGGCCTGAAGTTTTCCTGAGGTTCCTCCCACACGTGAGCTCCCTGGCAGGAATATCATCTAGACACAAATCGTCTTGCTGGCTGGGAAGATGCTGAAACTCTCGGTTTAGTTTTCTCTCCACACCACTGTGCAGGTGAAAGAAACACAGAGATTTTCTCGGATTTAAGTTGAAAGCACAATATGAAGTCTCATGATTTCAGAGGAGAAAGGGCCACCGTATCTAAGACGATGTGAGGAAAAAAATAACAAGGAAGAGAGCCCCGCCCACCAGAAGCGGCAATGAATCTGTCATTGGCCCAGGGATGGAAAACCACGCCCATGCTGGTCCCCACATTCCACCTGCTCCCAACCCCAGAGCCGGCTCCGCGCTGGGCTCCACTGTGGCTCCCGGGGGCTCGATTCCAGCCCATCCCAATTTCCAGTGATGTTTATTATTTATTATTATTATTATTATTTTGAGACAGAGTCTCACTCTGTCACCCAGGCTGGAGTGCAGTGGCACGATCTCGGCTCACTGCAACCTCTGCCTCCTGGGTTCAAGGGATTCTCCTGCCTCAGCCTCCTGAGTAGCTGGGATTACAGGCGCCCACCACCACGCCCGGCTATTTTTTATATTTTTAGCAGAGATGGGGTTTCACCGTGTTGGCCAGGCTGGTCTCAAATTCCTGACCTCAGGTGATCTGCCTGCCCTTGGCCTCCCAAAGTGCTGGGATTATAGGTGTGAGCCACTGGGCCTGGCCTCCAATGATGTTTAAAAGATCATATCTGGCTGGGCGCAGTGGCTCACGCCTGTAATCCCAGCACTTTGGGAGGCCGAGGTGGGCGGATCATGAGGTCAGGGGATCGACACCATCCTGGCTAACATGGTGAAACCGCGTCTCTACTAAAAATACAAAAAAAACAAACAAAACAAAAAACAAAAAAAAAAACAATGCCAGGTGCGGTGGCTCACGCCTGTAATCCCAGCACTTTGGGAGGCTGAGGCAGGCGGTTCACGAGGTCAGGAGATCGAGACCATCCTGGTTAACATGGTGAAACCCCGTCTCTTCTAAAAATACAAAAAAAAAAAAAAAAAAAATGCCAGGTGCAGTGGGCTCACGCCTGTAATCCCAGCACTTTGGGAGGCTGAGGCAGGCGGATCACAAGGTCAGGAGATCGAGACCATCCTGGCTAACGTGGTGAAACCCCGTCTCTTCTAAAAATACGAAAAATTAGCCGGGAGTGGTGGCAGGTGCCTGTAGTCCCAGCTACTTGGGAGGCTGAGGCAGGAGAACCCGGGAGGCGGAGCTTGCAGTGAGTGTAGATCGTGCCACTGCACTCCAACCTGGGTGTAGGAGCGAGACTCCATCTCAAAAAAAAAAAAAAAAAAAAAGCAAGAAAAAGGAAAAAAAAAAAGATCAAATCCCAGGCCCAGGGCGGTGGCTCACGCCTGTAATCCCAGCAATTTGGGAGGCCAAGGCAGGCAGATCACCTGAGGTCAGGAATTTGAGACCAGCCTGGCCAACACGGTGAAACCCCGTCTCTACTAAAAATGCAAAAAATCAGCCAAGCGTGGTGGTGGGCACCTGTAATCTTAGATACTCAGGAGGCTGAGGCAGCAGAATCACTTGAACCTGGGAGGCGGAGTTTGCAGTGAGCCAAGATCACGCCATTGCACTCCAGCCTGGGCGACAGAGTGAGACTCCGTCTCAAAAAAACAAAAACAACAACAACAAAAAAAGAAAAAAATATCAAATTCCTTCTCTTAAATTCTCTTCTGCTTAAACAGTGAGCCTGGCTCCATGCAGCTGCAGCATAGGCAGCTCCCAGAGGGAACAGAGGATGCCTGAGCCCATGAGTGGCCTGAGAGATGCAAATGGAATCTTGTTCCTTATTCAGGTCCCCTAACTTTTTTTTGAGACAGGGTCTTGCTCTGTCACTCAGGCTGGAGTGCAGTGGTGTGATCATAGCTCCCTGCTCAACCTCCTGGGGTCAAGTGATCCTCCTGCCACAGCCTCCCCAGTAGCTGGGACTACGGGCACGTGCCACCACACCTGGCCATTTTTGTTGATTTTTTGTAGGGATGGAGTCTCACTTTGTTGCCCAAGCTGGTCTTGAACTCCTGGGCTCAAGCAATCCTCCTGCCTCAGCCTCCCAAAGTGCTGGGATTACAGTTGTGAGCCACTGCTCCCGGGTCCCAACAGTGTTACTGACGTTTTTCCACTCCGTCTCTTTTTTTTTTCCTTTTTTTTTTTGAGATGGAGTCTTGCTCTGTTGCCCAGGCTGGAGTGCAATGGACGATTTCAGCTCTCTGCAACCTCCACCTCCCACGTTCAAGTGATTCTCCTGCCTCAGCCTCCCAAGTAGCTGGGACAACAGGCGTGCACCACCATGCTCAGGTAATTTTTGTATTTTTAGTAGAGACGGGGTTTCACCATGTTAGCCAGGCTGGTCTCAAACTCCTGACCTCAAGTTATCTGCCTGCCTCAGCCTCCCAAAGCGTTGAGATGACAGGCATGAGCCACGGTGCACAGCCTTCGCCCCATCTCTTGTCACCTGTATCAGTGTCCTGAGGCTGCTGCACAAAGTGCTGCAAACTGAGGAGCAGAATTTTATTCTCTCTCAATCCTGGAGTGTCAGCAGGGCCGCTTGCTCCAGAGGCTTGGAGGGAGGGGCCGCTCCGTGCCTGTCTCCTCGTGTCCCTTGTTGCTGGCTGTCCTTGGCTTGCGGCCACATCACTCCCATCCCTGCCTGTCTTCCCCCGCCTTCCTCCACCACTGTAGGACTCAACCCCCCTCTCCTTTCTCTTATAAGGATGCCTGTCATTCGATTTAGGGCCCACTCTAATTCCAGGATGATCTCATCTTGACATCCTTAATTATGTCTGCAAAAGCCTCATTTCCCGATAAAGTCACGTTCACAGGTCCTGAGGCTCAGGCTTGAACGTATCTTTTCGGCAAATGCAGTTCAACTCACCATGGCACCCGGCTCCTGACCCCAGAGGTATTTTCCTCCTTCACCTGCACGTCCTGTAGGAGCCTCCCTGTGCAGACACAGCACTGGGCAACTTCTAGAACCTTCTCCACACAACAATGCCCAATTTTGGTCGACCTCACACCTGATTCCAAGTATAAAGCACCGAATAAAAGATAAAAGGAAAGTGTCACCTGCATCCTCCACGTGACAATCCGATGTTCCTGCCTCTGCACAGGGCGAGCTTGGCTCACCCAACCTGGACTCGGCTGGGGCCGGAGGGCTCCTTGGCCTCTCCCGGGCAAGCTTGGTTCACCCAATCTGGACTCAGCTGGGGCCCGAGGGCTCCTCGGCCTCTCCCCCTGGCCCCCTGCAGCCCAGGACCCCTGACTGTAGGCTCCAGGCCTCCCTGGAGGCCCTGGCCACGCTCGCCCCGCGACCCTCGGACTGGCTGTGCTTCGTGGATCTTGGCTGGTTCGACGCTGGTGCCGTCCCCGACTTACCTGGGCCTCCTGGACCCTGCCTCCTGGCAGCTGGGTGGGGGTCCAGGAGGGTCCTGCACCCGTGACGCAGCTGCCACATTATCCTGGTGTCCTGGGAGGGAGAGGAATCACCAAGAAAGCCCCCAGGCTAAGCAACCGTCCTCTCTTCTCCTCGGCCCTCTGGCTCTAAACAAGGAACCCAGGTGATCCAGACCCGAGCTTCCCTCCCATCAGCCTCTCCTGGCGTCACCTGGCCGGCCTCCCAGGCCTCCCGTCCTCCAGCTGCTCTCCTGTCTCCTTCTTGCATCTTCAGACGGCGCTGCCGGCTCCACGGGCCTGGGCAGCAGCTTGAAGTGGGCATGGGCCAAGCCCTCTGGGAGTGAGGGGTGCGGCGGCTCCCAAGGCACAGAGCCAGAGGTCCTGGCCCATGATGGGTGAACGCGGCCAGGAGGGAGGGGCGGGGCAGCTGGGAGTCCATCTCGGGCAGCCCGGGGCTTCTCTCCTCCCCATGCGGGGAGGTCCAGGGCTGGGCACGCACGTGGAAGTCTGGCTGCAGAGGATTTCACAGCTGCAGGCCCAGCCTCGGGGACCCACTCCCTCAGCCTCCGGGAATCCTGAGGCATCTCCAGGAAGCTGCTGGTAACATGGAGAGGGCAGGATTCGCTCCAGCTGGAGGACATGCGGGCACACACACTCATACACGCACACACATGCACACATGCTTACATGCACACATTCATACACGCATGCACACACACATGCAGACACACACTCATACACGCATGCACATACATATGCACACACACTCATACACGCACACACATGCACACATACACGTATGCACACATGCTTACATGCACACATTCATACACACATGCACACACACGCAGACAAACTCATACATGCACGCACATACACACATATGCACACACTCACACATGCACACATATACGTATGCATACATGCTTACATGCACACATCATACATACATGCACACACACACATGCACACACACACACATCCACTCACACACGCACATACACACTCATACATTCACACATACAAACACATGCACACATACATGAACACACACATACACACATACACTCATACACACGCACACACGTACATGCATGCACACACACTCACACACTCATACCCACACATGCACACACTCATACCCACACATATGCACACACTCACACGCACACACTCATAAACGCACACACACACTCATGCATGCACCCACACTTACACACATGCTCACACACTCATACACACATGCAGACACGCACACAAATGCACACGCAGGCACAAACACCAGCATGCACACACTCATACACACATGCACACACACATATACTCACACATGTAAGACACTCATGCACACACTCATACTCACACACATGCACACGCACTCATACACGCATGCACACACTCCCTCATACATGCAGGCACACACACATCATGCACACAAACATACATCCACACACATGCATGCACACACATGCTCACACTCACACACATGCACACACACGTACACACATACACTCACATGCTTACGCACATGCACACACTCATACACATGCACACACATACATGCACACACAGGCATGTGCACACCCCATGCCCACACACATGTGCACATGCACACAGGCATCCCCCCACCCGTTCACAGTGCTCCCTTGTGTTTCCACACCCCCACAATCACCCCGGTTACAATCTCATGGCAAAGCAAGACTCCTGGAGGACAGGCTGTAGGGTTGGGCCTTGGCCTCTGCCGCCCCTGTCAGCCCCAGAAGGTGTCTGCCACCTGGGCTGAAACAGGCATTTGCTGCCGGAGCCCTGAGGCACAGCAGTGGGCAGCTGGGGCCTGGGGGGCTGGGCCCTGGCCTGAGAATGCAGCTCCTAACCCTCTGAGACTCCCAGCAGGTGACCGCCCCTCTCCCAGAGCAGGGTGTGCCCCTCCTGCAACCTGAGGTTTGTATCTGATTAAAATAGGTTCCTGGAGCCCATCCAGAAGATCTGCCTGTTTGGGGTCTGCAAACTTCCTCCAAGGGCTGGAGCCTGGGCCTGGGGCAGCCACCATGGAGCAGGCGGGTCCCCTGGCACAGGCTTCAAGTGCCTCTGAAGGGCCCTCTGGCTGATGCTTTTGCACCCGCGGAGGTGGGTACAAGTGCCCGTCCCGTCCCGGGTGGCAGGAGAGGCTGCAGGAGAGCTGGTTACCAGGTGCTTCCTTGGCCTCTGTGGCACTGGCCACGAGAATGGGCGGCATGGCGCCAACCTGAGCACTGTGGGCATTTGGGGCCGGGGGTCCTCTGCAGTGGGGCCGTCCTGCGCACCGTGGACATTTAGCCCCCCAACCCCAGCCTCTTCCCACTAGATGTGGGTGGTGTCCCCATATCCCTGACAAGCATAAATGTCCCCTGGGGGACATAGTCACCGGTGGGAGCCGCTGGTGTAGACAGGGAACCCGGGTACCGGACCTCTGTTGGCCCAGCAGAGGGGATGCGAGGGGCTGGGGGTGGCCCCTGTCCTCATGGTCACCCTGGTCACCGCTTGGGCTAGGAGCTATTGCCCCCACCCCGGGAAAGGAATGTCTGACTGAGCCCCACCCACTTCCTTTGCAAGGAAGATAAAGCAGCTCCGGGCGGGTCCGGAAGGGCACCTGTGGCCACAGACCACGGTGAGGACACTGACCACCAGCAGCCACCTGTGGCCTCCAGACCCATGTCCCGCCCAGTTTTTTCCAGCCAGCCCTCTCCTCCCTGCGCAGATGCTGTGGCTGCTGTTCCTGACCCTCCCCTGCCTGGGGGGCTCCATGCCCAAGACCCCAGGTGACTACTGGCCCCATCCCACACTGGACCCTCAGGGACTGGGCTAGGACGGAGAGCTGACCCCCTCGTCGAGCAGGGCCTGGAAGCTCCTGGCATTGCAGAACGGTGGGGCCCGGCTCCCTGACCTCCTCCGGTTGTTCCCAGCGCCCGTCCCCGAGAATGACCTGGTGGGCATCGTGGGGGACCACAACGCCCCCCAGGGGAAGTGGCCATAGCAGGTCAGCCTGAGGATCTATAACTACCACTGGGCCTCCTGGGTGCACATCTGCGGGGGCTCCGTCATCCACCCCCAGTGGGTGCTGACCGCCGCCCACTGCATTTTCCGGTGAGTCCCGGGCGGGGGACCCCACCGAGGGGAGGCGGGAGTGGGGCTGCCCCATACCAGGCCCCTTGAGTAGCCTGGGTCCGCCCTCCCCCAGGAAAGACACCGACCCATCCACCTACCGGATCCACGCCGGGGACGTGTATCTCTA
Organism: Pongo pygmaeus; assembly: GCF_028885625.2. Classification (NCBI taxonomy): domain Eukaryota; kingdom Metazoa; phylum Chordata; class Mammalia; order Primates; family Hominidae; genus Pongo; species Pongo pygmaeus. The sequence goes on along the minus strand of NC_072391.2, from coordinate 1,372,606 downwards.
CGGGGGCCGGGGGCTGCTGAATGTCAGCCGGATCATTGTCCACCCCAACTATGTCTCTGCCCGCCTCGGATTCGACCTGGCCTTGCTGAGGCTGGCCACCCGCGCGGGCGCAGCAAGCAGTGTTCAGCCGGTCACCCTGCCGCCCGAGGCCCTGAACTTCACCCTGGAGGACGAGTGCTGGCTGACCGGCTGGGGCAGGACGTCCTACTACAGTGAGAATGACTAGGGGGCGAGGGTCGTGGAGAGGCGTGGGGAAGCTCCCCAGTTTTCCCCTCCATGCCCATTCCTGGGGACACGTCCCTCAGGTGCTGGTTCACAAGCTCGGAAATAAATGGGACAGGGAAGGAAAGGAGCCCCCCACAGGTCCCAGCTGTTCCCCAGGCTCGGCATCTTAGCCCCCCGTGGCCGCCCTGATGCTCTGATACTCGTTTTGCATTAAAGATGGTGAAGGGCATTTCACAGCTCTGCTGGTCTGCCAGCGACAGGGGGGGAATCAGCCCAAGTCCCCTGGGTCCACAGCCTGCTGCCCTCACACTCTGCTCTGTGTGGGTTTTTAGGGTATGGGGGGGGGGTGGGAGGAAGAATCTGGTTAAGTTTTTTGATGGGGGAAGTCACACTTCTTCATATGTTCTGGTGACCTTTGGGCTGCAGGCCCCCAGGCGCCCCACGTGTCTGTGTCCTGGGGCTGCTGTGACAAGACCCACACCCTGGGGGCTTCACATCACGGAGATGTGTTCTCCCAAGGTCCAGGTGTGGGCAGGGCCCTGCTCCCGCTCAGGCTGTAGGGGAGGGTCCCTCCTGGCTTCTCCCAGCGGGCCTCTCCCAGCCCCTGGTGGCCGTGGTGTCCCAGGGCTCATGGCTGCATGGCTCCCATCTCCGCCTGGGTTTTCACGTCACCTTCTCCCCTGGGCCTGGGGCTGCTCCTGTTCCGCCTCTCATTAGGGCACCTGTCTTGGAATTAGGGCCCTTCCTAACCCAGCATGGCCTCATCCCACCTTAATCAATCTGCCAAGAATCTATTTCCAAATAAGATCCCATCCTGAAGTTTTGGAGGGACGTGAATGCCAGTGACACCACCCAGCCTGGGTCTGTCTGCAGAATCTGAGCCCGTCTATCACGGCTTGGGCTGAGGTCACACTCCCACCCAGGACAGATGGGGAAACTGAGGCTCAGGCTGGCTCCAGGTCAGAGTGGCGAGAGCAGGACCACAGCTCCAGGCCTGGGAGTCACAGGTGGTTCGGGACCCCTCCCCATGGCCGCCTTGGCCGTGGCGGGTGTGAGCAAATCCACTGTGTCGGGAACACAGCCCCCTGCTGCTTCCTGACTCCCCTCCTCCACCCCCAGCACCACTACACCCACCGTACCGCCTGCAGCAGGTGCACATCCCACTGCAAGACCACGAGGCCTGTGAGAAGGGCTACAAGGAGTACCTGCATGCCAGCGCCAACGGGAAGGCCATCCCGGAAGACATGCTGTGTGCCGGCAGCCTGGGCCGGGGCCCCTGCATGGTAAGACGTCCGGGCTCCGCCTTACCCCAGGGGGCTCCTCCTGGCCTGGGCCTCTTGAGGCTGGACAAGGAGTCCCGTTGTACCAAGGCCCCTGGCGAGACGTGTGACTGTCCCCTCTCCCTGCAGGGGGACTCTGGAGGGCCCCTGGTCTGCAGGAAGGGAGGCTCCTGGGTCCAGGTGGACGTGGTCAGCTGGGGGATCGGCTGCTCCACGATCCAGCTGCCAGCCGTCTTCACAAGCGTCCAGAGCCATGTTGCCTGGATCCGCCGGGAAATCAGGCAGCGTGGGTGAGCCCCGGGTGGGCACGAGGATCAGCGGAGGAGGCGGCAGCTTTGTCCCGACTTTCCCTGGTGGAGCTTTCTGATCCCCTCCACCCACACCTGCCGCCCACTTCCCCGTGCTTCAGCCCCGCTCCCATCCCCCTCTTCCTCCTCTCTCCTTCGCTGCCAGTCCCGAGAGGAGGGAGGAGGGTGGAGGCCCCCACGGAGCTGGGGTGCCGTGCGGCTGTGATCATCTCATTAAACTGTCTGAGTCAACAGGCTGGCGGTCGAGTGGTCTTTGTGGCTGGCTGCAGAGTGGGTGGCCCAGCTCTCCCGTTTGGAATCCCTGAATGCTGGGGGAATGGGGCAGGCCTGGCTTGGGCAGGTGGAGTTTGGGTGGGTGAGAGGCTCAGAGACTCTTCCCCAACCTTGGGGCCATCACTCCTTATTGTGGCTTTTTGTTGTTGTCGTTGTTTTACGGAGTCTCGCTCTGGAGTGCAGTGCCTCCTGAGTATCTGGGATTACAGACGCCCAATACCACACCCAGCTGATTTTTGTATTTTTAGTAGAGACGGGGTTTCACCATGTTGGCCAGGCTGGTCTCCAACTCCTGACCTCAGGTGATTCACCTACCTTGGCCTCCCAAAGTGCTAGGATTACAGGCCACCGCATCCCACCCCTATTGCTTTTTACGTGCCGTGTACCCCGCCACCAGGCGAGGGTGTTGGCAGGTTCACACACAATTCAGAGTCATTTTCAAGATCTCATTCATTCATGCCATTCATTTATTCATTCATTCTACTGATGTCACGAGGTGGCATGTCCTGGGGTGTAGGGGAATAAACCTGTCCTATCCCGATCTCAGGGCCTGGAGGGTGGTGGGTGTGTGACGGGGATTTGAAATGCACCGGGAGGTCGTGTCATAGACAGAAGAGTCCACAAAAGAACAAGAAGCTGCTCCCCTGGGTGTCAGGGAGGTTTAGCCGGGAAGGGAAGCCTCAGTGGTCCCCGGAGGTGCCAGGTGTAGCTTCGTTGCAAGGATGAGCCTGCAGGCTGGACAGAGGGTGGTGTCAGTGGGAAGAACCACCTGCACCTGCGGGACAAGCCCAGACACCCTTGCATCTCACTGCATCGTTACAGCAGTGAGAGCAAACTTTCCCTGTGCACATAAAGGGAACAATAAAGCTATTTCCATTGTGGGGAAAGAATGTTAATGATTTTAGACTCTGCTGTTGGGCGGGGTTAATCCTTCTAAATCACCAGGCCCCAGCTCTGTCCCCAGGGAATTTAGGTAGGATGGGGCTGAACAAGACTGCCCTGCACACACTTGGAGAAGTCCTCCCCCAGCTCTAGACCCACACCTCTCCCCTTAACTCACCCCAAGAGAAGCACGGCTGGGAAGGGCTGGGGTGGTGTGTCTCGTCCAGATAATTGGAATAGATGGTAAAGTACATGGATAAGTCATAATGAGTGGCTGGTTGGAGGAGAGAGGGAGGGATGAGAAGATGGGAGAATGGATGGATGGGTGGGTTCGTGGGTGGATGGAAGAATAGAAGAATAGATGGATGGAGGCTGGGCACAGTGGCTCGTGCCTGGAATCCCAGCACTTTTGGGGGCCAAGGTGGGCAGATCACTTGAGGTCAGGAGTTCGAGACCAGCCTGGTCAATATGGTGAAACCTCGACTCTAGTAAAATTACAAAAATTAGCTGGGCTGGTGGCACACACCTGTTGTCCCAGCTACTTGGGAGGCTAAGGGATGAAAATCGCTTGAACCCAGGAGGCGAAGGTTGCAGTAAGCTGAGATCGCACCACTGCACTCCAGCCTGAGCCACAGAGCGAGACTGTCTCAAAAAAAAAAAAAAAAACGAATGGATGAGTGGGTGAGTGAATGAATGTGTGGGTGGGTGAATGGATGAGTGAGTGGGTGGATCGGTGAGTGAGTGGATTGATGGGTGGGTAGATGGGTGGGTGGGTGAGTGGGTGTGTGGTTGAGAGCATGGGTGAACAGATGGGTGAGTTGGTGGATGGATGGATGAGTGGATGGCTGAGTGGATGAATGGGTGCATGGTTGAGTGGATGGATGGATGGGTGGATGGGTGAGTGGGTGTGTGGTTGAGAGGTTGGGTGAATGGATGGGTGAGTTGGTGGATAGATGGATAAGTGGATGGCTGGATGGCTGAGTGGATGGATGGGTGCATGGTTGAGTGGATTGATGGATGGGTGGATGGGTGAGTGGGTGTGTGGTTGAGAGGTTGGGTGAATGGATGGGCGAGTTGGTGGATAGATGGATAAGTGGATGGCTGGATGGGTGAGCGGATGGATGGGTGCATGGTTGAGTGAATGGATAGATGGGTGGATGGGTGAGCGGATGGATGGGTGCATGGTTGAGTGGATGGATAGATGGGTGGATGGGTGAGTGGGTGTGTGGTTGAGAGGATGGGTGAATGGATGGGCGAGTTGGTGGTTGGATGGATGAGTGGATGACTGAGTGGATGGATGGGTGCATGGTTGAGTGGATGGATGGATGGGTGGATGGGTGAGTGGGTGTGTGGTTGAGAGGATGGGTGAATGGATGGGCGAGTTGGTGGTTGGATGGATGAGTGGATGACTGAGTGGATGGATGGGTGCATGGTTGAGTGGATGGATGGATGGGTGGATGGGTGAGTGGGTGTGTGGTTGAGAGGATGGGTGAATGGATGGGTGAGTTGGTGGTTGGATGGATGAGTGGATGACTGAGTGGATGGATGGGTGCATGGTTGAGTGGATGGATGGGTGAGTGGGTGTGTGGTTGAGAGGATGGGTGAATGGATGGGCGAGTTGGTGGATAGATGGATAAGTGGATGGCTGGATGGCTGAGCAGATGGATGGGTGCATGGTCGAGTGGATGGATAGATGGGTGGATGGATGAGTGGGTGTGTGGTTGAGAGGTTGGGTGAATGGATGGGCGAGTTGGTGGATAGATGGATAAGTGGATGGCTGGATGGGTGAGCGGATGGATGGGTGCATGGTTGAGTGAATGGATAGATGGGTGGATGGGTGAGTGGGTGTGTGGTTGAGAGGTTGGGTGAATGGATGGGTGAGTTGGTGGATAGATGGATAAGTGGATGGCTGGATGGCTGAGCGGATGGATGGGTGCATGGTTGAGTGGATGGATAGATGGGTGGATGGGTGAGTGGGTGTGTGGTTGAGAGGATGGGTGAATGGATGGGTAAGTTGGTGGTTGGATGGATGAGTGGATGGCTGAGTGGATGGATGGGTGCATGGTTGAGTGGATGGATGGATGGGTGGATGGGTGAGTGGGTGTGTGGTTGAGAGGTTGGGTGAATGGATGGGCGAGTTGGTGGATAGATAGATAAGTGGATGGCTGGATGGGTGAGCGGATGGATGGGTGCATGGTTGAGTGGATGGATAGATGGGTGGATGGGTGAGTGGGTGTGTGGTTGAGAGGTTGGGTGAATGGATGGGCGAGTTGGTGGATAGATGGATAAGTGGATGGCTGGATGGGTGAGCGGATGGATGGGTGCATGGTTGAGTGGATGGATGGATGGGTGGATGGGTGAGTGGGTGTGTGGTTGAGAGGTTGGGTGAATGGATGGGCGAGTTGGTGGATAGATGGATAAGTGGATGGCTGGATGGGTGAGCGGATGGATGGGTGCATGGTTGAGTGGATGGATAGATGGGTGGATGGGTGAGCGGATGGATGGGTGCATGGTTGAGTGGATGGATGGATGGGTGGATGGGTGAGTGGGTGTGTGGTTGAGAGGTTGGGTGAATGGATGGGCGAGTTGGTGGATAGATGGATAAGTGGATGGCTGGATGGGTGAGCGGATGGATGGGTGCATGGTTGAGTGGATGGATAGATGGGTGGATGGGTGAGCGGATGGATGGGTGCATGGTTGAGTGGATGGATGGATGGGTGGATGGGTGAGTGGGTGTGTGGTTGAGAGGTTGGGTGAATGGATGGGCGAGTTGGTGGATAGATGGATAAATGGACGGCTGGATGGGTGAGCGGATGGATGGGTGCATGGTTGAGTGGATGGATGGATGGGTGGATGGATGAGTGGGTGTGTGGTTGAGAGGATGGGTGAATGGATGGGCGAGTTGGTGGATAGATGGATAAGTGGATGGCTGGATGGCTGAGCGGATGGATGGGTGCATGGTTGAGTGGATGGATGGATGGGTGGATGGATGAGTGGGTGTGTGGTTGAGAGGTTGGGTGAATGGATGGGCGAGTTGGTGGTTGGATGGATGAGTGGATGACTGAGTGGATTGATGGGTGGGTAGATGGGTGGGTGGGTGAGTGGGTGTGTGGTTGAGAGCATGAGTGAACAGATGGGTGAGTTGGTGGATGGATAGATGGGTGGATGGGTGAGTGGGTGTGTGGTTGAGAGGTTGGGTGAATGGATGGGTAAGTTGGTGGTTGGATGGATGAGTGGATGGGAGGATGGTTGAAAGGACGGGTGGGTTGGATAGATGGATGAGTGGATGGCTGGATGGGTGAGTGGATGGATGGGTGCATGGTTGAGTGGATGGATGGATGGGTGTATGGGTGAGTGGAGTGGAAGGATCCCAGTGGCTCAGTAGTCTCAGCTTGGGTATCATTTTGGACTCAGACACACCTGACTGAGCATTATGCATTGTGCATAATTAACTGAGACAAGCATACATCTTCTGCATATGCAAGAACATTCATCCCATTATTGTTATTATTATTTTATTTCTTTTATTATTTTTTTGAGACAGAGTCTCGCTCTGTTGCCCAGGCTGGAGTATAGTGGTGCAATCTGGGCTTACTGAAACCTCTGTCTCCTGGGTTCAAGCAATTCTTCTGCCTCTGTCTCCCAAATAGCTGGGATTACAGGTGTGTGCCACCACACCTGGCTAATTTTTTTTAATATACTTTTGGTAGAGACGGGGTTTTGCTATGTTGGCCAGGCTGGTCTTGAACTCCTGGCCTCATGATCCACCTACCTTGACCTCCCAAAGTGCTGGGATTACAGGCATGAGCCACCACACCCGGCCCCCCATTATTATTTATAACAGCAAATTATTGGAAACTGCCTAAATGTCCATGGAGAACTGGTGAAATAAGTTTCCCTAAATCCATACAGCTGGGTACAGCGCGCCATTAAGCAGGACGTCAGGGACGAAAGCGTTCACCGCACCATCACTGCACAGCTCCCTCTCATGAACACACGTGTGTACGCAGGGGAAATGATGGTGGGTGGTGAGAGTGGTGACTGCAGGATATAGAATTATGCAGCATTTCTACTTCAAAAATTTATTTTGGCCTAGGTCTTTTACATTAAAAACTATCTCACCTTGGAAGAAGATAATGTTTTCCGGTTTTTCAAGTCATATCAAGGCAGGTTTTAAGCTCATCACAAACTCAATGTCTCCATTAAAACGCCCTCGGGAAATGGTCTCCCAATCCAGGAAGTGCAGCTCAGTGGCCTCGTCACAAAGTGGGGCCCAGTGTGAGCAACAGGCACCTGGCGTGCAGGGTGCCAAGGGAAGACCAGCAGACGCCCGGGACGAGGAGTGGACTCAAACCTGTGCACGGAGACGGTCTTCCCAGGACCCCCGGAAGCAGGCGGGTAGGACGTCGCAGGTCCGTGAGAGCTGAGTCCACACCAGGGAAGCCGGTACTGATGGATAACAGGGTTCCATTTGTACACAAATGCTGGGTGACCTTGGGACATGGAAGAATCGTGGTCACGAGCCCTTCATCTCCCAGGTCCCAGTGACCTTGGGCTCTGCACACTCTGTTCTGAGGCCCCCGTGCCATTGAGCTGGGACCCTCTGCCTGGTCTTTTCTCCAGCCCAACTCTTTTGCAACACTGGCTCAAAGCAGCCACATCCTTCGCCTAATGGTGACCCTGGGCTCGGGCGCCCTGGCCGCAGGCCTGGACTTGATCCTATCATTGGCCGGGGCCTCTGACCCCAGTCTTAACGGTTGCACAGCCCCCAGTCCTTCCTCTGATCCTATCACCAAACACTCTCATGGTGATCTGGTCCTGACCGTATCAGGACAAACAGGTATCCTGTTCCCAGGTGCCGTTGCCCAACAGCTGCAGCCAGGACCATCTGTGAGGGATGGTCTCAGGTTGATCCCTCCTAGATAAGGAACCCTCACCTCCGTGGTCAGCACAGAAAGCAGGATGCAGGGTGTTTCAAGAGCTGGCCCTCGTCCCGCCTGTGTCCCTCGCTGTGCCGTGGTGGCCGTCCCAGGAGAGAACCCCAGGCCGAGGTGGGGGCGTCTTGCTCTCCCTCCAGGCCTCTCCTGGGCTGTTTCTCCAGTGCCCCCTGGGTCTTCCCAGTCCTGGGAAGCAAAGCATTCTCTGACTGGCCGTGGGGCTCAGCCCTGCCTGGGGTGTCCCCAAACCTCCCGGGCTCAGACTCCCAGTCCTAAATCCCAGCAGCTCCTGGCCACTCCGCCCACCCACACTCTGCCACGCCCAGCGTGGGCTGCCCCAGAGCCAAGCACCTGGGCTACTGTGTGCCCTGCTCCAGACCCTCTGGATCACCCTGTCCACTCCAGTGCTGTCCGCCCAGGCCTCCTGGACAGGCAGGGCTGAGGACAGACAGGACAGCCTGGCTTGGGGCCCCCGAAGCCGAGCTCAGTGCCTGCCCCCCACTCCCTGGCTGGAGGTGGCTCCAGGCCTGGGTGTGCTGTCTCCCCAGCCACCTTCCTTGTGGTGCCCAAGGCACAGCCAGCCCTGAGGACTCAGTCACTGTCACCACTGGCATCACCAGCCACCCAGAGGCCACTCAGAGCTGGGACCTCAGCGGGCAGGGGCCTGAGCTGGGGTTGGAGGTGCTTTCCGGAGTCACCAAGGAGAGGCTTGTTCCTGGTGGATGAGGAAGGGGACTGAGGGTGGGGCTGGTGACGACCTGGGGGCTCCAGCCAGGTGGAGGAGGCTCTGCTACCTCTCAATGAGCTGCTCGGCCTACCCAGAGTTGGGGCGGATTCCGTTATGGAGCCCTGGGTGGAATCTAGAGAGGGGCTCCTTCAGCCCCCTGCAGTGATGTCCACACTGCACCTGCCAGGATGTCCCGATGCGTCAGGGTCACAGGTATCTCTGTGAGGAACAGAACCGTCTGCCCTAGCCACCAGCGGAGGAGAGCTGAGCCCAGGGTTGGGCCGCTGCGTGGACCTGGGATGAGAGAGGCTGGGGTTGGCCATGGGGCCTCGGGCCCTGGGTGCTGGGTTCCGTGGCCAGCACTTGGCTCCCCTGGGCCCTGTCTTCACCCGTGCAGTGAGGATTCGGCCTCAGGTCATGGACCCAGGCCTTGGTGAAGCCCCACTGCTTTCGGTGAGGACGTGAGGACCTCTCTCCAGGGACGGCACGGGCCGCTGTGCACTGATCTGAGTGTTGGGGGTGGTTCTGGAAGCTGGGAGCCCACTGTGCGGCCCCGGGACAGGGGCTCTGCCCACGTTGTCAACATTGTCACCACCTGCCCTGGGCATCGAGGAATCTTGGCCGCTTGGCTCTGAGCATCACCGGGGGCGGCTCAAGGTGGGGATGCCCTCCAACCTGCCTCACCCGCAGTGTGGGAACATGCTGGTGCTTCTGCAGTCGCAGCCGAGACCCCCTTCTCTCTCCTAACCCTTCTCGCCTCTAACCCTTCTCTCCTCTAACCCTGGTGGCGCTACTCTGGCTGGCGATGCCAGTGGGGACAGTGACTCGGGGGCTGAACGAGAGGCCACCTCCCCCCACCCCTCCTCTGAGGAGAGGACTGACCAGGCACTTGCCGCTTCCTGTGTCTGAAGATAAAGGGGCTCCGAGAGGCTGGGGACTGACCAGGCAGCTGCCCAATTCCTGTGGCTGCGGATAAAGGGGCTCCAAGGGGCTGGGGGAGAGAGCTGCTGAGTCCCGGCACGGTAAGGGCGCCATCCCCTCCCTGATGCCTGCGGGCGGCTCCTCGGCCCCCAACCCTGACCCCGGGTCTGAGCCCCCAGCCCACACCCCACGCCCTCCACCCCTGACCCCGGGTCTGAGCCCCCAGCCCGCACTCCACACCCTCTCCCCGCAGATGCTGCTGCTGCTGCTGTTCCTGGCCGTCTCCTCCCTGGGGAGCTACAGCTCGGGGAGCCCAGGTGAGTCCCGACCCCACACAGCCCTCCCTTCTCAGGGGCTCTTCCAGCCCCGTCCCCAGGATCCAGGGGACACGTGCACGGCCCGGCTCCTGCCCGAGGGCAGGCGCGGGGTGAGGCTCGGGTGGCAGAGGCCGGATTCCCTGACCTCCTTCGGTTGTTCCCAGTGCCCGTTCCTGAGAATGACCTGGTGGGCATCGTGGGGGGCCACAACGCCCCCCAGGGGAAGTGGCCATGGCAGGTCAGCCTGAGGATCTACAACTACCACTGGGCCTCCTGGGTGCACATCTGCGGGGGCTCCCTCATCCACCCCCAGTGGGTGTTGACCGCCGCCCACTGCATTTTCCAGTGAGTCCCAGGCCGGGGACCCCACCGAGGGGAGGTGGGAGTGGGGCTGCCCCAGACCAGGCCCCTTGAGTAACCTGGGTCCATCCTCCCCCAGGAAAGACACTGACCCGTCCACCTACCGGATCCACGCTGGGGACGTATATCTCTACGGGGGCCGGGGGCAGCTGAACGTCAGCCGGATCATCGTCCACCCCAACTATGTCACTGCGGGGCTGGGTGCAGATGTGGCCCTGCTCCAGCTGGCGAGCCCCGTGATCTGTGCCGCTAATGTCAGGACGGTCAAGCTCTCCCCAGTCTCGCTGGAGCTCACCCCGAAGGACCGGTGCTGGGTGACTGGCTGGGGAGCGATCAGGATGTTCGGTGCGTGTTGGGTGGAGGCTGGGGAAGGACTCGGGCTGTGGGCCCAAAACGCCTCATTCCAGGGCTCCGGGGGTGGTGGCGGGGTGGGTGAGCTCCAGAAAGGGAAGAGACGGAGCTGCTCCCTGCCATGCAGCACCTCCGGCTGCTTTTCCCAACAGCTCTGTGCTGCCCGGGCCCAGAGACTCGGGGGTCCTGCAACTGCCAATGGCCAGACCAAGCTCCAGAGGGGAAAATACTTCTCATTTTTTTCTACTTAAGAAAGGTTTTTAAATTTTTTTCCTGGGTGCGGTGGCTCACACCTGTGATCCCAGCACTTTGGGAGGCAGAGGCAGGAGGATGGCTTGAGCCCGGGAGTTTGAGGCCAGCCTGGGCAACATAGCAAGACCCCATCCCTAAAAAAGAAAAAAAAACACTGCAAACGAAAACACCTCAAAACCAAAAGGCATTTTTTTGGAGGAAAAAAAAAAACAGAATAACTCATCCCTCCACTTTTCTCTGGTCCGTCCGACTGTGAGCCCTGAGAGTTTAGAGGGAGACACGAGCCCTCCCACCTCCTGGGGTTCCACATACTGTGCTCAGGCCGGGAGGCTCAGGCTGGCCTATGGGCCCTTGGCCACAGGGGAGCCACCTTCCCTCCCACCTGGAGGAGGTGCTGGGGCTGCTGGGTCGACGGCAGGGGAGTCTCTGCTGCGCCAGCCCGGGTCCCCTCTCTCCCTAGAGTCGCTGCCGCCGCCCTACCGCCTGCAGCAGGTGAGTGTGCAGGTGCTGGAGAACGCCATCTGTGAGCAGCGGTACCGCAATGCCTCAGGGCACACTGGCGACCGGCAGCTCATCCTGGATGACATGCTGTGTGCCGGCAGCGAGGGCCGGGACTCCTGCCTGCCCGCCCTGCCTGCCCGCCCTGCTCCCACCGCAGAACTCAGCGGTGACCCCTTTTCCTTCCCTTCCTCAGGGTGACTCCGGCGGCCCTCTGGTCTGCAGGCTGCGGGGGTCCTGGCGCCTGGTGGGGGTGGTCAGCTGGGGCTACGGCTGTGCCCTGCGGGACTTTCCCGGCATTTACGCCCGCGTCCAGACCTACGTGCCCTGGATCCTGCAGCAAGTCGGGGAGTTGCCCTGAGCAGGCCGGGCTGGGCTCCCACCTGGGTCGGCTGAGGAGGGACCAGGACCTTCCTCCCAGCGATCTCCGCTTTGGCCTCCGCTGCAGGCCACCGGCTTGAGCCCGGCTTCTCTGGCTCCTCAGCGCCCAGGACCTCCCTGATGCCGGGGTGGGGAAGGTGCCGGGGAAGGGAGGATGGTGGCCTCGCTGCGTCTCTGTCTGATTAAAGAGCTAAGAAAGAGCAGAGTGTGTGGCGTCTCTGTGGGATGGATTTGCATTCCGAGCTGCAGCCGGGCGCGGTTTGCTCAGCCATCTCCACATTTTGGCTATGGTAATAAAGATGCTGAGAACATTCATGCTCCGGGCTGTGTGTGGATGTGGGTCTCCTGGCTGTGTGTGGACGTGGGTCTCCGGGCTGTGAGTGGACGTGGGTCTCCGGGCTCTGTGTGGACGTGCGTCTCCGGGCTCTGTGTAGATGTGCGTTTCCCATCCTCTGGGGGAGATACTCACAGGTGCTGCTTCAATGCCAGCTTCCAGATGAGGAAACTGAGGCAGGAAACTCACCGGACGTGGAGGCGCGGTGGGTGGGGGCTCGGGGGACCCAGGCCGGCGCGCTGCACGCTTCTCCTGTGCTGGGGCCTCCGTGTCCCCTGGCCCTGGCCTCCCAGGGCAGTGGTTAGGTTTAGGCTCCTGCCCTGACTCCCTCCTGTTCAGGGCGTCGGCATGGGTCCCAGAGCTCAGACACCGCCACGCAGGGCGAAACGGGAGTGGATGGCCACGAGAGGCCGAGCCCCCGGGTCCCAGAGCTCAGACACCGCCACGCGGGGCGAGACGGGAGTGGATGGCCGCGAGAGGCCGAGCCCCCGGGTCCCAGAGCTCAGACACCGCCACGCGGGGCGAGACGGGAGTGGATGGCCGCGAGAGGCCGAGCCCCCGGGTCCCAGAGCTCAGACACCGCCACGCGGGGCGAGACGGGAGTGGATGGCCACGAGAGGCCGAGCCCCCGGGTCCCAGAGTTCAGACACCGCCACGTGGGGCGAGACGGGAGTGCACGGCGGCGAGAGGCCGAGCCTCTGCATGGGGTGCCTTCCTGGGGCGCTTCCTCTAAGGGCCACGCCAGTGTGGGCAGGGAGAGCATTGCTCTGAGGGGCAGGCGACGCCCAGAACAGCCCGGTCCCTCCTCCCCACAGTGTTCATTCTGCACCTGGACTGGGCAAACTCAGAGCCCAGACCCCAGGCTGCAGGTCAATGTGTGGTTCCGGCGTCCGCTCCCCCGGGCCCCCAAAACCAGGGGCTTCCTCCTCTGCCCCTGTGCTTCCGGGACCTCTGCAGGGCAGAGAAGAGGTGGAAGGTCAAAAGGGAGGGTCTGGGGAGGCTCCTGGCTCCTCCGCAGAAGTTTCCGCAGGTGAGCGGCTGGGGGACTGGCCTTCACCCTCCCACCCGCCCTCGCCCGCCCTGCCTGTCACTCCCGGGGGTGAGGGTGGGGGGAACCCCCCAGGGCAAGGGCTTCAGGGCAAACCCAGGCTCTGAGCCTCCGCGCAGAAACCACATCTGGGTTTATAATTTCTCCCACGTCCCTGGTCTTTCCAGAGTGGGGCAGAGCAGAGCAGGTAGGGGCGCTCTGGTTGGGGGAGTCACCGCACTTCAAGGCAGTGGGGGAAAGACTCCCGGGGTGTGGATGGGGAGGGCACTGCCCTTTCTTTCCCGGGGAGCTGGCTCCCTCTGACACTCCTCACGCTTCCCTTCCTGGGAGAAAGCGGGGAGCCCCAGGCCAGGTTGCCGGCTGCTCTAAACCCAGGTGAGACCTGCTGGACACAGCCCAGAGCCTCAGGGGACGTGACCACAGCCCGTGTCCCAGGGCGCTCTCGGCGGGGGTCCAGGGTCCAGCTGTACCCCGCCACCTCCCAGGGGGCTCCTGGGCCTCCCACACTGCCCTGGCTCCCTGGGCTTTCTAAGACAGGTGGGGGGCAGTGATCAGTGCCATTCCCAAGTCCTCTGAGCCACATCCCTGCCCAGCCGGACCCCGCTGGACCCTGCTCTGCCCTCGCAGTGTTCAGAGTTCCTCCCTTGCAGCTCCTGATGTGTGCGACTCACAGGACCCCAAGACCCAGATGGGAAGCTGAGGACTCAAACCCTCAGCGCGGCTGCGGCAGGCTTCCGTGTTTGACAGAGAAATCGCCTCCGTCTGCCGGGAGGAGACCGAAATTAATTGCTCCTCCTCCAAACTGGGAGCCACCTGTGCCCCCACTCGCCAACCAGGGCTGCTGAGGAGGCCCCGCCCCACAGTGACTAGTTGTGCCTCGGGGGCCAGGACCCTGCAGCTCCCACAGCTGCCCCAGGCCATGCCTAGACTCTTCCTTCCCCGTGACACCTACAGCCAGAAACACAGTGACGGCCACACCTGCTTTCCATCATGCACTTTAATGAGAGCAGCACTAGGGAGGATGGGCGTCCACCACCAGCTGCCTGGGCAGGGGAGGGCCGGAGGGGCCAGGAGGGGCGGGCTCAGGATGCGGGAGGAGGCTCAGGATGGAGGAGGGGGCTCAGGATGGAGGAGGGGCTCAAGAAAGGGGAGGGGGCTCAGGGTGGGGGAGGGGGCTCAAGAAAGGGGAGGGGGCTCAGGGTGGGGGAGGGGATCGAGAAGGGGGCTCAGGATAGGGGAAGGGACTCAGGATGGGGGAGGGGGCTCAAGAAAGGGGATAGGGCTCAGGACAGGAGACGGGGCTCAGGATGGGGGAGGAGACTCAGGATGGGGGAGGGGGCTGGAAAAGGGGAGGGGGCTCAGGATGGGGGAAGGTGTCGGGGGCAGTTGCCGCCTGGGTAGAAAGCAGTGGTGTTTTGGACGGGAGGGGCTGGCCCTCCAATGACCCAGGTGGCCACCCCAGGCCTGGCTCAGGGCTTCTTGGGGACGTAGCGGTGGATCCAGTCCAAGTAGTAGGTGACCCGGGTGTAGATGCCAGGCCGGTTGGGCTGGGCACAGCTCTCGTCCCAGCTGACCACGCCTGCCTGCAGCCAGGTGCCATTCACCTTGCACACCAGGGGCCCTCCGGAGTCGCCCTGGGAAGGTCAGAGGTCAGCGCTCGCCGGCCAGGCTCCAGGAGTCAGGGTGGGGGACTCAAGGGCCCACCTGGCAGGAGTCGTGCTTTTCGCTCCCCGCACACAGCATGTCATCGCGGACTATTTGAAAGCTGTCACCCGTGTGGAGGCCAGTGTGATATTCTGCGTCGCAAATGTGGTTTTCCACTATGGGGACTTCCACCTCCTTCAGCGGGTACGGCGGCGGCAGGCGCACTGTGGGTGGAGGGGGGCGTGGAGCTGGGGCTGGGGCCGGCTGGGTGCTGCTTCGTGGACTTGGCGGCCGTGTCATGGGCAGGGGAGATGGCACCACGGGCCCAGCACTGTTCTGTGCCTGCAGCCCCGGGGAAGGGGCGGTGAATGCAGGCCAGGCCCCTCCGCTGAGGCTGGTCCTGGGTCCCTGGCCTCATTTAAGCCCCATCTGGGGAAGGGAGGGGAGGGCCCTGGAAGTTGCCAAGCTGGGCTCCATGGCACGGGGGTGCAGAGCCCGGGCCCGTGTCTCCCCCTGTGCTCAGCTGACTTTGGTCTGGGCTGGGCCCATGGTCCACGGTTGGCCCCAGCTGAGGGGAACACAGGGCGCTGGGCTCAGCTTCCCCTCTGCGTGGGGCGGAATAGCAGGACTGTGGCTCAGGCCCCTTCTGAGTGACCCAGAGGTTATAGCCCAGGGCTGCCGCTCAGGCTGTACCCCAAAGCTTTGCTCTGAATTGTGGATAAAATGCGGACAAGACCTTCTAGAAGCGAAAATGTGCCTCATGGAGGGTCACAGTGAGCTTCGTCCAGCCCCCCACAGCACTGCCACGACCCCGATTCCCAGGCCCCTGCGTTGTCTGTGGCAAAGGGATGGAGGGCAGGCGGGTCTCCTCCCAGCACCGGTCTCTCTCCCTCCAGCAAGACCCCTGTGTGATTTCTCTCTCCACATAGCAAGTCCGTGACGTACAAACTTTTGATGCACCCTTTCAGGCAACGGGAAACCGAGGCACAGAGGTGCTAAGGGACTTGCTCAATCCCCGGGGTGGGGGATGCCCAGGCCCTTTGGATTCACCGTGTCTGCTCAGGGCACCTGCTGCCTCTCGCCACCGCCTGCTCCATCCATCCTGGCCTCTAGAGTCCCCCTCCCTGAGCCACCCCGAGGGACCTGTCACCCCAGGGGCTGGCCTGTGGCTGTGACCTGGTGCCCACCTGGCCCGACCTCCCGCTGTCCCCAACACCCACCATTATTGTCCACGTCACCCCAGCCGGTGACCCAGCACGGTGTCCCTGCGGGGAAGGTCTCCGAGGCAGGGGGCAGGGTGACTGTGTGGACGTTGCTGGAGACGTTCACGGGCTCCTCCAGCTCCAGCAGGGCAATGTCCGCCCCGGTCTGGATGATGTAGAATTGTGGGTGCATGACGATCCTGCTGACCGGCAGCAGCTGATCCTGGTAGTAGAGGTGCTGCTCCCGCAGTTGCACCCTGAGGGCGGCCAGATCCTTGACGTCCCTAGGCAGCAGAGGCTCCCACTCAGGGCCCTGGGCAGCCCCCAGGAGCACCCGGGAGCCAGGGCACATATCCAGCCTTTGCCCACCCCTCCAGGCCCCAGGAGACTCACGGTCCCACGCAGTGCGCCGCGGTCAGCACCCACTGGGGGTGGATGAGAGAGCCCCCACAGGAGTGCATCCAGTATTGGCCGTGGACTCTCAGGCTCACCTGCCAGGGCCACTTGCTCCTGGGGGCCTCCTGCCCCCCGACGATGCCCACTCGCTGCAGGGCCTGGCCTGGGGCTGGGGCAGGAACCAGGTCAGGACCAGGAAGCAGCCCCACGCCTGGGCCCAGCCCTTCCCCGTGTGGGGGCCAGTCCGGCCTCCCCAGAACCCACCCAGGCCCTGACCTGTGGAATGTGGTGAGGGGCAGAGTGGACCCCGGCTGGGACTCACCAGGGGCCGCGTAGGCCGGGCTTGCCAGGACGGGCAGCGCCAGCAGCAGCAGGCTCAGCATCTGGGGAGCAAGGAGGAGCATCGTGGGCCTGGCCGGGCCTCACAGGGCAGGGCTGGGGGCTACAGATTGTGGGGTGAAGAATGGAGCTGGGACAGGGGGACCGGGGTGGGTCCAGGCCTGCGGGCCTGGGTCTTGGTATTCTGAGTCTGAGGCTGGGCCACTCTGCTCCAGGTGATGCTGATGTCAGGGTCTCTGAGAGTGGGGACTTACCCTGGCCGCTCCCTGTTCTTTCTATCCAGTGGGCTGTCTCCTCCCCATTTATCCTTCCAGATCAGGACGGGGCGGAGGAGGGGTGCTGGGCCCTCCCATCCAGACTCGGAGGAAGTGGATGACTCAGACCCAGGGCCCCCGTGTAACACGTGCCCGTGCCACCCCGATGCCCTCTGTGTGTGGGGCTGCCAGGCAGGCCCCGCCGAGGGCTGAGCACTGGAGGCTCGCAGCTCCACCTGTCAGCTGGTGGATCCTGGCACCGGAACGCACCACCTTCCCGCTGGTGGGATCTTCTTCTGCCCCTGTCTCGGTGCCAGGAGGCCTTCAGGCATAGCTGCACCCAAGTGGCCTGGCTGCCCATGCTACAAGACCAGTCACCCCTGAAACCTGTTTCCCCAAGAGGGACACGGGGCAAGGAACTCATGTCCATGGGCCACATTCCAAGAGACGGGAAGGTGCCCACGGGGTGGGGACATGATGGGTGTCACCGCTCCTACAGACTCCGAATCCACGGGGGTGGGGCCAGCCCTCCTCGACTCACTTGGTGGGGGCTCACATGAGACCCCCTTGTCAGATGGGGAAACAGCCTTGAGAGGGGACAGCACCAAGTGTCCTCGGCCAGGAAGGGGCCCTGCTCCCTGTAAGAATTAAAGAAAGAGGAGAGAAACACGAAGGGTGGCCTCACAGTCAACAGGGACAGGTTTATTTTAAGTAAACCTGAGAGGGGCGTCTGGCTGAGTTCGGTCAGAGCCACACTCTCTTACAGACGAAGAGTTTTTAAGGATTGAGAGCAGGAGAGCGTATCAGAGGCTTGGACTGCTTCTGTGTCTCTTTGTTGTGTTAATCTGGGAGGGAGATTGTGTGTCTGTTCCCATACATCTTCCTGCAGCTGCAGGCATACGGCTTACCCCCGAGTCTGCTTTTATCTTCCCCGTCTTAGTGCACTTGAAGGGAAAGGAAGGTGGTTATTAAGGCCCACTGTTTTACTGGGGCCCATTGTATGAGGGTGAAGTTTGGCAGTTAGCCAAGAGACTTTCCCTCCACCTCCCTCTGTGCTCAGCCTGCCTTATCTGCTCTTTTAGGCTGCGTGCAGTTAGAAGAGAAGTGATTTCTTTGAAATGCAGGAGGCTGGAAAGGGAGCTGGAACTGAAAGTGGCGGTGTTTGTCCGAGATGAGGGTGCTCCTGCTCTGTCACTCCCAACCCCCGTATGAGACCCCAGTCCTCCTACGAGTCCTCAATGTCCACCTCTGGGGCTGTCTGTGCAGGTCCCCTGGTCTGCGGGTGCCTCGTTATCGTGGAATCTGTTTCATCTACAGAGGGAGGAGCAGACGGGAGTGCGGGTGCGACCTCAGGAGACCAAGCCCAGCTCCCCATGGACTCACCCCCAACTTCAGCCGCAGCTCCCCATGGACTCACCCCCAGCCCCAGCCCAGCTCCCCATGGAATAGTCCCAGCCCCAGCTCCCCATGGACTAGTGCTAGCCCCGGCCTCAGCTCCCTGTGGACTTGCCCCCGGCCCCAGCTCCCTGTGCTCTCCGTCCCATCCAGCGCTGACACTGTCCCTGCAGGTCCATCCACCCCACCTCCCGACTCCCCTGGGCCTGCTGGTCACTGGGGCCTCCAGCCCACCTCCTCCCCTTCTGAGCCCCAGGACCCCCTGCCTGCCCCCCAACCCCCAACACAGGGCCACTCCGGGGCTCCTCCTGCCCCGACCCTCCCTGGGACCAGCCTGGTTTGGGGCTGACTCTGCACAGTGGGGCCATATCCATCTGGACTCTTTCCAGGCTGCATCCCCCCGGGGGACAGGCAGGGGTGGCCCAGACCACTCCTGCTCATGACCCTGCTTCTCTTCCATTCTCCGGGCAAACTCCCCAGAGGCCTCCACCTGCCCCCGTGATGAGTGATGAGTGAGTGAGTGAGTGAGTGAGTGATGAGTGAGTGAGTGATGAGTGAGTGAGTGATGAGTGAGTGATGAGTGAGTGAGTGATGAGTGAGTGATGAGTGAGTGAGTGATGAGTGAGTGAGTGATGAGTGAGTGATGAGTGAGTGAGTGATGAGTGAGTGATGAGTGAGTGAGTGATGAGTGAGTGATGAGTGAGTGAGTGATGAGTGAGTGAGTGATGAGTGAGTGATGAGTGAGTGAGTGATGAGTGAGTGATGAGTGAGTGAGTGATGAGTGAGTGATGAGTGAGTGATGAGTGAGTGAGTGATGAGTGAGTGATGAGTGAGTGAGTGATGAGTGAGTGAGTGATGAGTGAGTGAGTGAGTGAGTGATGAGTGAGTGAGTGAGTGATGAGTGAGTGAGTGAGTGAGTGATGAGTGAGTGAGTGATGAGTGAGTGAGTGGTGAGTGAGTGATGAGTGAGTGAGTGAGTGATGAGTGAGTGAGTGAGTGAGTGATGAGTGAGTGGTGAGTGAGTGATGAGTGAGTGAGTGAGTGATGAGTGAGTGAGTGAGTGAGTGAGTGATGAGTGAGTGAGTGAGTGATGAGTGAGTGAGTGAGTGAGTGATGAGTGAGTGATGAGTGAGTGAGTGATGAGTGAGTGATGAGTGAGTGAGTGATGAGTGAGTGAGTGAGTGATGAGTGAGTGAGTGAGTGAGTGATGAGTGAGTGAGTGATGAGTGAGTGAGTGGTGAGTGAGTGATGAGTGAGTGAGTGAGTGATGAGTGAGTGAGTGAGTGAGTGATGAGTGAGTGGTGAGTGAGTGATGAGTGAGTGAGTGAGTGATGAGTGAGTGAGTGAGTGAGTGAGTGATGAGTGAGTGAGTGAGTGATGAGTGAGTGAGTGAGTGAGTGATGAGTGAGTGATGAGTGAGTGAGTGATGAGTGAGTGATGAGTGAGTGAGTGATGAGTGAGTGAGTGAGTGAGTGAGTGATGAGTGAGTGAGTGATGAGTGAGTGAGTGAGTGATGAGTGAGTGATGAGTGAGTGAGTGATGAGTGAGTGAGTGATGAGTGAGTGAGTGAGTGATGAGTGAGTGAGTGATGAGTGAGTGAGTGATGAGTGAGTGAGTGAGTGATGAGTGAGTGATGAGTGAGTGAGTGATGAGTGAGTGATGAGTGAGTGAGTGATGAGTGAGTGAGTGATGAGTGAGTGGTGAGTGAGTGAGTGATGAGTGAGTGATGAGTGAGTGAGTGATGAGTGAGTGATGAGTGAGTGAGTGATGAGTGAGTGAGTGATGAGTGAGTGATGAGTGAGTGAGTGATGAGTGAGTGAGTGAGTGATGAGTGAGTGAGTGATGAGTGAGTGATGAGTGAGTGAGTGATGAGTGAGTGAGTGAGTGATGAGTGAGTGAGTGAGTGATGAGTGAGTGATGAGTGAGTGAGTGATGAGTGAGTGATGAGTGAGTGAGTGATGAGTGAGTGGTGAGTGAGTGAGTGATGAGTGAGTGAGTGATGAGTGAGTGAGTGATGAGTGAGTGAGTGAGTGAGTGAGTGAGTGAGTGAGTGAGTGATGAGTGAGTGAGTGAGTGAGTGATGAGTGAGTGAGTGATGAGTGAGTGATGAGTGAGTGAGTGATGAGTGAGTGAGTGATGAGTGAGTGGTGAGTGAGTGAGTGATGAGTGAGTGAGTGATGAGTGAGTGATGAGTGAGTGAGTGATGAGTGAGTGATGAGTGAGTGAGTGATGAGTGAGTGAGTGATGAGTGAGTGGTGAGTGAGTGAGTGATGAGTGAGTGAGTGAGTGATGAGTGAGTGAGTGAGTGAGTGATGAGTGAGTGAGTGAGTGATGAGTGAGTCAGTGATGAGTGAGTGAGTGATGAGTGATGAGTGAGTGAGTGATGAGTGAGTGAGTGATGAGTGAGTGAGTGATGAGTGAGTGATGAGTGGGTGATGAGTGAGTGATGAGTGAGTGATGAGTGAGTGATGAGTGAGTGAGTGATGAGTGAGTGAGTGAGTGATGAGTGAGTCAGTGATGGGTGAGTGAGTGATGAGTGAGTGAGTGATGAGTGAGTGGTGAGTGAGTGAGTGAGTGGTGAGTGAGTAAGTGATGAGTGAGTGATGAGTGAGTGAGTGATGAGTGAGCGATGAGTGAGAGAGTCAGTGAGTGCCAGCGTGGTTTCCTGGCCCCTGTGGAGGTTTCTAGCTGTGGCCCCGGGATCCAGCGGGAAGGACCCTGTCCGAGACCCTCGTGCTGTCCAGCCCTGGTCAGGGGGAAGGGAGCTGTGTTCTGGGTCCTGTTTTGCCCTGGCTGGGGCGGGGGTGGGCGTGGGGCAGGGAGCTGTGCTCTGGGTCCTGTTCTGCCCTGGCTGGGGCATGGGGCAGGGAGCTGTGCTCTGGGTCCTGTTCTGCCCTGGCTGTGGCGGAGCCCAGGCACGGGGGTCACTTCTTCATGGCACTGCAGGTCACTGTCCTGGAGCAGGAACCCAAATGAGAAGGATCGGGGACCTCTGAGATGCCCAGCGGAGGTGCCCTGGTGATGTCCAGAGAGCCGCTGCCAGGCAGAGCCAGCCACCAGTGGGGCACCGGGTGGAGAGTGGGGCTGGCTGCCCCCGGTGGGTGCGCTGCCCTGAACAAAAGGTGGGACCAGAGGGTGGGCCTCCAGGACGTCCTGTGCATACAGGTTTCTGGTCGCCTTCTCCTGGTGGGTGGTCAGGCAACTCTCCCCCCCATGCCTCAGTTTCTCCACACCAAAGAGGGGATCCCTGACCCAGAGGGTCTCAGCTGGACCCTCCAGCCTGGCCTGTGATTTGGATCTGCGGAGGGGGGCAGGAAAGTCCCGGGCACTGCCCAGGGCCCCCAATCAGCTGGGTCATCAGGCTGGGGCAGCCAGGACGGTTAGGAAGGGCCAACCCAGGCTGGGCCTTGGGAGACGGTCCCCATCTGATCTGCCGCGCGAGCACGGGACCTGCTGCCGGATGTGGGGACAGCGACTTCTCAAAGAGTGGGCTGTCACGGGAGCCTGAGCTGTCTCCAAAGGGCTGCTGGGCCTGGAAGTATTTCTGTGTCTTTTCTTTGTTTAAAATACACTTATTATCTTAGGACAGGTTTAGATTTATGGAAAAGTTTCGAAGATCGTATAACAGAGCCACCTGCGTGCCCCGGGCCCGCTTCCCATTCTTCCTCAGGAAAGGCTCATTGGCCATAACGGACGAACCAGCACGATTCGTTACATTAACTAAAGCCCGGAGCTTACTTGGATTTCCTTACTCTCCGTAACCTCCCGTTCCTGTCCCAGGACCTCACCCCGGATCGTCCGGTCTCCTCCGGCTCCTCTTGGCTGTGACCGTTTCTCTGGCTTCCCTTGCTTTTGATGACCTTGACGGTGTTGAGGAGGGTTGGTCAGCGATTTTGTAGAGTGCCAATCAATGGGGATTTGTCTGACGTTGTTCTCATGCTTAGCCTGAGGCCGTGGGTTTTGGGAGGAAGAGCACAGAGGTGAAGTGCCTTCCCGCCCGTATGGTGGGGTCGCGTGGGGTCGCATGGGGTCGCGAGCCGTCAACCTGATTTACCATGGGGCCCAAGCGTAGCTGGTTCCTCACCGTGCAGCCCTTCCCTGCCGACCTCAGTACCGCAGTGCCTGTGGTGGTGGGGTCGACAGCCATCAACCTGATTTACCCCCAGCTCAGGCATAGCTGGTTCCTCCCCGTGCAGCCCCTCCCTGCCGACCTCAGTGCTTCAGTGTTTGGAAGGAAGTCTCCTAAACAGCCAGGTGGGGGTTGGGGGTTCCACTGTGCTCCGCCTCCATGAGCGAGGAGGGCTGTGACATTATTTGAATTCTGCGTGGAGATTTGTCTCTTCCCCCCACTTATTTACTTATTCAACTATTTATTTATATCCGCATTGACTCATGAATATTTTTTATTTCTCTATCTTATTTTATTTATTTTTTGAGACAGAGTCTCACATTGTTGAGGCTGGAGTACAGCGGCACCATCTTGGCTCACTGCAACCTCTGCCTCCCGGGTTCAAGCGATTCTCCTGCCTCAGCCTCCTGAGTAACTGGGATTACAGGCACCTGCCACCATGCCCGGCTAATTTTTGTATTTTTAGTAGAGATAGGGTTTCACCTTGTTGGCCAGGCTGTTCTTGAACTCCTGACCTCAAATGATCCGCCTGCCTCAGCCTACAAAGTGCTGGGATTACAGGTGTGACAGCGGCCGGCTCATGGATATTTATCTTATACTTTGGTTATAATCCAGTAACATTTTATTTATTTATTTAGAGACAGGGTCTCACTCTGTCACCCAGGCTAGAGTGCAGTGGCGCGATCTTGGCTCACTGCAACCTCCACCTTCTGGGCTCAAGCGATCCCCCTGCCTCAGCCCCCCAAGTAGCTGGGAGTAGCGGCATGAGCCAACACGCCCGGCTAATTTTTGTATTTTTTGTAGAGATGCGGTTTCACCACTTTGGCCAGGCTGGTCTTGAACTCCTGACCTCAGGTGACCCACCCGCCTCAGCCTCACAAAGTGCTGAGATTACAGGCATGGGCCACTGTGCCCAGCCATAATCCAGTAATATTTTATTTTTATTTTTCTTAGAGACAGGGTCTTGCTCTGTTGCCCAGGCTGGAGTGCAGTGGCGCAATCGGCTCACTGCAGCTTCAACCTCTTGGATGAGAGGATTGCTTGAGCCCTGGGGGCCAAGGCTACAGTGAGCCCTTGACTCACAGCCAAGGCTGCAGTGAGTAAGACCCTGTCAAAAAAAAAAAGAAAGGAAGGAAGGAAGGAGGGAAGGAGGAAAACAAAGAAGGAAAGAAGGAAGGAGAGAAAGAGAAAGGAAGGAAAGAAGGAAGGAGAGAAAGGAAGGAAGGAAGGAGGGAGGGAGGGAAAGAAAGAAGGAAAGAAGGAAGGAGAGAAAGCAAAAGGAAGGAAAGAAGGAAGGAGAGAAAGAGAAAGGAAGGAAGGAAGGAAGGAGGGAGGGAGGGAGGGAAAGAAAGAAGGAAAGAAGGAAGGAGAGAAAGAGAAAGGAAGGAAAGAAGGAAGGAGAGAAAGAGAAAGGAAGGAAGGAAGGAAAGGGCATTTTCCCGTAGCTCCTCTGTACAGCCAGCCAGCCCTGAAGTAGCTGTGGGCATCCTACTGACATGTAATTCTCAATCGCCAATCCAAGTCCATCAACTCTCCCAACAATGTCCTTGGATCGAAAGTGTCCTGCCTAGGATCAGGAGCCACGCTGGGCTCTGGAACGGGTCCTCAGTCTTTCCTCAGCTCCTCTGACCCTGAGACCCTTGAAGATTTCGGGCCATCATTTTGTGGAGCGCTTCTCAAGCCAGGCTGATATTTTTTCACGATTAGATTGAGGGGATACCCGTTTGGCAGGAGCATCACAGGCCGGGCTCTGAGGTCTGCCTCCTGTCGAGGGCGTACACAGCCGACTTCTCCAGTTGCTGGGATGTCCACTCTCATCTCTTCAGCAAGGGCGTCTGCCCGGCTTCTCCCTAGGAAGCTGCTCCTTCCCCTTAGTGATGACTGCGTGTTTCGTGGGGAGATTCCTTGAGACCCTGTAACTAGCCAAGTTCTCATCAGACTATGTATTCATTTGCTTATTCATAACTGTACAGACTCATGGTCCCCTGTTTTATTCAATTATTTTAATTTCTTTCTTTTTCCCAATCATTTTTATCATATGCAAACTCGCCCTGATGCGGACACTGGGAGCTCCTGCGAGCTGGCTTCTGTGTCGTCTGACATGTCTCCGTCTCTGAACTTTTCCTCCTACAAGATTCTTCTGGGCTCCTCTGGTATCCACCTCCTGCGCCAGGCATTCCTCCAGGAAGCCCAGCTCCTGTCGGTGGCAAACGGTATTTAGAGACCACGATCTAGGCGAAGGGGTTGCCCATCGCTCTTGGGTGTTACCGCTCACAGCCCTTCTCAGGGGACAGAGCACACGTATGCACACACTTGATCCATGCACTCACACGTGCATTCACACACGTGCACATGCACGCACGCACTTGATCCATGCACTCACATGTGCACACAGATGCACCCTCACACATGCACACATGCACACTCACACATGCACACACTTGATCCATGCACACTCACAATGCACTCACATGCACGCACATGTGTGTACACTCACATGCACCTATGCACACACACCAATGTTCACATGCACACACGAACACACATGCACACACATTCACACTCACACATGCACACACACACATATGCACACTCTCACACACGCACACTCACACACTGACACACACACACTCCCACGTGCACATCTACACGGCCATGTCTATAATGAAAACCATGAGCTCTCACAGTGCCTCAGCTGTGGTTCCACCCCACAGGGCTTACTCTGCGTTTCCCCCTCCCATCGGTCTGCCTTCTCCAGCAGTGGGGAGCTGGTTCCACCCCCAATTCATTGATCTCATCAATCCCCCGTGTGCCCCCCACTCTGGGCCAGTGTGGCTGTGGCGCCCCAGGTCCACCCTGGGACCTGCCCCATGCTAGGCTTTAGGACAGACTCTATTGGAAGGAAAGGGAAGGGGTGGGGTGGAGATGTGAGCAGAGCTTGACTGTTTAAAAAGCTTCTGGCCGTTTCGGTGGGTGTGTAGTGGGCGCTCCCTGCGGCTTCACTCTGCGGTTCCCCAACGAGAGCAAGCTGATGAGCCAGGCTGGGCACGGAGGGTGGGGGTGCCGGAGCCCAGAAACGGGACCCCCCACCTCCTAGTCCTTGTCTTTTCTGCCCTCAGGGTGACTCGGGAGGGCCTCTGGTCTGCCAGGCGCATGGTTCCTGAGGGCAGGTTGGCGTCATGAGCTGGGTCAAGAGCTACAGCTGCGGGGACTGGCCACGGGCCTACACCCTCGTCTCTGCCTGTGTGAGCCGGCCCCACCGCCGCATCCCAGCATCGGGGGCTCAGGCGGCTCCCCAGGCTCCCCTCCCCGGGGGACTTCTTCCTCCTCCTCCAACTCGTCCTCCTCTTGGCTGTCTCCTGCTTCTGGTGGCTAAGTGACCTCTGGGCCAGCCTCAGTGGTTCTTCCTCCCCCGACTTCTGACCCTTGGCCCCTGACCTGCATGAGCCCCTCCAGCTCCCTCCTCCCAGAGGAGTGGAGGGCGATGGCCACAGCCTAGGCCTGGAGAGAGACCCCGCTCCAGGCCTGCACAGCCCCGGCTCGCACCCCAGTGCAGCCTCTTCTCCCCGTGGGAAACTGAGGCAGAGAGGGCGCCGTTACCTGCTACGGTCACACACTAGGCCTATCCCAGCCCTGGAAGTTCCAGGGCTCTGAGACCCGACCCAGCGGGCGGGTGGAGTGGGCGGAGCAGCCGGCTCCTCTCCGCCCCTTCCTCTCCCCTCCCCGCCCCTGCCCCGCCCCTCCCCGCCCCCGCACCGCCCTCCCGCAAACGCCCCGGCTTCCTCCCAGCGCCTGCCTCGGCCGCGCCCGGGCTCCGCTTTGCATGGTCAGGGGCCCCCTCTGCTGGAGACGCAGAGAAGTGCAGCGCCCCGGAGGGAGAGAAAGGTCTGTGGTCGCTGCATAGAAAATCCAGGAATAATGGACCCTGGAGTAATGGACTTAGCAGGGCTGTGAGAAACAAAACCAATATGCAAAAGTATTATTGTGTTTCTAAATGCCAGCCATGAATATTGGAAGATAAACGCGAACATCAATATCCTTTGCTACAGAATAAAAAAATCAAACACCAGGAATACATTTAATGGAAGGCATGCAAGATCTCTACACCAAAAAGTACAAACATTGCCGGGAGGAGATTTCAAAGCCCTACGTAGGTGGAGAGACAGGAACACGGGCCATTTTCATCACCCTAGAGGTTTCCTCACCTCTCGGTCACCTGCCTGAAGGGGCGGGGGGTAGACACCCTAGGGTGATACGTCTTGCTTTGGGCCATGGTTACACAGGTTTGGCAATCATCACAATTCATTGGACTGGACATTTCAGGTCTGTGCATTCTGTTTATTTAATTTTCTCTCAATAAAAAAATATATCTATACATTCAGTTCCCACTTGGACATACAAAGGGACTGGAAGTCAACCTCACAACCACATCGGAAACGCTGGGCCAACTGAAACTCAGCTGAACAGCCATCTGAGAACCGAGCTCACAGGACAAAGCACAGCCCCCAAACTGGACAGACCGGTGGCTACTTGGGAGGCTGAGGTAGGAGGATTGCTTGAGCCTGGGAGGTTAAAGCTTCAGTGAGCTAGGATTGCACCGCTGCATTCTAGCCTGGGCAACAGAGCAAGACCCCATCTCAAAAAAAAAATTAAAAAAACTCTGCTCTACAAGAGACATTGTTAAGAGAATGAAAAGACAAGCCACAGACCGGGAGAATATCTTTGCAAAACTCATATCTGATAAAGGATGATTATCCAAAATATACCTCTTAAAGTCAACATTAAAGAGAACAAGCAACCCGGCTGGGCACAGAGTCACACGTGTCACCCCAGCACAAGCAACCTGGCCGGGTGCGGTGGCTCACACCTGTCATCCCAGCACTGTGGGAGGCCAAGGTGGGTGGATCACGAGGTCAGGAGATCGAGACCATCCTGGCCCACATGGTGAAACCCTGTCTCTAGTAAAAATATAAAAATTAGCTGGGTGTGGTGACACACGCCTGTAATCCCAGCTACTCGGGAGGCTGAGGCAAGAGAATCACCTGAACCAGGGAGTTGGAGGTTGTGGTGAGCCGAGCTCATGC
Source organism: Pongo pygmaeus (assembly GCF_028885625.2). Lineage (NCBI taxonomy): Eukaryota > Metazoa > Chordata > Mammalia > Primates > Hominidae > Pongo > Pongo pygmaeus. The sequence goes on along the minus strand of NC_072391.2, from coordinate 1,345,069 downwards.
CACTGCACTCCAGCCTGGTGACACAGCGAGACTCTGTCTCAAAAAAAAAAAAAAAAAAAAAAAGAAAGAAAAAAGAAAACAAGCAACACGATTAAAAAGTGGGCATATCAGATAAATCTAACAAAGAGATTGAAAGAATTAAAAAGAAAAAAAAAATGGGCAAAAGATCTGAACAGACACTTCACCAAAGAAGATATAGAGATGTCAAATAAGCACCTGAAAAGATGCTCAGCATCAAACGTTATTAATTAAATTAAAATAACAGTGAGATACCAGTACACACCCGTTAGGATGACTAAAGTCCCCAAGACAGACAATACCAAGTGCTGACAAGGAGGTGGAGCAACGGGAACTCTCATCCACTGCTGATGAGAAGGCAAAACGGTGCAGCCACTTGGGAAGACAGTTTGGCAGTTTCTTACAAAGCTAAACATACTCTTACTATATGATCTAGCAATTGTGCTCCTAGGTATTTATTTACCCAAGGAGTTGAAAACTTATGCCCACACAAAAACCTGCACATGATGTTGATAGCATCTTTACCCATAATTGCTTTATCTTTACCCATAATTACCAAAAAGTTGAAGGAACCAAAATGTCCTTCAAAAGGTGAATGGGTAGAACAACTGTGGAACATCCAGACAATGGAATATCATTCAGAGATAAAAAGCAATGAGCTGGCTGGGTGCGGTGTCTCATGCCTGTAATCCCAGCACTTTGGGAGGCCAAGGCGGGCGGATCATGTAGTCAGGAGATTGAGACCATCCTGGCTAACACGGTGAAACCCCAGCTCTACAAAAAAAAAAAAAAAAATATATATATATATATATATATATATATATATATATATATAGCCGGGCATGGTGGCAGGTGCCTGTAGTCCCAGCTACTCGGAGGCTGAGGCAGGAGAATGGCGTGAACCCGGGAGTCGCAGCTTGCAGTGGCTGAGATCGCGCCACTGCACTCCAGCCTGGGAGACAGAGAAAGACACCGTCTCAAAATAAATAAATTAAAGCAAGGAGCTATCAAGCCTTGAAAAGACATAGAGGGGCCATAACTGCGTACTACTCAGTGAAAGAAGCCAGTCGGAAAAAGTTAATAGTGTATCATCGATAGTGGATAAGTCAAAACTTCAGAGACAATGAAAATATCTGTGGTTTCCAGGGGGACGGGGAGAGGGAGAGGCAGTGCAGCATGAGATTTTGAGGGCAGGGGATGTATTCCGCATAATACGGTAATGGTGCACACATGACTTATGCACTTGCCACTGACCCACAGAATGTACAACAGAGAGAGTGAACCCTCATGTAAACTGTGGGCGTTACATGTATCAATAATGTGTCAATATTGTTCATCAGCTGTAACAATGCACCCACAGTAATGCAAAATGTTCATAACAGGAAACTCTGTGTGTGGGTGTGTGTGTGGGGGGGGATACGATCTGTACTATCTGCCCAGTTGTCTGTAAACTTAAAACGGCTCTAAAAAAATAAGTGCATTAATTCCAAAACGCCATACAACTTCACGTGCAATTTCACCTTGCAACAGCGTGCTTTTAGTCTCCCCTGGATCCTTCTGTTACTGTAGCACATGCTGCACCCTTGTGTATTCCATAAACCACACAATACCTGCACTCGCTTTGCTGTTGTTGCTTCAAACTGCCAATTCTCTTTCAAATATTTTTTGAGAGAGAGAACTGTCTTACACAGTCACAGCTGTTTCCATTTCCAGAGCTTATCTTCCCTTAGTCTAGGTCTAGATTTTCATCTCTTATCTTCTTCTTCCTGCAGAACTTCCTTTCACTTTTTTTTTTTTTTTTTTTTTTGAGATGGAGTCTCACTCTATCGCCCAGGCTGGAGTGCAGCAGCGCGATCTCGGCTCACTGCAAGCTCCGCCTCCCGGGTTCACACCATTCTCCTGCCTCAGCCTCCCAAGTAGCTGGGACTACAGGTGCCCGCCACCACGCCCAGCTAATTTTTTGTATTTTTAGTAGAGACAGGGTTTCACTTTGTTAGCCAGGGTGGTCTCGATCTCCTGACCTCGTGATCCGCCCGCCTTGGCCTCCCAAAGTGCTGGGATTACAGGCGTGAGCCACCACCCCCGGCCTACTTTCACATTTCTTGTAGTGCAGATATGCTGCTGATAAATTCTCTCCATGTTTGTTCTGCTGAAAGAGTCTTTGTTTAAACTTCATTTTTGGAAAAGCCACTGGGTGGCTCACGCCTGTAATCCCAGCTCTTTGAGAGGCTGATGCATGAGGACTGCTTGAGCTCAGGAGTTTGAGACGAACCTGGGCAATATAGTGAGACTCTGTCTATACCAAAAATACGAAAATTAGCCAGGCATGGTGGCACCTGTAGTCCCAGCTACTTGGGAGGCTGAGGTTGGAGGATTGCTTGAGCACGGGAGGTGGAGGCTGCACTGAGTTGAGATTGCACCACTGTACTCCAGCCTGGGCGACAGAGTGAGACTGTGTCTCAAAAGTAATAATAATAGTAGCTGGATGTCAACCATCTTTTAAAAGCTGCGTTGTGCTGGGCCTCCCTTGCTGTTCTGAGGAGAGGTCTCCTGTTGCTCCTGCCTGTTTCCGAGTCATGTGTTTCTCTGTCTCTGGATGCCTACTATCTTCTATCACTGGTGTTTAGCCATGTCTGATGTGCCCTTGTATGTTTTTCTTTGGATTTATCCTACTGGGGGCTTGCTGAAATGGTTAACTCTGTCCGTTTATACTTTTGGCCATTGACTGCTCAAACATCATTTGTTCTTCCTCTTCTTCTCTTTTCGGGACCCCAGGTGCATCATGGACACTGAGATGCTTCCTGGTGCCAGTGACTCCGTGGTCCGTTTCTGCCTTTTCCTCTCTGTGTTTCATTTTGAACAGTTTCCCTGAGTTGTTTGTTGTTTCTCTGCATTCTCTCATTTGTTGATAATTCCATGCAAATTATATTTTCTCAGTGTAGACATTTGTTCATCTCCAGGCGTTCTGCCTGAGTCTCCTCTGCAGCTTACACTACTGTCACCAGCCCTCTGTCTCCTCTACCTTTTTTTTTTTTTTTTTTTGAGACGCAGTCTTGCTCTGTCGCCAGGCTGGAGTGCAGTGGCACAATCTCAGTTCACTGCAATCTTTGCCTCCCGGGTTCAAGTGATTCTCCTGCCTCAGCCTCCTGAGTAGCTGGAATTACAGGCATGTGTCACCATGCCCATCTAATTTTTGTATTTTTAGTAGAGATGGGGTTTCACCATGTTGGCCAGGCTGGTCTCGAACTCCTGACCGCAGGTGATCCACCCGCCTCCGCCTCCCAATGTGCTAGGATTACAGGTGTGAGCCACCGCACCTGGCTAATTTTTGTATTTTTAGTAGAGATGGGGTTTCATCATGTTGGCCAGGCTGGTCTTGAAATCCTGACCTCAGATGATCCACCCGCCTCCGCCTCCCAAAGTGCTAGGATTACAGGTGTGAGTCCCTGTGCCCCGACATGATTGATTTTTTTTATTGGGAGGTCATCCTTTTTCATGCCTGCTTTTTCTTTTTTTAGACAGGATATTGCTTCGTCGCCAGACTGGAGTGCAGTGGCACAATCTCGGCTCACTGCAACCTCTGACTCCCTGGTTCAAGCGATTCTCTTGCCTCAGCCTCCCGAGTAGCTGGGATTACAGGCACGTGCCACCACGCCCAACTAATTTTTATATTTTTAGTAGAGACGGGGTTTCAACATGTGGGCCGGGCTGCTCTCGTTCTCTTGATCTCATGATCCGCCCACCTCGGCCTCCCAAAGTGCTGGGATTACAGGGATGAGCCACTGCGCCCGGCCACCTGCTCGTTTTTGACTAGCCCCCGGATCTCGTGAATACTCACTGGAGTGTTTTGTTGCGTGCTGGGTTGTGTTATATTCGTTGACATCATTCTGAGATGTGTTCTCACAGGCAGTTAAGTTACTTGCAATCATTTGGATCCGTCTGCGGTTTGCTTTTCAGCTTTGTGAGGGTGGGTCCAGAGAAGCCTTTGGTTTCGGGATAGTTTTCTCCCCTAGTACCCTTCCATACCCTTCTGAGGACTCTCCAATGCCTGCCTCTGACAAGGTTTCTCCACTCAGCTGCTGGGAACACGCGATATTCCCAGCCCTGCGTGCACTCCCGGACTTCTCTGCCCTTCTTATCTGGTGGTTTTTGTTTCTGACGTAGCCCCCACGTGTCTCTGCATCTCCGGCACTCGGCCAAGGACGCCAGGCGGAAACCCCTGCGGGTGCCCAGAGCTCTCCGTGCAGTTCTCTCCTCTCCGGTTTTCTGCCTCGTGAGTCCCGGCTGCCTGGGCCTCTCCACACGCCCGTGTCCGTCTCCCCAGCCCAGCAAGCTCCTGGCGCTGAGTTTCCATTGCTGCCCTGAGTCTGGACGCGGTCACTGTCGTCTCACCCGGCTCCCCCCCCTTCTCTCGGGGACACTGCCCCACGTGGCCTCTTGCCCAATGTCTGTCAATGGCCTGGGACCCCAGCCCTGCAGCACCCGCAGGTGAGCGGCCGGGGATCGAGGCAGGGTGCCCAGGACTCGCCCTGATTGGCCCAGTGTTAGCCAATCAAAGCACTCGCATCCCCATGGTGCTGACTGGTCCGCCTCCCAGGCCTGACCCCATCGGAGCATTCCTAGGAGGAGCGGTCCCAGAACCCCTGACTCGGGGGTCCCAGAGCCCTCTGCACACCACAGCCCTGGTGTCCCCGTGTGTCCCTGGGTTCTCCCAGCCCTGGTGTCCCCTGAGTCTCTTCTTCACCGTCAGCCCTGGTGTCTCCCGTGTCCCTGCCACACCCTCATCCCTGGTGTCCCCCGTCACCCCATCCCCTCACTTCCTGGGCTCCTGAAGGTCCCATCTTGTGGGCCTCATTCATGGAACCAGGACGGGGCAGGTAGAGGCCTCTGGGGAGTTTGTCCAGAGAATGGAAGAGAAGCAGGGTCATGAGCAGGAGCGGTCTGGGCCACCCCTGCCTGTCCCCCGGGGGAGGCAGCCCGGAAGGAGTCTAGATGGATATGGCCCCGCCGTGCAGAGTCAGCCCCAAACCAGGCTGGTCCCAGGGAGGGTGGGGGCAGGAGGAGCCCCGGAGTGGCCCTGTGTTGGGGGTTGGGGGGCAGGCAGGGGGTCCTGGGGCTCAGAAGGGGAGGAGGTGGGCTGGAGGCCCCAGTGACCAGCAGGCCCAGGGGAGTCGGGAGGTGGGGTGGACGGACCTGCAGGGACAGTGTCAGTGCTGGATGGGACGGAGAGCACAGGGAGCTGGGGCTGGGGGTGAGTCCATGGGGAGCTGGGCTGGGGCTGGGGCTGGGACTAGTCCATGGGGAGCTGGGGCTGAAGCTGGGGGTCAGTCCATGGGGAGCTGGGCTGGGGCTGGGGGTGAGTCCATGGGGAGCTGGGCTGGGGCTGGGACTAGTCCATGGGGAGCTGGGCGGGGGCTGGGGGTGAGTCCGTGGGGAGCTGGGCTGGGTCTCCTGGGGTTGCACCTGCACTCCTGTCTGCTCTTCCCTCTGCGGATGAAGCTCAGATCCCATGATAAGGAGGCAACTGCAGACCAGGGGACCTGCACGGACAGCCCCAGAGGTTGACATTGAAGACTCGTAGGAGGACTTGGGTCTCATACGGGGGGTGGGGAGCAGGGCCTCTTCCTGGTTGAGGACACTTGGTGCTGTCCCCTCTCAAGGCTGTTTCCCCATCTGACAAGGGGGTCTCATGTGAGCCCCCACCAAGTGAGTTGAGGAGGGCTGGCCCCACCCCCGTGGATTCGGAGTCCGTAGGAGGGGTGTCACCCGTCATGTCCCCACCCCGTGGGCACCTTCCCGTCTCTTGGAGGGTGGCCCATGGACATGAGTTCCTTGCCCCGTGTCCCTCTTGGGGAAACAGGTTTCAGGGGTGACGGGTCTTGTAGCATGGGGCAGCCAGGCCACCTGGGTGCAGCTATGCCTGAAGGCCTCCTGGCACCGAGACAGGGGCAGGAGCAGATCCCACCAGCGGGAAGGTGGTGCGTTCCGGTGCCGGGATCGACCAGCTGACAGGTGGAGCTGCGAGCCTCCAGTGCTCAGCCCTCGGCGGGGCATGCCTGGCAGCCCCACACACAGAGGGCATCGGGGTGGCGCGGGCACGTGTTACACGGGGGCCCTGGGTCTGAGTCATCCACTTCCTCCGCGTCTGGATGGGAGGGCCCAGCACCCCTCCTCTGCCCCGTCCTGATCTGGAAGGATAAATGGGGAGGAAACAGCCCACTGGGTAGAAAGAACAGAGAGCGGCCAGGGTAAGTCCCCACTCTCAGAGACCCTGACATCAGCGTCACCTGGAGCAGAGTGGCCCAGCCTCAGACTCAGAATACCAAGACCCAGGCCCGCAGGCCTGGACCCACCCCGGTCCCCCCGTCCCAGCTCCATTCTTCACCCCACAATCTGTAGCCCCCAGCCCTGCCCTGTGAGGCCCGGCCAGGCCCATGATGCTCCTCCTTGCTCCCCAGATGCTGAGCCTGCTGCTGCTGGCGCTGCTCGTCCTGGCGAGCCCGGCCTACGCGGCCCCTGGTGAGTCCCAGCCGGGGTCCACTCTGCCCCTCACCACATTCCACAGGTCAGGGCCTGGGTGGGTTCTGGGGAGGCCGGGCTGGCCCCCACACAGGGAAGGGCTGGGCCCAGGCGTGGGGCTGCTTCCTGGTCCTGAACTGGTTCCTGCCCCAGCCCCAGGCCAGGCCCTGCAGCGAGTGGGCATCGTCGGGGGGCAGGAGGCCCCCAGGAGCAAGTGGCCCTGGCAGGTGAGCCTGAGAGTCCACGGCCAATACTGGATGCATTTCTGTGGGGGCTCCCTCATCCACCCCCAGTGGGTGCTGACTGCGGCACACTGCGTGGGACCGTGAGTCTCCTGGGGCCTGGAGGGGTGGGCAAAGGCTGGATGTGCACCCTGCCTCCCGGGTGCTCCTGGGGCCTGCCCAGGACCCTGAGTGGGAGCCTCTGCTGCCCAGGGACGTCAAGGATCTGGCCGCCCTCAGGGTGCAACTGCGGGAGCAGCACCTCTACTACCAGGACCAGCTGCTGCCGGTCGGCAGGATCATCGTGCACCCACAGTTCTACACTGCCCAGACCGGAGCGGACATCGCCCTGCTGGAGCTGGAGGAGCCCGTGAACATATCCAGCCACGTCCACACAGTCACCCTGCCCCCTGCCTCGGAGACCTTCCCCCCGGGGATGCCGTGCTGGGTCACTGGCTGGGGTGATGTGGACAATGATGGTGGGTCTGGGGACAGTGGGAGGTGGTGTGCAAGGTCTTAGCCACAGCCCAGCCCCTGGGCTCCCTCTGGCCTCCAGGTGGGGGTTGCCGGGCCCCCTCCTGAGCCTGCACCCTCTTCCCCACCTGCAGAGCACCTCCCACCGCCATTTCCCCTGAAGCAGGTGAAGGTCCCCATAATGGAAAACCACATTTGTGATGCAAAATACCACCTTGGCCTGTATACGGGAGACGACGTCCGCATCGTCCGTGATGACATGCTGTGTGCCGGGAACAGCCGGAGGGACTCCTGCCAGGTGGGCCCCGCGTGTCCACCGCCCCCTCACGACAACCCCCACTCCCGGGCCTGGTTGGCAAGTGCTGACCTCTGACCTTCCCAGGGCGACTCCGGAGGGCCCCTGGTGTGCAAGGTGAATGGCACCTGGCTGCAGGCGGGCGTGGTCAGCTGGGGCGAGGGCTGTGCCCAGCCCAACCGGCCTGGCATCTACACCCGGGTCACCTACTACTTGGACTGGATCCACCGCTACGTCCCCAAGAAGCCCTGAGCCAGGCCTGGGGTGGCCACCCGGGTCATTGGAGAACCAGCCCCTCCTGTCCAAAACACCACTGCTTCCTACCCAGGCGGCAACTGCCCCCCACACCTTCCCTGCCCCATCCTGTCCTGAGCCCCCTCCTCTGTTCTGAGCCCCTTCCCCTGTCCTGAGGACCCTTCCCCATCCTGAGCCCCCTCCCCTGTCCTAAGCCTGACCCCTGTACCGGGCCCTCCGGCCCTCCCCTGCCCAGGTAGCTAGTGGTGGGTGCTAATCCTCCTGAGCGCTGGACCTCATTAAAGTGCATGGAAATCACTGGTGTGTGTCGCTGTGTTTCTGGTTGTGGATGTCATTGGGGGAGAAAGGATCCAGGTGTGCTGAGGACAGCTGCCGGAGTGTAAGGTCCTGGCCCTCAAGGCACAGCCAGTCACTGTCGGACCGGGTCTCCTGGGCAGCCCTGGTCCCCGGCGCTGGCTTCTCCCCACATGATGCATCCAGCATTCGGGTCACACAGAGCCACTCGGGCAATTTAGATGATTGTAAAGGACAGCCAGGTCCCTGCAACCGGGTCCAGACAGAGCATGGTCGCTGGGAGCCCCGGGGCTGCCCGTCACGAGCCCTTACCCCACGCTTCCCACGAGGTCTTCTCCCGGCCCCTCCGTCCACTGCTTTTGCTTTGCCTAGTTGTTTGCTTTGAGACAGGATCTCGCTCTGTCATCCAGGCTGAAGTGCAGTGGTGTGATCAGGGCTCACTGCAGCCTTGAACTCCTGGGCTCAAGTGATCCTCCCATTTTGGCCTCCCATGTAGCTGCGCCACAGGAGGGAGCCACCACGCCCGGTTAATTTTTGTATTTTTAGTAGAGATAGGGTTTCGCCATGTTGGCCAGTCTGGTCTCGAACTCCTGACCTCAAGTGATCTGCCTGCCTTGGCCTCCCAAAGTGCTGGGATGACAGGTGTTAGCCACCGCACCCAGCCTGAGTTTCAGATTTTCAGATTCATTTTGAGGTCTTTCTCTACATCAATACGTGAGCCCTTTGCGTCTGGCGAGTGTTGCGTTTTATCCCAGGCTCTTGTTTGCATTTTATATTTGAACATGATTACACTCATAAATGAAACGTGGGGCTATTCTAGTTGGAAAAAAACTCCCTAAAGAAACATTCACTCTTTCCTTCCAACTGTCAGATGCAGAGATGTGCATTTAGTCTCCCAAATCTCTGCAAATGACCTCTGTCCTCACAAGGGGTGGACTCGACTCCCAGAGCCCTCTCCAGCCCCACGTGACCTCTGCCTCTGCAGCCCCTGGAGGGCCCAACCCTCGGCTCCTGTTCTGCAGGCCCAGCGTCCTGTTTACGAAGATGGACCTGGAACTCGGGCCCTCCTTCCTCCCGCTGGCCCATCCCACCTTCTAGGGATCACAGTGACAGCGTGGGGTGACCCCCAGTGAACACTGAGCCCCTAGAAGCACTTCCACATGCTCAGTGGAGGTTTTGCGGGGTGGGAGTCGGAGGGATGAGACCCCGAAGGGAAGCAAGACAGCCCCTCAGGACATGGCTTCTGGTGTAAGGAAAGGTGGACAGCAAGGGCCGGTCACTGGGTGTACGGGGCGGGGCAGGCTCCAGCCCCAGAGCTTCCTAAATTACATCCAGGATCCCTGGGAAGCTCAGTGAAGCTCAGCCCAGTGACACTGGCAGATGTGAGCGTCGGCTTCAGCAGGAAGGGTCTCTCAGGATGTGGCAGGCAGGCTGCTGGCCAGGGCTGCAGCCACCTGCGTTCTGACTGGGACAGGGGGACCTGCTCCAAGGTCATCCACGTGGCTGCCGGCAGGAGGCCCTGGTTCCTTGTCACGGGGGTGTGAGGGGGACGGCGAGTGGGGGGACAGGGTTCCCACCGAGAAGACAGCGCCCAGGTGGCCAGGCCACCGCGGACAGAAGCAACCCCAGGTCTCCCAGGGTCCTGGACTACAGGAAACCCCACCAAGCCGGGGGCCATCACCAGGGCCAGGCCCCCCTCCCCGTTCCTCAGTTGGCATCCTGTCCAATGGTGGGGGGAACGGCGCCATGTCACAGGAGTGCTGGGGCTCAGGGGATGGTGCGTGGAGCTTCTTCCTCCCCAGCAGGCCTGGAATCTGGGTGGTGTGGAGCACTCTGCGGGGAGCGGCGTGCTGGGGCACAGGCAGAAAGACGGGGTCCCCAGTGCTGCAGGTGAACTGAGTTGGGACAGGTGAGGGCCCTATAGTCCCCGCCTGTGGGGACCTGGGGACAGCCCTAGAGGTCAGGACTAGAGGACCTGGTTCCATGAAGACCCTGCTCCTCAGGCTCCCTCCCCACTGGGTGACATCGCCCTGTTAGGGGCACCCTGGGCCGGGGACGCGTGGCTCAGACCTCACTCCCTTGTGTGGGGTAGGACTGTCCTGCTTCCCCTGAGGCGCCCCCTCCAGGTGTGCGGCTGCTGTGAGGGAGGAGGGTGCCCGGTCATGGGTGCACTGCTGGCCCCACATGCGGGTGTTGTCCTTATTCATCACCAGGAAAAACACTGAACCTCCAGTTCTGAGCCTTGGCTACCCCACGTGCTGGCGTGCAGGAGGCCAAGTCTGTGCCCGGGAGGCCACATCCTAGTGGGTGGTCAGGCAACTCCCCCCCCATGCCTCAGTTTCTCCACACCAAAGAGGAGATCCCTAACCTAGAGGATCTCAGCTGGACCCTCCAGCCTGGCCTGTGATTTGGATCTGGGGAGGGAGGCAGGAAAGTCCTGGGCACTGCCCAGGGCCCCTAATCAGCTGAGTCATCAGGCTGGGGCAGCCAAGACAGTTAGGAAGGGCCAACCCAGGCTGGGTCGTGAAGCGGTGCCCATCTGATCTGCTGCGCGAGCACGAGACCTGCTGCCGGATGTGGGGACAGGGACTTCTCAAAGGGTGGTTGTCACGAGGGCCTGAGCTGTCTCCATGGGGCTGCTGGGCCTTGAGTTGGGACCCTCCTGAGGAACCCCCAGGACTGGGCTCCCAGAGGATGAAGGAGAGGGGGCCAGTGTGCCCCGAGGGAACCAGGGAGGAATTTTTGGAGGGGGCGGCACTGATAGGAACACTCACCTCTCCCTCAGCCCTGGCCCTGGAGCAGAGATACGGTGAAAAGTGCTTGCCTTCTGTCCTTCCCCGCTTGCCCTTGACTGAGCCAGCCACTTGGTGCCAGGGCTGTGGCGTCCACATAGGGATAAATGGAGGTGACAACTCTTCTCTGCAGATGTGCAGAAGGAACAGGTGGGGTCTGTGGAGCTCCGGCCTCCTCCTCTGTCCTCCCGCCCTGCCTGACAGCAGGTGTGTGGCCACCCCCACCCCCCACGCCCAGCAGGTCCAAGGATCAGGCGGGCCCTCCTCCTCCTCCCTACAGTGGGCAGACACCATGGCCCTTGGGGCCTGTGGCCTCCTGCTGCTCCTGGCTGTGCCCGGTGGGTGACCTGGCCTGGGTGTGGGGATGGGGGGGCATCTGCTTCTCGCCTGGACCCCGATGGGAGCTGGGGGCTGGTCTGAGACGGAGAAACATGCTGAGCCCCCACCCTGTGGGGCCCCGTGTCTCCTCTGAAGAGAATGCACCCCTGGCTGGAGGCCCGGCTGTCTGTGCCTGGAGACAGAGGCAGGAGGGAGGCACGGGTGGGAGTTGGGGGTGCGGGCGTTAGGAGTATGGGTGGGAGTTGGGGGTGCGGGTGGGAGTTGGGGGTGTGGGAGTTGGGGGTGCGGGTGGGAGTTCGGGGTGTGGAGTTGGGGGTACAGGTGGGAGTTGGGGGTGTGGGTGGGAGTTGGGGGTGCGGGTTGGAGTTGGGGGTGTGGGTGGGAGTTGGGGGGCCGGGAGTCCCAGGCCCCGGAACACTGGTGATTTCTCCCCTGAGCAGGACCTGGAGGGTGGGGAGGAGGTCCAGGCCTGAGGCCAAGCTCCCGGTCTCCAGCTGCCATTTATGGCCCGTGGCTCGTCCCACCCAGCCCTGGGCCAGTGAGACAGCGGCTGACCCAGCCTCACCAGGCCGGGCCCCTCTGCTCAGGACCAGGCCCCACCCCAGTGTTGCCCTGAGGCCTGGCAGGTGTCTGGCAGGGGCCTCTGGAGCCTGCACACCCTTCTCCTTGGCAGTCCCCTCCATCCTGGGCCCTCCGTCTCTTTCCCGCAGGTGTGTCCCTCAGGGCTTTGCAGCCAGGTACGTGTCTGACAGGTGTGGGGTGTGGGGGAGGGTGCAGGCAAGGCCTGGCAGGAGGGCCTCGGAGGTGACCCTCTCCTTCCCTGGGGTCCCACTGGGGGCCCGTGGAGGTCATAGTTTGTCACCGTGGTTTCTGCTCGCATCTCTGGGTGGAGGGGGGCTGGCCGGGGTCTGCTGCAGGGCTGTCTCCCCCACCACCACTGCAGTCAGTCTGTACCTTGAAAGATGCTCTGAGGCCATGGAACCACCTAGCCCTCCTCGAACTTCCTCCCCGCAGCGTCCCCACCGTGGCCCGGGAACCAGCTGGGGGCTTTGCTATGCGGGAGAGCCCGTGCCCCACCCCAGACCCGCTCCCTATCTATGAAAATCTACGTCTGTCTACATCCCAGCTTCCCTTCCATTCAGCCCAGTGGCCACACTCCATCACCAGCAAAATTATCCAGTTCAGGCGGTCCCAGGTGTGGCCAGTGGGTCTCAAGCTGACTTCCTCTTAATTTCTTTTTAACTTACTGAGGTGAAGTTTACAGAAGATAAAGTTACATTATCAAGCGTCCAATTCAGAGGCTCTGAGCACCTTGGACACTGCCGTGTGCCCCCCCCCCCAATTCTATCCAGCTCCGAGTATCTCCACCACCCCTGAAGGAAAACCAGGGCCCACTAGGCAGCCACCCCCAGCATCCCGGGCCTTCTCGGGGGCTCCACCGTTCTCTGAGCCCCTTTCTAGCTGCCCAGGGGCCCTCTGCAACCTTGCCACTGCCTCCAGGAGCCCTGGTTAGTTTGTGGAGCATGGCGCTTAGAAACCACAACCTGGGCCCCGGGCGCGCTCACTGCTCCTGAGGCGTCATTTCTGCTGCACCCACGATGTTTCTGGGGAGAGTCCAGCAGACGGGGGAGCTGAAGAGCAAAGTCCCCAAGAAGGCATGGAGGTGTGGTCAGGGCAGGCTTCCTGGAGGAAGTGCAGTGGGCTTCTTGGGATCCCCACCAGGCACCCCTTCCTCCTTCGACTTAGGGTGTGGCCAGCCGCAGGTTTCGGATGCAGTAGGCCGGATCGTAGGCGGTCACGCTGCCCCGGCCAGCGCATGGCCATGGCAGGCCAGCCTCCGCCTGCGGAGGGTGCACGTGTGCGGCGGGTCCCTGCTCAGCCCCCAGTGGGTGCTCACAGCTGCCCACTGCTTCTCCGGGTGAGTGTCTGAGTGGGCAGGGCAGTCTGAACGTCCAGGGCCCAGTGGGGCATGTGCCAGTGCAGAGGCCTCCACTTGGTCTTGACTCACTCTGAGGCTTGGGAACTCTGAGCCTGTTTCCTCCCAGTGGAAAGGGAGGAGCTGGTTGCCTACCCTCCGTGAGGTTCTGCCGGTCTTCGCTCACCTCTAGGGACGGACAGCTCCCTCCCTCCTTCCCTCCCCGCTGTCTCTTCATGTGGAGCTGAGCTTGCAATCTGCCTCCTGACCAGCCCCTGCTGGTCTCAGGCATGCTGCTGGCTTTTTCAGGGGCTGGCAGGAACCCCAAGGTGCTGCTGTGGTCCTTGGGCCCTGCAGGGCGAGGCCACTGCCCAGGCTTTCTGCGTCCCAAGCCCAGGAGGGAAGAGCTGGGCTTCGGATGCCCGCAGGGGTGGGGTCTGGGCGGGGCCGACGCTGACCTCTGGCCTCTGCAGCTGGCCCCTCTCACCCACCCACCTTCCCTCCCAGGTCCCTGAACTCATCCGACTACCAAGTGCACCTGGGGGAACTGGAGATCACTCTGTCTCCCCACTTCTCCACCGTGAGGCAGATCATCCTGCACTCCAGCCTCCCAGGACCGCCGGGGTCCAGCAGGGACATCGCCCTGGTGCGGCTCAGTGTCCCCGTGACCCTCTCCAGCCGGATCCTCCCTGTCTGCCTCCCGGAGGCCTCGGATGACTTCTGCCCTGGGACCCAGTGCTGGGTGACCGGCTGGGGTTACACGCAGGAGGGAGGTGAGGAGCCCCCATGGGGATGCTGGGATGGAGGAAGGCAAGGGCGGCAGGAAGAGAGCTGGCTTGAGGGACGCTGATGCTACCATCTGCTCCTGGTAGCCTCCACACCCGGCCAAGGCCGCCCCCATTGGCTGTCCCTTTTCAAAGCCTGTCATGTGGATCCAGAGCAGCAGCCAAACGTCAGATCACAACCCACGTGCCGTGACGAGGATCGCGGTGGCATGGGACTTGTGTCTGGCAAGGTCTCCCATCCCCCCAGTGCAGGACCTGGTGCCCCAACCTTCCCTGAAGCCTGTCCCCCCCCACCCCAGAGCCTCTGCCACCCCCGTACAGCCTGCAGGAGGTGGAAGTCTCCGTGGTGGATACAGAGACCTGTCGCCGGGACTACCCCGGCCCCGGGGGCAGCATCCTTCAGCCCGACATGCTGTGTGCCCAGGGCCCCGGGGATGCCTGCCAGGTGAGCCCGCCAGGCCGTGACAGACGACGGGGGCGGCTGCAGCCCAGGCAGGGGCTCCCCACCTTCTCGGCTCCCAATGCTCGCCTTCTCTGCCCTCAGGATGACTCCGGGGGGCCTCTGGTCTGCCAGGTAAACGGTGCCTGGGTGCAGGCTGGCATTGTGAGCTGGGGTGAGGGCTGCGGCCGCCCCAACAAGCCAGGAGTCTACACTCGTGTCTCTGCCTACGTGAACTGGATCCGCCGCCACATCACAGCATCAGGGGGCTCAGAGTCTGGGTATCCCAGGCTCCCCCTCGCGGCTGGCTTCTTCCTCCCCAGCCTCTTCCTTCTGCTAGTCTCCTGTGTCCTGCTGGCCAAGTGCCTGCTGCACCCGTCTGGGGATGGCACTCCCTTCCCCGCCCCTGACTGACGGCAGGAATCCAAGTGCGTTTCTTAAATAAGTTACTATTTATTCCGCTCCGCCCCCTCCCTCTCCCTGGAGAAGCTGAGTCTTCTGCATCAGATTATTGCAACATTTAACCTGAATTTAAAAGCACACGAAACAAAGGTGTCAACGGGAATCTCGCGGCCAACGCCCCCAGATGTAGGGGAGGCGTGACTCGCATCGGGGCCGGGCGCGTTACTCCACGGGGTCGGCCCCTTAGTGATGTGTCACCATCTCCCAGAGTCACAGGACGCTTCTGGGAAGGCCCGAGCGGAACGGAAAGGGTGGTGGCTGGAAGGGGAGGGTGGTGAGGGCGTGACAGGCGGACAAGAACTCAGACTGTGAGTGAAGGTGACACTGGGCCGCAGTGGCCGCACCTGCTGCCGGCAAGGGCACAGGGCCCCCAGCGAGTGTCCTGTAACAATGCGGGGCCTGAGAGGACGCAACCTGGTACCTTCCCCTCTGGCGGGTGCCTGGTCTTCGTCCCACAGATGCGGCTTCTCGGCTTCTCTCCTGACGGGACACTGACCCAGTCGCCCGCACAGCCTCGGCTGGTAGCAAAACTCGGAGAAGCCCGAACCAGAATGGACGGAGGCTCACGGGGCCCGGCAGCTACTCCTGCTTCGCTGGGCAGAGAACCAGGGCCTGGGCTGTCATCCTCCCTGGGCCCCTCTGCTCACGACGGGACCCAAGTCAGGGTCCATGCAGGGTTCTGCCTGGGCCTCCACCCCAACGGGGCCCCCAGACCCCAGTGCCAAAGCCGAGTGCGGCACCAAGCCCTGAGCTACACAGGGTCATCTGCACCACCCCCTGGGGCAGGGGTGGCTGAGGGGGACCCTGCTTTCTCCAGAGGACACTGGGGGACTGTGAGGTACAGCCCCCGCCTCTTCTCTGGGGAGTCACAGACAGGCATAGGAGGCTCTGATTCTGGGGGTTCCAGGGGCACTATGGCCCCTGAAGAGGAAGCTCTGGGTTCTGGGGTCACACTGTGGCTACCGTCCAAGAAAGGGTCTCCACTGGGGGCCCCGAGGTCCAGCGGCTCGAAGGCAAAGGTGGGGACAGTCAGGTGCTCGGCCCGGCAGGAGGCCTGGCCCCAGCGCTCCCCCTTGGCTGCAGGATCCCCCCCGGCGCCTGAGCCCTCTGTGGGCTCCAGGGAGTCCCTGTGAGGGGTGGCCTCACAGGACGGGGTCCTGCGCCTCAGTGTGGTGCTGCCGCCCTCTGCCGCGGGGGGCCGTGCGGAGCCCTCGTCCTCCGCAGGGGGTTCCACCGAGATGCAGGGGGGGCTCATCTTCTTCTTTCTGCGCGCACCCAGAGCGGGCTCGGCCTCGGGGCCCCAGGCCTTCGCCTCCCCAGGCTCCCCGCTGCCCAGCTCCGCCGAGGGCCGCCACTGCTCATCTGCCCGGCCCGGCTTATCCAGAAAGCCCTGAGCGTCCACGCTGTACAGCCTGTGCAGGTCCCGCTCGCCACCGGCCACCGGGGAGGCTTCGGGGCCACGGGGCTCGGCTGCGGGCTGCCAGGGGCAGGCGGAGCTGGTGATGTGGCTGACCTCCTCATCGGCTGGGTCTGAGGCCTCGGCCTCCTCTCCGCCTGGGGCCGCCGGCCGGCTGGAGACGCAGCGCTGTCCGAAGGTGTGCTTCCGGGTACGGACGCTGGCGGGCCGTGGGGAGCGTGGTGGGGACTGCAGGGAGCCCCCCTGGGACACTGGCCTCACCGGGGGTTTCTCGCCAGGCTCCCCAGGGTCCAGAGTGTCCCTAGGGCCGTCAATCTGCCCTTCCAAGGAATCGGTGCGTACAGCCTCCTGTGGGGGCGTGGAGTCAAAGTGAGGGGCAGGGCCCTGGGAGAGCCCTATCAGTGGCCAGGGCTTGGGGACCCCTCACCATCCAGGTCCTGGAGAGGCCAAAGTGGGCAGGTCCCCTGGGTGGCTCCTGACCCTCGAGATGGGGCTGGAAGCCACTGGTGTGGACGTCCGAGTCTCACTCCTGACCTGTGAGGCACCCGAGGAAAGCCTGTATCCACTGCTCTGTGGGCAGAGATGCCATGGCCCCCAGGGGCACAGAGCTGAGGATGAGGCCACCTCCCCACCCCTGGACACCAGCAGCCCAGCTGGGCACCCCCAGGATGGGGCTCTCCTAACTGCTCCCATGTGGTACAGGGGTCTTGTACTGGGCAGCAAGAGGTAGGCAGGGGCAGGAAGAGGAGCTGAGGCTGCAGGTGGGCAAGGCTGGGACATCTGAACACAAGCCAGGACCGAAAAAGCCGCTGTCTGCCCACCGTGGGGCCCATGCCCACATGGGGCCTGAGAAACTGCCGCCTGCCCGCCACAGGGCCTGAGAAACTGCCGTCTGCCCGCCACGGGGCCTGAGAAACTGCCGCCTACCCGCCTCGGGGCCTGAGAAACTGCCGCCTGCCCGCCACGGGGCCTGAGAAACTGCCGCCTGCCCGCCTCGGGGCCTGAGAAACTGCCGCCTGCCCGCCTCGGGGCCTGAGAAACTGCCGCCTGCCCGCCTCGGGGCCTGAGAAACTGCCGCCTGCCCGCCTCGGGGCCTGAGAAACTGCCGCCTGCCCGCCGTGGGGCCTGAGAAACTGCCGCCTGCCCGCCGTGGGGCCTGAGAAACTGCCGCCTGCCCGCCGTGGGGCCTGAGAAACTGCCGCCTGCCCGCCGTGGGGCCTGAGAAACTGCCGCCTGCCCGCCGTGGGGCCTGAGAAACTGCCGTCTGCCCGCCGTGGGGCCTGAGAAACTGCCGTCTGCCCGCCGTGGGGCCTGAGAAACTGCCGTCTGCCCGCCGTGGGGGCTGAGAAACCGCTGTCTGCCCACCGTGGGGCCTGAAGCTGTGGGTCCAAGGAGAAGACTCAGGTCCCCATAGCCAGGAGCTCTGTAGCCACAGGCTCAACAGGCCTGAAGACCCACCTGGGCCCAATGCTCCGAGATCCACCAAGCAGCAGGCAGAAAACTTTGGAGCCCCAAGGACCCAGTGCCACCCTCCTCCTGCCTTGTCCTCATCTTCTGGTCCTTCAGATGAGACGAGGCATCCCTGCAAGCCCCCCACCCCCACCAGCCCCCACTGCAGGCAACGGTTTCTCCTACCTGTCTGCAGAGCAGCCGGCTGAGGCTGGGAGAGCAGGCTGTGCCCCGAGGGGACAGGATGTGGAGGGGCTCACTGCTCCTGGCTGGGGATGACACAGCCAATGGGATCTGGAGGGAGGCACAGGACTCCGCGGGCGGCGAGTGCACAGAGGCAACGGAGCCTGGGGCAAGGAAAAATCTAAGCTGGCAGCTCTGCCCCTGCCTTCCTGCCCAGCTGCCACCCACCCCGGTCCTCCCCCAACCCGCCATCACCCTCCTTCCTGGCCAGCCCCAGCCCGATCTGTCCTCCCTCTCACCTGTGTACCCCAGTCCTCCCCCCATCGGCCCACACCCGGCCTCCTCGATCCGGCCTCCATCCTCCCTCCTGCCTGCCCCCATCCTCCTTCCCACCCATCCCCCCACCTGCCCCCATCTTCCTCCCTCCCACTGCCCTGTCCTGCTGCCCACCCAGCCCACGTCTTCCCGCTGGCTGCCATACCCAACGGGGTGCCGGCCCCATAGGTCTCCATCTCCACCTCCTGCAGTGGGCGGGGGCGGGGCACCGAGGCAGGCACCACGGGCCTGAACATGTAGCTGTCGTTGGGCAGCGAGAGCATCCTGGACACGGACACCTTGCGTGCAACCAGGAGGTTTGGGGCGTCCCTGGCGCCCGGACTCTCCTGGGGTGAGGGAGGCCTGTCCGCGTCCACCCGGCGTGCACCCCCGGGGCCCTGCGCTATCTCCAGCTCGATCTCGGCGTCCAGCTCCGCGTCCTCGCGTGCCTCCTTGTTGCTCTCCTCCAGGTGCTTCATGAGCACGGCCACCACCACGTTCACCAGCACGAACTGGGCCACCAGCACGAAGGTCACGAAGTAGACGGGCGACAGAGCCGGCAGGTAGCTCAGGCAGTGCTTGTCCTCACGGGTGCACTCACGCAGCGTGTCCTGCGGTGGGGGGCAGCTGTGGGCCGGGGTCCACACCCACCCGCGGGCGCCGCCCTGGCAGTGCCATCCCCTTCCCCCTGCCCTGCAAGAATAGAGCCGACCCAGTCCTGGGAGAGCCTGAAAAACCGCTGGGGCTGCCAGGTGCCAGGGGCACGGCCGCAGCAGGTACCTTCATGATCCCGTTCCAGTTGTCCCCCGTGGACACGCGGAACAGTGTGAGGAAGGCCATGCCGAAGTTGCTGAAGGTGGCGTGCCTGCTCAGGCCCTCGCAGGGGTTGTCTTCGCTGCACTCTGCGGGGAGGGAGACCCCGCGCAGTCAGCCGCGCCCGCTCCGGGTGGAGGTGGGACACGCACCCGGCCTCCACATGCCCCTTGGGAAGCCCAGAGGCAGGGTCAGCCCTGAGGATGTGGATGATGAGGCCCTGGCAGTTCGACCTGCCTGGCAGAGGCTGACCCTGGCTGTGAGGCCAGAGCCCCTGGGCTGAGGCCTCTGCTGCCGCACCTTGGCTGGGGCTCATCGGGCCCGGCGGCTGCGACCCCAGTCCATAGAAGAATCATTATTGTCTGTGTCTACGACTGTGCGTGGTGGGGGATAAGTAGGCGCCGGCTGACCGGAATCAAGCTTACCCGGTGGACAGACACTGGACTGTGGCAATGTCATACCCACCGTCAGGACAGGGACCGGGGGAGGGCCCTGCAGGGACTGGGCTGTCTGAAGTCGAACCCGGCAGGGGCAGGGCTGGGCCGTCTAAGGAGGGTCCCCACCTGCCCCGCCCAGCCTGGGCCGAGGCTGAGGCCTGGGTGGGGGCCTCAGGAGGCTACGGCCACCAGGTGAGGGAACACAGCCAACATTTGTCTCCAGGGACCACGTGGCGGTGGGCACGGTGTGTGTTTCCAGATGTTTGTGTGTGCACGTCTCCAGGTGTACTTGCTTTCCCTCATGTGTGGCAGGCATCCCTGTGTCTGTGTTGCTGTGTGCACGTCCTCACACGTGTCACAAGCCTGAGCACATGCCTCTGCGTCAACACGTGAGACTCGGCCTCGTGCAGAAAAGGCTCCGGAAGCAGGGCCAGGTGAGGACGCCCAGGAGGCGTGTGAGTGGATGGGCACGGGGGTGCCTGTCAGGACCCCGTGTGTGCAAGGAGGAGGGCACAGGGGCCACTCACCCAGCCTCCCGAACAGCTCCACTCCCAGCGCAGCATAGATAAAAAACAGGAGCATGAAAAGAAGGCCCAGGTTCCCCACCTACACAAGAGAGAAGCAGAGCAGGGTCAGGCGGGCGGGCAGGGTGGCCTCAGCACACCCTGCAGGGCAGTCGGCGCTTCAGCCACCAGGTCCCACCTACCCACCCTCTCCCAGGAGCTCCCGGCCCCAGCCAAGTGGAAGCAAGTTCCCAGAGCTGGGCGGGGACCCCTGTTCCTCAGCCCCATGCCCCTCTTGGGGCTCCATGACCTCACCAGGTAGACAGAGCCCCCCCGCTCCCTGCTGGCCCACACTGGCTTCTCTCTTCCTCCGCCCTGCCCCTGAGCAGCAGCCTCTGGCCCAGAGCCCACACTCTGCCCAGCAGGTTCCCCAAGGCCTAGCATGCTCTCCCTGGGGGCTCTGGCCCGCCCCGTTCAGCGGCTACCTCAGAGATCCCATGGCAGGGCCCAGGCCAGCACGCAGCTGACTGAGGGGTCCCAGCAGGTGGGCCTGGGCCTCACCCCTCCCCTGCCACAGCTCTCTTGTGAGCCACCCCACCAGCTCCAGCATTTGCACACACGGCCCCAACGGCCAGCGCACCCTCCAAGGCTGGACAGGCCTGCCCTATGCCACGCGCCTCCTCTGCACAGCTGAGCACCTGGTGGAGCGGTACCGGGCCCTCGGGAGTGTTACTCGGGCGAAGCTAGGCACGCCGCTGAGGACAGGGTGAGTGGGGACAGCTGAGGTGGGAGGCAGAAGACAGGCAGGGCGCAAGTGACAGATGGCGCAGGGACAGGAAATGGGTGGGAACAGGAGGGGGTGCCGGGTGCATAGGCAGCTGTGGGGGTCGGGGGTGGCTGGGAACATGGCTGGCCTGGTGGATGGACGGACACATGGGGGTTGGATAGGTGAACTAGAGGCTACGGATGGGACAACACGTTGGGTCTCTTGGCTTTGGAGGACAGAAAGGATCTGGGCAGCGGCCAGGGGCACAGGAAGCAGGGAGCCTGCGCCCGTGTGGGCTCCGACGCCTGCATCCCGGGTGTATTCCTGTGCCCACAGACACCCACCTTGGGCCACCTGCTGCCCTCTGCCTGGATCCCTCTGGCTCTCCACGGCCCCTGCCTCTCCAAGTGCACTGGGGAGGTGGCCCCGGTTATGAGTCTTGCCCAGAGGACTGAGGCCAGAGGGCAGCGGCTGGATCCACCTCTGTCAGCCCAGCCAAGCCACACACCGCACACAGCAGGGACACAGCTTCAGCCGCCGCACAACCGAGGGACCAGAGAGACGAGCGAGGGGGAGAGGGGGAGAGGGGGAGAGGCGGACGGCGAGGCGCTCCCTGCAACCCCGTCTTTCGGGCGCCTGCGCTGAGGGTGGTGCGGGCTCCACCTACCTGGGGCAGGGCTTGCACCACAGTGTCCAGCAGGGCGCGCATGCCCGTGGCCATCTTCAGCAGCTTCAGCACTAGGGCCAGGAACTGAGCGTCAGCAGGGCTGGACGGACCCTCCCTGCTGCGCGGGGACCCTGGCCACCCCGCCCCTCACGCCCACCCAAGGCTGAGCTCCCACCCTCCACCCGCAGAGGGAACCTGGCGGGCACGCCGGCACCTACCACGGGCGATGCGGAGCACGCGCATGATGCGGATGATGGTGGGGTTGATGGGCAGTGCAGCGCTCATCTCTATCTCCTCCAGTGTGATGCCCATGAGTGACAGCAGCACGATGGCCAGGTCCAGCTGGTTCCACCTGTGTGGCCGCAGGCTCAGCGCACGCGTCTGGGGTCCCCACCTCGGCTCAGCAGCACCGCTTCTGCAGACCCCCGTGGAAAAGCCTGCGGCCTCACCTGCCCCAGCCCCTAGAGCCCTGAGGGGCCCCCAGAGCCCAAGACGGTCCCACCACACACACCTGTCCTTGAAGAACCGACGGAACCCAAATGCCACCAGCTTCAGTGCAGCCTCGAAGACAAACACGATGGTGAACAGGTAGTTGCAGTACTTGAGGGCCTCGTCCAGCGACTGGGGGGTGGAGGGTCGGGCTGGCTGAGGTGGGGCTGGGGCCACCCCTCTTCCCCCTGGCACCCACTCTGCATGCCTGTGAGTGCCCCTGCTGGCCGGCCCTGGAGGCTCCCAGGTCAGTTCAGTAGCTCCTCCCTGGGCACCGGGAGCCTCTTCGGCCCTCCTTCAGCCCAGCATACAGGAAGTGCTCCGTAAGTATCTGATCAGGTGAATGAGTGAAAGGTACCCTCCCAGCATCCACAAGCCCAGCTGAATGCCACTGTCTCCGGGAAGCCACCCTGAGCCGCCAGCCCATTTCACAACCTGCAGCCGTCTGTGTGCCCCGATGGCAGTGTCCTGACCTCCCACCCCGTCCTCTACTGACCTGAGCACCTCGGGGACATGGGGACATGGGCTCATAGGGCCCAAATCTGAGCACCGACGGTATGCAGCCTCGGCTGGGCTGGGAGGCACTGCCCAGATGGACCTGGGAGCCCCCCACCCTCTGAGGACAAACCTCTGGAGAGGGAAGATCCTGCCCCTCCCAGCCCAGGCTCCTGGCCTCTGGCCACACCCATCCTCGGTTCCATACAAAACGCTTTCCATAGAGCTGAGTCTGTTCAGCCTCAAAGGCTTACTGCTACCCAGAGGCTACCTCCTTCCTCTGGAAGGCTGGGAGGATGACGTCCTTCCACTGAGGAAAGGAGAGGATGCAGGGGAACCCGAATAAAGGAAAAACTCCACCTCAGGCCTGCCTGTCTCCAGCC
Organism: Pongo pygmaeus; assembly: GCF_028885625.2. Classification (NCBI taxonomy): domain Eukaryota; kingdom Metazoa; phylum Chordata; class Mammalia; order Primates; family Hominidae; genus Pongo; species Pongo pygmaeus. The sequence continues at coordinate 1,322,344 of NC_072391.2, read as the reverse complement.
CCTCCCCACAGGTGGGACGCTCACGGCCTGCCAGCCCCTCCTCGGGTGGGACAGTCACGGCCAGGCTGGGGAGGGGCCCCAAGGACAAGGGGAGGGGAGTTTCAATCAATGTTAAAAGAAAGACCTGTGTTCACACAAAACCCCACATCCCCCACGCAAACCCCCAGTGAGGGCTCGGCGGAGCGCCAGTCCAGGGTTGCACCCACTGTGTTGGCTGCCCCACTGGGGGTGCCCCAGCCCCTGGGCCCCCTTGCAGCCCTCTCGCACCCACCTTGGGTTGGTTATAGTGCTCCATGGACATGGTGATGACATTGACGCAGATAATGAAGGTGATGAAGAGGTCGAGATAGTGGCTGGTGCACAGCGAGTGAATGGAGCGGCGGGTGGGCGAGTAGTCAGCATAGTAGGGCCGGCGCTGGGCCTCTGCGGGGAGGGTGGCCATGAGCGCCGGACGGCAGGGTCGCCCGGCGCTCCTACAGACCCCATTCTCCTCCTAGGTGGCCGAGTGTAGGAGAGAAGTGGGGGCCCATGGCTCATGTGAAGATGGGGCTGGCCCTGCCTCATGGCAGGGCTCACATAAGACTGGAGAAGGGGGACTCTCTCAGGGAAGGGACCCTGTTCTAGGTGAGATGCAGCTCCCTGGGGAGCTGGCTAGGCCAAGAGGCCTGGGCTGGAGCAGGCCTTTGGGGCAGGCCACTGACTAACCTCTTCCTCAGCAATGTGGCCGCGTCCCAGGCAGCCCCCAGGCGTGGGTACGAAGCTGAGATGGCTCCCCCACATCCCAACTGGGTGCCTGGCAGACCCTGCCCTCCTGGAGCTCCCAGGTTGGCACAGCACGTGGCTGGGCCTCTGTGGTCTACTCCTGGTCTGGCCTCAGGCTGAGACACTGATGAAGGGCTGGGCAGGGCAGCCCCACTCCATCTCTGGGTCTGGGCTCACAAGGCCTCACTGGAGCAGAGATGAGAGTGTAACCTGCACTCTGGCCACCAGCCCAAGTCCCTCCCCTCCCCATCCTCCAAGGGGCCATGGGCTGTGGTCTAGGGTCTGCCGGACTCCAGACCATCTGAAGTCGGTGCCCGCGATCTGCGTGTGTCCCCCAGGCAGGTGTGCACTGAATGCTCGGCCTCCAGGGCCCCTCCACGTACAGGGAGGAGCTCCCACGGGTGAAGGCATGAGCTACCACCACACCCCAGGACCTGCCTCGGCCACAGAACCACACAACGGTGGGGACCGCTGGCCCAGGGCCTGGAAGAGCAGGATCCACCCCTCGCCCCACCCTCATTCTCTGCGGGCTGGCATGCAGTCACTGAAGCACTCAGCGCAGCCTGGGCAGCCAGAGGGGGCCAGCGGCCAGTCAGGCTGGACCAGCAAGGACACAGGACAGCCACAAGCCTGCAGAGGTGTGGGCGGCCCCTCGTTGCTCTGGGTGTCCTGGCGCACGGCAGAGATGCAGGCAGACTGTGAGCCGGGCAGAGCCGCACGCGTGCACGCACACAGCAGCCCGGACACCAGCGGGCGAGCGCAGCCCCTCCCCACGCCACACGCCCAGCACCTCCGGCTGCCTGTGCCCGCCCTGCGGAGGACCCCCGCAGGCCTGGGATGCCCGCCCTTCCCCGAGCAGAAGCGGGGCCTGAGGCATGCGGGGCAGGGCCGGTACCTGGGCTGGGGAAAGTGCCTGGAAAGACAAGGAGATTGTCTGAGGTCCGAGGGCGTGGTGCACTCGGACCTGGAGCCCTCCCTGCTCTCCCTCAGCCCCTGTGTCTCGGGGGCTGTGCTGGCTCCTCATGGAGTGAGGACTTGGTGGGAAACCTGCCCCTTGGGCACTGGGGGTGGGGTTGGGGGTGTCTCCTCCTATCCTGCCGTGGCGGGCTCCCCCACGGCCCTCTCGGGCCAGCCCCTCCAAGGCCCGGCCCCCATGCAGGCCCAGGCGGGCGGCGTGCAGAGCCATTCGGGGAGGCCGGGGCAGGAGTGGGCGGGGCTGGAGGGCCCAGTGGGCACACAGGTACCGACCCGCCACCGCCACCGCCACCGCCACCGGGAGCGCCTTACTCCTGCGCCTCCTCTCCAGGCGCCGCAGCCGCTTCTCCTCACGCCGCCGCGCCTCCTCCGCCTCCTGGTGCTGCCGGCACTTGTGGAAGTTCTCGACCACGACGCCCACAAACATGTTGAGCACGAAGAAGCTGACGATGAGCAGGAAGGAGATGAAGTACAGCAGCATCCAGGGGTTGTGGTTCTGCACAGGCTGCAGCACAGAGGCGGTGGGTCCCCGCCCACCTGCTCCGCCCAGTGCCCTACCCAGGATGGCCCCACGAATCCCCAGAGGCCAAGACAGCCGCTCGGGGCAGACCCTGAGGTGACCCAGCTCCACCCCAGGGGCTGCCACCCGCCTGTGCGCACCTGCTGGTCGACACCCACGGCGTCCAGCCCGTCGTACATGATGTTCACCCAGCCATCCTTGGATGACAGCACGAACAGCGACATCAGGGCCTGAGGGCCAGAGCCAGGGTCACCGACGAGGGTTAGAGCTGGGGTCGCTGGCCCTCTCGCTCCAGGGGGTCCTGGAGACCCCCAACTCCCGCCCGGCCGCCTAGCCCACCTGGCCCAGGTTGTCGAAGTTGTACTTGCGCCGCACCCAGCGGTAGTGGGCGGCCCGGCACTGTGCCTTGGTGGAGATGTTCCTGGTGTCGGTGCCCTCACAGTAGTAGAACTTCCCTTTGAAGAGCTGACGGGGTGCGACGGTCACCACGGAGGGCCTGGCCCGTGCCCCACCCCACACCGGACTTCCTGGGGCGCGAGTGAGGCCTGAGCTGTCCCTCCCTGTCCCGCAGCGGCGCTGCTGGGAGCCACACTGGGAAGGCAGACGGGGCAGACCCCCGAGCACGTGGGGGCCACACACCTGCACACCCAAGATGCCAAAAATGATGAAGAAGGCGCAGCAGATGAGGACGATGTTCCCAATGGGCCTGAGCGACGATATCAGCGTCTCCACCACCAGCTTGAGGCCCGGGGCCCGGCTGATGACCCTGGAGGAGAGTGAAGAATACACTGCAGTCATCTATGGCAGCAGCTGCCAGGCGCTGGCAAAGCTCAGCAGAGGTCCCAAGGTGGGGCCGAGTGGGCGGCCTGCGAACAGCCCAGGACCGCAAGAGGGGTAATGGGCAGTGGGGTCAGGGGACTATGCTTCCAGGTTGCCCCGGGAGCCCACGGGTGCCCCTGCCCCCCCACCTCAGAGGCCGCAGGGTCCGCAGCAGACGCAGCACACGCAGAACGCCCAGGATCTTGGCGCCACCAGCCGAGGCCATGGCCACGACAATGTCCACCAGAGACACCAGCACCAGCAGCCCATCCAGCAGGTTCCAGCTGCTCTGCAGGTAGGCGTGCTCGCCAGACAGCAGCCCCAGGGCCACCACCTGCAGAGTGCCAATGGCGCTGAGCTCAGGCTCAGGCGTGGGGGGTCTGGGGAGCTGGCGCGCCGCTGGGTGGGGGTGGGGATGAGGGCAGAATGGGGACCTGGGAGCGAGGGCAGTCCCCGGGCCCCGCAGTACCTTCACCATCATCTCCGCCACGAAGATGGCCGTGAAGATGTAATTGGAGACGCTGAGGAAGACCCGCTCCTGCCGAGAGAGGACGGTGGGGGGCTGTGTCCACTCCACCCCTCCCTGGGGGTCGTGGTTGCCCGGGACGATGGGGTTGGCTGACTCACGGTGCTGCCGGGGTCAATGTCAGGCCTCTCCAGGGCGATGGTGACACAGTTGAGGAAGATGAAGACGAGGACCACGTGATCAAACATCTTGTGCGTGATGATCTTCTGGCAGGAGACGCGGAACCTGGGTGGGCGGGAGCGGGTGAGAGGCGGGGCGGCATGGACAGCGCAGTGGATGGGGGTCGGTCGCAGGCCAGCCCTGGCCAGGCCTCCACTTCAGCCTCGGTCCCTGCGGTGTGAGAAGGGGTGCCCACTCGGAAATATCCACTATGTGCTAGCCCCACCCAGGGGGGACCTGGGGGCGGGGGTCCCGCGGGGTGGAACTAGCCATGCAGCCTGCTGACCCGGGCCGCCTCACCGGTTCTGTGGGGAGAAGAGGTAGAGGGCCCAGGCCTCGCGGCTCCGGCACCACTGGGGCTTGTAGGGCTCCAGCACTTTATGCAGGCGGAGGCAGCAGCTCTGGGGGATGAGGAGGCGGGTTCTCAGAGCCTGTGCCTGCCTGCCCGGCCCCCCACCAGGGCCCTCTGTGCTCAGCTTGGCCACCCCTCCCGGCCCTCCTCCCGACACCTTCTCGGCCTTCTCCATCCTCACTCCTCACCCGCTGGCCTTTGGGCTCTGGTTTTCTGGCCTCTGGGGCCCAAACCACGGAGCCTCCCCGTTCCCTACCCTGGTGACGACAGAGTGACCCGTGCTGGAGTCCACGGGGCCAGGTGAGTGCGTGCTCTTGGGTCCCTGGCTCTGGGAGTGGTCCTTGACCCACGGAAGCCTGAGAGTGTAGCGGACGCCTGGCCCCGCCTCGGCAGCAGCTCTCGGCCAGTGGCTGACCCACAGTGCAGAGCATTTAGCTCACGTGGAGCATTTAGCTCACAGCCCCTAGACGGCAGAGGGGGGACTCTGGGATCATCGGTGGCTGAATCCCTGAATGCTGCTGGATTCCTCCCTGGCCTGGCGTGCTTCTCTCCCCTTCTGAATCCCCTCAGTCAACAACACGCCCTGAATCCCATCTCAAATCCCACTTCAGGGAACCTGTCCCAGACACAGGAAAGCGAATCAGCTATGGGCCCAGGGCCACGCACTCACATCCTCCAAGTCGTCGTCGAGCTCGGCCGCATCCTCACGGTGGCTGTCGATGCGCAGGAAGAACTCGCTGGGCAGGGCCACCATTTGCCCGTTGCGGTCGCGGCACTTGGTAGGTGGGAGGGCGGCCGGCCGCAGGGGCCGTGGGTCCAGGGACTCGGCCCGCCGCAGTGGGGTGGCCCGGGGCCCGGGCGTGGCCCTGCCGTCCTCGGCTTCGTCGTCGGTGCCGCCCTTGCCCTCACCAGACAGCAGGGACTCGCGTTCCCCGCACTGGCCGCGGCGCTTGAGGCTGGGGGCACGGCCCAGGCTGCTCCAGCTGGAGCGCCGGCTGCTCCAGGCGCCATTGGGGCCCCAGGGGGTGCAGGGAGAACTTCGGAGGCTGGCCTGGGGGGTGATGGGAGTCAGTGACCTGGCGGCACCACTATTAACGCCAACCGCTGGCATTTATGGAGCACCTACTGTGTGCAAGCCACACGTGGATCATTTAACACACAGACAGCCCTGCCAGGGAGGCACGGTGGAGGCTGTGATTTTAGGGGGACACCGAGCCAGCCTCAGGCGTAGCTCATGAGGGTCAGGGTGTCCGCCTCGCGGGGGTGATGCCCTGGGCTCTGCTGGGTCAGGGGCCAGAACCAGCCCACGAGCAAAGTGTGGGTGGCCCCAGTGTCCCCAGGAGCACACTGGGCCTGTGGCTCTGCCTCACACCTGCCCCGTCTCCCCCCCGCTAGGGCATCTGGCTCACTCCCGTGCTCCGTGTCTGTTGTGGGCGGTACTGCCTGGAGTTCGTTTCAAAACTGCTCCCCTCCAGTCCCCCTGGACCCAGAGAGATGCCCTGGCTGTGATGGGAATCGGGCTGCTTCTTGTGGCAGCGGAACCCTCGCCCGGCCTGCCATCTGTTTGCCGGGCACGCTTTTGCCCCTGCTTGCTTCGGTCTTTCTGTGCTGTGCGCTGCGCACTCTGCTAGATTGTCGGGCGCACAGAGCTTCCGCGTCTGCCCCTTCACACTGGGCCTCGCAGAACAGCAGCCACAGCTTCCATTTACAGAAACCAAAACACTCTTCCTCAGTCTCTGCACAGGGCTGGGACTTTATGGGTGTGGGGGGTGGGACCCTCACTCATCTTTGGGGAAGGCCATAAGGAGCCAGGCAGGGAAAACCTGAAGGGGCCTGAGGGCTGGGGCAGGAGATGGTCCCTACCGGAGGCTTCTGGTCTCCCAGTGGCGGGTCCCCGGAGCTGCTGCTGCCACGCCGAGAGTCTGGGAGGCTGGGGGCTGCATCCAGGAATGGCGAGCTCTTGGGGGTAGGCATGGGCGTGGCAGCTGTGCACATGATGAGGGGAGGGGACAGGCTGCCTCGTCCCTCCAGGTGCCCGTTGGGGGTCACGGCCAGGGAGCACATCTTCAGCTCTGCAGGACAGATGGAGGAATGGGGGGCCCCTAGAGCTGCCAGGCTCCCAGGACCAGGAATCCCCCAACCTAGGACTTGCCCTATGGGGCCCCTGCCCGGCCGGCCTGGCATACTCCACCCGCCAGAACCCGGACCACCCACCAACCACACGCACCTGTGGTCTGGAGTTCTCTGAGCTTGTGGAAGTCTTCCTCGAAGTGAACCGAAGTCTTGTCCTCGTCCGTGTCGGATCTGTTGGCGTCGCCCTATACCCAACAAAGCACAAGGCAGGCATGAGGGGCCCTGTGAGTGAGTGGGGACCCTTTATGCCGGACAGAAGGCTGGGCCAACCTGGGAGGTGGGATGTAGACAGAAGGGCCCAGAGGACGATGTCACTGTCAGGGTAGACAGGTAGGTGAGGAATCTGCCTCTCCAGACCGACACCTGCCCACTCCGCTGGGCTCCTGGCCGCCTCCCTCCTCGTGGCAGCCAGCTTCCCTTCTCTATCCCTCACCTCTTGGCAGGCCCCCCACACCCCTCCCCTCGACCTGAAGCCCCTCTCTCTTTTCATCGCCCTCCTCCCGGCAGCAACCCCTTCTCCTGGAAGCCCCTCTCCCTGCCCCCTCACCTCTGCCTGGAAGCCCTCCACGAGGATGGCCACCAGCAGGTTGAAGAGCACGTAGTTGCCGAAGGTCATGAGAGCCACGAAGTAGAGCGCAGCCCAGGAGGAGGTGGAGGCCATGCCGTTGTACAGGACCACGTTCCAGTCCTCCTGGGTCAGGATCTGGGGGACAGCAGGGGGCCTGGGCTGGTCAGCCCAGCCCCAAAACGCCGGCAAGTCCTTGTGATGGAGGCAGCTCTGTATGTGCAGGATGGCACATCCACCTCTCTGGGGACCAGACTCAGCACCCAGCATTGCTGCGGGGACCCCGGGCACTACCTGGAACACGGTGACAATGGCCCACAGCAGGGAGTCGAAGTTCTTCCTGTCAGGCACGGTGTCTCCAGTGTCTGTCTTCAGGCTGAACTTGCAGCCGAAAAGGTGCATACCCAGGATGCTGAGGGCGGGGGCGGGGGCGTGTTGAGGGTGGAAGCAGGGGTGCGCTGAGCGGAAGAAGGTCGGGGAACGGGACAGGGTGGGAGGAGGGAGGGGCAGGACCGGCTCTGCCCGTCTTGGCTCTCCTGGCCTCCTACCCTCCCTGGGCGCCCGAGCTCTCTGGCTTAGAAGGGACTTCCTACTCCTCCAACTCGGTAGCGTCTATTCTACAGGCGAGAGAAACAAGACCAGAGGCGGGACAGACACAGGGAGGCCACTCTGGCTTCGGGCGGCAACTGGAACCTGGGACACCCGCCTCATTCAGCCTCTCTGGACTGTGAGAGCCCAGCCTGCCCGGCTGCCTAGCCTCCAGCCAACCCCGACCCTGAGCTCCAGGCTAGACTGGCACCCAGCGGGCACTCAGAACAGCCCAGTTGGAGCCTGGTGCCCGCCCCCACCCCCAGTATTCTGCTCTTAAGTCCCCAGCTTGTCCACCTGGCAGCCCATCTCTGACCCCTGCCATCTGACTCCAGGCATGTCCAGCACGTGGCACACAGTAGGTGCCCAATCACTGCTTCTCAAATGAAGGCAGCGGAGGCCAAGTGTCTGCAGATGCTCTGGGGCTGGTGGTGGGAGGGCTCTTTCTCCTTGGGGGGTGCCCTGGGCCTTTGCCTCCCAGCTGCCCTGGGGTGAGATGCTGGGCGGGCCGGGGGGGGGCCCACCTGAAGATGAAAATGAAGAGCATGAGCAGCGTGCAGAAGGTGGCCACGTTGTCCATGGTCTTCACCAGCACCACGAGTTGGCGCCGCAGGGCTGGCAGGAAACGCACCAGCTTCAGCACACGCAGCAGCCGGAAGGTGCGCAGCACAGACAAGCCACCGTCCGCCTGCCCCACGATCTCCCAGACGCTGCAGACGGGTGGGGGCGAGGTCAGCGGGGTCACGATCCCTGATACCCAGCCCTCCTCCCGCTGGAAGCAGGATCAGCAGCCAGGGAGCCACAGCGGCCTGTGCTGCATCCCACAGGTGGGAGCGGGTCTGGCTGCATCAAGGCGCATGAGCAGCTACAGAAGCACCTCAAAAGCCGCTTGATCTGCTGATGGCACCGGTGGCTACCCGGCCCCCAGCACCCCCTGGGAAAGCAGAAGCCTGGCTCTGGCCAGGTCGGGGAAGCTCCTTCGCCGAGGGCGCTCTCCTGTCCTGGGCCTTCCTCAGCCAGACCTGGCTTGTCCGTTCTGCTCACTCCCTCCCTGCCCCGGGGTGTGAGACCCCGCATCCTTCTCTACTCTTGAGGGATGAGCATCCTCCTAGTGGAAGACGGGGGGAGTTTCCCCTCCAATTTTCCCAATCCTTTCTGGTTTAATTTTGTTGCAGCAATGCTCCCCCAGCAGCAAGCAGGATTCAGCATTTTAAACTGGTCTTTCTCGCCGGCCTGGGCCCTGAACAGCGCGGCCCTGAGGCCACTGCACACCTGCTTTGCTCCTGCAGGGAACAGCTCCGCTAGTTTCTAGAAACATTCGAGACGCAGCTGACCTAACAGGTGTGCACCCCGTAGTGCCTGCAGAGAAGTTTAGGATCTGGGGAGGGGACTCTGCCCAGGATGGTCCCTTAGGCCACTGGGGTCACCAAGCACCTGCTTCCCACGGCCTGTCATAAAGAGCTGCCGTTGCCCTTCCCCCCATGCTCAGGGTTTTGCTCTGCAGGTGGGATTTTTGCCAGAGAGTGGAGCTTCCCGGGCCCCTCTGGCCTGGGGAGAGGGTGGGGACCCACCTGATGACCACGATGATGCCGTCGAAGATGTTGTACGGGTTCCGGATGTAGCCCAGAGGGCCGCAGGCCAGCAGCTTCAGCAGCATCTCCAGGGCGAACATGCTGGTGAACACGATGTTGCTGATCTCCAGAGCGTTAGTCAGCTCCTCGGGCTGCAGACAGAGGTGGGGACAGGTCAGGGGCCGCCACCCGCGGCTCCCACCCCTCCCCAGCACTGATCTGGGGCCCCCACCCGCGGCTCCCACCCCTCCCCAGCACTGATCTGGGGCCCCCACCCGCGGCTCCCACCCCTCCTCAGCACTGATCTGGGGCCCCCACCCGCGGCTCCCACCCCTCCTCAGCACTGATCTGGGAGCAGGTTTGGCTGCATCAAGAGCCAAGGGGTCACAAGAGCTGCAGCAGCATCTCAGAAGGAGCCTAATCAGCTGCCATCTAGAGAGGAGGCCAGGAATCCAAGGAGATCCCCTCCAGCGGAGGATCGGCACACCTGGTCTCATATCCTCACCATCCCCGGCTTTCTGGGGCCCTGCCTGACCGTCCTACCATCAGGTCAGGCATCGGGGCTGCCGGAAGCCTCCTGAGACTCCCCCGGCCCTGCAAGCGTGACAAGGAGCCCACCCCGTGGCCAGGCCAGCCCGCACCTGCTCGTGGTACTCCACGCCCATGCTCAGCGTGTTGACGAGGATGGCCATCATGATGCCACGGCTGAAGTACTTGCTGTCCACGATGCGGCGCAGCTTGCCGCTGAAGGTAACCCAGAGGCGGCCCAGCCTGCCTGGCTCACCCGGGGCTGCCCTCTGCTGTGCCCGCCGCCGGGGGCTGCCTGGGCCTGGTGTGTCCGTCGCAGGGGGTGGCTGCATGGGGTCCCGGCGGTCACCGTGCCGGACGTCCTGTGTGAATTCATAGACGCCACGGCCATCTGAGTCTCCACTTTCTGAACCGCTGAGCTCACCCTCCGGGTCCTCCAGGGCGCGGGTACAGTACGGGCAGCTCTTCAGCTCACAGGTCAGCGTGCCTGCTGGGGGGCTGGGCAGGGGGCAGGGCACGCTGAGGCCCGACAGATGGCCAGGGGCCTGGCCCAGTCCTGCGGGAGAGGGCACAGACAGGGGCAGGCCCACTCAGTGATGCTGCCACAGGGGCCCGGGAACCTACGCACACAGGAGCGGTGGGGGTGAACGTGCCCCCCCCCAAAAGATCCATCCAGAGTCCAACCTCCAGAACCCGCGAGTGGGCTTCACAGAAAGTAGGATCTTTGCAGGTGTCATGAGTTACAATAAGGAATGAGGCTATCCTGGAGTAGGGAGGGCCCTGGGCCATGACTGTTCCGATAAGAAAAAACCAAAGACAGACCGCAGGGACGTGTCGACAAGCCGGGGACTAGCAAAACCGCCAAAACTTAAGACAGGCGAGGAGAGTTCTCCCCTAGAGCCTCCAGAGGAAGCAACCCTGCAAAGACCTGTATTTTGGACCACTGGCCTCCAGAGCTGAGTGATTTCCTGCTGTTCTAAGCCCACTAGTTCGTGGGTACAGCAGCCACAGACATCAGAAAAGCCATACATTTGGGCACACACCCGGGCACATTTGCACACACACCTGGGCACGCACACCCAACCCCCACAGCCACATTTCTGCTCACGTAGTGGGAGACACACCTAGGTGCACAGACATTTGCCTGCCTTGGGCTGTGCCATCCACAGAAACGTAACACCAGCCACTTCCCAGCAGCCACAGCACACAGGCAAAGTTAGCTACGGGATTCTGTTTGACTCGATGGGAGCAAACCATGGTCACTCCAACACGAAACTGACATGAAAATGACCAATGAGCCATCCTGTGATGTTTTCACGCTGTCTTTGGAGCCCGTGTGCCTCTTACAACACGCAGTGGCTGGACTCCCACAATTCAAGGGCTAGAAGCACGTGCCCCTGGCACTCTTGCCTGCACGCCCTGGGTACCAGTGCACGAGGGCACAAAGCATCCCGGCACCCTCGCTTGCGCCTGTCCCCGCCACGGGGGACACACCCCTGCCTGCGTCTCTACTTCTGTGTACAGAACCAGGAAGGGCCCCAGGCCTGTGTGGAACCACCACCTGGGGGTCCTGGAGTCTCCCATTCACCTGGTAGACGGAGGACCAGGCCCCGCATAGAAGGACCCCACGCCAGCCTCTCTTCCTGACTCTCGGTGACTCTGCGACAGTGCCTCCCCCACATCCCCCGTTCAGTGTCCCCCACCTAGAAGGGGGGCCAGCCTCAGTGGCCACAAAGGACTCTGCATGTCCTCCAGGAAAGCGTCCAGGCTGTGGACACAAGCATATGGTCCCTCTCGGGACCTGGCAGGGGCAACGGGATGCTGGTCCAGGAGGGTCTCACAGGCCTTGTCAGATTCAGAATCTCACCTCCGCAGCTACCACTCCTGCTGTGAGCTGTGGGCCACTGGGGGTTTGCTTTAGCACTGTCAGGGGCGGGACCTGCCTCTTTTCCCTTCTTATGGGCTCCAGAGGCATAGCTGGTCTGTTCCACAAGTCAAAGCTGGGCTCATGAGAGTGTCCAGAGTGGGTGTGGGAATGACACACGGGAGATCCTGCCCGCCCTGCCTAGGTCCCACCGCCTCCTCCGTGGGGTGGGGCTGGGTCCTCACCATGCTCCCCGACCACATGCTGGATCTTCTCGTAGGGATCAGGGCTATCCAAGCTCAAGGGGCTGTGCCCCCCGGTGCCTGGCGGTCCACCGGCCCACTTCCCCTTGGGTCCGGGGCTGGTGCTGCCTTTGCTGCTGCCCACCCCTGAGGGCAGGATCGTGGGGTAGTTCATGGCGCCCAGCCCTGCGGCCAGCTTTAGGCCGGCGGCGGCAGTGGCTGCGGCATGTGCCACCCGGGCCCTCTCCTGCGGCCCCTCTATGTGGCAGTCGGCATGGTAGATGCTGTGCACAGACTCTGCATCGGGAGGTCTGCGGCCTGGGGAAGGTGGTGAGGGGGGCACCCCAGCCCGGACCAGCCTGGTGTCGCAGGCACCTGGCTCGGGGCCGGGCCTGCGGGGGCTGCTGTGGCTGAAATGGTAGTGGTGGTGGTGGTGGTGATGGTGGTGGTAGACGAGGTGGTGCACCGAGGCTGTGTGCCTGCCCGCCCGGCGCTGGTGGTGCCCGGGACCCTGGCCTTGCACAGCACTGGGGTCCACCTTCTTGCACCAACGGCTCTGCCAGCGGGCGTAGAGGCGCAAGCTGCGCCGCTTGACCTTGCGGAATATGTGGCCCACATACTTCAGCAGCTCTTCGTAGCAGCTGCCAGGCTCGGAGAAGCTGGCTAGCGTGCTGTCGTTGGACAGGTGGCGCGCCCGCTGCTCCCGCATCAGCTGACTCTCCCGCTGCTTCGTCTCCGAGAACTGCGTGGCAATCACCACCAGGCACAGGTTGATCATGAAGAAGGAGCCCACCTGTGACGGGGGCGGGCGGATGGGTGGCAGTGAGTGAGCGAGTCTCTGATTCGCCACTGAGCCCTACTGTGCGCTGCCTGTTCGAGTGGGGACCATGCCATAGGCACAGTGGGCGGGTGCCCTGCTATGGGCAGGTTGCTGCGGTGTTCGATGCTGAGGCCCCACGTCTGGAGCAGACGGCATACAGTAGCTGCTTTGTGCCTATCTAGAAAAAAGACCTGGAACCCTCTTTCCTGCTTCTCTATGTGGCTCTGCCCCTCCTTCGCCTGCAGGTCTGCCCTTGAGGTGGCCCTCTCAACGGAGGCCACTCTCCCCTCCCCAGCACCCCAGGTGTGTTTCCTCCTTAGCACAGGCCAGCGTGCGGCAAGTCTCTAATCGTTCTCTTCGCTTGCTCTCTCAGAACAAGCTGGGGACGTCTATCTGCTTCTGTTACCTGCTGGGTCCTCGCAGGGTGGCTCTAGGTACACCCAGGACCCCACAGACGTCTGCGGCCTAATTAACCCAACTCTGCCGGCACCCACTGGGGCCTATGAGAGGACCAGGTGAGGAGCACACCTGGGGCCACACACGCCGTGGAAAGCCGTGCTGGGAGGCTATGCGCTCCCCAGAGGTGTTCCTGGCTCTTCAGCCCTGAGCCAGCACCCAGAGGCCTGGACCCTGTCTAGGTGATGCCATTGCCTCTTGGGGTCCCCAGCCGCACCTCCCCACCCCCGCAAGCTCTGCCTCCCTCCCGTGTGCTCCCTTCAGCTGGAGGCCAGACAGGAGCCCCTATGGCCACCCAGGTGCCCCACCCCACCCCCAGCCAGCTAACACCAGGGCCCATCGTGGCGAACACTGCCGCCCACACTCACGATGATGAGCAGGATGAAATAGATGAAGTTGTAGAACGAGTGGGCGTCCATGACGTAATACATGATGTCCACCCAGCCTTCCAGCGTGATCACCTAGGAGGGTGGTGGCTGGACTCGGGCCCGCATGGTCCAGTCCCTCCTCCTCCTCCCCATGCCCCTGGGGTCTGGGCCGCGGGGGCGAGTCCTGCACCCGCTCCCAGGCCGTGCCCCAGGGTCCCCGTCCCGCCGTCTTGCCGCCCACCTGGAAGATGGCGATCCAGGCGTAGCCGATGTTGTCGAAGTTGATGGCACCGTTGTGGGGGTTGGAGTCGCCCGAGCGGCACACGTTGTAGTACTGGTTCCAGTTGATGCAGGCGTTGGGCGCGGCGCCCACCCCCTCGGCCCGCGGCTGCGTGTAGGCCTCCCAGCCCAGCGTGCAGGGCACGCGCAGCTCGCGGCGGCCGGGGATGTGCGAGCACTTCTGCATGCCGTTGTCCCGGCGCGAGGAGCAGATGAACGGGTTCTCCTCGCCCTCCTCCGTCTGGTAGTACGGCCGCAGGAAGGTCAGGTTGTTGTTCCTGGGGATGGGCACAGCCGGGGCCAAGAGGTACCATCAGGGTCAGGGATGTGATCAGGGTCAGGGTCCGCGGACTAATCATGGTTAGGGAGGCACAGGTAGGGTCAGGGGGCATGATAGGACCGGGGGTCAAGACCCGGATCAGGGGACACAGCCAGGACCAGGGTCAAGAACACATTGGTGCTGCAGAAACCACACCCTCCTCAGCCCAAGTCCACAGAGACACAAAAACACAAAGGAACAGGAATAGACACAGAAATCGACAAAGAACAGCACAGAGAAACAGGAAGGGAGACCCAGGAGCCAGAAACCCAGGCTCAAACCTCAGCTCCTCCTGCAAGCGGATGAGGGGTGAGGAGCAAGGGACGAGGGGAGGGAACCTGGGGTGAGGGAGAAGAGGCAGCCCTGGGGTGAGGGCTGAGGGGATCCTGGGGTGAGAGATGAGGGGAACGAACCCTGGGGTGAAGGAGGGGAGGCAGCCCTGGGGTGAGGGCTGCGGGGATCCTGGGGTGAGGGAGAGGAGGCAGCCCTGGGGTGAGGGAGAGGAGGCAGCTCTGGGGTGAGGGCTGCGGGGATCCTGGGGTGAGGGAGAGGAGGCAGCCCTGGGGTGAGGGAGAGGAAGCAGCCCTGGGGTGAGGGCTGCGGGGATCCTGGGGTGGGGGAGGGAACCCCAGGACAAGGGCGGAGAGAACCCCAGGGTGTGGGTTGAGGGAACCCTGGAGTGAAGGCTGAGGGGAGACTCTGGAGTGAGAGTCGAGGGGAGAACCCGGCATGAGGGCTGAGGGGACCCCGGGGTGAGGGCTGAGAAGAGACTGCAAGGTGTGGGCCGAGGGGAGACCCTGGGGTAAGGTGTGACGGACTCTGGGGGGTGGGGAGGGGACGAAGTGTTGGGACTAACCTGTCTTGGGGGCTGAGAGAAGGTGGCACTGGGGGTGGGGCATACGGTGTGGTGCCGCTAGGTGCAGCGACTGCATGGGGGGGCGGAGCCACGTGGGGTGGCGACTGCGTGTTGGGCGGAGCCACGTGGGGTGGTGACTGCATGGGGGGGGTGGAGCCACGTGGGGTGGTGACTGCATGGGGGGGCGGAGCCACGTGGGGTGGTGACTGCATGGGGGGGCGGAGCGTGGGGTGGTGACTGCATGGGGGGGCGGAGCCACGTGGGGTGGTGACTGCATGGGGGGGCGGAGCCACGTGGGGTGGCGACTGCATGGGGGGGCGGAGCCACGTGGGGTGGCGACTGCATGGGGGGGCGGAGCCACGTGGGGTGGCGACTGCATGGGGGGGCGGAGCCACGTGGGGTGGCGACTGCGTGTTGGGCGGAGCCACGTGGGGTGGCGACTGCGTGTTGGGCGGAGCCACGTGGGGTGGCGACTGCGTGTTGGGCGGAGCCACGTGGGGTGGCGACTGCGTGTTGGGCGGAGCCACGTGGGGTGGGGACTGCGTGTTGGGCGGAGCCACGTGGGGTGGGGACTGCGTGTTGGGCGGAGCCACGTGGGGTGGGGACTGCGTGTTGGGCGGAGCCACGTGGGGTGGGGACTGCGTGTTGGGTGGAGCCACGTGGGGTGGGGACTGCGTGTTGGGTGGAGCCACGTGGGGTGGGGACTGCGTGTTGGGTGGAGCCACATAATGCATTATGTGCATGGTGGGCAGGGCCACATGGGCAGGGGCCTCACGGGGGTGGGGCCTGGGCACCTGACAAAGGCACTGTCCAGGAAGCAGCGGTTCCGCAGGAGACCAGCCCAGAGCTGGACGCCAACGATGCCGAAAATGAAGAAGACGAAGAAGCACAGCAGAAGGACGTTCCCGAGCATAGGCAGCGTGTCCAGCAGCAGAGTGACCAGGATCCGCATGCCTGTGGGCAGCAGGGCCAGGATTGGCACTGCTAAGCCCTGCAGGAGTGTCCTCAGGGCTGCAGCCCCTCCCGGGACCCTTGAGCCCCATCCACTGTTCACAGTGGGTGTCCACGCCCACCACACACTGACTTGGGCCACCCCCTGGTGACTTTCCCGCATCCCTAGTGTGATCGGGACTCCCCTCCTACCACCGCCGGCCTCCAGGAACACTGACACCCTGGGGTCTGACATGCATCCGGAGGGGCGCCAGGTCTCCACCTCCACCCATCCCAGGGCAGCAGGTCTGCTGCTTTTGGAGCGCTGGGGTGTGGAGGAGCGGGAGTGGAGGCAGGGGACTGGCCGAGGCAGGGGACTGGCCGAGGCAGGTCTGACCACACGGCATCTCGGGCTCAGGATGACCAGGCGGAGCCCAGTGGCCCTCAAGGCTTGTCTGGCGACACCCTGAAGTTGCCAACAAGGCAGCAGCAGCCTCAGGAGCCCAGAACCTCAGATGGTGGGCTGCCTCCTGGAGATATCTGCAGCAGGTCTGGGATCCTGAAAACTTTGTCTGATTCCCAGTGAGAATCCTGCCAGAACAGAGCCCCGTCTCAGAGAGAGGCTGCTGGGGGCGGTGGGGAGGACAGGCAGTGGCTTTTCAGGAGGTAGCACTGAAGCCATCGGTCCTGGGTGCTATGGGCTACGTGAACTCCAGATTAATCCAGCAAGTGGGTCAGCCAAGCCCCTTGCGCCCCTCGCTCCATCCCGGGCCTACTCCCCCAAGACGTCCTTTCCCCCAAATTTAATCAAGGGCCAGGCTAAGGCAGCAGGTAAAGCCCTGGGCCAGGAACCTGGGGACGCTGAGTTCTCACCCAGCACCCAGGAGTATCAATGGCAAAACAGGCCCCTCAGGTCACAAGGGTGAGTCAGAGCCAGGAGCGGCACTGAAGTGTCAAAAGAGCCGACAGGAGCAGACAATCAGTGAGCACTGCCCTGGCCAGACCGCAACTGCCTCAAAGATCACAGATGATCCAGAGGTCAGAGTGGACCCCAAGCCAACAAAACGGGATGCAGCCCTGAACGTGTCCTCATTATGAGAAGTGTACTATCCAGTCTGGAAGAGTTCCCTAGTTCCCTCCTAGAGACAGGAGCAGGTCCCCAGGAGGCCAGGCTGCTGGCGACAATTAGAACCACTCTGGGAATTTAACCTGAAAAGTAAACATCCATGAAAGGAAGGCGCTGTGTGTGCTGGGTTGCTTCATGTTTCAACAGCTGGGGCCAGGCCGGCGTGCAGACTGAGCATACAGTGGGTGCCGGGCAAAGGGCCAACAGCCACACGTGCGTCCCCTCACCGCATGCTCAGCCACCCTTGGGGTCATGGGTATCCCTGTACTCCACTATTCTAGGAGAAACTGAGGTTCAGGCTCAGTTAGTTGCTCGGAGTCACACAGTATTCAAGCTGTATCTGAGCCGCACAGAAGGGCCAAGGCAGGCAGGTGGAAGTCAGGCTCAGCGACCAGCCGCACAAGGATGGCCCACCTGCCCTTCGGGAAGCCAGAGGCCCCATGGGAAGGAGTGCCTAGCCTTGGGGGTCTGTGACTCTGTGGGGTTGCTGCAGGTCAAGCTCTGAGTGCCAAGGCCACCAGAACCCAGGTCAGGCAGCCAGAAAGGTTGTGTTATACCCGCACGCGCACACATGGGGCCACATCTACACGCAGTATGCACTCGAACCTGGTACGGCCTCGTGGGGGCCGCGCCGACCCCCAGGAGCCGGAGCAGTTGAATGTAGCCCTGAGTGCTTTAAAGAATGATCCCACCCCATCCCCTGATGCAGGTGGGTGGCCCGGATTTGACAGGATCTTTCCCGAACAAGCAGGCATATGACTTCCCGGAAGCTCTTCCTCCGCGTCCCCTCCCACCCCCCCGCACAGCGGACACACAGCAGCTCCTCTCAACCAGGCCCCCTCCTCACACCTGCTGGCCCAGTCCTGAAGGATTTCCAGCCTTCCTTCTAGAAAATCAGCTGCTCAGCAGGGGACACGGAGGCCCAGCCCTGGCCAGCCAGCTTCCCCTCTTCCGTTAGGTGGGGATCCTGGCAGGTGGGTGGGGGCCAGAGCAGTGGCAGGTGGGGAGAGCGAGGTGTCCTCAGGACAGGTGTCAGGCTCTCCCCTCGCTTGTGCGGGTGTGAAGGCGGGGCTGCACAGAGCTCCCAGGTGAGCTGAGCTGAGCTGCACCCACAAGAGTGTCTCCACCAGCCAGGAGCCACACCAGGATGCGCCAGACAGCAAAGCCACCAGGGATCTGCTCGGCCTCCAGCCTTGTCCCAGATGCCATGCAGAGGAGGAACCCGAGGTTCGGAGTGGCCCCTGTCACTTGGCCGTGTGGGAGCCAGGGACCCTGTGAATGCTGACTGCCCCCCATACCCCAGCTTGACTCTCCCCTGACATGCAAGGCCGACGGATAGCGGCAGGGGCCACCCCAGTGCTGGGGTCTGGACTGGGGCCGGAGTGCCTGGTAACCTTCACCTCCCAGTACTGTGCTCCTGTGGGCGCTTTAGAGGGCTCTGCAGGGCTGGCGGACACGCAGGCCTGTTGGTCTCCAGCCCAGTCGGGGCCGGTCACTTACTAGGCACGCGGTTGATGGCGCGGAGGGGCCGCAGCACCCGCACGGTCCTGATAGCTGAGAGGCTCACGTTGTGTCCGTCCAATGAGTACTCCATCATGCTGGGGGCGGGGCCGAGGGGGAGCAGCTCAACAAGGGGCCCAGGTGGCCCAAGATGGGGCTGGGGTGCAAAGTAGGGTGGGCAGGCATAGAACCGGCCATCCCGGCACCCGGAGCACCTTCTACTGGCCTGGATGGGCCCCAAGGTAGCAGGAGCACAACCCTTGGTCACACCAGGAGGCCACCTCCCTCACCTGCACCCAGGAGGGAGGGTCTCCGGAATCCCAGACAGGGTCCCTGGCTCTACCTGGATCCCTCTAGAACACACCTCCCATTTTTCTTTACAGGTGGGACACAGGGATCCCTGTGGGGTGGGCGGGGCCCTTTCGCCAGCGCTGTGGCCTCTCCGAGGCGGGGCCTACCCCGCCACGACGATGAAGAAATCCAGCCTGTTCCACGTGTCACCCAGGTAACACTTCTGCCCGAACAGCCCCAAGGCCACCATCTTGATGACCATCTCCACCGCGAAGAAGGCGAAGATGAAGGCGTCAAAGGCCTGCAGGAGGAGGCATCAGGAGGGCCCTTGGAACGGCTCAGCTCACCCGCAGCCCCCCAGCCCCGCCCCCGCAAGAGCCCCGCCCCACCCCGGCCACACCCCCCCTCTCCCCGCCCCTGCCCCGCCCTGAGCCCCAGGCGCTGAGCCCTGCGCCTTGAACCTCGCCCCTCGCCCCGCCCCCAGCCCCACCTCGCGCCCCGCCTTGAACACCGCCCTGAGCCCCGACCCCGCCCCACTCCACGCCCCACCTTGAACCTTGCCCCGCCCCCGCCACACTCCGCCTTGAACCACCTCGTCCCGAGCCACGCCCCTTCCCCACCCAGAGCCACGCCCCTTCCCCACCCCGATCCACGCCCATTTCCCCACCCCCGAGCCACGCCCCTTCCCCACCCCCGACCCACGCCCCTTCCCCACCCCCGAGCCACGCCTCTTCCCCACCCCCAAGCCACGCCCCTTCCCCACCCCGACCCACGCCCCTCACCTCCAGGATGCTGCAGCGCTCGGAGCCGCACTCAACGTCCTCACAGGGCCGGAACATGCCCAGGGTCACGCAGTTGAGCATGATTACCAGCATGCTCACGTGCTCGAACCATGTGTCGCCGCGGGTTAAGGAGCACACCGGCGCGGCCCGGGACCCGCCCCCACGGGGCCCTCCAAATGCCCACCCGGTCAGCCGGTGCCCCACCATGCGTGTGCGCGCGTGGGGACGTCCAGGATGGGGTGGGGGACTCGGGACCGACGGCCGCCCCTTCCGAAAGCAGCCACCAGGTGGCGCCCAGGGCCTGCGCCTGGCCAGGCTCTGCTCTGTGGGGGTCCCAGGGCCGGCCCCCAGGCCCCCGGCGTTGACTCATCAGGAAAGCGGGGTGCAGGAGCCCTCGGTGGGCTGGCCGCATCGGGAGTGAGGCCCCAGTGAGGGCCACTCAGACTCCCAGGGCCTAGCTGCCCACATGGGGCCCAGGTTGCATACGGCTCCCACGCTGGGGGGCTGCAGGCAGTGCGCCCTGTGCAACTGGGAGGGCCCCAGGGCAGGGGGAATGTCGGGGCACCGCCATGCAACCCACCGGACAGGACTCCCCATCCCACCCTCCAGGCCTGGACGGCGACACACTCGGCTCAGGCTTTCCGGGGCCCCGGTCCCAGGGCTGCACGGCCCCACCCTGACCAGGGAACCAGAGGAAGGAGGGAGGGGCAATCCGCCGGCTGACTGTGGACCCGGAGAGACCTTCCTTAAGGTAGACAGAAGTTGGCATTTGGAAAACGCCAACTTGTCAGCGAACAGCCTTGGGAAGTCAGGCACCAGCTCTGCCAGTCCCTGCCGTCCCCAACACATGGGAACCGAGGAGGGAACAGAGCTGGGCATCCTCTCACAGCTAGTTCAGGGGCAGCCCGGTGGCTGCCCCCACCCCAGCTCTGGACTTGGGCCTGTGCTTGACCTCTCTGGGGCCGCCCTTCCTAGCACCCACCTGGCGCAGACCACAGGCCTTAGCGCCCGCGGCTCACCCTCACCCCTGGCAGGCCTGCTTGGGACCCGGATGATGGTGGCAGCAGCGCCCCCTGCCCAACACGGGCCACGCTCACTACAGCGGAGGTCCTGGGTGCTGCGTGCAGCACTGGGGTCAGGGTCTGAGTGTCTCAAACTCTCAGGGATGACAGCAAGGGCAGCTGCCACGGTAGGAGGGGAGAGGCTCGGTGACGAGGGCCTTCCCTGCCCCCACCTGTCACTCCAGCCTAGAGGTCCTCCCCCAGGGACCCCAGCAGCTCATCCTGGAACCCTCCCTCCCACCAAGCCAGGGCCCAGCCTCCTAGCAGGTCAGCATTTGATGCCACTGCCACAGCTCCAGGCCACCAATGTAATTACGTATTCCCGCCAAGAGTGCGGTAATTACACTTAATGGGTTCAGCAGTAACAGGCGCCTCTGCTGTAACACGACTGCAAGAAGCCGAAATCAGCCTCCCACCAAGGCAGCTGGCATGCTGGCACGGCCACGCCACTGTCCCGTAGGTGGGCGAGGCCACAGCATGCACTGCCGCCTACCAATGACGCACCCACTGCGACCCCAGCGGCCAGAGTGTGTGAGCGCCTTCACAGCAAGCCTCAGAGCACGGTCCTTGCTGGACGAGGTGGGGGTGGGGTTTGCGTGACTTGCTCAAGGTGGTGGGGGCAGGAGCGGAGGCCCCGCTGTGGAAGCCGTGCCAGGCCCCTTGGCCGCTCCCGGCCTCCTGACCCAGCACTGGTGCAAGGGAGCGATGGTGGATGGCGGCTCTGCCCCCAGTCTCGGGCACCTTTGTTCCCTAACTGCTGCAAATAGCACCTTTCTGCGGGGGTGGCTGGGGACTGTCTTTGTGTATCTCTGAGGGCCATCATTTCCTGGCGGGAGGGGTTTTCTTGGGTAAACGGAACAGGCTGGCGGAGGAGCTCAAAGACACCCGGCCAGAACAGGACACAGCAGGCAGGTGTGGGGAACGGTGCTCCCTCACCTGAGCCCCCACCGCACTCTACCCCAGCCTGGCTGAGCCATGGGTCTTGTAGGTGGCACTGCCTCTCCCTGGGCACAGGGCATCCCAAGGCCTCAGTTTACCCATCTACCCAATGGGGGGTAGTGGGACTGTTTGTCCTGTGGGTGCCTGGGACTGCCTTTCTGTCTCCCCTCTCCACACTCTCCAGGACAGGACAACCCAGGCCTCAGTTTACCCATCTACCCAATGGGGGTTGTGGGACTGTTTGTCCCGTGGGTGCCTGGGGCCGCCTCTCTGTCCCCTCTCTCCACACTCTCCTTCAAATTGGGCCGGCTCCCAACCAGCACACACACATTCCACTACTAAAGCAGGCAGTTTCCAGCCACCCCTGGACTCCAGGACTCAGGGCTGAGACCCGCCTCCAGATGTCTCCAGCCGTTGCCTGATTTCTCCCAGGCCTGCCCCATGTTTGCTCTGAGATCACCCCAGAGACCCCCCAGAAATGTCCAGGCAGGAGCGGGGGGTGCCCTAGGCTAGGGGGCTACCTGAACACAAGGCCCTTCACACCCTCCCTGCACCCTGGCTGGCCCCCAGCCACTTGCCTGACCCTGGCAGTTCCTGCCACCCAGCCAGCTCAGGACTTTGAGCTAAAGCTATGGCATGGCTTCCCTGGAACTGACGGGAACGCTGACTTCTGGACCCGGCCCAGACCCTGAGATGGAGGGCCCAGTGGGGACAGAAGAGAAGGGGCCGGCACCCCTGACCAGCCATCTCTAGGCCTGTCCAGCCGGCAGAGTGGAGTGAATGGTGTTGGAGCCCAGGGCCTGTCAGTGCCAGTCACCACGACAGCTGCCCAAGGCACAGAGGGGCTGGCAGGGATGGGTGGGACCCAGTGCCTGGCAAATCCTCAAAGACAGCTGGCTAGGGGTCCCCAGGCCAGGGTCCTACCTGGACACCTTTGGCCCCTCTGCCATGCCACTTTGTGACTGGCTGCAAGGGAAGCCAGGACGGGGCCTGGGTGCCCCTCCCCGACCTCTCAGACCGTCTGGTTTAGTGGGGGATGGGGCACTGTCTTTTCCAAGCAGGGGTGTGGCTCCAGTGAGCCCCTCC
Source organism: Pongo pygmaeus (assembly GCF_028885625.2). NCBI lineage: Eukaryota > Metazoa > Chordata > Mammalia > Primates > Hominidae > Pongo > Pongo pygmaeus. The sequence continues at coordinate 1,299,927 of NC_072391.2, read as the reverse complement.
CATCCAGGTGCACCCCCCCTCCCCCAAAATCACACACACAGCTGAAGACCATAGAGGTGCAAGGTTGGGCCTGCAGGCACGCCAGCTGCAGACGGCCTCCCAATCTAAGCCTGGCGACAATGGAACCCCAAATCTCCTGGACCTGTGGTGCTGCACAGGTGCCGGCTCGCAGAGACCCCAAGTATGCCTGAGGTCACATAGCCAGGCCAGCCTGCTGGGTCACCGAAACCCCGAGTGTGCCTGAGGCCACACAGCCAGGCCAGCCTGATGGGTCCCAGCTTTTGGGTCTGCAGGGCCCCTACCCATCGTAGATCCTCTGCCTCCCCTTCCCCCAGCATCCACCCAAAATTAGGCCCACAATCCCAGAGAGCTCCTCCAATGGCAAAGACCCCATCCCTGTGCCTGTGGGGCAGCTCTGGAGGGGACGGTGGTGTAGCAGGGTCTGGGGGGCCCCAAGGAGGCCTCTCACAACAGATGATGTGACAGTCAGGCATGTTGGGTGCCTCCCAACCGGGTCACACCCCAGCCACCAGCCCTCCCTGCCCTGGAGAGGGACTGCCAGATGTACCAGGTCCCAGTGCCCCCCTGGGGCTCTGCCTAGTGAGGGGAGCAGCCAGCCCAGGTCCCACATCCCGCACAGGCCAGCAGGGGCTCGGGCAGCTCTGGGCTGAGCAGGCTGGCCCTCATGTGTCACGCCATCCCGGCCACACTTCTGTGGGCAGCTGAGGACAGGCAGTGTCTGCCGGCTGCATCGCACGGAGCCTGGTGACTTCTGGAAGCTTAATTATACAGATGGATTTTCTGGGTTTTAATTAAAAATTCCTTTAGGTTTCAAATCAACTTCTACAAATTAGAATCAATTTCCACTGCGGGTTGGAGAAGGCAGGCCAACGTAGCCGGGAACAGCCCTGGGAGGGGGCCTGGTGGCTGCAGGGCGGCAGAACGGTCAGGGAACCCAGCCAGGGAAGGGCCGGGCAGCGGCGCAGTGAGGTGGTCTCGGCTACGGGGTCTCCCTCAGGCAAGGAGCCTCCACCAGACCCTGAGGCCCAGCCAGCAGCAACGCACCCACTCACCCTCCCTCCTTCATGTGCCTGGACCAAGCCACAGGACCTCAGTGATTCTCCCTCTTTTCTGACAGACCAAGGTTGGGGGGACCACAGGGGCCTTCTCCAGCCTGGGTGACATGTTCCCCGGGTGGCCCCCGCTGGACTGGGATCACATGCCCCACAATGCAGGCCAGGGGCTCATAATGGAGAAAACCCCCCAGAGAGAGGCTTGAACATGGGAACAGGGCTGAAGACCCCCTCAGTGGTGGCGCCCTGTCTGATGAAATACCCCTCAGGCACAGTACCCATCCCGTCCCTCAGCCCCACACTCTATAATCAGTGCTCTCAGGCTGGGTGCGGTGGTTCACACCCATAATCCCAGCACTTTGGGAGGCTGAGGCAGGAGGATCATTTGGAACCCAGGAGTCCGAGACCAGCCTGGGTAACACAGTGAGACCCCATTGCTACAAAATATTTAATAAAAAAATTAAATTTTGGGGTGTGGTGGCAGCTACTCGGGGAGGCTGAGGTGGGAGGATTGCTTGACCCCAGGTGGAAGCTACAGTGAGCCACAATCGTGCCACTGCACTCCAGGCTGGGTGACGGAGCAAGACCCCATCTCAAAAAAAAAAAAACAAAAAAAAAAACCAGACACTCTTCAGGGCACCTGCCAGGTCCAGCACAGCAGCACAGCCTGGCCACCTCCCCTTCCTCAGGTCTCCAGGCCTGTGCACTTCTGAGGGGCTGGGCAGGTGCTAAGCCCCCTTCCTACTCCTGCAGCCCTGCCGGGGGCCGGGCCTCCCCAGCTGGCACCCATGAAGAAAACCAGTCCCGCCCAGGACGCTTCAGGGACACCAGCTCCTCGGTCTCCGGGAGAACTGCTTTTCTCACCCCAGCAGGATTCCTGTTGCAGACCGCTGCTTCCCTTGGGACCCTGGAACAAAGGCAGCCCCCCAGCCTCCTTTCTGTGGCAGTAAGTGCTCCCCTTCCCACATGGGCACCGCCTGTAGCCATGGTGGCCCACATCAAGGTCCACAGAAGCCCCTCAGCTCTCAGGAACTGGGGGGCCCTCCAAGGGGCCCAGGTCCAGTGCACCACAGATGCCAGCCCCTGGCGGGCCAGGAGGTGCGGACGCAGAGCGGGCAGTGCTGCGGCGGCTGCTGTCCGTGGTGCTGAAGCAGCAGCCTCGCCTGGGCCTGTCCTGGATGTACCAGAGCTGGGAGAGCTTGGGGTTAGGTGTGGGGGACACATCCATGAGGGGGCGAGGAAGCGGCCTCCTGGCCGGAAACACAGAGCTTCACTGGAGCTGCTCCACTGATCCCCGTTTTCTCATCTGGGGGTAGTCGAGGAGGAAAAAGACTCCCGAACTGCTCTTCCCAGTTTGAAAGCGCACAGCTCTGAAGCACCATTTTCTCCCGGCCCCTGGGCGTGGGCGTGGGCAGCCCCAGAGCCACTGCCTGTTGTGTGGGGGGCAGCAAGGCCTGCATTCCCGCTGCTGGGTGAGGGGGAGTGTCTGGGAGTGGCGGGAACCCTGGCAGCTGCTATCTGTGCGCCGAAGATGCTGGAGACCTGGGATTCTTGGGGCCAGGAGCCAGTCTCAGGGCGGCTCAGCCAATGTTGGGGCTGCCAGACCCCCGAACAGTGCCGACTGAGCCCTGAGGTGCTGTGGGACCCCTCTCCCCAGAGCCAGCGGTCTCCAGGGTCTTGGGTCGGGACAGGGGGTCCTCAGAAGCCCATGTGCTGTGGGACCAGCGTGGCCCAAAGGGTGGTCCCAGACAACCCCAACCCGAAACACCAGCTAACATCCCAGGTAACATCAGCTCTCGGGACCGCCCAGACCTGCTGGCTCAGGTATCGTGGGGCCAGGGCCTCCCCGACCCTGCCCCGTGACTAATCCTCAGGCCAGGGCCGTGGGGCAAGAGCCTGACTCCAGTTCTACCTCCATCTGCGCCTCCCCCTTTCTAAGCCTCAGCTTCCCCATCTGTACAAAAGAGCTATTTCATCTTTCTGGCGCTGACAGGTTTCATGCAGACCCTCCTGCAAAACAAGCCCCTCCATCTACTCTCCTGACTGACATGACTCGGCCTGGCTCCTGCTGGCCCTGGAGGACACGTTCTCACCACACCAAGGCCTCCACGTTTGCCGAAGGTCAGGACAGATGTTTCCACAGAGGGACGGAGGCGGGGCTGTGTGTCCCTCCTCAAGAGATGGCTAAGGCGTCAAAGCCACAGGCCAGCCTCAGCTCCTCAGACCACCAGGGAGGGGACTGTAGCAGCGCTAGCCCAGCGAAGGGACAGACGTCTCCAGGTGCGGCTGCTGCCTGGCTCCTCCTCTATGGTCAGAGTGGCCCCCACACAGGGCTGTGGCCTCCAGGGATCCCAGCGGGGCTCCCTGCTCAGCTGCATCCTGACATCGGTGCCGGGGTCGCAGAGCTCTGCAGCTGGGAGGATCGGGAGGCTGGGCCGTTCCTGCCGCACCCGCTGTCCCCCAGAGCAATCTGCTCAGCCAGCTGAGCCCCATTAGGCCAAATCTGCAACAGCTGGGCACAAGCGGCCTGAGCCAGGGGCAGAGGCGTGGGCGGGGAAGGCACCCACAGCAGGAAGGAGAAGCCCGCAGCAAGGTGGGCCACAGCCCCCCACTCAGGACCCCATGCCCTGCAGGGCACAGACTGCAGCTGAGGTCACAGGCAGCCAGGACTCTTAGCCACGTGCTCCCCTCTCTGCACCCAACCCTGGCTGGGCAAACCCCTCCCTGCCCTGGGTAGAGGGTGCCAAGGCTGAGGCCGCTTCGTCCCTGCCTGCTCTGCCCACGGCCCCACACGGCGCTGGCCGCCTCCTCCCCTCCCAGCCCTCATTCTCAGGAACACTCAACCTTACTTTCCCAATTTGCTCAAGAGAAAGACCTATGTGTATTCATGGGGGAAGCCCATTCCCACAAGAGCTATCAGCCCACAGTGCGGAGGGGACGGCTGCGTGCTCTGAGGGACTCTGTCGCCTCTGCCGCAGGGGAAGCAACAGCTTCGGTCCCACCTCAAGAGACCCAGGAAGGGCCGGGCCAGCTGCAGACCCTGGGAGTCAGTGGGTGGTACAAGAGATCCCCGGGAACCAGCCGCCTGGTCAGAGCGATACGCCGCAGTGCACCACCTTCACAGAGCCTCCACCCTCCAGCCCTGTGTCCGTGTCCACCCCCACTCAGAACCCGGCAGCTCCAAAGGACCCTCGAGGCCACGGGGGTGGGACCGACCGCCCTGAAGTCTGCCGGTCACGGTGGTGGTCACGGCCCTGAGAGCCAGGGCGCACTGCTTGTATAGAGAAGAGCTAGAAGAGCAGAATATCTCCACTGACGTGGCACGTTCACCCTGCCAGGAAGCATTACGTGGCCACCCGAAAAGAGGCGGTGGTGCCGTGAGCATCAGGACCGAGCCAGGTCCAGGGCACACGGGGCGGGAAGAGCGAGTCACGGAGGACACGTGACCCCATTCACGACAGAAACCACAGTGCAGGCCATCTCGAGGGGCGTGTGCGTGTGCACGTGTGCGCAGAGGTACAGAGACGTTCCCTGGGAATCACTGGAGGATGAGAACGCCGTGGGGAAGGACAAGACGAGGGCACTCAGGATGTGGGCAGAGCCACAGTGACCCTTTGACGTTCACCCCACGCCGCGGCATCGTCCGGCTTTCTGCACTGCGAATCCAGGCTCTGCGTGTGAAATTACGAAAGTGAAATGTCCAGGAGTCTGGGCCTGTGCGGTCACAGCAGGCTGGGCCCCCGCCTTCCGGGCTCCCTGGGCCCAGCTTCTGAACAGCCCTGCTGGGACACCCCGAGGGAGCCGCGCATTTTTATTCAAAACACCACAAAGGAGACAAGCTCTCCCCGAGCAGCCCTGGGAGGACCAGCGTGGTACACCCTGGCACCGCACACACCCCGCCTCCAGCCCCTTACGCACGCCGACTGTCTACTCACCCGCCATGGACCCCCGTGCCCCACTAGGCTTTCTGAGCATCTCCGGGGTTCCCCAGAAAGGCAGACTCGGGGGGGCCCTCTGCAGATGGCCGGGTCCACGTGGGAGTCCGGCTGCTGCTGGCAGGACCCACAGACACCGTCCAGGCGTCCAGCTCCCACCCAGGGCACGTCTAAGCTCCGGATAACCGGTGGGTGAGGCCATGAACTTCAATCCAGCCTACACCAGGGACAAAGGAAACGCAATCACGGCAGACGGGCCCACGTGTATCCACAGCGGCACTGACCCCAACCGCCTGCGATGGAAACAGCCCTGGTGTTCACCAACAGACCCATGAGCAAACGGAACACAGTCTGGTCAGACCCATGAGCAAACGGAACACAGTCTGGACAGACCCATGAGCAAACGGAACACAGTCTGGTCACACGGTGGAATATTACTCAGCCACAAAAAGGAAGGAAGCTCGGCACGCCACGACGCGGGTGAACCCGGGAACATGATGCCGGGAGGAGCTGGGCACAGAAGGACCACATGTCACATGGAAAGTCCCGCACAGGCAAACCCAGAGACAAAGCAGGGGTAGAGACTGCCAGGGCTGGGCAGTGACGGCTGATGGGGACACGGTTTCCTTCTGGGACGAGGGAAACGTTCCAGAACTAGGCAGAGGTGATGGTTCAACAACACGAAGGTCGCTAACCTGTGCGCTTTAAAATATTAATTCCTTAAAATCCGCTGGTCATCAAATAAATAAGTAAATAAAATGGCTAATCCCGTGGTACGTGAACCTCACTTCAGTCATCACCACAACCTGCGTTTCCAGGTTTGCTTTTAAATGGCAGCTTCCCTTCGCTGGAGCCCAGCACCTGTCTGCAGTCGCCACTCAAGGCGCCCTTTGGCCCGGGAATTGAGACCTGGCACATGGGCAGGCGTAGGTTGGTGGGGGTGTCTCCTCCTCCTGCCACGTTGCCTCCACTCTCGCTGGGCAGAAGGCCCCCACCTGCCCTGGGCCCACCCGGCCACGTGACGACTCCTGGCACCCTCCAGCCCCTTAAGACCTGCCTTCCACCAGGGGGACCGGATGCCCACGAGAGGGCAGGGACGCTCGGAGGCTGATGCAGCATCTGTGCCTCCTCCCAGGCTCACAGAGGATGAGGGTGAGGGCCGGGACACGAGCAGCCCATGCCGGCAGTGATGAGCCCTCCCCACCGATGTCCCTCAAAGACAGGACAGCTGCTGTGCGCAGGTGCCCAGGCCAAGCTGCCTGGAGTCCTCTGGGGCTGGTGGCCCCATTCACCCCTGAGCCTCGGTCCCACACTTGCCGGCCTCCACAGTCCGGCCTCTGCCTCGGGCAGTAAGGCCCAAAGCTGTCAAGGATTCAGTGGGCCAGAGCCTTGGCCAGGTTCTGCTCCCTGGTCTCAGGGCTCGGGGAGGGGCCCTGTGCATGCGGCAGGCTGGGCCTGACTATTCCTGAAGCACCGGAAGTCCCTTGTGGGCAGGAGTGACGCCCTGGAATCTAGTGCGGTCCCGCCTACACCCTGCGCAATGGGCTGGTGTCCCATCTCCCCTACCAGCTCCACCGAGGCCTGAGGGGTCAGGCACAGCCCAGCTGGCCTTGACTCTTCTGTCCCTGGCATCCGATGAAGCACCGGGGCAGCCACAGCCGCCCAGGCAGACGCACCTTCCCCAGGCGGCACGGACACGGCTCCAGAGCACCTGTCGTTAATTAACCGATCCAGGAGGGAATTAATTCAGTCTCCCTCTGCAGTGGCGAAATTCTGGAGCCAGACGTTTGCAGACTCTGGAGTCTCCCAGCAGGTGGGACGGGATAGACCTCACTGGGGGGGGGCAACACGCCAGGTCACGTGCACACCCGTGTATACGCATTTGCTCTCGCATGCTCCCCCCAGGGCCGCCCCCCAGCCTCACGGGGAGATGACAGAAAGTACATCAAACCTGCAGGACGGGACAGTGCCCGGGGAGCTCCAGTCTGCCCTGAGCGTGTCACCTCCCCCGGACCCCTGACCCCAATGCCACCACAGGCACATGTCCTGTTCTCCAGCGGGGCCTCTTAGCGGGAGGGGACTGGGTGGGAAGGGGGACGGCAAAGCAACCACACGATCCAGGATCAGGGATGCCAAGGATGCGCTGACTGAAGGAGGTTTCTCTTCCTTCCCCGGAGGCCGTTGCCATGGAGACAAGGGAGGAGGAAGCCCGGTCAGGGCTGGGGGGAGGGGCCGGGAGGGATCCCCGGCTCCACGCTGAGGGCGGCCCCCACGCCCGTCTCCTCCCTTGGGAGAAGCCACCACAGGGTTTTAACTCAGGAAAGGGTGAGGTCCTGAGGACCCCTCTGTGCTGGGGAAAACTGGGGGAACGCGGCGCCATCAGACGCAACAGAACCCGTCAGGGGTCCCGGGGAGGCCGGCTCCCGAGGGCAGCCCCAGGATTTCCACAGCTGCACGGGGGTGGAGGGTACCGGGTTCCACGGCTCCACGCCTAACACAGAACTTCCCAGAAACGGCCACCTGGGGCCCCACCGTGTCCCACCCCAGTCCCTGCTGCTGGGGGTGTCAGAGGTCATGGAGGGCGGCGGCCGGGGTGGTGGGTGGGGCCCAGGCCTCCTTCACAGGCACCTGTACCAGCCCTGGGGAGCTCTCAGGTTGGGCCCAGGACTCAGGACTCATCTCCACAGAGATCACCTGCACCCCATCCCAGGCAGGCAACGGAGGGTCTGGGCAACGTCAGAGGAGGGCCAGGGTGGGGGTCCCCACCACAGTGACTGACAGCCTCGTCGGGGGGCTGCACACTCTCCTGGCTTCTGTCCTGGTCCTCAACTCCGGCCTCTCCCAGCCAACCCCCAGTCTGCTCTGCGTCTCAATGTGCAGCCTGCCTGGAGCTTTCACCCCAGCCAGGCCCCCGATGTGGGAGCCCCTCTCCCCAGGGGCCTGGCCAGGGGAACATGGCCGGAGCCAGCCGCCTGGACTTGCGTGACTCACACAGGCGGTGGGGGGTGGAGAGCCCGGGCAGCGGCCAAACATGGAGTGTTTGTCTCCAGCCGGCGCCGCGGGTCACAGGAGGGCGCGGGGGCTGGGCTGCCCGTGGGAGAGCACCGCCCCCAGCGCAGGGGTGCGGGGAACCCACGCCCACCACAGGCCACCACCTGGGGGATTGAAGTCACCACTCCATGAGTGGACGGCTCACTGCCGGCTGCCGGAACGTTCCGCCTCAACGGAGCTCCTTCCCCGAGGAGCAATGGCCTCGGGAGACTCGGGCCCCACAGAGAGCGGCCCTGGCCTCCACCTCTATGTCTGCAGGGCTGCACCCAGGTGGGCTGAGGCCCGCCTCCCCCACCCCGCAGGGCCTCCCCCACCCCGCAGAGCCTCCCCCACCCCGCAGAGCTTCCCTCACCCCACAGAGCCTCCCACCCGCCACCCACCAGAGGGGCCAAAACAATCACATCGCCTGCGCTGTCTCAGGCACGGACCCCGCCCCTGCCACGGCCCGGGGAATCACCAGGCTCACCTGGGCGGCCACGTCTCACCCTGGGGAGCATCGTGTCCATCTGTGTGGGGGGACAGGGAGGGCCGGAAGCACACAGCAGCCAGGGACAGGCAGCAGAGTGGGCCTGTGTGCATGCGTGTGCGAGGGGGGCATGCATGTGCAAGGGGCGCGTGTGTAAGGGCAGCGTGGGGACCTGAGGCGCGTGTCCGGGTGTGGGTGTGTGATGTGTGTAGCTGCCTATGTGCATGGGCCGGGCTCACCCCACACACGAGTGGAGAACACACACACAGCCCTCTTCAGCCTGAGACGAGGACGGGTCCCCCACCTCCAGGGACGAAAGGAGAGGTTGGCTCGCAGCACCACCACAGAGCCGGAGCACACATGGACAGCTCCCTCTAACTGCGCGCAATTTTAAAAGCCATGCTAATTAGGAAGAGACCTAATATACCTATTTATCTCTAATAAAGAGCTTGATTTGGGAACTTTTCAAGGCATAATTGAGTGGAAAAGTGCCTGATCCCAGCCCTCGTCTCCGTGCCTGCAGGAAGCTTGGCTGTGCAGGCCGAGAAGCCTGAGGCCCTGCCAGCCACTTGGTGGCAGCGTGCAGCCACGCCGGCAAGTACCTTGGGTGCACGACCACCCAGGATGTTCTGCCTGAACTGGAGCAGACCCCAAGACTCTCCTGGCCGACGCGGGCGTCAAAGCGCTGGCTCAGCTCCCACCGTTGCCGGGGGCTCGGCGGCTGCCTCCGGTCAGGGCCACCTGGTCGGGCTGGCTTTGTCCTGGGAGCAGGAGGTGGAGGGGCCGGCCATGCCGGGTGAGAGCTCCTCTCCTCTGGCCTCGCCCTTGCCCATCTTGGTCCCCATATGAAGGTGCTGCGGGCCCCCAGGCTTGGAAGGGAAAGGCGTGGGCAGCAGAAACCCAGCCAGGAGGGGACCTTGGGGCAGACGACCGCCCGCCCCCGGGACGGGCCTGTGGGGCCTGCTCCGGGCTGGAATTCTCCATGCCAGAAATAACCGCCTGAGCGCCACTGCACAGCTGCCGTGGCCCAAATTAGAGACCACCCCAGGGGACCAGGCGCTCCCTCCATGGGAACATGGCCTGGAGCTCCACCCTCGGGTCTGGCCGGGAAGCTGGCGGAAGCAGTCCCGCCACGGGTCTTTCCCGCGGGAAGACGGGGCGAGCCCTTGCCAACGTGGCCCAGCAGGTCTGTCCTCAGCACACTGGCGGCCAGGTCGGGTGCTAGCCCGGGGAGTCCAGGGCAGGGGTGGCTGTGGACCAGGGCTGACCTCACTCTGGTCCTCTTCACCTAAGGGGCCTCCCTGTGGGAGCCACAGGCCCCCATTCAGCAGCATCCCGGCCGCCCTGCGCACCCTGCGCTCTCTCCCCAGTCTGCATCTCATCCCTCCCTGCCCCGCCCGCCCTGCCCAGGCCCCTCCCTACCCGCGTCCTACTCCACGCGGTGGCCGAGGGGACCCCTGCCCCGGGAAAGCCAAGGCCAGGTGGGCCACTCCCCACCTGACACGCTATGGAGACCAGCCCCTCCATGCCCTGGCTGTGACTGCAGCCCCTGCTCAGGACCCAGAGACTGTGGCTATGCCTTGGAGGGGGTATGGGGATGCCAGGGACGCCAGGACACGTGCCCACCCTCCACGCTCCAGGGCACCTCCAGTCCCACCACTGGGGACTTCCCTTAAGACCTCGGGCCTCCACAGACCTGGGGTTCAGACACCTGGGATGCCCCCTCCTCACCCAGCCTGCCCTGCTCTGCCCCCAGCTATGGGACCCTCCTCCCCAGCCCACAGCAGCCCGAGTCCCTCTCGCCTCCGCACGCTCTGTGGGCGACGCCTGGTCTCAATCTGTGTGAAAACCCAGCTCCAGCCTGCAACACCCAGTGTTCTGCAACACGGACACGCACCACGTGCCTGTGCACACACAGGAGCCGGCTGACCCGGTATGCAGGGACAGGGACCCACCCAGGGCACCCAATGTGCTGGCCGTCCATCCACACGACACCCCTCAGCCCCATCCCTGCAGAGCCCGGCCCCCTCGGTATCACCTGGCAACCAGATGTATATTAAAAAACAAGAATGGGCCGGGTGCGGTGGCTCACGCCTGTTATCCCAGCACTTTGGGAGGCCAAGGCAGGTGGATCATGAGGTCAGGAGTTCAACACCAGCCTGGCCAAGGTGGTGAAACCCCATCTCTACTAAAAATAGAAAAAAATTAGCTGGGAGTGGTGGCACATGCCTGTAATCCCAGCTACGTGGGAGGATGAAGCAGGAGAATCGCTTAAACACACGAGGCAGAGGTTGCAGTGAGCCGAGATCACGCCACTGCATTCCAACCTGGGCGACAGAGCAAGACTCCATCTCAAAAAAAAAAAAAAGAGGCCGGGCGCAGTGGCTCACGCCTGTCATCCCAACACTTTGGGAGGCCGAGGCGGGTGGATCACTTGAGGTCAGGAGTTCAAGACCATCCTGGCCAACATGATAAAATCCCATCTCTACTAACAATACAAAAATTAGCCAGGCATGGTGGCGGGCGCCTGTAATCTCAGCTATTCAGGAGGCTGAGGCAGGAGAATCGCTTGAACCCGGGAGGCAGAGGTTGCAGTGAGCCGAGATCACACCAGCAACAACCACACACACACACATCAATAAATAAATGAGGAGGACGGAGCAGCCACTCAGCAGCGGCTCGGTCAGCTCTCCCACCTCCCCCACCTCGTGGGGGCGGGAGAGTCCATAGGGGGGTCCCCCAATCCCCGATGCCTGGTCAGTCAGGGCTTCCGTCCACCACAGCCTGGTGACTGAGGTCAGGGACCCCCAACTCACCTTACTCAGGAGCCCCTGAGGCCAAACCCCATCCACAGGGCCGCCACACACCCCTTCCACCAGTCATGGGAGGTGCGTCAGATAAAAGCACAGCTGTCACTCCTGGGGAGACGACGGCCAGGCCCAGCCAGGGGTGGCTCTGCTGTGGTTTTGCTTCCCAGGCAGGTGTGAGGAACAGCGTGCAGGAAGGGCTGAACCCTACACCCGCTACAGCCTGGTGACCACGGGTCACCCATTCACCACCCAACAGGGTCTGTGTGACCCGACAGAGGTCACAGAGCCTCAGTTTATCCCCTGGGGAAAATGGTGGGGCTGGGAGGGGCACAGGGCCTCCCTGCTGGGGAAATGCCACCGTCCAGTCCTCCCTCTGCCCCGGCAGCCACACCTGCCTGCCCCGGCCACTCTGCCACATCTCTTCACCCCAGTCCCGACTTCCGGAGCTCGGCGGAGACGGGCAGGGGCATCCGGGCCCAACCTGCCCCGGAGCTCTTGGCCAAGGGTGAGCCAGTTCCGGCCAGGGGGCAGGGAGGGACCCGAGGGACAGTGTGGCCCCTCTGGGGCTGGACGTTGGTCTGCTAGATGGTGGCGGCTGAAGCAACAGACGCTCACTCTCCCACAGCCTGGAGGCTGGAGTCTGAGACCACGGTGTGGGCAGGGCCAGCTCCTCCTGCGGCTGCTGTCCTTGGACTGTAGATGCCCCTGTCACCCCTCTGCATCTTGTCCCCCTGTGGCCTCACCTAAACCTAACCTCCTTCTAAAGGGCCCTTATCTCCAAATACAGTCACATTCTGAGGCACTCGGGTGGCTGGGTTAGGACTCTGAGATATGAATATGGGGACTCGGAGGTGGGTTAGGACTCTGAGATATGAATATGGGGACTCGGGGGTGGGTTAGGACTCTGAGATATGAATATGGGGACTCGGGGGTGGGTTAGGACTCTGAGATATGAATATGGGGACTCGGGGGTGGGTTAGGACTCTGAGATATGAATATGGGGACTCGGGGGTGGGTTAGGACTCTGAGATATGAATATGGGGACTTGGGGGTGGGTTAGGACTCTGAGATATGAATATGGGGACTCGGGGGTGGGTTACGACTCTGAGATATGAATATGGGGACTCGGGGATGGGTTAGGACTCTGAGATATGAATATGGGGGCACCAGAAGAAGCCCGTAAATGAGGCAGCCGGGGAGGCTGTGGGGGAGGGTCCAGAAAGAGGGGGCGGGAGGGACCATGGAGGGATCCAAGGAGCCGGGGCAGGACAGCCCAGTGGTGGGGTCCCAGGAAAAGCCAGGAGAGACCATGAGGGGCCCCAAGGAGAGGGGGCGGGAGAGTCCATGAGGGGTTTCCGGGGTGGGGGAGGGACCATGGGGTCCCCAGGGAGGGGGCGGGAGAGTCCATGAGGGGTTTCCGGGGTGGGGGAGAGACCATGGGGTCTCCAGGGAGGGGGTGGGGGAGGGACCACGGGGGGGCCCAGGAAGAAAGGGCAGTGCCCGCAGCCTGGGCACCTGCTGGGGATGGAGAGTTTGTGTCCCTACTGAGTTCAGACGCTGAGACCCAATGGGGCCTTTGGGAGGTGATTGAGATGAGGTGAGGTAAGGAGCGGGGGAGCCCTCAGGAATGGGGTTAATGTCCCTTGTAACAAGGACCCCGAGAGACTCCTCCACCTCCCACCAAGTCAGGACACAGGCAGAAGCAGGCGTCTGCACCCAGAAGCGGCCCCCGTGGAGCCTGATCCTGCCCAGCCCTTCCCCGGGACGTCCCGCCTCCAGAACCGAGAAACAAACTCCCTCTGTTCCCGGCCGCCACGTCCTCAGAATTTCTGTCACAGCCCAAGCAGACCAAGATGCCCCCTCCCAAGCCTGCCCTGGTGGAGTCCCTTCCCTTCCACCCCAACACCCCATTTCCCACTTGGAGCTCGTTGCACTCTCTGCCTGGGTCAGAATTCAGCCCTCAAACCTATGACAGACATGTGTGACCGTGAGCCGCTAGCTGTGCCAGCCTGGGGGACTCTGGGGCGACAGCAGGGTGGGCCTCGGTCAGACGCCGTCCCCACACCATACCATGAGGGCCCTCGGCCCTGAACTTCAGGCCGAGTCTCCGAGGGTGCCGGCGTCTGCAGTGTGTAAATGTCAGGACCAGGGCTGAGGCCCGGGCAGCAGGGGACCCGGAGGGGATCGGCCCTGGGAGAGGCCTGGGGGACAGCAGCGCCTGGTGGAGTCAAACTCCATCCAGCCTGTGTCACTTAGAAATCCAAGTGTCCGAGAGTCCGAGATGTCCTTTGTAAATGTCAGTGGAATGACCAACAGGGCCGCCCAGGACAGACGCCTGAAGGTGGCAGGCAGCCTGTGAAGTCAGAGTGACCTTTGGGGTTCAGTGTAGGGTTCAGAGAAGGTGCGGAGGGCCTGGGGGAAGCTCCTGTGGGGAGGGAGTGAGGTTGCCCAGGCCTCCTCCAATGCCTCCCAGCCTGGGGGACTCTGCCTGTACCCAGGCAGCCCCTACCTAGGCCAAACCCAGGCCACCCCGTCCGCGGAACATCCTCACAGCAGCTGTAGCAGACGAACACTCGGCCCTCAGAAGGCCACGCCATCCTTAGGGCCCTCTCCCCGTCCCCTGGGGTGAGGAGACTCGGGGGAAGGGCCGAGGGGGGGCGGACGTAACTGCAGGACAGAGGCAGCTCCCCAGCAGGGCGGCCCCGTTCCCCTCCCAGCACCATGATGTTCTTGGCTGATAAACTGAGCTTCATGGTGCATCCCCTGTGGGCCACGGAGACTCGGTGCCCAGCCGGCCCCCTGACCCCCATCAGGCCCCTGCTCACTGCTAGAGTGGCTGGTCCCGGGGCCTGTGCAGACTCAAACCCGGCACCCCTCGGCTGGGGGGTCACCTGAGACCCAGACTCCATTCTCGGGGTCCCCACAGCAGCCCAGGCCCGTCTCCTCTGAGCATGGGGGGGGACGTACTGGCCCCAGGCCTCCCCAGCCCCTGAGCCACAGGTCATTGCCATGATCACCTGCAGAAAGAGCCGGCAGCTGGGGTCCACGCAGAGGCCCTGGTGCTGCCGAGTAGAAGCGGCCGACCCCACTCTGCGTGGATAACTCTCCTAGACCCATGCCTGGCTGTCCTCACAGCTGGACCCAAGGGTAGGCAGGGAAGCTCTGAGACGTTGCTGCTGTGCCTCACCCTTGCCCTCCCGTGGTGGGTGAGGTGTCCCGTTGGGCACTAATTAGAGCTCCAAGCTCAGAACCGACAGTCAGGGCAGCTCCAGCACAAACATCTCTAACCGCACAGCATCTCTAACCACACACCCTTTGTGTTTAACGGGTTAGGTTGAAATTCCCAAAGTCTGGAACCCAGCTGAGCCATTATACAAGCCAATCTGCGATGAGGTGTAAAGAGCAGAGCCCACTAGACACGGCGTGTCCCGTGACTGGGCGATGGGAGTGGGGGGCGCCTCCCTGAACGGGGCTGGGCCCCGGCAGCCACCAGGATGTCCTGGGAGTGTGGCAGCCCCCAGGCCAGGTCCAGATGGAGGAACCGGGGTCAGACTCCAGGCTGTTGCAGAGCCTGCACTGGGGGTCCGGGCAGGAGGAATGGCAGCCCAGGGTCTGCCTGAGACGGGCAGGGGCCACCGGCCCATGCCCCGCAACGCACCATCCCAAGCCCAGCCCAACTCGCCTGCGACCTGTAACACCTACTGCCCACCTACCTCCCCAGCCTGGGAACACTCCTACACAGCCCTCAAAACCCACTCCTGGAATCTTCCTCTAGGAAGGAGACCTGGGCTGCTCCTCCTCCCTCAGGCATTTGCGGAGTAACTAGCGTGTGTCAGGGACCGCGTCCGATTCTCGGACGTGAGAGTCAACGGACGGGGCCAGCTGTCAGGAGTGGGCCCAGCAACAGTGAAGGACAAGCTCGGGACACGGAGGGCAGACGGGGACCTAGAGTGGGTGGTGCCCTGGAGCTGGAGGTTACAGGGTGGAGGGGCAGGGGTGCATCCAGCCCAGGCCAGGGCCCAGCAGGAGCGAGGACACAGCAGTGGGGAGTCCTGGGGGCCCCAGACCCTGTCTCCTGTCAACCCCCTCAAAGCCGTGCCCCACAACCAGCCTGCATAACGCAAAACTACCAAAGGGACCTGCGCGGGAGGTGAGTGGCACTCCCGGGGCTCCCCAGAACCCAGCAGGGGACCCCACATGCAGGAGGGCTTCCCTTGGTAGGCACACCTACACACACAGTAGGGCCTCACACCACATAGGGGCTTTGGACTTCAACCTGCGTGCACAGTGGGGCCTCACGTCATGTGGGGCAGTGGGTGTTGACCGGTGCGCACGGTGGGGCCTCACGTCACGCAGACCTGTGGAAGCTTACCTGCGCGTAGAGTAGACCTCCTGATACACGGAGCCACCACCTAGCTGGCCTCACAGTCCCTGCAGCCCTGAGACCCACCACGGAGCCATGGCCAGGCCCGGCTGGTGGGGGTGGAGGTGGGGATACGGGGTGAAGGTGGGGGTGGGGGCCTCCCGCTGGCCCCCTGCCTGCCCACCGCCAGCTGGCTGCAGACCTGGGCCCGGGGAGCCTCGAGGCCAGGGCCGCGCCAAGTCGGCCATCCTGGCTCTCGTCCATGTCTGAATCGATCCACCAACAACTCGATCCATTAAGTCAGATCGGAATTCTTGGAAGCCAGCAGGAAAAGGCAGGCTCTGTGAACTGAGTCATTTTTTTTTTAAACTAACATTGGGCGCCTCTCCTCTCCCGGCTGGGGGCTGGACACACGCTGTTCTGCTGCGTTCTGGAAGGTACCTCTGCCCCTTCTGGGGGAGGGGCCCAGACAGCCCTCAGTGTGGCAGGGGCTTCCCTTCCAGAGCCACGGCGACCCCATCCTTCCCTCCCTCTCTCCCTCCCCATGGCCACACCCCAGCTTCCACCCTGCAGAGTCCAGGCTGGGCCAGGTGGGCTGCACTGACTGCAGCTGTTGAAAGCCTCATGCCAGCACCCCAAGATGGAGCCCCCCAACCTGGCAGCAATGGGCTAAATTCAGGCTTGGCTGCTGTGAAACATTACTTACCTCCATGTCCTGGGCTCTGCGGTCTAGCCCCCACCAAGGGTGGGCTCCAGGAGGAACGAGAGAAAGGCACCTGGCCCGTGGTCATGGGGTGGCCTTGAACCCAGGAGTCCCACAGGAGACTTCAGCCGGGTGCCATGAGAGGGAGGAGCAAACCGAGGCCGCCAGGACCTCTGCCCTTCCTCAGGGACTCTCTGCTTCAGTCCCCTCATCTGAGGGGCCACGGCTCTGCGGTGGGTCTCAGGGCTGCAGGGACTATGAGGTTAGCTAGGTGACAGCTCCCCGTATCAGGAGACCCACTGTACGCGCAGGTCAACTTCCACAGGCCCGCGTGATGTGAGGTCCCACTGTGTGCACAGGTTAATGTCCACAACCCCCATGTGGTGTGAGGTCCCACGGTGTGCACAGGTCAACGCCCACAGCCTTTCAGGAGTGGGGGAATTCTCCCGGGGTGAGCCTGCTGGTTTAGACCAGTGGTTCTCAGCACGGCGGCAGGGGAGCCCCACCCTCCTTCCCTCACCCCTCCGACGGGCGTCCCCGGATGCTTCCACCAGGCCAGAGGGTTTTGCAAAACTGCAAAACAGCCCTTCTTCTGAGTTTTTAATGTTTTGAGAAATATAACCTTTTCCATAAAAGAACGTGTTATGTTAACGCACAAAGAGCTTATTATTGTGGTTAAGTGAGTTAGTAAACAATCTTTAAAAATTCCTCATGTTAAATACTAAAAAAGTAAATAGTTAGAGAGAGAACCCAGGAGCAGAGGCTCTGGGCTTCGTCCGTCCACACCAGCGTGAAGGGGCCCAAGGCCCGGAGGCGCAGCCGCTGTTCTGGAGGTTGTGGGGGAGCACGCGTCGTCCCACACTCTGGAAGGGCATCCCCCCACCCCGGGGCTCTGGCCACCTTTGTGCCTGCTGGGCCTCTCGATGCCACCCGCTCAAACCCCTGCAAAGTTCCGCACCCCGTTCCTCCCTGCCTGGCCACCAGCACCCCATCTGCTGCCCCCTCCCACCCTCAGCCTTTTGGGCACCTCCACCCCGTGCCCATCAGCCGCTTAAACACGCTAGGACCTCCAACTTGCCCCATACCTCGACACCCCAATATCCACAAAGACACTTGGGCTCCCCAACTCCCCAGGCCCACGGCCACACGGAGGGCTCCCCACGCCACACCCAGGGCAGGTCTGCGGCCCTGGGACTCTGGCCCCACCCCTCCCCTCCCTCCCAGGCAGCACCCACCTGCAGGGCCCTGGTGTCCCTGGGGCCAGCTGACAAGGCTTAGGGCCAGTGACTGCGAGAGTCCCCACGGGGCCGTCCTGGCCCTGATCACAGCCCCTGCCCCGCCTCGGAGGAGCAAAGCTGTGAGTCCTCCCAGCCCACAGCCCTGGGCCTGGACAGGAGCCCTCGGGGGCACCCAGGCAGCAGCAGCCCACTCTGCCCCTGGGTGCCCTGGGGAGAAGGGTGCCCCAGCTCACCCCATGAACCTCCCTGCCCCACACCCATGCGGGCGGGTCTGCCCCTGTGGCTGCAGGAAGCTGGTTATGGGGAAGCGGCTGCTTTAACAATAAATCGTTTAATTATGGAAGCCGGGAGCTCCTGCTAGGATCCAGCGGCGTGGAGTGCAGACTACCCGCTGCTCCCACGTCTCGGGGTTCCCTCCACAGAGCGGGTGATGCGCGTGACAACACACAGGTACATACGTGTCCTGCTGGGGACCCCACGGCCACCCCAGACGGAGGTGGGCCAGGCCCAGGGCAGGGTGAGGGCAGCCCCGCTGCCACTGTCTAAGAAGGGAGAATGCCTGGGGGCAGCCTAGGGATGGGGTGAGGGGGGCCCAGGTAGAGCCTGGAACACTGGGGACAGCACGGCCTGGCTCCCCGAGCTCCTTTCTACTCAATAGTGAAGGCCGAGGTGACGCACTGTTGGGGGAGCCCCAGCCCCAACTCTGCCAAGCTCCAGGTGCGCTGTCCGGCGGGAAAGGCAGACTCACCCTGGGCCAGCCGGATTGAGGCACGCCGCCACTCTCGGCTCCGACACCCACCATGTGCGGCCCACCCCCTGCGGCCCAGGGCCCTGTCCACCCCAGCATTTTCCCAGTGATGTCCGGGCACCTGCAGGCCGGCTTCAGAGTTCAGTGAAAGCTGCTGGAGACCCCAGGACCTTGAGCCGACCTGCTCTGACTCCACAGCACCTGGCAGTGGGGCCCACGCGAGCCCCATGCCGCACCTGGAACCCAGCGCCCGCCCGGCACCCGCCCAGCCTGTGAAGATACCCACACCCGTGGACACTGCTCCCCGGCCTTGGGCTCTGCCCTGACCCTCTCGTCAGTGGGTGAGAAGAGCCCAGAACAGACGCCTCAGACCCAGCGGGCGCTCGGAGACGGAGCCGAGTTGGGGGCAGTGTCTGCCCAGCCTGAGAGAGTGGCAAAGTTGTGGACAGTGGGAGGCTGCCCAGAGCTCCAGGGACTCCAGGAGGGAGGGAGGGTGATGGTCCCTGTGGGCCGAGGCGCGGCCCAGGAGGCGGGAGGGATGGAGCCAGCCCCCAGGCAGCCTTGGCAAACAGGAAATGAAGGAACCCCACAGCTCTGAGGGACAAAAGCCGCCTGAGGCTCCTCTGGTTTTCTGCGGCAGCCAAGAGAGTTTAATGCCTGGAAAATAAAACCCACCGTGACCCCCATCTCCATTCAAACTTTGTTTCCAGAAGCTTCCCGAGGGCCTCCTCCAGGCTCCAGGCTCTGCAGACTCTGTGGTCAGAGCCCGAGGCCAAAAAATGGGCTGCGGGGGCTCTCTGCCCGGGACCCCAGTGACTTTCTAAGGAAAGCCTGTCCCCACGGCCACTGGCCCATCTGGGCCTCATCCTCTTACCCCCCTGGGCTGCTGACAGCCCCAAAGCCCCACAATCCCCCCAGACGCCCAGGAGGGCCCCACAGAGCAGGCTGCCCTAGAGACCTCCCCACGAGAAGGTGGTCCTGGGCGGCGCGGGGGTGATCAGACAGCTAGGCAGGGCAGGGACTTCCAGGGCTCCCCAGAGAGCACCCCAGGGGTGTGGGTGGGAAGGCACTAGGGGAGGGGAGGGGTTCAGCAGGGACAAAGGCCTGGTCGTGGAGTGGGACAGGGAGCCAAGGGTGTGAAAGGAGAGAGAGAGAGGGGCTGTGGGTGCAGTGGATGGGGGGAGAGCTAGAGAGAGGGTCTGCCCTGTCCTGACACCTGGCTGCACCTGTCCCCCTGGGGAGCAGAAGGCCCCCAGACCAGGCACCCCGACCCTCTACACGAGAACCACTGAGCCAAAGAGACAAAGCGAGGTTGGTGCCTTCCACCCTGACCCACAGGACCAGGGCCAGCACCCAAAACAAAAAGAAAACCTGCACAGCCCACAGGAAAGAAGGGGCGCAGTGGGGAGCTGCCCTACCGTGCCCTGGTCTCCTGGCGTCTTCCTCCTGCACACGGCGGGGTGGGGCCCAACCCAGCCCAGCTTCCCTCACCCCGAAACCCCTGTCCAGATCGTGGGGGCACGAGGAGGGCCCCACAAACTCGGTCGGCATGACAATCAGGATGCCGACCAGGCCCCACAGATCACTCATGCAGGGGAGACAGATGTATTCCCTGATTAAAGTTGGAAAACCCCAAAATCCCACTGGGCTTGTGGGGGGCCGCAGGCCGGTGTGGGGGGCGCGTCTTTCGCTGTTCACGGTCCGTCCCCTCCCGTCCACTCCCTCCCCTCCCCTCCCCTGCCTCTGTCTCTCTCCCAGTCTCTTTTACGGAAAACCAGGCTGACAGCTGCGTCTGCCCAGTGTTGCCCCGGATTCCTCGGGCCCTGTCCGGTGGCTCCGCCCCAGGGAGCCCTGCTGCCCCATAGCCGTGCTGCGACCTCAGCTCCCCACCCAGGGAAAGGCCCAAAGGCGTGGGGAGGGGCCCGCCCCTCACAAAGAAGGCTCCGCCGTGGGTGGGAACACGGTGGGCTGAGCCTCAGTAACCCTGCAGTTGGGACACCCCCGGGTGGGCTGGGGTCAGGGTGCAGAGGTCAGGCCCCTCCCCCGGCACACCCGCAGGCAGACCCTGCACCCCCCAGAGGCTGGGAGCTCGCTGTAAGCAGGGAGGCCGCCCTGGAGAGGCGGGGGGGGAAGGGGGCTCAGCCCACACTGTCTCTTCCCACCGGGACTTGAGCCCTGCACATAAACAGTCTAAATTAGGAATTAAAACATCCTTGATCCCGACCCGTGGGCAGGCCATATTTCAAATGCTCAGAAAAACACCCCAGCCGCCCAGCTCCAAACCCCTGAGCTTCCCAACGTGACTGCAGGGCTGGGCGGTCGCACACGCCCATGTCCGGCCTCATGGGGAAGCCAGTCCTGGGCTCTAGACGGGCCCCGCTCACCCTGGGGCCAGGGACCAGGCCTGGGAGGCAGACAGACAAACGTCCCTGGGAATGAGCACCAGTCGGCTGGCCTGAAGCCCCCACAGCCACAGTGATGTCAGCTGCCCCCAGCGGCCTGTGGCCGACCCAGACGAGTGGGCTGGGGCCTCCCTGATTTCTGAGGGAAGCACCGGGACCCTGGGAGCCGGCTGATGGGCGGAGGCGAAAGCATGGCCCGCACAGCTCCGAAGTGTCTCTCGGCGGGAGAGGCTGGAGCGTGGGGCCGCTGCCCACGGGGAACACGAGACACGCGCCTGCGCCCGCCAAGCCCTGCTGCTGCTTCTTGGGGAACGTCACAGGGGCCGCGGGCATGCTGGCGAGGACCAAGGCGAATGCCCCTGCCACCCTCTCGGGGCCCACCCCACCAGCCCCGTCCACAACGCCCGTGTCGGAGGATGGGAGGGCAGGTCGGGGGCTCTGCCAGCCCAGGCATCATCTGATGCCAGGCCTTCACCAACTGCTGTTTGGGGCAGAAGACTCAGCCACCAGCCACGGTGCCGCCCACAGTGAACACAGCAGCAAAGGAAGCCCATCCACATCCACGTTCCAGGCTAAGACCCCCAGAAAGCCCCACCCCCACCCCGCCGCAGAAAGACCGCCCGCTGCCAGGCAGGCTCTGGGATGCGCACCCAGCGTTCTGGTATCTGGAATAGTCCGGAACCTTCCCTCCCTCCATCTCCTGCTCCCAAGGCTTTGTGCTTACGGAGCACCCGAGCCCCCGCACTCGTAACCCTGACAGAGAACCCCCTGGCATCACCCTAGACTCCACTGTGGGCAAACTCGCCCCAGCCCACCTCCTAGAGGTTCATGGGCCAGGGTACTTCAGAGCGGGACACCCCCTGAGGCCCCTAAAGTGAGGAGCGGGTTGAGTAGGAGGGAGTGCCCGATGCAGACAGCCTCACCCCTCCTCGGGCCTCAGGCTCCAGGAGAGGCCTGGAGGGCAAGGCTGGGGGGTGCCACGATCCCCCTAGGACAAGGCACCCAGAGTGGGGCATGGTGCCCTGGGACTCTGGAAGGGTCTGGAGGGCAATGAGTGGGGGCCCAGCAGGCTCCTGACACAGGGCCAACTCGGCCGAGCACGATGCATGAGGGGCTCGGGGGGCACTGACGACCACCAGACACACTGGATCATCAACCTCCCCACCCTGACCCCACCTGCCACCACCTCCAGGGAGCCCTCCCTGCCTGCAGGGTACATCTCCCCAGCTGTGGGGTGACCTGGGTACCCGGCAGGGCAGCTGAAGGGTCCCCCAGAGCGGCCCATGAAGGAGCCACAATCACAAGTCCAGCATCCTCCCCGCCCGCCCAGGAGACTCCCCACATCGTTGGCCCCATCCTAGAACCACAGCCCGGGGTGGGTGGTCGGACTGCATGGACTCCACCAGCTTCAGACCTTCCTGCTTCGGGGACTGCAGGCCTCAGGCTCTGGGAGGGAGGAGATGGGGGTTGCTGGATGGCCAGCGTCCAAACAGACTGGACATGGTGGGCTCATCGGGGCGAGGTGGGCAGACACTGTCACTGGGGGGGGGGGGGTCCCACATGAACCGCCCCAACTGGAGGGAGCGGGGGCATCAGAGGCCGCCGTGGTCTCCCGACACCGTGCCCCAGGGGAATTCTGGTCCACCTCTCGGGGTACAGGCACCCCTCCGAAAACATCTCTGGCCTAGACACAGTGGCTCCTTACAAAATGTCCCCCAAATTGAAGACGTAGGGCAGACAGAGGTGCGGTCACCAGGCCTTGGGGACAAGCGGCCATCTCCAGGCAGCCCCGGGGAACAGGCCTGGCTCCCGAGGCCCCACGTGCTCCACGCACTGGTGGGGTGAGTGCTTACTGAGCACCTGCTGCCATGGGCAGCCCGGGCCCTGTGGACGGACGGCCAGGCCAAGCCCCAACCTCGCAGGTGCACTTTCTAAACACACGCCAGCGCCACGGCTCCAGGTGTCCCGTTTCCCGTGTCTAGGTGTGTCCCTGAAGGAGGGGTGGGCACCCTTCAGGGAGCAAAGGAGGGGTCTCGGGGTTTCTAGCCAGGAGCCGGCTTGCATGGGCCAAACCGCTTTATGTAACACAGGCCGGGCCGGTCAACCAGGAGCAGCTGGGGATTAGTGACATGCGTTGCCACGGCAACCCCATTAGTGTCACCGCCGCGGTGAGGAGCGTGGCTCCAGCCTTCCTCGGCTCAGCAAAGGTAACAGGAAACCCCAGAGATTCATTAGCAACACGTTCCCATGGCAACCGCACCAAGCTCATTAATAATTTTTTTTTTATTCCAAGTGTGGGTGTTGAAATTCTCCAGAGGACGGATGGAGGGATGGATGCCGTGCAAACACACACGCCAGATTCTCCCACCCGCGGCCCGGGCGCCACCCCGCCTGCTCCGCACCAATATCGCCCCCGCACCCCTGTGCGTCAGGACTCCAAGGTTCCTGACATTCGCAGGCGGCCGGCAAGCCCCATCCACCGGGACGGGCTGTTGACAGAAGGCCCAAACCCCACAGGCCCCCCGCAAAGACCCCGTTTCATCCCCACGGGGCAGGTCAGGGGCTGCCGTTTCTCGACGGGAGACGCCCCAAAGGGTCAGCGAGGAAAGGAAGGGCTGTGTCCGCTGCCCACAGCCCTGGACTCCGGCTGGGTGTGGTTGTCAGCACTCACTGCTGCAGAACCACCGCTCAGGGACCCAAAAGCTGGGGGTGAGAGGTGGGTCAACAGGTGGGCACCGCTTTGGAAAACAGCCTGGCCATTCCTTGGAGGACTCAACACTGTTCCTGCCTGACCCAGCAATTTCGCTCCCAGATTTACGTCCAAGACACATGAAGGCAGGGTTTCCCCCGAACCTGGAGCAGGGACGGCCCAGCAGCGCCATGAACAGCAGCAAAGGGTGAAATGGCCCAGACATCCACTAGCGGTGAAGAAATAAACACCGCGGCGTCTACATGAGGGCACATCTAACCGTGGAAGGGTCAGGGCTCTGCGGGGAGGATGGACAACCGGTCCACACGAAGCTCCAGAGAAGCTGGCGCAGGAGCCCACACCACGTGGGATTCCATATACAGGAAATGTCCAGAACAGGCCAACCTCGGAGACGGAAACGGCCAGCGGGAGATGCCGAGACAGCTGACTGCAGGGTTTCCTCTCGGGGCAAGGAAAGCATTCTGGAACCCATCACTGCTGGGGCTGCACCACCCCGAGAATACAGGAAGAATGACCGAATTGGACCCTTTATTGGCGAGTTAGATGGTGGATAAATTACCTCTCAATAACCCTGGGAAAAGACCAACAACAGGAATGAGTTGGTGCCGGGCTGGCCAGAGGGCCCTCTAGCCTCGGCGGCCTCCTCTGCAGGGCTGAGAGGAAAGCAGGGGCCGGGATTCAGGGCACCGTTACTTGGTCCGGAGCCATGGAGCTGAGCAGGGTCTGAGCCACAGGGAACTCCTGTCTTCCGCTCCCCACACAGAGGAATGGAGCAGCCAGCGAAGACCCCACTCCAGACTCAAAGGATTTGCTCGTGGACACTCCGCCTGCCCCAGGGGCAAGAGGCACCCTCACTCCAACACCCACTGTCCTCTCAGGCCTGCCTGCCCCTTCTGCAGGCCTCACCATCCTCCGAGTCTGAGTGAGAAAACACAAACAAGAAATCTCGGCGTCAGCTCTCAGAGTCACCCAGTTCCAAGTCACAAATGGGAACGTGTCCCCTACAGTGCCAGCAGCACGAAGAGGACCGAGAAGGGACCTCAGCCCAGAAAGAGGCACCACAATTAAACGACGCACGGGCCGGCGTGCCCGCCACTCTTGCCCCACACGGCCGGGCCGGGCCCCAGACACCACCCAAGCAGGGGCCACAGGACCCACCCCTCTCTCAAGGGGAGCAGGGGAACCAGCTCCCAGCCCCAAACCTCCTGGAGAGAAAGGAAACCCTGGGCTGGTGGGTGCATCTGGTGGGGAACATGAGGAGGCCAGCACAACTCAGGAGAGCCGGGAGCCACCTGCACTGTGAGCTGGGGCAGGGGCGGGGAGGCAGCCCCTCTACATCCTCAGGAGGGGTGTCCCCAGCATGCAGCCACCTGGCAACGGCCTCGGGGGGACACAGCTGCGCCTGGCGGGGAAAAGGGAGGGCGCCTCAGCTCCGGGCCGGCTTGTGCTGCCTGAACCCCCATGCCCAGATGCACCGGAGCCCAGGTTGCGGGGGCCCAGGTGCCTCCCTCTCCACCTGGAGCTCCCCGGCTGTGAGTGCGCAGGACAGGGGCTCGGCCCACGCGGCTCCCTGCGACCATCGGCCTCATCCTCCTTATTTGAGTGACCCAGATTTCCACGGAAGGTTAGAAAATAAAAACTCTGCCCCGTCACGAAAGAGCGTGGCCCAGGAGGACCAGCAGGCCCAGCTTTCAAACACACCAACTGCGGTCTGGGTCTGCCGCTTCTGAGCCTTTGCCCCCACGCCCGCTGGAGCCATTCTTGTGACGATATATCTGGCTTCTAGAATGTTCCTCCAATGGGGCCTGTGACTCCTGTGCTCTCTGCTCTTCCCCGCCGTCTCCCCAGCAATTGCGCCACGGTGGTCAGCTGGTGCCTGCTGCATCCCCACCCACTCCCGGGCCCGGACACGCCAGCACCTTCTCCGCTCCTCCTGCCCCATGAGCCCCCTCCTTGCGCCGGTCAGGTGAGCACCACTGTTCCCACCCCTGCACAGGTGTCCTTCACGCCCCAGAACCCCATGGAGCCAAACCACCCTGGGGTCAGCCCATGCTGGACAGAGGGGCCCCCCCTGCTGCACCCAAGGAGAAAACACACATCTGCCAAACCAGGGACCGGCAAAAGGGGCAACTCGACCCACCCCCAAAAACCCAAATGGAGCTACGGGCTTACCCACACCTCCTCCAGACCCCAGGGCTGTGGACAGCCGCCCTCCACCCCGAGCAGCAAATCCTGAGCCCGGCCAGTGAGGGCAGCACCACCAGACCCCAGCTCCACCGACAGAACCCCAGGAGGCCCCTCTGCGGGGCTTGAGGGCCAGGATCTCACAGAAGAGATATCTGAAGGGTCTCCAACAGAAAGGCCTCACTCCCAAGTTTTAACTGTGCCCCATTATGTGCAGCAGTGAGCCTGGTGTAGCCACGCTCGGCACCGCCCAGGGTCCAAATCGCCCCTGTGCTCAGTGGACCCACGCTGCAGGCCACTGCCCACCCAATGGCCACTTAGCAGCCATCTCAGCTATCAGGCTGAAAGAACAGAGTATGAGGCCCGGCATGGTGGCTCACACCTGTAATCCTAGCACCTGGAGAGGCTGAAGCAGGAGGGTCGCTTGAACACGGGAGATCGAGGTTGCAGTGAGGGTGACTGCACCACTGCACTCAGCCTAGGCGACAGGGTGAGACCTCGTCTCAAAAAAGAAAACAGAAAACAGTACGTACAGGACAGGGTTCATCAGATCTGAGGCTTTGGGCATCCCCGGGACCTTGGACTGCACCCCTGCAATTGAGGACACTGCCGTCCGTCTCAAACACTGCATGGACACCCCTCACCCTAAAGCATTCTTACTTAACTGAAATCCAAAAGTAACTGAACGAGCGTCCTGGGTTTTCTGTGTCAGGGACTCAGGCCCAGGGCCCTTGCTTCTGTGGCTTCCAGGAGAGGCAAAAGGGCCCCCACACCTGTGCCGGCCTCCATACCTGGCCGGCGGGCACACAGCCTCACACTCCAGCAGCACCAACAGGCTGCACCCATCGGCTGCTCCTCGGCTGGGGCAGGGACAGCTGAGCCAGACACGGCCTCTCCCCTCCTCACTAACCAAGAAGCTGAGCCGCTGAGTCACTGGCAGGAAGGTCCCCAGACCCGGCCCTCGAGGTGGCCGCCACGCAGCCCAGCTCCTCATCACAACCACCAGGCTTCCCAGGGAGAGGAGGTGGCGTCCCGGGGCGTCTCACCCCAGCACCCAAGCGTGAGGTCAGCACTGGCACGAGAACCGGTGGCTCAGTGGCCTTGGGCGAGCGTGGTCCCAGCTACCAGCCAAGGCAGTACCCTGAGCCATCCTCAGAGACAGCGGCCAGCTTCCCCCTGAGCCCGGGACAAGTTCCCGTCCATTTTAATG
This sequence comes from Pongo pygmaeus, assembly GCF_028885625.2. NCBI lineage: Eukaryota > Metazoa > Chordata > Mammalia > Primates > Hominidae > Pongo > Pongo pygmaeus. The sequence continues at coordinate 1,273,034 of NC_072391.2, read as the reverse complement.
AGGCGCTAATGCAGGCTGACTCATCAGACCACAGCCAGGGCTGGCGGCTGCCCTCAAAGGCCGCGGCAGTGACTGTGTGTGTGGCCCCGAGAGAGACCCTCACCCCTCCACACCTTCCCGGCAGGCCGTGGCCGCTCTCTGGCCATCTGGACACGGGTTTCCCCTCTGCGGCAGGCCGGGCTGTGTGTGGCTGGGGCTTCAGAGGGGGCTGGGCACAGGCCGGCTGCTCACTGGACACTCCCAAGCCAGACTAGCACCCCCTTCCGGGAACACGAGGTGCCGTGGGGAGACTCCTATCTCCACATCGTACCCCGGGGCCTGCCTCCCGGGCCCTGCTCCACCTGGGCCCCACTCAACGCCCCTGACGCCCACTTGGCCCTGCTGGGCCGAGGCCACCCCCACCGCCCTGCAGACGGGCACCAGGGCACAGTCTCGAGCCTCAAGGTCCATGGCAGAGCTGGTGGAGGTGGCTGTGGCCTCTCCGGACCCAGGATCGGCCCCCCAGGGCAGACTGGCCCACACTACCCCTTTCTGCAGGCTGCCTCACCTGCCCAGAACAGAGAGGCTGGGTGACGAGTGAGGGACACACAGCAAACAGAGTCAGACGAACCTAAGGTCCAGGCAGGCAGAGCACCGGCCACTGTGCCCCCACAGCCTTTGAGGCTGGAGCCAAGGATAGCTCCGCGTGGCCACAGGGCCAGGCGCCCGTGGAGTGGCTGTGAGAAGAGGGGCTCCAAGGGCCTTGGGCCACTGACCACTGCTCGCCCACGTGACCACAGCTGTTTTCAGCCACCTGGGACTATCCCACCCCCTGCTCACACCCCTTCGGCCTTCACGCCACAGCCCTGGCGGATGGTCCCCCAGCTTGGACACTGCCCTCCCGGCGTCATTGCGGCCCAGGTCTCATCCATCTTGTTCCCCGCTCACCAGAGCCAAGTGCGGCCCCCAGACTCCTTCACAGGGTCCCAAGATGCTCGGCTCCTCCTAGGATGGACCCCCCACTCCAGGTGTCCGCAGGAGCTGGCCGTGCGGGGCAGCTTCTAACCAGGGCACAGAGACACAACCACAACACCAGCCCCCGCGCCAACCGAGGCTCCAAATGACCCATTTCAAGGCTGAGCGTCCTCTCTCTCTGGGGGCTGCTCCTCATCGGAGCCTGACACAGTGGGCGACCAATCGCGATTCATCCAGAAAGGGGCTGACTCCCGTTACTGCGTCAAGCACCTCCTGCTCACGGGCCATTTTTCTCCCTCCGGGGGGCCCGCAGGTGAGGCGGGGAAGCGGCCAAGCAGGTGCCGGGGGGCCTCGGACGGCAATGGCCTCTTGGGGCTCTGCAGGCCAGAGGCCCAGGGCAAGGGATCATGGGGCTGATAGGATCCCGTGTCCTGCACCACCCTGGGGACTGAGTGGGGACGAGGAGTCCCCGTCACACACCCAGAGGCCAGGAGGGCAGCAGGCCCATTTCACAGATGAGAAAACCAACGGCCAGGAGATGACATGACCCTGACAGGGTCTGGAGCAGGGGCCTCGGTGCCCACCTCTGCCAGTCCAATTCAGACTTCACGGGACACAGCCTGACCCACCGTGACGGCTCTGCTGCCTTCTAGAAAGATCTGCCCCGAGCCTCGCCTGCAGCTCCATTAATGCATCCGACCAGGCCCACTCCACGGGCCCACCCCACAGGCAGGCTGCGGCAAGGGGACCCGAGGTCAGAGTGCTGCTCACAGATGGGGACAGGGCTGGCGTGGGGCCTGGCCAGCGGTCTGTCCCCCATCAGCCGCTGCACTGGCCACCCACCGACTGGACAGGGCCGACAGCCTGTCTCCCGGGACCGCATCTGGCCCCTTCTCCCACCCGCCTGCTGGGAGCCTCACTCCATCAGTGGCCCAGATGACAGACCAAAGTGGTTTGACAGGGAAACTGAGGCACATGTGGAGGCAATGCCCAGGCTGGCAGGGGTCGCTAGCCCCCCTCCTGTGGCCAGGGAAACCCCAGAATCCCAGGAGGCTCCACCCAGTTGAGGCTGAGTCTTTAACATCTGGGGCTACTAAAGACCACCTTGCCCAAAAAAGGCCTCAAGGTGTCCCCACCTCAGTTCTCAGGCCAGTGAGGGGCCCAGAAGACAACCACCTCCAGCCAGGGGGCTCTGCCCGGGTGCAGACAGCTGGGGAGGAGAGAAGGGACGAGACCACAGGGCAGCCTGGGGGTCAACAGAGGCGAGGGCTCCCTGAGCGGGGCTCCAAGCCCTCCCCCTGGCCCCGACCCCACCTGGAGCCTGCCCTCAGGGGCAGGCAGAACCCAGGTGGGACAGATGGGACAGAGAGTGAGCAGGAGCCCCCCACCCCGGCTGAGCATACTCCTGCAAACGCCCAGGGTCTCAGATGTGGTCTGTGTCCACCCAGCTCCGGGCACTTTCCCTGCTGTCCAAGACCACTCTGTACCCAGACCACTGGACTTGCCCCCACCTCTGCCACCGGCTCAGTGACGGCGTTCATTAATGCCAACATCCCGTGTCACCTAACGGTCCATCCACAAGGGAACAGCTTCGTTCCCATCAGTCGCCAACAGCAGAAGCACCCACACCACCAGCAGCCCAGGGTCAGACGAGTCCAGCGGGGCCAGCAGAGGCTGACGTCTCGCCCAAGGCCTTTTCTGCAGGAGCCAGTTCCGCAGACATCAAAGCAGGGCTGGGGGTGCACCTGTGTCAGGTCTACACCCCTTGGGGGTCAGAGGGGCCTCTTCACCCTGAGGCAGCGTGGGGGCCTCCGGGTCCTCTCCCTGCCAGCCCTGCTCTCAACTTGGGCAAAGAGCCCAGGGCTGCACCGAGGCTGGGTGGGGGCCGCACTGGGCTGACGCCTTATTCCTCGCCGTCCGCACACCCGAGGATGGGTGCTCTGGCCTCCCGGGCCGATGCTGCACTGGGCCTCCGAACACAGGCGGCGGCCACACCCACCTAAGGTTCTCTCTGCCCACAGCTCCCGCTCCCGGCAAGCGTCCAGGCGGCAGCAAGAGGACAAAGGAGGCCTCGTGGAGCACATTCATCAACCGTCCGGCTCATCAAACCCTGGGGCTCTCACGGCCCCGCCAACGGCCCGCTTCTCCCGTCAGCCCGGGCCCACCTCCGCCCCATGAGGAGTGTACGTGGAGGCCAGGAACACCAGTGGCCACGTGGCGGCACACCCCCTGCACCACGGCAAGCTGCTACTCGGTCCCCATCTGTCATCCTCGGCGGGCACAGTGCTCTGGGGACGGTGCCCAGACCTGCTGCCAGCTCTCCTGAGCCGGGCAGGGGCTGAGAGCCAGCAGAGCTCCTTCCCCGAGCCCCGCCCCCACCATCCCTGACCGAGGCGGCCGTACATCACCGCTCAGGGCGCGACCGGCTGACTTCACCCCTTGTATCTGTCCAGGGTGAGTGGCCGGTCTTTTAATCTCCAGCCTGGAAATTCAACCTGGGCCTGCGCGACTTAGAGTTGTTCCAAGTTACGCCAACATGAACCACTGAGGAGAGAAGAGACTCCTCTTCCAGCCAGGGAGGGGAATGCCCACTCACGAGGACGGGCAGGGACAGTCCCCGCCCTTCCCACAGCGGGCTCGGCACAGGCGGCTGGACGGATGGCCTGGCCGACATCTGCATAAACAAAGGTAAGGCGTTCCTCGCCTGACCTTGACTGTGCGACCGTGGCTTGGACTCAGCCAGCAGAGCTGCTGTGGATCCATCCCCGGAGTGTTTGACAGGCTGGCCCCTCCCCTGCATTCCTCCTGTCCTGACCCCGGAACGGGACGTCTCTTCTGCAGCTCCAGGAGCCCGGCCTGGTGGGGCTGCATCGCCCTCGGCTCTCAGCCCTCCGGGGAGGCGAGGGGAGCATGCAGAACCACCCCTGAGTGTTCCACCAGTCCAGGGAGGGCGCCCGCAGCTGGCCCCGGCAAGAATGAAGTTCGGATGCTTGGAGCGTGTTGCCCACGAGTCCGAGAGCTTCCTTTAGGGGCTGGCAGCAGCCACACCCTCTGGGCCTGAGGGTGTGGGACACCAGCGCTCCCCACTCCCAGCCTCTGTCCCTGCACGGCCCTCATCTGCCCTTCCAGCCCTGTCTCTCTCATCGACTTCCTGCTAAGCCTGGCCCCCAGGCCTCCCCTCCCTAAGGAGCAGTTGTAAGGCCAGCTAAAGGCAGAGCTGAGCCCTGGACCCCCAGGCCAGCCCACCACCTGCTGTCCCCACCCTCACTCTGCCTCCTCACAGCCCTCAAGCTCCCGAGGGCAGGCTCGGGGCCTGCCTGGGTCATCACGCCGGTGTGCCATGGCCACGCGCCCCTCACCCTCCCTCCCATCTGCTATACAGACATCCCCCCATCTCAGGGCCTGCACTGTCCCCCTGCCTGGACGTCCTTCCCTCGGCACACCCCATCCAGGTCTCAGTCCGAACGCCTCCTCCCACACAGGCTCCTGTACCCACCGGGCTCACGGAATCTGCCCGTCCAGCCCACCCCACCGTCCAAGGGGCCCCCACCTGTCTCGGTCACAGGGCTCAGGCCACCCTCGTTCTACCCCAGGATACGGACACTCGGTCACTCTGCAGGAACCTGGCCGTGAAGACATCTGCCAAGGCGTTCAGAGGCTCTCCCCACTCTGCACGGCTCCCCAAGTCCCCCCACCGGGGGCTGAAGGCCGCGCTCAGGGACTCCCTCCACCGTGAAGTGCCTCGGGCAGGCGAACAGGGGCCTTGAGGTCAGTCAATGCCAAGGACGATCCCAGCGATGAAAGATCCGGGCGAGAGAAGGACGGTGGAACCCGAGATCCCTGTGGGCTGAGCAGGGGTCCTGTGCGGCCGGGGGTGCGGGCTGAGCAGGAGCGGTTCCGGAACCAGAGCTCTCTCGGCAAACTCATTCCCAAGATCACCAAGGTCACATTCCCGCCAGCCCGGCCGCAGAAGCGGGTCTGGGAGGCGCACGGTCCCCGCCAGGGCCCGGCCTGCTCTGGGCTCCATCTCCTCCCTCCTCCCCAGCGGGGCCTGAGTCCCAAGTCCATCGGGGTAGCCCTGACCCGGAGGGTGAGCTCAACCTGCTGGCATCACGCCCACTTCCTAGCGGGAACAAGATGACGTCCCACGGGGCGTGTGGCCCTGATGCGTCCACGAAGGGGAGGGAATGACTCCGACAGGCGCTCGGCAGACCCCTACCCTGCTGTCACCCCCGGGGGCCTCTTCCCATCACCCTGGTGAGGATGAGCTGCCCCCATGGCTCCCCCAGCTCTCGGTGGGTGGGAAGACCCCTCCCCCGAGCCCTGCGACGCTCTCGTCTCAGCCCCATCTGTGTCTCTGCTTCCTTGCAGGATCAGCTGTGGGGGTGGGGAGGCAGCCTCTGCCACCCTATACTAGCCGAGGAGGCAGGGACACATCCAGCCCCGTCGTGGGGAGGCCGTAGGGCTCAGCGGGAACCCACACCTGTCCCAGGAACACTGCGACGCCAGTCGGTGGCTTCAGAGACTAATGGACCCATCCCTGCAACTCTCCTTCCTGTCAGAATGCGGGCAAGGGCGCCAGGGCCAGGCATCCCAGGGTCCCCGGGAGACACGCGCCCTAGCACGGCCGAGGGAAGCCAGGCCGTGGGTCAGGCGCGACTGCCGAATTCACATCCTGGTCCACCCAGGCAGAAGGGACGTCCGGTCTGTGATGGAGCCTCTGCCAAGCCCCACCCTCTCGAGTGACCCCCAGCTCGGAGTTCAGGCCCAGGGGTCACGGGACGGCTCTGGGCCCTCCTGGGCCTGTGACTTCCGACCACTGAGGCAGCCCCTCTGAGACCAGTTCGGATGTCCGGACGCTGCTAAGACAAAGTGTTCAAGAGGGTCCCACGATGCAAAGTCAGCAGGGGACGACCAGCCCCGTCCTGCCCAGGCGGGGCCTGCGGAGCACGTGGAGCCCGGGGAGGCGGGTGCAGGCGGGACTGGCCCTTTCCAGATGGGTGCCCTCTCACACTCCCAGGGGACGCCCGCGGAGCAGCGTGACAGCCCCAGCACCGAGTGTTCAGAGATGCCATGAAGGGCTGTCTCAGGCTCCCGCAGCTCGTCCCCACCCAAGCAGCGCTCTGCCAAACACGTGGCCCTCAGAGCCAGGATGGGCTCACCCGGCTCTGCCCTTCAGCATCCCGATGACCTTGATATATCCTTCCCCATCTCAGAGCTCTGTGACGCGGGGTGTTTGGAGCCTGGGCCCTGGGAGACGCCTCCCAAAGGGTCCTGCCAACCCCCAGCCCCCAAGCACCCCTTGGTCACCTTCTGGTCCCTACACACCCACGGCCCACCTCCCTTGTTCTCGCAGGGACCAAAGCAGGGTCCCCCTTCCTGGCCTCCAAGCACTCCCGGGGGCCCCGCCCCGCCCATGTGCCGGGACAGCGGCAGCTGTGTCGCAGGCGAACGCGGAGTCAGGAACCCCGGGAGTCCGGGCAGCACATAACCCAGCCGGGCGACAACACACAGATCCCACCCACCTTCCTCTAAAAATAAACCTGTGGAGGAGAAGCAGCACTCGCCCCAAAAGTTCTAAGACAATTATATTTTTAAGAAGCCAATCAATAAGGATAAGGGCGTCCTTGGAGGCTCCTTTGCCTGGGATGGAGTCACCCTGGAGACGAAACCAGCACGCACGTGCTCCCTGGCACCGGGCGTCTACCTGGGGGTTCCAGAGAGGTTCAGGGATAAACGCGGGCCCTCCCCCAGGTTCCTGTGCTGACTGAACCCCAGCTCAGGCTGGGCCTGGCGGACAGCAGCTGGGACTCTGCCAACCCCCCGGGAGCATGGAGTCACTTTACTGAGTGTGGGTTCCCTGAGCAAATCCGATTATCTCTCCCTCTCAGAGTTCACCCTCTTCAGGAGAGATGCGGGGCCCTGCAGAGGGGAGGCTGAGGCCCAGGAAGCACCTTCTTGCTACAGGACACGCCCCAGCCACACCAGCCGCCCACCGCCCCCGCCGCCTCCTGCAAGCCTCCCCCTCCCAACTCGCAGGAATCTGAAGAGCTCTGGAAAGCCTCAGCCACGGCCCACACGGGCTTCCCCAGCTCAGCCAATCCCCCACCTGTCCAGGCCTGCCAGCTTATTTTAGGTTCTCTCTGAGGCCAGGACACACACCCTCGCTACAAGCCAGGCATCTGCTGGTGGTCACATCCGCCCCCATGCAGCCGGGGCCCCTACAAGCCCACTCCACCTGACCGACGGGCATTTCCACGGGGCCAAGAATGAACCAAGCCTGGGGTCTGAGCTCTGCTTCCCATGTCTCCTGGAGTGGAGGGCACTGGGGACACCCCACATCACTGGGTTTGGAGCTGGGAGGGCCAAAGCATGCCAGAGGTGCTGGCAGCGAGGAGGGTGGGGGTCCCGCCGTGCTGCAGGCAGACTCAGTGCTCCAAGCCAGGGATGCCATCGAAGGGCAGGAGGCCGACCACCCGTTCTCTGCCAGCCCAGAGAGCCCTGAGAACACCAGGGATGGGGCACGCTCTGTTCTTCCCAAGCTGAGAGCACCATCCAGCCCCCGAGACCAGGACAGCACCCAAATCACTCTTGGGCTACCAGAGCATCCTCCTATCAGGTCATGAAGCCCAAAAGGACAGCTCCTCAGGCCACCTGGGGACAGGGCCTGGGTCACGTGATGCTGCTGGCCCCAGCCCTCCTCTCCTCCTGGAGGGCTCATCCTACCCGCATGAGGCCACACAGCCAACACCTTCCCTGCACACAGCAACGCAAACAACCTTCTTGGAAGCCCTGAGACACACAGCCAGCCCAGAACACTAGGGCCAGGCTCCAAAAGTCTCTCAGCCGAGAGGGGACAGGACAGCCAGGCCCGGGGCTGTGAGGAGAGTCCAGGCCCTGCTTGGGGATGGGGCAGCCAGGCCCCGGACTGTGAGGAGAGAGTCCAGGCCCTGCTCAACTCTTTCCCCTCTCCGGTCTGCACACGTTTGGAAACAAGGAACGCAGGCCTTGGCTCAGGGCCAGCCTCCCATTGCAACCCATGCAGTCCCTTCTAGCCCCTTCCCCACAGCCTGCTGGCACCGCTGGATTAACCCCACACCCAGTCACCTTCCACCAGAACAAACGGGCATGACCACCTCCCGCCTTGGTTCTAGAGAGGAGACAAACCTACAACCGCTCTTCAAAGCCGGGCCTGCACCTCGGCTCCTGGGGACACCCACCTACCCGCAGACACCACCCTCAGGCTACAGAGGCCAAGGCCTCCCGGGAAGTGGGTGTGGGGCTCCCAGGCAGCCCTCTGGCCGGGCCGGCTGCCCCTGGGATCCCGGCAACCTCCTCTTCCTCTACAAGCAGAGATGAGTCTGACTCACTTAATGTTTGGATTTGGGAAAGGAGAAACACGGGCTGTATGACTTTTTTTGTACAGATTTCTCTTTTGTGTTTAATATTTGTACAGTTAAACACACAAGGTAGGGAAGTGTACACAGGCCGCTCCTGCTGCCAGCCTGTCTCCCCACCTCCGACGGGGTACGTCTACGGGTAGGGTCTCTCCGCCCGTCCCCAGGCACGGAGCAGCAGCCACGGCCTGGCCACCCCAGCTGCCGGCTCAGAGGGGCTAGTGGGGAGACCCAGCCCTGACACAGGCACCAGGCAAAGCCCTTCTCAGGGCATGAGGAGACCCGCCCCCAAGGCCACCTGCTGGGGGCCCCCCTGGACCTCCGTGTACATCCCAGAAATGCCCCTGGCCCTGACCCAAGTCTGTTCTGGAACCTTCTCTGCAGTCTGTGCCGCTCTCGCCAAGAGTAGAAGGTGCTGCCCCTTCCTCTCCAGCCAGGTAAGGGGCTGGGGAGAAGACTCCCCCTGGGCAGTGCCAATTGCCTCCCTGCCCCCCACCCTTAAGCTGCGCATGACTTAAATCAGCCCCGCCACCGAGTTCAGCCAGAAAAAGCGAGTTCACAACCAACGTCACCGCCTCTCTCCATGGAAAAGGCCCTGGCAGCACTCACAGGCCCCACGGGTCTCCCCACGCACTCGGAACCACCAGGCGCCGGCTGAAAACTTTGCGCCCCTGACTCCAGCTCCTCTGGCCTCCCCCTCACCCGCGAGGGACCTGCCTCGGGCAGGACCTTCAGACAGTGAGGTGTGGGCAAACGGGAAACTCCCGTCCTGGCCAACACCCTTAAGGGAGCGAGGAGTTAGGACCTTCGCTCCCTCCCCGACTCCTCTCCCCTCCAAGCCCGCGGGGGCCTCGCCGCTTCGCTTCAACCTTCTCCGTCCGGAGCCGGCTCTGGGGAACGGAGTCCGGAGGCGCCCAGTGGCCCCCCAAGCCCGCCACTCTCGGAAGGAAGAGCGCCGTCCTTGCGCCCCTGCCCTGCACCCCCGCGCGCCCGGCCCACGCCAGATCCCACCAACAGCGGCGCGCGGGGGCGCACGCCGAGGGAGTCCCGCGCCCCGGACCCCCGCCCTCCCCACGCCCCCCGCCTCCCGCCGGCCGGGAAGGATATGGGTTGCAGACCAGCCGGAGGCACCAGCTGCGCGGCCGCGTGGTCTGCCCGAGGCAGAAGAAGACCGTGGCCGCCAAGGCCGGGTACGGGACGCGCTGCTCCTCGTCGGCACCCAGCTCCGCGCCGCGCTCGGCCGCCGGGCTCTCGGAGGGTGACACGCCGGGCTCGGAACCCCGCTCCGCCTCGCGTCCCGGCGCCCTGGGGCTCTCCGGGGACGCCCCCACCGCCGCCGCAGGGCCAGGGGGCGGCGCGCCCAGGGGCACCCGGACCTCGTCGGCGGCCCGTGCGCCCTCGGTCATGGTGGCGGCCGGCAGCACCTGCGGAGGACAAGGGGTGACCCGGGGCCGGTGGCGACGCCCCCGCCCTGCCTCCCGCGGCGCGGAGCTGCGGGAACAGCCACGGCCGCCGGGATGTCTTTGTCTTTTCTTATTAGAGACAAACGCGCCCCCCGCCCCCGCCCGCCCCCTCCCTCCCTCCCTCCGGCGGCCCCACCCCCACCCCGAGGGGCTCCCCGGCCGGCTCCGCGCAAGTTGAAGACGGTCCCGGGCGCGCGTCCCCGCCGCGTCTCACCTCGCTCCGCTGGCCGGCGGCGTCCCCGCGGGCATCGCCCGGGCGGCGCGGTCACCGCGGACCCCGCTCGGCGCCCGGCCCCGGCCCCGGCCCCGAGCGCCTCCGCCCCCGGCCCGCGCCCCCAGCCCGCCCGGCTCCCGGCCGCGGCTCGACTCCGGCTCCGGCTCGCCCGGCGGAGGCGACGGCGGCGGCCTCGGCGCGGCGTGGAGGCCGCTGGGCGGACGGGTGAGGCCGGGGCTGGGGGCGCGGGGCGCGGGCCGGGGGCCGGTGAGGCAGCGAGCGAGCCTCGAGCCCGTCCGCGCGCGGCGCAGGAAACTTCGGGCTGAGCGGCGGGGGGCGGGGCGGGGCGGGGCCGGCGCGGCCGGGGCGGGGCCAGCGGGGCCGGGGGCGGGGCGGGCGGGGGGTGCCGGGGAGGATCCGCCCCCGGCCCGAGACGCGCGCGCCCGAGCGACCCCTCCCTGTCGCCGCCCGGCGCCCCGCCCCCCGCCTGGGTCCGGGAAGTTGGACCTCGCCCGCGCCCCCTCCACTCCCCCGCACTGGGCTCCCCGCTCATCGTGCTCCCCCCCAATGCCGGGCGTGGGGTGCACCAGGGGGCGCTCGCGGGAGGCTCCGGCGGGGTGGGAGGGGGAGCACCTACGTCCTTCCCCGCCCCCAACTGCGGGGGCGGCCGAGCCGCCGATGCCGCGCCCCTCCCCCTCCCGCTCCTGCTACCCCTCCCCCTCCGCGCCGCCGCGCGCGCCGCCGCCGCCCCCACCCCCACTGCGACGCGGGCCCGGGTCGGCGGAGGGGCGGGGACCGGGCGGCCGCGGAAGGCGAGAGGCTGCGTGCCCCTTCCCCGCCGCGTGTGTGTCCCGGGTGTGCCCGTGCGCGTGTGTGATGGGGCGCGGGGGCGGGCGGGAGTGTGCTTTGCGGCTCTGAGTCCATGGGTGGGATTCTGGGCGCTTCTGCACTCGCATCTCTCCCCGACAGGCACGGGCAGTTCCGCGAACTTGTCCCCGTCTCCAGCCCCCTCCCGCGCGGGGATCTGGGGGACCCTGGGGACGGCAGCCTGGTGCTCCAGCACCCTCCAACGCCGCCGCCTCACCGAGACTCACCGAGGGTCCCCCGAGGACAAGTGCAGGCCCCCTCCCCCTGCCAGCAGCTGCTCCTTCAGCCAGGCCAGCAGAAGGGCCTTCCCCTGGACCCTCAGAGCAAGTGGTTTGGTCGGGAAGGGGTGGACGCTTCAGGCATTGGGGATGGCCAGGCCCTTGTCCCAGGGAGGGCTCGCCTCACCTCGAGGTGCCAGCAGGTGGGGGCAGGTGCCCAGGCTCCCGACTCCCCCCAGGGCACCCCTCCAGGCTGGAAGGGTGGTTTCGCTTCTGGGACCACTGCTTTGTGCACCAGGGAGCTTGAGCTCCCAGGTGTGCGCCTCAGCACGCCCGCCAACAAGGGGCTCCTGGTAGTGGAAGAGACCCCTTCTCCCTCCAGACAAAGAGGCCCTGCTGCAGGGCCCACCCTGAGACCGCAGACCCGGAGAGGCTGTGGGGCGGCTGTGGCTTCCCACCTGCGGGTGAGCAGCAGAGAAGTAGGACCTCCCCTGGGTGGGCCACACCGTGCAGAGAGAAGAAGAGGCCCTGCCCAGCTGGGGCCCGGAAGGACACACAGCACCTGGGGTGGGCCGAGGAACTGAAAGGCGGGAGTGTGGGGGCCCGGCTGGGGTACAGGTTCTCTCAGCAGCACCTCTTCCTGTATACGCGAACTTTTCAAGAAAAGGAAAACATTTAGTCTATTTTAATGCAACTACTCAGCGATGGAGGGCCACAGCTGGTGAATTAGGCCTTCAAAGGTCCAGTTAAGGTCCCAGCTACAGAGGAGCAGGACTTAGGAGAGCCCAGTGCTTTGGACGCATCCGTGGAGGGAGGCTGGAGCAGGTAGGGAGACAACAAACGCTGAATCGGAGTCCAGTCCAGAGGGCACTCAGAACCTCTGATCTTTTTCTCAACACCCTGCTCATTAAAAGTTAGGGTGGGCCGGGTGCAGGGGCTCACGCCTGTAATCCCAGCACTTTGGGAGGCCAAGGTGTGTGGATCACTTGAGGTCAGGAGTTCGAGACCAGCCTGACCAACATGGTGAAACCCCATCTCTACGAAAATACAAAAATTAGCTAGGCATGGTGACATATGCCTGTAATCCCCGCTACTCGGGATGCTGAGGCAGGAGAATCACTTTAACCCAGGAGGCAGAGGTTGCAGTGAGCCGAGATCACGCCACTGCACTCCAGCCTGGGCGACAGAGTAGGACTCTGTCTCAAAAAAATAATAAGTAAATTAATTAATTAAAGCTAAGGCAAAGCCACAGACGGAAGCTCCAGATTCTAGCTGGGGGCTGTCGTTGATTTGCTGGACAAATGGTAGTTGAGGGTGGACAGTGCACGGGGCCCGGTTGGAGGGTGGAGGTGCCTTGGCTGTGACCAGACAGACCCAGTTCTCATGCCTGCAGCTTCCCTTTTACGGGTAGGAGAAAACAGTTTCCAAGCTAAGTGCCAGGGGGCGCCCAGATAGACTAGGGTGGGGCCTCTGTAAGGACAAGCCAGCAGCCAGAAGAGGAGCAGGAGCTCTTTCCAGCAGCAGCGGCAGCCCATGCAAAGGCCCTGTGGCAGGCCAGAGGGAGCCGGGTAGCGGGAAGACCCAGAGGGCGCTTGGGAAGTATCTTGGAATTCTAAACACAGCAGCTGTTGCCCTCCCGGCCACTCTCTGTCTTCCAGATGTCAGCAGAAGGGAAAAGGACCACGGACTTCTATAACAGACTTTTTTTTTTTTTTTTTTTTTTGAGACATAGTCTCGCTCTGTAGCCCAGGCTGGAGTGCAGTGACGTGATCTCGGCTCACTGCAAGCTCCACCTCTTGGTGTCGGTTCAAGCGATTCTCCTGCCTCAGCCTCCCGTGTAGCTGGGATTACAGGCATGTAATTACCATGCCCAGCTAATTTTCGTATTTTTAGAAGAGACGGGGTTTTGCCATGTTGGCCAGGCTGGTCTTGAACTCCTGACCTCGTGATCTGCCTGCCTCAGACTCTGAAAGTAGGGGGATTACGGGCGTGAGCCACCGCGCCCAGCCCACAGACACGATTTTTTAAAGAAAGTGTCTGTAATCTGAGAAAGTGTGCGGTCGCCAGGCATCCCACGGACAACTTGCAGACCATTTGGAGCCGCTCCAGCACCTGGGCGGGCATTTTCCAGCTCAAGGTCTGGGAGGGAAGCCGCCTCCCACCGCCTTCCGCTCACTCCAGCCCATCGGATGGCGTGCCCATCTTGTCCTTGGGGGCTCTGTGTCCCCTGGGCTGCTGCCCACTGACTGCACACTCCACGTCCGGCGGGACAGGCGCCCGCACGCCTGGAACATGGATGTTCCCTGCCCTGACATCGGCCGTGTTCACACAGCCGGAGCGGGGACCACCTCAACGCGATGTGAGGGCCTCCACCGAGAAAAGACATAAACAGCAGACGGTCCAGTGAGACAAGACGGGAAATCATCCTGAGAGTGGTGACGCCGTGATGCGCGCCCTGTGCTGAGCGTCAGAAGCCCAGGCCGGTTGGAGACCGGCATTGAGATGGTTTAATTCAGCTGTGGAACGTTCAGATGTATTGTTTCTAATCCTCCAGGTCTCTGGAAAATTTGCTTCTGGTTTTCGCTGTTTCCTTTTTTCTTTTTTTGGCGGGGGTTGTTTTTAAGGGCAATACTTTTCTTTGACAAAGAGCTGGGGGTAGAGAGTACAAGTGACCTCCTAGCTCAGCCATCATGTGGCGGAACCCAAGAAGGTGGGGTGGGCTCCTCGGGGTCTCCCATGGATCTCAGCGTCCCCCACGCTGCCCAGGGGAAGGAGGACATCGGCAGTGGGGCCCGGCATGGCCGTGATGGAACAGGCACGCCCTGACTGGTCCTCAGCTCCCTGCAGCAGTGGTGCCCGTGGCTGGTCTGCCAGAAATTGGACCAAGGGCTGGTGGACAGAGTCCTGTCCTGGCAAAGCCTGGAGAGCCAGCCGTGGCGGTCCCTGCCTGGTGTCCAGTGAGACCCCTTCTCCCAGCCAGCTCTGGGTTCTGCTGCTACCTGTGGTCTGTGAGCCGGGGACCCAGGCCACCGCCACCAAGGAGGCTGCCCACGCGGCCAGGAAACCAGGCCCTGGGAAGATGCAGACAAGAGGGGCGTCCCCGCCTAGACTGGCCCCTGCAGGGATCGGCCTCCAGGGCAGGCAACAGGGCCTCTCACTGACCCGGGCCCGGGCCCTGCCTGGCCAGAATGCTTCTTCCCTGGGAGCAGCCTCGGTGGGGCCCCATTGAGCTGCAGACTCTAGGGCAGGACGGAGCCCGGTAGGCTGCCCTGAAGCATGGCGGGCTCTCACCTTTGTCCTGCCGTGGAGTCAGAGACACGAGACCCTGGAGTGGGGAGCAGGTGAGCGTTCTTTGCTCCTGCCCAGCATCCAGTAGGTGCTAGTAAATACCTGCTGACTGGGTGGCTGAAGGGACTGCACTGGCATCCCAAAGAATTTTGGGATCTATAACCCTTGAGACCACGCTGGGCGGGAGGCATGACCCCACACCGTGGGATGGGGAGCCTGGTGGCTGCCGGCTGGCGCATGCCCCAATCCCTTTCCTAGGCTCAGCCATGAGCTCAGGACAGTTTAGACTCAGCAGTAATGATTGTAAGAGTTCCCGTGTTAAATGGTGAAAGCCTGTGATGGTGCTGCGTGCGGAAACATGCGGTTTTATTGTCACTGGGTGGACAGCGCCGTCCAGATGCCTCTAACCCTTCTCACCTTGGCAGTTGTCTGTGTGGAAGACGAGAGGAGCGAGGGCACCACACCACTGTCCCCAAGACCGGCCCCCAGGCACTGCGCGGAAGAGGCCGTGGCCTGTGAGGTGGCCCTTCCCTGCCCTGGACAGGCTGTGGAGGGGCTGCAGGCGGAGGCTGGGCTGGGGAGTGCTTGAAAGATCACTGAGCTGTGAGGGGCCTGCAGGCTGCCTGGGGACCTGGGGAGGGAAGCTCCGGGCCTTTCTCTGGCTCTGCAGACGCATGGCCTGGGTTCAGATGCCAGCTCCACCACTTCCTGGCTGCGTGGCCTTGGACATGTGTCTTACCCTCTCTGAGCCTTACATTTGCTCCTCTGGAAAATCAATGCTTCATCCAATAAAAAGTGATCATGAACGGGCGGTTCCTCAAATGATTAAACGTGGAATTACCATACAACCCGGCAATTTCTCTTCCGGGTGTACCCAAGAGGAATGAAAATGCATGTCCACACAGAACTGTGGACTCAGGTGTCCACAGCAGCATCGTTCACAAAAGCCAAGGGTGTAGACATCCCAAGTATCCCACAGATAAGCAGATAAACAAAATGCGGCCTCTCCATCGGTGGAATATTATTCAGCCATGAAAAGGAATGACACAGCCAGGCGTAGTGGCTCACACCTGTAATCCCAGCACTTTAGGAGACTGAGGCGGGCAGATCAGGAGGTTGGGAGTTTGAGACCAGCCTGATCAACATGGTGAAACTCTGTCTGTACTAAAAATACAAAAATTAGCCAGGCATGGTGGTGGGCGCCTGTGGTCCCAGCTACTCAGAAGGCTGAGGCAGGAGAATCGCTTGAACCCGGGAGGTGGAGCTTGCAGTGAGCCGAGATCACACCATTGCACTCCAGCCTGGGCAACAGAGCAAAATTCTGTCTCAAAAAAAATGACATTCTGACACACGTGGATGAACCTTGAAGACATCACACCGAGTGAAATAACCCAGACACAAAATGACAAACATCATAGGATCATTAGATGAGATTTTCAGCACAGGTAAATCCATAGAACAAAGATGGGTGTCTGCCAAGGGCTTGGGGAGGTGGGGGTGGGGGAGGGGAGACGGCTAGCAGGTAGGGGGTTTGTTTGGTTTGGATGTGTGGCCCCTCCTCCAAATCTCATGTTGAAACGTGACTTCCAGGGTTGGAAGTGGGCCTGGTGGGAGGTGTCTGCACCAGGGACGGGTTCCTAAGGAGTGGCTTGCTGCTGTCCAGTGGTGACGAGTGCCTTCTTGCTCTGGTAGTTCACACAGGAGCTGGCACCTCCTCCTCTCCCTGGCACCCTCTCCCTCCATGTGACTCTTGGGTTCTCCTTCCCTTCTGCCATGATTGGAATCTTCCTGAGGCCTCCCCAGAAGCAGATACCTGCGCTGTACTTCCTATACAGCCTGTAGGACCGTGAGCCAAATCAACGTCTTTTCTTTAGAAATCACCCAGTCCCAAGCATTCCTTTACAGCAACATGAAACAGACTAACACAGAAAGGGGCTTATTTTAGGGTGGTGACAGTTGACTGTGGGCTGGGCACAGTGGCTCGCACCTGCAATCCAAGCTTTTATGGGGGCCAGGCAGGAAGATCATTTGAGCCCAAGAATTTGAGGCCAGCCTGGGCAACATACTGAGACCCAACCCTGTCTCTACAGGAAAAAAAAAAAAAAATGAAATAAAATTAGCCAGGTGTGGTGGTGGTGCCTGTGGTCGCAGCTACTCGGGAGGCTGAGGTGGGAGGATCGCTTGACTCTGAGGGGTCGAGGCTGCAGTGAGCGGAGACTGTGCCACCACACTCCAGCCTGGGCGACAGAACGAGACCTGCAGAGACAGCTGCACCGCTGGGTGCACTGAAAACTCACCCATAAGTGGGTGAGCCGTCCGTCCGTGTGTGAGCCCCGCCTCAGGCTGTGAAAGCAGTCATAAAGGATGGGAGCCCGCACGTGACGAAGGCTCAGAAAGAGGAAGGCCATTTTTAACAGCTCCCTGTAGGGGTGGAGCCAGAGGGCATGGCCCCATGGGAGGAGACAGAACCCAGGATGGAGCTGGGCTGGGGGAGCAGAGCCTTCAGCCTGTCCCTTGGGGTCCGCAGGATCTCAGAGGGGTGGGGCTGCCTCTGGCCTGGGTCAAGGCCTTGAGGCCGGGGTGGACACATCTGGTTCAGTCTCCTGGACCCAAACGTGTCAGGGAAGCCTCCTCCGAGGGCGTGGGGGGCAGGGAGCTGAGTCTGGGGTTTGTGGGGGTGGGTACAGGGCACGTGCCTGGCAGCGCCCAACTCTGCCTGAACTGCTGAATCCCCCGGATCACTGTGGAGCAGGAAGGAGGAGGGTTGACCTGGGAGGGAAAGCGACAGGATGGGGTGAGCCCAGGCCGGGTGCTTCCAGACAGACTTCAAGGGGCCATGGACGGCGCAAAGCAGACATGGGTGCCCCTCTCCCCTGCCTGGTTCCCTCACTGGCCCCCAGCTCTGCACAGCCCCTCTGCTTGTAGGAAGGGCTGAGCTGGTGCAGAGTCCCGGGGTTCTTTCTTAGGGAATCCTCAAGACGTAACACAGCAGGTTCCCCAGATCCCAGGTCCGGCCACCTGACCACCCTCAACACCCCCACCTCACCCTCCCCCAGCCTAGGCCCAGCCCCGTGAGCTCCGGGGAGATCCACACAAGAGGAGCCCCTGAAACATGGATCTGCAGGCAGCCCCAGGTCCGTCACCCCTCCCACCCTCAGGTGCCGGGTGCCCCAGCTCTCGGCCCGGCCAGGCGAGGCCCTTGGAACCACAGATGACCACGTGTGGGTCTGGAGTGTGTGTTTTTGGGGGAATTTCACCCGGGGGCCCCTCAGAGAAGGTGCCAGGCTGCCCAGGGACATCTGAGGAACCAGCTGAGCCAGACCCGGGGTGGGGGCCTGTGCGGAGGGGCCGGGGTCGGGCATGGGGGACAGTCCCCACTCCGCAGCTTGCGTCACCTGGGAGAACTGGAAAGGAGCCAACTACAATCCCCAGGTGGCCAGTGGAGGGGCCGGCGCCACACGCGGTGGCTGCAGAGACAAGCTGGGCCCCAGCTGTGCAGCCAGGCGCTCTGATTCCAGCTCCTTTTGTACTCACCCGGGAGGTTTTTTATCTTTACGGTTAACTGAGTAAAGTCGTCAACTGCCAATATTTGAACAGCCCCTCCCGAGGGAGGCCCCCTCCTGGCCGTGACAAAGGTTGGCATCCACAGAGGCTGCATAGCTGCCCCAGGGATGGCCATGGGGGTGCCGGACGCCTGTGCCCCGGGCTGCCCGAGGAGACCTCACGGGCTCTGGAGGCCGCGACCTGACAGCTCCGACAGCATTTATATAATTTATTGCAAATCATTTGTGCCTTGTTTAACGCTCTGCTGATTCCACTTAATACCGGCTTCCTGGGCTTGCCGGCCGGGCCACGTCGCAGGCAGCTGACCGCATTCAGGGAGGGAGGGCTGACAATAGGGTGCTGCCTTGAGACCAGGCAATCAGCCCACCAGAGCTGTAGTCCGGCCCTGAGCGCCAGACACCACTCTGGCCGTCCCTACCCAGCTGCCTGCCCGAGCCCGTGCACCCCCACATGGCCGGCAGCCTGGATCAGCACCTTTGTTCCCCGGGAGGCGGCACCGGACAGCAGGAAGCTGGCAGCACAGACACCTTCTCTCTGCTCCCGCTTCCCACACCCAGGACACACAGGGACAACGAGGCCACCTGGGCCAGAGCTGGCCACGGCAGCACCTCAGGCGTGAGGGTGACAACAGGTCACTCTGGGAGCCTTGAAGAGAAGGCCTGTTCCTTCCATTCCGGCCCAGGAGTGGGGGCCGTGGTACTGGCCGTGGGGCAGAGACCCTGCATCCCCAGCCTCGGGAGCCTCGGCGTTCCTAGCCCTTAAGGGTCTCCGGGGGCCTTGGCCACTTGGGGTGCCAGTGGCGGCCTCGGAGGGGACTCGGCAGGGTCTCGTGGCAGGCTGGGGCGGGACAGGACAGAACAGGCCGGCTGGGGCCATTGTTGCGAGTCTTTTCTCTCCCTCCCCACCCCCACGCCTCCTGGAAGCCATTGTGTCCTGGAGGCTGGCGCAGGGTGGGGTGTGCGGACCGAGGGCAGGTGCAAGCCGGTGCAGCCAAGTGGCTTCACTCAGTGGGCTCCAGGGCACAGGGGTCTCCTCTGGGTGAGTCACCCTTCCTGTACCCCAGGCCCGGCTGGGGCCTGGGCCACACTCTGATGGCCTTGGCCCCTGTCACCCATGTGGGATGAGGTCCAGGCCATCCCGGGTGGGGGCGTCTGAGCCCAAGTGACCCTGGTGGTTCCTCTCATCCAGGCCCTGGAGGATGCCTGCAAGCCTCCAAAACCAGCCTTGCTCTACCCCAGGGAAATGGGGGCCGCCCGTCTCTTTGCCTGGCTGTCTGCCCGCCTGGCTACGATGTGTGCAAGGACAGCCTCCCGTCTCCCCGCCTGGCTGTGATGTGTGCAAGGACAGCCTCCTGTCTCCCTACCTGGTTGTGATGTGTGCAAGGACAGCCTCCCGTCTCCCCACCTGGCTGTCTCCCCGCCTGGCTGCGATGTATGCAAGGCCAGCCTCTTCCCCTGGATGTGTCTGCGATGTGTGCAGGGCCGGCCGCTTTCTCCGGACGTGGCGCTTCAAGGTGCATCCTGGGAGTGTAGGTCAGCGCTTCCCCTTCGGGGCTGAGGACTAGTCCACCCTGCAGATGCACTGCACGGAGTCTGTCCATTCTCGTGCATTCTTTGAAACAGTGCCATGTTGTGAGACACAACAAGCCGCACGTGTGTAAAGCGTGCAGTTCGATGAGGTTTGGCGCACGTGCACAGCCGCAAAGCCCTTGCTCCAGCCAGGATGACGAGCGCGTTCACCCCTCCGTGCCACGTGGCTGCATCAAGCGCCCTGATAATTTTCCCCCTCATTCCCTTTGGGCTTCAGACAGCAAGGGGAGGACAGAGGCTGTTCTTTCCATCTTGCACTAGTAAATCAGCTTTTTTTTTATTTCTTGTTTTTTGTTTTTGTTTTTTTTCTTTGAGACGAAGTCTCGCTCTGTCACCCAAGCTGGAGTGCAGTGGCACAATCTTGGCTCATTACAACCTCCGCCTCCCAGGTTCAAGTGATTCTCCTGCCTCAGCCTCCCCAGCAGCTGGGATTACAAGCACTGCCACCATGCCCAGATAACTTTTTTTTTTTTTTGTATTTTTGGTAGAGATGAGGTTTAACCATGTGGGCCAGGCTAGTCTCAAACTCCTAACCTCAGGTGATCCGCCCGCCTAAGCCTCCCAAAGTGCTGGGATTACAGGTGTGGGCTGCTGTATCTGGCCCTAAATCAGTTTCTAATTGTCAGAGGTGAAGGTAAAAGAAAACAGCATCTTTTTACCGATGTAAGTGTTCTAGCAGCAGCAGTGGCAGTGAGGCGGGCGAGCATCTGTCGTGGAGCTGGCAGGGCCCCTCGCTCAGCGAGCCGGCCGCCGCCTGGGGTGCACGGACCCCTCGTATATCTGGTCTCTATCTTTGTGGGCTGCAGAGCTGCCTGCGGGACACACAGGATGGTCCTTGCTAAATCAATCACACCCAGACCACCGTGGAGCCACCAGCTTGTGGCCCCTGGAGGGCTGGCGGGTGTTCCGTTCTTGCCTGGAGAGCAGGACTCCTGCCATGCTGTGCTGGCATTGGGAAGACTCCCCTCCCTCCACCATTAGCACGTCATTACTTTAGGTTAAGTATTAAGTGTGGCCGACCTGGGCTCTTCTTTCTTTTCTTTTTCTTTTTTTCTTTTTTCTTTTTTTTTTTTTTTTAAGACGGAGTCTCGCTGTGTTGCCAAGGCTGGAGTGCGGTGGCGTGATCTCAGCTCATGGCAAGCTCCACCTCCCAGGTTCACGCCATTCTCCTGCCTCAGCCTCCCGAGTAGCTGGGACGACAGGCACCTGCCACCACGCCCAGCTAATTTTTTTTGTATTTTTAGTAGAGATGGGGTTTCACTGTGTTAGCCAGGATGGTCTCGATCTCCTGACCTCGTGATCCACCTGCCTTGGTCTCCCAAAGTGCTGGGATTACAGGTGTGAGCCACCGTGCCCAGCCTTCTTTTTCTTTTTTTAAAGTCAGGGTCTCGTTCTGTCACCGGGCTGGAGTGCGGTGGTGCAATCACGGTTCACTGCAGCCTCGACCTCCTGGGCTCAAGTGATCCTCCCACCTCAGCCTCCTGAGTAGCTCCTGAGGACCACAGGCGCCCGCCACACCCGGTAATTTTCTCCATTTTTGTAGAGACGGGTCTCAATACGTTGCCCAGGCTTAGGTTCTTCCTTTCAAAAGCCACATCCTTCTAGGAGGGGCCGTGTACCACGCTGCAGCAGCCATCGCCATTCCAGTGTGAATGAATTTCTCAGGCCCTCTCCTGCCACCGACAGCAGAGAGCAGGGATTTGGGGGAAGAGGATGGGACGGGGCGGCAGGTGCTTTTGGGGTCATCTGGGCACGTGTGAGTGCCGTGGCGCAGGGCTGGGGTTGGAAAGTAAGGCTGCAGATCTCAGCAGCCCCTAGGCTGCCCCCAGCCCCGTACAGCCCCGTACAGCCCCGCCCAGCCCCAGGGAGGCACAGCCTTAGCTCAGAGGGACGGGCTGGTGGAACCAGGGGGTTCAGGCCTGCAGGGGATGCTGTCAGAGTGTGAGGACTCGGGGGCAGCAGGGATGGGCGGGCTCTGCCATGGGTCCAGCTGCAGTGGCCATGGTGAGCACAGGGCCCACTTGAAGAAAGACCTTGAAGCGGAGCTTCCTCTGGGATGAGCCTGCCCACTGCCGGGGTCTCAGGAGGGTACGGGGGCACCTGCACACCTGGGCCTGTGCTGGGTGCAGCCGGGGGCCCAGCCCGGGGCTGAGCCTTGGGCCTGTGCTGGAGGTTCAACCCCTTGGCCCTCCATTTGGGTCCTGAGCCCCCATCCCAGGCACAGGCTGGGCACTTGGGGAACAGGCAACGCTTGCTGGACAGGCCTTGCGGATGATGGGCGGGGGTGGACCCCTGGCCAGTCCCAGGGGTCAGTGTGGAGGCCCTGGGGACGATGACAGAATGGCCTCTCCAGGAGCCCCCCCGCCCGCCCTGCCTCCCGCAACCTTCCTCCAGCTGCTGCCCCTCCCCTGGTCAGAGAGCAGCTGCAGGCGACGCAGATTTCTGCCCGGGAGATGCTGAAGCTTTAATTTTCCTGGATTTATAGCCTCTTCTGTGGCTTTATTACTGAGATAAGGACAGCAGAAAGGGCCCCCCTCCGTCGGGCCGCTCGGGGATGTGGAGTGGCTTGTAGATCAACAGCGGCACCTCTTGTTCCTGGGCAGGCATACTGGGTGACACCTGGGAGGATCTCTGAGCATCTGCAGGCTTGGGCCAGTGGGTCAGGGTCTGTTGGCCCCCTTGATCGGCCCAACAGGCCTCAGGAGGGGCCGGGGCGGCACAGGGTCCAAGGCGGTGGAGAGCCCGGCCGCCTCTGCCTCCTGGTCCAGCCCCTGCCCATAGGTCCAAGGGTCCTGGCTGTCCTCACCCCCACTGGCCATCACAGCCCGCCGTATCCCTCTGGGTGGGCTGAGGCTGGATTGTAAAGAGGACTCTGGAGTCACCCAGTCTGGGGACGCCAGGAAGGAAGATGCACCTTCCCTGGAGGTCCAGCATCCCATGTGAGCCCAGGACGGCTGGCCAGGACCTGAGTGTCAGGCTCGAGAAGTGAGAAGCAGCCCCTGCTCTCAGACCCAGTCAGATGTCAGTAACCAGAGACAGGAGCCAGGCCAGGTGAGTCTGGGATGGGGAGACCCCGGCCTGAACATAGCGGGAGGCC
The DNA here is from genome assembly GCF_028885625.2 of Pongo pygmaeus. NCBI lineage: Eukaryota > Metazoa > Chordata > Mammalia > Primates > Hominidae > Pongo > Pongo pygmaeus. The sequence continues at coordinate 1,250,383 of NC_072391.2, read as the reverse complement.
CAGGGTCGGGAGTGGCTCTCGAGGTGGGGGCTGGGAGTGAGCAGCGTTTGGCAAAGGCGTGAGCGGGCGTGGGTGGCGTGCAGGTGGGAGGCCTGAGTGCCGCCAGGAGAAGGAGGCGCCAGGCTGTCTGAGGGGCAGCCGTCCCTGGGGGTCTCGGCCTTGCACTCTGGTGTGCACGAGAGCCTTGAGCAGTGGATTTGAGTCTGAGTGGTCAGGCCATGAGGGACAGTAGACAGCCCTGGAGTGGGAGAGTGGCAGGAGGGAAATAGGGTTTCAGAGACATTTGTGAGGTTCAAGTGGTTTAATGCACATGCGGGTGGGGCCTCAGAGTCTGAGGAGCAAGAACAGGACAGAAAAAGCAATTCAGAGCAAGGCCCCGGATTTCCCAAATATGCTGGATAGTCAGCATTTATGGATCCAAAAGGCTCAACCACCCCAAACTGGGATCAATACGGAGAAAACCACTCCTAAGCTCAACTCACTCAAACTTCTGAAATCTAAAAATAAAGAGAAAATCTTGAAAGCAGAGAGAAAGAAAAGCTGCCTTACAGACACTGAAGGAGGAGGCTTCTCAGCAATCAGTGCTGGGGAAACCGGAAAAACCCAGAATGAGCTGCCACCCCTGCCTCACGCCACACACACGCTCTTCAACTGCCCACCAGAGGAAAACCAGCGAAGCTTCCATAGGAAATTAGAGGGGAATATCGGTGTGATCTTGGTGTAGGCAAATATTTCTTAAAGAAAACACAGGCTGAGTGCAGTGGCTCACACCTGTAATCCCAGCACTTTGGGAGGCCAAGGCGGGTGGATCACCTGAGGTCAGGAGTTCGAGACCATCCTGGCCAACATGGCAAAACCCCGTCTCTACTAAAAATACAAAAATTAGCCGGGCGTGGTGGCCGAAACTGTAATCCCAGTTATTCATGAGGCTGAGTCACGAGAATCCCTTGAACCTGGGAGGTGGAGGTTGTGTTGAGCTGAGATCATGCCACTGCACTCCAGCCTGGGTGATAGAACGAGACTCTCTCAAACAAACAAGCAAAAAAACATGAGACTCTCTCAAAACAACAACAACAACAAACAAACAAAACCCACAAAATCAAGCCGGTCATGGTGGGTCAGGCCTGGAATCCCAGCACTTTGGGAGGCTGAGGCGGGAGGATTCATTTAAGGTCAGGAGTTCAAGACCAGCCTGGCTGACATGGCAAAACTCCGTCTCCAGTAGAAATACAAAAATTAGCTGTGTGTGGTGGTGCACACCTGTAATCCCAGCTACTCGGGAGGCTGAGGCAGGAGAATCGCTTGAACCCGGGAGGCAGAGGTTGCAGTGAGCCGAGATCACGCCACTGCACTCCAGCCTAGGTGACAAAGCGAGACTCCTCTCAAAAAAAAAAAAAAAAAATCAAAATGTAAGCCACAAATTGGGAGCTAATACTCACAGTGCAGATCCATGGCAAAGGGCTGGTACTCAGAATGTACCAAAAACTGCTGAAATTAAAAAAAAAAAAAATTATTTGAGACAAGGTCTCCCTCTGTTGCCCAGGCTGGAGTGCAGCGGTGCAATCTCTACTGCCAGCAGCCTCCACCTCCTGGACTCAAGTGATCCTCCCACCCCAGCCTCCTGAGTAGCTGGAACTACAGGCGCCACTGTGCCTGGCTAATTTTTAAATTTTTTGTAGAGATGGGGCCTATCTATGTGGCTCAGACTGGTCTCCAACTCCTGGACTCAAGTGTCCTCTTGCCTCTGCCTCCCAAAGTGCTGGGATTCCAGGCGTGAGCCACTGCACCTGGCCCTTTAAAATTAATATTAAAAAGACAACAACACAATTTGAAAATGGTCAGAAAACTGAAATAAATATGCCATCCAAGATTTACAGATGGCAAATAAGCACAGGAGTGAAACTGCACATCACGAGGGGAGAACACAGTGAAACCACAACTCAATGACCCTTCCTGCCTGTCGGAGGGGCTCAAAGGTGGGACGGTGGCACCACGCGTTGGTGAGGATGTGGGAAGCGGAGCTCTTGGCACGGCTGCTGAGAATGTGAAATAGTGAAACCACTTTGGAAAGCAGTTTGGCAGTTCCTTAAAGTGTTCTTTTTTTTTTTTTTTTTTTGGAGACAGAGTCTTGCTCTGTTGCCCAGGTTGGAGTGTAGTGGCGTGATCTCGGCTCACTGCAACCTCCGCCTCCCAGGTTCAAGCGATTCTTCTGCCTCAGCCTCCCAAATAGCTGGGACTACAGGCGCCCACCACCACACCTGGCTAATTTTTGTATTTTTAGTAGAGATGGGTTTTCACCATGTTGGTCAGGTTATTCTCGAACTCCTGACCTCGTGATCCACCTGCCTTGGCCTCCCAAAGTGCTGGGATTCCTTAAAGTGTTAAATATGCACCCACTGGCCAGACACGGTGGCTCACGCCTATAATCCCAGCACTTTGGGAGGCCGAGGCTAGTGGATCACCTGAGGTCACGAGTTTGAGACCAGCCTGGCTAACACGGTGAAATCCCATCTCTACTAAAAATACAAAAATAAACCAGGTGTGGGGACGCGTGCCTGTAATCCCAGCTGCTGGGGAGGCTGAGGCGGGTGAATTGCTTGAACCCAGGAGGTGGAGGTTGCAGTGAGCCGAGATCGTGCCACCGAACTCCAGCCTGGGTGACAGAGCGAGACTCCGTCTAAAAAAAAAAATGTGTACTGGGTGCATGATCGCGTCTCTCTACGGGGGTAGGTGTTGACCCTGGAGAAACGGAAGCGTGTGTCCCACGCTGTTCCCTACGTCAGTGCTCGTGGCAGCTTGACTTACAGTACCCCCGAGCTGGAAACGGCCCACGTGTTCACCGACGGGAGAACAGCTAAATCGCCGTGGACGTTCAGACCAAGAGACATGACTCAACCGCACCAGGGACGAGTGAGCTGCGGACGCGGAGGCGCGGTGAATGTCAAGGCCGTTGTGCTGGGTGGGAGAAGCCTGAGGAAAACAGCGCGTGCGGCTGATCCCGCTCACACGTCATCCTGGGGCCTCGGATTCACGCACCGTGATGGGGAGCGGGGCAGCCGCTTCCTGGGGAGGGGGGGTGGGGAGCGAGGGGCTCCAGGCTTTCAGTGGAATGGACGTTTTCACTCTTGGTGGAGTGGTGGTTTCACAGGCATGTACATGCATCACACTTTATTTATTTTATTTTATTTTGAGAAGGAGTTTTGCTCTTATTGCCCAGGCTGGAGTGCGATGGCACCATCTTGGCTCACTGCAACCTCCGCCTCCCAGGTTCAAGCAATTCTCCTGCCTCAGCATCCTGAGTAGCTGGGATTACAGGCACCCGCCACCATGTCCAGCTAATATTTTGTATTTTTAGTAGAGATGGGGCTTCACCACGTTGATTAGGCTGGCCTTGAACTCCTGACCTCAGGTGATGCTGCCCGCCTCAGCCTCCCAAAGTGCTGGAATTATAGGCGTGAGCCACCGTGCCCGGCCCATACATCACACTTTTTTTTTTTGAAACGGAGTCTCGCTCTGTCGCCCAGGCTGGAGTGCAGTGGCGTGATCTCGGCTCACTGCAAGCTCCGCCTCCCGGGTTCATGCCATTCTCCTGCCTCAGCTTCCCGGGTAGCTGGGACTACAGGCGCCCGCCACCACGCCCGGCTAATTTTTTTGTATTTTTTTTAGTAGAGACGGGGTTTCACCGTGTTAGCCAGGATGGTCTCGATCTCCTGATCTCATAATCCACCTGCCTCGACCTCCCAAAGTGCTGGGATGACAGGCGTGAGCCACTGCGCCCGGCCACCAATTTCAATTTCAAGAAAGAATAATAAGGGCAGATTTCAAGGCTTACTGCCAAGCCAAAGTCATGAAAACACCAGGGGAACAGACAAGGAGAGGAGGAGGCAGAACTAACGCTGGGCAGGCGTCCCCACATCCCCAGCAGAAGGGTCACAGTGCAGGGACGTGGGAGAGCCAGGCCAGCAGGTGTCTGCACAGGTGATTCAGCCACATGTGGGGCCGACATGTACCAGCTCATAAGAGCCAGTGGTTAAATACCTAAGAAATGAGTGAGCTGCTTGTTAAACATCCACAACTACAAATTAAATCATATACACTTACAATTAGTGTTGAAGCTGAAAGAAGCTTCCGTTTCACGAACAGCACTTGTACCAGGGTGAGAAAGAGTTGAACAGTGTATCACAGACCAGATTTACAGATGACACACTTATCGGGGCAAGAATCGGCAGGTGGGGAGCAGCCTCGCTCTGTGGAGTCTCAGGCTGGCTGCAACGTAAGAGTCGGGCCGAAGCCAGCCGAGGCGCCCATCAGAACCCGTCAGCCATGTGGGATTTACGACAGAGCCCTATCCCATATTTTATGACTGTTTGTAAATCATGTGCTACACATGCCTTACCTCAGTAAAACTTAATAATAAGCTGCTGCACGTCTACAAATGCGCACATTTATGCACCCGTGGGGGGCTCCCTCACGTGAAGGGTGAGGAGGGCAGCCGGCGAAAGGCAGGTGAAGTCCGGGGTTTCTGCTCCTGTGAATTTAAACACCCCTGAAGCCCCACCATGGGGGCCTAGACCTCGGAGGGGGTGCACGGTTAGTACTGTGTGTTTTTCCATACTTTTCAGTATATTTAAAAGATCTTAGAGGCCGGACGCAGGGGCTCACACCTGTCATCCCAGCACCTCAGCAGGTGGAGGCAGGAGGATTGCCTGAAGCCAGGAGTTTGAGACCAGCCTGGGCAACAAAGCAAGATCCCATCTCAATAATAATAATAATAATAATAGTAATAATAATAATAATAATAGCCAGGCATGGTGGCCTGCACCTGTGGGCCCAGCTCCTTGGGTGGCTGAGGTGGAAGGATTAATTGAACCCAGGAGGTGGAGGCTTCAGTAAGGTGTGATTACGCCACTGCACTCCAGCCTGGATGACTCAGTGAGACCCTGGCTCAAAAAAAAAAAAAAAAAGGAAAAAAGAAAAAAGAAAAGAAAAAACCAATTTTGAACAGAAATAGGTCTTGGCTCTCAGGGCCCCCCTCTGTGGCCCAGCCTCACCCCAGGGAAGGTTTCATCCAGCTCCGGCCCTAACTAGGAAAACAGGAACCCTGCGAATAATTTGGGTGATCCCAGGCCCCGGGGGCAGGGCAGACTGTGGAGTGAGCTGCGGAGAACGGTTCTCTCGTGTTTCTAGCCAATGGAGTCCTTGGGACCCGGAGGGGACCTAGGGCTGGGACCCCGGCTCACCTGCCCTGCCCAGCCGTCTGTGTGTGGGGCAGCCGTGCTGGGCAGGGTCTCACAGGTAAAGGACTGGGGGGCGGAGCTGCGATGGGTCCACGCCAGGAGCCCCCGCCTCCAGGCACCCCCCAGCCCCAATCCCCCAGGCTGCCCCGATGTCGGGTGGGGAGGCAGAGCGCCAGCTTGGCCCCAACAGCTGTGGTGGAGAATCGATCGGCTATAATTGGGACTTGGAAGAGGTTTAATATTTAACCAGATTAAATATTTAAACAGAAGGAGTTGATGGAGCACGGCGGCCAGGGAGGCGGCGGGGACGGGCCCTGAAATTGGGAGGAGGGATGCCAGTGTGGGGCACCCAGGCCCTGCCTACCAGGCGTACAGCAGGTGCTCCCTGGCCTCCCTTCAGAGGGGAGGGCTTGAGGGGAGGACTTCATTCTCTGTCTCTATGTGCAGGTGGCAGCAGGGCTGGCTCACCCAGAGTTCTTGGTCAGAGTCCATGGATGGACTGGGAGGGTGTGGCCCCTGAATTTGGAGCCAAGACGGCGGGAGAGGCTGGGGCTTCCTTCTGGGGAGGGTCCAGACCTTAGTCAGCTCCTCAGAGACACCATCCCTCACCGAGCTCTCCCAAGGAGAAGATGAGCCACCAGCCCCTTCTTATCCTCCCTCCCACACCTGGGAATGGTGCATCTTTGGCCCCCGGAGAGGGTCGGGGGAGCTCTCCTAGAATTTCCAGATGGCAGCCACTGCCCTACCCACCTTCCCCAAAGGTGTTCCTGAGCAGACTCCTAGAGGGACGCAGAGCGGGGTGGGGTGGGGTAGGGTGGGGCAGGTGCCTGGTCCCCCTGCCCGAGTGGACTCCTAGAGGGACTTAGAGTGGAGTGGGGTGGGGTGGGGTAGGTGCCTGGTCCCCCTGCCCTCCGTGATCCCTGAAGACCCCGCCCAGCAGGGCTTCTGCCCACGCACTGAGGGGACGCAGCGCCCGTCCCGGACCCAGGATGCCCCGTGCTCTCAGCCAAGTCCCTCCCAGCGTGGCCTGGCCGGCCCTGCCATGGTGGGCTCTGTGGTGTCAGGAAGCCCTCGGGCGCCCTGCAGTCCTGGTGTCCTGCGTCTCCACCCCAACTGCCTGGCAGGCGGGCCCTCGTGACCATGGGGCCCCTGTGCTGTTTGCTCTGGGTGTCCCTGTGGGGTGGCTGCTGGCACAGAGCCCCCAGGGCTGGGGTGAGTCGGCTCTGCCTTGTATCAGCCTGGAGGAAGCAAGAGGTGAGCAGGCCTCTCGATGTCTTGCAGGCCCCAGGAACGGGAGACAGAACCCACATGCAGGCCAGGCCCGTGGCTGCTTTCCAGGTGGACCCAGCGCTTCCTGAGGCCTCCCGTGTATGGAGGCCCTGGGCTGGCCCTCGGGGCGTGACCAGGGCTGGAGGAGAAACAGGGCAGGGAGGAAGAAACCTCAAGACAGAGGGAGCCTGAGCCTCACGGACGCTCCGGCAGCCCCACCGCCGCGTGGACCAGGCACCCCTGGCCCTGGCCTCTCTGGGCTGCTCGGAGCTGATGTGGGTCTGAGGCGTGATGGCCTTCCTAGCTGCGTGACCTGGGCAGGTGTCCTTACCGCCTGAGCCTTGGTCTCCTCACCTGTGACAGGGGTTTAGTCATTGTTCCTGTGCAGAGGGTGGCCATGGCCGTGAGACACAGGAGCCGCATGCCTGGCTGAGACCTGGGTGCCTGGCCTGTCCACGGCTGCCTTGGTTATCTCTGTAGGCCTTCCTGCCGGAGGACAGACAGAGGGAAGCTGGGCAGATCCCGGGGAGGAGCGAGGCCCTGAGGTTGGGGGTCTTCCCGTCCCACCCCCAGGGAACACCCAGCAGGTAAGGTGCGTTTGGACAACCCGGTTTTGCTCTAGCAGGCCCGCAGGGCTGGGGGAAGCCGCAAGCCTCCCAGGGGACCACGCCTCTGGTTTGGTGTCCCGGCAGCACAGCCGCCGTCCAGGGCTGCAGGGACAGCAGAGGTGGGGGCCTGTGGCCTGGGAGGTGCAGGACGGGGTCTCCTCTCTGCTCGACCGGACTGGCCCTCACTCCCTTCACCTGGGGGTGGACGCAGGCCTGGGGAGGGGGACGCAGAGGGGACCCGGGCAGTGTGAAGCCTGTTACTCGGGCCTTCTTGTGTTTTGTGAGCAAGAGTGGAACGGTCAGCTCCCCCAGTGCCCAGAGGCCAGCCTGAGCCCCTGTCCAGGCCGCCGAGGCCTCCGCCCTAGTCCGTCTCCCAGCAGCACCCCTGGCCCAGCCTGCCTGGGCCTGTACTGAGCCAAGCCTGGAGGGGCGGCCATTGCCCTTGGGGCTTCAGGGGCTCAGTTGGATCCACCAGGCGGGGTTCTCTGGGGGCCTTCCTGGGCAGATGCTGGTCCCACTGAGAAGGCAGAGCTAGTGGTGGACACAGCGTCTGTCCCAGCCGTGGGCCAACAGGAGGTGAGCCCCAGAATGTGCTAGAAGGTGTTAACCTCATGTGGCTGTGTACACGGGGCAGTGGGTACTGTGGTCCTGCAGGCGTGGCTGAACACGTGTGCCCACAGACCCCATGGGGACCCCACGCAGATCCCAGGCAGACCACATGCAGCCCCCACATGGCATCCCACGTGCCCCCAAGCGCCCCCTCCTAGCCCCCACATGCAAACCAAGTGGCTCCCACACGGCCCCACTAAGCCCCAACGCCCCCCACCAAATCCCCACCGAGTCCCCTCTGCGTCTCCCGGCCCCAGCCTGGCCTCCGCCCCTCGATAGCTGAGTCAGTTCCCGGCAGCAGACGCTCCCCCAGGACGGGTTCCTAATGAATTGTTTGATCTCGCGCCCCTGTTTGATCAGAGGAGGGAGCTGCTCTGGAATTAAGCAGGCGGCCCCAGACCCGGCGGTTCTGCCCCACAGGGAGCAGGAGGGGACACGAGGTGGTCCCAGTGCTGGGGGGTTTTGTCCTGGTGGGGTGGGGAAGCCTGGGGAGGGGCACAGCAGCAGCAGGCGGGCCGTGGGCTGTTCTCTCTGTGGGCTGTGCCTTCTCTTGCAAAGCAGTCCTGAGCTGTCACCTGCGGAGGGGTGGGCGGCGGACCCCCCAGAACGTGAGCACAGCCTGGGGCCGGAGCCTGTGCAGGCGACATTCTTGGGAAAAGGATCTTTGCAGATGCGGCCTAGTCAAGGACCTCCAGGTGGGACCGTCCGCGTGGGCCTTCGCTCCGACACTGGCGTCCTCAGAAGTCAGGGCAGAGATCAGAGCCCAGGACGCCAGGAGCCCTTGGGAGCTGGAAGAGGCAGGCAGGGACCTCCCCTGCGGCCTCCGGAGGGCATGCGGCCCTGCCCACACCCAACACTGGACTTCCGGCCTCCAGCACTGGGAGAGAGGATGCTTCTGTCGTTTGACACCCCCCGGGGGTGGCATTGTGTTACAGGAGCCGCAGGAACCCAACACGTTGCCCGAGCTTCCAGTCCACGGGCTGAGCGCAGAGCTTTCCCGACCAGCAGCCACAGCCCTGCTCGTGGGCCCCAGCAGGGCCAAGGGAGGCCCCGAAGCCTGTCCAGGTGTGCACAGGGGGGTCCTAGCACTTGGACCCTCACCTGGGACGTGTGCCTTCTCTTGTGTGGGACACCGTCCCTAGGCCTGGAAGGAAGGTGGGGACCCAGAGCCCAGAGACACCTAGATTTCTGCACTGGAAGGTGGTATGTCACTCCTGCCCGCCGGGAAGCACACCAAGGGCAGGCACATGGGCAGGAGAGGCCAGGGACTGGCTGGCACATGGGCAAGAGAGGCCAGGGACGGGCTGGCGGCCGGGCAGCAGAGGCCAGTAATGGGCTCAGGGGGCGTGGGTGGGAGTCTGGGGATCTCCGTGCCGCAGCCTGGTCTGGGGGCTGCAGGCCGGGTGGGCTGCCCCATGGATACCTCACCCCCAGAAAGGCTTCTCTGCAGCCCCCAGCTCAGGCAGGCCCAGGCCTGGGGAAGACCCAAGGGGCACATTCGTCCAGGCTGCCTAGGCCTCAGAGCTTCCTTGGAGCCAGGCTCTGGGAACACAACAGGGACCTGGCCCCAGGTTCCCACAAGGGAGTGGGCAGGCAGCCCGGACAGCAGTCTCGGTCTTGGGATCCATACTGAAGTCTCTGGAGCCAGGAACAGCCCCATGCCAGGAAGGGGGTGTTGCTGGGTATGGTGGACCAGGGGCGGGCACAAGGGCAGCTCATCCCCTGACCCCCACCCACACTGTGCCCCCGGTCCACCCCCCCCCACCCCCGCTGCACCCCCGGCCCCCCCCACCCCCGCTGCACTCCCGGCCCCCCCACCCCCGCTGCACTCCCGGCCCCCCCACCCCCGCTGCACCCCCGCCCCCCCACCCCCGCTGCACCCCCGGCCCCCCCCACCCCCGCTGCACTCCCGGGCCCCCCACCCCCGCTGCACCCCCGGCCCCCCCACCCCCGCTGCACCCCCGGCCCCCCCACCCCCGCTGCACCCCCGGCCCCCCCACCCCCGCTGCACTCCCGGCCCCCCCACCCCCGCTGCACCCCCGGTCCCCCCACCCCCGCTGCACTCCCGGCCCCCCCCACCCCCGCTGCACCCCCGGCCCCTCCACTGCATCTGGCCCTCAGCCTACCCAGGGGAGCCTCACCGAGCTTGGAGGATGATTTAGGTGCAGACAGCAAGAGAGGGGCCAGGCACTTTGGGAAGGAGCTGACCTGCACCGGGCCCCCTCTGCCGCCCCCATCTGCTGTCTTCCCCAGGGCCTGCCCAGTGTGAGGCTGGGGGACACATCCACAGGTGGGCCCGGGAAAGCCTCCTGGGTGCTGGTGGCCTGGGGGGCAGCATTATCGGGGTGATGGATAAACTGGGGGTCAAAGGTCATTGCAGTGTGACCTGGGAATGGGGCCATCCATCACTCAGACCTCAGAGGAGAGGGATGAAGGGGCCTGAGGCCGTCCTTGCCCCGGGGACCTTCTGGCCCCTCAGCCATAGCCTTCCCCGGCCCTCACCAGATGGACCCCAGACCACACCCTTGGTCTTTCTCCCTCAGCCTCCTGGGCAGCCTCTGGGGGTCTCTGAGGAGCCTGGCCTGCCCCAGCTCTCACGAAGTGAAGGCGTCCCCAGCCTCCACATGGGGCTGTCCCTTGGGAGGGTGCATAGGCCAGAAGGGACGGCTGTGGCCACCGCAGGCCCTGAGGCACCTCGGGCTGGCTAGGGGCCTGGAGGACAGGGGCAGGGGTCCCTGAGGGCCCTCCATCCATTTGTTCATATAAATGAGGTGAGCCTCTGGCCCCCAGGAAACACCATCCAGTGCCACGGGGAATGGGCAAAGCTGTCCACTGAGGCAGAAGCGAGCTCGCGGGGAGCGGGGAGCGGGGAGCGGGGGCGGGGCCCACCCTTTCCCAGGGGTGCAGGCAGAGTTGGGCAGGGCGTGCAGCCCGGAGGAAGGCTCCCAATCCACGGGCACGTAACGTGCGCTCACGGGGGCTGGGCCCTGGGCTGGCTGCCGGGGTCTGCCCTCCGCACAGTGGCTGCAGGGGCCCTGGGGCACGGTGGGCGAGGCAGAACCCAGCAAGGAGACACACACCAGCTGGAAGCCCTCCACGCACACCGCCTCCAGCCCGCACGATGGCGCAGATGTCCCAGCAGCGAGGCACGAGGCCCCCGGTGTTCACCTGAGGGTGAAGCACGCTACCCGCCTTGTGGACCCAGCTGGAACCTGGGGTGGGGGGCTGCAAACAGTAGCCGTGCACTCACCAGCAGGGGTGGCAGCCCGCACGGAGCTGGGGCAAGCAGAGGGAAGGCTGAGTGTCCCTGGGTGTATCCGGCCAGTCTCCCGGAAGCAGATCCTCCCGGGAGCAGATCCTGACTCAGTACAGCCTTCCCAGGAAAAGCCAGCAGCAGGGGCGGGCCCGGGCGGACAGCAGCCAGGCTGGGTGCAAGGGCCACAGAGGAGGCTCCAGAGCGGTAGGCACGGGCCTCCCCCCGTGTCTGTTCAGGAGGGAGCTGGGATATTTAGACTTCACCCCAGTGGTCACTGCCTAAGGCCCTCAGTGCCCAGAGGCTCACCATGTGGGTACAGGAGGTTTAGGGGAGAGAGACGTGTCCCCAGTCCCACCCGGCCTCCTCGGGGCAGGCACACCAAGGCGTCAGGACTGTGGGGTTCAGTCCTCACCCCCACCCCGCAAACAGGCTGGAGGTGGACTTGGCGTGGTGCGGCCTGGGCAGCCTGATCCCAAAGTAAAATATTCGGTTTCCAGGGCTGATGCCTTGAAAGGCAAATATCACCTCTGTTTCCAACACACGTCCATCTGGGCCGGGAGGCGTCTGTGCAGGATCCCTGGGCCAGGTAACTGTCCCATCCTCCCACATCCACTGTGCCTGTCCCCCGATGAGCCAAGTCAGGGCATCTGATCTGCTGCTGCTGCGTGGAGGACCCCAGAAGTCAGGGCGTGGCCCCCACTGCCCGTGTTATGGGTGAAGAAACGCAGGCTCAGACCCAGAGGCCCTGGAGGACCTTGGAAACGGCCGGTTCTAGGGGTCAGCCTGGGCTCCCTGGGGTCTGCCCAAGGACCCCAGGCTCTCAGGAGGGGCCCTATGGGAGACCAGGGAGGGACACAGCTGCCTACTTGGAGGGTGTTTCCAGAGCCGTGTCCCCACCCCCAATCCTCACAGTCAGAACCAGCAAGAAACTGATGCCCAGGCTACAGAGAGGCTGGGACGTGGGGCCTGGTCACCACGGGCGAGGCCAGGACAGGGATGGAGAGCCACGCACCTCAGCAGGGGCTCCCCAGGACCCAGAGCCCAGCGACACTGACAGCTCCCACAGACAGCAGTGGGGATGGGGGTGTCCTGGGGACACGGGGGCCGCCTGGGGCCCCTCTCATCCCATCGTCTTGCTTCCTGCGCTCTCCCAAGTCCTTATCAACACCTCCTCTGTTGTCTTGTCCGGTCCCTCCCCCCACCTGAATGGGGCCATTCCGGAGTGTTCCCTGCACCCTGCCCAGCCATTCCCGCATTCAGTAGGTGCTCAGAGTGTGCGGTGTGGCCCAGGAATGAACACCCCCTCCCACCCCAGGACCCCCAACTGTCACTCCCCACCCTGCTCAGCTCAGCGCCTCCTCTTCCAGGAAGCCTTCCTGGACTGGGAGAACTGTGGTGCTCTAGTGAGCGGCAACTCCAAGGGTCCTGGTGAGGTTCTCATGCTGGATGCTCAGATGTTCCACCAAAGAGGTGCAGGACAGCAGGGGGGTTCCCGGCAAAGCCCACAGCACTTTCTCAAATAAGATGGAGCCGTCCCCAGGCAAGTGTCAAATCTGCGGTGTGGCCCAGGAATGAACACCCCCTCCCACCCCAGGACCCCCAACTGTCACTCCCCACCCTGCTCAGCTCAGCGCCTCCTCTTCCAGGAAGCCTTCCTGGACTGGGAGAACTGTGGTGCTCTAGTGAGCGGCAACTCCAAGGGTCCTGGTGAGGTTCTCATGCTGGATGCTCAGATGTTCCACCAAAGAGGTGCAGGACAGCAGGGGGGTTCCCGGCAAAGCCCACGGCACTTTCTCAAATAAGATGGAGCCGTCCCCAGGCAAGTGTCAAATCTGCAAAGCCTATTGGGGTCCTTTTGTTACCAGGGCCTGGTGCTGCTGCCCATCCGAGACTGGAAGATGTGGCTTCCTCCTAATTAGCAAGACTCATGTGGAGACACACCACCCTAATTGCAGAACTGCCCGGACCCCCACACCCACCTGTGCCTTCTCCAGGCTGGAGAGAGGGGCTTCTGGAGGGTCATGCCTCCTGTGCAGAGTGTAGGATCCCTCAGGGGCATCTGTCCCAGGCTGGCCTCAGGAACGGTCCTGGGCATCGAGGGGCCCTGCAGGCTGTCCCCCGACCCTGGGCTGAGCCACTGCCCCTGCCAACCTCCTGGGCAAAACGACGGGGTCCTGGAAGGGCACCTGACCCCTGCAGTAGGGAACGGGGGTCCATCGAGGTGATCCTCGCAGCCCCCAGCTGCCTCTCCTCAGGGTTGCAGTGGACACCTGAGATTCCGGGGCTAAGCCTGGGTGCAGTGGACGTCAGCCCCCATCCCAGCTCCATCCACACGGGAGGACGGTGCGTCCCCACCTCGGTAGAGGGCACAGAGGCTCAGGATCTGAGAACCGACCACTGCCCAGGCCCAGCATAGGCCCTCACCCCCCACCCTACAGATGGGGCCCAGGGTCTCAGGAGGACAGGGCCAGGCGCCTCCTCGCTCAGGGGACACAGGGCTCTCGGGGCTGAGAAGGCCACTTCACTCGCTTTGGGAGGAGGAGGGAAACGCTGGACTCTGTGCCCTGTCCAGGTGGGACGACAGCAGAGGGTCTCGGACTGCAGTGGGGGCTCTGCAGGAGGGCACCCAGGGCCATGGGGGTTAAGGGAGGGGAGCCCCTGGTGTGGTGGGGCTTCTGCTGGGCCCTGGAGCTTCGGTTGGGCCTGGAGCTGGGATCTGTCACTGGAGCTGGGATCTGTCCCTGGAGCTGGGTGTCGCAGGGTCTCTGTCCAGCTTTATCTGTGGGAAGCAGAGCTAAGGAACGGCCCTTCCCCGAGTCTGCTGAGCTTGCTGGGGGTCTGTCCCAAGAAAGCTGGAACAGCCCTGGACCCTTCATGTCCCCCTCCTCCTGAAGATGGGGCGGCCCCGTCTGCACTGGCCTCAGGCCACCCCCTGCACAGGGAGCTCAGGCTGCCCTGTGCCTTTGCCCTCGCCATCCCCTCCCCATGCAGCCCCACTCCCCATCCTCTGGGACCTTCCAGCACCTTCCCCAGGGCCTCCCCTACCTCAGGACGGCCCCACCCCCAGTGCCTGGCCGCCTCCTTCCCTGCCCTGAACCAATCCCCGGGGTCTGTCATCAGATTCACGTCCCCAGCTCTCCCCTGCAGGGCTCTCTGCCTACTCTCTCCCCACGGTGTCTCCACCCTCCAGACTGGCTGGGGAGGGGCCCGGGGCCCTAAAGGGGAGGGGGAAGGGCGGAGGGGGGAGGGTTGGGGGGAGGGTTGGGGGAGGGTTGGGGGAGGGTTGGGGGGAGGGCGGAGGGGAGGGCCCTGAGCCCCTCTGGGAGGGTGAGCAAGTGGGGCTGCTGGGCTGCGGAGGCCTCTGCAGAGATGAAACAGCAAAGGGACTCCAGGTGGGTGAGTCCTGGGTGGGGAGAGGGCTCTTCGGTCCCCAGAGCCCCCTCAGGACAGCAGGCGGTGGGGAGAGGGGCAGGGGCCTCTCAGTTCCAGCTCTGGCCTAGCTGTATGACTGCAGGTGGCTCTCAGCACCTGGGCCTCCCTCACCAGGTGACCGTGGAGTCTGTTCCAGCACCGGGGAGCCAGAGCCCGAGGGCCCCTCAGCCTCTGCTGCAACATCACTGATCTCTCACTGGGAGCCTCCCCCCGCCCGGGTCAGCCTTGGATCACACATCACACGGGGACCCCTCCGGTCTAAACCTGGGTTTCCACTTCTCAAATCAGCCGGTCCTGCCCCTGATGGGGCCAACCCGCCACCCAACCACGGGCTGGCCCAGCCTCTGTGCCTCAGTTCCTCATCTGAGGATGGCAGAGGCCGGAGCTCCAGAGGTCACTCAGAGGCTGGAGTGGGGCCAGGGTGCTCTTGGTGGGGACTCTCTGGCTTTCTCTTTGTCTTTTGGGGGCAGACGCCCCAGAGCAACAGGATGCTGTGGATAGGAGAGTCGGCTGGCAGACACCCCACCCGCCCAGGAGGATTCGGCCAGGGCCCCCTTCCGTTCCACCATCGGGGCCTGCAGGCCGAAGCCCACCCCAGGGGACAGGGAGTTGGCCTGGCCCGTCTCGAGAGGGGGTCTGCACCCAGTCCCCTCACAGCCTGGCCAGCTGGAGCCCCGAGCAGGAGGTGCTGAGTGGAGGCAGGGCTGGGCCTGCGTGGGTGCCGGCAGCAGGGTTGCCAGGCAACCGCCTCACGCATCCCGCGTCACCATCTCCGTAGGGCGGAGGAACCCGGGTTCCAATATTTATGTCTTGCTGCTTGCTAAGGCGCAGCGGTGTTAACACTGAACGGCCGGGAGAGGGAGGCGTGGCCCCCCAGCCCTGGAGGAAGGGGTGGCCCCGGGAGCTCCAGGCTCCCACTCCCAGTCCTGCTCCCGGGAGGGGCTGACAGTTCTCCCGGCGGCTGCTGTGGCTTAGAGCTGAGAGGCCAAGCAGCTTCGATAGTGGAACTCCAGGCTCAGGGGGCGGTGGAGGACCTTCCTGCTGGACCCAAAATGACAGCAGGAGCTGCCTGTCCCCTCTGCCTGAGCCACAGTGAGGAGAGGCCGTGCTGGGTGCAGCCCCTCCTGGGCCACTTCGGGCAAGACCAAGTCTCCGTGGGCCGCTGTGCAGAGCAGGGTTGGGGGTTACCAGGGTTTAGCCCCATCTCCATAGGCCTCAGCTTCCCCAAAAGTGCAGTGGTCATCCTGGGTGGCCTGGCGGTGCTCCGAAAGTCTGGGGTGACCACAGCCCAGAGGCCCTGCAGGCCAGAGGATGGGGGCCCCACGGGCTCCCAGAGAGGAACATCAGGGTGTCAGAGGCGGCCCCACTCGGGAGGTCCCCACTGTCCTGGGACGCTCTCCCAGGGCTTCCTGCGGTGAGGGCCGTGGGGACCTCCAGCCAGGCATGGGAGCCCCAGGATGTCAATCCTGCTGGCCAGGGGTCCAGCGTGGTGCACTCCCCGAGGGCCGAGCCCCGCACCTGGCCAGGGGAGCTGGAGCGCCCAGCTGGGCCCACTCAGGACCCTGCTGGGTGGGGGGCAGGGCCTTCTGGCACCTTCCGTGGTCCATTTTCTCCTGAACCCAGACCTCCTGCCAGTTCAGGCTAGGTGTGGGGTGCTCCCTGCACGTCAGTCCTGCAGATCCCCCGGAAGGGTCAGGGCCTGGGTGGAGGGAAGGCCTCCCTGTGGGTGGGGGCTTCTGGCTGTGGCCCCATCCTTCCATGGGACCACCTCGAGGGACCCCAGCCCTCCACCCTGCAGGCAGCGCTGAGCCTCAGTCTCTTCCCCGGCAACGGGGGGCCCAACCCGCTCTAAACAGCTGTGGCCCAGTGGCCCGTGCCCCGACCTGCCGGCCCCGAGGGGAAGCCCCCGGGTCCCCAGGGGGCCTGGGCTTTGGTTGCCCACCTGGGCTGCTACCTGTGCTTCCGAATCCTTGTGCTTCCGAATCCAGGGCATCCTGGGCCTGTGGGTGTCCCCTGCTCAGGTACCAGCTGGGGTGGCCAGCAGGGCGGAGGGGCACTGGCACCAAGACCCCTCTACTGTGTGCTCCCGTCCAGCCCAGCGATGGCCGGGCCCAGGCCACACTGGCCCCTGCCTCCCCCTTCTCTGCCCTCGGCCTGGGAGCGTCAGGGAGAGGCAGGAAATGCTGGGGGGCGGAGAGGATTACGGGGTGGGGTGGGCTTGAACGGGGTTGGTACATGGTGACCCCTTGGCCCTGGTTTCTATGTCCAGGGATGGGGACTTCTGCACCCTGCCCCTCCACCCGCCGACGCAGGGACAGCTGTGCCTGGAGCCCCCGTGGCCTCCTGTCCCTCCATCCACCAGATGGCCAGGGCTCCTCCTGCCACCACCCTCACCTCCTGCTGTTAAATCTAAACTTCACAGCTTTGGGCCCAGGGTTCACCCACAGCGCAGAGCCGAGCCCCTCCCCGAGGCCTGCAGTGCCTGCTCCAGCAACTTAAGCTTGAACTCAGTGCTGGCCCAGGAGCCGATCGGAAGAGCTGCCTGGCCTCCCCCAGCCCCACAGTCCAGCCTGACCCACCTTGGATGCTGGGGTCCTGGGGACAGCGCAGGCAGTCGGGGGAGGCTCCCCTGGCCTGGCCAGGCAGGAAGGGGTTCCTGGAGGGAAGTCCCAGCTTTGTACAAGGGTCTGTCCTGGGGGCAGGGGAGGGGTTTTCCCAGGCGTGCAGTGCCCAGGGGCCCGGCACAGCTCAAAGGGCAGCCCCACAGGGCACCTCCTGCCCCTGCCCTCCAGCACTGCTGGCTTCCCCCCTGGGGCCAGGCCTGGGTCAGCCCATGTCTCCCTGCTGGGTTCCTGGAGGCACAGGGCAGCCAGGAATCCGGGCACCCGGGAACCCCAGAAGCCCAAAGCCAAGGCTCCTGCAGAGGGTCCAGGGGCTTCTGAAGACCACAAATACCAGTCCCCGCCACTCCCAGGAGGAGGGGCTGCCCAGTTGCAGCTGCTGGACCTGCAGGCAGACGAGACCCTTAACTGCACACGGGAAGCCGGAGGTGAAGGCGTGCGGGAGAGAGGCCGGAGGTGAAGGCACGTGGGCCTCCTGGATTCCGGGATTTTCCCCTTATCAAACAAACAACCTGTGGGTCAGATTCTTTGTGCAAAATGCACCTGTAGGTTGGCCCCAGGTGCCAGGAGCTGCTCAGAACTGGGGGGCGGGGTGACTGCAGAGGGCCCTGAGCCAGCCCCACAGCCTGGGACCTGGGCCCCCATCCCAACTGGCTGACCTGCAACCAGGGACGGGGCTCCCGCAGGCTCAGCCCCCCAGCCCTGCGGCAGCGGGAGCTGAGCCCCCTATCCCCAGGCCCCTCCCAGCCTGCTTGGCCTGGCCCCTCCACTGATGGGGGAGACCCCAGGAACTCAGCCTCTCCAGGGGCCTTCAGAGGACAGGGCCGAGCTGCTTAGGAGTGTGGGAGGGAGCCAGAGGAGGCTGGGCAGGGGCTCTGGGTGGGTATGGAGGTAGGACCAGGGCTGATATGCTTGTTCAGGCCTTGGGGGGAGACTGATCAGGTGGGACGGGGCGACAGCAGCACTGAGGCCTCAGCAGGGACAGAGCTGGTGCAGGTCATCGAAGGGCTTGGGTGCCGGCTAAGGGGAGGGCACATTTTTCTTATGGGCAGTGGGGAGCCATAGATGGTCCTTGAGTGAAGGGATCACGAGTTGATTCCTGAAGGAGGCTGCGAGCTCCCAGGGACTGGGCCTGTCCAGGTATGGAGAGGGCAAGCAGGGGGGTCCAGCCGCGTGTGGGGACAAGTCCTCCCCCATCTCAGATCCCGAACAAGAGGGCTGGGGCTTCCCCCCACATGCTCTCCCTCCATTCCCCAGTGTCCACGTGACGGAGGCAGCCTTCCCCCAGCCGCCCAGCACCCACCCTGGTGCCTCTCTGGGAATCCTCCCGGGGAACCCCCTGCAGAAAATCCCCTGGCCTCTGGGGTCCCTGCCCCTGCACCCCCTCACACCGTACCCCAGAGCTGGGCCCAGGACTTTGGCACTTGGGGCAGGGAATTTAGGACTTTTCCTTCTGAGCTGAGACACGGCCCTGCCCACCCTGGAACTGTGGGGAATGGCTGGCCGGTGGGCAGGTCACAAGATGCACCTGTGTCTCTAGACGGACAGGGAGGAGCACACGGAGGCCCCTGGCTTTGGGATGTCCTCGCCTCACGCCTGCGCGTGGGGTAAATCGGCCCGGCACCAGGACCTCCTCTCATGTCCGTCCAGCCAGAGCAGCCCCACAGACCACCCTGTTTCTCCCTCTTGAAGATAATCAGGGCCCAAACAATGTCTTGTCTGCCTGAACATGTTCACATGTCACCCTCAGGAGCGATTGTTTCAATGTTTTGCTGAAGCAGAGGCTGCGGAGTCCCCTCTCGCTCCAGGCTGCTTCTCATGCATAACTCTGGCCTTTGACATCAACAGGAGAGCTGGAGACAGGCCCAGGAACTCGGCGAGGGGCTGGCTGGTCACCCAGGCCCCAGCATCCCTGTGCCCCTCGCACACACACTGCTTTCTCGCCAGGGCCTCTGGGCGGGACCCCCGGGGCTGCATGGGAACCTGCCTCAGCCTGGACCTTGGGGTGGCCCCAGCTGCCAGACGAGGACATGCATCCTGCCCAGGACTGTGGCCGTGGCCCTCAGCCCCCAGCCCCTCGGGGACCCAGGCCCAGCCAAACCCTCCCTGGGCGTCTCTCGACTCCAGGAACTGTGCCCTCCCAGAAATGATTTTCCTGGCTTCTGAGTCTCCGGTGCTGTCCGGGGTATCCAGACGGAGCTGGGGATAGGCGGGGGCCCCGAGGGGCGGCCTGGCAGCAGCCCGGCTGAAGCTGAATGCTCCCTATTGATCCGGGACAATTATGGGATGGTGAGCCCCATTATGTCACTCGCACACCATTAAAGAGTTTAAAAATATCAATTTATCACCGACCCTGCAGACCAGAGTTCAGGCAGGACACCGGGCGCTTTGTTAAGAACCCCAGGGCATGGAGAAGTCACCACCCGGGCCGGGGTATGTGTGAATCTGGCCCTCGGAGAGGCACGCTTGGTCCTCGGGGTGGGGAGGGGCGACAGACCCTCCCTGGCTTGGGCCCAGCCCCCTGGGCACTCGTGTCCACTCTGGGGCCCGGGAACCCCTGGAGGTGGGCTTGGCCACTACGGGTGCGTGGAGGGGTGTCGCCCCTGAAACGCGCCCTCACCTCCACTCTGCCACTGACTCGACACCTTCCCCAGCCGGGCTCGGGGCTCCGGGGAAAGAGGCACAGCTTCTAGGCCTCCCCGTTGTGCATGGGAGGGAGTTTTGGGGGAAACGTTTAGGACAAGATGGAGAATTCCAGCCCACAAGTCGGGAGGCTGAGGTGCAGGTGATGTCGCAACTGAGACCCGGGAGTCGGGGGAGCCGGTTTCCCCTGAGAGGACCCCGGGCCTGCAGGACATGTTGAGGGGATGTCGAGGCGAGGGGACCCGCGGGAGATGGGACTGCACGGCAGGCCCCCAGCTCGAGGAACCCCAGGCAGCCCCGGATACCGGCGGGAGGGATGCGGCCCTGTGGGAGCCCTGACCCTTGCTTGGCAGTGGGGGTCCGGCTTGGCCCCCACCCCCAGCCCCACTCCCAAGGCCTGGTGAGCATTTCTCCGCTGAGATCAGGAGGGCCTCGTCGTCATAAAAACAGGCCACATTCCCAGAGTGCACCGTGGCCATTCGTGTCCCTCTCTGGCCAGGGCCTGCGGTGGGTGGGGACCCCCGCATCCTCAGGTCTATTAACTGGGCAAACAGGGTCAGGCCCCTGGGGGCACCCGGCCCCACCTGTGCAGCTCCGACAGCACGGAAATCAAATCTTGTGGCCTTGGCTCCACCCAACCGGGTCTCCCACGACAGCCCCCGGCTGGACACGCCACACCCGAGCCCCTCTGGGCCCCAGCACCCGAAACAGCCACAAGCCTGGGAACTGGGGGCCCCGGGGCTGACGGAGGTTGGAAGGATCCTCCCTGGAGCCTCTGGAGGAAGCCGCACCCTGCCGATGCCCAGATCGGACTCGGCCTCCAGCGCCTGGGAGGACAGTTTGTTGTTTTAGCCATCAGGTTTGTGGCATGCGGTCAGCACAGCCCCAGGAAGCTAATCTGTTGCCCTGAGTGATGATTATCAGGGAAATCCTTAGAGCAGGTGGCTGGCAGCTTATGGCAAATGTGAAATAAATGCAAATGCTGTTATCTCAAGGGAGCCCACCCGCTTCCGATGAGATGGGCCCGCAGCCCCTGATGCCATCCTACGACTCCTGCCAGCCCTTGGGGAAGCGGGTGGTGTCGGGGCCTCTGTACGGGGTCTGGTGGCCTCGGGTGGCCGGGCCTGTGCAGGCCAGGTGTGCCGGCAGCTCCTCCAGCCCTGACGTGCCTCATGCCCATGCCAGGGCTGAGCGGTGGCACTTCTGGGACTCTGGCCGTGACCAAGACGTGCCCTGGAGGAGGGCCCCAGGCCTGCTGCAGCGGGGCGGCCTCAGCCGCTCGCCCCGAGCCTTGGAGGACCCTCTGCTTGGTCAGGAGCGAGCTCAGCTCTGCCTTGGGGGGCTGCTCGGTGCACAAGGTGGAGCTGGGGGCAGCAGGGGGCATCGGGGAGCTGAGGCAGCCCTGGAATGTATCAGGAGGGGGTCCTGGGTGGGCCTGAAGATGCCGGAGAGACGTGAGGAGGGAGACAGGATTCTGAGTGGGGGTTGGGGGGGCGTGGCTGGCCCCTGGGGGTGGGCTCAGAGCCCAGCTGTGGCCCCACTGGGAGAGAATTTCCTGTCCACCCAGAGTAAGTGCTGTCTGTTAGACCGAGACGCCTGTCCCTTGCCAAGGCGGGGTCCCAGAGTGCCCTTTCCTCTCTTGTGAAGGAAACCAAGATTTATAATAACGTGAAGTGCGTTAGCGCCGTGGGAGGGGCCTGCTCCCATGCAGCTGGCCGCATCAGCAGCGTCATCTCGGGCTCATTGTGTGGGCTGCGGGCAAGGGGCGATCCCTCACTAACATCCACACGGAGCCCCGCCGGGGCCTCGAGGGAGGGGCCTGACAATGGCCTCGCTGGGCCCGCGGGGCCATGGGGAGACCTCACCTTCCCCCGGTGGCTACTGGGGAGGCCACGCCTGCATCTCTCTCCCCCAGGAAAGAGGGCCCCAATTCCAAGAACCCTCCCTGCACCTCTCGAGGGCCCAAGAGAGCCAACACCAGCCCCTGGTCAGCGGCACCCAGAGACCCCCTCGAGGGCCCGAGAGGGCCAACGCCAGCCAGGCACCGGGTCAGCGGCACCCAGAGAACCCCTCGAGGGCCCGAGAGGGCCAACGCCAGCCAGGCACCCGGTCAGCGGCACCCAGAGACACTCTCGAGGGCCCAGCGGTTTCAGAGAATTGGCTGCAATCACTGTCATTGGTGTCTGTGGCGGGTGGGGGTCCCCACCTCAACTCCGTCTTCACACCTGCTCGGGGCTCACAGGCCAAGAGGCTGGGCAGCTGCTCACAGGGCTGGTGCTGGAGCCTGTCCGCAGGCCCTGGCCCTGTCCACCGTCTGCCAGCACCCACTCGCTCTCCTTCCTGGCCTCCTGGGCCCTGGGCCGCGATGGAGCAGAGGCCGCACCTCCAGGACCAGGGCAGAGCTCACCTTCCGCGGAGGCTGCTCCACGCTCAGCAGGCAGGGCTGGTGGAGGCACCAGGCTGGGCAGAGGGGCCTGGGGACCCTGGGGCCATGGCTGAGGGCGCCCTCTCGCCTCCTCACTGCCCTTTTGGCCTCCAGAGGGCTCAGGACCCAAGACTGGGTCTCCCTGTGCCTCCCTGGAGGCTCTGCTCCGGGCCCCAGTGTCTGGAAGCCTTCTCGGTCCTCTTCCCCCGACCCAGCCTGGGGGAGGTGGAGGCTCACCAGGACTCGTGCTGGGAGAGGCATCCACGCGCAGGAGCTACGTTCACACCTGAGCCCACTTCAGAGGATCTGACGCAGGGGCCGGCACAGCAGCTGGGGACAGCTGACCCTTACGCATGGGAAACAAGGCCAGGCTGGGATGGGAGTGGAGCCTTCATCTTTCCTCCTCCTCCTCTGGTTAGGCTCCAGGCCCCTCAGCCAGCCACGCCTTCCCAGGCCTCCCCTGGGACCCCAGGAGGTGGGGGTACCGCACTGACCTGAACTCCTGGCCCCCCCACAGGTGGGCAGGAGACCGTCTGACCCCTCCTGGTCCCTTCCCGGTAGACTCACATGGGCCTGTGGAGCCAGGCACGTGGCCTGGCCAGCTCTGGGGGTCTGGGCGCAGATGGGGGGAGCCTGGGGGGGTGCAGGCGGTGAGGGTGGCTGGAGGTGGGCGCAGCCGGGTCTACAGCCCTGGCCCGAGGCCCTCCCGACCTTGTAGCCCCCAGGGTCTCGGGGACACCCTTCCATGCCTTTGCACCTGGCCCCTCTCCCAGCTGGAAGACCCCACCCAGCCCCTGCTTCCCTGTGTGGCCGCCGTGTCCAGCCGTGTCCGGGGCTGCTCCTGCCAGGTCATCTGAGCCACCCCGGGCTCCTTTCCTCCCTTGCTCTTGGCCTTGGGAACAATCTGACCTGATTCTCAAAAGGAGTCATCAGACTGTGTTCCACTTGTGTTTTTATTACCAAGGAATGTATGAACAAGGGCAATATTGTTGCTGACACCCCCAGCTCTGTCCTGAGCCTCGTGCAGCTGGGACCCCAGGATGTGTCGTCCTCAGGATGTCTGCGGCTGCCGTGCGGATCTGCAGGGACTGGAGGCTGAGCTTCCTGTGAGACCTTGGCCTCGGTGGTCCAGGGCCAGGTGGCACCACCTCCCTGTCCTACGGTGGGGAGTGGGGGTCTGCCCGGGCCCCCAGAAGCCACACTCAGAGGCACGGGGGCTCCCTCCCTGGCGTCCCTCCCTGCTTTCCCCTCTGTCCCTCTCCCGTCCAACCATCTCCCTGGCTGAGGCTGGTGAAGACGAGGCCTCAGGAAGTCCGCAGCCTCCGGCAGACCCTGTGACAGGGACGTCCCCAGCATTCAGGGAGGGGAGGGGCTCCCCCCAGCCCCGGCTCAGAGTCAGGAACACCAGACACAGGGGGCAGCTGTCCTCCTTGAGGGAACCTTCCAGAAGCATCTGTCCAGGGAAGCAGGGATTGGACACTGACCCCGTCTGCAGGGCCTCTGGGGAAGGCGGGGACGGCAGGATCGCTGGGCTCAGCCTGGGATCTCGTCCCCGCCCCTCCCTCCTGGCAGCTCCTGCAGGCGGAGGCTCCACGGCTGGGCGGGGGGGGCCCTTCCCCGTACTCCAGCTTCAATTTCCTCGTCTGTGCGGTCGATGGTGACCACATGGAGCTGTGGGAGGCTGGGGGGACCCACCTCGGCAGGGGTGGGGGCAGGGCCTCAGCCGTCCTGGGCCTGTGGGTGCAGGGTAAGGGGTGATCCAGCACCCAGGCAGGGGAGAGGGGAGCATGTGGGGGCTCCAGGGCAAGGCCGCCCATGTGGAAAGGAAGGTGGGGGTGGGGAGGGCCCCCTGGACCACAGGTCATGGGCTGGAGGTTGTTGGGGGGCGTCCTGGGGTTGAGGACCCTGAGCTGGGGAGGGTAGGCAGGGGGAGCGAACGGGGGAGGCTGGGGGAGCAGAGGGGGGCGGGGGTGGGGAAGGGGCCAGGCGCGGTGACCTTGCTCCCCCCACCCCAGGCCGTTTGCTTCCTCGGGGCCAGGCGCGGTGACCTTGCTCCCCCCCACCCCAGGCCGTTTGCTTCCTCAGTTGAGAGGTGGAGAGCACGGCACAGCTCTGAATGCCCCGTTCCATCAGCTAAGTGGCTCCAGGCCACGTCCTGCTCCCGGGAGGACCTCTGGGGCCTGGGAGCCACGGCTGATTTTCTCTGCGTCTATTTTCAGGGCTCTTTGGTCTAAGTGCTGGGTGGAGCCCGGCCCCTCCAGGTCCATTTCCAGGCTGGTGCTGGTGGTGGGCACGTGAGGGCCTGGCCAGGCTCTCCGCCTGCCGCCCACGGACCTGGCGTCTTTCTGATGCACTGGGATTGCCCTCGGGCCTGCTGAGCCCAGGGAGTGCTCCAGTTCTAGGGAGCACACGCCCCTTTCCCACCATTTCCTCACAACCTCTAGCAGGAAAGGGGGCTGTCCCCGGAACAGCTTCCCCACCTGGGCACTGCCGGGATTCTGGCTGCTCACCCCCACCCCGTGGGGCCGTCCTGGGCCCTGAGGGCAGCTAAGCCACATCCTTGACTTCTACCTACCAGGTACCAGGAGTGCCTCTTCCCCCGCCCCCCGTCGTGACAGCTGAGATCCTCTGCAGACACCCCCACATGTCCCTTGTGGGGGCAGAGTCACCCCAGTTGGCAGTCACTGTTTTAGGGAGAAGGACGCGGTGTGGGGGGCTCCCTGGAGCTTGGGAAGCCATCGGAAGGTGATTGAGGGGACCTCGTGTGGGGGTGTGTTTGGGGCGTAGGGACCCCCTGCCTGGTCACGCTGCACATGGACGACAGTTCTTTTTTTTTTTTTTGAGATAGAGTCTCGCTCTGTCGCCCAGGCTGGAGTGCAGTGGCACAGTCTCGGCTCTCTGCAGCCTTGACCTCCTGGGCTCAAGCCATCCTCCCGCCTCAGCCTCCCGAGTAGCTGGGACCCTGGGCGTGCACCACCACGTCAGGCTAAAGTTTTTAATTTTAGAAATTTTCTGTAGAGATGGGGTCTCCCTGTGTTGCCCAGGCAGGTCTCAAAGTCCTGGGCTCAAACTGTCCTCTGGCGTTGGCCTCTCACCCTCTTGCCCGGACATGTGCCTTGGTACAGCCCAGCCCTGGTGGGCGTCAGGCCCCCCAGCACCCCAAGAGAAGGACTCCTCACCCCAGGTCCCCCAGGGGCCCCGACCCCACCACCAGCCTGTAGGGGAGTGTGGGTCTCCTCCATGGTTCTGCTGAGCAAGCCTCAGGTGGCCCTAAAACGAGAGGCCGGCGGCAGGAGGACAGAAGCCACAGAGGCTTGGCGCTGCCCACAGCCTG
Source organism: Pongo pygmaeus (assembly GCF_028885625.2). Lineage (NCBI taxonomy): Eukaryota > Metazoa > Chordata > Mammalia > Primates > Hominidae > Pongo > Pongo pygmaeus. The sequence goes on along the minus strand of NC_072391.2, from coordinate 1,224,949 downwards.
AGATGTGGCATGGGGCTCCAAGCTTGAGGTCCAGGCACAGAGGGCAGCATCTGTTAGCAGTCACACACCGTGTGCAGGGGCCAGGGCTCACCCACGTATGGGCTCCAGGGCAGTTCCGTGCCCTTGACCGGTGGCCTCCCGGGGGGCAGGACCAGGGGGCGGGGGGTGGGTGGGGGTGTGACGGTCAGGTGGAGAGAACACCCACTCTCTTGGTCCTCGGCACCTGCTCTGCAAACCACCCCCCGGGCCTTATCTCATGGCAGCAGCTGATGGGCTCCGCCTGCCCAGAGCATCTTCAGAAGCCAGACTGGAGCCTCTTAACCCCAGACGCGCTAGAGCTCCAAGGCGGCCCCTCCCTGACGCCTTCACCGACACGGCCCACAGGTGCCCCGGCCACCCACACACCAGGGAGTGCCAGAGAACGGAGACCAGGGAATGTGGCCACACCCAGAGGCCAGCCAGGAGGGGCCGGGGAAAGAGGCCGCCCAGCCTCATCCTCCAGCACTCCAGGGCCTGGTGCCCCCTCAGCAGACCCCAGGACTCTGGCCTTCAGGGTGCACCTGAAGCCCCCCGAGGTCATGCTGCTTGGAGCAAGTGAGACAGAGGCCGACAGAAACCCACCCTGTACCCGGGGCCTCCGTGGGGCTCCACAGGGGGTGGCATCCCTGCTTCTCCCCGATTGCACCCTCGGCTCTGCCAGCAAGAGAGACAGGGCGATGGGCACCCCATCCTGGGATCCTGGAGGCTGTGCCATTGGCTCTGCCCGATGACGGGGTGTGGGGTGGGCAGGACAGCGGTGCTGGGACCTGCCTGTCTCTGTTCCCATCAGAAACCACATCCCATGCGTGGTGGGTGGCTGGCCTGAGGCCCTGAGTGTGGAGCGGAGGTGGACCAGAGGTGGACAAAGACCCACGGGCTGCCACGGCCCACCCAGGATCTCCCGGGGTCATCCACAGCTGGTAAAGCCGAGGTGTGGTTGGGTCCCAGGAAGCAGCCCCCACTCCTGCCCCCAGCGGCTCAGGCCTGGGCAGAGAAAACAAGCCCAGCGGGGCGGCAGGGTCGGGGCCCCACGATTTACCGAGGATGTGTCGTCCACAGGGAGAGGCGGGGGGAGCTGTGTGTGAAAATGTGAGTAACGTACATAAATTAGCATCACAGGAATCCAGGAGGGCGGAGGATGCAGGACTGAACTTGGAGAAGGCTCATCAGGGAGGTTGGCGCTCCCCTCCGGGAACAGGATCCCACCTTTGCCTGGCCTGCGGGACAGGGCTCCCCTTGCCGGCCAGCGGCTACTGGCCACTGACCCTCACTTTGGCCTTCTGCCCCCCAGGGGAAGGGGTGCTGGGAGCCCCGTGTCCAGAGGGCTGTTGAGTGGGGCTGAGGCTGGTGGAGTGGGGGTGAGACTGGTGGAGTGGGGGTGAGGGTGGTGAGTGGGGGTGAGGGGTGGTGATTGGGGTGAGGGTGGTGAGTGGGGGTGAGGGTGGTGAGTGGGGTGAAGCTGGTGGAGTGGGGGTGAGGCTGGTGGAGTGGCGGTGAGGGTGGTGAGTGGGGGTGAGGGTGGTGAGTGGGGGTGAGGGTGGTGAGTGGGGTGATGGTGGTGAGTGGGGTGAGGCTGGTGGAGTGGGAGTGAGGGTGGTGAGTGGGGGTGAGGGTAGTGAGTGGGGTGAGGGTGGTGAGTGGGGTGAGGCTGGTGGAGTGGGGGTGATGGTGGTGAGTGGGGTGAGGCTGGTGGAGTGGGGGTGAGGGTGGTGAGTGGGGTGAAGCTGGTGGAGTGGGGGTGAGTGTGGTGAGTGGGGTGAGGGTGGTGAGTGGGGTGAGGGTGGTGAGTGGGGTGAGGCTGGCGGAGTGGGGGTGAGGGTGGTGAGTGGGGTGAGGGTGGTGAGTGGGGTGAGGGTGGTGAGTGGGGTGAGGCTGGTGGAGTGGGGGTGAGGGTGGTGAGTGGGGGTGAGGGTGGTGAGTGGGGTGAGGCTGGTGGAGTGGGGGTGAGGGTGGTGAGTGGGGTGAGGGTGGTGAGTGGGGTGAGGGTGGTGAGTGGGGTGAGGGTGGTGAGTGGGGTGAGGCTGGTGGAGTGGGGGTGAGGGTGGTGAGTGGGGTGAGGGTGGTGAGTGGGGGTGAGGGTGGTGAGTGGGGTGAGGCTGGTGGAGTGGGGGTGAGGGTGGTGAGTGGGGTGAGGGTGGTGAGTGGGGTGAGGCTGGTGGAGTGGGGGTGAGGGTGGTGAGTGGGGGTGATGGTGGTGAGTGGGGTGAGGCTGGTGGAGTGGGGGTGAGGGTAATGGGTGGGGCTGAGGTTATTCCAGCCTTGGGCACTGGATCTCCTCGGGGGGGTTCAGTGAGTGTTGACCCCTGGGCTGCCTCCACCTTGTCCTGGGGCTGGGTCCCTGAACGACGTGGCCACAGCTCCTGGGAGAGTGGCCAGCCCTTGGACAGCTGTGACAGCCCCCACGGGAGTGTCTGAGTTCGAGGCCACGTTGCAGAGCCGCTGGCTGCTGGGGCTCAGGGAGGAAAGGACCTGGCCTCCTGGAGCTTCAGCTTCCTCCTCTGTGTGCTGAGGGGAGGGGCACGTCTCGGAGCCTGGGGACTCCTGGCGTGTGGGCTGCTTCCCTGGCACCCGCTCACCTGGGAGTCGTCCTTGCTGTGGGCTCCGAGCCTCCGGGATGGAGTGGGGCTGAAAGCGTGTCCACCGCCTCCACCACATCAGCCTGTCCCTGGTCCTGTTCTGGCAGATGACAAATCTCTGCTAAATCCTCTTCAATTTTGTTCTCTGGGAAGTGGTAGGTTTTGGAGATAAAGCTGCGCTGATACGTTGGGGACCTGACCATTCTCCCAGAAACTCCTCAACCAGGAGGGAGGTGGTGGGCCCTGGACACTTCAAGTCGGCCAGACTGGGCTTCAGAGCCCCCAAAACAGTGCACTGCCCCCTCACCTGCCATGAGGGCCGGTGTCCCCTAGCCAGCCTGGAGAGCACCTGCCGCTGTGGCTGGGACATATGGCCTCCCGGCCACCAGCAGCAGCATGGACGGGAAGTGAGATGCTCGCATGGGGGCTGAGACCCCACGGGCGCCCTGGGTCCCATCAGACGGCAGGTCCAGGCACAGCACGTGCTCGCAGGCCTGGACGGCATGGGGTGTTGGCTGAGGCTCAGCCACCCCGGATCCCCTTCCTGAGGCCTCTCCAGGCCATCCCCCAAGCATGGTGCGTCCCTGCCCTTCTAGGAGGTTCCGCCCTGATGTGACCCACTCATCAACATGCACCTCTGTGGCATCCTCCTCCCGTCCCCCGGGGTCTCTGGGCACAGGCCGGTGGAGTGGAGCCGGATGTCCCAGTCAGCTCAGGGAGACGTAACAAGCATCACACCCTGGGCGGCTCCAGCGTTCTCTAGAGGTTCTAGAGGCTGCGAGTCTAAGATCAAGGTCCGGCCGATTCTGTTTACGTCTCCTCCGTCCTGACCTCATCTAACCCTCATCACCCCCGAGGCCCCACCTCCAAGTCCCCTCACACTGGGGTTAGGGCCGCAATAGATGCATTTGAGGGATGCGGCTCAGTCCACAGCGTGGGACCAGCCTCCACCCGGAGGCACAGACCCTCTTTCACACCCGGGACAGCCTGGTCTGTGGCTCAGGACCTGCTGGCTGACGCCGGGGTCCGCGGACGGCCCATGAGAGGGAGTTCTCCCCTGACCTGCCCGTGGGAAGGGGTTCTCTCCCGGCGCGCCCGTGGTGGGAGTTCTCTCCCGGCCTGCTCGTGGGGGGAGTTCTCTCCTGACCTGGTCATGGCACCGGGTTTGTCTCCTCAGCAGCGGTTCGCATTCAGCCCGGCCTCCCTGACCCGAGCTGCTCCCACTGTGATCGGGTGGGCACCTGGGGCCTGCCGGGGGTGACACTGACCCAGGAATCCCCCACCAGCTCGGGGTGTCTCTGATGAAGACCCAGGCGGGGCCTCCGCTGGTGCTGCTCCCTCCCCAGGACGACCGAGCCTTTCCCGACTGCCAGGCCTCTGGCCAGCTTCCGGGGGTCCATTCCAGGCCCGGCCTCTCTGCTGCTGGGTGCCGGCAGCCTCTGCCTCTCTCAGGCATTGGCTGCAACGGTGTCCCTTCTGTCCCTGCATCCTGACAAGTAGCTGCTTGAACTCCTCCAGGGTTGGAGGGCTCACTCCCTGCAGGATGCACAGCCTTCAGCCCATCGCTGTGTAATTAGAGTGTCTGGTGGCTGCGTACCCCACCTCCTTGCATAGGCCGTGTCTCCCGTCGGCCTCTCTGCTCTCGGGGTCTAGTCCTCCTTGGGACTGCGCTTGACCCGCGGGGGGACACCCGGCCTCTTTCCACTGTTTTCCAATGATAATTTCACTGTGCTGTAGCTTGGTACAAATGCCTTTTTCCTTGTATTTAAAAAGCTTCCTGCTCGTTTGCAGTCATTTCCTAGGGCTGTGTTCCAGGGCTGGAGTTGCCCACTCAGGTGTGGGAACAGGTTACGTCTCTGGAGCGCGCACTACAAAGTTTTTTCTAGAAAGCAGGACCGGCCGGGCGCAGTGGCTCACGCCTGTCATCCCAGCACTTTGTGAGGCCAAGGCGGGTGGATCATGAGGTCAGGAGTTCAAGACCAACCTGGCCAAGATGGTGAAACCCCGTCTCTACTAAAAATACAAAAGAATTAGCCAGGTGTGGTGGTGGGTGCCTGTAATCTCAGCTACTCAGGAGACTGAAACAGAGAATTGCTTGAACCTGGGAGGTGGAAGCTGCAGTTCTCTGCAGGTTCTAGAGGCTGCGGGTCTAAGCATCACAGTCCGTTCTCTAGAGGCTGCGGGTCTAAGATCAAGGTCCGGCCGATTCTGTTTGCGACTCCATCTCAAAAAAAAAAAAAAAAAAAAAAAAAAGACACCAGGAAGGTGGAGCTTGCCCCCTCACGTTGCCAGGGGTCCATTTCCATGTTTTGAAAGTCACGGTCTTTGAGGCTTTTCAAGTGGGTTTTAGCAGGATTTTAAAAATAATTGGCCCAGTGTAGTGGCTCATGACTATAATCTCAGAACTTCGGGAGGCCAAGGTGGGTGGATCTCTTGAGCTCAGAAGTCTGAGACCAGCCTGGGCAACCCCGTACCTGCAAAATATATAAAAATTAGCTGAGCGCAGTGGCAGGCGCCTGTCGTTCCAGCTACTTGGGAGGCTGAGATGGGAGACTCGCCTGAGCCAGTGTGCTCCAGCCTGGGCCACAGAGTGAGACCCTGTCTCAAAAAAATAATAATGATATACCCAAATGGGTTGAAAACGGGGGTTCAGACAAAAACGTGCACAGACATGATTACCAGAGCACAGCTCCCAGTCTCCACAGTGCAGACACGACTCAGCCAGGAGAGGGGACCGGCCTTGAGTCACCACATCAGGGCGGAGCCGGACACAGAGGACCACATGCTTGCGACTCCGTTTCCACACTGTGCTCAGAACAGGCAACGCCGCAGAGACAGGGAGTGAGTTGCGGTTCCCAGCATCTGGGGAGATGGGAGTAACCACGCATGGGCTGAGGGCTTCCTTTTGGGGATGACAACGAAAGATTCTGGAACCAGATGGCAGCGATGGCTGCACAGTGCTACGAATGTGCCAAACACCACCACACGGCACGCTTTACGGCAGTTGAAACGGCGAAGTTTCTGTTATATGATTTACACCATGATAAAAACAGTGGTGGCCGCGAGCGGGGGCTCACGCCTGGAATCCCAGCACTCTGGGAGGCTGAAGCAGGCGGATCATGAGATCCGGAGATCGAGACCAGCCTGGCCAACATGGTGAAACCCTGTCTCTACTAAAAATACAAAAATTAGCCAGGCGTGGCGGTGGGCGCCTGTAGTCCCAGCTACTCAGGAGGTCGAGGCAGGAGAAATGTTTGAACCCAGGAGGTGGAGATTGAAGTGAGCTGAGATCACGCCACTACACTCCAGCCTGGGCAACAGCACAAGACTCCATCTCAAAAAAAAAAAAAAAAAAAAAAAACTAAACTAAAAAAACAAAAACAGTGATGACAGTGATGATGATAACAAATGCTTCTCAGGCACCTGCTGCCTGTCGGGCACTGTTCTGTGTCTACCTTCACTCCCAGGCCATGCCCTCACTGTCACTGACTTATGGACGGAGGACCCAGGGACTGCAGGCAGCTGGCACAGCTGAGGTGGGAGAGCCGAGCTTCCCTGCGCACTGGCGGGTGGGCGTGGGCTGCAGCCGAACCTGCCTGGGCCTCAGCCCCCTGCCCCTGTTCCCCTGCCCTTGCCTCTCTGTCCCACTCCGTTCCACCAGGCAGAAGTTTCTTCGTGAAGTCACTTTCCTATCTATGACACCATCCATCTTGCTTCCGATGATTCCTCCAATCCCTTCAGCACTCTGCAGTCAAGATCTGTGTGCGATTTCATCTCACCCTGGAGTTTTACGGCTCCCTCCGAACGTGGTTTAACTCGGCCGTATCTGGAAGGCCGGTTCCGGGTGGGTGGTGAAGGTGAATGGGACGGCGTCGGGCTTGTCCCTGTGGCCTGGGACTTCTCCAGGTAGGGAGCCAGCATGGCCCGGGGGACCTCGGATGGGGAGCCTGTGGGACCATAACCCCACTTGGCCCTGCGTGCCCAACCTCCTCTCCCTCCACCAGGCACACCAGGACTTTCCCTGGAGGAAACTGCACACCCTCCTGCACAGACACCCAGGAAGGAGGAACTGTCCTGTTCTCCATTCTGCAGCGGGCAGCTCAGGGCACAGTCTGTGACAGTTCTAGGCCCTGCAGCCTCAGAGGCTGGGGTCTGGACCCCACCCGTACCACGACCCCAGAGGCTCCACTCAGCAGCTCCAGGCCATGGCAGGTGGGGGCGTCTTGGGTGCTGGGCCAGGATGCCAACTGCTGTTGAAGGCCGGCAGAGGCCCTGAGTCCTGGAGAGGCACACAGCTGCCTGGACCGCCCCCTAGCCCCCGACCTTCGAGCAGGTAAACTGAGTCACACGTGCAGTGTCAGAGCCTTGCCTCCCTAGGCCAAGGGTAGACAGAAAAGCGTCCATGGTCATGGGTCCCCAGCTCTGCCCACTGCCTGGGAGGACAGGATGAGAGCTGAGCAGGAGTGAGCCGTCAGCCTCTGTCGGCCGCCCCGCCCTCTGCCCAGTTTGCCAAGCGCAGAGAACTGGGCTCGGTGCCCACCTCGGCAGCAGGCCAGGACTTCGGGCTGCAGCCTCACTGCCTGCCCGCCTGACCGCACTCACATCCTCACCTCCTCGTCCATGCCACTGTGTCTCTGTCTCTGTGGGGCCCCACCCTTCCCCAGGGAAGGTGAGTTTCAGCTGTCTGGGCCTGCCAGGGAGGCGCCGCCTCTAAGGTCCCTCACCCCCTCCCACAGCCTTGGGAGGCCGTGTTCCTGGAGGCTCAGCCTGGCCGACTCTTCCTCCAAGAAGTCCTCTGGAGCCTCCTCCCAGAGCCTGCCCTCTCAGCCTCTTGTTCATGTGCTGGGCTGTTGGTCTCCCTCATCCTTCCGCTAGCCCTCCCGCCCAAGGCACTGCCACCCTGTGTGCCCGCTCCTCCGGCTCTGCCGTGACCAGCCCCTACTCAGCCCCGGGGGAAGCCTCAGGGCTGCCTGAGGTGCCTCAAATCCCCGTTATTAAAATGTTCCGTTGGCCCCAGGAGAAAGCGCAGGACCAGGCCACCTGTTGAGCCGGCAAGGGCACCTGCTCTGAGGCCGGGAGGGCTCATCGAGCTGTCATTCCAGGAGGGAGCGAGCGAGGGGGTGCAGCCGGGGGTCGGAGGAAGCCAGATGGTCCGAGTCTCTGCTCTCCCGTCCCCCATGGCATCCCGGTGACCTTGGCTCATCTAGGCTGCTTTGGGTGTGCTTGGCAGTGGCCGGAGGGGCGAGGCTGCACAGAAGTGATGGGCGCCCACCTCTCCACTGGCCACTCTGAGGAAGGGGCCTCAGGCCACTGAGGTGGGCGAGGCTGGACCCAGCAAGAGGGGCTTCTCACCAGGCCCACCCTATTCATGCTGCCTGGCATGGGTCCTGGGGGACGGGACGTGGCGTGGGTCACAGCCATTCCAGGGTGACCGCTGCACCAGCCCTGTATGGGAAGGCCCAGGGCGGCCACACCATTTCCAGGGAGGAGCCTGAGGCCCCAGGCTGGGCCAGGGTCACTGCCCCACAAACCAGGATGGGGTTCAGGGGCCTCCCAGGGGCCACCCCGTGTCCAAGTTGTTTTCTGTGGCCTCCAGCTCATTCCCCAGCCCAGCCCCAACCGTCCCTGTCACAGGGATGCCAGTCACACAGCTGTCCCGCCTCCTGGGCTGGCGACTGCCCGGGTGGCCTCGGCCCTGCCCTGGCCACCTCTGGTCCCCGACCAAGGTGCTCTAATGGACACCCTGACCCTGCGGTGAGGTGGAGGGTCCCACTGTGAGGTGGAGGGTCCCACTCTCTGGCTGGTGGACCAGAGAGGTGAGTGTTCGGGGCTGCCCTGAGGTGGGGACACCCGTTCCTGGGGCTGTCCTGGCCCTGGCCCTGCGTCTGCCCAAGGGGATGTGTGCAGAGGCCCACGAGGTGGGGCGGGGGACTGTGGGGGGCTTCGGCCACTCTCTGTCCTTCCCTCAGGCCGTGCCCCCCGGGCCGGTGCTGCCCCACTCCCAGGTAGGGAAACGGCCTGGGAGGGGCCACCTGCCTGGCCACACAGTGGACACGGCGGGCGGCTCTGACCCAGGAGCTCTTCCTGGGGTGTCTTCACCCCCTGAGCCAGCTGAGGGCTGCGGGGCTCTGTGGCTGCAGGGGTCAAGGGCCCAGTCCCCCGTCTTAGATGGGCGCTCGGTCAAGTTCTGTCCGTCAGCCTGCAGGGCCAACTGCGGTCACGGGTGAGTCTGTGTCCCGTCAGCCTGGGAGCTCGACGCGGCAGCATCCCCGCCGCACCCCAGGGCACCTGGAGGCAGAGGCTGAGAGGTCGCAGAGCCCAGAATTCGCCTCCTCGGCCCAGGTGGTCCCGCCGGTTCCCCGGGTCTGCAGGTCGGGGGAGAAACAGGGGGGCAGTTCCGCTCGGCTCAGCCCACAGGGAGGTGCCAAGTGAAAGCAGGTTCAAGACAAAATGTGGAGCCGGGCGCCCCCCCCACCGTGTGGCTCGAGCCTGCAGCCATCTGGGGAAACCGAGTCACAGTGAGGCTCCAGGACGGTCCTCAGGCCACATCAGTCCTAGAAGGTTCCCTGACATCCCACCTTTGAAGGGCGGTGAAGAGAGGCCCAGGCTACCTGCCGCAGGTTCTGGGTCAGCCTGCAGTCCTGGCGCTGCTGTCCCCAAAGCCCATGTTTCGTGAGGAGCCTCCCGTGTGCCCGGGAGTGCGGTGCACGTCTCCATGTCCGCCATCGGGAGGCTGTCAGGCCGGGCTCACCGTGGTCATAGTAGTGTGTGTGTGTGGGGGTCTGGCCACCCATCAGTCAGGGCCAGGGGTCAGAGGTCAGTCAGGGCCGGGGGAGGGCACGGCGGGGGCACTGTGGGGGCATGGGGCGGGGGGTGCCAGAGGAAGATGGCCAGGGCCAGGGAGGGAGGTGGCCCAGGAAAAGCCTGGGCTCCTGTGGCCAGAGCAAGGATTGGAGAGGAGGTGGAGGTGGAGGTGGAGGGTCGGGGACCCAGGGGCCTGTGCTGGGGAGGACCTGGGCCTGGAGTGGGGGTCCCCAGAACAGGATGGGCCAGGCCGGCAGAGCGGGGCCTGGGAGCTGCTGGCATCTCACGGCCAACACCGCACTCTGCTGGCTGCGGGGGGCATCGCGCCTGGGCTGGGGCTCCCCCGGCCCAGGACGGGGTCACGTGGTGTGCGGGGCACTGCTTGCCCATCCAGACTCTGCCAGGCAGCTTGGCCCAGGGGTTGGGGGACCATAGGGGCGGCCTCCACAGCATAGGACCGGGGGGGACCCTGGCTGGGACATGGAAGCAGGAGGGAGGCGGGGGCCCGGCTCCAGGGTAGCGGTCCCAGGAGCAGAGTGGGCAGAGTCTCAGCAGGAACTGCCTCAGGCTTGGGTCCCCTGGGACTGTGCTTGGGGCTCAGGCTGCCCCTCAGGGCCTGGCCTGGGGGTCCCGGTGTGGTATCGGGCTGGTGTTGGGGCCCTGGGGGACAGGGAGGGGAGCCACTCGCAGGGCGGCAGATACCAGGAATCACCGTCACCGTCAGGGGTCCCAACACCCACCTGAGGCCCCCCACGGCCCCAGCCTTCTGCCCCACGGGGCCTGCAGCTGGGCAAAGCCTTCCGTTCACACTCTCTGGAGCTCAGCATGGAAAGGGATCAGAGAACAAAACAGGAACAACAGGGGGTGAACCAAGGAAGGGGCGCGGGTGTCAGGGCAGTAGGCCGCCTCGCACCCACGGCCAGTCCCCCAAGCATGGAACACAGAAGCCGGGCACTGGCCAGCCCCAGGATCCTCTAGGTGACAGGAACCTTTGGCCACTGCTGCTTGGGCCGTGGCAGGGACAGGGGTCATAGGGCTGGGCCTGCCTGGTCCTTTAAGAGGGACCCCCACCCCCAGCAGCCCATACCCCCTGCCTCTGGGGGACAGCTCTGCCCTCCCTGAATGCCGCCTCCCTCAGCCACTTCGGGGGGATCGCTGGAGCCCAGTAATGGAGGCCCTCAGTGTGTGCCAGGCAACTGGGAGCCGTGTCCTGCTCCGGGACTGAGTGGCTGGAGCTTCCCCACTGACCTCGCTGGGCTGACCCCACCCCTCATTGCCCCGGCCCTGGTGGACACCATGGGACAGATGGACATGCTCCTGACCAGGCAGCCGGTCCCACAGACCATTCCAGTTGCCCCCCAAAGCTGTGCGACGTGGCCTGAAACACAGGTGCCTGCACGTCCTCCAGCCTGGCCACCGCTGGCTCCCAGTGGCCCAGTACCTGCTGGACAAGCGGCTCCAGAACCGTGATGCCGGCTACCATCACCTTCGAACCATCGGTGCAGCAGCAGCGTGAGAGCCAGCAGTGGGCGGTGGAGACTGAGGCACCGGGGCAGCGCACACAAAGGGATTCCACACACAGAGAGTGGGTGGCAGCCGTAGGACACGCGCGGCTGGAAGTTGGAGCTGGAGTGGGAGGTGGTAGCACCGCCACCGAGACCTGCCTGCTGCTGGCCCCAGAGCCGCAGCTGTATCACGCCTCGGACAACATGACTGCGCCCTTCTCCATCGCCATCAACAACCTGCAGCACCACGAGCAACGCCAGCACCCTGACCTCGTGGGCGACCATGTGGTGACAGAGCTGCTGAAAGTGCTGCGGCCTCGGGGTGGCCAGGACGCGCAGCCACAGAGAGGAGCAGCCTGGCCATTCGTGTGGACAAGCCATGTGGCTGCTACAGGCACACAAGACCCTTGAGTCCCGAAATCTGGCCCCTTAACCACAGAAGCCAGCTTTGCCCCACGGGGCTCCTGGCTTGCAAGCAGCTGCGTCTCCTTTGGGCCCCTCTCCTCCTCCTGCCCCCTTGAGTCCAGGCACATTCAGCCCTGAGCTCCCAGGGCTGAGCCACAGGGCACCTCCCCAAAGGCAAATCTTGCTGGGACGATTGCTCCCGAGCTGGGAACCCAGGCCAGTGCTGCAGGTGTGGACAGGAAGAGTGCGCTGGGGGCCACTGGTACCCGTTCATCCTGTATGGAGCCCTGACCTCAAAGATTTGCACCCCCAGTGCCCTCTCCTCCGAACGCTCCATCCCTTCCGAGTCCAGCACGACCTGTCCATGAAGCAGCCCCATAGGGTGAGGGAGTTACCTAATCCTGGCCCCAGTGCTCACTCTGGAGAATTCTGCCACCTCTCAGAGCCTGGGGCCTCCTGTGAATGGGCTGTTAGGTCTACGAGCAAAATATGTGGGTGGGGGCAGCTGGTGCAGGGGCCTCAGGGCACCCTTGCTGCACCCCCAAGCTCAGTGCCTCGCATCCCTCCTTCCTCCCCAGGCCTTCCCTCCCCCTTTCCTTCCCCTCCCCAGACCCCTCCTCTGCACCCCCTCAGTGGTTTAAGAACTCCTCTGGCTCCGTGCTAACCCCTCCGCCCTGAGCCCAGAGCCCCTGGGCCCAGCCCTCGCCCCGCCTGCCCAGGAATGAACACCCTGGCAGTGCAGGAACAGGGAGGTGAAACGCAGGGAGTGGCAGGGATGACCCCCAAAGCCTGGGGTGTGGGAACTGCCATGAGGGGACCCTCCCAGCAGCCCGGAGAGGCCTCTGGAGGAAAGCACCCCACTTCCAACTCACCTAGAACATCCAAAAGCCTGGAATAAACTGAGGAGGGAGCTGGGCTTGTGTGCCACTTTCCAGGGGAAAGGCCTGAGGGCGAACAGGTGGGGCCTGGCCCGGACACCCAGCCAGGACTCAGGCCCCACACTCTGCTCCTCCTGAGTGAGCTGGTGCTGACTGAGGCCTGCAGCCGCCGGGCCTCCTGGGACCCTCGGCAGGTACCGGGCTCTGGTGCTCAGGGGCGCCTCCTCATCCAGGAAGCTGAGCTCATCAGGAGCATTCCGGAGCTGCTGGAGAGGCCCACCATGCAAGCCGGAAACAGATCCAGAGGGTCCTGCAACATGAGGGCTGCCCAGGGGATGGCCCCTGACCCTCACCCCTGGCTGGCCCTGAGGCAGGACATGGACAACAGCTGGGGCTGCCCCAGGCCACAGCAGAGCGCAGGGCTGGGTAGCGCAGGTTCCGAAGGCCCAGCCTGGGGGCCTGAGGGGCTAGAGCCCAGCCCTGTCCCTGCCCTGCAGCCTCCCAGCCTGGCGGTGCTCCTGGGCTCGGCTAACAGGGGCCTCCCAGGACAGGCTCGGAGCTGCCTCCTGAAGCAGGCACTCGAGTCCAGCCTGCGGTGGGGAGAGGGCCCCAGCACTGCCCCCCAACGCCAGGCTGAGCCTGCACAAGAAGACCTGAAGTCGGGGCTGGTCGGACAAGGTGGCGGCTACAGTATGGAGGAGCTCTGCGCGCTCCCAGCCAGAGCACGAGCTGCGGGTCCCCGTCCACCGCCTGCCAGGAGAGGTGGCCCCCGCCTGCCTGCCCCGCCCCGGCCCTGGCTGTGGTCTCACCTTACCCGCCGGGAGTGCTCCGCGAAACGGCTCTCCCCGGCCCAGCCGGAGGCCATGGACCCCCGAGGCGACCCGTGCAGCTGTTTGCCCGGGGATGGGAGAGCGAGCCAGACCCCAAGCACCCAGCGCGCACCCAGCTCACCCGCGGGGCTGCCCGGAGCTGGACGGGGCGGGGCGGGGTCAGCCCCAGGCAACGGCGAGACCGCATTTCCGCGCGCGGCCGGCAGAGGGCGAGCGCCCACCGCCCACGGCAGCGCCGCCAACTCGGGGCCGGGGAGGGGGACGGCAGGGGGGCCTGGGGGGAGGCGGAGACTGGGAGGGTCTGTAGGGGGGCGACAGGGTCTGGGGGAGGGGGCCTGGGGGGAGACGGAGACTGGGAGGGTCTGTAGGGGGGCGACAGGGTCTGGGGGAGGGGGCCTGGGGGGAGACGGAGACTGGGAGGGTCTGTAGGGGGGCGACAGGGTCTGGGGGAGGGGGCCTGGGGGGAGGCGGAGACTGGGAGGGTCTGTAGGGGGGCGACAGGGGCTGGGGGAGGGGGCCTGGGGGGAGGCGGAGACTGGGAGGGTCTGTAGGGGGCGACAGGGGCTGGGAGAGGGGGCCTGGGGGGCGGTGAGTGCTGGGGGGTGTCTGTGGAGGGAAGTGGGGGGCTGTGGGAGCGGAGGGAGCTGGGGGAAGGCGGGGAGCTGGGGACAGCTGGAGCGTGGGGACCGTGGGGGGTTTGGATACCACAGGGAGGCAGGGCATGGGGGCGCGAGGGTGGGCGGTGGGGGGCTATGGGGGACAAAGGACCATGGGGGCCACGGGGTCAAGGAAGGCGCAGGGGGTGCGTGGGTCTGCGAGGGGCGCAGGGCAGGGTCAGGGGCGTGGGCGGGGCGCGGGGTTGGAGGCCTGGGGGTGTGGAGGGCCAGGAGCCAGCTTCTGGCAGGAGGACCTGGGCGGTGCCGTGACTGCGTCCTGTGCGACAGTGTCTGGGCCTGCGGCTTCACCTAGAGGTCATGCGGCACCAGGTGCAGCATCGCCTGCTCCAGGTGGGGCGCCCTAAACTCCCAGACCCCTGAGGCCGGCCGCTATGCCCCCTCACGACCTGGCCTGGGCCCCCAGCACCTCCCGTCCCCTGGCTGCCCACCCCGAGGGACTCCAGAAGCAGGGGCCCCACCCCTCTGGGCTCCCCTTCCAAGGACGTGAGACCAGGTGGCGTTAGGCATGGCTGGCTGGTGTTCCACCCTCGACTGAGCAGCCGGGCATGGGGTGTGGGGGAGGATGGGGCAGGAGGAGGTTTAGGGAGCAGGGGTCGCCCACCGTGGTTGTCCCCAACCATCCTGGCCCAGCCACAGGGCTCTGACTCGGGTCTCAGACTGGCCTCGGCTGCCTGAGTCCCCTGAGTCCTTGAGCTGGGCTGGGGTCTTAGGGGCTGGGGGCTCTTGGGCCAGAGCCTGGGGGGCAACAGGCTGTGCTAACTCTCCGGACCCCTCTGGGTGCCCCAGGAAGGCTGGGTGGCCATGAACGACACTCCTTTATCTGCGCCTCCCCTGGGCCCTGGACAGAGCCGCCCTCGACACAGCCCCAGGGGCCGGGTGCCTCTGGCTGGGGTTCCGGTGACCGAGCTGGTGAAGGAGAACAGCGCTGGCCTGGCCTGGCCCACACACCAGGGCATGGGGTTGCCGGCACCCTGCTTGCCCCAGGTGTAGGCCCACGGGCACTGTGCTGCCTGCAGACACTGTGGAAAATCACAGACCAGGGGCTCTTTTTGGTGGACTTCCCTTAGGGATCCTTCACAGGGTCTTGCCAGGACCTCCTGCTGCCCCAGTCCCAGCCTGTGAGCCTTGGGTCCTGTCCCTCCCAGACTGGAAGGTGCCTGCTGCTCCCCTCTGCAGCCCCACTCATGCCCCACACCCTCAGGCTGGGGAACGAGGTGGAGGGGCTGCACGCGTCCCTGGTGGCGCTGCGGGAGAAGCTTCTAGAAGCGGAGCAGTCGCTGGGCAACCTGGAGTACGTGCAGGAGCCTGGAGAAAGACATCGCTGTCAAGACCAACAGCCTCTATGTCGACTGCCAGGCATGCACGGCCACCACGCCGCTACCCCGTTGTCCTGCAGCTGCCTGGCGGCCAGTGAGTGTCTGGCACCGTGCAGGCACCGTCCTGCATTTTCTGTCCCGTCTCCCAAATAAAGAGCTCATTAGCTTTCACACGGGGCATGTGCGCCAGGGTGGGGCTTCCCCTCGCTGTCCATCTGGGCTGAAGTCTCGGTCCCCAGTGTGGCAGCTCTACCCACGGACTCATCCCAACTGTGGGAGACGGGGTTGGTGTCAGAGCCCAGGAGCAGGAGCCCCCGGGCCTCAGAGGGCAGGACAAGAGCAGGTGAAGGCTGGGGCTCCACAGCACGGCCCAGCCACAGCCATGGACAGCGTGTCCAGCCCAGAGCCCGGCCATCCGGCTCCCCTCCCTGCTCGCCTCCCCGCTCCCCAACCAGTGCTGGCTCCTCCGTCATTTCACCAGAGTCTTGGAGCCTTGGGACATTCTTTGGGACCACTGCATCTCCCCACCTCCTCCCCCTGCACCTCCAGGCCCCCAGCCTCAACTTCATACCCTTTGAGATGGGGCACTCGCTCTGCCTGGAGCTCCTCCCACTGCTGGTGCACCTGCTGGGACTATCCTCCAGGTGGGTCCCGCCCAGACCGCCCCCTTCGGCAGCCCCACTGTCCCCAGCGTCTGTGCCCAGGACTCCCAGACTTAGGCAGATCTGCAGGGGGTCCCTCCCGCACCCCCCAGGATGGGGCCCACCCGGAGAGCATGTAGGTGGGGGTGCCGTCTCCAAGATCCAGATCCATAGGGCTCCTATACCAGCCTGGAGGGGACGGGGAGGTAACAAGTACAAGCCCCTCTGCCCCAACCACCCCCCAGGACACCCCTCTGGGCAGCTTTGTGAGCTGGGTGGGATCAGCAGGTGGAAGTCGCTGTGGGGTGTGCTGGGAGGAGAGTGGGGCGCCTTTCACGTGGGGCTACCAGACCTCTCTCCCCCACCTGCTGACACCCCCTGCAGAGGCCACTGCTGGAGAGGAAAAACGCCACCCCAAGTCTCCTGCTGTTCGCTGTGGGGAGGGGACAGTGCTGACTGCCAGCATGGTCACCTGGCAGGCGGAGCCTGCACGGGGAGAAATCTGGGCAAGGCTATGTGTGAGCAGGTGGGGCAGGGAGGGCTTCCTGGAGGAGGGGGCCTGACTTCCACACCACAGGCCAAGGCACAAGTGCTGGGATCAGGGACAGAGGTGTCCGGGGTGGGCCTCTCGCCTCATCTGGAGCTCACTGAGGCCAAGCCCTTCAGGTCTCTGGGCTCTCTCAACCTGGTGCCTGCC
The DNA here is from genome assembly GCF_028885625.2 of Pongo pygmaeus. Taxonomy (NCBI): domain Eukaryota; kingdom Metazoa; phylum Chordata; class Mammalia; order Primates; family Hominidae; genus Pongo; species Pongo pygmaeus. The sequence continues at coordinate 1,208,581 of NC_072391.2, read as the reverse complement.
CAGGCAGCCCCTCTCCCTCAGCCCCGGGCCCCATGGGAGGAAGAGGTGTGTGTGGCAGGGGCATGCGAGGGCACCCCCAGCAGGTGGGATGGACTCAGGCGGTCCCCCCTGCTGTCTGGTGGTGGGGGTAGCTGCGTGTAGGCAGTGGCCAGGCCCCAGCCCGTGCTGGTGACCCCAGAGAGAGGGTACTTATCCCCGTTTTGCAGACAGGATGCTGAGGCCCGGGAAAGCCCAGGCCCTGCCACGTGATTCAGCTCCAAGCCTCGGCACAGATGGGTCCTCCTGCCGTTTCTCCTGCAGCCCCAGGACTGCCCAGGGAGCAAGGGCAGCTGCTGGGATTTGGGGGAGACCGTGCTGCGATAGGCTCATTGCTGACCGGGCAGGGCCCCCCACCAGCTCGGAGCCCCACTGCTGGGCAGCAACGATTCCTCTGCCCACCTGGCCCCTCCCAGAGGGGCAGACCCTGACCCTGAAAGGTGGGCCCGAAAGCTTCCAGAACCTTCTCTCCAGCACAGGCTGTTCCAGAGAAAACGTCACCTCCCGTCACCACGGAAGCCATGTCATTCGATAGGAGCTGCCGGTCACCACGGCGACAACCGGGGCCCGACTCTCATTCTTTGGGGCCATTAAAATTCACCCCGGGTGCCGTTGCCACCGGGTCTGGACAGCCAGGAGCAGAGAAGAGGACCCAGCGCGGAGCCTCACCCGGGGGCTGCAGGCAGCTCATGTCCTATGCACACAGCCCCTCAAAGCTGCTCAAAGGGCACCAGACGGTCTGGGGCAGTGACCTGCCAGGGGAATGAGGAACCGCCCCCCTGGCATGGGGGGACCTGGAGCCAGGCAGGAGCTGGTGAACTCAAAGGCCCCTGAGCCAGGGGAGGCTCGTGGGTGGGGGCTTCACTCCCTGCCGCCTGAGACACCACAGCCAGGGCGGGGTAGGTTGTGGGTGGGTGGCGGCTGCAGGAGGGGTGGCCCGGCACTGCCCCATCCCGCATCCAGGGCTCTGGGTGGAACTCAGGCCCCGTGCCAGCCTCTGTGGGTGTGGGTGGGGGTGAGGTCCCGGTGCCCTGCCTGCTCCAGCCCCACAGGGAGCTGCTGGCTGCTGTCGCCTCCTGCCGCGGCTCATCACATGTACTCTCGGCCGGTGGCCATTAAGAGGCTTGGGAGATAATGGTGCCTCCGCGCCGGCCCCGCACTCAGGCCTCATTATTGCCGAGGCCCAGGCAGCGCTCCGGCCTGTCCCCTCCGGGAGGGGGTGGCTGATGAGGAGCCGAGGGTTGGGGCACGGGGGAGGGGGCCTGGAAGGAGTTTCCGAGGCCGGCTGGTGGCACCAGGCTGGGAACACGGAGCGGGGCGCTGTTCTGAGCACGAGGCAGGTTCCAACGTCAGGCCTCACGTGCACTTTACAGCTGGGGACACTGAGCGCAGGGGTCCCTGTGCCCACTGTGCTCCGACGTCAGGGCCAGGCTGATGGCTGCAGCAATGGGGTGACTCCCCGGCTGGAGAGGGGCCAACACCCCCACCCCCAATTTCCTGACCTCCCCACTCCCCCGCGTGCAGGCAGACCACTGGACTAGGGCACGCAGGGGCCGCCCGCCTTGTGCTGAAAAAGGAGGCCAGACTTCTGCGGTCTAGTAGTAAAATCCTGAACCCCACGGATGGAGGCCTCCCCACTTTCTGGGTGGACCCCAAACGTCTTCCTTTAGAAAGATCATCCACTACCTCCTCTCGGGGGCTGAGTAAGCCCAGGCGTCCAGGAGCCCCCAGTCTGCACAGCAGGGAGCTGAAGGCTGGGAGAGAGGGGTGGAGTTGGGGGTCTTGCTGAGGCCCCCTCCCCCAGTGCCTGGCACCTCCACCCGCACCTCACTGGCACAAGCGCCCCGCAGCACGGAGAAGGGGTAGCCCTCCTGGGCCCCGCCTGGGACACTGCTGGGTGTCTGTGGGGGGGCGGGCCCCAGGGCACCCGGCAGCAGCCGCTCCCCCGTCGCCACGGCAATGCCGCGGTCGTGCCTGGCCACGGCTATTTCTGTCCAGGAGACATGCTGTCCTGCCCCGCTGAGTCACCCTCTGCGCTCCCTGCCCACCCCACTCAGGCCTGGCCTGCAGCTTCTGTGCCACAGTAGTTCAGGCATCGGCCCCGCCAGCCGCCTGCCCAGACAGGCTCTCCCCAGGACGGGTCATCCCAGGCCACCCGAACCCGAAGGACCCAAAGGCACCCTTCCCGGGCCGTTCACCCACCCCTCAGCCTCCCTCCACCCTGCCCTGTGCGTGGGGAGGCTCTGGGACCTGCCCTCAAGGGGGACTGTCAGGAACACCCCTCTCTTTTTGGGGGACAGTTCTGCTGGCATTGGGGGACACGAGGGGCACAGGGTTCCCTGTGTCTGGGCATCAGGGACGCTCTGGACACTTCTGAGCTCCATGGGTGCCCATTTCCCGGGCATGGGAGGCTGAGGCTCAGACCCAGGGCATAGCAGAGTGTGGGCGTCCATCCGTCTTTCTCTGCAAGCCCCAGGAGCCCCCGCTCTGTCCCACTGGGACGCATCTGCAGAGCTGTGTTCTCGCCGCCCAGGGCACAGCCATGCTGGGCCGGCTCGGTCTGCTGCAGGTGCCATAGTCACAGGCGCTCAGGTCTTCACACCCCATCTGTGCCGCCACAGCCAATAGGGTGAAGATGGCTGTCCCCAGAGGGGGCCGCTGGGCCTAGTGGGTGCCGCTGCCAAGGGTGAGCTGTCACCACCCAGGGCCAGCTGGAGGGGGGAGCCTGGAACTGGCTACAGCTGGTGCGGTCCCCACCACAGCCCTCCCCAGCCCCTGTTGCCCGCAGTCTGGCACACGACGCCCCCACAGGGGGGACCCCTTGGTCTCCCCTCACCTCCTGTCCTCCTTTCCTCGTCGATCTTTAGCATGGCAGTGCTGAGGGCCAGGCCAATCTGAGGGGCTGCAGGGAGAGCGGGACCCCAGGCCGCACACGAATCTGCCGAGGGGACTGAGCCATCTCGGGGCCCCTCCCCGCCCGCAACCTGCTTTCAGGCAAGGCTGCCACAATTCTCCTGCCACGTCCAGCGCCTCCCGCAACAGGGGCCGGCTTGTGGAGGAAGGACCCATGGGGAATGGCTGCATGTCCGTGTCCAGAGGCCCAGGGTCGGAGCAGGATGAGGCCAAGGTGCTTGGCCTGGGGATGTGTGGGCTTGGCCTGGGGCCCACAGAGAATGGAGCCCCGGCCCGCTGAGGCCTGGGAGGCCTAGAAGTCATTCCTGCAAGCTATACGGCCCAGGCCTCATCCGCTGAGAGGCAGGGCTGCTGCGGGGCCTCCCCAGGGGTGTCATCAGGGAATGAAGAGACCCCACGGAGCCTGGGCAGGCTGCGCTCCTGGGCTCCATCCAACCTGCCTTCTTCCCCGCCAGCAGCATGAGGGCTGTGCGTCACCCGGTGGCTTGGTGGCCAAGGGGGCCCCGAGCAGCATGGAGGCCCTGGTCTGGGCCCCGAACACTGGCCTTGGCCTACAGCCCTCTCGCCGGGCCCGCCCAGCCACAGCTTCCATCTCCCTGCTTCTCCTCAGGGCGCTGCACCCCAGGCGGGCAGCAGGCTTGGTTTCCCGATGGAGGAGAGCTGCGTGCCCACGGCACCATCCCCCAACCCAGTTGGCCAAGACACCGGGCCCCAGCCTCACCCATGGGTATGGGGCTGGCAGGAGGACCCTGGGGCCGCGAGGCAGGCTTCATAGTGGACACAGGGGCCCTGCCAGCATCCTGTCCAGAGCTCGGCGGAGCTGGCCTCTCGGCCTGTTGGTCTTGGACAGCCCAGAGGAAGCCACAGGCGCCCAGGCGGGCATGAAAGGGCTCTTTGACGGCTGGGTTGCTGGGACAGTAACACAGACGGCCGGCCAGGCAGGGAGCATCCCTGAGACGGTAACAGGGAGCATGGGGCCTGGGGGTGGTTGTGGGGGTCTTCACAGCCGCCCTGGGCAGGTCGGGCTCCCCCTGAACCCCAGCGGAGCATGATCCAGCCCTGATTGTCTGTCAGGCAGGGCCAGGGGCTGGGATGGCCGGGAACTCCGTGAGGGCTCCTGCAGGCTTCCGTGCATGCACACACCCACTCCTGCTAGGCTCCCTCCGCCGGAGGAGTCCAGGGGGGATCTTGTGGTGTCCAGTGGGGCCAGGGGGTGAGTCAGGGTCTGCTGAGCTCATGGGGAGGCAGGCAGAGGGGGTCTCAACTGCCAGAGACATTCCACCCACCTGGAATGACCCACTGCAAGAGGAAGGACCTTGCCCTGTGCTGCAATCCCAGAGGGCTTCCTGAAGGCGGCAGCCTAGATCTTTGTCCAGCAGAGCCCATCTTCAGGGAAGACTGATGACCCCGACCCTGTGTACCTGCCCTAGCAGAAGATACTCCTGACCAAGCCTCGAGATGTGGCTGGGAGGGGAGTGGGGTAGGCAAGGCCCACCTGGCAGGGGGGCCAGGCTTGTTGGGGCAGCTGCTGGTAGAGTCAGGAGGGGGCCTACCTTGCTCAGGGGGACCCAGGTTGGCTCTGGCTCCCCCTCAGCACCAAGGTGGGACCATCCTTCCCTAGTCTGGGGGAGGCAGAGGAGCGGCCTCCCAAGGCCCCTGCAGGCCCTGCCCTGGGGGCTCCAGACGAGAGGCTCTCTGGGCCGGGCTGAGACTGTGCCTCCCTGCACTGTGCAGGGCCCCCCGCACCAGGCCAGCCTTGGGAGGACTTTCCCTGGAGCAGGCCAGCTGCCACGCCCCAGGGCTCTGCCCAGCCACAGCAGGTGGGGCCTTGGGCGGCCACCCGCTCCTGAGTTCGGAGGGCTGTCTCAGAGACCTGTGTCCCATAACGGCTTCCCCTCCATCTGCTGGGTGTGGGGGCCCCAGCTTTGGGGACCAGGACTCCCCGACTCCAGGTGTGCAGGGTGCCTGGTGCGGCCCAGAATGTAGCAGCCCTGGAGCCTCAGCCTTGGCCTCACCCACTGGGCCAGGAGCGTCCGTGCCCAGGAAGAAGCTCCCGCCTCCACCGGCTGTATTCCCAGCGGGGGCAGGGCTGGGCTGCCGTAGGGTCTGGGGGCTCCAGCTGGGGCACCTCCTTCTCAGTCCCTCCCCTCTTTCCTCTCCCCCAGCCCTGGCCAAGATGGCAGCCCCCGCCCTGCTGCTCCTGGCACTGCTGCTGCCCGCGGGGGCCTGGCCCGGGCTGCCCAGGAGGCCCTGTGTGCACTGCTGCCGCCCGGCCTGGCCCCCTGGACCCTATGCCCGGGTGAATGACAGGGACCTGTGGAGGGGGGACCTGTGGAGGGGGCTGCCTCGAGTACGGCCCACCATAGACATCGAAATCCTCAAAGGTGAGGCCCGTGGGTGCTGCCTGCATGCTCCCCAACCAGGACCCAACAGCCCACAGGGAGTGTGGGGCACCTGGGGCTCGGGAGGAGGGATGGGAGGGGCACGCTGAGCACCAGTGTCTGCCCTGGCAGCGCTCCCTGCCCAGGGACCCCCGGGCTCCCCCCGCAAGCAGGAAGAAGCCTGACTTGGGGAGGGACCCACGAACCAAAGTGGGGTGCTGAGGACCCTGGGGAAAGGGGCCAGGGTTCCTGAGATCCCCAAAGTAGCAGCCCCTTGGGAAGGGAGACTGGGCAGCCCGCTTGCTCTGAGACCCCTTGACAAGGCTGCGCTGTCCCGAAGGCTGTACTAAGGTTAGGCTTGGGTAGCACCTTCCCAGCCTTCTCATTCTTTAACACCCAACGCAGACCGTAGCTGGCCCTGACCACCCATGTCCCCACCCTCTCGGTGGGGACGGCCTCGCCAAAGGCCTTGGTCTAGCCACACCTTTGGAGAACGGCTTCTCCCCATCTTACAGACGTGGACGCGGAGGCTGGGAGAGGGGCCGTCACTTGCAAAGACTGTGTCCTTACAGTGACCTGGGTGCTGGAATGGGGGAGGCCTGCCCAGCCTGGCCCCTACCCGCGGCTTCCGCTTGTCCCCTGCAGGTGAGAAGGGCGAGGCCGGCGTCCGAGGTCGTGCCGGCAGGAGCGGGAAAGAGGGGCCGCCGGGCGCCCGGGGCCTGCAGGGCCGCAAAGGCCAGAAGGGGCAGGTGGGGCCGCCGGGCGCCCCGTGCCAGCGCGCCTACGCGGCCTTCTCCGTGGGCCGGCGCGAGGGCCTGCACAGCTCCGACCACTTCCAGGCGGTGCCCTTCGACACGGAGCTGGTGAACCTGGACGGCGCCTTCGACCTGGCCGCGGGCCGCTTCCTCTGCACGGTGCCCGGCGTCTACTTCCTCAGCCTCAACGTGCACACCTGGAACTACAAGGAGACCTACCTGCACATCATGCTGAACCGGCGGCCCGCGGCCGTGCTCTACGCGCAGCCCAGCGAGCGCAGCGTCATGCAGGCCCAGAGCCTGATGCTGCTGCTGGCCGCGGGCGACGCCGTCTGGGTGCGCATGTTCCAGCGCGACCAGGACAACGCCATCTACGGCGAGCACGGAGACCTCTACATCACCTTCAGCGGCCACCTGGTCAAGCCGGCCGCCGAGCTGTAGCCGGGTGAGGGGCCCCGCGGCTGAGCACCGCACGCGTGTGTGTGTGTGTGTGTGTGTGTGTGCGTGTGTGTGTGTGTGTGTGTGTGTGGTGGGGTGTGGGCAGCGAGCATCAGCACCGACTGCGTGCCGGGATTGGTTGAGCGCCGACTGTGTGCAGGGATTGGTTGAGCGCCGACTGTGTGCAGGGATTGGTTGAGCGCCGACTGTGTGCAGGGACTGGGCCATGTGGAGTGCTGGGTGTGTTGGGAGGAAGTCTGACCCGCACCTGCCCTCACAGGGGCTAGCGCACAGGAAAGGACCACACGAAGCCACATGGACGGAGGCCTGTGGTGCTGGGTGTGCGGTGGGTGGGGCCAGGTGGTGGAGCGAGCCGGGTGCCTCCACATGGGGTGGTCGGAGCCCGGTTGCTCACCCAGGTACTCTCCCTCACGGCCGAGGGGCCATTCTGCTTATAAAAGCTGTGCCAGGCACCCTTGCTAAGGAGACATTCATTCGACATTGGTATTTGCCAAGCATCTGCCCGGTGTGGCTGGACCCGGGAGAGGCCAAAAGGTAACTTCCAGGCGGTGTTAGGGGCACCCAGCACTCACAGTGGCCGGGAGGGTGGGGCTGGCCTAGTGGAGGCTTGTCCTTGGCAGGAAACACGCGGCTGAGCGCAGGGGGTCAGTTTTGGGGGCTCACTGGTCCCCATTCTGTCTGAATGGGTGGGGGCTGGAGGAAGATTGGACCCTGATGGGCACCAGAGCTAGGGGGAGCCTCAGACCCCCACGGAGTCGCCTCATGCTTAGACAGGGATGAAAGTCGGGTCCACATGGCCTGGCTGCAGTTGTGGGGGCAGAGAGGGCCCCATTTGGGAGTGTGGGTGGGTCGGTCCCTCCAGGCAAGAGGCTGGTCCAGCCCTGGTCACTGGAAGCCTCTGTCACCCTCACCGGCTGGAGCAGCTGCGGCCCCTCCCGGAAGCTCTCCGGGCCACATGCTCACTTGTCTCTGGAACCACCTGGACCCAGCCTGGGCCTCCCTCCCCCGCTTCCCAGCCCCTCTGGCCCAGCCTCCCACGGACCACCTCCTCCTCCTCGGTGTGCGATCCGTGGCAGCACGGCCACTGGGCCCAGGCAGGAGCAGCGTCAGGAGCAGCTGAGCCATGCTGCCTGGAACCCTCACAAGGCCCTCCATAAAGCATCCCCGGGTGGGGGCAGGCGAGCCCCCACAGGTGCACCCAGCGTGGGCTCATGGGGGCCCGTGGGTGCTGAACAGATGCAGGGATGCGGGGTCCTAGGTGCCCCCACAGCCCCTTGATCCTTGTCCACCCTGGGACGTCCCAGCCCATGGAGTGCCCGGCTCACCCGTCCCCCTCTTCAGGGCCTGCCCTGCCCCCACTCCCTCCCCACAGGGGCCCCCACCAGTACTGACCAATCTCTGAGCAGCTGGGCCCACAGCCTGCCCCAGGAGGGTCTGTGAGGGGACAGCCCCCAACATCAGGGTGCTCCCTGCAGGATGGGGCCAGCCGAGGAGGGAGGTAGGAGGGCAGGGCTGCGGCCCCCAGGGCAGGGGGACCTTGTCTGTCCATCTGGCGGCACACACTGGCTGGGAGGAAGCAGCTGGGAACAGTGACCCTCCCTGTTGCTGCGGGGCCCCAGCCTGAGGGGCTGCTTAGTCATCCCCACCACCCACCACTGGGCCAGGTCTGGGGCAACCCGCAGTGGGGGTCGGGCAGAGGAACTGGGGGAGGAGGGGGCAGGGTGGCAGGAGATGGGGGTCAGGGGCCATCTCCCAACACAGCCGCCGTTTTTGTGTGAAGACTCCAGACCTCCCAGCCCCACCCTCAGGAAGTGCGGTCCCCTCCTTACAGACAGACGCCCGCCTGTGGGGATCCTGGGAGCCCCGGCTGGCTCGCCCGCCTCTCCACTTCGCCTCACTCCTGTCCTGGGACAGAGGGTGCCCTGCCCTTGGGAGGTGGTGCTCCGAGGCCCGGCCAGAGTCTGCAGAACCCACGCGTGTGTGCTGGGAGCCACTCCCCAGGCAGGCGGGGGAACAAGCGTGGCCCCCAACAGCGCAGGACACGAGGAGGGGGCAGCTATGGGGGACCGCCATTTGCTGTGCACACATGGCCCGTCTGCAGGGAGAGGGGCTCTGTCCCGGCCGTGCCACCCCCACCCACTGCCCAAGACTGCTGCCTCCCAAGTCCCCCAGCATCCATCTCTTTCCCTGAGGCTGTCCCTGGGGCCAGGCTGCCCCGCAGCACCCCCAAGTGGCTCCGTACTCAAGTCCCACCTTGTGTGTCTGGGGGAGGGGCGGTAGCAGGGCTTCTGGGAGTGTGGTGACAACCAAGGACAGGAGGGGCTGTGGCCGGTGGCTGGGGCTGGTGAACCCTGTCCCTGCTAGAGACAGGAGGGGCACTGGCGCTGGGGCTGGACCGGGAACCTTCCCTCTCTTCGCCCCACACTGAGGTGGGCGGGGCCTCAGGCTGCACTTTGGCCCGGGGCCTGAGTCTTCTCCTGGCTGGGATAGCGGGACACACCCAGGGCGCCCGGCAACCGGCAGGGGTCAGAGCCATCTCCAGGCACTCACGGGGCCTTGGCACAGAGGCTTCCGCCTTAGAGATAAAGGCGCCCGAACAGGAAGGTGCAGGCCGAGGGGAGATTGGCAGACCCCAGGCCTCCTACGCCGACCAGGACACCCTCAGCCCTACGCCGCGTGCTGAGGGCCGGTGGCGCTAAGAGGTGCCAGCAGAGAAGCCCACAGCCTGGTTCTGGCTGCAGCAGCAGGGCTCCTGGTCAGCACTCTGGGGAGCCTTGTGCTCACTCAGCCGGTTCCCAAGTGAGGACACCCAGTGCTACACAGGCAGAGCCAGGCTGCAGCCACGTCCCGCCCACCCCGCACAGAGCCTGTGTCCCTGCCAGCTCTGCCTGTCACCTCAGCTTCCCGTGCAGCAGGGGGTGTGCAAAGGCCTCTGTCGGGGACCCCAGAGCAGCTGTGAGGGGCCCTGGGCTTGCAGGTCTATAGTGGGCACTGCCCAGAGCCGAGCCCTGGGTGTCCGGGCCCCGGAGGACGGCTGCACAGCTCCAGGGGTTCCTGCTTGGGGGGATCCCCAGGAGGAGCCTGTTGGGGTCAAATGTGGCAGGTGCTTGAAGAACCAGAGGTGGGGGGTATGGGCTGCTGGGGGTGGGGGTCCCGGCTGGCCATGCAGAGGTTCTTGGCCCCGGTGAGAGAGCAGGGCTGGATGGGAGATGGGAGCCAGGGGTCCGGACCACCCCAGGGCCGGGGAGGACATCTACTCTCGCAGGCTGCCTGTTCTGCACCAGGGAAGCACCCCAGAATCCCAGACAACCGTTCCCTTCCCTGGCCCTGGCCCAATGGCCCTGGGGTCTCCAGCCTCTGTGATTCCAGCGAGCCTGTGCTGCCAGGGTGGCAGGTGGTCCTGAGGAAGAGAGTCCCGGGAAGACGACAGCCCCTGCACCAGGGAGCCCAGAAAGTGCCCGTCACCAGGCCCAGCCAAGGATCCGGACGTGACCACAGCAGGCCGGAGGCCAGGCGCTCATTCCGAGGGACAGGCTGGACCTCCCAGCACAGACGTCGCCGTGGCCTGTGGGCAGTTGCAACCGCTGATATTAAGAAGCCTGCAGCAGGGGTCGGCGGGCAGGGGTGCAAGGTCTCTTGGAAGCTGGCGGGGGTGTCTAATGAATGCCAGTGGCGACCCGGGTTCTCAGAGAACTGGGGTGGGGAGATGCCCGTGAGAGCCTCAGACAGCAGGACCTGCATCCCGCCAACCTTCCAGGTTTATTTGTTTAAAAAACAATGACTGAGAACTGAAACTGAGACAAGATAAGGTCACGATTCTCTGCCAAGTGATAAACGCCTGAGGGATGCTGCCAGCACCAGGTGGGAGCGGAAAGAGGGATGCTTGGTAGAGGCCAGAGACACGAAAAGCAGCGACAGCCTCGTGCTGCCCTGGCCACTTAGGAGACAAGGGGGAGCCACCCCATCCGAGCCGCGCCGGGCACCCCCGTGGTCGGCCCGCGCCAGCTTTAATCATGAGTCAACCGCACAGGAAGGGACTGGGGAACATGGCTTCCCGCGGGGACATCCCTGTGGCATTCCAGGCGAGCATCAGGCTGGGGAGGCAGCTTATCCCATGTGACTTTATCCGTTTAGTGGGATTCCAGTAAAAATCCAATTTTAAATGTTTAGGTGAAATTCATACTACGCAGAATTGAGCATTTGAGAGTGAACAGTTGCGTGGCACTGCACACTCAGCCGTCACCTCTGTTTAGTTCCCAAATGGTTCCGACCCCCTGAAAGAAATGTACACCCCTCAGCAGTCGCTCCCCGCTCCCCCTGTCCACCCCCTGGCAGCCACTGTTCCTCACTGTGTCTGTGAACGGCCCCGTTCTGGGCATTTCATGGAAATGGAGTCACACGAGTAACATTCTGTCCTGTGGATGGGCCACATTTGTTTGTCCATTGTTGATGGACACCTGTGTCGTTTCTACCTTTTGGCTATTATGGATTATAGATAATGCTACTATGAATATTTCTGTAAACATTCCATTTTTTTTTTTTTGACAAAGTCTTGTTCTGTCACCCAGGCTGATGTGCAGTGACAGTCACTCACTGCAGCTTTGAGCTCCCAGGCTCAAGCCATCCTCCCACCCCAGCCTCTCAAGTCACTGGGACTACAGGCACATGCCACCATGCTCAACTAATTTAAATTTTTTTTTCTTGTAGAGATGGGGTTTCGCCATGTTGCCCAAGCTGGTCTTGAACTCCCAGGCTCAACTGAGCCTCCAGCCTCGGCCTCCCGAAGTGCTGGGATTGTAAGCATGGGCCACCACGCTGGCCCAAATTCCATTTTTTAAAATTTTGTAAAAGCAGTGTTGAAGAGAACCTGGAAGAATGTATAGGATTCTAAACAATTTTAGCTCAGCTCAGTGTTGGGTGGAGACTTTCCCTATTAGATATCATAACACAGTGGCCACAAAGCAGAGACCAGACTGCCAGAGCTCCTTGCCCCCAAAGAACAAGAGGGCGCCCCATATACCAGGAAATATACCAAGAAGGCAGAGGCAGCCACAGGGAGGGGTATTTTTCATTTGAAATTCATGTCGCCTATAATCTCAGCACTTTGGGAGGCCGAGGCGGGCGGATCACCTGAGCTCGGGAGTTCAAGACCAGCCTGACCAACATGGAGAAACCCCCTCTCTACTAAAATTACAAAATTAGCTGGGTGTGGTGGCACATGCCTGTAATCCCAGCTATTCGGGAGGCTGAGGCAGAATTGCTTGAACCCACGAGGCAGAGGTTGCGGTGAGCTGAGATTGCACCATTGCACTCCAGCCTAGGCAAGAAGAGCAAAACTGTCTCAAAAAAAAGAAAAAAAAATCATGTCATATGATAATACAAATTTCAGTTGAATGAAATAATTATCAGCCATATAATCTTTAGAAACATGTGGGACCAGCTGGGCGCAGGGGCTCACACCTGTAATCCCAGCACTTTGGGAGGCCGAGGCAGGTGCATCATCTGAGATCAGGAGATTGAGACCAGCCTGGCCAACATAGTGAAACCCCGTCTCTACTAAAAACACACAAATTAGCTGGGTGTGGTGGGGGGCGCCTATAATCCCAGCTACTGGGGAGGCTGAGGCAGGAGAACTGCCTGAACACGGGAGGCAGAGTTTGCAGTGAGCTGAGATTGCGCCACTGCACTCCAGCCTGGGTGACAGAGTGAGACTCTGCCCCTCACCCCTCACCCCCAACACAAAACCGCCACCAAAAGCCATGTGGGATTGTGGTATGTACACCCATGTTCACAGCAGCATTACTCACTGTAGCCAGAAGGTAGCTAGCTGCTGTGGTCAGAATGTGCCCCCAGAATTCCTATGCTGAAGCTGATAGTCACTGTGATGGTATTAAGAGGTGGGGTAGGCCGGGTGCAGTGGCTCACACCTGTAGTTCCAGCATTTTCAGAGGCCGAGGAGGGCAGATCACCTGAGGTCAGGAGTTCGAGACCAGCCTGGCCAACATGGCGAAACCCTGTCTCTACCAAAAATACAAAAATTAGCTGGGTGTGGTGGTGGGTGCCTGTAATCCCAGCTACTCAGGAGGTTGAGGCAGAAGAATCGCTTGAACCTAGGAGGCAGAGGTTGCAGTGAGCCAAGATTGCACCATCGCTCTCCAGCCTGGGCAACAGAGCGAGATCCTGCCACACACACACACACACTCACACAACCACCACCAACAAAACCCGTGTGGGATTGTGAGATGTGCACCCATGTTCACAGCAGCGTTACTCACTGTAGCCACGAGGTAGGTGCTGTGGTTGGAATGTGCCCCCAGAATTCCCATGCTGAAGCTGATGGTCACTGTGACGGCACTAAGTGGTAGGGTATATTCTATGACAGCAGTAGGAGTGGACTCAGACTGTGGACACAGCCCAGGTGTCCGTTGATGACAAATGGAAAAACAAAATGTGGTCCATCCATGCAAGGGGACAGTGGTCAACCTCAAACAGGAAGGAAATTCTGGCACGTGCTCCATGGATGAGCCTCAAAGGCAGTGCGCTGAGTGAAATAAATCAGTCACAAAAGGACAAATGCTGTCTGATTCGAATTGCACGAGGTACCTAGAGGACTCAAATTCATAGAGACGGAAAGTAGAAGGGCAGGTGCCAGGGCTGGGGGTGGGAACAGGAAGTCGTTTAATGGGGACAGAGTTTCAGTTTGTGACTTTGAGAAGAGTTCTGGAGATAAATGGGGGTGATGGTTGCACCACAATGTAAGTGTCCTTAATGCCACAGGACTATCCACAAAAATGGTTATGGTGGTAAAATTCTGTTATACGTATTTTACCAAAATGTTAAAAAATATGTGGGGACATTTGGCTAATCTGTGAATGGGGAGAAACCTCCCACTGATAAAAAGCAGAAGAATTTTCCAAGTAGATACGTGATAGGTTGGACTTCATGAAAGTAAAACGTTCTGCTTTGTGTCAATCCTGAAACTAAAACATGGGACCCTAGGAAGGGCTGTCCCAGGGACAGCAAAGGATGGCCTTCCTGCCCTGCAAGGGTCTTGCGCAGATGGAGGAGGAAAACTTGAGAGGAAATAGAGAATTTGGAAGATACAGGAAGGAATGAAAAATCATTGTGGATTCACACCATCATGAGTGCCAGTGTCTAGATATTCTTGTGTGGCTTACAGGCATCTCCAAGCTGCCTGGTCACTACCATCATCCGTGTCCCTCAGGAAACACATGGGCAGGGCCTGGCAGGGGACCACAGTAGGCAGACCCAGTGTACAGAGAGCTAGGCAAAGCCATAGCCAGGTGGACAGGAACAGCAGCCAGACCTCCCTCTCCTGTGAACCTCTCCCCACTGCACAGGCAGCCATGGAATCCTTGCCTCGCTCTAGGGAACTGCCCCCACCGTGGTTCCTGGAGGCAGAGTTAGGAGAGAGAGGACAGATGTCTGAGGGCACAGGCATGGCCAGCACTGCCCTTCTGAAGCTCCAAGCCCCCATGGAGGGAGGCATCCACGGGCAGGACCTGGGCACCAGAGTGGGGTGAGAGGCAGGAGCTCTGACTGGGACAAAGGCAGCTCCTGCACATCCCCTCACTCTCCGGCCACCCTCTCTGGGACGATGAACATCAGAACAGGGACTCAGGTGGAGGGGCCAGTGTCTTCTGTTCCACGGCCCCATCTCACCCATCCCACTGCTCTACATGAGTTGCCAACCACTATAACAAAACCAACAGCTTCCAGCTGTGTTCGGCCACTGGAGAGCCCAGCAGGCCCTGGGAGGGAGAACTGGGGAGCCCAGCAGGCCCCGGGAAGAAGAACCGGAGAGACCAGCAGGCCCCAGGAAGGAGAACTGGGGGGACCAGCAGGCCCTGGGAGGGAGAACTGGGGAGTCCAGCAGGCCCTGGCTGTCTCTGCTCCACAGGTAGCCTCTCCTCTCCCAGCCATCTCATCTCCGGGTTCTGATGACCCTGCCCCAAACCTTGAACCTCGAGGCTGATAAAGCCAAGGTGTCAGCCAGGGCACTGCACTCCCCCTCACTTCACAAAGGGCCTTTTTTTTCTTTGAGACAGGGTCTTGCTGCAGTGCAGTGGCATGATCAGAGCTCACTGAAGCCTCCGCCTCCCAGGCTCAAGCAGTCCTCCTGTCTCAGCCTCCCCAGTATGTGAGACGACAGGCATGCACCATCACCACTGGCTAATTTTTGTAGATTGTGTAGAGACAGGGTCTTACTATGTTGCCAAGGCTGGCCTCAAACCCCCGAGCTCAAGTTGTCTGCCCGCCTCAGCCTCAGCAGTTGCTGGGATTATAGGTATGAACCATTGCACCTGGCACCTGGCCCTGACGGTGTCCTTGTGAGCCCTCCTCAAACCGCACTACGCGATCACACCCGTTTCCCAGGAGGGGGACAGAGCCCTGGGAAGCATGGGTTGAGGAGGGGGAACCACAGAAGGCTCGTGAGCAGCAGAGGAACATGAACAGATTTGTGTTTGGGATAAAATGGGGCTGGAAGTGGAGGTGGGGTTGGGAATAAGAAGGGAGGCATAGCCAGAGGCGGGGGCTGCTGTGGCCGAGGCGGGGTGGGGACAGAAGAGAACGAACCCAGGAGGTTGACTCCACCTAACACCCTGCCAGGGGCCCTGGGCGGCTGCTGCCACCCACAGGAGTGCAGAGCCCGAGGTGGCTCCAGGCCTCCACGGGGCAGCGTGGCCAGCGCCCATCTCTGCTGCACCCATGGGGGTTGCTCGTGCTGCCAAGACCCGGCCTTGGGTGGGCAGAGGGGCCCGTCCTAGGGGCAGTCTTCCGCCAGACCGCCTCCCTGAGACCCCACAGCTGGTCCCACTCCCCGTCCCCACCCCACCCACTCTCTTGGGGTCTCGTCTGGTGGGAGGAAACGGCTTCCCCGGGGCCCTGGGCCAGTGGCTGCTTCTGGAGGCGCCATGGCTGCTGGTGGCCTCTGCCCCCTTCCCTCCCCAGGAAGCCTTCCGGGTCCCTCCACAGACCCCTACGTCCCGCCCCAGGGCACCCCTGCTGATGGGGCTGGGCTGGGACGAGGGTCGGCCCGCCGGGGTCTGTCAGCCTTCACGACGGCCCGGCCGCAGTTTCCCTCACTGTGGGGCTAACGACACCTCCCCCTGCCTGTGGGGGCTGCTTCACCTTCGCCCCGTCTTCCCCACACCCGCTCTGCCAGGCAAACAGATCCCTCCCGCCCTCCTCGTCCTGCCCCGGCGTGTTTCCTGAGCAAGGTCACTGGAGTCGCTGGAGCCCAGAGCCAATAAAACCCAGTGATGCGCGCAGGCCGGGAAGCCACCCCGCCCAGGATGTTTGCTCTGCGCTGCGCGCCCCCCCCCCACCAGGTTCTCGGGTGGCCTGCGAGGGGTCTCGGCTCTGCAGCCCCTGCCACCCACAGGCCCCCACTGCCCCAGGAGGTGAGGATGTAGGGGCCCAAGGCCCATGCTCCTTCCAGACACTCATCTGACCCCTACCCGGCCTTTCACGCTGGTGCCCTGGGGGCATCCGGGCCTTGTCCTCTTCCCCCTGGCTCTGCCCAGCCTGGTCCATGGGCTGCCTGGGACCTCCCCAGACATCTTCAGCCCTCTCAGCCCACCGAGGCCATCAGACCCTGGGGCCTTGTCCTCCCACGGGCTCCAAGCAGGAACCAGCCAGGTGCCACTGCCCCCTTCTCCAGGCCTGACCAGGGGCTGCCTCTGCCTCGTGAGCACCCCTGGGGCCCCGGCCCCGGGCCAGGCCGCTGCGTGTTCTCCTGGATGACTCACAGCCTCCACACACTCCCTGTGTGTGCCTCTTCCCGCCTCTCATCCAGTCTCCTCTCTCAAGCTGGAGTGAGCACAGCTTCGTCCTTCCCGGGGGCAGCATGGGGGCAGAACTTGGGGGGCCTGGATCTGCTCCTCTCTCTGAATTGACCCCCACAGCTAACCCCCCGGGCCCCTTTGCCTCTGAGCCTTCCCATAGGCTGTTCCCTCTGCCTGGAATGCTCTTCTGGTTCAACCTTAATCCCACAACCCAGCCCCATGCTGGTGCCCTGCAGGCGTGTTTGTCCGATGGAGACACGTGTTCAGGGCTCAGCCAGCCCAGGGGGTCAAGGGCAGTAAGTCCCAGGCCCAGCTGTGGGGCTGCCGTCACGAGCCCACCATCCCCAGAAGGTCAGTGTGGCAGGGTCCTGGGGGGGTCAAGGGAAGAGGAGGCTGTGCGTGGCAGGGAGGGTGTGCACCTGATGGGGACGAGGCTATGACCAAAGGCACAGATGTGGGCTGTGGGTGGCCAGGACCAGACTGGGCAGCTCGGCAGGGCCGTGATGCTGGGGCCTGGCACGGACAGGGACCGGGGTCCTGGGGGCTTCAGGCTGGACGAGGCGGGGAGCAGGGTGGCCCGAGGCTTGTGGCCGGGTTGAATGGGCTGGGGGTCAAGGGCATCTTCACCCGAGAGTGAGGGCGCTGGCGCCTCTGTCTGCCCCGCGTGGCTGCCGGCCCTGCAGGGAGAGCGCCCGGCGTCAAATCAATTGGAGAAATTGATCTTGGCAGGGATTTCCGAGCCATCTGCTCGGTCCCCAAAGCCTTCTGAGAGGATGAACATGGCACCCAAATCCCTGGGGAGGCAGGTCGAGGGGGGTGCTGCAGTGTGAACGGGCCTCGGTTTCCCCCAGTGCACCCTGGATGCACCCCTCTTTGGTGACTCAAGAGGCAGAGCTTTGTGGACCCCCTGCAGAAGCCCACCCTGCCCCGCCCAGAGCTGTCAAGAAGCCGTGAGGGGCAGCTCCAGCCTAAGACCCCGGGCAGCTTCCATCATTTTTCACCCTGTTCACTAACTCCACGCCTCCTGCTTCCTGCTGGGCATTTGGCCGCCCCCATCCCGGCCTTGTCTGGCTCAGCAGGGCTGGGGCCGGGGCCGGGCCCTATGTTGGGCCTCGGGGGAGCCCAGGCTCCGCTCACTCTGTCTGCACTGGCTGCACTCGGCTCCAGGGACAATATTTGCTCGGGGAAAGAATCAAACATTTATCCTCGCATTTATTCAGGGGAGCAGTTGTCAAACACGCGTGTCCTCACTGCTCGGATGTTTCCCAGGCCTGGCCTCAGCCTGGGCCTTTCGCCTGCCAGGATCTGTGCCCGCTCAGCCGCTCCCTGTGCCCTCCGGGAGGATGAGGTCCTGCTCTGGGCAGACGGCGGGAGCACGGGTTGGGGCCAGTGCTGGGCAGGGCAGAGGGGTCCCTGGGGCCGAGCGATGCCGCACCCTGGTCCTTCTCCTTCCAGCCTCAGAGCGAGGCCAACGTGCCCCAGAGACCCCAGCAAGGCTCTCTGGGCCCACGTTCTGGGCCTGGGGCGCCAGGAAAAGCTGGTGTTTGGGGTGGGGGAGGTGGGACAATTCTAGGTGGGGGGCGGCGGGATTCCCAGGGCCTGCCATTTGCGTCGCCCACGTTGCCGCCGCCTCTCAGCAGTGCTATCTGCTGTGGCCTGGGGAGCAGCTCCCCGCTGCGCCTGGATGACCGTCCTCTGCTCCTGTCCCTGTTCCCTCTCCCAGGCCAGAGCCCCTGCCCCAAAGCAGAAGAGACGGCCGCAGGTTCCCTGTCCTCTCCAGCCCCTGACCCTCAGGTCCTCCTCCAGCAGGAGCACCTCTCCCTAGTGCCACCAGGGACCCCATACTGGACCCCTCCAGACAGAACCAATCTCAGCATAGCACAGCCATCTGCACCCCCAGATGGGGGCCTGGGGGGCTGGAGCCTCCACCCCAACCTCAGCCCCCGGCTCTCCTCTGCACCAGCCGCCTCCCCACCTCACCCCTGGCTGGGCCAGCACCCAAGCACCCCCACTCCCCTCTCTCAGACAGCAACTGCCGCCCGCAGCATCCCGTGGGGGGTGTCGGGCAGCAGGGTGGGGCCCCCAGGACAGGTGTGACCCTGGATGACCCGGGGCCGCTCAGCCACACTCCCCTTACACCTGCATCCCCAGAGTCCACACAGTGCAGGGCAAGCGAGGGGCTGGGGCCCTGGCCAGGCACTCCGGGGACTTGAGTCAAGCGCTTTCGGGTGTCTTTAATTTAGCAGAGCAGCCTCGTACGTGGACCCGGTGGCTCGGAACTGACCTGAGGGCACACACAGCTGGTGGGCCACGCAGGTCAGCTCTGCATTCAGGAAGACCCTCTCGCCTGGCCGGCCTTCTGGAAAAGTCGCTCCCCAGAGGGAAGGCCGGCATGGGCTGGGTCCGGACGGAGGGTGAGGTGGCCCTGAGCACTTGCACGGCACGGTGGAGCCCCCCACAGGCCTGGCCACCTCCCCCACCTCCCGGGAGCCCCCGCCGTGTGGCAGACGGCTAGAGGGGGTGGTCGGTCACTGTGGGGAGCCTACTGCCCTGTGTCCACCCCAGCCTGGCTTCAGCCAGCTCTGTCCTCACACCACCGCTGGGGAGCTGGCAGGTCACGGGTGGGGGTCACCGCAGTGCAATCCCCGCTCCTGGGGGTGACACGGGGCCGCCCACCCCCCGCCTGGACTCTCACAGCTTGCTGGTCTGCATAAGCCCGTTGGCTTCGGTGCGGCGCGCGGGCGGCGCGGCCTCCTGCTGCTGCCGGCTCCTGTCTGGCCGCGGCTCCGTGGCGTCAGCGTCCTTGGCGCCAGAGCCCTTGCGGAGGCACAGAACCTTCTGGAAGCTCTGGCGGAAGTTGTCGGAGAGGAAGCCGTAGAGGACGGGGTTGGCGCAGCTGTTGGCGTAGGAGAGGATGACCACGAAGAAGTAGAGGCTGGCGGAGGCGGGCTCCTGGGGCAGCGCCACGGCCAGGTTGACGATGTTGACGGTGAAGAAGGGCAGCCAACATCCCGCAAACACCAGCACCACCACCAACACCATGCGCGTCACCTTCCGCTCCGAGCGCCGCCGCACGCAGCCCACGCGCACGCCCGCTGCCCTCACCTTCACCACGATGAGCAGGTAGCACAGGCAGATGACCAGCAGCGGTGCAAAGAAGCCCAGCACGGCCGTGTAGATGATGAAGACGGCGCCCCACAGCCCCACGGGCTCCGGCCAGCTGGCGTTGCAGGTGCCACCCTCCTGCACGTCCGCAAACACCAGGAGCGGCAGCGACATGCACAGGGACAGGGCCCAGGCCGCGGCGCTCGCCAGCTTGGCCACACGCGGGCGGCGCCAGCGGGCGGAGCTCAGCGGGTGCACCACCGCCAGGTAGCGGTCCACGCTCATGACTGTCAGGCAGAAGACACTGGTGAACTGGTTGACGCCGTCCAGCGTCATGACCAGGCGGCACAGGACGGGGCCGAAGGGCCAGAAGGACGCGGCGTTCTGCGTGGCCAGGAAAGGCAGCCCCAGCATGTACAGGACGTCGGCCACCGCCAGGTTGAGGATGTAGATGTTGGTGACGGTCTTCATCTTGGCGAAGCGCAGCACCACGTAGATGACCAGCGTGTTCCCGCCCAGCCCGGCCGCGCACACCAGCAGGTACAGCACGGGCACCAGCACCGCCCGGGCCCCCGCCGAGGGTGCCGGCCCCACCAGCGTCCTGTTGTCACCGCCTCCGGAGGCAGCCCCCGGGGAGGAGGCGTTCCAGCTGGGCGTGGAGGCTGGGAACAGGGGCTCCATGGCGGCAGCCCGGGGGTGCGTCGGGCTCTGCAAGAGAAGAAGGGAGGACGCCAGGGTGGTGAGTCCCTGAACCGGCACATGCAGGCATTCCTTCCTCCTGGGCCCCAGCCCCGCCTGCCAGGAGGCGCGGAATCACCGGGTAAACACGATTAGTCATGTTCAGCGCGGCCGGGAATCACATTAAGCAAATTGTTTGGAAAATAAGCCAGGAGAGGAAGGAGCGGCGGGCAGGTGGCCCCGGGAGCCCAGACGGACGGCTGCTGTCGATACGGTGACGGCTGCCCTGTGGCCGCCCCTGCACCCAGGTGGTGCCTGGCCTGGCCGCAGCATCCTGGAGTCGTCTCCCCGAAGCCCCTCAGAGCCTGCCCTGCAGTGCTGCTGCCCTCGTCTCCCAGGTAAGGGGCCGAGGCCCAGCAGGTGGCACCTCCTGGGACACACAGGGAGAGGTGGCAGTGGAGAGAGAGGTGGCAGTGGTGGTCGGCCCCCTGTCCGCCTGGGATGAATGGCGCCTGGCTAGGACGACCCAAGAAGTGGCTGGACGTGGTGTCGCCACCGCAGCGTTGAGGGGCTTTCACCGGGGTGCACGCTGCCCATCGGCCCCTGGACCTCTCTTCAGGCCAGCGCAGGGACCGTCACCCCCGCAGCAATGACAGACATCTGTAAACCCAGGTGGGGGCACAGCACAGGGCCAGGCAGACACTGCCCTCCCCACGGGGCGGCTGCAGAGAAGCAAACACACAAACCACACAGAGCGGTCACACGGAGCCCCAGGAGTCACACAGGGTGAAGGAGGGGGGACTGGGGGCGGGGGCTGCACACCCTGCAGCCCGGAGGAGAAGCCGGGGTGGGGGGTGTGGGCGGGTCAGAGGCACAGCGTGTGGGGGTTCCAGTCACCTGACACTGCCCAGTCCCATCGGAGCTTGAAGCCCCCTCCCAGGCCCTGGAACCCCCCACTGTGGCCCAGAGAGAGAACAGGGGAGACTTAGGGGAGGGGAGGGAGGGGAGGCTTCAGCCAGGGTGTCCATGGAGAAGGGTGGGCTGGGAATGGTGACGTCTGTGGGTTCAAGGCCATGGGCACGTGTGTACCTCGTACATTGTTTTTGTATTTTTCTGCGTGTTTGAAATCATTCATAAAAATGATACTCCAGCTGGGTGCGGTGGCTCAAGCCCATCATCCCAGTACTGTGGGAGGCTGAGGCAGGTGGATCACCTGAGGTCAGGAGTTCGAGACCAGCCTGGGCAACATGGTGAGACCCCCGTCTCTACAAAAAATACAAAAATTAGCCAAGTGTGGTGGCGGGCGCCTGTAGTCCTAGCCACTGAGGAGGCTGAGTCGGGAGGATCATTTGAGCCCAGGAGGTTGAGGCTGCAGTGAACTGTGATTGCACCACTGCACGCCAGCCTGGGTGACTGAGCAAGACCCTGTCTCAAAAAGAAGATCAATGCCTCCCCTGACAAGTGGGGCGGAGGAAGGCTGGACGTTCGGGTTGACCCTGGAGCTGTGTGACTCTGGGGGTGGCCAGCAGAGAATCAAAGTGCCCCCCAGGATCCAGACCAGGGACAAGCCCCTCCCTGGGGGACCCCGGCCTGAGCAGGGGTGGAGCTGGCCGTGGTGACCCCAGCATGTGCCGTCTGGAGCCCTGGGCCTGCTCAGCTGACCGGCCCTGACCTCTGAGGCACCTCAGAGCACAGGACGACCCCAGCAGCTGCCAGGAAAGGCCACAATCCTGGCTGGGGGCTGCGGGGCTGGGCCAAGGCCACTGAAATCTGGTAGACAAGGAAAGGAGAGCTGGGGAAGGGGGAGCCCAGAACACAAGGCTGACAGCACAAAGAGAAAGCCCTCTGTCCCCAACAAACCTAGAAATCAACATCCCCAAGCTCACGTGGCCCAAACACACTAAGAAATACGACTCAGAAAATCAACAGGGCCAGTGGACCCGTGGATCCATCTCGGGGAGATAAAAATAACAAGCAAACAGGTGCGCTCAGGCTATGTTTAAATATGTGCAGGATCCAGAGACAGCATGGATAAAATGTTAGGAAATACATTTGGCTTCTGTCTAAGACGTAAAATGAACAGGCATCTATTTTTAAAAATTGCAAATCCTAGATGTAAAAAATACAATCATTTAAGTGGAAAAAAACACTACAAAAGTGGTCAGTACCAACTCCAGTGTGGACAGCGCTGAAGAGAGAATCGGTGAATGGGAAGAGGGTTGAAAGATTCACTGGAGCAGGGTTCTGGCAGAAGGTCCAGAGAGGGCTCTGTGGGGTCGGCAGGGGATCCCGTCTGGGAGCGCACCTGTCCCAAGCAGCATAAAGGAATGAAAGAGCATCCCCATCAACGTGCGGCATCTGGGCAGGGACACCACCAGCCAGAGAGACAGGACGGATTCCCACAGGCAGGAGCCGGAGCGCAGCAGAATCCTCAGCAGGAACGGAGCAGTGGCCTCCATGCAGACCCCGGGGGTGGGAGAAGAGGGGAGGTGGGGAGGGAGAGAGAAAGACAGGGTAGGGGGAGAGAGAGAGGAGGGAGAGGTGGGGGAGTGGGAGGGGGAGGCGGGGAGGGAGAGAGAAAGACAGGGTAGGGGGAGAGAGAGAGGAGGGAGAGGGAGAGGGATGGGGAGGCGGGGAAGAGAGAGGGAGAGTGGGAGGGAGCGGGAGGGGGGGAGAGGGGAGGAGAGAGGGAGAGAGGGAGAGGGAGGGGGAGGGGGAGGTGGGGAGGGAGAGAGAAAGACAGGGTGGGGGGAGAGAGAGAGGGAGAGGGAGTGGGGAGAGAGAGAGACAAAGGGTAGGGGGAGAGAGGGAGGGAGGGAGAGGGAGGTGGGGAGGGAGAGAGAAAGACAGGGTGGGGGGAGAGAGAGAGAGAGAGGGAGAGGGAGGGGGAGGGGCCGGTGGCTCTCCGCTCCCCAGGGACCAGCACAGAAATCCAACACACCATGTTTGCGGCTCCCTCTGGCTGCCTGTGGAGCGTGCATTCCGGAAGGACAGTGGTCTGGAGACAGCCCGCAGGCTGCGTGGGAGTCCGGGTGGATGGGATGGTGGCCCAGGTGCAGAGGCCTCTGAGCTGCAGCCCTCCCTGGGGAGGCACTTTCGGCCCATTCCTCTGTACCAAGGAGGTCAGGTGGAGGGGACAGAGGAGCCACCGATGGTGGGGCAGGGAGAGGGCGGCTGTCGGGCTCCGGTCCATCTCCAACACAGGCCCTGGGTCCCCAGCACATGTGGTTCCCAAATGCCTGTTTGATTTTTTGTTTTTGAGATGGGGTCTTGCTCTGTTGCCCAAGCTGGATTTCAGTGGTGCTGTGATCACAGCTCACTGCAGCCTCCACCTGTGCTCAAGCGATCCTCCTGCTTCAGCCTCCCAAGCAGCTAAAATCAAACCCCTGTCTTTGTAGCTGCAGAGGAGCCTCAGGGCTCCTCCAAGGCCACTCCCACGCCCAGAGCCCAGTGAGGGACCTCCACAGGCTGCCAGGTCCCCAGCTCTGCTGCCCCCAGTGCTCCACCTCCGGAGTTAGACTTCAGAGCAGCAAAGGACAAAAATAGACCATTATTGCTGTACCTAACTCTTGGAACATAATTCTGCGAGAGCCATTATTTGGAAGCAGTCATCTTCTGAATCATAAAATTACGCACTCACGGGGAATTGTCCCAGTGGCCCTGTCCCTTGTGGGTGGGGGATTCACTGGAGGGGGAGCCAGCATTAGGAGCTTTCCGATTCCGAGCCCTTGGCCACGAAGGGATCTGCTCAGCCTGACATGGCACTGGGAGAGACCCTGGCCCCTGCCCACTCCCCACACAGGCTGCGTGGTCTGGGGTAAGTCACGGGCTTCTCTGAGCCCAGCTTCTGGGATAGGCAACTCCTGCAAACTGTAGGGTCCCTGAGCAGATGAAATTGAGTGAGCTTCTGTGTGCAGGGTGCTGTGTGCATCCACTCCCAGCAGCATCCATCCCTCCCATCTCCTGCCTCCACCCCACAGCTCACCATCTGCAGGTGCCCGGTGTGCCAGGGTCAGCCCAGGAGCCACAGGGGACCCAGATGGCCCCAGTCTGCCCACTGCACCGCTCCTGGCCTCACCTCCCCACGACGGGGGCCACAGTGGGTCTGGCATACACTGGGCACTCAATGATTGCTCCCACAAGCTGCCCTAAGCAGCCCAGCGTTTCCCCAGCATCCAGGAGGCCATTGGGCTCCTCGGAGAAGGGGGCAGTCTTCACAGGGGCCTGGGACCAGAGGCGGAGCTTCAGCACCAAGTCCTCCATGACTGGGTGGAGGTCTAGCCTGCACCCTGCCAACCCCTTCCAGGTTAGCCCAGCACGAGGTCGGGGAGCCGGCTCCTTCACGGGGGGCAGCGATGCAGCTGCAGCTTAGAGGGGCTGCGGAACCTGCTGCTCGGGGAGGCAGCAGCTCACACGGCTGGGGCCCACGCCCCACCCTGGAGAGGCTGCAGACCCACCCGGGCTCCTCCAATGTGTGCTGGGCGGGGGCAAACATGGGGGGACACCTTAGCTAAGACTACAGGCCCCAGCCCCTCCAAAGGCCTCCGAGCCAGGCCTGTGCTCCCAGGACAAGCGTTCTGACCTGTTTCCTCTGTCGTAAGGGTGGGCTGGTGGAAGGCCACTGCCCCCTTGGGGTGCAGCTCTGTGAGTGCAGCCAATGGCACCCCCGCCTGTCCCCCACATACACTCCACCTGTCCCTGCGGCAGCCTGTGGCCAGGGGCACGTACCCTCCCCAGGAGAGGGAAACTGAGGCAGGTGTGGGCCAGCCTGGAGCAGCAGCAGCAGAGGTCCTGCGTGCTCCACGAACGCTTCTCAGGGCACCCTCCACACCAGGCACCTCCTGGGAGCCCCGCTGGGTCTCGCTCTGGAAATCAACGCCAGGCCCCTGTCCTTGGTGCTATCGACCAGTTTCTGCCCAGGAGGCTCTGGCAGTCCCCACCTACATCGCTCAGAATCACGCCCTTCAGAAAGGGCTCAGCCTCGCTGGAACCATCCCCAACTTCTGTCACCATGCACTCTGCTCTCTCGCCCTTGAGGGGGCCCCAGGTGGGCTGGCAGGACGGGGACAGCAGGTCGGGCACGTGGGTGGGTCTGGGGTGGGGGAGGAGGGCCAAGGGCACACACCCCAGTGGCGTGTTCTCTATTCTGGGGAGGGTGAAGACGCCGGGAGGATTCCAGGTACATGCGGTGCCTTGGACAGGAGGGGGCTCTGTTCGCAGTGGACGGGGTGGCACCCCTGCCTCCCCAGTCTTGGGTTTCAGGGAACCCATCTGTGGGTGCCAGGTCACAGGGCCCCTGGGTGCTGGCCTCTGCCTGCTGCCTTCCAGGAGCTCACCGACCCAGCTGGGCACAGGCACCAGTTGCCTCCCCCCGTACCCAAATTGCAGATCCTCCCCTCGCTGGGTGCCATGGGCACCCTGGGACCCTCCTTCCGTGGCCCAGTGGTTCCCTGTGGCCTGAGTGCCACTCCCAGCTCCCAGCCCCAGGCTCCGAGCCCTCCCCAGCCCTACCCACCCTCCTCCAGCTCCAGGGGCCAGCCCGCTGTGGCCCCAGTCATGGGGAGGAGAGGCCGGGAGCGGCGCGGTGGGCAGAGTGGGGCCATCTGGGTCCCCTGTGGCTTCTGGGCTGACCCTGGCACACGGGGCGCCTGCAGATGGTGAGGTGTGGGGTGGGGTCAGGAGATGGGAGGGATGGAGCTGCTGGGAGTGGATGGAACGGGAGGGGAGGGACCCCCGGCGGCGGCAGGAGAGCCCCGCGGGTGTGCGGCGGGCGCGTGGGGGACAGTGCGTGCAGCGGGCTGGGGGCGCACGGCGGGACCCCGGGCCGGGGCTGCGCACACAGGGTGAGACCCCCAGCAGGGATAACAGCCGAGGGCAGGGGGTGCCCGCGCGGGAGGGGGACAGGGGCGGGCGGCACTCACCTGGGCGGCGGCGCCCTCTGGCCGGGGGAGCCTCGATGTCCGCGCGCGCGGCGCTGGCTCCGGGATCTCTGGCGCCGGCTGGGAGGGGGCGGGGCGAGGCGGGGGCGGGGCCAGTGCCTGGTGGGGGCGGGGCAGGGCCACTTCACCTGCTCGACTCCCGGGTCCCACGTCTGGCCTCCGGGAACCCTCGCGCACTCGCCCACAGCCCTGGCCCCACTGGCAGTGACCCCATGATCGCCTGCGCCCCCACCCTATTTTCTTGCTGTCTGCTCTGCGGTAGACTCCAGCTTGGGGTGGGGGTCCTGACGCCAGCAGGAGTCCAGGGGGTCCCTCGTGGAGAGTCTGAAGAGGTTGGAGGGTCCTTGTTCAAGGGGAGAGGGTCAGGGGCTCTGCAGACGTCTCTGAGGGGTGGGCTGGGGTTGTGGAGAGAAGTGGGTGTGTGGAGGCTGGGGGGGGGGGTGGTGGCAGGCAGCCCCAGCGAGAGGGGGTCCGTGGTTGTGGGATTTCCAGGACACTCCATTTGGGTTTTATCCATGCCTTATTTGCGGATCCTACACATATTTAAACGTAGACTACCTGCTAAGTTATTTCCCCTGAAATGAATCCATGAGTACACCTTAGTCCCTCATCTAAGGCGGGGTTCTCAAGCAGGCAGCGGAGTCACCTGGGTCCTCAAAGCAGATTCCTGGGCCTCGAGCTGGGCCCCCGACTCCCCAGGCAGTGAGGGCCTGGGAATCTGCATTCCTGACAAGCTCCCGAGATGCTGATCCCCAGGCCCGCCGTGAGCGCCGCTGGTTGTAACAAGCAGGATTGAGTGCCTCCTCCTGCTGAGCACAGAGGCTGGGGATCACCGGACATTTTCCCACCAGGAGGTCCCCCAGCCCCCTCCCCTGTCCCCGCGCCGACCCAGGGAGCCCCGCCACTGGCTGAATGAAGTGAGGCGCCCCCAGGTGACAGCAGAACTCCCCTGGGGGGACATGGGAGCAGCCGCCTGCTGTCTGTTCACAGGTGGGGTCAGCTCCCGCTGGCCAGGCTCCTGTTGAACAGGTGCCAGCAGCTCCCTTGAAGGCCGGGTACCGGTACCATGTTCTCTCCTTTAAGCGTTTCAGTGTTTCCACATGTTCTACAAGGAGGAAGTATTACGTTTATCATCGAGCAAGAGTGCTTAGAGGACCACGGCACCCGGCCCCAAGGTCCCCTCCCCTCCTGCCCAGCCTGTGGCCATGGCCAGGCCCTCAGGGGAGGCTGCAGGCTGGTCCCAGGGCCCCTGCCCAGAATCTGCCCCATAAGCCTTTCCATCCTCTCTGGAGGTACCTGGGCTCTATCCCTCTCACCCTCCCACAGCAGTGGCTTCCCAAGGCAGATCCTCTGAGAACAGCTTCGTGACCCTTAACTCCTCCCCCATCTCCATCTGCTGCCCCTTCTCTCAGCCTCTGCCTGCCATTCTCACCGTTCCCGCCTCAGCCCCCGGCTGTGTTCCTCCAGCTCCCACTGCCTCGCACCTGGGCCCCCATCCGTCATGTTCTGGGGCTCCCTGAGAAGCCTCTGGGGTCCCACTGTTCTGGAATCGCTGGGTGCCCCAGGGGTGCAGGGTCCAGTGTGAGAGTCAGGGCCTAGTGCCCAGTGGGAGCTCAGCCCTGTGGGTGGGCAGGCGCTGGATTTACTCACATCCCCAACATCAAGCCGGGACACCCCCCACCTCCAAGCACCTGGGCCCTCCTGGGGGCCTGATGGCCAGAGAGGGGACCTGTCAGCCCCGCACTGCCCCTCCCCACATCGGCCACCCTGAGTTCTGGGCAGGAGTCCCCTGGCCTCAGTCTCACCCACCCCAGGAGGATCAAATGAGGTCATGCCCACCTGGGACACTGCAGAGGTCAAGCCTAGCACCGTGAGGATTAGGGGCTGCCAGGAGCCATGGCAACTGATGGTAGGTGGATGGACTCAGCAGGGACGGTCCTCAGACCCCTCTCCAGGGACCCCACCCTCGCTGTGACCTGTCCCACGGTCCCTGACACCCCCTCTCCTGAGGCTAAGGCCAGCAGCTCCCGGACACAAAGCCCGTGCCCCTCCCCCACCAGGCAGAGGCTTGGTCACTGGGCTCAGGCTCCCCTGTAATTATTCAAAAGCAACAGAGGCTGACTCCAGCTCACCTGGAACACCCCAGAGGCCTCTCGTCTTAGTCCCCGGACTGGGCTGGGCCCTGGGGGTGGTGGCCAGGAGGAGTGTGGGGCGCTCTGCCCTGCAGCCAACAGGGCCCTCCCTCCACTCCTCCAAAGGGCCCTGCTGCCCCCTGTCGCCCTCTGAGCATCAGGCCTTTGCCCTGGCTGCCCCCCTGCCTGGTATACCCCACCTCCCTTTCTGCAGGTAACTCCCCTGGCAGCTCAAGCAATGCTTCCTCCGGGAAGCCCCGGCCGCCCCACACTTGTTCCACCGACCCTGCCCCCAACAGCCTGCAGATGCTCACAGGAGGCCACAGGGCCTGGCGGGTCTCAACTTCACCCCCGGGTCTGATCACAGCAGGATTCCAATAAACACGGGTCCACGTGCACCTCCCGGCCCTGGCTGGTGCAGCACAGCCCGCCAGACAGGAGGTCAGAGATGAGCTCCCCACCGGGGCAGCACAGCGGGTCACCAGCCTCCCGACAGGAGAAGAAAGACACTGGCGCAGGCGCTGCAGGCATGTGTCGCTGGGACTGGGCTGGGAGGGTGTCCTGGTGTCTGAGCTCCTCAGGGAGCTACCGCAGAGTGTCCCCAAGAGCACAGGGTGCCCCGACGTCCTGCGGATTCCAGCCTGGGGACCTGGCAGCAGGGGCTTCCCACCAAGGCATCTGGAGTGAGATGCAGGCTGCAGCTGCCAAGGGCAGAGCATGGCCCGGGGTCCAGAGAAAAACAGGGAGACCTTCAAAGGGTTTCAAGGATGGGGCCTTCTGCAGGGGCCTGAGTCCCGCCCCTGGGGCCCTGGGGGTGGCTGACCCTCCTGGCCGTGGTCTCCAGCTTCAGTGGGCACTCTGTTAAAATGGGGTGCTCATTAAAATGCAGCTTCCCAGGCTACTCCAGCCTTCAGGATGGGAGGCAGGGGCAGTGCTGAGGCCCTCACCCACACAACCCGCTGTATTGCCCGGTCTGTCCCCTGGCACCTGGACCAGTGCCCAGTGTGGAGTGACGTCCCATGAGCACCAAAGACCTGCTCCCTCCCAGCCCCACGTAGAGGCCACCGCCGGGCCTGCACTTGGGGGAAGGTGAGGATGAGGAATTTGAGTGAATATGCCCTGGAAACTTGGCATCTGGAGCTGGTAAGAGACCCCCACACAAGACCCCCACACTCCTGGGGGATCATGGGGATCCCCCAGTCCCACCTGGGCTAGGGCAGCTCTTTCCTCCGCCAGCAGGTTATACCACCCAGGTGAGGCCTCAGGCCTGTGCCAGCGCTCTGATAGGCCCAGCTGGGGGGCGGGGCCTGCTCGCCTGGGCACCTCTGTGCACTCTGATAGGCCCAGCTGGGGGACAGGGTCTGCTCGCCTGGGCACCTCTGTGCACTCTGATAGGCCCAGCTGGGGGGCGGGGCCTGCTCTCCTTGGGCATCCTCATTTGAAGATGGGGAAACTGAGGCTCAGAGAGGGTAAAGGGCTTGGCTTGGAGCTGAGTCTCTGGATGCTCAGGCCGGGGCCCACCCAGGACACCCTGCTTTCCAGTGAGTGGAGGGGCTCTGCAGGTGTGAGGAGGGACATCAGGACAGATGCAGGTGCCTCCTGGCCCCTGCTGCAGCCCAGCTGGGACCCGCCTCATACCAGACAATGAGGCCCCGGGAGTCCCGGCCCAGCCTCAGCTTTGGCAGGGCCCTGGTTCATCCCAGGAGGTGCTTCCCGCGGTCACCAGGCAGCCCCACTCCTGCCAAAGGCTCCCCATACAGCGAGATTCACCCTCTTCCCGGGGTGTGCCAGGCAGCCCCACTCCTGCCAAAGGCTCCCCATACGGCGAGATTCACCCTCTTCCCGGGGTGTGCCAGGCAGCTCTCGGGGCCAAAGGCTCCCCATATGGCAAGATTCATCCTCTTCCCGGGGTGTGCCAGGCAGCTCTCAGGGCACTGCTGTCTGGGCTGTGGACTCAGCCTGTGCTGGGCAGGGCAGGGGGAAGCAGCAAGGCCATTCACGCAGATGGTAGAGCCCCATTACCAGGCCCCCTGCCTGCGTGCGGGACACCAGCCCCTCAGCTGGGGCCAAACCTAGCATCTGGTGCAGCCGTGGGCACTGACTCAGGCAGCGGGGTGTGAAGGCAGGACCGTAGCAGGGGGAGGAAGAAGGAGGCGAGCTTCCAAAATTAACAGCCACATGACGTGGAGACTATTAACATCCCACCGCACAGACAGCGGCGGCATCCACAGAGGGGCCTGGCGAGCCCAGCACTGCTTTAGGGCTGGGGCTGGGGAATGGATGTGCAAAGGGCAGCCCTCATAGCCACATGGACAGCAAGGAGGGTGTCACGGTACAGGTGCCGTGGGACAGGTCACAGCTAGGGTGGGGTCCCTGGAGAGGGGACCGAGGACCATCCCTGCGGAGTTGCCATGGCTCCCGGCAGCCACTGAGCCTCACAGTGCTGGGCTTGACCTCTGTGGTGTCCCAGGTGGAGACGGGACTCACTGGATCCTCCTGGGGTGGGTGGGACCAAGGCCAGGGGACTCCTGCCCAGAACTCAGTGTGGCTGATGGTGGGAGGGGCATTGCAGGGACGACAGGCCCCCTCTCTGGCCATCAGTCCCACAGGAAGTCACTGGGGGAGGGGTCACAGCCAGGATCCAGACCCTGTGTGACGCCAAAGGCCGTGGGCATTCCTGCGCAGGAGCAGCCACCAACTCGTCCAGAGACAGAGGGAGCTGGGGGTAGCCGTGCCGAACGCCTATCAGCTCCAGTGGAGATGGCGCCAGTCTCATGAGGCCGGAGAAGAGACCCAGAGCCAGGATCCAGACATGGGGTCCTAGCGGGGGCTACACACAGGGGAGAGGGTCCAGCGGCAGCAGGTGGGGTGGGAGAACTACAACCGGTGCAAAAATCGCAACCACCACAAAAACCACAACCACAACCTCCACAAAAACACAACCACAACCACTGCAAAAACCACAAGCACAACCTCCACAAAACCACAAGCACAACCTCCACAAAACACAACCACAACCTCCACAAAACCACAACCACAACCTCCACAAAACCACAACCACAACCACTGCAAAAACCACAACCTCCACAAAAACACAACCACTGCAAAAACCACAACCACAACCTCCACAAAAACACAACCACAACCTCCACAAAACCACAATCACAACCACCGCAAAAATCGCAACCACAACCTCCACAAAACCACAACCTCCACAAAAACACAACCACAACCACCACAAAACCACAACCACAACCTCCACAAAAAACACAACCTCCACAAAAACACAACCACAACCACTGCAAAAACCACAACCACAACCTCCACAAAACCACAACCACAACCACCACAAAACCACAACCACAAGCTCCACAAAACCACAACCACTGCAAAAACCACAACCACAACCTCCACAAAACCACAACCACTGCAAAAACCACAACCACAACCATTGCAAAAACCACAACCTCCACAAAAACACAACCACAACCTCCACAAAAACACAACCACAACCTCCACAAAACCACAACCTCCACAAAAACACAACCACTGCAAAAACCACAACCACTGCAAAAACCACAACCACAACCTCCACAAAACCACAACCACAACCTCCACAAAACCACAACCACTGCAAAACTACAACCGCAACCACTGCAAAAACCACAACCACAACCCCCGCAAGAAGCACGCCCTTCCTACAGCATTTTCACTTAGCACCCTCCCCCAACAACCTCCACCCGCAGCCTCCATTGAACCCAAAACAAAGGGTCCCAATCCCCAGCATGGCCCGGGTTCCACAGGCCGGGCCAGGGCTCACACGCTTCTCATAGAGAGGACTTGGGTCTCCAGTTGGCTCCTCCCAGATTCCCTCGCTGGGAACCCCAACCACCTTCAGGTGTGTCGGCCGCAGGGGCACCCCCCAGGTGTGCCTCATTACTGCCGTCTGGGGCGTTCACCAGGTGCGGTGGTCTGTCCTTGCACTGCTAGAAAATACCCGCGACTGGGCGCAGTGGCTCACACCTGTAATCCCAGCACTGTGGGAGGCCGAGGCGGGGGGGGGTGGGGGGATCATAAGGTCAAGAGTTCGAGACCCACCTGGCCAACATGGTGAAACCCCCGTCTCTACTAAAAATATAAAAGTTAGCCAGGCGTGGTGGCACATGAGTGTAATCCCAGCTACTCAGGAGGCTGAGGCAGGAGAATCGCTTCAACCCGGGAGCAGAGGGTGCACTGAGCCGAGATCGCCCCACTGCCTCCAGCCTGGGAGACAGAGCAAGACGCTGTCCACCCCCGCCTCCACCAAAAACAAAACAAAACAAAAACAAAAACCTGAGACTGGGTAATTTATAGAGAAAAGAGTTTAATTGGCTCAGGCTTTGTGGGTTATATGGAAAGCATAGCTGCTTCTGCTTCTGGAGAGACCCAGGAAGCTTCCAACCATGGTGGAAGATGAAGCGGGAGCAGGTGTCTCCCATGGCGAGAGTGGGAACGAGAGAGACAGAGCAGGTGCGGGACACATTTAAATGGCCACTCACAATCTCGAGGACAGCATCAGGAGGGACGGGGCCAAGCCATTCACGAGAAATCTGCCCCTGCTACCCAGTCACGCCCCACCGCCACACTGCAGACTCCATTTCCATGTGAGGTTTGGGTGGGGACGCAGAGCCGCACCACACCATCACCCAGGAGGATGCCCAGGAGCAGGTGTGTGGGGCGCTCAGGGACGACACGCCCCACGGGGGGACACTGCCTCCAGGGGCCAGGGTGTCTGGGAAAAGGCTGGGAGCCAGCGTGGCTGTGGACCCTCCATCCAGGCATCACAGACCAGGGCTGGCGGGTTTTAGGGGGTGTCCACCTCCACCACCCTGAACCCCAGGTCCTTTTCCAGGGAAACGTGCAGAGCAAATGGTTGGAGAGCGAAGTCCAGGCACAGGGGCCATGAGAACCGGACCCCACACAGCTGCAGACCCTGACTCCGACCCAAACTGCATGCAGCTGAGGACCCCCAAGCCAGACAGACCCCAAGCCAGGCAGACCCTGACCCAGACCCCACGCGGCCGCAGACCCCCGACCGCGACCCAAACTGCATGCGGCTGAGGACCCCCAAGCCAAGCAGACGCCAATCCAGACCCCACGCGGCCGCGGACCCCAACCCAGACAGACCCCGACCCACTCGTGCAGCCCCCAGCCCCAGAAGTCAAACCCCAGCGTCCCCCGAGTGCGGCCCGGGTTCCCTCAGATACAGCAGCTTCCTGAGGTGACCCCACCTGCAACCCCGGACCAATCAGAGAAGGCCAAATGGGCTCCCCAAGCCCAGCAGGTGGGACCCCAGATCTAGAGAGCCCCCTCCCCGCCCCAGGCCAACAGCCACCCTCGGGCTCCGTATCACGTCTGCCAAATGCAGGGGCGAGGGGCCACCCCGCCACGGGAACCAAGCTCAGGAAACAGCCCATCCAGCGGCCCATCTCCTTCCGGACCCGCCGCCGCGGCCGCAGGTGCACGCGCCGTTCCGCGGAGACCTCTCAGGCGCCTCCTGCCCGTCAGAAACCCGCGGTTCCTATGGCAAAGGTCCTGGTGGGAATCGCACCGCCTGCAGTACCTGCCTCCGCGGTGGATTCGCTGCCCTAAACTGCCCCCGGCTCTTCATCCCCCAACCCCCGGCAGCCTCCGACCCTCCCCCGGCCCGCGCAGCTCAGCCTTTCGCAGACGCGGTGGAGCTGGAATCCAACCACGCGCAGCCTTCTCACCGTGGTGCGCACTTCGGACCCCCACGCCTTTCCCAGGCTTCATCACCCATTTCTCTCCAGCGCTGAAGGAAACCCCCCAGTTGCTTCTCCACTCACCCACTGAAGCACGTCTCGGTTGCCCCCAGCCCCGTCCCCTCCCGAGAACACTGCAAGCCCCAACCCCACGGCCCATCCCCGACCTGCACTCACCCTGCGGGGCCTGTGGGGCCTCCACCCTTTGGAGGAAGGACGTGTCAAAGCTTGGAGGTGCGCGGCCTGTCTAACCTCTGCTCAAGGCGCGCGGCAGGCGGCAGGGTCTCAGCCGGGACCAGCGTGGTCCAAAAGGACTTATCGTTAAAAGGGGTCCCAGAACCCAAGGGGAAGACATGCTGGTTCTCTGAAGAGCTGGGCCACCTCCTCCAGGAAGCCTCCTCCTTGAAGCTCTGTAGCCATCGTGGGCTTGCAAGAGTCAAAGGGCCTGGCCCACAGCGGCGCCTGGCACTGGGCTGGACAGTGTCCTGCCCCCAAAATTCAAGTCCACCCAGAACCTCAGAATGCAACCTTCCTTTGTAACAGGGCTTTGCAGATGTAATTAAGGATCTTGGGACGAGGTCACCCTGGATTGAGGCTGAGTCCCAAGTCAATCACTGGTGTTCCTCTGTGAACAGCAGAGCAGAGCAGAATACAGACAGATGCACAGAGCAGGCCCTGTGAGGACAGAGGCAGGGACTGCAGCGTTGGCCGCTGCAGGAGTGTGGAGCCCCCAGAGCTGGAAGAGGGAGGGATCCTCCCCAGGGCCTCCGGAGGGAGTGTGCCGCGTGCTGCCCACACCATGATTTTGGACTTGTGGCGTCCAGAACTGGGAAAGAATAAATTTCTGATGTAAGCCTGCATTACAGCAGCCCCAGGACGCTAAAATAGTTCAGCCCGTGCAGGCTCCTCCCTCCCTCTCTCTCTGTTGTTGTGAGATATTTTTTAGACAGAGTCTCACCTGTCGCTGGAGTACAGTGGCTCAATCATAGCTCACTGCAGCCTCTAATGCCTGGGCTCAAGTGATCCTCCCATCTCAGCCTCCCGAGTAGCTGGGACTACAGGTGCCATCAGACCTGGCTAATTTTTTAAAATCTTTTTAGAGATGGGGGGGGGGGTTCCCTATGTGGCCCAGGCTGGCCTTGAACTCTTGGGCTCACGTGATCCTCTTGCCTTGGCCTCCCGAAGTGTTAGGGCGGCAGGCTTGAGCCACCGCGCCTGGCAGCTCCATCTCTGTTGACTCTTGAAGCCCTTCATCTTGGCTAATCCGGACAGGCTTGCTGGGGACCCCATCTCCCCTTGGAGACTTTGGAATGTGGCTGGATGTCCACATGGCTGGGGTCATCCACGGCCCCCAGCTTCCCAGGGCGGGAGGCAGGCTGTGTCCTCGGTGGGCGTCAAGAGTGAGGTGGAAACGTTTGCACTTCACATTTCCACATTTAGGGGCATTTTGTTGTTGACTCATTCAAAGCTCTTTTAAGTCGCTTAATTTGCTGCTCGGAGGGAAATGAAAAGGGGGCCATTTTCCCTGATATGTTCGCCTCAATCAACTTTTCAATCAATAAAAAAGTGCATTTCGCTCATCAGATGCAAATAGGTGCAGCTTTCCTAATATGCTGAAATTTGGTGATTCATCAGCCATTTCATTTCATTTGGAAGCTGAAAGCCTAATGGCATTTGGAGAGAATTCCTCACTCGAGAAGAGTCGGTAATAAGTCAGTATGAACACAGAGGTGGGGCGTGGCTCTGCGTGGGTGGAGAAGCGCGGCGCTGGGTGACGTACGGAAACTGGGACCTGAGGCAGATGGGAGTGAAGGCTGTGGCCCCGACGCCGGCTCACCTGTGACCAGTGCCCCAGAGGCCACACCCCTGCAGACACAAACTCAGGGCCCCTGCCAGGCTGGACCCCAGATGCCTCGCCAGGGATCCAGGTAGGGGACTTGAATGAGGTGCAAACTCCTCGTCAAAGGACAAGCACATCCCCTCACAGTTCTAGCCGCTGCTGCCTGGTATGGGAGGTCACGCTTGGCACCGTGAGCTTTGGGGGTCCCCAGCCCCAAAGACAGCAAGATGCTCCCCCAGGCGTCCAGGCCAGGGACAGGCACCCCCTGCCCACCCTGTCCACCTCCCTGGGCTCCTTTCCCCTCAGACACAGCCAGTGTGTGTGCTTCAGTGGGGTGGGGTCTCTGCTCCTGGCCACCCCATGAGCCTGACTGCACCCCCTTCCCCTGCTGACCCCCCTCAAGCACTCAGCACTTCCTTTCTCTGGCATCAGGCCAGGGGAACCAGCTGGGCCCCGGGGTCAGCCCTGCCCACAGCACCTCCCACGGACACAGCAGCGTTGGGGGATCCGAGGCCCCCACAGCACCTCCTACGGACATGGCAGTGTTGGGGGATAGGAGGCCCCGGAGCCCAGGGCTGCTCATGGAATTGGGCGCCAATTTCCCGGGACCCGCATGGCAGAGGCTGGCAGGGGCAGGGAAGCCATGCACGGGCCCTCGAAGCAGACGCCGGCTGCCCCTGACCGTGCCTGCGGTCACTTCCTGCAACCCCCGTGACTCCGGCCGTCTCTGACCACAGGAGGCCTGGCCTGGGCGTGGGAATGGCCGGGAGTGTGGGGAGTCGATGCCCCGGGGTGCAGCCACCACAGCCCGGCCACTTCCCTATGGTGGGGACAGCTCTGGGGTGCTGCCTCCTGGGGTATGCCCACAGCGGTGACCTGCTCACTACTGCCCATTGGCACCCACCTCTTCCCTTCACAGCACCCCCTCGATGATGGGTGTTTCCTGGGGCCACCCCCAAACTCTCTGCCTGAAGATCCTTGCCTCTGAGCCTTCCAGGGGCACCCAACAGAGACCCGGTCACCTCGCTGCCCCCCATAAGGACACACTGGCTGCAGGCAGGTGACAGAGGTTCCCAGGTGCCACACCACTGGGCGGTGACCTCCAGACTCAGGTCACAGAGGCTATAGACATGTCCCCTCGGCTCCCTCGGCCAGGCCCTGGGAGGGACACGGGTGGATGCTAACACCATCACTGCTGCTGTTCCTGGCCTGGGATCAGCTCTGGGCCTGGCCGGCCTTGAGTCACCCCTTACCCGCACACAGTGTTTGTCCCGATTCAGTCAGCACCCACGGGGTGACCAGAGGCCCCGAGAGCCGCACACAGTGTTTGTCCCGATTCAATTAGCACCCACGGGGTGACCAGAGGCCCCGAGAGCCGCACACAGTGTTTGTCCCGATTCAATCAGCACCCACGGGGTGACCAGAGGCCCCGAGAGCCACACACAGTGTTTGTCCCGATTCAGTCAGCACCCACGGGGTGACCAGAGGCCCCGAGAGCCGCACACAGTGTTTGTCCCGATTCAGTCAGCACCCACGGGGTGACCAGAGGCCCCGAGAGCCGCACACAGTGTTTGTCCCGATTCAATCAGCACCCACGGGGTGACCAGAGGCCCCGAGAGCCCAGCCAGTGGATGTCAGGAAGGGTGTGAGGCCTCAAGGAGCCAGGGCTGGAGCTGCAGCCGGGACGACCCCGTCAGCCACAGCAAGGACGGCAGGCAGCTGGGGCAGCCCCCCGGCCTAAGCACCACCCCAGACCTATTTACCCCGTGGCAGGGGCCGGTGGGGAAACTGCGGCCCGGAGGTCAGGAGGCCTGTCCACAGTCACCGCCTGTGTGAGTCTCCCGGGGCTGCCATAACAAAGCGCCATTAACTGGGAGCTAAAGCCACAGAAACGCAGCCCCTCCAGCCCTGGGGCTGCAAGCCTGAGATCAAGGTGTCCTCAGGGCCACACTCCCTCCGAAGCCTCCAGGGGAGGGCCCTCCTGCCCCGCACTGCCAGCCACCCGTGGTGTTCCTGGGCTCACCGCTGCCTCTCTCCAGTCTCTGCCTCCGACGTCACACGGCCGACTTCTCCCTGCTGTCAGTGGCCTCCTTACAAGGTGCCAGTCGTTGCATTTGGGACCCTCCCTGTCCGACCTCATCTTAACTCGATCATTTGCAAAGACCCCATTTCCAGTGCTCACAGGTACCCAGGGTCAGGGCTTCAACACACGTTTTTGGAGGGGCTCAATTCAACCCACTCCACCGGCCTCTGAGTGCCAGAGCCTGGGATTCAACCTCCCCCGCTGGCCGCAGTGACTACTGGGCTACGTGGCTCACCAGCCAGCTCCTCCCTGGGGCTCAGGCCTCAGTCCCACCCACCCCTCCATGAGGACCACCTGGGGCCCCAGAGGAGGGAGAGGCAGCTGATTGCCGGGGAGATGGAGTCCTGGGGGAGGGGCGGTGCCCACCCCCACCTGCCAGGTTGCTGGGCTCCATGGAGGGGGCACCTGAGACCCCCTCACAAGAGCCAGGCTTCCTCCTCTCAGCAGAGCTAGGCCCTGAGGGGCAGCTGGAGGGCCCAGGCCTGTGCTTGGTCCCAGCAGAATTGTGTGGTCCGAGCCTGAGAAGCAATTCATTTGCACGTCAGCTCTGGGAGCCTCTGCGCCATTTCTGGAGACGTTTAAGAGCTGCCATCTATAACTTCATTAGGAACGGCGGGGCCAGGGGCAGCTACTGACCGCTGTCCCTGTAGGGCGGGGCTGTGGCATCACCACATTTGCCCAGGGCCTGCAAACCCGCCTGGGCTGTCTGAGGAGTGGCCACCGACTGCCCCAGATGGAGGCTCCCCGGCCCTCCCTCCCGAGCCCTGGTAGTGAGAGTGGGTGCTGAAACCTCATCCCGGGCCCTAAAGGACACTGGCCGATTCTCGTGCAGAAAGCCCCAGGCCTTGTCGCACCCCCTCCCTGTGGAAGGGTGTCGATGTGTCATCATCTGACTGCTCCCTGGGAGGGCTGGGAGTTTCACCCGCTCCTGCCTTGCCAAGGCACTGATCGGCTGGAGGTGCTGAATCGGGCCTGGTTGTTGGCGGTCCAATCTGGGGACCGGCTCTTCGAGGTCTGTCCTGTTCAGCCCTGCCTGGGGCATAGGGTCTTCCAGGCCTCGGGTTGTGATGTGGGGCTGCTAGATAAATGCAGTAATGGTAGCAAGGAGAACCGGCATTTCCACTGAGCCTTTTACATCTATGACGCCTGTTTTCCCACGTGGACCCCGACACCTGTGAGGGAGGTGAGGCCGCCCTACAGGTGAGGATGTGGGGGATCAGGGCAGGGGCATTCCCCCACCCACCCTCAGCCATGCAGCTGACTGGGGCCAGGCTGGGGTTCAGACCCAAAGCTGACGCCGGTGCCTGTACCCCCGGGGCACTGCCTCTCTCACCAGGACACGGATGGGGCAGCGCTGGCAGCCAGTGGGTGGGATGGGGGATATGGAGTCTGGTTCCAGGACATAGAGGCCACCCAGGCTCCAGCAAAAGCAAACATGCACCCTCCGTGGGGATATGTCCCCCTGAGGCTTGGGCTCCATAGAAGAAATGGCCCACAATGGTGAGCTCACACCCCGAGGGACTGGCAGACATGGCACCATCTTTTAATTTTTAATGTTTCATTTTTTTTTTTAAAGAGATGAAGCCTTGCTCTGTCACCCAGGCTGGAGTGCAGTGGCACAACCATAGCTCACTGCAGCCTCGGACTCCTAGGCTCAAGTTATCCTCCTGCCTCAGCCTCCCAAGTAGCTGGGACTATAGGCAGTGCCACCAAGTCCAATAAACTTTTTCTGTTTTTTTGTAGAGAGAGTCTCACCAGGTTGCCTAGGCTGGTCTCCAGCTCCTGGGCTCAAGCAATCCACCTGCCTTGGTCTCCCAGAGTTCTAAGATTACGGTGTGAGCCATTGCACCTGGTCAATAGTATCTTAAGAACCAGAAATAATAATAGAACAATTAAAAGAGATTATAGGCCAGGTGCAGGGGCTCACGCCTATAATCCTAGCACTTTGGGAGGTTGAGGAGGGCAGATCACTTGAGGTCAGGAGTTTGAGACCAGCCTGGCTAACAAGGTGAAACCCCGTCTCTACTAAAAATACAAAAAATTAGCGGGACATGGTGGTGGATGCCTGTAATCCCAGCTACGTGGGAAACTGAGGCAGGAGAATGGCTTGAACCTGGGAGGTGGATGTTGCAGTGAGCCGAGATCACACCACTGCACTCCAGCCTGGGCAACAGAGTGAGAATCTGTCAAAAAAAAAAGGTTATACATGAGTTTAAAATGACTAAAGAGATAAAAGTAGAAATGAAAAACAATATAATAGCATGAAAAGGACCCAGCAGATTTGAAAAACAACCACACAGGACCTTTAACATGAGGAATGTGGTTGTTGGTATAAAAACCTCAACTGATGCCT
This sequence comes from Pongo pygmaeus, assembly GCF_028885625.2. NCBI lineage: Eukaryota > Metazoa > Chordata > Mammalia > Primates > Hominidae > Pongo > Pongo pygmaeus. The sequence continues at coordinate 1,168,336 of NC_072391.2, read as the reverse complement.
TCAATAGCAGATTAGATGTGGCCAAAAGAGAATATGGGAGTTGGAAGACAGCCCTGAGGAAGTCACCCAGATGATGCCTCCGCATATAGAAGCAGGTAAGAGACTGAAGCTAAGCTGCAGAAAGACCAGTGTTTTCACATTGAAGACACTCTTCAATCCCTGCACAGAACATTGGAAAAATGGATCAAGACCCAGACCCAACAAAGAGGGTGGGAGACATCAGGAAACACCTACACATTAAAAAAAAAAAACTCTAACCCTAGGCTGAGCGCAGTGGCTCACGCCTGTAATCCCAGCACTTTCTGGGAGGCCAAGGTAGGAGGACTGCTTGAGGTCAGGAGTTCAAGAGACCAGACTGGACAACATAGCGAGACCACGATCTCTACAAAAAATTAAAAAATTAGCGAGGCATGGTGGCACACACCTGCAGTCCCAGCTACTGGGGAGGCTGAGGTGGGAGGATTGCTTGAGCCCAGGAGTTTGAGGTTGCCCTGAGGCGTGATGGCGCCACTGCACTCCAGCCTGGGGACAGAGTGAGGCCTTGTCTCAAAAACAGGCCTGGTGTGATGGCTCACACCTGTAATCCCAGCACTCTGGGAGGCTGAGGTAGGCAGATTGCTTGGGTCAGGAGTTCAAGACCAGCCTGACCAACATGGTGAAACCCCATCTCTACTGAAAACAAAAAAATTAGCCAGGCGTGGTGGCAGACACCTGTAGTCCCAGCTACTTGGGAGGCTGAGGCAGGAGAGTCCCTTGAACCCGGGAGGTGGAGCTTGCAGTGAGCCGAGATCACACCACTGCACTCCAGCCTCGGTGACAGAGCGAGACTCTGTCTGAAACACAAAACCCCTCCAGCCCTATGAAGTGTGCAAAGAGGCTCCAGAAGCTCGCAGATGAGACGCAGGTGTAAAGCCTCCTGCCCCCACTTCCCGCCCCCGGAATGTCCTGGGGACCGTGGTGGGCACTGGTCAGGGCCCATGGGGGTTTCCTGGGGCAGGACGCAGCTTGGGTGACTGGGCTGAGGCCCCCAGCCAGCTCTGAGTGGGGGTCCCTGGCAGGTTGGGGCAGACAGGAAGGCGGGGGTGGGGAAGCCAGCAGCCTCCTCTCTTGGGGTGTGGCTGTGACCCCCTTCCCTTCACACGAAGCAGTCAGGATGTGGCAGCCGGGGGCTCGGGGCCTTCACAGGGCAAGTTCAAGCCCAGTGCCGGCCTCCCTGGGATCCCCTACAGCTCCTGCCATCATCACATCACGTGGACATGGGATCTTTGGCCGAAGAGACAAATGGCAGCACTGGCCAGGGCCAGGCAGAGGCTGGACACTGAGCAGGAAGTGGGGGCTGATGGGAGCCGGGACTCCGGGTGGAGGAAGGAGGGTCTGCTGGCAAGGCCTCCCCCACCAGGCCTCTCTCCATGGGCTCAGAGCCCCCCGACCAGCCCCCCAGGGGTCCTCGCCCTGGGACCCCCATGTCCCCCATGAACTGAATCTGCTTGGACCCCACGCCGGGTGACGCCCCCACCCCCCTCTTCCCAGCTCTGGGGTGGGGGACCCTGCTTCGTCCCTGCCCGGACCCCGTTGGGGGAATTAAACAGGGGGATGGGGCGTGGGGTGGAAGGGACAGCAGCAGGGGCTTAGGGCCAGCTCAGAAAGGGGGGGCTCCTGGAGGGGACCAGCCTCCCTACCACCGGCGGGGTGCCACCAGGCACGGGGTGCCACCAGGCACGGGCCGCCCACTGCCCAGCGCCGGACTCCCCAGCTCCACCACACCTGGGTCTCTCCCCAGCCAGGCCCCGACCCTGGGGACCCTCGAGGAGGGGCCTGGACACTCCAGGGAGGGGTTGCAGCAGCCCCCACCGGACAGTCCGTGCGTTTGAACCGCGGTGTCGGGACCGCGGGCTTCTGGCGCCCTCTGGTGGGCACAGTGGGCCCTGCGTGAGGTCGGGCTTGGTGGGCGGCTCTGAGGCTGGAGCTCAGCGGCAGCCACAGTGGGTCCTGAACTGGGGCTGGGGCAGAGGCAGCGAGAGCCGGGGTCCCTGCGTCCCATGGCCTGGCAGGCACCGGCTCCCAGCAGCTCTGTTGTGCGGCCTTGGCTGGTCGGTCTGCCACTCTGGGCCTGGTGTTCCCAGCAATACGGGGTCACGATGACGTCCCCTGCGCACTCCGCCAGGCATTTCCAGGAAAGCCCTGCCGTGGGCCTGCCCCCAGGCCTGAATCTGTTCCTTGGGGACCCCTGGATTGGCAGGCCCCGCCCTGGTGCTCCTGACAGCCCTGCCCAGGCCAGCTCTTCTTTGGGGATGGGCACTGTCAGCCTCACGGGCCCTCAGTGATAGGGACAGGAGACAGAAATTCTAGGCAGAAAAAAATGGGGTTCCTGAGGAACCCCACCCTCAAGCCTGGAAGCATAGCCCCGAGTGAGAACACGCATTCCGGTTTTCCTGCTCCAATGCTGCCTTTTCCAAAACCACCCCTGCCTCACCCCACCCCCATCCTGTACCCATAAAAACTCCCGACCTTACTGGCAGAGAACAGAGCAGGCGAGGAGAGGAGAAGCAGCTGGATGTCAGAGATGGCGGTTTGACATCAGAGAGGAACAGCGTGACCTCAGAGGGACAGCTGGATGGCGGGACTTTGGAGAAGAGTCTGGTTAGAGATAGCAGGACTTCAAGGGACCATCACCTTCCCCCTCCACCCCCTCTCAGCTCCCCCTCCCTCCGAGAGCCCCTTCCATCTCCTTCCCCCTCCACCCTCTCTCCAGCTCCCCCTCCAGGTGAGAGCCCCTTCCATCACCTTCCCCCTCCACCCCCTCTCCAGCTCCCCCTCCCTCTGAGAGCCTCTTCCATCACCTTCCCCCTGCACCCCCTCTCCAGCTCCTCCTCCCTCCATTGGCCATAAAATCCCTTGCATTTACTATCCTTCAATTTCTTCATGCAACCTGATATTTCCTGGATGCTGGACCAGAGCTTGGGATATAGAAAGCCATCACACTGACCCTCTGCCCTCAAGAAAAGGCAGAGGGTCCACTGAGCTGTTAAACACTCCAGACATCCTTGGACAGCAAAGCTAAAAGCACTGTAACACATGCCCTCTGAGCCTTCACGGGTCACAGGCACTCCCCTAGACACTGCCACAGGACTGCATGGAGTTATGCTCCTGCTGTGCCCAAAAGTGTTCACTCCAGCTCCTGCACCTGCCCACCTGCGTGCTCCTGCTGCCTCGAGGGGTTGAGAGCTCTGGGCTAAGCGACATACCCCTGTCGCCAGGCCTACAAATGGGCCAAGGAAAATTTCCTGTTTCACTGGGGTGAGCATAGCATGGACGGGAGAGGAGGGGCAATGCAGGGCTGCTTTTACCAGGTCACTCCTCTGTCTGCCCTTGGGGACCTGCCCCAGTGGTGCCCCCCAGGTAGATGGGTTTGGGGCCAGGGACCCCACAAAGCACGCAACCCTCAGCTCGGCCACCCTCTGGCCTTGGGTCCCATGGCCGGGCTCTCAGGTAGGGCCTGGCCGCCCAACAGCAGCCCCAGCACCCCGACCAACCCTCACCCCACAAGGCCACAGTCCCTACAGCAGCCCTGCCCGTCGCTTCCCGGCCTGGAGCTTAGCGTTCCTGCAACAGGCTGGGGCCTATGGAGAGTGGCTTGCACCTGGCGTGCTGGGGCGTGGCTGTTAACACCTGGGCCACAGCCTCACCAAAATGGGGATGTTCGCAGTGGCTCTTGCATCACCATGGGGCGGGCCTCCCTGAGGCCCCTCGGCTCCATCTCCCTCTGTCCCCAGAAGGGCTGAGCCTGAGCGCCCCGGGGACCTGCTCTGAATACACTGTGGGCCCTTCCCTCCCCAGCTGGCCCTCAGAGACCCTTGGCAGGGCCTGATTTTCAGGACCACAGCCGCAAGCAACCTCCTGGCCCCCTCCTCGCCCCCTCCTCCCCTTCAGCTCTGCAAACCAGCTCCCTGACCAAGGAGACTTTCTGAACTGCCCTCTGATCCTGCTTTCTGAGAGGACCCCACCACTGTGCAGCCCCCACCCTGGGCCTCAGCTCTCTAAGTCCCAGGACCCCGCATATCAGGCCCTGCAGAATCAGGCAGAGCACGGCCGGCGCTGGCCACTGGGGGGCACACAAGCAGTTCCCAAGGCTCCCAGCAGTGCTGGCGTCCAGCGTCCAGTCCTGCCAGGCTCAGGCCCGAGGACTGGGGAGGGGGATCCAGCGTCCAGTCCTGCTGGGCTCAGGCCCGAGGACAGGGGAGGGGGGTTCTATGCAGGGCTCCTCCTGCCCTGTGGCGAGGGCTTTCTCATGCCAAGATTGAAACCCCTGGTTTCCAGGCTAAGACCCAGGGCCCAGAACCAGCCCAGCTGACCTTCCTGGCCTGGCTGCAGGGCCCAGGGAAGCTGGACCCTGGGGGTGGGACTGGGACCCTCCCGCCTCCCCCAGCCCCACCCACTCTCTGGTGGCTTTGCTGCCGGCCAGTGGCCAGCCCGGCTGCCCCACACCCTCCAGCAGCTGGTGGGCGACCCTCCCGGCAGCAGGACTTGCCTGGCTGGGCCGGCCACACCTGCTGCAGCAGCTGGCTCAAAATCCCCAAATCCTGGCAAGCTGCCCGCCTGGCCCCGTACCGGCCAGGCCAGCGCGTCCTTGGCCTGTAGGGTCTGCCTGTCCTTTGCTGAACCGGCTGTTGGGGACCATGGCCAGGTGGGCAGGCAGACAGCACCCCAGCCTGGAGACACCAGGGCTGCCCACACGCCAGGCTGCGCCGTCTCAGCCCTTTGTGTGTGTGTGTGTTGGGGGGCACCCCGCCTGGGCTCTGCTGGAACGATTCAGATGAGGGTCTGCAGGCTTTTCAGGGAAAAGAGAAATAGAGACATGGGTGCCGGGGTCTGACCCTCACCCCACCTCCTCGGGCAGGAGAGAAAGCAGGGTGTCATTCTTCCGAGGGCAGGCGGCCACTGGACAGGCCTGGCCCCCCTGCCCCGGACCCCCTGTCCCAGCCAGGCTGCCCCAGGCCTGTCAGCCCCCTCAGTGTCCATCTCTGGCTCATCATCACTGGCACCCTTGGGCCAGTGGCAGCCTGGGTAGACCAGGAGGGTGTGCAGGACCAGGAGGGTGTGCAGGACCAGGAGGAGTGGGGCTCAGCTGCCACAGGGGCCCTCCAAGCTGGCACCCAACCCTGGCCTGGTTTGCCACTTGATACCTGGCCACTCGGCTGCTCCCAGGCCTTGGTGGAGGCCGGGTCCCCGGCTGCCGGATGCTGGGAGTCAGAGCCCCAGGAGCAAAGAGGCGGTGGTTTCTGCCCATCCAGGGCCTAGGTGGGGGTGCTGCCTCAACTGTCTGAACCCAAGGCAGGTGGCGAAACCGCAGCCAGTGCTTCCCCCCGTGGGTGCTCGCTTACCCCCGCCCCCTGGCATTTGTTGAGCACCTACTCTGTGCTGCTGGTCCCTCTGTGCTGAGGCAGACCCAGCAAGGGGCCTGCGGAAACTGCCCTGTACCCAGCACGCGGCTCCTCCCTGGCCCCCCGCTGTCTGTGTGCTGGGGCTCCCCAAGCGTGCACCCTCCTGGGACCCTGCCCTGCCCAGTCTGCACCTGCTGGGTGCAGGTGGGGCCCCTTGCTCTGCCTGGGGTCAGTGGGAGGGGCTGGGGTGGCCTTGGTCACTAAGCAGAGATTCTGAGGGGAGGGCCTGGGCAGCGTCAGATGGTGACATCCTGGGGTCAGCATCCTGCACTCAGCAAGACAGCAGCCTCTGCGGAGTGCTGAGTGGACAGAGGTGGGGGCTGGCTCATCCTGTGCCCAAGCCTGGGTGGGAGAGCACTACAGCCCCGGCCCACCCCAGCTGCCCACCCCAGCCTGGTGCCCACCCCCTACAAGTCCCCCCCACTGGCATCTGTAGCCGAGGTAACTGATCCCTGGTGGGGGCCGGGCTGGCCTGGGCTCTGGTCTCTCTTGGCTCCCGAGCCTCCGGCCCAGCTGTTGCTGAGGAGGCTGCGTCTGTCCTTGGGGCCAACAGCTGCAGGCCCGGAAGCGCCCCCCTCCCACATCCCCCAGAGCAGGTGTGTCTCCCACAGCCCAACCCAGCCTGCCAAGGATGGGTCCCAGGGATACGGGGGCCTCCTGCCCTCCTCTGCCCAACCTTTTGGGGCCTGGGCTGGGACTGCTGTTGGAGTCCTCAGTCCTGTGGGTAGCAGATGCCAAGTCCCTGGTGGCCGGCCTGTGGCCAGGTGGGCTGAGCACTCACCGCAGCGCCGACCAAGAGCAGCTGTGCCCCTCGGCCACACTCACCAGACCCATAGTGCACGGCCGGGTACACACCCTTCCACCTACCCCACTGTCCAGGCTCGGCAGGGGCCTGCCCGACGCCACTCCCCTCCCTCCAGGCTCCGACACCCAGTCTGTCCTCACTGACCTGAGAACCTGTGTCACAGTGTCCCCAGCACCCAGCATGGCAGGAGAGAGACGCCTGAGCCATGGCAGCCATTGGAGATTCCGTGTCAGCTGGGTGACAGCTGCACCCCAGACCAGCTCCTGGTAGCCCACCTGCAGTTGGGGTGCCCCTGGCGGGCGTCCAGCCCTGTCCGGACCAACTCCATGCCACACTGTGAGGCTGACCAATTCCCCAGCAGTCGGTGGCCACAGCGGAGGGTGCCTGAGACTCCACACTGGGGACCCACCTTGTGGACCCCCTCCCTCCTCCACCACAGCTGTAGGTACCACGTCCTCCCTCCTGCCTCCTCCCGCTTACGGGCCTTGACACCCCCTCCCCTGCCCTGCCCTCCCTGCTGCCTGCTGGACCCATCGCTGCCTTCAGCCCCTGAGTCCTCCTCTGGCCCCGGAACCCTCCCCAGCTTGCTACCAGAGCCCAGCGTACCTGCTCCAGGGATGGGGTGCAGCCCCCACCCTGACTAGACCCTGGCACAGGAGATCTCAGGTTAGGGACTCCCCCAGGGAAGTAACTGGAACCCCCGTTGCATGGTGGAGGGGCCGGGCTCCCGGGGGACCTGCCAGGGGTAAGTGCCAGTCAGGCTGGGTGCCTGGGACAGCTGCCCTGCTACAGTTGGTGCCGGTCCTGGGCTGAACAGCGTCCCCCAGATCCACATCCACTCAGAACCTCAGCGTGTGACCTTACACGGCGATGTCATCTTTGCAAATTTATTTATTTATTTATTGAGATGGAGTCTCGTTCCATTGCCTGGCTGGAGTGCAATGGCGTTATCTTGGCTCATTGCAACCTCCGCCTCCCAGGTTCAAGTGATTCTCCTGCCTCAGCCTCCTGAGTAGCTGGGATTATAGGCGTGCGCCACCACGCCCGGCTATTTTTTGTATTTTTAGTAGAGACAGGGTTTCGCCATTTTGACCGGACTGGTCTCGAACTCCTGACCTCAGGTGATCTGCCTGCCTCAGCCTCCCAAAGTTCTGGGATTACAGGCATGCGCCACCGAGCCTGGCCATTTTTGCCAATTTAATCAGCTAAGATTAGGTCATGCAGGATTAGGGTGAAAGGAAAAGAGGAAAATGGGTAGGGACTCCGGGGAGGTGTTGGGCCCGGGGATGTCAGGGTCCAGGGGGCCAACAGGCCCTGGTCATGCTCTCATCCCAGAGTGAGAGAAGCTGACGAGGCCATGGCCTCTGCACCCCCAACATCCAAATCCCCGCCTCCACGCCCAGACCCCGGGGGCTGAACTCCGGTGCAGAGAGGTGTCTCCCCAGGAAAGCACAGAGGGGGTCGGCGTGGCTCCCAGATGTGGGGAAGGTGGCACATCCGATAGGTGGATGCAGGACCCAGAGCGGGAGCTCTGGGGAAGCAGGAAGACCGCTGTTCCTCCTGGGGCAGGGCTGCCCATCAGCTGGGTGGTCTGGGCACAGAAATGGGTGGGTCTGCACGTCTCTCAGGCGAGAGCCACCAGATCACCCATGGCTGCCTGGAGGGCCCTGATGCAAAGGGTTGGGGGGAGTGCAGGGCTAGATTAGCTATGCCTGCCCTGGGCATACGGAGGAGTGGGGTCCTGTGTGCCATGGCCAGCTGAGAGGGAGAAGGACTTGCCAGGAAACCCTCAAAGGTCCTCCGCGGCCAGCCCAAGCTGAGGTTGCACAGGGGCCTCAGAGCCAGCACCAGGCCAATCTCAGATGTTGGGATCAGAAGGGGTTGCAGAGCCTGGTCCCCAAGACCTGTGTATCCTGCTGATGGCCTGGTAGCCGGGAAAGAGAAGGGAGAAACCCCCTCCCCAACTTCCCCAGCCTGGTCCCCTCCTGACCCCAGGGACAGAGCCCCGGGCCAGACATGAATCAGTGGCCCCACCCAGCCTCCTACATCTGAGTCTGTGTCTCCTCCCGCTCACCCCGCACCAGATCCATCAGCCGCCCCTGCTCCAGCGACGGACACCTTGCCGACACCGGGGCTTAGGGGCCCCTGCGAAGTGCTAAGTGGCTTTGAGCAGGTGATTCATCTGGGCCCACTTCTCCCAGGGTCTTCAAGCATCTGATGATTTTATTTGGACGGAGCGCCCTGCAGGCCGTCTGCATTTCCCATCTCGGGAACCTTTCACTTCTGAGAGCGACGGGAGAGGTGGATGTTTACTTTATCGCTTTTCCCTGCGCGGGAGTTTAATAACTTAGCAGCCGGGCCGAGGCGGCGACGCGCGGGGCCGTTTGTGTCTCCGGAATTCTCTTCTTTTCCAGGCCCCATGTGTACGCGCCGGCTGGCTGCGGATCGTGTTTTCCCTCGAAAGAAGTGGTTTTGCTATTAAGATCAGCGTTTCGTCTAGATCGTTCTACCAGCCCTCGCCGCTGTTCTCAGCTGCCCGGGGATAGCGGCTGCTCCTGCCGGGTCGGCCCCGAAACGCCTGTCTGAGGCTCAGCTCAGGTGTCCAGGCCAGTGCTCGGGGCAGGGCACTCCCAGACAAAGCCTACGCCGGTCCCACAGGCACCCACCTGCCCCGGGGGCCAACTCCCGGCTGGCTGCCACAGCTCCCTGGTCAGCGAGGCTCACTCTGGCCAGCTGGCACCCTAAGGCTCTGAAGAAGAGCGAGCACTTGTTAAGCACCGACTGTCTGCTGCTCGTGGACTCGCCTTCTCTCTAAACGGGACGTTCGTGGCCTTCCCCTTGCAGAGGGCGAGGTGCTGAGAGCTGGTGTTTGTTTATCGAGTCCTGGTGCGTTCCCAGGCCCCAGATGGCGTTGGAGGTGCTCCTCGGAGGCACCGTCCTGTTCTCTGTACCAACCCCAGGGGCGTAGGTGTGCGTGTCCCATTCCTTAGGTGAGGAAACTGAGGCCCGGGGAGCTGAGCGCCTGCCCGCGGGCCCAGAGATGGCAGGGGTTTGGCCCATGGCAGCCTGGCCGTCACCGGGAATCATGGCCCTGCCCTGCCCTGCCCTGCCCTGCACTCCCTCTGAGAGTCCCGGGCCTCCCCCGGCGCTGGGCAGGCCTGTCACTCTTCAGCAGCAGCTTCAGCAGGGAGAGCACAGTCTCCACGGGGCCTCCCCAGGGCTGCCTCCAGGGGCAGGATCTGAGCTCCCAGGGGCCCTCGGGGGGCCACTCCCCCAGCTGTGCTTCCTCCCTGCAGGATGGGGACAGGGGTCCCGCACAGGACCCAGTGGGAGGCTGCTCCGACAGCTCAGGGCACGGCAGGGCCCCCACACACATGGGCTGCAGGGTGGCCGCTCCCAGAGCTGCTGGGCCAGGCAGAGATGAAGGGGCAGCGAGGCCAGCCCTTGAGGGTGGGGGCGGCCACTGGTCATGTCCTCACTGGCCCCCATTCCTGTCACTTGAGGTGGCCAGAGACCTGGAGACAAACGCCTGAGCCCCCCGCCCCACTGACCACAGTGCCTCCCAGCGGCCCCTGGGGCTGGACTTGGCCCAGGTCCACAAGGCAGGTCTGTGGGGGTCACAAGCCGTGCAGGGCAGGAGGGGCCGGCCGGAGTGTTGCCTTCACGGGTCTGAGGGGCCCAGGATGGGACTGTCCCTGTCTCAGGGTCCCCCACCTGCCAGCCCAGCTCCATGCTGGCCAAGCACCATCCAAGTGGGTCCTGAGACCGGCAGCCAGGGCTGCCCCCCAGCGCTGGCCGTGACATCCAGGGCAGGGGTCCTTAACTTCGTGTAGCCTGGTGGTGACCCTGTGAGTCACACCCAGGACACTGGGCCCTGCGCTGATCCTGGGGGCACTCGGTGTCTCACTCTCCCCTGCTGAGCAGTCCCAGATCGGCCTGGCCTTGCCCCTGCCCAGGTCCCCAGGGCCGAGCAGAGGCTCTGTGAGGCCGGCAGAGTGGACGGTGGGGCTTCTGGGACCTGGCACGTTTGGAGGACCCAGGCTGGCAGCGGTGCAGCAGGCGGCAGAGGAGGGCGGGGTGGCCCGGGCATCTCTGGCTCTGTTGACTCTCCCACGCGTGAGGGTTCATCGGGGAACACAATGGAGCTGCCCCCTTTGTCTCGTAAGACAGCAGCGGCTGCAGCCTGCCCTGAGAACTCTGAGGGCACCGAGCCCCAGGCGGTGTGGACCAAGGGTAACTGCTCCAGAGGAACCTGGGGCTGCTGAGCCCCGGGGGTGGGGATGGGCTCCCGGCTCCTCAGGCCCCCCCTTCTGACCTGACCCTGCAGTCCAGGGCCGGACGCACGCGTTCAGGAAGTGTCCACGTGCAGGCCCCATCCACCCTCGGCACTGCCCGCGCCCACAGCCCACCTTTCCCAGGCAGAGGGACAGGAGGACCCTGTGGCCCCAGCCTGCCTCCCCGGCCCAGCCCCGCGCAGCCCGCCCCAGCCCCGCGCAGCCCGCCCCTGTGAGTGCAGGACTCGGCTTCCTCTGCTGCCCGGCCCCTCCCCCGACGTGTGCTTGCAGCTGTGCCGGCTCCGGCTCCGAGGAAATCCTTGGCTTTGCACAGGCCCTGGGGACTCAGAGTGCGCCTGGAACAGCCGGGAGGGAACGCAGCTGGGGAGGCAGGGCGGGGCTGCTCTCCCACCCTGGATGGGACCCGGCTGGGGGCATGGTTTTTAAGGGGGGCAGGGCAGGAGCTGCTCCCCAGGGACCCCCACTAGGAGAACTGCACCCCTGAGCTCAGGGATCTGCCCTCCACCCACCAAAGGGACCTGGTCATGGGGCCTGTGTCATCATCCACAGGTGACTTCTCACCCTGCACAGGGCCCCAGGCCCCCCAGCCTAGGGGTGAGTGTTCCCACCTTCCTCTTGAAGGAAATGCCCCGGCTGGAATTGTCACTGGGCCACCTCTGCTACTCAGGGTTCAGGGCGCAGCCAGAGACAGAGGGAGGAGGGTGAGGCAGGAGAAGTCAGTGCGGCCCCTCCCCCAGATGCCCTGGAGCCATCCTTGGGGCCTGTGATGCCGTGGTCAGCTGGGGCCTCGGGGTCAAGAACCGTGTGCGGGAGAGCTGGACGTGGGGCAAACCCCTGCCCAGACACCCCAGCAGGTCCCGCTGCTCGAAGGCGTCTTCCAGGAGCCCCTAGCCGTGGCACAGGCCGGACACGCTGCCCTGGTGGGAGAGGGCCCTGTCTCTGGTCCCCGTGGAGGAGCCGCTGCCTGGGTGGCCCCACAGTGGGCAGAGACTCTGCCAGGCCAGAGAGCCCCGAGGCTGGACCTGTGCCTCACAAGCCTGGGCGACCAGGAGCAGGGACAGGAAGGAGGTCACCTCTGAGCTCTCCCTGAGTGCCTCCCACCCAGGGGAGGGCCTCTGAGATGAACCACAGAAACACCAGTGTCCCCATTCAACTAAAACCCACGGGTCGGGGTGGTGGCTTACGCCCATCAGCCCAGCACTTTGGGAGACTGATGTGGGAGGATCACTTGAGCCCAGGAGTTCAAGATCAGCCTGGGCAACATGGGGAAACCCCGTCTATACCAAAAAAAGCCAGGATCAGTGGTGTGTGCCTGTATTCCCAGCTCCTTGGCAGGCTGAGGCAGGAAGAAGGCTTGAACCTGGAAGTCTGAGGCTGCAGTGAGCTATGATCATACCACTGCACGGTAGCCTGGGCGACGGAGCAAGACCCCATCTCAAAAATATAAAATAAAATAAATTTTAAAAATCAGTCATGAATTTGAGGGATGGCTTCAGGCATGGCTGGATCCAGGCACTTAGCTCTCCTGCCTGTCCCACTGCTCAGCTTGGCTTCTCTATGCCTTCGCTGTCCCAGGGACAGGGCTTCCCTGATGCACTGAGCTCCCCCGGGAAAGAGGCCCCATCTCTCCTGCCCAGCTCTGGGGCAGCTCAGTTCTCCCTGGAGCAGGACAGTGCCTGGGACTGCTTGGGCATTTGCAACGCACTTCCTTCCACACCCTGGCCAAGTGGAGGCCTGGAGGGGACAGTGGCTCCCAGACCCCCAGACCAGCCACCGCTCAGCCTCGGTCTGCCCGAGACACCCTAGGGAGGTGGCCTCTGGCACGGCACTCCTACTCTGGAAAACCCCCACCCTCAGGCAGGCAGACCACCCCCTCCCAAGGGGAGGCCGGGGCAGGAACCACAGAGGGTGGGGGCAGCAGCCAGCGTCCCTGTGGCTGAGGGTGGGTGGGGCCAGCCGGGCCGGCTCCATGATCCTCAGCCAGGGCAGCCGCCTCACACAGTGGGGCTCTGAGCCCGGGGTGGGCCGAGAGGCGCTGTCCGCCACCCGCTGCCCGCCGGCTCACAAGGGCCCATTGTGCGGCTGTGGCTGTGGGCAGCAGGTGGCTGCCCGGTCCCACACGGGGAGGCCCTGCCACCAGCCGCGCGGGCGGAGGAGGGCACTGCGGGCACGGTGGGGGAGCACGGGGGCCAGGGTGGGGCCCAGGCACAGCCCAGAGCCAGGAGCTACAGCATGAAGGCGCCTATTCTCCGGTCCCAGCCCCGCCTGCTCCGCCGTGGCTGGGGGCTGCAGCCTGGACAGCTGTGGTGAGGCGGCCTCTGCCCACCACGGGCCCCAGGCCAGGGTCTGGCCGCACCCGGATGTGGCATCGCCGTGGCTGAGCAGTGGCTGGGCTGGGCACGGAGGGCTGGTTCAGAGCACAGCAATCCTGGTGGCTTCCTGGAGGTGGAGGAAGCAGGAAGAGCCAGACCACGGGCCTAGGAGCAGGGCAGGAGCAGGAGAGCCCACACTGGGGCAGCCTGAACCTGCCACCCCGCTGTGCTGGGCGACTCCTGGGTAACCTCCACACCACTGGCTGCCTGCAGCCTTGCGCTGCTGACGGCCCTGCTGTGTGCCTCAGTCTCCCCATCTGTGGCCAGGAGTGGGTGGCAGAACCTGTCAGCAGCTGAGAGGATACCACGGGCCACCCCTCCATGGTCACTCCTCTCAGAGCCCAGTCACAAGCCGGAACTAGCCCAGTCACAAGCCCAGCACCCTCCTGCCCTCCCGGCTGCCCTGGGCCGCCCAGCCCTCCCTGAGCCGCCCTCCTCAGCTACCTGGGCCCAAGCAGCCCCTCTTCCGGCCCCTGCCCGAGACCCACCCCACCCCACCCCGAGTGGTACAGGGTGGCAGCCTGCTCTGGCGAAGGCGAGGGACCCCGCTTGCCGGCTGGGAATACACGTAGAGGCAGATGCCAAGTCCCCAGGACCCCTCCCTGCAGCAGCGTTAGGTACGGACAGCTGGCTGGACGGCCCCGGCAACAAGACGCTGGACCCCTTTCATTCACTATGGGGCCCAGGGCCAGGACACTCCTCCCACGTCCCCAGCAGACCGGGAGCGCCAGGAGGGCAGGCCGTGCCCCTCCCTCCCCACCCAGCCTGGGCTTCGGTGCTGGTGCAGCTGCTCCCCTGAGCAAGAGGCTGTCCCAGGTTAGTGCCGTGTCCCCCGCTGTCATCAGGAGGCAACAGAAACTCGGCCCCCACCCCAGGGTCTGTGTTAGAATGAAGCTCGGCAGGGCCTGGCGCTCCCTGGGCCCCCAGAGCAGGGTGGATGCGAAATCGCCATGGCGGCAGCTCGGTGCTTAGAGGGGCACGGGGCCAGGATGGAGCAAGGCCTGTGTCTGCGGAGGGCCGGCCAGCAGCGCTCTGGACCCAGTGCTGGCCGTGGCGACTCCCCTCTGGCCCTGTGTGAGCTTCCAGCCACTCCCCAGGCCGCAGCGCTGCCACATCTGGGTGGGGCCAGGCCTGGACCTGAAGCCCACAGTGGGCGGGGCCCCTCAGCACAGCTGTGAAGCTGCAGCCCCAGCCGTGGCCACGGCCAAGCGGGCAGGGCTGAGCGGAGAGCACAGGCGCCTTCAGGCTGTAGCCTCTGGCTCTGGCTCTCACCTTCCATTCTGAGCAGAGCAATCCAGGCGGCTTGCCGGAGGTGGTGAGGAGCCTTGGGAGGCTGAGCAGAGCCCAGCGGGCCCCACTTAGCAGATGAGGAAGCTGAGGCCCAGCCCTCGCCTGCAGTGTGGACGCCCTGGCCCGCCCAGGCCCCTCTGTCCCTCCCTGCAGAGGCTTCTGTGCCTCCCAGCTGCCTCGCAGGGCAGGGTCTATGCAGAGCACCCACAGCCCAGCAGCCAGGAGAGGCCGGAAGCCTTGGCTCTGAAAGCGAACCCCGCTCCTCCAGGCCCCTCGTGGCTCCACCCACCCCTGGGCCTGAGAGGCCAAAGAGGCCACCTGGGGCTGGCGGCTCCGCTAGGGACTGTGAGCACCATGCCAGCTGTGGGGCCGCCTGGGGGCTCAGCCGGTGTTAGGGGATGCAGCTCTAGGTGACTGAGAACACTCAGCCCAACAACCCTCACGGAGCCAGAGGCAGTGCCTGACGCCACTGGGCGCCGGAAGGGGGCGTGTAATTTACTGATGCTGGAGCCAGGCTCCAGGCCGGGTGAGGGCTTCCTCCAGCACCAGCTCAGGGCCACCTCCTCCGGGAAGCCCTCCTGAGGCCTCTCCAGCACCAGCTCAGGGCCACCTCCTCCGGGAAGCCCTCCTGAGGCCTCTCCAGCACCAGCTCAGGGCCACCTCCTCCGGGAAGCCCTCCTGAGGCCTCTCCAGCACCAGCTCAGGGCCACCTCCTCCGGGAAGCCCTCCTGAGGCCTCTCCCTCTCCTCCCTGGGCTCCCAGAGGAGCCTTGGAGCAAGGAGGCCAAGGGAGAGGCAGAGGCCCAGAGATGTCCTGGCCCCACCTCAGCTCCCCAGGCGGCCCCGTGCCGGTGTCCCTGTGCTCGGGACACTCTCATTTCTGGGCTGCATCGGGCAGGATGAGCTCCCGCGTGTGAGTGCCGCCCGGGAGACCCCGCTGAGCTTCTGGGCAGTGCTGCGTGACTCCCAGCAAGCGGCAACCCCCTCTCCCCCTTCCCAGGCGCCAGCAGGCCGGCCAGGGGCCTGGGGGCGCGAAGGGGGTGGGGCAGGGGAGCGAGGAGCCCAGGGGTCCCAGGAGGAGGGCGGGGCCGGGAGGGGGGCTCCCTGCCCGTGGTTGCCTGGCGTCTGTCATGATGAGGCCGTGCTGCTAGAACATGGCACAAATTGATTCTCCCCCAATTTCTTCCAGAGCCAATCTGGAGATGGATCAGACCAGGAATTCCACAGCCGGCAGAGCGGAGCCAGGCTTAATGCCGAGAAAACCGGCGCCCCCGCCGCCGCCGGCCCAGGGCCCCACTCACAGCCGGCGCCGCCTCCCGAACACCCTGATGCCCCGCTGGGGCCCTGAGGGTCCCCGCCTGCCTGGACCACAGCAAAGAGGCTGAAGTGGCCAACTGCCCAGCGCCCCCAGACCTGGAAGAGGCGGGAGCTGGGCCTGGCGGGGACCCCGCTGTCCACTTAGGACAGGGATCCCCCAGGTCTGTGGACAGCTGCCCAGAGCTCCCTGCCGGCCAGCTTCAGGCCACGGAGGGTACCAAGCCATCGTTCGTCCCTGACCGACTCCCTGCATGGCCCCTAAGACTGACCTGAGGCATCCCTGACCACCCCCCGGAACGGCCCCTAAGGCTGACCCGAGGGGTCCCTGAACACCCCCTGGAACGACCCCTAAGACCGACCCGAGGCGTCCCTGACCACCCCCAGAACGGCCCCTAAGGCTGACCCGAGGGATCCCTGACCACCCCCAGAACGGCCCCTAAGGCTGACCCGAGGCGTCCCTGACCACCCCCAGAACGACCCCTAAGACCGACCCGAGGCATCCCTGACCACCCCCAGAACGGCCCCTAAGGCTGACCCGAGGGGTCCCTGACCACCCCCAGAACGGCCCCTAAGGCTGACCCGAGGGGTCCCTGACCACCCCCAGAACGGCCCCTAAGGCTGACCCGAGGGGTCCCTGACCACCCCCAGAATGGCCCCTAAGGCTGACCCGAGGGGTCCCTGACCACCCCCAGAACGGCCCCTAAGGCTGACCCGAGGGGTTCCTGACCACCCCCAGAACGGCCCCTAAGGCTGACCCGAGGCGTCCCTGACCACCCCCAGAACGGCCCCTAAGGCTGACCCGAGGGGTCCCTGACCACCCCCACGCACAGCCCCGGTCCTCCTGCTGCTCTTAGTCGCCCGCCCGTGCTCATGCGCAGTTTTGCGAGCTCAGCATCAGGCACATCCTGTTTTGTGCTGAGCCAGCTCCATGCGTCCCCTGAGGCTGTGAGCTGCAGACCCTCCAGGCAGCTCAGCCTGGTGTCCTCCAGTTCCGTGAAAGGCTCTGCTGGCCGAGGGGCGGGCAGAGGGTTGGGCTTTCCAGGGAGGCAAGGACCGGGCGTCCTGGGGCTGTGGGGGCAAACGTGGCCTGGGCCAGGGTCTGACCCACAAGTGCTGACGGGGGAGCTGCAGGCTCTGGAGCTGGAGTGGCACCAAGAAGGGGAGGGATGGGGATGGGCCGGCCGTGAGTGGGCCGGCAGTGAGGCAGGCCTGGACTTCGGTGGATAAACCTTCCGATCCCACTGTGGCACCGGCGATACAGAAGGGAAGGTCCTCCCCACAGTGCTCTGGCTCAAGGCAGCCACGTGGGGAGGTACCTAGTGTCCACACCACCCGCCCCACCCCTCGAAGGCTTTCTGCTTGGTGAGCCGGCCCTGCCTGCTTCTCTGCAGCCCCCACCTCCCTCCCAGCTCCAGCGCCACTGGCAGTGTCCACATGATGCCCATTCCTGCTGCGGGACCGTTTTAGTTGCTCTTCCCGGAATTTCTCCACCCCAGATCTTTGCTCGTGAACTCCATCTCATCCATCAGACCCAGACAAAAAGATCACCTCCTCCAAGAAGACCTCCCTGACAGCCACCTGTGCCTACATCGTGTGATTTTCTCAGTAGTGCCTGTCCCTCACAAAAATGACCCGGTGTGTGTTTTTGCCACATTGTCAATCCCTCCCTGCCTTCCAGTGTGTACCACTCCTAAGCTCCACCCACCATGGCCCATCCTGGTGCCTGACACCCTGGGGGCATGCAGTGAGTGTCTGACTGCAAATCAGCGAATGAGTGATTATTAGAACCCCCACCCCAGCCAAAACTGAAAGTAGAGAAGCAGCCCTCAGGTTACACGATCCCCCACATCTGGCACTCAATTCTTTTCAGGGAATTAACCAGCTGTTTTGGGGTCACGCATACCCAGGCTGATTACAGCCATTTTTGTAGGTTGATTTGAGTTGATGGAACAGAACAGAGAGTTCAGTAATGGACCAAGCAGATGGGACAGTTGGTGCACTGGGACTCGGTGGAGGAGGGGACAGACTCCACAGTGACCACCCCATGGGGATGACTTTCTGTCCATCACATACACATAGAGCTAGATCCCTACCTCACACCAAGCACAGATGGAGTTTTGCTCTTGTTCACCAGGCTGGAGTGCAATGGTGCCATCTTGGTTCACTGCAACCTCAGCCTCCTGGATTCAAGGGATTCTCCTGCCCCAGCCTACTGAGTAACTGGGACTAGTCATGCCTGACTAATTTTTTGTTATTGTTGGTAGAGATGGGGTCTCCCTATGTTGCCAGGCTGGCCTCAAAATCCTAGGCCCAAATTATCGCAGGGTGGTCAATGAAGCAAGTGTGCCCCAGGCTTGGCACCCAGGGCAGAGGTATCCCAGGCCCTGCCCTTCCCTGCTGGAGCTCCCAGGCTGCCAGGGTGTGGGGAGCCAGGACAGAGCCCAGGAAAGAAGGCCTCAGAGGATGAGGATCCAGTGATAATGGGAGGGGGACCCTTGGGGAAAAGTGGGAGCTTGGGAGGTGTCAGAGGAAGGTAGGAGCTGGGGGTCTGGGGAGGAGGTGGGAGCTGAGAGTCTCGAGGGAAGAAGGTGTGAGCTGGGGGTCTTGGGTAGGAGATGGGAGCTGGGGGTCTGGGATGAGGTGTGAGCTGGGGGTCTGGGAGGTGTGAGCTGGGGGTCTGGGAGGAGGTGGGAGCTGGGGGTCAGGGGGAAGAGGTGTGAGCTGGGGGTCTGGGAGGAGGTGGGAGCTGGGGGTTGGTGGGAGGAAGTGTGAGCTGGGGGTCTGGGAGGAGGTGGGAGCTGGGGATCTGGGAGGAGATGGGAGCTGGGGGTCAGGAGGAGGTGGGAGCTGGGGGTCTGGGAGGAGGTGGGACCTGGGGGTCTCAGGGAGGAGGTGTGAGCTGGGGGTCTGGGAGGAGGTGGGAGCTGGGGGTTGGTGGGAGGAAGTGTGAGCTGGGGGTCTGGGAGGAGATGGGAGCTGGGGGTCAGGAGGAGGAGGTGTGAGCTGGGGGTCTGGGAGGAGGTGGGAGCTGGGGGTCTCGGGGAGGAGGTGTGAGCTGGGAGTCTGGGAGGAGGTGGGAGCTGGTGGTCTGGGAGGAGGTGGGAGCTGGGGGTCTGGGAGGAGGTGTGAGCTGGGGGTCGGGGGGAGGAGCTGTGAGCTGGGGGTCTGGGAGGAGGTGGGAGCTGGGGGTCAGGAGGAGGAGGTATGAGCTGGGGGTCTGGGAGGAGGTGTGAGCTGGGGGTCTGGGAGGAGGTGTGAGCTGGGGGTCTGGGAGGAGATGGGAGCTGGGGGTCAGGAGGAGGAGGTGTGAGCTGGGGGACTGGGGAGGACGTGGGAGCTGGGGGTCTGGGCAGAGGAGGGTCCCGGAAGCAGGACATCATTTGGGACAGGGCAGAGGCTCGTGCAGGCACAGGGCTGGGAGCCGGGCCACACTCCCTCCTTGATGTGGAGTGAGGGGCACCCCAGCTTGGGGACGGGGTGCTGGCACTCAGGCAGCCCCGACGTTGTCCTGGGTTCACTACGCCGGGGCAGGGGCTCCTACTGGGGCTCTGTGGTCCCACAGCCAAAGCCCCACTTCCCTAATCACACGTTGGGGCCTCGGCGGGAACCTCAGTGGGACCTTGGGGGGAACCTTGGGGGGGACCTCGGGGGAACCTCGGTGGGGACCTTGGCAGGGACCTCGGGGGGAACCTCTGTGGGGACCTCGGCAGGGACCTCGGGGGGAACCTCGGGGGGGATCTCGGTGGGAATCTCGGGGGGAATCCTCAGGGGGGATCCTCGGAGCCGAACCTTGGGGGGGCCTCGGGGGGAACTTCAGGGGGAACCTCGGGGGGGACCTCAGTGGGAACCTCAGCGGGGCCAGGCTGGTGGCAACTTGGGCCTGGCTGTCCTCTTGGAAGGACGTTTCCAGCCTCTGGGCCCCAGGAGACCCCGGCACGTCCACTGCCCTCACTGGAATGGGACCACCTCCACCTCTCGGGGCCCAAAGGCCTGGGTCCCAGGCACAGGTCGCCTTTTCCCTCCTCGTTTGTTTGTTTTGTTTTTTTGGTTTTTTTGCCCTTAAGACCCAAAGACAGAGGCTTCACCACGTTCAGTTAATGAAACTGGCTTTTGTGAGATTTGCGTCGGACCAGCTATGTGACTTTGGCTGAGCTATGTAACCTTTCTGAACCTCATCTCTGGGCTGCCGTGAGAACTGAGAGTGAGGAAGGCCCGGGGCCTCACAGGTGAGTGTCTCACCAGGTGTGAGAGCTGCTTCCCGGAGGGTCCAGCCTCCGAGGGTGTGGGCTGCCCAGAGATCCATGGGGCTTAAAACCCCAGACTCGAAGGCAACCTGGTTTGAGTCCCGGCTCTGCTGCGCTCTGTTCTTGACATAGGGGGAACATCACTCGGCCCCTGCCTCAGTTTTCCCATCTGGCAAGGGAGGTGCCAGCCGTAGGTGCTTCAGCAGCCCGTGGTGGGGAAACCTGGCCATGGCCCCACCTTGGAGTTTCAGGGGCAGGGAGCAGGATGTCTGGAGAGTTCCACGAAGTTCTGGGACCCAGCAGATCCCTGAGCGGGGACCCAGCAGATCCCTGAGCGTGGGCAGGGCTGGAAAGACTGGGACAGGCCCTGGGCAGTTTCAGGGTCCCTGGATGGACGGAGCCTGGAGCCGGGGCAGTCAGCGTGTGCATGTGTGCACGTGTCCACCTGCGTGTCTCTGCGTGTGTGTGCATGTGACTGCCTGGGGGCGGGGACTGAGGGGATGCTAGCTGGGGATAGCACCCCTTTCCTGCCAGTGATGACAGAGTGGCAGGGCCAGGGGTCCTAGAGAAGGTCCCAACCCCTGGTTCAGAGGGGACACTGAGACCTAGGTGGGACCAGGCCTGCCCCAGGGGTGCAGCCAGGGTGGGCCGGTTCCTTCTCTCCACGCAGGGCTGGGCTGGAGGCACAGGCTTCCAGAAGCGACAAGGAAGTGGTCTGGGGCACCTGCCTACCTCTCATTCAGCAGCAGGGATGGTGCCACCCCCTCAACCCGGCCTGATACACGCAGAGGACAGACATTCCCAAGCAGCCCAGGCTCTGCCTCCCTCTGAATCCGCCTGGTACCCATTCGAACACTCAAGGCTCTGATAAGGCCTGCACCGACAGGTCCAGCTAGTGGGCTCTGATAAGGCCTGCACCGACAGGTCCAGCTAGTGCTGCGTGACCTGTATTTCCCCGGGTCATTTGGCTAGAAGCCCTTTATCTGGAAAATCCTGAGGGACCTTCAGAGAACCAGGTTGTAGCTCACACCGCGAAGCGAGCTCTGCACGGCAGAGCCGAGGGGGCTCAGGGCCGTGCCTGGTGCAGTGCAGCCCCCTGGGGGGCTCCGTGAATGAGCGCCTGTGTGAATGGGTGAGTGGAATTCACAAGCGGAGCATGAAGCCCGAGTGGCTCTTCCAGCCCTGGACGCCGTACGAACTGCCTGTGTTGCGGGGCCAGAAGCGGCAGGGTAGATTCTGACCGAGGCCGCTTCAACGCCCGGTGCCCCCGAGGATGGGGTCCCAGGAGAACCCCCGGTGTGGGCTGCAGAGCAACTCCCCCGAGAAGCCGCCCGGGAGCTCGCGGGTGACCAGGACATCGTCACGCAGGGACAATGCCGGGGTCCGAGTGGGGCAGCCGTTGAGGGAACTGCCTTCACCCTTGGTTGAGTAAATGAAAGAGTGCTGGTGCGTGTGACGGGCAACGGGGTCAAGCAGACGTGGGGCGTCCCTGAAAGAGCCGCCGGCGACTTGAGGCTTCATGGAAAGACGCCCCCAGGAGCCAGGGCTGGAGCAGAAGGCAGGTGGTGGGAGCGTTAGCCTCCGCTGCTGCTGTGGGCTGAGTGTATCTCCCTAGAGGTCCCAGCCCTTGGCACCTCCGCATGTGACTGTACTTGAGGACAGGCCGTTAAAGACTCAATTCTGTTAAAACGAGGCCTTCCAGGGGGCCTAACGCAGACTCACAGTGCCCTTCCAGGGAGCAGAGGGCTGGAGATGCGCACGCAGAGGAGAGGCCTGTGGGGACCTGGGAAGGTGCCATCTGCGAACCAGGCAGAGACGGCAGGAGAAGCCCACCCTGCTTCACAGGCTCCAGTGCGGTGAGGGGAGCGATGTCTCCTGTGTGAGCTGCCCCGTCTGTGGTATTTTGTTTTGGGTGCTCCCAAATGCAGCTGCTTTAAACAATTGAAGACCTCGCTGTCTCACACGGCTTCTGAGGTCTGAGAATAGAGAAGGGCTTGGCTGGGTGGTGTGGCTTACGGAGACGTTACCATCAAGCTGTCAGCCAGGGCCGAGGTCACCTGAAGGCTGGACTGGGGCTGGGGGAGCCCTGCCTGGGGTCCACCTTGCCCTCTTCCATCAGTGCTGGGAGTCAGGAGGTCTCGGCCCCCACACGTGGCCCCCACATGTGGCCCCCACACGTGGCCCCTCCACAGCGCTGTCTGGGCCCTCCCGACATGGCTGCTGGCTTCCCTGGAGCAGGAGGCAGGGGCCAAGCCCCCTCACAGCAGTTACCCACCTCGTGGGCCTAGGCCTGACTGGGACCGGGACCCTCCTGGCACTACCGGCTCAGGATCTGTCCCTGCCTCTGACTTCGGCTTCTTTCAGCCACAGGCCGCAACTGGCAATTACCAAAGAGAAACCACAAACAACTGTACGTAATCTCCCGAATCCCCAAAGCAGCGCGGGAGGGCTGGCGGTCTCCAGGCGGATCCCGTCCCAGCCATAGGCTCCTCCTGCCCCGGACAAACAGCCTGGGGCACCCCCCTCCACCCCGCCCCCCACGAGCGGCCCCAGGCACCCCCCTCCACCCCACGGCGTCGGGATTCCTGGCTCCCTCCTGGTTTGGGCGACTCTAGGATTCCGGGATCATCCTGGCTGGGAGGTGGCGGGTGCTTCCTTGGAGTGAGCGAGGAGGGAGTGGGGCCTCCTAATCACCAGCATGCTGAAGACCCGGGTCCAGGACACGGAGGTGGGGGTTACAGGTTACAGGCTCGGGAGCTGCCGAGCGCCGTCCGCTGAGCGCTGAGATGGGCCACTTCCCTGCATGGCTCTGCCCGCCACTGCCTCGGCTGGCTGCCCACACACCGGGCTCCTGGCCTCTGGGGAGTGACAGCCCCGTCCCAGCTACAGTGTCTCCCCTAAGCTTTGAGGTTCCTAGGTGGGGGCAGGGACTCCCTGACAGAACCCCAGGTAGGACATCCTGGGCAAGAGGCCACGCTGACCCCCGGGCTGCCCACAGCACACACAAGGAGAGTCCCCTGAGAAGTGAGGGACAGATCAGGATGGAGCCAGTGTGGGCAGGACCCTACTGGGGCGATGGCAGGTGGGGCCCCATGGGAGCACTGGACCGCAGGGACATGGGACGGTGTGGGCTGCTCTTGGGTGCAGTTGAGGTGCAGTTCATTGCCCTGGAAGGGTGCGGTGGGAGAATCACCATCCGGGGGTCTCTGGCTCTGAAGATGGAGCCTCCACCAAGGCCCCTCGGGGGCAGAAACTGCAGAAAACCACATCCAGGACAGGGCACAGTGCCAAGCTCCCCCAGGCGGTGGCCCCTCACACCCCTCCCACATCCGGGACAGGGCACAGCACCAAGCTCCCCTGAGTGGTAGTCCCTCAGGCCCCTCCCCGGGGAACCCCTCCTTCACAGCACCAAGGTCCCCCGGGCTGTGGTCCCTCAGGCCCCTCCCCAGGGAACCCCTCCTTCACAGCACCAAGGTCCCCCGGGCGGTGGTCCCTCATGCCCCTCCCCGGGGAACCCCTCCTTCACCGCACCAAGCTCCCAGGGCTGTGGTACCTCAGGCCCCTCCCCAGGGAACTCCTCCTTCACAGCACCAAGCTCCCAGGGCTGTGGTCCCTCAGGCCCCTCCCTGGGGAACCCCTCCTTCACCGCACCAAGGTCCCCCGGGTGGTGGTCCCTCATGCCCCTCCCCAGGGAACTCCTCCTTCACAGCACCAAGCTCCCAGGGCTGTGGTCCCTCACGCCCCTCCTCGGGGAACCCCTCCTTCACCACACCAAGCTCCCAGGGCTGTGGTCCCTCAGGCCCCTCCCTGGGGAACCCCTCCTTCACAGCACCAAGCTCCCAGGGCTGTGGTCCCTCACGCCCCTCCCCGGGGAACCCCTCCTTCAGAGATTCCTCAGGCTGGAGGGGGAGGAAGTCTTCCTCGGTCCCTCCCTGCTCCCAGACCCCCAGAGGAGCAGCCACACACAGGGACAATGACGGGCAGAGCTCATGTCTTGTTCAGCCCCGTGGGGCCCCACTCAGGGTCAGACCCCAGGCAAGGCCTCGGTGCCAGGAGCTCATTTGCAGGGGAGGAGGGAGTGGCGAAGAAGCTGGCCATGCTCCGTGCACCAGCTCCCAGGCCCTTCTGGTGACTCGAGGACACCTGAGGCTGACGGAGCTCCTGGGGAGTCCCACTGTGTCCCCCTGGGGCCTCTTCCCACCAGGCCTCAGTGCCCTGGTGCAGGGGCAGTGACTGAGGCCCCAGTCGCAGGACTGCAGAGCAATCCCATAGGTGGAGGCCCCACCAGGCAGCCAGGCGCACAGGAGGCACCTAATAAACGCAGACACTCTCGGGGTGGGGGCAGTGAAGAAATTTAAGGTCCCCACCCCAGCAGTGGCTGGCACGCCCTCCCTGCCTCCATGACTGGCCTTGGGGGGTTAATGACGGTGGTGGTGGGGTCCTCAACCCCTCAGGCTCTTCCCCTCCCCTCCTGCACACTCATTCAGCTCCTGACAGGGTCCCCGTTGTCCACTGAGGCCCACGCCAGGAAGATGGGACATAGGCCACTGCCCTGCTCAGTGGCATCCTGGGCTGGCAGCTGTGGGGGCCTCAGGACAGGGTTCTGGCCAGGCCCATCACCTCCGCCTCCTCACTGGCTTCCGTCCACAGCAGTGGCATAGGCCAGCCGAGAACGTGGGCCCCACCACTTCCGACCTGCATGGTGCCAAGCCTCAGTTTCCCCACCTGCACCTCCAGGGAGGTTGAGAGTGTGAGAGACGCTATGTGGCCGGTGCTGAATGGGCCCAGGACTAACCATACATCCCCTCGCTCCCCGTGTCCCTCCAGAACCCAGGAGCCCTTCCTAAGCCATGGTTTCAGTGCCCCCCTCTCTCCCCGCAGCCCCCCAGAACCCAGGAGCCCTTCCTAAGCCATGGTTTCAAGGCCTGGCAGTAGCCTCTGGCTCCCCATTCCTCACAGTCCCCAGACTGGCTCCTCCAGACACCTGAAGGTCACTTCCGTGGTTGACAGCCTCGGACCCCCAGCCCTGCCAGCCCCATGAGCCTTGGAAGAGAGGCCAAGACAGGGTCAGAGGGTGTCGGTCACTGCACCCCAGGCAGCGTCTGCTTGGGACCAGGCAGCCCCAGGACTCCGCCTGTCCATCCCCTCCCCAGAGATTCTGCCCCTCCTCTGCCCCGCCCCACACTGGCTTCCAGGGCTTGGGCAGCTGGGCTGTGTGGGCCAGCATCTCAGCCAAGCCCACCCCCTCGCCACCCAGCCTGGCGTTGTGCCCCAGAGCCCCAGCCTAAGACGTTGCAGGCACGGGGGAGCCACCCCACCTCGAACCCCCCCACCCTGGCCCAGCCACCTCCACATACCCCAGGACTCCCATCCAAAAGCCTGTCCTCTAGAGTCTGAATCTGCTTGGACCAGCAGCCATGTCTTACCAAGCCTTCCCCATCCAAAGGAGGGGTGAATAATTAGGTTGCTATAAACTGGAAATGCTTTTCAGCTGCAGTGGCGGGAGCCAGTAGGTCCAGCCTCCCACCCGGAGCTCACAGCTGCAGGCTGGGCTGACTGCCTGGTGTCGGCGGAGAGGCTAAGGCCCTGGGAGGAGGGTGGGCTGTGAGGGGCTGGGGCATGACTGAGACTCCCCTCCCCTCCCATTCATTGCTCACCAAAGTCAAACATGTGGAGGGATGGACAGATGGACAGATGGATGGATGGATGGATGGATGGATGGAATGGTTGAATAGATAGACAGATGGACCAACAGATAGATGGAAGGATGGATGGATGGACTGGTGGATGGATGGAAGGATGCATGGATGGATGGATGGATGGGTGGATGGATGGATGGATGGGTGGATGGATGGATGGATGGTCAAATAGATAGAAAGATGAACCAACAGATGGATAGATGGATGGATGGATGGATGGATGGATGGATGGATGGATGGATGGATGGGCTGGTGGGTGGATGAATGGATGGATGGTTGGATGAATGGCTGGATGGATGGATGGAAGGATGGATGGATGGATGGATGGGTGGATGGACAGGTGAATGGATGAGTACATGGATGGATGGATGAATGAATGGATGGATGAGTGGATGGATGGATGGATGGATGGATGGATGGACTGGTGGATGGATGAATAGATGGACTGATGGGTGGATGGATAGATAGACTGCTGGGTGGAGGGATGGACTGGTGGATGGATGGATGGACTGGTGGATGGATGGATGGATGGATGGATGGTCAGATAGATAGAAAGATGAACCGACAGATGGATGGATGGATGGATGGATGGATAGGTGGATGGACAGGTGGATGGATGAGTGGATGGATGAGTGGATGGATGGATATGTGGATGAATGAATGGATGGACGGATGGATGGACGGATGGATGGACGGATGGATGGACTGGTGGATGGATGAATAGATGGATCGATGGGTGGATGGATGGATAGACTGCTGGGTGGAGGGATGGACTGGCGGATGGATGGATCGACTGGTGGATGGATGGATGGATGGATGGATGGATGGATGGACTGGTAAATGGATGAATGGATGGATAGGTGGATGGCTGGGTGGACGGATGGATGGATAGATGCATGGACTGGTGGATGGATTGATGGATGGATGACGGCTGGATGGATTGATGGATGGATGGATGGCTGGATAGGTGGATGGGTGGATAGGTGGATGGTTGGATGAATTGATGGACTGGTGGATGGATGAGTGGATGGATGGGTGGGTGGATAAACAGTTAACAGGGCCTGGGAGATGGTGTCTGGGAGGGCAAGTCTTCAGCTCCTCTCCCTGGGATGTGGGGTTGTCTGGGGCGGAATCCCCAGCCTGGGAGTGAGCCAGTCCTTGGCTGTCACTGGACTGGTCACAGGGGGAATCACCCTGGCCCTGCCCTTGGACCTGGGGGGTGGTTCTACAGGGCACATCCCATGTAACCAAAATGCTGGCTCTGGCCTCTTCCTGGCAAGGATTTAGAGTTTGGAGCAGCCGCCTCCATCCCCTGATGCTGAGGATGATGGGCAGCAGTCCAGTCCATCTGAAAAGTCAGGATGGGCTCCAGTTTCCATCAGCTAGAGGTCATCCCTGGGCCCTGCCTGTGTGCCCGGTGGCCCTGGGCTGAAGGGTGGCCCCCAAAAGGCACGTCACCCAGAAACTGTGAAGGTAGCGTTATTTGGGGAAAGGGTCTTTGCCGATGTGAGTACATTAAAGATAACTACATGAGACCACACTGGATTGGGCGGGCCCCAAATCCTCATAGGGTGACCTTGTAAGAGACAGTGGTGGGAAAGATGCAGACACAGAGAAGGCTGTGTGAAGACAGGCAGGGCTGGGGCAACACGTCCACAAGCCCAGAAATGCCTGGATGCGTGGCAACCACCCCAGGGAGCCACTCCCTCAACCTGGGGGGTGTAGGCCCCCACCTGGGCATGTTTGCTGCCCTAAAGCCCACCAGAGCCTGTGCAGCCCCGGCAGCCAGTGTGGGGCCACTGTGCCCGCAATCCAGGGCAGGTGGTCAGCCCCGCACTGCCCACCGAGCACCGCACTGGGTAGCTGAGGCTGGGCACCTGGCCTCCATGAGCCTCAGTTTCCCCATCTGTATGGTGGAGGCAGTAAACGGCGGAGGCGGAGCCTGGAAGCTCCACCTGAGTCCAGCACCTGGCCAGCACCCAAAACGGCAACTCCCCTCCCTGCCCTGCTGAGCCCCGGGCAGTTTCCAGAGAGGTGGGCTCTGTGGGAGACTGGGGTGGGGGAGGCAGGGATCCCCTGAAGTTGTCTCAGCAGCATCAGGGCTCCAGCCCTGGCTCCCACCTGACAAGGAACAGTGTCCCAGACTCTGCCAGGTGACCAGTCTCGCCCTCCAATGGCCATGGTGGATGGAGGCCTCATCCCTCCTCTGAGCCCCCATCGGGGCCACCCAGCTTTCCCTGGTCTACACGCCTTGGGGAGGAGCAGTTGCCTGGCAGTTCCCTGACTCAGAGGCCACTGTTAACCAATATTGTTATCCTGTTAACGGGAAGCCACTGGCTCCCACCCTGCAGTGGGATCGCAGCCTCTGAGCCCACTGTGCGTCTGGCCTAAGGGACCACAGACACCCTTGCTGAGCCCCGGTGGGTAGAGCCAAGCCCCCGCACCCAGGCCCCGGCTGAGTCCTGCCAGTGTGGCCTGCATGGTGGGCAGCCCCAGGCCCCCTCTGGCCAGCTCTCGGGTCCAAGTGGTGGGAACAGAGCCCACTGCCAGCCCCGGCTCACGCCCTCCAGACAGGCCCGCAACACAGGCCGGGCAGCAGGGCCAGGCGCAAGCAGCACCGGGCAGTGGCGACACTGGGGCCTTGTGATGCGCCAGGCACTCGGGTGCCCCCACAACACAGATCCCTGAGGGTGCCAGGCACAGAGCTCAGAGAGCAAGCCCATGGTGTGGGAACCCGCCCCCCGGAGCCCCCTGAGCTCCCCAGGCCCGCCAGCCGCCCCACCCTCTGAGGTCATTTTCCAGCCGGCCCACACCCACTGGAAAGAGAGCCCAGAACCAGGAGGGCGCCCGCCTTGCCAAGCCAGAGGGGAGCCACGGGGCGGAGGAGGCAGTGGGAACCCGACCAGGTGGCAATTTAAACAGGAGGCCCGGCGGCCGCCAGGGAGCGGGCTGTCGGGGGGCCTCACGGCGGGGTGCTCAGGCTGGAAGGAGCCAGGGGCCGGGAGCTGGCTCCACTCAAGCACAGGCCTCCTGGGAGGCCACACTGACACGGCGGGGGTGGGGTCTGCGGCGAGAGACGCCCACCAGAGCCGGCAGCAGCCCTGAGCCCTCCCGTGGCCCCAGTCTGGGCCCCTCCCCTATCCCCACTTTACAGATGCGAGAACTCACGCACGTGGAGGATCCCAGCCGTGGCGTGACCCGCATTCAAGCCCAGTGGGCTGTGCCGGGCTGCGTCTGTGCGCAGGGCCAGCCTTGGGGACAGACCCGGAGCCGAGTGGTCGGGCCATGCATCTCTCCCGGGGCTGCAGGGACCACGCCCCACGACAGGATGCCTTGAGATGCCAGAAATGCGTTCTCTCTCAGCGCTGGGGGCCGGACACCCCAAATCAAGTGCTGCTCTGAGGCCCTGGGGAGGGCGCCTCCTGCGGCTTCCAGCTTCGGGCACCGCCTGTGCCCCGGGCTCACGCTCATCGCTTGGGGGTCCTCGGCCGGCGTCTGCTTGTCTCTGTCTCCTCTTTTTTTTTTTTTTTTTTTTTTTTGAGATGGAGTCTCTCTCTGTCGCCCAGGCTGGAGTTCAGTGGCATGGGCATGATCTTGGCTCACTGCAAGCTCTGCCTCCTGGGTTCAAGTACTTCTTCTGCCTCAGCCTCCCGAGTAGCTTGGACTACAGGCAGGCGCCACCACGCCCGGCTAATTTTTTTGTATTTTAGTAGAGATGGGATTTCACCACGTTTGTCGGGCTGGTCTTGATCTCCTGACCTCGTGATCCACCCGCCTCGGCCTCCCAAAGAGCTGAGATTACAGGCGTGAGCCACCGTGCCTGGCCTCTCTCCTCTTCTTATAGAGACAGGTCCTTGGAGTCGGGGCCACCCTGAACCCTGCATGTGCGCCCCTGCCTTGATTACATCTGCGAAGACCCCACCTCCGCACTAGGCTGTGTTCTGAGGTTCTGTGTGGATGTGGATGTTGGGGGCTCAGCACAGCACCCCGGGAGCGCTGAGGCCTCAAGCCAGCCTACCGTGGGCAACGTCTGGAGAACAGGCAACGTCTACTGGGCCTGGGTGCACAGGCTGGAGGGAGGCGGTGGCCCTGGGGTCCCAAGGCTGGACTGGAGTTGATGCACGTGGCAGGCAGTGGGCTGCTAAGCTCGGGGTAGGGGGAGAGTGGGCAGGACCCCCGCAGCCCCGCAGCCTCACTCCCCGTGCAGCCCGGCAGCAGGGAGCCCCCAGTCGGGGCTTGAGGATTGAGCGGTGCCCGGGGAAGAGAGCAGGCGGAGTGGGGCGGGCCCTGGGGCCCCAGCAGCCACACTCAGCGCCGGGAGGTTGGGGAAGCAGCTGCAGGCCCCAGAGGGGACAGCCAGGAGAGTCTGCGGACAGTGAACCAGAGTCCAGAGTCAGCCTCCCTGGTGACCAGCAGCCTCTGTGGTGACGGGAAACAGCCATGTCCACCCTCCCAGTGGTGAGCAAGAAGATGGGTGGGGCCGGGGGCTCCACTCTGGGGAAGGGGGCCAAGGCCTCCAGAGGCCCCTCCGGACGGGCTGGGGCAGGGGCAGTGGCAGTGTCTGGCAGGCGGCAGGCGGCAGACGTCCTCCCGGGGCTACACAGCGCTGGGCCGAGGGGAAGCAGCGGTGCATATTGGAACGTGGCCCCGGCCCCCCACACCCGCACAGAGCATCCCAGGACCCCGGTCCCAGGCTCTGCAGGAAGAGGGGCCATCTGTTTTCTGTCGGGCAGACGGTCGAGGGGCCGCCCCTCCCAAGTGGGAGGCTCTGCAAACCAGCCGCCCGCCCCGAGAGGAAAGTAAGGAAATGGCGAGAGCAGGGCCGGCAGCACTGAGGTCAGGGCGGGTTCCCCTCCATCCTCCTCGGCCGCCACATGGGCCCAGTCCACGTCCCCGCTCTGCAGTCAGGAAGCTGAGCCTTCAGGCAGGTCCCAGGTGCCGTGCAGGAGCAGGATGGCAGCAAAGTGTCCCCAGGTCCCCGAGACTCAGTCCCAGTGCCCGCTCCCATCAGCCACACCAGCTTCTCACCCTCGCCTCAGGTGAGCTGGTCCCTGGGCAGGGTCTTGGACTTGATGTCCGGCGGTCTCTCAGGGGCCCCCAGACCCTCCCGCTCCTGCTCCATGGTTGCTGGGAGAAGGGCTTAGGGAGGTATCCTGGAGAGGCCAGAGCTTCCATCCAAGCAGGACAGTGTGGGGCGTGGGGGTGGAGGTCCCCAGCCAGTGTTGGGGGGCACGGCTCCGGGGAAATGGTGCCACCGCTGTGGGACCAGTTTAGGGCTCCTCAGACAGCCGCGCTGAGTCACCACACGTGTGGGCATGTGCCCTGAGGAGCTGAGGGCCGAGCACAGACCCCGATCACAGCAGCTCCGTTCACAGGAGCCGGACTGGGGATCGGACTTCACAAAAAGGGAAATATCAGCACAGAGAAACCAAACTCCCAACAGGACTCAAGCAGCCACAGAAGGCTTTCATTTTGTCCTTTTTCTCCTTTCAACCGTGGGAATCCTCCGTCATTTCCCCTGTGGGAGGGAGGCACCTGCTGCTCCTGTGGGAGGTGGGGCCCGCTGGACCCCCGGGACCCTCGGCTGCACCACGCCTGCCTCTGCCGCCCAGTGTCCAGTGGCCTGGCCTGCTCTGGCCAGCGGGGCCCCAGACCAACCGGCCCCACCTCCCTCCTCCCCCGAAGGCAGGCCCGGGTCTCTGGCCTTCAGGAAGGGCCTGGCCCAAGGTCCTCACCTTGCCCATCCATAAAAGCATATAATAGCTGACATTCTTAGATTTAACAATTATTATAATGATTATATTTAATAGCCAATAGAACGCCAGCTGCCGTGAGAAAGAAGCCATTCACTGTGGTGATGTGGTCAACAGCGCCTGGCCCGCGTGTGTTAGGGACGGAAGGACGCCACCCTCCCCGCCCCCACCACCGTCACCGTTGTCACCGTCATTTGGAACCTTCCAGAACTCACAGCCCACGGGGGAAAAAAATAGCACAGGAACAACTGTTCCCTGAGGCAGGCGTTGATCTCAGAAATAAATTTGCATCCGTGTTCACTGTAACGCGTTCCCAGAATGTGAACAAACGGAGATTTTCCGTGATCTCCCGGCCAAGGATTCTCAGTGTGTCTGAGGGTGGGTTTTCCCTGACACAGGCTGCATCCGGCTCAGCCCCCAGCTGCGTCTCCCCCACGGGGGGCTTTCGGCAGGTGTCTGGGCCTCCCAGGACCTTCGTGGGCAGGTAGGAGACAAGACCGTGGCAGGTCCCCGGGCCGGTGAGTTATTCAGGGTATGCGGGTGCAGAGAGCCGTGCCACATGGTCCGGGATTAGTGAGCTCCAGCGGTCGGGACGGAGGGCGGCACGTGGCCTGAGAGGTTGTTCCAGCCCTGCCCAGGCAGCATCTCCAGGCAGAGGCGCATTCCTTTCTTAGGGCTGCTGTGGCGAATGACCACACACTGGGCAGCCTCAAACCACACAAACCCCTGCTCTGGCAGCTCCGGAGGCTGGAAGTCAAAGCCACAGTGTCAGCCGGTCTGTGCGTCCTGCGGGGGTCCTTGGGGGTCCTCCTGCCTCTCCTGGTTTCTGGCGGCTGCCGCTGTCCTGGGCGGTCCTGGTGGTGGCCACCTCACTCCAGTCTCTGCCTCCATCTGTGCTTGGCCTCCCTGGACCTGCGTCACCTCCTCGTCTCCTAAGGACCCAGTCACTGGATCCACGCCCACTCTCAGCCGATATAACCTTAATGCTGCCAATTACACCTGCGACGGCCCCGCTTCCGAACACGCTCACGTCCCACAGGCACACTGGGGTGAGGACCCCGGCACACAGCAGCACCCATCTGTGCCCACCCAGCAAGCAGAACAGAAGCCGCCCCCTCTGCTGCACGAGGGCTTCACCGGCCCCGTTAGCTGCCCCGTTAGCTGCAGGGGACCTGGCGTGGGGACCGGCTGTGTCCTTGGCCTGCCGGGCAGGACCCCCTTACCACTGCCTTGCAGACAGACTCCAGCCTACGGGGTGCTGGCAGCCTGCGGGGCGGGGGCCTGTCACCACGGCAACGGGGGAGCTCCCCACATTGCCTGAGTGCTGTCAGGGCCTGGAGCAGCTCCAGAAACAGAACTCCAGCCACGAATCCGAGCTACATGTGCAACTGCGAATGTTCTGGTGTCCACAGCGAAGAAGGTGAAATAGAAGATGTGAAATTCAAATTCATGCTAATATTTCACTTCACCCAGTTTATCCGCAATGTTATCATGGCAGCATGCAATCAATATAAAAATCATGAATGAGATGCTTACATTCTTTACATAACAGCTCTATTGAGATGTGATTCACACAGCACGCCACCCAGCCACGGAAGCACACAGCTTGAGGGGCCTTTGCTGTATTCGCAAGGCTGTGCCAACGTCTTCACTGTCGCTTTCAGAACATTTTTATCACCACAAAGGGAGTCCCCCCAACCACCAGGCACTCCCACCCCTCCCCAGCCCCCACCAACCAACGGGCTCCATTCTGTCTCCGGACTTTCCTTCTCAGCACCTGTCGTGTAAATGGAGTCACAATCTGCGTCCTTTTGTGTCTGGCTCATGTCACCGTGCGCTGTGTTTCCGGGACTCACCTGTGGGGTGTCTGTACTCCTTTCCCTTTTATGGCTGCATGATCCAGCCAGCCGGCCGCGTCCGTGGACTCCACTTTTGGAGATTCAACCAACCTCAGATGGAAAATATATCTTTTAGTGGAGGGCTGCGTCTGTGCTGAACACGGACAGACGTTTTTATTATTGCTCTTCCCCAAGCCATACGGTGTGAGAACGGCTTCTGCGCGTGTGCCTGGCATTGGGGTCAGCAGGGACTGCAGATGATGTAAAGTTACACCCTGTTGCATGTGCGGACCCCGCACCCTCCACACCAGGGACCTCAGCACCCCCCACACCTGGGACCTCAGCACCCTCCACACCAGAGACCTCAGCACCCTCCACACCAGAGACCTCAGCACCCTCCAAGCCGGGGACCTCAGCACCCTCCACACCGGGGACCTCAGCACCCTCCAAGCCGGGGACCTCAGCACCCTCCACACCGGGGACCTCAGCAACCTCCACACCGGGGACCTCGGCACCCTCCACACCGGGGACCTCAGCACCCTCCAAGTCGGGGATCTCAGCACCCTCCACACTGGGGACCTCAGCACCCTCCAAGCCGGAGACCTCAGCACCCTCCACACCAGGGACCTCAGCACCCTCCACACTGGGGACCTCGGCACCCTCCACACCGGGGACCTCAGCACCAGTGGACCCTGCTGTGCTCTGGGGTTTGGAATGACCCCTCACGGATACTGAGAGACGATGGCTGCCGCCATGTCCTTTTGCGTTTTGACAGTTCATGGAGACACTGGCCGGCTTCGTTTCCTGGTCTCAGCATCACGGTGGAGCCGGAGATGTGTGAACACCCAGGCAGGATGGGGTTCCCGCCCAAGCCTTAGCAGGTGACGGCTGACCCTGGCAGTACCTTGAAGAGATCGTGTTGCAGCCAGGCAGAGTCAAAGGCTCTGGCTTCCAAAAAGAAAGAAAGGGTGCTCCCTCCAGAGATGTTTTCTAACTGGCTACTCATGTATAGTTTTGTTTTTTTT
The DNA here is from genome assembly GCF_028885625.2 of Pongo pygmaeus. Lineage (NCBI taxonomy): Eukaryota > Metazoa > Chordata > Mammalia > Primates > Hominidae > Pongo > Pongo pygmaeus. Next base: position 1,134,258 of record NC_072391.2, on the reverse strand, counting down.
TGAGACGGAGTCTTGCTCTATCGCCCAGGCTGGAGTGCAGTGGCGCGATCTCAGCTCACTGCAAGCTCCGCCTCCCGGGTTCGAGCAATTCTCCTGCCTCAGCCTCCTGAGTAGCTGGGATTACAGCCACCTGCCACCACGCCCGGCTAATTTTTGTATTTTCAGTAGAGACACGGAGGTTTCACCGTGTTGGCCAGGCTGGTCTCAAACTCCTGACCTCAGGCAATCCACCCACCTCAGCCTCCCAAAGTGCTGGGATTACAGTTGTGAGCCACCGTGCCTGGCCTTGTGTGTGGTTTTCTAAACAGAATGAGCTGTAAGTTTTCAGGGAAGCATGGGAGGAAACATTCCGGATCTTCTGGGGTGGCATCAGCACCGGCCGCGCTAGCAGCCGTGGTGCCAGGCCAGGCGTGGGGACTGGCTGCGTCCTTGGCCCGCCCCCTCTGCCCTCGCTGTCCCCTCCCCGGGTGCCTTCTGTGCTGAGCAGTGGCCATCTCCATGGTGACGACAGGGCAAAGGCGACCTTCTCAGGGGAATCAGGCGTCCAGGCCTGGGAGCCACTGTCAGCTGAGCCCCACCTGTGACGGGACAATGTCACCTATCAGGTGGTGCCTGCTCCTCTCCTGGGGCCCTGCCAGGGAGCAAAGAAGAGGCAGTGGTGGGAGTCAGGCCAGAGCCACGTCTCCACCGACAATGGCTGGCAGCCATGGATTGCCTCCTCTGAGCCCGCAGCCAGACCCCCAGAACATGAAGGCCTTGAGGAATTACCACGTCCCCGGCCCCCAACGACGTGTGCGGCTGCCAGTGGGGGCCAGCCCGGGGCAGGAGCTGACTGTGCTGACATTCCCATAGTCCTTTTAGATTGTAGATGCCGCCTCCTTTACAGACAGGGAAACGGAGGCACGTAGGAACAGACCATTATTCAGGGTCACCCCGCCTGAAAGGGCAGGGAGGGGGCTCCCCCACTCCGACTTCACAAGTGTGATGGTTCGTCATGCGTGGGGTGCCTGGAGGGCCCGAACCCCGAGGGCCCTCCTCCTGCTCCTGTGGCCAGAGTGGACTGGCCGGACTCTGCCAGGCTTGGGAAAGTCAGGTCCTTTGTTCAGCCTCTGCTCATGGTTAGAAGAACCTACGCTTTGGAGCCGGGAGGACTTAGACCCCGAGACTAGGATTAGCTCCAGGGACTTGGAGATTTCTGACCACCCCAGCTGGGTCCCAGACGCACCTTCCTCCGATGCTGCCTCCCTCTAAGGGCCACCCAACCAAGGGGACGCCACCCAGAAGGGGAGGAGGAGCCAGGACCCTAGGACGTGGGGAGACTGTGCTCTGGAGATAGACGTGGGCGGAGAACGTGCCTGGCAGCGCTGGCCTAAACATGCATCCGACCGCCTCTTAAACCTGTCCAGCAGACCTCAGAACAAAAGCCCACACCAGCCACACGGGTGCCAGGAGCCCCAACCCTGACTTCTCTGGAGGAGCCGTAACTCCAACCAGCAAAGGCCTTTCTTGCTGGAAGCTGCGGCGTCTTGCTGTGACCTGAGGGACCCGGGGCGAGCCGATTTGGTGTCGAAGATCCTTTCTCTTGCCCTGGCCCTGACGCTTCCCCCGCCTTTCACAGACGGGAAACTGAGGCACAGAGGCCTGGACGCTGCCCCAGGGTCTCCCCAGCCCGGCATCGGGGGGCTGGGACTTGGACCCAGGGTTCTCCCAGCCAGGTCTTCTCCGCCTGCTAATTAATATTTGTACTATCAGTGGCACGGTGCCTGGACCCCTCCCTAGGCCCGCCCCGCCCAGTGTCCCCCGCCCCGCCCGGTGTCGCCCCCGCTCTGCGAGGCCCAAGTAATGGTTTCTACTCCGTCCCCTTCACGGACGTAGGTGCTGGAACTCGGAGGAGCGGGAAGGGGTCTGCCGAGGACACCAGCTTAGAAGCGGGTTCCAACCACCCCCGCTCCTGGCCCCTGTGTCGGGAATGGACTCGGTTCAGGGGGACTTCCCTGCATTGCGACAGGAAGGACTCCATGGGGACCAGGAAACTGAGGCACGGGGGGGAAGGCGTGGCCTGCTCTTCATCACTCCCCACCAAGCCTCAGCTGGTGCCGCTCAGCCTGCAGCCCCCGGCAGCCCCACCACACCCAGCCCTCTGCCCGAGCTTGGGCCAGGGCCCAAGACTCTCCATGCGGCTCACCCACCAGGCCCAGGCGGTGGCCCAAACCTGAGCCTCTGTGCCTACGTGAGACTCGGCAGCCGGTGCGCCCCGTCAGAGGCCTCCACCCCCTGCCGCAGGGCCCGGGCTGAGTGCAGACAGGGGACCCCTGAGGCACCGGTCAGACCCAGACTCCCTCAGGTGGGGGCTCCCCCAGTTGCACTGTCTTTCCCCAGGAAGCAGGAACCAGCGTGTCCTGGCCTCAGGCACCCAGGTCTTCAGCCCGTCCCAGCTCTGTCTGGATACCCCGACAGGGAGACGCAGCGCAGCTTCTCCGGGGCGCCAGGCGTTGCCCCAGGGATCCCACCTGTGTGCCTGGGTGGACCGGGTGGGCCCATCAAGCTGGAAGCGGAAGGAAGCTCTTGCAGAGGTAGCTCGGCTGCTGGCCAAGAGGATTCCAAGGGTGTTTTCCAGGAAAATCAGGAAGTGGGATCGGCTCCTTCATCCAGCCCCCAGGAGGGGCCCCACCTGGCTGCCTCCCCGGTGAGAGAACCAGACGGCCCCCAGCTGCAGGTCCCACAGAGCAGCACTCAGGCCTTCCTACCCTGGTCAGCCAGCTCCTCAGAAAAGAAAAACCAGCTTTTGCTTTGTCGGGGTCCCTGACAGCTGGACTCCGAGCCTGCAGCCCTCACAGTCCGGCCACAGGTGCCCAGGGGCTCCAGACAAGCACAGGTCCCCATCTCAGCTGGGGAGGGGACAGGAACAGGCGCCGGGGGTGCAGGAGCAGCTGGGCCCATGCTGGGGTGTGGGAGGGGCCGATCGCAGGGGGTGCTTATACTTGAGGTGCCAGACCCCCAGGGGACGTGTGAAGACCCCCGCTCCCTAGGGAAGGACGGGGACCCGGGGTGAACAAGCCGCTGACGGGGTCCAGGACTCAGCCAAGGGGTCGAAGCCACTGTGAGCCCAATTCCTAGACTTGGGCCAGGAAGGGCCGGGCCGCCGGCCAGAGTGGGGACGGCTCAAAGGCAGGTGGACCCCAGAGTCCTCCTGTGGCCCATCCTCGGCTCTCCTCGTCCTCTCTCTGTGTGCAAGCACTGCCGCGAGCCCAAGGCAGGCCCCGGCTCCACTCGGACCGCGCCCCTGCACCCCTGCCGCACCCTCCACGGCAGCCCCACCAGGCAAGCAGTGCCACCTCCGCAGCCAAGCGCGTCATTCCAGCTAGGAAACCCCCACGTCCCTCCTTTGCCGGGGAATTTGCAGAAGCAGAAGTTTGCTCAGACACCTCGAAACCCCCGGCGAGGGTCACGGCAGGGTGAGGGCGGCAGGCCTTTGCTCCCGAGTTCCCCGTGGGCCTTGGGAACAGACGCCTTGGAAGCAAATTCCGGGAACTCCCAGCTCCCGGGCTCAGAGGTGAGAGGGGGGTCTCCAGGGGGTCTCGACAGCATAGCCCGGGTTTTCTTCCTGGGTCTGGGGACACCAGGCCGTGGGGGCAAGGCCAGAGGACGCGGGTGCAGGCGCAGCCCCTGTCCGCTGTGTGACTCGGGCGAATCACTTCTCCTCCCTGAGGCCGGCTCCCGCCTCCACCTGGGTCCCCCTCCCGACTCCGGGGCAGCATCCGCAGGGGCGGACGCCATGCTTCCCTGCGCCCTGCCTGCCTGCTGGGAGTGGGCTGCGGCCTTGCTAATCTATCAGCCCCTGGCGTGAGCTGGAACAGGGTTGCCCCCTGCCCCTGCCCAGCTGGGCCGTGTCTGGCTTCAAACAGCCAAGGAATAATGGACGTTCGCACGGAGCCGATACAAAGCCCCTCCTAGGGTGACCCCTCATCAGGCCGGAGCCAGGGCCAGAGGTCAAACTCATTAGCTCAGGAAGCATCTGCCGCCCCCACTCCTGTCCCCAGGACGTCTGCTGGCCCTGGTGCCCGCTGGCTTTGTGGGGTGACTGGAGGTGACAAAAGGGAGGTGAGAAGTCTGGTGCCCCCCCCGAGGCTTTCCCCCTGCCATGGGCGGGGTAAGCCTCCCCAACCCCTGCCCTCCCTCCACCCTCGTGCTACAAAAGGCCCCCCCAGGGCTGCTGCCCTCAGGCCCCTGAGCCTGCCTGGTCCTCCCCTCCCCGCCGCCCTGAGAGCAACACGCACTCACACCCCTCCCTGTGCACCAGGACCACACAGAGCTGCCAGGGAGCTGCAGATGCCCCCAGAGAATGGTCCTTGTGCCCGGCAGCGCCCACAGGGTTTGTTATTCTGGGGCCCGAGGGCAGCCAGAACGGGTCCTGCAAGTGGAGAGGGACTGTGGGAATGCATTTTTCTGGGAGGGGTCTGCTGGCTCCTGGGACACTGGGAAGCCAGCCACTGCCCCAGAGGCGGCCTGGAGGGACCTGGAGGGACCTTCTGCAGACAGCTGCCCTGCCCCCACTCTGGCTGTGCCCTGCAGAACCCAGAAGGGGCAGCTTACAAGGCATGGAGTCAGCTCCACTGCAGCCAGTGGTCCTCACATATCTGGCCAACAGGTAAACCCATGGGGCTGTCACCTCTGCTACCTGAGGGCCCGACAGGGAGCTCTCGGCCGTGTCCCGGCCAAACCCAGCGCCTCCAGACACCAGCAAAACAGCCACACGCACCCCAGCTATCAGCCACACACGTCTGACCCTATCAGACCAGGCCTGTAGAGCTTGGGGAGAGGGTTCAGAGACCATTGCAGCAGGAAGCCGGCCAGAGAGGCAGCCCAATAGAAAGTCACGGCTGCCAGACGCTCAAAGGCACCTCGAAAGAGAAACTCAACGGGGCAGGGCCCAGGCATGTTTAGGGGCCGCAAAGCCCAGCTGCAAAGCGGGGTCCCCCTGCGCGAGGCCTGCAGGGCCCTCCGCCCTCTGCAGTCTTCCCTCAGGGCTCCGATGGGTTTGCCATTTCCTAGCACGTGGACGGGAAAGGGCCCGTGGACTGGGGGTGACCGGACGGCGGGGGGTCAGGACAGCGCCTGTGGGGGTGGCCTTCCGGCTCGACTCAGCCGAGACGCCAGCGCAGGGCCAGGGCCGGGGATGCTGCCGGCCGGACACCCGCGCTGTACTGCGCTCCTCGCCCCGGGGCTTCATCTGCCCTTGCGGGAGCCTTCCCGGCTCGCTGGTTTGTGGCCGACTTAATCCCACACTAATTAGGTTTCTGCGCTGGTGATGAAAGGGCTCCGTGCCTGCCAGCCTGCTGGCCGGCCCAGCCCACTGCTTGTTTTGCACAGAATTTTAATTATTTCCAAATTAATCCTCGGAATCGAGTGAGCTCAGCGCAGATAAGCCAGCTGCAGGGAGGGCAGAGTGCCGCGTTCCCATCTTCCCAGCCAGCGCGGCCGCCGCTCCCGTGGGGTGGCACGGGGAGGCCGCCTTCGGACATGACGCTATCGCCCAGCAATGTCCTGCGCCTCTTCCCGCTCGGCGGCTCCGAGAGCCCCGCCAGGCGCCCGGCTCTCGGGGAGTTTTCCTTCTGTTTGCTCTTGGCTCAGCTTCCCTCTTAATCCTATTTTCGCCAGCTTCTATCCAATTTAAGACAGCTCCTGTAAGTCAAAATTAATTACCCCGTGTGCTTCCAGCCCTGTGGTCTCGCTGCTCACTGTTCCTGCAACCTGGGGCTGGGCTCCAAAAGGAGGAAGGGAACACACCCCCAACGTGAGGGGGGCTGGGGGCCCCACCCCCGAACCAGACTGAAGGGGGCGAGGTCCCCACCCCACATTTTGAAGGATCAGCCTCCTCCATCACGAAGTCCTCCCTGACTGCCTCAATCTTCCTGAGCTCCCCTGACACCTAACCCAGCTCACCAAGGGCACCAACCCAGCTCACCAAGGGCCTGGGCTCCATCCACGCACGTGTGTCTGCACCCACCCAGCTCACCAAGGGCCTAGGCTCCATCCACGCACGTGTGTCTGCACCCACCCAGCTCACCAAGGGCCTGGGCTCCATCCACGCACGTGTGTCTGCACCCACCCAGCTCACCAAGGGCCTGGGCTCCTTACCAAATGTGTTCAGACACATAGAAATGAATAAAGGCCAGGCACAGTGGCTCACACTGGTAATCCCAGCACTTTGGGAGGCCAAGGCAGGGTTGTTTGAGCCCAGGAGTTTGAGACCAACCTGGGCAACATAGCAAGACCCCATCACTACAAGAAATACAACCTTTAGCCAGGTGTGGTAGGGTGCACCTGGAGCCCTGACTACCCGGGTGGCTGGGGCAGGAGGATGGCTGAGCCCAGGGAGGTTGGGGCTGCAGGCAGCGGTGATGATGCCACCGAACTCTAGCTGGCGGAGTGACAAAGGGAGACTCTGTCTCAAAAAAAGAAGATAAATAAGGACACTAAAAGCAACAAAAGGCAACACAAAATGTAGACAGATATTTGAAGTTAAAGACTTTTTGTGCCTCACAGGTCACCATCAAGAAAGTAAAAAGACAACCCACCAAATGGGGGGAATATTTGCAAGTCATTTATCTGATAAGGGGATATATAATATCCATAATACATAAAGAGCCCTTACAAGTCAACAATAAAGGCCGGTTGCAGTGGCTCACACCTGTCATCCCAGCACTTTGGGAGGCCGAGGCAGGTGGATCACCTGAGGTCAGGAGTTCGAGACCAGCCTGGCCAACGTGGTGAAACCCCGTCTGTACTAAAAATATAAAAATTAGCCGGGCGTGGTGGCAGGCATCTGTAATCCCAGCGACTCGGGAGGCTGGGGCAGGAGAATTGCTTGAAGCAGGTAGGTGGAGGTTGCAGTGAGCTGAGATGGTGCTACTGCACTCCAGCCTGGGCAACAAGAGCGAAACTCTGTCTCAAAAAAAAGAAAAAAGGAAAAAAAAAACCAAAAAAACAATAAAAAGACAAATCACCTAATTTAAAATAGCAGAGGATCGAAACAGACATTTCTCAGAGAAGATACACCTGTGGCCAACAAGCATGTGAAAAGATGCTCCGTGTCACCAGCCACCCGGGAAACCCAAATCAAAGCCACAATGAGAGGCCACCTCACACTCATGAGGATGCTTATGTCAGGAAAACCAGGCTGTAGGTGTTGGTGAGGATGTAGAGAAACAAGTCCTCGCGCACTGCTGGCAGGAATGGAGAATGAGGCAGCCAGTTTGGAAAACAATTTAATAGTTCCTCAAAAGTCGGAACCTAGAATTAGCACATGACCTGGCAATTCCGTTCCTAGCCATCTACCCAAGATAACTGAAAATATATGTCCACACACACATTTGTATATGGATGTTCATAGTACTATTCACAATAGCCAAAAAAAAAAAAAAAAAAAAAATGAAAGCCACCCAAACATTCACCAACAATTGAATGGATAGATGTGGGACAGTTCACCCACGCAGCGGAACACTAGCCTCACAGAGGAACAAGATTCTGACCCTTGCTACCAGATGGATGAACCTTAAAAACATGAGTTCAGTGGGAGAAGCCAGACACAAAAGGCCCCGCATTGTGTGATCCCATTTATGTGAAATGTCTCGAATAGGCAAACCTGCAGAGACAGAAAACAGATTGGTGTTTGTCTAGGGCGGGGGGAATCAGGAGTGGGAGGATCCGGAAATACTGATGTCTAAAGGTTAGGTGATTTCTTTCTTTGCTTTTATTTTTTATGATTTTTTTTTTTTTTTTTTTTTGAGACAGAGTCTCGCTCTGTCGCCCAGGCTGGAGTGCAGTGGCGCAATCTCAGCTCACTGCAAGCTCCGCCTCCCAGGTTCACGCCATTCTCCTGCCTCAGCCTCCCGAGTAGCTGGGACTACAGGCACTCACCACCACGCTCAGCTAATTTTTTTTGTATTTTTAGTAGAGACGGGTTTCACTGTGTTAGCTAGGATGGTCTCGTGATCTGCCCGCCTCGGCCTCCCAAAGTGCTGGGATTACAGGCGTGAGCCACCGTGCCTGGCCAAGGTTAGGTGATTTCTTTTGGGAGGTGATAAAATGTTCTAAAATGGATCATGCTTAGTTAGCACCGCATGCCGGCACCAAACATCTCATGTGCCCCATAAATATATATACCTACTGTGTATCCACAAAAATTAAAAATGAAATAAAATCGATTGTGATAATGGTTACACAATTCCAGCACATTTAGTGGGTGTGCTAAAATCATTGAGCTGTACATTTTTAAAATGGTGACTCTTACGTGAATTATGTCTAAGAAATAAAATTATGAAAAAATTAATAAAGAGCAAACAAGGAAAGAAAAAAATGCCAAAGAAACTACAAAGGTCAGAGAGTGCCCAGAACCCTAAAGAGGCAGCCAGTGCCAGGGCGGGTCACACTCCACACAGAGCTTCCCAGCGGGCAAAGCAAAGATGGAAACACCCCCAGTATGGTGGGCTGTGGGGTCCCATTTGTTGATGATTCACTCCGCTGAGTGTGCCCAGGTGTTTGTCAGGTGTCAACTCTGCTAATCCCAACAAGGTCCGGGCAGGAGGAGGGCTATGTAGATGGGGAAACTGAGGCAGGCCCAAGGTCACCAGTTGATACACGGCAGAAGCCAGACCAACACCTCAGTGGTTGGGATTGGAGCCTTTGCTCCCAGCCCTGAGGCCTCCCCACCTCACCCACCTGCCTGCTTCAGGGTCTTATTCCCTGGAAGGTAGATGTCACCCCAGCAGGATGTCACCCCCTGCAGGGGCCACCACATGCCCCCTCTTTCCAACCCAGGGCCCTCTGCAGCCGGTTCTTTTTTTTTTTTTTTTTTTTTTTGAGACAGAGTCTCGCTCTGTTGCCCAGACTGGAGTGCAGTGGTGCAATCTTGGCTCACTGCAACCTCCACCTCCTGGGTTCAAGATTCTCCTGCTTCAGCCTCCCGAGTAGCTGAGATTACAGGCACCTACCACCACTCCCGGCTAATTTTTGTATTTTTAGTAGAGACAGGGTTTCACCATGTTAGCCAGGCTGGTCTCGGACTCCTGACCTCAGGTGATCCACCCGCCTCGGCCTCCCAAAGTGCTGGGATTACAGGTGTGAGCCACTGTGCCCGGCCTGCAGCCTGCTCTTAAGTTGATGCTGCTGTGGGTGACCTATCAGACCAGGCCTGCAGAGCTTGGGGAGAGGATTCGGGGATCATTGCAGCAGGAAGCTGGCCCTTTCCAACAACCACCACGACTAAAGTCTGAAAAATATTTCAAGCCACAAGGATTTTATGAATGAGAGGGCCAGGAATGGGTCTGGGCGCTTGTTGGTGCTCTGGCTGGGGAGAGCCCAGTCTCCCGTGAAGGCTGTATAGAGCAGAAGCACGCGACCTGTGGGTCTGGGCACACGGTTGTCTCTCTGAGGCCAGCTGCTGGAGGAGGCCTGTCCCTGGGTGGACATGAGCAGGAGTAGTGGGCTTCAAGTGACCACACTTCCCAGGGCCAGCCCCGCACGGAGACCCCTCAGACCTACAGCTCAAAGCGGAAGGGCCTGGGGTCCTCAGCCAAGCCCCCTGCTCCCAGGACGGCTGCGCCCACCCCCGCGAGTGCAGCCCCGCCCTGTCCACCTCTTGTCGGCTCTTCTTCTGGAACCCTCCGCGGTGGACTCTACACAATCCTCAAACATCAGCATCCCTGGGGCCTGCAGGAATGTGCTCCTGCCAGGTCAGCTGGCTTAGACTGGGCGACAAGAGTTCTGTGTGTGTGTGTGCGTGTGTGTGTGTGTGTGTGTGTCTGGGGGTGGGACTGAGGCCTGGGGACTGTCTCAGCAGTGCTGGAGCTCTAGGGATCCATGGGAAACAGTAGGCTGAGTGTGCTCTCTGTTCTGCTGCAGGCCCTGAGGGCTACAGGCCTTGCCGACCCTGGCATGAGCTGCTGGCCTGCCCTCTGCTCTGAGCAGACGTGGGGGTGGGTGGCATCTGGCCACGGAGAGTGGGCCAGGCCCAACACACACAGCCCAGACCTCTGTCCCAGGGCAGCCTCCCAGGAGGAGCCACCTCCAGCCCTCGCCACGTCACCTCCGGTGTCGGGACTGGCCAGGCCACATTCTCTCCAGATTTGGCCGTCCTTTGCTGCAACCTCGGAGAAGCCACCCTCCTCGTCACTGGCAGCATCTGCCCTGGGGACCCCTGTGTCCCACTCATCTCCAGCCTGGCTGGGACAGGGAGACGACTCTGGGCCGGGGAGCTGGCCCTCCCGGCACAAGCCCTGCTCAGGGCTGGGAGGGAGGCATGCCTCTGTTCTCCCTTTGGTGAACAAGGAAGCTGGCCTCGGGCACTGAGTCCTCCAGCAGGGCAGGCTGGCCAAACAGATGGGCGGGTGGACCCATGGAGGCCCCAGCCCCCACTGTAGGAGGCCCCAGCCCCCACTGCAGGAGGCCCCCTCGGCCAGCATCAGAGAACAAGTCCACCCCACTCCACGAACTGGAAGACCAAGACTCACAGGGGCCCGGGACAACCCCTCAGAAGCCCACACCCAGAGCCCCGGTCCCGCAGACACGGCTTACCCACTCAGCTCACAGGACTGAGCCTAGGATGGACAGAGGAGACCTGGAAACCCACCCCAGCCCCAGCCCCACCAACACCTCCTCCCTGGGGGCTGCAGGCGCTGGGGCCATAAATCAGGGCTCCCGGCAACCCCTAGGCCTGGAGGAAGTCCAGGCCCCTCCACCGTTTCCTCCCAGCCAGACGGGGTGTCCTGGGCCCACAACTCAGCTCCCTCCCTGTAGCGGGTCCAGAGTGGATCATGAGCTCTCCTGGGCAAGGTCCCCTAAACCAAACCTCTCTCCCCTCTCCTCTCAGCCATCCCAGCTACAGGGAGGACACCGAGGCCAGGAAGGGGGGGCGTATCCATAGCCTCCCAGCTCCATGGTGCAGAGTTGGACCCACGCCCAGGGTCCACCTCCCAGTGCAGCTGCTCTAAGCCCAGAGCACTGTGGCCTCTGGAGCACCACCAGTCTCCACAGCACCGCTGGCCTGCCCCTGGGTCACCCCAGGCCCCATCCAGGGCCCCTGGCAGCCTCTGCCTGCCCAAGGTCCGCCACCAGCCTCCACAACGCCGTGGTCTCCGGAGCACTGTCCAATGCAGGTGGAGGAGGCGCTCCCAGCCCCGGCAGCTACAGCCCCTCCCCAGCCACCAGCCTGGGCCAGGAGCTCCTGTCAAGAGCTGGACACCTGTCCTGGGTTGGTCCTGCCTCACCCAGTGCCCAGCCAGCTCCTCCTCGATGCCACCAGCCCAGCCCAGGACAGAGCTGAGCGAGCAGATGCTCAGGACCAGCCGGAGGGGCCACTTAGGCGGGCAGAAAGCAGGGGCCAAGGGGCACCACAGGAAGATCCCAGCCCCGCTGGTGATGGGCACCTGCGTGCAGGCAGAAGGCAGCACATGGAACAGCAAGACAGGCCTGCAACAGGATGCAGTGAGGCGGCGCAGGGCTGCACAGTGGTACACTCATGTGTCCTGTGTGTGCACGGGTGTGTCCTCTGTGTGTGCACACGTGTGTCCTCAGTGTGCACGTGTGTGTCCTCTGTGTGCATGGGTGTGTCCTCTGTGTGTGCACGTGTGTGTCCTGTGTGTGCACACGTGTGTCCTGTGTGCACGTGTGTGTCCTGTGTGTGCACATGTGTGTCGTGTGTGCATGCGTGTGTCCTGGGTGTGCACTTGTGTGTCCTGTGTGTGCACGGGTGTGTCCTCCATGTGCACACATGTGTCCTGGGTGTGCATGCGTGTGTCCTCTGTGTGTGCACGTGTGTCTCGGTGTGCACGTGTGTGTACTGGGTGTGCACTCGTGTGTCCTCTGTGTGCACGTGTGTGTCCTGGGTGTGCATGCATGTATTCTGGGTGTGCACATGTGTGTCCTGGGTGTGCACGTGTGTGTCCTGGGTGTGCACTCGTGTGTCCTATGTGTGCACTCGTGTGTCCTGGGTGTGCATGCATGTATTCTGGGTGTGCACATGTGTGTCCTGGGTGTGCACGTGTGTGTCCTGGGTGTGCACGTGTGTGTCGTGTGTGCGCACGTGTGTCCTGGGTGTGCACACGTGTGTCGTGTGTGCATGCGTGTGTCCTGGGTGTGCACTTTGTCCTGTGTGTGCACGGGTGTGTCCTGTGTGTGCATGGGTGTGTCCTCCGTGTGCAAGTGTGTGTACTGGGTGTGTACTCGTGTGTCCTGTGTGTGCACTTGTGTGTCCTCCGTGTGCACGTGTGTGTCCTGGGTGTGCACACGTGTGTCCTATGTGTGCACTCGTGTGTCCTGGATGCACACACGTGTGTCCTGGGTGTGCATGCATGTATTCTGGGTGTGCACATGTGTGTCCTGGGTGTGCATCCGACTGGGGGCACCTGTGGGTTTCATCCTCTGCCCCAGCCTGCCCCCAGGTCACCCCTGGCTCTCCAGGCCCCCAACAGTCTCTGCCCACCTGAGGCCCAGCAACCCCGCAGGCGTCCTGCCCTGCTTACTCCCAGGCCAGCCCCACCTCTGCAGCCACCCCCTGGGGTCTCAGCCAACAGGAGGTTCCAGTCCCACAAGTTTCAGGAACCACATGGGGCCGGGATGGGGCTGAGAGTTGGACCCTCGTCCTCAGCCTATCAGGCACCCTCGCCTGCTCTTTGACATGGGGAGGGCACACAGGTGGGGGCACAGCCCGGTGAGTCCTCAGGACCCTGGGCAGGGGGCAGGATGCAGGGGCAGAATGCTGACCCCCATCAGCAGCCACCAGGACGGCGTCCGGAGCCTGAGGGTCCCAGGCTCGCATGGCCCTTCCCCGTGCTCCACAGCACTCCAGCCGCCTGCCTAGTCCATGTGGGTCCCAGAGGAGCTGCTGGGCTCTGGAATCATCTTGGGAAAGGCAGACAGAGGCCGGCCGAGGGTGGGGTAATCCCTGCCTTCCTGGGAATGGGGACAGCCTCAGGGGAGCTCTGGAGATGGATTTTCCCCGATTTACCCAGCTCCCCAGCTCCTCCCAGCAAGACTGCTGGGGTGTGGGCTGCTCTGAGACTCCCCATCTCCCAGACCCTGCCTGCCTGCCTATAGGGTCCCCTGAGTGTTACTAAACAGAGGGGCAAAGCGTGGCCCCCAATGCCCTGAAAGGGAGCCCGTACTGCGGTCCCAATGCGGCATCCGGTGTTCAGATCGTTCTGCTGGAGCCTCCGCATCTCTTCCAATGTGCACACGAAGGGACCCCCACAGTGTCTCAAACCTGCCATGGGGAGTCTCCTTTCAAAGTAGACTCAAAGCTGAGGGTGACTTGGAAGAATATCGGGGGGACAGCACCACAGTGGCCCCAGGTCCTGCGGGCAGGCTGAGCGTTGGCCAGAGGTAATTCGGGTCTGAAGGTCTCTGTCCCTCCTGCACTGAGCTCTGTGCTGCCCACTGGGTGGGGCAGCAAGGAAGAGGCGCCCCTGTCGCCCAGGTGCTCCTGCTCACACCAGGGAAAGAGGCAGAGACAGAGAGGGCCCCTCTGTGGTCCAACCCCACGGGAGGAGATGGTCTCCTGGACGCCAAGGCAGGGCACACACGACGTCTGGTTCCTCTGGGATCTGTGGCTTTCCAGCTGCCCGCCAGGCACATTCCCGGTCACTCTGCTTCCTGCTCTCCCGCTTCTCTCTCTGCCCTGGTAGAGTCGGGGCAGCCCCAGCCCTTGTGGGACCAGAGCAGGGCTGAGGCATAGCATGGAGACAGGCGGGGGATGCCTGCCGTAGTGGAGTGAGGGTTGCCGGGGCCAGCTGCTGCAGGAAGGGAATGCTGGCTCTGAGTACCACCAATGGCACAGCTGAAAACTGCAGCAACGTCCTCTCCCGCAGCCTGGAGACCGGGCCTAAAATTGAGGTGTGGGCAGAGCTGTGCTCCCTCCGGAAGCCCCATGGGAGGGTCCTTCCCACCTCTTCCAGCTTCTGGGCCCCTGGCTGCTCTGCGCTGCGTCTCTGCCCCGTGTCTCTGCCCTGCGTCTCTGCCCTGCATCTCTGTCCTGTGTCTCTGCCCTGGCTGCTCTGCCCTGCGTCTCTGCCCTGTGTCTCTGTCCTGCGTCTCTGCCCTGCATCTCTGTCCTGTGTCTCTGCCCTGGCTGCTCTGCCCTGCGTCTCTGCCCTGTGTCTCTGTCCTGCGTCTCTGCCCTGCATCTCTGCCCTGCGTCTCTGTCCTGCGTCTCTGCCCTGCATCTCTGCCCTGCGTCTCTGTCCTGCGTCTCTGCCCTGCGTCTCTGCCCTGCATCTCTACCCTGGCTGCTCTGCCCTGTGTCTTTGCCCTGTGTCTCTGCCCTGTGTCTCTGCCCTGCCACTCTGCGCTGTGTCTCTTCCCTGCGTCTCTGCCCTGCCGCTCTGCCCTGCGTCTCTGCCCTGCGTCTCTGCCTTACGTCTCTGCCCTGGCTGCTCTGCCCTATGTCTCTGCCCTGCGTCTCTGCCCTGGCCGCTCTGCCCTACGTCTCTGCCCTGCGTCTCTGCCCTGGCTGCTCTGCCCTACGTCTCTGCCCTGCGTCTCTGCCCTGGCCGCTCTGCCCTACGTCTCTGCCCTGCGTCTCTGCCCTGGCTGCTCTGCGCTGCGTGTCTGCCCTGTGTCTCCCCTACGTCTCTGCCCTGGCCGCTGTGCCCTGCGTCTGCCCTGGCTGCTCTGCCCTGCGTCTTTGCCCTGTGTCTCTGCCCTGCATCTCTGCCCTTCGTCTCTGCCCTGCGTCTCTGCCCTGTGTCTCTGCCCTGCATCTCTGCCCTGCGTCTCTGCCCTGCGTCTCTGCCCTGTGTCTCTGCCCTGGCCACTCTGCCCTGCATCTCTGCCCTGCGTCTCTGCCCTGCATCTCTGCCCTTCGTCTCTGCCCTGCGTCTCTGCCCTGTGTGTCTGCCCTGCGTCTCTGCCCTGCATCTCCTCTGTCTCCCTCCAGGGAGACTCGCCCGGGCGAGGCTGCTCCTGTCTGCTGGACCAAGCCCCGCACCCACAGCCCTGAACTGCTCGCTGCCGGCACTCCTGGGACCACCCTGGAACCCAGCCTAGGACACACTCGGCCAGCATCTGTCTCTCCACGTGCCTGGAGACCAGCAAAGCGAAAAGCCTGTGGCAAGGCGCACGGGCCTGAGGCCACCTGCCCTGCCTGCCGCACGTCTCTCAGAGGCGGGGGTCTCATTTTGCCACAGACACCGAAGCCACAACAGTGCAGGGCAACCTGATCAGCCCTGTCCCGGGACGGGGCCACGGCCATGTGGACACACAGTGGGCAGCCCCCAAGTGGGAACAGCCTCAGCCTGGCCCGTTTGGTTGGAGCCACCCGGGGGCCACACGCCACAGTCCCTCCTGCCCAGCGGCTGCCACTGGGTTCCGTGTTGCAGCCACATGTTTCCACACATTCTTCCGCTTGGGAATGGGCAGCGCTTTGCACAATGGGGTCATTACCGTGTGGCCGCCCGGGCCCTCCACTTTCACAGGGCATGTCCTTCAGGGCCCCTCCGAGCCCGCCGCCGCCTCTGCCCGGCCTCCGACCAGCCACTTTTATGGGCTCACAATCACAGACGGGTCGCTGCGACGCCTGGCCCCTCCCCCGGCCATGGGGAGGACTTGCTGAACAGGGGGCCGGAAAGGGGCCCTGTCTCTCCCGGAGGCGCCGTGAACGCAGCCTGGCTTCTCTGCGGCTGTGCCTGGGCAGCTGCCGGGTAAGGAAGCAGAAGCGGGCTGGGACCAGACGCCAGGCTCCCCACCTGTGCAGCTGTGTCCCCCTCCCTGCCGCTTTTGCCACAGAGCAGTGCTTCCTGGTGGCCTTTCCCCCCCACCACGCCCCCCACACTCCCCTCAGGCCGGGCCTCTCCATCCACAGCGGACACAGTCGCCTGGGAGCGTTGGATCCCCGGCTCAGCTGAGAGGCACAGAGGCAGCCCAGGACCCTGCAGAGGTCCCCGCATAGCCTCTGCATTGCCCGGGGGGGCCCTGCTCGGCCCCAGAGGCCCATTTGCAAGCATCATCAATGTGCAAGGCCAGCCCGGGCCCCGCCCCACACACGGGGTACCGCCTCTTCTCCTAGGTCCCTGTGGGCCTTCGTCGCTGGCTGGGCTAGAAGGGCTGCCACGCCCAGCCTCTCCTGGTGTCCCTGGCTCCTCCAGATCTGTCTCCCATCTCCCTCACACACTGAGTTTCAGGATCCGTGCGCCCCATCGCACCCCAGAGCCCCCACACCTGCTCCTCCCCCAACACTGGGGCCGGGTTCCCCTCTGCTTGCAGGCTGGGTGGTCGCCCGGCCTCCTGGAGGCACTTTGCCTCCCTCGGGAACAACCTGCTCCTCTCGTTTTCCACCCCAGAGCCTGGGCTGCCTGGGATTGATAGGTGGGCGCAGATGGGAGCTCTCGGGCTCCTGCCTACCCAAATTCCTGGCACCGGGGTAGCTCCTGGGCCAACCAGCCCTGCCTCGCTGGTGTCTCCCTCTGCCAGCCCCACGCTGACACTTTGCCCTCCTCTCAGCAGCGTGCTTCCTGCTAGCATCCTCTGAGCACGTGCTGTGTGCAGGGCCTGCCCTGGCCACCTCCCCACTGCCTGCAGACCCCGGTGTGCCAGCCCCTGCCCCGTCCTCCAGGCCTGGAGTCTCCCTGACTCATTCCCCCACACGCTCTCTTCCTTTATTTATTTATTTATTTATTTATACTGATTCTCCTTCCTCAGCCTCCCGAGTAGCTGGGATTACAGGCGCCCACCACCACTCCTGGCTGATTTTTGTATTTTTAGTAGAGATGAGGTTTCACCATGTTGGCCAAGCTGGTCTCGAACTCCTGAACTCAGGAGATCCACCCGCTTTGGCCTCCCAAAGTGCTGGGATTACAGGCGCCCACCACTACACCTGGCTAATTTTTGTATTTTTAGTAAACACAGGGTTTCGCCATGTTGGCCAGGCTGGTCTTGAACTCCTGAACTCATGTGATCCGCCCGCCTCAGCCTCCCAGAGTGCTGGGATGACAGGCATGAGCCACTGCACCTGGCCACTTCCTTTATTTAGATCACAGCCCAAAGCCACCTCTCAAAGCCCGATTCTGGCTTGCCATCCAGCCTGGTTCATGGACCCTCAGCCTCTCACCACCCCTGAGACCTCCACGGTATCCTTGGCAGACGCGTACCTGAGGCAGCAGCCCTGACCACTTCTTTCCAGTTCCCTGTGTTCTCCAGCTCCCTGGGTGACCCCCTAAAACCAGATCACTCCCTCCAGTGTCTGGGGGTCCCCGCCAGCGACAGGTCCCCGGTGTGGGTGAGTCTGGGGGCTCCCCCATCTCTCTGGACCTCAACTTCCTGAACTACAACTGGGCACTGTAGTGGGTTGAACAGTGTCCCCCAAGACACATCCACAGAGCCTCAGGACGTGCCTTTATTTGGAAACAGCGTCATGGCAGGTGTAACTGGTTTAAGGATGCGGTCAGTGGGTCTTAGCCTGAGTGCCCTTATAAGGAGGAGAGGAGAGGCTCACAGGAGGACCCGCGAACAGGCAGGCAGAGCCATGCGGCCGCCAGCCAGGGAGCACGGGCAGCAGCAGGTGCTGGCAGAGGCCAGGAGGATCCTCCCTGTCTCTCAGGAGAAACCAGCTCTGCCGGCTGCTGGACCTTGGCCCTCTGGCCTCCAGAGCTGTGAGGGACCCTCTGGCCTCCAGAGCTGTGAGGGGCTCTCTGTTGTCTTGAGCCTCCTAGTTGGTGGCGCTTCTTATGGCAGCTCCAGACACAAACGCAGGTGCCCTCATCATGGCCACCGCCCCGTGAGTCCTCACTGGAGACTCTCAGAGGCCATCCCCTCCCACGGGCCCCAGGTCCCTGCACTCTGTGCCCCTGTCTGTGAAGCGGGAGGTTGGAAGATAAGGTCATTTCCAAAACTCGGCCCAGCTTGGAGACTGCCTGGTCGGCACCGACGTCCACCCCCATCCATCACCCTGCGAGGTCCTGGGGCCTCGGCCATCATGGTCCCCCTTGAAGGGACCTCCTGAGTCCTCCAAGGATGTCCTGGCTTTCCACTGCCCAACTGGGAAGCCTGGGCCCCGGGACTTGGTGATGAGGAGAGGGGAATGAGGGGCTGGAGCTCCACCAGGGACAGAGACGGGGCGTACCAGGAAACAGGGCCAGGGGCCGTGGGGTCAGCCACAGGGGTTCAGACAGCAGGGATCCCTGCTAGAGTCTGGAGGCCCAGGTGGGAGCATCCCAGGAACCCCCACCCCTCCTGGGCCGTGGGAAGGACGCTGCCTGCTGGGAGTTACAGCACTTGGCACCAAGCTGGCCAGGTTCCCCTCGAGGGCACGGCAGAGCTGGGCAGGAGTGTGAGAAGGATGCCGGGCTGTAATGGGGAGGGATGGGGCACAGTCGGCTCCTGGCTTCCGGGCCAGAGAGTGTGACCCTGGGCTGGGTCCCAGTTACCTGGCAGGGCTGCTGCAGCTCCAGCCACGTCCGTCCTACAGGGTGCCCACACCCTCTTCCCAGAGCTGGATGCCCCAGAGAGCTATTTCAGGCGCCTGGTGGAGACATGACCCATCTGGCCAGACCGAGGCACAGCCGCCACCCATGGCCTCCCCTGTGTGCCCCGGTGACTCACACCCACCGGAGCAGAGAGGCACCGGGATCCCCCTTGGCCATGCTTGGTGTTCGGGGAGGGGAGAACAGGAGCTGCCACCTGGGAAATGCCTCCTCTAGCCTCCCTTGGCCGCACCCCAGAGCCCTAAATAAATGCCTTTGCAGGTCTGCTCCCAAGAGGCACAAGGACTCCTGGCATGTTCCCTGAGGCCTGGGAGGGATGACTTAGTGGGCTGGCCACCAGGGCCTGTCCTTCCACGATCCCAGGGCCCAGCCCTCTACCCCCCAGTACCAAAGCCTGTCCCCATCTAGAAGAAGGCGCTGGACTCGCTGCCTGCCGCCCCTCCCGCCTTGCTCCACTCCATCCTGCTCCGGGAAGGCTCCAGGCCCCCACGTCCCACACAGCCATGGAGCCTTCGGGAACCCGCTTCCCCGGTCTGGAATGTGGAGCAAGCTGAGGTGACGGTTTCTGTGGACAGGACAGATGGGGTGGCCGGGTGCCCTGTGCAGCTCCACGCTTGGGTGACGGTTTCCATGACAGACGGGGTGGCCGGGTCCCCTGCACAGCTCCAAGCTTGGGTGATGGTTTCCGTGGACAGGACAGACGGGGTGGCCGGGTCCCCTGCACAGCTCCAAGCTTGGGTGATGGTTTCCATGGACAGGGCAGATGGGATGGCCAGGTCCCCTGCACAGCTCCAGGGCTCCATCTGGGAGGTGGCCGCAGAGGGAGCAGGGATGTGAGGCTGGACCGGCTGACATGCTACAGGGACAGGACAGGTCCCAGGACCCATCCAAGGCCCAGTGTCCCTTCAGTCCCAAGAGCCCACATCAGCTGTCCCAGGACAGAGCCCTCCCCTGGTGCCTGGGGCTGGGGGCTGAGTGGTGGATGCAGGGGAGGGGTCCAGCTCTCATAACCCAAATCCCACTCCACGTGCCCTGTCCCTGAAGCTCGGCCCCAGCTCTCTCTAAAATCCCATCGGCCTTGTGATGCCCGTGGGCCAATGCCCGCACCCCATTCCTGATAGGGAGGGAGGCAGGGGGCCCAGCTCCTGGTGGACGGTGGAGCATGGCACAGACCCCCAGTGCCACCACCTCACCTCCCCACACCATTTCCAAAAAACAAAATCAGCACACAATCAAGAAGTAAAATCATCACTGCCCACTTCAGATGGAAATTCCCTTTTACCCACTGATTTACTCGTGGCTGGAAAGTAAGTTTTACAAATGTCTTTCTGTAAAGGACTTGGTTTGGGTGAGTTTTTTGTCTTTTTTTTTTTAGATGGAGTCTTGCTCTTTCGCCCAGGCTGGAGTGCAGTGGCGCTATCTCAGCTCACTGCACTCTGCCGCCCAGGTTCACACCATTCTCCTGCCTCAGCCTCCCGAGTAGCTGGGACTACAGGCGCCTGCCACCGCGCCCGGCTAATTTTTTGTATTTTTAGTAGAGAGGGGGTATCACCGTGTTAGCCAGGACGGTCCCTTTGTTCATATAAAAACCCAGAGCCGCCTTCTGTGAGCAGGCGTCCTGCCCCCCAGGGCGCTCAGGGGAGGTATTTCTGCATGAAATATGTCCAGTGGCAGGGCCTTGCTCTGAAGCAAAAATGAAGGCAGAAAATTCTGAGGAGGGATTTGTTTAACCTGTCACCTTGCGGCAAAGTGTGGCCCTGCCTGTTCTGACTTACTCTCCTGTGTTTTTATAACACTTGGCTCGGCCGCCGTGGAGGCTGGAAGAAAACCTGCCAATCGGGTGCTGCGGGGCGGGTTCACTCCTCTCCAGACAGAAGGAGCGCCGAGTCCTCCTGGGTCTACACCACACATCCATCTGCCCATTTTCCATTCACTCACTTGTTCACACCCACCTCCCTCGCTAGCCTTGTGGGGGTTGCTGGACGGGACCACAAAAGCTGGTGCCCAGCTCCGTCCCCAGCATGCCTGCCCTGACACGGCGAGGGGCTTTGTAACACTCCCAGCTCTGTCGCTCCAGACCCTGGGGGCACAGCTGAAGGAAGAAGGAATCAGACACTTTGCCACACTCCAAGCTACCCAACCCCAGCACAGGAGGCCTGCACAGGGAATGAGCTCTCTGTCTTAGGAGGTAAGCAAGAAGAACCTGAAGAGTCCTTGGGTTCAGGATGCTGTGGAGAGAGCCAGCTGGGCCAGTTGAACCTGGGGCCTCTACAGGAACACCCCCATCTTTTGTCCCTCTGTCCCCTCCCCCCATGTCTACGCCCTCCCCCATCTCTACCCCCTCTGTCCCCTCCCCCTCTCTACCCCCTCCCCCGTCTCTGCTCCTTCTGTCCCCTCCCCCATCTCTACCCTCTCCCCCATCTCTTCTCCCTCCCCATCTGTTTTTTTTTTTTTTTCTTGAGATAGGGTCTCACTCTGTCACCCAGGCTGGAGTGCAGTGGTGTGACCTCGGCTCACTGCAGCTTCTGCCTCCTGGGCTCCAGTGATTCTCCTACCTCAGCCTCCTGATTGACTGGGACTGCAGGTACACACCACCACACCCAGGTGATTTTTGTATTTTTTGTAGAGATGGGGTCTTGCCATGTTGCCGGGCTGGTCTTGAACTCCTGAGATCAAGCAATTCACCCATTTCAGTTTCCCAAAGCGCTGGGATTACAGGCATGAGCCACGGCGCCCGGCCCCCATCTCTTCTCACTCCATCTCCGCCCCCTCCCCGCCTGAGTGTCTGTGTGGATACCTGGCTCCAGGGGTCTCTCTGGACAGCCTCCTGGGGCACCCCACACGCTCCCCCCGCCATGGGCAAGGCTGGAGCCACCTTCCCGGAATCAATATTGACCCAGGCCCAGGAGTGGGGCTGGGGCCGGGGCCAGGCTTGCTGGTCACTCCTGTGCCTGCCGTGCTCCGGGCTTGGAGATGCGTGTGAAGGGTGGGAAATCGCCCGGGCCTCCTCGCAGGGTGCTCACGTTCACCTTGGGAAAAATAACAGGTTTTGGTTTTGTTTTCTTTTTTTTTTTTCTTAACCACAAAACTCTCATCAATGGTTCTGAGGGGACAGAAAACCTCAGGACTGAGTGTTTTCAGGAAATTGAGCTCCCGGGGCCACACGCGGGGCCGGCGCGAGACAGGGCGGCACATTCCAGAAGGCTGCTCCATCAGTGCCACCCACTGCCCCGTGTGCTTCATGCCCAAGGGGTCCACACAGGGCAGCAGAGGGTCTTCGGGCCAGGACAGCGGACGACCTCGGGGGGTAGAGCCCTCCAGACCCCTGAAGGGCCTTTGGGCTGGTCCCTCTGTGCCTACCGTGGACCTTGCCTCCTCTTCTAAGGACAGCAGCCTGTAGGGTCACAGCCCCCGTGTCTCTCCTCTAAGGACAGCAGCCTGTGGGGTCACAGCCCCCGTGTCCCTCCTCTAAGGACAGCAGCCTGTGGGATCGCAGCCCCCATGTCCCTCCTTTAAGGACAGCAGCCTGTGGAGTCGCAGCCCTCATGTCCCTCCTTTAAGGCTTCAACTGGTGAACCTTGGTGGCCCGAGTTCAGCCCAGGTCAGATTCTGCCTCTGATGGGCCCTGGCTTATGAGGCCTGACGCCGCCACACAGTGGAGAGAGAGAACGCGTGCCGAGGGCTTTCCAGGGCATCCCCTTGTGCTGCGTCCAGGCTGCCATCAGAGGGGTGCAGGGCATGAGGGGCTCTGGGCTTTTCCCAGGAAAGCAACTGGCAGCCATCCAGCCCTTCCCAGGACCACCACCGGGCTCCTGGCCAGCAGAACCTGCGCAG
Source organism: Pongo pygmaeus (assembly GCF_028885625.2). NCBI lineage: Eukaryota > Metazoa > Chordata > Mammalia > Primates > Hominidae > Pongo > Pongo pygmaeus. Next base: position 1,111,951 of record NC_072391.2, on the reverse strand, counting down.
GCCTCTTCCGTCAGGGCAGCACTTTCCACAAAGCCTGGACACTGTCTGGCATGGGGCTGTGGGTCTGTGTGGGGCTGTGTGGGGCTGTGGGGCTGTGGGGCCGCGTGCTGTGTGCAGGAGTGGGTGTGAGCGAGGCCCACGAGGGGGCTGTGGCAGCAGGTGGGGCCCGGCCGTGTGAGTGCAGGGTCTCTGGACCCCGCACGGTTCCTCATTTGAAGTTCAGTCCCTGGACACGGCCACTCCATGGGGCTGCCAGGATGCCCCCCAGACCATGGCCACGGTGCTAGAGGCTGGGGACCCCTCCTCTGGCCTCTATAGCTCCCTCTCCACCCAGCATCCCCCTCCCCATCACTCCATGCCAGCTGCAGGGAAGGCCTCTGGGTCTCTCGACCCACACCTTTGCCCAGCCCTAGTTCCAGGATCCCACCCCAGGGGCCCACCCTGCCACGGGACTTTCGTTTTTCCAAACTTAGAGCCGCCCCTGGCCAGCGCGGGCCGAGCCTGCATCCACTGCTTGGCAGACGAAATGTCTGCGCTTCGGGCCTGTCCCGTGCCCTGGATGAACACCAGCCCCTCGGCACTGCCCTCCACTGTGGGAGGGCACTGTGGTCTTGAGGCTTCTGGGGAAAGGTCAGGCTTGTCTTTAAGCGACGCGTTGCCAGTGGCCTGGATGAGTCACCCCCGAACGTGAGTCATCTCAGCTGCTGGGAATCTTCCAATTCTTTGATTGAGGTGAGATCCACATAGCGTAGAATTAGCTGTTCACATCATGCGGTGCCGTGGCATCCAGCGGAGCCGCGGTATCTTGCGGCCACCTCCCCCCGCCCCGCATCTCATTCCGGGGCAATTTCATCCGGAAGGAAACTCCCGCCCCTCGGCCTCCCTTTCCGGCATTTCCGCAGATGGAATTGCAGGTGGCCTCTTCCGCTCGGCACGGGTCCAGTCCTTCCCTGAGGGGGCTGAGCTGAGGCCTCCCCCTTTCACAGCTCACGTTCCACGGTATGCGTGAGCCACGTCCGTGGGTCCCTTCACCCGGGGAGGGACATCGGGGCTGCGGCAGGTGCACAGCGGGTCCCTTCACCTGGGGAGGGACATCGGGGCTGCGGCAGGTGCACAGGTGCGGGTCCCTTCACCCGGGGAGGGACATCGGGGCTGCGGCAGGTGCACAGGTGCGGGTCCCTTCACCTGGGGAGGGACATCGGGGCTGCGGCAGGTGCACAGGTGCGGGTCCCTTCACCTGGGGAGGGACATCGGGGCTGCGGCCGGTGCACAGGTGCGGGTCCCTTCACCTGGGGAGGGACATCGGGGCTGCGGCAGGTGCACAGGTGCGGGTCCCTTCACCTGGGGATGGACGTCGGAGCTGCTTCCAGTGGGGGCTGCTGTCACTACCCACTCTCCGGACTGCGTGTGTCTGAGTTCTTTCCAGCCTGCGTGCAGGAGTGAGGTTGTGCAGGTGCACAGGTGCAGGTCCCTTCACCCGGGGATGGACATTGGACTGTGGTTGCACAGGTGCACAGGTGTGGGGTGCCACAGACCCACGGTCTTGCTCGGTTTACCTGTGTGAGTCCTCAGGTCACCACCAGGAATCCAGCCTCTCTCCCCTCCAAAGATTCAGCGGAGCCTCAGGGAGCCCAGAAGGGGGGCTGGGCCTCCCTCCTGCCACATCTCCAGCTCCAAGGGACCCTGAACTGTGCCCAGGTGACGGGGCCCTCAGAGCAAGGGACTGTCCACCACGTGGCTCACTGCCAAGAGCTCCCGGAGGTGCCAGCATCCCGCTGGGCCAGGAGGTCAGCAGCGGCAGATCTGAGGTACGGTTTGGATGGACCCCTCGGGCAGCAGAAGCCCCTCGGAGGCCCAGGGGAGAACTCCACGCCCCCACCCCTGGGGCTCCCTGGAAAGGCACACGGTGCTGGAAGGAAAAAATGTTCCTGAAAAACTAAACAAGTGAATTCAGAAGCTCACGTGTCAGAGCTGGGGCCCCATGACGGGCCAGCGGCAGCCATCGGCCCCTCCGTGGACACCAGGGTTCCCTGGAGAAGAAATCGTACAGGGCAGGCGGTGAGAACTCGAACTTCACCTCCACGGTGGCCTCCTCACAGGGCGATGGGAGGCTTGGACGAGATGATGCGGCAGGTTTCAGGCTGAACGGTGGCCACAGCTCATCCTGGGAAACTGTGACTCTGGCCTGGTTGGGAAATGGAGTCTCTGCAGATGTAATTGATCAAAAGATCTTGCAGTGGAGTCATCCTGGGTTATCTGGGTGGGACCTAAATCCAGCGAGGAGTGTCCTCACAGGAGCAGAGGAGGAGACAGATGTGCAGAGGAGACGGCTGCGTGAAGCCGGGGCAGGGGTTGGAGCAATGTGGCCACAAGCCAAGGGACACCTGGAGCCACCAGGAGCTGGAATAGGCAGGAAGGATCTTCCCCTGGAGCCTCTATGGGGAGTGTGGCCCTGCCCAAGCCTTGATCTCAGACTTTTGGCCTCCAGAGCTGTGAGAGGACAGGTTTGTTTTCTAAACCACCCGGCTCATGGCACTTTACTTGGGCAGCCATGTGGCACTGCCACACCCCCACAGCCAGGCCCTCAGCTCCAGGCATCTGGAGCTACCCACCCCATGGTAAATGCCGAGCTGAGGAGGCATCTCCAAGCCAGCTGGGCCCCAGGTCTGGGAGGCCCTCAGCACTCCAGCCAGGTGCTCATAGCTGCCGTGTCCCGGGGGCACTGAGGCAGGGCCCTACCCCACTGAATGGGAGGGGCAGCACCTCCAGACCCAAAAGGCCAGCGCCTGGGGAGCTGAACAGGGGAGACCCACTGTCCACACGTCTGCCTGGGACTCTCCTGGCTTTAGCCCTGAACGTCCCTCAGCCTGGGGACCCCTGGGCCTAACCCCAACAGGCTGATCCTCAAGTGGATACTCCCCAACCTCCAGGCTTCATATCACAGCCCCCATATCTGCCCCTCACACCCAGCAATTTTTCCTAGAGGCGCCACTGGGCAGCCTGCGCGTCGGAGCCAAGGATGCCGTGGCCAACAGGGGTTGGGATTTCACAGACTTTAGACAGCTGCTGGTGTCAGGGTCCCGGGGGCTTTTCCCAGCCGCACCCCCACCAAATGGAGCCATCAGCTCCCTCTCCCCAGTCATGGAGACCGCACTGCTGCCCTTTCTTCCAGGCCAGGAGCAGCCCCCGCCGTGTGACGAGCTGGGACATGTGTCCACTCCTGTGAAACCTGCTCTGCACGGCCTGGTCTTCAGGAGAGAAGCAGCCCAGATGGGCTGAGTGAGAAGCCCAGGGCCCACAGCCGCTGCACAGAGCCGGGGGCACCCGTTCCCTGCACCCCCGCTCTGCTTGCCCTCTCACACCCCCAACCCGGCTTCCCACCGACTTTCCTGCTGCCATTCCAGGGAAAATCAAATCTCCTGGGGAGAAACGGCATCTGTGTCCAAATGAGCTTTCTGAGTCCAGGTTCAAATGGTTTGGGGAGCTCCAGTAGCAAAAATACGGTTTCAATTTTCCAAAGCAGGCCGAGATCCCCGAGTTTAACCCACACGGCCTGAGAAGCAAGGTTCCCACCCAGACCCAGGTCATCACCCAGCCGAGGCCACGGGGAGTGCGCTGTGCACATGGCATTGCCGGGGCCTGGGGCTCCTGGCTGGAGGTCAGGGAACTGGGGTCCCCATCCCCGGTCCCATGGCCGACAGCGCTTCTTCCTCTGGCCCTGGCTGGAGAACCAGCTGTCCGGGCCACTTGTCAAGGTCACTAAGAAACTTGGGCGGGAGAAGGAGTTCATCCCAAACTCGGGAACCTTCCTGGGGTCGGGAGACACTGCGCTCAGTGACCTCCCAACCGGTACTTCCCAGGGACGGGACGCGGCCCTCACAGGGGGCGGCAGGTGCAGCCTCAGCTCTCCAGCTGCCAGCCCCACCTCAGTCTTGTCTGAGGTTAAATGGAGTCCCAGCCCCGTGCATCTTGATGTGGGGGCCCTGAGCCTGCGGGCACCAGGGAGGGCCAGGGAAGCACCAGCAGGTGTGCCAAAGTGTGGGCACCCCCAGGGGGCAAAGGCCCTGCCACTCTCCCAGGCCAGGCTCTCAGAAGCCCCAGGGAGCCCACAGTGCCCGCACCTGCCTGGCCCCTGCTGGCTGAGCTGCCCCGGAAGAGCCTCCCTGCTCTTGGGAATCACTGCAGGTCCACAGAACCCTGCCCCACATCAGCCTCTGACTGCTGGCTCATGACTGCTGGCTCATGACTGTTGGCTCCAGCAGCTCGAGGGGACCTGTCCTGAGTTCGGCTCAGGGGCCAGGACATGACTAGTGCGTCTCCCACCCAGACTCTGGCCCAAAGCCCAGCCTCCATCCACCCCTCAGTGGCTTGAAGCAGCTCAGCTGGTCATGGGGGCTGGTGAGCAGCTCCGTGTGCCTGGCATGAGGCACCAGGGTCAGTTGTGACCTCATGGAGGAACAGCCTGGGGATGGGGAAACTGGGACCCATGCAGTCCCACCCCTCACAGTGATTACTGAGGGTGACCATGGCCTTGAAGGAGACCATCAGAGGGTTCCGTCTGGGCCAGTTTAGGAGGGCTTCCAGGAGGAGGCAGCATGTGAGCCAAGAGTGAGAGGCATGGGCAGGAGAGGCAGGCTCAGGGCCAAGGACACTCCAGGGCCCAGGGTAGTGGACATCACTCTCCCTCCTCCCAGGAAGAGAAATGTCCCCTTTAGGCAGCAGCTTCTAGAAAGACCTGGGTGGAGCTGGCAGGGACCACCGGGAGCTGCCCCACCTGGGATCCCTCCACCTGTCCTCCACCCCATGCCAGGGGCAGACACGTGATCCAACTTGGTTCCCATCTGGCCCCTCAGGAACTGACGAAGGCCCATGCCGGCTTGCTCTGTGGAACCAGCTGGCTTTCCCTCTTTCCCCCTTCCTCTTTCTTTCTGAAATCTGGATGCAGTTTGCTGCATGGCCTCCCTCCTCAGTCCTGACCAGGTGGTTCACCCGGGCTCCTATGCCACCTGTCAGCTTCCTCCCTGCCTGTTTCCCCACCGGCACCAGCTGCCCAGGCCTCCGGGCCTTCCCGCCTTCCTCCTTAGAGAGAAGAACCTCCTTGGGCCTTGGAGAACCCCCACGCTGGGTGCACTTGGCCATCCGCACAAATGGGCTGGGCCGGGCCCTCACGCTGCTGCTCGCTGGATTCCTTCTGCCCTGCACCTACCCAGGAGGCAGTCCCCAAATCTAGTTCACTGCTTCCAACTGCTCCCACTGTGTGGCACCTGGTGTGCACCTCCTGCCTGCTCCAGAGCTCCCAGGGCCTCCTGTCGGCACCGAGGGCACCTATGCCCTTCCCCTTTTCCCCCCATAGGTCCTGGGAGGCTGGCATCACTGCAGGTGAGGACCTGCCAGGGTCGTGGCCTGGAACCCTGATCTGGAGACTGAGCCCTGTCCAGGGGTTCTTGATTTGGGCCCAGCACCGCCCTGGCACCCAGCAGCCTTCACGCCTCCCGAGGGCCTGTCCAGCTGGCTCTGGGCGCCACCTGCCTGGTTCCTGCCACAGGCTCCTCTCCTGCTGTCTGTCCCGCTGCCCTCTGACATGCCACGCAGGGGTCCCAGGGCGCCTGTTTCCCAGACACAGTAACGGCATCTCAGCCAGCTCCTGGGAGGCCTAGCCTGAGCCAGCCAGCAGGGACCACCAGGAGCTGCCCCACCCGGGGTCCCTCCACCCGTCCGACTCGAAGCAGAGCCCCTTCTCCCACAGCATTTTCGGAGCTTAAGCTGGGGGATCGGGGGTGGGTTTTGCAGACATGAGCTTCAGAGATTTAAAATAAAGGAGGATTCGGGTGGGGACTCTCTGGGGGCTTCCTGCAAACCAGCCCCCGCGCAGGCTGTTTGGTAACCGAGGGCACCGCGGCAGCGAGGCAGGAGCAATCCGCACCCACACGCCGGATCTGCCGCACCCGCTGCCACCCACAGCCCTCCGGCGAGCTCTCAGATGGGAGGAACAGGTGACAGGGAGCCCTCCCCAGGGGAGCCGCACCCCGAACCTCACAGGCAGGCGTGTGGAGTGGGAGGCGGGGGTGGGGTGAGGCCTCCAGACCCCATGGAAGATTGAAATGTCATCTGTCTCGTTTTCAAAGGAAGCTCAGCTGGCTCCGTCCCCGCCTTGCAAGAAGATGACTTCTCTGCCAGATGGGAGCGGACGCCCACCTCCGCCACGCCAGCTTCTGTCTTCCTCCCGGTGACGGCACCACAGCTCCCCAGACACCGTGTACATTCCTGAAGTGGTGAGGCCCGGGGACGGCCTGTGACCTGCCTCCTTCCCGGGAGGGGAGCCGGGCGGGTATTTAATGAAAGGAAATGCTCCAGCCGGCTGCTTCCTGCTCAGGTTGCCCAGCCTCCCTGCAGCTCCTGCCGCCGGCAACCTCTTGCGCTGGACACCGTGGAGGAGGCGGGCAGGCTCAGCACCCAGGGCCCCTGCAGGCACTGGCAGCTCTCAGAGATGCCTGGTCACTGAATGTGCCTGTAGGGCACAGCCTGGGCAGCCATCTGTTCCTGCAGACCCTCCCTCGGGGGCCCAGGGAGAAGCAGGGGCTGCTCTGAGCCACAGACCTTCCTCTTCCCTAAGACGCCTGAGGATGCTTCCCTGAAGGGGCCGGTGTGGGACTGGGGGCTGACAGGGCACAGGAGATGCTGCCCGGGCGTGTCCAGTGGAGAGATACAGCTCTGGGGATCTGCGCCCGAGAGCCTCCTCCCGTTCAGAGACACAGCACGCTCCTTTCTCCTCCCTGAGAGGGAGGAAGCCCTGTGCAGGGATAGAGGTGTGGGTGTGGCCCTAGGCGTGCTGCGGCCTTGGCAGGGCAGCAGACCCTGGCCCTGTCCCCACCACTCCTTTTCCTGGGCTTGGGCCCCGGCTGTGAGGGACGGACCGTGGGTAAACCACCAAGAAGTGGAGTCAGGGTCCCTCTTCTGTTAAATGGGGTGAAAACTTGCACCAGCCCCATGAGCCCTCCATGCCTTTGTTGAGATCAAGCTGGAGGAGGACCAAGCACGCAGACGCCCTCCCACACATCACCACTGTCACCGTCACAGCCACCACTCCCTTCCTTTCCCCTTCACCCCCACCCCAGCCCTGACTCTGGGGTGCTCAGGGCCCCATTTCAGAACAGGTGAGCACCAAAGCCCTGACAGAGGCTAAGTCTCCTCTTTCTAACAGAATCTTCTTCCCCCGCCAAGACATCCCCTGGTACTTAGAGAAAGGAGAAACTCACCATGCAGGGGAAACAGGCGGCTGCGAGCCGCCTCGCCTCCTCCCTTCCTCTTCACTCCTGCAGGTGCCCCCACGATGCCCCAGAAAATAACCATGCCTGCCCTCATGGCAGTTCACCTGTTTTGGGGTATTTTATTCTCATCTGCACAGTAGAGAGGAACATTCCAGAATGCGAAGACTTCAGAACATGGATCCTGGGTTCTGGAGAGAAGGTGGCCTGACTTTTAGCTGGGAGCTGGGGGGATACACCCACAACTCAGTGGGAGGACCCCCAGCTGCTCTGGAGACCTGGCTTTCCAGTGGGTCTGCATAGCTTGGAATTGATTTTGGAAGAAACTGCCCTGAACTGCTTTTCTCACTGCCCTGTCTGGAAAAAAAAAAATCACCTTGTAACTTTATGTAAATGAGCCATATAGCATGCTCATTTGCAGGAGGGGTCAGCATGCCTGCCTGCTTCCTCCTCGTTACTGAGCTGGATCTCAGAGTGGGAAAAGACCATAGTTTATCTACCTGCTCTTGAGGGGTGTGTGGAAAGTTCCCTGTTTGAGATCTACAAAGAACCTTCTCTCCTGGTGAACACAAGTGTGCATTTCACATGGGTGGACTTCTGGCAGCAGAATTGCTGGGTCATAGGTCACTGGCATGCCAGCTCTAGATGGGACCACAAACCATCTTTGGAGTGGTTGTGCAATAGCAATACAAGCTTCTATCAGGAGGACAAGGCTCCACTTGCCCATGTCCTCACCAGGACTGGATATCTTCCCTCTGAACTTCAGCCAACCTAGTGGGTGCTGCATCTTTTAGAGAAATGAGCTTGACACACACTTCTACCGTGTCTTGATAACTCAAGGTCGCAGTCATTAGCATTAACCACAGTCCTAATGATGTACTCAAGCTGAGCAGGCAGGTGTCCCATGTCATGCACTCAGGGCCCCCCAATTAGCAATGACTCCACCTGCACAGAACCAACAATAGCTGCCAGATGACAGATCGGAGCTGCCTGGGGCTCCTGAGGTCTCTTCCATGCTTACCTCCTTGTGCGCTACCCTTTTGCCCTTCCTGCCAGTGGGTCTCCTGTAGAAATTGTTCTCACCACTGGAGCAATTTAAAGAGAGCAATGATTACCCTGAGCTTCCTGCTGCTGCCCAGCCTGCTTCTGTTACCACTGAGCCTTCATTTGGTTCAATGCTCTGTTCAATGCTCTGAAATATCTCAGAGACTTGACTCTGTTCTGCCTGGAGCAAACATGCCCTGCTTCACCTTCATTCATTCATTCACTCATTCACTGATTTGTTCATTCAGCAAATACTCACTGAGTATCTGGTCTGTGTCCAGGATAATTTAGGTTGTGGGTGAAGGCCAAGGACAGTCATGGCCCCAAGATTGTTGAGCTCGTAAGGCCACCCGGGGACAAATGGCTCATGTTCTACCCCCACTCCACCATCCACACCACAAAGCATGTTCTTCTTCACAGATGGGCATGGGCGGTGTGGAACCTTCCATACCTGCCCACTAGATGATCACCCATCCTGGTTCTCCCAGGACTGATGGGCTTCCCAGGACATGGGACTTTCAGTGCAAAAACGGGAAATGTCCAGGCAAACCAGGATGAGTTTGGCACCCTACTGCTCACTGAGTCCTGGGACCCACAGCTGTGAGAGGGCTGCACATGGAATCGGTGTTTCTGCTTGCCTCAGGCATGTCTCAGACCTGTCCCAGGTGTCTCCTAAGCACTACCACTCACTCAGGTTCAGAGAGAAAAGAGCAAGTTGGAGCCATCCGGGTGGGATACTTTAGACTGAGTGAAGAAATGAAGGATGATGATATCTAACTGAGTGAGAGATAAGCTGCTCAGAGACAAGACTCAGTGGAAACATCTATCCTTGTGAACACAAGACTCACCAGAACCCTACTCAAGACTCAGTGGAAACATCTCAAGGGCCCCACTTCCTCAGAAAGCCTCCACTGACCACAAGGCAAGTTGGGTCCCTGTCCTGGTTCTTATGGTCCCCTGTACTTGTCCTGTTTTGCCCTTTCCTGATGTATTGAGGGAGCTCAGGGCTGAGTCTATCTCCTTCTTTAAAGCTCATCACCTACTACATAACAGTCACTGAACGAATGAATGAAAGAATGAATGAGTGGATGGATGGGTGGATGGGTAGGTGGGTGGGTGGATGAACGGATGGATGAATGGGTGGGTGGGTGAGTGGATGGATGTGTGGATGTGGTGGATAATAAATGGATGAATGGGTGGGTGGGTAGATAAATGGATGGATGGATGGGTGAGTGGGTGGTGGTTGGATGGATGGATGGGCAGGTGGGCGGTGGGTGGATGAATGGGTGGTTGAGTGGATGGATGAGTGGATTGATGGGTGGGTGGATGAATGGGTGGGTGGGTGAGTGAGTGGATGGATGGGTGGGTGGGTGGGTGAGTGTGTAGTTGGGCGGGTGCATGGAGGGATGAGTGGGTGAAAGGATGGATGGGTGGATGGATGGATGAATAAATGGGTGGGTGGATGGGCGAGTGGGTGGGTGGGTAGGTAGGTGGATGAATGGGTGAGTGGATGGATGGGTGGGTGGATGGATGGGGGTGTGGATGGGTGAGTGGGTGGATGGATGGGTGCATGGATGGTTGGGTGGGGGAGTGGATGGATGGGTGGGTGGATGGATGGGTGGGTGGGTGGGTGTGTGGGTAAATGGGTAGGTGAGTGCATGGATGGGGGTGGGCGGGTGAGTGGTCGGATGGACAGGTGCATGGATGGTTGGATGGGTGAGTGGATGGATAGGTGCATCCATCCACCTATCCATGATGGGTGAGTGAGTGGGTGGATGGATGGGTGGGTGGATGGGTGAGTGGGTGAATGGGTGGGTGCATGGATGGATGGATGGGTGAGTAAATGGGTGGGTGAGTGGATGGATGGGAGGGTGGATGGGTGAGTGGATGGATGGATGGGTGCATGGATGGTTGGATGGGTGAGTGGATGGATGGGTGCGTGGATGGGTGAGTGGGTGGGTGGATGGATGGGTGGGTGGATGGATGGGTGGGTGGGTGGGTGGGTGAGTTTGTAAATGGGTGGGTGCATGGATGGATGGATGGGTGAGTGGATGGATGGGTGGGTGGATGGGTGAGTGGGTGGATGGAGGATGGGAGGTAGGTGGATGGGCAGTTGGGTGGATGGGCAGGTGTATGGAGTATATGTTGCCATTGTCCAGCAGGCACACTTTTTGCTGATCATATGCAGGTGTGAGTCCTTTCCCTGTAGCTCAATGACAACTTCAGGTGATGTGTGTTGAGTAGCTGTTTCTAACCAAACCCTGTGTAAGCACCTGACCCACCAGCATCTCCTGTGTTCCTGAGCGCCATTGCTGGGGAGGTGGGCACCATTCTCTCCATTTTGCCAGTGGGCTACTGAGGCCAGAGAGGCCAGCAGCTTGTCTAAAGCCATACACACCAGGGGGTTTTTGGGGAGCCAAGTGTCTCACTCCTTTCTCTGTCCGAACCCCTAGACACGATGCCATGCCTCAGGGTGAACTTTGACCCTTCCTTGACACCCTTTTTCCTCTCAGGGGAAAAGGTACAAGGCATGGGTTTCTAGAGCCACTCCCCCAGGCCCTCTGACCACCTCTGTCCATCCCCTCCTTTTTTTTCCCCCGAGATGAAGTCTCACTCTATCGCCCAGGTACAGTCTTGGTTCACTGCAACCTCCACCTCCCGGGTTCAAGCTATTCTCCTGCCTCAGCCCCCCAAGTAGCTGGGACTATAGGCGCCCACCACCACGCCTAGATCATTTTTGTATTTTTAGTAGAGACAGGGTTTCACCATATTGGCTAGGCTGGTCTGGAACTCCTGACCTCAAGATCTGCCCACCTTGGCCTCCCAAAGTGCTGGGATTACAGGCGTGAGCTACCATGCCCAGCTTGTCCACCCCTTCCTTTAGCAAACAAAATCCCTGGGCGACCAGAGTGACCCCAGAAATTGGGGGAGGGCAGAGACCCTGTCTTTGGAGGTGATGCAGAGGGTGTCCAGGCCCGCCCTTGTCTCACAGGCGCATGCCCTGTTGGAGGCCAAGTGTCAGAAGTGAAGGTGGTGCTGCCCCGTGCTGTCCAGATGCCCAGCAATGCTCACTCAGTACCCGGAAACAGGACCAGCCTCTGCTCTGCGTGGAGCCCACCCGGACGGTCCATCTCAGCCCCCTCTATCCAGGGACCCCCAGGCCCCTGCCCGCATGCAGGAACTGTCCTCTGGGCAGAGCAGCCCCCTCCCCATGAGGGTCTCGCAGGCCCAGGACTCGCGTCCAGCAGCTTCTGGACGTGGCCTTGCTGCCCGGCCAGGGCTCGTGTCCGTGAACAGAGAATAGTGTGTGTGAGCGGCTCTCTCATCTGTCACTTGGGGCTGCCCGTGTCCCTCTCCAGGACCTCAGTGCCAATTGCAGGAAAGGATGTTGGCACAGCCCCCGGTTGGACAGGCCAGCCGTGTTAGGGGCTGCCGCGCGGCGAAGCCCACGGCGGTGGTGTCATATGAATGTCACCTGCTCTTCACACCCAGCCTAGGAAGGGCTGTTGACTGACGGCCGACACACCCAGTGAGGCCTCTGACGTCCCTGTCACCCCCTGGGGTGGGAGAGGCCCCTCTTCCAACCTGTCTGGGGCCTTGCCCCTCCCTACAGCCCAGCTCGGGAAACAAATGCTCCTTCCAGCAGCAGACAGCCGTAGAGCCGGGGCTCCAGGCAGCTTCTGAATCCAGCTCCCAGGCCACAGATCACAGGGACAGGACAGGAGCCTCCCACACAGACGCCAGGCAGCAGGACCCCGGGTATGTTCCTTTACCAGCCTCTCCCTCCACCCCCCAGCTGGGCGGCTCTGATCTGGATGCTTCCTGATCACGGAGAAATCTTCAGACCCACGAGGAGCTTGAAGCCTCTGAGTGGGAGAACCGGGTCTGCGGGGGGGTTGGGGGGGACCCTTTTTCCCAGTGACGTCTAAGTAACCATGGTGGCAGCAGCTGACGCTGGCCCAGCCTGGCTCCGGGGAGGGCTAGTCCAGGTCCTTTGAGACTCCCCTCCCCTCTCCTTGCCTCTTCTCCCTCTCTTCCCCACACCCCTGCTGCCTGCAGTGTGCAGAGCCCCCCCACCACACCCCACCGCCTATGTCTGTTCCCAAGCTGGGAAGTCACATCCAAAGGACAGAACCACCTGCCGAAGTCCCCTCCACGTCTGAGACCACCTGCCCAAGTCCCCTCCACATCTGAACATTCATTGCCGCGTCCGGACGCAGAAATTCATACTCGGATTTTGTCCGGCATTCCCACTGCCTGCCCTGCTCGGAGAGGCAGGACCGCAGGTCTGCCGGCCACACCAGCAGCGCCACAGTGCCCGGCACAGAGGCCTGCTGGTCGCGCATACAAAGCACCCGCCGGCCATTATCATTCCGGAGCCGGCCAGAGCCTCCCGGCTGCATCTCATCGGTCATTCAGCAGCCCGTAATGACTTGTCAGTTCCTTGCCCTGCCATTTTCTGTCTAATTAATTCTTTTATTGTGCACCGGATAAAGAAAGACAAAGGCCTCGCCGGCAATAATGATTCATTAAAATGCAGCGCCTTCGCCCGTGCTCCTGGCCCGCACCAGCCCGGCTGCTCCGCCCCACTGTGGGCACAGCCGCCTGCGCCCCTTAACCCTTTGTGGAGTCTCCTGGGCTGGGTGCCCGGCCTTTGCCAGGGCCCTGGGGGAGCAGGGCTTATGCAGCCGCCAGCTGCCCTGGGGGAGAAGCCAGGCCTGGGCCCATCTGGGCACTGCCAAGAAAGGGGGTCCTGGGTGTCTTACGCTTGTCCATGGCAGACCTCAGTGGGCCTGGGCCTGGGAATCCCAGACGGTCCCCTGGCCAGAGGGCCAACCTAGGCTGGGGCAAGTCCTCCAGTCCTGGCTGTAGGCCCATGGGGAAGGCGGGGGCCGGGGCAGGCAGGGAGGAGCATCTGCCACACACAGGACCCAGGGTCCCGGGACAAGTCTGCTTGAGATTTGACCAACAAGAGGGGCAGGACCAGCGTACTGGCCGCAGCCACACCAACCCCAGCTCAGTTAATCCATGGGGCAGCTCGGCAGAGCTCTCACCGCCTCGCGGTCATGGGGGAAACTGAGGCACGGGAGGTCACCTGGCAAGCACCCCTCGCGGTCATGGGGGAAACTGAGGCACGGGAGGTCACCTGGCAACCAGCCCATCCTGCCTTCCCGTGGGGCGGCGGTGTGGATGCCCCAGACACAGCAGGAGGCAGCAGGAGGGGCGCTCACTGGGTCTGCGTCCCCGGGATCTCGTGAGGCCGGCACTTTCTTTGCCAGTTTCACTTCGATTTTCTTCCTGCCAAACCCACTTTATTCTGCAGACAAGCAAAAGGGTCATTGTGTGGCCCGAGGTGGGAATAATACCACCAACAGCACAGCAGCACGTCAGGCACCTGGGGGGCACTGCTGGGGGACGGTCCCGAGCTCACCAAGTTCCCCAGAACTCCGGGGTCATTACCATCGTGCAGGTGAGGAAGCCACCTGCCCCACAGCCAGTGAGAAGCAGCAGAAGACGCAGGACTTGGCCCTACACTGCTCTGCTCCGGGACGGCCTTCCTGCGTACCCACGTGTCCCACCCCTCTCCCCTGAGGGCTCCTGCCCCCCTGGGAGCCCCACAGCTCCCACAGCCCATCCTGGAGACACAGTCTATGCTTCCTCTAGAACACAGGGGACACCAGAATGAGAGGGGACGCCGGGGACGTTAGATGATGCCTCTGAACGGCAGATGGGAGGTGGAGGGACAGCCAGCTCCCCCTTCCCTTCCCTTCCCTTCCCTTCCCCCAGCTCTTGGGAATACTGGGCTTCGCAGGTGGTAGGGGGCCCGGGTGGGTCCCTGCAGCTCCCAGGCAGCTGAGGGCCAGTGAGTATCAGGAGGCCACAGCCCCCTTGTTTGCAGTGGCCTCAGGACTGGGCCGGCAGAGCCAGGCTGTGGGGAGCAAGGATGGGGCCTCTGGTCCCAGGAGAGAGAAGCAGATGTCGTCACTGGCAGGGCCTGGGCAGTGGGCGATCTGAGCCTCTGGCTTCCATCACCTGCCTGATGCCCCTGCAGTCCTGCAGGAAGGGCCTGGCTGAGGCTTGGGGGCAGCGCTGGGTCCGGAAGGAAGGGCCCCGGCTGAGGCTTGGGGGCAGCGCTGGGTCCGGCAGGAAGGGCCCAGCTGAGGCTTGGGGGCAGCACTGGGTCCGGCAGGAAGGGCCCGGCTGAGGCTTGGGGGCAGCGCTGGGTCCTGCAGGAAGGGCCCGGCTGAGGCTTGGGGGCAGCTCTGGGTCCGGCAGGAAGGGCCCGGCTGAGGCTTGGGTGCAGAGCTCTGTCCTGCAGGAAGGGCCCGGCTGAGGCTTGGGGGCAGCGCTGGGTCCGGCAGGAAGGGCCCAGCTGAGGCTTGGGTGCAGAGCTCCGTCCTGCAGGAAGGGCCCAGCTGAGGCTTGGGGGCAGTGCTGGGTCCTGCAGGAAGGGCCCGGCTGAACCTTGGGGGCAGCACTGGGCTGCGTCTCCTTCCCTCAGGGGTGCTTCTTTGCCTGAGTCACTGGGGGGCCACCCATCTCCTTCATCTGGGGTCTACACTATCCCGGAGGGATTCAAACCAAGTGCTGGCTTTGCTGCCGGAGACTGGGTCCTGACTGGCGCAGGTCTGCTGTGAGCCCACTGGAATGTGCCCCTGCGGCCGTCCACACAGCTGTCCAGGGCTTGTCTGGAGTCTGGTGGTCAAGGTGTCACTGCCCGGAAGCAGGACCCCCAAGCCTCCAGCCGCAGCCCCAGCAGGTGTGGAATAGCTAGAGATGCTGTCAAGAAAGGTCCTCCGTCCTGGGCTGGGGAGGCAAGACTGGGGTCCAGACAGCAGGCCAGGACCCCGGGTCCATGACACCCCGGACGTGATGGTCCTCTGACAGGCCCAACGCCACAGCAGACCGAGCGGGTCCCCGAATCTCACTGCCCAAGAGAGGCGGGCGAGTGGAACCTCAGGCCCCTCCCAGGCAGCTGCTGGGAGGACACAGGCCCTCTTGGGAAGGAACAGCCACGCAGCTGTGAACTCACACCCACACCGATAACCTGCTCCTAAGGCTGCTTCTGTCCCAGGAAGACCAGAGGGGCTTTTCCAGCCTATCAGAATCCAGGGCGGATCACCAATGCCATTTCCCCTTTTGGGGCTGAACAGGGCATTCTGTTCAGCTGAGATCAGAGGCTATGCTCTCTGTGGAGGATGAGGACGTGGAAAATGAGGAACTGTCCCGGCCAGCCCATCCTGGGACGCAACGCTCTCAGGAGGACCGGGCGCAGGGAAGCTTGGGCTTGGGGCGAGGCCAGCTTGGAAACAACATCATCAGCCTGGTGTTCTTGGAGGACTTGTCTCCAGCAAAACCCCCACCAGCCGGAAACAGGGGCAGAGTGGCCTGACCCCCAGGGCACCGACTCCAGCCCCCTCCTCCGTGCAGCACCGGGGGAGGGGGACTGGCACCTGGAGACTCCCAGGGCTAGCATCCAGTGCCGAAGGGGGAAGCCACAAGCCCTGCCAGAGGGGGACCCCCAGAGAGGAGGGATGGGAGGGGCAGGGAGGGACAAAGGGCGGGGCTGTGCAGGGGGAGGAGGTGTCCATGCACCCCTCAGCCAGGCAGGGTGTGGACGCACCAGGGCAGTGTGGCACTCCCTGACCTTCACGAAACTCAGATACTGGAAAACCCACAGAAACACACCCAGGACCCAGGCACACCCGGGACGGGGACATGAGATTTTCCTCCCCTAGGGCACACACCAGTGAGACGCAGGGCCCGGGACCCCAGGAGTTAACTCGCAGCAGCCCTGCCAAGTCCACACAAAACTGGCAGGGCCTCCCAGCCCCTGGGAACCTGGCAAGCCCCAAAGCGTGTCCCGGGGCAGCCCAGGGGCAGAGCTGGCTTTGCCGGCTAGCCGGACACTGGGTTCTCCCCAGCTGGGGTGTCAATGTGTGAGCTTTGAGGGACATGTGGGCCTGGACAGCCCTTGGCTGGACGCAGGACGGGATGGGCCCGTTCCACAGAGGCGATGGGCGTCTGTGAACCTGGCTCTCGTCAGCCCCCTCCCAGCCTCCTCCTCGCCTGTGGGGCTTGGCACACCCCACCCCCAAGGAACCGTCATAAATCCGCACAGCCCCTCCCCCTGCTGCTCTTGGCAGGCCCTGGAACGGGATCCCCACTGTGGGGTGAGCAGCAGGGCGGCCAGGCGGGCAAGGAGATGGGGTGGGTGGCCCCCTACCCAGGTCACCCTGTTAAAATTGTAGACGCAGCTGCCTCTCGAATTTGGGTTCCTGTGAGCAGTGCATCCTCTGCCACCTCCGACCAAGATGACTCGAGAAGCCGGGTGTCTGCACTCCAGGGGCGGCCTCCAGCCCCGAGACGCCCCTGCACCAGCCTCAGGTGCCCGGGAGACCTGGCAAAGGGACCGGCTGCCCCTCACTGGCTGTCACTCCCACAGCCATTTTCTCCCTAGAAACTTTCCTCCAACCAGACAGCTCTGCTGGCTCCTGCAGGGCGCTTTCATCCGCTCCCAGCCTGGCTCCGTGCCAAGGCCCGAAAGATGCCGTTGGCTTCCTGGCGTTGCACAGCCACCCAGAAACCAGCTCTGGGATTCGCCTGGGAGGAAAAACACAGCCCCGAATCGGGCCCATCCAGACCCGTTTTGCCTACCAAGGAGGCCCTCCAGGAAGGAAGACGAGGAGCTCGGTTCTCAGAGGCCGCGACGGGATTCGAGAAGGGCACGGCTGTTTCCATTCCAACTGAAGCCTGCTGATGCCTCGTGGCACGACGGGCTGCCCCTGCCGCTCAGGGGTCCGGGTGGGCTCGCAGCCGCCCTCCTTGCCGCCCGGTGTGGAGGGCACTGGGGTGAGGCCAGCGGCCGCGTGGCACAGCCTGATCCTGCCTTTGCTGGACACCTTCGTCCTGGGAGCCCCAAGCTCACACAAAGCAACACACAAAATGCAGCCCACGTCCATAAAAAGCACTTTGTTTAATTTTATCAAATCAATCTGTACAAAAGTTAGCGTTGCTTGGTCAGAAAGGAGCGAAGGCAGCAGGCGAGTGAGGGTGCATCCTCTGAACGCGGTGCGGAGGGAGACGCTGCATAAAACCGGTCTGCGGCGGCTCCCCACCCCCACCCCCAGAGAAATAGAAGCAGAGACATTATCTTTTTTTTCTACAAAAAAGTAGGAAAAGTAGAAAAAATACAAAGAAGCAACTTCTCGGGTGTGTTTAAATTTACAAAGTTTAAAGGCACAAGTTTCCGTGAAGTAGGCGCTATCGTATGCTCTATGCTCAGCACACAGGGGAAGCAGTGCAGGTAAATCAGGTATTACTCGTCTAGAACTAAGGCCCTAACGACGTTTAGTGGAGAAGGTTTAGTTTCACAGCTTGGTAGGTGGCACTGGTGCCTGCGAGCCAACATCACTTCTGAAGCCACCACTTCCCAGGAATTCCTGTGTCCTACCACGTGGCACAGTCGGGGACAGGGACGGGGTCCTGCTTCCCAAACCCCAAACTGGTACTGGGTGCTGGGGCACCCCAACCTGATCAGAAATGTCACAAGGCAGGTCCCTTCTCCTCCCTCGGGTTTTTGGCTGCCAAGCTCGAGGCATGAGGGGCCCAGTCCTCCCAGGGACCTTGGGACCTCCTGGCCTTCCAGGGCAGCCTCCAATAAGCCGAGCAGCGTGATGCCGGCCAACAGCTGCAACCCCACCTCCTGCCTGCCCTCAAGGGAAGCTTCCCAGCTTCCGTTTTGTCTTAAATTCTACTCTTTGCCCGAATTACCTTATTAATTAAAGATAAAATAATACGGAACATAAATACATCTTTAACAGCTTTCAAAAGAAACACATTTAAGCTTCAAAAATAAAAATTATCAAAAACATAAAAATAAAAGAGAGACGTGTTAATCACAGCCAGACCTTGCGTGGATGCACTCTGCCAGCAAGGAGACCCCTCAGATCTGACAGGCGGGTCCCGGAGATGCTCCAGCAGACGCGTCCCAGAGAGTCTGCGGACAGACACCCCGGATCCCGGACAGACACCCCGGATCCCGGACAGCCCGTGCAGCCATCGTCGAAGGCGTGTGGCCATGAGTGCAGGGGCTCTCAGCGCCAAGGCCAGCCTGGACCTCAGGGCCTGGACCTCACAGCGCCCTGCAAGGCCCCCGCCACCCCCTCCTTTAGTCCTTGGGCTGTGCTGCTATTTCTCTTCTACCGAGATGCAAAGCGAAGGTGCTGGTGCCGCCAGTCCTCACAGAAGAGGGACCAAACGGCGGCCCTTCTTTGTGGAATAATCCCACCACCTCAAAAAGAAAGAGAGAAGGGAGAGGGAGTTGGTCCGTCCTCGCCGGAGGTGTGGCCATCTGGAGGCTGAGGGCCACCGGCCGCTAGCATGTTTCCCTGCAGACTTCAGCAGGCACTTGATGGAGCTCAGCCACTGGGGCCCCTCCCGCCCTGGCCACGCACACTGGGCCGGGACAAGGATGCCCCCCGACGCCCGCGAGTCCCTCCCCGCAGCCGGGCCCTCAGGGCCTGGTCAGGGTGGTGTACACCGGCTGGTCCCAGTGACTGGTGGGGCTGTGGGCGGGCGGCAGGGCCAGGCCGTTGAGCAGAGGCGAGGCGTAGGGCCGGCGCGGCGAGTGGAAGCAGGGGTACTGGTAGAGGCCGGGCGCGTAGCCGGGGTAGGCGCTGTAGTAGCTGGAGGCCTGCAGGTCGCTGTAGTCGCCCTGTGCACCGGGGAAGGGGCCGGCGGGGGCCGTCGGGGCGGCGCTGGCCTGGCCGCTGCAGGAACCGTAGTCGGGCGAGCCTCGGGGCTGGTCGCCGTAGTGGCCGGGGCTCGGCTGCTCCGTCTTGATGTGTGGCCGCGGGGGACCCGTCTCGGTGGGAGACGCGGAGGCCGACGGGGCACTCTTGTGGGCCCACACGGGGGACGCCCCGGCGTGGAAGTAGGTGCCCCCGTAGGCCTGGCCGGGCTCGGGTGGGGCGGGGCCGCCCAGGGGCAGGTACTGGTCGAACTCGTGGACGTCGAAGGCGTCCATGGTGCCCATGACCTCGCTGCTGAGCTCTGAGATGTCCACGTTGCTGAAGTCGATGTTCTGGCGCCCGCTGTCTGCCGGCCGGCGTCCCTCCAGCTTCAGCTCCGGCTTGGCGCCCGCCTGCTGCAGCTCCGTCTTGGGGGTGGTGGGCGGGGTGGGCGGCCCGTGGGTCTGCCCTGGGGACAGGAGAGCAGGCTTCAGGGATGAATGCCCCTTCTGTGGGGCGGGTGGGGCCGGCCAGGCTGGAAGGGGAGGGACGCCCGCGCTAACTGCCAGGGGGATCAACGGCTTTTTGTTTCTTTATATTTCCCAGAAATTCCAGCAAAGTCAGACCTAGACCTCACTCCTCGGCGAGAAAATTCCGTGAAGCGCTGTGCTATGGGAAGACCCGAGGCCCCTCCCAGAGACCAAGGTGGGAGGAAGAAGCCGACAGGCCCAGCCTGGCCAGAGCTGGCGTTTACAGGGCGCTGGGGGACCACACAGACCCTGTTCCTCCCCTGGCCAGCCAAGCACTCTGAGGCTGGCGGGCGTCAGCCAGCCTGACCGAGGCCCCGGCAGGACTCCACCCTGTCAGTCTGGCCCTGAAGCTGGGGCTGCTGAGCGCCGTGTGGGCAGCGGCTCAGTGTGGGAAGAGGAGCCCGCATTGGACTGAGTCTTGCTGAAAACACCACCTCCCGGGGTCTCCGCCAAGCAAAGCTGTCAGCCCCTCAGCACTCAAGGTGGCTAAGCAGGTCCCTCGTGCACCAAAAACAGGGGCGGCCAGGGCCTTGGGAGCTTTTTCAGGGAACCCAGGGAAGGCCTGGTTCTCTCAAGGGCGTCTGCCCCCCTCCACCATCATGCACCCATCTCAGCCAGAAACCCCACAGCTGCCTCCCGTACCAGGGACCCTCAGATATGCCGGGGGCCTGGAGCCCACCTGTGTGGTCGCCATGGTGGTGCGCATCTCCAAGCCCTGCTTCAGCCTTGTAAACGGCACCGCCGCCAGGGTGGGGTCCCAGCTCCGCGCCCGAGTCCGAGTCGCTGTGGCCGGCTTTGGCGCTCTTCCTGCGCCGTGGCTGGTACTTGTAGTCGGGGTGGTCCTTCTTGTGCTGCACGCGAAGGCGCTCTGCCTCCTCCACGAAGGGCCGCTTCTCGCTCTCGCTCAGCAAGCTGCAACACAGGGCAGAGGCAGGGATGGCCAGGGCGCCCACTGTGCCCTTGGCGCAGGCACACACCACAGGGGGAACCGGCAGCAGAGGCCGGGGCCAGGAGGCTCTGACCAGGGAAACCCGCCTGCCGTGCGCTCCGGAGCCTCCCGTGGCACCAGGCAGTACACTCCTCTGGGAGAACCGGCCGGCGCCTGTTTGGGGAGGTTGGTATGCTTACGACAGCCAAAGAAGAACAAGCTCCACGCCTCCCATCTTCCTCTTTCTGCTTCCCCCCATTCCGGGCCTGCTGTTCCCTCCCTCTGGGCTTTCTAAGGGAGGCGGGGGAGGCGGGCAGGACCCAGCCGGCGGTGGACAAAAGCGAGGCTTCCCGGGAACGGTGCCGGCCTTCGGCGGGCAGCTGGGCTGCTGTCCCTCCATTCCCAGACACCCAGAAGCCCTGGCAGGGCCCAGGCGACCGTCCTCACTGAGCCTCAGGACACATTCCCTGGGACTCTTCCCGAGGCTCACCTCCAACCGCCTGTGCGGCAAGACTTGGGGGAGCAGGGGCCTGCAGTCCACAGCGCCCCGTGGCTGCGCCCTACATCCAGACAGAAGGCAGGAGGTGCAAATACGCAAGCTCCAAGCTCCCTTCTTCCAGGTGAGGAGCAGGATACGGGAACCAGAGCCCCAAACCAAGAGAACCATTTTAAACCCAAGCAAAGGACACTCGGTGGGGGCGGCCTGTCCTGAGCAACAAGTTCTTCACTCTGCAGTCCTAATTTCTGGAAAATTGACCGGCCCCACCACGCCAAGGCGTGCACACGGCGCACCCCGTCATCTCCACTCCTGCCCTCCCTGCTTCGAGCCGAGGGTAGCCAGGAGAGGGAGAAACTGCGGGGAGGGTACTCGCAGGCAAACCTGCTGCCCACCCATCCGCCTGCCCCACTCCCTCCCCATGGGTGGTCCAGGAGCCGGAAGAGCTGAGCGCTTTCTAAGGAGGGAGCACCTCCAGAGAGCCGCATGCAACTTGCTCTCGTGCCGGGCGGGCCTCCCGGGGCTGGGGCCACTCGCAGCGGCTGGAGAGCACGTCGGGGTTCCCCGCCAGGAGAACTGGCTCCACAGCGCACCCGCCACGAGGGTGCACACCCCAGGCACTGCCCTCCGCGGATCCCGACTCCCATACCTGGCGCCGAACACCGGCTGGCCAGAGGGTGTTTTTCCACGGGGACCCGCCCTGACACCCGCCCGGGGTGCAGAGCCCGGAGCCTGCGTGTGGCCGCCACCTCCGCGAGCTCTGCGTCCTCCAGGCCCCCGCTCGCAGTCCGAGACCAGGGGCGGCCAAGGTCCCGAACCCCGCCCCCGGTGCGCCGGCACTCACCGCCACAGCTTGCCCAGCGTCTTGCTGAGCTCGGCGTTGTGCAGGTGCGGGTACTGGTCCGCCAGCTTGCGGCGCGCCGCCTGCGCCCACACCATGAAGGCGTTCATGGGCCGCTTCACGTGCGGCTTGGCTTTGAGCGCGCCGCCGCCGCCGCCGCGCACCGGCATAGGCACCAGGCTCCAGTCGTAGCCCTTGAGCACCTGCGACACGGCGTCGCGGATGCAGGCCGGGAAGCGCTCGTCCGCCGCCTCCGCTGGGTCGCCCCGGGCGCCCCCCACCGCGCCCCCCGCGCGGCCCAGGCCCTCGGAGCCGGCCGGAGACGGCGGCGCGTCCGAGTCCGAGTCCTCCACGTGCGACATGGAGCTGGCGGTGCCGGACGGGCTGCAGGGCGGCTGGGAGCGGGCCTCGCTCATGTCCAGCATCGGGGCCGCGCGCGGAGGGGCGCACACAGGAGACGCGCACTGGGGCCGGCGCCCGGGGCTGCCCTGCGGCCGCTCCGGGACCCGAGGTCGCCGCGCGGTGGACCCGACCCTCGCCCGTGCCACCGCCGCCGCCGCCGCCGCCGCCGCCGCCGCCGAGGCTCGGTTCCCGCTCCGGGACCCGCAACAAGTTTCTTTAAGCGGCAGCCCCGCGGCCCCGCCCCGCGCCCGGCTACCCATTGGCGGAGCGCGCCCCGATCCCCCGGAGGCGGAGCCCGGCCGCCCCCGCCCCCCCACCCATAAAGAAAGCTCCGCAGCTCTCGCCGCGCCCCCGCCTGCCCCACCCGGCGCCGCACCACGTGGGCCCGGCGCCCCACGCCTGGAGCTCCCCTCTCCGGAGCCCCGGGAAGGGAAGCGGGGCAAGGAGGCCGGGTGGGCGCAGGGGGGTCTCCGGCGCTTCCTCTCCTCTGCGGGCGCCGCGCGGCTCCTGGGAGTCCGCCCCCGTTCCTGACGCTCAGCTAGGAAGCGGGTCCTCGGGCCCCTCCCCCGATACACACACACACACACACACACACACACACACACACACACACACACAGAGACAGACTCTCACTCTCTTACACAGCCCCTCTCGCGCCCGAGGTCTCGCCCGCAGGCCGGTGGCGCGGGGTCAGCTGCTGCCTGCGGTCCAGGACAGGGTCGGTTCCGCCGCGCAGCGCCCAGGCCCAGCTCGTCCAGAGTCTGCGGGCAGCGCACGTCCAGGTAACGCGCGCCAAGGGGCCGCGGCTCGGAGCTGGGGGACCCGGGCCGCCCTCCCCATACGGGTGGGAGCGTGGAGAGCGCGGGCGGGGGCGCGGTCCCGGGGGCCGGGCAGCTGGAGGGGGCGGGAGCGCTGGGTGGGGCCTGCGCTGACCCCGGCGCTGAGTCCCTGGGGCCGCCGGGCGGATGGCGTGGCCGGACGCGGGGGCCCCGGGCCTTCCGGGCGTGACCCAGGGCTCGGGGGCGGGGAGGCCCCTCCGGCGGGGCGGCCCTGGGTGGTCCGGCAGAGGCGGAGGCCGCTCCGAGCCTGTGAGCCCTGGGCGCCTGCGGAGGCGGGGAGAGGGCGGGGTGTGCTGCCCTGGTGGGGACCGCGGGGTCGGAGAGGGGACATTACCCCCCGCGCCGAGGCGAACGCCCAACCGCGGGTCCGGGTCCCCGCCCAAGGCCGCCCCCGCGAGGTGGCCTCGGCCCGGCTGTCCCCGAGGGTGGCTCGGATCCTTTCAACTAGCGCGCTGGAGGCAAAGGGGCCGCGCCATTCCAGGTCAGGCAGCCAACGCGGGACACGCGCGTCTCCGAGCTTGCGGCCCGCGAAACCCGGGTGACCTACCGCGCCAGTGCCTTCAACGTCCCCACGCACGGGCCAGTGGCCGCCGCAGCCCCTGAGCCACGCGGTCTCCCCGGCCGGGCCGGCAGAAGGAGCTGGTCCGTTACCAGAAAAATCCAGATGCAAAGTTGGGGGTCGTGCTGCCGCTTCCTGCCAGCGCACCGCACCCACCTGGGGCCGCCGCCGACCGGGCAGGACGCGCCTCCTACCCCCTATTCTGGCCCGGCGGAGAGCTGGTGCCCCCAGCGGCCGCCCGCCCCCGTCCGCAGACCCCGGGGCCCCTGCTGATTTGCATTTGCCCGGAGCTGAGGGGGCCAGGGCCTTTGGAGGAAGCATTGGCCTCCGGGCTGAAGAGCAAAGGCCGTGCCACCTGCCGGGAGGGCGGGTGTCATCTCTGCAAGGGGGCAGACCCCTCGGCCAGGTCAGAGGAAGCAGCGGTGGGGAGACGGACTGCGCGCTGGGAGGCTCCACGCATCGTAGGTGGGGAGCTGGCTGCCAACCTGGCCTGCCCTCTCTTCCCCGCTCCACCATCTCGCTTGGCTCTAGTACCTGCCTGGGAAGACCCACACCTCCGTCTGCAGTGTTCCTTCCCCTTGGAGGCCCTGCCCTCTGCTCGAGTGCCCGCATCTTTCCGTGGCCCTCAGAGCATCGCCTGGGGCGCCCACGGAACTCATCTGTTAGGCCTGGGATGCAGGCAGGCAGAAGTGGAGGTTTCAGTGGAAGCAGTGAGGGTGGGGGCCCGGCCCGAACTGTGCCACCTTCCACCCCCTGCCCCTGGGAGAGCAGACATCGCCCACTCGGGCTCATGGTGTCATCCGGGTGAGGACCTCCATGGAGAGCTCCTCTTTGCCAAAGAAAAGCAAAGTTGCATTAGGTCTGCGAGCAGGCAGGGTGGCCTCTTCCTGGCTCCCCACCCACCAAGGAAGCTTCAAGTCCCTGGGACACAGGTGGGGGACTCCAACACCCCTGGAGGAAGGGAGACTGAGGTTGGGGGGTGGCGTCCAGGCCCTGACTCTGAGGCACGGTGGTCTGTGCAACCGAGACCCTGCCTCAGGCTCCACCAGCACCTGCTCCTTTCCCCAGGTTGCAGTGACCACCAGGAGAGGTGCCGGGTGTGTAGGCTGCCACGGGAAGGGTGGGGAGGTGGGGAGTCTCTGCGGCGGGGTGGTGGGGGCCTAGGCCAGCCAGCTGAGGACATGTTGGTGCACTCCTGGGAGGGCGGTATGTGGGTGAGGATCCCCATGCAGGGTGGTGCCCAGAAGCCCACTTCCAGAGTCATCTCTGGTCCACCTCGAAGTCCCCAGGAAAATGACCTTGTTCTCCGCGGGTGCGAGCCACTAGGCCTGAGAGGACGCCGGCATGGGGCTTTCAGAGAGGGAGGTGTCAGGATGGTTTGAGTGTCACCAGGTATTAATTAAGCACTTGCTGTGTGCCAGGCACTTTCCCACACAGGACAGAGCCGGACCATCCTCACAGCCCCTGCCCAGCAGACGCTAGCCTTGTGGAGGGAGGCGGGCAGCAGGTAACTCCAAAAGCACCTCTCAGAGGCAGGGACTTCAGGAAGGATGGTCTGGGAAAGCATCTTTGGTGTCATTTAATCTGAGCCCTGAAGCTTCTGACCTGCAGGGAGAGGCCAGCGTGTTCCCTGGGGAAGCTAGAACAGTGTCTGATGACAAGAGAGGGACCTGGGGGTGGAGAGTGGAGGGGCAGCCATCGGAGCCACCTCTGAGTCCACCTGATGGGCCCATGTCCTCATCCAGGGGGGACCTGCACACTCTCCTCCCCTGTCTCCCATCCCTGCCCCCACCCTTCAGCTGGGGCCGGCTCTGCCGTATCTGCATGGCCCCACCCACCGTGACCTCACCGCCTGCTAGTGGGCCTTGCAGTTTCAGGGGGAGTATACATTTCAAGTATAACCTGATGGGGGAACCTGGACCAGGGCTGTCCCCTGGGCCATGAGTGTCGGGCGTGGAGAGCTGGTGTAGATGACATTTGTAGCTCCACGTGCCCTGGCCTGGGCGCCAAGGACAGCTGCAGAGAAGAATGTGGGTGGACAGGCTCTGCTGCCCATGAGATGGTGCAGGGATGGCCTGCGGGAAGCTTCCAGATGAGAGACCACCCCACCCTACCCGTGGCTCCTAGGGATGGCGACCCCAGAGGCGTGTGTGTTCGTGTGTGTGTGTGGTGTATGTGTGAAGATATAGGTGTGTGGTATGTGTGTATGGCATGTAATGTGTGGTATGTGTATGGGGTGTATGTATGGGGCGTGTTTATGGCGTGTGTGGTGCGTGTATAGTGTGTGTGGTGCATGTATAGTGTGGTGCGTGTATGGTGTGTGGTGTGTGTGGTGTATGTGTGTGTGGTGTGTATGTATGTGATGTGTGTATAGAGTGCGTGTGGTGTATGATGTGCATGAATATGATGTGTGTGGTGTATGGTGTGTGTGTGTGTGCATGTGTATGATGTATGTGTGTGGTGTGGTGTGTGTATGGTGTGGTGTGTGTGGTATGTGGTGTGGGTGTGTATGTGTGTGTGGTGTATGTGTGCAGGGTGTGTGTGTGGTGTGTGTGGTATGTGGTGTGGGTGTGGTGTGTGATGTGTGTGGTGTATGTGTGCAGGGTGTGTGTATGGTGTGTGGTGTGTGTGATGTGCATGTGTATGATTTATGTATGGGGTGCGTCTGGTGTATGTGATGTGTGTGGTATATGTGTGCAGGGTGTGTGTGTGTGGTGTGTGGTATGTGGTGTGTGTGTGGTGTGCATGTGTATGATGCATGTGGTGTATGTGGGGTGTGTGTGTATGGCGTGTGGTGTGTGTATGGTGTGTGTGTATGGTGTGCATGTGTACGATTTGTGTATGGGGTGCGTCTGGTGTATGTGATGTGTGGTGTATGTGTGCAGGGTGTGTATGGTGTGTGGTGTGTGTGTGCATGTGTATGATGTATGTGTGGTGTGTGTGTATGGTGTGTGGTGTGTGTGTGCGTGTGTATGATGTATGTGTGGTGTGTGTGTATGGTGTGTGGTGTATGTGTGCAGGGTGTGGGTGTGTGGTGTGTGTGTGTATATGTGTGTGTGTGTGGTGTGTGTTGGGCCCAGGGCGCGAGGAGGAAGCAGGGCTGCCCAGGGAAATGCCACCCTGGAGAGGCCCCTGTCCCCCACTGTCCACCCCCAATCCGGCCCTCCTCCTGCGGCAGGCGGCCCATCTTTTGTGCGGCCTCTGAGAAGCACAGGGAGGGCCCGGCGGGCGTGAACCCGCTGGCAGCCGGTGTGTGCACAGCCCTGGCCCAGGCCTCCCAGCCCCTGCATCCCGAGCACCCGTGGGGCAGTTGGCAGCGTCCCGGCACGGCCTGGGAGATTAATTGGTGCTTTTAATGACGGCTGGTCTGGCAGAGACAGAGTAACTACAGGCTGGGCCGCGCAGGCTGTGAGCAGAGGCTGGGAAAGGCCCTGCCCCCGGATGGGTCTCCAGGGGAGAGGAGGGGTTCGCAGGACCCCTCTCAAGACCCCCTTCAGGAGTCAGCTTCTTGGCCATGCACACTTGGAGCTCTGGGCTGGGTTGCAGCTCCCTGTACTTCACTGTCTGGGGTGCTGACAGTGCCAGCTGGGGCACGAGTTCCGGTTTGGGTCAAGACTGGCCTGTTGGCCGGGGTGGCGTCTGCCTGAGAACTGGCCTTGTCTGTGCCTTAAGCTTCCTGGCGCTCACAGGGCAGTGGAAAACCACTCAGTGAGTCTTTCTTGGCACCCTGCAGGAGCAGTGCTTTCTGGGCCTCTGTGGCCAGAGCCGGCCCCGCTACAGCTCACTTCTGCCTGCAGCCCAGACATCCTCCTGGTCCTCCTGATGCCCCCGACCTCCACGGAGGATGAGCATTTCCAGCCCAGCCCTCCCCATCTCCACCTCCCACTCCCGACACACAGGGAGCCTCCTGATCTGTGAACCCGCGCTGGCGGGAGTAGCTACTGACTGCTGGGGACCCCTGCCCAGGCTGCTCCCATGTGGAAAGGATTCAGGGAGCAGGCGATGCTTAGCCGAAAGCGTGGAGACCAGCGCTGCTCTCTCCCCAGCGACAGGTGCACACCCAGATCACGGATGTGTCGGGAACAGCTGTGCTCCTGCTCAGCGTCCGTCACTCCAGGCTGGGAGCGGGTCCCCAAGCTTCCAGCTGGGCCTATCCGTCTCCACTCTCAGTGTGGGGGTGGGGGGCGCCAACAGCATGCATTTGCTCTACGCACTTCTCGTCTGATAATGGACTGAGGGTCCTTCTGCAGCCCCAAAACATCCCTAGGCAGGAGCCCTGGGGCCCCAAGCAGCCAGGGAGGTGAGCACCAAGGACTTCCCAGAGAGCCTCATCTCCCGCCGAGGGAGGCCCAGCCTGGAGGTGGTGTCTGAGACTTGGAATCAATACTTCCGTTGGTGGCAGTAAATCCTGTCCCTAACCCTGCAGTATAGATGTGCCCTGTACAGGAGGGTGCTGTCTGACGCCAGACACCCGGACTACAAATCGCAACCCCATTCCTGGTCCTTGCTCCACTGAACCGCAGACCCCATCCTCATTCTGGGCCCTCATCCCCTAGATCCAGGGACCCCAGCCCCATTTCAGCCCTTGGACCCTTGTAGGATGTCAGGCCCTGGCTCCCCTGGGCCCCAGCCCCCAGCCCATCCCTGACCCAGGCACTGGGGGGCCGAGCTCTTCTGAGAAGGGACACAGGGCCTGGGGGGCTCTCTCAGCCCATCAGCAGGAGAGGAGGAGAGGACAGACTCCAGAAAAATCAGCCTTTGTACCCACTCAGGCTGCCAAGACCTGTGTCTGTCCTTCCAAGCTCAACCTTCAGAGTTCATGAGGCCTCTTGCCCAGAATGTCCACAGATTTCATGAGGCCCCTTGCCCAGAATGTCCACGTTTGAAACCTCCCAACACCAAGCCCCATTTCAAGTATAACCAGGAGGGAAAATGGTGCTTGAAATAAGCATGCCGCAAAGGAACACCTGCTTTCTCTAAATGGGCTCTGGCCGCCCAGGCCCTGACCTCCCTGGCCAGGATGGAACGTTCCAGAGACCTATTAGTGCCAAAGGCAAATTAAAACACACCCTGTGAAAATGTCTCTGCTGTCTCCCAAGTATTTTTCTGAAGGTGGGGAAGGAAGGTTTAATTAAGATGCCCTCAGGCAGGTACGAGGAACAAGGTGGGAGCAGGGAGGGTGGTTCCTCTGTGGCCTTTGTTCAGATGAGAGCCTTCAGCAAAGCTTTGCTCTAGAGGCTCATAGGAAGGGACAGAGGGCACAGGCCCAGCTCTGCCTTTCCCCTGCCTTTCTTGGGGCCTGGCATGGGCAGCACCACCCGGCGACACACAACACTGGGCTCTGAGGCTGTTTGTTACGCAGCATTAATGTGGCCGTTGGTGACCGCTACACTGACTGATAACTGCACTGTGGGTAGAGCTCAGCCCACAGGGCTCTGGTTTGTGACCTCTGGGCCAGGCAACTTTCAAGTCTTCTTCCAGTGCAGAATATGATTCCTAGACAAAAAAAAAAAAGTACACATTGGTTTCCTCACATAGGGCCCTGCAACCAGAGAACACCACCACATCGGGAGCTGTGCTTTCCACTCTGTCTAGAAACCATCGCTTGCCAACTTGCAGGGTCATGTGGAGCCGCATCTCCTTCTGGGGTGCAGGGGTGGGAACACTCGTGGCCTGTAGCTGAGGGTGCAGGGAGAGGACAGGGTGAGCCAAGCAGAACAGCCGTCTGTGAGTCATCGTCCCAGGACAACCAGCAAATGGCACAACACCTGCTCTCTCAGCCCCCACCCGCACCTGCCAGCCTCATGTGGGGGGTGGGGGGGTTGGCCGCTGGACAGTCATGGCAGGATCTGCCCAAACTGACCACCCTTCCAGAAGGAGGCGACAGATGTTAGCATCGATGGGTCCTTGGCCCCCCTTCCATACACAGACTTCAGGACATGAAAAATTGGGGTAAATGAAGGGTGCACGATTAGTTTCAGGCCCACACTGGGTTCCTGTGGGTGCCAGAGACAGCTGCCACCGCATGCCAGGGACAATGGCCCTGAGGAGGCGGGAGCTGCCGGGGTGCTGGGGGACAGCTGGACGAGGTGCCGACAGGGGCTCATTCCTCCCTGAAGCCGGCCCGCAGCTGCTGGGAGCGTGGCCAGCCACAGGCCTGTGTGTGCCTGGGTCCCGGGGGCTGTGCTGGCGCAGGCTGGGACGGCGGGGACAGGGTTCCACCTAGGGCAGGCTTGTCGGTGGGTCTCCGGGGAGGCAGCCCAGTCTTCAGCCTGCGTGCTCTTGGGGAGTCCCTCCCTCCCTCCCTCCCCACTCTCCTCCTCTTCTCAGCATCTTCTCCCCCAGCACCAGGCAGCCCTGGGGTGGTCGAGCCTCATCTCCACTCCCTCAGGCCTCTCCTGGGTCAGCCTGGCTTTTTCTCTTAAGAGTTTCTGCTTGACAGGGCACGCTCAGGACGCCCTCCTCCTCCCGCCTCGGGTTGGTGTGAGGCGCTCAGGGCAGAGCCCACGTGCCTGTGGCCACAGGGCACTGAGCTGTAGAGTGAAATTACCCCACCTGGCCGATCTCCCGGCCGCTGCTGCTCACTCTGGGTTTGCAGAGAAGCCTCTGTTTTTAAGTGAAGTGCCTTCTTAGGGAATAAGACACACCTGTATCTAAATGTTATTTTTAAACTGCTAGATGCTCCTTAACATAGACAAAGAAGTGAGTGTAAATGACACGACGTATTCCGACAGGTGACAGCGCCTTCCAGGCGATTCTGAAACACCAGTGCAGGGCTGTCTGTTGTTCTTTTGTTTTCATTTTACTTTTTTTTTTTTTTTTTTGAGATGGAGTCTCGCTCTGTCACCCAGGCTGGAGTGCAGTGGCGCGATGTCGGCTCACTGCAAGCTCCACCTCCCGGGTTCACGCCATTCTCCTGCCTCAGCCTCCAGAGTAGCTGGGACTACAGGCACCCGCCACCACGCCCGGCTAATTTTTTTTTTTTTTTGTATTTTTAGTAGAGACAGGTTTTCACCGTGTTAGCCAGGATGGTCTCGATCTCCTGACCTCGTGATCCACCTGCCTTGGCCTCCCAAAGTGCTGGGATTACAGGCGTGAGCCACGGTGCCCGGCCTCATTTTACTTTTTCTAAAATTCGAGGCAAAATTCACATAGCATGAAATAAGCCACTTTCCGGCTTACACCACGATTCAGTGGTGTTTAGCACCTCGCAGTGCTGGGCAGCCATCACCTAGTTCCAGAACATTCTCATCAGCCCAGAAGGAAACGTCCTACCCACGGAGCACTCGCTCCCCACTCCCCGTCCCCAGACCTGGAACACAGAGCTCCCTCCTTTCCCCGTGGCTTTGCCTGCCCCGGACATTTCGTGTAAATGGGCTCACACAATACATGACCTCCACGTCTGTCCTGTCCCACTGAGCTTGATGTTCTGAGGTTCATCTGTGTTGTAGCATGTGTCAGAACTGGATTCTATTTTATTTTATTTTATTTTATTTTAGTGAGACAGAGTCCCGCTCTGTGGCCCAGGCTGGAGTGCAGTGGCGCTATCTAGGCTCACTGCAACCTCCACCTCCCGGGTTCAAGCAATTCTCCTATCACAGCCTCCCGAGTAGCTGGGATTACAGGTGCCTGCCACCATGCCTGGCTAATTTTTTTGTATTTTTAGTAGAGGTGGGGTTTCACCATGTTGGCCAGGCTGGTCTTGAACTCCTGACCTCAGGTGATCCACCTCCCTCGGCCTCCCAAAGTGCTGGGATGACAGGCTTGAGCCACCACGCCCGGCTCCTGGATTCCTTTTTATGGCTGAATCATAACCCAGTGCACTTTTGATTAAATTCAGGCTGAAATGGGCACGAACAGAGCTGCTGGTCCACCTCTCCCCGGCCCAAGCCCTGCCCCCGGTGACCTGATCTGGAGCCATTCTAGGCAGCGGACGGGACCCCTGCGGTCAGCGTCTCAAGAGAGCAGACCCTGAGGGAAACTTGAGCTCAGAGAGAACAGGAGCTCCCAGCAGACCCTTCCGCTGACTGCTCCCACCCTGGGCAAACGCAGAGCCAGAGCCCAGAGCGCTGGAAGCTGGAACAAGAGGCCCTTTTCTGCTCTGCACAATGCCCCATTGTGCCCTTCGCGGGGAGAGCAGCTCGGCCCAGCGAGGGGAAGCTGTGCACAAAGCCTCCTTGTGAGGGCAGCCCCACCTGAGGACAGCGCAGGGCCACACCTGACGCAGGGCAGTCCCTCTCGCCGTCCGTCCCCTAGCAGGCCTGGCATCCAGACAGGGCCCGCTCTGCAGGCTTGGTCCAAGGGTGTGGGGCTCCCTGTTCTCCACAGAGGAGGGGAACAGTGTGGGCTGTGCCGGCCCTTCCTAAGCTGGCCCCCAGGTCACGAGGAGAGGTACGGGTCGTGGGCTCTGCGGAGGGACTTGGGTGCCGGGCACCAGTCAGGGCCAATGGCTTCTGCGATCCCCAAGGCTCCGAGCCCTCAGGCACACACCACGTTCCCGGAGTCTGGGCCAGCACGTGGAGGATGTTTGCGTGTTCGTACCCATTGCAACATCTTTAACAGGGTCCCATTTCACAGCTGGGCTCCTAAGGGGGGTTTCATAGAAAAGAAATGGAAACTAAAAATGAATTAAACCATAAGATGTACACGTATGCTACAACCCCAGCAACACAGGGAGGCTGGAGACTGAGAGGAAGCTCTGGCCACTGCTGGTCGGGCCTGGATTTGGGGGCCCAATGTCCACAGTCAGTCCCTGTCCACACAAGGCTCACACTACAGGTGGTGAAGATATAATTAAACAGGTAATTAAACAAGCACTAAAGACGGGTCATTTGACCAACCGAGTGGCGATAATTTATATGCCAAAACACTAGGAACACTAGAGAGGCGAAAGAGAAGAATAGGTAAAAACAAAAACAAAAAACCAGGACAAATACTTCCAATATACACAGAAGAACAGGATTTTTCATACGTAAAGAGCTCTGACAAATGAATAAAGAGAAATCTGCACTTCTACCTAAGCGCCCCACAGTTTATTCAATAACCCCTAGGTCTCCAATGCCTACTCTGGCCTCACGCCCTTTCTTTCCTCTAAGGAATGCCTGTGACCCCAGCCCTTCCTAGCACCCACTTCGGATCAGCCCCCAGAACCCCGCTCCAGTCATCAGAGTGTAGAGTGCTGGCGTCCTCCTTCACGTTCTGTCTGGGGCACTGGGCAGTTAGCCCTTCCCTCCTGAGTCCTGAGTCCCCCTCTTCACCTACAGCTTGAAGTCCAGTCCCAAGGGCTGGCAGGAGCTGGGCTGTGCAAAGGCGGAAGGGTGCTCAGGCTGGGAGAAAGGGGAGGGTTCCCCGAGCATTCCAGGCCCAGCCCTGCCTATTCTGTCCCTTGCTGGCTGCGACGATCGCCCCAGCACCCTCCGCGGAGAGTGAGTGTCAGCTGTGAGGCAGGGGCACGCAGTGGCAGCACCGCCAGGGTCTCTGCAGCCCACCTTCCCCAGGACCAGAGTTCGGAAGGCGCCTGGCTGGGGGAGGGCACCTGGCCTCTGCAACTCGGACTGACGGAAGGCACGCGTGCATGCCCCAGTGAGTTCCGGTCGGGCGACGCGCACCACCTCCCAGGTACCCTGACCCGCGCCCTACCCGCAGCAGCGCCCAGCGAGGACTGCGGAGGAGGCAGGCTCCGGGCACTAGCTCCCGCGCGTGGGCGGGGCCGGCTGGAGGGGGCGGGGCCTCCGGGACTGTGAGCGAGGCCTCCCGGGGTGTGGGTGGGGCCTTCGGCCGTGGGCAGGGCCGGCCAGGGAGAGGCGGGGCCTCCGACAAAGGGCGGAGCCTCCGGGAGTGCGCCCTCCCCACACATGCGCCCTGACAGCCCAATAATGGCGGCACCCGAGGAGTCGCTGAGGAGGCGGAAAGCCGCGTACTCGGACCCGGAGCCTGAGTCGCCGCCCTTGCCGGGGCGTGACCCCGCAGGCTCTCCGGCCCATCTCCACACGGGCACCTTCTGGCTGACCAGGATCGTGCTCCTGAAGGCCCTAGCCTTCGTGTACTGTGAGTGCCGGGCGGGGCCGGGACATCCGCCAGCGTCACCTTCGCGCACCACGACCCCCGCCCTCCCTCGAGACTCCTCCGCGCGGTCTCGCGGCCGCGGCGCCTCCACGCAGCCCTCCTCCCTGTTGGGGCCCGGGCGAGGCGGGGCGGGCAGGGCAGGACGAGGCTTGCTGGCGATAGCGCACCCGGCCCTACCCCTGTCGCCGCCTCGAGCCTCCGGCCTGGGCTCCCGGGCTCCCGGCTCCACCCGCAGCCACGAAGTTGTACGGCCGCGCCCGCCAGGACCGGCTCGGGGCTATGCGAGGCGGGGCCGGCCCGGGCCCTGGCCCAGGAGTTCCCAGGAGAGCTGGGCAGGTGGGGGGACACCCGTCCGTGGGCAGGTCGGGGGTCTGCGTCCTGGCTGCGGGGCGGGGGGCGGCCTGGAGAGGCGAGGCGCTCCTGCTGCCCCCGGCACAGCGCTGTGTTGACGTTGAAGGTTCCCGCTGTAACTGGACGCCCGCACGCCACATCCCTACCGCGTGCGGCCCCTGCCAAAATCCGAGGAGCCGGCCCGGGAGCCTCCTTCGCGTCTCCCAAGGGCTGAGGGAAGGTGACTGGCTGGTGGCCGGACTGGAGTTTCTCCTTTAGTGTTCTCGACTGGCTCAGTCTGCGTTCGGGAAGATTCCCAGCGGAGGCCTGGGGGCAGCTCTGGAACCTCATCTGCAAGTGAAGCCTCCGCCTCACTGTGGGATGTGGTTGGCCGGGGCCACTGGCTGAGACCCTTCACCCCACAGCTGTGCGGGGCCCGCGTGCGCAGCCTGCAGAGCAGAGCTCTGAGAAAAGTCAGTTCACGCTCAAAACCTCTGGACCCCTGGCCAGGGGCAGCTGGCGATTCCAACTCCCTCACTCCCAAGTCCCTACAACCCCAGAACTGGTTTAGAAGAGAACGGTCCTGTGATCACAGGGACATGTGATCACACGGATACATGTTTCATAAGCCCAACCTGTTAGTGGCAACGAAGCCCAAACTGAGGCTCTCAAATGAGCCTGGAAGTGAGGGGAGCCTGCCAGGCCGAGATGCAGCCAGCGGGGCGCGTGGGCAGTCACCCTCCCAGAGGGCTCCGGAGCTGCTGGCCCCGGGCGTTGCCCACGCGTTGGTTGTAGGCCGTGGGCATTGGACGTCTCCCTTTCCTTCCGTCGTCTACTTCCCTCACGCGTGGAAGGAAAGGGTCAGGTTGCAGAAGTTCTTCTTTGCACAGCTTTTTTGCCCCACAGACATCGCGGGAAGTTTGGTAGCCTTGCTCTGCTGGAGTGATGCTCAGTTTGACGTTTTGTGTGACATTTGTGTGATACTTTGCACCTCCTGGTGCAAAGTGATGAGACGTGCTCATCGCTACAAGGTTTCCTGTGGGATTGCAGTATCGGCTTCAACTGGGTCTCTCTCTCTCTCTCTTTCTTTAAAGCAACTATTTTATTTTATTTATTTATTTTTTTCGAGTTGGAGTCTCACTCTGTTGCCCAGGCTGGAGTGCAGTGGCACCATGTCGGCCCACTGCAACCTCCGTCTCCTGGGTTCAAGCGATTCTCCTGCCTCAGCCTTCCAAGTAACTGGGATTACAGGCGCGCACCAGCACGCCTGGCTAATTTTTGAAAATATTTTTAGTAGAGACAGGGTTTCACCATGTTGGCCAGGCTGGTCTCGAACTTCTGACCTCAGGGCCTCCCAAAGTGCTGGGATTACAAGCGTGAACCACCGTGCCCGGCCAGCAATTATTTTAAAAAGTAGTTCTTCCCAGGTCGCTTTTCCCTCCACAGTATTAAACAGTCATTCTAAATGTTGGTGCTGTCACTTAGCAAACGATGAAGTAGAGATAAAGTGAAGCTGTGAGGCTCTAATAGGCCTTCCACAGGGGAGCCTGAGATACGGCGGGAAGTCCCAGTGGCCTTGCCTCTGGAGCACAGCTTCATAAAACCGGCTCAGACTCTTTCAAACGAGCTGAGGCTCCTTTGATCTCTGCAGGGATTCTCTGTTCAATTCAGAAGGAACTGCTTTTAAGCCACTGGGTCAAGCGGATACTTTAAGCCTGGTGCCCAGCATTGAACATTGCTCCTTGACATATGCATGTTCTTCTGTCTTGTGAGTATATTTGGGGTAGAATCAGTGTTTTTCTGCTGTATCAAGGAACCAGTTTCCCATCTTTCAGGGACATGGTTTTCTGGCTGAGCTGGCCCAGGGCAAGCAAGCAGTCATCCTGCATTTATCTCCTTCTAGAAAGATCTGGATTTTACTGGGACTGTGCGCTACTCCCTGTTCCTCAGAATCCCAGGGTTTTTCCAAGTTGCCATAGGGGCTCTCCAAATATTTCACTTGACACTGAATTTTACAATGTTTATAGCTATTGAAACACTTGTAATTAAACACATAACCAAATGTATTCTGTGGAAACTCCCGTTGTTAAAAGACATTGAACTGAGGGAGGCTTACCCTTAGGTAGATTGTCTCAGCAGACATGTAGTAAAGATGTACAGATCAGGAGAACACAGAAACGCCTGCCCTGTCGGGGAAGCTTCGAAGCCGGACCTGGAGAGGCCGGCTGCCAGCAACAGGCCTCTGCATTCAACCTGACTTTGCATCCGTCCTGGGGCTGGCTCCTTCCCCCTGCGGGCCTGGGCGTTTCCATGTGCTGCCACTGAGGTGTGTAGGTGCTAAGGGTGCGCTCACTGCACACAGATGTGCGTACCGCGGGCATCCTGGGGTGTCTGGCATGCCCTGCTGTGCTGTGGGAGCCGGAGTATGTTAGCGGAAAGCGGCATTTTCACAGGGCTCGGAGTTGAAGACACACCTGTCTTCCTGACGTGTGGACTCCGGTCCCTAGTGTGATTACTGTGTTGAGCAGATGCTGAAGTAGCACCCTGCCCGGTGCTGACCTGGTGACAACGCCACTACCCCCAGTGGACAGTGAGGAAGCAGGGTCAGCCGCCGGCCCGGCTGTGCAGCGAGTGTCTGTAGGCCCTGGAGTTCAGCCCTACCCTTCATTCACACCACTGTGCAGCCTGAGTATCCTGGACACCCGGTTCACATCTGGGCAGCGGCGTTCTCGGGCCGTGACGGCCCCTGGGAGGACCGAGGCTGCCCGAGGTGGTCGGGGACCCCTGACACTGAGCATCCCCTCAGCACAGATGTCACTCCCAGGAATGGCCGAAATCCGGACGAGTAAAAGCTCATGTGACAGGAGTTTCCGGCCTAAGCAGTGGGACCTGGGTGCTATGTTCTTGGTGTGTAGGGGCAGTGCCGGCCGCCCATGGGTGCCGGTGCCTCCTGCAGTCAGGCCTGCTGCCGTCTGTGTGCGCAATGAGGAAACCAAACCCAAGAGTGGGCACCATGCCCAGGGTCACCGGGACAGAGGGCAGAGCAGCCTGGCCAGAAGCCCTCACTGTTTTATGCAGGGACCCCCAGGGTCGTGCTCTGACGTTGTGGCCCAGCATTCCCCGTGGAAGATTGAGGCCCTCACTGGTCAACCCTGCAGTACGAGGGTGTGTGTGGCAAACAGCTGGTCTGGAGCCTTGTCAGCCAGGCCGGCTCCTTGATGCTTTGAAATCCCCCTCCCAGGGGGCCTGGCCATGTCGGTCCATGGGTGGCCACAGGCAGCTGGGGCTGGAGTCCTGAAATTTCCAGCAGCCCTGCGTCTGTTACAGCGCCAGTGGTAGAGCTGGATTCCCTGACAAGGACAGCCTTGCAGGTGCTACTGAAGACACCCTAGGCTAGAGCTGCCCACCCCGACTGAACTCACGTTGGTTTGCTGTTGATGAGAGTCACATCCAATATGTACACAATGCATTTTAACTGCCTCAGAATTAAGGTGTCATCTGGAAACAGTGTAATTACAGTTGGTCAGAATTGGGTTGATAGCATTTCACTGCAGAGAACTTTCTGGAAGCTTGTGACAGGTGGAAGTAGTGAGGCTCAGAGTTGGTGGGCCACACCTTAGCTGTGTGGCCTTGGCCAAGTTGCTCATCAAGACCTTCCCGTCACTGATGAGGTGAGAGTGACCGCTGGGCCGTCCTGAGGCTGACATGGGATTCCCTGCCTGTGCACACTTCCCAGAAGGTGGACCAAGGACACACCGGCCCAGGAGACAGCTTGCAGGCACCCACGGAGTATATCTGAACATCGGAAAGGACCTTTCCTTTGAAGCTCAAACATTTATGAGATATTGTTACAATTCGGAAGGGATTTGTAGGCGAAATGTGACAGGAAGACTGGGTAACGTTGGCATTTGCAGACTGATTTTATGACTGGCACTTTTCGTGGGTGCCATGCCGTCGGTGCAGAGACACTCCTGAGGGATTTGGTCTGTCGGTCCATGTGTTTGTGGGGGCCGAGTCCCGGACAGGCCTAGGAGGGAACCGCCCCGGCCAGGGCCGGCCGCTCAGCACCTGCACAGGGCATGAGTGCTGGGGGCTTTGGGACACACGCTCCCTGCTGCCTCTGGGGCAGATGTCCACTGCACTGCTTGCAGTGAGAGGCTGGGGCCCCAGTGGACGAGCCATGGTGCCTGAACTGCTCCCGCTGTGTCCCCGCCACGTGAGGCATCTCTTCCTGTCCGTGGTCTTGAGACCACCTGGCCTCTGCCTTCCCAGGGTTGAACTGTACTTGTTCTTTCCGTGGCTGCCGACGCCCTTCCAGCCTTCAGACTTAGCCCTCATCACTCGTGGACTCTGACCCCACCCAGGGCTGACCACCGGAGCCCTGCTCGCTGCTTCCTTTGCAGCTGATATTGTCCCCATTGCAGTGTTGTTCTTGAGCCCGTCTCCCCTCTGGCTCCTTGGAGTCAGGGAGAGGACTTTCTTTATACTTCTATCCCTTGTCTTCTAGGGGCATCTACTGCTCAGTGAAATGTGCTGACCTGGAGCAGGTGGTCTCTACCAGGGCTTAGTGTCAGCATGGGACACTTTTCCAGCCATTACCCCTTCCTCCCCCTCCACCCGCCTCCAGCCCTGAGGTGTGGCCCAGCAGGACAGACCCTGCCACAGCTCTCCCTTGGTTGTGTTCATACTTCCTGTTTGCTGGTAGATTCTCTTTTTGCTGGAGTGTATCTCCAAGCAGCTTTTCCAGAAAGGACCAACTTGCCTGGATCTGTAATTCTCCATGAAAGCCACTTTCCCTCAGAGCTTTGCAGCATTGAGGAGGCATCTTCAAGCATCTGACTCTTCTTCTTCTCCCTGGAAGCTTCTAGAGTCTCAGTGCCTTGCCCTCCTGCACTCCACCTTTGCTCTCTGTTCTGGTTATTTATTGAGGAATCTCTGAGGCTCTTTTTCTTTCTCTCTTGTAGTGGCCTCGGTGAGCTCTTCAGCCTCAAGGCTTGTCCTTGGCTCTGGGATCAGGCTCTTCTGGCCTCACCCCCATCTGCCCATGTGTTCCAAACACCGCATGCCCCAGCTGGGTTCCAAACAGGGCGGGTGGGGGCCACTCTCCTGTCTAGCCTCCTAGCGTGGGCTGGACCTGGGAAAGTCTCTCCGTGAAACTGAGTGGAGAAGAACATGGCTTCCCCAAGGCCCACACAGAACCCACTGCTTGGCTGTGATCCCGAGTGACGGGGACAGCCTGGGCTGCAGAAGGAACGCCCAACGCTGGCGGGAATGGAGGGTTTTTCTTGCTCGTTTTTCCAGTTCCACATTGTCACATTGGAGTTCTGGGGTCAGTGAGATTATGTTGAAAATCCGACCTCTAGGGGATCTCCATGCTAGTTTTGTCCTTTAGGCGTGGAGGCATGCGTGCCGCACTGTGGCGTCTATTCTGTGCGCCTGCTCACCGCCCTTCCTTCTTTTCCGCATGGGGCAGTTTTATCGCTTCTCCCCGGCAGCTGCTCCGGCGAGGTGGGGCTGCAGTGCTGTTGGTAGCGTGTCTCTGAGTCTCGCCGCAGCCCCTGTAGCTTGGCATCCTCCTCAGATGACACCCAAGGCAGGGTTGACGTGGCAGGCAGAATCGTTTGCGCCCGTATTTGCTAAACTCTCAGCTGTTCTTCAGAAAATCTGAGGAGAAAATGAAACCAAAAAGAATACTTGAAACCCTGCTCAGTTGGTTTTGTTCTGAGCTTTCAGTGGCTCTAAGAGCTCATGGGAAATGAGTTCTTTTTCTTTTCTCCAGGCCACTTGAGTTCTAATGAAATGCACCACTTGGTTTTACAAGTTCTTCTATAAAATACTTGCTTGTTTAAAAAGCAAACAGCACTGCCCTACCTCGGAGCTCCGCAGCACGTACCTTTAAAGAAAAAATACTTGAGGTCA
Organism: Pongo pygmaeus; assembly: GCF_028885625.2. NCBI lineage: Eukaryota > Metazoa > Chordata > Mammalia > Primates > Hominidae > Pongo > Pongo pygmaeus. The sequence goes on along the minus strand of NC_072391.2, from coordinate 1,072,000 downwards.
CTGTGCCAAGGCCCAGAATTTAACCACGGCCAGTAAGAACCATCAACAGAGAACGGCATTTCTGGGATGACTGTTTTAATTTTACAACAATTTATCTGAAAGGAGAAAAGAGAAAGCTGATTTTTTTTTTCTGATTCTTTTTTTTTTTTTTTTTTTTTTGAGACGGAGTTTCACTTTTTTGCCCAGGCTGGAGTGCAGTGGTGCGATCTCCTCTCACTACAACCTCCGCCTTCCAGTTTCAAGCAATTCTTCTGCCTCAGCCTCCCGAGTAGCTGGGGCTATGGGCACAGGCTGCCATGCCCAGCTATTTCTTTCTGATTCTGAAACAAAGTATTTATCGGCCATGCCTGCTGTTGGCTGCTGGAGTGACACGGTATTTCCCGGTTGCAGCTCCCAGGTCAGGCTCTGGGTCCCTGTGAGAGGCAGGTGGTTGCCATGGCTGTCTGTTGCCTCCTGTGTGGGGTGGTGACGGGGCCTTCCGAAGCTTGACTGGTTGGTTAGTTTTGCTTTGAGAGCCTGTGATGTTTCAAAATTTTTGCTGCATCTTTTTATGTAGCTATTTTTATAACATGAGTAGAGGTTGAAATAGTTTTTTTCTCTGAAATCTCAATTCAGTCTATCTTCCTTTTTCCTGATAAGCAGGAAGTATCCTTTGCTTCTTGCCTTAGAATTACTGATTTAGGCTATTGCTTTGGTGATGCCACATCTTGTTTTCCTCTGTGGTCCTGGAGTTTGCATTGTGGTGAGGGGCGGAGCACATCCACCCTTCAGCCAGCGCCGATTAGGTCCCTGTGGGAAAGGGGCCCCAGCCTATAACCGATGAGGGCTGGGCCCTGGAGTGTGCAGTGGCTGAACAGTCACCACCTGTGTTTCTCCCACCTGCATTCATGCCAGGACATACACACATGCATCCCTGCACACACACACATACATGTATACATGTGCACATGTGTACAGAGACATGCATACACCCCTGCACACATGGACACAGGGCATCCATGTACAGGTGCACATGTATACAGGTGCACATGTGTACAGACACGTGCACACACACAGGGACACATGGGCGTGTCATACCCATATGCACACACACTGGTCTGAGCTCCTGTGGAAGCTGCTGGTGCGGTCCCTGCACATGTGGCCGCTGGGGCTGAGGGCCTGCTGCAAGGTGTCCTCTATGTTGCTAGGAGGTCAGCGCTCACCACTCAGGTCCCTTCCACCCAGTGGTGGAGGCAGTAGGGGTGTGGGGAGCCTTCTGCTGCAGCCCTGTTTCCCGCCCCGTGACCCACCCCGTATCCACTCTGTGTCCCACCCCATGTCGACCCTGTGTCCAGTCTGTGTCCCGCCCTGTGTCTGCCCCATGTCTGCCCTGTGTTTACCCTGTGTCCATCCCATGTCTGCCTGTGTCCACCCTCTTCCTCCTCACTTGGAGCTGCCCCCACCCACCTGCCGTCGCAGCCCCTTTAGAGGTCACCAGCCCTGGCCCTTTCGTCGCCCAGGGCCCTGCGGTGCTCTGCCTGTGGCCCTGCTCCCGCTGCCCTGGAGGGAGGCTGCTCACAGCGCTTCACGCTGGGCACTGGGTGGTGCAGAGTCTTCAAGAAACCTTTACTTTTTAAAATTTTTTTATTAAAAATAAAACTATTAGCTAAAACTGCAGACTCTATGGCTTTTCCACCCGTGCCTGTTCCGTTCTGGGACCCGGTTTTGTCCTGGCGTCTCCTCCCTCCCTCCCTGGTCTGTGAGTCTCCCAGACTTTCCTGTTTTCCGACCTTGACGGCGTTGAGCCGGCCTGTCATGGTGTCTGTAGAGCGTCCCTCACGTTGGGTCCGTCTGGTGTTTTCTCGCAATTAGACTGGGTGATGGGTTTTGGGAAGACACCCACAGAGGTGTGGGCCCTTCCCATCACACCGTATCAGGGTCCTGACGTCCGCACGGCTTTCTGATCACCTGGCCAAGGTGTGTCCCCCCAGGTGTCCACTCTGTCAGTTCCCTGCTTTCCCGCCCACTCTGTCCTCTGGAAGCCGCTCACTGGGTCCAGCCCCCGCCTCCCAGAGGGAGTGTCTGCGGACATTATGTGGAATTCCTCTGTGAGGAAGATCTTGTTACTTGTTTGTGGTCACTGATTTTGTCACTATGGACCCATGCCCATTTATTTTCCCTCTGGGTTGTGATCCAGTGCTGTCACCGTGAGTCTGTGTCTGGGTCGTGATGCAGTGCTGTCACCGTGAGTCTGTGTCTGGGTCGTGATGCAGTGCTGTCACCGTGAGTCTGTGTCTGGGTCGTGATGCAGTGCTGTCACCGTGAGTCTGTGTCTGGGTCGTGATGCAGTGCTGTCACCGTGAGTCTGTGTCTGGGTCGTGATGCAGTGCTGTCACCGTGAGTCTGTGTCTGGGTCGTGATGCAGTGCTGTCACCGTGAGTCTGTGTCTGGGTCGTGATGCAGTGCTGTCACCGTGAGTCTGTGTCTGGGTCGTGATGCAGTGCTGTCACCGTGAGTCTGTGTCTGGGTCGTGATGCAGTGCTGTCACCGTGAGTCTGTGTCTGGGTCGTGATGCAGTGCTGTCACCGTGAGTCTGTGTCTGGGTCGTGATGCAGTGCTGTCACCGTGAGTCTGTGTCTGGGTCGTGATGCAGTGCTGTCACCGTGAGTCTGTGTCTGGGTCGTGATCCGGTGCTGTCACCGTGAGTCTGTGTCTGGGTCGTGATCCGGTGCTGTCACCGTGAGTCTGTGTCTGGGTCGTGATCCGGTGCTGTCACCGTGAGTCTGTGTCTGGGTCGTGATCCGGTGCTGTCACCGTGAGTCTGTGTCTGGGTCGTGATCCGGTGCTGTCACCGTGAGTGTGTGTCTGGGTCGTGATCCGGTGCTGTCACCGTGAGTGTGTGTCTGGGTCGTGATCCGGTGCTGTCACCGTGAGTGTGTGTCTGGGTCGTGATCCGGTGCTGTCACCGTGAGTCTGTGTCTGGGTCGTGATCCGGTGCTGTCACCGTGAGTCTGTGTCTGGGTTGTGATCCGGTGTTGTCACTGTGAGTTTGCTGCTCAGCTCCTCCACCTTTAACCACTGGTGGCTTTCCCCTCCTTCCCCTGGGGATGCTTCCGGCCCAGCTTCTGTTTCTCTGCCCCAGCCCTAGAATGAGCTGTCTCCAAGGAGCCCTGGTTCTTTTTAGGGGAGCATAGAAACTTCAGTCTGGGCACTGGGAGGGCCGTTGCTCCCTGGGTGTCACGGCTGCTGGCCCTCTTCCTGGGCAGAGCTAGGCTCTGTATGTCACTGTCTCATTTCACACATGTGATTGCATCTCTCTCGTATCCACCTATCCATCTGTAAGTATACGAAGGTCAACCTGGTCCGTGCTGATGACTCTGACTCTCACCTGGCACACGGTGTATTCCAGCCTTCCGTCCTGGCACACGGTATATTCCAGCCTTCCGTCCTGGCACACGGTGTAATCCAGCCTTCCGTCCTGGCACACGGTGTATTCCAGCCTTCCGTCCTGGCACACGGTGTATTCCAGTCTTCCCTGCTGGCCCATCTGAATACTCCCTCTCTGCTAGTGAGAACCTGGCTCCCCCGACTCCTCTAGCCTCTGCCCAGCCCTGGTGCACATGCGAGAATTGTCCACCCAGGCCCGGGGGAAAAAGCCCTGGAGTGCAGTGTTTGTGTACAGCTCCTTCTGGCCTTGTGGTCTCCACTCAGAACATTTTCCGGAGTTGCTTAGGTGGCTTCTGCCCTCTGGCCGTGTGGTTCTGTTTCACATTCGTGCGTGTAGAGCCTGCATTCTGTCTGCATCCTCCGACCTCCTGGTTGGGTCTTCCCCCAATAGTTGGTGCACATTGAAGTTCATCTTGTGTAATGTTCAGTGCTGTGGGCTTTGCCTCCATCACCCCAGCTCCAGCCCCAAGTCCCCCATGCATGGGAGTGACCACTTCCCCCGCACCAGCCCCTGGCATGCCCGGGTCTGCCTCCTGTCCCTCTGGTTTTGCCTTTTCCAGTGTGACATATGAATGAAATCACGCAGTATATAGCCTGTTGTGTCTAGATTCTTTCACTTAGCAAAATGCGCTTAAGATTCATCCATGTTATTGCCTGAACCAACAGCTGCATTCTTATCTGATTATTTTTCTGTTGCACAAATGCACCTCCGGTTATTTATCCACTTCCACCGTGAAGGATGTCTTCCTTGTTTCTAGTTTTTAGTGACTATGGACAGAGCTGCTGTGAGCATCTGCACGAGGCTTCTGTGTGAGCACGTTTTCAGGTTGAAGGCCTAAGAGGCGCAGTAGCTGGTTTGTAAGGTAACCCTTCATTACCTGGGTCAGACGCCACCGTCTGCTGTCCACAGTGGTACACCACAGCATCCCCGGCACAGCGAGGGCACTCCTGCTGTCCCAAACCTTCTGCAGCATGGGGCACTGTCCTTTTTCTTTTTTTTTTTTTTTTTTTTTTTTTGAGACAGAGTCTTACTCTGTCGCCAAGGCTGGAGTGCAGTGGCACTGTGTCGGCTCATTTTAACCTCCCCTTCCTGTGTTCAAGCAATTCTCCTGCCTCAGCCTCGCGAGTAGCTGGGATTACAGGTGTGCGCCACCACGCCCAGCTAATTTTTGTATTTTTAGTAGAGATGGGGTTTCACCACGTTGGCCAGGCTGGTCTTGAACTCCTGACCTCAGGTGATCTGCCCACCTCGACCTCCCAAAGTACTGGGATTACAGGCGTGAGCCACCACGCCTGGCCTGGGCACTGTCCATTTTCAAGCACTTTGGCCACGTGACGTGTGTGTGGTGACAGCACATTGTGGTTTTCGTTGGCATTTCCGCAATGATGAATGATGTTGAGCATCTTTTCACATGTTATTTGCCATCCGTACACCTTTCCTATGTCTGTTCAGATCTTGTGGCCTGGTTTTTTTCTTCCCACCTTTAACATTGGGTTGTTTGTTTTCTAATTATTGAATTTTAAAAGTTCTTTAAATATTCTAGATACAAATCCTTTATCAGATGTGTGGTTTGCCAGTGTTTTCTTCTAATCTGCGGCTTGTGTTTTCATTCTGTTAAAAGTAGCTTTTGCAGATCAAGAGTTTTTCATTTTGATAAAGTTCAATTTACAGTTTTTAATTTCATAGATTATGATTTTGGTGTTGTATCTAAAAACTTGTTGCCAAACTCAAGTCACATAGATTTTCTTCTATATTTCCATCTAGAAGTCTTATGCTTTTATGTTTTACATTTAGGTCTATGATCCTTTTTGGTTAATTTTTGTGTAAGGTGTGAAGTGTGTTCAGGTCCATCTTTTTGCATGTGGATATCCATTTGTTCCAACATGATTGTTAGAGAGACTCTTCTTTGTTTTTTTATTTATTTTGTAGAGACTGGGTCTCACTATGTTGCCCAGGCTGCTCTGGAACTCCTGGGCTCAAGTGATCCTCCTGCCTCGGGCTCCCAAAGTGCTGGGATGACAGGTGTGAGCCACCGCACCCGGCCCAAGGCTGCTCTTTGTCTGTATAGTTGCCTTTGAACCTTTGTCAGAATTTGTTCACTCTATGTGTCGGGTCGGGGCCAGGGGGGCTGTGTCTGGGCCGTCTCTTCCATTCCATTGAGTTCTGCAGCTCTTCCTTAATCAGTACTATGCTGTCTTGATGTGGTTTTGATTAGCTTTTTAGTAAGTCTTGAAATTGGGTAACGTGAGTCCTCCACCGCTGTTCTTTTCCAGATGATTTTGGCTTTTTAATCCCTTTACTCTCCCATGTATATTCTAGAATCAGCTTGTCAGCCTAGGCGGAAGCACTGACTGGGTGTTTTGGTTCAGATTGTGCCGAATTTATGGATCAAAGTGACACCTTAATGATTTTGATTCTTCCAATCCATGAACATGGTCTATCTCTTCATATAGTTAGATCTTGTTTCATTTTTTTAATCAGTGATTTGTAGTTTTCCATGTGCAGATTCCGTTTATATTTTTTTAGATTTATAAACGCACGGGGAAGAGTACATGTACTAGCTTCCTACATGTCTACACAGACACTCACTCCAAATCGGCACACACAGTTACACAGACATGGACCCCAAGCCAGCTTCCTACACGCAGTAGGAAGCCGCATGTACTTGTGGGGTTGCTCTTGTGATATTTTTATCATTATGCAATATCTTCTTTCATCCCTGTGTCATTCCTTGTTCGTAAATTGCCTTTTTTCCTTTTGAGATGGAGTCTCTGTTTCCCAGGCTGGAGTGCAATGGCGTCATCTCGGCTCACTGCAGCCTCCCGGGTTCAAGTGATTCTCCTGCCTCAGCCTCCCAAGTAGGTGGGACTACCGGGGTGCACCACCACATCCGACTAATTTTTGTATTTTTTAAGTAGAGACAGGGTTTTGCCATATTGGCCAGGCTGGTCTCAAACTCCTGACCTCAGGTGATCCACTCGCCTCAGCCTCCCAAAGTGCTGGAATTACAGGCATGAGCCGCCGTGCCCAGCCCTTAAATCTACTTTTTTTTTTTTTGAGATGGAGTTTTGCTCTTGTCGCCCAGGCTGGAGTGCAGTGGCGCAATCTCAGCTCACTGCACCCTCTGCCTCCCAGGTTCAAGCCATTCTCCTGCCTCAGCCTCCTGAGTAGCTGGGATTACAGGTGCCCGCCACAATGCCCAGCTAATTTTTGTATTTTTAGTAGAGACGGGGTTTTTCCATGTTGCCCAGGCTGGTTTCAAACTCCTGATCTCAGGTGATACGCCTGCCTTGGCCTCCCAAAGTGCTGGGATTACAGGCGTGAGCCACCATGCCCGGCCCTTAAATCTACGTTTTATGATGTTAATAGAGCCACTTCCGCTTTCTTTTGTTTATATTTTTTATTTTTATTTTTAGTTTTTTTCAGCCATGATGAATTAGATCCAGCTTTCTTTTGATTCACATTTGCACGGTGTATCTTTTTTACTTTCAGCCTACTTTTTCATTCTTCACGTTTACACACAGGAATGTGGTTCTTTCGCCTGTCAGCATCTCTGGGTAAGCATTCAGTGTTCTGCAAATACTGACGTCCAGAGGATGTGAGAGAGCCGTTGTGGGTGGGCGCCCTGAGACATGAACTCGGAGACCTATGGTCTGCATGGAGGGCAAGCGTGGCTCACCTGTAGGCAGTAAGCGTCAAGCCCTGCAGCGTGTGGTGGGAGTGACGCCGTTGACCAAAGCCAGGGTCATCAGGGTGTGTTTCATAATGGTGAATGCTGAGTGCAATCCGGGTGGTCAGCTAGCTGTCTGTGTGTAGCCAGGCACGCAATTTATATACATGTGTCTAGTTTACTTTTATGCGTATGCGTGTATACACACACTGCGTCTGCTGCAGACACGCAATTTATATATACCTGTCTAGTTTGCTTCTATGTGTATGCGTGTATACACACACTGCGTCTGCTGCAGGCATGCAATTTATATACACACATCTAGTTTGCTTCTATGTGTATGCGTGTATGCACACACTGCGTCTGCTGCAGGCACGCATTTTATGTAACGTGTCTAGTTTACTTAGATGTGTGCGTGTATGCACACACTGCGTCTGCTGCAGGCACGCATTTTGTAACGTGTCTAGTTTACTTAGATGTGTGTGCGTGTATGCACACACTGCGTCTGCTGCAGGCACGCATTTTATGTAACGTGTCTAGTTTACTTAGATGTGTGTGTGTGTGTATGCACACACTGCGTCTGCTGCAGGCACGCATTTTATGTAACGTGTCTAGTTTACTTAGATGTGTGTGTGTGTGTACACACACTGCGTCTGCTGCAGGCACGCATTTTATGTAATGTGTCTAGTTTACTTAGATGTGTATGCGTGTATGCACACACTGCGTCTGCTGCAGGCACGCATTTTATATACAGGTGTCTTGTTTGCTTCCGTGTGTGCGTGTGTGCACACTGCGTCTGCTGCAGGCATGCATTTTATATACAGGTGTCTTGTTTGCTTCCGTGTGTGTGTGTATACACACACTGCGTCTGCTACAGGCACGCATTTTATATACAGGTGTCTGGTTTGCTTCCATGTATACGTGTATACACACACTGCGTCTGCTGCAAGTTGGCTTTTCCCAGTGTTTCCCCCAAGATCTTGAGAATACTCAGACTCCTGAGCCTAGGGTTTGGACCCCAAACCGTCGGCCAGACTCTGCCTCCCCTTCCCACCTGCCTCGCCCCGCAATCTGAGCTGCGCCCACGGTGTCCACATGTGGTTTGTTCCTAGTCACGCTGGTTTTGTCTTCTTTTTCTTCCAGTCGTGGCATTCCTGGTGGCTTTCCATCAGAACAAGCAGCTCATCGGTGACAGGGGGCTGCTTCCCTGCAGAGTGTTCCTGAAGAATTTCCAGCACTACTTCCAGGACAGGACGAGCTGGGAAGTCTTCAGCTACAGGCCCACCATCCTCTGGCTGATGGACTGGTCAGACATGAACGCCAACCTGGACTTGCTGGCTCTTCTCGGACTGGGCATCTCGTCTTTCATCCTGATCACGGGCTGCGCCAACATGCTTCTCATGGCTGCCCTGTGGGGCCTCTACCTGTCCCTGGTCAATGTGGGCCATGTCTGGTGAGTAGCAGGAATGGGGCGGTCAGAGCTCAGGGCTTGCTGTCACTCAGCATAGATGTCTGGTGAGTAGCAGGAACAGGGCGGTCGGAGCTCAGGGCTTGCTGTCACTCAGCACAGATGTTTGGTGAGTAGCAGGAACGGGGCAGTCGGAGCTCAGCGCTTGCTGTCACTCAGCATAGACACCGCGGGTCTCCTGGCACTTGGAAAGACTGGACGAGCGTTCATCTTAAATTCATTCAGGAGGATATCGTCATTTTACTTAGGCCATGGCAGAGCAGCCAGTGCACCAGCCACAGCAGCCACCCATCTTCAGGATTAAAACCCCACCTCTTTGCAGTAGCTCCTCCTTACTTAAAGGACTGCGTTGCCAGCTTACTGGAGCCAGAGGGATGGGGAAAGGGAGGCAGAAGCAGTGGGTCCGTGTCTGTGTGGACGTGTAGGAAGCTGGTTTCGGGTCCGTGTCTGTGTGGACGTGTAGGAGGCTGGTTTGGGGTGGGAGTCTGTGTGGACATGTAGGAGGATGGTATGCGGTGGGTGTCTGTGTAGACATATAGGAGGCTGGTTTGGGGTCCGTGTCTGTGTAGGCGTGTAGGAGGCTGGTTTGGGGTGGGTGTCTGTGTGGATGTGTAGGAAGCTGGGGATGCGCTGGCTCCTGCGTGCCCAGCTTGGTTCCACCCTCGATGGGACAGCAGGGCTTTGCATGGAGACTGAGGACGGCTCTTGTGTCTTTCGTGGATGGGAGACAGGAGGCAGCTGGCTCAGGGCTGAGTGGTCGGAACCAGGACCCTGTCCCAGGATGGAAGGGTGGGGTGGTGAGTTGGCGCAGGCAGGGCTCAGCCTTGGGCTGTGGAGCCTGTGTTTTCCATCCTGGTCAGGGCGGCTGAGTTGAGGTTGGAGTGTCTGGGGCCACATGTGCTTCCGGGAGCCTGAATGCTCTGACTCCAGCACAGCTGCTGTGGCTCCGGTGTTCCCTGGTCGGAGGCTCGGGTTGCTGTGATCTGGGCTTGGTGGCACAGCCCAGGCCCTGCAGGCTCATGCAGGGAGGGCCGCAGCTGGCATCGGGGCACCTGTAAGGGGGGGGTCCCCACGTGGCTGTGCTGGGGTGGGTACCTATAGGGAGGGGTCCCCACTGTGTAGCTGTGCTGGGGTGGGCACCTGTCGGGAGGAGTCCCCACTGTGTGGCTGTGCTGGGGTGGGCACCTGTAGGGGGGTCCCCACTGTGTGGCTATGCTGGGGTGGGCACCTATGGCGGGGTCCCCACTGTGTGGCTATGCTGGGGTGGGCACCTGTAGGGGGGTCCCCACTGTGTGGCTGTTGCTGGGGTGGACACCGCTGCCAGGTCCAGTTGCTGGTGTCTCCTCAGGTCTCAGCTACACTTGAGTGTGTCACCTCATTCAACAAGCAGGTCAGACAGTGTCACCAGGGCAGGGCAGAAGGCATGGGTATGCCTTGGGTACCCACAGCGTGGCTCCGCCCCAGGGCCCCTCCGTGCACACAGGCCTGACTTTGCCGAGGCGCCCATGAGCTGTCAGCACAGGCTGAAGTGGTGTGCTGGGGTCAGGTGCTCTCACGGGATTCTGCAGGGCTGGTGGCTGTTTGTGGTTTGCCCCCGAAGCCTCAGGCCCTGTGACGCACCTCCCCCGCACATCACATTCGCATGAGCCGTCTCTGCTGACGGTGGCCTGGTGGGGGCTGTGCTTGTTGGGTGTCTGGACGGTGAAGCGGCTTTTTCTCCCTTCATTGCACGCTCTTGGTGAGGATGTCGCTCTGCAGTCTTCACTGGAGGAGTGAGGTTCTGCCTGAGGTTCCGCCCGCCTCCTGGGGGCTGCAGGAGTCGTGAGCCCACCTGCGTGGGAGGCTTCTCTCTGCTCCCCGTTTATCATTCACCTGAGCGTGGTTTGTGGCAGCGTGGACTTGCATGGTTTTTTTTGGTACTTTGGGGGGTCTGTCTTCTTGGTCTAGAAATTTAAACATCTAGGGGTTTGGCAACATTTATGACAGAGAGAGCCACAGCTTAATAATTGTTGCATAAAACTCTAAGTGATTTTAGAGAGGACTCTGACTCTGCTCAGAGCTGGCCTTCCGGTTACATAAAGCCACGCAGCCTTGCAGGACACTGGAGCCCTGAGCACAGCATCTGCTGCAGTATCTGAAGTCGCTTCAGCTTTTCCAAAACGTTGGCTCTGACTCTGTCATTGGCTGACTCTGTCGTTGGCTCACTCTGTCGTTGGCTCTGACTCTGTCGTTGGCTGACTCTGTCGTTGGCTCTGACTCTGTCGTTGGCTGACTCTGTCGTTGGCTCTGACTCTGTCATTGGCTGACTCTGTCGTTGGCTCTGTCGTTGGCTGACTCTGTCGTTGGCTCTGACTGTCATTGGCTCTGACTCTGTCGTTGGCTGACTCTGTCGTTGGCTCTGACTCTGTCGTTGGCTGACTGTCGTTGGCTCTGACTCTGTCGTTGGCTGACTCTGTCGTTGGCTCTGTCGTTGGCTGACTCTGTCGTTGGCTCTGACTGTCATTGGCTCTGACTCTGTCGTTGGCTGACTCTGTCGTTGGCTGACTCTGTCATTGGCTCTGACTCTGTCATTGGCTGACTCTGTCGTTGGCTCTGACTCTGTCGTTGGCTCTGACTGTCATTGGCTCTGACTCTGTCGTTGGCTGACTCTGTCGTTGGCTCTGACTCTGTCGTTGGCTCTGACTGTTGTCCGCGCTTGGCTTTGGCAGTGGCCCTGCGGGCTGCTTTGCTGCTCTTCAGCACGGCAGCACCGCCATCCCTTCCCCACTGTCTCGACTCCAGAAGGAAGGAAAGATCCTCTCCAGAAACTTGGACCAAAGTCAGGACACCTCAGGGGTCCTCCTTCCTGTGGAGGGAGCTGCCCTTGGAGCTTCCTTCCTGGGCAGGAGGGATGGCAGCTCCACTTCAAAGAGTGCTGAGAGCAGCGCCAGGGCTGGAGGGGATGCTGGGAGGCCGCCAGCGCCTAGGGACACTGCCCTCGGTGCTTCATTTCTCACTGACGATGAACAGCATGTTTGGGCTCCAGGACTTCAATGTAAGGAGGTTCCACAAGTACCTGCAATACCTTTTCCACCACCTGCCCCTGTGTAGCCCCAACTGGGTGGGTGGGGCCCTCCCTGGCTGGGCTGCAGCCTGTCTCTGTGTTAACGCATGGGAAGGGATTTGACAAGGCATAGACATATTTGATGGGAAAAGTAACGTCCTCTTCACTTCATAAGGTTCAGGGACCCCATGGTGGGAGGGGTGGCTGTTGCCACACAAGGCCAGGCACTCAGAGAGCCCACCCTGGGCATCTCTTCTGTCAGCCCGGTCATGGTCGTGTCCTCCTTCCAAATGGCGCGGGAAAAGCTGGACCCTGTTGCTGTGTGCTGGGTGTCTTTGTCTGCGATATCTGACTCCTGCCGAGCGCTCGGTCCTGCCTGTGAGCTGACCTCTGAAACAACAGAGTTACCTTCCTGGCTAGACGGGGATTAGTCTCCAGAGCCTGGCAGGTGGGTGAGCATCTCTTATGTGGGAGCCTGTGTGTGTCTGCTGATCGTCTCTCATGTGGGAGCCTGTGTGTGTCTGCTGATCGCCTCTCATGTGGGAGCCTGTGTGTGTCTGCTGATCGTCTCTCATGTGGGAGCCTGTGTGTGTCTGCTGGCGCAACTGCCATCACTCGGGTCATTTACACAGCTGGCAGATACTTACTGAGCCCCTGCTTGGCAACATGGACACTGAGGAGGGGGCGCCCTGACTTCAGCTTGGTCAGGCCCACCAGGGCACGTGAGATCCCTTGAGAGGCAGAGGAGTCCCTGGCAGAGCATGGCCATGTAGGTGACTGAGCCCACGTTGTTTGGCTTTGAGGTTGGTCCTGTGAACATTCTCTGTTAAGCCCACCTTCCGAACAGCATACCTGTAGACGGGAACTCCCACGGGAGGGGCCTGTGAGCACTCACCTTTCCAGGCTGCTCTAAAAGTCTGCCATAGCCTCAGCAGGAAGACCGGGACTGTCCGGGCCTCATGCCGTAAAAGGCCTCTTCTGGCCTTGGATCAGTTGCCTTAGTGGACACCCTGCCCTGCATAGGAGGCCGCAGGACAGCGTGGCTGTGGGTGCCTTCTGCAGAGGCTTGTCCCCCTCCTCTCTAGGACTTGCCGGGAGAAGCGCTTCCTTCCGGCTTCCTCTCCTGCTTGGAGCCGTAATGGCAGAGTTGGGATCTGAGGTTTCTGGGATTTGCAACAATACAGTGAATGCGGGAAGCACACGAGTGGCTTCATCCACTGCCACCCAGCTGTCCCCTCCCCTTCGTGGCTGCTGCGGCACATGGGGCTGGCAGCCGCCGCACCTCACCCTCCCTGGCTGGCCTGTGGTCGCGGGTCCACTTCAAAGGTGAAAGAACTCCCATGTCCCATGAGTCATTTGCAGATAACCACAGCTGAAGCCTGCTCCGAGACTCTGCATTGACTTCTTGGTGAACTCTGTGTCCACCATTAGCTTGTTTTGGGGTGAACTCTGTGTCCACCATTAGTTTGTTTTGGGGTGTCCATGTCAGCTGTTCCCAGAGGGTTTCCTATCATTGCTGCATAACAAGAGAAACATTTCAGGCAGCTGGACGCCAAGGGGAGAACAGTCTGTCTTTGCACGTTGTACTGAGGCTTTTCTGGTCCTGCGGGGACTTGGTAACCCAGTCTCCTGCGTCCGGAGCTTTCTTCCACAGTAGCTGTGGTGTGTGAACCATGACACTTCATTTCCTAGAGGTGAGTGGATTCCTTGAAGCCATGTAACATGTGTTTCCCAACCCTTTCTGCCGAGACCTTCTACTTCTCCAAATAGATTCCTGACCCTTTCTGCCAACGCCTTCTACTTCTCCAAATAGATTCCCGACCCTTTCTGCCGAGGCCTTCTAGTTATCCAAATAGATTGTGACCCTTTCCATTCTTAACCTAAATCTCTTTCACATTTTAAACAGATATTTTTTCTGTTTTTAAATTTTTTAACTCTGACCCAGTGCCAGCTGAACTTTTTTTTTTTTTTTTTTTTTTTGAGACAGGCTCTTGGTCTGTCACCCAGACTGGAATGCAGTCACACAGTCACAGCCCACTGCAGCCTCAACCTCCTGGGCTCAAGCAATCCTCCCTGCTCAGCTTCCCAAATAGCTGGGACTACAGGCGCCCAGCACCACACCTGGCTAATATTTTTATTTTTTGTAGAGATGGATGTCTCACTATGTTGCCCAGGGTGGTCTTGAACTCCTGGGCTCAAAGTTCAATACTCCTATCTCAGCCTCCCAAAGTGCTAGGATTACAGGCGTGAGCCACCGTGCCCAGCCAAATATTTTCCTTTTTTTTGAGATGGAGTCTCGCTCTTGTCACCCAGGCTGGAGTGCAGTGGTGCGAACTCGGGTCATTGCAGCCTCCACTTCCTGGGTTGAAGCGATTCTCCCACCTTAGCCTCCCAAGTAGCTGGGATTATAGGCACCTGCCACCACGCCTGGCCAATTTTTGTACTTTTAGTAGAGATGGGGTTTCACCATGTTGGCCAGGCTGGTCTTGAACTCCTGACCTCCAGTGATCCACCCGCCTTGGCCTCCCAAAGTGCTGAGATTACAGGCGTGAGCCACGGTGCCCAGCCCACTATTTTTTTTTAACCTAACAAGAGATATGTATTTCTTTGACTCCAAAGAGTACATCCCATAATCATCAGGGTGCACCAAAGGGGCAGGGAGGACACTTGAGATGGGATGGGGTGTTTAGGGCGCTGGGGCCGTAGACAGGGCGAGACTTCAGCAGGCAGCAAGGAGGGGCCGTAGACAGGGCAAGCCTGGCAGGGGCAGTTTGAGGGAGAGGATGTCTCACATTGAAAGAATACTTTAAGAGATTTGTCTTCATGGCCTCCATGCCCATCCATGGCAGAGTGGCAGGTGCAGGACGAGCCTCCCCACTATGAAAACGTCAGCAAGTGAAATACCAGAGGGCACAGGTGCCCAAGACTGCTGTCCCCGGAAAGGAGATACATACGGGGTGGCCTCAGTGGCCCCGGCCTTTTGCCTGAGCACCTTGTACACCGCAGCTAGGGCACCCAGCAGAACACAAGGCGTCTCCAAGCTCAGGAGGCAGGGATCAGAGTTGAGGGCAGCTTGCGTTTGTGCGGCAAGGCACCAGAGTAAAGGAGCTAACAGAGACATCACCACAGAAAGCTACATGGGTTCCCCTAAGTCTTTGGGTTTGTTCTAAGCTGTGAACGTGGAGAGTGAGAGTCTTTGAGGGTTGGTGGAAAGTGGCAGGTAGAGTCTTTGAGGGTTGGTGGAAAGTGGCAGGTAGGGAGTGGTGACCTTAGTGGTGAGTCTGAGGGTCCCACAGTGCTGGGGAGACAAGCCTACCCATCAGCCAGTCCGGAGGCAACTTGCATAAGACCCTAGGCACTCAGCCCATGCCCCCAGAAAGGCCACATCTTAGGAGGAGGGTTCCTCTCGCCCTAGAAAAGGGCTGTTCTAGACTGACCCTATTGAGCTTTTGGAAAGACCAAGTTCATCCTCCAGTAGCTCAACTGCTTACCAGACAGACTCATTCACTCTCCAAAGGAAGCAGACAAAATTAACCTCTCAATGATGTTATGATCTTTCATAATGTCAACTAGAATCAGAAACTACTACACAGGTAAAGAAATAGGAAAATAGGATCCCTATACAGGAAACAAAAAAGGGTCACGAGAAACTGAGCGTGATAGCCAAGATACCACAAGTAGAAAAGAAGATTTGAGGCAGCCATGACAGATACACACCAGGACTCAAGGGAAGTATTCCTCTTTTTTTTTTTTTTGAAACAGAGTCTCATTCTGTCCCCCAGGCTGGAGTGCAGTGGTGAGATCTTGGCTCACTGCAACCTCCACCTCACAGGTTCAAACAATTTTCCTGCCTCAGCCTCCCAAGTAGCTGGGATTATAGGTGTGCGCCACCACACCCAGCTAATTTTTGTATTTTTAATAGAAACGGGGTTTCACCATTGTTGGCCAGACTGGTCTCAAACTCCTGACCTCAGGTGATCCGCCCACCTCAGCCTCCCAAAGTGCTGGGATTACAGGCATGAGCTACCACACCCAGCCTAGTAGTGGTCTTAATGAATGAACACATGGGAAATTTAGCAGAGACTCTGAATCTTTTTTTTTTTTTTTTTTGAGATGGAGTCTCGCTCTGTCGCCCAGGCTGGAGTGCAGTGGCGCAATCTCGGCTCACTGCAAGCTCCGCTTCCCGGGTTCACGCCATTCTCCTTCTTCAGCCTCCCGAGTAGCTGGGACTACAGGCGCCCACCACCACACCCGGCTAATTTTTTGTATTTTTAGTAGAGACAGGGTTTCACCGTGTTAGCGAGGATGGTCTTGATCTCCTGACCTCGTGATCCGCCCGCCTCGGCCTCCCAAAGTGCTGGGATTACAGGCGTGAGCCACCGTGCCCGGCCGAGACTCTGAATCTTTAAAGAAGAGCCAATTGGACATTTTAGAACTGAAAAGTACAGTATTTGTACTGAAAAATCTGTTGCATGGGCTTAATAACAGGTTGGAGATGGGTAGAAGATAGCCTCAATGAATTTTAAGAGAAATCTGTAGAAATTATCCAAGCTAAAGAACAAACAGAAAAAAGATTGAAATGAGCAGAGCTTCAATGACATGTGGGATAGCACCAGGTGGTCTAAGATACCTGTGATTGGAGCCCCACAGAGAGAGGACACAGAGAATGGGGCATATAGCACCAGGTGGTCTAACATACATGTGATTGGAGCCCCACAGAGAGAAGACACAGAGAATGGGGCATATAGCACCAGGTGGTCTAACATACATGCGATTGGAACCCCATAGAGAGAGGACACAGAGAATGGGGCATATAGCAACAGGTGGTCTAACATACATGTGATTGGCGCCCCACAGAGAGAGGACACAGAGAATGGGGCATATAGCACCAGGTGGTCTCACATACATGCGATTGGAACCCCACAGAGAGAGGACACAGAGAATGGGGCATATAGCAACAGGTGGTCTAACATACATGTGATTGGCACCCCACAGAGAGAGGACACAGAGAATGAGGCACATAGCACCAGGTGGTCTCACATACATGCGATTGGAACCCCACAGAGAGAGGACACAGAGAATGGGGCATGTAGCACCAGGTGGTCTAACATACATGTGACTGGAGCCCCACAGAGAGAGGACACAGAGAATGAGGCACATAGCACCAGGTGGTCTAACATACGTGTGATTGGAGCCCCACAGAGAGAGGACACAGAAAATGGGGCATAAAAAGTATTTAAAGAAATAATAGCTGAATGATGTAAATGTGTAAATCCAAGAAGCTCAGCACACTCTAAGCAGTAAAAGTAAGAAAAAACGTTATCCAGGCACATTGTAGTCAAACTACTGAACACCAAAGACAAAGATAGCACCTGGAAAAAAAAAGACGTTACACTCAGAGAATAAAGATTCAAATATGTCTGGCTTCTTATAACCACTGGAGGCCAGAGGATGATGGACTGGCATCTTTAGAGTTCTAAAGAAAAACGATCGTCAACCCAGAGTTCTATCCAGTGACAATATCCTTCAAAAACAAAAGCAAAATAAAGACATTTTCAGATAATGGAAAACTGAGAGAAGGCTTTGCCAGCAGACACACTATAAGAAATGTTAAAGGAATATCTTCAGGCTGAAGGAATTATTGCTAGGCAAAAAGAATTATTGCTAGGCAGAAAGTCATCTATAGAAAGGAGTAAAATCTTTCTATACCACTGGAAATGGTAAAGGTAGGTAAATATGAAATGTTCTCTATTTTTTTTTTCTTAATTTAATATAGACACAACTAAGGCAAAAACTGTAATACTGTAATATACACAACATTAGCACAAAGGAGGGAGGGGATCCTTCCTGAATCTGTAACGTCACTGGCTCTCTAAATTCTACATGAAGCGGGAAAATATTAACCCCAGGTCTGTTGTGAGTAGGTGAGATAGCTGTTGTTAGCCGTAGGGCAATCACTAAAAGTAGTGCAAAGATATGTAGCTGAGGAGCCCATGGAGTGATTGAAATGGAGTGTTAAACATATTTGCTTCCAGTGAGAAGGCAGGAACAGAGGAACAGGACAAAAAACCAGGTGAGACTCTGAAAACAAAAAATAACCAATCAGCCATATCAATGATTACATTAAGTGTAAGGGACTAAATCTTCCAATTAAAAGACAGAGATTTAGAATCAGGCCAGGCACGGTGGCTCACACCTATAATCCCAGCACTTTGGGAGGCCAAGGCGGGCGGATCACCTGAGGTCATCAGGAGTTCAAGACCAGCCTGGCCAACATGGCGAAAACTCGTCTCTACTAAAAATACAAAAATTACCCGGGCATGGTGGCACATGCCTGTAGTCCCAGCCACTCTGGAGGCTGAGGCAGGGAGAGTCACTTGAACCCAGGAGGCGGAGGTTGCAGTGAGCCACTGCACTCCAGCCTGGGCAACAGGTGCAGTGGCTCTGTTAAATTGATTTTAAAAATCAATTTAAAAAAATCAACTATCAAGTATATGCAGTTTTCAAGAGCTATGCTTTAAATATAAAGGTACAAATGAGTTGAAAGAGGAAGGATAAAGATAAAGAAGTATAGACTACATAAACGTACTGGAAAGCTAGAGTGGCTGTATTAACTTTAGACAAAGTAAAGTTCAAGACACAGAGTATTACCAGAGGTGTACAGAGACATTTTGTGGTAATAAAAGAGTTAATTGATCACAAAGACATAAAGGCACCACATACTGAACCTCACAATATATGAAGCAAAAATTGCAGAACTCCAGGAAGAAATACACAAATTCACAATTCTGTTTGTAGATTTTAACATCAATCACTCTTTCAATAATTGAAAGAACAACTAAACAAACAAAAAAAAGAGGACATAGAAGATCAGAACAGCACCATCAGCCACTTTGACATAATTGATGAACCCCTTTACCCTGCGATACTTCCGGGTGTATTTCCTAAGAAGAGTGTTCTTTTCATTCCCGCAGGGATTAGCTGCAGTAGGTTTAACACGGTTGCCGTTCTGGGACTGCATCTCCCGCTCATTTTCCAGTTTGTCATCTGACCTAACAATAATATTTATAGCATTTACTTTCCAGAATAGGGTTCGGCGTTGGGTTTAGTTGTCCGGTCTCTTCTGGGACATCCATCTTTTATGACACTGATATTTTAAAGTTATGCATTCCTTTAAATAAACGGTGTTCCTCTTTGGGGTTTGCCAGCTGTTTCCTGTGGTCGTCGTCCCGGGCAGGATGCTGCCTGCCGAGAGGACCCTCCCACACCACCTGCCTTGTCTTCCATGATGCTGGTCCCCAGTGGGTGAGCCTGTGCTTCGAGGTGGTCAATGGGGAATGGAGATATGTCCAAACCACTTCCCATGGCCCCGTGAGAGACACACGGCGGCATTCTGCAGCCATGACAGTGACCACGTGGGGAGGCTTCAAACAAGAAACATTTACTCTCCCATAGTTCTTGAGGCCAGAAGTCTGAAATCAGGGTGTCGGCAGGGCCAGTTCCCCCCCAGTCTCTAAGGGAGGGTCCTTCCTCGTCTCTTCCAGCCCCTGGAGGCTCTGGGCTTCCCTGGCTTGTGGACACATCACTTGGGTCTCTGCCGCTTTGCCTCCTCCTCTTTGGTCTGTCTCTGATACCTCTCTCTGATACCTTTGGTACCTCTCTGATAAGTACCTCTCTCTGATAAGGACGTCTGTGATCAGATAGTCCAGGAGGCCCTCACCTCGAGATCCTTAACTTTATTACCTCCACAGAGACCCCTTTTCCAAATAAGACAGGGTTCAGGAATTAAGATGTGGACAAGTCTCTCTGGGGGCCTCCTTTTAGCCCACTGCCCCGGGCTTCTCTCCAACAAAAATGGGCTCAGACTGCACATCCTGTTTTATTCCCTGTCTATTCACTTAATTCTTAAACAATTTTCATTACCTAGTCCTTATGACAATATTGGAAATAACTAAACTTTTTTTACTTCCCATCAAATCACAAGTATCTTCCCATCTCGCCGACGTTGTCTGACAGCAGCTTTGGTCAGCATGTACTGCTCACGACAGAGGCAGAGGCCGCGTGGAGAGTGGTCTGGGTCGCCGCACAGACCGCAGGGTCGAGGCCTGGCGCCGGCAGTCTCAGCGATGCAGCGGTCAGTGCCTCAGATGCCACGCGCCCGTCTGGACCTCCGCTGCTCGGCGGCACGTGTGGTGGCCACAGGGTGGTCTGTTACTTGTGTTTGCTCGTTGCGCCAAGCCCACCGGCCGGCACGTCGGTGGTTGTTCCTGGTTTGTATTGCTGGAAGTGGCGCCTCAGTGGCCAGCTTTGTGGCGCAGGGATATTTTGCAGGGCTGTGACTTACTGTGGGAACTAAGCTCCTGAGGTGGGCTGCCGGGTCAGGGTGTGCGCGGTGGACGGGTGCCGCCAGCCTGCACCCAGGGTTCGTACTCACGGCGGGGGGCAGCGTGCTGTTGTCCAGTTCCCTACTCAGAACATCCCATTTCCGAAAAACCACTGAGAGTTTATAAGTGAAAATAATGTTATTTAAATACACATTTCTCTGCCAAGTTATTTTTCTTGGTTTTGCTCTTGGTGTTTCTCTGGGGATTTGTGTTTTGCCTTTGCCGTTCCCCTTTGGTGTGAGTGTTCTTTGTTTATCCATCTGTAAGAGGCCCTGCTGTCCGGGAAGGTAAACGCACGTGGAAGGTGTAACCCCTCGGCCGCATCCCATTCTGTGTGCACGGACTTTGCTTTCCACACAGGGTTCCTCTTGTGTCCAGTCTGCCCGTCTTTCCCCATTTTCATTGCTGCCTTTGGTGCTTCGGCGAAACGGCCTCCAGCACTTTTTCCTTACACTTTTAAGGGCTATTTACATCCTGTTTTAAATTGCTCACCTGTAGTGAATGGAATATGTACTCTGAGGTCGGTTTTCGCACAGTATTGGGAGCACCGTCCATCCATCCTTTTGTCTGTCCATCCGTCCATCTGTCCGTGGGAGCCACGCGTGCGCTTGGTGCTCCCTGCGCTGCCTGGCTTCAAAGCCTGGGTCCTCCCAACAGCCCTGGGACCTGGACTTCCTCTTGGCAGCTCCAGTAAGTGGCAACAGGCGACAGATGTTTGCAAAGACACCTCTTGTTATTACCATTTTATTTTCTCTGTTGTATGAAATTAAACATTAGGGTGGCAGCGGTCGTGTCTTCAGTGAACCAGTTGCCTCACTGGCGCTGCTGACCTGTTACGTGTGGTCCAGCCCCATCCCTGTCGTCCCCGCGAGCTGTCATCCAGCCCCGTCTCTGCCGTCCCCGTGAGCCACCGTCCAGCCCCATCCCTGCCTTCCCCGTGAGCCGCCATCCAGCCCTGTCCCTGCCGTCCCCGCCGTCCCCGCGAGCCGCCATCCAGTCCTGTCCCTGCAAGCCGCTGTCCAGCCCCGTCCCTGCCGTCCCCACAAGCCACTGTTCAGTCTAGCGCTTCCCTGTGCCAGGCAGGCCATGGCCCTGCACAGCACGACCCAGCGTCCCGGCCTTGCCAGTGCTAGCTGGCACCCCATCCCGTGATTGGGTGGGAGGCACAGTGGTCTGGTGGGCTCTCCACCCCCTTTCCTGCGAGGCGCGTAGACACGGAAGCCCCCCAGCTGCTCTCACCCAAAGGCGCTCCTCTTTTCTTGTGGTATTTTTTTTTGGTAACTTCTGTAAATAAATCCACATGTTTGGCCTTCACCACATGACAAAGACTTCAGTCTTGATGATGTGATCAGCTGCAGACACAAGTCAGGAACCCTGGCGTGGTTCAGGATCAGCTGCCGACACAAGTCAGGAACCCGGGCGTGGTTCAGGAGGAACCCTGGTGTAGTTCAGTGATGTGACCAGCTGCAGACACAAGTCGGGAACCCGGGCGTAGTTCAGGAGGACACGATTGATGATGTGATCAGCTGCAGACACAAGTCAGGAACCCGGGCGTGGTTCAGGAGGAACCCTGGCGTGGTTCAGGATCAGCTGCAGACACAAGTCAGGAACCCGGGCGTGGTTCAGGAGGACACGATTGATGATGTGATCAGCTACAGACACAAGTCAGGAACCTGGGCGTGGTTCAGGAGAACATGATTCATGATTAAGTCCCTACTACACACTCTAGATAGGCCTCCAGCAAAGTTCTTTGCGCTAGGCCAGAAAGTGGAAGATTTCTCACAAATTTACAGCTAGCCTTCCCCAAAATGGGGAGCATAAAATTTAACAAATATTTATACATGAAGCCTTTTTACAGATGATAAGTAGCTGGTACCAAATGTGCTTTTAAATCAAAGGCTTCCTATAGAAATGGGAGCCCCCGTCAAGTGCAAGGGGCAGCGCCTTTGCTGGGGCCGTGTGCAGCATCTGCAGGGCATCAGGGGTCTTGCTGCCTCCCTAGCACAGAGACCCCAACGACCTGTCAGTCAACAGAGACCCCAGCGGCCTGTCAGTCAACAGAGATCACAGCAGCCTGTCAGTCAACAGAGACCACAGCGGCCTGTCAGTCAGGTGTGGGGGCTCACAGGGGAGCAGGTTCCTGACCTCACTAGGCAGTCAGAGGGAGCGTGTTAACCCCGACCATCCAAAAGCAAAATCTACGTCCCGCTGTCCGAGGAAGGACTTGAGTTTCTTTAAAGAACAAAACAGAACAAACCCCAGAAGAACTCCATGGAGTCGGTATCTTCTAACGTGAGTTCCAACTGTTGAAAATATAATAAAAGCTATGAAAGTAATAAGACGTTTTAGTTTTTCATGTCATTACCTTAGCTAAAACCTGCTATTTAAAGAATCTTTTATCAGGCAGCCTTGAAATTCAAAATTCAAAGCAGGTGAAGTGACAGAAGAATGCGTTTTCAAACACCCTCAGCCTGTGTGAAGGCAGCTGCGTCTGGACTCACCCCTTTTCCGCACAGTGCTTGTATTTTGGTGGCCCTGAGTCACTGAAACTCTTCCAGGCCTTGGTCTCTTCTGATAAAAGCGTGAGGCTGCGTCTTTTTAGCTAGGATCTCCCGCCCTGTCGCCCAGGGTGGAGTGCAATAGTAGCGCGATCTTGGCTCACTGCAGCCTGGAACTCCTGGGCTTAAGCCATCTTCCAGCCTCGGCCCCAAAGTCACTGGGACTACAGGCGTGTGCCACCACACCTGGCTAATAAAAGAGCAAAGCTTTTATTCTCTATGGATTTTAAAAATCAGCTCCTTTTCCTTTTTCCATTCAACTAAGGTTATGTATTGGGAACATTTTGGGGGTAAATTTATTTCTAGCATTAGCCAATGTGTACAGCGGCTGCTTGGAAGATTTTGCTCATGGAAAGGGGGGCAGGGAGTGCATCCTGCAGCCCACGGGGTGCCCCCTCTCCCTCCCAGCCTCCTTCCTCAGCCCACGGGGTGCCCCCTCTCCCTCCCAGCCTCCTTCCCCAGCCCACAGGGTGCCCCCTCTCCCTCCCAGCCTGCTTCCTCAGCCCACGGGGTGCCCTCTCTCCCTCCCAGCCTCCTTCCCCAGCCCACAGGGTGCCCCCTCTCCCTCCCAGCCTGCTTCCTCAGCCCACGGGGTGCCCTCTCTCCCTCCCAGCCTCCTTCCTCAGCCCACGGGGTGCCCCCTCTCCCTCCCAGCCTCCTTCCCCAGCCCACGGGGTGCCCTCTCTCCCTCCCAGCCTCCTTCCCCAGCCCACGGGGTGCCCTCTCTCCCTCCCAGCCTCCTTCCTCAGCCCACGGGGTGCCCCCTCTCCCTCCCAGCCTCCTTCCCCAGCCCACGGGGTGCCCTCTCTCTCCCTCCCAGCCTGCTTCCCCAGCCCACGGGGTACCCCCTCTCTCCCAGCCTCCTTCCCCAGCCCACGGGGTGCCCCCTCTCCCTCCCAGCCTCCTTCCTCAGCCCACGGGGTGCCCTCTCTCCCTCCCAGCCTGCTTCCCCAGCCCACGGGGTGCCCCCTCTCCCTCCCAGCCTCCTTCCCCAGCCCACGGGGTGCCCCCTCTCTCCCAGCTTCCTTCCCCAGCCCACAGGGTGCCCCCTCTCCCTCCCAGCCTCCTTCCCCAGCCCACGGGGTGCCCTCTCTCCCTCCCAGCCTCCTTCCTCAGCCCACGGGGTGCCCCCTCTCCCAGCCTCCTTCCTCAGCCCACGGGGTACCCCCTCTCTCCCAGCCTGCTTCCCCAGCCCACGGGGTGCCCCCTCTCCCTCCCAGCCTCCTTCCTCAGCCCACGGGGTGCCCTCTCTCCCTCCCAGCCTGCTTCCCCAGCCCACGGGGTACCCCCTCTCTCCCAGCCTCCTTCCTCAGCCCACAGGATGCCCCCTCTCTCTCCCAGCCTCCTTCCTCAGCCCATGGGGTGCCCTCTCTCCCAGCCTGCTTCCTCAGCCCACGGGGTACCCCCTCTCTCCCAGCCTCCTTCCTCAGCCCACAGGATGCCCCCTCTCTCTCCCAGCCTCCTTCCTCAGCCCACGGGGTGCCCTCTCTCCCTCCCAGCCTGCTTCCCCAGCCCACGGGGTACCCCCTCTCTCCCAGCCTCCTTCCCCAGCCCACAGGGTGCCCCCCCTCTCTCTCCCAGCCTCCTTCCTCAGCCCACGGGGTGCCCTCTCTCCCTCCCAGCCTGCTTCCCCAGCCCACGGGGTACCCCCTCTCTCCCAGCCTCCTTCCTCAGCCCACAGGGTGCCCCCCCTCTCTCTCCCAGCCTCCTTCCTCTGGAGTGAAAAGCAAATCTAGACTTCGTACTCTTTTACCTATAAATAGTGTGGATCTCTACCGGGTAAGGGATGATTTAAAAAGATATCAGAGCCACTGGGGCAGCCACACACCTGATGCAGTTGAAGAATGAGCCCTCCAGTGCTCTGTCCCTGCCCACCCCCCACAGCTCAGATGTTGTTTGTCGTGGTCTTTGCTGTGCTTTTATTGTAATGTCAAGGTGGAAAATCACAGACATATTCAAAGGTCGGATGGTGTAGGGAGCCCTGAGATGGGCAGTGGTCCCTGAGGTCCGTCCCACACCCTGTAGCTTTTCATTCCTGTGGATTTCATTAGGCAATGTTGCTTCTTAATGTCTTTAGTGAGATATAATTCACATACCATAAAACTGCATTTAAAGCAAGCTTGTCCGCACGCAGCTCAGGATGGCTTTGAATGAGACCCAACACAAATTCATAAACTTTCTTAAAACATTATGAGTTTTCGTTTTTTTCCAGCTCATCAGCTGTCACTAGCGTTAGTATATTTTATGTGTGGCCCAAGACAATTTTTCTTCTTCCATTGTGGCCCACGGAAGCCAAAAGACTGGACACCCCTGATGTAAAGTGTGCAAGTCAGTGCACATATTCATGGACTCTGAAGCCACCAGCACCAAGTTTAAAACATTCTGGCTGGGGCACTTCACACCTGTCATCCCAGCACTCAGGGAGGCGGAGGCAGGAGGATCGCCTGAGTCTAGGAGTTTGAGACCAGCCAGGGCAACGTGGCAAAACCTCTATAGAAAATACAAAAATTAGTGGGGTATCATGGTGTACACCTGTGGTCCCAGCAACGCGGGAGGCTGAGGCCGGAGGATTGCTTCAGCCCAGGAGGTTGAGGTTGTAGTGAGCTTTTGCACCACTGCACTCCAACCTGGGTGATAGAATGAGACCGTGTCTCAAAAAAAAAAAAAATTCTGATCAACCCCAGAATAAACCTGGCAGTCTACCTCCTGTGTCTGTGGACTGGCCTGTTCTGTACATTTCATGTCCACAAACCACATGCTGTGCCTTCTGCATCGGGTGTGGCACTGAGCACCTGAGGCAGGGCTCCTCATGCGGGCATTGGTGCGTCCTGCCTGCCTCTTGCGGGACCATAGGTGGCAGAGGGGGTCTCTTCTAGAGCCGAAGGGTAGGTCTTGCTGTCAGGTGGGGTGGGGTTAGAGAGGTCAGAGGCTGAGGCAGGTGTGGGATGCGTTGGTGCTGCTTGCCCGCAGCTCTGCTGCCTCCTCTAGACGTGCGTGCTGCTTGTCTATACCTCTGCCGCCTCCTAGACATGCGTGCTGCTTGCCCGCGGCTCTGCTGCCTCCTCTAGACACGCGTGCTGCTTCTCCATGCCTCTGCCGCCTCCTAGACACGCGTGCTGCTTGTCTATACCTCTGCCGCCTCCTAGACACGCGTGCTGCTTGCCCGCGGCTCTGCCGCCTCCTAGACACGCGTGCTGCTTCTCCATGCCTCTGCTGCCTCCTAGACACGCGTGCTGCTTGTCCATGCCTCTGCCGCCTCCTAGACACGCGTGCTGCTTGCCCGCGGCTCTGCTGCCTCCTCTAGACACGCGTGCTGCTTGTCTGTGCCTCTGCCGCCTTCTAGACATGTGTGCTGCTTGCCCGCGGCTCTGCCGCCTCCTAGACATGCGTGTTGCTTGCCCACGGCTCTGCCGTCTCCTCTAGACACGCGTGCTGCTTCTCCATGCCTCTGCCGCCTCCTAGACACACGTGCTGCTTGCCCGCGGCTCTGCCGTCTCCTCTAGACACACGTGCTGCTTGCCCGCGGCTCTGCCGTCTCCTCTAGACACGCGTGCTGCTTGCCCGCGGCTCTGCCGTCTCCTCTAGACGCGCGTGCTGCTTGGCCACGGCTCTGCCGTCTCCCAGACACGCATGCTGCTTGCCCGCGGCTCTGCTGTCTCCTCTAGACACACGTGCTGCTTGCCCGCGGCTCTGCTGTCTCCTCTAGACACGCGTGCTGCTTGTCCATGCCTCTGCCGCCTCCTAGACATGCGTGCTGCTTGCCCGCGGCTCTGCCGCCTCCTAGACAAGCGTGCTGCTTGCCCGCGGCTCTGCCGCCTCCTCTAGACACGCGTGCTGCTTGCCCGCGGCTCTGCCGCCTCCTCTAGACACGCGTGCTGCTTGCCCGCGGCTCTGCCGCCTCCTCTAGACACGCGTGCTGCTTGCCCGCGGCTCTGCCGCCTCCTCTAGACACGCGTGCTGCTTGCCCGCGGCTCTGCCGTCTCCTCTAGACACGCGTGCTGCTTGCCCGCGGCTCTGCCGTCTCCTCTAGACACGCGTGCTGCTTGCCCGCGGCTCTGCCGTCTCCTCTAGACACGCGTGCTGCTTGCCCGCGGCTCTGCCGTCTCCTCTAGACACGCGTGCTGCTTGCCCGCGGCTCTGCTGTCTGAGAGTGAGAAGCAGGTCACAGCATCACTGAAGCCCCTTTTGGTTGAGATTCAATAGTAAAGACACAGGCCTTTCCCAGCCTTTCCCACCAATTCCTTTCATTGAAGATCCCTTTTCTAATGATCTGCGCTCGAGGTCATGTGATGTCCTTAAATTTTCAGATTCCAGAGTATGACATTTTCCGTGGCATTTAATTGATGCTGCAAAAAAATAAGTATTAATTCACTCATTCGCAAAATACGTATTTTTTAATTTCTATGGGTACTTAGTAGGTGTCTCTTAGAATATGTTTTGGTTGCCTGTTCTGGGCCTGCCTGTGTGTGAGCCATGGGGAGGGGCTCCTGTTCCCCTAATGCCCAGCGGGCAGGTCCTCCTGGCAGGGCTTCCCTGACCCCACACCGTGCTGGGTGCCAGGGTGGGCTTCACTGAGTGCGGAAACAGTGGGTTTTTGGTTGAAACAAGCCAAAGTGTTAATACTCGTTTCTTTTGTTTTTCAGGTACTCTTTCGGTAAGTGAGATGCATTTAAAGAAAGCTCTGCGAGAGTTGAGCGTTGTGTGTTTGGTATGTATCTTCACGCACTCTTCCTGGCCTCTCCCGTTCCTTAGCCTCTGCCATCGGCCTTCCCAGTATGCACGGATGGCAGTGGTGGGCGCTTGTGATCTGATCCATGCCTCCTCCCTGGATGTTGGAGCTCCTGGGCTTCCAGGCCCCGGGCACCTAGAGACGGATGGCTGCACGCGTGATTGTGGGCATCTCACAGGTGTGATTACCACCGCTTCCCTGGGGCAGAGGGAAAGCACCCACCGGCCCATCCCCCGTGGACACTCAAGGCTGTGTGCCCCTCGGCATAGAGAGGGTTCATGGTGCTCACGGCACTCACGCTGGCGGGCACTTTGGCTTGTGCTTTGTTTGGTGGAGGGGACTGGAGGTCTTCCCCATCCCACACAACGCAGTCAATACTGGAGGGTGGGAAGAGGGCAGCCACCCAGTGGACAGGACAGGGCCGGGAGGACAGTGAATGTGACCTCCATTGGGCCCGGAGGCCTCCAGAATGTCATGGGACACACAGTGGCTTGGTAAGCAGACCTGACTCCAGGACCTTGGGAAGGATGACCACACCCCACCCCTGCCTTTCTCCCTGACCAAAGGGCGCAGGCAGAAGAGCCGGTCTTTGCTGGTAAAGGCCCTGGCCTGGACCTTGCACTCAGGCTCTCTCTGCCCCGGCCTCTCTGGCTCTCGGCCCCTTTCCCAGGAGAGCGGGGGTGGCCTGTCTGGGCATGGATCTTTGCCTGCCCCCTGCACAGTCTCAGGCCTCAGGGCCTGTGTCCTTGCAGTAGAGGTCACTTTCTTCATGCTTTTATTCCTCACATATTTTCATTCCTTCAATATTGAGTACCGGTGATGCTGGAAATCTGGATTGAATCGAAGAAAGGAAGAACATCAGAATCTGTTAAAATGTAAATACAAAGGAACCTTATTCCTGATTTTAATCACCTTGAAAGGCAGGTTCCTGTAATTGCAGATGACCAGGCCACCTTGGCCACTGTCACTCCTGGGTTTCCTGGCTGCTGGGTGCTGCCTGGCTTGGGGTGCACCGTCAGGGCGTGCGGCTCTGCGTGCTTGCATCTGTTCATTGTTTCCACGTTTTTCTTAAAGCAAGAAGCAAGGAATTATTTCAGGAATTCCTTTTCCGTTTGCAAATCTGACGTAACCTGGTTGGAACCAGCTGGTTTTTTACAGTCCTGCAGCTGCATCAAGGAGCAGAGTGCTCACGAGTGCGGGAGCGGGTGGACCTGAGGAAGCGTGTGCGACGGCCTGAGTCCCCGGGCCTCCCCCGGAGTGCTCACGAGTGCGGGAGTGAGTAGACGTGAGGAAGCGTGTGCGACGGCCTGAGTCCCCGGGCCTCCCCTGGAGTGCGCCAGGATGCATTCAGTATCAAAATGCCCACAGGGAAAACTACATTCTTCAACATTTAGATAAACAAATCTTTTCTTAGTAAATTTTATTTATTTAAAATTACAACAGGCTGGGTGCAGTGGCTCATGCCTATAATCTTAGCAGTTTGGGGGCTGAAGCAGGATCTCTTGAGCCCAGGAATTCGAGACCAGCCTGGGCAACATAGCAAGACCCTATCACTACAAAAATAAATTTTTTTAATTAAAATTGTACAATTACAACAGTATTATTTTTTTCCAGTTCTTATGAGGAGGGAAACCTTTAGGTCCTGACACGTGTGTCTAGCGGGAGAAGTCCCTGCTGTCTGATGTTGTGAACTCTGAGCAGTGATCACAAAATCGAGTCCGTGAGGCAAGAGCACAGTGCGCGGGTCAGAGGGTCAGCACCGCGGGGGCCATGAGCGGGCGGGCCGGGGCAGGCTCGGGGGGCAGCGGCTGAAGCTTGTGTGTTCCCTGTGAGAGATGGGCCTGCGAGGCCACGGTGCTGCCCTGTCTCAGCACCGAGGCCACAGGACCCATCACTGAGGATGAGAGGGCCTGGAGCTCACCCTCCCCGTGCCCTCGCCTGTGAGGCCTCCTGGGGAACACAGGCTCTACTCTTAAGTAGGGTGTGGGGGAAGCGCCTGGGGAAGTGGACTCCCAGAGGCAGTGCTGGAAAGCGCCTGGGGAAGTGGACTCCCAGAGGCAGTGCTGGAGCGGCAGAGGCAGTCGAGGGGCCGGGTGACTCTGGAGCCAGCCTCCCGTGTCCCCAACCACGTGCTGAAGCAAAAGCAACGGGGTCTGCATGGGGGGTGGGACGTGAGCCTGCGTGGCCGCCGTCGGGGGCTGCGCTTGCGCTCCCAGCCGAGGGAAGTCCGTCTTCTGCGTTTGCGTCTCCCTGGGTGTTTTCAGGTGAGCGTCACACATTCTAACTGATTCTTCGGTAACAGGTGGTAATTGTAGGGACTCAGAAGCGAATCGTTGACTCATTAATGTTAATGTTTTCCGCCTGAGAGCCCTCGTGAGCCTGAGTTTCATGTTGTGTCTGACCCTGCAGAGGCTCAGCACGTCACTTTGGACTGTCGTGCAGAAATTCAGAAGACTCAGAGTAGCTTCGGCAGTGCTCTCCCTGCCTTCCGAGCAGCCATGCGTCTTTGAACTGTCTTCCCTTCCCTGATCTTGGAGAACATAGAGCTGCCGGTTACTGAGGTATGACGCCGGGTGCTGGGCCTCAGAACAGCTAGACCAAAGGCACTGGAAGGTCAGGCTTCCTGATCTGAGACCTCTGGGGAGGCTCCTTTCCTGTGGCCTCGTTCGGGACGGCCTGGGAGAACGCAGTTTGTGCGTGCGTTCCTCAGCTCATCCAAGCCGCGTGTGCTGCTGTGTCCATCTCAGTGACATTCCTTGTCTTCATTTTGCACAGTGGGCTTTAGTGGAGATCAGGTGGCTCAGAGCGGGGCGCAGGGTCAGTCCCTGGGACCCTGCGGCCCGCAAAGCAGCATCCTCGGGCAGTGCGTGCCCCCAGGCAGCAGCCAGCTGGCTCCAGGTGGGCCAGGCTTCCAGGGCCCCCACCCAGCCCGGCCATAGGGCACATGTGTTTCTAAAATTAATTAAAACTGAACGAAATAAAAAGCTCCAGTCCTTGGTTGCGTTGGCTGCACCTTACGTGCTTCATGGCTGCATGTAGCTGTGGGTTCCCCACTGGGCGGTCCCAGACCTTTTTTTTTTTTTTTTTTTTGAGACGGAGTCTCGCTCTGTCGCCCAGGCTGGAGAGCAGTGGCGCGATCTTGGCTCACTGCAAGCTCCACCTCCTGGGTTCAAGCGATTCTCCTGCCTTAGCCTCCCGAGTACCTGGGATTACAAGTGCCCGCCACCACGCCCGGCTAATTTTTGTATTTTTAGTAGAGATGGGATTTCACAGTGTTGGCCAGCCTGGTCTCCAACTCCTGACCTCAGGTAACCCGCCCGCCTCAGCATCCCCAAGTGCTGGGATTACAGGCATGAGCCATTGCACCCGGCCCCAGACCATTCTCAGCCTAGCAGTCTGCAGAGGCTGCCAGTCAAAGATCCTAACATTTCACCAGCAGCAAACCCTGCCTTCTGAGGGCTCATGGCTTGGCGTGGGCTCCCCGGGACATGCCCTCACAATGCTGTAGGCGTGAGCGGGACCCGCCTGAAATACACATGGCTGCTCTTAGTGAAACGGCCGCTGGCTGGGAAGTCCGCACAGCCCCGGTCGCTAGTGTCTTCCTTTTTCTCAGGATGACCACACCATCCACAGAATGTTTATGTTTCGTTTCTTTTCTTTTCAAGGCAGGGTCTTGCTCTGTCACCCAGGCTGGAGTGCAGTGGTGCAATCTCAGCTCCTTGACCTCCTGGGCTCAGGCGACCCTCCCGCCTCAGCCTCCCGATTAGCTGGGACTACAAGCGCACTGCCATGGCCAGCTAATTTTTAACTTTTTGTGGAGACGGGGTCCCACTGTGCTGCCTAGGCTGGTCTTTGGGTCTCTGTTCACATCTCTCTACTGTTGTAAGAGCCCCTCCAGTGAGCTCGCCTGCTGCTGTCCTGGGCTCTGTGTCCCAGGGTCCTGCGCCCCCGTTCAGGTGGACGCGACCGCTGCTGTCCTGGGCTCTGTGTCCCAGGGTCCTGCGCCCCCGTTCACAGACGGACCCAACCGCTGAGCAGGATGAAGCTGCGTTCGTCAGGGCCACGCTTTCCAGGACGCAGGAAAACCACAATATTTGTTAAACCCCATTCTGCCGTCTGTGTTTCTGCTGGAGTTTAGATAGAGCTGAGCTTTGAGGGCTGCTGAGTTTGGTAACATTCACTTCAAAGAAGGAGCCTGACGGTAATGAATTCCGCAGCCCCGAATGTGGCTGCTTCCTGCTGCCCTGCAGTGAGTGTACCTTTTGATATTCAGTGAGCCTGGATCTGGGAGTCTCTTGAGCCTCCAGCCGCCCTTGCGCATTGGAAAGGATGCGGGAACCCGAGAGGACCCGCAGCAGCGGGTGGCGGGGCTCCGTGGGGCGGCTTGCTTTCCCTCCAGGACCAGACCGCCTTTGCCGGCACCCTCCCGACAGTGCACTTTCCCCCAAGTGTGGGCCTGACCCCCAGCTTGGCCCCATCCCCCGAGTGTGGACCCTGTCCTCCAGCGTGGTCCCAGTCCCCCATGGGGCGCCATGCCTAGCACCTGGTTCTGTATGGAGAGCAGGCTCTGGGAAGGGGCTCCCGTCTGCAGAGTTCGGTGAGGTTGAAACAGCAAAGGCCACAGCCGTTGTTCTGGGACTGAGACCAGGGCCGGTCCCCAGTGCTTCTGGAGACGCTTTCTGGCCCCTCCCAGGCCTGGGGCAGCTGGGAGGGAGGGCTGGGCTTTCAGGCGCGGGATGGGACAGCATTGTGACTCCACTGGCCGCTGAGATGTGACCAGGGGAAGGAGACACTCATGGTGAGGGGTTCTGGAACCAGGGGGCAGCCTTGTGTGAGGAGGGGGCAGAGGCCACAGGCGCCAGGGCAGCGCAGGGCTTCCTCCGGCTCAGCTCTTGGGCCATTTTGCAGGGTCTTTGTGCCCAGATGGAGTCCCAGAGGAAGACCAACAGGTTTCCAAGGCCTTTGGAGTGTTTTAGGCTCCCAAAATCGTTTTGTAATTTCTTTGTGATTTTAGCCTGATGGACTTGGGTGTGTACAGGTGTCTACCTCCAGGTGATCCTACCCCCCCATCTTGCACCACTGGGCCCCCATGGGGGTGTAGGGATGGGCCCGTGGGGGCGTGGGGTGGGCCCGTGGGGGTGTGGGATGGGCCTGTGGGGATGTGAGGAGGGGCTCTTGGGGGCGTGGGGTGGGCTCGTGGGGCGTGGGGATGGGCTCGTGCAGGGGACCAGGCTGTTGATGGTGACTGCCTATGGGGAGGGGCTGGAGGCCTTTGCTCCCCTGCTCCCTCAGGGCAGTGAAGTGAGGGTGTCAGCTGGGGGCGTGCAGAGGAGTGAGGGTTCCAGGACCCAGGGAAGGGTTCTGGAAGTCTCCACCTTCCCAGGATATTCCTTTGTAGGAAGTGGGTTCTGTTTCTTACTACAGTCCCATCCAGGTGAGAGTTGGACGGGCCAGGGCCTGAGGGAATTTGGGGTCCTTGGAGTAAGAAACTTCGTTGATGAATGGTTGGTTTATCCTCATCTTCCACTGATGAATGATTGGTTTATCCTCATCTTCTGGAAGGCCAATGCCAGCTGGTCTGGGGCCTTCCTCCATGCTGGGCCAGGTGTCAGCGCCGACACACAGGTGGCCTGGGTCTCATTGGGATTGGACTGTGGTTATGCTGAAAACATGTGGAGGCTGTGGGGGCACGTCCATGTAGCGGGTGTGAGAAATGAATCTCAGCGGCAACAGGCACTCCTGTGTGAGCCGCGGAGGCGGGACGGGCGGGCTGTCCCAGTGTCGGGTGCCTGTGTGGGGCCGTGGCCCAGGTTTCATTGCAGGTTGTGCTGGAATTCGGTTGTTTGTCGCTACATTCGGAGGCTTTCCAAGCGCACCAGGCCACTCCTGGGTGTTGCTGCTGTGCTCTTGCCAAGCAGGAAACTTCCCCACCTCTCAGGTCTGCTTTCTAGGCTGTCCCTGCACAGTCCAAGTGTCGCCAGGCGTGTGCGGGCCCCAGACACTGGGCTAGGGTGTTTTCCATTGCGGCAGCACCTCTCGCCAGCTGTTGTGAATTAAATGCTCCGTGCGACCCTTCACCCTTGCCGCTCTTAAATTCATGCTTTAAAAACAGCTTAATGAGGGGTTTACTGGCCCAACTGGAAGTTTTTTTTAAGCCCTATTAGTGCCGGAGCAGAGCCTGCCTGCAGGAAGCCATTGCCGGGTGAGCTCCGAGCCGCCTGGGCTGCACCAGGCTCCACCAAGCAGCCCCAGTCCCTGCCCTCCTGTCCCTGCTTTAGCTGATGGCCCTTCCCTCCCCTTCCCAGCTCCCAGGGTCAGGAATGCAGTTTCTTTTAATTAAATTATTCCCTAATCAGAGGCAGCCTCCATGGCCTCTGCCATGAGCTCGCCCAGCTGCCAGACTGCAACCAGCAGGCCGAGCCAGCTCCTCTCTGGGTCCTTTCTCTTGCATTCCTGTGTTGATTTAACTGCACGGCCCCTCCCTGGGGGAGAAGCATCCTATAGAGTGTGGTTCCGGAGGGTTCCCTCAAACCGGGAGGCAGAGCCCTTCTCTGTCACCTGGGGCGTGAGTGACTGTGGTCCTGCGTGTCTCTAGTCTCAGTGTCTGGTTGTGTTCTTCATAGGAAGGACAGGGAAGCCCACTTGGGTGACTTTTAGAGCCTCCCATGTGACATGGGCTAGCTGTGAGCCATCTCCACGGGCCATTTCCAAGGTGAGAGAGGCTCTTGAACGGCTTCTGCCGCGTCCTCACCACGAGCGGCCCTTGGTTGGCCATGAGAGAAGGAGGGGCTGCCCTCAGACTTGGCTCCATCTCTGGAAGCCTCTGGGCCTGAGTCTCCGCCTGGGTGCAGTGGCCCTTCTGGACCCTCCAGTGCTCTCCACTGGGGTCTCGGGGTCTTTCTTGGCTCCAGGAGTGGTGTTTTCGCCTGGTGGCTTCTCTGTCACCACTTGCCAGGCTGTCTTCTTGGGCCACAGGGACCCCAGCGTAGGCCCGGGGTGCTGCCCAGGGAGGACTCCTGTGGCTAGAAGGGGAGGACTCTCAGGAGAGGCGGCAAATGGGGACCCAGGGAGCAGCTGACATCCTGGCTGTGACCTGCGGGGTCCCTGGGGTCCTGCATGCAGCCAGCACAGTGAAGGAGAAGAGGAAGCCTCTGGGTGGACGCCGGGGCCCCTTAGGGTGTATGCCGTGGTGCCGTGTTCCACCTTCACACGTGTGTGTGCACAACTTTGGTGGGCACTTGTTTTTAGGGTAGTCTTTTTTCATCTAATTTTCATCCACCCTATGTTAACCTCCTGGTTCTGTCCATTCTTATCTTCATGCCAACTCAGATTTGTACCCAAGCACAGACATATGCAAACACACGTGTGCACATGCGCACACAGACACACGTATGCAGATCCTGTGCAAACACACGAGCACATATGGACATACACAGACACGTATGCAGATCATTTGCAAACAGTACACACATGGACACAATGCAGATCATAGGCAAACACGTGCACACAATCACACACGTATGCAGACCTTATGCAAACACATGCAGATCATATGCAAACACGTGCATGCATGCAGACACGTATGCAGATCATATGTGAACACACGTGCACACGTGTACACACATATGCAGACTGTGCAAACACAGGTGTGCGCATGCACACACAGACATATTCAGATCATATGCAAACGTGCACACATGGGCACACAGACCCACGTATGCAGATCATATGCAAACGTGTGCACACGTGCGCACACACGTATGCAGACCATATGCAAGCACAGGTGCACCCATGTGTACACAGACACGTATGCAGATCATATGCAAACGTGCACACACGTGCACACACAGACACGTATGCAGATCATATGCAAACACGTGCACACATGTGCACACACAGACACATACACAGATCATATGCAAACGTGCACACGCACACACATAGACACACATGCAGATGCACATACAGGATTTAGGGGTAAATGTTTGCTTTACTCAAACAAGGCCATATTAGATACATTTCTTTCATTCCCTTTTTTTCACTTACTAATATCTGGTGAAAATTACTAAATTGAACCTAGAAGAAAAGCATATGTATATAGTTTTTTTTCAGAGACAGGGCTTTGCTCTGTTGTCCAAGCTGGACTGCACTGGCATGATCACGGCTCATTGCAGCCTCAACCTCCCCAGACTCAAGTGATCCTCCCACCTCAGCCTCCCAAGTAGCTAGGACCACAGGCATGAACCACCACACCTGATTAATTTTTTTATTTTCTTTTTTATAGTGACAGGGTCTTGCTATGTTGTCCAGGCTGGTCTTGGACTCTCCTAGGCTCAAACTGTCCTCTCTTGACCTCCCGAAGTGCTTTAGGGGATTACGGGCATGAGCCACCAGGCCCACCCAGAAAATAGATTTCAAAGGCCATTTTGTCTCATTCACATGATCATTAACATTTTGTTGGTTTTGAATTTCTCCCATCACGTTGTTACCCATTTCTGTTTTGAAAACGTGGTTATCTCTTTACTATGCAGAATTCTAAACTACCGAAGAACTGTTTTGTTGCTGTAATTCATACTTCCAGTGCTGGAACCCACTTTGTTGCTGTAATTCATACTTCCAGTGCTGAACCCACTTGGGTGGCTTTAATCTAGAATCTTCGACATTGCTTTGTAATTGTTTTTGTTAGACTGTATGGATGCAGGATGTTTGGTGGCATCTGCTCTTCATTCGTAGTGGATTAGTGACAGTGACAGCGAGCATGGAGCTTCCTGTGTGGCCCTGTGGTGGCTGAAGAGGGCGATTTCATCACCACCCATTCTGCAGGGGGCAGCTGAGCCCAGCAGGCGTTCGGGGACTTGCTGCCAGCACTCTGCAGACCAGGGTCTCACTGCACGCGCTCCTCCCCTCCACCCTCCCGCTGCCGGCTGTAGGGCGCAGACTGTGCCGGTGGCCTTGCCACCCCCTAGCAGGTCTGCGTCCGTTCTCTCGCCTGGGCCTTAATACTTGTTTCCTCCTTTTCCTCACTCTCCCTTGCCGAAACCGCCATAGATCATCCCGTTTATGGGTCTTTTCAAAGAGCTGGTTTTATCTATCAGAATTTTAAAATATACTCTAGCTCATTAATTTTTGCCTCTTGTAGGTTGCTTGCTTTTTCTGGGAGAAAGTGGTTTATCATTTCCAGTGCCTGGAGTTGGTTCAGCTATTTTCTGTCTCTTCTTCTCTGCTAATGAAAGCCATCTGGAGGGTGGCTACCCACTTCTGGCTATGTCCCTGCCCTACCCTGTCATCTGAGACCCCCGGCTGCCCCTGACAGTGGCCGATGGTGTGGTTTTATAACCTTCAGTGCTAATGCCTCTAGACCAAGGACCACCTGGAGAAATGCTTCGAAAACGCCACATGCTCAGGGTCTTACAGGTGGCCTTTCGTTTCTCAGCTTTGATTTTATTACACTGTGACCAGTGTGGCCTGAAGATTGTTCTTTAAATTATTTTAAAAAATTAGGCATGTGCGTGAATAGTCAAATTGTACTACCCGACTTCTAATACAAACAGAAGCACTTGCCGTGCCACTTCTCAGCCACATGCTGTTCTCCAGACAACCCTTTTATCACTTCCCACGCTTACTCTGGTATTTGTCTGTCTTTCTGACTGATAGGTTTATGTGGATTATTCTTCACATACCACGGTTAGACACTGTGTATACATGTCCTCTTATGAACGACAGGGATTGCCCTCACACGCCCTAATGTCCTTCTCATCATCATCAGTATAGCTGTGTCACAAATATAATTTTTATTAGTTTGTCTTTACATTATTTTGACTCTAAATATTATGACTGCTGAGCCAAATAGTGAACTATAGTAACTTTTTTTTAATAACTCTTCATTTTTCCTGGAGTTCATAGTTGCCTCTTCTTTTTTGATTGGCTTAGTTTTTCATCTCTGATCATATCTCACTAATTTGTTCCAACTTTACCAGCACAACTAGTCAACCCTTTCCAATACTGTTGTTTTTATAGAATCAAACACATTGGATAATCCATCAGTTTTTTTCTCTCCACTTTGTGAAGATTTCCACTCAGGACCTCATTGTTACTGCTTGGAGCAGATACTTTGTAGGCCTGTGGATTTGGAGATTGTGGGGCAGGTTAACTCTGCCAGATTGGGTGCCACTGATGAGTCTGTCCCTCTGCCCATCCCAGGGATCCTAAGATGGTTCCCAGGAGCAGGTGACCTCATTGTATTGAGGGTAAGGCTCAGACTCCACAGCCCCTCCTCCACTTCCTTCTAAAGCAGTGCTCTTAAGGAGGATTTCTCTTTTTTTAGAGCTGGGATCTTGCTCTGTTGCTCAGGCTAGTCTCAAACTACTGGGCTCAAGCTATGCTGCCACCTCAGCCTCCTGAGTAGTCGGGACTATTGGTGCAAACCACCGGGATCCTTTTTGAGCTCTTTGCTTGATCACATTTATAGGAAGACACATAAAAGCAGCTGCTGAGATGGGTCCCTCTCTCTGCTTGACCAGTAGTGGTGGTCACTGTCTGGTAGGGTGAGCTGTCGTCGTCCTCACACTGCCCTGTGGGGCTTCCCTGCTGGGCAAAGGCATGTGCATCCGGAGTTGGGCGAGCAGCAGAGAGGCCAGAAGCGCTTTTGGTCTTATGAGACACTGTTGAGGCCACCGGCTGGGGGAGACGCAGACACGGGTGCAGGTTCAGTGCATGGCCCCCAGGCCAGGGGAAACACAGACAAAGATGCAGACTCTGGTCGCCACACCCTCTGCCGCCCATCCCGTGCTTCCCCTGCTGTCTCTGACTCGGGGCCCCCATGCCCTCTGCCACCAGTCCCGCGCTCCCCCTGCTCCCTGACTCAGGCCCCGCGCCCTCTGCCGCCGGTCCTGTGCTCCGCCTGGTTTATGATGCTGCCAGACAACCATCTCCTGTTTTATCTTTCCAGCCCTGGATCAAGCTCTTCCCTGAGAAGCCTGATGCTTTAGTGGGGAAGGTGTTTAGAGACCAAGATGTGGGTGCTGGGGTGCCCGTTGCTACTGGGGTGCTGCAGCTTCTCAGCCCCTCAGCGGTTAGAGATAGGAAATACATGGCTGTTCAGGAAGCCACACAATGGGGAGGAATGTACTGTGGACAGCTGGGGACCCTTGTAGGCCACAGTGCACTGTGCCGGTGTTTGCAGCTGCCACATCCGCCCCACACTCCTTTCCCCTGCTCTGTTTTGCCATGAGGCAGATCCCAGGCATCACATTCCTGCATTTGGAAATGCCTCCTCATACACCTGAAGACAGGGCCTTTGCAACAACACGACACCAACACCACATCACACCCGAAAACCGAGGCGACTTTCGGACAGGGCCTTTGCAACAACACGACACCAACACCACATCACACCTTAAAACCGAGGCGACTTTCTTCACGTCCATGTTAGTAATGCCTTTTCTCAGCTGTTTGTCCACACAAGGGCTGGCCGTGTTGGGTGGATGCCCGTGCGCTGTCTCCCTGCTTCAGGTCCTGCTGGATCAGTTCCCCGGTGGCCACTCTGCCTACCTGGCTACCGGTCGCTGTGGGCTGGGGGTGAGAGCTCACAGCTGGATCAGAACCCCCTCTGTGGCCCCCCTTGGGAGGTGGCTGCCTTCTCCCACCTTGCCGTGGAGGCGAGATTGTGTAGGGATCAGAGGCTGCCCTCATCTGCCTGTGAGAAAGCCCCTGGGTGGTTGCTGCCAAGGAGCATGGCTGGGCCTGCGAGACAGGGTGCCCCGATCTGCCTGGAAGTTTTCTGTCCAGGCCGCCCTCCCTCGTCGCCTCTGTCCCGTGTCGGCTGCTTGGAATGCGTCTGTCTGGACCTCATCTGGGATAAACAGCTGCTTCTCTCCCCTTACTCCTCAGCTGTGGGGGAACGCTGGTTTCCAGGCCCGCTCACAGGATTTTTAATGTTCCGCCCAGACCTTGCTAACACCTCTCAGCGGGTAAGCCTATTTCTGTAGATTCTCTTACTTATGTTTTGTTTTTAAATTTTCTATGTAGTCAATCTTTTTTACATTTCAAACCTTTTAACCTTTGTTTTTCTCCTAAGAATTGTATAGTAAAACCCACACAGGGACCGCCTGGATGCCGTAGGTTCTGTTTACGGGATTTGCTGCGTTGTTATGTAGTGAGTCTCCTTGCCCGTGTCCCCCGTCACTGCGTCGGTGCATTGTATAGTAAAACCTGCACAGGGACTGCCTGGATGCCATAGGTTCTGTTTACGGGTTTGCTGCGTCGTTACGTAGTGGGTCTCCTCACCCGTGTCCCCCGTCCCTGCATCGGTGCTTCAGCGCACATCAGGGTGGGGCTGGTGTCAGTGCTTCCCCAGGTGCTTCAGCCTGCACATCATTAGCTGGAACTCACCGCGCACTGTATCTTTCCCTCAATAAAGAACTTGCACGAGCCCTATCAAGGTATAGGGAGTGGCCATCACCCTAGAAAGTCCCCTCATCCCCACTCGTCACCACCCCCATTTGTACAGAGATACAGCTGTCTTGTTCTAAGGTTGAGTCCCCGTGAGAATGCGTGGAGCGTTTTGTCTCTGCACCCACACACTCCACTGGGAGGTTTGGCTTTGTGCCGGTGCCTGGCTCGCTGGTGAACTTTCCACAGGGCCTGTCTAGTCCACTTCTCTGCAGGGAGCGCAGGTCCGTGTGCCCACCCAGGAGGTCTTGGACCCAGCGGCCCCTCAAGAAGGGCTATGGCGACTGTCTTCACCGCAGGAGGGCTCTGCGCTGTCTGAAAAGGGGAACAGAATGC
This sequence comes from Pongo pygmaeus, assembly GCF_028885625.2. Taxonomy (NCBI): domain Eukaryota; kingdom Metazoa; phylum Chordata; class Mammalia; order Primates; family Hominidae; genus Pongo; species Pongo pygmaeus. The sequence continues at coordinate 1,031,935 of NC_072391.2, read as the reverse complement.
CCCAGTGGAAGCAGATTTGTAGGTGATATTAGGGAAGCTTCCTCCTGCCTTCTACTTACCTGGACTTCTTATCCTCCAAGGCGCTTGACTCACAGTCTTACCTCCTTGAGTTACCTCCAGATGAAAATGGTCTTTGTTTTACTGAGTTCCTTCTAAGCGCAGTCTGTGATGGGGCCCGTTCTGTCCTGTCCTTGCCCTGCTGAGCACTGAGACAGAGACCCGGGCGACCTGCTGACCGAGGCCAGCTCCCGCCACACCTGCTCTGGGCCACGTGGTGCCGAGTTGCTTCCTCCTTCAGGCTCTGATGACACTGGAAGCTCCCCGGGGAGAGCAGCGGTGTCCTTTGCTGCTGGAGACGCCTGCAGATGCCTGCTCTGGGCGTGCAGGGGCCCCTGGGGAAGGATCAGCGCCTGGCTCCCTCTCTCCATCTGTCCCTCGTTTTGGACGGGAAGTCGACTGTCATTCCTCGCATTCCAGTGTAATGTGTTATGTTTCTCTGATGGCTTTGGGGATTTTATCTTCGGTTGCCAGTTTTTTGACTATGACATGCCTACTTTTTACCAAATTTGGATAATTTTTGCCAATATTTGGGGGGTTGCCCCGTGTTCTCTCTCCTCTCCTGTAGCTCCGTGGACGTGGACGTCAGGCCTCTCCCTGCCTCCCACCAGCTCCTGGGCCCTGTGCTTCTGTTGGTGTTTTCTAAAAGCCTCTCGTCTCTAGAATGAGTCACTGTGGCGGCTATGTCTTCGTGTTCACTGCCTTTTCTTTCTGTTCTCCACTCTGCTGCTGAGCTCAGCCAGGGGCATCGGTGCTCTGGAGATTTTAGTTCTTGCTCTGGAGTGGGCCTGGCCTTCGTCTGAGGCTCGGCGTCTCTGCTCACCTCTCCGGTCCGCCTGCCTGGCAAGCACGTTTTCCTGTGCTTTCCTGTCCTGATGCTTTCCTGCATCTGTGTGGAGCCGGCGCTTGGGGTGTGGTGGGTAGAGAGGGGAATGTGGACATGCAGTGCGTGCTGTGGGGGCTGACGGGCCGGGGCCGGTGTGGATGTCGTGTTGGGGGTTGAGCCGACGGGCCAGGGCCAATGTGGATGTTGTGTTGGGAGCCGACGGGCTGGGGCCAGTGTGAATATTGTGTCAGGGGCCGAGCTGACGGGCCAGGGCTGGTGTGGATGTTGTGTCGGGGGCCAAGCCGAGGGCCAGGGCCAGTGTGGATGTCGTGTTGGGGGCCCAGCCGACAGGCCAGGGCTGGTGTGGATGTCGTGTTGGGGGCCGACAGGCTGGGGCCAGTGTGGATGTCGTGTTAGGGGCCGACGGGCTGGGGCCAGTGTGGATATTGTGTGGGGGGCCCAGCCGACGGGCCAGGGCCGGTGCGGATGTTGTATTGGGGGCTGAGCCGACGGGCCAGGGACGGTGTGGGTGTCATGTTAGGGGCCGACGGGCTGGGGCCAGTGTGGATGTCGTGCTGGGGGCCGACAGGCTGGGGCCAGTGTGGATGTCGTGCTGGGGGCCGACAGGCTGGGGCCAGTGTGGATGTTGTGTTGGGAGCCGAGCCGACGGGCCAGGGCTGGTGCAGATGTTGTGCTGGGGGCTGACAGGCTGGGGCCAGTGTGGATGTCCTGTCCAGCAAGGCCCTGGAGGTGGTGTCCGGGCAGAGTCTTGACCAAGGCCGGAAGGATGGTGCCGGGGGCAGGAGCCTGACTGCCTCGGAGGAAGGGGGTCCCGGGGTGGAGCTGTGGGGTGGGGAGCCCATTGTGGATGCTGGCTGCTTCACCCTCACCCCCAAGTTCTGTCTGTGGGTCCCCATGAGGCTCCTCCCAGGGCGGCCCTGCCACCTGATATAGCTGAAACCCAGTCCTCTCTGGACACCAGTGTTTCTAGGAAAATACTTCCTGTCTTTCTCCCCAAGATCTCCAGGATGTGGGCCTGAGGATGTGGCTGCCTCCTTCAGTTGCTGCTGCCCGAGGCCCCCGAGAGTGACCCACATGAGACTGCGGCCCAGAAGCCCTCCCTGCCTCCGAGGGCGCACACTGTCCAGAGCGGGTCTGTGGGTGGGACGCCCTCCCTGCCTCCGAAGGCACACACTGTCCAGAGCGGGTCTGTGGGTGAGACGCCCTCCCTGCCTTCGAGGGTGCACACTGTCCAGAGCGGGTCTGTGGGTGGGACGCCCTCCCTGCCTCCGAGGGCGCACACTGTCCAGAGTGGGTCTGTGGGTGGAATGCCCCCAGCGGCCTCCAGACCCCTCGTCTGCGGGGCCTGTGCCCTGGTGGTTGCCGGCACTGCTGTCCTCTCGCGAGCACTGGAGATATGAGCTTTCCCAGGGGGGGCTCAGCAGTGATGGAGGTGGGGCGGGAGCTGTGTGTGTCCACCATAGGTCCTGACAGAGATGAGGCAGAGGCCACAGGGCTGCCCTGACCCCTGCCCTGGACATGTGGGGTGATTCCCGCCCACTTCTCAGGTGTGCCAACCCCCACGTTCCTTCTCTGTGAGTGTGTGAGCTCACATAACCCCTGGACACACCACCCTCCACGTCGGGTGGGTCATGCCTGTTGGCCACACTGAGCACACCTGGAAACGCCGACTGCCGAGTGTCAGGGGAGGGTCTGGAAAAGCTGCGAGTGAAAACAGACTGTCCCCCGAGACTGTGTGGTGAGGGTAACACCTGCTTCTGCAGCCTGGGAGTCCACGCTGACACGCTGACTGCCCACACAGGTGTCACAGCAGGCATGTGGATGCTGCTGAGCTGTGCAGGCTCCAGCCCAGGAGCCCCCATGGGAGGAGCAGGCAGGTGCTGTGAGCTTGTCCCACGGCTGCTCGGGAGTGAGACCCACATCCCACAGGTGTCTCTGAGCAGGCGCCCACCCCAGGACTGGCTGAGAGTCAGGGTGGACCCCAGGACACTGGCCCCACATGAGAGTCGGGGTGCACCCCAGGACACTGGCCCCACACGAGAGTCGGGGTGCACCCCAGGACACTGGCCCCACACGAGAGTCGGAGTGCACCCCGGGACACTGGCCCCACATGAGAGTCGGGGTGCACCCCGGGACACTGGCCCCACATGAGAGTCGGGGTGCACCCCGGGACACTGGCCCCACATGAGAGTCGGGGTGCACCCCGGGACACTGGCCCCACATGTGAGTCGGGGTGCACCCCGGGACACTGGCCCCACATGGTCACTTAAATTCACATCCAAGTGAACCAAAGTTAAATGCAATTTAATATGTGCTTCTCAGCCATGCAGGCTGCCTTTGAGTGCTTCAAGGCCTGAAGGGCCGGGGCCCTTGAGGCACGCTGTGACCCAGGACAGCTCCGTGGGCACAATGTCCCCGCAGCCCACGATGGCCAGCACTTTTCTGGGGTCTCATGAGTCGCTTGGAGGCTCGGCACACTTCAGCCATTTTTCATGCCCGGGTCACAAAAGACAAAGAAATGGTAATGTGTGGTGCCCGCCAGCCTGACTTAGGTGAAATACTTGGAATACATTAATCCTAAACACTGTTTGCCGCGAAGTCTAATTTCCGTGGACGGGAAACATTTTCGTATTTATCCAAAACCAATAAAGATAGCTAAGGTCATTACTGTGGATTTGTTTCCCGAGAGCTGGTGACATCTGCACAGAGCTGAGCCACAGGGACATCTGGGGCTAGGAAGTCTGGTTGTCACGGCAACCAAGTATGAACAAGCCGCACGGCCGGGCACGGGGGTCACTGAGGCCACTTCCTGTTTCTCGGCAGCGCCCACAGACAGCCTTAAAATATGTAACAGTCCACTAAATTCCTCGTAACTGAGAGCGTGCAGTTAACGTAATTTTATCTAAAGCACGAAAGCCCTTAACCAGCGCTTTCAGAGATGTCTGGTTACTAGAAAATGCTCTTCCGTTTGCCATCTGATCTCTGGTTTAACCCAGCCAGCCGCCCCGCGCCACGTCCCGATGCCACGTCCCCAGCTCTGCACCTATATGTCTTGCCGGCAGCAGAACAGCAGCCCTCCTGTGAAACGTCCTCAGGACATGAGACATGGCCAGCGGGCAGACGCAGCTGTGAAGCTCAGGCCGGTTCTGGAGGTTCCTGTGCAGAGCTTGGCTCTGGGTGACCACAGGCCAGGGAGCTGCAGTCCACTCCAGACACAGCCTGGTCAATCCCAGAGGAGGGAAGGAGCCCACGGTCAGGAGGAGGCCGGGGGTGCCGGGTGAGCACAGCAGCACTCCTGTCCCCTGGGACACCTCTGGGGTGGGGCTGACATCAGGACCTCCCAGCACCCCTGCAAACACCCCTGGTACAGGGACGGGCATGTCTCTTAGGGGAGGGCAGCCCTGCCTGGTCATCTCCAGTGAGCCAGAGGGGTCAGCGGGCCTGGACAAGCCCCCAGAATGGCACCTGCCCGTAGTGCACACGTGTGGCATTTCTTCACGTGGGCCTGCGCCTGCCCGCAGTGCACACGTGTGGCATTTCTTCACGTGGGCCTGTGCAGCATGTGCTCGGCGCGGCCACACCATGCCTGTGTGTTGCCCGTGTGCTTGGGGGAGGTGAGATGGTGGTGACCCGTCCCGCATGGTACCGGCATGAGAGTGGCTTTGGGCCTGGTTCTCCACAGGATTGCTTCTGTGTGCTGGGCTGCAGATGGGCCCACACGCGTGACTTTAGCTCTGCCTTCAAGATGAGTTTGCAGCATGGCAGCCCCTGGGTGGCATCTCCATCCCCGACGCTGAGCAGTACTCATGCTCTCAGAGCTCGCTGTGCAGAGAAATAGCCGTAACAGACCCAGAGCTCAATATTCAGGGGATCCCAGAGCTGGCTGTATAGAGCAATGGCCATAACAGACCCGGAGCTCAACACTCAGAGGATCTGCGAGGGGACACCCGGGACGTGGCCAGTTGCCAGGAAAGGGGTGTTCCTGACGTACCTTCAGTTGCTGCCAGGGAGCCAATGAGGGAGCCAAAGCCGCAGGCCTCAGTGGCAGAGCCTGCACTTGCCCCTCTGAAGCCTTTTCAAACATGGTCACAAAAGACGTTTTCCCCGTGGCCAGAGACATGGAGAAGTGGGGTCTGGGGCTCTGCATGTGGGCGGATCTCAGACAAGGCCACCTGGTGTCCCAGGGCCATGTGGGTGTGGCCTACCAGTGCCCACCCCCGCCACTGGCGCACCGAGAGCCGATCTCCCCGGCCCCCATCATCCAGCCCCAGGGGCGTCTGTAGCCCACAGCCCTTCTGTTCCATGATAGTGCAAAGTAAGATTTGCAGTGCTATTTCATAACTTTTCAGCCTAAAATATAACCTGTAAAAACGAAGGAAACTTTTAAAAGCTCCCAGCTCTCTCTGGGGCCGCCATTAGAAGCCCCTGGGGTGGCAGAGGGCGGCCCGGCGCAGAGCTGAGTGACAGGCAGTCAAGAGGGAAGCGCTTTGCTCCCTCGTCCCCGATTTTAACAGCGAACTTAATGGATTTCCTGTTTCTAACGTGGATGGTGGCTGTCATTTTTGAAGGATCCATCTGTGCTATATTTAATGACTCTCTCTAAGTAACTAAAATAGTTTCCACAGAGTTAATGAGGCCTCAGCTGGCGTTCTCTCCTACAGTGGCCATTGCAGTGACTTGCACCTCCAAAACGTTGTGTTAAATCACGTTTCTTCCTTGGTCGGAGGCGGCTCAGCCCACAACCCACTGGCCCCTCATCCCTCCCTGTGTCCTGAGGCTGGCTGCCCCCACCCTGCACAGCTTCTGTACCCTCCGAGCCTTTGCCCCTCACTGGTGGCCAAGCAGCGCCTGGGTGTCACCTGCCTCAGGCCCCTGTGTCTCACCTGCCCCGGCCTCTGTGTCCCACGTGCCCCGGCCCCCGTGTCTCACCTGCTCTGGCCCCCGGTGATGGTGCTCATCTCACCCGCCCGAGGCACCACAGTCACACCACCCTGCGTGTCTGTCATCCCACACGGCTGCTGGCCTCCAGGACTTTCGTCTGGAAAACCCCAGCTCAGGCTCCACCCCAGCACCCTGCCTGGCCAACAATGCACCCTGTCCCTAGGCTGGCCTGGGACCCTCCATCCTCTGATTGGGGTCGCCAAGGCTGGTGGTCCATGAGTGTGCTGCTGGCTGCCCAGCCCAGCCCAGCCCGGAGCAGCTGCCAGGTGCCCCTCCACATGTTCCCACGTGCCCCAGGCCGTCAAGCGCAGATCTCGCCTCTTGGTGGCGAATCTTCTGGTTCTTCAGTGGCAGAGGGTCCCTCCTCAACCTCTGATTCCCATAAATAGAAAATAAAGGTGAGCACGCATCTCTGCCTGGGTTTTATTTGGGGAGCAGGTGCCTAGGAGCTTGGCCGCGGAGTGAGGGACCCCGGCCGTTGTGAGGATGAAGAGAGCTCTCCGTGCCACCCTGTGGTCTCTGCCTGCTCTCTGCCCCCATCCTGCGCCTGGCTCCTCTGGTGTTTCAGACCCATCCATACCCATGCCTCACACCTATGCACACAGGGCCCGCCCAGCCTGAATGTCTCCAGAGTCACCCCTTGGTCGCCCCTTGGCTCTGCAGAGCCGGATCTAGGGTGAGTTTTTCTTTGGTTGTTTTTAAATCGGTGGTATTAAAACAGGTAGCCCAGGACCCTGCCATCTAGGAAGTGAGCACGGGACGGTGAAAACCCTGCAAGCCCTCAGGCCTCGGGGGATGCCCTTCCTGGGCCAGCCAAGCAGGCAGCAGCAAGGCCAGAGTCCTTAGAGATGCCGATTTAGGGCTAAGAGCTGTGTGGCCCTCTGTGTCACTCACTACAGAACATTACTGATCAGCACTCGGAGATTTAGTTCAGAGAAACCACATTTCCATCTGATTCCAAGGCAGTGAAATTTTGTCACCAATGGTCATGAGAGGGAGGGAGGGAGTGTGTCACCAATGATCATGGGGAGGGAGGGAGGGAGTGTGTCACCAATGATCATGGGGAGGGAGGGAGGGAGTGTGTCACCAATGATCATGGGACGGAGGGAGTGTGTCACCAATGATCATGGGGAGGGAGGGAGAGTGTCACCAATGATCATGGGAGGGACGGAGTGTGTCACCAATGATCATAGGGAGGGAGGGAGTGTGTCACCAATGATCATGGGAGGGAGGGAGGGAGTGTGTCACCAATGATCATGGGAGGGACGGAGTGTGTCACCAATGATCATGGGGAGGGAGGGAGGGAGTGTGTCACCAATGATCATGGGGAGGGACGGAGTGTGTCACCAATGATCATAGGGAGGGAGGGAGTGTGTCACCAATGATCATGGGAGGGAGGGAGGGAGTGTGTCACCAATGATCATGGGAGGGACGGAGTGTGTCACCAATGATCATGGGGAGGGAGGGAGGGAGTGTGTCACCAATGATCATGGGGAGGGAGGGAGTGTGTCACCAATGATCATGGGGAGGGAGGGAGGGAGTGTGTCACCAATGATCATGGGGAGGGAGGGAGTGTGTCACCAATGATCATGGGGAGGGACGGAGTGTGTCACCAATGATCATGGGGAGGGAGGGAGGGAGTGTGTCACCAATGATCATGGGGAGGGAGGGAGGGAGTGTGTCACCAATGATCATGGGAGGGACGGAGTGTGTCACCAATGATCATGGGGAGGGAGGGAGTGTGTCACCAATGATCATGGGGAGGGAGGGAGTGTGTCACCAATGATCATAGGGAGGGAGGGAGTGTGTCACCAATGATCATGGGAGGGACGGAGTGTGTCACCAATGATCATGGGGAGGGAGGGAGTGTGTCACCAATGATCATGGGGAGGGAGGGAGTGTGTCACCAATGATCATAGGGAGGGAGGGAGTGTGTCACCAATGATCATGGGAGGGACGGAGTGTGTCACCAATGATCATAGGGAGGGAGGGAGTGTGTCACCAATGATCATGGGAGGGAGGGAGGGAGTGTGTCACCAATGATCATGGGAGGGACGGAGTGTGTCACCAATGATCATGGGGAGGGAGGGAGGGAGTGTGTCACCAATGATCATGGGGAGGGACGGAGTGTGTCACCAATGATCATAGGGAGGGAGGGAGTGTGTCACCAATGATCATGGGAGGGACGGAGTGTGTCACCAATGATCATAGGGAGGGAGGGAGTGTGTCACCAATGATCATGGGAGGGAGGGAGGGAGTGTGTCACCAATGATCATGGGAGGGACGGAGTGTGTCACCAATGATCATGGGGAGGGAGGGAGGGAGTGTGTCACCAATGATCATGGGGAGGGAGGGAGTGTGTCACCAATGATCATGGGGAGGGAGGGAGGGAGTGTGTCACCAATGATCATGGGGAGGGAGGGAGGGAGTGTGTCACCAATGATCATGGGAGGGACGGAGTGTGTCACCAATGATCATGGGGAGGGAGGGAGTGTGTCACCAATGATCATGGGGAGGGAGGGAGGGAGGGAGTGTGTCACCAGTGGTCATGGAGGAGGGGGAGTGTCTGGTTTTGCACTTGGAGAGCTGGAGCGATCACGGGGCTCAGGGCCCATAGCAGTGTGTGTTCTCTTGTGAACCCTACGAGCGAGCGTCCGGTCTGTGTCCTGCACAGCAGGAAGGTCGGGTGTGGGGAGCCTCCCCGGGTCTTGGCCTGCCCAGCCTTCTCCCCGTTTGGGTCAGGGCTGTCTTCACAGGGTGCCAGAAGGGTTTGTACTGAAGCAACCTGCAGTCCCCCTTCAACCCTTCAAGGTGGAGACGTTTGCTCCCCTCCCAGGAGGGGTCTGGGACGGCCCAGGTTGCAGTGGTGGGGATGTCCCTGTCCACAGGGCTCAGCATCTCGTAGGGCCTCAGAAGACCGTGCGTGCAGCTGTAGCCGCCCTGGCCTCGTGGCCCATCAACAATGGTGAGAACTGATTCCAAACTCTAGAGCTCTAGGAAGCCACTCCAAGAGGCGCCATGTGGCATTTGCCATTGTCTGCAGATTTTCTCTTCCGAGTATTTCATCTTAAAGTTCCGTTATAAACCGAGGCCTCAATCCCTGTCGGGGCGTCAGGGGCCTGCAGGTCTGGCCCTGGCCTCGCCATGTGCCTCGGGCTGCCCCACAATGAAGCCTCTCTCTTCTGTGTGCCCCACGCCTCCTGTGGCTGCAGACCTGACATCCAGAGCCTTCAAACCCTAAACTGTCTCCAGCAAGGCAGTTATGAGGCTGCGTCCTTGTTTCTCCCTTTTCTGATGTCTATGAATGGCACAGTACAGTGACCTGCAGCGCTGGCTGGGCCTGCAGGCCACATGCTCCTGCCTTGGGCACTAGCCTGGCTGTGGATCTGCGTGAATCCTGAGGGGGAGGGCAGCTGAGAAGCATCAGTGCCCACCTGTGCCTGGATGCTGGGGCACTGCATTTCCTCCGCACCAGCATCGGGGCATCCAGCAGGCAATGAGCCATTAACATGGGTGCGCCGGGCGAGGCGCCAGGGCAGGAGTGGGGTGTCGCACCCTGTCCAGCGGGCAGGGCTCAGGAGCGTCTCCCTGGACCCTGCACACGCAGTTTCTCCGGTGATTGGGCCAGCACTGTCTGTGTCACAGGAAGGAGCGCAGCGGCCGTGGAAGTGAATGTTCCCCACGAGAGCTACTGCCCAGTTCCCCAGGCAGAGCGCGTCAGGCTCCTCACGGGGCTGTGCTCAGTCTCCCGGAAGGCCCAGCACAGCACGAGGTGGAAACGACGCCGGGGCAGTGGAGTGGAGCAGGGGCCCTCCCGGAGCCGTCCCCCTGGCTAAAGGGAAGGGAGGTCCCTGGGGAAGAGCAGTGCGTGCAGATGCTGGCGCCCAGCAGGCAGTGCGTGCAGCTGCGCAACGGGAAAGGTGCTGAGGCGGGGCGAGGACGGCTCCTCTCTCCGGCAGCCGCAGCGTGTGCCGTGGCCCTGTGTGTTGCCGCCTCGTTCGGGTGCCTCGGGCTTGCTTCAGGCAGCGCTGGTGTTTGCTGGGTGAGAGCTGCCTGAAGAGCCCTGGCCCTGGCCTTGGCGCTGAGGCCGCCCTGGCAGCGCGCTGCTTATTGACTTTCCTGGGGACGCGTCGTCCGCCACGCTGAGGCGGAGAACAATGGCAGCCCTTGTGCACGCCGCGCAGCTGCTGGAATTCCACAAGACCCAAGCAAAGAAAACAGAAGCAGGTGGGCCCAGGGCAACCCTTTCCTTCCCAGGGTGTCTGCAGGGCCCGGCCAGCCAGGCGGCTCTGGCTTCCGTGGGGAAGATGGGGCCCAGCGAGCGTGGGGCGTGAGCGAGGTGGAGGGGGTCTTGCTGAGAGACCAGCAGGCGTCAGCTTGGCAGCCTGTGCCCTCCACAAGCCGGGGCAGCATAAGGACCGACCGTCTGTCCATTCAGAGACCGGGGTCGCGCTGCCTCCATGCACGCCGATCTGTTTATTCAATAACTGGCGCACGTCAGTGTGGACTTGCAGGTGTTTATTTTGTACTTTGGGTTACAATCCAGTGCTGCTGTAGCAGCTTCTTCACAGGCTTTTGACTTTACTGTAGTATCTCAGGTAGAGATGAGTTGCACCAGTGGTTGGAGGAAGCTCCCCGCGAGCCTCCCTCCGCTTCCCCTCTGCACTCTCCCGTCCGCTCTGTGGCACGTAGACACTGCCCCCACAAGCCTCCGTCCGCATCCCCTCCGCACTCTCCCATCTGCTCTGTGGTATGTAGATGCCACCCCTGCGAGTCTCTGTTTGCATCCCCTCCGCACTCTCCCGTCCGCTCTGTGGTGAGTAGACACTGTGGTGTTGTGAGTCGTGTGATCGTTGTCAAGCTGGGCCACGGGTGGCCTCTGTCCCATCCGGCATCCTCAGAGCCCAGGAGGGAGCCCGGCCTGTGGGGTCTCTGGGGCCCTGGGACGTGACCTGCCATGGACAGACGCGAGCTGCGGGCAGTTTTCAGCAGCCACACTCACGGTGGCTCCACCTCTGAGAATAGCACTGGGAGGGCGACCCGCATCCGTGTTCTTATGCCGGGTTTCCAGTGCGAAGAATCCGTTGGGCCCCCATGTGTCCCCCACATCCAGCGGCAGAGCTGCTGCCTTATCCTGGGCCTGCGAGGGGCTAACCGGTGTTGGTTCCGTGTGGACCCACCATGACCTGTCTCTGCATCCTTGCCTGGCTTCCGTGCCTGCCTGGGAAGGACAGGGCCAGAGGGAGACGCTGCCTCACATGGAGGCTGGGCTGCCTCCCCAGTGCTGCCGCCCCAGTGCTGCCCCCCGCAGTGCTGCCGCCCCAGTGCTGCCCCCCCCCAGTGCTGCCTCCCCAGTGCTGCCCCCACAATGCTGCCGCCCCAGTGCTGCCCTCCCCAGTGCTGCCTCCCCATTGCTGCCCCCCCAATGCTGCCGCCCCAGTGCTGCCTCCCCATGCTGCTTCCAGGCTGGGAAGAAGGTGAAAGCTGTTTTCATGCAAACCTATGGGAGGGGAAAGGCTTCCTCCAAGGTCTGCCCGCAGCACGTGTGCAGGGCGCATTCTCAGATGTCAGGTCCGTGCAGTGTTCTGCAGGGTGGCAGGTGGCGGACATCAGAGCGGGGCCTTTCCCTTCAGGGCGAAGGGTGCCAAGGTCACAGGAAGCCCCAACCTAGGCCCCGGGTCCCATGCCACAGCTCCCACTCCTGCAGACCTGACCTTGCGTGTCGATGTTGAGACTAATATGTGGGGGCTGGTGCCTCTCAGTAGCAAGGTCAGCCCTGTCTCAAGGACCGTTTCCATTAAACTGAGTTTCTGAAATGATTTCTTTGTGAAATGTGTGGCTTTCATTAACTCACCTTTGGTATGTCTCGTCGTTTCAGGATGGGACTCCCAGCTTCTGGAGACGGGGTTCCTGGGAATCTTCCTGTGCCCGCTGTGGAGGCTGTCGAGGCTGCCCCAGCACACCCCCACATCCCGGATTGTCCTGTGGGGCTTCCGGTGGCTCATCTTCAGGATCATGCTCGGAGCAGTAAGTGGAGCTCTTCTGCGTGGTGTTTGGGGAATAACGGTGGCTCTTCTAACCTGTGCGGCTTCTAGGAGAGGTGAGGCTGTTTCGCCACTCCCCCACCGCCCTCTGTCCTCCTGTCGGCCTGGCCTGGCCAGCTGCGCGCTCTTCTGCCCCTTCAGGGGCCTGTGTTTGAATGCTGGGGACCCGGCTGGGTTTTCCCGGGTATGTTCATGATCCCTGTTTCTGGGAAAGAACCACACCTCTGAGTCTGTTTCAGGAGGAGACTCAGAGGAGCACTGGACGCCCTGCTTCCCCCACCAGCCCTCCTGAGCTTCCCTCACCAGCCCTCCTTTGCTTCCCGGAGTGTCCAAAATATTTCAGAGCTCATTTTTAAATGACAGAGTCTCAGGCCATGCTGGGCACGTTGGCAGACATATTCAAGGGTGAGGGAGGCATGAGACCCACCGTCCTGACGCTCAGGGAAAGCGCGGCCTCTTCATGGTCTCTTGGCTGCGTCCTTCCTCCCGGGTGCCTGGCCTGCTTGGCTTTGACGTCTCTCAGGACGGCCAGACTGTGCGGGTTTCCTGCCGAGCCCCGGGGTGGGGGTGGCGGGTTCCCTCCTGGGCCCTGGTGTGGGGGCGGCAGGCTGTGCGTGCTTCCTGCCCAGCCAGGGGCTGCTGATCTGCGTCTGCCCTGCAAACGGTGGAGACACATGCCAGTCGCCTGTTGAGCTTCAGTAATGTGACCTCTGAGTTCACAAAAACATGATGTGCACTTTAAAAACAGGATGACGTGGTCCTTTTGACGCCTGCCACACTGACCAGAGCTGCGCAGCTCTCACCTTCTCTTCCACTTCACATTGTTTGCTAGTAAGATTTTAATTTTGTGCTGGAATAATAAAATCTTCATGTTTTTGTGTTGGAAACCATGTCATACAGATATGCTCTCTGAGCATCTGTTTGCTTAAGTGTTTCGTGGAGGATTCGCTGAAGACGTACAGAAGAGTTGGGCACTGCCCCAAGGAACTTGTCCCTTCCCCACCCAACAGTGCGCTCACGCCAGGGCCACGGCCAGAGTGTGCCACTGTCTCGGCCACTCCTTCAGTCCGGAATGTTCCTCTTCTCTCCCTGGCCTTGAGGCATGGCTGCTGTGCCTGTGTTCAGCTTCAGGTCATGTCGCAGGCAGGGGGCCCGAATGCTGGGCAGTTCCTCTCACCCTGTCCCCCCAGGGCGGCTTCAGACCCTTTGGACACCCAGTCCTGAGACAGCACTGGCCACAGACTCAGGAAGTGATGACTCCACGTGGTTTGGGGTATCATGTAGCGTGAAGTGTGGCTCGGTGTAGCGTGTAGCATGGTTCAGTGTAGTGTGTAGCGTGGCTTGCTGTAGCGTGTAGCGTGGTTCTGTGTAGCACAGCTCGGTGTAGCGTGTAGCGTGGTTCTGTGTAGCGTGGCTTGCTGTAGTGTGTAGTGTGGTTTGGTGCACTGTGAGGGGCTGTCTGGGCGCATTCCTCACCGTGTGTTCCCTGCACCGTGACGTCCATGTCTAGGCGTAGCTCTTCTTTCCATCTCGTTCAGCTCGGGGCTCTGTCCCCCTGTGGCTCCCATCTTCCCCAACGCCCTCCTTTTCCCTCCCCCACTCACATCCCTTGCATCTCACCAGCGCCAGCCCTTAGCCAGTGCTGCAGAAACGTCAGCTGTGCATGGAGTAGACTGGCCATTTCTTGAGGTGCTCCCTGGTGGTATGCGAGTGCCTAATTCCCTTTATTCCTTTTCTGGGAGGGTTACATGGCCTCTCATGATGAGCACTTGCCGGGGTTGGGAGGGGTCACTGCAGGCTGAGCTGCACTAGCAGGAGACCCACAGAGGGACCTCAACACCAGGGCCTCTCTCACCCGCCAGGACAAGGTGTCCAGAGGGTTGTCCCAGGCAGGGAGCCTCCAGCTTTCCTCCCTGCCCTCTGTGGCATGCCAGCTTCAACCCAGGTGTTCCTGCCCCAGCCGCACAGGGGTGGTGGGCACCCGTCCACGATGTCACTGTACACCTGTGGATGGCGGGCACCAGGGCATCCCTGACAGGTTGGTTTTCTGGGGCTGTGGGGAGTCTTGGGTGCTTACTCTAGGTCCTCGCTGTTTTTACTGTCTGAACCCTGCAGGCTGGCTCCGCCTCCCAGGAGCCGCTCTCGCATGCTGCAACGTGGTGACCTCTGGGCTGGTGAGCTCGGCCTCTGCCCATGAGGCCAGGTGTCTGGGGAGGGCACTGGAAGCAGCAGGGCCTGACCTGCCCCATCCCGTCGAGGGCACGAGCAGGCCCCCAGGGCTTGTCAAGGGCCAGGGCCTTCTCATCTCTGCTTCCTTGCCCGATCAGGTGTGCTCGGGGCCATGGCACAGCGGGAGGGAAACATGGGTGGGTGGGGTCTTTGGAGAGCTTTCCGGACGTGGTGTCGGGCAGGGTCCTGGCTGAGGGGTGGGTGAGTGGCTGCAGAGCCTTCTGGACGTGGTGTCGGGCAGGGTCCTGGCTGAGGGGTGAGTGAGTAGCTGCAGACAGTTGGCCGTGGCTTGTTGGAGGAAGGCACAGCTGCAACCCGGCATCCAGATCCCGCAGGAAAGTGGGATGCTGTCTCCGGGTTTATTTTTCCATTTAATTAGAAATACTAGAGATGTTTCCATGGCTCCTTTTAATGGGACATTGAAATTCTTCATTGTCTCCAGCCAGAATACAGATACTCTCACAGGCTGTGGGTCCTGATCTCTCCAGGACTTAGTTTTAGGTTCCACCCTCTGCTGGCTTGAATATGCACAGATATGTATGCGGCATTTCAAAGGACTCTGTGGACAGCAGCCGTGCGGGGGAGGCAGTGTCAGGCCGAGCCCTGGGAGAGAAGCAGAGCTCCAAGGAGAGGAGCTGGCCCCACAGAGGAGCCGCCAGGAGGTTGTATGCAAAGCTCCTGGTGCCAAGAGTTGAACAGCTCCCACAGCGCCTAGTGGATGCAGGGACTCATCTGCTCATCGGAAGCACCTTTTATGGCATTTTGATTGATTGTTAGTGCCAGCTGGAGAAGAAATTATCAGGTGCACTAAAAGGTATAATTACTTGATAGACTCCTATGTTGGGTGTGATTAATGTTCCTTTGGTGGAAAGCAGAGGGTGAGTTGATAAGAAAGAGTGACAGCAGCAGAGTGTCCACCTGTTGATGAGGAACTGCCCTGTGCACAGAGCCAGCTAGGAAGGCACGCACACCCCTTTCCCTGCTTGTGCACTTGGGTCAGAACCAGCGCCGTACCATCAGCTTGGCGGATTCACTCAGAAACCAGCACCTGTGGTTCTGTGGCCTGGAGGGTTTCAGATGCCCTAACCACTGGGTTCCTCAGAGCCATCTCGGGGGAGCCCCATGGCCCTCCAGGTGAGGGTGCCAAGCAGAAGGGAAGGAGAAGCCGCAGCCTCTGTGCCCGCCTGAGCTGGACATCAGCTGCATGCCTCAAGGCCACCACACAAAATCAGTTGTATTTCTTTTTTTTTTTTTTCTTTTTGAGATGGAGTCTCGCCTTGTCATCCAGGCTGGAGTGTAGTGGCACGATCTCAGCTCACTGCAAGTTCTGCCTCCCGGGTTCATGCCATTTTTCTGCCTCTGCCTCCTGAGTAGTTGGGACTACAGGAACCTGCCACCACGCCCGGCTAATTTTTTGTATTTTTAGTAGAGACTGGGTTTCACCGTGTTAGCCAGGATGGTCTCGATCTCCTGACCTCGTGATCCACCAGCCTCGGCCTCCCAAAGTGCTGGGATGACAGGCGTGAGCCACCACGCCCGGCAAGTCAGTTATATTTCTGTATGCTAGGAGAAAATGTCAAAATGAAAATGTTAAATACAGGATTTATAATAACATTCAGAACCATAAAATAGGAAATTTTAACAGAAGAAATGCAGCCTGTATGCGCGAAAGATACCACACATTGCTGAAAGTAAGGAACACTTCAGTAAATGGAGAGGTATACCATGTTCATGAATCAGTCTTCATATTGTTAAACTGTCCATCGTCACCAATTTGAGCTATAGATTCCATGACATCCCAAACAATCCCAGAAGGATTGTTTTTTCCAGAAATAGATAAACTGACTCTTAGATGTACATGGAAATGCCAAGGACCTAAATAGCCAAAACAATTTGGAAGAAGAATAAGATGCAGGAGTCACACTACTTGATTCCAAGATTTACTGAAAAATGATCATGATGAAGACAGTGTGACACAGGTGTGTGTAGGGTTCCCTCGAGGGACAGAACTAACAGGATAAATATATATATATCAAGGGGAGTTTATTGAGTATTAACTCCACAATCACAAGGCCCCACGATAGGCTGCCTGCAAGCTGAGGAGCAAGGAGAGCCAGTCCCAAGTCTCAGAATGGAAGAACCTGGAGTCCCATGTTCGAGGGCAGGAGGCGTCCGGCACAGAAGAAAGATGCGGGCTGGAAGGGTAGGCCCGTCTCCCCTCTTCTCCTTTTTCTGCCTGCTTTATATTCTCTGGCAGCTGATAAGATGGTGCCCACCAGATTAAGCTTGGGTCCGCCTTCCCCAGCCCCCTGACCCAAATAGGAATCTCCTCTGGGAACACCCTCACAGACACACCCAGGATCAGTACTTTGCATCCTTCAACCCAATCAAGCTGACGCTCAGCATTAACCATCACAGGGCGTGAGGACAGATAGCTGCATTCGTAAAATAGAGAACCAAGAAATAGTCCCACACCGAAGTTAGGATCAAATGATTTCTGGACAAGCCACCAAGTCAATTCAACTGAGAGAAAGAAGCCTTTGCAACAGTTGGTGGTGGAAGTTCCAGATATGCACCTGGATAAGTGAACCCCCCTCTGTCACCACACACAAACGTTCATTTGAGATGGATTGCAAACATAAAAGCTAAAACTATTAATACTTCTTGAAGGCAATATAGAATATTCTGTAATGTTATGATACGCAAAAGTCTCTTAGGACACAGAAAATATTAACCATAAAAGAAGAAGATGTCTGGGTGCAGCAGCTCACACCTTTAACCCCAGCATGTTAGGAGGCCGAGGCGGGAGCGTCCCTTGAGCACAGGAGTTCAAGCCCAGACTGGGCAACATAGTGAGACCCTGAAAGAAAAAGAAACACATACACTGGACTTCCTCAAAATTAAAGTCTTCTGTTCTTCAAAAGACACCACCGAGAAAATGACAAGGCACAGATCAGGAGAAAATATTCACAATGCCGTTATGCCTGACAAGGAACCTGTATCTGGAATACATAAAGAATTCATAAAGTTCAATAGTAAAGATAATTTGATTTTTTAAAGAGGGAAAGGATTTTAGCAGGCACTTCACAAAAGGAAATATGCAAATGGCTATCACAGCACTTGAAAAATCCCTCAGATGCATTGGCTAGTAGGGAAATGCCAAGCAAATCTACGTTGAGATAATTCCTCCCCGCAAGAAAGGCTGAAATTAAACTGAGATACTTCCTCCCCACAAGAACGTCAGTGCAGAGGTCACCACCACACAGCAGAGACGGGCGTCCCCACGGGCAGTGCAGAGGTCACCACCACGCAGCAGACACGGGCGTCCCCGTGGGCAGTGCAGAGGTCACCACCACACAGCAGAGACGGGCGTCCCCACAGCAGACACGGGCGTCCCCGTGGGCAGTGCAGAGGTCACCACCACACAGCAGAGACGGGCGTCCCCACAGGCAGTGCAGAGGTCACCACCACACAGCAGACACGGGCGTCCACACAGCAGAGACGGGCGTCCACGCAGCAGAGACGGGCGTCCCCGTGGGCAGTGCAGAGGTCACCACCACACAGCAGACACGGGCGTCCACACAGCAGAGACGGGCGTCCACGCAGCAGAGACGGGCGTCCCCACAGGCAGTGCAGAGGTCACCACACTGAGCCAGACTGTCCTTGGCCTTCCCTGGGTTGAGCACCCGATGAAAACCATGTGCTTTGAGCCCTGGAAAGACAATCAGCCCAGCCAGAGCCAGAGCCTGAAACAGGCAGCCCCCAGGGTGCAGCTGCAGGAAGCTGCATCCTCTCGTGGGCTCGAGCAAGGTGGGGGACACTGTGTTCCCTCAGTGGCTTCTTGGTGCCCCTTGACGTCCAGGAGCATGAGGTGAGGTGAGGGCTCTGAGCTGGGAAGCTGACAAGTCAGGGAGAATGCCAGGCCAGACACATCGGCCTGTGGGGGCTGGAGCAGAGCCTGGTACTCACTGTACTTGCTCCGTCTCACTCCGGCTGCTGCGCTGGCCCAGGACTGCCCACCCCAGGCGCGTGGCAGAGCAAGCCTGGCTCCCAGAGCTCCCCTCAGGCCCTGGAGCGGCAGGCAGTGGGCATCCTCACCCCAACCCGTGGCCGTGCCATGCACAGGATAGCTGAGCTTGCCACTGCCACAGGGTGTCGGCGGGTTGGGGCAACAAACAGGGCCCCGGTGCTGGTGGCCAGGCTGGCTGTATGTGTGGGTCGGCTGCCACCTGACTGTGCTGGAACAAGAGCCACCCCCACCCCACCCCCCACTGCTCTCCACCCGGTTTCGGGGCCGGCCCTGGCTGGGCTTCGTGGATCCTCAGGTTGTACGGGTCATGGCTTCCCGGGGCTGGGCCAAAGCCATCATGGAGTCACCACGGTTCCTCGCAGACACAGGCGGGGCAGGCGGCGCCTCTCCACCCTCCTTGCCTTAAGCTTCGGGGACAGCACCGAGAAGCCACGTGGACCCAGATGGCCTCGCCCGACTTCCTGACTCAGGGCCATCTCCAGCCTGCATCCCACCAGGGCTGCACACACAGACGGCTTCTCCTAGAGCCCTGCAGCATCTCCCCCATGTTTCGGCTGGGTTTTCTGCTTTAAATGAGTATATTTCAGTCATGTCAAAGTGAAGGTCTCTTTCACTCAGGACGTGATCAATGGCGTGGCCATCAGGTCACAGCGTTTAAGGCAACAGATGGCCTTTGATGACGCTATTTAAAAATAATTTCCCCTTTCTTTCCCCATCCTGGTTTTGTGAGGACAGAGCGTCAGCGTCTCAGGGCGGGGGTGGGTCTGCCTACTCTGTGGCCAGCACGCAGCAGATACCTGTAGGTGGAGCCCACAGCTCTGTGTCCCGGCACCTCTGTGCCACCTGCACAGGGGCAGAGGGTGAGTTTTCCGTGAGGCCCCCTGGAGCCAAACCACCGTTGATCACTTCCTCCTGATGAACTGGGCTGTGCTGGGGTGCAGAGCTCTCCGTTGCATATGTTCTGGGAATTGAGCCAGGCTCCTTGTTGCTGGGAATTCTCAGACCTGGATAATATCAGTAGAGGAGAACACTTGATTTTTAGTTTGACCCCTGGAGAATTGAAAAGCTGGAAATCTGTTTTCTATACCTTCCCCCTCCCAACCCTCCCTTCACTCCCCACCTGGCTTCTGTCTGGAGGGGGCGTCCGCATGGCTGTCCTGGGGTGGCTGCGGGTGTGCAGACGCTCACCACCACTGTCTCCCCATTCCTGCTGGAGCCCACTTTGGCGTGAGTGTTGCCTGGCAGAGGCATCGCAGGCCCACAGGAGGATAAAGAGAAGCCAGGGAACTCGTAATTCCAAAAACTGGCAAAGTTAAAATGTGATGTCTGGCCGGGTACAGTGGCTCACACCTGTAATCCCAGCACTTTGGGAGGCTGAGACGGGCAGATCACCTGAGGTCAGGAGTTCGAGACCAGCCTGGCCAACATGGTGAAATCCCGTCTGTACTAAAAACACACACACACACACACACACACACACAAAAATTAGTGGGTATGGGGGTGGGCGCCTGTAATTCCAGTTATTCAGGAGGCTGAGGCAGGAGGATTGCTTGAACCTGGGAGGCGGAGGTTGCAGTGAGCCAAGATCATGCCATTGCACTCCAGCCTGGGCACCAGAGTGAGACTCCAGCTCAAAAAATAAAAGAAAAGAAAAAAGAAAAGAAAAGAATAAAATAAAATAAATAAAATAAAATAAGATGTCCAAACTCACACCTGTACGGCTCATGGCTCTGGAGGGCTCACACCTGGCTACAACACCCAGAGGTAGGACCTTCTGATGCTCCTTGTGTGCAAACTGTCTTGGTCCTCATTAACACAAGAAGAAAAAGCAACAGCTGAAATGTGGAATATGTAAGCCCACAGTGTCAACAATTTTTAGGTCAGAATCGAGCAAAGGCCAGGGAGCCACAGCCAGGCTGTGTGATTGCAGGTGCCCTGGAAACTCCAGTAACTAAGATGGCACCATGAAGAGCTGCCTGGGATATTACAGAAGCCTTAGGCCAGTCAGTGTGACAACTTAGATCAGATGGACAAAACCCTTGAAGAAGAGTGCAGGGGGAGTGCCGGGTGCAGTGACTTCTTTCCTCAAGGAAAGCCAGGATTTGGGACGTGTGTCGGAGCTGAGCCCCACGTCTCTCTTTACACCCAGACCTGCTCACCTTTTGTGGGATTCAGGCCCGAGTGTGCGGCATCATGCAGTGGAGTCTCCGACCCTCACGGGCAGGGCAGGAGGTCTCCCGCGTCCAGGGCGCGTGCCTCCCACATGTGTGCTGCTGCCCCAAGCCTCGTGGGGTCAGAAGGAAGGTGCCAGGGGCTCAACAGGTTTGCGTCTTCGTTGTCTGCTCTTTTCCCACAGGCCCAGGACTGTCTGCAAAGAGCTTTACGCCAAGTGTGCTTCACCCCCGAGCGTCCCAGAGGGTCCGCAGCCCATGGGAGGTGTGGGTCATGGGCGGCACTGAAAGGCAGACGTGGAGCGGTGCTGCCAACACCAAGAGCTGACTTTGAAGTCCACAGGCTGCTGCTTGGCATCAGAGCCGCTGGTGAAATCACATTAAACGTAATGGAATCAGTATCGGCGTGCAGCCCTGTGAGGCCAGGATCAGGCAGATGTGCTGCCGTTTCCCCGACAGGCCTGCCCTGGTCCTGGGCAGCCACACTCCAGAACAAGAGTAATTATCCTAATTGCTTTATTGTGTCAGTGTGGGGGCAGCTCGGGCAGCTCAGAGGAAAAGGGGCTTCTTTCAGGGCCCATCAGCTTCAGGGCGACATGCACCACCCGGAAGGGGCAGACCTCTGACTCTGGCACGGAGGCGTCGTGGGAATTTTTAGAAAATGATGTCTATGGCATCCTGACCTCTGGCCCCCAGCTGCAGCCCCCTGTGAGGCTGAGGCCCAGACCAGAGTCCCCGAAGGTGCTTTGTGCCTCCGACCTCCGGCGTTTGTGGGCAGAGCTGGGGCAGGAGCCGGGGTGCTCCTCGCGGCTGAAGCACATCAGCCTCCAGGGCGAGGGTGTCTCAGATCCCCGTGCAGCCCCCCGCGCAGCCCCTGGGACGATCGCACAGGACAGTGTTCCCCTGTAATCTTCAAAGGATCTCCTGGGTTGTGGGGGTGCAAAATAAAACTCTGCTACAAAGAGCATTAGTAATTCCTCTTCCCAACTGCACAGTTCAGCTCAAGCAATCTCCCGGTAACAGAACCAGCCGCCGTGCTTACCGTGAACACGCCTTTCTGGGTTCACGCCGAAGGTTTCTATTGAAGTGCACATTGTTTGCCAAAAAGTAAAAATAAAAATGCAGTAAGTCCAAAATCTCTTCTGTCCGATTTCTAAGTTAAAACCGTGATCACAGCAAGAGGAATTTACGTGGTACGGTGACTAGGGCAGCAACTTCCAGAAGGCAAACCGATCCCGTCAGAGAGACAGGCGGCTGAGAGTCTACAGCAGACCTGTGCTTCAGAGACGCCACGCCATGGCGAGAACTGCCCTCCTCTTAATTCCCCTCGCCCGACTAAGCTGCCAAGGCCTGGTGATTCTTGGGGTCTTCATGGTGTCTGGTGACTTGACA
Organism: Pongo pygmaeus; assembly: GCF_028885625.2. NCBI lineage: Eukaryota > Metazoa > Chordata > Mammalia > Primates > Hominidae > Pongo > Pongo pygmaeus. The sequence continues at coordinate 1,010,224 of NC_072391.2, read as the reverse complement.
GCATGTGCCCCAAATCCTGGCCCCTGCACGGCCTGGCTGCCACCCCTTGGCTCTGCCCCCGCCTGGGCTGCTCTGGGCCCCAGCAGCCAAGGCCTCGAGGACACCCAGAGCCGGGGGAACGAGCAGTTCAGGTGTTTTCAGACAGACAAGCCTCTGAGAACAGGCCTTAGGTCCCGGAAGCCCAGGCTCTCCCAGCCAGCATTGGTCAGAAAGTCAGTGCCCCTACCCACAGCGTGGGTCCCCTAGGCTCTGCGGAGGCCCGACTGTCAGCTTGGGACAGCCTTTTCCAGGTGCTTGGGGAGGAAACAGCTGCCTTCAAACTCATGGGAATTCACTTCCAGGCAGCAAGCAAGCCCAGGGCGTTTGTCCAGGCCCAGGTCCCTTGGTCTGCAAGTTGGAGCCCAGCCAGTGTCGATGAGCCAGTCAGCTGCGTATCTGAGGGAAGAGCTTTGTCCTTAATGTGAAGCCACAGGGGACCTGGGTCCCCTTCGTCAGGAGCCATAGAGACCCCGGCCCACCGCACTTTGATGCTCAGCCCACTGTTCTGAGGCATGAAGTGGCCCAGAGGCGAGGCCCCTCCTCCAGAGGACGCCCGCCACGCAGAGGATGCCTGCCATGCACACAGCTCCTGGTGCAGCTGTGCCACAAGGAAGTCTGCGTGCTGAGCTGAAGCACTCAGGGGCAGAGCCCACTTCCCATGCCAGTTCTCTCTTGCATGAGGGCAAGAAAGTGCGGACACCATCCCAGGAAGACAGGAGAGCCACGGAGCCAGGCGGGACCCCAGGCGCCACCCCTGCTGCAACTGGGCCCCCCTCAGATATGGAGACGAGAGGGTCTTGATAGACCCCGCAGTGCCTGTGCCCACGGAGCCTGCCAGCAGTCCCCTTACCCTGAGACACAGTTTCCACCCACCCCCAGCTCTCAGAGCACTCGGGGAGAAGCAGTGGCTGCTGCAACAAGCCAGCAGCTGCTCATAGGGGCACTGGGCTGTGACCCGGCTCCAGGGCAAAGCTCTCCCCTTTGAGTCTCTCCTGCGGAGGCAGGACCTGTCGCGAGTAATTCCCTGTGTTTACAGGTGGGGAGGAAGGGCCACTGATATGGGCGAGGGGACCCTAACGCCAGAAGGGTGGAGGAGGTTGTGGCTCGGAGGGAGGCCTGGCAGCGCCCCCTCCTCGAACACCACGTTAGCTGCTGCTTTCAGGGACTGTCCTGAGCCACTGTGCAAGGGCACACAGGGGGCTGTCACTGCAGGGTGGATGGCAGCCTCTGGGGGCCAAGTGAGAGAAGCGGGGTCTCCACAGAGTGTTCCTTCTCCGCATACGACTGTCAGACGCTTCGAGTTTCCAGATGGCAGATTTGGGGAAGTGTGTCCCAGGACACACGGGCATCAGGAGAGGAGCTGCTGCAGCCACACGCTGCGAGGCGGGAACATTGTCACTGGGCCTGGAAAGTTCCAGCATGCCGAGCAGAGCGGGAGGGTGGCACGGGCAGCGTGGGTCCCCAGCTCCTTTTGGGTCTGGTGCGTTTATTGGCCTGTCTGTGCCATTTTTTTTTAGAATTAATTTTCGGCTGAAAAGCCTCAAAGAAGGCTTTGTTCCTTTGACACTTGCTCTGGAAGAAAAAAAAAATCCGTGGAAAATCTGACATCTGCAATGTAGAGAGAAATCAATAGATGGGAGGAATATAATTATCTTCCACTCCTGAAAGAATTTTTCAGATTTTTAAGTGTCTCATATCAGCTTAGAATTTGAATGACATTTTAATTATTTTGTTTTTTTCTTCTTTTCCTGGTTTGAATCTCCATAGAGTTCCACTCTTGGATTCTGCAGGGAGCAGAGCTGGTGCTCATGTGGGGGGAGCGGTGGCGGTGGCTGTGCCCCTGCCCGGTGGAGCCGTGCATTTCATCAGAAGCAGCAGCTCCCCTGGGTGTGGGCAGTGCCTTGAGGAGTGGGGCCTTCTCCGCCTGGTCAGCTGGACACCCTCAGCTGTTTTCATGCATGTTTGCAGAACAGGAGCCCAAGCGGGAAACAGTCTCCGGTGCTTTTGTGATCTGAGCAAACCCAGCTTCCAGAAGACCTGACTCTCGGTTTTTAAAGCAGTTCACCCTTCAGGTCTTCAAACAGTAACACTCCTGGGTGTTTGGTGCCCTCCCTGCCGTTGGGGGCGCAGGGCATGTGAGGGCGGGGGCGTGCAGCAAGACCCTAGAGACGGCGATGCGGGACCCAGACGTGGCCCCGCCAGACGCAGCCTTCACAGTGTGCGGGGTGGCTGAGCCTCACAACCCCTCCGAGGCGCATCTGTGGACCGCACAGCCTGCGTGTGGGTGGTGTCCCGTCTGGCTCACGCGAGGAGCAGGTGCCTGTTGCTTAGTGTTCCTGTAGGGCCAGGCTGGGCTCTTGGTCCCACTCCCATGCCGTTTCTCATTCGTGTCCCTCTCGGCGTCGGTCACTTCAGCCACGTGCCGTCCTTCAGGGCGCGGTGCAGCCTCTCCTGGCTCTCCCCCTCCCCCGCCAATCCCGCGGGCCCCATGTTCCAAACACTTCGGAATTGGACACGCCCCTCCCCTGCCCAGGTCGTCCTGCACAGACAGCAGCAGAGCCTGCTGCCTTCTCGGTCACATGTAGCCAGAGAACCCGGCGGCTCCTGTGCTGCCTGGCCCTGGCTAGGGGCCCGTGGCCGCCCCGAAGGCCCTCCCATGTGTGGTTGGTTTTGTGTCGGCCCGGCTGGCCTGGGGTCCCTGGTCCATCACCAAACACTGGCCTCCATGCTACTGGGAGGTATTAATGTTTCACAGATGTGGCTCCAGCCCGTGACGGGCTGACCTGGGGAGGAGGATTCTACTGGGAGCCCGAGGCTGACCCGACCAGGCAGGAGACCGAGGCTGGAGCTGGTGCTCCCTGGAGAGGAGGAAATTCCATCCCAACAGCAACTCCGGCCCCTGCTCTGGAGGTCCTGATGGCTCCCACAGGCCTCAGGCTGCACCCACCACCGTCTGGAGGCCAGTCTCCCGCAATGGGACTGTGACTGGCACCGCAGCGGTTGGGACCCTGCGTTCCAGGGGCTCCTGGGCCTTCCCCCGCGGCCTCCTCAGCCCTGCTGTACCGCACGCTTCTGCCTGAGGAGGGTGCCCTCACCCTCTCTTCCTCCCTCGTGGCCATCCCCACCTGCCCCGGGGCTCCCTGCCCAGGACAGCCCTGTCAGCTCATCCGGGCCCAGGCTGGCCTCCGCTGTGAACAGTTCGTGTTCCCCGAATTCCATTTCACATGGAAACCCTGAGCCCAGTGTCATGGTACCAGGAGCCAGGCCCGACACCCGAGCACGCCCGCGGAGGGGAGCACTCGCTGATGGGAGGCGGCCGTTACAAAAGTGTCCCCAGAGAGACCCTCAGCCTCCTCCCACCGTGTGGGCAACAGCGAGACGGCGCCACCTGCAGCCCAATGCGGCTGCCCCAGAGCCCACCATGCTACACCCACCGCAGCCGTCGGCTCCAAACCCGCGGCATGGATTCCTGTCCTTTATGTGCCACTGCGTCTGCCACGCCTGGTGGCCGTCCTGCCTCTCTGCACCTTGTCGCACCTGTGCCTGCAGCACGCGGTCTGTGGGGTGGAGCGGGGCCCGGCACCTCAAGGGCGCTCAGTGCTTATATGCCAGGTGGAAGTCGGGGGGATGGGGACGGGTGGGCGGACGGCCAGGTGGACGGGGGACGGGTGGCCAGACGGCCAGGTGGACAGGGGGACAGGTGGGCGGATGGTCCGGTGGACGGGGGACGCGTGGGCGGACGGCCGGGTGGACGGGGGGACGGGTGGGCGGACGGTCCGGTGGACGGGTGACGGGTGGGCGGACGGCCAGGTGGATGGGGGGATGGGTGGGTGGACGGTCCGGTGGACGGGACGGGTGGGCGGACAGCCGGGTGGACGGGACGGGTGGGCGGACGGCCAGGTGGACGGGGGGACGGGTGGGCGGACAGCCGGGTGGACGGGACGGGTGGACAGGGGGACAGGTGGGCGGATGGTCCGGTGGACGGGGGACGCGTGGGCAGACGGCCGGGTGGACAGGTGGATGGAGCCCAGGAGATTTGGCTGGGAGTGGTTGTGCAGCAGAAACCCCTGTCATGGAGGAGGCGGGACTCACTTCCACGTCTGTGCAGTTTCACCTCCGATGCGCCAGTGTGTGAGACGCTGGATGTGAATCTGTGTCTCAGCGGTGATTTTAGCGCGAGCAGGAGGAGGGGACAATTTGTTTCTGACTTGTGAAGGAATCGTCTGAAGCTGTGAGTGCCCCAGGGAAAGCAGACAGGTGTGGGAGCCGACCCCTCCCTGGATGCTTCACTGTGACCCTGGCACTGCAGAACCCCCATCCCCGCAGCCTTCCTGCCCAAGTCCCACCTTCCCCAGTGCTGACAGCTCCCTCTGCAGGCCCCTGGAAGCTTCTCCCGTGCCCCAGGCGTCCTCACAGCAGGCGAGCTGCAGTGTGTGGGAGACACACGGGGCCTGCGCCTGGGCTCCCTTTGTGCCGCAGGGGGCGGGGCTGAGACACGTGTGCACTGGGTGCTCCCTCTGACTTTGGGCTCATCCTGGAGGCACTGAGAAGCTTCCCTCTGACACTGTCCATGGGGTCTGTGCAGGGCGTGGTGCATTTGTCCTCTTTAAAGACACGCAACTTCTGTAGCGTGATGATGCATGGAGCTCTGAGAATGAGTGTTGGGGAAGGCGCACCAGGCGCTGACTATAAAAAGGGAGCCGCCGTTGCTCACGCCCGCGGTGTGCACTTAACTCCTATTCATCAAAGCAGCCCTGAATCTGCCCTTCTCAAATTCTGCCTTCCCGGATGTTCCATACGTAAGGTCCCCTCCCTCACTGCAGCCCAGATCCACGGCCTTCCTGGATGGTTCGTCTTCCTGGGAAGCTGTTTCTGTCGGGGCTGCCGCGTCCCCAGCCCCCGTGACTGACTCTCCCTCTGCTCTCTTCCTTGCAGGGCCTGATCAAGATCCAGGGGGACCGGTGCTGGCGAGACCTCACCTGCATGGACTTCCACTATGAGGTGAGCATGCTGTGCAGGGCGAGGGCAGGGCACCCGGCCTCACACCGCCCCATTCCTACTCTTGGTGAGGCTCAGTGCTGCACACCCTGGTGAGCTGTCGCATCACAGGGTCACCCCCATTGATTCAGGACATCCTCTCCCTCCTTTCTCCAGGTGGGTGGTCACATGGGGGCTTGCAGGAGCCCCCCCCCCCACTTGCTGGGGCTGCGGAAACGGGGTCTGTGGCCCTCCATGATCTCGAGTGCAGCTGGTTTGCTCTGGTTCCTGCACCGGCACCCTCCGCTGCTGTCCTTGGTCCTGCCCAGGCCTCCGGGCCAGCCCCTCCTTCCTGGAGTCCACAGCTCCCCACCGTCCCCTGACAGGTGCCTGTTGGTGGCTTCCTGGCTGTGTGCCCAGCCCCTGCCACACGGAGCTGTGGCTCCATCATTACCTGGATGTGGGCAGGTGTGTCCCACAGGGCAGATGTGAACCACAGCTCAGTTCCACTGTGCTTGCCCTAGGCCCAGGCTGAGTCCCTTCAGACACCCCGGTTCCTGCCAACTGCTCACGTGTTCCTGGGGGTGGTCTGGGGCCTGGAGCTCACGTGTTCATGTGGGGGCTGGGAGTGGTCTGGGGCCTGGAGCTCACGTATTCATGTGGGGGCTGGGGGTGGTCTGGGGCCTGGAGCACACGTGTTCATGTGGGGGCTAGGAGGGGTCTGGGGCCTGGAGCTCACGTGTTCATGTAGGGGCTGGGAGTGGTCTGGGGCCTGGAGCTCACGTGTTCATGTAGGGGCTGGGAGGGGTCTGGGGCCTGGAGCTCACGTGTTCATGTAGGGGCTGGGAGTGGTCTGGGGCCTGGAGCTCACGTGTTCATGTAGGGGCTGGGAGTGGTCTGGGGCCTAGAGCTCACGTGTTCATGTGGGGGCTGGGGGTGGTCTGGGGCCTGGAGCTTAGATAGTCATTTGTTGTCAGTCCATGTGGGAGCCTCCTGGTAGCACCATCCCCACCCTGAGCCCGTGTGGTCATGGCCACGGTGCACCTAGAGCATCTCAGGCCTGGACACCCCTTCCTGCATTCGGCCCGTCGCTCACACCTGCACGCGGAAGCCATCATTGTCTGCGTGCCACCGACAGCCAGTGACAGCTGTCTCATTGCCTTTGCGTTTTCTGCCAGGGTTGCTCTGGCACTCATCGCCTCCAAGCGTGGAGCTGGCGCCGTCCTCACGCGGCGCCTCTGCTGCGATTCCGGGTCTTGGTCCACGTGCCGGCCTGGGACAGGCATTTGTGCCTGCATTTAGTGGCTGTGTCCTGACTTTATTCTTCAGGCTCTTGAGATGTCTCCATACCCCATCAAATGTCCCGCCTTGCTGAGCACCCGTGAGCTCCTCTCTTTGTCCGAGAGCAGGTTCAGCTGATGGTCTGTGAAATACCAGAAAGTGAACACTCTCAGCTCTGTGGCTGGATGGTCCCAACACAGCCGTGACGGGGAGCAGCCGCAGAGCACGCGTGCGTGAGAGGCTTTCGCCAACAAAGCTGTGCACACCGCAGCCAACGCCGACCACCCTGCCCCTGATAAGGTCCAGCGCCCTCAGCCCAGGTCAGGAAAGCTGACGGGACCCGTGTCTCCAGACACCCTCAGGACAGATCAGAAAAGTGGGCGGGGGCCTGTGTCTCCCCCATCACCCTCAGAACAGGTCAGGAAAGCTGAGGATCCCCTTGTCTCCAGACACCCTCAGGACAGAGCAGCAGAGCTGAGGGGGCCCCATGTAAGGCGCTCTCAGGATAGGTCAGGAAAGTGGTGGGGGGTCCCGTGTCTCCATACGCCCTCAGAACAGGTCAGGAAAGCTGGGTGGACCCCTTGTCTCCAGGCCAGAAGCTCCACAGCACATCTCACTGAGCCCCCTGGCCCAGCACCGGTGGCGACAGCAGTGGTGCAATGGGCTCAGGTCCGTGAAGGCTGCATGCTGGTGAGGACCACCCCGCACAGGTTTCCATTGGCAAGAGACGCTGAGGCGCCCACCGTGCCCCCACAAACAAACACTCTGATTCCTTCTCTACGGAGTGGCTGCATTTTAAAGCCAGCATCAGGCATCTTGGACTGCGTCTCTTCAGTGAACGTGGCTGCTCTGGGCCCAGGAGTGTCTCAGGATCCCCAGGACTCGCCTGGCCAGGACCACCAGGGTGTGGTGTTTCTGGGGGACCGGTCACGCCACAGCTGCACTCCAGCGAGGACGCAGGTCGCAACTCTTGGGGAGGCGGGCCGGGGGAGCCCACAGCTGCCTGTCAGCACTGCCTTCCCCTGTGTCCACGTGGCCAGCTGGGATGCGGTGGGTCCCTCCTGCCCCCGTGAGCACCCAGTTCTTCTGTGCCTCAAAGGCCCAGGACTGCCCCCGACCAGAGCTCTCTGCTGTGCCGCGTGTGAGGAGTGCTCTGTGTCAGCCGTTAGCTCCACCAGTTCAGACATGGCCCGAGACGGTGGACAGGGTGGGCCCGGCCTGGAGCACACAGGCAGGGGCAGCCCGGGCCGGAGGGATGGCCCTGGATGTCTTGAGGCACCCTCGGTGTCACTGCCACCCAGAGGGTGGGCCGCAGCAGTGTCAAGGCCTCCAGGCAGGGCCCAAACCCACTCTCCCTGGAGCTTGGAGCGTGGCTTTATCCAGGACCTCCCTGGGATTAGTTAGGATGAAGTCAGAGTGGACTGTGCTGAGCCCCAAATCCAACGGCTGTGTCCTTAGAAGAGGCCCAGACGCATGGGGGTCCTATGCCCACGTGGCTGGGCTTCCGGAAGGTGGAGCCTCCTGGGACGTTGGATTGTGGCTGGGGCCACTCCCATCTCCAGACACTGAGGCTGCAGTGCAGGGTGTGTGAGGTCAGCGCCCTTTTCATCCACATCCCAGGACAAGCTGAGCCTTAGCTCACAGAGAGCCATGAGCCTGATGTCCTGATGGTCACACGGGGTCCAGGGCCAAGCCGGGCAGCGTGAGGCTCTGGCAGCAGCTGCTGTCCCGGCGGGCGGGACTGGCTCCCTCCAGCTGTTCTGGGGGAATCACATTTCAAAACCCACTGTGACCTGAAAGGCATGATGGAGCCCCGCTGAGTTGGGAGAGGGCCCAGGAGCCCCTTTTCTTGCTTCCTGGGGGCCCCTTGGGGCTCCAGGAGCGAGTACCTGGAGTAGCGAGTGTTCAGAGCTGTGCGGCGCCATGCCTGCAGCGGGTGGACCGCCGTGACACGGCTCTTTGGGGTTCACTGTGTCCCCTGGGGCAGGAATGGCCCATGTACCGGCCTCAGGGGCCTGGACTCCACTCGACAGATGGAGCAGTGGCCATGCCCAGTCCAAGGACAGAAGCATTTGTGTGGGTGGGGGGGGGGGGGGCAGGTACAGGGGGCAGTGTGTGGGGAGAGTGAGGACACCACATCTGGGGTGGGGTTTTAGGGACAGCTACATGGGGACCGCAGGAGAGGGACGCACAGGTGGGCAGCAGGGCCAGCCAGTATCAGGCAGCAGCCATGAGGCGGAGGGGTCCTCAGCTGGGACGGGAGCTGCAGCCCCCCTCTCACCTCAAGACTTGTCTCTCAGACGAGGATGCTTCCTCCCGTGTGTCTTGATGACGAGGCACTGGTGAAGGTTTCAGGAAGTCAGGGTGTCATCTGCGAGCCCAGGGCCCTCCATGAATCCTCTCTCCGAGGAGGACCTGATTCCAGAAGGTGGCAGGCCCCTGCCTGCAGCCCCCGAGCCATGCCCTCTGCCCCACAGCATTGTGGGCGGGGGTCTCAGGCCCTTTTGCTGTCTTTCCGCTTCTTGCTGGTCAGATAAGGAGTCAGAGAGGGGTGCCCCTTTCTCGGAGAGTTGCCCCTATGCTGTGGGGGACGCTGAGCCCCTTCAGGAGCCTGGAAACCTCCAGAAGTTTCAGCAGCACAGAGCAAGAGGCAGCCATGCACCCTGGGGACGCCTCCCTCGGGACTTCTCCCTCCGGGCTCGGGAGCTCCGAGTGGGCAGACTTCTCTCCCCAGAAGGAACTGCTCCACCACAGCCATCCACAGCCTCACACCCCGCACCCCACACACCGCTTGTTTCATCTGCTGGTAACAAAAGGCAGTTGCCAACAAATTCAGTCAGTTAAGCCAGAAGCAGCAGGGAAGGCGTCCCCAAGTTCCAAGAGAAGAGGCCAGCCCCCCAGAGGGTGAAAGGCGACCGGGCGGCGCGACCGGGCGGCTCTGCCTGAAACTCCCGACAACAAGCCTGTGGCTTTCCTCGCGTCGTGTTCCCAGATCTCTGGACTCCACCAGGGTGCCCTGCAGCTAACTCAGTTCTGACGACTTCTACCCTGAGTGAGTGCACACCCCGCAGGCCAAGGGCTCGGTCCCATGAGACACCAGGGATGCACGGACGGCTGCTTGCTCTCAGCCAGCAGAGGGACCAGAGCCATGTCCTCAGCCCTGTCGCGAGGACCCCCAGGATCCCAGGGTCAGCACAGGACAAGGGTCGGTGACCAGGGACGAGCGCTGTCCGGAATGCAGCAGGCTGTGGGAAGGGTTGCTGCGGTCCCCACGTCGGAGCGGTCGCCTGATGACGCGATGCAACAGCAGGTTGTGAATGTGGGGGTCACGCAGCTGCTTTTAGCAGCAGGGATGGCACTGGCTGCTGAAATGGAAAATCCAGACCTGTCTTCTCTCTCCACTTGGGTCTTAGGAAGTCAACTGTCGTCAAGAAGGTTGGCGTGAGGACTCCCACAGATGGTTTTGATGCAGAGAAAACTCACTGGATCTGGAATACATGGACCCTGAATGTTGCAAACGATTCTCCGTTGCTTTTTAGGGGAGTTGAACATAACTCTGTTGCTAGAGAGTTGCGGGAAATCCAACACTGTCATTCAGTCCCACGGCGCTCCTTCCACGCCTCTTCCAGAGCCGCTTCCCAGACGCAGCACAGGGCAGCCCCTGCCAGGGCCTCGGCAGGCAGGGACCCACGGCCACTTCCCTTGCTGCCTGCAGGAGTACCCCACTGAGCTCTACCCGCTGCACCCCAAGGCTTGGCCCGAGGCCAGGCCTGTCTGCGAGCTTGGGCCGACGTCGTGGAGAACTACAATTCTGTCTGCTGAAGGATGTTCTCAGGGCTACAGACAGGCCCTGTGACGGGCACGGAGCCCCCCAGAGTCGACTCACCTCCGGGGACCAGGCCACGCACCACAGACCCTCAGGGAGCTGCCTGGCCAGGGCGGGGGCCCCTGGATCTGCCTGGGGCCACCTACACTCCTGGAGCAAGGGTGTCCCAGCCTATGGCCGGCAGCCTGTGGCTTGGGGGTGCGTCTCTGAGCTCCCACACATGCAGGGGGAGTTTTAGGCCAGTGGTTAAGTAGAGTGATCCGGAAGCATTGCCCCTGCCTGAGGTCACGATCTGCACCCTGACTCCGGGCCCAGGTCACGGCCATGCCTTCCAGGGTGCCTGCGACCGCTCTGCTCACTCTGAGGTGCTCACAGAGACTAGAGGCCGTTCATGCTAGGAGCGTGCACTCTGCGTGCGGCGGACCACACAGAGCAGCCCTCTCTGGACCGGGCTCCCAGAGTTCTGCAGGGCCTCCAGGTGTGGGTGGGAGTGAGTGAGGGGGTGCAGAGCTGCTGTGGACACCCCCCAGGGACATGGCCCTGCTGCCCAGAGCAGCCTTGCTGACAGAAGCATCGGCTCACGCCCCCCTGCCCGCCGAGCTCCCCCACGGGTGCCCAGGCCGCGTGTGCCCCAACACTCCCAGCAGGAGCTGCAGGAATCCGTGTTGAAGTGCTCAGCCTGGCCCGGCCACCTTCCACACAGTGTATCTTGGGGCTGGTGCATCCCCGTGTCAGGCAGGCGCCCCTTTCCAGCCTGCCCTCAAGGCTCACACAGCACAGCGGCTGGGGCTGCTCCTGGCTGACTCCCAACAGGGAAGGTCAACACAGCCTTTTATCCTCCTGTGTCCCAGGACCCACCCAGCAAGGATTTGGGCCAGGAGATCCTGTAATGCCTTTAACTGCGACCAGGGGCTGTGGGCTGCCAGCCTGCTCAGGCTGTGACTGGATGTGTGTCACAAAGCGCCCTCAGATATGGGGGCCCGCTAATGTGGGAATAATGTATATCCAGGTTGGCGTCGCCCGTGAAGACTGTAAATGTCACCATTAGGGGAACCACGCCTGAATCCCATCCGGCAGGCTGGGAGCCGAGGTTTCTCGCCTTGTCTCCTGGCTGTTTTATTGGTTTTTGTAAGAAGAGAATGTTTTCTGTGTGTGCTGGGGGCTGGGGAGGAGAGGCAGTGCCGGGCCTGGGGAATGTCCGGGTCTCAGGTGGGAGGGGCCTGGGGAACGTCGGGGGCCTCGGGTGGGAGGGGCCTGGGGAATGTCGGGGGTCTCTGGTGGGAGGGGCTTGGCCTGGCTGGTAGCCCGCTACAGGGTGGTGTTGGCCGGGCCTGGCTCACAGCCCCAGGCCCGTGCCCTGGCATCACTCAGCAGAGCAGCCCACTGGGCGAGTGCAGGCCTGAGGAGACACCGACCTTCCGTGGGCCTGGATTTCCCGCTTCTCCTGGGGTCCTCTTGCCAGTGACAAGCCGTGGCTGGGGGAGACGGGTGGCACCTCAAGGTCAGCAGTGCTCACGGCTGTTCTACCCACGCAGCCGAGGACAGCAGCGCCTGCATCTGAGCCCTGTTCTTATGCAGCCCTGTGCTGCCCACCCTCCATGCGCCCCTCACTGGCTTGTGTGCTCCTGAGCAAGTTCTGTCTTTCCAGCTTTAAAATGATCACCCACTACCCTAGGGCGGTTGTGAGAATCAAATGTAACATGCACTGGAATGAAAGTTCCTTAAAAGCTCCAAAGAGACAGGGATTTTCCAGATATCTTTCTGTTATTGGTTTCTAATGTAATTCCTTTATTGTCAGAATATACTTGATATGCCTTCAGTCTTTTAAAATTTAGTCAGATTTGTTCTGTAGCCCAGAATATGGTTTGTCTTAGTGAAAGTTCCGTTTGAGCTAAAATGAACAGGCAGTGTTCTGTCAGGATTCATTAGATCAAATTGGCCAATAGTGTTTTCCAATTCTTCTGTACGTCCTCATTTCCTGCCTGTTTTATCAATTATTGAGATAAGGGAGATTGAGATGTCCAACTATAATTATGGATTTGTCTATGTCTGCTTACAGTTCTATCCATTTTTGCTTCATGTCTTTTGAAGCTCTATTATGAGGCGCATACGTGTTTGAGAGTCTTCTGACCTCCTGATGAACACTGTGAAATGGCCTCCTAACTCCTGATCATATTCTCTGCTCTGAATTGTGCTTTGTCTGGTGTGAAGGTGGCCAGTCCAGCCTTCTCGTCACTCGTGTTTGTATGGTATGTTTTTCCATCCTTTACCTGATTTCAGCCTGTGTGTGTCTTTGTGTTTGAAGCGGATCTCTTAGAGCCGGCGTATGCTTGGGTCTTATGTTTAAATCCAGTCTGACAAGTCCTGCCCTTTATCTGGGTGTCCGGGCCGTCTGCATCCAATGCAGTCTTTCCTGGGGAAGGTTTCAGCCTGCTGTCTTGCGATTTGTTTTCTGATTCTCCCATGTGTTCTCTGTTCCTTTTTGTTGCTGTTATTTTACACCTTCCTCTGGATTAATTGAATATTTTTGTGACTCCTTTTTATTTTCTTTCGTGGCTGTAACTTTTTTGTCTTATTTGTGTGGTGGTTTTAGGGTTTATAGTATATGTCTTTAATCCATCACAGCTCACGTTCAAGTTATACTATGCCTATCATAAATGCTGAAAGAATTTTACAACAATATTCTCCCAACAGTATTTTCCCCTCCTGGCCTTTTGCTATTATTGCCAAACAGTTTGATTAAACAAACAGTCCAGTTATCTTTCAGAGACATTTCATTCAATTGGAAGAACAGCCTCATTGTGTATCCATATACTTACCATTTCCAGAGCTCTTTTTTCCATCTGTGATCATTCTCCCTCCACCTAACATTACCATTTCCAGAGCTCTTCACTCCTGCGTGGAGATGCAGGTTTCTATCCGTGATCATTCTCCCTTCACCTAACATCACCATTTCCAGAGCTCTTCACTCCTGCGTGGAGATCCAGGCTTCCATCTGTGATCATTCTCCCTCCACCTAACATCACCATTTCCAGAGCTCTTCACTCCTGCGTGGAGATCCAGGTTTCCATCCGTGATCATTCTCCCTCCACCTAACATCACCATTTCCAGAGCTCTTCACTCCTGCGTGGAGATCCAGGTTTCCATCTGTGATCATTCTCCCTCCACCTAACGTTACCATTTCCAGAGCTCTTCACTCCTGCATGGAGATCCAGGTTTCCATCCGTAATCATTCTCCCTCCACTTAACAGACTTGACATTTCTTCTAGCATAGGTTTACTGGTGACAAGTTTTTTCAGCTTGTCAATGTCTGACAAAGTCTTTATTTCACCTTCATTTTTGAAAGAGATTGTTGTTGGGTATAGAATTCTAGGTTGACAGGTTTAGTACTTTAAAGATTGTACTCTACTCTCGTCTCATTTGCATTTTTCCTATGACAACTCCTTATCTACATACTCTGTAACATCTTTATTTGCATGTAAGATTTTTATCACGAGTTTTAAGCATTATTCGATTATGATGTATAGTTTGTAACACTACTCTAAGAGATCCTCTTCAAATACGAAGACACACACAGGCTGAAAGGTAAAGGATGGAAAAATATACCATACAAACGCGAGTGACAAGAAGGCTGGACTGGCCACCTTCACACCAGACAAAGCACAATTCAGAGCAGAGAATATGATCGGGAGTAAAGAGGCCATTTCACAAGGTTCATCAGGAGGTCAGAAGACTCTCAAACATGTATGCGCCTCATAACAGAGCTTCAAAAGACATGAAGCAAAAATGGATAGAACTGCAAGCAGACATAGACAAATCCATAAAGTTGGAGATTTCAATAATAGATAAGGCAGGTAGATAGAAAATAAGGAAGGATATAGAAGAGTTGAAAAACACTACTAACCAACATGATCTAATTAACATTTATAGACAGTTTGTGACAATTTGATTATTTGTCAAACTACAATCAAAGTGATCAATAGTGTCATACTGTCGTGCGGTAAAATGTGGCCATTTTGTTATTTGGTGTTGTTTTCCTCATATTTTTTGTGCTTGGAGTTTACTGAGTTGCTTGAATCTATTCGTTTATCATTGTCATTACATTCAGAAAATATTTGGCCAATGTTTCTTCAAATATTGTTTCTGTACCTCTCCAGGATGTAAGGAGGCTTACACGGGTGTGAGTGCTGAGCCCTGTCTGGGGTGGAGGGTGTGTGAGTCAGTACTAAGTATCTGTTACCCAAAGACTCAGAAAAACTTTTACTTTGGTTTCTCTAAAATGGGGTTTTCCCACTAACATCAGAGTTCAACACCGTTTGGCTTCTGGATTCAGGCTGTTTCAGAGATCTGCTATTGCCCAACATACCCCAAGCCTCAGGGGCTTAGAGCAGCAGCATCTTTCTCCTGGTCCTGTGACAGGTTCTGCTGGGCAGCTCCTCTTTCTCCTGGTCCTGTGATGGGCTCCACTGGGTGGCTCCTCTTTCTCCTGGTCCTGCGATGGGCTCCGCTGGGCGGCTCTTCTGCTGAGCAGCAGCATCTTTCTCCTGGTCCTGTGACAGGTTCTGCTGGGCAGCTCCTCTTTCTCCTGGTCCTGTGATGGGCTCCACTGGGCAGCTCCTCTTTCTCCTGGTCCTGTGATGGGCTCCGCTGGGCGGCTCCTCTTTCTCCTGGTCCTGTGATGGGCTCTGCTGGGCAGCTCCTCTTTCTCCTGGTCCTGTGATGGGCTCCGCTGGGCGGCTTCTCTTTCTCCTGGTCCTGTGATGGGCTCCACTGGGCAGCTCCTCTTTCTCCTGGTCCTGTGATGGGCTCCGCTGGGCGGCTCCTCTTTCTCCTGGTCCTGTGATGGGCTCCGCTGGGCGGCTCCTCTTTCTCCTGGTCCTGTGATGGGCTCCGCTGGGCAGCTCCTCTTTCTCCTGGTCCTGTGATGGGCTCTGCTGGGTGGCTTCTCTTTCTCCTGGTCCTGTGATGGGTTCCACTGGGTGGCTGCTCTTTCTCCTGGTCCTGTGATGGGCTCTGCTGGGCAGCTCTTCTGCTGAGCAGTAGCAGCTTTCTCCTGGTCCTGTGATGGGCTCCACTGGGCAGCTCCTCTTTCTCCCGGTCCTGTGATGGGCTCCACTGGGCAGCTCCTCTTTCTCCTGGTCCTGTGATGGGTTCCAGTGGGCAGCTCCTCTTTCTCCTGGTCCTGTGATGGGCTCCGCTGGGCAACTCCTCTTTCTCCTGGTCCTGTGATGGGTTCTGCTGGGCAGCTCTTCTGCTGAGCAGTAGCAGCTTTCTCCTGGTCCTGTGATGGGCTCCACGGGGCAGCTCCTCTTTCTCCTGGTCCTGTGATGGGCTCCACTGGGTGGCTCCTCTTTCTCCTGGTCCTGTGATGGGCTCCACTGGGCAGCTCCTCTTTCTCTTGGTCCTGTGATGGGCTCCACTGGGTGGCTCCTCTTTCTCCTGGTCCTGTGATGGGCTCCACTGGGCGGCTCCTCTTTCTCCTGGTCCTGTGATGGGCTCTGCTGGGCAGCTCCTCTTTCTCCCGGTCCTGTGATGGGCTCTGCTGGGCAACTCCTCTTTCTCCTGGTCCTGTGATGAGTTCTTCTGGGCAGCTCTTCTGCTGAGCAGTAGCAGCTTTCTCCTGGTCCTGTGATGGGCTCTGCTGGGTGGCTCCTCTTTCTCCTGGTCCTGTGATGGGCTCCGCTGGGTGGCTCTTCTGCTGCACGTGGTGTCAGGTGGGGTTATTCATGAGCTGATAGCTAGGCCGGGAGGTCCAGGAAGGCTTCACTTGTACTGGAACCTAGTGCACCTCCCGGTGGCCTTGCCACATGGCCACCATGGGCTTCCTCACAGCCTGGTGGCCTCAGAGTAGAGAGATGTTTAATGGGGCTGGATCTGCCTCTTCAAGGACTGAGCTTGAAAGTTCAGAACATCACTCATGCTGCATTCCCTTGGCCAAAGCTGAGTCCCAAGGTCGGCTGGGATGCCAGGGGAGGCGAGCCACGCTCAGGAGGGGCAGTGGCCACCACAGCTGAGCCTGATGCTCTTCTCTTTTTAACACAGCATTGGGTCATGTCAGCCCCATGTCTGTTACATTTGTCACTGTCTTTATCACTCAGTGTGGTTTTTTCCATCTGCAGTTGCCTTGGTGGGAAGTGGGGGTTGCACGTCCACAAAGGCACTGTGCCCCTACCGTGGCCCCTTCCCAGGTGAGGTTCTGAGAGCCGGTAGCAGTTACCACTCTGGGACACAAACATCCAAGGGCTGCTTCCCACAGGGATGCTTGTGATTGGCTTGTTCCTGGAACACATGGGACCTCCTTCTTCATCCCAAGACCCTCACCTGATAAGCATAAGCAGCCTCTCCTCCCCTCCCCGTCAAAGCTGACACGTCAGCAGCCCCAGCGTGCAAGAGGGAAGGAGAGGTTAAAGTCCCCCACCCCAAAAGCCAGACCAAGAGCTGGGACTTCAGGTGTGGGCCTAGCACTGGAGATGCTTGTTCCCAACACCTGGCCAAGCCTGCTGCCTCCTGCGTGGGTCTCGCCGCAACCCCAAACACACAACGAGCAGCCTAAAAGGGAAGTGGTGGACCAGGCGTTCCGGTTCTTCTCTGGCTTTTCCCTGTGGGCACTAGGGGGTGGGTCCCACACCGGGCACTCAAGCCCCAACAGACGACGCTCGTTCTCCCCCAAGATCTGCTGCCTTCTAAGTCCCTAAACAGGTGTCATCCCCTTCACTCTTTCCTCATGTTTTTCTTATTTAAAATTGTCTTTTTAGGAGAAGTTTGCAGGCTGTTTCCTGAGGTCTGGGCCAGCAGCCCCGCCATGCCCTGACCCACCATTCCCCTGGCCGCGGGCTGAGTGTCCTGGCCGCACGGGAGCTCCTGGCCTTGCCTGTAGCGTGCGACACTGCCACACCCACCTCACGGCTCACAGCTGAGTTTCAGGCCATGATGTTTTCTCCCAGCCTCAGTGTAAACAAAAATAACTCTTTGTCCTGTAAGCAAAGGAGCAGAGGCCTCAGGACCCTCCCCAGCCCACGGCTCTTGGGGTGTACTGGGGCCCTGTGCCCGGACGCCCCCTCAGGTGTACACATGGCCGCCTCTCCTGCACTTCCCACACCCCCACCCCAGAGCGAGCGCTGCCCAGCACCAGCCCCTATGTGTACTTTCTGCCACCTGGGGGCCCCGACCTCCACGCAGCCTCTCTGGACCCCGGGAGTCCCAGGACCTGGGTGCAGACTCTGAAGCGTCTGGGGGCCGCCTCCCTCCCTGCAGGGTGTGTTCATTGTTGTCCCTAGTGGGGTTTCTGCGGCTGTGCCAGGCCCCATGGCTCCCGTGGGCTGTGCTAGCAAGGCCTTCAGCCCCGAGCAGCATGCGGGCAGGCCCCTCTGCAAAGCCAAGCTGAGCGCGCAGCGTCATCCATCTCGGGCGCTCTTCCCACCACCACCCTGGGCTCACCGACTCACACGGCCCTGGCAGTGCCACTCCGGGTCCTGTCGTTGGGGGCTTCCGGGAAACAGCGTGTGGGGGCCTGGGCCCCGTTTGCCAGTCGGGCGTTCTCACTCCAGACAAGTCTGCACAACCGCTCTGACTTGATGGATCGACTGACTGATACAAGGTCTTGTTCTGTCGCCTAGGCTGAGTGCCGTGGCACAGTCGTAGCTCACTGCAGCCTCCACCTCCTGGGTTCAGGTGATCCTCCTGACTCAGCCTCCCGGGTAGCTGGGGCTACAGGCCTGCGCCACCATGCCCAGCTAATTTTTTATTTTTATAGAAATGGGGTCTTGATAAGTTGTCCAGGCTGGCTTCAAACTCCTGGGCTCAAGTGATCCGCCTGCCTTGGCCTCCCAAAGTGCTGGGATCACAAGCATGAGCCACCGTGCCTGGCCTTGATAGTTTTGAATTATGGTACAGGGCAAGTTCCCACCCTTCCTCCTGGCTGGGCTGCTGAGTGGGACCCTAGGTGTGGGGACTCCTCTGTGCCTTGGCCTAGGAGGCTTCAAGGTCCCCGCAGCCAGGTCTTGCGCTTAGAGCCTTGAGCTGGGCTCGGGGCCCGGGCCCCATTCCTCCTGGTCCCCAACCGGCACGTCCCCACCCACTTGTCCATCCCCAGGGAAAGGGTATCCTGAGCCTGAGGGGCCACCTGTGGACCCCAGCTCTTGGGGGTTGCAGCTTGGCCGCCTGTGGGCAGCAGGCGGCGCGTTCTCCGACTGCCTGTGTTCTCGAGTTGGGCACAGAGGGTTTACAGGTGTCGTCTCTCCTTCAGCTGGGGTGTGTATTCTTGGCTTTTAGATGGTAAAGATTTTAAGACAAAAAGGAACACTTTGCTTTTGCTTCAGAAGCTCCCTGAATGTCCCTTGGCTCCTCTTAGCCTGGCAGGTGGGCTCCACGTGTGCAGGGCCAGGCGAGCCGGGGGCATCCTGTGTGCAGTAGGGGCCAGGGTCAGGGGGCCAGGGACCCACATGCCTATCCCTAGCCCCGCCCCCCGAGATCGGCCAGGCACCTCACGGCCCCTCCTGTCCCTGCAGACCCAGCCGGTGCCCAATCCTGTGGCATACTACCTGCACCACTCGCCCTGGTGGCTCCACCGCTTCGAGACGCTCAGCAACCACTTCATCGAGCTCCTGGTGCCCTTCTTCCTCTTCCTCGGCCGGCGGGCGTGCATCATCCACGGGCTGCTGCAGATCCTGTTCCAGGTGAGCCCGCAGCGCCCGCCCTGCCCTCTGTGTCCACAGAGACGCTGGCCCATCGCCCTATTTCTGGCTGCCCTGCTGTCTGGGAGGCCCCTGGGGCATTACAGGCCCCCTTTCTTGGGGACAGCCTGTCCTCCCCAGGCTTCATTTGTGTCAGGGGCCCCACTGCGGCCCTGTACCGGGCTGGAGGCTGAGGGTCTCCTTCCCAGGCTTCCTCCAAGGACTGGCTCCTCCCAAGAGCGTTTCCAGCAGCTGCGAGAGGCCCGGCCATGCTCTGGGCTCAGCAGTGGGACGGAGTCAGCACGCCAAGGCCCTGTGTGGACACCCCCACATTCCTGGGATCCACTCCTAAGATTCTTCCATTCTAGAGGTTTCCTTTCACGTGTTTGTGTCAGTCCACCGGGAACCAGGGTCTGAGAGAGGCCAGGGTCATTTGTCTCCATGTGGGTGAGGGGCTGCCTCCCCCAGCCCCTGGAACCCCAGGTACCCCCTAACCCCCCGTCCTGCCCACAGTCACTGCCGTCCCTGCCCCACAAGCCCCCTGCATTGAGGGCGCCTCGAAGGGCAGGGCACCCCCACGCTGACTCCAGGGAGGCTGGGCCAGTCTCGGGCCTTTGCTTTTCCCTGTAAACACTACATTCCAACTGTCAATTCCCAAGGAAAACACGCTGGGGATTTTAAAGGTGGTTCTCTCTCTCTCGATTGTTTCAATGGAGGTGTAACATACAGCCAGGGCAATGCACAGGTCTGGGTGGCGTTCCACGTGCTCTGGAAAACAGATGTACCTGGGTGCCCCACACCCCTTCCCCTGCCCCCGCCACGCCCCTTCCCCCACCCTGCCTGCCCCTGCCCCCGCCCTTCCCGCCCTTCCCGCCCTTCCCCTGCCGTGCCCACCCCTGCCAGAGCACCGCCACCTTGAGGGGCAAAGCTCCATCAGCAGGCACGGGTGCCACGCCACGTTGGTGCACGTGGGGGCACCCACGGTTGTTGGCCGGGTCCTGTTTCACGGTGCACGCCTGCGGTCAGTTCGCCCGTCCTGTCTGTGTTCTTGTGGTTTCTGGTTTTCACCACAGCCTGCCGTGCACACACGCAATCTCGTCATCCTGTGGACGTGTTTTCAAGGGCACTCCTGTATCGTGAGCAGGCCTGTGATTCACTTTACTGGAAGCTGCACGTGTCCCAGGGTGGCTGTGCCGTTCTTGACCCCTCCCCCCACCAAGGACCCTCACTCTGGCCACCGGGGCCCTGAGCAGCTCCTGACTCCCTCCGGCTTTTCCGCGTTAGCTGCTCGGAGGCTGGCGCCGGTGCCCATCGGGTGATTTCCCTACGGGCATCGATGTCGCTGTGAATCTAAGTGGGAAGAATGGACTTGCTCACAGAACATCCCCCATCCAGGACCGCACATTCTCTCTGCAGCTGCTCAGGGCTCCTGGAATAGCTTCAGTTGATTCTGTGTAGCAGGACCTCACGCGTGTTTGGGGGCTCCTGGAATAGCTTCAGTCGGTTCCATGTGGCCGGACCCCACGCGTGTCTGGGGGCTCCTGGAAGAGCTTCAGTTGATTCCGTGTAGCCGGACCCCACACACATTTGCAGGCTCCTGGAATAGCTTCAGTTGATTCCATGTAGCCGGACCCCACGCGCGTTTGCGGGCTCCTGGAATAGCTTCAGTTGATTCTGTGTAGCCGGACCCCATGCGCGTTTGCGGGCTCCTGGAATAGCTTCAGTTGATTCTGTGTAGCCGGACCCCACGTGTGTTTGCAGGCTGCTGGAATAGCTTCACTTGATTTCCATGTAACAGGACCCCACGCACGTTTGGGGGCTCCTGGAATAGCTTCAGCTGATTCCGTGTAGCTGGACCCCACGCGTGTTTGCGGGCCACAGCTCTGAGGTGACTTCTTTTTGTTGATGTTGTAAATGGTGCCCTTTTAAGTCACACTTACTCCTCTTGGTGGCTAAGTGTGGGACTCTGGTGACCTTGACCTTTCTCGGACAACCTCTGCACTGGTACTACCCCGTCTGTCCGCGGGTCCCTCGGAGACGCATCCTGTGGGTGATCTGGGGATTCTGCCGGTTCTGCGTCCATCCCTTTCTCCCCTGCTGGGTGGGGTCGAGTGCTGTCCTGGGTCTGGGGTCCCACAGCGGGGAGGGCCCCCTGCCCCGCGCACTGCCTCTCACGGTGCCGGCTGTGGGTTGTTTTCGTGGCTGCTTTTATTCACTTCTCATTTGTGGGTTTTTAGCCATGAATGGATGTTGAGTTGGTCACGAGATGACTTGTTCTTTCCTCTGTGACGTGGCGAGTTACGTGAATGCTGCGGATGCTGAAGCAAGTTCACATTCCCACAACATCTGAGGCTCTTCCTCTGGGGGAGTCTGGAAAGCAGAGGTGACCGTGCCTCACACCTGGCAGTGCTCCTGCATGAGGCCACCTGCACCACCAGGGTCTCTGTGACTGATCACCCTTGCGGGCCACAGGACACGCAGTTTCCATTCCTTCTTGACTTGACGCAGTTTTTGTGGTGAACATTTCCCTGGGAATTTGTTCATTTCATCTGTTTTCAAATCTGTTGGCAAACAAAGTGATAATATTATCTTAGTTTTATAGCCTCTCAAGTAGCTGGGACTACAGGTGCCACCACGCCCAGCTATTTTTAATTTTTTGTAGAGATGGGGGTCTCACTATGTTGCCCAGTCTGGTTTTGAACTCCAGGGCTCGAGCACTCCTCCTGCCTGACCTCCTAAAGTGCCGTGACTGCAGGTGTGTACCCTGCCTCAAGGCCTGTGTCCTCACCGACGCGCGTCTCCTGAGACAGTGGGGAGCAAGGTCATGCTTAGGGTCAGCGTGGCCGTCTTTTTCTTTTAAGTAACAGGCCCCTATATCTCAACTGATGTATTTCCACATCTTTGTGTTTTTCTCTTTGTTCTTTGTATCTTTCGCTCACATTTTTTTCTGTTATTTTCCCTCCTCTAATGGATAAGGAAGACCCTCCGTTTCCTCAGTGGTTATCCATCAGCCGGGTTAACTTACTGAAGGTCTCAGTTTGGGCAGCACTTTACCACCATGACTCCCCGAGGTCCTCAGCCCGTCCAGCCCGCCCAGCCCGCCTCTGTCCGCCCCAAGCCACCTGCGTCCATTGCTCCAGTGTTTCAGCTCTGTTTCATTTTATTAATTGATTTATTTTAAAACAGTTTTAGGTTTTCAGAAAAACTGTGCGGAGACTACAGAGGCTCCCTTATCCTCCCTCCCAGTTTCCCTGCGCTCAGCACCTTGCATTGGCCGGGACCTTGTGTAGTTGATAGGCAGTACTGATAAATTTTTGCCAGCTAGAGTCCCCAGCTGACAAGAGAGCCATTTGGAGTGTTGCTCATTCTGTGAGCTCCGACAAACGGACGACGGACGACAACGCGTGTCCCCATCACAGCTTCATGCAGAGTCGCTTGTGGCCCTGGAAGTCCTCTGTGCCCCGCCAACCCTCCATCTCCACGATGCTGCCTCTTCCGGACGTCCTAGAGTGGGAAGCATCGTGCAGCCTTTGCGGACTGGCTTCCTTCCCTCCGCGGCAGCACGGGGGCTCCCCGTGCCTCCTGCAGGCTCCACCGCTTGTTTCTCTTCGGTGCCGAGACACCCGCGGTCCGCACGTGCCCCGGTTTATTTCTCCACTCAGCCTCGGAAGGGCCACAGACCGAGCCCCGGGCACATGTGCTTCCCACACGGGGCACAAGGAAGGTTGTGCTGAGCGCAGGCGTGGGGCCAGGGCCGGCTGTGCCAGCCCCAGGTCCCACTGCCACCCAGGGAGGGGTGTCCAGCCTGAATGCAGGAGTGTGTTCCAGGATTCCTGACCTGGGTGGGGCCACGCGCACGGGTGACTCCTGAGCCGTCTTCAGCCATGTGGTCCTGGGGTCCCAGCTGCTGGAGGAGGGCAGGGCTGGAGACTCCCGGGAGTCCCCCCAACCCCCTGCACCTCCTGTGTGGGCTGTGCTGCCCCAGGGTCCCGCCTGCCCCTGCCGGTGGAGAACACAGAGCTGCCCACGCCAGGCTCAGGTCTGGTTCCGAGGCCGGTCCAAGGGCACCCCTGGACACACGACCCAGGCAGAGGTGTTGGTCTGCTTGGCTCCTTGGTTGCCTGGCAGTGGGGGGTGCTCAGGATCCCACCTCCTGCTTCCATGGCCTGTGTACCCTGTAGCGTCCCTCCCCCAGGCTGTGCTGGCCGGTTCCACCACTGCCCCTCTCCAAATAAGCTGATGCTGGCTGGGAGAAGCTCTCCTGAAAAGCAAGGTGCTGAGTTACTTGAGGGCTGAGCTACCGTGACATGGAATGGGGAGGTGACCCTTGAACCAGAGGCTCAAAAACCTCCTTGTGACCCTTGAACCAGAGGCCTCAAAAACGTCCTTGCTTATTCAGAACGCAGGAACCTGGCCAGGGGGTTAGATGAGAATTGGACCAATGGGCCCCGGTGCAGGCAGACAGGGACCCTCCCAAGCATGCCAGCCAGGCTGCGGGTTCCCTTAGTGCCGGTACTGGCCCAGTTTTGGAGTCTGCTGCCTGGTGGGGTGAGCGGCGGTGGACAGTGGGGACGCTGGGAAGGGAGGGGACAGAGCTGGGCCTCACTGCACCTGGGACTCTGAGCTCCACCCCCAAAGACCCAGCACAGGCAGCGCCTCCCTTCCAGGCCTCGGAGGTCGGGCCGTGTCATCCTCTCCAGCCCCACACCGTGTCCAGGACGAGGTGGAAGCACCAGGGTCGTGGCTGTGCTTTGCGGCCTGGCCTGGCGTCCCCCTTGGAAGAGAGGATGGTCGGCCGGCTGTCCCGGCTGCGATGTATCCTGCCCCCTCACAGGCCGTGTGGGGTCTTGAACTAGGGCTTTTGCCCCCACAGAGGGTGTTTGGGGGATGATGCGGCATGGGGCTGAGAGTGACCCACGCCCTCTAACATTGTAGTGTCCCGGCCGGGGCCACACCCTCACCTGTGCCACGCTGTGCCAGCCGAGTGCCCTGAGACTTCTGAGCACCGCTTCCCTGGAGCCTGTCCTGGTTCTGTGTGTTCCCATCTGAGCGCCGCCCCCCTGGAGCCTGTCCTGGTTCCCGTGATTCTTCCGTTGGGGAGTTGCGGCATGAGCGGCCTCCCTCCTCCCACACAGTTTACACAGCTGTTCCGGAGGGTTCCGCGGGGCCCTGGGGCCACTGCCTGCCTGGAGGGGTGCACATGAGCAGTGACCGCAGAGCCCGGCCGCCCAGCCAGCACCCCACAGGAGCCATCAACCTCCACTACGGCACTGGGGACAGGGAGACGCAGCCCGGGGCTGCCAGGGCCGGAGGGGCAGGGGGTGAGCTCAGGTCTAGAGCCTCTGAGGTGCCTGCTCACAGGGGGCTGTCCGGCCCCACCGCACCCTGCCCCAAGGGCTCCTTGCCCTGTGGTGGCTGCACCCCACACCCCCTCAAGACAGAGGCCCGGAGGCCCTGCCAGCCCCGCACACACAGGCCGGCTGTCCTAAGGTTCTGTCCCGGAGCTGGGCTCACGGGCCCTTAGCTGTGTTTTGGTTGTGATGAAACAACAGAGATAATGCAAAGTTCACGCTTTTGAAGTGAACTCAGGGGCGTCCAGTACATTCACAGCGTGACGCAACCGCCGCCTCCGCCTGGTTCCAGAACTTCCCATACCCCTCCACAGCCGGCAAAGGAGACCCTCACACCCCCCGCCGGGCCTCCACCAGCCACTGGGAGCTTCATGTCTGGATTCCCCTGACCCGGACGTTCCATGCAACTGGCATCCTACAATGTGCGGCCTCCGTCCAGCCTCCCTTCCTGAGCACCATGACCCTGGGCCTGTCGCTTTCGGGGCATGTGCTGAACTCCAATTTCTTTGCAAGGCTGGATGCGTTTCCGTGGGTCAGGCACAGGGCTCTGGGTCACTGCTGTCGTGGACACTGATGGACTCGTGTTAGACCTCAGCAGATTCTCTCTACCTCCCACCATGTTCTCCGTGTTCTCCCCCCCTCATCTCTCCGTGACACCGAAGAGAGACCTGGGTTCACGCCCACCAGAGTGCCCACCTGGGAACACAACGCATTTCCTCAGCGGAGGGTCCCCGTGAGCACCGGCGTGTCCTCGGTGGAGGGTCCCCACGAGCGCAGGAGTGTCCTCGGCGGAGGGTCCCCGCGAGCGCGGGCGTGTCCTCGGCAGAGGATCCCCACAAGCCACCTGTTCTCCGTGGCAGCTGACAGGCAGGAGGCTGCATCCAGAGATGCCACTCTTCCTTCTTGGGGCCATGCGCTGTTGGCCTTGGAACACCTGCTGCTCCAGCTCTTGGGCCCAGGATTCCACCACTTCAAGCTCCTCTTCCTGTGCCGGCCTTGGGGACCCCCCTCTGGCCTCGCCTCCGCTCCCAGCCACCGGCCGGGTCATCTGTGGGCCCCACAGCCTTGTGAGGACTCTGCCGGTGGGGGCGAGCACAGATGGGCTGTGAGAAGATTGATTTCCCTCTGAGGAGATGGCTCAGTGACGCTAGAAGAAAAACAAGGAAGACAAGGTCCCCCAGGAGCGCTCAGGCCGTGTTCTCTACGCAGAACTGCGTTTTCACAACAAAACAGCCTACCAGATGGAGGGTGAGAGATGCACCAGAGCAGCTGAACGGGGCACAGCTGGGGATGCCTCCGCACGGAGCAGGGCCCCGAAGCTTTCTTAGAAACAGGATCTGACGCCCAGATCTGTGCTCCCTGGAGCCCTACTTCCCTGAGGCTAGAGTTCCCCAGAGCCCACATCAGGATGATCCAAGGGGGCTTTGGAAATACGCTCAGGCGGGGCCCACCCTGACCAACGCAGGCAGGCGCTCAGGGCTGGGTGCTGCTCGAAGCTCCTGATGGCTCTGGTGTGGCCGAGCGTCAGAACAGGCACTGGCTCAGGCTGTGCCCCAGGTCGCTTTGGTCCCATCTGCCAGTCAGGCTGACCACAGGGACGGGCCAGAAAGGCCCGAGCTTTTCCCACCCGGAACGGATGGCAGGACATTCCAGTTTCACCTGTGGCGTCTCCTCCGGAGCATCCCCAGAAGTGGGCCCAAAGGTCAGACCTCAGCGCCCAGCCCTGCGCCCTCCCTGTCACAGGAGCTCAGGGGCTCCCAGCCACCCCGCCCCAGACCAGCCCTGGTCACACAGGACAGAGGGCATGGGGGTCTGGACCGGCTGAGGGAGCTGGTGGCAGAGATGGCTGACCCCAGCCAGGGCGAGGCGGGGCTGTTTTTGACACGGGTTTGGTAACCTTCTAGACAGTGGAGAATATTTAACTACTTTGCGGCTCAGAACCAGGAAGGCTATTTTTCCAAATTCACCCAGGGAAAGCCATGAATGCACAGTTCATAAAACACCGTCATCACCCATAAAACTGACGTGGCTGCCCCCGCGAGGCCCTTCATTAGACATCCGTGTCCCCGCCCTCAACCTTCCTCCTGAGTTACGGGGATAAAGGCTGGGCTTTGATGCATCAAATCTGGCTGACGGAGCCGTCTGAGGAGGCCACGCCCGGGTCCTGCCGGCCCAGTGTCCACCGGCTCAGCCGCAGACCATCACCCGTGCAGGGCGACCGGCCACGCAAGCCGCCACTGTCTCCCTGACGCCTCTGCGGCAACGGCAGGGGTGAGGTTTGGCAGCACACCTGTGACATCACCCGACGGAGCTGCAGGGACAGCGGCTCAATCTCCAGTTTCGTCACCTAACGATCACTGGCCTGCAGTGGTGTCCAGAAGCGGGTCCCTCTGAGTCCCTCCTGCCGTGGGTTTGTCTTTCCCACCGCAGGTTTACTCACTGCTGCTGCTGAGTCTTTCCCTGGAGCTCTCCCAGCCGTGCTGCTCAGCCAGTCCTGAATGCAGCCCCTCCCCTCTCCTGCTGTTCCTCTCTGTGGCACAGGGTCCTGTGCCTGTGTCTCGCTTCCTTGCATTTTGTATTTTGGAGTGGGGGTGTTACTGGTGGCCCCCCCCCATGGCCCCTCTTTTCCGTGTCACCCATCGGCTGAGGGGCGTCCCCAGTACCCACTCTCCAAGCACAGCCTCCTCTGTTTGGACGCACCAGCCCTCCCCCGGCATGACCCTGGCAGGCGCCCTCTGCAGGTGAGGAGTTCCAGGAGGGCACAGGGTCTGGTGGTCTGAGCCAGCCCCAGCCTTGCAATCGCTAAAGCAAGGGACAGAACCTGCACAGAAACCTGCAGTCACAGGAGGAACGTTCTGGAAGCACCTGCCAGAAGGCACCTCTGAGGCGTCTGCTGTCTCCTCCATGAAGGCACAGTTGGGTTTCAGTTGTGATGCTGGGGCTGGGGGACAGCAAGGGCAGAGCTGGATGCAGGGCCCCGCCCCCTGCTCTGGGAAGAGAGGTACCAGCTCCCCTGCTCCAGGAAGAGAGGCGCCAGCCACCCGGGGGCCCTGTGCGAGGCTCAGCTGTGGCATCTCCACAGGGCGTCCTCATCATCAGCGGGAACCTCGGCTTCCTGAACTGGCTGACCATGGTGCCCAGCCTGGCCTGCTTCGATGACGCCACCCTGGGATTCTTGTTCCCCTCTGGGCCGGGCAGCCTGAAGGACCAAGTTCTGCAGATGCAGAGGGAAATCCGAGGTGCCCGGCCCAAACCCAGATTCGGTAGGTGGCTCAGCCGGGGGGCCCTGCCCCAGTGCCCACGGGCATGAGAAAGCCGGGTGGTGCCAGCCCCACAGCCTGCCCATGTGGGTTGGGGGTACCAGGGTAGGAGGTGAGTCAGCACTGTCCGCTGTGTAGCATGCTGGGAACAAGGCACGTGACGTCGGATGCTGTTCTGTCCCCGGGACCCAGGACAGCTGACCCTTAGGGAGCAGCAGCTGGGGTCTCCCCGGGGACAGGCCAAGGGGCAGCTGGGATCTCCACCTGGAAGATGTCACTCCCCTGCCAGGCTCCGTGGTGCGGCGTGCAGCCAACGTCTCACTGGGCGTCCTACTGGCCTGGCTCAGCGTGCCCGTGGTCCTCAACTTGCTGAGCTCCAGGCAGGTCATGAACACCCACTTCAACTCTCTTCACATCGTCAACGCTTACGGGACCTTCAGAAGGTATGAGCCTGGGGTCCCCGTCCCCCAGAGCTGGGTGTGTGAGGAGACTCAGCCCTGACCAGCCACATTCAGGCGGGGTTCGAGTGCAGGCCCCCATGACCCCAAGTGTCCCCTGCCCCACCCCAGCCTGACCCAGGCACAGGCCGTGCTGTCCCCATTACCGGGCCTGGACACACAGGCCTCCTCCGACCTGGTCCCGTGAGGCAAAGGGGCAGGGCCCGAGGTCACCAGGCAGGTGGGCTGCGGCCCTGGAATGCCTACTGGGGGCGTAAGGGAGAGGCGACCAGGCCCCGACCCTCTGGGTGGGAATGCCAGGTAGTGCCGCCTGAACACAGGCACCCTCCCTGCCCCGGGGCCAGCCCCTTGGCCTCTGTCCCCTTCGTGTCCACCCTGAGCTGCCGAGGGTCATGGGGCACGTGCTGGCTGCGGCTGGGTCTTCAAGGGCAGGGAAGGTGCTCTCGAATGAGCCCCTAGGGCCACAGTTCCCAAAAGTTCTCCTCAGCCCCACCCAGACTCTCAGTAGCCCCTGACTGGGAGGTAGGTGGAGGCTGTAGGCCCTCCATCTGGGCCAGGATGGACAGTCGGGGAACCCCCCATGCACCCCACTCAGCCCAGTCGGTGTGTGACGTGGGCCTGGCCTGCCTCGGTCTCCCGGCAGCATCACCAGGGAGCGGATTGAGGTGATCCTGCAGGGCACAGCCAGTGCCAACGCCAGCGCCCCCGATGCCGTGTGGGAGGACTACGAGTTCAAGTGCAAGCCAGGTGACCCCAGCAGACGGCCCTGCCTCATGTCCCCATACCACTACCGCCTGGACTGGCTGATGTGTTTTGCGGCCTTCCAGGTGGGGGACAGTCCCTGGCAGGCGCAGGGACCTGCCTGTACCCCACCCTCTTTTGCCCGCAGATGGCAGGTTTCTAGAACGCCCACCGAAGGGGCAGGTGGGGAGGGAGGCTGGGGGAGATGGGATCCTGCCTGAGCTGAGAACTGAGCCCACACGACATCCAGGCCCAGCCTTAGGAGGGGCCTCATGTGGGAGCCCATCCCCCAGGGTCTGCCAGGTAGTGTCTCATGCCAGGAATCCCAGCCTGGGTGCCATAGTGAGACCCTGTATCTACGAAAAATACAGAAGTTAGGCAGCAGGTGAGGGTGGCACCTGTGGTTTCAGCTACACGGGAGGAGGAAGGATCGATTGAGCCCAACTGCTGCAGCCTCAAATGATGGCAGCATTGCACTCCAGCCTGGGGGACAGAGCCAGACCCTGTCTCAGAGAACAGGAAAGAAGGAATCCCCAGGGCTGGGGGTAGCAGAGGCACCCACAGACAGAGCTGCTGTTTCTGTCCTCTCGGTCCCGTCTCAGCCACCAGAAAACAGCCTCAGGGAGGCAGGGTCCAGAGGGTGCTGGGGCAGACAGGCTCCGAGGCACCCAGGCAGGGAAGCGAGGCCAGCAGCCGGCATAGGAAAGAGTGGTTAGGGCTACAAGGAGCATGCGAAGCAGGCAGCCCCTTAAGGGGACCCCAGCCAAAGAACTGGAGTGCGGCTGCCTAGGGAACACCACCTCCAGGAAAGCCTCAGGAGGGAGTGGAGGGCCCAGCTAAGCGTCTGGAGGGGCTGTGCCTGGACAGCGAGTGGCACAGCCATCTCCAGCCCGACCTCTCCTCCCAGACCTACGAGCAGAACGACTGGATCCTCCACCTGGCTGGCAAGCTCCTGGCCAGCGACCCCGAGGCCTTGTCCCTGCTGGCACACAACCCCTTCGCGGGCAGGCCCCCGCCCAGGTAGGATGCCCTCCCGGCCGCTGCTCAGGGGTCTCCCCCAAATCCAGGGGTCTGCTGGGATCCCACCACCTGTACTCGCACCCCCACCTGCTCACAGGAAGCGCCCCTTCCCTCCCACAGAGGCAGGAGGTGGGGCCTGCTGGGAGCAAAAAGGGCCCCCCCACATCAGCCTTGGCATCAAGGCTGGTCCCACCCCTGCCTCATAGCCCACCTCAAACCAAACCTGCCATGGTGAGAGGAGCCCAGGACAACTGCTCTGGGCAGGGCAACCACAGCTCACAGCTTTGTTGAGGTGTCCTCCGGGTGCCACCTCTGCTCCTGGCCTGGAGAGGCAAGAAGGACAGGCAGGGCCCTCACTCCAGAAGCCCCAGGAGTCCATGGTGAACTGGGCAGCGGACTGCAGTGAGAGCCCTGTGGGCCCTGCAGCCTGGCCCACCCCAGGCAGTGACGTGACATTCCAGGGAGGGAGCCCTGCGGGGTCAGATTCTCAGGAGCCAGAGGTGGTAGCCATGGGGGAAATCACCCTCCTCCCCATACCGGGGATGACTTTCCAGACTCCACGCAGGGGAGCTGGGGTGCAGAGGGAGACACTAAGGACCTTGAGCGTTGTGACCAGCGGACAAGGTTTTGGGGAGAGCTGGGGCCTCCAGAAGAGGAGCAGGAGGCAGGGATGGGGCCCCACTGGGGTACGGGAGGGGATCTGAGGACAGTGTGGGGTGGGGTCCAGGGTGGGGCAGAGCGTGGAGGATTGGAGACGCCCACGTGACCAGACCTAGGGTGGCCACTCTGACAAGCATTTGCATCCTCTGCCCCACGTGGTTAGGATTGAGCAGCCCCCTGGAGGGAGTAGGAACAGAGCAGAGTCTGGACTGCCCACCCCTCCCCTGCACCATCAGCCACCGATTCTGAACGAAAACACAGCTCTGGATTTTCCCTCCAAGAACACTCGGGAACCGGGACAGCTGCACCCTCTGGAGTTGCTCACAGCTGCCTGGAGGCCCCAGCCAAGGAGCTGGAGGGCGGGGACGGGAGGGGCGCCGAGGTCCACAGAGGCAGTGGAGCAGCTGGGCCCGAGTCTGGCAGCCCAGGCAGGGTGCTCCTGGCCAAGCGATGCTTCCGGGGCTGCTTCCCCAGCACGGGTATTACAGGGAGGTGGGGCAGAGGGGCGATGGGGTCCCTCCTCGGGCCCGGCCTCAGGCAGTCCAGGGGAGTCTCCATCCCAGAGCCTCTGGTGGGGTGGCCACCCTCCTAGCTGGCGCCCTCAGACAGGGCCACCTTCCTGTGAATTAGCATCAAGCCCCATGTGACTTGCCTGCCATGTGGCCACCAGCAGCCCTGGAACTCTGAGGCCTTGGAGCCTGGACAGGCAGCCGTTCACCTGGCTCACTGGGGACCAGGCCCCAGAGCTCGTCCTTCCAGGCTCAATACGGGTCTTCTCTGTTACTGCCCCGTCTCAGCAGCCTTCAGAGCCCCCCAGCCCCCACCCCAGATCGCGGCCTCCTGGGTGCCTGGGGACCCTGGAGCTGGCCTGGAGGAAGGTTTGCCATCATCAGGTCGTGACGGAAGCCTCTTCTGGTGAAGGGCACAGTCGGATCGTCTTGTTTCTCCGCCAGGAGGTGTTGGGAAAAGTAATCATGTCAGAGCAGTTTCACGTCCATCCATGGGTCCCAAAGTCTACCTAAAAGGATGGATACTGTGAAAACCAAGTGTGAGAAGCAGTAACTATGTTATATGAACCAGTAATGAGTTAACATTTAGGGAAAACATTTAAAACATCTGAAATACTGAACATCGCCACACAGCACATCTCTCCCGTCTCCATGATACATGTGTTTGGCAGCCGGAGCAGGTGGTACCATGACAGGCCGTGGCCTAACCGTGGGCCTGCATTCAGTTCATTGACTTTAAAACTGGAAGATGGAGAAGACACTTATCCCTGTTCCTCCCACTAAGTGCAACCAAGATCCCTGGACGTTACACATGAAACAGGAAGACTGAAGGTGAGAGAGGAGCCACCAGCAGGGCCCCTGGACGTTACACATGAAACAGGAAGACTGAAGGTGAGAGAGGAGCCACCAGCAGGGCCCTGGACGTTACACATGAAACAGGAAGACTGAAGGTGAGAGAGGAGCCACCAGCAGGGCTCCCGGACGTCACACATGAAACAGGAAGACTGAAGGTGAGAGAGGAGCCACCAGCAGGGCCCCCGGACGTCACACATGAAACAGGAAGACTGAAGGTGAGAGAGGAGCCACCAGCAGGGCCCCTGGACGTCACACATGAAACAGGAAGACTGAAGGTGAGA
Organism: Pongo pygmaeus; assembly: GCF_028885625.2. Classification (NCBI taxonomy): domain Eukaryota; kingdom Metazoa; phylum Chordata; class Mammalia; order Primates; family Hominidae; genus Pongo; species Pongo pygmaeus. The sequence continues at coordinate 978,294 of NC_072391.2, read as the reverse complement.
GAGGAGCCACCAGCAGGGCCCCTGGACGTCACACATGAAACAGGAAGACTGAAGGTGAGAGAGGAGCCACCAGCAGGGCCCCTGGACGTCACACATGAAACAGGAAGACTGAAGGTGAGAGAGGAGCCACCAGCAGGGCCCCTGGACGTCACACATGAAACAGGAAGACTGAAGGTGAGAGAGGAGCCACCAGCAGGGCCCCTGGACGTTACACATGAAACAGGAAGACTGAAGGTGAGAGAGGAGCCACCAGCAGGGCCCCTGGACGTTACACATGAAACAGGAAGACTGAAGGTGAGAGAGGAGCCACCAGCAGGGCCCCTGGACGTTACACATGAAACAGGAAGACTGAAGGTGAGAGAGGAGCCACCAGCAGGGCCCCTGGACGTCACACATGAAACAGGAAGACTGAAGGTGAGAGAGGAGCCACCAGCAGGGCCCCTGGACGTTACACATGAAACAGGAAGACTGAAGGTGAGAGAGGAGCCACCAGCAGGGCCCCTGGACGTCACACATGAAACAGGAAGACTGAAGGTGAGAGAGGAGCCACCAGCAGGGCCCCTGGACGTTACACATGAAACAGGAAGACTGAAGGTGAGAGAAGAGAGCCACCAGCAGGGCCCTCGGGACGGAGCCATGGCCCCAAAATGGCAGTGACTGCCTAGGCTTACTTTTGACCTCATTTTCTAGACTTGGAGGTGAGGAAACTGGAAACCCAGTAATGCCAGCAGATACAGACAAGAAACACCTCAACAAAAATCCGCTCTTTCTGGCTAAAGGGCCAGAAAAGAGCAGCCTAGCAAGACAGGAAATTTACAGAAAATAATCACCACTCCAGGCAACACCACAGAAAAAGCCATGGCCCCACCCACACCGGCAAGGTATGGAGTAGGGAGCCTGGACTCTCCTCCACACAGCTTGCTGGGGTGCTACCAGAGGAGGCCAAGTAGGAAGCTGAGATTTTCATCCAAGTGGGCAGGAAGGACCCGCCGCTTCTGTGGTGTCAGCGGAGACCACCGGAGGAGCCTGGACTCCCCCAACCCCTGGCAGTACTGAAGGGCTCCTCCCCTCCAGAGTGGTATTACGTAATAACTAGCAGAAAGTCAGGACCTTCACCACCACCCAGCAGTGACTAGGCTACCCCCGCCATAGGGTCATGGAGGCCTAGTGCAGAGCCACAACTCCCACCCTACCCAGAAACAACAAGGAATACCCCCAATGCATCCACTGGAGTTCTACCCCAACCTGGCAGGAGCAAGGCAATACCCCCATCTCTACCAGCATGAGGTCAGAAGAAGTCATCTAAAGCAGAAGGTTTAAATAAGATCCAAAATCTCCTAATACACCAAAGTCTTCAGTTTTCAATGGAAAAATTACTTGTCTCAGCAGGAAACAGGAAGACATTGAACTGGTGAAAAAGGGCAGTCGACAGATGATAGCACCAAGATGAGAGAGGTATTAGAGTGACTTCACAGAGATGTGGATGCAGCCATCGAAAACGCATTCAGTAAGCAATTATGAACACAACTGATAAAAAATACAGCCTCGGCAAAGAAATAGATTTTTTAAAGAACCAAATGAAAAATTTAGAAGTGAAAAATATAACTGATATAAAACACTCAACATCTGAATGGCGAGGACAGAGGAAAGAATCAATAAACTTAAACATAGAAAGTACCCAGTGGGAACAAGAGAGAGGACATAGACGGGGAAAAACAGCAAGAGCCTCAGGGATCTGTGGGACTGAGACTGTAACAAAAGATCCAGAATTCATGTCATCAAAGTCCTAGGAGGAAGAGAGAGTGAGCTTTAGGGCTGAAAATGTACTTGGAGAAATAAGAACTGAAAACTTCCCAAATTTGGCAAAAGGGACAAACCTACTGAGTCAATAAACTGAGTAAACCCTAAATAGGAAAAACCCAAAGAAATTCAAACCTAAACACATCAAAGTCAAATTTCTAAAAACCAGAGATAATAAAACATTGCCAGCCTGGCCAACATGGTGAAACCTCGTCTCTACAAAAATAAAAATTAGCGAGTATGGTGCCACACGCCTGTAATCCGAGTTACTCAGGAAGCTGAGCAGGAGAATTGCTTGAACCTGGGAGGCAGAGCTTGCAGTGAGCCGAGATCACACCATTGCACTCCAGCCTGGGCAACAGAGCGAGACTCAGTCTCAAAAAAAAAGAAAAAAGAAAAAACATGGGTAAATACAATAGACATTCCTTCTCTTGAGTTCCAATCATGTTTGATGGTTAAGCAAAGGCTATAAAACTGTCTGAAGTAGTTCAAAGTTTATGTAGAGGAAGTAGTTAAGATAATTATAAATGGATGAGGGCAAACGGACATAGAGGTGAGGTTTCTATACTTAACTTGAAGTGGTAAAATGACATCAGTAGACTCTAAGTTACGTGCCAAGAACAGCCAGTAAAAAACAACCTATATTAAGAGATACATTGGAACACAGTATTGACAAATCAAAACGGAATTCTAAAACACTTACATAACCCATAGGAAAGCAGGTTGGAAAACAAAGAAATCAGAAACAGAACAGATGAGAAGACGTAAAATGATCGACTTTATATTCAATGTAAATGGTCTAAATAAGCCAATTAAAAGATAAAGACTGGCCAGGTGCAGTGGCTCACTCCTGTAATGTCAGCACTTTGGGAGCTGAGGCAGGTGTATCACTTGAACTCAGGAGTTCAAAATCAGCCTGGCCATCATGGCAAAACCCTCTCTTTACTAAAAATACAAATATTAGCCAGGCATGGTAGTGCATGCCTGTAATCCCAGCTACTCGGGAGGCCGAGGCTACAGTGAGCCAAGACATGTCACTGCACTCCAGCCTGGGCAACACAAGACCCTCTCTCAAAAAAAAAAAAAAAAAAAAGATAGTAACTTAAATATATGCATAATGAGCTTATGCCCTGATAAATGCAGCATAAGTTGAAAATGTAAGTCAAAAATGCGTTTAGTACACCTACCAAACATCAGTCGTAGCTTAGCCTAGCCTGCCACCTTAAACATGCTCAGAACACTTACATTAGACTACACTGGGCAAAATCATCTAGCACAGGCCTGTTTTATAATACAGTGTTGAATATCTTATGTAATTTATTGAATACTGTATGAAAGTGAAAACAGGATAGTTGTCTGGGCACTCAAAGTGCGGTTTCTACCGAGGTGCATATCACTCACACCATTGGAAAGCTGAAAAACTGTCAGTTGAACTCTCTTAAGTTAGGGACCATCTGTATAGGCAGGTTGAAAGTAAATGGATAGAAAAAAATATGTGAATATTAATGAAAATAAAGGATTCATTGTATTAACCTGAAAGTAGACCTCAGTGCAAAAATTATCACAAAGACGGACAATGAGAAAAGAATCAACCCACCAAACAGACGTAGCAATCCTAAGTGTGTGCACTAAGCACGGATCTGCAAAACGTGAAGAAAAAAAAGAACTGAAAGGAGAGCTCAACAAATCAACAATTACGGCTGGATGTTTCAACACCCTTCTCTTAACAGTTGATAGAATAACTAGATGGAAATTCAGCAAGAACATAAAGGAGCAGCATCATCGACAGACAGGGCCTAATGATGTTTATAGAATATGCCACCCATTGCACTGAATGACATGTCACATTTTCTGGGATGTAGTTAAACTAGTGATGAGAGAGAAAGCACCAAATGCATAACATTAGAAAACAGACGTGAGAGGTTAGAAAAGAGGAAGGATCTCAAATCAATAATCTGACTTCAGCTGGGTGCCGTGGACGCACCTGTAGTCCCAGCTACTCAGGAGGCTGAGGTGGGAGGACTGTTTGAACCCAGGACGTTGATGCCAGCCTCTTGCTATCAGGCAACACAGGAAGACCCCGTCTCTTAAAAAAAAAAAAAAAAAAGAATAATCTAAGCCCAAGATTACATGAATAACTAGGAAAAAATTTAAAGCAAGGAGCAGTAAGAAAATAATAAAAAGCAGAAAATGAAATTGAAAACAAACAATAGAGAAACTTATTGAAACAAAGAGATGGTTCTTTTAAAAGACCAATAAAATCAGCAACCCTCTAGTAAGAATAACAAAAGGAGAAGATACGATTGCCAATATCAAAGATGAAAAAAGGTTGGGTGTGGTGGCTCATGCCTGAAATCACCACACTTTGGGAGGCCAAGGCGGGTGGATCACCTGAGCTCAGGAGTTCAAGACCAGCGTGGCCAACATGGTGAAACCCGGTCTCTACTAAAAATACAAAAACTTAGCTGGGCATGGTGGCACGCACCTGTAATCCCAGCTACTTGGGAGGCTGAAACACGAGAATCACTCGAGCCAAGACTGCACCACTGCACTCCAGCCTGGGCGACACCACGAGACTCTGTCTCGAAACGAAAAAGAGATATCACTACAGACTCTGCAATCTGAAAAGGATAATAAGGGAATACGACAAACATCTACATACATAAATTTTATAACTTGGATGAAATAGACCAATTTCTCAAAAAACACAAACTACCACAACTCACCTGGTATGAAATAATAATTTAAATAACCCTATAACTAGAAATTGAATTTGTAATTTTAAACTCCAAAAAGAAATATCCAGGCTCAGATGGTTTCACTGGAGAATTCTAAGATTAATTTCCCAGGAAATAGAAGAGAAGGAAAAGCATCAATTTATGTTTTGTTTATTTATTTATTTATTTATTTGAGACAGGTTCTCACTCTGTCACCCAGGCTGGAGTGCAATGGCACAAACATGGCTCACTGCAGCCTCGACCTCCTGAGCTCAAATTATCCTCCCGCCTCAGCCTCCCGGGTAGCTGGGACCACAGGCCCACACCACCACGCCTCACTAATTTTTTTAGTTTTTGTAGAGACAGGGTCTTGCCATGGTGCCCTGGCTGGTCCCAACCTCCTGGGCTCAGGCAGTCCTCCCACCTCAAAGTGCTGGGATTACAAGCGTGAGCCACTGTGCCCGGCCTTAATTTCTTTTATGAAGCTAGTGGTTCTCTGATACCAAAACCAGACAAAGATAATACAAGAAAATAGTATTACAAGCCCATATACCTCAGTGATACACAAAAGTTTTTAACAAATAGACTGGGCACCGTGGCTCACGCCTGTAATCACAACACTTTGGGAGGCCAAGGCGAGCGGATCACCTGAGGTCAGGAGTTCAACACCAGCCTGGCCAACATGGTGAAACCCCGTCTCTGCTAAAAACACAAAAATTAGCCGGGCATGGTGGCAGGTGCCTGTAATCCCAGCTACTCGGGAGGTGGAGGTTGCAGTGAGTGGAGATCGTGCCACTGCACTCCAGCCTGGGCAACAGAGTGAGACTCTGCCTCAAAAAAAAAAAATTACTAAATAGAATTTGGCAATATATAACAAAGAATTCTACACCATGACCAAGTAGGGATTATTCCAGGGATAAAGGTTGGTTCTGTATTTGAGAATCAGTCGATGTGATCCACATGTTACCAGCTAACGAAGATAACTCACATGATCACATCTGTCACTGTGGGGAAGGCACTTAACAAGTTTAACATCTATTCATGATTTAAACTTGGAAAAATAGAGAAGAAGAGGAACTTCCTCAGCTGGATAAAGAACATCTGCACAAGCCCTGCAGCCAGCATTCTCCTCGAGGGGAAGGAATCACCCTTCACCCTTTCAGATCCGAAACAAGAAAGGACGTCTGCTCTAACCATCAGATCCGGCACGGTGCTGGAAGCACTGGCCACTGCAGTATGGCAGGACAAGGAAAGAAAAGGCATGTCAATCACAAAGGAAGAAACGAAACTGTGCCTGTTTACAGATGACGTCGTTGTCTTTGTAGGAAATCCCAAAGCATCCACCAAAAACACGCCTAGAATTATTAAGTGAGGCCGGGCGCAGTGGCTTACACCTGCAATCCCAGCACTGTGGGAGGCCAAGGCAGGCCAATCACCTGAGGTCGGGAGTTCAAGACTAGCCTGACTAACATGGAGAAACCCTGTCTCTACTAAAAAAAAAATACAAATTAGCCGGGCGTGGTGACGCATGCCTGTAATCCCAGCTACTCGGGAGGCTGAGGTAGGAGAATTGCTTGAACCTGGGAGGCAGAGGTTACAGTGAGCTGAGATTGTGCCACTGCACTCCAGCCTGGGCGACAGAGTGAAACTCCATCTCAAAAAAAAAAAAAAAAAAAATGAGTTCAGCAAAGTCAGAAGACACAAGATCAACATAAATGATTCAATAGTATTCCTGTATACTAGCAATGAACACACAGACACCTAAATTAAATACGCAGAACCAACTTAAAACCACTCCAAAAAGTGAAATACTTAGGTATAAACCTGACAAAACATGCGCAGAACTTATATGCTGAAAACTCAGCAATGCTGCTGAAAGTCGTCAGCACACACCTAGAGAGATGGCCGCGTTTGTGGGTTGGAAGACACAACAAAGTGGAGATGACAGTTCCTTCCAGATTGATGGACAGGTTTAATGCAATTCCTATTTTAAAAAACCCTAGCAAGGTGTGTTAATGGGTAAGGACAAGTCATCCCAAGTTTTCTATGGAAATGTAAAGGAAAGAAAATAGCTAAAACCATTTTGAAAGAGAACAAAGTGGAAGGAATCAATCTACCCAGTTTCAAGACATAGAACTACAGTAGTCAACACAGCGTGGTATTGACAGAGGGACAGACATGCAATTCCGTGGAACACAACAGAGAACCCACAAATAGACCCAAACAAACATGCCCGGCTGAGTTTTTTTTACAAAAGCGCAAAAGCAATTCCATGGACAAAAACAAAACCTTCAACCCAAGTCTCACCCCACACAAAAATAACTCACAATGGATCCTAGACTTCAACATAAAGCATAAGACAATCAACTTTCAGGGCCAGGCCTGGTGGCGCACACCTGTAATCCCAGCACTGGGAGGCCAAGGTGGGCAGATTGCTTGAGCTCAGGAGTCTGAGACCAGCCTGAGCAATGTGGCAAAACCCCGTTTCAAATTTTAGTAATACAAAATTTTGTATTTTTGTACAAATAATGTACAAATTTTGTATTTTTGTATTACTAAAAATACAAAAAATTAGCAGGGCATGGTGGCACATGCCTGTAGTCCCAGCTACTTGGGAGGCTGAGGTGGGGAGGATCACTTGAGCCTGGGAGGCAGAGGTTGCAGTGAGCCAAGATCACATCACTGCACTCCAGCCTGAGCAACAGAGCAAGAGCTCATCTCAAAAAAAAAAAAAAAACTTTCAGGAAAAAATAGAAGAAAATCTTTGGGATCTAGGGCCAGGCAGAGTCATTACACTTGATACTAAAAAGATGATCTGTAAAAGGAAAAACTGATAAATTGAAATTCATTAAAATTAAAAGCATTTGCTGCATAAAAGGCCCTGTTAAGAGGACAAACATAATTTTTAAGCTACAGACAGAAAATATTTGCAAGCCACGTGTCTGACAGTAGGCTAAAATCTGGAATATGTGAAGAAGTTCCATAACTTAACACTAAAATAATCTCATTAGAAAATGAGCGCAGACAGAAGGAGACGTTTCACCAAAGAAGGTGCACAGATGCCAGATAAGCCCAGGAGAAATGTCTGTCATTAGAGAAGCAAGAACCACCATGACACCACTGCACACCCATCCGGTGACATCACTGCACGCCCATCCCGTGACATCACACACCCATCCCGTGACATCACTGCACACCCATCCCGTGACACCACTCACACCCATCCCGTGATACCACTGCACACCCATCCCATGACACATCTGCACACCCATCCCGTGACACCATTGCACACCCATCCCATGACACATCACACACCCATCAAAACTGCTGGAATAAGAGTAGCAACAACCCCACGTGCTGGCAAAGATACTGAGAAACTGGGTCACTTGGCCGTTGCTGGGAGGGTAAAATGGCTCCACAAAAACGACACCCAAAGTTGCTGTGGACTCAGCAGCTGCTTCCATGGACGTTTAAGCCAGAGAGTTGAAACCCAGGTTCGTGAAGAAACCCGTGCAGAGGTGTACGGCAGCTGTAATAGACAAAAACTGCAAAGAGCTCAGCTATCCTTCCACAGGAGAGCGACCGCACAAACTAGGGTGCACTCACGCTGCGGATGCTGGTCAGCGATGAGGAGGAAGGAAGCCTCCATCACACGGCCTGGCGGAACCTGAGAATTGGCATGAGAATCGCCTGCCCCGCGGGCACGTGCCGCAGGGTTCCACTCATTCTTGAAATCATATGTTCTTGAAATCACACAAGGAGGCCGAAGGGCGGGGGTGGGTGTGGAAGGACACGGGGGTCCGGGCGTGGATGGGGCCTGTGTCTGTGGCCTCAGTGTCAGGCCCTGGCTGGGATCCCTACTATAGCTGTGCAAGATGCCAAGCTGTTGCCAGTAGGGTCTATTTCAAAAGGGCTGGGAGATCCCCGATTTTCAACACTCTCAAGCCCTCTGGGGCGGTGCCGTGGCCTTCTCGGGTACTTCGTCTGCGGGAATGAAATGCAACCCTTCAGGCCGCCGGGGGCCTGGGGCCCCTTCCCACCAACCTGCCAGTTGGCACAGAGGGTTCTGACCCTTTCCAAAACCCTTTCCAAACTGCAGTTCCAGCTCTTGATGTCAGAGACCAGGCCCCGGGCCCCCCAGGCCTTGACCCTGTCCTGGGAAGGAGCAGAAAGCAAGAGCAGGAATTTGGGAAAGATGGGCGATCCCACTGCAGGAGGCCTCCCCGGGACCCCCACCCTCCCGGCCTGACTAAATGCAGGGTTTGGGAGAGGGTGGGCCTGCGTGGGGTCTGTGCTGCCCTAGCAAGGCCCAGGAGAGTGTGCAGGGACCATGCTGCCAGCACAGCCCAACACCCTCACGGCCGCACCCCAGCCCATCCCTTCAGCCTGCTGCTGAGCTGCTCAGAGGTCAACCTCGGGGTCCAGTGTGACATCTCTGCCTGGCACCACCTGGCCTCAGTCCCCATGCTGGCCGCTGCCGTCCATATAGCCAAGAAAAACCATGGCAGCCTCAGGCCCAGGGGGTCCAGGAAAGACCCCTGGGGCCCAGGGCAGTGGGCAGTGCCCTCCTGGAGTGGACGGGAGCCCCCAGCTGCCAGCATCGCCCTCAGTCTTGGCTGCCCAGGAGGTTTTCCAAAGGCCCGACCCCACTCCTCTTGGAGCTGCTGATCCCTCTCTTCCATCAGGCGCCTCAGGGACCCTCCTCCACCCGGAGGGTCTCTGTCTTCCCAGTTTTCCTGGCATAATTCAGACTTGGGGAGAGAAGAATCATCATCCATCACACACCCAGACCCAAAGAGACAAAGCCAGGAGGAGCAGGGCAGACCCAGAAGTCCTCACCCTGCCAGCCTAAGGGGCATGGCCCAAGGTCTCCACCCACAGCCCCCAGGGCACAGCTGTGTGCAGGTCACCAGAAGCCCCAAATAATGACAGCACCCCAGACAGCATCGGGCCCTGGTGCAGCGTGAAGCCTCTGGCACTTGCCTGGGCTCATTCTAGGGGCCATTAGAGGGTCCTGTTATGGCTGCATCCTCACACCCACCGGGCAGCTGGGGCCCAGCTCTGCCGTAGATCCCAGCCAGGCAGCAGCTGCCCTGTGGGCTGAGAAGCTTCCACTCCTGCTGCACAACTACGAAGGGGCCTGGAGGGCCGGGAGCTGGTGATGGTGACAACTCCGCCTAGCGCCTCCTCCTCCTCCGGGGCAGCCAAGCAACCCTGGACACGAGGGGTCTTCGTCCCACCCCCAGGAGAAAATGCCCAGTCCTCCAAGAGTCCAGTGAGGGCTTGCCAGCTGGGGACCAAGACCTAGTGTGGCCTAAACCAGGCCTGGTCACCAGGGGTCAGGCGGGACCTTATACAGGGCTCAGTGGAGAGACCTGCCTGCTGCCCCGGTCCAGGGGAGATGGGGGTGGGAGTCTTCATTCCACTCGGGCATGACGGAGGAGAGCAGGCAGCCAGCATTGGCAGGGAAGGGCCTGAAGCCCTGGGAAGCAGAGGCTGCGCCCTCAGGAAACAGGTCCCGGCCTGGCTCCCTCACAGCCTCGGGCTGCCCCGTGGATCGAAACCCCCAGGCACCTTGCGCCAGGGCTGGCCTGATGGTGGAGATGCCACACTGTGAGCAGCAGGTTCCTCTCCACGCCTTCCCAGGTTGGGGGCACTTGGGGCTCAACCTGAGGCCTTGTCAACAGCCTCGGGCCTGCTCAGTACCACCGTTGAAGCCCCTGGCCTTCCCCGGGCCGGTCCCTCTGCCGTGTGGGCTCTGCCGAGTGGGCCCTGCCGAGTGGGCCCTGCTGGGTCTCCTCTCCCGGAGCTGCCCCGTGTCCGCCCTCCCGCCTTGCTGCACTGTTCACTGCCGAGGGTGCCAACTGGAACAGTTGCCCTGCCCGGGGTCTGCTGGAAGTCCGCCTGTGCTCAGGGTGGGGGCTCCTCATGCAGCCCCTCTGTCCGTGGGGGACCCCTGTGAGCAGCTGCAGCTCAGCAGCAGGCTGAGGAGCCGGGTCGGGGGCCGGGAGTCCCAGCAGGCCCTGGGCTGACACGTGCCCCTTTGCAGGTGGGTCCGAGGAGAGCACTACAGGTACAAGTTCAGCCGTCCTGGGGGCAGGCACGCTGCCGAGGGCAAGTGGTGGGTGCGGAAGAGGATTGGAGCCTACTTCCCTCCCATCAGCCTGGAGGAGCTGTGGCCCTACTTCAGGGACCGTGGGTGGCCTCTGCCCCTGCCCCTCTAGATGTGCACCAGAAATAAAGGTGAAAACCCAGCCCCTCGGCAGCTCAGCAACATCTGCCCTTCCCTGCGCCCGGCCCAAGCTCGGCATCGCCAAGAGAGACGTGGAGAGGAGAGTGGTGGGACCCAGCCCCCAGCACGGGGGTCCTGGGTGGGGTCTGCTGTCACACACTGTGGGAGCTCCCAGGCCCTGCCCGCCTGGGGCCCCACATCCAGGCCAACCCTTGTCCCAGGCGCCAGCCTTCTCAGGGGGCTCTGATCTCCCATCCATCCCACCCTCCTCCCAGAGGCCCAACCTGGGGCTGTGCTGCCCACAGGAGTTGAGACAATGGCCATCCTGACACCTTCCTTCACTACAGCCCTGACCACAGACCCAACCAGGGAGCTCTTGGGGTCTCTAGCGCCCCAGGGGCTGGTTTCTGTTCCCCCCATCAATGGTGTGTTCCCAGCCAGGTCCTGACCCTCAGAGCCGAGTCCCCATCACGTCTGGGGCAGCCGAACCCTTGCCCCACAGGGACCTGGACGCGCCCGGCCAGGATGTGGGGTTGGACGGGCCATTTTCTGTCCTATCCCTCATCTCCACCCCTGCCACAGCCTACACACATCCCACACATGCAGGCACACACAAGGGCGCACACAGCCCATGCACACGTGTTCTGGGCCCGGTTTCATCCCCCAGTGACTGGTGTCTGTGAGGCGCAGATGGGCACACCGCACACCCAGCCCCCCACCAGGCTGTGCCCACGCTGCCTCTGAGGCCTTGACAAGGCCCCTCAATCGGAGGACAGCCGGCCGTGCACACTTTCACCATTGTCGGACAAACAGCGTCTACTGCACGTTTTTCTATTATTCCTATTCTTATGCCATAGCTATGGCATATTTTTCTCCTATTCCTATTATACCATTTACCAGCTTACTCGAAAACAAACGGCTTAAATGAAGAAGTTCTTGTACCTCCCTCCCCTTGGCGGTGGCCGTGCCCCCAGCCCACACTCCGGTGCTGGGGCAGCGGGTGACCGAGCGGGACTCAGGCTTGGTGGAGAGGTGAATGGGTGGTGCTTTGCCTGGCGACCCTTCCAGTGCCTGCTGCAGGAATACTTGGAGTAAATGGGAATGAGCCGGGGTGCCGGCCCTGCTGGAAGGAGGCAAAGCTCTGGGGCAACGTCTCTCCCACCCAGGACGCTGTGAGGCTAGGTCCCGGGAGAAGTCAGAAGTGGGCCCCACCACAGGACAGAGGCCCTCCCCTCTCCCCCAGCTTAGGAGGTAGCCACCACCCCTTCCCCCTGCCTCCATCCATGGCGCCTGGAGCCGTGATGCCCACGGCTGAGCCACTGTGGGGGGCCCCAGTGGGGACAACACGGTGGTTCAGGCCGAGGAGGCCGGCTGCGGTGGGCACAGTGCGGGTCTGTGTGGAGCCCCCCGTCGGGGGCAGCCAGCCCAGGTGCGAACAGAGGGCCCGTGTTCCAGCTCCCAGGGAAACAGGGCGCCCTGTGTCTGTGGAGGGACAGACGGGGCCTCAGAGGGACGCGCCAGGAGCCAGCAAGTCTGCCGGAGCGACCACGCGGAGCTGTCGGCCACAGGGGCCTGAGCAGCCCTTCCTGGGGGGCTGTCCCAGGGACTGTGCCGTTGGTGGGGCCCAGCCCTGTGGCACAGCTCAGGCGCAGACATCTCGGGCAGCGGCAGGAGTTGTGGGAACCCGAGGGACCCATCGCCCGGGAAAGGCTGGTGCCATGGGGTGCCCCTGCCCAGCCTCTGCAAGGGGGAGGCCTGAGGAGCCAACAGTCCTCCATGCCCCCTGCCCGGAACCCTCCCGTGCAGCCGCCCTCCCCGTGGTGGGTCCCAAATCCCACAGCCCCTCTTCCCGGGCTCCTTCACCCCGCTCCAGGCTCCTCTTGTCCCAGGGCAGCTGTGTACCACTGGTCTCCCAGGGACCCCGTAGTGGGGTTGCAGGTCCTGGTCAAGGGGGCAGGGCAGGAGCCCACAGCAGGAGTGACTGGGCAGCCCGTTCATGGGACCCACAGCCCAGAAGCGCTGCAGCACTGTCCTGGGACCACGGGAAGGGCCTGCAAGAGCCCTGGAGCCAGCACTCTCATCCTCCATCGGGGATGGCAGCTGTGACTTCCCAGGGGACCTGGGGGTGGGGTCAAGTCACACAGCATGAAGCAGACCAGGGGCCGTCATTAAGCGAACAGTTTGTGGTGTGGAGTGCACTCCCGAGGCCATGCATCCACCACCCCTCCATCCAGCCCATTTCCATCTGCCAGACAGAGCCCCTAGCCCCAGGGAATCCATCTCACGCCTCTGTGGGTCTCCCTGTTCGGGACGCTTCATATAAACGGAATCACGGCCCTCAGCCCTCCCATCGGGCATGTCAGCTTCTTCCCTCACGTCTGAACTCTCTCCACAGAGCCTGTGCGAGACGCCCGGCCCCCGGCTGCCTGTATTCTGTGTGACGGAGGGTCCCATCTGCCGGTGTGGGGCAATGGGGCCAGTAGCCCCCACACGTGTCAGGCCAATGCCTGTGGTCAGGAAGTCCCCTGGGGGCGGAGGCCTGGGCATCTGAAGGGGTGCTCAGGGTGTGGGAGTCATGGTGTGATCTGCCCTCCCCATCTCGGCCAGCCTCGGGGGCTTGTCACTGTTGAAGGCCAGTCTGCTGCCACCTCTGGGTACCCCACCAAGGTCACAAATATAAGGGGGCCCCTGGACCCAGCTGGGGGCCTCGGGGACCCACTCCATGGAGCCCTTGGCTCTAACCCGTGAGTGTCCAGCCCTGCTCAGGGAGACCCCCTCACCCGGCAGGCAGAGGGGCCCTAATGGTGGGGGTCCAGTCTCTGGATCCAGGTTCCCAGAGACGTCCACTCACCTGGAGCAGACAGGTGACCTGAGGTCGGGTTGTGACAGACTCGGCTGGAGTGGAGCCTGCACCCTCTGCAGACCCAGAGCCCGTCACACCTGACCCTTCCAAGGCTGGGTTCCCGTCACCTCATCAGTCTTTGGCAGATGGTCCCAAGGCCTCACCGCACTGAGCCCATCTCCCCCAAATGTCTGGGGTCCCTGTGTGGTCAGGGCCGTGGGGCCTTTGCACTAGCAACCACTGCTGGCGTCCACACAGCAACCCCCTGGCTATCCAGGGCCCGCTCTGCGCCCTGACACCAAGCTGCCCCTGGTCCCACGCCAGGCCCGCAATGTGGGTCTGCTGGGTCAACCGTGGGCCTGGGGGAAGGGAGAGGCACCCTGGAGTCCCTGGAGCAGCCTCGCTGGCTGGGTCAGGCTCTTAGCCATTCTCACTGCAGCTTGGAGGTCTCAGACTGCCCAGGTCCTCATCTGAGCAGGAAGGTTTGGGAGAATGGCGGCTTTGGAGCTTTAGATCAGCAACACACAACAATACCACAGACGGTGGCAGCTGGCCCACAGTGGCAGAAAAGAAAGCTCCCTCATCAAAACAGTGTGGCAGCAGCATGAAGACCTAAAGATGGACGGGGCACAGTAACCACCCGAGAAATCGTCCACACGCAGCCAGGTACCTTCTGATGAGAACGTCCCCAGAAATCGTCCCACACACACAGCCAGGTACCTTCCAACGAGAACAACCCGAGAAATCGTCCCACACGCAGCCAGGTACCATCCGACAAGAACAACCCAAGAAATCGTCCCACACACGCGGCCAGGTACCTTCTGACAAGAATGGCCCGAGAAATCGTCCCACACGTGGCCAGGTACCGTCCGACGAGAACAACCCAAGAAATCGTCCCACATGCGTGGCCAGGTACCTTCCAACAAGAACAGACCGAGAAATCATCCCACACATGTGGCCAGGTACCTTCCGACGAGAGCAACCCAAGAAATCGTCCCACACGCAGCCACGTACCTTCCAACAAGAACAACCCGAGAAATCGTCCCATACACGCGGCCAGGTACTTTCCAACAAGAACAGCCCGAGAAATCGTCCCACACACGCGGCCAGGTACCATCCAACGAGAACAACCCGAGAAATAGTCCCACACGCGGCCAGGTACCATCCAACGAGAACAACCCGAGAAATTGTCCCACACACGCGGCCAGGTACCATCCGACAAGAACAACACGAGAAATCGTCCCACATGTGGCCAGGTACCTTCCGACGAGAACAACTAGTACCTTCCGATGAGAATGACCAGGTACCTTCCGACGAGAACGACCAGGTACTTTCCGACGAGAACAACCAGGTACCTTCTGACGAGAACGATCCAAGAAATCGTCTCACATGCAGCCACGTACCTTCCAACGAGAACAACCAGGTACCTTCTGACAAGAACAACCCGAGAAATCATCCCACACATGCAACCAGGTACCTTCCGACAAGAACGACTTGAGAAATCGTCCCACATGCAGCCAGGTACCTTTCGACGAGAACAACCAGGTACCTTTCAACAAGAATGACCTGAGAAACTGTCCCACACGTGGCCTGGTACCTTCCAACAAAGGCTCCAAGACCATTCAATGGGAAGAGGACAGTCTTTTCAGCAAATGGTACTGGGAAAGCTTGATCTCCACTTGCAAAATAATGAATGAAGCTGGCCCCTTACCTAACAGCATACACAAAAATTAACCCAAAAAACATAGGATGAAACACCTAAACATAAGAGCTAAAACTGTAAGACTCAGAATAAAACCTGGGAAAATCTTTAAGACATTGGATTTAGCAGTGATTTCTTGGATATGACACCAACAGCACCAGCAACAAAACAGAAAATAAATTGGACCTCATCAAAATTTGACATTTCTGGCCGGGTACAGTGGCTCACACCTCTAATCCCAGCACTTTGGGAGGCCAAGGTGGGCGGATCACCTGAGGTCAGGAGTTTGAGATCAGCCTGACCAACATGGAGAAACCCCGTCTGTGCCAAAAATACAAAAATTAGCCTGGCGTGGCAGGCACCTGTAGTCCCAGCTACTCGGGAGGCTGAGGCACGAGAATCGCTTGAACCCGGGAGGCGATGTTGCAGTGAGCTGAGACCACACCACTGCACTCCAGCCTGGGCAATAGAGTAATATTCTGTCTTTAAAAAAAAAAGTGGCTATAAATGAGACTGCAGAGCTGCCCCAAGCTGCTGCCTGTCTGTGGAAGCCCTGCCCTGCAGGAGCAGCCACAGCTGTAACCCCACCTCTTCAGTAAAGCTGTTTCCTTCCACCTCTGGCTCGCCCTTGAATTCTTTCCTGGGCAAAGCCAAGAACCCTCTCGGACTAAGCTCCTCTTTTGGGCTCACCTGCCAGGCATCAGAATGATGTGGCCATGTGGAGACTGTCTGGGGGTTACTCAAAATGTTCAGTGTAGACGGATGACCACATGACCCAGCAACTCCACGTCCGCACGTAGACCCGGGAGAGCTAGAAACAGACCACATGACCCCGCAACTCCACGTCCGCACGTAGACCCGGGAGAGCTAGAAACAGGGACCACGTGGCCCCGCAACTCTACGTCTGCACATAGACCCAGGAGAGCGGGGAAACGAGGACCTGGGTGTGCTTGCACCGGAACATTTGCAGCAGCCCAGAGGCGGGGACAGCCCAGATGAACAGACCAGGTGTGGTCACCCATGAGCATTACGCAGCCGCAAAGAGGAGCGAGGCCCTGACGCTCAGATGAGCCTTGAGAACCTGACGCCCAGTGAACATGCCAGACACAGAAGTCCTGCGATGCTGCCTCTGGAACGTCCGGAACAGGGAAACCCACAGAGACGCTGGGCAGGGAGAAGGCGGACGGCAGACTCGGGGCTGCCGGCAGGAACAGGGAGAGGAGGCGTGATGGCTCACAGGTCCAGATGGTTCTCTGGTGGGTGATGAAAACATCTGGAATTAGGCAGAGATGCCGGTTGTACGTGTGGCAAATGTGTTACATGCACCACATTGCTGACTTTTAAGTGGTTAATTTTATGTAAATGTCAACTTCACCTCAATGTTTTAAAATACAGCAAAGCAAAGCAGAGTGTCTTAAGTGTCCTGAGACCCTGGGCCTCCCTGCCTCAGGGCCCAGACCCTCACCCTGCCAGAAGGTCCAGTGGGGCTCAGGATGCCAGGCAGGGAACGCGTTTCGCTCCTTCTCTGTGGCGTGCACGGGGCTGGAGCCGCTTAAGACCCAGGCTCAGTGCACCTGGATGCTGGTTAACCCGAAAGTGCCGCACGGAGCCACCAGTGGTCCCACGAGCTCTGATGATGGCCTCGGTCGCGGACGTACAAACATTGATTCACTGAGGACCACACGAGCAAATGACAGGTGATGCCGGCAATCCTCAGCCCACTGCTGCCTGGACAGCTTGCCCCTGACGCCGCGAGCCAGGCTGCCCACCCAGCCCTCACCCGGGCCCACCCGGCACTTAGCAAATGGCCTTCCCACATCAGGCTGGTGGCTTTCCGCACCACCCAGTGTTCACCTGGGCGCCCACACACCAGCAAGGGGCAGCAAGCAGGCACCTGCCTCCCATCTTGCTCCAAGCGCTGTGTGTGGGAGGGACGGAAACCTCCGGGCGCTGGGAAGAAGCACCCCAGGCACTAGGCAGGGGAAGGCTGGGGGGCCTCTGTGCCCACCCCCAGGTCTGAGCGCATTGGGGAACCCGGGGCACTGGGAGGGTCTGTGGACAGTGCCACTCTCCCTGCAGGGCTGCGGCCACCTTAACTCTGCCTGGGCGGCCTGGCTGGGGGCCGCAGCTGACCCACTGAGTCTGGGCTGGTGGCTCACTGTTCTAGAGTCTACAACTGACCCAGTGTGGTCTATACCTGCCCAGGTCATACCACACTGTCCAAACTGTTACAGCTTTCAAACCAGCCCTAGACTGGCCGTCATAGCCGCCTTGACTGTCGTTGGCCCATTGCTGGAAGCAAGTTGGCGGAAGCTTCCGTTAACTCTGATGGTTGGTGTGCAGACAGACGGCAGGCCGCAGCATCCTTTCCTCCCCGCCCCGAGCCTCTTTTTCTTCTTGGGTGGTGTGTGGGGCCATCTCCTCTGCCTCATCTTTTTTCTAACCTGGAAGTTGTCCCTTAAACACCTGCCCATGGCGAGCTACTGCAAAGCCCTTCACCCGCAGCCACGTGGACGTGCTGGAGAAACATCAACAAACTCTCCTCTGAACCACAAAAAAGAGGAAAGAACATTCAGAAAAGGAAGGAAGAGGCACTGAGCCAGGTCAGCGCCCCGGGCCGCTGGGAGGAGGTACCTTGTCCAGATGACATGGGACACACACGGGTTTACAGGAAACCAGGACACATTACAGACACGGGACACACACGGGTTTACAGGAAACCAGGACCCATTACAGACACGGGACACACATGGGTTACAGGAAACCAGGACCCATTACAGACAAGGGACACACACGGGTTTGCAGGAAACCAGGACCCATTACAGACACGGGACACACATGGGTTACAGGAAAGCAGGACACATTACAGACATGGGACACACATGGGTTACAGGAAACCAGGACCCATTACAGACACGGGACACACACGGGTTTGCAGGAAACCAGGACCCATTACAGACACGGGACACACATGGGTTACAGGAAACCAGGACACATTACAGACACAGGACACACACGGGTTACAGGAAACCGGGACCCATTGCAGACACGGGACACACATGGGTTACAGGAAACCAGGACCCATTACAGACACGGGACACACACGGGTTACAGGAAACCGGGACCCATTGCAGACACGGGACACAAATTGGTTACAGGAAACCAGGACCCATTACAGACACGGGACACACACGGGTTTACAGGAAACCGGGACGCATTACAGACACGGGACACACACGGGTTTACAGGAAACCAGGACGCATTACAGAACAACGTCAGCGAACCCCAAGCTGCAATGATCTAGCAAAAAGGTGAGAAAATACAAATAGCCAATATCAAGAAGAAGAGATATCACCACAAATCCACAGAGGTGCTACAGGAATAATAAGGTAGTACATGAACCACTTTATTCTAATCACCCAGCACCCTAGATTAAATGAGAAACATTCCGCGAAAGGCACAGGTGACTAAAACGAACGCCCAAACCCTAATCCTCTCCCACCGACGAAGAAAGAAAACCCAAGAGTCCCATAATAATTGAAGAAACTGAATTTGGGCCGGGCGCGGTGGCTCACGCCTGTCATCCCAGCATTTTAGGAGGCCGAGGCAGGTGGATCACCTAGGACAGGAGTTCGAGACCAGCCTGGCCAACATGGTGAAACCCCGTCTCTACCAAAAATACAAAAACTAGCTGCCGTGATGGCGCACGCCTGTAATGCCAGGTACTCGGGAGGCTGTGGCAGGAGAATCGCTTGAGCTGGGGAAGCAGAGGTTGCAGTGAGCGGAGATTGCACCATTGCACTCTAGCCTCGGTGACAGAGTGAGACTCCGTCTCAAAAAAAGAAAAAAGAAATTGAATTTGTAATTTAAAATGTTCCACAAAGAAAACTTGAGGCCAAGATGTGTTCATTGGCGAGTTCCATGCAACACTCGGTAGAGAAATAACACTGCCCTATCCAAGCTCTTCCAGAAAATGGAGGAGGAGGCAGCCCTCGTACGCCCACCAGGACGCGAGGAGGCAGCCACTCTGGAGAAGAGTCAGTTCTGGAAACATGAAGCGTGAACTTCCTCAGGAAGCAGCCACTCCACTGCTAGGCGTCTGCCCAAGAGAAATGAAAGCACAAGAACGTGTAAGCAGCGTTTATAGCAGGTTGATTTACTGCAGCCAGGACCTGGGGTGGTGCCGGCGTCCGTCAGCAGGAGGACGGGTGAACCGGGTCATCTTGGAGTCATCGTCCTCAGAAACAGGCACATCTGGCTGTTGATACGCACAGCGTTGGACCCTCCAAGGCACCGCGCTCAGCTAAAGAACACAGATCAAAGAGCTCACAGGACAGAGCTCCACTCGAGGAACTGCAGGGAGGACCGCAGCCCAACTCCAGTGACAGACGCGGCCCATGTCGCCAGGGCCGGAATGCGGGGAGGTCTGGGAGAGGAAAGTTCTGAGTCTCAGCTGTGGTGCTGGGTACCCTTGTCAGAAACCGTCCGTTACATTTAAATGGGTGCATTTTATGTTTGGAAATCATGCCCGGCTTTCTGGATAAAGCCCTGATTTATGTGGTTTCGAATTTCTGTGATCTAAACACCGTGCCTGCCCCCATCTCCGATTCAAGCCCCCAACACGTCCTCACTCAGCGCGGAGCTGGGCAGACATGCACGACCGGCTCCCACCTGCTGGCGCGAGCCCACCTCACCTCGGAGAGTTGATTTGGAAAATGAAATAAGCACGAAACATGTCAGCGCCAGGCTGGGCTCAGCAAGCCACTGACGCCAGCGAGACACCAGAGACTCAGCAAGCCGCCGATGCCAGCGAGACGCAGAGCAGAGAACGCTGGTCAAAGAGCAGCTGGGCAGTGTCTGCTCGGCCGAAGCCCAGTCCCGGAGAGGCAGGCTCTGCACCGGGATGTGGAGGCTCCAGGGTCACGAAACCCCCGGGGCGAGAGACAAAGGTAGTGAGTGACCACGGGCCGTCCAGGGCAGAGGGGACGGAGGCAGCACGCACACGACAGAGCCTCCGCACAGAGCGTCACGGCCACGACTGGAAAGCCCAGACGTGTCACAAGCCCACGGCCCAGGTCAGAGGCAGCAGGACGGCACATGCACCAGAACTGCGGCCACGTGTGGAAGGGGACAGACACTGGAGGCACGGGGTCTACTCTGCTCTGGACCTGGTGGTGGCCACGCTGATGTTCACCCTGTGGACATTTTGGAGCTCACCGTCCACTCTGTGTGCTGCTTTGCATGAGTTCTAATCCACATGGAAACTGTTATGATCAGAAAATCTCTCTAACTGTGGCGTGTGAGAGCCTCCGGTTCCCGTGTCGTGCTGTTGTTTTGAGACGGAGTCTCGCTCTGTCACCCAGGCTGGAGTGCAGTGGCGCCATCTGGGCTCACCACAGTCTCCACCTCCCGGGTTCAAGTGATTCTCCTGCCTCAGCCTCCCGAGTAGCTGGGATTACAGGCGCCCGCCACCACGTCCAGCTAATTTTTGTATTTTTAGTAGAGATGGGGTTTCACCATGTTGGACAGGCTGGTCTCAAACTCCTGACCTCATGATCCACCTGCCTCGGCCTCCCAAAGTGCTGGGATTACAGGCATGAGTCACCGCGCCCGGCCTGGGCTGCACTTCTGAGTCCCTGAAGCTTCCACTGTGTTTATTATGAAGAGCTGAGCTGGGGTTTGTCCTCTAACACGTGTGCTAAGGAAGCGGGAGGAGACCCGGCTCCGTGCGGGGCCATCGTGGCTCCCGGCGTCTCTGCCTCTTCCATCCTATTTTGTTTCTGCTGATGGTTGACCCCAGGCAGCCTGAGCACAGCCACCCTGCGCCCCTGAATCCAGGTCATCGTGTCCTGAGCACAGCCGCCCCCTGCATCCAGCTCATTGTATCCACCCAGTGATGTGCTCCCCAGGCCGGACTTTTCTAAACTCAGCCTCTGAATCCACCACAGGCCGGACACATGGTGCCTTCCCCCAGCCCCACTGCTTCGAGAGGACCTGGGGGGCCCCGGCAACTGCCTGTCACCTCGTTGTTTTTTTTTTGTTTTTTTGTTTTTTTGTTTTTGAGACAGAGTCTCGCTCTGTCGCCCAGGCTGGAGGGCAGTGGCGCAATCTCAGCTCACTACAAGCTCCGCCTCCCAGGTTCACATCATTCTCCTGCCTCAGCCTCCCAAGTAGCTGGGACTGCAGGTGCCCATCACCACACCTGGCTAATTTTTTGTAGTTTTAGTAGAGACGGGGTTTCACCATATTAGCCAGGATGGTCTCGATCTCCTGACCTCATGATCCGCCCGCCTCGGCCTCCCAGAGTGCTGGGATTACAGGCGTGAGCCACCACCCCCGGCCTCAGGACACCTCGTTTTAAGGGCAGTGAAAGCCAGGAAAGCCACGGCCAGCAAGACCCAGCAAGGCCCGCGCCGCCCTTGTTCCTGTCGAGGGGCCGGCACCCGTTTGTCCTCAGGGAAGGTGGTCTTCGCCACTGGCTCTGGTCAGGGCTGCATCTGGGCCACCAGGATGTTTGGTGCCAGCCCTGCAGCTGCGGGGCCTTCTGTGGTGGGCACGCATTTGCATCTCAATGACCCTGATTAATATTTAAGGGGCCAGCTGTCTGAGCCACATGGAAAAAAAAGGGTGAAAAAACGCCTTGTTCCTTTAAATGGTGGGCTCCAGGCTCTCCATCAGGTGGCCTCATCTCCCCACGGTATCTTCTCCATGCAAAAGATACGCGGCACCATCAGCCCCATCAGGGCCTGTGTCCCCGCCAGGGCCGGCCCCATTGTGTGCCGCACAGCTGCGGGCTACAGCCCCGGCCCGTCTGCCTGCCCGGCCCTTTCACAGCCCTGTCTGGTAGAGGTTGACGGCACAGCCCACAAGTCAGGGGCCGTCCTCAGGGGGTGCCCCAGCCAACCCACCCCGGGCCCAGGGGCATGCCCCACTTGCTCACTGTCACCCACCCCCGCCAGGGGCCTCCCCGGCCACCTGCCCATCCATCCACGGTGCCTCTGAGGCAGGCATGGCCAGGCCTGCTGTTCTTGTTGTCTGTCCCCTCACTGGGTGTCAGCTCCCCTGAGGAGGGTCTGAGGGTTGGCCTTGACCCCAGGACAATGGGGACACTGGGCAGAATGCTGTCTCCCTAAATTCACAGCCACCCAGAATCTCAGAACGGGACCTATTTGGAACTAGGGTCTCTGCAGATGTGATTAAGGGGAGGGCCTTGAGATCAGGTCATGCTGGATTGAGGGCGGCCCAGACCCAGTGATGGCTTCATAAAGCCAGGGACGATGATATACGGCAAGGGAACGAGGCTGCGTGAACACGGAGACTGGAGTGATCCACCCACCCCGGGGCATCCGGCCGCTGGGAACTGGAAGAGGCAGGAAGCATCATCCCCCGGAGCCTCCAGAGAACATGGCTCCAAGACACCGAGACTCACTTCTGCAGAGCTGGGAGGGGACACCTCACCGTTGCCTGCAGACACAACACAGCCCTGGGCTGCCGCAGGCCCAGGAGACAGGGCCCCAGCAGGAGTGGGAGGCGGTACCAGGAGCCCCACAGACCCGGGTCTGACTGAGAGGAGCACGTGGAGGCCCCTCCTCAGCCAACCACCCCACCACCCCCTCAGCCTCCTGCGGCCAGGCAGCGGCCCCACCACCCACTCAGCCTCCTGCAGCAGCCCCGCCCGAGGCCCAGGGTCAGGTCCCGAAGCCCAGGTCAGAACCCACGGCCCCGAGTTCCCCAGCCCCGGGTGAGCTCCTGTGGCCCAGAGTCAAAACCCACGGCCCAGGTGAGAACCTGCAGTCCAGGGTCAGGCCCCAAAGCTGAAGGTTGGGCTGGGCCTCTGCAAGCCCCGCACCCTGAGAGGAGCCAGTGGGCGACCCCTTCACACACTCACGGGGACCCTGGGGAGGCCAAGACGCAGCGGGCACCAAGAAAAGCACAGGTCCCCCCGGGAGGAAGGCTTTGCCCAGGCTCGAGGCTGCAGCTGCAAGTCGGGGCACCCGAGGCCACCCACGCCCGGGAGGGCACCAGTCTCCCGAAACGCAACAGCAGTAGTTTTTTTTGTTTTTTTTTTTTGAGACAGAGTCTCGCTCTGTCGCCCAGGCTGGAGGGCAGTGGTGCGATCTCGGAGGGCAGTGGTGCGATCTCGGCTCACTGCAAGCTCCGCCTCCCAGGTTCACGCCATTCTCCTGCCTCAGCCTCCTGAGTAGCTGGGACTACAGGCGCCCGCCACCACACCCGGCTAATTTTTTGTATTTTTAGTACAGACGGGGTTTCACTGTGGTAACCAGGATGGTCTCGATCTCCTGACCTCATGATCCACCCGCCTCGGCCTCCCAAAGTGCTGGGATTACAGGCATGAGCCACCGCACCTGGCAGGAGTGGTTCTTTTTTCTTTCACCTGCCTGAGGTGCTGAGTGGACAGGTCCCTGGTCCCTTCCTGCCATCCCTAGTCCAAGCGAGTCTGAGAGTTCGGGGGATAATGGGGGCTGGTTGGCGGGGCCTGGGCAGCCCCATGCAGGAACCTGGGAGAAGATCCCCAAGGGACAGGAGCTGGCATTGTGGTTTGTGGCTATTTCCCAGGGAGAGAAACCCCATGTTCCCTGGGAGGGAAGAGGAGGGAGCGTGGCTAGGGGCACCAGGACACAGAGGCACCGGTGACACCCCCTCACGCCAGGGGGACACACACAGCACCTGCGTGGAAACACATGCACGCACCAGCTGACAGCACACATAAGTACACAGCCGCGGGTGCGACACTTCCTGCTAACATCAGTGTTGTAAATTGTGTGACTGGAAAGGTATTTTGGAAATAGGAGTGAGGCGTGTGGAGCTGAGCCTCTGCCCGGCGGTTGCTCTTGACCCCAGAGGTGACCACACCCCAGCCACGTCCCTGAACCAGCCACTGCGCAGAGCAGCCCCTGCACGGAGTGGCCTGGCTGAGCCTTTTCCAGTCTCCAGCCCCTGCTGCTGGGCGTGGCTTCTGCAGGAGGAGCCACCAGGCCCAAGACCTCAAATGCCCACCTGAGAAAGGGGCTCAGGGCTTTTCTTTCTCAAGGGGAAATGTGAGCTTCCAGCAGCCACAGGACGCCTGGGGAGCAACTCTCTTTCTGGAGCTCAAAGTCTCTTTCAGAGGAAGGTCCAGCCTCCGGGGGGGTGGGGTCACCTCATCCAGGGCACGTGTGGTGCCTCCTGAGGGCTCCTCGGCCCCACGTCACTCTGACCATCCCCTGGCTGCCCTGCCCCCCGCGATCCTCCACACCCAGTGTCCACTACCCCCTTAGGGGGACGCCGTCCACGGCAGCCCCCAGCTCCCTATCCAGAGCTGCCGCAGGGCCCCCCAGAAGCCCCCACAGTGGGAGGCCCGCGTGTTCATTCCACAAACACCTACGGAGCCCCTGCCTTCCGGGGGCCGTGGAGCCAGGTGCTGGGGACCAGGCTCCTGGCTGGCAGGACGCGCTCGAGGCCTCTGTTGTCCTGAGGGCTCTGGGGTAGCGGCAAAGCCTGGGGCCCTCCAGGTGGTGGCAGCCGATTGGACCCATCCACACATCCTTGAGTCCTCACCCTTCTCCTATCCCAGGGCTGGCAGTGGCCACCTCACAGGGGCTCCACACCTCCCCGGGGTGGACCCTCCCCAGCCCAGCCCAGCCCAGCCCAGCCCAGCCCAGTGATCTCAGCCAGAAGCAGAGCTGCAGCAAGGAGGGGGCCACACAGCCAGGGCTCCTCAGCCCGACCACACCAGGACGCCACATCCTTGGGCTTGAGGCATCTGCCTTTCGGGGCCAGGCCTCTGGCTTTCCCGGGAGCAGGATGTCAATAAGACTTCTCTTCCCTGGGGGCAGGCTGGCAGGGGGAGGGGGGATCCATGAGAGGGCAAAGAGACTGCGCCCCACCTGGGGACACGGGAGAGGCCAGGCTGCCCCTCCGCAGGGAGCAGGGGTGCAGGCAGGTGAGGGTTAAACCCACAGCTCGGGGGTGCCTCCCCACGCCCTTCCCTGGGGCCCTGGAGGGACAGCTGGCCCATCACTGTCACCTGTCGGGGCTCAGGCGGCACAGCTGTGTAGACAGTATGAGCCCAGGCCTCTGACCAGGCTGCTCAGAACGAAATGCCCACACATGGACCCAGCCTCCTGCTCTGGGCAACAGCAGAGGCCAGCCTGCAGGGCAGCACAGCTGGCAGCATTCCCCGGGCATCCCCCTGCCCTGAGTGCCCAGCGTCCCCCCGGGCCTCCCCCCGACCTGAGTGCCCAGGGTCTCCCAGGCATCCCCCCGCAACCTGTGTCCCCCAGACCCAAGTGCCCAGCGTCCCCCAGGGCGTTCCCCTCAACCCCAGGTGCCCAGCTCACAGTGGGGACCATGCTGAGTCCATCGCCCTGCAGGCGGCCCCGAATACCAGCCGGTCCACGTGCCCTGGCCACGTCCACTCAGCTCAGGGCAGCACGTGACCAGCACACTCAGCCCTCTCTCGATACCGCGATGGGGACCCCACCACCAAGTAGCAGCCCCGGCCACTCGGTGGCAGTAAGGGAGTGACCTGACGGCGACAGTGAACACGCCGAGCTTCGTCCTCAGGCCCACGGGGTGGGAACCAGACACCAAGCACCTTGTGAATAACTCGCCGGCTTCACTGATCTCCTCGTCCCATGACCCCCGAGCTGAGAATAAGCAAAGCCCCCGTGGGCTGGAGAGCCGCCTTCTCCCACCTCTACAGGGTCTGTGGGTCCACACTGGGGGCAGGGGGTACCCCTTCTCTGGTCGGGCCGTGCACACCCATAACTGGGCAGAGCCAGAGCGGGGCCGGAGCCACCCACAGACCCGGGCAGCAGAGGGGCCGGCCTGGAGGCCTAGAGACGGTGATAGTAGGAAAATGGGGAACCCCAAAAGAGACATCCACATCCTCGCCCCAGAACCTGTGGACGTGACAGTATTTGGAAAAGGGTCTCTACAGACGTCAGTAGGTTGAGGGCTTAGAGAAGAGATCGTCCTGGAGTAGGATGGGCCCTAAATCCAGGGGGAAGGGTCCTTCTAAGAGACAGGCGAGGAGAAAACACAGACAGAGGATGTGGTCAACTGAAGTCAGAGGCAGAGACGAGCGATGCGGCCACAAGCCAAGGAACACCTGAAGCCCCTGGGAGCTGGAAAGGGCAGGAGGACCCTCCCCTGGAGCCTCCAGTGGGAACACAGCCCTGCCGAAGCTTTGATCTCAGACTTCTGGCCTCCAGGACAGTGGGGGTGGGTTTCTGTTGCTTTAAGCCCCCGAGTTTGCTATAGCAGCCCAGTCTCCACACCCTCCTGACGGCCGCGCCCAGTCCCCGTGCCCTCCTGACAGCCGCGCGGCCACGCTGGGACGGATCCATCTTCCCAGCCCTCATCTGGCTCCTCCCGTCAGCCTCGGGGCCCAGCTGCCCCTCAGAGGCTCAGTCAAGACTCATCTTTGGTCTCAGGGCTGCCCAAAACACAAAATCAAAAGCAGAAACAACTCCCCTCTAAGCATGTAAATTTTATAACTTAGAAGAAATGGACCAATTCCTTAAAAACCACAACCAAAACTCACCCAAAATGTGACTGATACTGAACAGCCCTTCAGCTATTAAAGAAATTAAATCTGTAAAGATATGAAAAGGAAACGTCCAGCTGGGCGTGGTGGCCCACGCCTGTAATCCCAGCACTTTGGGAAGTCGAGGCGGGCAGATCACCTGAGGTAGGGAGTTCAAGACCAGCCTGACCAACATGGAGAAACCCCATCTCTACTAAAAATACAAAAATTAGCCGGGCGTGGTGGTGCATGCCTGTAATCCCAGCTACTCGGGAGGCTGAGGCAGGAGAATCACTTGAACCCGGGAGGCGGAGGTTGTGGTGAGCCAAGATCATGCCACTGCACTCCAGCCTGGGCAACAAGAGCGAAAGTCTGTCTCAAAAAAAAGAAAAGAAAAATAAAAGGAAATGTCCAAGCAAAGATGGTTTAACTGAATCCACCAAACATTAATAAAAGAAATAACACCAATTCTACACAACCTCTTCCAAATAACAGAAGAGGAGGAAATGCTTCCCAGTGTGTCTCATCAGGCCGGCATTACCATAATACTAAAACCAGAAAAAGTACGAGAAAAGAAAACCGGAGGGGCGCGGTGGCTCACATCTATAATCCCAGCACTTTGGGATGCCGAGGCAGGCAGATCACGAGGTTAGGAGATCCACACCATCCTAGCTAACACGATGAAACCCTGTCTCTACTAAAAATACAAAAAATTAGCTAGGCGTGGTGGCGGGCACCTGTAGTCCCAGCTACCTGAGAGGGTGAGGCAGGAGAATCACTCAAACCGGGAGGCAGAGGTTGCAGTGAGCCGAGATCACACCACTGCACTCCAGCCTGGGCAACAGAGTGAGACTCCATCTCAAAAACAAAAAAAAAAAAAAAAGAAAGAAAGAAAGAAAAAACCACAGGCCGGACACAGTGGCTCACACCTGTAATCCCAGCACTTTGGGAGGCCAAGGTGGGTGGATCGCTTGAGGCCAGGAGTTCGAGACCAGCCTGGCCAACATGGCAAAACCTCGTCTCTGCTAAAAACACAAAAAATGAGCCAGGTGTGGTGGTGTGCACCTGTAATCCCAGCTACTCGGGAGGCTGAGGCACAAGAATAATTTGAACCCAGGAAGCAGAGGTTGCAGTGAGCCAAGATCACACCACTACACTCCAGTGTGGGTGACAGAGTAAAATTCTGACTCAAAAAAAAAAAAAAAAAAAAAAAAAAAAAAGAGGCCAGGTGCAGTGGCTCACACCTGTAATCTCAGCACTTTGGGAGGCCGAGGCAGGTGGATCATGAGGTCAGGAGATCGAGACCATCCTGGCTAACATGGTGAAACCCCGTCTCTACTAAAAATACAAAAAATTAGCCGGGCATGTTGGCGGACAGACGCCTATAGTCCCAGCTACCCGGGAGGCTGAAGCAGGAGAATCGCTTGAACCCAGGAGATGGACGTTGCAGTGAGCTGAGATCTCACCATTGCACTCTAGCCTGGGCAACAGAGCAAGACTCTGTCTCAAAAAAAGAAAGAAAGAAAAAACAAAACCACAGACCAATATCCCTCATGAATATAGACAGAAAACAAAACCTCAGCAAGATATTAGCAAATTGGTAATATCAGAAATATGTAAAAAGAATTAGACACCATGCTCAACTGGACTGTGGATTGCATTCCATGATGAGGAATGCAGGGTTGGTTCAATGTGAAAACCAATCAGCCGGGCACAGTGGCTCACATCTGTAATCCCAGCACTTTGGGAGGCCGAGGCAGGTGGATCACCTGAGGTGAGGAGTTTGTGACCAGCCTGGCCAACATGGTGAAACCCCATCTCTACTAGAAATACAAAAAATGAGCCGGGCATGGTGGCAAACACCTGTAATCCCAGCTACTCGGGAGGCTGAGGCAGGCGAATCACTTGAACCCATGAGGTGAAAGTTGCAGTAAGCCAAGATCATGCCACTGTACTCCAGCCTGGGCAACAACTGTGAAACTCCATCCAAAAAAAAAAAAAAAAAAAGCAAATCAACCAATTAAAAGACTAAGAAAAACCATATGATTATATCTCCGATAGATACAGGAAAAAACATTAGACAAAATTCAACACTATTCATAATAAAAACTCAGCAAATTAGGAAGAGAAGGAAACTTCTTCAGCCTAATAAAAGGCATCTACAGAACCCATAGCCCTCATACTATTTAATGGGGAAAGACTGAAAGCTTCACTGTAAGATCAAGCACAGGACAAGGACATCCAGTCCCACTGTTTCTATTCCATATCACACTAGACTTGCTAGCCAGACTAATAAGGCAAGAAAAAAGAGAGCAACATGGATGCCGCCAAAGGCACTGATGGAGTGAAAGTTTACACAAAGTTTCAGAGTTGGTGAAACTAACCTATCGTGAAACACACGTGAGGACAATGGTTCCCTCTGTAGGGGGGTTACCCGGGGAGAAGCATGAGGAATGTTCAGGGTGTTCTGTCTTGACCGAGGAGTGTTCTGTCTTGACTGAGCTGTGGGTTACTGGTGTCACATTTGTCAAAATTCATCCAGTTATAACCTAAAATATGTGCATTTTATGTTAGCGGGTTGAGGACTCACCATTGCAAACCCTGTGGGCTCCATTTGGGGAGGCCCCCCTACATGTGGCTGCTGTGCCCATAGCTGCCCATGCAAAGGCCCCACCAGGACCTGGGCCTGTTGGTGCAGAGCCCTGTGAAGCAGAGGCTGCACCCCCCATAGGGCAATACCCAGCACCACCCCCATTACAGACCTTCCACACCACCCTAGCATGTTCTCACACATGCTCAAAGGGAAAAGGCATCCCTGACCGTCGAATGTTCCCTGTTCACCCTCTTTCCTTAATTTGCAATACAAGGTCACCCCTGAAAAGCCCCTTCTGAGCTATCCTTCCCTCCAGGTCCCAGAGATGCACAGCTAGGCACCCACAGGCTGCAGGCAGCTCCCGTCCAGATGACCCTCGGTGCTCCAGCACAGGGACTCAGGCCGAGGTGTGGGGAGAACTGTCCAGCCATGTAGCTGTGCGGCTGGTAACTCACCCCACTATTCCCAGGGGCTCAGAAGGGGGCCGACAGTCCCAAGAGACAGGTCGGCCATCGCTGCTGAGTGGGCGAGGCCACAGCTCTGTGTCCCAGACAAAGGCCCAACACGAAGGTCACACAGCCACCTCACTTGGGCGGGGTGGGGGGGTCATGCCCAGGAGCAGCCCCTGTGTCTGGCCCAGCCCCCGTCCTGGCCTGGGGTGTACAGGATAGGCAGATGCCCTCCCCCTCCCCTTCAGGCCCATCACTTTGTGGGGTCCACAAGCTGGGCCTGAGGGGGCTGCAGCCCCCAGACTGGTTTCCCCTAGTCCCTTGGCACAGGCAGAAACCAGGGAGTTTGTGTGGGGAGGGCAGGGCAGGGCAGGGCAGGGCGGGCCACACATGGAAGGGCATCCTCTCTTCCACTCCCCACCTCCCTCCACAACATGAGTCACACCCATTCCCCAGGCTGGTCTGGTCCCACAGGCCCAGGGTCACAGTCCACATGGAGTCTGGACTGCCATTTAATTTGGAGAGGGACTTGAGGATGGGATTTTGCCCCTACTAAAGACAAGTCTGTAATAATACAGCCACCAAAGTTCTAGAAGAAACCATTTTGCTAACCACGGTAACTCAAGCAAGGACCACCAAGGGGGCCGAACTGCTTGGTGACAGGCAATGGGAATCGGAAAGCACAGGGCGAGAGGAGCCCAGCCTGGGCCCACCACAAGGACAAGTGCAGCTGTGGTGTCAGTGGTGGAACAATGTAGAGACGCAGCACCCAACAGAGGAGCCGGCTGAGGGTGCTGGGTGGAGATTGTGGGCTCAACTCCCAGCCCACGGGAAACTCAAGGAGTGAGGAATGAGGCAGACGGCACAGACGAGCTGGCTGAGGGTGCTGGGTGGAGACTGTGGGCTCAACCCCCTCAACCCCAGCCCACGGGAAACTCAAGGAGTGAGGAATGAGGCAGATGGCACAGGAAAGTGTCAGGTGCATCAAAATGCCAAACTTCTGCCAAGACAACCAGGCTGGTACACGGGCCCCGTGGGCCACTGTCCCTCAGTGGGAAATTTGAATTCTCCAACTTTGTTCCTTTTCAAGATGATTTTGGCTCTCTGCTGTCTCTTGCAATTTGATATGAACATTACAGTCACCTTGTCCATTTCTGCATGAAAATCAGCTGGGATTCTGATAGGGATTGTGTTGAATCTGCAGATCAATTTGGGAAGTATTCTCGTCTTAGCTATATTAAGACTTCCTATCCATGAACATGGATGTCTTCGCATTTATTTAGACCTTTCTTTCTTTCCAGTGTAGTTTCAGTGTACAAGTCTTGCACTTCTCTTGTTAAATTAATTTTTTTTTTTTTTGAGACAAGGTTTCACTCTTGTTGCCCAGGCTGGAGCACAATGGCACGACCTCGGCTCACTGCAACCTCCACCTCGCAGGTTCAAGCGATTCTCCTGCCTCAGCCTCCTGAGTAGGTGGGATTACAGACCTGCGCCACCCACACCTGGCTAATTTTTGTATTTTTAGTAAGACGGGGTTTTGCCATGTTGGCCAGGCTGGTCTCCAACTCCTGACCTCAAGTGAACCACCCACCTCAGACTCCCAAAGTGCTGGGATTACAGGCATGAGCTACCGCGCCCAGCACAGATTTATGTTTGAATGCATGCACCTGTTCCCTAATTCACTGGATTTATTCTCCAATGGGAGTGTCCCCATGTCGGGAGACGCTGAAGTATTTAGAGTCACAGTGTCTGCTGCTTTCTTCAAAACGGTTGGCAGAAAATACAGAGGCACGTGCGTAACGTGTAAAACACATACAGGCAAGTTGCCGAAACGGCTGACCCTGGGCGCTCGGTGTGTGGATGTTCTCCGGGCTATTCAGTCTTTCCTTGAAAACCTTCACATCACGCAGCTGCCAGGAGGTCATCACGTTGGTGTGACCCCTCCCCTGGACCCGGCCACGGCTCTAGCTGAGATGACCTGGACAGTGCCCTCAGCTCAGGCACAACCTGGGGAGGCTGCTTCTCAGGGAGAGGCGCCGGGGCTGCTGTCCCCAACCCAGACTCCCCATGTGGCTGCCCTGGGCTGTCCAGCTCAACGGACCCCTCGCTGGGGCAGAACCTTCTCTACCATGGAGCAGATGCCTTTGTCCACGGGCTCCTGGGCACGAACCCCCTGCTCTTCCCCATTCCAGACGCAGACCCCAACCCAAGCCGTTGTTCCAGGACTAACGGGGCAGCCACTGCAGACTACAGGGATCTGTGAGCGAAACTGGCGGGACGGGTGATGGCGAGTGGGACACCCCTTCTCCCTACTTCCAGCCTCGTGCCTCGCACCCCCTCCCCTCGCCCCTCCTGGCCATGCTGCCCCACTCAGCCTCACGCAGCCCAGCCACATTGTCCCAACGCTGTCCTTTCAGAGTAGGGAGTGACGTTCAGCCCGACGCCAGTTCCCCACGCCCCGAGTCCCCCACAGTTCCTCACAGTCCCCGTTAACAAGCACACTTGCAGGGGGTGGCCGTCCACACACACAGCCCTCGCTGCCACGACGGGGCCAGCCCAAGAAGCAGGGGCTGCAGACACTGCTCTCATAGGGTGGCGGGAGATGCCAGCCCGGAGCCAAAGTGTCCAGAGCGGCTCACAAAAGGTAGCTCACGGGAGCGCTCCCTTGTGATGGCTGTAAATTTGTATGAGCGCTAAAGCAGCTGGGGCCTCACCTTGCCAGGGAACAGACTCGGAACAAATGCTGGAGGTGACTGTCCTCCTGTTCTCGGAGCTGCCGTGAAAAGCTCTGCCACAGGGTGGACGGGGCGGGGTGGGGCGGGGCGGGGCGGGACGGGGCGGGACGGGGCGGGACGGGGCAGCGGATGGGCTGAGGACCCACGGGGTGGTCAGGGCCCGTCTGCCAGCACAGTCATTGCTGCTGCTCTGACCACTTGGACAGAGATGGTGAGGACAGGGCACCGGCTGGGGGCAGAGACTGCTGTAACAGCCGTCCTGTCCCCTCCACACCAGCGCTCTGGCCGCTCCATCCTGCAGCCAGCCCTCCTGGCTCCGTCAGCTCAGCTCCTTTCAAAGCCGAAACATCCCACAGCTAAACCTGGAGGTGGGCGCAGTGGCTCACACCTGTTGTCCCAGCACTTTGGGAGGCTGGGCCAGGAGGATCACTTGAGCACAGTGAGCCACGATCTTTCGGCTGTACTTCAGCCTGGACAGCAGAGAGAGACCCAGCTCTAAAAAAAAGAAAGAGGCCAGGCACTGTAGCTCATGCCTTCACCCCACACCCTGACCACCCCACCCCCTCCCCACCCTCATGCTCCTCCCCCGCCTCATACCCCCTCCCCCTCATGCTCCACCCCCCACACCCCTCCCCCTAAGCCCCTCCCCCTCACACCCTCCCCCTCATGCTCCACCCCCCACACCCCTCCCCCTAAGCCCCTCCCCCTCACACCCTCCCCCTCACGCTCCACCCCCACACCCCTCCCCCCTAAGCCCCTCCCCCTCACGCCCCCTCCCCCATGCCCCCTCCCCCCATGCTCCTCCCCTGCCTCATACCCCCTCCCCCTCATGCTCCACCCCCACACCCCTCCCCCCTAAGCCCCTCCCCCTCACGCCCCCTCCCCCCATGCCCCC
Source organism: Pongo pygmaeus (assembly GCF_028885625.2). Lineage (NCBI taxonomy): Eukaryota > Metazoa > Chordata > Mammalia > Primates > Hominidae > Pongo > Pongo pygmaeus. The sequence continues at coordinate 944,799 of NC_072391.2, read as the reverse complement.
TCCCCCCATGCTCCTCCCCCGCCTCATACCCCCTCCCCCTCACGCTCCACCCCCACACCCCTCCCCCTAAGCCCCTCCCCCTCACGCCCCCTCCCCCACGCCCCCTCCCCCCTCATGCTCCTCCCCCGCCTCATATCCCCTCCCCCCTCACGCTCCACCCCCACGCCCCTCCCCCCACGCCCCTCCCCCTCACGCCCCCTCCCCCCATGCCCCCTCCACCCTCATGCGCCTCCCCCACCTCGTGTCCCCTCCCCCACCCCTCCAGTCCCTTTGCCTCCTTATTGTTCACTGCGAGCAGAGTCTGGGAGACACACCTGCCTGGCCCCTTCCTCTTCCTTTCTGGAACGTTTGCTTCTGAAGCTGCTGGTGACACGGGGCAGGGTGGGTGTCTCACCAGGGAAGGAGCTGGGGCCACAGAGCCCTGAGCAGGGCCAGGGCAGAGTCCACAGGCCCCACCCATTGCCAGGTTCATCCATTTGTTTCTGTGTTGATTTTGCTTTTTTTTCCTAAGAATTTAATACATGCCCCCTGCCGCAGCCCTGCCCTGGCCTTAGAGATGGGTCTCAGAATCCCAGGGCCCAGCAGGGAGGAGAGGTCCTGGTCTTTGCTTCTGCTCAGGGCACGCACCCTGCTCTCAGCGCGGTGTGGCCTCGCGAAAGGGACTGAGGGGCTGCCCTGGCCTTTTCTGTGAGTGCCACGCTGGCCAACTGCCAGGAAAGTAAACGTCTCCCAGAGAGAAAAAACTCACAGGGTGGAGGGTGCCGGGGTGGCACAAGGGACTCTGGACCGAGGGGCTGGAGGCAGCTTTTGTCCAAGGAGAACCCCCTTCCCAGGCACCTGCTGGTCAGAGCTGGGGCCCCCACATCTGTTCCCAGCGGGCGAGTCCCCGTCCCCACATGCCCGGCAGCCTCTGTGACGTTCAAAAGGGCCGCGGAGTGTTCCAGGTGCCTCACTGGGCCAGAAGTCGAAGGACAGAGGGCTCAGCAGGGCTTTCCTGACCCGTGATGACGGTGGGCAGAGCCCTCCCTTGAAACCAGCCCAGCAACGCAGGCCAACTTCACCCACCTGGTTGGACTAAACCCCTCTAAGGAGAGGGGGCCCTTCAGGGACACAGGCTGGGGTTTTAGGGAGTGAGGCTCTGTGAGCCCTGCCCCAGGACCACCACACAGCAGGCCCACAGGCCCAGGCAGGGACTGCAGCCATAGGACCATGCAGGGCTGGGAGCGCCTCCTCCTGGGACCCCTGCAGCCCCCGCCTGACACTCCCAAGCTCAGGGGCCTCCTCCCGGCCCTACACTCCCAGGCTCAGGGGCCTCCTCCCGGCCCCACAGTCCAGGCTCAGGGCCCTCCTCCCGGATATTTCTTCTGGAGCCTGACCCACAGGCTTTCCTGCATCTTCTTTGAGATAAAATCAAAAAGAAATCTTTAAAGGCCATCTCCAAAACCCACAAAGGCCGGAAGAAAGTAAAAATAAAGCTTCCTCTCAGGAGCTTCCCGCTTATCTAAAAACGCCTGTGTCTGCAGCACCTTCCAGCCCAGCGGGGTCCCTGGGGCCTCAGCCTCTGGCAGGGGCCGGACCCAAGGCCACGTGAGCCACGGCAGAAGGTGCCGGGCCGTGGCGTGCGGTGCCACGGGAGGGGGACAGTGACCAGCCCTGCAGCTCAACATCAGTGTCCGCGTGTGTGGAGTCTCCTGCTCAAGGGAAAAATGCCCTTCAGTCCTACGAGGAGGCAGCAAGGTGGCTAAACAGTGCCTCCGACCACTCAAATGTCAAAAAGCTGCCTTGCCTGGAAACAGGGCCCCTACCGATGTCATTGAGACGTGGTCATACCAGACCAGGACGGACCCTAAATCCAAAGTCAGAAGACACAGCACATGACGACCAAGGCAGAGGCTGGAGCTATGAGGCCACAGCTAAGGCACAACTGAGCGCCAGGGGCTGGAAGAGGCGGGAAGGCTGTCCCGTCCCCCCGGGGACCCTCCGTGGTGCAGGCCCTGCAGCCCCTGATCTCAGGCTCCTGCAGCCTCATTCCACAAGCCGGGCTGGGCTCCGGCGCATCCAGGGGCAGGGTCCCCTTCTCTCCTTCCCTGCCCAGAGTCTCACCTACCTCGGAAAAGAGGAGGCGGCGTGAAACCAGCTCTGCTGACAAGCCCGGCCTGGGTGTTTTGAAAGCAGAGGTCCATAAACGTTTTTAATCCGTAGGTGGAAGGTACCAAACCCCAGTATGGACCGTGCATGGGCACTCGGCATTTGATGACAGGAGAAGCCGGCTGGGAACCGCAGTGAACCAAATGCCCTCCCTCCCGAGGCCACAACACCCACAACATCCACACCACCACCCACACCACCTCCCACAACACCCACAACACCTCCCACACCCACACCACCCACAACACCACCCACAACACTCACACCACCACCCACAACACCCACAACACCCACAACACCCACACCACCCACAACACCTCCCACACCACCCACAACACCCACACCACCCACAACACCCACAACACCACCCACACCTCCCACAACACCTCCCACAACACCCATAACACCTCCCACACCCACAACACTCACACCACCACCCACAACACCCACAACACCCACACCACCACCCACAACACCTCCCACAACACCCACAACACCTCCCACACCCACAACACTCACACCACCACCCACAACACCCACAACACCCACAACACCTCCCACAACACCCACAACACCTCCCACACCCACACCACCCACACCACCACCCACAACACCCACAACACCACCCACAACACCCACAACACCACCCACAACACCCACAACACCCACACCACCCACAACACCCACAACACCCACACCACCACCCACAACACCCACACCTCCCACAACACCTCCCACAACACCCATAACACCTCCCACACCCACAACACTCACACCACCACCCACAACACCCACAACACCCACAACACCACCCACAACACCCACAACACCCACACCACCCACAACACCCACACCACCCACACCACCACCCACAACACCCACACCTCCCACAACACCTCCCACAACACCCATAACACCTCCCACACCCACAACACTCACACCACCACCCACAACACCCACAACACCCACAACACCACCCACAACACCTCCCACACCACCCACAACACTCACACCACCCACAACACCCACACCACCCACACCACCACCCACAACACCTCCCACACCACCCACAACACCCACCTGCAACACCACTCCTGGGTACACGCCCAGGCACCACAAAAACCTCTGTCCAACAAGAGGCGGTGCATGGACAACCACAGCGTCTCACACACCGCGACCAACAGCCCAGCAGCCCAGCGTCCACTCACAGACGAGCCACGAACCACACGCAGGCTGGCCACGCATGGAGCGCCACTCAGCCACGAGAAGGAAGGAGGCTTCAGCACACACCACGCCGGGATGAAACCTGAGGCAGGACCTCGAGTGACGGAGGCTCAGAGGGACACAGTGTCTGACCCCATTTCTACAAAACATCCAGAACAGGCCAAGCCAAAGAGTCGTGGAGGCTCCCAGGCTTGGGAAAGGGTGGGGAGCCAGTGCTGATGGAGACAGGGTTTCCTTTTGGGGTGATGAGGACATTCAGGACTAGACAGAGGCGAGGGCCGCCTGACACTGCAATGTGCTGAACGCCGCCCAAGCGCGCACTTTAAAATCAGTTACCACCGGCCGGGCGCGGTGGCTCACACCTGTCATCCCAGTGCTGTGGGAGGCGAGGCAGATGGATCACCTGAGGTCAGGAGTTCGGGACCAACCTGGCCAACATGGCAAAACCCCATCTCTACTAAAAATGCAAAAAAGGTTAGCCAGGCATGGTAGCGGGTGCCTGTAATCCCAGCTACTCGGGCGGCTGAGGCAGGAGAATTGCGTGAACCCAGAAGGCGGAGCTTGCAGTGAGCTGAGATCGGACCACTGCTCTCCAGCCTGGGTGACAGAGGGAGACTCTGCCTCAAAAAAATAAATAAAATAAAATAAACTTGGCCCCGTGGAAACTGTTTTTCTTTCCTAAGGGTGGGGGAGGAAGAAGGCTCTTCCATTCCCCGTACTCCCACATCACCCCACACACAAGCCAGAGGCCCAGGGCCCCTCGAATCTCTCTGAGAGCACCTCGTAGAGACTCCGGGGAGACCCGGCCACCTCACACAGCAGCAGGAGGCACCTCTGATCAGCAGCAATGCAAACAGCACTGCCTACTCCACAGCCCACCTGCCCACTTCTTCCCAGCCAACAGGACCCAGGCCTTCCCAGGTGCGGGCCGGGTGTGTGCCCAGGTGTGGGGCAGCCCCATCTCAGGGCAGTGCCCGAGTGGGAATGGGCAAAGGACGTGCCAGGCTGGTGGTGGTGAAGGGACACAGGACACAAGACACAGGAAGGACGTCTGTCCCTGGCCGCTGTGGGCGGGATGTGGGCCCCAGTGGGCAGTGGCAGTGCTGGTATAGGCAGGGCCGCGCCTCTTCACCCCGTGCTCACCGCAGCGGCCCCGGAGCAGCAGGCGGACTCAGAGAGCTCCTGGGAAGGGGCTGTCGGCTGATGCAGGAGGAAGACGGAACTGTCACCCCTGGCTGGGTAGGAACGAAGGGACAGGATCCCACCCGCCATCAGGGGCCTGCTCATAACACGGTCCCACGGACCCCACCCAGAGAGCGGAGGACCTTCCCAGAGGGCATGGGGCTGCCACGGTGATGGCCCCCAGCCTCCCAGGTCAGGGGCCTTCCCATTGTCGACCACCCAGAGGCTCCTGGTCCACTCCCCTATTCCCCACTCTAGCTCACAGAGCCCCTGAGGATAGAGTCCTCCTGAGTGCCCCCCAGGCCTCAGTCTTCCCACCCAAAGCGCCTCCTGTACTCCCCATCGAACCTCCTCTCCCAAGGTGCCCCTGCCCACATGCCACCCTGCACCAGTGGGGTCAGAGCCTCCAGGAGACGAGGCCTCGGCCTGGCGTCCCTCCCTGCCTCCAACCTCAGGCCTGAAACATGAACCCTGGGTCCGTTTCATCACACAAGTCTCAGTGTTTGAATCCAGCTTTACAATAGCCCTGTTGTAGGCAGGTGTCTGCTTTTGAACAAACTGTTGGTTCACGTCCCCAACGCCCTGGGCGCGTAAATCTCAGCACATTTAATGCACCTGGCTTCCAGCCTCTGGCAGGGTTTCGGGATGTGTGAGTGACTTGTCTGACCTGGGTCCAGGCACGGTGGCCCCAGCCGTACCCTGGATGCTGAGAGTTCACTTCCCCCCGCTAGGACTGGGCCAGACCCCTGCCTGACTGCCCGCGCCCCAGGCCTGAGCTGGGCTGTTCCCCGGGCCTGGGACACCCTTCCAGGTCCTGTCTGCTGCAAGGTTCCTGGAGCACATTCTCCCAGGACACAGGGGGGCAAAGAGAGAAACAGCAGGGTCCCCCGAGGACGCGCATCCCGGCTCCAGTTGTCACATGTGTGGCATGAGGGGAGGGGTGTGTTCCTGTGCATGGCAGCGTGTGTCCATGTGTGTGCGTGTATTGTGTGTGTGTTGTGCATGTGTTGTCTGCACACGTATTGTGTGCGCGCATGTTGTGTGTGTGCATTGCATGACGTTGCACCCGTGGCATAAGGTGACACGTACAGCTTCCAGAGCTACCCCGTGGCCTCCAGCACAACCCAGGCAGCAGAGGCCGGCCCGTTTTCCGTCCTGTGTCTCGGTTTCCTTGTTTGTGCAACAGGGACCCTCCCAGAATCCCTGGGGTGACTCCGGGAAGCGTAGTGACAAGCAGGTCCGTGAAATCCCTGGGCGCAGTGACTGGTACCTCCCGAGTGCAGCCCAAGGGCAGGGGTTCCGCCAGAACCAGCTTTGCAACCACTGGGAGACCAACCTGCACGGAAGACCACAGCCTACAAGGGCCCGCCTTGCAGGACAAAAGTCAGCCCACATTCTGGGGTGCACAGAACGGGGTCTGCGGGGGAGGGGGGAAAGGCAGAGGCAGCCAGCTGAGCACCCGCCGGTTGGTAAGAGGCAGGGCTTTGTGACGCAGATGGAATCGGCACCAGTGCCCCATCGGGACTTCTCACTGTCCAGAGAAGACCCCGGGTGACTCCGCCCTCCAGGGCACCCTGGGGCAACGTGGGATGTTTTTGCCCATCTCGAATCACAGATGCTGCTGGCATCAGGTGAGTGGAGGCTGAGGAGGCTGCAAACATCCTCAGAGCAGGGCAGCCCCCCTGCAGAATCAGGCGGCGAAACCCATGAGACAGACTCGGGGAGCCAAGCAGAGATGCTTTGGAAAACAGACGCGGCGCCAGGTCTGAGGCCTGGAAGCGACGGGGTCAGGCAGGTAGGGAGTCTTCACACCTGGCCTGAGAGCCACATCCTCAGTGTTTGTAAGCAGAGGCAGAGCCAGGGCCAGGTCTCCCAAAACCACCTCACACATGTGCACAGGTACACGTGCTAACATGCACAGACATACGTGTACACGCACAGACACGCAGAGACATGTGTGTGCACCCTCCCCTCCCCGACGGCACAGCTGCTCCTCAGAGAACCTCCCTCCTCGGCCTGGTGAGTCTTCAAACGGCTTTTACATTTTTTAGTTTAAAACTCACACATTTCCCCCACCCTCTTATTCTTTTTGTGAGACGGAGTCTCGCTCTGTCACCCAGGCTGGAGTGTAGTGGTTGATCTCAGCTCCCCTACAACCTCTGCCTCCCGGGTTAAGCAATTCTCCTGCCTCAGCCTCCCAAGTAGCTGGGACTACAGGTGCCACCACCACGCCCGGCTAATTTTGTGTGTGCGTGTGTGTGTGTGTGTGTGTGTGTGTGTTTTTACTAGAGATGGGGTTTCCCCATGTTGGCCAGGGTGGCCTCAAACTCCTGACCTCAGGTGATCCAACCGCCTCGGCCTCCCAAAGTGCTGGGATTACAGGCGTGAGCCACTGCTCCCGGCCCGACATCTGTTTTTAAAATTCACCATCCACAGACACAGTGGCAGCCACAGCACACGCAGCCCACGGAAACCCAGCCAGGTTAAAAACAGCAGTTTTGTGGCAAACCCTGAATTGTATTTCAGTGGCCAAAGAAGCACGTTAGCACATCAAGGAGAAAGAGAACTTGGGAGGGAGAAGGAGAGGCGGATGGGGAATCAGATTAATTTATTTTTGTGCAGCAAATATCTTACCAGCTTTCAGCTGTAAAATTCTGACACGCTTTCCTGAAGGGGACAAAGAGACCACAAGCCACCCTCGCTCTCACACCCACAGCGCTCAGCACCGAAAGCCATCCCGGACTTTAAAAAGTGGAACGACGGCGAAATCACACAGAAAATAAAAGCAGACGCTCAAAGGAAGCGGCTGTACGTAATCGCTTTTAGCAAACATTCTCAAATCCCGGTTTGATGGGAAACAAGGGAGAAAAGTACAGGTTTTAGGAAAGAACGGAGGCGTGGGGGCTGGGAGCTAAAAGAGGCATCTAATTTTATCTGGCTCCTTTCCAACAATAAAATCTAATCCATCATTTTCTCTGGGTGAAGGCTCTTAATGAAAATTTAGAGAGTGTGACTGAAATTTAGAATTCCCCAGGGATCCTGCAAGGAAGATGTCTAGCAGCCGTGCAAACCTCCCTCCAGCCCGAGCTGCCAGAGGGCACGGCCGCGCAGAGGCAGCGGGTTCTCATCTGGCTCTCGGACCACCATGCCCCTCGCCACACGGGGAACCTGTCCCTGAACCGAGGCCGCGTGCTTGAGCTTGGCAGTCCAGCCTCCCCCTGGGCTGGGCGGACCCGGAGTCTGGCTCTGGGATCCACGGCCGTTTGCGACTCACAGCACGAAGTCACCTGGGACAGGGTGGGGGCCACGGGTCCTCCTCTCAGCCTCTCAAAGCAACACATTTGCCCCGACGCTGTCAGCCATCACCCTGCCGCTCGGAGAGGGACAAGGAGGAAGGAATCCCGCTCTCCTCTGCTTCCCGGAAGCTCTCACGGTGAAGAACAAAAGTCAGCCCACTTTCTGGGGTGCACAGAACAGGGTCTGTGGGGGAGGGGGGAAAGGCAGAGGCGGCCAGCTGAGCACCCGCCGGTTGGTAAGAGGCAGGGTTTTGTGACGCAGATGGAATCAGCACCAGTGCCCCATCGGGACTTCTCATTGTCTAGAGAAGACCCCGGGTGACTCCGCCCTCCAGGGCACCCCGGGGCAACGTGGGATGTTTTTGCCCATCTCGAATCACAGATGCTGCTGGCATCAGGTGAGTGGAGGCTGAGGCAGCTGCAAACATCCTCAGAGCAGGGGCAGCCCCACCACAGGGATGCATCCTGGCCAGGCCAGCAGTGGTGCCACGGATGGGACGGTGGTGCCGTGGATGGGATGGTAGTGCCGTGGACGGGATTGTGGTGCCACGGACAGGATGGTGGTGCTGTGGACGGGATGGTGGTGCCACGGACGGGACGGTGGTGCCGTGGACAGGACGATGGTGCCGTGGATGGGACAGTGGCTTGCCCACCAGGGTTCTCAGCAGGCCCACGCTCAGCCAGCATCGGAATGACTTGTTACAGGCTCACAGCTCCTGACGCCTTGCAGGGATGTGGAGCCCCACCCCGCCCCCATCCCCAGGATGAGGTTGGACGCTCAGGTGTGTCCCTGCCACGGCATCCCTTTCCCGACACAGCACGAGGACACCAGGGGTGGCGTCCACTCTCCCTGAATTTCGTGGCTTGGGCAGGGGCTGGTGTCCCCAGATCATGTTTGTCCACAGACTCAGGGGGACCCAGGCCTGCCTGCACGCTGCCAGACCTGGGGAGGGGACAGCCGCCAACGTGGGACTCGGGGCAGCAGGTGGGGACTGGTCAAGGCGGAAGACCAGGATCCCCCTATGGGGAAGGGAAGGACGGGCTGGCCCTGGTGACAGGGTGGAATGGGACCCCGGCCTCCATGCCAGCAGCATCTGCTTGTATCTCTGCATTCACTAATGCTTTTCCCTTCTTATCATAAAATGTACATAACAAAAACATTACCATTTTAAAGCAAACAATCCTGTGGCATTTAGCACATTCCCAGTATTGTGTGGACACTGCCTCTATCTGGTTCCAGAACATTCCATCACCCAGAAAGGACCCCTCCCCTCTAAGGGGGGGACTAAGCACCCACCCCCACCACCTCCTGGGCCCTGCAGCCCCCGCCCGGCTTCACCCATGGGTGCATCTGCTCTGAGCAGTTCCTGCAGTGGCTCCTACCGGGACAAAGGCACCTCAGACAACACACACACGTCAGATAAGCATCGCGCCTACCATCACTCCACCGCTTCTCCACCCCCCACTCCAGCATCTCCTGGGTTTACTCTTTCGGTGAAACAGAGCTTGTGCTCTGAGCATCTGATAAATTATCATGAGTAATGTCTTACACCTGACACCTAGAATAATGAATAAATTCCCTCCCCAAAAATAGGCACAAGTGTTCTTAACTCCCTGAAAGAGACATGGGCTTAGAAAGCACACAACCCAGAGGTTCAACATGCACTGGGGCCACCAGGGAGGACCCAACGGTGAGCCCTTCCATGACTTAACAGGAATCCTCTAAGTTGAGCTTTGTTGCTTGAGTTCACACTCAACTTACTCTTTTTTAAGTGGGACCCACTAGTACATTCTTTTCTCAATGCCTATTTTCTGATTTAAGGGAAATGACTTTAGGGAGATGAAAAGGAATATTATTACTTCACAGTCCACGTGTATTCCATACTGAAAGTCAGGTGATTCTGCAACATGGAGGTCTGGCATCCTCAGGCTGTGTCCTGACAGCAACCTGGACATGGTACAGCCAAGATGGTGAGGGCCATCATCACCATCACCATCACTACAGTCTTCACCATCATCACCATCACTACAGTCTTCACAATCATCATCACCACCACAATAGTCTTCACCATCATCAGCATCATGACAGTCTTCACCACCAATATCAACATCACTATAGTCTTCACCATCATCACCATCACTACATTCTTCACCACTATCATCATCATCACTACAGTCTTCACCATCACCATCACTTCAGTCTTCACCATCATCATCACTATAGTCTTCACCATTATCATCACTACAGTCTTCACCATCACCACCATCACTACAGTCTTCACCACCATCATCATCACTATAGTCTTCACCACCATCACCATCACTACAGTCTTCACCATCATCACCATCACTACAGTCTTCACCATCACCACCATCACTACAGTCTTCACCATCACCACCATCACTACAGTCTTCACCATCATCACCATAACTACAGTCTTCACCATCATCATCACCATCACGACAGTCTTCACCATCGTCACCATCATGACAGTCTTCACTATCGTCACCATCACGACAGTCTTTACCACCAACATCAACATCACTATAGTCTTCACCACCATCACCATAGTGTTCACCATCATCATCACCATCACTATAGTCTTCACCATCATCATCACTACAGTCTTCACCATCATCACTACAGTCTTCACCACCATCATCACTATAGTCTTCACCATCATCATCACCATCACTATATTCACCATCATCATCACCATCACTATAGTCTTCACCATCATCACCATCACTACAGTCTTCACCATCATCACCATCACTACAGTCTTCACCACCATCACCACCATCACTATATTCTTCACCATCATCACCATCACTACAGTCTTCACCATCATCATCACTACAGTCTTCACCATCACCACCATCACTACAGTCTTCACCACCATCATCACCATCACTACAGTCTTCACCATCATCATCACCATCACTGCAGTCTTCACCATCATCATCACTAGTCTTCACCATCATCATCACTACAGTCTTCACCACCATCGTCACCATCATCTTTGGCTGACACTTACATGACACTGACCACGTGCCCTCTCCATGTATCCGTTTATCTAATCCTCACACCTGTTAGGTAGGAACCATTAACCCCAATTCACAAGTGATGAAACCAGAGCACAAGAGGTTAAAACCACGTAGGCAGAAGGTAACACCACCAGAGTGTGAACCCAGGCAGTCTGGTTCCAAAATTAGTCCTGTCCCTGAGCCCCCCAATTCTAGGTGAGCCAGCATTCAGACATAGCAGGCTCGTGGATGCAGTCAGCAAGGACGGCCTTGCTTTCCTTCCTCCCGCCTCCTTCTGCTTCGGCCTGTGTCCTGCACAGAGAAGGCTCCCCCAGGCCCTGTGGGGGCGGAAGGAGGGGGCGAGCGGGCATTAAAATGGGAAAGTCTCGGGCCAGGGGCGGTGGCTCACACCTGTAATCCTAGCACTTTCGGAGGCCAAGGAGGGCATGAGCTGAGGAGTTTGAGACTAGCCTGGGCAACATGTTGAAACCCCATCTCCACTTAAAATGCAAAATTAGCTGGATGTGCGGCAGGCGCCTGTAGTCCCAGCCACTCAGGAGGCCGTGGCAGGAGAATCATTTCAACCCGGGAGGCAGAGGTTACAGTGAGCCGAGATCACACCACTGCACTCCAGCCTGGGATAAAAAAGCGAAACAGTCTCAAAAAAAAAAAAAACAAGGAGGTCTGGCTCATGTCATTTCCCCACAGCTGGAGCACCCCTGAGGAGCCTGACTCAACACTGGCTTTTCTGAAGACGAGCCACAGAAGTTCAGTTCCTGGGGAGCAGGGCTGGTTCTTTCCTGCTTTTAATGCTATAGGAAACCTCAGCTGAGGAGGCCGCGGGCGAGGGGCCGCAGACAGGCCGAGGGTCTGCAGGAAGCTGCAAGTCGACAGGAGAGAGGGGATGAGAGATGCGCTCAGCAAAGGCGGCGAGAAACGCTGCCGTCACCTCCTGCCTGGGCCACGTGGGGCCGTCCGGCCGCCGCCATGCAGATGTGGTGTGTAAAACCGTCGGTCAGCCCGTGCCTGCTGGTCACCAGCGAGCAGAGGCTCGTTAAGAACGTCTGTTAAAAGCCAGGAGCCTCCATCGTCACTCAGCTAAAAACGTGTCAGTGGAGAACAGAACCAAATGTGCTTTTTCTAGGGGAGGAAACAGGCTTTTCACATACGGGCTGTCACCAGGACCAGGTAGGTGTGAGGGCCTGGCAGGCGACGGTGGGCAGCAAGGGGATGGCCGGCAGTGGTGCCAAAGGGTTGCGTCTTGCCAGAGCCTTCCTCCTCGCCTCCTGGTCAGATCCTCACCCTCCCTCGCCACCGTGCGCTGCAGCCACACTTGCCCCTCCCAGCCTTGGCCGGAGCGTCCTCCGAGGTGCGAGGCAGCAGACAGAGTCCCCGTGCCAGGCACCCTCCCCTTCTCGCTCTGTCTTGCCAGGTGACTCCGAGTCTTCAGCAGCAGAACGGGGTCCTCCATCCTCGGGGTCCCTGAGCTGCAACGCAGCAGCCTGAGGCTGGGGACGGCCCCAAGGAGCCCCCAGTCACCAAGAAGCAGCCTTCAGAAAAGCCGCCATGGGTTCCAGGGAAAGGCAGCCGGAGCGTGCATTCCCGTGAGACCACCTGGAGGGGCGAGCCCTGTTGCGGGGGACGAGGCAGGCTGCGGGGCAGAGGGTGCCTGACGGGGGCTGAGGCCTGTGCAGAAAAGCCAAGAGGACACCTGGACCCTCTGCCGAGTCCAGCCACCAGAGACCCAGAGCCCCCCACGAAAGCAGAGCCTCGGGCCGGGCCCTGTGGCTCACACCTGTAATCCCAGCACTGTGGGAGGCCAAGGCAGGTGGATCACGAGGTCAGGAGATTGAGACCATCCTGGCTAACACGGTGAAACTCCGTCTCTACTAAAAATACAAAAAATTAGCCAGGCGTGGTGGTGGGCGCCTGTAGTCCCAGCTACTCAGGAGGCTGAGGCAGGAGAATGGCGTGAAACCAGGAGGCAGAGCTTGCAGTGAGCCCAGATCATGCCACTGCACTCCAGCCTGGGCGACACAGCGAGACTCCGTCTCAAAAAAAAAGAAAGAAAGTGCAGCCTTTGCTCCCTGCTGAGAGGAGGCCCCAGGCCCGGGGAGGGGAGCCACCCCACGTGTTCCCACCAGGTAGACCCCTGCCCCCACCCACAACAAATGGGGCACAGCAGGTGTGGAGGGGCGGCCTTCTGCACCCCTCCTGGTGCTCAGCTCTCTCCAGGGACCCCTGCACCTCCCAAGGGCACCAGGCCTCCCCTGGCCCCATTCCTTGTTGGCTTCCAGGCCTGACCCTACGTGACCTCTTCTCTGGGGTTCCCCTCACCTCCTTCCAGTGCCAGGAGAGAGACACGGGTGCCTACAGGGAAGGTGACAGGTCCCTTCTAGCCTCGAGAAAAGTATGGTAAGCCCCGGTTGAGGGACCCTCTAGGAAATCCCAACCTCCCTCCTCAAAATCGCCCAGATCACCGACCTCCTTCCTCAAAACCGCCCAGACCACCAAAACCAAGGGAAGTCCAAGAAACGGCCACAGCCCAGGGGGGCTCAGGCAGCCAGACGGGAACTGTCCCGGGATGGGGAAAGGCCCCTCAGTGAAGGCCGAGGACTCTGGTAAACCGCGTCGATCCCGGCTCGCACCAGTGTGGGGCGTGACCTCCGCCGGACCCTGCGGGGAGGGCACAGACAGGGGCTTGGCACTGTCTCCTCAGTGTTTCTGAAAATCCACGGCTGCCCAAAAGAAAACCTGTTATTTGTTTAAAGTAATAAGATTCCTGTCAACCCAGCACTTTGGGAGGCCAAGGCAGGAGGATCCCTTGAGACCAGAAGTTTAAGACCACCCTAGGCAACATACTGAGACCTCATCTCTATCCAAAAAAAAAAAAAAAAAACTTTAAAAAATTAGCCGGGCATGGTGGTACCCACCTGTGGTCTCAGCAGACTGGGGCGGGAGGATCACTAGAGCCCAGGAGACGTCAAGGCTGCAGTGAGCTAGGATTGTGCCAGTGCACTCTAGCCTGGGTGACTAACAGAGGCCCTGTCTCAAAAAAATACATTTTTTGGCTGAGCGCGGTGGCTCACACCTGTAATCCCAGCACTTCCGGAGGCTGAGGCAGAGGGATCACTTGAGGTCAGGAGTTCGAGACCACCCTGGCCAACGTGGTGAAACCCCATCTCTACTAAAAATACAAAAATTAGCCGGGCGTGGTGGCAGGCGCCTGTAATCCCAGCTACTCGGGAGGCTGAGGCAGAAGAATTGCTTGAACCCAGTAGGCAGAGGTTGCAGTGAGCCGAGATCACACCACTGCACTCCAGCGTAGGTGACAGAGCAAGACTTTGTCTCAAAAAAAACTTTTAAGGTAGCAGGATTCACCCATAATGACATCAGCCCAGCATTTCCACAGACCTCAAAGGGAAGAGACGGGCCTGGCTGAGCCCCAGTGGCCCACACACCACACTCCGAGTTTCTGCACAGCCTGGCTGTACTCACAGGCCCCCATCTCAGCCCCACTTCTCCTCAGCTGCTTCTGGGACTTCTGTGAGTAATTTCCCAACAATCCGAACCTCAGTCAGTCTGGACTGAGGAGTCTCGCCTCCCAGAGTGACTGTGGTTATAAATAGGATTTTCTCAAGCTGGTTTCTACTCTGAAAACTGTAATAACGTATGTCTGATCCTCGTCTTCAACAAAAAGATTTAAAAGCAGCAAAGCACGGCCAGGCGTGGTGGCTCACGCCTGTAATCCCAGCACTCTGGGAGGCCAAGGCAGGTGGATCACTTGAGATCAGGAATTCAAGACCAGCCTGGCCAACATGGTGAAACCCCATCTCTACTAAAGATACAAAAAAATAGCTTGGCGTGGTGGCAGACACCTGTAATCCCAGCTACTCGGGAGGCTGAGGCAGGAGAATCGCTTGAACACAGGAGCCGGAGGTTGCAGTGAGCCGAGATTGTGCCACTGTACTCCAGCCTGGGCAACAGAGCAAGACTCCATCTCTGAATGAATCAAGCAAAGCAATGTTGGTAAAGACCCCACAACAGGCATCTGGCAGCTGTGTCCAGACCATGCTTCTCAAAGGGGATCCAGAAAGCTTCCAGGGTCCCTGAGGTCAAACCTGTTTTCATGACACTTCTAAGAATGGTTTCCTTCCCATTCTTATTTATTTATTTATTTATTTTGAGACTGTGTCTCGCTCTGTTGCCCAGGCTGGAGTGTGATGGTATGGCACAGTCTCGGCTCAATGCAACCTCCACCTCCAGGGCTCAAGTGATTCTCGTGCCTCAGCCTCCCAAGTAGCTCGGATTACAGGCGTCCGCCACCACGCCTGGCTAAATTTTTGCATTTTAGTATAGATGGGGTTTCACCATGTTGCCCAGGGTGGTCTCAAACTCCTGCCCTGAGGTGATCAGCCCACCTCGGCCTCCCAAAGTGCTGGGATTAACAACGTGAGCCACAGTGCCTGGCCTCCTTCCCACTCTCCTGAAAGTGTGGGGCGGAATGTTCCAGAGGCCACAGGCTTGCAAGCAGTCGCAGACATGAGAATCCAGCACAAACAAAGCCACGCCTCCTGTTTCTTCCCACTACATTTTTTTTAAGGGGAAACAGTTGTTTTTCATTAAAATGTTATGTTCGCATGCAATGGATTCATCGCTATTTTTACGTGAAAAAGTGAACATTTTTAAATGCTCTATTTCTAGTAGAGTGAATGTCCACAGCGGCCGCCCACGTAAACAAAAGCTCCAATGGTTTTAGGATTGTGACGGGTCCTGAGACCGGAGTTCAGGAGCCGGGCTGGGCCAGCGTTGGGTGAAGATCCTTCCGGAACCCGGGATCACGGGGACGATCACACGGACCTGCGGCTCCACCCAGTGGTGACGGCGAGGACGGCAGGAGACCCCAGCGAGCAGGAGCGCGGCCCGAACCGCGTGGCCCCGGGGATCCGCCCAGGGCAGGCAGGGGGGTCCCGGGCCCTGGGGCACTGGGGGCTCAGGCTGGCCGCCCTCCGCGGCGGGGCCGTCCTGCGGGTCGCAGCGTCCTGGGCGGCCCCCCGGGCTCCAGCAGCCAGATGCCTGCGGCAACACCAGCCGAGACCGCAGACGTCTCCAGATGCCGGCCAGCGCCCCCCGGGGGCAGAACCGCCCCACCCCGTGAGAGCTCCGGGCACTCACTCCACCTCCACTCCGTCCCACAGGGGCTCCAGGCCGGCCGCTCCCCACCGTGGGAGCCGGGGTGGACCCAGGGAGGGGGAGGGGGAGGCCGTGTCGCTCCGGCCTCCTTGCCGGTCCCGCAGCAATGGCAGAGGGGACGTCCGTGCGGTCGCCGCCCACGGCAGCATCTGCAGGGTCAGCGGCGCAGGAGGCGTTCAGGCCTGGGCGCTCCCTGGGGGTCTTAGCCTCTCCTTGCCTCCTGCCGGCCTCACGGACCCCGGGGACTCCCACGCAGTCTTTGAGGTCCCCAGCCACGACTGCGCCAAGGAGCACGGCCTGAGCGCTCAGCCCCATATGAGATATATATGACATATACACACACGCATATAAAGTTATAGGTATCTAAAGGCTCATTGTGGCATTTTTTGGTAGACTGGTTTTTAGTAGGATGAGAAATGACACGGTTTTATTCTATGTCTTATGAAGCCAAATGTTTACGCACAGAAAAGCAAACAAATCAACCTTGAGGAGCCCGCACCTGATCAAGTGAGCGACTGTTTCTCCCTGTGGGGGGAACCTCCCTGGTTCTGGGTTCTGTCAGGGCTCATTCCTTCACTCCACAGCAGGGATTCGGCTGTCATTCAACTCATCGGTGAGGTTTTATTTCTACAATTATGTTATTCTGGGTTTTTTTTTTTGAGATAGAGTCTCACTCTGTTGCCCAGGCTGGAGTGCAGTGGCGCGATGTCAGCTCACTGCAACCTCCACCTCCTCCTGCCTCAGCCTCCTGAGTAGCTGGGATTATAGGCATGCACCACCACGCCCGGCTAATTCTGTATTTTTAGTAGAGACAGGGTTTCTCCATGTTGGTCAGGCTGGTCTCGAACTCCCAACCTCAGGTGATCTGCCCGCCTCGGGGATTATAGGTGCTGGGATTATAGGCGTGAGCCACCGCGCCCGGCCACAATTATGTTTTTCATGTGAAGGTAACTCCTTGTTCTTTTTGCATGTCTCCCTGTTCTTGCTTCTTTGTTGTTCTTCCCTCATTTATCTCCTTGGGAACTGTAAACACAACTCTCTCAAGACCCCCTTCACTTTATTCCTTGGCTGCAACCCCCAACGTGCTGCTCTGTGGGCTGACTGCATGTGTGCAGCCTGCATGTCCTCCGATGTTGGAATATATTTGGTTGTTCTTTCCTGCACCTGCCCTGGTGGAGTGGGGGTTGGGGGTTCCAGGCAGAGGATTTTGAGGATTGTCTCTGACCAACCCCACAACATGCTCCAGCCCTGAAGTGGGTCTTCACAAGAGCGTCTCAAGTCTGACATGTTCACACCCCACACCTGGGAGCAGCAAGACCGTGGCCTCTTCTCAGACTAGCAGCCTGCCCGCCTGCTCCTGAGGTGTGGGGGTGCCCCCAGCCCCTGCCCTGCCAGCTCACTCCATTCTCCTTGTCCTGCTCTTGTGGGTGCAGTGGCTTTCTGCGGTCCTCCACCTCCCCGTCTGGGGAGTGGGACTCAGCCCACACCATTGCAGGCATCTCTAGGGGTAACTGAAGACCATGGCGAGAATTCTCACCACAGAGCTTGAGCCCCCACCAGCCACTGAGTCTCACCAGCGCCAGCCTCTCTCAGCCTCTCGCATAGGACTGGGCAGGTATGATGACCCCAGCGTTCTGAGGCTACGTCCCACCCTCGGTCATGGGAGTACTTTGTACTTTCTATTTTCACATTTAAGCCTTAGATACAATTTCTAGGCAACAGAAAAAATCCCATCCAGAACCATGTAACCTCCAATTTTTTTTAACTTTTTAATTTTTTTTTTTTGAGACTGGGTTAAGAAACTGGCTAATTTTTGTATTTTTGGTAGAGAGAGTTTCATCATGTTGCCTAGGCTGGTCTCAAACTCCTGGACTCAAGCAATCCACCCGCCTCAGCCTCCCAGAGTGCTAGGATTACAGGTGTGAGCCACAGTGCCTGGCCAAAGCCCTGATTTCAATTAATAGTTTCCATTTAAGTTCACCTATGACTAAGCGCTTTGCATATGCCAGTATTCATGTTTTTTGGTTTGTTTAGAGACAAGACCTCGTTCTGTGTCCCAGGCTGGAATCAGCTCACTGCAGCCTCAAACTCCTGGGCTCAGGAGATCCTCCTGCCTCAGCCTCCTGAGTAGCCCGGATGATAGGTGTGAGCCACCATGCCCAGTTAATTTTTTTTTTTTTTTTTTTTTGAGAGATAGTGTTTTGCTATGTTGCCCAGGCAGGCCTTGAACTCCTGAGCTCAAGCAATCCTCCCTTCTCAGCCTCCCAAAGTGCTGGGATTATAGGCATGAGCCACCACCCCCAGCCCCCTGGCAGGCACTGTGCAAACACTTTACACGGCGTCTCAGTCAACCCTCCCGACAGCCCTGGGCAGCACTGTCCTCCCTGTCCTCTAACGAGCAGACCTCAGAGAGGTTGGGCCACTCACCCATGCCAGCCACCTAGTAAGTGGCAGAGCCAGCCAGGAGCCCAAGGCAAACACAGACGTGTGGACAGCCGTTCCTCCCCTCCATGCCACACCTCCTCCCTGCTGAGGGAGAGGCCGGCCAGTCCCCATCCACATCAAGTGTCCCGAGAACCAGGTCTGCCTCCCCACAGGGCAGTCCTCTGGCTGCTGGCTCCTCAGTGCGGGAGCCTCCTTTTGGGCGGAGAGCAGCCCGGGGCAGCCCAGAGCGCACTGGACGTCCCAGGGAAGCTCCAAAGGCAAACCCTCCATAGATCCGAGCCTGCTCCAGAGCCCAGAGGTTCTGGGCCAAGGGGGCACATGCAGTTTGGGTTTGTGCTACTTCCCTGGGACATCCTGATGTGGCCTGTTTGGGAGAAGCCACCAGGAACACCCTATATACTGTTGGCTCCATGTCCCAAGTTACCCAGACCTGTCCCACACCCTCCCTGCTGCACCGTCTCTACTGAGGCCTCGGCAGGATCTATCTGGGACATCATGAAAGGCTCTGCTAACCCTCAAAGCCCAGGTACCATGGGGTCCAGATTTGGGCAGCATTTTCATAGAAAATTGCATCAGAAAGACCTCACTGCGTCTCCCAGCCCTCCTCAGGGAACCGGAGGGGACCCGTTCCTCACCCACAGCAACCTCTGCAGCCTCTCCTCAAATCCCCCAGCCTCTACCACAGCCTCCCCTCCCCTCCCTTCCTTCTGTTAAATGAAATCTATAGGAAGCCATTGGTGACCAGGTGCGGTGGCTCATGCCTGTAATCCCAGCACTTTGGGAGGCCGAGGCAGGAGGATCACTTGAGGTGAGGAGTTCGAGACCAGCCTGGCCAAGATGGCAAACCCCCGTCTCTATTGAAAATATAAAAATTAGCAAGGTGTTGTGGCACATGCTTGTAATCTCAGACACTTGGGAGGCTCAGGCAGGAGAATCACTTGAACCCGGAGAGACGGAGTTTACAGTGACCCAAGATCACGCCACTGCACTCCAGCCTGGGCGACAGAGCGAGACTTCATCTCAAAAAAAAAAAAAAAAAAAAAAAAAAGTTCCATGTCGCCAAACTGAAGCTAAGTTGTTTATCTGAACTTCTGAGAAACCAGGAGTAATAACAGCCAAATCCCCACACAGGCCGGTCCTGGCCGGTACAATAAGGAGTTCTCTTCTGCTTTCACCTTTACAAGAAAGGCAGCTTCGAAGTGAGCGATCCGTGTTTTCTGTTTCCGCTTTCCTCAGCCCTTCCGTCTAGAAAACCAGCCTCCTCTGTTCAGCCCCCCAGGGCACTCCCTGCTCTTTGTAGAGCCAAGCGTTGCCCGAATCTAGCATCACGAATGAAGCCCACGAGGATCTTTAAAGTAAATGTGTAACTCTGTCTTGTGACAATTCTCTGGACCAGCTTATGCCGGGAGGGAAAGAGGGCAAATCAGACACTGTCCTAGTGGACGAGGAGGGAGATGTCTGACCTGCCGTGGGTCGTCTCAAGCACCTACTTGGCTGGGTGAAGGGATCCCTGGAGACCTCATAAAGCGCTGCTTCTGGGTGTGTCTGCGAGGGGGTTTCCAGAGGAGCCTGCCTGGGGGTTGGGGGACCAAGGGAAGACCCTCCATGTGGGTGGATACCATCAATCGCCTGGGGGCCCAGATAGAACAAAAAGGGGCTGGGCACGGTGGTCCACGCCTGTAATCCCAGCACTTTGGGAGGCTGAGGCAGGCGGATCACTTGAGGTCAGGAGTTCGAGACTAGCCTGGCCATGGTGATACCCCATCTCTACTAAAAAATACAAAAAATATTAGCCAGGCATGGTGGCATGCATCTGTAGTCCCAGCTACTCCTCAGGCTGAGGCAGGAGACTCGCTTGAACCTGGGAGGTGGACGCTGCAGTGAGCTGAGGTTGTGCCACTGCACTGCATTCTGTCTCTAGCCTAGGAGGCAGAGCGAGACTCTGTCAAAAAAAAAAAAAAAAAAGAGGGAAAAGGAGTTCTGCTCTTGTTCCTGGCGCTAGGACTCTCTCTTCCTCCTCCTGCCCTTCGACATCAGAACCCCAGGGCCCCCAGCCTTGGGACTCCAGGACTTAATACCAGCGGCTCCTTGGATTCTCAGCTTTCAGCCCTGGCCTGAGAGTCACACCTTTAACTCCCCCGGTTCTTCCGTTTCCTGACTTGGACCGAGCCAGGCTGCCAGCATCCCAGGTCTCCGGCTTGCAGATGGCATCCCTCCCCGGACTTCTCGGCCTCCCTAACCGCATGGGCCAATCCCCCTAACAAATCCACTCTCATCCGTCTATCCATCTCTCTCTCCAATACATTGGTCGGCCTCTGGAGAATGCCTACTGATGCGACGCCTGTTTCTGTACACTGGCTTCTGCCTCAGATCTCACAGGTGTGCCAGGGAAGAAGCATTCCAGATCCCATTTAGGAAACTGTGGAGGACGGTGTGAAAGTAAAAGCTCAGGACCCCAATTCAGGCTGCCAAAAGGACAGAACGAAGCCGAAGACGGAGCCGGGCAAGTTACTGCCTCTCCCTGTGTTGCTGGGCAGGTAACTACAGACGCGAGGTCAGATCTCACTCTCCATTTCCCTCATCCTGGGGACGCATCATCGGCGACCCCCGCCCCCCCACCCACCCCCCACCTCTCCTTTTCTCTTCCCACCGTGGGCTCCGCAGCCCGCTTTCCCCCTTTAAATACGGAGGCCTCAAAACCATCTCTGGAGAAAGGTATCGACCTGTCCCCCAGGCGCGACCTCGACCTTGCCGAGACACGCTCCGAAGCCCACCGAGGCCTGTCCCGGCTACTTCTTGGTTTACAACTGAAATGGACCAAAAAGACAGCGGGCATCCTTCTGGATCATCTGATTCTGCAGGAGCCTGCGCCTTTAGCCATCCTCGAGATGTTTTACGGTCCTGGAGTTGCAGAAAGTGTCGAGCAATGCGAGCGACTCTCGACCAGCGCCGCGTCCATCAAATGCAATCGATCATCGCCAGTGGAGAGGGACCGGATATGAGACCCCTGCCCGACTCCAACATGGCCGCCCAGCCCACGACCGAGGCCTGGGCCGCCGCTGCCAGGAGCCAAGATGGCTGCGTCGAGCGCTGACGTCACGCGGGCGGCCACAGTGCGCGTCCGACCCTTTCCTGCCGGGACCCGGAAATTATCTCCCAAGGCGGAAGTAAACGGCGCGCGACGGTCAGTTGAAAAGTTGGCGGGCGCGGGCGAAGGCTGCGAGCGGGGCCGTCCGGGTGGTCTGGGCGACTGCCTGGAGGGCCCGCCACGCCCTGCGGCCAGCTCTGACCGTCTCACCTCAGTGTCCCCACCTGTAAGAGGGATCCGC
Source organism: Pongo pygmaeus (assembly GCF_028885625.2). Taxonomy (NCBI): domain Eukaryota; kingdom Metazoa; phylum Chordata; class Mammalia; order Primates; family Hominidae; genus Pongo; species Pongo pygmaeus. Next base: position 922,955 of record NC_072391.2, on the reverse strand, counting down.
GGGCGGGTCCCTTTGCCATCCTCCTTCTCTAAATGCAGGGACAGAACACGGCCGCTGGCGGGACGGCCACAGGTGCCCAGGCCCGGCGCCTGCACGCGGGGCTCGCGCCCCGGTGTTTGGCCATATCGGGAGGCGGCAGGAGGCGGCGGCGAGGGGCCCTGGCGAGGGCACAGGCGGGTCAGGGAGCAGCGCTGGCTGAGGCCCCGCGGCCAGAGGGAGCGGGAGGGAAGGTGTGCGGCCTGGGCTGCTTCCTCCTGGGCACATCTAGCTTTTGAGGGTCACACCGCGGGGAGAGGTGACATTTTGAAAAGGTAATGGGGGCCACGATCCCTCCAGAGGCTGTAGGGAGGACCCTTCCTGCCTCGTTCAGCTCCTGGGTGCTCTGGGAGCTCCAGGCGTCCTTAAGAGGCTTGTGGCCGCGTGGCTCCAAACTTTTTTTTTTTTTTTTGAGAGGAAGTCTCGCTCTGTCGCCCAGGCTGGAGTGCAGTGGCGCGATCTCGGCTCACTGCAAGCTCCGCCTCCCGGGTTCTCGCCATTCTCCTGCCTCAGCCTCCCCAGTAGCTGGGACCACAGGCGCCCACCACCACGCCCGGCAAACTTTTTTGTATTTTTTTTAGTAGAGACGGGGTTTCACCGTGTTAGCCAGGATGGTCTCAACCTCCTGACCTCGTGATCCGCCCGCCTCGGCCTCCCAAAGTGCTGGGATTACAGGCGTGAGCCACCGCCCCCGGCCCAAACTTTTTTTTTTTTTTTTTTTTTTGAGATGGAGTCTCCCTCTGTTGCCCAGGCTGGAGTGCAATGGCATGATCTCGGCTCACTGCAACCTCCGCCTCCCGGGTTCAAGTGATTCTCCTGCCTCAGCCTCCCGAGTAACTGGGACTACAGGCGCGCAGGCCACCACCCCTGGCTAATTTTTGTATTTTTAGTAGAGACAGGTTTCCACCATGTTGGCCAGGTGATCCGCCCACTTTGGCCTCCCAAAGTGCTGGGATTACATATGTGAGCCACCATGCCCTGCCTCAACTTTTTTTGAGACAGAGTCTTGCTCTGTCGCCCAGGCTGGAGTGCAGTGACATTATCTCAGCTCACTGCAGCTTCCACCTCCCAGGCTCAAGCAATCCTCCCACCTCAGCCTCTCCAATAGCTGGGACCACAGGTGCACACCACCACACCCAGCTAATTTTTGTATTTTTTTGTAGAGATAGGGTCTCACTTTGTTGTCCAGGCTGGTCTCCAACTCCTGAGCTCAAGGGATCCTCCCACCTTGGCCTCCATAAGTGCTGGGATTACAGGTTTAAGCCGCTACTTCTTGTCGTCTACTTTCTGTATTTTGCAAATAAAACGTTTGCAGGTCATGTCAAATATCAAGTGACTGATCTGTGGGGACGCAGGCGCCTTCCTCAGAGCCCCTCCCTCCCTTGCTCCTGCCAGCCTTGTGCATCTGCACATACCGAGGCTGCTCAGGGGCTCTCTGCTGCCCACTGAGTGTGAGGAGTCTCAGGCGCTGCAGGGACCTGGGTGCTGCCACACGGGAGGACAGCCCATGGTGGCCGGTTGGAGGCCTCTAGCACAGACCCTGCATACCTGGAGGCTTCTGCTGGCAAAGCCCCGGGACGTAAGACCAGATGCCCAGGGCTATGGCCCACTTGGGATGACACACAGGGTCCCCAGATGCGTGCATCTACCCCAGTGACCCCCTTTTTGGGGTGCATGTGTCTGTTCTGGGGCTGCTCTGGGCCCCAGGGGTTGGGGGTGGACGGTGTCCCCTTGTGAGAAGCGGCCTGTGTGGTAGGAGCTCCCTGTGGGCGCAGGCCAGACCCTGGAACAGTCTGTGCCTCGCACACTACGTTTGCGAGCGGCTGCGCTGTTCCTGAGCTGTTCAGGAGCTCAGAAATCCAGGCCGGTGTCTTTCTGCCCCACGTGGTGGTGGAGATAGCCAGGAAGTGAGTGCCGGCCGCCCAGGGCCCCAGGCTTATTTCCCGAGACGGAGCTTGGCCACCTGTGGTCTGGTCTCCACGTAGCAGAATGCACATTCGAGGCCTGTGACCCATGGGGTGGGAAGTGGGGTGTGCAGCTGCCCCACCCGTGTTGGGGTGACCTGGCTGTCCCCAGCAGCCACCTCTGCATGGGGGCTTCTGGTCAGTTCGGGCCATCCTAGCGTCTGGCTGGGCTCTGCCAAACCCACTTGCCAATCAGATTTGGAAGACCGGACATTCCGTGGTTTCCCTAGCCCCGGAAGCAACAGCAGGACCGCCCCCTGCACTGGGGGTCCCAGGATCCCTGATGGGCTGCGGCGTGACCCGTCCAGGGTCTTAGAGGCCAACCTGGACTCACAGCGTGTCCCGTGGCTAGTGGTACAGGCGGGTCCTTGGGCCCTGATGCACTTACAGTGGTGGCCACCCAGCCCGGGATGTTTGAATGAAGACATGGGGATGGGCAGAGGCCAGAACACACCATCATAACTTCCAGTTGTCCTTGGGCAAAATCACAGGACCTTTGTCATCCCCTTTTGTTTTTTTTGAGACAAGGTCTCCCTGTTGAGCTGTGGCGTGATCACAGTTCACTGCAGCCTCCACCTTCCAGGGTGGATCCTCTAGCCTCAGCCTCCCACAGTGCTGGGATGACAGGTGTGAGCCACTGCACCCAGCCTAGTCATCCCAAAGCAACTGTCCGTCTGTGTGGGCAGGGACTCACCCAAAGCCAGAGGCCCAGCCAGGCTGCTGCACGCCTCTGGCCACCACCCTGCAGATCACGGGCTCCTAGGAAAGCCACCCCAGGGACCACAACACCGGAGGGTGGCCTGGGGCAGAAGGCGCGACTCACTCTCCCTCCTCTTCCCCCACAGACCTTGGAAAGGTCTCACCTCAAGGCCTCCCACCACCCTCGGCTGAGCAAATGTGTGTCTATTTTGGAAAATCTGCAACTCCTTTGAGCTGGTGCTCTTGAAAGAGCGTAATTTGGTGTAGCCAGCAGTGGGGGCCTCTGAACCCAGCAGGCTGTTATTTTGCCTGTCGGTTCCCCTTAAACACACTCAAGTTCTGAATGGGGGCAGCACCCCATCCCCGGGAGCCCAGCTGGCATTGCTTCTGGTGACACACTGACCTCCAGTCCTCAGGCCAGGAGCTAGGGCATCCGAGCCCGTGGGGATCCACCACCCAGCCTGCTTCTGTCCTTCCAGGGCCTCCTGCCTCAGGCCATGCTTCTGGTTAGCAAAGAGATACCTAGGTTTTCAGGAGACGGGCGTCTCTTAAGTAGGAAACCTCCGGCAACTGTAACCACACACTGACCTGCAGCTGTTCAGAGTAAAGCGAGCTAAGGCAGGCACGCTACCCCGAGGCTGCAGTGTGAGCGTGGCTACGGCCGAGCCCCTAGCAGGCCCCTGACTACACAATGGAGGTCAGGTGATGACAGCCACGCACCCGGGATTCCCTTGAAGTTTTTTTTTTTTTTAATTATACTTTTAAGTTTTAGGGTACATGTGCACAACATGCAGGTTACATAGGTATACACGTGCCATGTTGGTGTGTTGCACCCATTTACTCGTCTTTTAACATTAGGTATATCTCCTAATGCTATCCCTCCCCCCTCCCCCCACCCCATCCCTTGAAGTTTTCCGTTCTGCTTTCTGTGCTTGGGTTTAAGAGCTTAAATTGTTTTTGAAAATCACTTTGAAACTTTCACAGATGACATAAAAGTCGTTGCCGTGAGCTCCAGTTAACTAGGTGGAGTGAGCTTCCTTTGGTGAGGAGCTTCCTTCGTTATTTCCCCAGGCCCCACGTTTGCGGTTTTGTTTGCAGGGACTGAGCGAAGTCAGCATGTCCTCCACACACATTCACCCACCGCCCCCAGGCTGCTTGGGGCCTGCAGGCCACAGGGTCCCCCTAGGACAGCCAGAGCCCTCTGCAGAGCCTAGGGCACAGGCGGGTGAAGGACGGGGCTGGTCCTGGGTCCCCAGCTCAGCACTTTATCCCTCTGTTCCTTGGAGAGTTGACTGGTGTCGGGGGCTGTCTCCCCCACCCACTCAGAGTTGAGGCCACAGCGAGAGACCAGTTCCGGGAGACCCTGCTGCAGCTTCCCGCTAGGAAGGGGTCAGAGCCCCCTGTGCCAGTGTGGGACCAAGCCCTAAAGTCAGCGTGAAGGGCCTCCGGCCTCCCGTGCTTCCCCCACGGTCTTGGTTGGCTGTAAATGGGGGGTCTCGATGCTCCTGCCCCAGGCCAGGCCCAGTGGCACAGCCCCATGCCTGGTGGGTCAGGAGCCCCTCAGGCCAGGGACAGCCATTTCTAGGCCAGCGGAAAGAGCCCTGCGTGTTCTCACCCAGCGGCCCAATTAGTGGCCTAATTTCAGAAAGGAGCCCCTGGTCTTGGGAGGCTGTGGTCACTCCCTTGGGGGAATGGCTGCCATTCCTCCCAATGAGAATCGCTGAAGCCGGGTCCAGCTGTGGGGAGGCAGATTCTAGACCCGAGGCTGACTCCAGCTCAAGGGGTCAGCGCCTGGATGTGTTTGTGGGTTTCTGAGTGCAGCCTTGGTAGGAAGGTCGAAGTCAGTCTTCGAGACCCCCGTCTTACTGAGAATGGGATCTCACAGACCCTCACACGGGAGCGGAGGTTACTGTACCCACCCAGGTCAGCACAGGACCTGCTTCTGATTCTGGGGGTCCATACGACACGGGGGCTGACTAGTGCCCCCCCCCCCCCAGCGACCGGAAACACCACAGAAGTGGGGTGAGAGACGGGACCCATCACATGCCTGGGACATGGGCCTGGAGCAGACCCAAGGCCCTCAGCTTGCCCTGGCCCTGCCCCGACTTCCCTCAACCTCCTCCTGCCCTTGGCCTTGGGGGTCACCCAGACCCTGCTCAGGTAGGCAGGCCGGGTCCACCATGCAGGTACACACAGCCACTTCTCTGCTGAGACGCTGACGACTGGCAGGATCTGCCTGGACCACAGGGCAGTGCTCACTCCAGGACGTGGCCCCACAGCCCGTCTCGGCTGTCCTGGTGGCCCACACCACACTCCAACCTGTGTCCTGATTCGCTGGGGGCACTGGCCGTGTTGGACAGAGCTCAGGCACCCTCAGTGACCTTACTGGGTCCAGTGAATTGCCCAAAAGCCAGAACCTGGAGCCTTGGCGACCCCATTAGGAGACCCCCAGGTCCTTCCAAATGAGCAAATGCAAAGGCCACTTGGGGTCCTGAGAGTGGCCACAGAACCCCCAGCTCTCACAACTCAGCTGCAGAACTCAGGGTGTCCCCCCGCCTGGCCCTGGCTCCAAGCCACCTGCTGTCCCAGTGAACGTCGGGGACATGCCCTGGGGTCCCCTCTGCCTTGCCTGCATCCTGGGGTGGCACACACTCCTCCCCTAACAGCCATTCCACTGTCTGGTGCCCGGGTGGAGTGGTGCCCCCAGCCACAGGGAGACCCCTCAGCAGCCCAGAAACTAAGATGCATCCAGAGTCACAGCACCCAAGGGCACAGGCAGGACAGGGCGGGCACTGGGACCTGGGAGACCTTGTCCAGCCCCCACCATGCCAAGAGGGGCAACCATCTGCCCTGAGGAAGAGGCCTGGTGCCCTGGGCTTTAAGCTGCCCCGCCCCACCCCCAAATCCATAATAAAAATAATCCCTTCCCTAATGTGCCCCAGTTCCAGAGGCGCCTCTGATCCAGCCGATCCACATCAGGGCGGGAGGTGCAGGTGGCCCCGATTCAGAGTCACAGTGGCAGGGAGTCCTGCTGACTTCAGGGGCCTGGGTGCCCAAGAGGGACAGGGCCCACCTCTCCCTGACAACCCCTGCAGGGCTCTGGGCCACCCCAGGCAGGCTGGGCGGTTCCCTGTGACACTGGGGAAGGCAGAGTGACCTGCTCACAGTCCCCTGGCCCTGGCAGCACCCACCAAGGGCCTGGCCCAGGCTTCCCCGGGGGTGGCCCAGCTTCTGCAGGGACTGAGTTTGGGGAGCTTGGCCCTGTGCCCCCAGAGGCTGCTGTTGCTGCCTGGGGGCCCCCACCTAGGATGCAGCCTGGTGCGTGCGTCATCTGCTGGTACATGGGGCACAGCTCCCACAGGAGCCCAGGGGGTGCACCCAGGGCAGAGTGGGAGGAGACACGGGAAAACGTGTCGGAGGAAAAGGGACCAGTCTCAGCTCTGCAGGCTGACAGGTGTGGAGCCCCAAAGGGAAGCCCCCTCCCCACAGCCTCGAGGTCACACAACCCCGGCCCGAGTGCTGCAGCTGGGGGCACCTCTCCCGAGGCAGCGTGCCCCAGAGCACCCACAGTGGGCCGGTGTTGGGGACGCCTCAGGCCACCACGCTCAGCTCAGACTGAAAAGCACGGCACCCTCCTGCCCTCGGGAGCTGCCCCGTGCTGGCCACTGGTCTGGGAACCAGGGATCGGGCTGGAGCCGGGAGCTCCACGGAGCCCCGGGGCCCCCAGCAGGAAGAGGCTCACATCCCAGGGTGAGCCACATGGCCCACACAGGATGCCTCTGTTGGGGGGGACAGCTGAGGGTCACCTGAACCCTGCAGGCTGCAGAGGCTCCAGAGGGCAAAGCGTCCCAGCCCCATCCCCACTCTTCCCGGCTGGCCCAGGACACTGAAGGGGGAACCCACCCCCTCAAGTGGAAGGAGACCACTCCACCAGGGCCCAAGCTGGCCCCTCAGGGAAAATGGACCAGCCCCACCCTGGCCCCTGGCTGCATGTCCACCCGCTGGGTGAGCCCCGGGGAGGTGCCAGCACAGGCTATCTCCGGGGTCAGCCCAGCCCTGAGGGGGGGGTGGGGGCGGCGCCAGGGCCCAGGTGGCGGGAGGGGCGGGGCACAGCCAGGGCTCTGCCTGGCGGACTCCCGGAACATCACTTGGCCCTCGCTGTCACTTGCGGTCGCCTGGCCGTTGTCATTGTCCCTCCACTGTCACCTTTTCAAGGTAGGTCCGATGAACAGGCCCCTGGGGCTAGGGAGGGCCCTGAGGCCCCGCGGCTCTCAGCTGGCCCAGGTCAGTCCCCTGGGCTCACCCTAACTCCCGGGGCGAGGGCAGCTGCCCCGTGGGCAGCAAAACCCAACCCGAGCCGGTGCTGCAGGCAGGGAGGCGGCTCGCGCGGTGCGGGGGAGCTGTGTCCATCTGAGCGCCGTGCGCCGCCTGCAGTGCCCACTGAGTCCCGTGGCTGGGGGCGTCCACGGGGTGCACGGGGCGGGTGGCCAGGCTTGGCGGCAGCTGCGCGAAGGTAGGGCCAGGCAGCGAGAACTGGGCTGCGGGCGGGGCACCAACACCCCGGGCCTGGGAGGACCCACACGCAGCTGGTCCCACACCCACGAGGCTGAGTGTAGGGTCTCCGAGGAAAGGCCTGCACCGGGGATGGGGGAGGGTGGGGGTGCCGGAACTCCAGGGTCTCTGGGAGGGAATCCTCTGCATGATCCTGATCACTCCCCCAGAAACCTGCCCCCGCTCGCTCCCCGGGCTCCCACCCCACTACGGGCAGATCCTCTGCCGGCTGCTGGGAGTCTGCCCAATTCACCAACCGGGACCCCACCCACCTCAGGCCCTGGGCCCCTCCCTAGGTGGCCGGCGCAGCTGCACGACCAAAGGGATGGGGAGACTGTTGGGCCAGGAGCCCCCTTCACAGCCAGAGGCAGGCTCCCCCAAACTCAACGCCAACCCCCCACCCACCCTCCCAAGGTTCAGCCCTATTTCCCTACCTTGGGGATGGGGGCCAGGGTTGGGACGAAGTGAGGGACTCCCTGGGCCCCTGGAGTGGGTAGGGAGTGGGAGAGGCAGGGGGCAACCCACCCCCACTTGCCTCAAACTTGTAGCAGTTCTGAAAGGTGTCAACCTGTGGCTTTCCCAGGCTGGCCACAAGCAGAAAGCATGCAGGTAACGTGTATGCGGTGGCCAGACACACTGGGGTCCCAGGGACCACCCACAGCCCATGTCCCAGACTCGGGTCATGTAGCCTGAGCCCCCAAGATACTGAGCACACACCCCACCTGCCAGAGATGCAAACTGCAGCAGAACATTCCTGTCCAGGAGTCCTGGCTCTGGATTGGGCTCTGCCCATGCAAAGCAGAGGGACACACAGCGGGGCAGGGCAGGGGCCACCTCCTGAGGACCTCGCCCCATGCCTCACAACGTGGTCTGGGTCAGCCTGCGTGGGCCTCAGTGGGAGGGTGCGAGCTGGGGGCCTGCCATGCTGAGCACCCTTTCTGCTGCCTGCAAGGGACCTTCGTAAGGTGTAGGGGGGTATGGGAGAGTAGCTGAGAAGATAAAGTTTCTTGCAATTAAGTAGTCCCACTAGAGGAGGTGGGAGCTGGGACCTTGTGGGAACTCGCCCTGTGCCCTGCACCCTAGCAACGCCTAGGGGACTGGCCCAGGCAGTGGTGGGGACTCTCCCCACTTCATCCTGGGGGGCTCAGCTCAGGCCTGCAGGGAGGGAGCAGCGGGGGTGGAGACTACAGGCTGGCAGCCTCGGCCCTGTGGCTTCCTCCTGTGCCCTCCAGCCCCAGGCTGGCTGCTTCGGAAGCCCCTGACCCCATGGAGGAATGGGACGTGCCACAGATGAAGAAAGAGGTGGAGAGCCTCAAGTACCAGCTGGCCTTCCAGCGGGAGATGGCGTCCAAGACCATCCCTGAGTGAGTGCCCCACCCGTCTGATTTGCCTCTCATTTGTCTGCCCTGCGCTGGCCGCTCATTTTCATAGCCACGACCACCACCGCCGACAGGCAGGTGCAGCAGGAGGCCCTCGGGGGCCAGGTGCCACCACTCACCCACCACCCGCCCACCCGCAGGCTGCTGAAGTGGATCGAGGATGGGATCCCCAAGGACCCCTTCCTGAACCCCGACCTGATGAAGAACAACCCATGGGTGGAAAAGGGCAAATGCGCCATCCTGTGAGCCCCACGCACACCATCCTGTGAGACCGTGCCTGGCCCCACTCCCAGCCCCACTCACACCATCCTGTGAGACCATGCCTGGCCCCACTTGCTCCATCCTGTGAGCCTGCACCCGGCCCTACTAGCTCCATCCTGTGAGACCACGCCTGGCCCCACTCCCACCATCCTGTGAACCCCACTCCTGGCCCCACTCACTCCATCCTGTAAGCCCACGCCCAGCCCCACTCACACCATCTTGTAAGACTGTGCCCAGCCCCATTCACTCCATCCTGTGAGACTGCGCCCGGCCCCACTCACTCTATCTTGTGAAGCCCACTCCACTCGCGCGCGATTACAGTCTGTAAAGGCGTGACTTTATAAACACATCTCCAGGTTTGTGTCTCCCTGCACTCTGCGGGAAGCAATGCGGGGGCGTGTCCGCAGGTCAGAGAGAATTAGAGCAAGTCCCTGATGTACAGGCTGCGCCGCACAGCATTGGAGACACCCTCGTTGAAGCGGAACCAGACCTCGCTCCTGCCCACTGCCGTGCCCATGCGCCGCTCCATTGAGTCCTGCTCCAGGGCCGTGTCCCCTGCGGGGCCACAGGGTTGCTCCTCAGCTAGACCCCAGCACCCCAGGCCCCCCACAACCCCACAACACCCCCCACACACACCTGCACTCGGGACTGCTGTGCTCCTGATGACCACACGTCCAAAGAAGTCCTTCTCAGGCTGATGGGGAGGAGGAACTAGTCAGTCCCATGGGACAGATACCCCATCCAGCCCCTTCCCGAGACAGGAAGACCGAGAGCCTTTCCAGGGAGGAGGGGCCAGAGCACCTCTGAGACACCTTTCCGAACCCGGCCCAGGCCAGCTGCCCCTCACCCCTCACTGCCATCTGCTCCCCGCCAGGTGCCAATCAAGAAGAGCCAATACAGCCACTCTTCTGCCCAGACGGGAAACTGAGGCCTGGGTAGAGCCCTCGTCATGCTGAGAGTAGGGAGCTGGTCCTTCAGAGCCCCCCTCTTAGGGCAATGAGCCAGCCCCACCCTCAGCCGGACTCCTCCTGTGGCTCAGCCCCACCCCCAAAGGTACCCTGGCCCCGCCCCATGGGTGCCTTGGCCCCACCCCTGAAGATACCCTGGCCCCGCCTCATGACTACCCTGGCCCCGCCCCTGAAGGTACCCTGGCACTACCTCACGACTAGCCACACCCCCAAAGGTACCCTGGCCCCACCCCATGGGTGCCTTGGCCCCGCCTCATGACTGCCCTAGCCACACCCCCGAAGGTATGTACCTTGGTCCCATCCCCACGGCTGCCCATTCCACACCTGTTCCTCCCGGGCCGCTCGCCTCATGATGTGCTCCAGCCGCTGCTCATGGTTGCGTGGGGCAGGTCGGCGCACCCCTTTCTCCCCACTGCCCCCCAGCAGACCCTCGAGCCCTAGGGGGCTCCCGTCCACCTGCAGGGAGCAGGCATTGTGAGATCTGGCCACACAGGGCTACAGTGGGGATGGTGCACGCCCAGACCCCAACCTGCTCCAGAGTCTGGGTGGGCTCACCTGGGGGCTGTTCTCTGCCCGGGCAGAAACCTCCGCCCGCCGCATCTTCTCCACCTCGATCTCGCGGGCAATGAGCTGCTTCGTCTGGTAGGTGAGGGGCTTGCGGGCAGGCAGCTCAGGGAAGCGGCAGAGTTCCTCCACGTTCCTGCTCAGCGCGGGGGGGGGGGGCACCAGCGCAGGTCAGCGGGGCCAGGCCCAGGGCCAGAGACCCGCCGGGCGCTCCAACCGCAAACTCCAAAAGCCACAACGCCAGAGCGGGAATGTGGGGCTGAGTCCTGGTGCCACCGCACCCCAACCCTGCGGCGGCCGGGTTTAACTGCCCCAAGCCTCAGTTTCCCCAACTGCAAGCGTATGTGGGACGACGATAAAACCTGCCAGTGGCTGCCACGGAGAGTGACAGCGTCCTGCACATTGGTGCCGTCACTGGGGCAGCAGGACCCCGGGGCCACTGACCCGTGCCTCACCCCCGCCACCCCCATGGCCATCCCACAGCGGGAAACGGAGCGTTGGAAAGTGCAGTTACTCTCGGGGCCCCCAGCTCCAGTTCCATGTGGGGGTGCTAAGGCTGGGAGCAGCTCTGCAGCAAAGCTCAGGTCCCAGAGCCAATCTCAGGCGGATGAAGGTGACCCCGCCTCACGGTTACATCTGAGCGAGATACACTGAGGCCCGCCACCCCCAGACGCCATGACCGTGCTTTCAGACTACTGGCCCTATGCGGGCCCTGGAACGTGGAGCACGGCCAGGCCCCCACCCCTGGCAGTGGCGGACTCACGGCTCCAGCCTGTAGATGTACTGGCCATCGGGCGTGCGCTCCTGGCGGTAGGTCAGGCTGTAAGTGAGCATCGTGCCCACCAGGCTGGCCAGCTGTTGCTTCTCACGGGTGCTGTACAGCTGCGTGCTCACCTGGGAGACGGGGGGCAGCAAGCAGGGGGCTGAGCAGGCTGTACAGATGTATGCTCACCTGGGATGGGAGGGCAGAAGGCAGGGAGTCCCCCACCCCGTGGACAGCACTCACGGGGCGGAGCTTGGGCGCAAGAATGTCCAGGAGCAGGCAGAGGGCATCCAGGAGCAGGGCCTGGGGCGTGGCCCGGCTGCGCGTAGCTGGCGCAATGCCGGACACCAGCGTCTGGATCAGGTTCCTCATCTGGCTCATCCGGTTCTGGGCCTGGGGCAGGCAGTGAGCCAAGGCCTGGTCACCAGGGCCTCCCGGGCGAGGGGAGAATGGTGGGTGGGGCCGGGGGCAGCCACACGGGCAGCGCGGGCAGGGGGGCACGGGGCCGGGGGCAGCCACACGGGCAGCACGGGGGCGGTGGCACAGGGCCGGGGGCAGTGGCACGGGGCCGGGGGCAGCCACACGGGCAGCGCGGGCAGGGGGGCACGGGGCCGGGGGCAGCCACACGGGCAGCGCGGGCAGGGGGGCACGGGGCCGGGGGCAGCCACACGGGCAGCGCGGGAGGGAGCACGGGGGAGGGGCAGGAGTGGCACAGGGGCGAGCACACCTCCTGCTGGCTGCTGGGGAAGGTGATCCTGGGTGTGTGGCTGGAAGCAAACAGCACGTGGAAGGCCACGGGCAGGAAGGGCGGATAGCGCAGCAGCTGGAAGCTCTGGCTGTGGTGAGCAGCCCCCGCCAGCAGGTCATCGAAGGCCAGCCAGTCGAGGGCCGCACACACAGCGCCCAGGCTGGAGTCTCGCAGCCGCAGGCGCAGGAAGTTGTCAAACAGACCCTGCAGGCGGCCGGCAACCCCTGAGCTCCTGCCCACCCCAGGGAAGGTGCACCACTGCGGACCCTCCACCTCCTGCCGCAGACCCTCCACTCCTGCCTGCCGCCTGCCACCCAAGGCTTCGCAGACCCTCCACAAGGGTCCCCACAATGCTGGGCGTCTGGGGCAGCAGCACACACCAGCAAGGGGTCACGGGGCCCAGGGGGTCGGGGGAGGGTCCACCTTGAGCATCCTCACTACAGCTTGACAGAGGCTGACACAAGGGGGTGAACCGCCCACCAAACGGCCTCCAGGAACCAAAGGGATCCAGCCTCACTCAGTCCCTCCTTAGACTGCCTAAGGAAGTTCTGCCCACCACAGTCCAGGCTGTGGTGTCCCCACTCCTGTTCCGTGGGGGAGTCTATCCCCGTCGCTGCTCCACACTGCCCCTCCACACCCCACAGCCCCCAACCCTGTTCCACGGGGGAGTCTAACCCTGCCGCTGCTCCACGCTGCCCCACGCTGCCCCTCCACATCGCGGGTTTTGGGATTTGGGGATTGGTTGTGGATCCCCAGCTGCTAATCCAAAGCCGCTTACAATCAGTAGGCAGCTCAGACAGGGACTCCCAGGGGCAGAGCGGCAGGAAGCCCTCACCGCCCTGCTCTCTACCCCATGTGCATCTTAAGTCCAGAATCCAGCCCCTCACAGCCCCAGGCGAGGCTGTCGGGCAGGGGCTCCACCCCAACCCGCTGAGAGTCCCAAGCAGCCACCAGAGCGACCTCCCCCGTCAGACGGCCGCCCCTCCCTCCTTGCCTGCCAGCCCGTGCCCTGCAGTCCCTCCCACCCTCCTGGCACCCCATCTCCGGACCTGCCTCTCTCAGCACCCCCAAAAACGCCTCCCCATCCACACGGGAGGGCCGGCAGGGGCAGGGTCACAGCCCAGGTCCTAGCCAAGCGGCCCCCAGGCAGGGATTTTGGTGGAAGACAGGTACCTGGACCACCTTCTCGTGCTCGCCCGCAGAGGCAGCGGCACGCAGAACACGGTAGAATCGCTGTGAGGCGGAGGTCAGGGAGCCCACGTCCCCGTCACCCAGCAGGAGTGTGTCAGCAGGCAGGGCAGGGTCCTGGCCCACACGGCGCCTGCAAGTGGGGTGCTGAAGCTAGATGGACCTGTGTTAAAAGCACAGGCAGCCCCACCGTCTCCCAGGGACACTCGGAGGCCCCATCAGAGCTGCCACCCGCTTCATTCTTCTCAGCAGGGCCCTTGCTCTCTCGCTCAGGTGGAGACAGCCAAAGACACGCCCGGACCTCAACCTCCTGAAACATTCCCTTAAGCCGAAGAGGAGCCCCACTCTGGGAGGAGCCCTACCCTGACCCTCTGGGGTTAGGGGACTCCAGGGAAAGTCACCCTCCAGGTCCAGGCCAGGAGCAGCACATCCCACAGGCCCAGACCAGCGTTTCCCATGTCCTGCAGCACGACCAGGCCAGCATCCCCTGGGGTCCCATACCAGGTCAGGACAGAGGCATGCTGGCTGCTCCTGCCTACAGGAGGCCAAGTGGTGTGGGCAGGCAGGAGCTCAGAGACCACAGCCCAGGCCAAATGTTGCAAAAATGAGGGTGCAGCCAGGGCAGGGGCTGAGTCAAGGGGCGCCCTGGAGAGGGACGCCCTGGAGGCCCCACCACATGGAGGGCGTCCTTCCCACAGGGGGCCCTGGAGGCTTCTCTGGCTGACCCGCCAAGGCTGTAGAGGTGAGAACAAGCCAGGAAAAGGCTGAGGAAGGCCCTGGAGGCCGGACCAGGCAGCTGTGGGCTCAGGACACTGAGTCCCCACCTCGAGGGTCGTGCTGGCCTGCATGCAGGGCTGGCGTCCAGAGGTCCAGGCACCGTGAGCGTCTGGGCCGAGGCTGTGGCCACCACCTACCTCTGGGCTCGAGGCAGCTGGAAGACCTCCTGCCACACCGAGAAGAGCCCTCTGCGCTGGTCCTTGAGGCCCACGCGTGTGGCCTGCACGTCCCGCACGCTCAGCTCCCGCTGGCCCCGGCTGTACAGGAACTAGACACGGGGCGAAGGCATGAGAGGCGGCCAACTCCCGACCCCACCCTACCCCACGAGGTGCCTGCCGGCCGCCCACCTGCAGGGTGTTGATGCAGGCCCGGATGTCATTGTCCGTTTTCTCACAGAGGGCGGCCAGCACCCCCGGGTCGGCCCTCATGCCCTGCCGCAGGGAGACCTGGGGGAGGAGGGCTGCTGGAGGGCCCGATGGTATGCCCCATCCTTTCGGGGGTTACCAGGGTTCCATGGGGAGGGGCAGGGAATCAGGGGCCAGAACGAGGCCACGCCCCCGGGGCTCCACCGACCTCCTGGAGCCGCTGCACCAGCCTCGAGGGCAGAGTTGGCGGGAAGTGGAGCAGGAAGGCCTGCTGCTTCAGCTGCCGCAGGGAAGGTGCGAACCTGAGGAGAGGTGGCAGGGCCAGGGACCCCAGGGTTGGCACCACAGCCCAGGACACAGGGACGGGCCGGGACCCTCCCTCCAGGCACCGGGGCCTCTCCTGACCGTGGCACCCGCCCGTACACTCACTGGTCGTTGCAAATGCAGATAATGGGCCTCATGAGGAGCCCCCCCTCTGCCCGGCGCCGTCGGCCGCCACCCGAAGGCACAGCCGGGCCCTGTGGCTCCACCTCCTGTGGCCCCTTGCGGTTCAGGATGCTCAGGAGGACGTTGATGGCGGCCTTGGGGCAGATGCAGAGGACACAGTGAGTCCAGGCCCTGCTGCCCGCCTGCCTGCCCGCCCACCCACCTACCCAGGCATCAGGAGCCCACCACGGGGGCCCCGTCGATCTCATCGATGACCAGGCAATTGGGCTTCCCGCCAGCACCCAGCACCGACTCCATCTGGGTGGCCGCCTCGATACGTGTGCGGAAGACCTCCGGGCTACGGTCGTCACTGCAACGGGGAGGTCAGGGGTCGTCAGGGCAGTGGGCGTCCCCGGCAGGGCAGCCTCCCAAGGCCAGGGCTGCTGCATTTGCGTGGAGACCGCCACGTGACGCGGCTGCTGCCGATCCCGTGAACCCCGAGGAAGGACACGTTTCCCCGGCCCACACGCCCAGGCCCCCACCACCCCCAAGACGGGAACATCCACACCCGGTTTCAGGTCCGCCGCCAAAACTCAAACACATCAGAACAGAAGGCGAGCCAGAGACAGGCCTCACGTCACTCACCTGGCGTTCATCTCCACCACAGAGTACCCCGCGTGACGTGCAATCACGTGTGCCAGGGTGGTCTTCCCCAGCCCCGGGGGCCCACAGAGCAGTGCCACCTGCAGCCCAGGTAGATGGAGGCATGGTGTGCACCGCACCTACAGGACGCTCCCGGCCCAGCAGCCAGGGACTGCCACGTGTCCCACAGGCTGGGTGCTCCCCCCACCCCACTCCAGCCATCAAATAATAACAAAATTCAGCACATTCACGCACCAATATAGCAACAGAAAAAACCCCTGCCCAAAACAAGAGTCGTGCAGACAAAACACAACTGGTACCCATGTGACCGACCCCCAGAAACCACCCACCATCCACCCAGATCGTCCTGGCCAGCCACCCAGCCCTTCAGGGACAATGACTTCCCCCGAGCTGTTACTGGAACAGATCCAGTTCTAACTCGTGCTAATGGCGCTGCACGCCGAGACCCACACGTCATCACACCCACGGCTCCTGGAGAAAGTCAACAAGCTGCGAGGGTGCCGGCGCCGAATGCAAAGCCTCAGGCTTGTTGCCGGCGGCACAGCCAGCGGGGCTCACCTTCTGCCTCGGTCGCTGGCTCGGGTCCAGCCCGGCCTCCAGCATCTCCTCCAGCACCTGTTCGTGGCTTTTCCACTTGCCTGGGGCCGTGGCCTCCTTGCTGACCCGGGCCGGCTCGACACTGGGCCTGGGCTTCCGGGCAGGCCTCTCGTGGCCAAACACCACCAAGTCCCACAACTTCAACCACTTGAGCAGGCAGCGGTTGGTGAACTGCGGGCAGCACGGGAAGGGAGGCACAGCCTGAGGGCACCGCCTCCAGGCACGGACAGTCAGCCTGCCACGGTGAGCCCCGTGCACCACGGGACACTGAGCCACAGGGTGGACGGCCACCCCCGTCTTCCTGCCAGTGAGTGACCGTGAGGCTCACACCAGGGGCTCCATCCCCACGGCTCTGGCCACAACCCATCTGGGAGGCCCCTGCCCTCCCCAAGGTCACCCCAGTGTCAGCTGCTACGAAGGTAGGAAAGGGAACAGAGACTTGGATCAGGTGACACCCTGGACCCCTGGCCTGCCTCACAGGTCACGGGGGACCAGTAGCACACAGCCCTGTGCTCAGTTCCCCACCTTACAACTCAAAGGGACAAACCAGAGCCCCACTCCATCCCCGAGGCCCAGTGGATTGGCTGTGCAAAAATCACTGGGCCCAGGTTCTTCCCTCTTGGGAACAAAGAAAGCCAGCCACACTTGAGCGAGAGCAAGACCTCACGTCATCACTGAGCAGCTCCGTGTAGTGCTGGGGTGCAAACTCATCCACCCAGAGGCAGTGAGTGGAGGCATCTTGGCCGTCAGTCGGCTCCTCCTCAGGGGCCCCCACGGGCTGTGCTGCCTTCTCCTCCCCCGACCTGAGACTGGAGAGGACCACGTCCTGAGCCACAAACAACTCACAGGGACCATGCCAACCCACGTGCTAGGAGCTAGGAGTTGGTGCAAAAGCCAACAAGGGTCCCTAGGGCGGAAGGGCCAGCCGAGTCACCTGTGCAGGGTGTCTGAGAGCCTCTGGGCTTCCTGAAGCAGCCGCTCCCGCCGCTGTGTAAACAACAGGCTGGGATCAGGAGGGCTCAGGCAGCCCTGCCACCGCCCCCCAGCAAACCCGCAGCCACAACCTCGCCGTCGACCTGCTCCTTCAGGGAGGCAAAGGACACACCCAGCAGGTCCAGCTGGCCACCGCCTCGCCATGAGACGTGGAGGAGAGAGCCCTGTGGGGAAGGGAGGACAATTGCCTATGGGCCCCTCGTAGGTCACAGGATTCACGTCAGCCCCCATCAGTGCTCAGGGACCCGGGTGGGACAACCCCAGTAAGCTGGCCGGTGAGGGGTGGGAGACGGGGCAGGGGGGCCAAAAGAAAAAAACCATCCAGATGGGGCAGCTGCAAAGGGGAAGTTGGGGGGCAGCTTTAAGAGGAAGGAGGAACAGGAAAAAGCAAGAGAGGGAAGCAGGGAGTAGGCCCTCTCCACCCCCCGGGCCATGCAAACAGGCTGGACAGCAGCCTGGGGTGTGGAGGCTGTGTCTTCTAAGTCTATGCCCCATGACGCAGCCTCCCCCTCTGCAGCCCCTGGGGGTGTGCACACGACCCACTTTAAGCAAATGGCACAGGTGAGGGCTCCCAGGACCGTTTTCTGAGCAGCACTGCCCCACCCACCGTGCAGGAAGGCCACAGCCACGCACCTGCAACCCCGTGGCCATGGGGTCAGCACGCAGCACCAGATAGGCTCGGACGCCCTCCGTGGATGTCACGTGGACGTAGTCCTCCAAGATGGGGGGCCGCCTCAGGACAGGATTGCGGGCAGCTGGTGAGGCCCGTGTGAGACCCACGTCGGCAGCAGCGTCTGAGGCTCTGGGGAGAAACCGGGGCTCAGTGGCAGAAACTCAAGCATGGGGTCACCCTTGGATATGCGTGTCCAAGACCACTCAGCCATGGAACCCTCCCCACCCCCCAGGCCTCATCCAAGGCACGGGATGGGTTCCATCTGAGTCCCACTGGACAGATGGCATGGGACGCCCATGTCCAAGCCACACACCCGTGGCCCCAAAGCTCTGCGAGGTCCTCAGGACTCGGCGGCGGGGTGATGTCCGTCGGCGGGGAGTCGGGAGGGGGCGGCTCCTCCATCTCCTCCGACCTAAAGTTCAGCCTCTTGGCCACCTGCAGCCTAGGCCGTTTGATCCTGGGGGCTGGGGGAGACACATGCAGAGAACCAGAGGCCTCCCCAGCCTCGCGCCCACTCCGGAGGCCCTGGGGCAATGCCGCCCACCTACCGTGGGGCAGAGACCCGGCCGGCTGCAGGTCGGCGTCCACCTGCCTCTTCTTGGCGCCGCCCTGGCTGCTGCCCACAGATGCGGCTGGGGAGGGACTGGAGGCCGCGTCCCCTCTGGTGAGGGCCTCCTCGAACGTCCGCGGGGGTCGGCCCGCGGTGGACACAGGGACCCCGGAGGGCGACGGAGTCGACGCCCCTGCTGGGAGAGGACATTGTCAGCGGCCGCCCCGAGACGGCAGATCCCGCCAGCGGCGGCGTGGAGGCCCCTTCGGCCCCCGGCACGCCCTCCCCGAGGTCGCCACTGTCCCGGCTTTCGCAGCTCCGGACAGCCCTCCCCAACGGCCAGGGGCCGCGCCCCACCTTCCAGCTCGGCCAGCACCTCCAGCTCGGCCGCGAACTGGTTGTGGAAATCGTCCTCGACGCCGCACAGCTCCTGCTCGTAGTCCTCCATGCCGTCCGCGAGCCCGGGCTCCCGCTCTGAACCTCCCGCGCCGCCGCCGCCGTCGCGCACTGCCCGCCCCGAGCGTGCCGGGCGCCGCCAATCAGCAGCCGGCGTGCCCGCCGGCGCTCACCATTGGTTGGCGTGGCGGAGGCGGGGCTGCGCGAGCGGTGGGCGGGGCGAGTTCCCGCTCCGCAGCCCCCGCGGCGTGCCCTGGGGAGCTCGCCATTGGCCGGTGCAGCCGCCCTTCCGCCGCGGGGGCGGGCCGGGGGCGGGGCTGCGCGCGCAGCGGGGCAGGGCGGAAGCGCTGCTAGGCGTCCGGAGCGGAGCTTCCAGGGTCTCTGGGTCGCCAGCGCGCGGGCACGGGGCTGGAGCCGGCGCCGGGCACGGCATCGGTGGCCTGGACTGCACGGCCCGGCAGCAGGTTGGTCTTGGCGTGGGCGTGGGCGCGGGAGGGGCTCGGAACCAGGGTCGGCCTGCCCACCGGGCCTGTGCGGGGCGCGGGTCTGCGCGGACTGCGGGGAGCGAGGAGGCCCCAGCCCTAACCCGCGCCCCGGGCAGACCTGGCCGCCGGGCCTGGTAGTGCTGCAGCCCCTCCCCGCCCCCACCGTCGGGCAGAGGCCGTCACGTGCATCCCCTGGAGGGGAGGGTCTGTGGGGAAGATCTGTGGGGCAGGCTTGGAACGGGCTCCTCCAGGCTTGGGTCAGGCAGGGTCCCTCAGGTCAGCCCGGGGCAGGCTGACTCCCTGACTCTCCAGCTGACGCCCCGGCCTGATCTCGGGGACTGAGGATGCAGGTGCACAGTAGGGCTGCGGACCTGGTTTCGTGGCTTCGCACCGGAGCCCGGGTGGGGCGGCGCGGGTACCTCTGTATGCTGGGCTGGGCGCTCCCCACGTGCTTACAGCACACGCACCCACGCGTGGCTCGGCAGGCCGGCCATGGAGCCAGGCAGCGTGGAGAACCTGTCCATCGTGTATCGGAGCCGCGATTTCCTGGTGGTCAACAAGCACTGGGACGTTCGCATTGACAGCAAGGCCTGGCGGGAGACCCTGACCCTGCAGAAGCAGCTGCGGTACCGCTTTCCCGAGCTGGCCGACCCTGACACCTGCTACGGGTTCAGGTAGGCGGGGCGGCCGGAGCCCCACGGTGGCGTCTGTGGAGGAAGGTGGCTCAGACGCCGGACTCTGCCCCACCCCAGGTTCTGCCACCAGCTGGATTTCTCCACCAGCGGGGCGCTGTGCGTGGCCCTAAACAAGGCAGCTGCTGGCAGCGCGTACAGGTGCTTCAAGGAGCGGCGCGTGACCAAGGCTTACCTGGCATTGGTAAGACCTGGTCAGTCCTGTGGGGGGGCGTGGGGACTCAGGACTCCCACCCCACTTGGGCAGCCCTGGCTCAGAGCCTCCCACCATGCTTTACGTGGCTGCTTGGTGTTAGGTGGGCTCCCCGGCAGTGGTGGGCTGCCCCGTGAACTGCGTGCGACTGCCCTTCTCCTACAGCTACGGGGACACATCCAAGAGAGCCGGGTAACCATCAGCCATGCCATTGGCAGGAACAGCACGGAAGGCCGGGCCCACACCATGTGCATCGAGGGCTCGCAGGGTGTGGCAGGCAGGGACCCACTGGGCGGGCATCGTGGGTTGGGGTGGGCCTGGGCAGATAGGGACCCACCGGGTGGGCATCGTGGGTTGGGGTGGGCCTGGGCCCCAGGTCGGTCCCGCTGACCTCACACCTGCCTTCTGCGCCCCAGGTTGTGAGAACCCAAAGCCAAGCCTCACAGAGCTCGTGGTTCTGGAACACGGGCTGTACGCAGGTGATCCTGTCTCCAAAGTGCTGCTGAAGCCGCTCACGGGTGTGTCTGGGGGGGGCGGTGTCCTGGTGGTGACAGAAGGGAAACTGAGGCACAGGGCCACGAAGCCTAGGTTGGGCCACCCTGAGCATCAAGGCAGAGCTGGCAACAAGCACTCATGTGTTCTTAACTCCACACCCTGCAGCCTTTCAGCTTCTCACCTGACACGGGGTCCCTGCTGGCTCCTGATTGAGTCCTTGGGGGTCTGGCTGGCCTAGATTCTCCAGGACCGAGCGCCATCCTGGCCCTGTCCTCACCAGTGGTGACCTGAACAGAGTCTCCTGTCCCAAATACTGTCATCCTCACCCATGGCAGGGGACAGGGAGAGTTCCACCCCAAGAGGCTGCTTTAAGACTACAGCGGAGTCATGATAGGAGCCAGGTCTTGGTCAGGGAAATAGGTGTGGAGCGGCCCCGCCCCCAGCTTGATCCGGCACCACCCTCGCCCCACAGGCCGGACACACCAGCTGCGCGTGCACTGCAGTGCCCTGGGCCACCCCGTGGTGGGCGACCTGACTTACGGAGAGGCCTCGGGCCGGGAGGACCGGCCGTTCAGAATGATGCTGCACGCTTTCTACCTGCGCATCCCCACGGACGCCGAGTGTGTGGAGGTCTGCACGCCTGACCCCTTCCTGCCCTCCCTGGACGCCTGCTGGAGCCCCCACACCCTGCTGCAGTCACTAGACCAGCTCGTGCAGGCCTTACGGCCCACCCCCGACCCTGACCCCGAGGATAGGGGCCCCAGGCCAGGCAGCCCCTCCACGCTCCTGCCTGGGCCCGGCCGGCCCCCTCCACCCCCCACCAAGCCCCCTGAGACTGAGGCACAGCGGGGCCCCTGCCTGCAGTGGCTGTCGGAGTGGACGCTGGAGCCGGACAGCTGAGAGCTGTGGGGCTGGGGCAGGGGGTGTCAGCTGCACAGCAGGACTCTAGGGAGATGGGCGAGGGAGCGTGTGCTCACCGGCTCTGGGGCCTCGAGGTGCCAGGCAACATCCGGCCCGCTGGGTTGCCCTGGCCAGGCCTGCGGGGAAGGGCTGAGGTGCGGCCGGCAGGGGGCGCCAGGCAGCCGTGATCACACGTGACGACATCGCACTGCGGCCGTGGGACTGATGCAGGATCCAGAGGGCCTTCCTACCCACATGCCCCAGGAGAAACCGAGGCCCTTCCCTCCTGGAACGGCTTCCGGCTGTCAAGCTTCACCCCAGGGGTGTCAGTTTTATGGACTCAAGGTCACCCCGGGAAGAGGCAGAGCCAGGTTTTGGGATAGGCTTTGCCTCCAGGGTGGGCCGCTCCTGGGCCTGGTGAGCTACTGCCGCCAACCTACCCTATAGAGGGGCTGGGAAGGGCTGTTCTGGGCTCACCTGGCGTGGGAGACCCATCTGGTCCCTGCGTCCTCTGCCCCTCACTGCTCTGTGCAGATCCTATCGCCCTCAGCTGCCTCCTCCCGAGACCTAACGGTCCCTGCTAGGCTCGAGTCTGCAGGCCCGGCTGTGTGTGCCTTGGCCTCCCTGTACCCGTGGCTCCCCCTCCGCCCGGATTCTGAGCTCAGTGTGGTGCTTGGTGCACGGGGGGTTGGTCAGGGGCCATGGCCAAGGCCGTGCCACGCACGCCTGTCCCTCAGATCCACCGTGAGCACCAGCCTGCTGCAGTCTCCTGGGCCCCTGCTAGCAGTTCTGCCGCGTCACCGCCTGCCTGGCTCCCACACAGCCGTGCATCGTCACTCTGTCTCTGGGACCCCAGCTTGGAAGCTATGGGTCTGCCAGGTCCCACCTTCTCTGTCCCCCTTGCTACAGCGGGGCTCCAGGGACTCCAAATAAATGTTCAGTGACTGGCTCCAAGGGTCACCATGAACGTGTCCGAAGTGGGGCTTCCGAGGGGCAGGTCTGGCCACCCAGACCTTTCCTAGCTCTCTTCCCTGCCCTGATGCCCCAGCAGGACCCGGGACAGATGCAGTGATCCAGGCTCCTATCGGCCCCTCCTGCAGACAGCAAGCACCCTGCAGCTTTGGCCTGGGTACAGACCCTGGGCAGGCCCCGGACAACCCCCAGCCCCCACAACCAGAACTATGGGAACACCGAGCTGGTCCAGCCAGGGATCTTCGTAGAGCCCAGGCCTGGGCCCACAGAGGGGCCTGGCCTCCCAGGTCTCAGAGCTCTGTGGAAGGGGCATCTCATGGGCCAGCACTTGGTCTCAGGTCCGCCTGGCCCCTGCCTGCCACTGTCCAGCTCCAGGGCCAGCCCTGAAACCCTGGTTAGGACCCCAGCAGTGACAGCAGCAGGGCCTGGACCAGAGGCAGCTTCCACCGTTCCCTCAGCCAAGACGCGGGTTCCAGACCCGGAGTCCCCACCGGGTCCCGGACCAGAGGCAGCTGCCACCGTGTCCTCAGCCGAGACGCGGGTTCCAGACCCGGAGTCCCCACCGGGGCCCGGCCCAGAGGCAGCTGCCACCGTGCCCTCAGCCGAGACGCGGGTTCCAGACCCGGAGTCCCCACCGGG
Source organism: Pongo pygmaeus (assembly GCF_028885625.2). Classification (NCBI taxonomy): domain Eukaryota; kingdom Metazoa; phylum Chordata; class Mammalia; order Primates; family Hominidae; genus Pongo; species Pongo pygmaeus. The sequence continues at coordinate 900,018 of NC_072391.2, read as the reverse complement.
GCCCGACGAGGCAGCTGCCACCGTGCCCTCAGCCGAGACGTGGGTTCCAGACCCGGAGTCCCTGAGGCGAGGCCGCAGGCCCTGGACTCACTGCTTCTGCTCCCGTGACTCAGTTTCCTCATCTGTAGAGGAAGGGGCTGGTGCAGATCCGAAGAGACCGCATAACCCTCAAGTAGCCAGTCAGGCTACCCCAACAGAGTGCAGCAGCAAAGCCCTCCCGGCCAGCACACCCATCACTCAAGGCTCCTCCCTGGCCAGCCCTGGGACGTGTCCACCCTCAGGCGCCTGGCCCCGGCCTCCCATCCCCCAGGGCTGGCTTGTCTCCAGGCCTCCTCCTGGACCTTGTCTGAATCAGCCCAAGTCGGGGCCAGGCACACCTCCCCTCTCTGGCTGGGACAGTCTTCCCACTCTGCCCCACAGGGCCCCACCCTTCTAGACTGGGGGCTGCCGACCTCACTGCCCCAACAGCAGCTGTTGGAGCCGCTGTGTCCAGCTGGGCTGACCCAGCTGACAGCCGGCCAAGGGGCCTTCAAGGTCTGACCTGAGCTGGATCCTCATCAACAAACCAGGCCTCCTGAGCGCCATCCTTCATGGTGCCTATGCCTCGGTGTCAGCCTAGAGCTCTCAAAGGGGCACCTGGGTTCCCGTGGGCCTGTGCAGGCCTGGGGAGCGGTCACCCACCAGTTCCCCTGCTGTCAGCCCCCAGACCCAGATCGGGGGTCAAGTCTCAGCTTGGCCATGGAGCTGGCTCGTTGGGCACCCATAGCATAGCTGTGGCGCAGGGGTTGGTGGTGCCACAGCTGAAACTGAGCTGCAGGTCCTGCCAAGCAGGGGCCGAGTCTCTCCCAAGATGAGAGCTGGGGTAGGTGGGCCAGGCCAGGGCTCAGCCTGGGTCACCCAGCACCCTGTCCCAGTGAGGGGAGAAGCCTGGCAGGTGGGCTGGGAAGTCCCTCCTGTCTCTTCTGCCCCCCTAGCCTGCCTGGTGGAGCCCCACAGTGCACACATGGGTGCTCTTGCCTGCCCAGCTCTGAGCTGTGGCATTCATGGAATGGCCGCAGCCGTCACCATTCCTGGCCCCCGCATTGGGTCCTCATGTGCCTGATGTCCCCGCAGAGGGACACACAGTGTGTCCGTGTCCGTGCTCCCGGGCACACAGACCAGGAGGCCCGAGATGCACCTGTGCACACGCAGGCACCAGCAAACACGGCGGACTCAGGTGCAGATGCATGACATGACCCCTGGGGCGCAGACGATGCAGAGCAGGGGCCCGGTGGGCAGGGAGGGGTGTGAGCTGGGCAGCTGCCAGCCGTGAGCTCAGCCTTTGCTCTGGGGGAAGGCAGTAGGTGCCCATTGTGCCTGAGGTCCCCAGGGGCTGACACAGTGCATCGCCTGGCACGGCCCGGGCCTCCCCCACAGGACTGCTGGCGGGCGTCACCGTGGGCATGGGACTGGGCGGGGCAGTGTCATGCCACCTGCCAGGCCAGGCATGGAGGTGAGCGGGGACCGCGGCATCCCCGCCCTGCACTGCCTCTGCACCCGGGCGCTCAGTGGTAGCGGCTGACACACTTGGTGGGCTGGAATTGCGTCTGGAGCACCTGGTCCGCAACTCCCTGCCAGGAGCAGCCACCCCACAGCCTGGGCAGCACCTCCCTCCGCCACACCCAGGGTTTCTGCTCAGGTGAGAAGGGCAGGCGGGAGCCACCACCAGCCCACCCGCAGGGCCGGTCCCGGACCTGTGGCTGGGCCTGAGCCTCTGCATTTGCCTCTGCATGGGGCAGCCTCCCTGTCTCCCTCTTGGGCCACAATCAGGAGGCCCAGAGGTGCCCAAAAGCCATCAGGCTGGTTCCAGGAGGAGACAGTGGCCCACAGCAGTACCAGACTCCTCCGGGGTCCCTGGCCTTGCAGCTTCCATTTCCAGCGTGGTTGAGGCTACCCCAGCTGCCACTGGGGGCCGGGTGTCAGCAACAGAGCCGGACATCTGGGGCTCAAAGAGGGAAAGGGAGCTGCCAGGGCCGCTGGGTGTGGAGACAAAGCCAGGGCTGCACGAGGCTGCCTGGGGGACTCGCTGTTTGTTGGAGATCTGTTCATTGGAGACCCAGCAGCCTGTGGGTCCCCTAGGCCCTGACCTGCGGTAAGAAAGGCCCCAGGGTTTCACATGGTTCCCGCTGCCTGCTGCTGCCTTTTAGTGTTTATGGGATCCTTTCCCCCCGAAGGTGGGGGAGCGGCAGCTCTGGCCCCGCTGCCCCGGGTGAGCCCGGACTGCACCCTCCCTCTCCACACCCCAGGGGGTGGGAGGCAGTGCGGGGCCAACCTGTGTGTCTCACCTGTGTCTTGCCTCTGTTACGCCTCTCCAGCTAGTCCTGGACCCACTGCCCGTGGCCCCAGCACCTTCCTGCCCGGGGACGTCTCAGCCAGGATGACCAGTGCACGCCACCGCACAGACATGGGCCCCAGAGTGGGTGAGACGAGGCCTCCATGCAGAAAAGGGGCCTCCAGAGTGCCAGGCCCACGTGGCAAAGCCATCCCGCAGACATGGGAGTGCCCAGGGCTCTGGCCACCCCATTCTCCTGAGCGAGGGTCTGTCCCAAGCCAAGGAAGGAGAAGGTGGGCCCTGCCCAGCAGCAGCAGGCCGGGGGTGGGGCTGCCAGGGCACTGTGAGCCCAGCCCTCCCCAGCAGGCATGGGGGTCCTGGGAGGGTGAGGCAAGGCAGGCAAGCTTGGCTAGAAGGGGCCACTCCTGGCCCAGGCAACTGGACATGGCTTCTGGGGAAACAGTGGGGGGGGTGAGTGGAGACGGCATTCTCTTGGGCAGCCCGGACACAAGCAGGGCCGGGCTCTGAGGCCAGGGTTGCCCAGTGCGTCACCCTCCCTGAGAGGGGTGGGCCGGGCCCCAGCAGCCCAAGAGGCCGTGGGCAGATCTGTGTGGGCTGTGGCAACCCCTGCTCAACGCCTGCCAGAGAAGAGACTTCACCACGTGGTCTCCCCAGGGCCAGCAAGATAAGGGGGCTCTCCTGCACCCAAACCCCCTTCCTGGGCTGGGTTTCCAAAGCAGGAAGATGGGCTGGGCTCCCAGTTCCTGCTGGGAGGCCCTGCCGTGACCCCCACTGCAGAGCTGAGCAGCCAGGGCCCTTGAAGGTGGCTTCTGCCCCCACAGCTCCACTGCCTTATAGGTCTCAGGGCTCCACTGTGAGGACACAGAGCCACGGGGCGTCTGGCTGGAGGAAGAAGGAGCTCACACATATGCACCTGCCATCTCACACATGTGCAACACGGGTGGACATGTGCACACCCTGCCAGACTCATGCACACAGCTGTCACCTACCCGTGCACACAGCTGTCACCTACCCATGCACACCGTCACCTACCCGTGCACACCGTCACCTACCCGTGCACACAGCTGTCACCTACCCGTGCACACCGTCACCTACCCATGCACACCGTCACCTACCCGTGCACACAGCTGTCACCCGTGCACACTGTCACCTACCCATGCACCCAGCTGTCATCTACCCGTGCACACCGTCACCTACGCGTGCACACAGCTGTCACCTACCCGTGCACACCGTCATCTACCCGTGCACACAGCTGTCACCTACCCGTGCACAGTGTAACCTACCCATGCACACCATCACCTACCCGTGCACACTGTCACCTACACGTGCACACTGTCACCCACTTGTGCACCCCGTCACCTATACGTGCACACTGTCACCTACACGTGCGTGCCTGCATGCATCCACAGCATCACGCCTGTACATGCACCACCAGACATGCCCTGTGCTCAGTCCCAGGCTGTGCACAGGTGGCCGGTGCTGTGGGGCTCCAGAAGTTCCTCTGTGTCCTCTGGCCTCAAGGAGACCCCCATGGTGGGGGTCACAAGTCCACCCTGGGACCCGGATGCCCCGGCCCCTGCTCCCGCTGGGACCCTCACAGCCCACCTTATTCCAGGTGCCCTGCAGAGCTCAGGCCTCACCCTCCTCTTGTCCCTTGCTGCCCACTGCTCTGGGCCCCAGGCCAAGGATCTTTCCCCAGGAGAGCTGGATGCCAGCAGGGCCAACCTGTGGGCCAAGTGAGTGCAGCCCTCCTGCAGTGGGGGTCTGCTTCTCGGTCGGGCCAGGGGAGGGGTCAGACAAGGGGATGGGGAAGGGTCTGGGGGTGGTCGCCAGCAGTCTGCACGCTGAGGCTGTCATCTCTTGCTCCACCTTGGGGGGCCCTGAGATGACTCAGTGTCCAGTGTCCAGCTTTGGACCTACACGGCCGGGTGTGGGTCCCTCAGCCACTGCCGAGGCCTCAACCATCAGGCCCTGCCGCCTCTGCCCACCCCAGAGGACACTCTGGTTCCCCACACTGCCTGGAACCTCATGCTGGGCTCGGCCCTCCTCCCCGTCCTTCAGAGTTAGTGACAATGACAGGCTGGTCAATTGACTAATCAGGGCGTCTGTGAGGCAGGGCTGGGGTCCTGAGTGGCACAAGGCCCGCTCTGTGTTTGACTGGATTAGAGTCACACCACAAGGAAGGCTGGGGAGACGGCTTCCCCGGGCCTGCCCAGCAGGTGCCAAAGCCCTGGGTGGGGCTGTCTCCTCCTCAGGTGCCTCAGCAGCCAGCGGGGGTGTTCAGGGAGCCACCTGAGCTCCCAGCCAGCTGAGACCCGGCCTCAGGAGGAAGTGCTGCCCCAGGGTCTAAGCAGGGGCTACACCTAAGGCTGTGTGTGCAGCCAAGAGCCTGGCCCCACAGGGTATTCTGGAGAGAATGAATGAAGGAGAGAATGAATGAATGAGTGAATGAATGAGTGAATGAGTGAGTGAGTGAATGAGTGAGTGAGTGAAAATGAGTGAATGAGTGAGTGAAAATGAGTGAGTGAATGAATAAATGAGTGAATGAGTGAGTGAAAATGAGTGAATGAGTGAGTGAATGAATGAGTGAATGAGTGAAGGAGTGAGTGAATGAATGAGTGAATGAGTGAATGAGTGAGTCAATGAGTGAGTGAATGAGTGAGTGAGTGAATGAGTGAGTAAATGAGTGAATGAGTGAATGAATGAGTGAATGACTGAATGAATGAATGAATGACTGAATGAATGAATGAGTGAATGAGTGAGTGAGTGAATGAGTGAATGAGTGAGTGAATGAATGAGTGAATGAGTGAGTGAATGAATGAGTGAATGAGTGAGTGAATGAGTGAGTGAGTGAATGAGTGAATGAGTGAGTGAATGAATGAGTGAATGAGTGAGTGAATGAGTGAGTGAGTGAATGAATGAGTGAGTGAATGAGTGAGTGAGTGAGTCAATGAGTGAGTGAGTGAGTGAGTGAATGAGTGAATGAGTGAGTGAATGAGTGAGTGAGTGAATGAGTGAGTGAGTGAATGAGTGAGTGAATGAGTGAATGAGTGAGTGAATGAGTGAGTGAATGAGTGAGTGAGTGAATGAGTGAATGAGTGAGTGAGTGAATGAGTGAATGAATGAGTGAATGAGTGAGTGAATGAGTGAGTGAGTGAGTGAGTGAATGAGTGAATGAGTGAATGAATGAATGAGTGAATGAATGAATGAGTGAATGAGTGAGTGAGTGAAGCAGGATCTTGCCTGTGTCGGGGGCACCACCTCCCGCTCTCCCTCCTTCAGTGCTGGGGAGCGGTGGAGTCAGAGCTCGGTCCTGCAGGCTGCGTGCGGCCCATGCCCTTCTGCTGGGCAACCCCCCTCAGCTGCTTCCACTCCTCCTGGACCCTCCCTGCCACTGCCTCCTCCTGTCTGCCCAGTGCCAACTGCTCCCTGCTGCAAGGCTTCTGGTGCCAGCCGGCCAGCCAGCTGCCCCGGGACCAGCTCTCAGCCCTAATCCAGAGGCTGGCCTTGTTGCAGGTCCCCCTCCAGGCCTGGCAGGTGAGCGGGAAGGAGTGTGAGTGGGTGGGCGGGCGGGTGGCCGAGGCCAGGCTCTGAGGGACGGGCCCGGATAGGGAAGGGCACATGGGTTCAGGTGTGAGAGGCGAGGGACGGCTTAGCGAGAGCTGGGGCAGGACCCAGTGTGACCATGGTCGGGATGGGGTGTGCGGCCCCCTAGAGCAGGAGGGCTGTGTGGAAGCCAACCCACCAACTTCAAAACCACCTGGAGTGTGTATCTGCCTGCCAGGATAGGAGGTCCACCAGGAGGCAGGGTGACTTTCGGGTGCAGCCCACACTTATCTACTTCCAGGACGTTTTAGCCAACTTGCCTGCAGATGCTCCACCCTGTGTCCCCAGTGAGGACAAGGGTTCACCCTCCCCCACCACCCACCTCGGCGGGGAATGGTGCCCGACTTGGGGTGCATACTCTGGGCCCCCAGAGCGGATTTTACAGCCCACAGGCCTCTCCCTGCACGGGCTGCAGGATCCTGGCCTGTGCAGGGCCGTCCAGGAAAAGGGAAAGGCAGAAAGACCTCCATCCCTTCACGGGAAAACCACACAGTGACATAGTTTAGAGTTATCTGAGCGGTATGAGTGACCCTGGCCTGAGGAAACAGTCTCAAGAGGTGTGAGCGCCCTGAGGCCGGTGGGTTACAGGTTGGTTTTCTAGGCATCCGGGAAGCAGGAGTTACAGGCAAAGAGGCAGAGAACACGGGGTAGGCAGACATCAGCCCGTTCTCCCTGAAAAGGCAGGATATCTCGAATTGGGGGCTTATAAGTCATAGGTGGATTCAGAGACTCTTTCGTTTGTAACCGGTTAAAGGAATAAAGCCCTATGTAAAACATGGACTCAGCAAATAGGGAATGCTTTCAACTCAGACAAGGAGGCCACAGGAGGAACACAGGGACAGCCAGCAGGCACCAACTCCCCTCTGCCTGGCACAGCCGTAGGTCTCATTTATAATTTGGTATCTTATTGCCACAGTCTTTTTTTCTCTCTTATTTATTTATTTTTGAGACAGAGTCTCACTCTGTCACCCAGGCTGGAGTGCAGTGGCGCGATCTCAGCTCACTGCAACCTCTGCCTCCCGGATTCAAACAATTCTCCTGCTTCAGCCTCCTCCCAGGTAGCTGGGATTGTAGGTGCGTGACACCATGCCCGGCTAATTTTTGAATTTTTAATACAGATGAGGTTTTACCATGTTGCCCAGGCTGGTCTCAAACTCCTAGCCTCAAGTGACCTGCCCATCTCGGCCTCCCAAAGTACTGGGATTACAGCCATGAGCCACCCCACCTGGCCTTTCTCTTCTTTAAAACATTTAAAATTTTATTATGATTATTATTTTTTGAGATAAGATCGCACTCTATTGTCCAGACTGGAGAGCAGTGGCACCATCTCAGCTCATTGCAACCTCAACTCCCAGATTCAAGCCATCCTCCCACCTCAGCCTCCCCAGTAGCTGGGACAGTTGTTTTTGTTTTTGTTTTTTGAGATGGAGTCTCTCTCTGTTGCCCAGGCTGGAGTGCAGTGGCGCAATCTCAGCTCACTTGCAACCTCTGCCTTCTGGGTTCAAGTGATTCTCCTGCCTCAGCTTTCCAAGTAGCTGAGACTACAGGCGCCCGCCACCACGCCCAGCTAATATTTTTGTATTTTTACTAGAGACGAGGTTTCACCATATTGGCCAGGCTGGTCTCGAACTGGCCTCAGGTGATCCGCCTGCCTTGGCCTCCCAAACTGCTGGGATTACAGGCGTGTGCCACGGCGCCTGGCGTAACTTTGTAATTCTTTTTAGAAACAGGGGTCTCACTGTCTTGGCCAGGCTGGTCTCGAACTCCTGAGCTCAAGTGATCAGCCCTCCTCAGCCTCCCAAAGTGCTGGGATTACAGGCGTGGGCCACCACACCTGGCCTGCTTTTTGCCTTTGATAATCAAACAGGCTGAACGTTCTGTTCCAGCTGACAGGCATTCTGGGTGTTTGTGGGTCAGGGTTTTTCTTCCCCTCCCTCTCAGCCAGGAGGACCTTGCGCTGCAGGAGGCTGGCAGCCCGTGCTCCATTCCCTGGGGCTCCTTTCAGGCTGCAGGAGGGTCCCCGAGCCCCCACCCTGGGTGGGCTCCTCCTCAGGGATGAGACCCTGGTGGGGGCTGCACAAAACTCTGGGGCCGTCCTTGTCTGCCTCGAAGCCCCTCGCCTTATGCACCGTATGTCCCAGGGGCTTGGCTGACATAAAATCAGGCAAAGGGCCCTCTGAGGAATGGGCTAAAAACCCTTGAAATGACCTCAAAGGCCAGGCTATACAAGCCTAGGCAGGAGGCGCTGAGGCTGGGCAGCGTGCTGCATAGGCTCAGAGGGGCGAGCAGAGCCTCAGGGAGCATGGGGTCGGGGGTGGAGGCCAGGCCTGGCAGAGCCCTGATGCCAGGAGGAGGCTGTCAGGTGGAGCCGAGGGGCACCACCCAGAGTCCACTTGGGAAGCTGCCAATGGGCTGCGCCGGAGGAGACCCCCAACCACAGCATTGTGGGGCCTCCTTGGTGGAGACAGGCAATCGTCTACACCCGCCCAGCATCCGGACGTGCGCTTTAACACCCCGTCAGTGAGGACACGGCTTTGGAGCTGGGGGCCAGGGAGGCTGCAGAGGGGCCTAGCGGCCAGGGAGGCGGCTTTGGGGCTGGGGGCAGCCGTTCGGAGGCCTGTTCTGCTGTGTGGGGTTCCCCTCCAGGCAGAGGGGCGGGCACGGGTGGCCGTGGGGAGGACCTGACATGCGGGAAATGGGGCCCGAGAAGTGGGTGGGGACTGGAGCCTGAGGCCTCTGCAGAGGGGAAGGGCGCCCACGGGCTGCCACGGTGAGTCCAGAGTGGACGAGGGAGTAACCAGCGCCCTTCTGCCCAGCTCAGCTGCTTGGCCAACCTGGCGTCACGGTGCGGCCTCCAGGACGACTTCACGCTCCACCCGCCTAACCTGCTGCTCTTCTACAAGTGAGTGTCCCTCCCTGCCTGGCCACAGGAGTCCTGGGGGCCCTCAGTGCCCCAGGTGCATCTCGGGGCTGCTGGGAGGTCGGGCCCCGCCCCCCGTCAGCCTGACAGCCTCAAACTCACCTGCAGCCTGAGCCAGGTGCAGGAAGCAGACTGCCGGGCCTTCATCCGCTGTGCCGCCCAGGGGGACGTGGAGCTGCTGAGTCATCTACCCGACCAGAGAGTCGCCCTGCGGCGTGCGGCTGTGGCCTGCCTGGTGGGCGCTGAGTGGGGTGGGCCGGGGTGCGTGGGGGGCGGCTGTGGCCCGCCTGGTGGGCGCCTGGGCAGGATGGGTCCTGTGCATTGGAGGCAGCCTCCCGCTGGGCGCCGACCTGCTGGCCCTGCAGGGAGTGGCCCGCCCGCGACTCAGCGCCTCCGATCTACAACTGCTCGGGGCCCTGGTGTGTGACATGGACGCGTCCAGCATCGGTGCCGCAGACCCCCGCGTGCTGGAGAACCTGCAGCGCTGCCCACGGCTGACCGCCGCCCAGCACATTGCCCTCAACTCACTGCTGGCCGGTGGGAAGACCTCGCTCGGGTGGGTGGGGTCATGGGGCCAGGCGAGGAGGCGGGGACGAGACGGGAGGCAGCCCGGGGTCGGCCCAAGAGGTCACTGATGTCCACAGCCCACTAACATCTGATCTCTGGCCTCAGCCTCACTGGGTCCTGTGGCCGAGGGGCAGAGGGTTGGGGTGCTGTCCCGCTGGCTGTGGTGGGGGCGTCCCTCCCGTGGGTGCCAGTCAGGGGCTGGGTGGTCAAGCACCTACTGGGTGCTCCTGCCTGCTGGGTGTCCACGGAGGGGCAGGGGCTCCCGGGGCGGGGGACCTGCCCTGGACCCAACACTGCACCCCATTCTGTGCACCAGGCCCCCTGGCTCCTGGACACTGGAGGGGCTACAGGCCCTGGGGCCCCTGGCCACATACATCAGCCCTCACCTGTGGGCGCAGGTGCAGGAGGTAGGAGGGGCCCCGGGGTGAGCACAAGCGGGCTGTGGCATGGAGGCCTGGGCCACCAACCTCAGCCCACACCTGCCCTGCCAGGCCGTGGGCCTGGGCTTCTTCCGCAGCGTGGTGGCTTCATGCCGGGCCGGGAGGCTCAGCCGGCGTGAGGCCAGGCGCTTTGTCACCAGCTTCCTGGAGTCCAAGACCAAACCAGTGTCCTCCAGGCCCCGGCTCAGCCCAGGTCAGTATAGCCACTGTGACCCGCCCTGCACCTCCCCGGTCTGGCTCCTCCCTCGGGCCTGGCTGACCTCAGAGAAGTAGTTTGGCCAAGTTCTTGGTTAGAACTCAGGGAAAGCCAAGGTCTGACCAAGGTCAGAAGTGGAGGGGAAGGGGTCAAAGAGGGGGCCTGGGCCAGGCACGGTGGCTCACACCTGTAATCCCAGCACTTTGGGAGGCCGAGGCAGGCAAATCACTTGAGGTCCATAGTTCGAGACCAGCCTGGCCAACATGGGGAAACCCCATCTCTACTAAAAATACAAAAATTAGCCAGGCGTGGTGCCTCATGCCTGTAATCCCAGCTACTTGGGAGGCTGAGGAGTGAGAATCGCTTGAACCTGGGAGGTGGAGGTGGAGGTTGTAATGAGCCAAGATCGTGCCACTGCATTCCAGCCTGGGCGACACAGCGAGACTTTGCCTAAAAAAAAAAAAGGGCTGGGCACAGTGGCTCAGGCCTGTAATCCCAGCACTTTGGGAGGCCAAGGCGGAACGATGCATTTAAGGTCAGGAGTTCAAGACCAGCCTGGCCGACACGGCAAAACCCCGTCTCTACTAGAAACACAAAAATTAGCTGGCATGGTGGCACATGCCTGTAATCCCAGCTACTCGGGAGGCTGAGGCAGGAGAATCACTTGAACCTAGGAGGCAGAGGTTGCAGTGAGCTGAGATCAATGCCACTGCTCTCCAGCCTTTGGCGCCCTGCTGCTAGGCGATAGAGCAAGACTCTGTCTCAAAAAAAAAAAAAAAAAAAGGTGCCCAGAGCCAGCAGTGGTGGTTGGCCCAGGCCCCGGTTACCAGCCTGGACCCCACACACCCCCAAGGGAGACCCTGTGTCCGAGGCAACATCACGGCCGCCACGCTGCGGGACGACCTCCTCCTGGTGCACTACGACTGTGCACAGCTTGAGTCCTGCCTGGACGGCCGCATCCTCAGAACCAACCTGGACCCTCTGTTGCAGCACCCGCTGCCCACTGAGTGCCAGCGCATGGTCAAGGCCAAGCTCGCACAGGTGCACGGCCGGGCTGTGGGGACGGGGAGGCCGGTGGGCGCGGCACCTCTGCTGACCCTGCCCAGCCCTGCCCACCTGCTCAGATCTACCCACAAGGCCTCCCGGAGGATCAGCTGCGGCTCATCCTCTACTCCCGCACCGAGATCGGCCAGTGGAGCATCACTTCCCAGGACACGGTCGTGGCTCTGCTGGCCTCGGACGTGGCCCTGGAGAACCAGACAGAGGTGAGGGCACCTGGGTGGGTGGGCAGGTGGGCGGCCCCGAGCCCCAGCCTGCCCCACTGACCCGGGCTCTGCCCCCAGGCTGTGCTGCAGAAGTTTCTGGAGCACAATAGCACAGTCTCCGGCGCCCTGCTGCTGGCCATCGGGGGCACCCGCCTGTGCTGGATGAGTCCTCAGCAGATCCAGACCATCCATCCCCAGGAGCTCCGGTGAGCCAACCCCAATCTCCCACTGCCTTGGAGGCAGCTCCTGCCTCAGCCCAGGAGGACCACGAGAGGAAACTGATGCCAGGGAGGGCAGCTCAGCCAGGCCATCAGGGGAGCATCAGTCCCAGGGCTGCCCTGCCTGGACTCTAGCTTTGAGCAAAGTACACAAACTGGGTGACTTTATTTATTTTTTTGAGATGGAGTCTTGCTCTGTCTCCCAGGCTGGAATGCAGTGGCGCGATCTTGGCTCACTGCAAGCTCCGCCTCCCGGGTTCTCGCCATTCTCCTGCCTCAGCCTCCCGAGTAGCTGGGACTACAAGCACCTGCTACCACGCCTGGCTAATTTTTTGTATTTTTAGTAGAGACGGGGTTTCACCGTGTTGGCCAGGATGGTCTCGATCTCCTGACCTCATGATCTGCCCGCCTCGGCCTCCCAAAGTGCTGGGATTACAGGCGTGAGCCATCGCGCCCGGCCTACTTATTTTTTGAGGCAGTCTCACTATGTCACCCAGGCTGGAGTGCAGTGGCGCGATCTCGGCTCACTGCAACTTCTGCCCCCTGGGTTCAAGCGATTCTCCCACCTCAGCCTCCCGAGTAACTGGGATTACAGGCATCCGCCACCATGTCCGGCTAATTTTTCTATTTTTAGTAGAGATGAGTTTTCACCATGTTGGCCAGGCTGGTCTCGAACTCCTGACCTCAAGCGATTCACCCTTCTCGGCCTCCCAAAGTGCTGGGATAACAGGTGTGAGCCACTGCACCTGGCCAAATTGGGTAATTTTAAAGAGAAATATATTCTCTCAGTTCTGGAGGCCAGAGGTGTGAAATCAGGGTGCTGGCAGCCCCTGCCCCTCTGAACCCTGCAGGGAGGACCCTTCCTGCCTCCTCTAGCTTCTGGCGTTGCTGACAAGGTTTGGCACCCCCGGGCTTATGCATACATCAACCCCATCTCTGCCTCCATTCTCACGCCACACTCTCCTCCATCTGTATCCACATTTCCTATTCTTTTTTTTTTAAGAGACAGGGTCTCACTATGTTGCCCAGGCTGATCTCAAACTCCTGGATTCAAGCAATCCTCTTGCCTCAGTCTCCCAAAGTGCTGGGATTTACAAGCGTGAGCCTCCACGCCCAGCCCTCAGATTTCCCCTTTTTGTTTGTTTTTGAGATGGAGTCTCACTGTGCCGCCTAGGCTGGAGTTAAGTGGCGTGATCTCAGCTCACTGCAACCTCTGTCTTGTCTCCTGGGTTCAAGCAATTCTCCTGCCTCAGCCTCCTGAGTAGCTGGGAGGGACTACAGGCGCCCACCACACCTGGCTGATTTTTGTAGTTTTAGTAGAGATGGGGCTTCACCATGTTGGCCAGGCTGGTCTCGATCTCCTGACCTCGTGATCCACCCGCCCAGGGCTCCCGGAGTGCTGGGATTGCAGGCGAGAGCACCGCGCCCGGCCCTCAGCTTTCCCTGTTCTTAGAAGGCTCCCAGTCATTGGTTTAGGGCCCACCTGATCCAGTCTGACCTCATCTTATCCCATCTGCAATGACCCTGTTTCCCAACAAGGTCACATTCTGACGTCCTGGATGGATGTGAATTTGGGGGAACCCTGTTCCCCCAGGACAGAGAGCGAGAGGAAAGCTGTGGCTCGGGAAGGGAGGGCCATGCCCAGCGTTGGAAGGGTGGGGGGCTGGCGACCAACTCCTCAGCCTCCTGCCTCCCACAGGCTGGCCGGGGCCCTGGACGTCTCCTCCTGCCCCCAGAGCCGGAAGAACGTGCTCTACACCAAGGCCCGTGAGGACTTCGGCAGCAACAGGACCCCAGCTGCCTACTACCGCCTCATGCGCCCCTACCTCGGTGAGCCCTGTCCGTGGGTGGGCACCCTCCCCCAGCAGCCCCACCCCCCTCACCCCTGTCACCCCAGGTGCTCCCCTGGTGGAGCCCCGCCCCCCTCACCCCGTCCCCCCAGGTGCTCCCCTGGTGGAGCCCCACCCCCCTCACCCCATCCCCCCAGGTGCTCCCATGGTAGAGCCCAGCCCCCCTCACCCCTGTCCCCCCAGGTGGTTCCCATGGTGGAGCCCAGCCCCCCTCACCCCATCCCCCCAGGTGCTCCCCTGGTGGAGCCCAGCCCCCCTCACCCCATCCCCCCAGGTGCTCCCCTGGTGGAGCCCCGCCCCCCTTACCCCTGTCCCCCCAGGCGGCGCGCCGGTGGAGGAGCTGCGGCACCTGGCCCAGGCCGACATCTCCATGGACATCGACACCTTCACCAGCCTGAACCCCCTCGAGCTGCAGGTGGGGCCGGGCTGCCCCGTGGGGGTGGGGGTGGGGGTGGGGGTGGGGGTGGGGGTGGGGGTGCAGGGCTGTCCCAGGCTGGGGAGCCCCTAGCTCACAGGTCACAGCCAGCATACCCCCACTTCCCTGCTCCAGGCCGTTTCTGGGCCTCACTCCCGCCATCTGCCCGATCCCGGGTCTGGCCCTACCTTGTGGGTCTTCCCCTGCCCCGGAAGGTGGCCCCATGGCCCCTCTGCCCCACCCCTCTCCGCAGAGCCTGGATGTCGGCAACATGACTGCACTGCTGGGCCACAATGTGGGAGACCTGCAGAAGGCCCGCAGCCACCCCACCGTCAGGGCCTGGCTCCACAGCCTCAACAGCTCTGCCCTGGGCCAGCTCGGCCTGGACGCCAGCCCCGCCGGCCCCGCCGGTTCCACCGGCCCAGCCCACGGCACCAGCGGGCCCCCCAGCACCACCCACCAAGCGCTCCATCTGGTCCACACCTCGGGCCTGCCCGCGAACACTGCCCAGGCCTCCACCTCAGGTATGGCCCCCACACCCCTCCGGCTTGGCCCCCTCTGCCCAGGGCCCTCTCAGACCCGTCCCCGCCTCATGGCCACTCCCACAGGCTGTCCACCAGCTTTGTCCATTGCCTCCTGGGATGAGGCTGGCCAACCCTGCTTCACCCTTCATTGCCCACTGAGTTAGAGACGCAGCTGCCTCCCCTAAAACCCACTGACCAGCAGAAAGTGGGGGCGGGGAAACTTTGAGACCTTTGTTGGGTCCCAGAAGAGTAGCCGCAGGTCGGTGTCCTCGCTGGCTGTCCCCACCCTCCCCCGCCAGAGGGAGGGGCTGCCCAGGCCTGTCTGGCTCCAGGGGGTGGATATGGGGGTAGCGTCTGGTGGCACTGATGGTGGCCTCCCTGTTCCATCTGCAGGCAGCCTGTGGGCCCCCCTGGGGTACCTGCCGCTGGCGGTGGCCCTGCCCTCCAGCCTCCTGTGGCTGCTGCACTGGGGGACTTGCGCCCTGGTTTCTGTGGACAGCACTGCCTTGGGGTGGCTGGGTTCACAGGGGTCAGGTGCAGGAAAAACAGGGCTGTAAGATTCAGCTGGACGCCCACTTGGGCTGAGGGGCCAGCTCTAGGCCAGGCCAACCTACCCGAGCCCCACCTATTAGACTGCCCCGCCCATCCCCGCCTCCAGGCCCTGGGAGCTGGACTGAGGACCAGGCCCTAAGAAGGTGCCTCCCGCACAACCACAGGCTCAGGCGGGCCACAGAAGACGCTGCCCGGGCCCTGCGGAAGGCTGGGGCTGGGGCCGGGGCCGGGGCCGGGGCCACTGACTTCACTGCTGGACGTGAATAAAGTCCAAAGTCGTGGTCCTGCCTGTGTCTGTGCTCAAGGCCTGAGCAGGGGAGCCTGGGAATGTCCTAGCCGGGGCCAAGCCTGTGGGGACGGGGACGGGGACGGGGACAGGGACGGGGGCACAGGACTCCCACCACTGTCTACTGGGGCCACCTTGAGTGCTGGCCTGGCCCTCAGCACGGTGGCAGCAGGGTCAGGAAGGCCTCCAAGGGCCCCCACCTGGCCTGGGGGCCCAAGACCAGAGGGAGAGGAGCCACGCTGGTGGGGTCCCAGAAAGTCCTCAGAGGCCACAAGGCGTGTCTGCAGGGGGCATGTTCCCGTTTACTGAGCGCGAGTTCTCTTGGGGTGGAACGGACCACCCATGCCTGCTCCTGGCCAGGCGGGGATCCCCAGCAGGGCTGGGGCCAGAAAGGGAGTGGGGCCCTCAGGACAGGGTGCAGGCCAGGAGCAGAGCCAGGACGGTGAGAACAGGTCCAGGTCCTAGGAGGCAGGGCGTCCCCGAGAGCGCCTCTACGGAGAAAGGGGTGACTCAGAGGGCCTCTACGGAGAAAGGGGTGACTCAGAGCGCCCACCTCCACGACCCCAGCCCTGCCCCCAGCCCTGGCCTGGCCACGCCACCCCACCCACCTCGCATGCTGAGGTCTAAGACCAGGTAGCCGTTGGGGATGCCGCCCTGTAGCCCCAGCCCCAGCGTGTCCAGGTCGTCCTGCCACTGCCGTCGGATCCAGTCCCGCACGGGTCGGTGCCGCTCCTCCGCCTTCAGGCCCTCCACGTGGGGTCCCAGAAGTTTCTGCACCTCAGCCACAGTCAACGGCTGCCAGAGCCCCCGTGCAGCCATCAAGGAGGGTCTCCTTCCCCCAGCGCCGCCAGAGGGCTGCCAGGCTCTCCTGTGTCCAAACTGCCCCACCCACAGATGCCCGCCGCAGCCTCTCCAGACTTTGGAGGTATCTGGCCCGCTGACCTCAGCTCAATGGCTGCCCTTCCCTAGGCCCCACCACACAGGAAGACACTGCCCTTCCTAAGGCCCTTCCTAAGGCCCTGCCCCACTGCAGACCCGCCTTACACGCCCTCCCGTCCCCCGGTTGGCCCCTCCTCCACGCGCTCCCCCCCACTCGCCATACCAGCACCGCATCCGTCTGCAGCTTCATGAACGTGGCCAAGTCCATGCTCACATTCTGCTGACTGAGAGCCTTCAAATCCTCCGTGTGGGCCCCACCTGCCCACCGGGAGAGGGGCCCGAGCTGAGGCCTCACCTCACACCCCCAGGCCCTTGACCACAGGCTGCAGGAAGCCCACTTGCCTTACAGGGCTTCCCTTTTTCCTTAGGGATTCCAGGGCCTGGGTTTGCCCGGCTGCCTGACCCCCAGGCGTGGGAGACACTGGAGGTGGCTGGCGCCCTGAGCTGGGGTCAGAACCCACAGCCCCTAAGGCCATACACACCCTGGGGGCAGAGGACAGGTGACCACCCAGTTACCCTGGCAGCAGGCGGCCCAGTGAGGCAAAGGCCTGGCACCCCTGAGTGGAGTCTGTGGCTCCCCCGTTGTGGTACCCACCCTGTCCAGGGACTCCCTGGCTCACCCAGGAAGGACCGGATCTTCACAAAGTATTCGGACCCGTTCATGTTCTGGAAAGCAAGGCGGGCCTTGGGATAGAGGACGTCCAGCTGCCTTGGGCCACACGTGTCCAGGTCCTGGGGCCTGACCGCCCTGGGGACAGGGTGGGTGGACAGTGAGCGCCAGCACACGGACCCACCTTGCCGGGCAGAGTTCTGGGGACTCACCAGATGATGCTGGGGGACACGGAGCTCAGCTGCTTGGGGCTGAGGGAGCACAGGTACCCAGGGTAGAAGACAGTCACGGTGTCTAGGGTGTCTTTGTCTAGCTGGCCCCTTCCCATCACAAAGCGGTCAATCAGGGTGGCCACCTGTGGGAGGGGCCACCGAGGAGCCTTGTGGCAAGGAGAGATGTATCCCTCCACCACCAGCATAACCTCAGGCTGTGCCCCTGACCCCAGACCCGCCCAACCTCAGACTTTGTCCCCCACTCCGCCCCTCAGCCCTTCCCAATCTCATGCCACGTGACCCCCGAGCCGGACGGTCACCTGAGCACTCATTTCGTGCCCTTTGTTGACTTCAAGCAAAGCCTTCAGGGTCTCCAGGGACGTCACATTCCACTTGCGAATATCCTCAGGGCTCATCTTGAGGAAGAGGTGGCCCAGGTGCTGGATCACAGACTCGGGGTAACCTTGTGGGTAGAGCTGCAGGCCAAGAGACCAGGAGGGCCTACGTCACTCCCAGCGGGGCTGGGGATGGCTTGGACACAGCAGGCCGGCGGGAACCTGAGTCATGAACTACCTCATCCAGTTTATGCTTTAGGACATCCAGCTGCTCGTAGGTGAAGGGGATGGCGTTCACACGTTCCATCTGGGCGGCCAGCAGGGCCGCATCCACGCAGGCTTCCAGCTCCCACTTCTTGTAGAAGATGAGGCTCTCGTCTATCTCGCGGGCCTTCTTGCCTGGGGGACAGGGTGTCTCTGCAGGGCACAGGGGTCAGGGGTCAGGGGTCAGGGCCGGAGTTCGTTTGACCCCTTCTTCCTCCCACACCTGCTGTGAGATGAGACCTTGGGCAATTTGTGACCCTCCCCGTGCCTCAGTTTACCCACTGGCAAACGGGGTTCTGTCCACTCTCTGTGGTTATAATGGGACGTGCTGCAGAGCTGGGGAGGGGCAGGTGAGACCCTAAACTGCAGATGCCCACCCCCAGGGGTGCTGCCCAGCCTGGTGCCAGACTGCGCAGGGCACGGCACTCACTCTCCACGTCCCGCCGGAACCTCGACTGGAGAACGGTCCGTTCAGGCTGCCACCAGGATGGGTCCCGAGAGGAGCGTTGCCGCCACGCAGCCACGATGCCCTGAGGACGAGCAGGACCCGGGCTGAGCCTTGGGTGGCCGGGCATCCCCAAGGGCTGGGGATCGGGGTCTCACCTGTGGGATGCTGCGGATGATGGGCTGGCCCAGCACGGGCAGCAGACCCTGCAGAGCGTCCAGGGTGGAGACAGACCACGTCGACGGGGGGCTGTGCAAACACGGGGCACAGCTCAGGGATCCCCCAATGCAGCCCCAGAGAGGGAAGAGGCCAGGCCGTACCCCCGGGCTGTGGAGGGGACGCTGGGGCCATTGGCAGGGGTTGTAGCGGGGTTGACTGACCCTGGGCCTTGAGGCGTGGCCATGGGTGTCCTCACGCTGCTCATGCCACGCCACCAGGTGAGCCTTCGAGGTTCTAGACACCTTCACTTACCCGTAGGGGGGTCCTCCGCCCTGCAGAGCCGCCCTGGCTGCCTCCTGCTGGTCGTGGTCCAGGGGTCCCAGGCAGCGCACCAGCCGGGGTAGTACCACTTCTGCCGACTCGGCCACAAAGCGCCCAGGCAGGTCGCAAGCCAGGCCCCCCAGAGCCTGCACATCAGCCTCGCTCAGCAGAGACCCCCGCATACCCTGCAGAGAGGCCGGCCTCAGCGCCTTTGGAACTGCCGAGCCCTCTCCACCCCGCGCTGGCCCCAGCCCCTACCCAGCAGTCCAGAGCCGCAGGCAGCAGCCGCTGTCGCTCAGGAGCCCCCCGCGGGAGCAGGTCCACGTTGGCCTTTGTGACGCGCGAGAAGAAACGGGTGCAGGCCTGGGGCCCTGAGAATGCGTCTGGGCTGTGGAGAGAGGGTGCTGGGGACAGGCCGCACCGATCACACCCGTCCCCACCCTGAGAGGCGGCCCGGCCAGCCTCCACGTCTCTGCTGTGGCCTGGGGTCCAAGGCAAGGGGCAGGGGTTGGGGGCTTAGGGCTGGGGGCAGAAGTCAGTGGGGGGGGGGGGGTGGGTTCACGGGGCAGGGGGTGGGGGGCAGGGCCTACTTGAGGAATAGCAGCAGGTCCAACGGGAGGGCGTCCAGGTCCCCCGGGGGCTCGGAGAGCCGGTGAGCCAGACAGCGCAGCTGCAGGGGCAGGGAGTCCAGCACAGAGCGTTTCGAGCTGCCACCCACGTGGCGGGCCAGGGTCGCCTGGCCAGCCTGCCCACCACAACATACCCCTGCCCTGGCCACGAGAATCTGTGGGAGTGGATCTCTGGCCGCCTGCAGCGCTGCCCCGGGGGATGTGGGCTCCTGTGAATGGCTGCTGCTGCCCTTTCCCAGGTCTCACCCACTCCCCCGAAAAAGATTCACCCTTGGGGCAGAGCCTGGAGGGCTGCTCACGGCGCTCCAGGAGGGGGTCCAGCACACAGGGTCATATCAGACCTGCTCCTGGGGAGCCAGCCCTTGATGTGGACGGGCACCCTAGTGGTCAGCTTGGGTGGCCAGAGGAACTCTGGGAAGAACTGGCCAGGGAGAGATGGCAGCGGGGACAGAGGGGACTGTGGTGGCAAGGTGGGCACTGCAGAGCTGCCTGTGAATTCCTCAGCCCCAGCTGTGCCTGCCTGCCTCAGCCCAACTGAGACTGACCTGCTCTGCTGAGAGCTTGACATTCTTCTGTCCCAAGGCCACAGCCAGCTCCTGGACACGCGCCGTGCTCAGGCCGGACACCTCCTCACACGGGAAGCCAAGGAGTTGGCGTGGGGAGAGGCTGCAGGAGGGGTCCGGCTGGGCACCCACGATCGCCCCTCCCCTGCAATGTCCACCCAGTGCTCCCCAAGCCCCACAGCCCCACCTCTCCCCGAAGGACCCTGGTGCTCCCTGCAGACCCCCCCCCAAGGCCAGGTGACGCCCTCAAGGGTTGGGAGTTGCCATCACCTGGGGGGTGTCAGTCCCTCCCACAGTCCTGAGCCCAGTCAGATCTGTGGTGGAGCAGAGGAGGAAGGGGGAGGGGACGTGGGGGGAGGGGGGAGGGGGGAGGGGACATGGGGGGAGGGGACGTGGGGGGAGGGGACGTGGGGGGAGGGGGAGGGGACATGGGGGAGGGTGTGGGGAGGGGGGAGGGGACATGGGGTGGGAGAGGGGTGTGGGGGAGGGGACGGACAGGGGATGGGATGCTGGGGGATGGGGTGCCCTGCCCACCCTCAGTCCCCAGGGCCTCTTGAGCCTCACCCTTGAGGACTGTGAGGACCCCGGACCCACCTGGAAATGTTAGGTGGGTTGGCCAGGACTCCGTCCAGGGGCGCAGCCTCCTGGGGGCACAGGGCCTGCTGAACATGGCTCAGACCAGCTCTCTGGAGCAAGAGTTCCCAGGTCCCGCTACCCCTGGGCCCAGGTACTCTCCGAGTTCAGCTACTTCCCAGGCCCGGCTGTGTCTCAGACCCATGGGCTTTGCTACTTCTCATCTAGCCACTTCCCGGACCCAGCTGCAATTTTGGCTCTGCTACTCCCCGGACCTGGCTGCTCCCAGGCCAGTCACATGCAGGTCCAGGTGCCCCCTTGCAAGCAGGGACCGTGGAAACTAGCAGGCACCGTGGATACATGACAGAGAGAACACAGCATGGCACCCCCACCTGGGACCTGAAGACCTTCCCCTGTTTCCCCAGAGGGGACCTTACCTGCCCTGTCTCTCCAGCCAGGGCCCTCGAGGGCTGCACCCATCCTAAAGGGGCAGAGGGGACAGCTTGGGTGGGGGGCGGGCCTCTTGGGTGTGCCCTGACCCAGGGGAGGAAGGAGGCAGAGCCCGGCCGCCCCCACAGCCAGCCCTGTGCACGCCCCAAAGAGAGGCCAGTGGCTCAGGCACGTGTACCCTGTGTGCCCCGTGTACCCCCTGACATCACAGTCCCCCAGGCACAAGGGTCTGCCCTCCACCAGGGAGCCCGGCCTTCCACATCTTTCCCTGAGACCTGGCGTTTGGCCGGTCAGACCACCCATCCCACAGACATCCCCACTGTGTCCTGAGCCCCATCACTCCCTGGTTGGGTCTCCAGCTCCTGTCACCTCTGGGGGCAGAGACTGCTGCTGGGACTTGGCCACCACAGGCACTCCAGGGAGAAAGCAGGGACAGGCAAAGCTTTGCTGAGGGCCTGGCCCCCAAGGCCCCTGGGCCGTCCCCGCCTCACCGGCAGCCCCATCTAGTACCCACCGAGGCTGAAGAGCAGGAACAGGAGGCTGCCGAGGGCAGGGGTCCCACAGGACCCCAACAGGGGTCGAGCCGTTGGCAAGGCCATGGTCTGTGTCTGTGGAGGGCAGTGACTCACGATGGGACCCCCTGCTCCCACCCCATGCCTCTGTCCTGGGCCAGCCTGGGGACATGTGGGCCCAGGAGGGGCTCCCAGAGCAAAATTCTGTGGCACCTGCAGCTTGCGTCTGCACCCTGGCCCTGCCCTCCAGCAACCGAGCCCTCTGTCCCCCCGACTGGCTCCTGTCCAGGGGAGGGGCTGGGTCTGAGATCCCGGTCCCCAGCCCAGACAGCCCAGGCGTCAGTTGGCGCCCACCCCTCTCCCGGAAGGGCAGGGCAGTGTGAGCAGAGCTTAGATGGAGCAGCCGGGGTCACCGCCCGCTCGGGCTGGCCTGAGTCTCCCCACTCCTGCACAGGAGGACAAGCAGGTCCTGCTGGGGTTGTGTCCAGCAGCCCCCTCGCCTAGATGTGGCTCCCTCCCCTCTGCCCCACCCTCAGCTGCAGGTGCCTGGGCTTTGTGAACACCCCAGGCCCTGCCAGGCAGACAACACCCTTGGAGCAGGAGGGGCGCTGCAGGCACAGAGGCCACCGCCCATTCCCACCCACCAGTGTCTTTTTGGGCCGCTTGGCCTCTCTGAGCCCACTTGCGGGTGCAGTCCAGGTGGGGCGGGACTGGGCTGGGCCAATGAGCAGCCTGGGGAGCCCCTTGTACTCTCTAGGGTGAGGCCCGGAGGCCTGTGGGCCAGTGTGGGGTGGGGAAGTGGGTGGGGAGACCCTCCCTGAACAAGAATTGTCCTCCTGGGGTAGGGGTGGGGCCCGCAGAAGAGGGAACTGGCTTCCACACTCACCCCTTTCAGGGAGACCACCGTGGCTAAGTAGAATAGAACTACCTCCTAAAAACCTTGGCCCAGGCCCGGTGGGTACACCCGCAGCTCAGAAATGGGGGTAACATGCTCATGCTCAGGGCCCCGTCCACAGGGGAATGTCTTGGGGAGCCACAGAGCCTCCCGGTGACGGACTCTACTGCCCCCAGGCCCCAGAGGAAGTGGGAAGGCCCCTGAGGCTCTGAACACCTTGAGATGGTGGAAGAAAACAGACCCCCCCACAGCCAGAAAATGAGCGGTGGGTGGGACCCCCAGCCCTTGGGGTGCGTGAAGCCAGGCAGGAAACTTGGCCATCGGATCACAGGGGACCTGGGCACCCCCAACCCCACCTCCACGTGACCCAAGGACCTCCGCACCTGGGGTGGGGGCTCCCCGAGAGCCCGGCCCTTCCTGCTCTGAGGGGCCTCTGCAGGCCACGGGGGGCCCTGGAATCTGCATCCTTTACACCTGCAGGAGGGCTGGGCTGGGGCCGTGGAGGCACCTGCGCTGCCTTAGGACTGCCGCTTCCAAATGGGTCTGCCTGTGCCCTCCGGGGTGAAATCTGCGTCTAGCTGAAGCCTGACCATCACTCTGGTGCTGGAAGCCCGGCCTGGGGCGGCCCCAGTACTCCAGATGGAAGGTGCAGATTCCATCCACACCACAACAGAAAGAGCTCAAAGGTTGTTACTTACAGATCCCAGGGAGGGAAGCACCGTGGGTCCGCCGGCAGCTCTCCTTCTGCGCGTCACAGCAGACGGGAGTGGCCGGCCAGGCAGAGAGAGGAGTGCGTGGCGCTGGCAGCGCCCATGGGGAACAGGACGGCCCCTTTCGGATCTCGGGCCAATGCCCACACGCGGTCCTCTAAAGAGCGATGTGAAAGGGGGAGCCCAGCCCCCAGGCCTCCGAGGTGTTCTGCGCGGTTGGGTAGGGAGCTTTACCCCTAACGCCCAGGCAGCCCCCAGCCCTCCAGGTCCCAAGTGGCCCCTCCCAGGTCTCAGTGGGCCCTGCCCAGGGTAACTCTGACGTGCAGCGTTGATTGGCCACACCTGAGCCTCCTCTGCCTCGGTTTCCTCAACTTGGAAGTGGGGGTGGAGAGCCTGGCAGCCTCCCAGGCCGTCAAAGGGAACAAATGACGGCTTTGCTCGGGGCAGCAGGGAGCGGCGGCGCCTCACACCTCAGGAATGTGTGGGTGGAGACCCCGCGCAGGGGCCTTGGACGGGCAGCGGGCCAGGCCCGGCCACCTGGGGGAGGAGGGATGCCCAGGAAGGCAAAGCTGCCCTCGGTGGGCGTGGGTGGGAGCCCGGGCCCAGGTTTCACGGCTGCCCTCTGTGGGCGTGGGGTGGGAGCCCAGGCCCAGGTTTCATGGCTGCCCTGGGTGGGTATGGGTGGGAGCCCTGGCCCAGGTTTCACAGGATCCCACCCTCTGATTCTCAGGTGCTGAAACCCAGGGAGCACTGTGGCCCCCCCAGTTGCAGGTCAGCAGGCTCTGGACGGTGACTACACAGCCCAGACAGGACTCCCGGGAGCACAAGCCTGACGCCCAGTCCAGTGTGGGCCTCGCAAGGCTGTGAGCCATCCGTCTCAGGGCTGTGGGAGCACACAGGTAGAGAGGCAGGACGGGAGCCAGCTCCAGGCACACGCACACCCCTTCTCGTGGGGTTGACTGGAACGGAGCTGCCCCCGGGCGCTCGCTGGCCTGGCGAAGTGGGAGCTGCCTTCCCCACGCATCTGGGTGGGCTGCCTGCTGCTGAGGGAAGAGCTGCTCCTCCTGACCTGGGGCCACAGAAGCCCCCTCCCTGCCCCTGAAACCCCTCCCAGCATGTCGTGAGCTCTTATCCCCAGTATGGAATCCGCCTCCACTATGAACACCTGCAAAGGTTTGTTTGCTGAACTGAGGTGTGCACAGCGGTCATCTCTGGTCTTTTTCCACGGAGTGGGTTTTCTAGTGTGACTCGCGGTGGAAACTGACCTTCAGGCACACAGAATTCAGCAAGGGTGCGTCAACTTACAAATGTCAAGAAGGGATTAAGGGCCTTTTAAAAACTCCCTTCCACAGAGAACAACTGAAAAATTCCAGACACTGTAGCAAACCAGTTACCCAAGGGCTCTGGGGAGGGGACAGAAGGCAGCCGGCTTGGGAGGGAAATGACAGGTAAAGGGAGAGGCCAGCTCCGAGTGGCGTTCCCTTTGTGTCCATGCAGCTTTGCCCTGAAGGAGCCGCAGGTCGGCTGCGGGGCTGTGAAGTGGCCCAGGCTCCCACGGACACCCACCACTCTCCCGGCCAAAGGCCAAAGGCAACCAAGGAAGGAGCCCAGAATACTCAGGGCCCAGAGCTCCAGGAGAGGCCTGAGCCGGAGGAGCCAAGGAGGGGCCCACGTGCCCGGCTGAGCCTTGAACTGAAGGAGCCGAGGAGGGTCCAGGAAGAGCTTGGACGGCCCCGTAGACACGGCTGAGCCCTGAACAGGAGCCTCAGAGGGGCCCGTGTGCCCGGCTAAGCCCTGAACCAGCAGACTGCAAGCTGAAGACAATGATGAAAACGCGCCGTGGCCAGCCTGGGCTCACCCTTCAACCAGCACCGTGGGAGGCCGACGCGGGTCAGTTGAGGCCAGAAGTTCAAGACCAGCCTGGGCAACGTAGTGACACCTCATCTCTATAAAGAATTTTTAAATGAGGCCCTGTGTGGTGGCTCATGCCTGTAATCCCAGCACTTTGGGAGGCCAAGATGGGCAGATCACCTGAGGTCAGGAGTTCGAGACCAGCCTGACCAACATGGAGAAACCCCGTCTCTACTAAAATTACAAAATTAGCTGGGCTTGGTGGCACATGCCTGTAATCCCAGCTACTTGGGAGGCTGAGGCAGAAGAATCACTTGAACCCAGGAGGTAGGGGTTGCAGTGAGTCGAGATCGCGCCACTGCACTCCAGCCTGGGCGACAGAGCGAGACTCTGTCTCAAAAAAAAAAAAAAAAAAAAAAAGCCCGGGCGTGGTGGCTCACGCCTGTAATCCCAGCACTTTGGGAGGCCGAGGCGGGTCATGAGATCAAGAGATCAAGACCATCCTGGCCAACAAGATGAAACCCCGTCTCTACTGAAAAAAAAAAAAGAAAGAAAGAAAGAAGAAAAATAAGAATATCTCTGTGATTTTTTTTTTTTTTGAGATGGATTCTCAATGTGTCGCCCAGGCTGGAGTGCAGCAGCGCGATCTTGGCTCACTGCAAGCTCCGCCTCCCGGGTTCACGCCATTCTCCTGCCTCAGCCTCCAGAGTAGCTGGGACTACAGGCGCCCGCCACCACGCCCGGCTAATTTTTTTTGTATTTTTTAGTAGAGACGGGGTTTCACCGTGTTAGCTGGGATGGTCTCGATCTCCTGATCTCGTGACCACCCACCTCGGCCTCCCAAAGTGCTGGGATTACAGGCGTGAGCCACCGCGCCCGGCCATATCTATGTGTCTATGTGATTGAAAGAACATAGATTCCTACCTCATATTATATGCAAAATTTACTCAAAACCAACCATAGACCCGAGTATAAAAGCTTAAACTATAAAACTGTTAGAAGGAAATTCAAGAGGAAGTGTTGGCGGGCTTGGAATAGGCAGAGACCTGTTAGATGGAAGAGAGAGGACAGAGACCATGACTGAAGCTGCTGCTCTTTGAATGATGCCATGAAGAGAATAAAGAACCAAGCTACAAAATAAGAGAAATATTTGCAGGACATATCCCCAGAATTTACAAGGAACATTTGCGGTTCAATGATAAGACAGAGAATCCCGTAAAACCCAGGCCATATGCGCTGCAACACGGCTGAGCCTGGAAACACGGACACACTGTACGAGTCCCTTTAGATGAAACATCCAGAGCGGGTCAATTTAGAGAGACAGGAAGTAGATGAGTGGTTTCATAAGACCCGGGGGGAGGGAGACCAGTCAGGGGGACTGACTGCTAAGGGGTATGGAGTTTCTTTCCTTTTCTTTTTTGAGATGAGTCTCGCTCTGTCACCCAGGATGGAGTGCAGTGGCACGATCTCAGCTCACTGCAAGCTCCGCCTCCTGGGTTCAAGCGATTCTCCTGCCTCAGCCACCCGAGTAGCTGGGATTACAGGTGCCCGCCACCACTCCTGGCTAACTTTTGGATTTTTAGTAGAGATGAGGTTTCACCATGTTGGCCAGGCTGGTCTCAAACCCCTGACCTCAGGTGATCAGCCTGCCTCGGCCTCCCAAAGTGCTGGGATTACAGGCATGTGTCACCACGCCCGGCTAATTTTTGTATTTTTAGTAGAGATGGGGTTTCACCATGTTGGTCAGGCTGGTCTTGAACTCCTGACCTCAGGTGATCTGCCCACCTTGACCTCCCAATGCTAGGATTACAGGCCGCAGCCACCACGCTGGGCCTGAACGGTACTTCAAATGGGTAAATGGGTGAGCTGTATGGTGTGGATTATCTCTCAGTAAAGCTGTTATTTAAAAATGGGCAAAAGATTTAAACAGACACTTCACACACACACAAAAAGATACAAAAGCCAGGTGTGGTGGTGCACGTCTGTAGTCCCAGCACTTTAGGAGGCTGAGGTGGGAGGATCACTTGACCCAGGAGTTTGAGGCTGCAGCGAGCTATGACCACGCCACTGCACGCTAACCTGGGTGACATAATGGGACCCCATCCCTGCGAAAAATTGAAAAACTAGCCAGGCGTGGTGGCGCAGGCCTGAAGTCCCATCTACTTGGGAGGAGGAGGTGGGAGGATAGCTTGAGGCCAGTTTGAGGCTGCAGCAAGCTATAACCACGCCCTGGGTGAAAACCCTGTCTCAAAAAATACACAACACATGATCCATCTGGATGTGAAAAGAGGCTCATCGTCATCACCGCTCATTAAATGCAAATGAAATCCACAAGGAGATACCGCTCACTACACACCCACTAGACATTACTCATTAAGGAAATGCAGATTCCATCCACAGTGTGACACCACATTACACACCCACTAAAATGACTAAATTTAAAAGGACCAACAATAACAAGTGGTGGCAAGGAAGTGGAGCAACTGGAACTCTCAGAGGCTGCTGGTGGGAGTGCAAATGGATACAGGCAGTTTTGTTTGACACCTTCTTAAGAAGTTAAACTTATATCTAACCATGCCACTTAGCTATTCCACTCCTAAGGAATGTCCCAAGAGAAATGAAAATGTGTTCACACAAAGACTTATGCATGAATATCTACAGCAGCTCCATTCACAATAGCCAAAAATGATTTAATATATATATACACACACACACACATACATATATATATATATACACACACTTCCATCAATAGATGAACAAAGTACGGCATATTAACACTATGGTGTACTGCCCAATGATAAAAAGGGAAATACTGTCTCATATATGAAAACAATAAATGAATTTCAAAATCATTATGCTCAATGAAAGAGGCAGACTCAGAGTACATAAGATATGATTCCTCTTATATAAAAATTTAAAAGGCAAGCTCATCTATTCTGACAAGAAGCAGATCAGTGGTTGCCTGGGGCTGGGCAACTTCACCAGAATGAAGGATTCCTACTCAACAGGAGCAGGAGAGAGGAGTGGACTGCAGAGACTCTAGGAAGTCTCTGGAAGGTGAGGAAAATGCTGTGTCTTGACTGTGGTGATGGATTCGTGGGTGTGTATAACTTCCAGGACTGTTTGAATTACATGCTTTATTTTCTTCTTTGGAGGCAGCGTCTTGCTCTGTCACCCAGGCTGGAGTGCAATGGCACAATCACGGCTCACTGTAGCTTCAACCTCCTGGGCTCAGGTGATCCTCCCACCTCCACCTAAGTAGCTGGGACTGCAGGTGCGTGCCACTGTACCCGGCTAATTTTTGTAGAGATGGGGTCTCGCTATGTTGCCCAGGCTGGTCTTGAACTCCTGGGCTCAAACGATGCACCCATCTTGGCCTCACAAAGTGCTGGGATTATAGATGTGAGCCAGCGCACCCAGCCTGGAATTACATACCTTAAATGGATGCATTTATTGTACATAAGTTTAACACAATAAAATTGATTTAAAAACTAATAGCGGCCAGGCCCGGTGGCTCATGCCTGTAATCCCAGCACTTTGGAAGGCCGAGGCGGGCAGATCACCTGAGGTCAGGAGTTTGAGACCAGCCTGACCAACACGGCAAAACCCTGTCTCTACTAAAAATACAAAAATTAGGCTGGGCACAGTGGCTCATGCCTGTAATCCCAGCACTTTGGGAGGCCGAGGCAGGTGGATCACTTGAGGTCAGGAGTTTGAGACCAGCCCGGCCAACATGATAAAATCCCATCTCTACTAATAACACAAAAATTAGCCAGACGTGGTGGCGGGCGCCTGTAATCCCAGCTACTTAGGACGCTGAGTCAGGAGAATCGCTTGAACCCAGGAAGCGGAGGTTGCACTGAGCCGAGATCGTGCCACTGCACTCCAGCCTGGGCGACAGAGCAAGACTCCATCTCAAAAAATAAAACTTAGTAGCTTAACAAGCCCTGATGAGGATATGGAGGGACAGGAACCCCCGTGTGCTGCTGGTGGGCAGGTTAGAAGGTGTGGCCTCTGTGGAGAACAGCTTGGTGGTTCTGCAAAAAGTTAAACACAGAATGACCACATGACCCAGCAATTCCTGCAAAACAAAAGAATAAAAAAAAAAGAATAAAAAACAGGAACCTGAACAGATCCTCACACACCCATGTTCCCAGCAGCATTATTCACAATGGCCAAGGCAGAAACAACCCCTGTCCATCAACTGATAGATGGATAAACACAGTGTGGTCCATCCATACAATTATTCATGGAAAAAAAACAGACTATGGAAAAAAAAAATTTTTTTTTGAGACGGGGTCTTGCTCTGTCACCCAGGCTGGAGTGCAGTGGCACCATCTCAGCTCACGGCCACCTCAGCCTTCCGGGCTCGAGCGATTCTCCTGCCTCAGCCTCCTGAGTAGCTGGGATTACAGGCACCCACCATCGCGCCCTGCTAATTTTTGTATTTTTAGTAGAGACAGGGTTTCACCATGTTGGCCAGGCTGGTCTCAAACTCCTGACCTCAGGTGATCTGCCCGCCTCGGCCTTCCAAGGTGCTGAGAGGACAGGCGTGAGCCACCACGCCCGGCTAAAGGTGGGATATCTCGAAGTGGGTGGGGAGTGTGTTCCAAGTGTATTCAGATTCTCTTTAACTTGTAATTGGTTAAAGGAGTCAGGCTGTAAAACTCGGAGTCAGCAAAAAGGAATGTGTAAGGTCCCATAAGGACGCTGTGTCAGAGTCTGCCCCCTCCACTGGGTCACAGTGACCTGTGTAGCAGGAGGGCGAGCAGCAGGCGCGACCTAACCTCTGCCCGGCAGGGCCTTAGGCCTCCTTTATAATTTGGTATCTTATTGCCACAAAGTCTCTTTGTCAGTCTTGCGATCTGTACTTTAACGTGAATGCCGGGTGGTCATTAAGCCTCAACTCCAGAAGGGAGGGGTACAAGGAGGCTGCCTGACTCCCTCCCCATCATGCTTGGGAACTCTGTTTTAAGGTTTTCTTTGGGGTCCCCTTGGCCAAATGGGGGTCCTTTCAGTTGGTGTGGGACTTAGGATTTTATTTTTAGTTATACAATGAAATATCATTCAGCCCTTTAAAAGGGAGTAACATTCTGACACATGCTACAATGTGGATGAACGCTGAAAACACTTTGCCGGCCGCATGGGCGCAGCAGCTCACATCCGACGGGCGCGGCAGCTCACATCTGTAATTCCAGCACTTTGGGACGCCCAGGAGGGTGGATCACTTGAAGTCAGGAGTTCGAGACCAGCCTGGCCAACGTGGTGAAACCTCATCTCTACTAAAAATACAAAAATTAACCAGACATAGTGGCGAATGCCTGTAGTCCCAGCTACTCAGGAGGCTGAGGCAGGAGAATCGCTTGAACCCAGGAGGTGGAGGTTGCAGTGAGTTGAGATCGCACCACTGCACTCCAGCCTGGGCGACAGAGCGAGATTTTGTTTAAAAAAAAAAAAAAAAAAAATTGCGGGGGGCGAGGGGGTGCAAATGTATGATCCCGTTTATTTGAAACATTCAGAACACGTGAGGCCACAGATGGGAAGGAAAACAGCAGCGACCAGGAGCCAGGGCAGTGGAGCATTACTGTTTAATGGGGACAGTGTCTGTGTGAGGTGAGAAATTTCTAGAAATGGGTAGCGGTGATGGTTATACAGCATTCTGACTGTACATAATGCCACTGAATTACGCACTTAAAAGCCACGAAAGCTGGGCGTGGTGGCTCAGGCCTGTAATCCCAGCACTCTGGGAGGCCGAGTCAGGTGGATCACTTGAGGTCAGGAGTTTGAGACCAGCCTGGCCAACATGGCGAAACCCCGTCTCTACCAAAAATACAAAAATTAGCTGGAAACCGCTTGAACCCAGGAGGTGGAGGTTGCAGTGAGCCAAGATCATGCCACTTCACTCCAGCCTGGGTGACGGAGGGAGACTCCATCTCGGGGGGGAAAAAAAAAAGTGGAGATGGAGAGGAAACCAAAAAAGGGAACAGAGCAAGATCCTCGAGGCCCTGGGACCAAACTACACTGCAAAGCGCTGGTAAATCTGACTTCATCTGAAAGAAGGGGATTTCTACTGAATGAACCAACCGGCAGCTGAGAGGCAGATGTCAAACAAACACACAGAAGACGTTTCCCAGCACCTGAAAGAGTCCACGGCACAGCGAGCAGCAGGGACGTCCAAAACGAGACAAACAGCCAACGAGGGAGAAAAGCAGGGGCCAAAGGAGAGGGAGAAAAGCAGGGGCCAAGGGGAGCGACTGGGTGGCTGGTTCACCAGGAGGGGTTTGAGGTTTGACCTCTGTACATCCATCAAAATTCAAATTAGAACAAGGAGCTTTGCGTGAGCAGAAGGAAGGGCTGCGGTGAGAGGGACACTGGAACCCACAGGCCTGGAGAGAAGAGGCTGCCCTGGTTCCCACCGCCCCTGCGCGATCTCGCAGCCCGTGGGTGGCTTTCCTTCTGGTCTCCTCTGCGCCTCGTTTGGCTGCGTTCACAGGCGCCTCACTTCCGTGCTCACCTCACCCCTCCCTACACCCGCCCCGCTCCACGCTGCTCCGTGCCAGGGACGCCAGGGATGGTGGCTGCCAGGGTGCCCTCACCCCCACCCACCCCAGGCTATTGTTGGCCTTTTCACACTTTGAATGAATAAAATAACTTTGGTGTTGTTTGTTCTGCATATTAAAAAAAAAAAAAAAAATACCACCTTTTCTCTTTGGTTTTCACATGACCAAATCGTCAGGGTACCGGCCGTCGCGTTTAAGAAGTTGAGTAAATAGAGACGTCCGGCTTTGCTAGCTCAGCCTCTGGTATGGACACATTGAACGTTAATCCCATAATCCACGGAGGACCCCTCAGCAGGACCTACTTGCAGAGAGCAGTAGCCATGCTCCGAGCTCAGAGGCTGGCTTCTGCTCCGATTGCTCTAAATTCCAACCTCCCATGAGGTCAAAACAGAAAAGAGGACCGAGCCCCTGGCCTGGAGCAGATGCATCACTGGGTCTCCGCCCCGGTCACCTCTTCCAGGAAGCCTTCCCTGGTTGGTCCAGTCTTCCCGACTCTGAGAGGTCAGCGCCTCTTGCTCGGCCACTGTTTCCTCCACCCTCCAGGCCAGAGCAGGATGTCCTGTGCAGTCGGGGCTGTGAAAGGTGGCCTTCTATCCCTGTTTTACAGACGAGAGAACTGAGGTGCCGAGAGTTCAAATGAGGGGCCAGGTCCCTCATGGGAACCAGGTCTTCAGCACAGGAGCATGGGCACAGCTCAGGGGCCAGGCACTCCGGGGTGGTCCCGACTTGGCTGATGGTGGAGCGGGCAGTTCCGGAAGTGGAGATTCCAGTTCTGCAAAACAGACGTCAGTGCACGGAGCAGTACTTGGTCCGGGGGCTGTGATGCTGGCACACAGCCAGGCCCAGACAGGGGCACCACAATGGTTATGATGGAGGAAGCTCTGCCTTTTCCAGGCCTCCAGCCTCATAAAACACGACCAGAGTGACTCCATCTCATAGTACCTAGCTTGGCACTCATAAGGCAAGTATAAAGTTCATGCTTAGGGGCTGAAAACAGCTACGTCCCAAGCTGACCACCAACTGTGACTGCAAAATAGTTATGCAAATAGTTGCAAAATTGCAAAATAGTTATGGCCATATAGGACATTTCCCAGCAGGCCTGAGAATGTCCAGACCTCCGGAGAGTACAGCCCACTTCACTGAGAGAACGCCAGTGAGCAGGCTGAGGCTGAAGGTGAGTGGTCACCGGGAGCACCAGCAGCTTCAACCTTCGGTGAGCACATCTGCACATTCAGGTCTACGTGTAGAGATTCCTTGTAGTTTCTTATAAGCAGAAACACTAACAGAGGACAGCGAGGTCTTCCTGCTCTCTGAGCACGTCCGCTCTGTAACAGAATCATTCGTTTTTTGTTTTTTTTTTTTGAGACGGAGTCTTGCTCTGTCGCCCAGGCTGCAGTGCAGTGGCGCGATCTCAGCTCACGGCAAGCTCCACCTCCCAGGTTCATGCCATTCTCCTGCCTCAGCCTCCCAAGTAGCTGGGACCACAGGCCCCCGTCGCCATGCCCAGCTAATTTTTTATATTTTTAGTAGACACAGGGTTTCACTGTGTTAGCCAGGATGGTCTCGATCTCCTGACTTCATGATCTGCCCACCTCGGCCTCCCAAAGTGCTGGGATTACAGGCATGAGCCACCGCGCCCGGCCTCTTTATTTGTTTTTCTGAGGCGGAGTTTCACTCTAGTCGCCCAGGCTGGGGTGCAATGGCACAATCTCCACTCACTGCAACCTCCACCTCCCAGGTTCCCACAATTCTCCTGCCTCAACCTCCCACGTAGCTGGGATTACAGGCGCCTGCCGCCACCACACCCAGCCCAGAGTCATTTCTGATAAACTTGTCTCACCAGGCATGGTGGCTCATGCCTGTAATCGCAGCACTTTGTGAGACCCAGGCGGGTGGATCATGAGGTCACGAGTTCAAGACCAGCCTGGCCAAGATGGTGAAACCCCATCTCCACCAAAAATGCAAAAATTAGCCAGGCGTGGTGGTGCACGCCTGTAGTCCCAGCTACTGGGAAGGCTGAGGCAGGAGAATCACTTGAACCCTACAGGCGGAGGTTGCAGTGAGCTGAGACTGCACCACTGCACTCCAGCCTGGGTGATAAAGCAAGACCCTATCTCAAATAAAAATAAAAATAAATAAATAAAATTAAAAATAAACTTGTCTCTCACTGTGCTCTGTGGCTCACCTTGAATTCCTTCCTACACAAAATCCAAGGAACCCTCTCTTGGAGTCTGGATCGGATCCTCTTTTTCTGACAACAGTCAGCATGTGGGCCCTTGGCTTGGGCAGAGGCCTGATTCTCTCCAGTTCTGCCTCCCCCAGACCCGTCTTCTCCTCCAGGGAATGGTCCTGCCTGCACTTCCCTGAGGACACCGCAGTGTGCAGAGGCCCAGTGTCAAAGTGACCCCTCAGCATGCCAGACGTGCCTCTGACCCACCCAGGCAAGGAGAGGAAAGGTGCCCGGTGCTCAGCAGGTGGCCTGGTCTCCAGCGCACCCAGCAGTGGTACCTGGATCTCGTTCATGGGGGCCAGCACAGCCAGAGTTCTGAGGAGGTCAGTCCCCCACTGCCCATCCCAGGGTCAGGGGCAGAGACGGGTGGATCTCCTGGTAGGCTGTGGTACTGACCTGTCCCCAACCCTGGCTGGTCCCTGAGAGGCGAGGTGGGAGGTCGCTTGAGCCCAGGAGGTCAAGGCTGTAGTGAGCTGAGATTGTACCACTGCACTCCAGCCTGGGTGACAGAGCAAGACCCTGTCTCAAAAAGAAAGGAAAAAAAAAAGGTGGGAAAACTTAATAGGGAATGCTCACATCGGTGTGTATTGAATCATAGAAATATTTCAACAACGGCTGGGTGCGGTGGCTCACGCCTGTGATCCCAGCACTTTGGGAGGCCAAGGCGAACGGATCACAAGGTCAGGAGTTACAGACCAGCCTGGCCATCAGGGCGAAAGCCTGTCTCTACTAAAAATACAAAAATCAGCCGGGCGTGGTGGCAGGCGCCTGCAATCCAAGCTACTCGGGAGGCTGAGGCAGGAGAATTGCTTGAACTCGGGAGGCAGAGGTTGCAGTGAGCAAAGATCCTGACACTGCACTCCAGCCTGGGCAACAAAAGCAAAACTCTGTCTCAAAAGAAAAAAAAAGAAAAGTTTCGACAATGGCTGGGTGCAGTGGCTCACGCCTGTAATCCCAGTACTTTGGAAGGCCGAGGCAGGTGGATGACAAGGTCAGAAGATCGAGACCATCCTGGCCAACATAGTGAAACCCTGTCTCTAATAAAAATACAAAAATTAGCCGGCATGGTGGCACATGCCTGTAATCCCAGCTACTCGGGAGGCTAAGGCAGGAGAATCGCTTCAACCCAGGAGGCAGAGGTTGCAGTGAGCTGAGATCGCACCACTGCACTCCAGCCTGGGTGACAGAGCAAGACTCCGTCTCAAGAAAAAAAAAAAAATTTCAACGGAAGCAGTGCCACATGGAAAATGAATGTGAACATATTCTCTGGGGGTAGCTATGTCCTAAAAGAAAGAAAAGCAGTTATTCATCTCAATGCAAGATTTCAAAATAAAGCTGAAGATTGTGAAAGCTGGCCAGCTCTTACAGGCCATCTCCATGCAACTGCCCACAGTCCATTCCTAGAATTCCTGCAACATGCTCTATTTAAAAAAAAAAAGAGAGAGAGATGGAATCTCACCATGTTGCCCAGGCTGGTCTCAAACTCCTGGGCTCAAGAGATCCGCCCGCCTGGGCCTCTGAAAGTGTTGGGATTACAGGCGTGAGCCACCGTACCCGGCCAATATGCTTTTTCACATGTCAAATTTTCTTTTTAGCTTTTTCTTTTCTTTTTCCTACAGTTTTTTTCCACTACTTTATTTTTATGTTTTGAGATGGAGTCCTGCTCTGTTGCCCAGGCTGGAATGCAGTGGCGCAATCTCAGCTCACTGCAACCTCCGCCTCCCGGGTTCAAGCGATTCTCCTGCCTCGGCCTCCCGAGTAGCTGGGATTACAGGCGTGCACCATCACACCTGGCTAATTTTTTTGTATTTTAGTCAAGACAGGGTTTCGCCATGTTGCCAGGCTGGTCTCGAACACCTGACCTCAGGTGATCCTCCCGCCTTGGCCTCCCAAAGTGCTGGGACTACAGGCATGAGACACCACGCCCGGCCGTGTTCGACTATTCTAAATTGTTAGCGTTTCCACAACTCACTGTGCACCTGTGGCGGGAGGCGCGGGTCACACAGGCCTCCTCATTAGCTGCTAATCGCAGCATATCAGAGCCTCCACCTGTTGACAAGACGTGGCTGCCCCCAGAGAGGACGTGTGTGTTGATTACGCCGCTAATGACCCCACACGCATCCCGACAGCAATTCCCTTCCACAAATAAAACATCTGCTTGGCCAACGGAGAGCCCAAGTCCTGCTTGGCGGGGCTTGGGTGCGGGTGCGTGTGGGGTGGGGCACGGGCCACACACGGGGAGGCAGTCCGGGTCCAGCCACAGGTGGAAATGGCCGCCAGCACCCCACGCTTTCCTACAAAAAGGCACTTTCTCTCCAAGTTTTATGAATAACAGGCTTGCACGGGGCCACCCACCGGGGAGCCCAGGGCCCGGCAGCCTTTCCCACGTTCCCTCTGCCACCCAGGAGGCAGGGCCTCGGGAGCCCTCGAGCATGTCAGCCCCACAGCGGTGGGAAGTTTCTGCAGACTGGAGGGTGTGCCCCCCACGTCCACCCAGCTTCCCACAGGAGCCAGCATCTCCATACTTATTTTTTACTGTTATCTGAGATGGGGTCTTGCTCTGTTGCCCAGGCTGGAGTGCAGTGGTGCAATAACAGCTAACAGCCTTGACCTCCCAGGTCCAGGCAATTCTCCTACCTCAGCCTCCTGAGTAGCTGGGACCACAGGCATGCATCACTGCACTGACTCATTATTTTGTAGGAACGAGGTCTCAATATGTTGCCCAGGCTGCTCTCAAACTCCTGGGCTCAAGCGATCCTCCCACCTTAGCCTCCCGAAGTGCTGTCATTACCGGCGTGAGCCGCCACCTCGGACCTCATCTCCACATTCCTGTTGGGTACCAGGCCGCCCCAAGGCCACGATGGCCTACCCTGCACTCTGTTGCCTGGCCCTGGCCCTCTGGGAAGCTCGTCCTGGTGTCCTGCACGTCGGTGGCCACACAGGTGGGGGAGTTGGAGGATTCACCTTCCCCACTTATGTGAGTTCATTCCCACACTGCTATAAAGACACTGCCTGAGACTGGGTAATTTATAAACAAAAGTCTAGCCGGGCGCCGTGGCTCACACCTGTAATCCCAGCACTTTGAGAGGCCGAGGCAGGGGGATCACCTGAGGTCAGAAGTTCAAGACTAGCCTGGCCAACACAGTGAAACCGTGTCTCAACTAAACATACAAAAATTAGCTGGGTGTGGTGGTGCGCACCTGTAGTCCCAGCTACTCGTAGGCTGAGGCAGGAGAAACGCTTGAACTCGGGAGGCAGAGATTGCAGTGAGCCGAGATTGCGCCACTGCACTCCAGCCTGGGCAACAAGAGTGAGACTCTGCCTCAAAAATAAAAAATATAAAAATAAAAGAGAGGTTTAATTAACTCCCAGTTCCACAGGGCTGGGAAGGCCTCAGGAAACTTACGATCATGGCGGAAGGCGAAGGACGCAGGCACGTCTCACGTGGCAGGAGGGGGGAGGGCGGAAGGGGAACTGCCACTTATAAACCCATCAGCCCCCGTGAGAACTCACCATCACGAGAACAGCATGTGGAAACCCTCCTCCATGATCCAATCACCTCCCTCCCTCCACATGGGGATTACAGTTCGAGATGAGATTTGTGTGAGGACACAGAGCCAACCATATCACCCCCACCCACCCACCCACAACCCACCCACCAGGCAGCTCCTGGGCCCCCAAACCTAAAACCGGGTTCTATGGCGAGAACCAAGAATAGCACCGCTCTTGGACGGTGGCCCTGCGGGGTGGGGTGGGGTGGGGTGGGGTGGGGTGGGGTGGGGCGGAACCACCGTGGACCCCAGTTGCTGCTCCCTAGCCCTGTGTGTAATGGGGGCATCTGGCCTGGTGTGTCCTTCGGGCCTTGGAAACCACATGGGCTGAGCCTGAGGGCACATCCTGCAGCCCAGCCAGACAGACCTGCAGTGAACCCACCTCTCCTCCTGCCGCCAGGCCAAACAGACCTGTGGGTGAACCCACCTCTCCCCTCCTGCCACCCAGCCAGACAGACCCGCAGTGAACCCACCTCTCCCCTCCTGCCGCCCAGCCAGACAGACCCACTGTGAACCCACCTCTCCCCTCCTGCCGCCCAGCCAGACAGACCCACTGTGAACCCACCTCCCCTCCTGCCGCCCAGCCACACAGACCCGCAGTGAACCCACCTCCCCTCCTGCCGCCCAGCCAGACAGACCCGCAGTGAACCCACCTCTCCTCCTGCCGCCAGGCCAGAGACCTGCGAGTGAACCCACCTCTCCCCTCCTGCCACCCAGCCAGACAGACCCGCAGTGAACCCACCTCTCCCCTCCTGCCACCCAGCCAGACAGACCCGCAGTGAACCCACCTCTCCCCTCCTGCCGCCCAGCCACACAGACCCACAGTGACCTCACCTCTCCTTTCCCAGTTCCTGGAAGCAGAGGCCTTGATGGAACACAGGAGAGTTCAGTAAACGTTTTGAAATCAGACGTTCAGGAAAAATTAGTTAATTTTGGAAAACTCGGCTCTCCTCCCCAGGAACTCCTGACCTGAGGTGGGTTTATTCCCCCTGTACGAGGTTATGGCACCTGCTGGCCCCCGTGGGCTCCGCAGCACCACCTGCCGGCCCTCAGCCAGCCTGGGCTGCATCCCGTCCACCGGACTCACAGGCCCCACCTCCACCCCGCCGCCCCTCGCAGGCCAGCCCAGCCCCCACACAGCCTCCCTGAGCCACATACCCGGTTAGGAGGTGGAAAGCATCTCTTTGTCCTTCAACCCCTGAGGGTCCCACAAGAACCTGGAAATGAGGGCTGCAGTGGCTGAAGGGCAGCCTCCCAAAAGATGCATCCAGGTCGGGCCAAGTGGCTCACGCTGTAATCCCAGCATTGCGGGGCTGAGGTGGAAGGATCACTTGAGCCCAGGAGTTCGAGACCAGCCTGGCCAACATGGTGAAACCCCATCTTTTTTTTTTTTTTTTTTTTTTTTTTGAGACAGAGTCTTGCTCTGTTGCCCAGGCTGCAGTGCAGTGGCGTGATCTCAGCTCACTGCAAACTCCACCTCCCAGGTTCACGCCATTCTCCTGCCTCAGCCTCCCGAGTAGCTGGGACTACAGGCACCCGCCACCATGCCTGGCTAATTTTTTGTATTTTCAGTAGAGACGGGGTTTCACTGTTAGCCAGGATGGTCTCGATCACCTGACCTCGTGATCCACCCACCTCGGCCTCCCAAAGTGCTGGGATTACAGGCGTGAGCTAACGTGCCCGGCCACGTCTTTAATAAAAATATAAAAATTAGCTAGGCCTGGTGATGGACTCCTATAGTACCAGCTGCTCAGGAGGCTGAGGCAGGAGAGTCGCTTGAACCCGGCAGGCAGAGGCTGCAGTGAGCCGAGATCCTGCCACTGCACTCCAGTCTGGGCAACAAGAGCGAAACTCCGTCTCAAAAAAAATAATAATAAAGGCCGGATGCGGTGGCTCACACCTGTAATCCCCGCACTTTGGAAGGCTGAGGCGGGCGAATCATGAGGTCAGGAGATCAAGACCATCCTGGCTAACATGGTGAAACCCCGTTTCTACTGAAAATACAAAAATTAGCGGAGCGTGGTGGCGGGAGCCTGTAATCCCAGCTACTTGGGAGGCTGAGGCAGAAATGCCTGAACCCGGGAGGCAGAGGTTGCAGTGAGCCAAGACTGTGCCACTGCACTCCAGCCTGGGTGACAGAGTGAGACTCTTGTCTCAAAAAATAATAATAATACTCATGCCTATAATCCCAGCACTTTGGGAGGCCGAAGCCTGCAGATCACGAGGTCAGGAGATTGAGACCATCTTGGCTGACACATGGTGAAACCCCGTCTCTACTAAAAATACAAAAAAATTAGCCACGTGTGGTGGCGGGCACCTGTAGTCCCAGCTACTTGGGAAGCTGAAGGAGGAGAATGGCGTGAACCCAGGAGGTGGGGCT
The DNA here is from genome assembly GCF_028885625.2 of Pongo pygmaeus. NCBI lineage: Eukaryota > Metazoa > Chordata > Mammalia > Primates > Hominidae > Pongo > Pongo pygmaeus. The sequence goes on along the minus strand of NC_072391.2, from coordinate 860,655 downwards.
TGCAGTGAGCTGAGATGGCGCCACCGCACTCCAGCCTGGGCAACGGAGTGAGACTCCATCTCAAAATAATAATAATAATAACAGTAAAAATAGCCGGGCGTGATGGCACACACCTGTAGTCCCAGCTACTTGGGAGGCTGAGGCCGGAGGATCCCTTGAGCCCAGGAGGCTGAGGCTATAGTGAGCTGTGATCACACCACTGTACTCCAGCCTGGGAAGAGAGCAAGACGCTGTATCAAGAAAAAAAAATATGCTGGGCGACGCAGTCACAGACCAAGGGCACCTGGAGCCCCTGGAAGCTGGAGAAAGCAGGAAGGGTCCTCTCTGCAGCCTCCAGAGGGAGCATGGTGAATGACACCGTGACCTCAGATGTGTGGCCTCCACAGCTAGTAGGGGACGCATCTCTGTTGCTTTTGCCCCCGTGTGTTGTCATTTGTTATGGGAGCCTCGGGAGACAGGTACAGGATGATCCCTTCCGAGGGTGAAGCTCTGACACCAACCCAGGAGAGGAGACCAGGCGGCTCTACCAGTATCATGACCATGGATCAGCAAGAGGATGCTAGCAGGCAACCTCCCACCCAACCACCGGGGGCAGGGGTAGGCAAAAGGGGGTCCTGTGGGTGCCCGCAGAGCAGACGCCTCCAGCAGGTATCCCTTCCAGCCCAGGGAAAGGGGGTGCCCACACACAGTCACAGCATCGCAGCAACCTGGGGTCCGGCCGGCCTCGCCCTATGTCCCCAGCCGGCCCTCGTGTCCCACCGTGCCCTCCCTGGGTTCCCAGGCCCTGGCTCAGGGACTAGCACATGGGAAGTGCATGGTAAATACTCGTTAATGACGATGATGAAACAATCTGCAAAACAGAGAGCAGGGACCCCAGAGGCACGAGGTTGGCACCAGAGCCCAGGGGCTCCAGGGAAATGTCTGTGAGTTAATGAAGAACCCCACCCTAGCTCCACCCAGAGCAGCAAGAGGAAGCTCACCTAAAGACCCTTCCCCTAATCTTGGCTGGGCGCGGTGGCTCAAGCCTGTAATCCCAGCACTTTGGGAGACCGAGGCGGGTGGATCACGAGGTCAGGAGATCGAGACCATTCTGGCTAACACAGTGAAACCTCGTCTCTACTAAAAATACAAAAAATTAGCCGGGCGCGGTGACGGGCGCCTGTAGTCCCAGCTACTCGGGAGGCTGAGGCAGGAGAATCGCTTGAACCCAAGAGGAGGAGCTTGCAGTGAGCGGAGATCGCGCCATTGCACTCCAGCCTGGGCGACAGAGAGAGACTCCGTCTCAAAAAAAGAAAAAAACAAAAAGCGAGTAGGCCCACAGGGTCCTGTTTCAGAGTCTCCCAGGGGCATGGACTTTTCCAGACTGGTCTCCAAGATAACAGAAAAGGAGGCTGGAGGCCCTGGGAGCGGCTCCCCAGGAAGGGGAGGCCTCGGGCCCATCCCTGCTTTCTTCCATGCCTGAATTCCCCAACACGAGCTGAGCGCCTCCTGTGTGCCAGGCGCGTTCCGGGTTCTTGGGTTGCATCCGGGGGCACCTGGTCCGCAGGTACGCAGCGGATAACGAAATGGACGGAGCCAGATCCCCTCCGCTTCCTTGTGAAGGCGGAGAGACTCCAAGGCCGGAGCTGCGACGCTGGCCCGACCGACCCCTGCGCCCCCTGCACCCCAACCCGGGGCCTGGGGCGCGCGGGAGGCGGACGAAGTGCTAGGTCCCGGGTTCCCGCAGGGTGGGCGGGGAGCCGCCGTGCCCGGGCTCGTCAGCAGAGGGCGCCGGCCCCGGGGCGAGGTGCGCATGCGCCCTGTCGGCGCTTTCCGGCAGCGTGGCGGAATCAGTCACTTCGTTTCGCGCTGTTTAGCGACACCTGCGCGCGGCGGCAGTGCGGCCGTCATGGCGTCGCCCTTCAGCGGGGCGCTGCAGCTGACGGACCTGGATGACTTCATCGGGCCGTCTCAGGTGGGCCGGTCTGGGCGGGCGGGGGCGAGGCTGCGCTCGGTGTCCTCTCGCGCGGAGGGAAATTGCTCTGCGCCCCACTTCCTCCCCTGAGGAATGAGATCCGAATCCCGGGAGCCCGCTCTGGGCCGTCGGGGACTCTATCGACCCGGTCGCGGGGCCTCAGACACTGCGGCCCGCTTCTTACCAACAGGGTAACCGAGGCCAGGGAGGGCGGCGCCCCCCAGCGCGCTCCTGTGCCCCATGGTGTCCAGGCGGGCTGCGTGGGAGGGTCCAGTGGTCGCGGGCTCGCGCCGGCCTGCCCAACCCAGAAGAGGCAGCGGAGGCGGCTCCCACCCATCCCTAACCCTAACCCTACCCCTGGGTCGCAGCTGGAGGGCGGCGGGGCCCGGGCCGGGGCCTCCTCCCCTGCGCAGGACGCCTTGTCAGGCCTCAGGACCCCCAAGCCACAGCCTTTGCATCTGCATAAACGGGTGCGGTGGGGACCCCACCTCAGTTGAGGGCAGTGGGGGCGGCCCGCTAGACGCCCCGCAGTGGCTCCTCAGTAGAGCTGTCCTTGACGTCGCCCTGGTGGGCCGGACAACTACTCTTGAACACGGGAGGCTGCAGGCGCCCTTATCTGGGTGCGCCTGCCTGTCCATGTCCAACAGCCCCGCAGGGCCAGAGCTGAGCAGGGCGAGAGGCGGGCTGCTGGGAGCGCTTCCGGCAAGGATGAGCTGGGAGGCGGCTTTCTGGGCTGCCAGGGTTCTCAAGGAGAAGAGAGAGAAATCCATCCTTGAGGCGTGGCCTCCCAGGGAACCTCCGCCCATTCACAGGGCCTGATTTGGGGTCTCTTCCTGATCTAGGAGTGCATCAAGCCTGTCAAAGTGGAAAAAAGGGCGGGAAGTGGCGTGGCCAAGATTCGCATTGAAGATGACGGGAGCTACTTCCAAATTAACCAAGTAAGGCACAGGAGGCTGCTCCACCATCTCTCCTGCCCGGCTGATCCAAAACACTTTTCTCTGCTTCCTCCCGGCACGGAGCAGTGACCCTGAGACGCCCCAGGTCTCACCAGTCCTTTCCCACTGGTCGAATTCACCTGCCATCTGGGAGGCTGGGGGGCAGGGTGCCTGGGGCAGGTGAATGAGCAGCACTCAGGCCAAATAGCTTGATCTGCTCAGCAGAGGGGCTCTTTGCAGAGATGGTGGATCCTGTCTGCCTGTTCCCCCTAGTTCTAACCATGTAAGATTTTCTAATTCAGACCCCTCATTCTTTTTTTTTTTTTTTTTTTTTTTGATACAGAGTCTCCCTCTATGGCCCAGGCTGGAGTGCAGTGGCGTGATCTCGGCTCACTGCAAGCTCCGCCTCCCGGGTTCACACCATTCTCCTGCCTCAGCCTCCCGAGTAGCTGGGACTACAGGTGCCTGCCACCATGCCCAGCTAATGTTTTTTGTATTTTTAGTAGAGACGGGGTTTCACTGTGTTAGCCAGGATGGTCTTGATTTCGTGACCTCGTGATCCACCCGCCTTGGCCTCCCAAAGTGCTGGGATTACAGGCATGAGCCACCGCGCCCGGCCCAGACCCCTCATTCTTCAAGAATAGTACTTCCTCTCTAAGTGATAAGATCCTGATGAAACTGTTAAAATTCAGGCCAGGCGCAGTGGCTCACGCTTGTAATCCCAGCACTTTGGAAGGCCAGGCCAGGGTTGGGGCGGGGGGGGGGGGGGGTGGGGGCGGATCACCTGAGGTAAGGAGTTCGAGACCAGCCTGGCCAACACGGTGAAACCCCGTCTCTACTAAAAATACAAAAATTAGTCGGGCGTCGTGGCGCGTGCCTGTAATCCCAGCTACTCAAGAGGCTGAGGCAGGAGAATCACTTGAACCTGGGAGATAGGGACTGCAGTGAACCAAGATTGCTCCACTGCACTCCAGCCTGAGAGACAGAGACTCCATTTCAAAAAAATAAAGAAACTGGGCTGGGCGCAGTGGCTCACGCCTGTAATCCCAGCACTTTGGGAGGCTGAGGCGGGTGGATCACGAGGTCAGGGGATCAAGACCATCCTGGCTAACAGGGTGAAACCCCGTCTCTACTAAAAATACAAAAAAAATTAGCCGGGCGTGGCGGCGGGCGCCTGTAGTCCCAGCTACCGGGGAGGCTGAGGCAGGAGAATGGCGTGAGCCCGGGAGGCGGAGTTTGCAGTGAGCCGAGATCGCGCCACTGCACTCCAGCTTGGGTGACACAGCGAGACTCCATCTCAAAAAAAAAAAAAAAAAAGAAACTATTAAAATTCACCTGACTGTGTGCCATTTGGACTCTAAAACACGTCTGCCTGATCTCATGAACCGCTGCACCGAGAGACGATTTCCAGCCCAGCACTAGGGGTCCGGCCCACAAACGAAGGGAACCCCTGTAAGGTGCTAGGGTGCTGGTAGGCGTGGCTGTTGGCGCAGTGGCAGTTGATGCTGGTGGGCCTGGCTGTCGGCGCAGTGGCAGTTGGTTTGGAGGAGCTTGTCAGTCTCTGCCCAGCACCCTGTGGCAGGCAATGCTTTGTGCCTTGAGTCAGAACCAATGTAGGAATACAAGGCGAGCTCAGATTGTGACTTCGCGTGACACACACGCCTAGCAGAGAGCTGGGCTGCGAGGGGTTCCCACGCAGTTCCCACCCAGTCGCCTTGCTCCTCTGGCTGCATTCCGGGCCACTGCAGCACCCCTGGCCCTGCTCAAACCATTCCTGCCTTTGCAAGAGGAGTTGGGGAAGCTGGAGCTGGGTGCATTTTGCATCTAAGAAAAGTTGCTAGGGGATGTCCTGGTGGCCCCCAACTGGAACACCTTGTTCCTGCATCTGTTTGGCGAGTCTGACGATTGTTTCTGCCCCGCCCACAGGAGGCCAGGCTCCCAGGCTTCCTCCCTCTGCTCTCCTCTTCCTGTCCCTTCGTCCTTTCCTCCTTTGCCCTCAGCTTTCCTGCCTCCTCCTTTCAGAGCCCACCTTCGGCATTTTCCTGCCCCACAGCCCCGTGAGTGTGCACCGGGGCCAGCACCCCGTCCAGGACCCCATGGGTGAGTGGGGTGGCTGCTGCTTTGCTGAGATACCAGTGGCAAGCCTTATTCCTGTGATTCTGATGCACTAACCAAGTCGTACCAAAAAGTAGACTTTGATGGCATTATGAAACTCTAGAACATGTGTGTGCATTTTTGTAATACGTATCTAATTTTTAAAAATTAAGCGGCATACAAGCCCAGCCAGCAGCCATGTTGGTTGTCGGTTATGAGCTGGACTCCACTATCCTCTGGCTCCATGTCCTCGTGCAGAGGGGGCCCCTGTGCACCGGGTTCTTCTCCCTTGTAGGACGGCGGGACCCGGAGGCTGGAGAAGGCCAAGGTCTCGCTAAACGACTGCCTAGCGTGCAGCGGCTGCATCACCTCCGCAGAGACCGTGCTTATCACCCAGCAGAGCCACGAGGAGCTGAAGAAGGTTCTAGATGCTAACAAGGTAAGCGGTGGGTGGCCTGGGGACTCTGCTTTAACCTGAAATCCACCCCAGCAGCCGACAACGCGTTTTGCCAAGGGCAGCTCATGTGGTGCCGCCATCCCTCGTGCAGGTGGCGCCTGCCTTTTTGAGGCTTGGAATCTCGGTGATTTACTTGTCATTTGACTCCAGTGGTGAACGTGTCAGGCCCCGAACTTCAGGTTCTAAATATACATCAAAATGACACCCTTACTGGGTGTGGTGGCTCACGCCTCTCATCCCAGCACTTTGGGAGGCTGAGCCAGGTGGATCACCTGAGGTCAGGAGTTCGAGACCACCGTGGCCAACATGGTGAAACCCCGTCTCTACTAAAAATACAAGAATTAGCCAGGTGTGGTGGCACATGCCTGTAATCCCAGCAACTGGAGAGGCTGAGGCAGGAGAATTGCTTGAATCCAGGAGACAGAGGTTGCAGTGAGCCGAGATCGTGCCATTACACTCCAGCCTGGTGATAGAGTGAGACTCCATCAAAAAAAAAGATACCCTTGGCCAGGCATGGTGGTTCACGCCTGTAATCCCACCTACCCAGGAGGCTGAACCCGGGAGGCGGAGGTTGCATGCAGTGAGCTCTGATCACACCACTGCACTCCAGCCTGGGCAACAGAGTGAGACTGTGTTAAAAAAAAAAAAAGACTCTTGATGGAGCTGGTCCACAGTTGACAGCATCTCACCGTGCAGCTCTGGCCACCAGGAATCAGCATAAGGCTGGTAGAGTAAGCAGCGTCTTCCCCTTGCTTTGCAGATGGTGGCACCCAGTCAGCAGAGGCTGGTTGTAGTTTCGGTCTCACCACAATCTAGAGCATCGCTGGCTGCACGGTTTCAGCTGAATCCTACAGACACTGCCAGGAAATTAACCTCATTCTTTAAAAAAATAGGTAGGCTTTGAACCTGGGGTAACACTGCCGCTCCAAATCAAGGGGGCGTCTGAGTAAGCCCAGGCTCCTCGTGCCTCTGAGTCACTGACACGCCACCCAGCCCTGAACTTCAGCGCCACAGAAACTTTATTCTGTCTGTGACCTCAGCCTGAAGTTTTGATTTGACATTTGAGAGCAGCGCTTCTGACTGTGCACTTTCTCTAAGCTGGGGCTGACCAACTCCTTGTACTTTTTAGCTGATAATATTAAGGCACTCTCTCCGGGGCTCTGTTGGATTCACCCAAGGTCAGCTTCGGCTGACTTTGGTTATGTGCCTGGAGCTGGGCTTGGGGAGGATCTGGGTGTCTTGAGAGCCCCCAGCTAACTAGGCTCCAGTGCCCGGTGTCTCACTGGGAGTGAAGGGGCTGGACCTCATGGTTACTGTGCGCCTTTCACAGGTAACCGCCATGTCCAGTCCCTTCGTTCCCAGCGAGGCAGGGCTGTGCACCTTGTACCCAGCAGACTGCCTGTCATCCAGCTGTGTCCCGGGTCCCTCACACTGGAAACTGTTGACACTGGCAGGTGCCCCATGGCTCCTGTCTGACCCACGTCCAGTTGGTGCCTGAGCAGTGCTCTGGCACTGGGAGCCTGACCTGGTGTCCCAGGGAGAACCTGGCCTGGGGCAGCCCATGGTTCTCCAGGTGGAAGGTGTGGATTTCGTCCCCACCAGAACAGGAAGCAAGTTGAAAGATTTTTGCTTACAGATCACGGGCAAGTGGGGCACAGTGAGTCCGAGGGCAGTCCTCTGACCACGGGTTACGCGAGGGAGGAATGACAAGTCAGGCAGAGAGAGAGGGACCACACGCTGGTGCCTCTGCTGGGTCCAGGGCATGATCAGGCAGGTTTACTGAGCAGTTCTAATGGCTGGGCTTGGAGCTGGCTGGCGTGTTCCAGGAGTCCCGCTGTGTGTGAGGGGTGGCCACTATGGCAGGTCTGCACAGTCAGGGTCCGAGGGGCCAGTCCAGCAGGCCGCGTCCAGCTGTGCCCTAGGGAGGGTCACCGGGAGCAGCGCACGTGGCAATTCCCTGGACCAGCCACGCTGAGGAGCTGGGAGGGTGGAGGACTGAGCTGCTGAGTGGCTGCCCTGCCTCTGGGGTGGGAAAGCAAGGCCTGCGTTCATAGGGGATGCCGAGGCAACGTGGCTTTAGGAGGTCCCCACGGTGGGGCTGGGGCTTTGGTGCAACGTGGCTTTAGGAGGTCCCCACGGTGGGGCCGGGGCTTTGGCATGGCAAGCAGGTGCGACACACGTGCCCTGGCAGCACCATGGTGGTCCACACACCGGCGTGTGCTCGCGTGGGCATCCCGCATGGGGTTAACCAGGCACCCACCTTCACCTTCCAGGGGTGCACTTCGTCTTCGACACTGCCTTCTCAAGGCACTTCAGCCTCCTGGAGAGCCAGCGAGAGTTTGTGCGGCGATTCCGAGGACAGGCCGACTGCAAACAGGCCCTGCCCCTGCTGGCCTCCGCCTGCCCAGGTGTGCTTATGGTGCGGGTGGTGTGAGAGTCAAGTTCAAGTGCAGTTAAAACATGACGTGATACGGACACGAATGACGAGGCGGGGGATGGGAGGTGGAGACGCAAGCCGGTTTTGCAGGACGGGTTAGAAATGTTGGCACAAATGGCCTTTTCTGGAGAAGGGGCTTCCCTCCCTTGGGAGCCACGCGCAGTCACCTCAGGTCCCCAGGCAGTGTTGCCTGCACGCCGAGCTCCGCGTGGTGGTGGGGAGAACAGGAACGAGCACTCTTGAATGTCATCATGATCTGTATGAGCGGGCCCGCCCCCAGAATGTCGTGCTGCTGCCTGTGGATGCGGGGGCCGCCGTGCGCCCCCGCCAGCCCCGTGTGCCCCCTGTCACCTCAGGCTGGATCTGCTATGCCGAGAAGACCCACGGCAGCTTCATCCTCCCCCACATCAGCACCGCCCGGTCCCCGCAGCAGGTCATGGGCTCTCTGGTCAAGGACTTCTTCGCCCAGCAGCAGGTAACGGCGTTGGGCCAGCCCCAGGCTCAGGCTGGGGAGCGGCCAGAAGTCACCATGCTGGCCTCTTGCCTTGAGGCTGCAGAAACAGAGTCCCCGCCGTGGTGTGCCGCCTTCCCGAGCACACCTGCACCCTTCTTCCCTCCTGGTTCAGGCCCTTCCTCTTCTGCAGCAGAGGGCTTCGTTCTGATCCAGAGGTGCTCACTGCTCACCCAGAGGCAGCCAGGCCTGAGGCTGAGGGAGCAGGAGGCCCTGGGCAGTCCGGGCCTGGAGCCCACCCTGCCGGCCACCAGGTCCACGAGGATGCCCAGCACGACCCCCACCTGAGGCCCAGCGGGATTGAAGCCTGACGACGCTCAGCCAGCAGGGGGCGGGAGAGGGTGAGGGCGGCCCTGGTGGTGCCTGGGCCTCGAGCGCCCATGTCCCCTGCGGCACCTCCTGCCTGACTGGACGCGGATTTTCACCCGGGGCTGGGGCTGGTTGGTTCCCCTGTGACATCCCTTTCCCCGGCTGGTGTGCAGTGAGAGGGCCTGAGCCGTGGGAAGGCCACTTCTCCTCCATTGGACGTGGCTGTTAGGGAGTGCAGGCACGCTGGGAACGGGTCAGTGTCATTTTCTGTCACAGCCAGGGCCCGTCCTGTCCAGGGACACATCCGCAGAGCCGGCAGGAGGCTTGCTGGGAAATGGAGTGAGGCTCACTGTCCCTCGGGGTCCGGCCTGGCTGCAGGATGGCTGAGTTTCAGGTCATGTCTGGGCCACCTTACTGCTGGGATTGGGGAGACAAGTGTTTGTTTCTCCTTGTAGCACTTGACCCCCGACAAGATCTACCACGTCACGGTGATGCCCTGCTATGACAAAAAGCTGGAAGCCTCCAGACCCGACTTTTTCAACCAGGAGCACCAGACACGGGATGTGGACTGTGTCCTCACAACAGGTGCGGTCATGCCGTGCAGCCCTGAGCCCTCGAGCCTCCCGGTCTGCTTCCTGAGCCCTGGGCACAGGTGGCGACTGCCCAGGATCTTGCCTGCGGGGGCCCTGGCTGGAGCCTGGGGGCTTGCGTGCGTGCGCGTACCTTCATCTCTCCCCTTGGAGCCAGGTGGGCCCATTTGCAGCTGGCCTGTCTTGGGGACCTGCAGCCAGGTGGCCCTCAGTAATACCTCCTTGTTGACTCTGAAATGAGTCTTTGGAGGTGGCCAGAGATTCTCGAGTGCAGCCTCTTCACCTCCCATGAGTCACCCCATTCCTGAGTCGAGCAGCCCCACAGTCTCCCAAATGTGAGGCAGAAAAGCAAACTGCGGCTGGGCATGGTGGCTCACGCCTGTAATCCCAGCACTTTGGGAGGCAGAGGCGGGTGGATCACGAGGTCAGGAGTTCAAGACCAGCCTGGGCCGAGATGGTGAAACCCCATGTCTGCTAAAAATACGAAAATTAGCCGGGAGTAGTGGTGGTGCTCCTGTAATCCCAGCTACTCAGGAGGCTGAGGCAGGAGAATCACTTGATCCCGGGGGGCAGAGGTTGTAGTGAGCCAAGATCATACCATTGCACTCCAGCCTGGGTGGCAGAGTGAGACTCCGTCTCAAAAAAAAAAAAAAAAAGGAGACTGCCTAAGAGGATGGACAGATGGACACTGGGTGAGCAGAGTGGCCTGGCCGCTGGCACACCTCCCTGGGCAGGACCAGGCAGCCCCCAGAGGGGCTTCAGGAGTGACCGGGCCTCGCCTCCCCACCACGGGCTAGGGTGGACATTTGGGGCCTTCTGGGGCCAAAGTGCAGAATGCTGGGGATGCAGGTGGCTTGGATGTTCTCTGACTTTGTTGCTGGGATCTCAGCTAAAGAGTGTCTGCGCTATGGCTTCTTTGCAGGAGAAGTTTTCAGGTTGCTGGAGGAAGAGGGCGTCTCCCTCCCCGACCTGGAACCAGCCCCTCTGGACAGCTTGTACGTATGTCTGCCACCAAGAACTGTTATTTTAGCTTCTAACGCTGCCTCTGGGGATAGCATCCCCCTGCTCTGGGCTCGCCTTCCCACAGCCCATCTTGGCGTCCACAGAAGTGGCTGAATAGCTAGGCACAGTAGCTCATGCCTGTCACCCCAGCACTTTGGGAGGCCGAGGTGGGCAGATCACCTGAGGTCAGGAGTTTGAGACCAGCCCGGCCAACATGGTGAAACCTCACCTCTACTAAAAATACAAAATATAGCCAGGCATGGTGGTGGGCACCTGTAATCCCAGCTACTTGGGAGGTTGAGGCATGAGAATTGCTTGAACCCAGGAGGCGGAGCTTGCAGGGAGCCGACATCGCGCCACTGCACTCCAGCCTGGGCGACAGAGCAAGACTCCGTCTCAAAAAAAAAAAAAAAAAAAAAGAAGTGGCTGGGCCCCTCTGATGGCTGGTGACACAGGAGCTGTTCCTTTGTGTCTGTGACTTGTCTCCCACTTGGAAATGCAAACGCTCATGTGTGAGGGACAGAGTACCTGCTCTGGAGGTTGGCAGGCAGCAGCCCCGGCTGTGCTGAGGCCCCTCCCTCCTTGCCAGGTGCAGCGGTGCGTCTGCAGAAGAGCCCACCAGCCATCGGGGAGGGGGCTCGGGGGGCTACCTGGAGCACGTGTTCCGGCACGCGGCCCGAGAGCTCTTTGGAATCCATGTGGCTGAGGTTACCTACAAACCCCTGAGGTCAGTGGGATGGGCCAGATCTCTGGGCGGAGCGGCCACACAGCCCCCAGCCTTCCTCGGGCTGCTGCCTCCCCTGGGGTCCTCCCACAGAGGTGGGCTGGGTGGAGGGCAGCCTGCAGGGTTTGGAGGGGACCCTGGGGCCAGGCAGGGCCCTCCTGGCGGGCTCAGGGTGTGAAGGCACCTAAGCACTCCAGGCCTCAGTCAGCCCATCATGGGGGATGGTGACCCTGAGCCCGAGAGGCCAGCATGGGCAAGGGTGGTGGGTGCCTGACGCAGGCATGCGACCACATCCCAGGAGGGAGGGCCAGGGCCTCACAGACATCGCTGGGGAGGGAGGCCTGTTTTACAGACAGCCCAAGGCTGGAGGTGAGGTCCCCTGCTGGACTCGTGGAAGTGAGCTTTCCGCCCTCTCTCTCCGTTCTTGTCCTTCCCCCTGCCCAGGAGAGAGGGAGAGAGCCCTGGGAGCTGCCCGGTCATCCCTTGAAGCCCAGCAGGCCTCCCCTTCCAGGCAGGCAGGAGCCTGGTGGGTGTGCCACGTAGACAAACCCCGCCTGTGCCCCCCAGGAACAAGGACTTCCAGGAGGTGACACTGGAGAAGGAGGGCCAGGTGCTGCTGCACTTCGCGATGGCGTATGGCTTCCGCAACATCCAGAACCTGGTACAGAGGCTCAAGCGTGGGCGCTGCCCCTACCACTACGTGGAAGTCATGGCCTGCCCCTCAGGTAGCTCCCGCAAGGGACAGCACACGAGGGCCCCTTCTGGGAGCAGAGCTGTGGGCCACCATCCACCAGGCTGGGAGGGGGAGGAAGTGGAGCACAGAGGGGGCCCAGTCACCTCCCTGCTCCCGGGGGGTCAGGAGGCTTGGCTGGGGCACAGGCTGTGACCCGTGTCCCCTCTGCTCTCCCATAGGCTGCCTGAACGGCGGGGGCCAGCTGCAGGCCCCAGACAGGCCCAGCAGAGAGCTCCTCCAGCACGTGGAGAGACTGTACGGCATGGTCCGGGCTGAGGCACCCGAGGACGCGCCTGGGGTTCAGGAGCTGTACACACACTGGCTGCAGGGCACGGACTCGGAGTGTGCGGGTCGCTTGCTGCATACGCAGTACCATGCCGTGGAGAAGGCCAGCACTGGCCTGGGCATCCGGTGGTAGGGGCTGCAGGACCAGAACTCCCAGGAGGCCGTGTCCATGTGTGACAGCGGAACCACATGCCCCAAGGCCCCAGGGCTTCCCGCAAAATTCTGAGTGAGCTACAGGGTGTGCTGGGACCCGAGTAGGCGCTAGGACTGGCCGGGACCTGCGGCCGCCTCGTCACCTCCACTTGGGTGCCTCTGGGTTCCTGCTGGCTCTGCCCAGGTGGGGTGGGGTGGCCCAGGTAGCAGAAGGTTCCCTGAGGTCCCAGAGCCTGTTCCATTGGCCCTGGACCAAGGCTCACAGGTGCTACCCTTGCTGTTGCTGGTCAGGCACCCAACTGCGTGAGGGGCTTCAGCCTGTCCCGGGGTTGCCTGAGGCAGAGCAAGACAGGTTCTCACCCCTGACTTCTGGAGGCTTCCCTCGAAACTCTGTGCAAAAGATGGGAGACAGAGCTGGACCTGCAGGGGTGGTACCGCCACAACCCTGCGTGTGGAGCCTGGCAGGAGGGGGTGCCGGGCCCCTGGAAAGCAGGGGTTACTGTTACGAGGTTGTGGACCGGGGCAAGCCAGGTACAAAGCAGCAGCCATCACTGGCTGCATCATCCCCCAGCCAGTCCCCACCAGGCCTGTCTCCCAGCGTTTGTCTAATAAACGCACTCATCCTAAAACACGTCTATGAAAATAGCTCCTCTCTTGGCACATCTGCCAACACTGAGAACGGCCTTTCAAAGCTTTATTCGTAGTTCGGAGGCCCCGTGTGCCCCACTTCGCAGGCACCCAGGTCTCGGCGCCCACACGGGCCCCACTGAGTGGTCCTGTGTGTCCACCCAGGAAGCACCAGCTTGCCCACCCTCCGAGGCTGGGCAGATGGCTGGCCAGGACCTCGAAGAAGGTTCCAGAGGTGGCCCTCGCGTGGGTCCAGCTGGCCGAGGTCAGGAGGAGGAACGCAGGCCCCAGCCCTGTGAGGGTCTGGGTGGCTCACTCGTGTGGGGCTGCACTCAGGAGCCCCCACTGCAGCGCAAGGAGGGCCCGCGCCTGTGGCTGCCGCGGCTCGCCCGCCTGTTCGAAGCGCGCCCGCTCCTTGCAGAGCGCCTCCAGGACGTCGGCGGGGACCGCCTTGCCCGTGAACTTGCGCACCGGCTCCTCTCTGCAGGGAGGGGTGCAGTGAGGCGCAGGGTCCACTGCCCACGCGGGAAGATGGCGCCGAGGGGTGGGCGGGCAGGCAGACACTTAATGAGCAGCCTCCCCCAAGCCAGAGATGTTCACTCAGCCCAACACGCGGTCCCCAGATGCCTTCCTAAGGGTCCACGTAACGGTGGAGGCCCCGGGACAACAACCATACTCACGCCACCCGCAGGAAGGGGTTGTAGAGGCGCTCCTCGCCCAGAGTCGACGGCACTGTGGGCATGTCATCCTCATCCCTCTTCTGGAGTGACCACAGGCCCTGGTCACCATTGGGCCTTGTCTGAGAGCCCCCCCGAAGCCTGTCCCCCCCACCTTCTTGCCGCGGCGGGAAAGGGGCCGTGCCTTAGCCCAGGACAGCTTGGCTCTCACGTGGTCGTTGCAGGGCTCCACTTTCTGCGCAAACTCCAGGTTGCTGAGCGTGTGCTCGTGGCCGCAGAACACCTTCTGGAAGAAGAGCGCTCGGTGAGCGCGCACGCGGCCAGGAAGCGGGGAAAGTGCTCGCGCCGGTGGCCTGGCCCTCCCCTGCCCGGTCTGCCCTCAGGTGGGCATTCACTCTGCACCCCTGGCACAGTGAGGGTGCGGAGCGTGGGGCCTGTGCCCACGAGAGAGGAGGGGAGGGCCCAGGCCCGCTCACCGTCTCGGGGGGCAGGGTACCCAGCTCGGCCAGGCTCTGGTACATCTGCTGGGCGCTGCCCTCCAGGCATGAGCCGCAGCCGGCCACCGACAGCGCGTCGCCTGGCGGGGGAGGACGGGTCAGAGCAGATGGGGCGGGGCCGGCGGGAGGCGGGGTGGGCGCGCTCCGCGCTGCGGGTACCCGAGAACAGGGCGGGTGGGTCCGGGCAATCGTCCTCCCACAGGAAGTAGCTCATGTGGCCGGAGGTGTGGCCGGGCGTCAGGAGGCAACGCACGTGGATGGCCCCGAACTGCGGCGGAGGAGCAGGCGGACCTGTGAGGGTGGGCGGACCCGGGGCGCCCTCCCCGCCCCTCCCGGGAGCGCGCGCTCACCCGCAGCTCCTCGCCGTGCGCCAGCCTGCGCGTCAGCGAGAAGATGCGCTCGTCCGCGCCCAGCACCGCCAGCCCGGGACGCAGCCGCGCCAGCTCCGGGTTTCCCCGCGCGTGGTCCCTGCAGGCGGGCGGGGGCCGAGTTAGGTTGGGCTGGGACAAGGCGGCGTCCTCGTGGCTCCCCCCGCCCCGCCGGCGCTCACCAGTGATGGTGGGTGGTCAGCACAGCGGTCAGAGACACCCCCTCCCGGCCCACGATCTCCAGCAGCTGAAAGGGACGGGAGTGACGATAACACAGACGGTCCCGGTGGCCCACTCCCTCCATATCGGGGCGCCAGATCCGCCGCGCGCACTGCCCCAGGCCGGCCAGAGCCCCGGGTGGCGCCGGGGAGCGGGGACCCAGCGGGCGGTGACTGCGCCCAGCGCGTGCAGGGACCGCCAGGCAGCAGCGAAAGGGCGGAGGCCAGAGGCGCCGTAACTTAAGGGAGCCCCAAGATAATCAAGGAACCCCAGCCGCCAATGACTTCCGGAGAGCAGAGCACGTGGGGGCTCGCTCCTGCCAGGGGGGTAGGGGAGGCTCTCGGGGGGCACGGCCGGGTCCCTGCCGCCCGCGGCCTGCCCTCACCCTCTTGGGCACGGCCACGTCCACGGCCACCGCCTCGCGCGTGAGCTCCTCGATGACCAGGTACATATAGTTGTCCTCGAGCACGGGGATGACCTTGACCTTCATGGTCACGGAGCTCGGCCACAGGTGCCTGCTCCAAAACAGGCCCCCCAGCCCACGGTGCCCCTTCAGGGCGGGGCCCGCTCTCCACACCCTAGGAAGGGCTGTGCGAAGCGGGCTCGGTCAACACGCTGGGAGCCAAAGCAGAAGCCCGGCTCCCCAGGAACTCCCCGGCACTCGCGTGGAATTCCACGCACCGGGCTCCAGCAGGAACAGAAGCCGGCCGGTCCCCAACCAGCCCCGGCTCCGCCCCCAGTCCGAGCCCCAGTCCCCAAAGGCCACGCCTTCCTCCCAGGCCCCGCCCCTCGGCCCCCCGCCCTGCCGCCGCAAGACCCCTGACCCCGAGCAGCCGCGTTCCCCCGCCGCCCGCCTCACCGGCACGGCTGCGCTGAGGGCCCGAAGGACAGACAGACGGAGGCGGGGCCTCGGCCGCCGGTCACGGGGTCCGGACTGAGAGCGGCGCTGGGCTCGGGAGCCGCCAACCGCCCCCCTCCGCGGACGCGCCCCGCCCCCGCCCGGCCTGGATCCTGCGCGCGATGAGACCACGAGGCCGCCGGCGGTGCGCGTGCCCGGTGGGGCGCCGCGCGCACGCTCCGACCCCGCCGCGCCCGGCGCTGGCACCTCCTCCAGGAAGCCCTCCCGACGCCCCGGCTGAGCCAGTCGTTTCCGAGTTCTCCGGCCCCTGATGGGGACGTCCGCGCCCCCCTTCTCAGGCCGGAGGTGCAGAGATATACCTCCCCGTCCTAGGGCTCAGCCAGCACTGCTAGGTACACAGGTGTCCAGCGAGTGTAGCTCAGGGCATCCTGCGGGCGTGCTTGTCCGCCGCGCCCAGGCTGGGCACTTTCACGCACCTGGTTCCATCTGCACAGGGTATGTGCAGGGGGCGCTGGACCGCATTCCCCAGATGGGGAAACGGAGGCACGGAGAGGAAGAGCTGTCCTCCCTCCTCCGCAACCACCAGTCTGGCCAGCCCTTGTGGGCGGTGCCCTGGGAGTCACCTAGGACCAACAGAGGCCTTGGCAACGCACGCAGAAGTGCTTGTGGCAGCAACGCTTGTGGCAGCAGCAGCCATAGGGAGGCCAGGCGTGGAGGCGGCACCGGGCTCGGAGCTGGCCAGGGTCCCCTCGCCTATGGAGCACACAGCCACCACAGGCCCCAGGCCTGGACCTCCCCCTCGGCGGGTGGAGAATGTGAGTCCTCTGGGACTCGCCACTCCTGCCATGGGGTTGAAGTCTGCCCGTTCCCCCAGAGGCCAGGAGGGTGCAGGTTCCTGCACCCTGGGTCTAACTTCAGCCAGGAGAGGGACTTTTACAGCTGAGCCAGGCAGGGAGGCAGGGCTGGTGACTGCATAGGAGTGGGGCCACAGCCCAGACTGGGACCCACCTGGGGAATGGGTGGTGGTGCCTCCCCAGGTTGTGCTACCAGCCAAGGACTGGCTGCCAGGACCTCCTGGGGGCACCGCAGTGTGGGCCACCAGCTCGGAAGCAGAGGTCCCACCAGATCTAGCGCTCAATAAGGAGCAGCAGTTGCAGGTGGGTGTGGGGCCCCAGGGTGCTGTGAGGAGGGAGGGTGTCAGCAGGGCCCCACAGACGCCACCTCTCACCTGGCCACCCACAGATCTCCAAGGAGCTGGTCGACATTCAGATCACAACCCACCACCTACAAGAGCAGCACGAGGCTGAAATCTTCCAGCTGAAGAGTGAGGTGAGCAGCCCTGTGAACCAGCCTCAGTGCACGGGGGACGGGGGGTGCAGGCCCAGGACACGTGCCCTGCATGGCATGCACACGCACGTGGCATCTGTGGGTCTCGGCCTGCCCCATGAGTGCTGCGTGCCCCTGAACGTGCACCGGGTGAATGTTCACCTACCCCAGGTGGCCCGCAGGCAGGTGCACCCGCTCATGCCAGTTGTCCCACAGATCCTTTGGCTGGAGAGCCGAGTGCTGGAGCTGGAGCTGCATGGAGATCCCACCAGCCAGGGCTGTGCAGTCCCAGTGGAGTCTGACCCCAGGCACCCCCGGGCACCAGCCCAAGAGCTCAGACACAAAGCCCGGGTGCCTGGACACTCTGATGATCGCAGATTCCAGGTCACCATGAGCACATGGAGGGCCTGGCTGGGAGAGGCCAGAGGGAAGCCTCAGCAGGGGCCTCAGCGAGACTGGGGCTCACCCCCACCTTAGCCGTCCCTGCCCTCCCTTCCATTCAGGTGCAGCCCAAGAACGCCGTGAACCCCGAGAACGAGCAGCACAGCCTGGGGAGCGGCGTGAGTGTGCAGCCACCTAGCTCAGGGGAGAGGGCAGCACCAGAGACCCCAAGCCTACGGTCTCATCCAGCCAGCCCTGTGTGCCCCACAGCTGCTGGGGGGCCAGGAGCAGCTGCAGGGAGAAGTGAAGTGGGCGCTGGAGCGTCAGGAGGCCCGGCAGCAGGCACTGGAGATGCGTGTGTGAGTGGCCATCTCACCTGGGGCCCCATCCCGGAGCAGAGAGAACTCCTCATCGTGGGCCTGCTGAGCCTTGCCCCCGTGTCTTCAGGGCAGCCCTGGGCCGGCAGCTGCAGGGAGCCCGAGAGGAGGCCAGGGCAGCCGGGCAGCGACTAGCCACACAGGCTGTGGTGAGGCCCTGCCCTGACTGCTTGGAGACCTGGAGGGTGGGGGTCCCACAAGCTCAGCCGGGGTCCACTCTCAGGACACAGGTTGAGGGCTGCTTCCACCCCAGGTGCTGTGCAGCTGCCGAGGCCAGCTCCATCAGGCAGAGGCCGAGAACGCCCGGCTGCAGCTGCAGCTCAAGAAACTGAAGGACGAGTATGTCCTGCGGCTGCAGCACTGCGCCCGGGAGGCAGTGGTGAGCCCTGCAGGAGCACCCTGAGGCCTAGGGAGCCCAAACTTGGCCTGGGTGTGCTGGATAGCTTCAGGGAGACCCCAGGGCTCTGGCACTGCTCAGCCTGCTGGTGTGGGGGGATGGTTAGAAAAGATGGGGGGTGGGTCCCATGCGGACCCAGCCCGCCACCTCCAGGAGCACGCAGATGGTACAGGCCAAGCGCCAGCTACCACGGCCCTCCGGACATTCCTGGAGGCGACTCTGGAGGACATCCGGGCAGCGCACCGCAGCCGTGAGCAGCAACTGGCCCGGGCTGCCCGCACCTACCACAAGAGGCTGGTGGATCTCAGCCGCAGGCATGAGGAGTTGCTGGTTGCCTACAGGTGGGCCCTGCTGGGATGGGAGGTGTCAGGCATCTGTGGGTCTCTAAACCTCTGTGCCTCAAAGGCTTGGTGTGCAGCAGGAGTGGCCCCAGACAGACACTGGCCTACCCTGACAGGGCACCTGGGAACCCCCAAGCTATTTTTGACGCAGCCAGCTTGGACCTGGAACCATTGCCCGTGCCCCTGGTCACTGACTTCAGCCATCGGGAGGACCAGGTGAAGCTAGAGACCCCCAGAAGCTCCAGGCCCAGGTGTCCCCCCACCCACCCACTGCCCCACACTGGCCTTGGCCCCAGAACTTGCCCCAGGCCTCATCCTGGGCTCAACAGAGACCTCAGCCCTGGGCCTCTGAGGGGCCTGCCTTGCTCAGCCAACTGAAACGTCCCCACCACAAACCTCTGTAGCATGGGGCACTGCTCTCATCCCCAAAGAAGGGACCCGGTGGAGCCTCCCAGGGAGGAACGTCAGAGCCACAGTAAGTGCCCTCATGCGTGTGGGGGAGGCCTGTGGGGGATGGGCAAAGAGCACAATGCCTGCACCCTGGGGCCCCCAGTTGCTCCACTAAGCCCCCGCCAGACAGGGTCTGGTCACAGCAACGCACTCAGTGGCACATCCCCACCCTGGGGTCCCTCCGTGGGTCCCGGGGACACTGATAATTACAGGAAAGAGAAGAGGGGCTGCTGCAGGTGGAGCTAGCCTTGAACACAGAGGATCAGGGAGAGCACACCTGAGGGAGGTTTCCGCTGAGACCTGGAGGGTTCGAGGGGTGGGAGCAGGGTGCCTGGTGACCTGGCCAGCCCTTGCCTCTGGGTCTCCATGTTCCCAGCTGTACAACGGGCAGGGCTCCCCAAGGACCATTTCCCAGGGTTTAGGGCACACCCATGTGGGGGTGGCATCCCTGTTGATACTGGAGTCACTGGGCTGGCCTTGTGGTTTAGCCCTCTCCGAGCAGCCAGCAGACTCCCTGGGCCCGGGCTGCCCCCATACACGGATGGCTCCAAGGCCTGGGCGGGGGGCCATAGGAGCACGGGGGGGCCCATGCCTCCCTCACTGACTCCCAGGTGTCCCCTACCGGCTCTGGGAACCTGACTTAGCACGGTCACAGGTCTGTCCCTGTGTCACCACGCCAGCTCTCAAAACCACTCCTCCTTTCCTCTCCCCTCACAGGGGCCTGGACGCTGCATCCTGGGCCCAGATCCACCAGAAGCTCCGGGACTTCTTCCGCAGCACCCAGGTAGGAGGCAAGGGCTGGCCCAGGCCCCTCCTCACACCATGCCCCAGCTCATGGCTTACACCCCCATGCCAGGCAGAGCTGGAACGGGAGCGGGCACAGCTGCTGGTCCGGGCCACGATGGCTGAAGAGCAACTTTCTGAGCTACAGGAGTACGTGGACCAGCACCTGGGCAGGTGGGCAGAGGGAGCTGGGTGTGATCCCAGGGCCCTGGTCTGGCCGGAATGGAGGATGATGGCTGCCTTGGGTGCTAGAGGCAGACCTGTCCACAGCTGGGCAGGTGACTTAAGCATGGTCCCTCTGAGCAGGTACAAACACGAAATCCTGAGGCTGAGGAAGCTGGCAGGTGCAGGGGACCCCTGGAAAGTGGGGGCTGTGCCTCCAGCCAAGCCCCAGCATCCAAGGACCGGCAGCCACTAGGCCGTCTCCCAAGGAGCAGAGCAGAGCCCGTCACAGCCAGCACGGAGCCCTCCCACCCAGCCCCCCATGAAACATGAGTCAGGATACAACCCACAGAGTCTTTATCGTGTCTGAACACTCAGCTGGCCTGAGAAACAAGGCCCCCCGGGACGGAGGCAGAACTAGGTCCGAGGGCAGCCTGGATGGGTATCCACGAGGAGATGGCCTCCCCAGCCTGCCCACCCTCAGGAACATCGTAGGCCCATACTCGGTCCAGGCCCTCGCCAACCACGGCCACAGGCTGCCAGGTGGGCAGCGGGAAGCGCCCAGACACCACGCGGGCCCCGGCAGGCAGCTCTGCCCGCAGCTTGTCCTCCAGCAGCGGGAGCTGAGGGAGAGAACAGCAGAGTACAGGCGGCAGGGGCGGGGCCGGTAGAAAACAGCCGCGCTCACCCCCCCCCAGCCCCAAGCCTAGCACCCACCGGGCAGGCCAAGGCCTCAAAGCAGCAAACACCCTAGGGTGCGGCTGGGGCTTCCCAGCGGGGCTGGCAACCCCGGACCTACCACGCTAGGGGCCAGGAACACAGACACGTTGCGGCAGTCCCTCAGGCTCACCTGCCGGAAGAGAAGTCGCCCCAGCAGGGGAGAGGCCTGGTGGGCACCGGGTCATCGCAGCTTCCGAGTCCCGGCCCCCAGCCCTCGCAGGTGTCAGCCGCACCTTGGGTTGTCAGCGGGTGGCCAGAGAGCCCCAGGTTACCTTCCAGAGATCTTTGCGGCGATAGCAGACGCTGCCGGCACAGCCGGCCCTCCAGGCGTGCAGCCGCGCCAGCGCCACCAGCCAGGGGTTCAATTCGTAGCCCACGGCCGGGCGGAGGCCGCACCTGTGGGCCGCCAGCACCTGTGGGCACCGAGAATGTGGGAACCAGGATGGGGGCAGGGGCGCCCGCCGGCAGGTGGGCGGTGTGGGGCAGCGAAGACCCAGACGCGGGCACTTACGATCCTGCCGTCGCCAGAGCCCAGATCCACCGTTTTTCCGGGGCGGCCTCGCAGCAGCGACAACACGTGCTCCACCTGCCGCGCGCTCGCGCCGACGTAGGGCACCTGGACGGGGAGGCGGCGAGAGTCCACTGGCCGCTCCCCCCCGCCCGCAGCCCGGCCCCAACGACCCGACGGGGGGCGGAGCTCACCCCGGCCCCGCCCAGACCTTGAGACCCTGCGCGGCAGCCGAGCTCCCCTACCCGGCCCGGCCCCGCCCCGCACCTGCAGCCGCAGCGGCACGCGCCGGAAGCCGGGCTGGAGCAGCAGCGCCCACACCGCGTAGGCTGCCAAGCCCGAGCCGGCCGCCGCTTGCAGCAGCTCCAGCGCGCCCAGCCGCCGCTCGCGCAGCTCCGTCAGCGCCTCGGCCGGGTCGTCCTGCTCCATGGCTGCGGGACGCGCGGCTCGTCCGCCCAAGGTGCTTCCCGGCTTGGGTCCGCGGCCCTCGCAGCCTGGCCTGGGGCTGGGGGTGTGCCCTCTCCCTCCTGCCGGGAGCCGCCGCGCGACACCGGAAGTGGCCGGCAGAGCCCGCGCGGTCGGTCCGTTGCGCTGTGCGCTCCGCCCAGCCCGGCTGCCCTCCCGCGGGTTCCGGCGAGCTGCAGCCTCGCGGGCTCTGCCCCGCCGCGTCCGGCTCCAAGCCTGCGAGGGTCGGCTCCGTTGGTCCGCTCTGCGGACCGCTGTTTGCGGCCTGTGCTGGCTGCTGGCGACCCGCGGAAGGGGACAGGCGGGCCCTGCCCTGGAGGAGCGCACGTCCCGGCGGGAGTCGGGATACACCCGGCGATCACACGGGCTAGAGCCCCAGGGAAACGGGGCTGCGCGTCTTTGTCGTGGAAGGAAGGGAAGCCTGCCTTGGAGAGGGGCGGTCCTGGCCCCAGAACCAGCCGGGGGCTCGCGTGGGGCGGCTAGAGCCCAGGGAGCCGGTGGGAAAGCGGCTCCCCGGGATGAGACAGCGTCCAGCCGCCAGCACCCCCATGACTCTGCCTCGGGGAGACTGGTGGAGGCGCTCCGCTGACTCGGACACCCAGCGCCAGCCAGACCCCGGGAGGGCATCCTTCCAGTTCCCTCCTACAGCCTGAGCGATGAGCCCCAGTGGGCGGTGAAGGGATGGGGGGCTGGGGTCTGAGGGAGAAGGGCATGGAGGAGGGGCTGACACGGAGGAGAGCTTGAGCAGGCCCAAGAAGACAGATGCTGGCTCTCAGGCGAGTGTGGTGGGAGGAAAGCCGGATGTCACAGGCGGGGGGCCTCTGGCGCCTGCCCAGCTGTGGGGAAGGCAGACAGCCCCGAGAGTGGGGAGATGACCTTCCTTCTCCAGAAAACAACACACAAAAAGACTGAGTTCCTGGAGGTGACCTTGTGAAGCTGGGGGTGGGAGGCGCAAGGGGAAGAGCCGAGGTCTGGGTCAGGCAGCTGGGCCACGACCTCCACACCCAGGGTGGGGCTGGACACCCATGAATGTCGGGGGTTGCCTGTGCGTGCCTTGGCCTAGCTCCTCCTTAGCCATCCATGGCTGGGGTCTGGAGCCCCTACAGGGACAGTGGCTGGTTCCAGACATGGGTATTCACCAGACCACAGCCCCCAGCTCCCAAGTACAGAGTGTCTCACAGGCCTTCCCACATGTTGGCCCCAGCCCCACCCAGCTCAGCGTGTCTTGTCTCCTGGGGGCCTGGAACGGCCCTCCCAGGAAAGGAAGGGTGTATACTGAGCTCGAGGGGGAGCTGACAGCGCCCATTCCTGTCCTGCTGTCTGTATTATTCACCGCACCTAGAGCAGTTACCTAGGAGGCTTACTGGATGAATGCACCTAATTGGACTCTATCGTGCACACCCCACTCTTCTTTTTTTTGTTTTTTTGAGATTGAGTCTCGCTCTGTCGCCCAGGTTGGAGTGCAGTGGCACAATCTTGGCTCACTGCAACCTCTGCCTCCCAAGTTCAAGTGATTCCTCTGCTTCAGCCTTCTGAGTAGCTGGGATTACAGATGCATGCCACCACGTCCGGCTAATTTTTTGTGTTTTATTAGAGACGGTTTCACCATGTTGGCCAGGATGGTCTCCATCTCCTGACCTCATGATCCGCCCGCCTCGGCCTCCCAAAGTGCTGGGATTACAGGCGTGAGCCACCGCGCCCGGCCTCCCGACTCCTCTCGCGTTCACACCAGGCACTCTGCTTGTTGGCCTTTGGGCACTCTGCAGCCACCTGTACCTGTGTGAACTGGCACTTGCCTGGAGGTGTCTGTGATCCACAGGCCCCAGGCTCCTGCAGCTCCTGTCCACGTGCTCACCCACACCATCTCCCTATCTCCCATGCCACTTTGGCCACCTGTCCCCTGGGCAGGCGTGAAGCCCCTGGTCTAATGCTCCAAGACCCATTCGGGCAACGTGGCACTCCTGTGGCCCTGCGTCTGCCCTGTGTCTCATGAGAAGACAGCTGGTTGCAAAGCCAGGGCTTTCTCTGGGAGGGTCTGTAGGTGCAAGGCTCAGGCACTTCCTGAGACAGGTGGATAGAAGCCAGGGTTCGGCCAGGGCCCAGCCCAGGGTGTTTGTGAACAGGTGGACTTGGGTGTGGCTGAAGAGGAGAGGTTGTAGGAAGCTGGCCGGAGAATCAGGGCAGGTGCCAAAGGTGAGGGGGTTGCTCGGCCCATGGGAAAGCCTCTCCAAGACAGGAGTGGAGGAGGCAGTGCAGGAGGGCACATGGGCTACCTCCTTCTCTAGTCTTTGCGGAAGTGTTTGGGCTGGGGGCAGATGGATGTAAGGCTGTGGGCCCCAGGGAGTGGTCAGGGCTGAAGATGAAAAAGTGGAGGTTATCCAAGGGTTATTGGAGGCTGCCCCAGAGGAGCAAGCGGTCCTGTGCCTGAGCCCTCAGCATGCCACAGTTGGGAGTCTGGGGAGAGGAGAAAAGCAGCAAGGAACCTGAGGAGGGTCAGAAAGTGGAAGAACCCCCACAGTGCATGACACCCAGCGGCTGCACTCCTCACCCATCCTCAACAGCCCTGCGGCAGGCAGGTGATCTGTGTGAAAGGGTAAGTCCCTTGCACGTGCACCTTTCAGACAACCTGCCCTGTGGAAGTCCCAGGGCAGCACTGGAGGTGACCCTCCAGGTGTCCACAGAGGGCATGGCACTCATCAGGCATCTGCATCCGCTAACCTGGAGAAAGGACCGTGTTTGTGGGCCCTGCACAGCCGTGTCCCTCACACAGCCTCAGTTTCCCCCTTGAAAGCTGGGGGCTTCGTCCGCCTGGGCAGGGCCTCTGGCCTCCACCCCCACCCCGGCCCAGGTGAGAATGGAAAGCCATTTCTGGGGCTTAGCCCAGGGGTCCCTGGCCCTTGAGCCATGGCTATCTCTTTCCCAGGATCCGAGGGGTTGGGGTGAGAGGAGGCAGCTCGCACAGGGCCAGGGGTCCTGGAACACCCCCACCCAGGGGCTTTTAGCCTCGGGGCCTTGAGCTGTGGCTGTCCCAAACCTCACTGGCCCTTTATGCGGCTGAAAGGCCGAGGAGGAAGGCGGAGACAGTGACAATGGGGCCAGTGGCGGGAAACGGTCCTTAGAGACCCCATTGTGCACCCCGCCCACCGGAAACAGGCAACAAGCAGGACCCTGCAGAGGGGATCCCACACCCTTCAGGCTCCTCGCCACGTCTGGATGCTCAGCACGTCGAAGGGGCCTGAGGACAGAGGGGCCCATTCTTCCCCAAGGGCGGGACGGGGCCAAGGATGACTCTGCGGGCTCACAGCGGCCTAGGGGGAAGCCGGCACCCTGCCAGCCTGCAGCCCCTTCCCTCACAGGCCTGGCTCAGAGCCGGAGCGCTGTGCGCCCGCCTGCCCCCATCGTACCCGAGGGACCTTATGCCCCTCTGCCCCTTTCCTCTCCTGCTGAGCCCCAGAAGCACCTGACACGGGAGGCAAGTGGGAGCCAGCCAGGGAAGCAGGCAAGGGTGCGGGCGAGGACGGGGCTGGTGGGCGCAGCAGAGCAGAAGCTTGCATGAGTGCAGGTCCCCACGTGCCCCCAACCCAGCAGCGGCCCCTCCCTGGAATGTGGGTGTAGCTCCTCCTGACATCTGCTCTCCCTCTCAGTTGCCAAATGGTCTCGAACAAGATACCAGTCCCCTGAGCCTCAGTCTCCCGCCGGAAGGCAGGAATTGGAGCCATCCTCACAGCTGCAAGGCAGGCCCAAGGCTGGGCTGGACACAGGAGACCAGGTCCACAGCAGCTTGTGTGAACAAAGTTCTTATTGATAGTCCCCATCACCTCCAAAGCAGTGAGCCCCCCACCCTCCCTCCTACCAGCCCCTCCCCAGCACCCGGCCCCTCAGTGCAGCGCCACCTCACAGGGGTGGAGGTGGGCAGCACGGGCAGCCTCGTAGGCACGGCGGAACTCCTGGAATCGTGGGGCACAGCCCAGCCAGGCCTCCCCGAAGCGGCTCCAGCCCATGAAGAGGAAGGTGCCTGGGCCCGGGCGGACGCCACAGCGCAGCGGGGTACGAATGGAGGTCAGCCCCTGGTCCCCGGATCGCCCCGCCCGGAACAGCGGCGGTGTCTGGCGGAGGACACGGGCGGCCACCACGGTGATGACAGACTCCTGCAGCTCCACGTCATGGGCAACCCCATGGATGATCCCATGAATTACTGTGGGGAGGCATGTGGTGGGGTGGGCATTCAGGGAAAGGCAGGCTCCAGGCTCCCCCCATGGCGGGGACACTCACCGAAGTCGCTGGTGCATGCAGCCAGGAGCAGCTCAGCATCGCTGCAGGGCCTGCAGGCACCTGGCATGCAGAGGGGGTGGTGAGGACAGGCCCTGCCCTCTCCCGGCAGCACCCCAGGCCCCGTCCCTTGTCCGCACAGGCGGCAGGAGGCAGCAGGCAAATGAGCAGAGCCCACGCTCAGGGCCTGATGGCACCTGGGGGTCCCAGGGAGCCACACAGCAGGTGTGCACGCCCTCGGCGACACCTGTACTCAGGAAACACACTTGCAGGCACGCACCTCCAAGGCAGGAATGCACACAGACGTGGGCCTGGGGACCATGCCTAGCGATCAGCTGTCCTGGGCAGCCCTCCTGCACTCCCATCTGACATATGCACCCCAGCATCTGGGACCCCTCTAGTTTCCCGGATCTGAGGTCTGAAGAGCAGCAGCCCAGCTAGGGTGATAGGAAGTGGGGGCAGAGGAAGGGTGGTCTGGGGTCCCTGGCCCAGGGCCAGGGGGCAGAATAGTGAGAGCCCATCCCTTTCAGGGTCAGGCGCCAAGCTCCAGGAGAGCCAAGAGCTGGGCCTGGTGCCCTGCAGAGAGGCGGGCGGCGTCTCCATGGTGACCGGGCTGCACACTGGACTTTTGTTGGTTGGGCTGGGGGAGGGGAGAGAGGTCACCGCTGGGCCAGGGAGCCCCGGACAGCTTTGGCCGGAGGCTTTGATTCTGCCCCCACCATCTCCTCCCCCAACCGTTCAGGGACCAGAGGCCCAGGATTGCCCTGCCCGGCCTCCCCTTCCCTCCACTCTGCCCCTGCCAGCTCTTTCCAGAGATGAATCGGGAAGGGAGAGCGGGAAGGCCATCCCTCCCCAGCAGTCCCAGGCCGTGTGGCCTGACAAGCCCATCCAACCCTCGTAGCTCACTTTTTCCCTCTGCAGTGGGGCCGACAAGGCACATTCCCGCCAAACCCAGGCAGGGTAAGACTTCGGGACTCCCACCCTGTCCCACCCAGACCGCCACTCACCGTCTACGCCGAGACCGTGGGCCTGCGGGGGCAGCTCGGGGCGCCCGTCCTCGCGCAGCTCAAAGCGGAAGGCGGCCACGCGGCGGCTGATGTCCCGGTGCGGCGTGGCCTGCAGGAAGAGGGCCCGGCGCTCGCGGGGACCCCAGCGCACGCAGCGGCCCCCTGCCGGGCCCGGGCCCTCGGCCAGCAGCAGCTCCAGGGCGCCCCCTGCGCGCTCCGCGAAGACCTGGGCGCCTGCGAAGGGCCGCACCGGCCGCAGACAGGCGATGCCGGGCCGCGCTCTGGGATCGGGGCCGCCCAGGGTCAGGCGCAGCGCCCCAGCCGGGTAGAGCCACTCAATCGCGCCCTCCGCACAGGCCAGGGCCAGCTGCCCCACGCTGCCGGGCTCCTGGGTGAGGCCACTGGGGACAGGACGGGACGGGGCGCTGAGACGGGGGCGGCTCCCCGCCCGGCGCAGCCCTCGCTCCATCCCGGGGCCGCCTCGCGGATGGGGAAACCGGCCCAGCGCTCTGCGCGCCCCGAGGGGCGCCTGGGGGGGTCCTGGCCGCAGCGCACCCCGTCCCAAGTGCGGGGACAGCCCCCCTCCCGGGCCGTACCTGCCCCGCCAGCTGCAGCGCTCCTCGGAGTAGCCGGCGCGGGCGGCCGGGGCCAGGAGGCCGCAGCACAGCGCGCAGAGCAGCGCCGCGGCCGGGAACCCCATGGCGCGGCGGGCGGCGTCCGGGGAGTCGGGGCTCTCACCGCCGCTGCCCCGGCGGGGCGCGGGTCCGGGCGGCGGCGGGAGCAGCCGGGGGCGCCGGCCGCCCGGCCCCGGCGAAGCCCCCAAGCCCGCGGCCGCTCCGCCTGCCGCGCAGCCCCAGCGCCGGGGCCGCCTTGGAGCGGGTCGGGAAGGGGGCGGGGCCTGCGGCGTCTCGGCCAATCGCGGCGCAGCCCGGAACTTTCCGCCAATAGCAGGCGCGGGGCGGAGCGGGGGCGGGGGCGGGGCCGGAGCCCGGGCGCCGCCGGAGGACTATCCCACGGTCCAAGCGCCTCGGTGGTTGGAGGGGCCTCGGTGCGGAAGGGAGGCTCCTTGCCCGCCCCGCGCTGTGCGTCGCCCCTTCGCCGTGCCCTCACCCTGGCATCGCCCCCCGCGCCGCCCCGATCGGAGTCCTGGAGCCTTTGATGGAGCCGGGGTTTTGATGTCCGCTGGAACCTCGGGGTGGCAGTAGGGAAAGTGGCACACCTAGTGGCTCCGCCTCGCCCCCTGATCGGGCGGTCGGGCCTGGTCCTTCCTAACACTGGGACCTGGGCCTGTTGGCCACATCCCTCCCAACCAGGTCCGGTCCTGCTGACCAGAGGCCGGTGGAGCCCCAGAGGAGAGGGGTCATGACTCTAGAGGCGGGGAGGGCCTGGCCTGGGGGCTGCGCCTTGGAGCTAGGCCAGGCCTCGGGTTTTGGTAAGGCCGTCTGCAGGAGGGGGTCCTGCTGTAGAGCGCGCAGCCCGCAGGGTTAGGCCCCTTTGCTCAGACCTAGCGGCACCCCATGGTTGCAGGATGACTGACCCCAGGCCAGACGGGGCTCCTGGAGGGTCGTGAATGGAGCAGCCACGGGCACCCCTGCAGGCCTGCAACAGATGGAGACACAGGAGCTGGGAGGACACCCCTGGGCCACAGGAGCAGCCCCCACCAAGACGAAACAAGCAGAAACAGGTGATTCGCAAACACACTGTAGCCTCAGGCTGGAGCAGTGTGGGATTCCCAGCATCCGGGACTGCTGAGTTGGCCGGATGGGAAGGGAGTGGGCAGTGGCTGGCCAGGTGGACAGGGAGAGAATGGGGGAGAGCAGACAGCCTGGGTCAAGGGCCTGAAGAAGGAGCTCTTGGCAGCCCAGTGAAATCCCAGGGCATGGGTGGTGGGTGGGGACGACAGGTCAGATCACAGAAGGCCTAAAGCACAAGCAAAGGGGTCCAACTACATACTGAACCCCTTACGGACGATGGAAGCTTTAGCCGGGGCCTGCAAGGACCAGCACAGACTGTGCAGCCTGAAGATGTGAACATTCCATCCCCTGCCCCCAAACCTCCTGCCACCCGGCGCTCGAAACTCATGGTGGACAGATGAGTTCACCAGTGGCAGTCGGACAGATGAGGCCAGATGGCCCAGTGGCAGTGGGAGGCTGGATCCCACTGACCAGGCCCTGCCTCAACCCCAGGGCCCTCCCAGGCCAAACAGGAACAAGGTGCCTACTGGGCTCAGCCAGCCTCTTGCTCTGGGCGAGGTGCAGGTCAGAAGTAGCCATCACAATCCCCAAAAGGTGGAAGCCTTCCAAAGGCCTGTCTGCAGTTGAGTGGACAAGCAAGTGCAGTGGGTCCATTTTTTTTTCTTTTTTTTTTTGAGACGGAATCTCGTTCTGTTGCCCAGGCTGGAGTGCAGTGGCTTGATCTTGGCTCACTGCAACCTCTGCCTCCTGGGTTCACGCCATTCTCCTGCCTCAGCCTCCCGAGCAGCTGGGACTACAGGAGCCTGCCACCACACCCAGCTAAATTTTTTTTTTTTTTTTTTTTTTTTTTTTTTTTTTTTTAGCAGAGAGGAGGTTTCACCGTGTTAGCCAGGATGGTCTCGATCTCCTGACTTTGTGATCCTCCCGCCTTGGCCTCCCAAAGTGCTGGGATTACAGACATGAGCCACCGGGCCCAGCCTTTTTTATTTTATTTATTTATTTATTTATTTTTTTGAGATGGAGTTTCCCTCTTTGCCCAGGCTGGAGTGCAATGGTGCAATCTTGGCTCACTGCCACCTCCACCTCCTGGGTTCAAGCGATTCTCCTGCCTCAGCCTCCCGATCTCAGCAGCTGGGATTACAGGCTTGTGTCACCATGCCTGGCTAATTTTGTATTTTTAGTAGAGACGAGGTATCTCCATGTTGGTCAGGCTGGTCTTGAACTCCTGACCTCAGGTGATCCGCCCACCTCGGCCTCCCAAAGTGTTGGGATTATAGGGTGAGCCACCGCGCCCCCTGGCGGTGGGTCCATTATTAAGCCATAAAAAGGAATGAAGTTCTGGCCCCTTGACACCCGCTACCGCCTGGATGAGCCTGGAGGCTTATGTGCTGAGCAAAATAAGCCAGAGACAAAAGGACAAACACTGTTGGATTCCACTTCTGTGAGTCACCTTAGAGTAGTCACGGTCATGAGGACAGAAAGTGGAGCAGGGGCTGGGGAGGGGAATGAGGGGTTGGGGCTTAATGGGGACAGAATTCTGAAGCTTGATTACACAACAACATAAATGTACTCAACAGTACAGAACTGCACACTTTAAAATGGGTAAAATGGTAGATGTTATAATGTATATCTTACAATTAAAAATAAAAATTGGCAAGGCGCAGCGGCTCCCACCTGTAATCTCAGCACTTTGGGAGGCCAAGGCAGGCAGATCACAAGGTCAGGAGTTCAAGACCAGCCTGGCCAACATGGTGAAACCCCGTCTGTACTAAAAATACAAAAATTAGCTGGGCGTGGTGGCGCCCGACTGCAGTCCCAGCTACTCGGGAGGCTGAGGCAGGAGAATCACTTGAACCCGGGAGGTGGAGGTTGCAGTGAGCTGAGATCATGCCACTGCACTCCAGCCTGGGTGACAGAGTGAGAATCCGTCTCAAATAAATTAATTAATTACATAAAAATTAAGGCCGGGTGTGGCAGCTCATGCCTGTAATCTCAGCACTCTGGGAGGCTGAGGCAGGACGATTGCTTGACATGAGTAGTTCAAGATCAGCCTGGCCAACATGGTGAAACCCCAACTCCAC
This sequence comes from Pongo pygmaeus, assembly GCF_028885625.2. Classification (NCBI taxonomy): domain Eukaryota; kingdom Metazoa; phylum Chordata; class Mammalia; order Primates; family Hominidae; genus Pongo; species Pongo pygmaeus. Next base: position 830,263 of record NC_072391.2, on the reverse strand, counting down.
TAAAAATACAAAAATTAGCTGAGTGCAGCAGCTCATGCCTGTAGTCTTAGCCCTTTGGGAGGCTGCGGCAGGAGGATTGCTTAAGCCCAGGTGGGTGAGGCTGCAGTGAGCTGTGATTGCACCACTGCTCTCCAACCAGGGCGACAGAGGAGACCCTGTCTCAATAAAAATTAAAAAATAAATAAATAAAATATAAAAATCATAAAGGTTAAAGGGTAGACTCGGCCTGGGGCTGGGCACATGAGGTGCTCGCAGAGGTGGGGAGAGGCACACGGTCGGCTGCTGCAGCCAGCCACTCAGGGGTCAGGAGAGGCACGCGGGTCGGCCGCGGGCCGCGGCAGCCACCCAGCCGTCCAGGGCTGCTGCCGCTTGGCGGTCCCCAGGTCAGCATGGTGGGCTCCAGGCGCCCTCTGGTGGCGGCATGAGGGTCAGCCCCAGACACCCTCCTGACAGCCTGGGCCCTGGACTTCTCCCCAGGCCTCCCCCAGATAGGGGCCAGTGTATGTGGTTGGAGGGAGGGGTTCCTGGGGTGACCTGGTCTGGAAGGGCACACACCTGGCCCCGAGTTGACGCCTCAACACCGGGCGTCCCTGCTTCCTCCCCAGCCTCATCTCTGGGGGTCCGGTGCCAATGCAGCCACCCACAGGAGAAGCCCTGGACACACACCCCTTCTCCTCACAGCCCCTGGCCCCACCCAGGAAAGCACCTGGAGTCAGTGGGTGCTCTGCTGCCTATAGGTGGGGCCTGGAAGGCCAAGTCTGGCCTCAGTTGCTATGGGTACAGGACCCGACTTGCCAGGGTGCTGGTGCTCAGTAAATATCAGCAGACTAAGTCGGGAGTGGCTGGGCGGAGGAGTGCCTGGAAGGCATCCCCAAGCTTAGGTGATGCCCCGGCTGTCTGTGCTGTTTGGGGCCCCTCAAGTGCCCCAAGTCCCAGACCCTCCAGTGCCCTGAAACCCCAGAAGGGGCCTCTCTCCATTTCCACCCAAGTCAGAACAAGAACGACAGCAGCAAGACGTACTCAAGTCAGACAAAAGGAAGAACTTCCCTCAGGCTTTGTTTCAGGAACCTTGGGCCTGGCGCATGAGGCCGCCCCTGGAGAGTGCAGAGGCTGGGACAATCATCTCCCCCGCCTGCGAGTCAGCCTGGCCGTGGCCAAACACAGATGCCATATCACAAGGCCCCTCAGCCCAAGGCAGCGCGGCCAGCCTCACAGCTTGTCCCGAAGCCTGAGACTTGGTTTCTGTTCCTGTCTTGCCCAGAGGGCCCTTGGAGCTGCAGCCTGAGGGGGTGCTGCGGTGGGGGCGGTCGAGACCCTGGTCACTGCCACACGGTTCCCACCTTCGGCCACTGCGTTCTCCCCCCAAACACAGGTCCTAGCCGGCGGAGGACACCAATGCTGCATTTGCCATAAGCTGGGCCCCAGCAGTGCCTGGCACAGGCAGCCCCCACGTCCGGCAGGGGAGCGGCTGTGGACAGGTGGCTGCCCCACGGAGTGCCGAACAACCCGATGGGGAAACCACAGTGCCAGGCACAGAATAGGAGCTGTCAGCCAGGGCAGGAGCTGTGCTGGCTGGGGTCCTGGGGGTGCAAGACCAAGGATGAGGGGAGTTGATGGGGGGCAGGACGGGAGCCCCAACCCTGGGGAGCAGAGGGGCAAAGGCCCTGAGGCAGACGGAACTTCGAGTAAACCAGGAACCACAAAGGGTGAGCCCTGGGGGCTCCTTGTTTGCTTGAAGCTCCATCTGCCTCAGAGTCTTTGACCTGCTGCAAAGGGGAGGCGGGTAAGGCCGGCCCCACCCAGCCCATCGGCCCTGAGGGAGTTGGGGAGTTTGGATGCACCAGAGAACAGAGTCCCCCAGGAAATGGGGAGGAAGCCTAGAGAAAAGGGTCAGATCACAGGCCAAGACCCCTGCCTGTGTCTCCGTTCACTGGCAGTGGAGTGAGGAGAGAGGTGTGGGCTGACCTGAAGCCAGCCCCTCCTGTGTCCCCAGCTGAGCCCTGCACAGGATTGGCCAAATGTGCTGCTCAGCAGCCGCCCTGCTGCCCCCTCCCTGGGTGGAGCTGGGGTCTGGGACAGTGAAGATGGCTCCCACAACTGAGGGGCAGTGGGTGCCAAGAGCCTGCCAGACCCTGGGCCACCCAGAAACACTCTGATAGTGCAGCTGTGAGCACTGGCCCGCGTCCCCTCTACCCAGCCGACCTACGAGGCTCAGGGTGCTTGGGGGCCCATCAAGGACATAGTCCTAGCTGCCAACTCATCCAGGCAGCCTGCATAACCCCTGGCTCCCCTCCACCGGCCACCTGCCCCCCTGCACAGGCAGGATCCGGCCTCGCCCACCCACAGGCCTGCACCTCCGGGCCCACGGCAGCAAGATTCCTATCTTGGGGATGCTTTCCTCCCTTTGCCGAGAGGCCCACCCCCCCCAACACCTTGCGTCTCTTCAAGGAGCCGAAAATGCAGCTGCCGACTGATTTGCTGCGGAGCTAAAAATAACTGCCGGGCTCCAGCCAGGGCCCAGGAAAATATCCCATTGCTAGGAGACAACCGTTGCCGGGAGACCGCCATTGCTAGGCGACCCGTGTTGCTATGGTGATGGCTGGGCCCTGAGTCATCCTTAGCCTTGATAGGGGGTGGGCCAGGCAGGGAGCAGAGCTAGAGGGCATCAGAGAAATCCCACCTCCCATGGCACTCAGGGCACCCCCAATGGCTGTGAGGTTCTCACGCCTATGGATGCCCATTCTAGCTGTGGAGGGGTCGGGACGGCCAAACACACCCACAGCCTGATGCCTCACACGGATGATCCTGGGTGCTCTCGGGCTGTGCTCCGGGATGGTGGTATGGCCATCTGGCCCCTGGAGCAATCACTTTGCTCTCCGGTGTGGGGATGTCACCACAGGTGCAGAGCTGAAGTGAATGTGGGTCCCCTGGCAGTCCTCCAAAGTCTCAGGGCAAGATGTACCAGCAGCCTCTGGTCCTCATCCCCATGGCTCCAGAGTGTCCTCCCAGCCACCTAGATGGGAGACTCCTCAGTGCTCAGGCATCAAGGCAAGGGGTGGTCCCGGTGAAGTGTGCTCCTGGTAGGGGTTCAGCAGGAGAGGGGCTCTCCAGGCGAGGGGTGCTCCAGGTGAGGGGGTGCTCCAGATGAGGGTTTTCCAGATGAGAGTGCTCCGGGTAACAGGGTGCTCCAGGTAACAGGGTGCTCCAGGTGAGGGTTCTCCAGGTGAGAGGGTGCTCCAGATGAGGGTTTTCCAGGTGAGGGTGCCCCAGGTAACAGGATGCTCCAGGTGAGGATTCTCCAGGTGAGAGAGTGCTCCAGATGAGGGTTTTCCAGGTGAGAGGATGCTCCAGCTGAGGGTGCTTCCGGTGAGGGGTGCTCCAGGAAAGGAGTGCTCTGGATGAGGGTTCTCCAGGTGAGGGGTGCTCCAGGTGCCCTCCGGAGCCCAGGCACATACCGCCTCCCATATCGGTCTCCAGGACCAACGGAGGGGTGTGGGCCTGAGCGGTATCCACATCCCCCAGAGGAGACCGAAGTCTGCTGAGCAGCTCCCTTTGTCCAAGCCACTTCCCTCTGGGGTGTGAGCTGTTCTCCAAAGGTATCCTCTACAAGGGCCTCCCACCACAGGAGGTGATCCAAACTGCTGGTGCCAGTCACCTTTCATGCTGCTGACGCATCGCTCTCTCCCTCATTCGCCAAATTTGCCATGCACCTGTGATGTACCGAGCTGGAGGCTCAGTGCCCAGGGACAGGGTGGTGGGGAAGAAGACCCCACCCTGGCCCTCAGCAGGCACAGTCAGCCAATAGCTCATCAAATGCACCATCAGACACCAGGCAGACACAGGCTGAGAAAAGAAGGTCCTTGGTGCTGGGGAGGTGAGGACACGGGTCTGTGGCCCTGTCCACCTGAGGGAGGGCACCAAGGGGAGAATACATTAGCCAAGGTCTGAAAGGCAAGTAGTCACCCAGGTACAGGTGGCAAGGGAGTGCTCCCGGCAAGGGGCCAGGAGAGGAGTGCTCCAGGCGAGGGGTGCTCTAAGGGAGGGGTGCTCCACATGAAGAAATGCTCCAGGAAGGGGTGCTCCAGGGGAGGGGTGCTACAGGGGAGCTCCAGGTGAAGGGAGGGGTGCTCCACGTGAGGGGTGCTCCAGGTGAAGGGAGGGGTGCTCCAGGTTAGGGATGGGGCACTCTCCTGGCCCCAGAGGAAGGCCAGTGTGGCTGAAGCTTCATCCTCAAGGGGCCAGGTATACAGCGACGCTGTGGGCCAGCCGTGCCAGGCACTCAGGGCTGTGCAGACTTCAGCAAAGAATGGACAGGGCCCTGGGAAGAACAGGACCATGTCTGTATGGCAAAAAGTTGCCTGGCACAGGTGGGGTGACAGAGGTGGAGGGTAGGTGGGTCACAGCTGGTGACAGAGGTGGAGGGTAGGTGGGTCACAGCTGGTGACAGAGGTGGAGGGTAGGTGGGTCACAGCTGGTGACAGAGGTGGAGGGTAGGTGGGTCACAGCTGGTGACAGAGGTAGAGGGTAGGTGGGTCACAACTTTGGAGGAGCACGGTTGGCCTTTCTGTGATGATCTGCCACACACTCTTCCGTGCTCAGATTCCCCACAGGCAGGGCTAGCTTCTTGGGCCTCGCCAGGGTTGCATGACCCAAATGCCTGACTCCCACGCTCACCCTATGCATTTGGGGTGTGTCCAGCCCGCCCTGTGCTCTTGGGGTTTGTCCGGCCCGCCCTGTGCGCTTGGGGTGTGTCCGGCTCCAGCCCCAGCTGGGACTCAACACAAGCACAGCTTGTTCTTTGCCTGAGGCCCTGGCACCTGCTGTGGTGAGAGCCCCAGGCACGAGGTGAAACCCTCCTACTGGGAGCGGTCCACGCCTGCTCGCAGTGGGGTGGAAGCTGCTGCCGGAGGGCCAGTCTGCCAGACCACGCACTGGAGACGCCCGGATAGGTTGGACGGCCGCTCCCCTGTTGCCCCAACTGTTTTCACGGGGCTCGTTCTGTCTGCCCCACTCCGGGCACCTTCTTTGGTCAGTACCCAGGTTCCGCAGAAGAGCTGCTGCGCTCACCCCAGGTAGACCCAGTGGCGACCCCCAGCAAGCACAGAACCACCCCCACCCCGGGACCCAGCCAGGATGCCGTCAGTCTGACCCTCCTTCCCGCTGATCCCAGGCCTCACACCGGCCCCTCCGGCCAGGCTTCCCATCAGGACGCTGGGAACAGCAGCCGGTTTCACTCCTATTCAGATAATCTCAGGAGCCCCATTCAGCCCTGTAGCTCTTTCCCGGTGCAAAGACCCCCTCTGCTCTCCCCACACCTGCTCCCTCCCCCGACCCTGCTCCCAGGAGACCCCAGGATAGGGCGCCATTGGCCTCCATTCTCCTGCCCTGAGCCTGCTGGGGCGTCTGGGGTCTCCAGCGGTCCCCACCGAGTCCTCCACCTAACCTAGCACGCCCCACCCCTGCCCCGGGCTGCAGCAGCCGCCGCCTCCAGCCTCCAGTTTATTCCCGAGGGAACTTGCCAGGCTCCTCGGATCTTTGCACCCCCATTCCCGAGCCATCCCTCCCTCGCACCGTGGGGGGTCTCAGCTCCAGTAAGGCACCCTCAGGACGCCCCCGCCAGAAGTCACCACCGCAAGCCCCCGGGTGCTTTCACTGTCACTATCTGAACTGATCCGTGCAGTCACTTGTTTTCGCGCTCTGCGGGTGTGCTAGGGTCTCCAATGAGGGGCTTCCGGCCGGGCACGCAGCAGGTGCGCGGGGGGTGTGAGGGCTGTGAAGGGCCCTTGCCGCGGGCTGGGCGGGAGGGTCCAGAGACGGGGGTCTGACCACCCTGTCTCCTCTGGACCGGGTGTCGCCTTCCTCGCCTCCGCAGGTGGTGGCCAAGGGCCGGGACGCGCGGTGCCGCCCCGGTCCCCATAGGACCCCGGACCCCTGGGCCACCCGCCGGCGCCTGCTCTCCCGCCTCCCCTCGCCCTCCCTTCTGCCTCCCGCGCCCTCCCCGCCCGCCGCGCGCCGGGGTTTGTTATTGTGCGGGTGCCCGCGGCGAGCGGGGCGGGGGCGCGTGCCGGGCCTGGCGCGTACTCGTGGACGCCGTGCCGGGAGCGCGCCGCGCGCGGGGACCGGGGCGGGGCGGGGGCGGGGCGGGGGCGGGGCTCGGCATTCTCGGCGCCCCCGCCCGAGCTCGCGAACCCGGATTGGCTCCCCACGCCGGGAGCGCGCGAGGGCGCGGCGTTTGGGGCCGGGCGGGGGGCGCGCGCGGCGCCGGCGGCGGCCGCGGAGGAGCGCGGGGAGGGCGAGGGGAGGAGGAGGCGCCCGCCTGGTTCCCTGCAAAGCGGCCTTATTTATCTGGGCACAGCCTCAGCCTCCCCGGTGGGAGGCTTGGGGCGGCCGATCCTCTCCCACCGGGGAGCTCCTCTCCGTGCGCTGCCGAGGGGGCCCGGCCAGGACGGGACGCGGGGCGCAGGGCGCGGCCGGGCCCTGCCGGCCAGTCCAGCACCCCGGCGGCCCCCGCGCACCGACGCCCATGCCGGGCTCCCCATGACGGGACGTCACCCGGCGGACAGCGTGGCATGAGCCAGGAGCCCGGGCCGAGGTAAGGTGCGCGTGCGGCCGGGCTGCGGGGCCGGGAGGGGGCCAGGCCGCACCTCCGCGGCGGCCACAATGAGGAGGGGGCGGGGTGGGGGTGGGGGCCGCGCCGCCGCCGCCCGGGAAGGGCTTACGTAACGGCAGCCCCTTCCCCACCTCCCCCGCGGCCGCTGGGCCTGGGTCCGGGTCCCTGCCTGGCCTTCCCGCAGCCCCGCGCGCCGGCCCCTGGCCTGGAAGAGGGCCGCTCCCCACTGGCCACTCGGCCGGGACTGAGGGTCCGTGCCACCTGGGACGCCGAAAGGAGGAATTGTAGGCCCCCGGCCTCCACCCCGGGCGCCTGGTGGGCTCAGAGGGCGCCCCCGGACCTAAGTGACAGGCCAGAGACCGTTAAACTGCACGGGGGTCGCGTGGATGTGCGGCCTGAGGGGCGGCCCTCCCCAGGCGGGCGGCTTCTGGACCCGGGGCCTGCGCTGAGCTACCGCCCGCGGGAGGAGGAGGGTGGGGGGAGGCTGGCACCTTCCTGGTTCTGGAGGCGGGACCTCCCAGCTCTAAGGCCCTGCCCAGCTCTAAGGCTCTTGGCCTTGGCCAAGGTTGGAGGGCTTCAGAAGGGAAACGGCACCTTCAGACCTGCCCGGGAGGGGTCCCATGTCCTCCTGGGGATTAGGTGGGTGGAGAGCGTTTCCCACCCCTCACCTCAGAAGGAGAGAGGGCTGCGGTGGCAGCCTCAGGAACTCACGGCCCAGCGGCCACTCCAGGCCCTTCCCAGGCTCCAGGCTCTGTTCGGGCAGCCTGCCCTCCGCAGGAGGAGCAGATGGCGGAGGCCACCTCACCTGCCTCTTCCTTCAGGCCCTTCCCCCACACCCGTGCATCCGAGGGCCCAATGGCCAGGGGCAGCTCAGGCCTCCCTGGACACAGGGCCCTCTCCCAGCCCACCCCCTCGGCGGGGTGCTGGACAGCAGCCTTGGAGCAGAAGGTCTGGGTGAGGCCAGGAGACTGAGGGGTTTTCTGTCTCCCGGGCCAGGGCAGAGGCCTAGTGGAACCTGGCTGGCCTGGCCAGAGGTGGACACAGGGCTGGACCTGGAGCCGCCTGGAGGGGAGGGAAATTCAAGGCCCAGCTGCAAACACGGCTGTGTGGTGGGACCCTAGGACTCACTTGCCCCACTCCCTGCCCCCTGCCACCCCAACTGCCCCTCATCTGGGGCCAGAGCCTTGAGTTCAGCCCCTCCATCCACAGACTCACCGCCTCCAGCTCACACCCACTTCCGGGGCGGCTGAACGAGTCCTACCTCCCACTGATGAGAAGGACACAAACGGCTTTGTGTGTGGGAGGGACGGGGCCCTTGAACCAGCTGGACGTGGACCCAGGAAGCCCTGTGTTGCCGAGAGTTAGGGATCTCCCACCCAGGTGGCACTGTTCAGCCACCCAAAGACCCCATCTCCTTGGATGTGGGCACCCACTGCTGTGCCTCCCATGACTGGGGTGGCAGTGAAAGGAGCTCTGTGGGTGAGCAGGTAACCTGAGCCTTCCCCACCAGTGGTGCAGGAGGAGCCAACAGCCAAACTGGCTGCAGTGTGTGGGTTCAGGCCTCATTCCTTCACTAGGCAGGAAAGAGGGGTGATGGTTTGCGGCAGCTGCCTGGAGCAGTAGGCACTAGGGGCCCAGGCCTCGCCTCTGAGAGTGCTCATGCTCTTCCAAGCAGGGACTGAGATGAGGCCTGGATCCCAGCACCCACTCCCCAGGGTGTCCAGCTTGCAAGGCTGAGCTGCCCTGGGCTTGACCATGGGCCCTCAGTCTGCTGGGGCAGCAACACGGGTTTCTCTTGAGGCCACGTGCCTGCTGGGCCATGGTGCCCCTCCTCAGAGCCCCTGGTGCACCCCCAGAGGCATCTCAAACTGGGGGCGGGAGAGGAGCTCTGCCGCTGTGCCACGTGCCAAGTGGCAGGGACACGGGTGTGCCTGCGTCACGGGGCTGCCACGGAATGTGTCAGCCTGCACCCTGTCCCCAATCCCCAGCCACCCCAGCTGTCACCCGGGCTCTGGGGCTGCCACTGCAGATGGAGCCCGATGTGCGTTTCTCTGGTCACCAGGGCCCTGCCCAGCTCTAAGGCCCTCCGCAGGCAGGGCTCAATGGTCCCTGAGGTTCTATGAGGGCTGAGTGGTTGGTTAGGCTGTGCCCCAGTCTGATGCTGACAGAGATGGGGGCACCAGAGATGGGGAAGAGACCTTCAAACTGGGAGCACTGAGGGGTGAGGAGGTTTCCCAAGCATGCGTCCAAAAGAAGGATGTCCCAGGGGTGGGCATGCAGTGTGCAGCCTCTGCAAGGAATGCAGCGCTGTGGCAGGGACCCTGCAGGATGAGGGCAGTACTTGGAGAGACCACCAGCCCAGGGCCCAGCAGGAAGGCATCGAGACCCCACGAGGCAGAATAGGGCAGAGCGAGGACCCTGTGAGGTACACCTGGCCAGGACCCAGGTAGAGGGAATCAGCCAGCCCCGGGGCTCTTGGAGCCAATCCGAGCCCTATGTAACTTCTGGAAAATCCCTCTGCAAGCTCTGCTTCCCCACTCCTGGTTAGGCAGTGTGTGAAGGAAGGACTCTGGCCGGTCAGAGGGGTGCGTGTGGTGCCAGGGAGAGCGGGGCAGGAGGACCCCCTTTCCTCTCTTGGCTCAGGCCAGATGGTGGAGGACGGGCAGCCACTTCCTCAGCCCCGCAGCTCCTAAAGAGGGAGCCAGCTGAAAAGGAGATGGGCCCTCCTCATCTGAAGGCTCTGTGTATTCCAAGGCCCACCCAGCCCTGGGGTCCTGGGAGCCCTCTCAGTGACTCAGGTACCAACCTAGTCCCAACCCCCGAGGCCACTCTCCCCGCGGACACCGGTCATGGCACGATCCGGATTAATTTCCTGAGGTATGCCTTCCCCGCTGACTGGCCTCTTCCTAAATCTGACCAATCCTCCATCAGCCCTACGGGGTCCTTGGCAGCTGCACCACTTTCTGCATGACTGAGCTAGCGGGGCCGCATTCCGCATTCATTCATTCGTTCCCTAATTCATTCATTCTGTGAATATGCAGAGGCCATGCATGTTGGTGCTGCCTGTCCTCAAGAGTCCTCAGGCCAGGAGGAGAGACACCAGGTGGACAGTGATGATAACCCGTGTGATTGCAAGACCCTGGAGACGCTTTCTCAAGAGCTGGGGGTCCTGGAGCAGGAGGCAGGGGCCACCTCGCGCCAGGAGCTGAGGGATGGAGGAGAAGAGCTTGCAGGGCTGAGGCAGGGAAACCCTGCCAGGCAAGCAGGGGGAACGGCGTGTGTCCAGGCAGAGGAGCAGGGGAGGAGGAATGGCGTGGCTGGGCTGTGGCATCAGGGCTGGGAAGGGGCAGGAGCTAAAGTCTCTGGGCTCAGTGACTTGATTCGCAGAAGAGGCAGCTCTTGTGGGGCCCCTGCATGGCCGTCTGGGAATGGTCAGCCTGGACACTGTACATGTACATGTGGGGGCCCCCAGGAGCACCCAGGCCCACCGTGCTCCCTAGGCTCACTCTGGCCACACGCTTCACACTGCGTCCCCTGGGGAGGACATAGAGGGCACGGCCACCTCTCCCCAGCAGCTCCCAAGCCAGGCTCAGGCTGCTGAGGACAAGACAGCTGAGGTGGGGCCACCTCTCTCTCTTTCCCCTGGGGTGAGCCCCGGAGCCTCGACAGAATTCCACTTCGAGCTGAGCCAGCACCACAGGGGCTGAGGCTGAGGATGGTGCAGACATGGCCACCTTTTTAACAAGCCTCTTCCCCATATTAGCACCCGGGCTGCTTGTCCCTAAAGGGAGAGGCAGTCCCTAGCAGCCCACGCAGGTTGCCCGACCCCCTCTGTGCGGAACGAGGGCTCTCACAGTCACCAAGCAGGAAAGGGGGCTCTGTGAGCCATGGGAACCGGCTCCTTGGTGACCGTCTGGCTGGGTGGGTGGGGCCGGGCCCAGGGCCAAGCAGAGGGGCCCTTGTCTGAGCCCCCAAGGACTTCTCGCTTAACAGGCAGAAAGACCCCAGTCTCCACTTGAGCTCAGCTTTCTCCCACAGCGCCCGTGCCTGGGTCAAAGTGTGTGGCTGTTTGCATTTTTGAGCTACGGGGTGGGGGATTCTCGGGCTGAGTCAGTCAAGCCGGGAGTGTGAGGAGCAGCGGGGGCCGGCAGGAACGTGGACGCGAGATTGGGGAGCAGTGGGGCTGCCTGTGCGGGGATGCAGCTCCCACCAGGCACACGGGTCGAGGGCTGACCACAGGCAGAGCAGCGCCTTCTGGCAGCGCTGCGGGTGCGGGAAGCCAGGCCCGGACCCATACCCGGACGGCCGCTCCTCAGCCTGTCCCCTCCCTCCTGTGGACTCTCAAAGTGCGGCTTGATTTCTCCATCTCGACCCTGAGGCCTGGAGGTGGGGACGGGACTGTGGGCGCCGGCAAACGTGAGCTCCCGAGCGGGGCGGGAAAGGAGCACTGCGAATGCCTCCCCCAGCCCCGGCGCTCCACGTGCGGGCCCATGACTGGGAGCGTTTTCAACCTAAATCGGCCCTGCTCCGGGATTATTCCTCCCCTGGCGCCGCCCCCGCCGCCCCCTCCGGATCCTTCCCGGCTTCTCCCTCACTCTTCGCCCCCGGGGCCCCTCCCTGCTGAGCGGGGGTGGCCGGGATTTGGGATTGCGGGGCTGCCCCGACCCCGCTACTGTCCGCGGTGGAGGCAGCCCAGGCCTGGCCCTGAGCGCGCGGCTGGGGAGGCCGCTGTCCATGGTGCTGGCGCGGGTGGCGCGCGGCCGGCGGGGTCTGCGGAGGCCCAGGCGTCCCCGGCGGTGAAGGCGGCGCTTCCCGGTCTGGGGGGCGAGGGTCCCCGCTCTAGGGGCACGGAGGATATTTAGACCGGGGCGGCCGTGGGCCTCGTGCTGCCCCCTCGGGCGCCGGCATCCTGCGATATCCCCTCTCCCCGGCTCTGGGAGGGAACCGAGGCAGCCCCGCGCCAGGCCTCCCTGGACACCTGGTGCAAATTCACTCCTCAGAGCCTCGTGTTCGTTCCCTGAAACCTGAGATAGCGACCCCTCCACCCCTAAGGGCGGCCGTGAGGTCGGAACATGTGCCGACCCCAGCCGGCCCTTGCAAACGTTGTGATGTCAGCCTCCAGGAGGCCGCGCCTTCTGATCATGGGCACATGATGGGGGTCACCGGCTGTGGGTGCCTCCTCTGTGGAGGGCCCGGCCCCACCTTCCAGGACCCGAATGACACTTTGGGGAGGGGGAGATGGTACAGAGGGTGGAGCTGGGGCTCCTGCCATTAGGGCAGGAAGGACTTTAAACCCTAAGCTGGGTTCTCAGCCACGAGGGCCACCTGTTCTGGTGAGACCCCTGGTCCCGGCCCCGGTCTACACCCCCTCCCCAGATGTGGACCGGTGGCAAGGCTGGCCCTGTCTGGGGCTTGGAAGCCAATGTGGGGGCCTGGTGCTGGGAAGAGCAGAGCAGGACCTCCCACTGCCTCCCTGCCTCCCCTCCACCCTGAGCAGATTATGGGGAATGGGCTGCCGGCCTTGGGGTTGCAGTGCCGTCCAAGACCCCGCCACTCTCTGCGGTGGAGCGGGCCAGGCCCTGTAGCCCCAGAAGGGACACTCAGCCAAAAAGATGTGAGCCATCCTCTTCCTGAGAGTCTGCATATTCCAGGGCCCACCCCAAGCCTGGGAATCTTCGTGGCAGACTCTCAGACATCCCCTTGGTGGCTCCAAGAGACCTCCCAGTGAGGCCGTGGCAGGAGGGGGCAGTGTGGGCTGGGAGTGGCTTTGGCCCTTCCTCTGAGATTTTGGGGCAGAAAGGCAGGACCTGCATGAGGCTCCAGGCTTAGTCCTGGAGTCACCTAAGACCGGGGAGGATGCATCTTGCTTTGCCCTGGAGTGTGGCCGTGGGGCTCAGACGTCACTCTCCCAGCCCTTGCTATGAGCCACGCACTGAGCTCATTCACTTTGCAATGCCCCAAGGGAGCAGGTACCGTCACCTCCCCAGGCTTCAAGGTGAGGAAATTGAGGCTCAGAGAAGGGAAGTGGCTTGCCAAGACCACAGAGCCAGGGTGGGGCCCATTTCAAGTCCAGGGCGTGTGACCCCAGGGGCTCTACCTCCTCCGCGGATGTTGGGGTGGGGGCGGCAGGAGATCCGAACTGCGGAGCAGATGGTGGCACAGTGAGAGTCCCACCTCTCCTCCTTTCGGTGGCTGTGCCCAGTGCCCCCTGCCACCCACTCACAGACTGGAGGCCTGAGGAGGGTGCCCGGGACTGGTCCCACCCCACCCTGTGCATGGATGTCGCTGGCCTGAAGATAACCTCCACATGGCCTTCCTCAGCCAGCTCTGCCCGAACTTTGGCTTCACCACTTATCTGGCCATGACCTCGGGCAGGCAGTTTGCCCAGCCTTGGCCTCAGTTTCCTCCTCTGTGCAGTGGGTACAGTTATCATAGCATCGTTCTCATTGGGCAGAAGATTAAAGCGACAGCTTGTGTCCAGGGCTAACCATGCTGGCACCACGGCACACCCTGGGAAGATGCCTGCCCTTTCTTTGCGTGGATTCTTTTTTCTTTTTCTTTTTCTTTTTTTTTTTGAGACAAAGTTTCACTCTGTTCCCAGGCTGGAGTGCAGTGGTGTGATCTTGGCTCGCTGCAACCTCCGCCTCCTGGATTCAAGTGATTCTCCTGCATCAGCCTCCCAAGTAGCTGGGATTACAGGAGCCTGCCACCAAGCCCGGCTAATTTTTATATTTTTAGTAGAGACGGGGTTTCACCATGTTGGCCAGGCTGGTCTCAAACCCCTGACCTTGTAATCCACCCGCCTCGGCCTCCCAAAGTGCTAGGATTACAGGCATCAGCCACTGCACCCAGCCCCTTGGGTAGATTCTGAGCCAGGGAAGCTCCTGTGCATGTGGAGGGTGGCTGCAGAGCCAGCACCAGAGCCCCTCCTCAGCACTGTGCAGTCACCCCGCAGGGGAGGGGCCAGAGGCCACCCCAGACCCTTCCCTTCAGTTCCCCTGGCCTGCCCAGAGGGATGGACCTGGTGGGTACCTACAGTGGACAGCACAGCAGAAGAGGTCAAGAGAGCAGTCCTGGCCTCACCAGGTCCACCTCCATTTTCTTCTCTGTAAAATGGGCATCATGGTACCTAAGTGCCAAAAAGTGCCGGCGTTTCTTGGCCTCACTGGGCAGACAAAAAGGTGTCCGGTCAGGTGCAGTGGCTCATGCCCGTAATCCCAGGACTTTGGGAGGCTGAGGCGGGTGAGTCACTTGAGGTCAGGAGTTTGAGACCAGCCTGACCAACTTGGAGAAACCGCATGTCTACTAAAAATACAAAATTAGCTGGGAGTGGTGGCGGGCGCCTGTATTCCCAGCTACATGGGAGGCTGAAGGAGGAGAATCACTTGAACCTGGGAGGCAGAGAGGTTGCAGGGAGCCGAGATCACGTCTCTGTACTCCAGTCTGCATTCCAGGCAACAAGAGTGAAACTCTGTTTCTTTTTTTTTTTTTTTGAGACAGAGTCTCGCTCTTGTTGCCCAGGCTGGAGTGCAGTGGTGTGATCTCGGCTCACTGCAAGCTCCGCCTCCCGGGTTCACGCCATTCTCCTGCTACAGCCTCCTGAGTAGCTGGGACTACAGGCGCCCGCCACCACGCCCGGCTAACTTTTTGTATTTTTAGTAGAGACGGCGTTTCACCGTGTTAGCCAGGATGGTCTCGATCTCCTGACCTCATGATCCGCCCGCCTCGGCCTCCCAAAGTGCTGGGATTACAGGCGTGAGCCACCGCGCCCGGCCGAAACTCTGTTTCAAAAAGAAAAAAAAAAGAAAAGAAAAAGAGGGTGTCCATGGGCAATGAAGGTTGGGCTCAGTGCATACCGTAGGTGCCCAGTGAGTGCCGCAAGTGGCCATGGTCGGCCTCCTGTTGCTGCTCACAGTCCGGGAGGGAGAGGCAGGCACTCCTATCGTCTCTGTCTGGTGGTTCTGGGAGCTCCATAGGGACGCCCAGGGAGGGAAGGAGCCCCACTGCACCCGCCCCCAACCCCGGCCTTGCAGACTCAGCAACAGACTCACTCCCCCTCCCGGCCCTCATCCACAGAGCGTGCCAGGAAGATGTCGAGCCCGGGCATCGACGGCGACCCCAAGCCTCCATGCTTGCCTCGAAACGGTCTGGTGAAGCTGCCGGGCCAGCCCAACGGCCTGGGTGCCGCCAGCATCACCAAGGGCACGCCAGCCACCAAGAACCGCCCCTGCCAGCCACCACCCCCACCCACCCTCCCACCACCCAGCCTGGCTGCTCCACTGCCCCGGGCTGCCCTGGCCGGGGGCCCGTGCCCCCCAGCAGGTGGACCGGCCTCAGCCTTGGCACCTGGGCCCCCAGCGGAGCGGCCGCCGCTGGCCACGGACGAGAAGATCCTCAATGGGCTCTTCTGGTATTTCTCGGCCTGCGAGAAGTGTGTGCTGGCCCAGGTGTGCAAGGCCTGGCGGCGCGTGCTCTACCAGCCCAAGTTCTGGGCAGGCCTCACGCCGGTGCTGCATGCCAAGGAGCTGTACAACGTGCTGCCTGGTGGCGAGAAGGAGTTCGTAAACCTGCAGGGCTTTGCCGCCAGAGGCTTCGAGGGCTTCTGCCTGGTTGGCGTCTCCGACCTGGACATCTGTGAGTTCATTGACAACTATGCGCTCTCCAAGAAGGGTGTCAAAGCCATGAGCCTCAAGCGCTCCACCATCACGGACGCAGGCCTCGAGGTGTGCACCAGGCTAGTGGGGGACAGGGCTGGGGGGCAGGGCCGGGCAGCAGCAACCCTATGGAGGTGGGAGAGGATGGTGGCTTTGGAGTGGGGGGGTGTGCGCCCAGGCTGGGTGGGGGGGGGGACAGGGCTGGGGGGCAGGGGTGGGCAGCAGCAACCCTCTGGGGGCTGGAGAGGATGGTGGCTTTGGGGTGGGGAAAAGAAGGACTGACTACAGGGGACCTCGTGCAAAGCGAAAATGTGGGTCCCTTGTTCAAAGACAATCAAGATTTTCAAGATGGCAGCAGCAGGGCAGTGGATTAAATGCAGCGCCCAGGCCCGGCGGCTCAAGCCTCTCATCCCAGCACTATGGGAGGCCGAGGCAGGCCGCTCACTTGAGGTTAGGAGTTCATCACCAGCCTGGTCAATATGGTGAAACTCTGTTTCTATTAAAAATGCAAAAATTAGCCAGGTCTGGTGGCAGGCACCTGTAATCCCAGCTACTTGGGAGGACACTGAGGCAGGAGAATTGCTTGAACCCGGGAGGCGGGGGGTACAGTGAGCTGAGATCGTGCCACTGCACTCCAGCCTGGGACCTGGGCAACAGAGTAAGACTCTGTCTCAAAATGATTGAATGAATTAATGAATGAACAAATAAACAAATAAATACAAATGCAGGGTGGGGAGGATGCGAGGGGGAGCTGAGGGGCAGCTGGGAAAGGATCCCCCGGGAGTAGAGGTCAGAGGAGCCGCCTGGCAGCCGGGTCTGGAGTCTAATTGTAACGCTGGTGCCAACGCCCCCGGCACCTGCCCTGGCCAGGCCCTGGGCTCTCGTCCGGATGCCCCGCCTCCTCACACACTGCCAAATGTTTTCAGGGTTCAGCTCCCTGCATGTTTACACCCTACTGCTTCCTCCCTGCGGGCTCCACCCCTTCTCCTGCAATCCTGACCCGGCGCCCGCCCGCCTGCAGGTTATGCTTGAACAGATGCAGGGCGTGGTGCGTCTGGAGCTGTCGGGCTGCAACGACTTCACCGAGGCCGGGCTGTGGTCCAGCCTGAGCGCGCGCATCACCTCGCTGAGCGTGAGTGACTGCATCAACGTGGCCGACGACGCCATCGCGGCCATCTCGCAGCTGCTGCCCAACCTGGCGGAGCTGAGCCTGCAGGCCTACCACGTGACGGACACGGCGCTGGCCTACTTCACGGCGCGCCAGGGCCACAGCACGCACACGCTGCGCCTGCTCTCCTGCTGGGAAATCACCAACCACGGCGTGGTCAACGTGGTGCACAGCCTGCCCAACCTCACCGCGCTCAGCCTCTCGGGCTGCTCCAAGGTCACCGACGACGGCGTGGAGCTCGTGGCCGAGAACCTGCGCAAGCTGCGCAGCCTTGACCTCTCGTGGTGCCCACGCATCACTGACATGGCGCTGGAGTACGTGGCCTGCGACCTGCACCGCCTGGAGGAGCTCGTGCTCGACAGGTGCGCGCCCCCGGGCCGCGCCGGGCGGGGCGGGGCCGGGCGGGGCTGCACGGGGCGGGGAGGGGCGGGGCTGCACGGGGCTGGGGGCGGGGGCTTCCGGCGGGGCCGGGGCTGTGGCGCGGCGGGCAGAGCCCTCGGAGGCAGAGCGCCTGGGGAGTGGGCAGAACCGCAGCACGGGTTGGCTGGACCCCTGTCCTTCCCGGTGGGTGGGAGCGAGGAGGGGCCGGCGGCTGCTCCGGGTGGAGCAGGAAGGGATTCACGCCAGGGCCGCTCCCAGGAAGACGAGGGATGGCCAGGGCCAGGTGATTTGAAGGTGGGGGTCCCCTCTGGTGCAACCACAGGTGTGTACGCATCACGGACACTGGCCTCAGCTATCTGTCCACCATGTCGTCCCTCCGCAGCCTCTACCTGCGATGGTGCTGCCAGGTACCGGCTCTCACGCCCCGGGATTGGGGAATCGGCGGGGAGGTGGGGGCGCGGGGAGAGCTCCCGGCCCCACTCAGATCCTGGGAGAGTCTGGGGCCCCTCCCTATCCAGCAGCCGACCTAAGCGGAAACCAGGGGTCCCGGCGGCCCCCGCCAGCACTTCCCAGCCGCCTCCCGGCTCCGGGGGGGACTGAGGAACCCCAGGGTTGAACCCGACTAGCCCTCCACGGACCCCAGGGTGCCCTCCGCCTCGGTGCGAGCGGAAATCGTTAAGTCGCTCCTCCACTCCCGACAGGTGCAAGACTTCGGGCTGAAGCACCTCCTGGCCCTGGGGAGTTTGCGCCTCCTGTCTCTGGCAGGTGAGACCCCCGTTTCTGCTCTGACGCTGGCAGTGACCACCCACCCCCACTTAGTCCACCCGCCCAACCTGCCCGGTCCTTGTGCAAACTCACACCCGGCGCGAACACAGTGCCGGGTCCGAGGCGGCGGAGGAGGGAGACGCGGCCCCGCCGTCCCCGCCCGAGCCCTGGGCCACGTGCACTGAGCCGCCCTCTGACCCCGCCGCAGGCTGCCCGCTGCTCACCACCACCGGGCTGTCGGGCCTGGTGCAGCTGCAGGAGCTGGAGGAGCTGGAGCTGACCAACTGCCCCGGGGCCACCCCCGAGCTCTTCAAGTACTTCTCGCAGCACCTGCCCCGCTGCCTCGTCATTGAGTAGCGCGGGGCCCCCGCCCCGGTCGCGGGAACCCGGCCATGACCTGGGCGGGGGCGCGGGGCGCCGCCGAGCCCCCTCTTCCCGCCTTGCGCTCGGGGAAGCCCCCGCGCCCCCGGCCCAGCGCGGGAGGCGGGGCGAGCCGAGGGAAAGCCCCTCCCCGACCTTCGGTCCCTCCGCCCTCCCAGCCCCGCCCCGGGCAGGGGGGCGGCGGGTGGGCCCGCCCCACGCACGCACGCACACTCGGGGACTTTGTGCATGCCCCTCGTGCCCGCACTGCACGCCGCCCTCCGCCACGCCACAGCCACAGCCGCCGCCATCACTCGCTCGCCCTCCCGCTTGGGGGGCGGGGCTCGGTCTTTGGGGGGCGCTTTGAGCTCTCCAGACTGTGCCCTTACCGCCTTCCCCGCCACACCCGCTCTGTCTTCCCACTGTCCCCCCATCCCGGGCAGGGCCCAGTGGGATTGAGGGGGCTGGGTCCCCCAGGACACGGGCCCAGAAGAGCCCCACGGGCTTCCTGCATTCTTCCACCGCACCATACCTGGAGCCCTCCGAGGGGTGTCAGGGGAAACAGGCCACCGCCAAAGCCATGGCCCGCCGCCGAGAGCCCAAGCCCCCACCCCCGCACCTCCTCACCCATCCAGCCTGACCCACGCGGCCTCTCCTCCTCCTTGCCGCTGTGTGGGGCAGTCCCCTGTCCGCCCCAAAACCCGGCCTTGGTCCCCGGCCAGGCTGAGACAGAACTGGGCAGGGAGAGGGCAGAAGGGCTGGCGATCACTTGGAGTCATTAACATGATCCCAGCTGACTCTGGTCGGCCTCAACCCAGGGGTGGCGCAGGCCCCTTGCAAGCCCCGAGCTGCAGCCACCCTCAGGCCTGGGAAGAGGCCTGGGCCGATCTCACACCTCAGCCCTTGCACCCGGCCGGGCTCAGTTCAGGCCTGGGCACCGAGCTTCACCCTGGGCGGGTCTCCTCAGGTGGAGTCTGCAGAGTGGACCCAGCCAAGGGTCAGGGTCAGCACTGGGTCAGCGACTCCAATCTTCCAGTGGCCAGCACACCCTAGACACCCCGAGGAGGGAGGGCTCCTTTCTAACCCCCCCCCACTTCACCCCTCCCCAGCTTCCCAAACTTCTGCCTGCCCAAATCGGCTCTGACCGTGCTCCGTCGGCCCGAGACATTTGGAAGTCCTGGGGGATGCTGGCAAATCTCAGCTGTTGCTGAGGAGGGGGCTGGGACCCCTTCCCATCCCAACCTTGAGCCCCAGGAGATACCGCGCCCACACCCAATCTTGGGACACTCCCTATCTGGTTGGAAGAGAGTAACCAGTTTCCAGAGAGCCAGAGAGTGAAAGAGAAAGAGAGTGAGAGAGAGAGAGAAAGAGAGAGAGAGATGCTGTTGAATCAGAAACAGATCAACAGCCCAAAGATTTTCCTGTCCCTGGAGTGCCAGCCCCAGGAAGCTCCAGGGCTGAATGGTCAGGAGCCAGTTTCTCCAGCCCCCTCCTCCCCACAACCCCTAGTGGGGAGGGGCAGCTGTCCATTTGCCCAAAGTATTAATGCAACTGAAGCTGTGATATTTCCAACGACTGTAGGAGGAAAAATTAAGGGGAGAGAGGAAAACAAAACCAACCAACCCCTAAAATCATTTTCTTATTGTACATAACGACCTCATTCTCCTGTATATGCGGAAGATATAACCTTATATTTGGTAAGTGTTTCTTGTGCTATTTTATCACGTGACCTGTTTATAAAAATATATATTAAAAAAGTTGTAAAAACATGTGTCTGAGTTGTTTTTAGGTCCCCAGACAACAGTGTAGGCGGGCATATCTGCCCTGCGCATCCCAGGTCTCGGGATTCTCCTGTGCCTCTTATCAGATTTATACTTTCTTGCAACGCAGGGGCAGCGGCTGGATGCTCACATGGTAGAATGGAAACAGCAGTGACTACACGAAGGCAGAGGACCTCGCATTCCTTAAAGGGAGAGACAACACTAAAGTCACTACACCTAATATTCCCTCCAACATTTCTAGACTAGCCCACCTTCCAGAGAGGCAGAAATGAGCCCTGTTCTATGCACAGTAACAGGCAGGGACAACGATGTCGCAAAAGATTACAAACTGCACCAACAGCAGACAATGGCTCATCTAGGGGAGAAAGGTCGAAAAAGGCAACTGAGGCTGGGCACAGTGGCTCGCACCTGTAATCCTAGCACTTTGGGAGGCCAAGGCGGGTGGATCACCTGAGGTCAGGAGTTCAAGACCAGCCTGACCAACATGGTGAAACCCTGTCTCTACTAAAAATACAAAAAAGTTAATAGAGTATGGTGGTGGTTGCCTGTAATTCCAACTACTTATGGAGGCTGAGGCTGAATCGTTTGAACCTAGGGGGTGGTTGCTGTGAGCCGAGACTGCGCCACCTCATTCCAACCTGGGCGAAAGGGCAAAACTCCGTCTCAGAAAATTTTAAAGAGACTGGGTGCGGTGGCTCACACCTGTAATCCTAGCACTTTGGGAGGCCAAGGCGGGTGGATCACCTGAGGTTGGGAGTTCGAGACCAGCCTGACCAACATGGAAAAGACCCATCTCTACTAAAAATACAAAATTCGCCCAGCATGGTGGTCCGTGCCTGTAGTCCCAGCTACTCGGGAAGCTGAGGCAGGAGAATCTCTTGAACCCGGGAGGCGGAGGTTGCAGTGAGCCAAGATCACACCATTGCACTCCAGACTGGGCAACAAGAGCAAAACTCCGTCTCAAAAAGTTTAAAAAAAAAGAACAAGGGCAAGTGGTTGAACAGGTGTGTCAGGCGCTGGGCATTCGGTGGGGACTGAGCCAGAATGTGATTCCTGCCTTGGTGGAATTCACACTCCTATGTGACCGACAACAACCAGTAAACAAACGAATGGGTGGTGACAAGTGCCGTGGAGGCACAGTGATGGAGAAGCCCATTAGGGCAGTGGTCAGGGAGGTCCTCTCTGTGGAGACGGCATCGCACATACAATGTCCCTGAGGCAGGAAAGGGCTTGGTGGGCTGGGAATGGGGGGTGGAGGCTGCTGTGGCTGGAGATACGCAGGGGAAGGCAGAGGCCAGGAGTTGGGGTTCATTCACAGCGTAGTGGGAGCTGCCAGAGGCCTCAGGCAGAAGATCTGGTGCCTGACTTCTGTGCGGGTTTCAGATCAAAGCGGAAAGACGGACCCAGGAAAGCCGTTGGGAGGCTGTTCCCGAGGTCCAGGAGTGAGGAAGGAGGGGAAGACTGGGGGCACTCGGAACTTGTCTAGGGATGACCAGACGTCATGATGGACCTGGGGATTAAAATAGGTGATGGCATTAAAATACTGAAATTGAGACTTAAAAAACAGGCCAGGCGCGGTGGCTCACACCTGCAATCCCAGCACTTCGGAAGGCTGACGCCAGAGGATCGCTTGAGTTCAGTAGTTTTAAGACCAGCCTGGCCAACATGGTGAAAACCCCTGTCTGCTAAAAATACAAAATTAGCCGGGCGTGGTGGCGGGCGCCTGTAGTGCCAGCTACCTGGGAGGCTGAGGCGGGAGAATCGCTTGAACCCGGAGGTGGAGGTTGCAGTGAGCCGAGGTCGCACCACTGTACTCCAGCCTGGGCGACAGAGCGAGACTCCGTTTAAATGAAAAATAAATAAATAAATAAATAAATAAATAAATAAACCACACAAGCACAGCACCGAAGCGCAATGACAACGCCCAGGGCGGCCCGCAGACCCCAATCCTGGGCCCCTCCTGGCCTCTGCCGACGCAGCTCCCTGACCCGGAACTTTCGTGGTGTCGGGCGAGAGTCTGTGTCCCCTTCCTGAGAGGGGCGGGTAAGAAAAGGACCACTTCCGGCGAGGGGCGGGAAAGACAGCGGCTTCCGGCGCGGCGGTTCCGGACAACAGTGCGCTTTTAGTAAAAGACTGGGGTTCGCGCGGGGGAGAAGGGCTGCCCTGGGCCCTCTGGTTCTCGTCCCGCAGCGTCCGCTCCCCCGCGCCACTGCGCCGGGGAACCTCTGCTGCGCTCCCGGGAACCCTGCACTCCGGGGTCGCCGGCTTCTCTCCTGCCTCCGGTCCCGCCACACATCTCGAGCTCCTTAAGTAGCTCAGTCCTTGCGGTCCCTCTGGGCCCTTCCCGCGTCTATCGCCTGAGTCCCCGGGCCCCTCTAGCCCTCTGTTCCCTCCCCTCTTTTGTTCCTCCCTAGAGCCCCGCCGCCCTCAGGGCTGACAGTGTGGACGGCGGGAGTCTCCTCGCTCCCCTGCTGGGATTGACTGACCGAGCGTTTAGTGACTGCCCAGATCTGGCTGATGGGGGGACCGAGAGGTGGCCTGGGCTGGGAATGTCCAGCTAGGGTCTTCCGTGGAAGTCAGACATGAAACTGACAGGCCTAAGGGAAGCTAGGGAGTACCCCTCACCGCTCAGCCAGGGTGATGGGCTGGACTGACGGACTCCAGTGAATTTGAGCTTGCCTGTCAGGCTGATTGGTTGATGGACAGCCCTGGACTGGCTCACTAAGACTGACCAGCCCGGGACCAAGCAGTTCTGGGGTCCCAACCTGGGTGGAAGGTCTGAACTGATGACCCACCCAGGCTGACCAGGCCAGCCCACCTCACTGACCTCCTGACCCCTGACCTCATCACCTGTGCAGCCATGGAGAAGATGTCCCGTGTGACCACAGCCCTGGGTGGCAGCGTGCTGACAGGCCGCACCATGCACTGCCACCTGGATGCTCCCGCCAATGCCATCAGTGTGTGCCGCGACGCAGCCCAGGTGGTCGTGGCAGGCCGTAGCATCTTCAAGATCTATGCCATCGAGGAGGAACAGTTTGTGGAGAAGCTGAACCTGCGTGTGGGGCGCAAGCCTTCGCTTAACCTGAGCTGTGCTGACGTGGTCTGGCACCAGATGGATGAGAACCTGCTGGCCACAGCAGCCACCAACGGCGTGGTCGTCACGTGGAACCTGGGCCGGCCCTCCCGCAACAAGCAGGACCAGCTGTTCACAGAACACAAGCGCACAGTAAACAAAGTCTGCTTCCACCCAACCGAAGCCCACGTGCTGCTCAGTGGCTCCCAGGATGGCTTCATGAAGTGCTTTGACCTCCGCAGAAAGGACTCTGTCAGCACCTTCTCCGGTGAGGCCACAGAGGCAGGTCAGGGCAGGTGGGCGTCTCTGCCAGTGCCCAGCCTGTCCATGCAGGTGGAAAAGGGCCCCGTGCATCAGAGGCCCTCAGGATCACTCCCAGTGGGCTTCCTCGGGGGGAAAGGGAATCGGCAGGGGAGGGATGGGGCGAGTCGGGCTGGACGGCGTGTGAGCTGGGGCAGTGAAGTGGGAAGAGGCAAGAGATGAGACCAGGTGAGGGATGAGGGGGGGCAGAGCCCCAGCGGTCTCCCAGCCAGCCTGGGTGGTGAGCAGAGAGCCACTGACTCCCTTCCCTCACGTCGGAGCTGCAGAGGCTGCCTCATAGCAGGAGATCTGCCAGGACTTCCAGGTTTCCTGGCCCAGGGAGGCAGAGGAGGTGGGTTTGCTGTCCAGTGCCCCGGGGCCCTTTTCCTAACAGGCTCAGCTCCCCGATGGCTGCCCTGAGCCAGCTCTCTCTTGTTCACCTGGAGGGGACTAGGTATGAAGCACAAGGCGGAGCCCTCAGGGGCCTCAGAGAATTTACAGGCCACTTAAGGCAGATCCTGGCAGGGCGCGGTGGCTCACGCCTGTAATCTCAGCACTTCGGGAGGCCGAGGCAGGCCGATCACGAGGTCAGGAGATTGAGACCATCCTAGCTAACACGGTGAAACCCCGTCTCTACTAAAAATACAAAACAAAAAATTAGCCGGGTGCAGTGGCACGCGCCTGTAATCCTAGCTACTCGGAAGGTTGGGGCAGGAGAATTGCTTGAATCCGGGAGGCGGAGGTTGCAGTGAGCCCAGATCATGCCACTTGCACTCCAGCCTGAGTGACAGAGAGACACTCTCTAAAAAAAAAGACAGATCCTGAGCTGCCTCCCCTGGAGGGCCCTGGAGGAAGGTTGGGCACCGCCCTTGAAGTCTCTTGGTGTGGTGGTCCCCTAGGGTGGACCTGGGCCCTGAGTCATCCAGTCCTTTGGGGCTGACCAGGCAGTTCCAGCTCCAGGGGAAGGGACTGGGCTGAGGCTGGGGCACCCTCCTCAGCACCTCCTTGGGTCTCCCACAGGGCCGTGGGAGTGGGCGATGGCTGGGTGGGTTCCTGTTCTCCCAGTGATCAGCTGCTGCATCCTGAGGCTGTACCACAGCTTTGCTCATGGACCGATGCAGAATGCAGAATCTAGGGCAAATGACGCCCGGGAGTATGTGTTAAAAATCACGTGGTGTCCTGCTCCCGGGCCCAGGCTCTTGTGACTGTGTGGCTGCTTCCTTGGGCAGATCTTGGGGATGTCTGCTCTACCCTCTGGGCCTCTGTTCTGGGCCGCAGGCAGGTGTGTGACACCATGCCACAGCTGTTCTGAGGGTGCACCTCGTGGGCCAGCCCCGTCACTTCCCCTGCATCGACCTCCTGCCTGCAGGCCAGTCTGAGAGCGTGCGGGACGTGCAGTTCAGTATCCGGGACTACTTCACCTTCGCCTCCACCTTCGAGAACGGCAATGTGCAGCTCTGGGACATCCGGCGTCCCGACCGGTGCGAGAGGATGTTCACAGCCCACAATGGACCCGTCTTCTGCTGCGACTGGCACCCCGAGGACAGGTGTGGCATGGGGGTGCAGGGGGCAGTAGGTTGACAGTAAGCTCTCACTGCCTCAGACCCATGAGACAGTCCGGAGCAGCAGAGCTGGGGGGTCCCTTCTCTGCAGGAAAGGCCACTCAGGGTTTGGGTGGCCCTTCTTCCCACAGGGGCTGGTTGGCCACAGGAGGGCGGGACAAGATGGTGAAGGTCTGGGACATGACTACGCACCGTGCCAAGGAGATGCACTGTGTGCAGACCATCGCCTCGGTGGCCCGTGTGAAGTGGCGGCCAGAGTGCCGCCACCACCTGGCCACGTGCTCCATGATGGTGGACCACAACATCTACGTTTGGGATGTGCGCCGGCCCTTCGTGCCAGCTGCCATGTTTGAGGAACACCGAGACGTCACCACGGGAATCGCCTGGCGCCACCCCCACGACCCCTCCTTCCTGCTGTCTGGCTCCAAGGACAGCTCGCTGTGCCAGCACCTGTTCCGCGACGCCAGCCAGCCCGTCGAGCGCGCCAACCCCGAGGGCCTCTGCTACGGCCTCTTCGGGGACCTGGCCTTCGCCGCCAAGGAGAGCCTCGTGGCTGCCGAGTCAGGGCGCAAGCCCTACACTGGCGACCGGCGCCACCCCATCTTCTTTAAGCGCAAGCTGGACCCTGCCGAGCCCTTCGCAGGCCTCGCCTCCAGCGCCCTCAGTGTCTTTGAGACGGAGCCAGGTGGCGGCGGCATGCGCTGGTTTGTGGACACAGCTGAGCGTTACGCGCTGGCTGGCCGGCCACTGGCCGAGCTCTGTGACCACAACGCAAAGGTGGCTCGAGAGCTTGGTCGCAACCAGGTAGGCAGGTGCCGAGCCTGGGGGGCCCAGGGCCAGGGCCTCAGGGCAGGGGCTGGTTCCTCCATCAGCTGCGCCCACCCCACCTCAAGCTCCGCAATGGACTCCAGCCAGTCGCACCAACAGCCCTTGCCTTGGTAGCTGAGGGTGTCAGGATCACACAGGGCCAGGGCTCCAGGGTGGGCCAGACCTGGGACTGTCCTCTGTGGGCGGGGGTCTCTGTTCTTCCCCCTTGCTTCTGGAGCTCTCCAGGCACCAGCAGCGGTGGAGCCGTGAGCTGTCGTTCCCATACCCATCTCTACCTGCCCCGCAAGTCCCCACTGCCCAATTCTGTTTTCCTCTGTGCTGCACGGCGGCCTCAGCTTTCCTACCTAGGGTGGGCCTGGACATTGGGTACCGACGGCGGCTCAATGCTGAGGGCTTGTGACCATCCAGGCAGAGGGGGACCTGCATGGGGTGCTGGGTGTCCAGGACGCCCACAAGTGACCAGTGCCCGCCCCTAGGTGGCGCAAACGTGGACCATGCTGCGGATCATCTACTGCAGCCCTGGGCTAGTGCCCACTGCAAACCTCAACCACAGTGTGGGCAAGGGTGGCTCCTGTGGCCTGCCGCTCATGAACAGGTAGATGCCGGGGGCAGCTCTCCCCAGGGGCTGGGGCTGCTCGAGCCCACCCACCCATGGGCCCTTCCTGCCCCCAGTTTCAACCTGAAGGATATGGCCCCAGGGTTGGGCAGTGAGACGCGGCTGGACCGCAGCAAAGGAGATGCACGGAGCGACACAGTTCTGCTCGACTCCTCGGCCACACTCATCACCAATGAGGGTAGGCTGGGGTGGGTAGGAGTGCTGATGGGAGAGGGGTGGGGGTGTCCCAGAGGACCCTGAATGCCCGCCCCATTGTCGGGCAGATAACGAGGAAACCGAGGGCAGCGACGTACCTGCCGACTACCTGCTGGGTGACGTGGAAGGTGAGGAGGACGAGCTGTACCTGCTGGATCCGGAACACGCGCACCGTGAGTGGGGGTCCGGGCAGGGTGGGGTTCAGAGGCGGATGGAGGACAGACTCAGAGCCTCCGCTGGTCCCTGCCTTCCAGCCGAGGACCCTGAGTGCGTGCTGCCGCAGGAGGCCTTTCCACTGCGCCACGAGATCGTGGACACGCCTCCCGGGCCCGAGCACCTGCAGGACAAGGCCGACTCCCCACACGTGAGCGGCAGCGAGGCGGATGTGGCCTCCCTGGCCCCCGTGGACTCCTCTTTCTCGCTCCTGTCTGTCTCACACGCGCTCTACGACAGCCGCCTGCCGCCCGACTTCTTCGGCGTGCTGGTGCGCGACATGCTGCACTTCTACGCTGAGCAGGGCGACGTGCAGATGGCTGTGTCTGTGCTCATCGTCCTGGGTGAACGCGTGCGCAAGGACATCGACGAGCAGACCCAGGTGTGTGGTGGGCGGGGCCTCCCCCCTCTGCAGCCCCGCCCCTGGCACCCAGATCCTGACTGCCGGGCGCTCCCTCCCCCAGGAGCACTGGTACACTTCCTACATCGACCTGCTGCAGCGCTTCCGCCTCTGGAACGTGTCCAACGAGGTGGTCAAGCTGAGCACCAGCCGCGCCGTTAGCTGCCTCAACCAGGCCTCCACCACCCTGCACGTCAACTGCAGCCACTGCAAGCGGCCCATGAGCAGCCGGGGATGGGTCTGCGATAGGTGGGGCAGCGGGGTCGGGAGGTGGGGCAGGGGCCTGCAGGCAGCGCAGCAGCCCCCGCTGAGGCGCCCTCCCTCCTACTCGCCCCCAGGTGCCACCGCTGCGCCAGCATGTGTGCCGTCTGCCACCACGTAGTCAAGGGTCTGTTCGTGTGGTGCCAGGGCTGCAGCCACGGCGGCCACCTGCAGCACATCATGAAGTGGCTGGAAGGCAGCTCCCACTGTCCCGCAGGCTGCGGCCACCTCTGCGAGTACTCCTGACGGGGCATCTGCTGGGCTTGCCTGGGGCCCGGGGACCTGACGGCCCGGGCGGCCGCGTGCAGAACCCCGCCTGGTCTTGTGCCCGAGACGGGCGAAGGCTGTAACTTGAGACCTCAATAAAGGAAGTAGAGCCGCTGTCAGCACTGCGTGTCACCCCATAGCGCGGCGGGCTCGCCGTATGTCCGCGGTGCGGCTGGCGGGCGGGGGCTTTCGGCGGGGTTGTCGCCATGGTAACCGGCGACGCCAATAGTCGCAATCGGGGCGGCCTTCTCAGTGCCTCCCGTAGAGGCCTCTTCCGGGGCGGGCCAAAGGCGGTCATTTCCGGGGTCCATCCCAGTCCCCGGCCGTTGCCACGACGACGAAGCTGCCGGCCAATGGCTGGCGGACGGGCCCAAGGTTCCCGGCGTGCAGTGCGGCTGCCTGAGGGCGGCAGGCTCATGGCGCAGGCGTCTCAGCTGCTCGCGCTTTGGGCGCTGGCGGCTGTGGCTCTACCCGGCTCCGGGGCGGAGGGCGACGGCGGGTGGTGAGCGGCCCGGGAGGGGCCGGGCGGTGGGGTCACGTGCGGCGGGCGGGGCGCGGGCTGACCCAGCTGTGCCCGCAGGCGCCCGGGCGGGCCGGGGGCCGTGGCGGAGGAGGAGCGCTGCACGGTGGAGCGTCGGGCCGACCTCACCTACGCGGAGTTCGTGCAGCAGTACGTGCGCCCTTGATCGCGGAGGTCGCGTCTTGTTCACCCGCCTGCCTGCCCGGACCGCCCAAGGCCGCCTTCCCCTGACTTCGCGCGCGCGTGTGGCGTTGGGGCTGCGAGGGTGGCGGTCGGGCCTGGCCGCGATTCTGCCCTTCTTTCCAGGTACGCCTTCGTCAAGCCCGTCATCCTGCAGGGACTCACGGACAACTCGGTGAGCGCGTGCCCGTCCGTCCCCGGCCACTCTCGCCCGTGCTGGGCCCGGCCACTAAGCCCCCTCTCCGCACCCGCAGAGGTTCCGGGCCCTGTGCTCCCGCGAAAGGTTGCTGGCTTCGTTTGGGGACAGAGTGGTCCGGCTGAGCACCGCCAACACCTACTCCTACCACAAAGGTAAGCGGCCCCACCCCTGCGGCCCGTCCATTTACTAACACCCGGGCGGCTGGACCAGACGGTCCTGACCCGTCTCTTTCCTGTAGTGGACTTGCCCTTCCAGGAGTACGTGGAGCAGCTGCTGCACCCCCAGGACCCCACCTCCCTGGGCAATGGTGAGTCAGCCCTAGGCGGCGGTAGGGGGTGGGGACGCTTCGAGTCTCCAGGTGCCAGGATCCCTGTCCCCACCGTCTCTGTTGGCAGACACCCTGTACTTCTTCGGGGACAACAACTTCACCGAGTGGGCCTCTCTTTTTCGGCACTACTCCCCACCCCCATTTGGCCTGCTGGGAACCGCTCCAGCTTACAGCTTTGGAATCGCAGGTGGGTGCTTCTTGGGACTGGGGAGGACTGAGGTTTCTGACGGTGGGTACAAAATGGGTTGGTCACCAGGTGCTCATAACCCCACAGGAGCTGGCTCGGGGGTGCCCTTCCATTGGCATGGGCCCGGGTACTCAGAGGTGATCTACGGTCGTAAGGTCAGCACGGGGTGGGGGTTGAGGCTTGGGGCTCGCTGACCAAAATGGGCAAGGGTGACAGTGCTGCTTGTGCCCCCAGCGCTGGTTCCTTTACCCACCTGAGAAGACGCCAGAGTTCCACCCCAACAAGACCACGCTGGCCTGGCTCCGGGACACATACCCAGCCCTGCCACCGTCTGCACGGCCCCTGGAGTGTACCATCCGGGCTGGTGAGGTCAGTGGCTGGCAGGAGGGCCAAGCCAGGCCAGAGGCCCAGAGCTAATCTCTGCTGCACTCCCTTCCTCCACCAGGTGCTGTACTTCCCCGACCGCTGGTGGCATGCTACGCTCAACCTTGACACCAGCGTCTTCATCTCCACCTTCCTCGGCTAGCCAAAACAGCTGGCAGGCCTGCCTGTCACACACCGGCACGTCCCACCTCGTGCTCACGGATTTTATTACACAGATAGTGGCAGCAGTGGCCTCAGCCCAGCCCACCCTCACCTGCTTTTCCAGCCCACAAAGGGGGACGATCACAGCCCAGCAAGAGCGATGCTGAGAGGGGGAACAGTCCAAAGTCCAACAGCAGAACTTGGGGGGAAGGGGTTGGGGTGGCCAGGAACACAAACTATGTACAGGGGCCGGGGGCTTCTGCCCAGGGCTCCCCTGGACCAGGATGCCAGGCAGGGCAGGGAACCTCAGTAGTCCTCCACCCAGCCATTCTCAGAGATGAATGCATCAATAACCTCCTTCATAGCCAGGTTGGGGATGAGCTGTTCCTGGGTCAGGGGGCTCCGGGTCACAGGGTCAAAATGACCCACACGCTGTAGTAACAAGAAGGGCAGAGGGAGTCATGGGGCCCAGGACCATGCCACTGGCCCTGCTCCCGCAGCCGCAGCCTCACCTGCAAGTGTTCCTCGATGTCTTTGCGGTCGTAGGTGATGCCACTGGGCGTGATGCACGGTTCCCGCATCAGCTCAAAGCTGATCTTACCACACAGGTAGTCGGGGATGTCTCGCTTCTGCGGCACAGGGGCACATGGTCAGAGGCTGGAAAGGGGCACTGCTCCAGCACCTGCCACCCATTGGCAGCAAGCGACACTCACCTTCCTCTTCTCGTCCACCTGAGAAAAGAGCTCGTCCATGTCCGCCATGTACTTGTCCTGTGAAGAGTTGAGTGCTGCGCTTGGGGGAGACACCCAACCTCCCTCCTCCATGGGGCACAGACCCAACACAAGGCGGGGATGCTTCCACGCCACGTGCACACACACAGACCCACATGTGGGTGGGGGGCATCCTCACGTGCTTGGCCTCAATGCAGGCCTGCTGGGCCCGGACGTGGCTGTCGTCCTCATCACCCTCGTGGTTTCGCTGGCATTCTTCCAGCTCCCTGGGGGTTGACCAGGAGCCGGTCGGAGATGGACCTGGCTAGATGTCTGACCACACCCCAACCTCAGGGCTAACATCCACACTGCTTCCCCACATTTCCTGCTTGCCAGTAAAGCCTTCGATAAACGCTCGTGTTGGGAGTCGGTGATTCAGAATTATCCCAAGACAGGGCGGTCTGGGGTGAGGGTCCCACCTCTCACGCTCCGCGGCAATGAGCCTGGAGAGGTAGGAGTGCAACTCGCTCTCCTGGTGGATGCGCCGCTCCTCAATACTGTTCCAGCGCTTCTTCTTCGCGATTCGAAGAGCGCTGGGGATGTCGTCCCCGAAGTTCAGCCGCTGCTCCTTGGCCAGGCTGTAAGCTGGGGAACGGGGGCTTCAGGTCACTCTCTGGCCAGTCCACCCGCCTGGCCCCAGGAGCCCCACAACCGGGCAGCTTGTCAGCCAACCTCGCTGCAGATTGGCGATGGCCTCATCATAGCTCTCCATCTCCAGCTGGCACTGCCCCAGGAAGAAGTGCGCCTTCACAGACTGCCCGTCCAGCTCCAGGGCGCGCCGGCAGTCGGCCAGGGCCTGCTCGTGCTGCTGCATCTTCAGGTAGCACAAGGCCCGGTTGGTGTAATACACGGCCACCAGCGGGTTCCGGGTCTAGGGACCAAGGCCGGGCCAGCCGCATGAGGGCGTAGGCTCAGCGTGCCCCCTCTGACCCACGGCCCGTCCCAGCTTCTGCGCTCTGGCTAGAATCAAGAAACTAGGTTTCTCAGTTGTCAAAGCCCCTGGGTCCAAGAACCTGCGCACAGTAGAGTACTGGCTGAGCCTATCCGCTAGACTCCACTTGGTTTTGTAAAGTTTTCCAAATCTTTGGAGAGTCCGGGCTTTGGACCTGGGGTCCTCAAGGGGCCAGGGCCCCTGCCCTCCCCCGCCACCCGGCCGGCCTCCATCCAGCATCCCACCCTCGTTCTCCGGCACCCGGCGCTGGGCTCGAGAACCACGGCTGGGCTTTGGGAGCCCAGGACACGCCCCGCAAAGGAGCCAAACCCTCGGTGGGGCCGGCCGGGCGCGGGCCCGGCCCTCCCCAGCACCGCCGCCGCCGCCGCCCTCCCCGCGCGGGCGCACTCACGATCGCGCGGCCGTAGCAGGCTGCCGCCTCCGGGTACTTTCGGCCCACGAACAGACGGTTGCCCTGCTCCTTGAGCTCCTGCGCGCTCGGGCTCTTCTCGGGGCTTCCGCCGCCAGCGCCCAGCCGTGCGCCGCCCTCCTTCTCCTCCTTGCCCTTCATGGCGCCGCGCGGCACGGCCTGGGCTGCGCTCCCAAGCTCCGCGCCTCGCGGCCCAGCGCCCGCAGCCGGAGCCCCGCAGCCCGAGCCCGCGATCCGCTTGGGCCCGGCCCAGCTCCGCCGCCGGAACTTCCGGCCGGGGGCGGGACCAGCGGGGACGCACGCGTGGGGGCGAGTGGGGCCGCGCGTGCGCCCAACCAGCCTGGACGGGGACACTGGGCCCGCGACGTCGGGGGCTGGGAGGAACGCTCCAGTTCCCTGTCCCCGCGCTCTTAAGGGTCGGCGTTCGCGTAGGCCCTGGCCCGCCCTGCTGAGGTCTCTTCGGAACCGTCCTCGGCTTCGGCCGCCACACACATTCGACTTTCCCAGTGAGATGCCTTACTTGGTTCGCTGAGGGCGCGCTCCCCCAACAGCCTGTCCCGAACACCTGGGGTTCCGCCCCCGTCCCAACGCGCAGAGACCCCTCCCCCGGCAGCCGGCCCCATCCAGAGGCCCCGCCCCCGGCAGCCGTCCCCGCCCCCGGCAGCCGTCCCCGCCCCCAGCAGCCGTCCCCGCCCCCGGCAGCCGTCCCCGCCCCCAGCAGCCGTCCCATCCACAGAGGACCCGCCCCCAGCAGCCGTCCCATCCACAGAGGCCCCGCCCCCAGCAGCCGTCCCATCCAGAGGCCCCGCCCCCAGCAGCCGTCCCGTCCACAGAGGCCCCGCCCCCAGCAGCCCGCCCCATCCGCAGAGGCCCCGCCCCCAGCAGCCGGTCCCATCCGCAGAGGCCCCAACCCCAAGCAGCTGCCCCCGCCCCTCCGCGTGAACATAGCGACTTCCCACGCGCTGTGGGGTGTGAGGACCCCAGTCGCTGGGCTGCCATTCTGGAGCGCCACGAGAGGTGCTACGGGCGCGAGCGAGCCCCCGAGGGCGGCTGGAAGCCCTGGACTGTTGGTAGAGTGGAAAGGGATAAAGGGATCGGTGGGGCGAGCGTCCCCCGTGGCCGGACCTCCCCTCACCGCCCTTCCTCAGGTATCGGGAAGAGTTGCCAGCGGCCAACAGGGGCAGAGCAGAGAAGCATGTGACAGGGAGCTGGAGCGGCTGCCGGCCTGGAAGCTGACTGTGAAGGGCGGCCCGCCCCGAGGGCAGGGCCTCCGTAGGGCGGGTCTTCATTGGGGCGTGGCATCGGCGGGGCGGGTGTCTCCAGTGGGGGCGGGGCCGCCCTGGTGGGTCCAGCACCCCAGGCACCCTGACCTGGCCTCCCACAGAGGGGCGCTTCCGGCCACGTCTGCAGCAGCTGGTGGCCACCAATCCCCCTGAGCTGGGTGTGCACTGTTCGACCGCCACCTTCTGCCTCCTGCCAGATGTGGGGGCTGCAGGCACTGAGCTGTGTGCCCTCTGCGGTGTGGGCCCACCACAGCCTCGGGTGAGTTGGGTGGGCACGACTTGGGTACACAGGCGTTCTTGTCTGTGAAGCGGGAGTCTGGGCCCTTGCGTGTCGCTAGGAGCAGGAACCATAGGGCCCTGGGCTGCTGGGAGCAGGGTCTTCCAGAGCTTGTCCTGATGGGGTGTCTGGCTGCTTCTCCTCGCTGTTCACAGCAGTCCTGGCAGCTGGAGCTCCAGAGATGGACGCCTTCATGTCAGATGAGGCAGTGGCCCCAGTGCCCGGCCTGCTGGCCCCACAGTACACCCTCAGGTACTACCTGCTGTACCTGGGCCAGGTTCAAGAGCGGGTCACAGCTCTGAGCCAAAGGGAATGAACTCTGTGTGGGCAGGTTGGGGTGGCTCGTGCCCCTGGGCCTGAGTCCGTGTGCCCCTCCCTAGCCAGTGCCTCAGGACAGTGGACTCCCTACCTAGTGGAGACAGCGCTGTGGACCTGGGCTGTGGGGCAGAGGCTGTGGCCAGACCTGCTGCCCAACCTTGGCCCCAGCCTGGCCACCCACGAGGATGCTAGGCCAGCCAAGAAGCATGGAACCCAGGCCGAGTGAACTCGGCTATAGCCCAGGCCTGCTCACCTGCCACACAACCTCAGGCCTCCGGGTCTCACTGCACGGCAGGGAGGCTGAAGAGGAGGCTGGCCACTATGGGAGCTCAATAAACACTTCCCAAACTCACGCCTGATCACACACCCAGCCTGACCACACACCCAGCCCCCAGCCATCCCGGGTGCCCCCAACTCCCACAGACACAGCACCTGTGGCCCAGGAACAACTCCCACGCCTGACCCCAGGTGCAGAGATGCACAAGGAGGGAAGTCCAGGCCCTCGTGGTGGGGAGGGCCGTCACGGTCTGTTCAGCAGGTGTGGGGGCCCTGACAAGTCGTCTCCAGAGCCCGGGACAGCCCCTGGTGCTGTGTAAAATATTTATTAATTATCCAAAAAGGCTCAGACGGCAAGTCCTGGGGGTAGGGGGGTGGCTGGAACAGGGTCTCCTTTGAGGCCACCCACACCCAAGGGGCACAGCAGCCCTGAGACGTCCGTTCACAAAGGGCAGACGTGAAGGCCCCAGGTGGGCGGCCACCACATGCCCGAGCCCTGGCCTGTGCAGCCTCAGGTAGCCGGTCAGGGCGGTGGGGGGATGTGGGCGCCCAGCAGGTCGTAGGCGAAGACGTTCCAGAAGACGGCGAAGAGCAGGAAGGTGCCGTAGGCCAGCAGCACCACCCACCAGCCGCACTGGTCCCGCAGGCGCTCCTCGTAACTCCGCAGGATGGTCAGGCCCATGCTCACCCCCACCACCGCTCCTGCCAGGTGCGCCATGAAGCTGGGCTGTGGGCCCGAGGCGGGCAGCGGCGGGGAGAAGCGCAGCCACACGGCCCGGCCCACCTCGGAGCTCACTGCAGAGGGACGCGGCAGGTGGGAGGTGCCCTGGCTACAGGCCGAGAGGCCCCCCGGCCCTCCCCCCAGCCCCTACTCACTGCACACCAAGGCCAGCACCATCCTCAGCAACTTGTAGGGACATCTCATCCCAGCCCAGTTCTATGGGGGTGTGCAGACGAGAAGCGGTGAGGCTCACCTGGGGCCCCTCCCCACGCCCCCCACCGGGCAGGCCCGTTACCATGACAACGTTGGCCAGGTGTGCCGAGCACAGGGCGTAGACCCCGCCGGAGCCTCCCACCACCGGGGCCCGCATGTCGGTGATGGAGACGGTTAGGGAGCCTGTGTGAGCAAGCGGCGGGTGAGGGTGCAGCCGGCCAGGGCAGGGGGCGGGGGTGCGCGCCTGCCTCACCTGCCAGCACGCCTGCCAGGTAGAGCAGGCTGATGCGGAGCAGGCCGTGCACCATCTCCAGAGGCACCCCGATCATCAGCTGCAGGAGGGCGTTGAACCCCAGCTGCTCCAGCCTGGCCACACGGAAGCAAACGGGTACGAAGGGTGGGGTCAGCCATCCGGCCCCACCCCCAGCCATCGTCTCAAGTTGCTGCACCTGCCTTGGGGCTAAGCCTTTCTGATGTAATGGCAGATTGGGGCGGGGCGGGGGGGCGGAGCTCACCGGGCAGCAGTGCTACTCACCCAACGTGCATGAACATGTAGGTGAGGAAGCGCCAGGCGCGGGCGCGGTGCCCGGGGTGGTACACGAGGGGGCTCTTCATGTACTCAGGGTGGTAGGTCTGCAGCACCCACTTGTTGAGGCGGGCCCCGTAGCACAGGAACACGATGATCTGGGGACACGAGTGTTAGGCTGGTCATGGTCAGGAGCGCGGGAGGCTCCCGGGGCAGCGGCTGGGGGGCCCACCTGGGCAAGGGTGACCGAGGCCATGAACACGGGGGGTGGGCAGCTGCGGTGACGGTAGAAGTACCAGCGGCGGTCCACCTCACAAGGCAGGATCTCATAGGCCACGTAACGCACAAACCGCTTGTAGACACCTAGGCCTGGCTCGTCCAGCAGCCCGTCCCGGGGCAGTGCCCGCTGTCCATTAGCAATGGCCCGCTTGAAACTGCTGGAGCGCTTGCTGCTGATCTGGGGGCAGGGGCCTGAGTGTGAGCCACGGACCTCCCCATGGCACCCCTGCCTGTGAGGCTCACCCAGCTCCCCGCATCCACAAGCCCCCCCACAGTGAGGAGCTGCCTGCCCGCCTCCTCTGGCCAGGACACCGTGCCCCTGCCACCTGCCCACCGTGGCACTGACCAGGTCCACCAGCTCCTGGTAGCAGACCTGGCCCTGCTCGTTGCTCTGAGCCAGGGCCACCAGCATGTCCAGCTTGGCCGGGTCCAGGGGCAGCTCATGGCTGTGCACCAGGCCAGCGAAGGTGTCTGCACCGATGAAGCCTGTGTTCTCGGGGTCCAGCTGCTGCAGTGAGGAGCCGCCGGCCAAAGCCTGAGTGCGGGCCCGACTCCTGGACCAAAGGGCTGGGCCAGGCTAGCTGGGAGCATCAGGCTCAGGCTCCCAGCACTTTTGGGACAGGGGCCCCGTGCCTGCCTGTTCCCTGGGACCCTGCTTGATCCCAGGAGCTGGCAGGGCACTGGTTTCTGGGTCCCAGTCCTCCAGCTCCTCAGTTGTTTCCCCCGTCTTCCACCCTACCCATCCTGGAAGGCGAGGGCCAAGGTCCAAGACCAGCCAGCTGCCCGCCCTCTCTCCCTCCCCCCGACTCTCCCTTCTCCAGCCAGGAGCCCTGGTCCACTCAGCCCTCTCCTGGGGTCCCAGACACAGGGGCCAAGGTCGTGCAGGGATGAGGTAGGTACTGAGCGGGGCTTTCGGGGAGCTCGGTCCCGCACAAGCTCAGCTCAGCGGCAGGAGGGCCGCATTGGGGGCGGTGCCAGCTCCCCAGACCACCCCCCGACGCACCTGCTCCTGGATGAGCTGCAGCAGCGAGCTCCTGTCCATAGAGCCTGGCCGGGGGCCGGGGTCCGGGGTCGGCGGCCGCGGCCGGGAGGGGCTGCTCTGCGGACGACTCCGCTCCGCCCCAGCCGGCCCGCTCCGCCCGCTCCGCTCGGCGCCGCGCTTGGGCCGCGTCACCGAGTCGCCCGCCTGCCCGCCCCTGCCGCACACGCCGCCACGCGCGGCCAAGACACGCGCGCACACTGCACGCGGACGCACACCCCGGACAGGAACCGCCTCCAGCTAGCACCGCGTCTCAGCGCCGGCCCCCACCCCCGCTCTGGCGCAGCTCCAGCACATTGGACTACCTCCACGGCAGCCGCTAGTAAATGGAGGCACAGGAGTGGGGGCACCTAAAACCCCCCATGCAAGACCGTTCGCCTTCTCACAGCCTTCCTGGGCTCAGGCCTGTGAGGATGTCACCTCCTCCAGGAAGCCTTCCCTGACCACTGCTTGCTGTCCCCCCCTCCCCCCCTCCAGGCTGACCCAGTACTCCCTGCGGTTCATGTTCCCACCGGCTGGAGCTCCTTGCTTGCAGCAGACACACCCCCTCCCCCCGCCCCCCCACCTAGCACAGCAGCAAGGAAGTCCCTCGCCCTGCATGGCCACTACAGCCACCTCTTAGGAGGAAGACGCTGCTGCAGCCACCTTGGCTCCGACGACCAAGCCCAGCCCACTTGTCCACGCCCAGCCCACTTGTCCACGCCCTGGGCTGGAGGACCCTGACTGCTCTTGCAACTCCATGCAGGACAGCAAAACCTCCCGCCCTAAGGCGGCGCCAGGGCTGGGCACAAGGGGCTTTCTGACACAGAGTGGAACCCCCAGGGGGCAGGGTGCAGTTGGAATGAGGGGACCTGCTCCTGGGAAGGTGGGCCAACCCCTCCACAATGGAGGTGACAGATAAGACACATGTAACAGATAAGACACATGTGACTATGGCAGCCCCTGCAAGGGCCACTCAGAGGGCTCCTCCTAGGGTTGCAGTGGTCCCAGAAGGCAGGCCATAGGGTACAGCGGGCTCAAATACCATCAGTCGAGAGGGACCTCAGGGGCCAATGCCACAAGCTCCAAGTTAGGGCCTGTGTGGGCCAGGACTTGGGAAGGGGCCCCACCTACCACTCCCTAAAGGCAGACAAGGGAGGTGGGGACCAGGCCTTCCGATACGTGTCCGGGTGACCTTGGGAAGGCCATGCCCTGGGTCCCGAGAAGCAGGCATCTGGGCTCAACTCCCAGCCCATCCCTCCCTCTGGACCATCCTGCTTCCCTCAGGTCAGGGCCCCAGGGTCACCCCGCTCTGTGGCAGGCAGTGACCACATCTGGTCACACAAGCCCAGGTTCTCGGCGCAGCTCAGCCAGGCTGGCAGGACGCTCTGGGGAGTGAGTGGGCAGTGCCAGGGCACACTAGACCCTGAGAAGGGGTCAGTCACCAGGGAAACATCTCAGGCACTGGCGCCCCCCAGTCCATGCCGGGCGTGCACCGTTCTCCTGCAGTGGGCTCCGACTCCCAGACCGCAGGGCCTCCAAGGACACCGGGCTCCCAGGCCATAGCGGCCCAGAGTGGACCTTCCAGAGGCCATATGCACATGCCTGAGACCTCAGGACAGTGACCCAGGGACGAAAGGAGGGGTGGCGTTTCCAGCCCACATGAAGACAAAGAACACATTCTAGGTTGAATCAAGGCAAGTTGTCTTCAGAGACTGGGATCCGAGATAGAAAAGACACAGTGAAGTTTAATCAGGAACCCAACCTCCGGTCCTCTACTGCAACCACGGAAACAGCTCCAAACTTGAGGGGGGACCCCACCCAACGCCTGCTTTTGGCCCAAAGCTCTGCCTTCCAGCCCTCCTCATACCCACTGGCCACCCAGGACCAGGAAAGGGGGTAGAGCCCTGAGAATTCTGGGTCTGGGGTCACCAGCTCCCACACCTGTGCTCCCCAGCCCAACACACGATGCCCAGCGGTGGGCAATCCCTGACAGCGGTGGCCGGCACCTGGGAGCTCCTGCTCAGCCACCTGCCACAGCCCACCCTGGGGGTCCGGCAGGAGCCAGGGCAGTGCATGGCAGCATGAGGCCCCGCTGCAGATCGACTGCCTTCAGAAACAAAAAGTCCTGGCGCAAAGGCGTTCCCGGAATGGCAGCCTGGCCGGCACCCCAGCTGTGCTGCCCCTGCAGAGCCTCAGCAGCGAGCCACACCCAGGTCAGGGGAGGGGCTTGGGTACCAGGGGCCTCACTGGCTCTTCACCAGGACCCTGTAGAGTGAGAAGCTGAGGACTGCGGCCACAGCGGCCCCGACAACCCCCAGCAGCCCCCGGAGCCAGAAGGAAGAGGGATGCAGCTCTGCGTGGACCAAATGTCTGCAAGAGAGAAGAATCATCTGCAGATGCCTCAGGCACATGCCCCCAGCTTGCTGCTGGGCACCCTCCCATGTCCTGGACTCACAGGGCTCCACAGGCGGGGATCCCAGACCAGAGGCACAGCCGGTGGAGGCCAGGCCCTGGAGGGACATGCCTGGGCACTGGCTCCCTCTGCCACACAAAGCTCCACCCCGCCACTCTGGTCCCAGTTCCAGGCCTGACGCCACAGCTGCCCACTGCTCGGATGACAGACACTGCTAGTCCCCAGGGTTGTGCTGCCAGGTACCCACGGGAAGGCGGCCATGGTGGCGAGCTGGGTGAAGACGGTGGTGCTGGGCTCGGCTGGGCCAGCACAGGAGAACGGCATGGGAGCGGGTAGCCGGTGCTTGCGGCAAAACTCGGCTGGCGATGGGCCAGACACCGCGACACCTTCGGGCAGGTCAGCCTTGGAGGAGACGAAGAGGCAGGGGGTCTGCCCGTCCATGTAATGGTGCTGTGGGCAGAGTGGTATGAGGTACAGTCCTAGGGTGGTGGAGGCACAGCTGGAGGGACAGACCCTGCCCCATGGCCACGTGGCCCCTGCAGGGCCCCACCTTGTAGACGCTGGCACAATGTGCAAAGGACTTTGGGTCACTGCCATCAAACATCAAGCAGGCAACGTCACAGGCGGCGTCCAGCGATGTGGCCAGCAGACCATCTGTGCCCACCTCACAGAGCTGGGACAGACAGTGGCCTTAGGAAGAGTCCCTGGGGCTCAGTCCCCCTAGGGCCATGCTGGGCCAGATCTGCTAGGCAGGCCTGGGTGTCCCCGGGTCCACCCTCCGGCACAGGCCGCGCCGCCCCAGCACTCACGATCAAGTACTTCTCCTGCCCGTTGACCTGCACTGTGTCGATGGCATAGCCGGGAGGCTGCTCCCTCGTGTCCTGGTGCTAAGGGAGGTGAAGTCCTGACACTCGCTGGCTCCAGTGCCCCCCAGATTGCCCTGCCCTGCTCCTGGAGCCCCTGGGGTGGTGGGGGAGTCTAGGGTGCTTACCTCCAGGCCGCGGCCGAGGAAGGCCTGCAGGAAGGCAGACTTGCCCACTCCACGGGCCCCCACCACCTTGCACAGGAGGACGCTCCGCTGCGTCTGTCCCTTCTCCTGGTCCAGCCTCTTCTCACGGGTGACTGTGAGGATAGACACGGGTTAGGGCGGCTGCCAGGATGCTGGGCCCAGGCCCAGAGAGGGTGGGTACCTACCTGTGATGGCATGGGCCTGGGAGTCCTGCTCACAAAGGGTGGGGTAGCCCAGGTAGCCTAGGTGCCCAAGGCAGCTCCGGACGTCCAGGTAGGTCACCAGGCTGGGGGTGGGCGGGAGGCACAGTGTTACGGTGGCAAGGGTGGTGCGGCGGGCGGGCATGGTGTGGGCCGCACTTACGTCCACTGGCAGAGGTATCCGTGCAGGGGCAACCGGCCGGCCTCTGTGCGGACTGTGCGTGGGAGCTCGGGGCCCCAGGGGGCTGCTGGGAACACACTGAAGAGGCTTTGCAGCTCCACGGGCGAGAGGGCGCCGTCTCGGTCCTGCAGAAGGAGGGATGCGGTGATGTGTGTGCCGGGGAGGGGGCGGGGGCAGGGGCAGGGGAGTCGCCATGCTCTCACCTGGTCGTGCTTCTCAAATACTCTTTGCACAAACTGGTAGCCAAGGTGGTTGAGCTCAGTGCTGCAGCCGGGGGGCACGTGGAGCCTGCAGGGAGGCGACAGCCCGTCTAGTTCCCAGGAAACTGCACCACCATGCTCGGCACATCTGTCACCCTGCTAGCCTCCTCTGTGCAGCTGCACCCTCCCTACAGGACCCAGAGGCTCCTGTACGCCCCCAACCTTGCAGCTTCGATAGGGGAGGATGGTGCCCATCTGGTTCCAGCACGTGGGAGGCCTGGCTAAGGCCCACAGGCCACACCCCAAGCTGCCAACCCCACCAGGGTGAACAAGTCACGTGCGCGGGGTTGGCAAGGGGCCAGCCCCCACCTGACTCAGAGCTCTGCGGATGCTGAGGAGTTCAGGGCACAGCCAGGCAAGGGTACTACCCCAGACGGCCTGCTGAGCGAGACCTTCCCTGACACTCAGGGAGGGTAGGCCTCAACCCTCAACTTCACTCACGGAGGGAAGAGATAGTCGGCTGTCAGCTCCAGTGCATCGCTGTAGCCGAAGCACCGCAGGATGGTCCACGTGGTCTCGTGCCGCCCGCGCTGGATGAAGAGCGTGTTCAGGAAGAGGAAACCTGCACCGAGACAGAGCAGGGGGAGCACCAGGCACAGCCCCCTCCCCACACTCCCCAGGCACAGGCGGGCACCCAGCCTCACCATCCAGGGTCAGTCGGTCCTCCCACACGCCGCCCGCCACGTTCCTGCACACCACCGTCTTCACGTCCTCCAGGGCCTGTGGGGCCAGGGGGTGCCCAAAGCAGGATTTCTGCTTCCGAGAGAACGTTGTTGGGAGTCAGCCAGCCACCCGGAGACGGCCCGTTCCAGTCACTAACAGCAGCGGAGGTTCAAGGGGGCTGGGCACTGAGGGTGGGGCGGGGGCACACCTGGAAAGCGTTGAGCTCTTCGTCACTGAGCGCCTGGTCCAGGTCCTGATCTGAGAGCCTGAAGATGCGCGTCAGTGCCTGGGCGCACGCGGGCCTCAACTGTGGGGATGTTGGCTCAGCACCCTCAGGTGACCCACGCGTACCCGCCACGCTGCCCCACCCAGCACCCCCTGGGCCCCTGGGGAATCAGTGTGCGGGGCCCCAGCCGATGCTCACCTGCTTGGCCTCAGGGTCATAGAGAGGGGCTGTGGGGTGCAGGACAGCCTTCTGGGCGTAGTAGAACAGCTCTGAGATGTTTCTCAGGTTCTTGGCCGAACACTGGGAAAGTGGGAACAGCCTCAGGGAAGTGGCCCGAGAAGGGCACCGACTGAGGACACAAGGAATGAAGAAGGAGGCCCTGCCCCTACCTCAGCGCCCCGGCTGGGACCTACTCACCTCCACGCAGGTCTCGATCTCGGGAAACTGGCTCATGATGGGGAGCACGGCCTCCATGGAGCTCCCCGACCGCAGGTCTGACTTGTTGCCCACTAGGATGATGGGCACCCTGGGTTGAAGGCCCATGGTCACCAGGGGCAGGGGAGCCGGGGGTCCCAGCCCCTTCCACATCCCCCTCATTACCTGGGCCCCCGCGTGGTCCCCCCATTCACCAGTG
Source organism: Pongo pygmaeus (assembly GCF_028885625.2). NCBI lineage: Eukaryota > Metazoa > Chordata > Mammalia > Primates > Hominidae > Pongo > Pongo pygmaeus. The sequence continues at coordinate 788,259 of NC_072391.2, read as the reverse complement.
GGATCCACTTAGTTCGAATCTGAAAAGCAAAGCCTGGCTGTGAGGTGAGGCTGTCCACAGGCACATGGCTCCCAGCTGGAGCACCAGCCTGGCTGGGGGAGAGCAGAAATGGGAGGTCAAGGCCCACGGAGGGCCCAAGTCCCAGCCACAGGAACAAAGCTGGTGGGAGAAGGCAGGCAGCAGGTGCAGCCTCATCTGTCTGACCCCAGTGGCTCCCAAACACCCCCAAGTCACTGGGGCCCAAGCCTAGGGCCGCCCCCAACACAGGCCCTCTGCGGTTCCCCCCGGGGGTTTGGAAACTGGGGAAGAAAGAGGGCTGCGGGCCTAAATGGTTCAGACTGCGGGACATCCCAGACCCTCTCAGGGGAAGTGGGATCACAGGAGATGGCCGGGTGACTCCACGTCAGGCGACTCCACGTCAGGCTCCCCAAAATGCTGTGAGAGATGGCACTGGCCACGGGTTGGGTGAGGGTCCACCTGGGCCACCAGCGGCCGTGTCTCTGCTGTTGGGGTCTGCACTGAGGGCTCACCTTCTCAATGGTGGCCTCCTCGGAGACGTCATACACCACACACACCACGTTTGCCTGAGGGAACAGTGACGAGGTGTGGGTGACGGGGCTGCTGGCTCACCACCGACGACCCTGGCCGCTCCACGCCATCTCGAGGCTCCAGGAGGCCCCCGAAGCTCACAGGTAGCATGGGTGCGGCTCTGAGGCCGGGAAAGCCCAGCCTTCCCTAAAACCTGCCTCCAGCCTGGTGTTGGCAGAGCAGGCACTCCCCAGTGTCACCCTGGGAGCTGCTGAACCCTCAGAGAAGCCTCTTCCTCGCCCACTGCCAGTGCAGGAACACCAGAAGCATAGCTGTGGTCGGCAAGACCCTTAGAGCAGAGGGCTCAAGACAGACACGGCCACACCTGCAACCCAACACCCTACAAAACAGCCGCCGCCTTGGTCCCTGCCTCCCCCCTCACTGCAGAGTGACAGGACCGTAGTGAGGGGTACCGGCGGCAGGGGCTGCCCTGGGTGGCTGTGGCCTGTGCCCTTGCCTGGAGATGTCCCCGGCACACATGCTCTGGTACTGAGAGCTCTGGGTGCCCGGAGGCCGGGACGGTGGGCTGGAGCACACAGCAGGGGGAGGTAGCGCACACACAGCCCACAGGAAGAGTAAACGCTGCTGCCACCCCAGCAGGAGAGAGAGACAGCCCGCGGGGAAGGATCCTCTTATCCCTGGAGCACCACTGGACTGAGCGGTGCCGGCTCCCAGCGGGGTGCGCTGGGGGGGCCCCAACAACCCTCAGTGCGGAGGTCACACAATTATCAGGGCCAAGGACACCCTGAGCACCTCGGTCCAATCCCCCAGCCGGCGAAGCGGATTAGGCCGAGCCCGCGCCCAGCCCCTCCCTCGTCCCGCGCACCACGGGTACCTTGTGGATCTCCTCCCGCAGCTCCTCGTCCGTCTGCTCGGCTTCTAGGGGGAGAAACAGACCCCACTGCAGACCCAGCAGGCCCGCCGGACCGCTCCGGGCCGGGCCCCCGGGAGGCTACGGCCGCTACCTGAGTAGTCCACGATGTGGGTGGGCACCTTCTCCGGGGTGACGTCCGCGGGGATCGTGATCTCCTCCGCGCGGGGAGGGACCTGCAAGGGACCCGCGCGCTCACCAGGGACCCCCGGCTGGGCCCGCTCCCACCCCCGCGGCGGGCGTGCCCTTTACCTCCTCGGGGAACTCCTCGCCCACCAGGGACAGGATCAGCGACGTCTTCCCCACCTGGGCTGCGCGGGGCGGGGCGGTCAGCACGAGGGCCAAGGTCACGGCGCCCCCCGACCCGCGAGACCCTCACCCCGCGTCCCGGCCGCCGCAGCTCCGAGACCCCCGGGCCGGCGCCTACCCTCGCCCAGTAACAGGATGCGCACGTCCCGCCTCATGGCTGCCGCCCGGAGCCGCTCCCCGACCAGGAACCCGGCCCGGACCCGGTCCTCAGCCTTTCGCTCAGCCCCCGCGCCCGCCCCGCACTTCCGGTTCTCGGCCCCGCGCTGGCCCCACACTTCCGGCCCCGCCCGCACAGCCGCACCAGCGAGCCGGGCGGGCCAGAGCGGACAGGTTGTGCGGCGCGCCACCGCGTGGACGCGCCGGCCACGGCGGGCAGCGCAGGCTCCTGGAGCCCTGGCAGGCGGACGGGCCTTGACAAACAGCCGATTAAGGGACGGGCAGAGGCTGAGCTCAGGCCAGGAGTGACCAGAGACAGCCAGTGCAACAATGCAGCAATAATGCAATAAATGCCCATGTTTATTACAAGATAGAAACATTAAAAATTTCTTAGGCAAAAGAGCAACAGGTATTAAAGTATTTTCAGGTCGCCAAATTTACAACAGCTTGTTCCAGGCAATTTACGTGAATCCTGGCCTGTCCCAGCATGAGGCCATTGACAGCCTGGCTTCTCTGCCAAGCCTGTGTCCAGGTGCCTGACGTGACCAGCCGTGATGCCCAGCACCACAGTCCCTGCTGCATCTCAGCGGCCAGGGACCTCCCACACCAGGATCTCGTTGCGGGCGGCGGTGAAGAGCAGCCTGGCGGACGGTGTAAACCTGCACAGGTGCACTGCATTGTCGTGGCCGGCAAAGTCCTGGGCAGTCCCCGTGGCACAGTCTACCAGCCTCAGCATGCACTCTGTGGGTAGACGGCGCAGGTGGGCCAGGGCCAGGCAGCACTCAGAGGGCTCCCCCAACCCACCCAGACTGTCCCCACTGGGCATGATGCTGGTCGGGGGAGCTGGTGCTAAAAGGGCTCCTGGCTGTGCCCTCCATGTGCCACTGGGATTAGGGGGTCCATCACTGCCAGGCTGTCGGCCTGCAGCTGGGCCACTTCCCTCCTTAAAAGTTGCTGCCACCTGTGCATTAAAGCCCTGTGCTGGGCTCTGTGCCTGGTTCCTCACCTGCCTCATCATCTCCTGACCCCAAGACCCTCTCTAGGGCAGGTGTCCTCACCCCACCCCAGAGACGAGGAGCCCGGGGCACAGGTGAGGCACCTGTCTTGGAGCAGGGCACCAGTCAGCCCACTTGGCCCCCACCTAAGACAGGCCCAAACTGCATCCACCAGCACTCACCAGCAAAGCCAACAGCCAGGAGGTAGCTCCCGGGGGACAGGCTCAGGGACATGGCAAAAAAGGGCAGTGGTATCTTCTCCACCACCTGTGGGCAGCCAGCGTGAGGCTCCAGGCCTGTGGGCTCAGGGCTCAGCCAGGCCCCACCCACCACCCTGGATCCCTGGGGCTCCTGGTGACACGCGGGCAGCTGCGTGTACCTGCTTCTGGCAGAGGTTGTAGATGATCACCTCCTTGTAAACACCGGGGCCCACGTACATCAGTAGCGCCCCATCCCAAGGGCAGAAGGCAGCGAGGGAGGGTGGCAGGTGGCCCTGAGTCTGCAGAGACGCAGCATGCTGTGGTGGGGTGGATGGGTACTAGCCCCACCCACAGTGCCAGGAGCATGGTTTACCTCCGTGGTGGCAGGCATTGGGAAACTCAACCAGTCCACGAGGTCACAGCGGTTCCGCAGCCAGTCGGAGGCCCAGACGCTGACCCGCTGGTCCCCACTGGCAGCCAGCCATAGGTCTGTGCCCTCCACCCCTAAGTCTTCACACTGGGAATGGAGTGGGTGAGGGCTGATAGGTGCCTTCTGCCAAGATGGTGCCTGCCCCCACCAGCACCCCAGCCCTCGCTCCCCAGCCCCCACCAGCACCCCGGCCCCTGCTCCCCAGCCCCCACCAGCACCCCAGCCCCTGCTCCCCAGCCCCTACCAGCACCCCGGCCCCTGCTCCCCAGCTCTTGGGGCTGCTTTACCTCTTTGCACGTGACACAGATGGTAGAGATTGGGGCGCCCTGGTGGTCACTCAGCACACGGAAGGTGGTCCCTGTGCGGGGGTGGCTCACAGCCACGAGCCCATCCTTGTCTCCAGAGAGGACAGTCTGACCTGGGACCATGCCGTCACCCTGTGAGCCCCCAGCCAGGAGACTGGACCTGGGCCAGGTCAGGACGGCACCATCCCCCACACACCCCAACTCCTCACCATCGGTGGAGAAGGCAACAGCGGTCAGTGCCACCGGGTGGGGGTGCATCTTGAGCTCCATGGCCGTGCGGGAGACGCTGAAGATGCGCAGGGAGCCATCACCATAGCCTGCCGCTAGCCGCTGCTGCTCAGGGCGGCCACAGCACGGGGGGCTCCATGCCAGGCAGAGACAGCTCTGGGGACCCACAGTGGGGAAACTTCAGCACTCACAGGGGCCCTGGGGACACACACCCAGGCCAGAGGGAGGAGGTGGCCCTGCCCATGCCAGGCCCCCGCCGAGCAGGCCCCCACCCCGCCCCCGGCCCGGGCGGTCCCCACACACCTGGTTGAGCACCTGGAACTGGATCACAAGCTCCATGCTGGCCAAGGCCCACACCCGCACACTCCCATCCTCACTGCACGTGGCGCAATGGGCCTCGCCGGGGCCGAAGACCACCTCGTTCACCTGGGGGAAGCCGTAGCTAGGCTGGGGGTGTTGCCCCTGGGCAGGGGAAAGGGACGCGGGCATTTCCTATTCCAGCCCCCAGGGCCAGGCTGTCCAAACCAGAGCGTGTGCCTCTGGCCCCGGCCAACTCCACATGGCGGAAAGGAGCAGTGCCGGCCCCCTGTGTGTGTCCCTGCACTAGATCTGGGTGAGTCCAAACCAAAGCAAGCCCACTAGCCAGTCAAACCCGGCGGCATACCGAGGAGAAAGCTGTTCTGACAGCACCTCAAAGACAGGAGTGTGGCCATGCGTCCCTAGCAGGCTGCAGACTGAGGTTGCAGCGAGCACGCCATGCAGTCACATTCCTCCTCCCAAAACCGCTGCACACCGATTGTGGGGAAACGCAGACGTGTCATTATGCAGGTGCCACTGACAGCTGGGACTGCTGGACTGGCAGAAAGGAGACACAGGTGCCACTCACCAGTGAGAGGAAGCGATACAGCCTGGCACCAAATGTGAACTTTAAGTGCAAATGGGAACATGATGCACTTCATTTAAAAAAATCAGTTCAGCCGGGTGCGGTGGCTCAAGCCTGTAATCCCAACCCTTTGGGAGGCCGAGGCGGGCGGATCACGGGGTCAGGAGATCGAGACCATCCTGGCTAACACGGTGAAACCCCAACTCTACTAAAAATACAAAAAATCAGCCAGGCATGGTGGCGGGCGCCTATAGTCCCAGCTACTTGGGAGGCTGAGGCAGGAGAATGGTGTCAACCTGGGAGGCGGAGCTTGCAGTGAGCCAAGATCATGCCACTGCACTCCAGCCTGGGCGACAAGAAACTCCATCTCAAAAAAAAAAAAAAAAAAAAAAAAAAAATTCAGTTCAGCTGAGCAATGAGGGACTGCAGGGACTCAGACCAGGACGTCTCAGTCCATCTCCCCGGGAGGGGCCCTGGGCCCTACAAGGAAACGGCGAAGTCCAGGCCTGGGCAGAACCGCACAGGCGGAACCGCACAGGCGGGGCTCGGAATTCCTTGCATTTCCACATCACAGGAAGGCCACCAGTGACCACGGGCTCAGGTCACAGACTCAGGACCCGAATTTCCCAGCCCTGGTGGATGGACACACACGTGATCTATCCGTACAATGGAACAGTATTTGGCTATAAAGAGGGATGACTGGCTTGGCACACACAGCAGCCGGGATGACCCTGGAAACCACGCTCGGGGAGAGAAGCCAGGTGAGCCAGTTCCTACAGAACATCCTGAATGGGAAAACCCAGACACAGAAAGCCACTCAGTGGTTACCAGGGGCTGGGGAGGCGGGAAACGGGGAGTGACCGAGGAACAGGCACACACGGGCTTTCCTCTGGCTCCACAGCTGCTGAATATGCCAAAACCCACCCACTGAAGTGCACAGAGCTCATGCTATGACAACTATACCTCAACAAACCTGCTTCCAGAAAGGTAAATAACCCTCACCTGTCTCAAAATCAACTTTCTTTGCTGGCTATTGTCATCTCCAAATACTAAAGACAGGTTTCTAAAGAAAGAAGCGAGGGGCAACTGGAAGATGGGACTCGGCATCAAGGAACAATCAATCTCGTGGGGCCCAGCTGACCACACGCACAGCTCTTAGACCCACAGGAGGAAGCCCACGGCCACAGCTGCTGGGCCAATGCCACGCCAGAAACCTGGTCCGGCAGGGGAATGGCTGGCACCTGTCCTGCTGCCCCAATTCCGCCCAGGACGCCACCTCTCCTAAGGCTGCAGCTGGCGGGTGAGGTGGCGACACAGTGGCTGCCCCAACCCCATGAGGCCACAGAGCTTCCAGACCAGGAGGTCCCAGAGAGATGAGTGCTGTGTGCTTCTTGGAGACGCAGCTCCAGCACCATGGGGCTGCAGGCCAGAGCTGGGCCTTACAGGACTGGACCCAACACCGACCAGAACCTGACAAGACCTGACCCAGAGAGAGCAGAACTTGACCCAGTAGCTGCCTGGGCCTCCTGACCTCTTGAGCCCCAGGGAACAATCCCATGAGACTAAGTCAGCAAAGCCAGTCTATGGGAGGTGCGGGGACAGACGATGTGGGGTTTTTCATCTTTTTTTTTCCTTTGAGATGGAGTCTCGCTCTGTCGCCCAGGCTGGAGTGCAGTGGTGCGATCTTGGTTCACTGCAACCTCTGCCTCCTGGGTTCAAGTGATTTTCTTCTCTCAGCCTCCAGAGTAGCTGGGATTACAGGTATACATCAAGAGGCCCGGCTAATTTTTGTATCTTTAGTAGAGATGGGATTTCACCATGTTGACCAGGCTGGTCTCGAACTCCTGACCTCAGGTGATCCACCTGCCTCGGCTTCCCAGAGTGCTGGGATTACAGGCATGAACCACCACGCCCGGACTGATGTGGTTTGTTTGACAATTACAAAAAACAAAAAACAAAAAACGCAAAGCAATAGCAGGGAAAGGACGGTTTGAGAAGACCTGCAAGGCCTGCCAGGCGGCTCCCTGGTGCAGACACAACCGGGACGGCTTTGAGGGACGTGCACACCCAAGACCTCCCCGCTGGGAACCCCAAGGCGGCCGCTGCGAGCCAGTGACAGCAGGACTTGGAATAATCTGGGCTGGTGGAGATGGAGCCGGCAGGCAGGGAGGGCACCAGGTTTGGCTGCCCTGCCTCCGTCCAGGCTGGAAGTCCCTCACCTTGCTCCTGTGGCCACTGATGAGACGCGTGCTGGTGCCCTCGGCCCAGCTGACAAACCAGAGCGTGCCCGCCGTGGTGCCCACAACGCCCATGTCCACGCTGTCATCGAAGCTAGCACTCACCACAGCCCCGTCCAGCACCAGCTCGTGTTCCATGAACACCGAACTGGACCTGAGGGTGCAGGGGAGGAGAGAACAGTGGGTCTCAAGGCCGACGACAAGAGCCAGCTGGGTCCCCAGCTGAGGCAGGGCCCTCAGCATTGCGTCTCGGGACCTGGCCGTGCCCTCCCGGTGGAAGAAGAGAAAGCCCATGGAGCTGGGGCTTCTGGGCCCGTGCCTGTACTCGACAGCAGCCAGTGAGGCCCAGGCCACACCCAAGCCTGTCCCTTGGAGGGGCTAGCAAGCGGCCGGTCTGCAGGGCGGCCTTTGCGGGGGGCACTGGCCACAAGCCCCAGTCAGGGACACCAACAGCCACCTGCAGCCAAACACGTGGGGTGAATGGCTCACCTGGCGCCTGAGCCCTTGCACCTCAGCTCCGACACAGCCCCCACGGCCCACAGGCGCAGCTGTCCCACGCTGCTGCCGCTGACCAATCGAGAGCCTGAGAACAGCAACAGTCCTAGGGGCAGGAGGAGCCATAAGGGGCCACAGCTGCCTTCCCAGAGGCCCTGGGTCACAGGGCTGCCCGGACGCCAGGGCTGGAAATGAGGCCTCTGCCCCAGCTCTGAGGATCCCAGGTAGGGGTCCTGAGGGCCACAGGGCTTCTGCGGGGCACTCACCAATGCCACCGTCATCTGCCTCCCAGGACAGGAAGCAGCGGCCGGCACGCGTGTCCCAGACACAGACCTGGCCAGAGCTGGTGCCACAATAGAGCAGGGGGGGTGCCCCATAACAGAGCGAGGTCAGCTCTCCAGCCCCCACTGCCTCTGGGACCGGCTCTCGACGCACCTGGCAGAGTATGAGAGTGGCCATGGGTCAGCAGGGTCCTGGGGCCCAGGCAGATTCCACCCCACAAAATGACCCCTGGGCCCAAACACCAAACGGGTGGCACCTGAAGGCTGATGTCTGCCCCACGCTGCTGCAGGAGCCGGAAGGTGACAGTGCCCTGGCCCACACAGGTGAGCTCGCCGGCGTCCCAGGGGTTGAAGGCCACGCCATGCACCGGCTCCGGGAGGCGGGTGGAGGAAACGAGGTCATAGGTGGTCGTGCCCCACAGGGCGAGGGTGCGGCCATCATGGTCCCCTGGAAAGGACACAGAACAGCCACATCAGGTGCACAGGTGCAGCCCCCCCGGGGTCTAGGGAAGCCCCTGGCCTCCGCCCTTTCTCCCACTGACCCAATGTGACAAGAAGCCTGTCATCTGGAGAGAAGGCCAGGGCCAGCACGGTGGTGCTATGGTGGGAAATAAGATGCTGGCAGAGGCCGCCAGACACATCCCAGATGCGGATCTGACAATGGGCGGTCGTGCTGCTGCAGCCTGAGGCAGAGGCCAGGACCTGGCAGGCAAGAGGGCAGGCGTGAGTTGGGAGGCCGTGGCCGGCTGGCCGCACCTCAGCTCTGCCAGCTCTGGCTGGAGTGGAGGCTGGGGTGGCCATCTGCTCCGTCCTTGGTGGTGAGAGCCCGCACTGGTCCGGGAGCTGGGTTCTGCCGGGCACAGTGGCCCTGGGTGAGGAGGAGGGCGATGCAGGTGGGCACCTGGGCACTGTGGCTGAGGGCCAGCGTGGAGACCTCCGCAGAGTGGCCGGACCAGTGCTGCTGGGCGCCAGAGTGCAGGTCCTCCACCACCACCAGGCGGCCGCAGGTGTAGGCAAAGAAGCCTGTGCGTAGAGAGGGCGGGGCCTGAGGCCGCGCAGGGAGGGCGGGGCCGGGGGAGGGGCCGAGCCGGGGGCGGGGCCTGGGGAGGAGCCGAGCCGGGGGGCGGGGCCAAGGGGTTAGCATCGTCCCAGGTGCGCCCTCCCCATCGTCCAGCAAGCAGCCAAAGTGCTTCACAGGATCTCGGCTGGAGCGCCAGGAGGCGCTACCGGGAGAACAGAGCCCCACACTGATGACTGGCGCTCATTTGCCACCAGGGCCTGGCCTTGGGATGGAAAGAGCTGGACCACGCGCGGCCGCATCTTGGCTGGGGGTGGGGGTAGGCTCTCGGCCCCCACCTGTGTCCGGCCTCCAGACCATGTTGGCCCGCCCATTCCCACTGTAGCCAACGACAGCCTTCAGACGCAGCCACCCACCGCTGGCGGGAGGCAGGCAAGTGCCCTGCGAGGAAGGAGACCCGGATGCTGCTGGGGCCCAGCATGGCCAGCTGTGCCCCAAAGCCTGCACATGGGAGGCTGTTTTGGGGCACACCCAGGCCAGCTGCAGAGGACACCCAGGGGCAGACGGGGAAGCTGGGGTGGGAGGTGTGGGAGCTGTGGGCACTCTGTGTGCTAGGGCCAGGAGGGGCACAGGCCCGTGGGGCTCTCATCAAGGGTAGCTGCTGGGTGAGAGGGGAAGGCAGGTCAGCAGGAGGCCACCACAGGGTCCCATCTGGAGGCCAGCGGAGGGCAGGGGTGGGGGTGTGGGATGAAGGTGCCTCCAGGAGACAGGCACCCAAGGGCCAGATCCATCACCTTTGGAGACCAAAAACAACCCTGAGGAGGTGCTGGGGAGCCCTGTGGGGGGCCTCTGTGCTTGCTGGGGATAAAGAGGGCTCCCGGAAACCACTCACCACCTTGGCAGAGTGGGGGCTGCAGCTGACCCTGGCAGGCGTGAAGGCCTTGTAGGAAGCCAGGCAGGTGGTGCGTGGGGCCCCCGAATTCCTGGTGTCCCTGACACCTGGCAGGGAGGAGGCAGAGCTTGTGGCATCACACTGCCCTGCAGCTCTTCAGAGACCCCACACTACGCGCAGCCTCCCAAGCCCCTGGTCTACCACACAGTGAGAACTGCACGGCCGGGCAGAGGCCGGAGCCACAGACACAGGCAAGCCGTGTCCCACTGCAGGTGACCTCGTCCCACGGGGGACTCACCAACCGCCCCCAGGCCCCTGCACCGGCACCGGCGTCCCTGCCCTGCCCTCCACTGCTCACGGGGTTGGCCGGGTGGACGGGGAGGCAGGGCAAGTCCCCAGGAGCCCACTGCCACAGCCCAGGCCCCGTCTCCAGCCCTGCCAGCCGCCTCCTCCGTGAGCACAGGTGGGCCTGAGGCCTGCCCAAGCCCCTCGGGGTCACAGCTCTCCTCACAGGGTCCTTCCTCATCCAACGTGGAAAAGGTGCCTGGGGCCGAGGAGAGGAAAAGCTGCCCACACCCCGACCCCACTGTGTTCCACCTGATAAGCAGTGATGGCACCTGCACCCGAGCTGGATGTGCGTGAGTACCTGCTGCCACTGGGCCTGTGCCCTCTCAGACCCCCGAATCCCCCCACTCCTTCAGGACCCCTGCTGCTCACCATCGCCACCTTCGGGAGGCCTGGCACAGATGCCCAGCCGTGGTAGAGATGCCTGAGATGGCTTGGGGACCTGCTGCTGGGGGAGCTCGCTGGCCCTGGACGATGCGTCCTCCAGTGGTCCTATGCCCGAGCCTGGGGAAGAAGGAGCCCTGTGATGTTTGGGAAGGAAGAGGAAGGGCCACTGGGCAGACACAGGACCGGCCCCAGAGTCAGCGCAGCGCCTGTCCCCCAGCTGAGCACAGCCACTCACCTGCCTCACAGGCTTGGGGGGCCACGGGGAAGCTTTGGTTGCTGGAGAGGGAGGAGAGAGGGTTTCAGGAGGGCCTGGGGGGCCTAGGTAGACAAAGCTGAGAGTAGGCACTTGCCTCTCAGTAGTGGCCAGGACATCCCAGAGGAAGACGGCGTCCCCTGCGCTGAGGACCTGCTGCTGGTCAGGAGAGAAAGCCACAGCCTGCACGGGTTCCGAGTGGCCGATGTACACCTAGGGGTAGCGGTGTCACATGCAGGACCCCGAGGCAGGGCATGGATGCTGCCGTGTGCCCAGTCCCCGGAGGCAGTGAGCCCCACACAGTGTGAGGCCCTGGAGGCACAGAGGGTCCTTGGGGGGTCACTCTCACCCCTCACCTTCTGCTCTCCCTGCCCCCACCCATGCCTGCAGGGGTCTCCAAGGCCACCTGAGGAGGCTCCTGACCGCTAAAGCCACCTGCCTCCCCACGCACACACCTGGGGGCCTGGGCTGGCCTGTGTCGTGTAGTCCCACACCTTGATGGTCCGGCCGGCGGCAATCAGCAGGAAGCGGGCGTCCTCACTGAGCGTCAAGGAGGGACAGGGCTCAGGGTGGACACCGGGCAGCTGGAACACAGTGCTCTTGGAAAATGCCGTGTCTCAGGAGTGTGCCCAGCAGTCTGGGACCTCCCTTCATTGTGGGTGTGGCGATGGCCCCCCGCCCAGCTGGAGGTGCTGCAGGCACAGAGACCAGGCCTGGACAGCATAAGGAGGGCCAGGTCAGCGGGCTGCAGCCCTGAGGCTCACCTCCCGGATGATGCGGCCCGACACAGCATCCAGCACCACGACTCTGTTGGACGAGGTGGACACCAGCAGGTGGCCCAGAGCTGCAGGGCCAAAGCACACAGCCATGGCTGAGTCCAGGCGGCTGCTGGCCAGGTCCAGAGTGCCGATGTCAACTCGCAGCAGCTGGGGGTAGCGGTAAGTGGCCGACAGTCAGGGCCCCTGGGCAGAGCGAGCGCCACCCAGGGTCAGGCTCGGGAGGGAGGTCCCGGGACACTCACTCGGCACTCAGGCAGCACTGCCCTGTACAGGAACCTGGCCGCACCTGGGCCCCACATGGCTGATGTGTACTCTGCGACAGGAGGCAGGACAGGGCCCAGGTCCTGCTCCCGAGTGGCCGTGACCTCCCTCCTGCCCCTGCAGCCACACTCTCATGACCCAGTCTCCCTGGACCCAGGAGGGCTGCGGACTCACCTCATCAAGGGAGGCCGAGTCCGTGACTGTCACTGTGCACCTGGAGGGTCCCACGAAGGCCAGCAAGTGGCCATCCCTGCTGACTGCCAGAGCGCTGGGGCTCGCGGGGGCATCCGGGCATACCATGTCTGCTGTGGTCACACGGGGCAGGGGTCAGCTAGGTGGGGAGGGAGTGCCGGGGTGCACATGGCCAGGGCCTGAGGAGGCCGCCGCCCCCGCCCCCACTTTCGGGAAACACCAGCCCAGGAGCACAGACGCATCACACCAGCAGAGGAACGCCAAGGTGCCAGTGGGCACCAGGCGCTGCCAGGGGAGCTGGGAGTCCCCGTGGGCCAGCAGTAGTCACAAGTGACCACTCAGGGGGCCCAAGTTATGGTGGCCGCAGGACAGGGCAGGTATCCATGCCTGGGTCTGACTCCAGCTGCTGACCTGGAGCTTGGGCTACCTGCCGCCTCCTGGGCACAGACCTGAGCTGATCTCTGGCCTTGGGGGCCGGCGAACGCTAAACCACAGTCTCCTCAGGGCCTTGACAAGGTTACTGAGGCGGCCACGCCCCCCCATAGGACCCAGCCAGTGGACCAGGAAACCGGCATGTGTGTCCAGGTGTTGGCCTGCACCAGACCCAGGCCTCCCCCGCCCTGAGGAGTCCCCCCGAGTGGCTGCGGGGGGCCCAACCTGCCACTCGGAGGACATGCCAGTGGGGGTCCGCACAGCTGTACTGGGCCAGGGAGCCCTCAGAGCAGGAGCTGAAGAGCAGGCGGCCGTCAGGGGTGGCGGTCAGGCCGGTGATGGCTCCTCGGTGGCACCTGCAGCACACACAGGGACCCCGCTGGCCCTAGCCCCGAAGCCCAGGTAGGGCACGAAGCCCCAAGAACCATGGGGTCCCTCAACCTCCAGCCAACCAGCCTGGCCACAGAAGTCCCCGTGGGGCAGCAAAGGGTGGGGCTCCAGCCAGCGCTGGCCATCCTGCACATGACCCCCTGGTGGCCAGCTGGGCACTTACGTGTGTTCCACCGGGACCTCAGCGGCCTCCAAGCTGAAGGAGCGCACGGCCCCACTACTAAAGCCGCAGAAAAAGGTTGGCCTTGTGGGGTGGAAGGTGACAGCGCACGGGGCCTCCTCTGATGATGTGAAGTCATATAGCTGTGGGACAGGGGCCATGCTGAGGGGAGGGCAGGGATCTCAAGGGCCTAGGGGCTCTCCAGGCGGCCCAAACCCACGGGGCCGACACAGGCTGGAAAGTCCAGGTCCCTATAGGCCCCCCTCACCCCCACTGACAAACCCCAGCTTCAGGACCTCCCGGCCCTCCCTGCTGTGCTGCCCCTGCCAAACCCCACCTGCTGCAGGGTGGCCAGGTCCCAGATGCGGACGGTGCGGTCCTGGGACACGGTGGCCAGCTGTCCCCGCCTCTGCTCCATGGCGAGGGCCAGCACCGGGGCGGTGTGGGAGCGAGCCAGCATGTGGTACACCCGGGACAGCGTGTCCAGGAAGCCCAGGTGGCCCGAGGAGGTGGCAGACAGCACACGGAGGCCATCGGGGCTGACACAGACTGAGCTGACGGGGCCCTCGTGCTCTGTGGGTGGGGTGGGGTCAGGGGCCTCCAGGGCCACCCCGGGGTGAGCCGCATGCTCAGGCTTCGGGTCCTCGAGACCCCAGCAAATGCACTTCCTGCTGCTCAAAGTCCCAGACTCCACATGGCTGCAAGATGCAGCTCCCTCGAGGCCACCACTCCTAAGCTAGGCGGGACCCAGGCTGAGGGGCTTCGCACACTACCCACATCCCACCGGGCCCTTCCGTGAGGCTGCCCTGCGGGCCGCCCTGGCATCAGCCACCCCAGGGCTCAGGATACGCCACTTGGCCCCGTGGCTCCCTGTGCAGCCAGGAGACAGGGCGGCTGACAGCAAAGTCCCGGGTACTGGGCCTTCCCCGCCCCAGCATCCAGGCGAGGCTCTCCCGGAGTTGGGAGAGCGTGCCCACAGCATCACCTGCCTCCAGGAGCACCGAGGAGAAGTCCAGGGGCCAGAGCCGCAGGAAGCCGTCCTCAGAGCCCACAGCACACATGGCCGGGGAGATGCTGAGGCTGCTGATGGCAATGCCGGGGCCTGGGGGCGGGGAGGCGTCAGTGCCTCGGTGTCCCTGCCACCCTCGCCACGTGGCGGGCGCCCTCTTACCTGAGCTGAAGGTCTGCTTCTGCGGGTGGCGGCCGCCCGGAGTCCGTGTGGGGAGCAGGCGGCGGGCATGCCGCACGACCATGCGCTGACAGTCAATCTCCAAGATGTGGCCGCTGCGGCTGCACACGAAGCTGCCCGAGGAGGCAGCAGGGAAGGTGAGGCCCTCAGGGTACCAGGCACCAGGGCCCCCACGCTGGGGCAGGCCGTGGGGAAGGGCAGGGACTCACAGCATGGCAGCCAACGGCTCCAGGCGGCCGTCCTGGGCCTGCTTGAAGGCGAGGTCGGTGAACTGCAGTGTGTGGTGCTCCCCTAAGTCCACAGGGCAGGAACGCAGCGCCCCGCCACGCAGCCGCCAGAGCCGCACGCTGCCCTGCCCACACGACGCCATCCTGCAAGGAATGAGGACTGAGCACCGCCGCAGCCCGCAGTGCCCTGACCCGCCAGGAGACGCAGCGACACACAACCAAGCCGGGGGAGGTGCTCAGGCCTCAGCCCCCACTCCAGGCCCAGACCCTCTCCCAACATCGTGGATGGGCGGCTGTATCACCTGGTTTCATCAAAAAAGGTGACCCGGAAGGCCTGGACGTCAAAGTCAGTGTGCGCCTTTGCCAGAACGACCACCTCGCCACCGAGGCCCACCTGGCCAGTGCCCCAGGCCACCACCATCTGCAACAAGCCCAGGCTGAGCCTGCGTGGCAGGGCCAGTCAGTGCCGCCTTGATTCTGCAAGGCCCAGCTGAGCCCCACCCGGAGCTGGCTTTTCTCACGCGGAGACCAGCCTCTGAGTGTGCGGCCGCGGAATGTGGAAGGAAACAAGCCCCTCCATCTTCTCATCCTGAAGCTTCGGGACTTCTACAGAGACCCGTGATGCGGAGCGCTGCAACCCATTCGCAGAGAAGTACAAACCCACCCACAAGCCCAGAAGGTGGATAAAAAGCAGCTCGTGGCTGGGCACAGTGGCTCACGCCTGTGATCCCAGCACTTTGGGAGGCTGAGGTGGGAGGACTGCTTGAGCCCTGGAGTTTGAGACCAGCCTGAGGAATGTAATGAAACCCTATCTCTACAAAAAGTTAAAAAAACAAAACGTGAGACCATCTTGGCTAACACGGTGAAACCCTATCTCTACTAAAAATAGAAAAAAAAAAAAATTAGCCAGGCATGTTAGCAGGCGCCTGTAGTCCCAGCTACTGGGGAGGCTGAGGCAGGAGAATGGTGTGAACCCGGGAGGCGGAGCTTGCAGTGAGCCAAGATCGCGCCACTGCCCTCCATCCTGGGTGACAGAGCGAGATGCTGTCTCAAAAAAAAAAAAAAAAAAAAAGTTAGCCAGGTGCGGTGGCACACGCCTGTGGCCCAGCGATCTGGGAAGCCGAGGCAGGAGGATGGCTTGAGTCCAGCTGGCAGGGAGGTCAGGGAGAGGGTCGAGGCTGCAGTGAGCTATGATTGCACCACTGCATTCCAGCCTAGGTGACAGAACAAGGCCCTCCCTCAAAAAAAAAAAAAATGTTTAAAAAGGTGCCCCCACCAAGACGCCGGGTGCTTCGGCTGTGTAGAGGTGCCATTGACGCCCAAGCGTGGGTCAGCTGCAGGGGCTCTGCCATGTGAAAATCTCTCAACCGCATCACCAGCAGAGAGAACGAGGCGAGGTGTGTAAATGCTGACTTAAACCGACTCCGATGGCCGAAAAGCCAAGACATGAAATGTGAGCTGCTGGTGGTGGTTTCTATGCAGGGCACGGGGGCGGCATGCACACTGGAGTGCACAGAGCCCCACGACAGGGAGGACACAGAGCAGGGACCCAGCATCACATGAAGGTGGAGTCTCAGAAAACCAAGACCCTTCCAGCTGTCTGCCTGCATCAGGACGGCCCCACCCCAACCCCCGGCCAGGGCCCTGTTACCGTCCTCCCGTGGTGGTCCTTGCCAACCCCGCAGAGAAGGGCCCCGCTGTCAGAGAAGCTGTGAACAGGGAGGAGGTTGTCAGTGTCGCCTGGGCTGACCCCCACCCCCTGCATGGGGCACACCTGTGCTCACCTGAGAGAGCAGACAACGTGCACTGGGCTCCGGAACAGGCACAGGCACTGCCCGGTCTGGAAGTCCCAGAGCCGCATCACACTGGGGGCCCTTGCCTGGGCCGAGGCCAATAGTGAGCTGCTGCCATCCAGCGCCAGGGCGGAGACCTAGGAGGCAGAAGGGTGAGGGAGGGTGCAGGGGCTGCAGGTGTGAGCCGCCCCGGGCCCGGGCAGCACCCACCTTGTCTGTGTGGCCGAGGAAGAAGCGCTGCTCCCCTGTGTCCACAAGCAGGACGACAATGACCGCATGGCAGGGGTACACGACAGCTGCCCCGTCCGGGGTCCACAGGGCCTGGCACAAGGGGGTGGGGGGCTGAGGACTGGTGCTACGCCAGGGCCCTCCTGGCTGCCGGGAGGTCAGCCTCACCTCCCACTCCAGCCCAGGGAGAGGGGGTGGCAGGCCTGGCACACACACCTGGGCACACAGCCACCCAGGGGCAAGAGAGAACACACACCCTGCACACACTACATACACAAGTCACAGGCTGCATGCGTCAAAAGAACAGCTGGAACACTCAAGCAGACACGTGAACACACATGCACAGATGCCTGTCTAAGCCCCGCCTCCAGTGCAAGAAACTCCGGGGTAGGGGTAACGAAAGGCCAAAGGGCCCCCAAACACTCAGAGCAGGCACCCAGCAGGGCCTGACAAGGGCCCAAGGCCACTGGGGCAGAGGGAAAGGCCACCTCCTCTGCCATGAGGGTCCTCTCCTAGAAGGCCCACGTCACCCATCAGGGACCTACAGGTTGTGCCCACAGCCTGGCCCCACACTGCTGGTCTGGATCATGAGAGCTCTAAAGATGTGACAGCTCTGGGTCTTCGGGGGGAGCACTTAGCCCAGCCAGTGAGTAAGAGATGCCCGTGACCCTGAGAGCCCCCGGGCACCAGGAGGTGACAGCAGCTGTGGGCGGGGCAGGAGCCTGAGCATGCAGGAAGCAGCAGTCTGCAGGGGGATGGGACTGCTGTGCCAAGGGGGCTCGGGAGCCCATACAGCCACCACAAGACATAGGTCTCTCCTCTCTCCCCGTTCTGTACTCAGCGCTCGAGCCGGCCAATGAGAGCTGCTCTGGATACAGCCACAGAAGTCTCACCTGTCTGGTGCTGTGGCCCCCAAAGCCGATGACGCCCTTGAGCCTCAGGACCGGGTCTGGGAGGAAGCCCTGAAACAGCCATTCACATCAAGGTCCTGGGAGGCTCAGCCAGGCCCCCAGAATGTCCGACCAACCCCAAGCCCCGCCAACCCCTAGCTGGGTCCTGCCTCTCAAGAAGACTGCCCTGGTCCTGGGTGGCTCCTGCTGGCTGTGGTAGGGTGGAAGCTGGGACTCCAGCTGCACTGCCAGACCTTCGAGGGTCCCCCACAGACCACCTGGGGCTGGGGCATTGGGGGTGAGCAGAAGCCCTTCCTTACTCTTTGTGGACAGAGATTCTTCCCCAAAGCCGCCTCTCGCCAGCTCTGCTCCTCGCCAGGAGGCTGAACAAGAGGAGACCGTCGGAGGCACATCCGTTCTAAATGCCTCTCATGGCGGGCTACCAACTGCCCCAGCCCACACCTCACCGGGCCCCGCCTGCTGTGGGATGGGCACTCACCTCGCAGGAGCCGGTGCGGACCACAGGCACCTCAGCCGACTCGTGAGTCAACACATGGGTGCCGGCAGCAGCCGTGTGGACGTCAGAGGCCTCCACGTGGGCCCAGGGCTCAAGGCTATGGAAACCGGGGCCATCCACGTTCGAGGCGTCTGAGCGCTCTTGGGACAGGCTGACCTCCAGGAAGGGCCTGGGTGCCAAGGGGGCCCGGCCAGACTGTTGGGGGACAAGTGCCCATCAGCACCCTGGGCCATCACGCCCCAACCCCATCTCATAGGGCGAAGGGGTACTCACGGCTGTGGGGCTGGGCGTCTGGACCACTGGAGACACACTGAACCGCACAGGTTTGCTGGAGGCCACCGGGCAAGGGAGAGGCTGTGGCCCCGGCCCCAGGAGGACTACAACAGAGCAAAGAACCCCAGTGACCCAGGGGCCAGCTGTGCAGACGCCTGGTGAGGGTGAGGCCTGGGGAGGGGCAGCAGCAAGTGGCCCAGCCTCACCAGCTCTGCAGGACCCACAGCCGGTATCCCCACTTCCACCCTAGGCCCTGAAACTCTCCTCTTCCAGCTAGAAAGCTTGAGGCCCCCAGGTACCCCTTACACAGACTTCTCACCCTCGTGGTTCTGGGAGCTCAGACAACCTACGGGCTTTCCTGGATCCCTGCACTAGCTGTAGCCAGCACACCACTGGGTCCTTTCCCAGCCCTGCCCTCTCCTACCGAGCCCCACACACCCTACAGGCCTTAATCTGGGTCCCCGCTGACCCCCCAGACCCACCTGCCTCAGGAGGGGAACAGCTCTTCTCTATCAGCTTGGAAGGCACTTTCAAGCTGTCACTTGGAAACCTTGGCAAGCAGAGGGAGAGTCAAGTGTCTGGAGGCCCAAGGGCCACCCACCCTCCCACCACCGAGGCCTCCCTCGAAAGAAGCAGAACCACTCACCGGACGTGGATGTAGCGGTCATGCCAGCTCTCTCCCTTGGGCACAGGGAATGCCATTTCCCGAGGCATAGGAGTCACGGGCAGCTTTGCCCACTGGGCCCCAGAGATGGCTACAAGGAGCAGGGTTGTTCCAGGTCAAGGGAGGCTGTTTGGCCACCTGAGCACCGGGCACCCGCCAAGGCACTGCCATGCCAGCAGCCCAGCCACCGCCCCACCCCAGGGCTGCCTCTGGGATGGGTTCTGACCCCAGAGCTGCCTCCGGGATGGGGTTCTGGCCAGAGCTCAGAGACAGCACAGCTTGAGCACTGTACTTTCCCAAGAACCCTGGACTCGGGTCTCTCCAGGGCTGAGAGCATGTGTGAGATATGGAGCGGGGAGCGCAGGTGCAGCCCTCACCAGGCTCAAAGCACAGGTCGCTGGTGTACAGGTTCCTGACCAGCAGGCTGGCGCACAGCCTGATACTCTTGAGATGGCCGTAGCACCGGTTCAGGTAGACCAGGAGAATGTCCTGCAGGTCGAGCTGCAGGCAGGTCCAGCGGGCTCTGGAGGGGGCCAAACCCACCAGATCTGCAGGATGGACACTCAGGTCAGTGCCTACCCTCCTGACAGCCCCCGACTCCCAGAACTGTGAGCTTGTGCCCCCGCCAGATTGTCCTCCAGGCCACAGAGGAGCCTCACTGGGCCTGCACCAGCTCCCTCCAGTCACCTGTCCTGGACCATCCACACCCCATCTTGGTGTCACCTCTCTGAGGTGTCCTGGTCTCCAGGACCAAGGGAAACTGGAGCCACGTGGCCGTAGACTTAAACTCCTTGAAGAGGTTGGAGAAAGACACACGGATGACTTGGTTGTCCTGTGGGGACGGAGCAGGGCCGTGAGGAGACAGGGGCCGCAGGGGTGCCGGGGCTCCCACGCAGCCCCCAGGCGCGGGCTCCATACCTTGGTGGACACATCCAAGTGGATGACGAAGTGCTTGCCGGGCAGGGGCCGAAAAAGCACGTACAGGTATCGTCCCGTCAGCCCCAGGGACTGGGTGCTGCTCCCAGGGAGCTGGATGTAGTTGGCGGCAGAGACTGAGCCCCGAATGCGATACACGGCGCCCTTCAGGGTCTTGTCCTGGAGAAGCGGGAGCTCGCATCACCGACAGCCCCAGGAGAAGTGCAGCGGGGGCGAGGGGGCCCTCGGGGGCGGGGCAGGGCAGGGGTGCGGGCTCCGGGCGAGCCCCCGGCCGCCTACCGTGACCACGGCCACGTCCCCCTGCTTGGCGGAGCGCTTCCACTCGTCCACCCGGAAGTGTCTGAAGACGTTGAGGAACGGGTGCTGCCACGCTGTGGGGAGCGGGCGCCGGGCGTCAGGGGACTCGGCCACGCGAGCCGGGGCCACTGCGGGGCTGGGCCGGGCTTCGGGGAGCAGGCAGGAGCCGGGGCTCTCCACGCCTTCCCCGGCGACGCCCACGCCAGCCAGGCTGGCGGGACGAGCACGGGCGCCCGAGGGAAGCCAAGCTCCGGAAGCCCGAGGGTGGGAGCCCGGCAGACGGGACCCTGCCTGAGCGGGGGCTCTGGCCTCAGGGCCTAGGCGGGGCCCTGAGCGCTCCGGCCGCCGACCCTGGATCCCGGAACCCGGGACCCCCGCCCGCCGCGCGCTACCTCGGGCCATGGCGCCGCCGCTCGAGCTTCCCGCCTTGGCCTCTGCGCGCCCAGCGCAGAGCACGCCCCGCGACGCCAGGCAACGGCTGCCTGGCAACAGTGCCACTTCCGCCATCACTTCCGCCGTCATGGCGGCGCCCTGGCCACGTGACCTCCCCCTTGGCAGTTTCCCGCTCACGTCAGCGGCCTCCAGGGTTGCTCCAGCCGCTAATCCCGCTGCCCTTTGCCCCGCGGGCCTCCCGAGGCAGCCCCGTGTTAGCTCGACCGGCTTCGAAGCCCGCGCGGGTTGCGGACCCTCCCCCGCGCCCACCTGTCAGCGCCTCGACCGGCCGGGGCTCCCGCCGCATGCAAGCAGCGAGGCGAGGTCGCGCTGAGGCCTGGCCATGCCACGGACAGCCGGGCCTCACCCTGCCGCTCTCCCGCCGTCCAGAGGCCCCTGGTCCACACCTGGGTACCCTGGGTCCTGACTCAGGTGGGCTGGGTCATGCCTGTCTATCAGGGAAGGTAGTGAGGGCGCCCGCGGAGGGCCTGGTTCCCGCGTTCGTCCTGGCAGGTTCCCCACGTATTCCTTCGCCCAGTGTCCTGCGGCCGGGCCTGGCGGATTCAGAATGGCACCTGGCGTTATGAGACACAGCCCCAATGCTGGTGGTGGGGGTTGGTGGTCAGGACTGCACTCCAGGGCCATTCAATGTCTTTAGGCCTTGAGTCTCGGCTGTGGTCCCAGTCAACGCCAACGAGAGAGGAAGGAGGAGCAAAGTGGGGTCCACAGACTTCCAAACAAGGTGAGCTTGCCAACGTCCCTCCTACCTGTCACAGGGCAGCTGGGTGAGAAGCTAAGGGCCTGAGGGGACAGGGCTACAAGGGGAGTTTGTGCTGGGCCTGGCGTCCCAGGCTGTGGACTGGAACTGGACATGAGAACCCCCCTACACCCTCCCAAGTCAAAGACACTCCAAAGACAGTTTCTCGACTTTATTAGCCTGGAGCTCCTCCCTGCTAGCCCCAGGGGCTGGTCGCTGGTCCCTGGGCACAGTGAGCAGGGCTGAGGTCAGACGGGCTCGGCCCCTGGCCATGGCAGCTTGGTTGGGACAGCCGGGCCAAGGGAAAAACAGGTGCAAAAGTCCAAATGCTGGCACTTCAGGTGTGGCCGGCACCCAGCCAGATGCAGTGGGTGGGCAGGGCGCCATGCTTCTCTCCTGGCGTCAGGTCGGCCGTGTAGCAGCGCCCCCTCCCAGCAGCCACTAGGAACAGCTGGTGATTCTCGCCAGGAACTGCTGCGCCCACCACTCGTCTAGGTCAATGGGCACGAAGTCTGTGGGCAGAGAAGGCTGGGCAGTGATGCTGCCTCCCAGGCCGGCCAGCATCTCTCCCCTGGAGCTAACCACAAGCCGCTCACCCGGACTCTGAGTGCGGCAGGCGCTGGGAAGGGGTTTCTGCACAAGAGTCCCCTCCCTCATCCCCTGGGGTGGGAATCTGGCAGGGCCTGGGTCAGGATCAGAGGGGCTGGGGGGTCTCTCCTCGAGGGACAGGGTTGGGGGGCTCACTCTGCAGCCGGGGATTGGGGATCCTCTCCACGTACTGCACAGGCCTTGGCCCGCCCTCACCGGCTGGGCCACCATCCAGCTGCTGCTGCACCTGCTGCCAGGCTGTGGGAGGAGGGTAGTCGGGCTGAGCCAGGTCCCAGGCACCCCATCGCCCACCCAGGGCCTGATGGTCACCCTGGACTCCAGCCCCACACAGGGCTGGTCACAGGACACAAGGGCAGAGTGCCAAGGAAAAGCACAGCCCTGCAGCGGCTGGGGGTCAGCTTGAAGTGGGGCCATCCCGGGTCCATGTTTTTGCGACCCAGCAGCCTATGCCGCACCCTCTGGCCCCGCTCGCTACCTTCGGACACAAAGCGGACATTCTCCTCGTGGGCCAGTGTGTAGGTCTCCTGGGTCCCCTCGAGGGATGGGGACGTGGAGGGGGCCCGCCGGCCATTCACACGATTGAACACAAGCCTTGGCCCTGGACTGCGGGAAGGGAGGAGACGGACATGGTTGGTGCCCATCCCAGGCGTGGTGCTGCCTGGCAGAACTCAGGAGCAGCCCCGGGCCAGCCCACTTTCCCCAGACCCGGCCAGCCTAGGCACTTTCTGAACCAGAGAGAGCAGCCACCCACAGCAGCCGGTGGCCCAGGCCTCTCTTGCAGGCCCCAAGCCATCAGCAGCTCAGCTCATACCTGCAGCCCTGTGCCCTGAGGGAAGTGAGTGACTGTAGGGTGGGGGCCTCAGTCTTAGTGTCCCAGACCTCTGGTCGGGCCCCACTCAGTACCCCTCCGAGGGTCTTGCAGGTGCCCATGCTGCCACCTGCATCCCATCAGCAGCCCAGATTCTGACCTGAGCCACGACCCAGTCCATGACCGTGTGTCTCTGCCCCAACCCCCCACTCTGGGTGTAGTTCTAGGCCACATTCTTGCCCCACAGAAGCGCCTCCATCTCCACGATGTTTCCCTCCGTGGACGGATGGACCTGGACGGGAACTGGGGGGCCTTTGCCCTCTCCCTGGCTGCCCCCACGTCCCATGGGATGAGGACTGGGTGCTGGGATGGGCAGTCCCTGAGTCGGGAGAGTGACTATAACCCTCACCCACTCCCCACCAGCCCGAGACAAGGGGCAATGCCAAATGAGATGGCTCCCACAGTGCTGCACGCAACGTCTAGCGGGCCCCTGGGCCCGTCCCGGCCAGCCGGGCCCAGGACAGGGATGAGCGGCCCCAGCTGGCCGAGCCCTGAGCACACAAAGCCCGGGACAGGACCGTGGAGGGAATGGGGCCGCACCTACAGCCGGAGGTGGGAGCCGGGAGTCCTGGGCTGCGCCTGCTCCGCCAGGCACTCGCGGTCCCGGCCGGCCTGTTGCCTTCCTGGGCTCAGGTGCCCCAGCGCCGCTCTCGGTTTCTCCTCAGCTGAGAGGGGCACTAAAATAAAGAGGAGCGTCTTGAGGGGCGCAGGGTCCTGCCGGCCCCAGGGCTGGCAGGGTCTGGTGGCCACAGAGGATCTTAAAACGTGCAGGTGGAGATGGGACAGGGGCAGGGGCACCTCCCAGGCCTGCCCACTGCCTGAGTTTATGCACAGACCAGAGGGAATAAAGTTTGTCCACTTGGAAAGCCCCCTCGCCTGCAACCCACTCCCACCTCAGAAAGCCAAAAACTCCAAGAAAGCTCGGAGGTTGGATTATCAATGTCTAAGAAGACAAGAACATTGCCAGGGGCTGTGAATCGCAGGGTGGAGGTGGCGGCTCTCGGGCAGAGATGGGCCCCAGGAGGCAGGCACCGCCCTAGGGGTTCTGGTTACGTAAGGCCGCTGCTCTCTGGGGGAAAGGGCACCGGCCTGGCGAGCACCTGTGGATCACCGCCAACCTCTCCCACTTCCAGGGACACTGCTCCGGGCAAACTTCAGCCCAGGGAGGTGAAGGCTGTGGAGTGCAGCCTCTCCTCTCCCCTCCACAGCCCACCCCTTTTTCAGCCCATGAAGCTGGGCTTGGGAGAGAATCCACCTGAGCATATTACATGCTGAGTGGGGGCAGCACCAGGATATCATAGCAAATCCAACAACAGAGTCCATGGCCCTGACCCAGTACAGCTCCCAAGCCAGCCCCCCAGCCTGCCCTCACTGGGCCTCAGACCCCCCATCTCTTGCAGGCTGCCCCTTCTCGCCCTGTGGGGTTCATTCCATTGTCCCTTCCTGTGGCAGTCCCCACGCCCTCCATCTGCCCTGGGGTCGGGTGACCACATGACCCCATTTTATCTTATTACTTATATCGCCTCAGTTTATCTTATTGCTTCCCCCATATGTCTCCCACCAGAAGGAAGAACTTGTCAAAGGTGTATCTGGGCTGGGCGTGGTGGCTCATGCCTGTAATCCCAGCACTTTGGGAGGCCGAGGCGGGTGGATCGCCTGAGGTCAGGAGTTCAAGACCACCCTAGCATACGTGGTCTACTAAAAATACTAAAAATTAGCTGGGCATGGTGGCGGGCACCTGTAATACCAGCTACTCAGGAGGCTGGGGCGGGAGACTCGAACCTGGGAGGTAGAAGTTGCAGTGAACCGAGATCACGCCACTGCACTCCAGCCTGGCGACAGAGCGAGACTCTGTCAAAAACAAAGGTGGCTGGGCGCGGTGACTAACGCCTGTAATCCCAGCACTTTGGGAGTCCGAGGCGGACAGATCACGAGGTCAGGAGATCGAGACCATCCTGGCTAACACGGTGAAACCCCGTCTCTACTATAAATACAAAAAAATTAGCCGGGTGTGGTGGAAGGCGCCTGTAGTCCCAGCTGCTCGGGAGGCTGAGGCAGCAGAATGGCCTGAACCCGGAAGGTGAGGCTTGTAGTGAGCTGAGATCACACCACTGCACTCCAGCCTGGGCTACAAAGCGAGACTTTGTCTCAAAAAAAAAAAAAGGTAAAAAAAACCAAGGTGTATCTGGTCTGTCACTGTCGTGGGTAGTGCCCAGACCCGTGCCTGGCAGGAACCAGAGCCAGCACACGTCGTGGGTGACAAGCCTTGACCCTCCGGGTGCACCAGGAGATGCGCAGGGACCCCGACACCCCCCTCCCGTGCCCAGTCAGTGAGAGATGAGGAGTAGCGAAAAGCACCAAGGAGAAGAAAAGGCAGGGCAGGGCCAGGTGCGGTGGCCCACGCCTGTAACCCCAACGCTTCCACAGGCCAAGGCAGGAGGATTGCTGGAGCCCAAAAATTGAATACTAGCCTGGGCCACATAGTGAAACCCGTCTACATAAAATTTAAAGATGAGCCAGGTGTAGTGCTCGCCTGTCGTCCCAGCTACTCAGGAAGTCGAGAGGTGGGAGGATCGCTTGAACCTGGGAGGTTAAGGCTGCAGTGAGCCATGATTGCACCACTGCACCCCGGCCTGGGTGACAGAGCAACACTTTGTCTCAAAAAGAAAAAAATTAAATGAAGTAAAAGACAGGGAGGTGCTTGGCAGTGTGGGGTGGGGTGGTTCAGAGGGAAGGTGGTTGGCCAAGCACGGTGGTTCACACCTGTAATCCCAGCACTTTGGGAGGCCGAGGTGGACACATCACTGGAGGTAGGGAGTTGGAGACCAGCCTGACCAACATGGAGAAACACTGACTCTACTAAAAACACAAGATTAGCTAGGTGTGGCAGTGCACGCCTGTAATCCCAGCTACTAGGGAGGCTGAGGCAGGAGAATCGCTTGAACCTGGGAGGCGGAGGTTGCGGTGAGCCGAGATCCTGCCATCGCACTCCAGCCTGGGCAACAGAGCAAAACTCCATTTCAAAAAAAAAGAAACAGAGGGAAGGTGGTTGCCCCAAGAAGGTGCAGGAGCAGGATGGGGGCTTCATGCAGAGATCCCACTGCTGCCAGAAGCTCCCAGCGCTGGGGCCTGGGGGTGGGAAGGTGGGTGACCCCAGGGAGGAGAGGGCAGCACACATCCTGCCCTGCCCAGGGCTCCTCCAGCCCCGCTGCACATAGGGTGAAGCCCACTCAACTCCCACAGGTCCCACTGGCTGACAGAGGACCTCACATGGGGACTTTAAGAGAACAGGCCGGGCGCGGTGGCTCACACCTGTAATCCCAGCACTTTCGGGAGCTGAGGCGGGTGGATCATGAAGTCAGGAGATCGAGCCCATCCGGCCAACGTGGTGAAATACAAAAATACAAAATTAGCCGGGCATGGTGGCATGCGCCTGTAGTCCCAGCTACTGAAGAGGCTGACGCAGGACCCGGGAGGCAGAGGTTGCAGTGAGCTGAGATCGCGCCACTGCACTCCAGCCTGGGCGACAGAGCGAGACTCCATCTCCCAAAAAAAAAACAAAAAAACAGACAACAGCCAGTAGGCCTGGTGTTGCCCACTGGGACCCTTGGGGTCCCATGGAGAACTCTGGGAAGCATTTCCATCTTCTTCCCTAACTCCCCCAACTGTGCCACAGCCTTGCCCCTGCCCTCCCTAGCAGTGGGGTCTTGGAGAGAGAAGGAAGGTGGTTTCCCCCGGTTAAGAGAGACGGCATCACCCTGGGCCACTCCAGCCTCATGCTCCCTGCCTGGGGACCAGGTGGTGGCTACAGGTGTGCCTCGGTTTCCTCCCCTGGGAGGTAGAGCGGCCACAAGGACCAAGGGTGATGTCCGCGGAGCGTCCCAGCAGAGCTGGGATGCTGGAAGCACCTCGGGGCCCACTCACCTCCCGCCAGAAGGCGCCTCTGGTCGAGGGCACTTACCTCACTGGGATGGAGCCCCAGAGAGCCCCCGCCCCGCTGGAGCCTCCACACCTGTCCCCACAGGCCTCCACACCTGTCTGAGAGGTAGGCAGGGAGCAGGCTGAGGGTGGCTCGGCACCCCCCCACCTGTAGCTGCCCTGAACTCCTGGCCCGAGCTCTCCTCCCCAGCACCGCCTCAGGCCATGACCCTACCACCTCTCCAAGAGCCTTCGGGCCGGCTTGGGGCCACAGCAAAATCCACAGGCCTGGGAGATGCACAGGATAAATGAAGGGAACGGTGGAGGAACTGAGCCAAAGCCAAACGTCCAGCCCTGCAGGGCTGTCCAAACTCTGGGTCATGGTCACGGGGAGGCCACAGTGGCCAGACTGAGTCTCCTGTGGTCTCGGGAGGGCACTGGGTTAGGAAAAGCAGAAGCAACCGGAGGAGAGGAGGCCCCACTGCCCCAGGGTGTCTGGGGTGAAGGGCAGAGGAGGGCAGCGGCCCTGCCCGAGGGAAGCGCACGCACGTCTCCCCCACTGAGCTCTGCAAGGGCAGAGCCGGGAGACCTTGAGGACTAGCGCCCGACGCTCTCCGCGAACCGTGGCCTGGGCCTGCTGCACGTCAGGGTGCCAGGAGGAGCCCAACGTCGCCCGAAGCGCCGACCTCGGCCGCTGGAGGCCCCTGCGACCCAGGAACTGGCCGGCTCTCTCCCCGCTGGGGGCCCCGGCCCGGCCAGGTGAGGCGGAAGTGCGAGGCGCAGGCCCGCGGGCGCGTAGTGGGCAGGACCCGCGCACCCCCCGCGCCCGGAGCGCCCGCCCCGCCTGCAGCACGTGGCCGGACCTCGCTCACATTTCCCCAAGGTCACCCTCCGCTCTAGGGCGGCCGGCGGGGGAGGGGAAGCCGGGCCGGGCCGGGCCGGGGCCGCGCGCGTCTCACCTCGACAGGGGCCAGGGTCCCGGCGGCTGCGCGAAGGGCTGCGCCCGCGGGGGCTGCGAGGTCGGCGGCGCGGGCTGCCGGCATTTCAGGAGCTCGCCGAGCCGGCCCTCCACCTGCTGCTGCGTGGGACCTGCGGGCACCGGAGGGCGGTCAGCCGCCGCCGCGCCCCGCCCCGTCCCCGTCCCCGGTCCCCGTTCCCCGGCCTGTGCGCACCTGTGCGGCGCTGCGCGACCAGCTTGCTGGGCCCCTTGGTGATGGTGTACATGACGCGCCGCTCCCACACCGCCGCCGGCCCCGGGCCAGATCCGGCCCCTGCGCCCGGGCTCGCACTTAACGGACGGCGGGCGCTGCGGGGAGGGGGCGGGCCCGCTACACGCCCCCGGCCCTTAAAGGGCCCGCACGGGCTCTGGCTAACCCCGGACACGCGGCGCAGACGGTGCTTGGGCCCTTTGGGAAACTGGCAGGCGGGGGCGGAGCCGGCAGCAACCCCGCCCCAGCCCCCGGCGGCCGGAGGCCAAGGCGGACGAGGCGCCCTGTTGCCCGGGAAGGCCGTTGCTGCCTGGAGGCTAGGTGAGTCTCGGGGCACCGCACTCAGACTGCTGGCGGCGAGGACCCAAGGGCCCTGCGGGGTCAGCGGCGATGTGCGAGCAGGGTCCTCGGAGCCCCAGGGCCCACCTTTGACAGGCGCTGGAGGAGAACCTGTGCTGGGGGTCCCTGTGCTGGGGGCATCTCTGTGCTGGAGGTCTCTGTGCTGGGGGGATCCCTGTACTGGGGGGGTCCCTGTGCCTGGCTGGGGGGCTCTGTGCTGCGGGCCCTGTGCTGGGGGCATCCCTGTGCTGGGGGGCCCTGTGCTGGGGGGATCCCTGTGCTGGGGGATCCCTGTGCTGGAGGTCTCTGTGCTGGGGGGATCCCTGTACTGGGGGGTCCCTGTGCTGGGGGCATCCCTGTGCTGCGGGCCCTGTGCTGGGGGCATCCCTGTGCGGGGGCATCCCTGTGCTGGGGGCCCTGTGCTGGGGGGATCCCTGTGCTGGGGGGCCCTGTGCTGGGGGGGCTCTGTGCTGGAGAGATCCCTGTGCTGGGGGGCCCTGTGCTGGGGGGGGGCCCTGTGCTGGGGAGATCCCTGTGCTGGGGGGCTATTCTGTGCTGTGGGTCTCTGTACTGGGGGCTCTGTGCTACGGGGGGTATCTGCGCTGGGGGCTCTGTACTGAGGGACTCTGTGCTGGGGGCGTCTGTGCTGGGCTCCTCTGTGCAGAGGCTGGAGGCAAGGATTTACCACTCATACTTGGGGAGCCTCAGCCAAGGTGCCTGCGGAGGCCTGGGCCAGTGTGAAGGGTCACCCTTGGCTTGGGTCTTGGGACTGGGTCTAAGAAGAGAAAAAGGGGCTCATCCCCCAGACTTGGGTAGAGACATGATGCCCTGGGAGTCTCCCTTCCACCCCAGGAGTCAGAACCCTGGCTGCACTCTGCCCCACGTCCTGGCCCCCAGGCTGAGGTGCACCCAGAGGCCCGACGTGTGCCTCTTTGGCCCTTGGGGCTCCTGTACCTGCCCCACAGATGTGAGAGTGTGGCAGGCCAGGTCTCACTAACGCAGGCCTCCATAACAATTATTTCAGTGCAGAGTGGTTAGTTAAATATTAAAAGCTTAAAAAGCTGTCCAGGAGCGGTGTCTTATACCTGTAATCCCAGCACTTTGGGAGGCCCAGGCAGGTGGATCACCTAAGGTCAGGAGTTCGAGACCAGCCTCGCCAATTTAGTGAAACCCCATTTCTACTAAAAATACAAAAAAAAAAAAAAATTAGCCGGGCGGGGTGGCAGGCACCTATAATCCCAGCTACTCGGGAGGCTGAGACAGGAGAATCACTTGAACCCAGGAGGCGGAGGTTGCAGTGAGCTGAGATCACATCACTGCACTCCAGCCTGGGTGACAGAGCAAGACTCTAAAGAAGAAAAGCCAATGCCCTTCTTCAAAGGCTGGAATGTAACACAAGCCCACCAAGAGTTGTGCCCAGGCCTCTCTTGGGCCTTGAAGCGCGACAAGATAACGAAGGAATTCTTAATAGGACCCGTTTAGGATTAAACAAGTTTATTGCAGGTCTGAAGAAACTCTCCAGGCCTCCAGAGACAAGTTTACTGGGAGCCCGAAGGAACTCCCCAAACCTTCATGATTTAGCAGGAAACAAGATTAAGTCAGTTTACTGAGGCTCCAGAGGAAGGTCTTCAGGACTCAGACCTTAATTATAGATTAAAAGAAGTTAATCACTTGGCCGGGCGCGGTGGCTCACGCCTGTAATCCCAGCATTTTGGGAGGCCGAGGTGGGCGGATCACGAGGTCAGGAAATCAAGACCATCCTGGCTAACACGGTGAAACCCCGTCTCTACTAAAAATAGTGAGCCGAGATAGTGCCACTGCACTCCAGCCTGGGCGACAGAGCAAGACTCCATCTCAAAAAAAAAAAAAAAAGAAAAAAAGTTAATCACTTATGTCTTTAGCGGAATGCACACTTACCCACAGACATCCAGGTTGGAAGGTACATGACCTCTGGAAAACTTTGTAATTTGACTCGGTCTGGTGATAATTTCCAGGCCTTCTCCCTGTAACCGGTTGCAGAAATAAAAACCCTCTTCCTCCCCAGTTCATCTGCATCTTGTTACTGGGCCACGAGAAATAGCAGCCCGACTCTCAGTTTGGTCCAGGAACAAGAGGAGACTGCCTGTGCCAGCATCAGGGCCTGGGGTGTCCAGTGGCCCCCACATTCTCCGAGGAGAGGTCAGGGATGCTGTGGCTGAAAACGGAGCTGTGGCGGGTGGGCGGCAGGGCCCAGAGTCTTCCTGTCTACATTTCTAGGCAAGCAACATGCACCACATGGAGGGGTGAGGGGAGGCTCTTGGTGGTGGGGGGCCAGCCCGAGGAGCCCCCACCCCATGCACTGGCCCTGTTTCTCCTCCCTTCTGGGAGCTCCAGGCTTACTGGGAGGCCCTCAGGGAAGCTTCTGACCCAGGTGTCTCTTGGCCCTGCACCCGTCCTCAGCACGGCTGAAGAGCTGAAGGAAAGAGGTTTCCATCCCCAGCTGCCTTCTCTGCAGGGTTGGGCCAGGCCTGTGGCCCTGAGAGGGCAGAGGAGATGGCAAGCCACATCCAGGGAGGCCAAGCCTGAGATATCCCCTAGGAAGGACTCCTCACGGACTCTTTTCTGCCTCCCGCCCCCACCCCTGCCCCCACCTTCCCCACTCCCCCACTTCCCCTCCCCCCACCAGCATCGGGCAGCGTGTCCTTTAAGGAAGGCCAATGTGATCTCCGTCATCTGTGCAGCCTGCGTCCTGCCCCGGCTTCTCCCAGTGGCCTTCAGCACAATCACTCATATAGGCCAGGGAGGCAGGACAGGGTGCTGGGGGGCCTGTGGCCTGAGGGCATATGCTCCTGCGGAAGACCTGGCAGCAAGGACCAGCTGAGTTAGAGTGCGGGCGGTGCTGGGGAGGGAAGCCCCATGTGGGGAAGGGCATAACCCCAGTTCACACAGGCTCCCGAAGGTGGCCCCCCACCCTTGGGGCCCACTGCAGGCGGCAACGACAAGCTGGACTGGCCCAGAGCCCAGCAGCGCTAGCGTTTGCTTCAGCCACTGGTGGTCAAGCCACGAGGCCCAAACATCCAGCCCCAACAATAGGCCATATCTGAGGTCAAAGCTTGGGTCCAGCAGCCCTCATAAGGGCTCCCTGGGAGGAGCAGTGGCAAAAACAGACAGGGGGCGGGGGAGAGCCCAGGGGTCCTCAGGGCAGCAGGGAGCCGGGGGAGCTGAGGAAGCGGGAAGGCCAGATTGTGAGGGCCAGCAGCTGACATCCCTGGCACCCGCCAGGGGTAGGCTGGTCTGCCCCAGAGGGGCCTTCCCGGCCCCACTTGGCCTGAGGACAGCTGGCAGGGCTCCCACGCTTAGAGTGGCATCCATGGGGCCTGGGCAGGGACCCAAGAGGTTGGACGTGCCCCCAGCTCAGCTGCAGGGGCCTGGGGCCAGTTCGAGTTGGGCAGGAGCCCTCACCGGCCCGGCACAGGCTGTGGCTCCTGGTGAGGTCAGCGTCTCCTGCCTGCCTTCCCCTGGACAGACACTGTCTTCGCTTGTGAAGCCCCCACAGAGGCCACATTTTTGGTGGCAGGGGAGGGGGACAGGGCCTGGAGCAGGACAGCTGGATGGAAGGGGCCTCCCCCAGCATGCAGGGTCCTCACAGACCCCAATCATCCTAATAAAAAAGTGCTTTCTTCCTCTTGAAAAAGGCTCTAGTTATGATACTAAGATTTTATGTAAAAAGTGAACAAAGCTCAGGTTTTCAGTCATCCTCAGTCGGTTTTCCAGATCTAAAACCCATGCCCTGACCCACCCAGACTTGAAGACAGGTTCCTTCAAGGTTCTGGCTCAGGTTCTGCCGATGGAGGAGGCAACCACTGGCCCCCCAAGAAAGGGATCTGGCTGGAGTCTGCCACTCAGTTTCTTCAGAACTATTCAGCCTGTCCCCAGATCCAATGGTGGCCCCCCAAAAATACATCCACCTGGAACTTCAGAATGCAACCTTATTTGGAATAAACTTTTGCAAATATAATCAAAGCAAGGATTTTGAGATGAAATCATCTGGGGCCAGTAGTCGTGGCTCACGCCTGTCAACCCAGCACTTTGGGAGGCCGAGGTGGGCGGATCACCTGAGGTCAGGAGTTCGAGACCAGCCTGGCCAACACGGCGAAACCCAGTCTCTACTAAAAATACAAAAATTAGCCGGGAGTGGTGGCGGGCACCTGTAATCTCAGCTACTCAGGAGGCTGCAGCAGGAGAATTGCTTGAACCCGGGAGGCAGAGGTTGCAGTGAGCCGAGATCGTGCCACTGCATTCCAGCCTGGGCAACAGAGCGAGACTCTGTCTTAAAAAAAAAAAAAAAAAAAAAAAAGCCGGGTGCAATGGTTCACACCTGTAATCCCAGCACTTTGGGAGGCCGAGGCGGGCGGATCACAAGGTCAGGAGATCGAGACCATCCTGGCTAACACGGTGAAACCCCGTCTCTACTAAAAATACAAAAAAATTAGCCGGGCGTAGTGGCAGGCGCCTGTAGTCCCAGCTACTCGGGAGGCTGAGGCAGGAGAATGGCGTGAACCCGGGAGGCGGAGCTTGCAGTGAGCCGAGATCGCACCACTGCACTCCAGCCTGGGTGACAGAGCAAGACTCCATCTCAAAAAAAAAAAAAAAAAAATCATCTGGGATGAGGGTGGGCCCTAAATCCAATCACAGGTGCCCTTGCAAGACAAAGGAGAGGGAGATTTGGGCACAGACACAAGGAAGAGAAGGCTGCGTGAGGACTGGAAGATTGGACTGACGTGGTCACGAGCCCAGGATCACCTGGGGCCACCAGACACTGGAAGAGGCAGGAAGGACTTTCCTGCAGGGCCTTTGGAGGGAGCTGACACCTGTGTCTTGAGCTTCTCGTCTCCAGACTGTGAGAAAATACATTTGTTTTAAGCCACCAAGCTCTGGGGTAATTTCCTACAGCAACCACCGAAACTCAGACACCAAGGAAAGTAGTGGTGGGTGTGGGGATGGAAGGGGGCTGCAGAGGGCTTAGGAAGGACGCTCAGGACCCCAGGGTGGGGTCCAGAGCATGGAGCACGTGGCACTGGACCCCAGGAGAGGAGCTGGACCCTGCTGCTGGGCCTGAATGCCATGGGCCTGGACTCCCAGGATGGCCCTCTGGGAGTGTGAGGATGGGTGCACGTGGGGCTGAGCCCTGCAGGCCCTCTGTGGCGGAGGAGGCTGAGGAGCTAAGGCTCAACAGGAATTGCCCCTCCTTAGGCATCCCCGAATACCTCCTGTAAGCCAGACCCCAAGACGGATGGGGCAGGCAGGCTCCTGGAGGGGGAGGCGCAGCGAGGGGTCCCATCCTTCCCAGCAGGATGTGTCCAGGGACTGGGCATGAGCGTCAAGGCCAAGGCCAGCAGGTGCTGCTGTATGGGCATGACCGGGACTCCGTGTCCCTCCCAGCATGGAATCCAGGACACGGGGGCACTCGGGGCAGTGGTATTTTATCATGTAGATAAACACGCACTGGGAAGGGTGGCCTGTGTCACAGTCCTTTCCACCCGGTGAAAGGTAGGTTCTTCAAGAGGGGTTTTGGGGGGCCAAATTCAGTCTCAGGAGAGGCTGAGCTTCTACAGCTTTGACCCCAGCTACCTAAGGGGGGACACCACCAGGAGGGCAGGGGCTCGGGGACCCTTCCAGGGCTCCATGTTTGGCATCCCGTGGGGGTCCCAGACCCCTGCCAGCCACTGACACGCATCCACAACATCCCAGAGAGTGTGTGCTCACATGTGGCCATTGCAGCAAATGCCTCCGCTCAGACACATCCAGTCCGGCTGCTGCCCTCCCAGGCTCTGAGCTCAGGGGGTGCCGAGAGCAGGTGGGGCCTACCCAGCATGCATCCCCAAGTCATGAGCGTGCAGGCAAGCACCAGCCTGAGGTCAGGCAACATTAAACCTGCCATGCGCTGGGCACTGTGGACAGCTCCTGAACGCAGCTCCATTCAAGGGGGGAAGCAGGGAGGCCCAGAGAGACTGATCTCGGGCTCCTCTTTCCTGTGCCTAGGGAAGCCCAGGTGAAATCTGGGTGAGGAGAGGTGCCTGGGCCCCAGGAGATCCCCTGGTCATCATAGGTCCCTCCTCCTGGGGCTCTCCTCGAGGTGGGGGTTGGGGGCAGGGTGCGCGTTGAAGGAGGCGCAGGGAAAGTGCTCAGCCCACGGAAGGAGAGATGGAGGCGGCCGGTCAGGCGAGGAAAGCGTGGGCTTGAGCCGGAGAGCCTGCTGCAGGGTCTGGCCAGTCACCACCACGGCGGACGCCAACATCTCCTGGCAGGGCTGTCCCTGACCCCTGACTCCCTGAGCCCGCCATGGCCCGCGTTCCCAGTCCCAGACTGGCAGACTGTAAGCCACTCTCCTGCCCTGAGCCACGTGACTGGCCCTCCCTGGTTTACCCCTTCCAACGTCCTCGCCCTAGCCAGAGCGATATGGGGTTCCCATTGGTGAAAAACGGTCCAGCAGAGGCGCTAAGCCAGTCCTGACTGCAGAGCTAGGCGCTCGGCACTTTCTGGAGCAGAGCCCGGCTCTGAGGCTGGGACCCCAACCCTCGGGCGCACACAAATCGTGGCCTGTGACTTGATTTCGGGGGTCACCAACCGACCCCTCACACTATCCGTGGGCTCCGAGCTGGTGCTGTTACCCTAGTGTCACAGAGAAACCCTGGGGCATTATTGGGGCATTATTCGTGCCCCTCCCGCAGACCGCCCAGTTCCTGCAGGCTGGGACCGCCCGCCCCGCCCTCTGCCACGCCTGCCGCCCCTGCCACCCCTGCCGCCCCTGCTGCAACCCCGCTCTGGCCCCGCCCCAACTCGCCCGTCCACGCTCATGTCCCGCCCCTCCCCTAGCCCCGCCTCATCTCTCGGACCCGCCCCGATATGGCCCCGCCCCTCCGGCAACCCCGCCCTAAACTCGTCCCAAAAGGGGGCCCCAGCCCAGCCCCGCCCTCTCCCCAGCCCCGCCCTCTCCCCAACCCCGCCCCCTCCCCAGCCCCGCCCCGACAGGGTCCCGCCCCCATCGGCTCACAAAGGCCAACGGTTTCCACGGCTCAGGCCCGAATCGAGACTGTTCTCCAGCCCGCGTCCTTCACGCCCGCTCCTTCCCCTCCGGCACTGGGGGGCACCGCGAGACTCTTACCGTCGCGGCCCCGCCAGCTGGGTCCTCCCATGCAGTCGCCGGCTCCCTTGCGCTGAGCCCGGCGCCAGTCGTGGCGCATGCGCAGAGGACTCGCCGCGTCACAGTCTCTTGACTTCACGGCGGCAACGACTTCTAACAGCGCCGCTGGTGTAGTGGTATCATGCAAGATTCCCATTCTTGCGACCCGGGTTCGATTCCCGGGCGGCGCAGCTGACTTTTTTACCCATTTGAACAACGAACTCCCGCTAATGCCAGAAATTTTAAAGGAGAGAAAACCAGAAACCAAGGGAAGGCGCCCAGTCTGGTGCAGCGCTGACACACATTTCGGAGAGTGACACAGGTGCCCTGAAAACCCTGGACGGCCATGGGCGACAGGGTGCCTGAGCTGAGGCGCCTGTAAACCAGCAAGCCAAGCTCGCCGTTCAGTCCCCTGCCCGGGGCCGCCACCCACCGCTGAGCCGCTCCCCACCGTGCCTCTGGCGGCTGCGGGTCCTTTAACGGGAGGCGCGCGTACTCCTGGGAATTGTAGTTTATCAGCTCCCGACGCGCCCCGCGGCATCTGGACTACAGCTCCCGACGTGCCCCGCGGGATGCCGGCCACCGCCCCCGACGCGACCCGCGCCGGTTCTGCGGCGGGGAGTTGTTGCGGCCGCGATGCTGGTGGCGGCGGCCGCGGAGCGGAACAAGGATCCCATCCTGCACGTGCTGCGGCAGTACCTGGACCCGGCCCAGCGCGGCGTCCGCGTACTCGAGGTGGCCTCGGGCTCCGGCCAGCACGTGGCGCACTTCGCGCGGGCCTTCCCCCTGGCCGAGTGGCAGCCGTCGGACGTGGACCAGCGCTGCCTGGACAGGTGCGGCCCCCGGGGCGGCCACTCCGGTGCGGCGATCCGGGGCCTCAAGAGCCCACGCCCCGCAGCCCCGGAGGAAAAGGATGCGGCTTGGGCTCTGAGGGTGCGGGGTGGGAGCCTGGGAGTGCCCCCGGGGCAGGCCCTAGCTGTGCGGCCCCCGCGGCTGCGGAAGTGGGTGGGCCTAGGGGTCCCCCTTCCCAGCCGCTTTGGCCTCCGCTCCTCAACGTGCCCCCCAGCCTCCCCTAAGAAAGTCTGTGGGGGTGTCGGAAAGGCGGGTGCGCAGGACTCGGCCCCCACCCAAGCGTTCCCCTCCTGCAGCATCGCGGCCACCACGCAAGCCCAGGGGCTGACCAACGTGAAGGCCCCGCTGCACCTGGACGTGACGTGGGGCTGGGAGCACTGGGGCGGGATCCTGCCGCAGTCGCTGGACCTGTTGCTCTGCATCAACATGGCCCATGTCAGCCCCCTGCGCTGCACGGAGGTCTGTGGGGAGCCCAGCAAGGGTGTCTGCCGTGGCACTCCTCACCCTGCATGGGGGCAGCCGGGATGCCAGATATGCCCCCATCACAGTTGGGGTGAGGGTCTCCAGCCTCCCCCATCACAGTCGGGGTGAGGGTCTCCAGCCTCAGGGCCTGGCTTCTGTTGGGGGCAGCACCTCACTGCCGTCCTGTTCCCTACTCCCCAGGGGCTCTTCAGAGCAGCAGGATGCCTGCTCAAACCCAGGGCCCTGCTCATCACCTACGGGGTGAGTGGGCCTGTCCATGGCGGGCCTCCCGCTCCCAGTCCTAGCTGCTCTCTCCTGCCCTACTGAGAGTCCTCCCTCCTGGGCTCCCTGCCCCCCGCCCAGCCACCAGCACGGCCTCCCCTCCACTTCCACTCTGTACCCCTCCCTGGGTCACCTGCCAGCCTCCCTAACCCCCTTGCCCACCAGCCTGGCCTTGGCTGACTCCCTCTTGGGGACAGGGAGGGGGTGCCCTTTCATTCTCCGAACCCCAGCCTGCGAGTCTGTCCCAGGCTCTCTGGGAAATACCCGACCTTGGTCCAGTGGGCTGTGTCCCCATGCCCACAGCCCTATGCCATCAATGGGAAGATCTCCCCCCAGAGCAACGTGGACTTTGACCTGATGCTCAGATGCAGGTCAGAGCTAGTGGCGGGGGGTCTGGCTCAGGTGGCAGGTGGCTTGGGTGGCACCCCCCAGGCTATGACTCTATCTCCCCACCCTCTGCAGGAACCCAGAATGGGGGCTTCGGGACACAGCCCTCCTGGAGGACCTGGGAAAGGCCAGTGGCCTGCTCCTGGAGAGGATGGTAGGTGGGGGAGCGGGGGCCCAGGCAACCTCTCTAGGGGTTGAGGGCCATCCTCCAGCAAAGCGTTTCTCCAGGTGGACATGCCAGCCAACAACAAATGCCTGATCTTCCGGAAAAACTAAGCCCCTTCTTCACCCCCCGCACACCTGCATTCCTGCCGGAGGCTCTGTGAGGCACGAACCCTGCCTCCCTAGGCCGGACCTTGTGGAAGACAGCCCCACCCAGTCTGTGCTCTCAGCCTGTGGCCCAAGGATGCAGCCTGCTCAGAATAAAGCATGTCCTGCTGCCAGCTTGCTGGTGTCCGCCCCGCCTCCTCCTAGGAGCACCTTGTGAGGGTGGGTGGGAGGCGGAGTCTCCTGTGGGGTCAAGGGCTTGGGACGTCCTGATCCTTGCTGCTGGAGCTCAGGCAGTGGGATTGGGGACGAGACAGCTGCTGAGGCAGGATGGAGCTGGTTGGGGATGCAGGGGCAGACAGGCACTCCCTGGTGACCTTGTACCAAAGCCCAAGCCCCAGTGGGTGGCAAGGCCCCAGTGGAAACTGGCTGGGGATGGGGCACCTGGAAGGATGAGGGTCGCCCGACCAGCAGCAGCAAGCCAGGAGGTCTGGGACACAAGGAGTGCGTTTATTCACCAGGACGGGGTGGCGCAGGCCCCTTGCAGGGGCTAGTCCTGGAAGCGGTTGAGCAGCTCGCAGGCCTGCTTCTCCAGCAGCTCCAAGATCTTCTTGACACGCTTCTCGCTGGCGGCCCGGACGTAGCTGCCGGCGTCCAGCATGGCGACGCCATCGCGTACCTCACCCATGATGACCAGCGGCCCATCGCCCGCCGTCATGTTTGGGCAGGGGCAGGCCCAGTCCATGCCACTCAGCGT
The DNA here is from genome assembly GCF_028885625.2 of Pongo pygmaeus. Lineage (NCBI taxonomy): Eukaryota > Metazoa > Chordata > Mammalia > Primates > Hominidae > Pongo > Pongo pygmaeus. The sequence goes on along the minus strand of NC_072391.2, from coordinate 749,858 downwards.
CACCTCCAGGTACTTGGTGCCCAAGAACTTGAGGCCCATCTTGTCATCCTTGAGCACATCCTCGAGCGCCACGCGGGCGATGCCTCCGGCGGCCTCGGGCTCCTCCAGCACCTCCGTGAGCCGCCCCACGATGGCGAAGTCGCTGCGGCACAGGCTCAGCGCCAGCTTGCTCCGGAGGCGGCAGGTGCGGCAGGGCGGTGTGCGCGGCACGGGGCAGGCATCCTCGCAGCTCTCGCGGCTGTGGAAGTTGTTGCCGTTGCCCTCGCAGCCACCGTACACAAAGGGATGGCACTGCTGCAGCAGCGGGCTGTAGGCCCAGCGCGGCTCCCAGCCCTGGCAGGGGCCCTGCACGGCAGGCAGCACGCAGGCGTCGCCGGGGCCGCGGGCACAGGCCTGCTGGCACGCTTCGTAGGTCTCAAAGCCCCGGGCCGCCCCATCGCAGCCACGGGCCGGGAAGGTCATGCAGCCGCCCCGCTGCGGGTCAAAGTGCCAGAGGACAAGGTGTGGGGAAGTGGGGCCCGTGCAGGCCTGCACATCTGGCAGGCACTCCGCCGGGGCTGGGATGCTGGGGGCTCTGTCCCTGGCCAGCTCTCGCTGGACCACAGAGAGTGGGAAGTCAGCCCGCAGCAGGCCAGCGGCATTGCGCGCTGTGCAGGTGTACAGGCCGGCGTCTTCGGGCTGCGCGTTGTAGAGCACCAGCTGCCCGATGCTGGTGACCACCACGTTGCCATACATCTGATCAGGGCGCATGATCAGGTTCTCCCGCTGGTGACTCTGCTTCTCCCAGGTCACAGCAGGCGGCGGGCGGCCGCTGACGTCGCAGTGGAGGCTGGCCGTACCCCCCACCTGCACCGCCTGTGGGGAGGGGCTGCTGTACAGGGCAGGAGGCACGGGCGCGGCCCCAGGTGTGGGGCGGGCAGTGGTCTCCGGTGGCCCCGGGCTGCTGGGCGGCCAGCTGAGCACGTGTTTGCAGGGCACGATGTGGAGGTGCAGGCCCCGCAGGCAGGCCTCGGCATCCATGTAGCAGCGGTTGTAGTAGGTGAGGCCGTCCGAGGCGCAGGTGAAGCTGGGCTCCTTCTCACAGCGGTCACGGCAGCGGCACACGGGCTGCCCATCCCAGATGTCGCAGTCCGAGCCCTGCTGTGGGCACGCAAAGCCCTCGCAGGAGGCCGCTGTCGTGGGCACGGCTGGGCTGCCGGGGAAGCGTGCTGCCACGCAGCTCCGCAGTCCACACACGTTGATGCAGCACTTCTCAGCAGCCGCACAGTCCTGGGGATGGGGGACACTTAGGTGGGAGCCCCGATGCTCCCCCGCCCGGGGGCTCTGGCCTGGCCCCTGCATGGGGAGGCCCAGGTGGGGTAGCAGGGAGCCCCCCGCTCTATGGCTGCCTCCAGGGCTGCTTCCCCGGGGACTCAGTGTCCTTTCCATCCTGTGTGAGGAGCCACCGCACCAGAGGTGCCACCTGGCTTCACCTTCTGGAATCCTCACCCCCACAAGCAAGTTCCGTTATTCTTTATGTTGTACAGACAAGGAAACTGAGGCCCAAGAGGGCGTACAGTGCTCAGGGCCACCCAGCAGGTGGTGCAGGTCAGGACAAAGGCTGGACATGGGCTGCAGCACCCCCATCACCATCTGCACTGGTCCCGGATGGAAGGAGAGGGTGGGAGGAGAGGCAGTGACGGGGAGGGAGGAGAAGATTGAAGGAGAGGGTGGGAGGAGAGGCAGTGACGGGGAGGGAAGAGAAGATGGAAGGAGAGGGTGGGGGGAGAGGCAGTGACGGGGAGGGAGGAGAAGATGGAAGGAGAGGGTGGGGGGAGAGGCAGTGATGGGGAGGGGGGAGAAGATGGAAGGAGAGGGTGGGGGGAGAGGCAGTGATGGGGAGGGGGGAGAAGATGGAAGGAGAGGGTGGGGGGAGAGGCAGTGACGGGGAGGGAGGAGAAGATGGAAGGAGAGGGTGGGGGGAGAGGCAGTGACGGGGAGGGGGGAGAAGATGGAAGGAGGGTGGGGGGAGAGGCAGTGACGGGGACGGGGGAGAAGATGGAAGAAGAGGGTGGGGGGAAAGGCAGTGACGGGGAGGGAGGAGAAGATTGAAGGAGAGGGTAGGGGGAGAGGCAGTGATGGGGAGGGAGGAGAAGATTGAAGGAGAGGGTGGGGGGAGAGGCAGTGACGGGGAGGGGGGAGAAGATTGAAGGAGAGGGTGGGGGGAGAGGCAGTGACGGGGAGGGGGGAGAAGATTGAAGGAGAGGGTGGGGGGAGAGGCAGTGACGGGGAGGGGGGAGAAGATGGAAGGAGAGGGTGGGGGGAGAGGCAGTGATGGGGAGGGGGGAGAAGATGGAAGGAGAGGGTGGGGGGAGAGGGAGTGATGGGGAGGGGGGAGAAGATGGAAGGAGAGGGTGGGGGAGAAGATTGAAGGAGAGGGTGGGGGGAGAGGCAGTGACGGGGAGGGGGGAGAAGATGGAAGGAGAGGGTGGGGAGAGAGGCAGTGACGGGGAGGGGGGAGAAGATGGAAGGAGAGGGTGGGGGGAGAGGCAGTGACGGGGAGGGAGGAGAAGATGGAAGGAGAGGGTGGGGGGAGAGGCAGTGACGGGGAGGGGGAGAAGATGGAAGGAGAGGGTGGGGGAGAGGCAGTGATGGGGAGGGGGGAGAAGATGGAAGGAGAGGGTGGGGGGAGAGGCAGTGATGGGGAGGGAGGAGAAGATGGAAGGAGGGTGGGGGGAGAGGCAGTGACGGGGAGGGGGGAGAAGATGGAAGGAGAGGGTGGGGGAGAGGCAGTGACGGGGAAGGGGGAGAAGATGGAAGGAGGGTGGGGGGAGAGGCAGTGACGGGGAGGGGGGAGAAGATGGAAGGAGAGGGTGGGGGGAGAGGCAGTGACGGGGAAGGGGGAGAAGATGGAAGGAGAGGGTGGGGGGAGAGGCAGTGACGGGGAGGGGGGAGAAGATGGAAGGAGAGGGTGGGGGGAGAGGCAGTGACGGGGTGGGGGGAGAAGATGGAAGGAGAGGGTGGGGGGAGAGGCAGTGACGGGGAGGGGGGAGAAGATGGAAGGAGAGGGTGGGGGGAGAGGCAGTGACGGGGAGGGGGGAGAAGATGGAAGGAGGGTGGGGGGAGAGGCAGTGACGGGGAGGGGGGAGAAGATGGAAGGAGAGGGTGGGGGGAGAGGCAGTGACGGGGAGGGGGGAGAAGATGGAAGGAGGGTGGGGGGAGAGGCAGTGACGGGGAGGGGGGAGAAGATGGAAGGAGAGGGTGGGGGGAGAGGCAGTGACGGGGAGGGAGGAGAAGATGGAAGGAGGGTGGGGGGAGAGGCAGTGACGGGGAGGGGGGAGAAGATGGAAGGAGAGGGTGGGGGGAGAGGCAGTGACGGGGAGGGGGGAGAAGATGGAAGGAGGGTGGGGGGAGAGGCAGTGACGGGGAGGGGGGAGAAGATGGAAGGAGAGGGTGGGGGGAGAGGCAGTGACGGGGTGGGGGTGGTTGCTGAGGATGATGGTGCCCAGGATGGAGGCACAAGGGGAGCATGAAAGCTGGAGTTGGGAGGGCTCTTATTCTTAAGACAAATGAGGGCAACGATGGGGCTGTCTCTGGGCCCCTCAAGGGGCCCAGACCCAGACCCCCCAGAAGTCTGGGGAGCCCGGGCAGAAGGTGGCACCTCCAGCAGGATCTTGCCCAGGCTGGCTGCCCCAAGGCCCGGGACCCCGGCCCGACTGCACTTACCTGGTCCCCGCTACACTGGCGCTCACAGGTGCTCTGGGCGTCCACCCACAGGTTAGGGCTGAGCTGGTTGGGGCACACGCCCGGGTGGCTCCCCGGCCCTGGCAGCAAGCCGGCCCCCGAGGTCAGCCGGAGGAGGAGCAGGAGCGGCAGGAGTGGCCGTGGCGCGGGCATGAGGGCCGCCGAGCCAGGGGGCCGGGGGGTGTGGCCACCAGCCCCTCCTCGGGCTCCGCAGAGCCCAGCTTCCTGCAGGCATCCACCCTCCGGGCCTGTGGTCGGCACCCCCACCAGGACCCCGGGGGCTCCCTTTCGCCCCTGAGGCCGAAGCCTGCAGCAGATGCTTGTCCTGACGCCCCTGCTGGGTGGATAACGGGGTCTCCAAGTTCTCAGAGGCCGTCTGTGTGACGCTGGTTCCTCTCCAGCTTCAGCCTGGCCCCTCTGTCTGAACCGTGCGGGGGCTCCCAGGCCCTGGTCAGCGCAGGGCAGAGGGGAGGAGGTTGGGGAGGGGCCAGAGGCCCATGAGCACAGAGCCACTGGCCATGAGGGTCACCGGGGGTGGAGAAGGGCTGGCTCTGGCTGCAGAGGGGGAGGGGAGGGGACCCTGTAACCTGAACCCCTTCCTCCACCCCTGGGCTGAGATCAGTCTCCTTGACAACCCTCAGTAGGGTGGGGGCAGGGCCAGCAGATCCCAGCTTTTGTCCCTGACGCCCTCTGGACCCCAGGCTCCTGTGCCGTGGGGGTGGCGGGCACAGGCCCTCCCCGCAGAGCGTGGCTGACCACAGCCTGGGTCCCCCAGGCCGGGTCCAAGCTGACAACGGTCACGTGCGTCCGGGTCAGGCCAAGGGCTTCGCTCCGCTCCAAGGTTCCTTCCCCTCCGTGGCTGTTTTAGGGGCACAGGGGTCTGCAGGACGCCCAGCACGGCCCGGCCTCCTCTGCTCTGCTGCCCCTGTTGGAGTGGGGCCCAACCCGGCAGGACTGCATTCCCAGAGACCCCCATCCCTGAAATCAGGCTGCGGGCTTGGGGCTCGGGCCTGTCCCCAAGGCGGGGCAGGTGCAAAGAGGCCTGTGGCCGCCCACAAACATAAGAACAGCCCCAAACGCTGACGCCGGAGCCTCGGCCCACGCACCGCGCAGCCCTGGACGTGGCTCTGCATGGGATGGCACCACCCAAGGGAAGGCCACGTGCAAGGGCGTCTGTGGCTGAAAAGAGCAAGCGTCCCGGGGCACCAGAGCCTTGCCCTGCCCCAGCCCCCGTCGGCGGGGCACACATCCCCAGTCTGGCTCCTCTTCCTTGGGGAGGGCAGGGGGCTGGCCTGGCTGGCGCAGCAGGACAAAAGGCTGCCTGGAATCTGCTCTTCTAAACCCTCTGTGGCTCCAGAAGTCTGGGGCCTCAGGGAGTGGTTCTCTCTGACACCGGATGGGAGTGTCCCCCTGACCCTGTGACTGACCTCTGACCCAGGAAGCAGGGTAACAGGAGCCTGGTCTGGCGCCACAGTCCCTGCTCTACAAGGGGACTGGGGGTGGGCCCTGATAGCGTGGGGGTGGGGGTAGCTAGGCCAGATTGGGCTGGAGCTGCCAGGGAGGGGCTTAAGGCCCGGATGTGCCCACGAAACAGCACAGGGAGGCACCTGAGCCAGAGGCTGTGGTCCCTGTACCAACTGGAGTGCCCCGTTCCAGCTCAGCTGTGAGCTCCGGGGTGTTCACACACCCCTGGGCCAGGCATGGCAGGCACCCCAGATTGGCCAGTGTGCAGGCGGCTCTCTGCTGAGGGGGCCGACTGACTGGAGGGCCTGGCCCTCTGGGGTGCTGCTGCTGTTGGGGACAGTCCACCCCAGGCCATCTGCTGCCGGGGACCGTGAGCGAGGGCTCGGCACAGCCCAGCTGGGATTCCATCCACCAGGAAGAGGAGAATGGCTGTGACCAGACCCAGCTGCTCCAGCCCAGCTCCAGCCCTCACTTAGGCACACCCAGCCAACCGCGGCAGGTCGGCCCAGTCAGCGCGGGGGACAGCAGGCAAAAACAAAGGCCAGAGGTCAGTTTGCCGGGTACGAAGCAGCACTGGCCCCTGGCACGGGGCACCGCCACTGCCAGACCCACCCCACCACACACAACAAAACGTGGGGACCATAGCCGAATTACATTTACTGTACAAAGAAGAACGGTTCGGAAAGAACCAGGAATGATGGAGTGTCCAACAGCAGTGCGGGTAGTGTTGATGCCGTGAATGCAGGACTATCTAGGTCCTCAAAGTCTGTGAGGTTTGTTCATAATCCCAAACAAGGGCCCTGCTGGCAGCAACAGGACAGGTGGGGCTGGGACAGGGAAGCTGGAGCAGGAGGCCAGTGTCTTTGGGGGCTGTGGCAGGGCCGCCTGCCTGGGGTTCCCTTACTCATCTGGCAGTTCACGCAGGCCACAGCCCTCATCTCCCAGGAACCGGCCATGGGGCGAGTCCACTGGTGCCCACTTAACACCCTCCGTGGGACCACCTTGGGAAGCATGTGCCGCGGAGTCCACCATGGGGGTCCTGGGTCCCGGGAGAGCTCCTTCTGCATGCTGGCCATGTCGTGCCGCGTGGCCTGAGGGCAGGAGGTAGAGGTGAGCACCAGTGCTGTGGGCAGGCCCAGGCGACAGCAACCCTGCAGAGGGGCTGCTGGGGCAGGCGTGGGCAGAAGCACTGGGTGGAGGAGCGGCCAATGGGTTCAGGAGAGAGGTGGCCGGCCCTGTGTGCCTGGGGCTCAGCATGAGTGCTGGGCTGGTGGGCCTTTGAGGAGGGGCCTAGCCTCCCGAGGCCCCCAGGTGGACAGGACGTGGACGAGGTGGTTCCAGGCACGTCCCTAAGAAGGTCAGGATGGTTCTGATGCCGTGCGACCTCACAGGAGAGCTGCAGCTGTGGGGACCCCAGGGCCAGCGACAGAAGCTGCCGAGAACAGGAGGCTGCACGCAGGTGCCCGGGGTCTGCGCCGCCACCCATCGAGTATTCCTAAGTCTGCAGATAGCTCTGCACTCTCCAGGGTGGGCAAGATGATGATCTGAGTTTTGAGTGCTCAGTGTCCCCGAAGGTGTCACATCACAGCAGGAAGGTTCTCAGCCCCACGTGGGGAGGGATTTGGGGAGCAACATAAGTGTGGGCTCCCAGGTGCACCTCCTTTCTCCCCTCTCCTGAGTGCTGCTTGGGCTCTGACCACAGGACCATACCCTCCATCCCGTGGGAGCCAGGGCCCAGGTCACCCAAGCTTCCAGAGGGAGCACCGGCCCTGTCTGCTCCCCTGGCCTCTGGGCAGCCCCGCCACTCGCAGCACATGGATTCACAGGATGCCTTGCCATCGCTGCCACGAATCCCCTCTCGAGGAGTCCCGAGTGCGTCCCCACAGCTGGCGTGGCCATGAAGTCACCAGTGCACCACCACCGGGCCACACCCAGGCTTCCCTGAAGGCCCCTTAAAAATGTACAAAAAAGTGAAGTGTTCTCTATATAAATAAGAAAGGCGAACCAGGCTCCCCGCCGGTGGAGCCCAGGCAGCTGGGGAGGCCCGGCTTGTTTCAGACCAAGATTCCCGGAAGCACCAGCAGCCCAGCCACACCCCCTCCTCCCGCCTGCTGCGCATGGTCCGTGCATGCTCCTCCTCGCACCCAGCTCAGGTGTGAGGAAAGCCCGGCGCTTCTGAGGCAGCTGTGTGGACAGTCCCCACGCAGGCGGCACTGGCCTGGCGTCCAGCCAGGAATGTCCAGCTCGAGCCCTCCCGGCATCTGCACAGGCGGCCCCGCCCGTCCCCGCTAGGAGATCTTGCAGTTACTCCGCGAGCAGTTCTGGGGGGGGCTCTGGGGTGGGCGGATGGACTTGGACCTCTTGAGGCTGTTGCCCTTGCTGCCGCCACCCCCGGCCCCACTGGCCAGCGAGTAGGAACGGCCGTGCATCATAACCGCGTTCATGCCGTTGGCCATCGAGAAGGACTTGAGGTGGCTCTTGATGGTGACGGGCAGTGGAAGCTTGTCGATGAGGTGCACGGGTGTGCAGGAGACGATGGCCCGGCAGCAGAGGTCCTGCAGGCTGAACACTGTGGGGCAGAGGGGGTGTCAGACCATGGGGCTGTGGGGGGGAGGCCCTGTGCAGGGAGACCTGAGCTGCCCAAGAGAAGCCTGGCAGGGTCTCCACACTCCTAGTGGTGTTCCCAGGACTGGGCTCCTGGAGGACCTGGACGCCCAAACTTCTCCGCCCAGCACAGATGTGTCCACTGGCACCCCATCCCCTGCCTTGCTCCCTAAAGCCAGGCACGCTGGGCGGTGCTGCTGCGGGGCTTCCAGAGGCCGCTCTGCCCAGCTCCTGGCCTGGATGCTGCAGCTCCCTGTGTGAGGGCTGTGCGATCTGGCCCTTCAAGCCAACCTGCTCTGGAGCCTCTCCTGTGTCTCTGGTTGGGTTTTGACTCAATCTAGCTCGACTGACCAGCTCAAGTCTGCGGAGCTGGGGAGAGGAGCTCCGTATGGTGGGGGCTGGGTATGATGGCCCGGGGTACAACCAGGCTCTTCATGGCTCCCCGTGCTTCCTTTCTTTTTTTTGAGACGGGGTCTTGTCCTGTCGCCCAGGCTCGAGTGCAGTGGTGCGATCTCTGCTCACCGCAACCTCCACCTCCTGAGTTCAAGCAATTCTCCTGCCTCAGCCTCCCGAGTAGCTGGGATTACAGGCGTGCGCCACCACGCCCGGTTAGTTTTTGCATTTTTAGTAGAGACAGGGTTTCACCGTGTTGGCCAGGCTGGTCTCGAACTCCTGACTTCAGGTGACCCACCTGCTGCGGCCTCCCAAAGTGCTGGGATTACAGGAGTGAGCCACCGTGCCAGGCCTGTGCTTCCTCTTAAGAAGGACGATGACACCGTCAGCCACCCTCTCCCTGTTCAGCAGTGAACCCTGCTGGGAGGCACCACAAAATCAACAGTACCACCTCCCTGAGGGGGGCTTCACAGGGGCCTCTGATCAAGGACGTGGCCTCCCAGGAAGAGTGGATGACACAACACAAAGCTGCAGGCACGGCTCCTGTGCTCCCCTGAAGCAGGACCAGCCCCGGAACCAGGAACGAGTGAGAACACACTGCCCACACCAGCAATGCCAGGGACCCACAGGCATGGCAGAGTGCAGCGGCCACGGCAGCACCCTGAGGGGGGTCACCAGCTGCTCCTGTGCCCCCCGGTGCTGCCGCCTCTCCCCCGAGGCTGCTCTTACCAAGTCACTGACCTGCTGCCGGCCGAGCCCCTACTGCGCGTGGCCAAGGGACCTGCCTGAACCTCCCTCACTGGCCCCTGGCCCCCCTCAGCCTCCATGTGATCAGGGCAGCCCGGGTTCGGGGACCGCAGTGCTGGCCGGCGCCTGCCCACCCACCTCGGTTGGGCCTCCAGATCTTCTCCATGCCGTGCCGCATGAGCACGATGCGGGACAGCTCCGTGAAGGACTCGATGACGTTGAAGTTGCACAGGGGGCTGACCTCAAAGAAGGTCATGCAGTTCTTCTCTGCGTACGCACGGGCCTGCTCCGTCGGGACCTGCCGCTTGAAGGCCAGGTGCAGCCGGTTTCCAACCAAGATCCGGGGGACTCCGGGTGCATGCTGGGGGCACAGAACTCAGCAGAGGCACAAACGCAGGATGCCACCCACCCCTCAGCCGCAGCAGGGCCCGCCCTCACTGTCTGGACTATGATGGGGTGGGGGCCGCGGGAGGTCACGGTGGGCAGAGCCCAGGGCTCAGGCCCTACAGTGCAGGCCCTTCTGGGTGGCCGCGTAGCTCCTGGTCTTGCTGGGCTCCACCAGCCGTCGCGTGCACAGTGACCAGCATGCCCAGGCGCAGGCCGTGGGACAGTGCAGGGTGCAGAGCCGGGGCCACAGGAGGGGTGGCAGGCGGGAATCCAGAGCCTACCCGGGGCCCAGGTACCTCTATCCAGCCTGCCTTCCCCAGGAGGGCTCCCCAGACCCAGGCCTACCTCATCGATCTCCTTGATCCATCGGTCGATGCCGTCAAAGGACCAGCGGTTGGTGATGTCATACACCAAGAGGATCCCCTGCAACAGAGACTTGGCGGTCACCAGGGGTCACTGACACGCATGGCCAGCCCAGGCCCAGGGACGCTCAGGTGCAGGGGCCTCGGTTCCCGGGCAGGGCCAAGGATGCTTATTACTTGGCGGATGGGCAGATGAGCGGTGCCCTCCACACAGAGCTGGTGCAGCCCTGCCCCTCACCCCTGCCCTCACCTGGCAGGACTGCAGCAGGAGGGTGGGTGCCTTCCATGGTGTCAGAAATGCCGCTTCCCCTCCCTCCCCTGGAGCCATCAGCCTGTGGAAGTTTCCTGGGCAGGCAGATGAGGGGTCCTTGCAGCCGGGGGACGTGCAGCTGTGGAAGCTAAGTGTCCTCTCGGCCAGTCCATCAGTGAATCCCCCCAGGGGTACCCAGGACAGAGCTGAGTGGGGGCATTTCTGAGTTTTCCAACCTAAAACTTGCAAGCAGAATGCCAGTCCCTCCAGGACAGTTTCTGTGAAGCTCCCCAGCCAGGCAGAGCAGGTTTTGCCACGGGGACTTTCTGCCACATCCCTTAGAGACCAATTACTTGGAGCTCAGCTCTGGGCTGTTTCCACCTGCCCTAAATATCTCGGCAGTGACAGTCATGGCTCTCCAGCAGCACAAGGGAGCACACTGCTCACACTCAGAGCCCTGTCGGGCGAAACGGTGACATCACAGGCCCATTCCCCTACGCCCGCCTCTCCCCAACGTCCACTCACACCCTACAATTCTGCAACCAGATCCAGCCAATGAGCTGGGATCCACCCTACTCCTAGGCTGACAAAACCTTCACGTAAAGAAAGAGCCTATCACACAAGGGACTGAGGCTGAAGGAAGAGGGCACTGTCCATCTGAAAATTAGGGTTTTTAGAGCCTCTTAGAACTATCTTTCGATATCTGGAAGACTGAAGTGTAGCCCCCAGGTCCTGTTTAGTACAAGATTGAAATTACTAAGCTCCTAGGGCAAAGGCCTTGCTCAGGATGGAGTGACAGCTCAGGAAGGACACCTCTTGCTGAGGGAGACCCTTCGAGGCCAGAGACGGCCAAGTCAGTCTGGTGGGCGATAAATGATAAGATTCAGAATAAACAAATGCACACCCAGGGGTTAACCCTGGAGGCTGGGGCACAGGGACTGGGGCTGGCTCATTTGCTGCTGGGGGAGGGGGAGAGACTGGGGAGTGGGCCACCAAAGCGTACAACACAGCCCACTCTCCTGCGTGGCAACCTCCCGCATGGCAACCTCCCACGTGGCAACCTCCCGCGTGGCAAGCCCACAACTCGGAAGTAACTGAGGATGTGTGTCACAGTGGTGCTGATAACGACAAACCAGACACAAATGTCCAGCCTCAGGGGACAGCCAAGTAAGCGGCGGTGAAATGTACCGTGCAGATGCTGAAGACAGCAGCAGTACATGTAGAAGGGTGCATGCTGGCCAAGGAGAGACGTGCAACCCAGGTGAGGTGAGAACGCAGGTCCCAGCACTGCGGATGGCATTTTCTTTTTTTCCTGAGACAGGGTCTCACTCTGTCACCCAGGCTGGGGTTCATGCAGTAGCACGATCATGGCTCACTGCAGCCTGATATTCTGAGCCTCAGCTTCCCGAGTGGCTGGGAATACAGGTGTGAGTCACCACGTCTGGCTAAGTTTTTTTAAACATTTTTTAGAGATGGGGTCCTGCTATGTTGCCCAGGCTGGTCTTGAACTCCTGGTCTCAAGTGACCCTCCTGCCTCAACTTCCTAAAGTGCTGGGATCAGAGGTGTGAGCCACTGTGCCCAGCCCAGCATGATTTTTTTTTTTTTTTTTTTTGAGACGGAGTCTCACTCTGTCACCCAGGCTGGAGTGCAGTGGCACGATCTCCGCTCCCGGGTTCACGCCATTCTCCTGCCTCAGCCTCCTGAGTAGCTGGGACTACAGGCGCCCACCACCACGTCCGGCTAATTTTTTTTTTGTATTTTTAGTAGAGACGGTGTTTCACCATGTTAGCCAGGATGGTCTCGATCTGACCTTGTGATCCGCCCACCTCAGCCTCGCAAAGTGCTGGCATTACAGGAGTGAGCCACCGTGCCCGGCCGATGCCCAGCTAATTTTTTTGTATTTTTAGTAGAGACGGGGTTTCACCGTGTTAGCCAGGATGGTCTCCATCTCCTGACCTCATGCTCCGCCTGCCTCGGCCTCCCAAAGTCCTGGGATTACAGGCGTGAGCCACCGTGCTCGGCCCAGCATGATTTTTAAAAAATAAATATATAAACACACAACACATTACACTGAAGAAGTTTATATGGACATAAAACAAATGCTAAAAGGCTGGAGAGGGGTAACTTTTTATGCTGACCTGTTTTCTGTGGCGAACACCCCTATTCGCATTACACTGAAAACTCTAGAAAGAGAGCAGAAGTCCTGCCTCCCGGCTGATGGGCTGGCTCAGGCTCCAAGTATTCTGTGAGGCTGGGGGGCCCTGACCACACCTCCCAGCTGCTGCCCTGAGCAGGCCCCCACTTCCTGGGATGGCCGTGTCTGAGGAGCAGGGGTTCCGGGCAGGGGCGATGGCACAGGAGGACCTGGAGGCTTGCTCCAGCGCGGGTCACAGTAAGGCCGCAGGGACCCAAATGACCACGGAGTGAGAAACCAAAAGGAGACTCTTGGTGACCAGAAGCCGCCTAACGAACAGCACCCTAAGCACCCTCAGCCGCGTGTCTCAAGGGGGCAGAGCACGGGGCAAACAGACTCTTCCACTGCCTTCTATTTTCTAAAAATGATCTGATTTTTAAAAAACTAGCGACTTCGGCCAGGCGCCGTGGCTCACGCCTGCGATCCCAGCACTTTGGGAGGCCGAGGCGGGCGGATCACGAGGTCAAGAGATGGACACCATCCTGGCCAACATGGTGAAACCCCGTCTCTACTAAAAATACAAAAATTAGCTGGACGCGGTGGTGCACACCTAGTTCTAGCTACTCGGGAGGCTAAGGCAGGAGAATCGCTTGAACCCGGGAGGTGGAGGTTGCAGTGAGCGGAGATCGCGCCACGGCACTCCAGCCTGGCGACAGAGCGAGACCCGTCTCAAAAAACAACACGAAAGAACGAGCGAGTGCTCTCGGGAATGAGTCAGGACGCGCTCTCCCCCCGCTCTACGCCCCTCCAGGAGCCGCCCAGACAGTCAGTTTCCTCAGCGTCTACAGATGTGTCCACGGTGCCGCTCATGCCGCGCGGGCGGGGCCGAGGGGGTCGAGGCACTTGCGCGGCTCCCACCGGCACGCCCTGAGCTGAGGCCCAGCGCCCCCGCCTGCTTGGGGACTGGTACTGCGCCGGCTCTTAGGTAACGGTGGCAATATACATCCGAGTACGTTTACACTTTTTTTGTTCAACTCGACCTACACGATAAATTCCCAGAAGTAGAATTGCTGGGCCTAAGAGTGGGTGTCCTTTTTGCTATCATTTTTTACTGAGCTGTAACTTACAAAGCAGAAAATACAAAGATCCGAGGTTTGAACATTTTGATGAATTTTGACAAACACATACCCCTTCCATCCATGTGGTTAAAGCTCCCAAGGTACAGCCAGCCAGAGTGAAGCCCTCCCCTGCATCCCTGCACCCAGGCTCTGCCCAGGAGCAACGGCCATGTAAAATGGGAGCTACTGCCAAGCCGTGCCCACTCACGTCCACCCGCCCACCTGTGTGCTGACAAGCCAGCAGCACGTGTGCCTCCCGTACCACTCTCCACATAAACCCCCTCTCAGGGAAACAAACCCACACCTCTGTCCTGAAGGAGACACGGCACTTGGCCACACCCTTCCTGGTGCTAAGCCCGCTGACCCCAAATTCTCAGCTAAACAGGATGGCACATCCCGTCAGCCACACTGCAGTTGCAAGGAGCCTGCCCCACCCTCCACACACCAAGGGACCCACACCTGGGTGACCCACTCATCCCACCAGTGGGTTGTGGCACCTGCTTCTGAGAGGGGCCACCTCAGATCACAGCAGCAGAACGTGCGAGCACGACCACGAAGTCTAGGAAGCCTGGCCTTCGGCGGCATGTGAAGGGCCTCGCGGGAAGAGCCACGGGACTGCTGCTGTGTGACATGTGACAGCAGCAGGGAGTGGCCAGTGGCCTTTGCTGGTGCCATCTGCAAGACCCAGGCCGTGGGGACCTTCCAGGCCTCTCCACTCTTAACGGAGGGAGGCAGAGTGACAAATCCCGGCTGAGACAGACAGTCCTTGCTAGTCTTTGTGTCTCATCAGGGGCGGCGGGAGAAACCCTGCTGCAAACCTGGGCTCTGCACCTCGGCTGGATGCACCCACACCTCACCGCTGCTCACCAGGCGGGAGAGACACAGGACAGGGCTGGGCTCCCGGGGTGGCCCAAATGCTCAGTCATGGCGGTCAGAGGCCCGCCTTGAGGCTCAGGTGCTTCTCCCGGGGCAAGGAAGCGCCTGGCACCCTCAACCCAGGACCAACATGTGCACTTGGGTCTGTAACCTGCTCCTCGCATGTGGAAAATGACAGCTAAGAATTTCCAGAGTTAACAAGACAAAACAAAGACATAACCAGTTGTGCCAGATGCTTTGGAAAGAACACAGAGATGATAACAGAGCTTGCTTTCCAGAACCTCAGCCTGGCAAATGCAGAGCTTATGAACTGCTTTTTTTTTTTTTTAGTTCTCATGCAGCTGAACAGAAATCACGACTGTGCTGGCCTCATGTCCCACAGACCTCTCTGTGTGGGAGCTTGAATGCCTGAAGTGGAGCCCGTCAGGGGGGCTGGGATGCCTGCGGTGGAGCCCGTCGGGGGGGGCTGGGATGCCCACGGTGGAGCCCGTCAGGGGGGCTGAGATGCCTGCGGTGGAGCCCGTCGGGGGGGAGCTGGGATACCCGCGGTGGAGCCCGTTGGGGGGGCTGGGATGCCCGTGTTGGAGCCCGTCGGTGGGGGCTGGGATGCCCGCGGTGGAGCCCGTCAGGGGGGCTGGGATGCCCGCGGTGGAGCCTGTTGGGGGGGGAGGCTGGGATGCCCACGGTGGAGCCCGTCGGGGGGGGGAGTTGGGATGCCCGCGGTGGAGCCCGTCAGGGGGGCTGGGATGCCCGCGGTGGAGCCTGTTGGGGGGGGGAGGCTGGGATGCCCGCGGTGGAGCCCGTCGGCGGGGGCTGGGATCTGGGATGCCCATGGTGGAGCCCGTCGAGGGGGCTGGGATGCCCACGGTGGAGCCTGTCAGGTTCAGCCTCCCTGCTGCCTTTTCCAGTATCTCCCCAACAACCCTTTATTGTCATCCAACATAACTGCGCCCCATATTTTTTAATACCAAAATAGTATATGTTTATTGCAGAAAAATCACGAAATACTTAAAAGCAAAAGGAAGACAAGAAGGCATTTTTGTAGATGTAAATCACCCACACAGCTCCTCCTTTTTTTTTTGAGATGGAGTTTCACTCGTCGCCCAGGTTGGAGTACAATGGCACAATCTCAGCTCACTGCAACCTCCGCCTCCTGGTTTCAAGCGATTCTCCTGCCTCAGCCTCCTAAGTAGCTGGGATTATAAGCGCCCGCCACCATGCTCGGCTAATTTTTGTATTTTTCATAGAGACGGGGTTTCACCATGTTGGCCAGGTTGGTCTCCAACTCCTGACCTTGTGATCTGCCTGCCTTGGCCTCCCAAAGTGCTGGGATTACAGGCGTGAGCCACCGCGCCGGCCCCAGCTCCTCTTTTAATAGCAGGCAGGACCCGTGGAATGCATCCTTGAGCCTGCCCGTCTTCTACCTGCCAGCTCCGCGCACCATGGCCATGTCACTCCACTTCTCACAGGGATGGCAGGGAGCCTGCAGGCCCTTCTGCTCTCACGAGGGAGTTGCCAACATCTCCGAGGGAACTCCCAGGACAGGGTGCGACCCAGCCCGCCCTGGGGTCCTTCCCACCCACCACCAGCAAGTAGAAGACAGCAGAGCCGACACCGACTACGCTTCGGTGTAGAAACGGAAGGAAATGAGCTTGCCAGGGGACAAAGCTCCATTGTCCGTCCCCTTCTCACCTGGGGCAGCTTCCTGCCCAAAGCGGACCCACCTGAGCCAGAAGCTGCAAGGCACAGACCTGAACCTTCCCCCCAGAAGGATCCAGACCCCAGACCCAGGCGGCCTCCCTGGGCCCACATGGGGGGCTCCAGGCTCAGGACCTGGCCCCGGAGGGGCTCCCCTGGATCTTCCAGAACTCTTAGGGGCATCACAAACAGGGTGGACCTGCTCGAATCCCTCTCACTGAAGCAGCAACAACAGTGGCCATGACAGGTCTGTTCACATGGGCTTCACGTCCTTCCCCTCCTTCCGGCTTCACATTCGCCAGCAGGTCCAGTCAGCACAAAAGCGTGCTTGGGGGCCCAGAGGAGACAGAAACGAGGGTGGCCAAGCGCACCCACCACGCCTGCACACACACTGCACACATGGCCCCAGTGCCCCCGCCACACCCGTGCACATGCCTGCACACACACACGGCCCTGAGTGCATCCACTGCACCTGTGCACACACACGGCTCCAAGTACACCCACCGCGCCTTTAATCCCAGTTACTGGGGAGGCTGAGGCAGGAGAATCGCTTGAACCTGGGAGGTGGAGGCTGCAGTGAGCCGAGATCGTGCCATTGCACTCCAGCCTGGGTGACAGAGTAAGGCTCTGTCTCAAAACAAACAAACAAATAAACCAATGTGAAAATATCCTTAGAAAGAAAGAAAGTGCTTGGGAGTTTGACAGGACAACAACTCACATTCAGAAAGAATCAGGAGAAACATCCTTTGAAAAGCAACGGAAAGAGCAGTGCTGGTCTTACCTGAGCGCCCCTGGAGTAGGACCTGAAGATGGTGCAGAACCGGCCCTGGCCCGACGTGTCCCTGAAACATACGGGGAGGGGAGGGGCCGGGACTGTGGTTCCTGCGAGAGGCTCACCTCCTGCCTTCCTCTGCCGACCCACCTGGATGTCCTGAGGGGAGTGGGGTGGCCAGGACAGGTGCCAGTGGGGCTGTGCTAAGAGGCTTTGTCTGCACAGGTCACAGCAGCCTGGCGCCGTGCCGCTGAGCCGGGCAGGCAGCAGAAGGGGCCCCCGCCCACCTGGGGAGTGAGCAAGCTCCCCACGTGAGCCTGGGAGCTCCAGGAGACCGTCCTGCCAGGCTGGGGAGCCCTAACCCTGTGGACATTCACGTCTCATCAACGCTGACGTTCTGGGAAATGCTTTATTTTTCTTTTTTGAGAGAGAGTCTCGTTCTGTCACCCAGGCTGGAGTGCAGTGGCGTGATGTCAGCTCACTGCAACTTCTGCCTCCCGGGTTCAAGTGACTCTCCTGCCTCAGCCTCCTGAGTGGCTGGGACTACAGGTGCCTGCCACCACACCTGGCTAATTTTTGTATTTTTAGTAGAGACAGGGTTTCACCATGTTGGCCAGGCTGGTCTCGGACTCCTGACCTCAGGTGATCCGCCTGCCTCGGCCTCCCAAAGTGCTGGGATGACAGGCGTGAGCCACTGCGCCCGGCCAGGAAATGCTCTTTAAGGTGAAGCCGACAGAAGTGGAGGGAAGGGGCCCACAGCCACCATGGAATCAGGTCTTCTGGGGCAGAAGGGGAGCTGGGATCTCTAGGGACACAGTGGCCAGACTGTCTTTCGCCTCTTGGAGTAAAATCCCTTCTATGTTTAAATAGGGGCTGTGTAAGTGGCTCTTCCAAGTGAAGTGTGAACAGGACACTTTTCTGTTTCTCTAAGGGTTCTGTTCTCCCTTCGGCATTCGTGTCCTCACCCAGGAACTGAAGTGCCGCAGCCCCAACTCACCAGAGCTCCAGCTTCACGCGCCGGCCGTCCAGCAGGATGGTGGTGGTCTTGTAGTCGATCCCTGCGAGGAAGCACAGGGCGCTGAGGGGACGTGCCACTCCTGGAGCGAGCTCCCACAAGACCAGCTTCAGCCACCGGCCTCCCAGGGCCGAGACCCACACAGCAGAAGTGGAGAAGCAGCTCTCCCACACTCAGCCAGTGAGGCAGGGGGCAATCTCGGGGCTCTGGCCCAGCAACCCAGGCCTGCCCACTTCTACACACAGGCCACGGGCAGGGCAGGGCAGGGCAGGAGCATGGTCCATACAGGGTCAGGCCATCGGGCCCCACAGCCCAGCAGGCCAGGGGCACGGCTTGCCTGAAACGGCGTCCCCCCTGTGGCCTGCGCTGGGTGCAAGGCACAGGGCCTCTCCCTCAGAGGGCACTGGGCAAAGGCAGGGCGTGGACTCCAGTGTGCCTGGAGAAAGGGTAGTGCCTTATTTCCACCCTGACCTACTTCGTATGCATTTTGAAGTTGAATTCTCGAAGGCGAATGTATTTCCAAGTCTCGGCTTCCTGCAGCCCAGGAACTGACAAGTTTGGTGTTAGGGAGGGCCAAACAAGTTTAAAAATGCTGCTTCTGGCCAGGCGTGGTGGCTCACACCTGTAATCCCGGCACTTTGGGAGGCCGAGGCAGGCAGATCATGAGGTCAGGAGTTTGAGAGCAGCCTGACCAACATAGTGAAACCCCGTCTCTACTAAAAATACAAAAAATTAGCCAGGCGTGGTGGTGGGCACCTTTAATCCCAGCTACTCGGGAGGCTGAGGCAGGAGAATCACTTGAAGCTAGGAAGTGGAGGCTGCAGTGAGCCGAGATCATGCCACTGTACTCCTGCCCGGGTGACAGTGCTCAAAAAATAAATAAATAAATAAATAAATAAATAAATAAATAAAATGCTGCTTCTCAGGACTCCGGACTGATCTCAGACAGCCACCAGCCTGCCTGCCACGTTGGTGTTTTTTTGTTTGTTTTTTTTATTGAGACAGAGTCTTGCTCAGTCGCCCAGGCTGGAGTGTAGTGGTGCGATCTCTGGTCACTGCAAGCTCCGCCTCCCGGGTTTACGCCATTATCCAGCCTCAGCCTCCTGAGTAGCTGGAACTACAGGCACCCACCACCACGCCTGGATAATTTTTTGTATTTTTAGTAGAGGTGGGGTTTCACCGTGTTAGCCAGAATGGTCTCGATCTCCTGACCTCGTGATCTGCCCGCCTCGGCCTCCCAAAGTGCTAGGATTACAGGTGTGAGCCACTGCGCCCGGCCTTTTTTTTTTTTTTTTTTGAGATGGAGTCTCACTTTGTCGCCCAGGCTGCAGTGCAGTGTCACAATCTCGGGTCACTACAACCTCCACCTCCCGGGTTCAAGCGATTCTCCTGCCTCGGCCTCCCGAGTAGCTGGGATTACAGGTGCCCACCACCACAGCCGGCTAATTTTTGTAATTTTAGTAGAGATGGGGTTTTGCCATGTTGGCCAGGCTGGTCACAAATTCCTCACCTCAGGTGATTCGCCTGCCTTGGCCTCCCAAAGTGCTGGGAATACAGGCCTGAGCCACTGTGCCCGGCCCACATCACATCATTACTTTTTATTTCCTTACAGTTTTATGGGAAAAGGTCAGTCCAAGAGAAATTGAAAGGAGCAGACAGTTCTGGACACTTAACGCAGGCACGACATCTTAAACAGGCTCTGGGCCCTCTGGAAACTTTCCAGAAACTTCTACCTTTAGGGCTCAGCCCCTTCCCCCACCTTAGAAACACCATTCACGTTTTATCTTTTTATGACACTTTCTCCAAGGGGCTTGGAAACGGGCACTTTTTAAACCTAAGCAATGCCCTCCCAAAGAGCGCACCTGCACAGTGTGCTTGTGTGTGTCTGTGCGCATCTGTCTGTCCGTGCGGGGCCCAGCCCCGAAAGCCAACCACGTGGTCTCTCTGCCTACGGCACCCTTCTTCAGGCATCAGTGCTCCCACCCACACCATCCTTCTGCCTGACCAACCCCTACGTGTACACCAAAGGCTGTTCTCATGCATCGAAGGACACCATCAACAGACAGAAAAATGCAACCCAGAGATGGAGGGAAATGTCTGCAGATCACGCATCTCCTAGGGACTGATCTCCAGACTCCACAAATAACTCCAACTCAACAACAGAAAACCAAACGTCCCAATTTTAGGATGGACGGATGGTCTCTCTCGGGTCCTTGTTTCCAAGACAAGAAGGAACAATGGTTGTGCCAAAAGGGCCACAGCTGTGAGCAGCCCATGACTGCAGGAGCTGCACCCAATGTGTACCCAGGGACAACGCCATTAAGCAGTTCATCAGGATGTGACAGAGTTAGCAGTTCACCATCGGGACGAGGTAGAGTTAGGCAGTTCACCATCGGGATGCAGTAGAGGCCGCAGCCCTTGGAGACATTCTGGAAGCATCTGTGCCGACTATGTGCTTCCCAAGCTGTGTGTGAAGCTGAGTCACCACCCCAGTGGTGCCCTTCACAGCAAGCCAGTCAGGAATCCTGCTCAAGTCCAGGGCTATGCACGTCACCCAAGTCTGGACCTGGGTGTTGCCCACGACTCCCACTAAGGCCCACATAAGGAGCTGAGTCCTTAAGGACTAAAGACAAACTATCCTCTGGGGAAAAAAATATGGAAATTATACTTTTAAAAAAGCGCAAAGGACTTGAATAGACATTTCCCCAAAGAAGAAAAACCGACGACCAAGAAGCAGTGAAAAGGCATTCCACATCATCGTTCAGCAGAGAAACCCATCCAAGCCACCACCACACCACGACCCAGCCTCTCAGAAAAGGGCAACTGGCAGCAAGTGCCGGCCAGAGTGCAGAAGCCGGGCCCTCCATCCGCTGAGTGTGCTGCGTGCTGCTGCACTGTGCTCTTGATTCTACAGGTGAGGGCGGCTGTCCCTGCTCTTGATCCTACAGGCGAGGGCGGCTGTCCCTGCCCTTGATTCTACAGGTGAGGGCGGCTGTCCTGTGCACACTCACAAGTGAAACAACACTCTTCAGGGAGGACCCGCGCTCAGGCCATCCACACCCTTCCCACACCTCCCTCCTCCCACAGTTCTGTGAACCAGGGACACATGGACGGAGAGGCCTTGGTCCTTTTGGTCCTGGCTGTTACAGCCCCCACGAGGCTGACTGGAGAGGCCAAAGTTGGACACCACGATTGCCACAAAGGGCATAGCTGCTTCTCCTCAACGGTCACCTCCACGTGCCAATGTGGCCAAGCAGGCGGGCGCCAGCAACACCCGCAAGACGGATGCCGATGGCCCAGGGACTCCCCTAGGCCACCCCTAGATGGCGCCATGGCCCAGGGCCGCCAGGAGCCATGGCTGCTGCAAAAGGGGCGGGGGCACCGGGAAAAGCCTGGGGACCGCGTCAGCCACCCACAGAGCCGGGGCCTCTAGAGCACCTTGCTCTTGAATCAGAGGCGGCTCTGGGATGCTCCTCCCACTGGGTGTCTGCGTCCCACCCATTCCACAGGCTCCACACCTGGCTGCCCACAGTGCGCGTCAGAACAGGATTCTCAGCAACAGTGAAGAGGAAAAGTTTAAGAAGACTATGAAACAACGTCCCCATGGATACCATTTAGACACAAACAGCGGCCTGTTCTCTAAGCACAGTTAGCCGAGTGTCTTGTTCCCAGCAAGCCACAGCCACCGACCACACGGAGCCCTCTGACCACACAGGGCCCCAGGATGTCGCTCTAGAAAAGGTCTGGACTCTCAGAGGAGGGACAGGTGTCAGGATCCTGGGGAGGGGGCCCTTGGCCTAGAAGGTCTCAATTATCCAGGCAGGGTCAGGGCAAGTGGGTGACAGGGTGGGGCAGGGCGGGGCAGAGGGAGGAGCTCCTGGAGGCACAGAGCAGTGACCCGGGAGAGGCCTGGAGCCCACGCTGGGGGACGGCGCAGGGGCAGGGGCAGTGGGCTCCGGCTGCAGAGCTCAACACCACCCCATAAGGGGGTCCCTAGGTATCAGCTGTGACATATTCTCTCGGTGTGCTGTTCATTTTTACCTCCTGTTGAAATGTCTTTTCAAAAATAAGCTAAGCTAATACCCGGTTCAGTGAAAAGGCAAGGGCGCCAGTGAGGGTCAGCTGCTCCCTGCAGGCCCACTGAAGCCTCACGCAGCACCAGCAACTCCTGCCATCCTTCCCCCTGCTCTCCTCCTCATCTGCTAGGCGCCACAGACCTTGCTCACCACCTCAGGTTTACTGTTCCCAATAAACCTCTTGTTCATCTAGCCCCAGCCAGGCGCTGCCTCTTAGCCGACCTGAACACAACCCCACGAGACACACGGCACTGTCCTGGTCAGAGCCGGCTCCACAGGACAGGCGCTCTGACCTCAGGAGACAGAGGCAGGAAGGTCAGAACACCTGTCCTGCCACCAGAGCAAGCCACCGGCGCCTGGGCTGCTGGTTCTGTTTACCGCACAGGGTGCCGCTTCCCCACCAGTTACAGGAGACCAAGTCTCAGCAAGCGGACTCCCAGCTGGGCTGGTGTGAGGCAACATCTGGCCCTGGCCTGGCACCCGAGCCACCAGGCCGGTGCCGTTCACATCCCCACCCTCCTGTGGGACCCATTCTGTTTTCTAAAAGCTTTTAAGGCATGTTCTTTGACCACATTGTTCTGGGTGGTCTTTTTCGTACTCTATGGCCCTTGCAGTCTGGAGACACATCCTGACGTGCCTCAGTTCCCCCCTCCAGGCACACAGCTCCCGCCCTCCATCCTGAGCCGCGCCAGCCAGGGTAACCTCTGCAGGGACCGCCCAGTTGTTTTTTAATCTCTTTTTGTTCTATTTTCTGGGAGATGTCCTCAACTTTCTTTTCTAGCCCTTCTATGGCTTTTGAAAAATGTGCTGCTTATTTATAATTTCTAAAAGCTCCTTCCGGTGCTCTGAGCATTCCCCTCTGGCAGCGTCCGGCTCTTCAATCGTGGATGCGGTATCTCTGATGACGCCAATGGTAAGATGTCCTTCCCTGAGCTCTTTTCCTGCCTGTCTGGGTCTTTCCTCACATTCTGGTGACCCTCAAGGACAGACCCTAGCCAGGAAGGTGGTGACTCTGGCTTCTAAGTTGGGGCTCTCGGCGGCATCTCATGGCCGCTTCTTTTGGGCTGACGGTTATCCTGCCATTATCCTGCCATGGGCTCCCATCTGCACACCAGGGGGCCCCGAGTTCCCAGGCAAGGAGGGGCTTGCTCAGGCCACCAGCTCCCCGCCACCCTGTCCCCCGCCATGCCCAGTGGTGTCTGGTGTCCACGACTCAATTTTCCCAGAGAATAAACCTCCTGTGCTCCCTGCTGGGAACCACACCAGGCACTGCCCTGACCTCCCCTTCCCCTCGCATGGCATTCCAAGCAGCTCGCATGGCCCCTCACACAGCCACGGCAGCACCGCTGTTCCCAAACCATCACCTCTCTCACCTATCAGTCCACGTTTTTATTTTTATTTTTTGAGAAGGGGTCTCGTTCTGTCACCCAGGCTGGAGTGCAGTGGCACGATCTCGGCTCACTGCAAGCTCCGCCTTCCGGGTTCACGCCATTCTCCTGCCTCCAACTCCTGGGCTCACGTGCTCCTCATACCTGAGCCTCCTGAGTAGCTGGGACTACAGGTGTGCACCACCACACCTGGCTAATTTGATACCTTTTGTACAGTCAGGGGTCTCACTGTGTTGCCCAGGCTGGTCTTGAGCTCCTGGGCTCAAGCAATCTGCCCACCTTGACCTCCCAAAGTGCTGGGATGACAGGTATGAGCCGCCACACAACTGAAGCACAATCTCGGCTCATGGCAACCTCCACCTTCCGGGTTCAAGTGATTCATGTGCCTCTGCCTCCCAAGGAGTGGGGACTACAGGTGCCCGCCACCATGCCCAGCTAATTTTTTTGTATTTTTAGTAGAGATGGGGTTTTACCATGTTGGCTAGGCTTGTCTTGAACTCCTGACCTCAAGTGATCCGCCTGCCTCGGCCTCCCAAAGTGCTGGGATTACAGGTGTGAGCCACCATGGCCAGCCGAGTTTCATTCTTTTCAGGATGGTAAAGGGAATGCCACAACCATTTGTCTAGAAGGGGCCTGGGTCTGATGGCGCTGAGGGCCACAGATTGGCAGCCTGAAGCCAGCATCCTGGGCCTCCCAGGTTTGGCACAGCACCTAGCCCTTCAGGATCAAGCAAGGACAGAGGACCAGGTGGGAGCTAAGCAGGCTCAGGAGTGATAAGGTTTGGCTGTGTCCCCACCCAAATCTCACCTTGACTAATCCCCACAGGTTGAGGGCGGGGCCAGGTGGACATAATTAAATCACGGGGGCGGTTTCCCCCATACTGTTCTTGCGAGGGTAAGTGAGTTCTCCCGACACCTGATGGTTTTAGGAGGGGCTTCCCCCTTCACTCGGCACTCATTCTCTCTCCAGCTGCCCTGTGTGAGGTACCTTCCGCCATGACTGTAAGTTTCCTGAGGCCTCCGCAGCCTTGCGGAACTGTGAGTCAATTAAACCTCTTTTCTTTACAAATGACCCAGTCTGGGGTATTTCTTCCTAGCAGCGTGAGAACAGGCGAGTACATGGGAGTGGAGGCCGCCCAGGAAAGTGTGGAGGGAGGTGGGGATGGGCACAGCACGTTGCCTGGCTGCAGACTCAGGCACCCTTCAGAGGGGGTCTCACAGCATCAACCTGAAAACAGGCAGTGGAGGGGGAGGAAGGGGTCTGAAAATGTCACTGAGGCGTCTTGCTTTACCAGGTGCGACTTCGTTTTCTTTTTTCTTTTTTGTCTGCTTTACCAGGTGCGACTTTGTTTACTTTTCTTTTTTTTTTTTTTTTTTGAGACGGAGTCTCGCTCTGTCGCCCAGGCTGGAGTGCAGTGGCATGATCTCAGCTCACTGCAAGCTCCGCCTTCCGGGTTCCCGCCATTCTCCTGCCTCAGCCTCCCGAGTAGCTGGGACTACAGGCGCCCACCACCGCGCCCGCCTAATTTTTTGTATTTTTGGTAGAGACGGGGTTTCACCATGCTCTCGATCTCCTGACCTTGTGATCCACCCGCCTCGGCCTCCCAAAGTGCTGGGATTACGGGCGTGAGTCACCGCGCCTGGCTCCCCCCCCCTTTTCTTTTTTTGAGATGGAGTTTCACTCTCGTTGCCCAGGCCGGAGTGTGGTGGCGCAATATCAGCTCACTGCAACCTCCACCTCCCATGTTCAAGTGATTCTCCTGCCTCAGCCTCCCGAGTAGCTGGGATTACAGGCACCCACCACCATGCCCAGCTAATTTTTTTTTTTTGTATTTTTAGTAGAGATGGGGTTTCACCATGTTGGCCAGGCTGGTCTCAAACTCCTGACCTCAGGTTATCCACCCACCTCGGCCTCCCAAAGTGCTGGGATGACAGGCGTGAGCCACCGTGCCCAGGCGACTTTGTTTTCAACAGTCATCAATGTCCTGGTGGTCTGGGGAGTGGACGTGGCACCTATGCCCCTGCCCGTGGAGGCTGATCTTCCCAGGGACTGTCAGCAGAGTTGCTGTAAGGCAGCCGAGGAAGGCTGGCTGCTGAGCCTGCGTACTACCCCCGGCTCGGGAGTGGGACCCTCGGCCACCTGAGTGGAGGTTCCTTGGCTCACGTGGCAGTCTGTCTGTCGAGGCCAGCCTGCCACCAACAGCCATGTTCCTGCAGGGCACAGTGCAGGGGCTGTTTGCTGCTGAGTTGCTAGCATGGGACTCTGCAGACAGGATTAAGGTGCGCAATCTCGAGGTGGGAGATTATCCAGGATTATCTGGGTGGGGCTAATTAACTACGTGAGTCCTTAACTGCCTTTCCTGGCTGAGCTACAGATGAGATAGAAGGAGAGTCAAAGCATGCGAGGTACCTCACCCGCCATTGCTGGCTCTGCAGATGAGCAAGGGCCCTCCGTGAACAACGCAGGCAGCCTGGAGAAGCTGGGAAAGGCTTGGCTCGCACTCAGCAAGGTGCTACTGCCAGTCCTACCACCAGCAAGAACAGAATTCTGCCAGCCTCCCAATGAGCAAGAGAGCATCTTCCTCTAGGGCCTGCAAAAAGCAAAGCCCCAGCCAACACCATGACTTCAGCCCAGGGAAACCCACACTGGACCGAGGACCGAGAGGACCATGTGACAGCCAACACCATGACTTCAGCCCAGGGAAACCCACACTGGACCGAGGACCGAGAGGACCATGTGACAGCCAACACCTTGACTTCAGCCCAGGGAAACCCACGCTGGATGGAGGACCGAGAGGACCATGTGTCAGCCAACACCATGACTTCAGCCCAGGGAAACCCACACTGGATGGAGGACCGAGAGGACCATGTGTCAGCCAACACCATGACTTCAGCCCAGGGAAACCCACACTGGATGGAGGACCGAGAGGACCATGTGTCAGCCAACACCATGACTTCAGCCCAGGGAAACCCACGCTGGATGGAGGACCGAGAGGACCATGTGACAGCCAACACCATGACTTCAGCCCAGGGAAACCCACGCTGGATGGAGGACCGAGAGGGCCATGTGTCAGCAGTCACAGAAAAGGAGTAGAAAGGCCATCTATTTCAGCCCTGTATTTATTATAAATAAACTGGATCCAAATTAAAAATCCACCCACTGGGGAATGGTTACTGACAGAATAGAAATGTTCTATGGCTATTACAAAAAAACAAGCTTGCAGCCGTCAGCATGGCTAAAAGGAAGGCAGGACTTAGAACAAACAGGACTCTCCCTCCCTCCTGTGGGACAGAAACTGTGTGACTGCTTTGGAAAACGGCTTGGCAGCATCTACAGAGGCCCTACAGCCCAACTTCCACCCCTCAGTACGTCCCAACAGCAATGGGCACCTGTGTTCACCAAACGCATCTGAGACTCCTCAAAGGAGCACTGTGAGAATCACCCAACATGGAAACCATCCCAAAGCCCATCTGGAGTGGAGCCAACGCATTGCAGCCTCGGCACATGGGAGACCACTCAGCGCAGGGAAGGAGGGAGCAACCGCACTCAACCACGTGGCCGAAGCTCACGCAGAAGACATGGAAAGAAGGCAGCCAGACCCAGGAGAGTTTGCCCTGCATGGCTCCACTGACGTGAAAACTAGACAAGGCAGATGAGTCTACAGCGACATGCCAGGCCGGGGGCAGAGTGTGAGGCCTGCAGAGGGCAAGGCTACGAGGGCTGATGCTTTCTCAGGCTGGCATGCCTGTCCGCACTCACTGAATTGCAGACTTTAAAGGGGTTTTTTTTGTACACAAATTACACCTCAATAAAGTTGATTAATTAAAAGATGGAAAGCTGACAACATCAAATGTTGGCAAAGATGTGGAGCACCTGGAACTCTCATGCATTGCTGATGGGACTATGAAACAATGGGGCTGCTTGAGCAAACAGTTTTCTCTTTTGAGATCAGGTCTCACTGTGCTGCTCAAGCCAGAGTGCAGCGGAACAATCACGGCTCGCTGCAGCCTCCAACTCCTGGGCTCACGCGATCCTCCTGCCTCAGCCTCCTGAGTAGCTAAGACTATTACAAGTGTGCGTCACCACACCAGGCTAATTTATTTATTTTTTTGAGACAAAGTCTCACTCTGTTGCCCAGGCTGGAATGCAGTGGCATGATCTCAGCTCACTCCAACCTCCACCTCCTGGGTTCAAGTGATTGTCCTGCCTCAGCCTCCCAAGTAACTGGGACCACAAGCACCGCCACCACACCAGGCTAACTCTGTATTTTTAGTAGAGATAGGGTTTCACCATGTTGGCCAGGCTGGTCTCGAACTCCTGACCTCAAGTGATCTGCCTGCCTCGGCCTCCCAAAGTGCTGAGACTACAGGCGTGAGCCACCACACCCAGCCCCAGGCTAATTTTTCAATATGTTTATAGCAACGGGTTCTCACTATATTGCCCAGACTGGGCAATCTTATAAATTAAAACGTACACTCATATATGACAGCAATTCCACTCTTAGATATCTACCTAAGGGAACAGAAACACCTTCAGAAGGACTCACATATATTCTAGAGAAACACCTTCAGAGGGCCTCATGCATATTTGTGTTATAGTTTAGTGCTAGTGCCACTGAACTGTATCCCTACATATGGCTAAAATGATGTGTTTTCTGTATTTTACAAGAAAAATAATTAAAAAAAAAAAGTTTTAAAAGAACTAGTTCTGAGCCGGGTGTGGTGGTACATGCCTGTAGTCCTAGCTGCTAGCGAGGCTAAGGTGGGAGGATCAGTTGAGCCCAGGAGGTAGAGGCTGCAGTGAGCTGAGATCGTACCACTGCACTCCAGCTGGGGCAACAGAACGAGAGTCTCAGAAAAAAAAAGAACTCGTTCACAGCAGCATTATTCATTCACACTACCCCAAACCAGGAAGTAACCCAAACGTGTATCAACAAGGTAAATGCATAAACAAACTGGGGTATATTTGTGCAAAGGAATATTACTTGGGAACAAAAAAAAAGAATCTACTATTGTACATCATGAATAAGTTTCAAAACTGCTGAGCAAAAGAAACCAGGGTCTGCTTTGTATCCATGATGTCTGGAGGAAAAAGCAGCCCATGTGATGGAAGCCGACCGCTGGGGGCTGGGGGCTGACGCGGCAGGGCCTGAGGGGCTTCTGGGAGGGGGGCTTCTGGGAGGGGGGTGGAAGTGTTCCTGATTTTGATGAGGGCACTGGCTGCACAGGTACATACATGTGCCAAAACTCATAGAACTGTACATGCAAAGAGGGAACATTTATTACACAGACATCATCTCTCAATAAAATTGATTTAAAAAAATTAAACCCACAGGGCACTGATCTGCTTTGAATTTGGAGGTCTAAGGATGAGGGGACTGGATTACCCTACAAGAGAGCCTGAACACATATCAGAGCCAGATGTGAAGGCGCTGCCTGTCCCCAAAGACCTGGGGCTCTAAGTCATTCACGTGCGGGGTCGGCGCTCTGCGTTCAAGCTCCCGGCATATCACTCCCCTCGGATGTCTTCTGAAACAAGGACGGCCCACGTCCACCAACCCCACTGCAGGCAAACCGGCACCTGCCTGCTGGAGGACAGTAAAGGAAGGAAAAGTTATCTAACAAATTTCAAATGTGTCTGTCTACGCCAGCATGCCAAATGTCAGAAGAAATTCTAGGGCAGTTTGTGGACCGGTTTCCTGAGAAGCTAGAGCTTTTACTTAACGCCTTAAAACCCACAACAAGCCAAAAGGGCTCTCGTGTCTACAAAGAGCAGGCACACTTGGCACAGAACACCTGGCTAAACACAGAACATTAAGAAAACAAAAAACACAGCTCTGGCCCCAGCTACTCAGGAGGCTGAGGCAGGAGGATTGCTTCAGCCCCACGGTTCAAGACCAGCCTGGGCACCACAGTGAGACCCTATCTCTTAAAAAAAAAATTCTCCTCTCCCATCTTTTAAGGAGCAGATCCCACAGCTCTCAGATTATTTTCAATGATTACAAATCCAGCTTAGTGTGGCTTAAACCCCAATCTCATGTCCGCTTTAAGACTCATTTCCAGCTGTGCATGGTGGCTCACACCTGTCATCTCGACACTTTGGGAGGCCAAGGTGGGAGAATCACTTGAGCCCAGGAGTTCAAGACCACCTGCCTAGGCAACATGGCAAGACCTCAATTCTACATAAAATAATTTATTGGCCAGGCACAGTGGCTCATGCCTGTAATCCCAGCACTTTGGGAGGCCAAGGTGGGTGGATCACCTGAGCTCAGGAGTTCGAGACCAGCCAGGCCAACATGGTGAAACCCCATCTCTACTAAAAAAAATACCAAAAAACTAGCCGGGCGTGGTGGCAGGTGCCCGTAATCCCAGCTACTCAGGTGGCTGTGGCAGGAGAATCGCTTGAACCCAGGAGGCAGAGGTTGCAGTGAGCCGAGATCGTGCCATCACACTCCAGCCTGGCGGACAAGAGCAAGACTTTGTCTCAAAAATAAAAAAATAATTTATTACAAAATTAGCCAGGTGTTGTGGTGCATGCCTATGGTCTTAGCTACTTGAGAGGCTGAGGCGGGAGGATCACCAGAACCCTGGAATTTGAGGCTGCAGTGAACTATGATCACTGCACTCCAGCCTGGAAGAGTGAGACTCTATCTCTCTAATTAAACAAAACAAAACAAAACAAAAAAACAGAGATGACCACTGCTAATGTTGTCATATATTTCATTCCACAATTATTTTACATACTTAAGATGCCTCCGAATCAGTAGTTTTTTTGTTTTGTTTTGAGAGCTGTTGCCCAGGCTGGAGTGCAGTGGTGCGATCTCGGCTCACTGCAACCTCCGCCTCCTAGGTTCAAGCGATTCTCTTGCCTCAGCCTCCTGAGTAGCTGGAATTACAGGTGCCCGACACCACACCCCGCTAACTTTTATACTTTTAGTAGAGACGGAGTTTCACCATGCTGGCCAGGATGGTCTTGATCTCCTGACCTCATGATCCACCCACCTCGGCCTCCCAAAGCGCTGGGATTACAGGCATGAGCCACCACACCCGGCCCTTTTTTTTTTTTTTTTTTTTTTCCTACTTTTTTTTGTAGGGATAGGGTCTTGCTATGTTGCCTAGTCTGAACTCCCAGACTCAGGGGATCCTCCTGCCTTGACCTCCCAAGTAGCTGGGATTATAGGCGTGCGCCACCACACCAGGTCCTGTGTTGTGATGTTTTAATATTTGACAAACTTATAAGCATTCCCTCTCATGTAATTTTAGGATTACAATTCTATTTTTCATGAGAATCTCCTGTCTGAACACTGCATGCGTGGCCCTAGTGAACTGACTGAGACTGGGGGAATAGTCCCAGCAATGATCACCCGCCTGACGCGGGTGCGGTGGGGACCTGCCCGGAGTCTGGCACACAGGGGCACTCAGCACACACCTGAGCAAACTCACACTCTGAGCCAGATCCCGGCGACCCGGGCTCTGCAAACTGACGTGCGGACACTGTTGCTCTTGAGCAGAACAGCCTTCTGCCCAGCCCACCTAGGGCAAATGTAATGCCTCTAACAGGCTGGACACAGACGGTTTCTCCTGTTCTTTCATTTCAATTCAGAAAGGATGGACGCTTTCAGAATGAGCAGATACTTAGTGATACAGCCTTGATGGTGCAGATAACACACAAAAAATCATAGTTTTTGGTACTACAATTTTTTAAAAGTCAAACCAGCTCCACACACACATGGGAGCTACAGCTTCTATCTCTATTCCAGACACGAGCAGCAGGCACGTTTACTGAACGGTGAGGAAAACTAAATCAGGAGGGAAGAGCTTCAACGCTAATGACCAGGAGGTGGCTCTGCAAGGAGGCTAAGGGTCTAAATGCAGAGGCAGACACAGGGGCAGGCTGCTCCGGGGGTGCCAGAGGGTCCCTTCCTCCACGGCAGCCCAGGAGAGCCTCACGCGGCTGCCACACACCAGGCCCTGCCACAGTTGTAACTGCCAGCTCTTCACAAGACCGAGACTGGAATCAAAACCTTTCTGTTCCCCCACAGGCAAAACCTGGGCAGTCACCACTTGCTGATAATGAATTATGTGTTAAACTGTCTGTGTGACGCACGTAGGCTCCAAAGCTCTTATTTATTTTATTTAATTTTTTTGAGATGGCGTCTCACTCTGTCGCCCAGGCTGGAGTGCAGTGGTGCAAACTCGGCTCATTGCAACCTCTGCCTCCCCAGGTTCAAGCGATTCTCCTGCCTCAGCCTGCTGAGTAGCGGGGAATACAGGTGCATGCCACCAGACCAAGCTAATTTTTGCATTTTTAGTAGAGACGGGGTTTCACCATGTTGGTCAGAATGGTCTCGATCTCTTGACCTCGTGATCAGCCCGCCTCGGCCTCCCAAAGTGCTGGGATCACAGGCGTGAGCCGCCATGCCCATCCGGCACCAAAGCTCTTTTAAAAAGTCCAACATAACAATATTTTAAACTCGGCAGATTAGGTGACATCCATTTTTATTACTTACACTTTGCACTTGCTATTATTACTATTATTATGACTACTATTTTGCATATACTCAATTTTTAATAAAGTAATTTAAGAAGCTGACATACTATCTATCCCTCCCCACCAGGAGGACACAGGCTCTTTAGAGAGATGGCCACTTCCAGGGCAGCCAGGACCCACATCTGCTGGAAGTACCAGACTGTGCCAGGACACAGGGAGCTCCGGGAACTCAGGGCATAGCCCAGGACGCAGGTGCCGCCTGAAGAGGCTCCAACATCAAGGGGGCCGTGTGAGTCGAAACCAGACAGGAAAGGAGTATGATGCCACGAGGGAACAAAACCTTGCGAATCCACGCTGACTGATGCCACGAGGGAACAAAACCTTGCGAATCCACGCTGACTGATGCCACGAGGGAACAAAACCTTGCGAATCCACGCTGACAGTAGTGAACGCCCACGGGCATGCATTTTCACGTACATGCCTATCGACAGAAGCAGCCATGGCAGCAGCGCACATGGAGGAGGCATGGCGTGGCCCCAAGGGAAGCCGCCTCCTCCTTGCTGACCCGGTGAAGCGGGTCCTGCTGGCATCAGCTGACCCAGCGACTCCTCTCAGGCAGGAATCAGGTGGGCCCAAGACTCTGCGGGCAGCCACTAGGGCTGTGGCTGGCCGACACGGGCAGGCACCAGCCTGCCACTGCCTTGGCAGAGCCTGAGGACACAGACACCCCTCGGAGCAAAGCCGGTGGCACAAGCAGAGAAGGGCCCCCTGTCAGTGGCAGCTTCGGCCGGGGCCTGGGCTCTAGCCACACTCCCCTCCCCTGCAGCAGGGACTTTCTGGACCGAAACACAGCACCTTGGCAACCCTGATCAGTGTCACTGTGTTTGTGTTCGTGTTCAGAGTCCTGAATCCTGATGTCATCTACCCTATTACCGCCCCTCCCAGCTGGGTCTGACACACAGGCTCTCCCTGCTCTGCCCAGTGGCCGACAACGTTGCTGTCCAGGAAGTCAGGCGAAAGCCCAGCAGCAGCCGCCGGCCCCGGGCAGGGAAAGCAGCACCCAGGCTCCCACCAGGTCGCCCACACTGCCGGAGCTGCTGGAGAGTGCTGTGCTTGACCGCCCGGCCTACATCTTCACTCAGGGTTGACATGAGATTCTTACATCCGGCCGCTGTACAAACTGTAAAGGACCTGCCCATTTCCAGGACTCAGCTCTCCTCTTCTTCCATCCTCTTTTATTTTTTATTTTTTGAGACAGGGTCTCACTCTGTCACCCAGGCTGGAACGTAGTGGAACAGTCAGACTCATTGCAGCCACCACCTCCCAGGCTCCAGTGAGTTTCCCACCTCAGCCTCCCAAGTAACTGGAACTACAGATGTGCACCACCACACCCAGCTAATTTTCTTTTTTTTTTTTTGTGAGACAGTCTCGCTCTGTCACCAAGCTGGAGTGCAGTGGCACGATCTCAGCTCTCTGCAACCTCCGCCTCCCAGGTTCAAGCAATTCTCCTGCCTCAGCCTCCCGAGTAGTTGGGGCTACAGGCATGCACCACCACGCCCGGCTAATTTTTGTATTTGTATTTGTATTTTTTTTTTTTTTTTGAGGTGGAGTCTCGCTCTGTCACCCAGGCTGGAGTCAGTGGCATGATCTCGGCTCATTGCAAGCTCTGCCTCCTGGATTTATGCCATTCTCCTACTTCAGCCTCCCAAGTAGCTGGGACTACAGGCGCCCGCCACCACGCCCAGCTAATTTTTTGTATTTTTATAGAGACACGGTTTCACCATGTTAGCCAGGATGGTCTTGATCTCCTGACCTCGTGATCGACCCGCCTCGGCCTCCCAAAGTGCTGGGATTACAAGTGTGAGCCACCACGCCCGGCCAATTTTTGTATTTTTAGTAGAGACGGGGTTTCATCATGTTGGCCAGGATGGTCTCAATCTCTTGACCTCGTGATTCACCCACCTTGGCCTCCCAAAGTGCTGGGATTACAGGTGTGAGCCACTGCGCCCGGCCTTTTTTTTTTTTTTTTTTTTTTTTTTTGTAGAGACGGGGTCTCACTATGTTGCCCAGGCTGGTCTCAAACTCCTGGGCTCCAGCACTCCACCTACCTCAGCCTCCCAAGGTGCTGAGATTGCAGGTGTGAGCCACCGCGCCCAGCCCTCTGCTCTTTTCCAGGGATGCTGAGCTGGGCGGGGCACAGTGGCTCATGCCTGTAATTCCACCAACTTTGGGAAGCTTAGGCGGGCGGATTGCTTGAGGTCAGGAGTTCAAGACCAGCCTGGCCAACACAGCAAAACCCCTGTCTCTACTAAAAATGTAAAAAATTAGCCGGGTGTGGTGGTGCATGCCTGTAATCCCAGCTGCTCAGGAGGCTGAGGCAGGAGAATCGCTTGAACCCACGAGGCTCAAGAGGTTGCAGCGAGCCAAGATAGTGCCATTGAACTCCACCCTGGGTAACGGAGCAAGACTCCGTCTCAAAAAATAAAAATTAAAAAAAAAAAAAAAAAGGATGCTGGATGGCTGTCCCTCTCATGGGATGGACATGTCTTTCATCAGGGTCAGTTTACGCAGCCAGGACCACATCACCCATCCAGGATTCGAATCCTTCCCAGTTTGGTTTGAGGACTGTGTTCACTGTAAAGACGGCGAAGGCTGCTCAAGGGCCGAGTGCCTGTGTTTCCACTCTGCCATCTGGGAATACGGGACCAACTCTTCCCTGCACCCTTTCCACAGCTCCGGGCCCCCCAGCACCAAGGCCTCCGCACGCCATGCTGAGAAGACCCTTCCACATGCCCCTGCCACCACCCCCTCATCACCAGCACTAGAACCTGGCTGCTCCTGAGCCCCTCCCATCCCATCTTACCTGGACCACCTCCCCCTGCTACCTACACATGCAGCACCCTGGCGGTGTCTGGTCGTGCCCTGGTCTTCCGCCCCACACCCATGGGTCCCTGCGTCTCCACAGCGCCAATGCCCTTGTCCCTCCTCTAATTTCTGAAGGACAAACGTCCAGAAATCTCTGCTTTACTCAAAATCCTGATCTCAGCAACAGACAGCCGTGCACTGCCGGTATCAGAGTGTGCCATCATCCCCAGGTTGGCTCAGAAGCCTCCTCCCTACCTCAGGCTCAAAGTGCGAGTCCACCCTGCTGACGTCTGTTTACCTTCACTGCCAAGAGGACTGAAGAGGCCCCTTTTCCACCCAGCTCCTGCCCTGAGGATGCCCACAGCCCATGGTCTTGGCAGCCAGTCCTTCTTCCCGCAACTGCTTCTCTTCCCACCGCCTTCGTAACTTCTGGTCCCTGACACCCGCCAGTTCCACAGTCTGCACATCCTTCTCCCGACCACCCAGGAAGTCAGCCCAGCCTGACAAGCAGTCTCCCCGCCTTCTCACAGTGGTTCGGCAGCGTTCTCTGCAGCAGGATGCTGGACAGTGACACCTTTCCCTGCTTTCTCCAAATGCCCGGCGGACGACACCCTGGCTGACATGGCCCCTGGGCCCCAGAACAGCCCTCGGTGGGGTGGCATCCATACCATGCGCTGCGCAGGGGAGGACTCAGCTGTGATGCAACCCCTTCCTGTTCTACGCCAGCTCACAGGGGCTCCAGACCAGGGTAGGCGGCAGCTTTTCAGGGACCAGCAGCTTCGCGCCTTCCCAGCTGCAATCTTCAAATAGAACAAGAGGCGAAAGTACCTGCAAGGACCCAGATCCCTCCCTTGTGTCCTTCCCACCCACCTCTCAGCTCCCCGATATGGCTTCCTTCCTGAAACACTGTTCAATTTACTCATCGTGCAACTCACAACACGTGCGCTCAACACAAGAGTCATCTGTGTCCACACCACCCTGCGAGAGACCTGGCTGGCACTGCCGTGCACCTGCCATGCAAGCATTTGCCCTGTTACCTGTGAGCGCTTAGAGCGACTGCTAAGGACTGGAGGTGGACATTAACTCACTTGTCCAAAAGTTCTGGCAACTGGCCTCTGGACAAACTTAACATTAAATATTCCACCTACTAACTTAACAGTTTCCTGAAAATTTAAGTAAGGCCATGCTAGTCCAACTTATAAAACAGCACAATTAGAGGCCGGGCACGGTGGCTCACCCTTGTAATCCCAGCACTTTGGGAGGCCGAGGAGGGTGGATCACAAGGTCAGCAGTTCGAGACCAGCCTGGCCAACATAGTGAAACCCCATCTCTATTATAAATACAAAAATTAGCTAGGTGTGGTGGCAGGCGCCTGTAATCCCAGCTACTTGGGAGGCTGAGGCAGTAGAATCACTTGAACCCGGGAGGTGGAGCTTGCAGTGAGCCGAGACCGTGCCACTGCACTCCAGCCTGGGCAACAGAGTTAGACTCCATCTCAAAAAAAAAAAAAAGAAAGAAAGAAGAAAAAAGTTATAATGACCCACAAGAGTCCTACCTCCTGACCACACGGGTTCTCAGATGCCAGCCAGGGTCACCCCAGGGCTGGGGCGGTCCTCTGAGGCTTGGATCTCAGGAGAACTTAGTGTGCACGGTGCAGCAGAAGCAGGTGTGTGGCAGCCGTCCCCAGGCCCAGGTGGAGGTGAGGAGGACAGGGGAAGAGCCATGAAGCCCGCTGCTTCACAGGAGGCCTGCAGGACGGCTCCTCCCGGACCCCAAGCCCGCCCCTACAGCTGCCGCCTCCTGAGCCTCAATCCCTCATCTGCACAGTGGGGGTGGCGCTGCCTTCTCACAGGTGGTGGTGGGGGCTACACGGGGGCAGTGGAAAGCGCCCACCAATGCTGGCAGGCAGCACTCATCACATGCTGGCAGCATTAGCTGTTGCCATGGTGATCACCCCTGTTCCTCCCACAACAACACCCTGCTGGAAAACCCGGCACCTCACAAAGGAAAGGCAAACTCCAAAACACTGCCCCAGAAAACGAGCAAAACCCCCGAGGCAGGTGGATCACTCGAGGTCAGGGGTTTGAGACCAGCTTGGCCAACATGGTGAAACCTGTCTCTACTAAAAATACAAAAATTAGCCAGGCATGGTGGCAGGTGTCTGTAATCCCAGCTACTCAGGAGGCTGAGGCAGGAGAATCACTTGAACCCAGAAGGCAGAGGTTGCAGTGAGCCGAGATCGCGCCACTGCACTCCAGCCTGCGCAACATAGTAAGACTCCGTCTCAAAAAAAAAAACCAACAGAAGGCACAGGGAAGCCACGCACGGCTGTCCAGTCACCTAAAGACACACAGCTAGAACCTCCCGGGAAACCCTCAGCTAGCCCTGGGGATAAGCAGCCGACGACACATCCGTGGTTTTCACTCAGAACAATGAAACACTGAGGAGCCTCTGAAGATAGCGTCCCCTGGAATTGGCCACTTCAGAGCCACGAACTTCAAGCCAGATGAGAAGAAACGTTTGTAACTGTTTGGAGAAAGCTCAGGGAGTTGTGAAGCCGAAGAAGCTGGGACACCCACACAGGGTGCCCTTGCTCTCACGGGCACAGCAGGCAGCATGTGGCTCCACAGACATCTCAGTGACCATCAGGCCCCAACACCCACAGCAAACCGCGATGTTAGCCTTGCCGTGTCCACAACCGCCTCCCTCCGTTTCTCCCCACAACTTGCTGGGCTCAAAGGACTGGAGTGTCACTCAGCAGCTTCCACCAACACTGAACCCCAAAGGAGCAGAGAGAGAAATAAAGTCAAGCCAGGATTAAGCCCCTCTGAAGTCTTCCAGGACCCGGGCACGCACCCTGACCCACATGGCTGGAGGCAAACTCGCTCCCAGGAAGGTTTGTAGGGACCAGGTGCAGAGGGTGGAACTGCCTTAGTCCAGGGCCTTCCATGCCCCCTGCAGAGCAGGAGCGGCTGGGCTTGGGGGAAGGGGGTGCACCCTGTGCGGGTGGTTCCTCGGGGCCAACACAGGCCCACCACCCTGGCTCACACCCTGGAGCCTGACTGCAGGTTCGCTCCAGAACTGCAGCTTTCTCCTCCCCGCCGCGTGCACCACCCACACTCCTGGATGAAGCATAATTCCTGCCGGGTAACTCGCCACCATCACCCAGGGGCACTCTATGCAAAGTGCTCTGTTCTGTCCTGAAAAGAGCATGAAGCACTCCCTAAGATCACTGCTGGGTGTCAGAGAAAGGAAAGCCTTTCCAGACCTAGAGATGCAGAAACCCAGCACACACCCACATTAGGAGACATGGAAGAGCTCACAGGGGCTCCCACAGGTGCTGGGCGTGCAGTCACACACCACTGCCTCAGGTGCCAGTACTAAGAAAAAGGTCACTTTGATGACTCATTTGTTTGTGAAGCTGGAGAGGGCAATGTACGCTCACACACCTGTCTGAGGAACATGCCAGACAAGACTCCCAGGCAGGTAAGCGATCCGGTGTGAGCTGAAGGAGGTGTGGGCCATGCTGGAGCAGCAAGCCCTGCACAGAAGGGGCCTCCCTGCCAAGGGCATCCACTGCCCAGCAGGCAGCCCTGAAGAAACATGGAAGCTGGAAACACAGAGGGCACCTCACAACAAAGGAGAGAAAGCAACGCAGGTTAACACACACGTCCTCCCCACGAGGGCCAGAGACCTAAAGCTCCCGCTACAACTCTTTCAAAGAGAATAAATTCTCAAGATGCTGAGTCCTGAGAACCAGCTGCTCCTGAGCTTCTGAGACCCCGAACAGCCCCCTCGGGAAACCCTCAGATCTACCAACTTCACCCTGATGAACAGGGCTGGCTCCTGGGGTTGGCAAGCTGCCACCTGACCACAAAGACCTGCTCCTTGTGCTGTGCACATCTTAACCTTGAGGCCTTAGACACAGAAAGCGCGTTCCACAGCCCAGAGGCGCCCCCTTCTCTGCTTGAGGCCACAGGACTCCTGCGGGGACCTGGAAGTGTGCCCCGGGCCCTGAGAGCACGTGGTGTCTTTCTAAGAGTGGACTTTCCTCTCTGCTTCTGGTCCAAGCCACTGTGAGCCTCTGAAGTCTCTGCAAGCAGGCAGGTCTCCACGTCTTACACAACACTGGCCCCACTTCAGCGAGCATGTCAGAGGAAGTGTGGCAATGCCCCACAGCCCGACGAAGGGGACCGGGAGGAAGGAGGGTCCTGTCTCTCCAGCTCCTGGCTGTGTGGTGCAGTTAGAGTAGGCGAGCCGGCCAGCATGGCTGAGCCGGCCCTCAGAAGCACGCATTCATGTCCTGGGAAAACACCGACCCTGATGAAACCCAACCCTTCCCGTGCTCTTCCGAACATGCACAAACACGCACGCCGCCAGCCTCCTGGGAGTGCGCAGCGCCCCTGGAGCCAAGCTTTAGAAGGCAACGCCACCTTCACAATCAGCTTGGCCACCCACTACCTGAGTCAGGAGTTACCAACTATGGGGCAGTCACTGTCAAGCGCAGGTCCAGGAAGCTGCGGCAGGTGCAGGGGCCCAACGTGTGAGCCCCCAATGCCCCGGTGGGCCTTTCACTTCCCCCCACCTCAAAATGGACCCAAAGCTCTTCCTCCCTGGCCCTTTCCAACCCCTCCTCCAGGCTGAGGCCAAGAGCACAAGCTTCCAGAGCCCCTGGTGCTGCTGCCCACTGCTGAAGCCGTGCCAGGAGGAAGCATGCTCAGCCTCAGTCCAGGTAATCCCACACTCTGCCAACCCCCGAGTGACAGAGTGGGGGAAGCTGCGCCCACACTCTCTGCAGCCAAAGGCAGGCAATTCAGCAAACAGCAGACGCTCAGGGCAGTCAGACAGGACGGACAAGAGCCCAAGAAACAAAGCAAGGGGAGAGGGCAGGGACCACGAGAGGTAAGTTTGCCAGCATAGATGGCATTCCCTGAAGCACAGATGGACTCTGGGGAGGCTGGATGCTGACTGCTCCCAGTTCATCTGGGGCCACATCCCATTTGGCTGGGTCCAGGCCCCCATGAGAGGGGATGAGGACCACGCCATCTCACTGACCCTGTTAACCACCTAAATTAAAAGGCACGCTCAGGCAGGCAAGCCCCAGTGACGCCACCTGTCCTGTGTATTTTAGCCATCCAACTGGAAGTTAAAAACAAATGTTCAGGCCGGTGCGGTGGCTCACGTCCGTAATCCCAGCATTTTGGGAAGCCGAGGCGGGCGGATCATGAGGTCAGGAGATTGAGACCATCCTGGCCAACATGCTGAAACCCCGTCTCTACTAAAATACACACAAAAAAATTAGCCGGGCGTGGTGGCATGCACCTGTAGTCTCAGCTACTCAGGAGGCTCAGGCAGTGGTGGCACGTGCCTGTAGTCCCAGCTACTCGGGAGGCTGAGGCAGGGGAATCGCTTGAACCCAGGAGGCGGAGGTTGCAGTGAGCCGAGATTGTGCCACTGCACTCCAGCCTGGCAACAGAGACCCCATCTCAAAAAAAAAAAAAAAAAAAGAAAACAAAACAAAACAAATGTTCAGTAACTCATTACAGAGATATTTTCTTCCAGCACAAAGCGTTGACTCCCTCAGCAGTAGGTAAATACCTCAGGGGAACAGCGTGCCTATAAGGACCTGTCATCTGTGCACGCTCAAGACAGGGTCCCAAGAGCAGCCCAGCAGCACCTGCCACCAGACCTGGGTCCATGACACCTTCCCCAGGCCCATGACACCTTTCCCCAGGTCTATGACACCTTCCCTTGGACCCCAGATGATCCTAGACCCATTACACCTTCCCCTGAGATCCCAGACCATGACACCTTCCCTTAGGCCCATGACACCTTCCCCTGAGATCCCAGACCCATGACACCTTTCCCCAGAGCTATGACA
This sequence comes from Pongo pygmaeus, assembly GCF_028885625.2. Taxonomy (NCBI): domain Eukaryota; kingdom Metazoa; phylum Chordata; class Mammalia; order Primates; family Hominidae; genus Pongo; species Pongo pygmaeus. Next base: position 709,614 of record NC_072391.2, on the reverse strand, counting down.
CCTTCCCTTTCAGATCCCAGATGATCCCAGACCCATGACACCTTCCCTTAGGACCATGACACCTTCCCCCAGGCCCACAACACCTTCCCTCAGACCCCAGATGATCCCAGACCCATGACAGCTTCCCTTAGGACCATGACGCCTTCCCCCAGATCTATTACACCTTCCCTCGGACCCCAGATGATCCTAGACCCATGACACCTTCCTTCTGGCCCATGACGCCTTCTACCGGGACCATGACATCTTTCCTCGGACCCCAGATCCTGGACCCATGACACCTTCCCTCGGACCTATGACACCTTCTCCCAGACCCCAGATCCTGCACCCATGACACCTTCCCTCAGGCCCATGACACGTTCCCCCGGGCCCATGACACCTTCCCTCGGACCCCAGATGATCCTAGACCCATGACACCTTCCCCAGGCCCATGACACCTTCTCCAGGACCCATGACGCCTTCCCTTGGGCTCCAGATCCCGGACCCATGACACCTTCCCCTGAGATCCCGGACCCGTTACACCGTCCCCCAGACCCCGGGTCCATGGCACCGTCCCCGCTGGGCGCGCCCCTCTGGTCCGTCCTCCTGCTCCCCGGCGTCACCTCGGGACTGCAGCATGGGCACCCCGCAGCCACCGACCTACCGAGTCTGGAAGCCAGGCAAAGGCGTTCCTGGGAACGTTCGGCGACGCCTGGAAGGGCCGGGCCAAGGGCGAGCTCCGTGTGCCCAGCTCGCCGGGCTCGGGCCCCGCGCAGCAGCGCGCGCCGCGGGCCGGGCCTTACCGTTACTGTAGGCGTACGGGGACTCTGCCGCGCCGTCCTGCAGGCTCTCCAGGATCTCGCCCTTGCCCACGTCGCTGTCGCCCACCAGCAGGAACTTGAGCAGGTAGTCGTAGCTCTTCACCGGACTGCCCTGCGAGCCCATGGCCGCGCCGCCTGCGCCCCGCGCCGGCCGCCTGCCGAGGCACCGCCGGGTGAGGCCGCGGCGTGAGAGAGCCCGCGCCCCACACCTGCGCCCGTTGCGTCCGCCCCACGGCGGCCGAGTGGGCGCGCCCGAAGCCCAGCGCCAGCCCCGCCCCGCCCGGGCTCACCTCAGCCTCGCCGCCGCCCCGCCGCTTCCCGCACCGACAGGGCCACCGCACCGCCCCACCCCCGGCCGCGCAGCCGCCATTGGCCACCCTTCGCCCGCCCTCCTGAGCCCATTGGCCCACTCGCCCGTCCGTCACGACTGCCCCGCCCTCCCCGCGTTCCACACGGCGCCGCCAGACCTCCACTCGCACCGCCTCTTCACCGCCCCGCCCTGCCTTCCCGTCGTCACTATAGGTCGCCCGCCGCCCTCTTTCCCTCAGCCATTGGCCTGTCTGCACGTCTGTCATGACCTCCCCTCCCCCGCCTTTCCCACACGGCGTTGCGGAGACAGCAGACGCCTGCCTCATCGCCGTCGCCATTGGCCACTCGCCTCCTGCTTTCCCGGAACCATTGGTTCGATTATAAGTTCACCAAGATCATTCCCTTCCCTGCGGCTGCCTCCCAGAGAAATCCCAGAGCCGCCGGCCGCCCCGCCCCCGGCCCACAACGTCATTGTCCTCGCCCGCCCCCTCGCCGGCGCCATTGGGTCGCTTGCACGTCCATCACAGCTCTGCTAACCCCGCCCCTTTCCTACACGCTTGCCAATCAGGGGCTCGGAAGTCCAGGTTGTTTGTATCCGCCCCTTCAACGCGCGGACGGGCGGCAGGATGCAGGCGCGCCCGGGCCGAGGCGATGCGGCTGAGTTCGGGAAACGAAAGCCCCTCGCAGGCTGCGCCGCCTGCTTCCGCAGAGACCTCAGAGGGAGCGGCGGGGTGGTCCCGGGCGCGTCCTCTCCAAGGCGGTGCGGCCAATCGGCGCTCGATGAGGCGGAACTTCCTTTCCGGGGCAAGGGCGGGACTTCCGCCCGGCAGCGGCGGTGCGGACCCTTGGGTCACCACTGAGTCTGCAAAGTCGCTGAGGTTCTGGGACCCCGCGGCGTCACCGAGCGTGAGCCTTCCGCCCGAGGACGCGGGGAAGGCGGCCGGCGCGAGCTCAAGACCCGGCCCGACGTGCTCACCGCGGCAGCGGTGCCTCCTGGACGGGGACCCAGGGCCCGGACCGCACTCTTCCCAGGGGCGCCGCCGAGCCCTCGTCCCTGCCGGGCCCGGCAGCCGCAGGTGCGTGGGCGAGCGAGGCGGCTGCGTCCGCGGGTCCCGGCGTGGGGTCGGGGGTTGAGTGGGCACGTGGTTCTTTCTGGGGTGACGAAAAGGTCCTACCGTCGTGGGGATGGTCCTGCCGCTGTTGGTGAAGTTACTAAACGTCAGTGACTCAGTCGGAACGGGTGAGCTTTGTGATACGTGCTCTGCGTTCAGTAACGCTGTTACAGTCGTCAGTAAAAGCAGTAACGTCAGCGCTGACCCAGCGCAGCCCTCTTCAGACCGGGTGCGGAGCCCGTCACGTCTGCCCCGCCGGCGAGGAGCAGAGCCCGGCAAGAACCCTCCTCCAGAGGGGCCCAGACCTGGGCTGTGCCTCCGGGAGCAGGTGCTGTTTACACAGAGGGACGCCAGGACGGGCAGCCCCACACCTCCAGTGACCTCCCGCCCCCCAGAGCTGAAGACATGGCCTTGACTAAGCGGCGACCACATCGACGCACCAGTTTTTTTTTTCTTTTTTGAAACAGGGTCTCCCTTTGTCGCCCAGGCTGCAGTGCAGTAGCGCGATATCGGCTCACTGCAGCCCCTACCTCCCCGGCGCAAGCGATCCTTCAGCCTCAGTCTCCCCAGTAGCTGGGACTACAGGCGCCACCATGCCCGGCTACCTTTTGTATTTTTTGTAGAGATGGCGTCTTGCCAAGTTCCCCAGGCATTAACCCGGAATCAACCTGGCGGGTCAGGGAGAGCCTCTTCTGCTCAGAGGTCATTGTGCCCAGACTTGAGCCCTGGCTGTGAAGTCCCTGAGGCCCCTCACTCCAGGGACGGGAAGCACCAAAGATGTGATGTTTCCTCCTCGATTTCTGAGACTGCCTGGAAGGGGGGATAGTGGTGAGCGGCTGTCTCCCCCTTTCCTGAGAACATAAATCAGAAACGCTTTCTGACGCCAGGCACGGTGGCTCATGCCTGTAATCTCAGCACTTTGGGAGGCTGAGGTGGGTGGATCACCTGAGGTCAGGACCAGCCTGGCCAACATGGTGATAATCCCCTCTCCACTGAAAATACAAAAATGAGCCAGGCATGTTGGTACGTGCCTGTAATCCCAGCTACTTAGGAGGCTGAGGCAGAAGAATTGCTTAAACTCGGGAAACGGAGGTTGCAGTGAGCTGAGATTGTGCCACCGCACTCCAGCCTGGGCTACAGAGCGAGACTCTGTCTCAGAAAAAAAAAAAAAAAAAGTGGCTCAAAAATAAACAATTAAAAATGTTCCTATGGTCTTCAGAAAAATAAACTTTTTTGAAAAAAAAAACAAAGTAAAACGCTCTCCAGACCCAGCCGTGGGCCACTGCTGCCTAGTTCCCACCTTCTGAGACAAGAAAGGGCCATCCCCTGGCTGATGAGGAAGTCAGGTTTCTCCCACTGGACCTGCCCACCACAGCCTGTGGACACAGCCCTGTAGGTGGGGACCTGTGGTTTGGGTTCAGGAACCTTTCCATAGGGTGAGATCCTTGGAAAGCTGCTGTGCCCTCTGACCTCCCAGCCTCCGAGCAGAAAAGTGTCACAGGGAAGCCAGATGGGTCTAGGGCAGCAGGCCCAGTGAAGGGAAGGACGGACAGACGGGTGCCATCCTCTGGCATCCAGGCCTTGTGGACCGAGGGGCTGCGCCTCCCAGGCAGCTGCGTGCACTTACGCAGGGTGTCCCGGGGTCCACTGTGGCCAAGCCAGGCCTGGGCAGGGGCAGGACACCATCCCTGCAGCTGAGGGATCTCAGGCCAGGGGCAGGGCAGCCAAAGACAGTGGAGTGTGGGAAGAGACCTCCACCCCGAAGTTCGGGGTGAGCCGCCACCTGGGCACCCACTTGTTGAGCAGTCAAGGTAATTCTGGGCCCATCTCGGAGGCCTGAGCAGTGTCTGGTGGAGACCCTGACAGCCCCCTGCTGCCACGCCCCACACTCACTGGCCATGGCAGAGATGGTCCAGGACACTAAGCGGAGCCTCTGTCCAAGTGAGGGGCTTGGGGGACAAAGGGAGCAGTTTGGGGTGTCCACCCTGCCCCCGGGGAGCCCAGCGGCCGCCGGGATGTCCTCAAAGTCCTGCTAAGGGGGTGGACAATTGCCCAGTGGGGCAGACAAGCCTTGGCCCCTGAAGCCCTGTGCCCAGGGAGCACCTACAAGTTTCAGCTACTCAGGGACCCCCCAGTCCTGGCCTGCTGCCAAGGGGAGGCCTCACTCACATCCCATGCGTGGACAGAGCCAATCACCTTGGTGGACACAGCGCGCAGTGGATGAGGGCAGTGAGGGACAGAGCGTCAACATGGTCCCATTTCTGTGAACAAATTAATGACAAGGGAATGTGGCTTTGCAGCGGAAAACCCTGCGGACAAGACCTCGACCAAGTAGTCACGTTGGCATCACTGGGATGAACAGGTGCCCTCTGCTGCTGCCACAAGCATGAGCGGCGTCTCATCATGAGGGTCACCAGCAGACCCAGCCGGGGATACTCCTGAGTAACGGGCTCCATCCCTAAGCCACCAGGGGCTTTGGAGACTGGCCCATGACACGTGGGACACGCTGGAACGGGGTCGGTGGCTTGGACGGCATCCGTGCAAAAGCCCCAGGTTTGAGCACCGCACTGGCTGCCTTGTTCTGAGGAAATGCACGCTGAAAATTCCAGAGCCAAAATGGGCAGCTGACTCAAACAGTGCAGAAAAACATAAAGAATGTGCTGGCTGGGCCCGGTGGCTCACACTTGTAATCCCACCACTTTGGGAGGCCGACGCAGGCACATGGCTTGAGCCCAAGAGTTTGAGACCAGCCTGAGTAACATGGTGAAACCCCGTCTCTACTAAAAATACAAAAATGAGCCAGGCGTGGTGGTGGGCGCCTGTAATCCCACACAGTCAGGAGGCTGAGGTGGGTGAAACACCTGAGCCCAGGAAGGTTAAGGCTGCACTCCAGCCTGGACAATAGAGACCCTCTCTCAAAAAAAAAAAAGGAAAAGAAAAAGGTGAAAACATACACATGGCACGTGGTCGTGGGGGGGATGTAGGTGAAGGGTGCTGGAAGCACTCTGTGTTATTCTCAGAGCATTTCTGTAAGTCTGAACCTGTGAAGTACTGGTGAGACCCTTCTCTGTGGGCGGCCCTAGCTCTGAAAGGGAAGGTGTGTGCTTCTCAGGGTGCCCTGAGGGTCCATAAATGGTCCTGGGCAGGCCTTGGAAAAGCTCCAGCCCATTGCCCTGTCTGGGTCAGTGAGGCAGGGGGGACCAGAGCCCTGGTGGAGGGATCAGGGGCACCCCACAGGTGTAGGCTGTCTCCAGGCAGGGGCTGTGCAGCAAGGACAGACGGAGCCTGGAGGTGCAGGCGGCACCCCTCGGTGGCTGCGAGTGGCTGGGGTGACGGTGTTCCCTTGGCCAGCTCTGGCGCCAAACCTGGCTGGCCCTCGGGATAGGCAGTCAGCCCAGTGCCCAGCAGAGGGGGTGACCGCTGCCAGGCACGACCCATGACACGGCCATCACAGAGCAGTGGGCTGAGCTGTGTCAAGACCCTCACCTGGTGGAAGCCCCAGGAGGCGTGGTGGCCCAGTGGGCAGCTGGGGGGAGCGGGAGGTACAGGTTGGGGGTGTTGGTGGACCCAGTGGGCAGCTGGGGGGAGCGGGAGGTACAGGTTGGGGGTGTTGGTGGACCCAGTGGGCAGCTGGGGGGAGCGGGAGGTACAGGTTGGGGGTGTTGGTGGACCCAGTGGGCAGCTGGGGGGAGCGGGGGAGGTACAGGTTGGGGGTGTTGGTGGACCCAGTGGGCAGCTGGAGGGGGAGTCGGGGGTACAGGTGGAAAGGGTGGGGGATGAGGTGGGCAGCTGTGGGGGACAGGGGACACAGGTGGGAGGGGTGGCAGGCCAGGTGGGCAGCTGGTGGGGGGGAGTTGGGGGGAGCACAGATGGGAGGGGTGGTGGGCCAGGTGGGCAGCTGCGGGGAGGCGGGGGACACAGGTAGGGGGTTGGTGGGACCTGAGTGCCTCTGAGTCCAGCCTCTGGTTGCCTGGAAATCCAGGTTGGATGGAGGCCTGTACACTTCGGGCTGGGAATGGGCTGTGGGGCCCGCCAGCTGGGCCCCCAGGACTGCAGGCGACAGAGACCATTCTTAGCAGCTGTGGCAGTCGCAGGCTCTACTGGGCCAGGACCCATGAGGGCCCCACCCCGCATGGAGTCCACAGATTCAGAGCAGGAGCTGCTCACCCCACCCCTGGAGGCCTACACCCCTGCACCATCTATGTCGATGCAAGGCCACGACCCCAGGGTGGGTGGACCCCAGGGTGGGTGGCCCGGGTTCACCCGCCTACACCAAAGTCCTCAAGGGCCCAGGGCCTGCGAGCCCATCCCATCAGCCATCATCAGGTCCTCCAGCAGGAGGCTGGCGTAGACTCTGCAGGGCAGACCCACCTGAGGCAGGCCAAGTCCCTCGAGTAGTGTCCGCACCCCCACCCCAGAGCTTCCCTGGACCCGCGCTGCACATGGACCTGGGGCCAAGCCTGCGCACCAAACACGGGGCAGGTTTTATTGTCATAGCAGCTGACGGCTTCCCCGGTGCTGGGTCACCAGGGAGTCCCAGGCAGTCCTGGTGCTGCTGAGATGGGCACTGCTTCCTCCCACCCACAGCACGTCATCCCCTCACCAGCTGGCACCTGCAGGCTCCCCTCCCGAAGGGGACCCGGGCTCACAGGGAACACCCGCACCCAGACCGTGCCATCTGGCAGGCGCTTTCGGCCTCAGTACCACGGCCCCCTCCCCAGGCTGCTCACACCCCTGGGGGGGGCCACAGAGGTGTCCGCACAGCAGGGCTTCCTCCTTCCCTGGGAGGCCCATGAAGGGAGACACGTTTGGCCCCAGGGCCTGCTGCTACAGGGGCGCCGTGCACGAATAGGTATGGCTGGGTCAGTGGGTGGGCCCTTGACACTGAGGCTGCTCCCGCCCCCACAGCAGCCTGGCGATGCCCACAGACTGCTGATGGCTCCTTCACAAAGCGACCTTTCCAGGGAACATCGGCAAATAAACCCCGTGTGGTTCAGGGAGTCAGGGCCTGGGCCGGCTGGGGCTGGGACGGGGGTCAGCGACTGCTTCAATCCCCCAGGTGCAGGTGCTGTTCGGCTGAGGGAGCTGGAGGGTGCCTGGGACTGGGGGGTTCATCCTGGGAAGGTACCTCCACCCCCACAGCCAGGGCAGAGCCACCGGGGAGCTCCCAGGGAGACCAGCCCTCCACCTGGGGCTACTGTGGTGGACAGGCCCTCTGGACCCGGGTACGCAGGGTGGGCATGGGGCAGTGCTCTGGACACCTGGGGCTGCTGTGCTCGCCACCGTGGTGACGGCAGCATGTGGGAAGCGGGTCCCAAGGCAGGCAGTGCCAGTGACGGAGCACGGCCAGCCTGGCTGGCCACCTTCACATCTGCTCACCCCCAATGACCTCCAAGCCCAAGGTGTGATAGCAGGGCCTGCCGTGTTCAGGAGCACACAGCAGCGTCCACAAAGCACGGGACACGCGCCAGCTGAGCTGGTGCCACCCTGGCAGAGCACATGGCTGGCCGTGGTGGTGCGGGGTGAGCCGGCGGCTCCCTCAGTCCTGCTTGTCCCCTCTCTGCCTCCAGGGGTAGATGAGCTCCCCAAAGAACAGCTTGCGGCACAGGGCGCCCCAGGAGTGCTTGGGGTGGCAGCCACAGCTGGGGAGGCGGTAGGTGTGCACCACGCGGCTGTAGGGCAGTGGGTTTATCTGGAAGGACAGGGGCAGCGGTCAGTGGGGTGGTCTGAGCTCCAACCCCATCTGCAGAGAGAGGGTGGGGGCAGGCAGTTGTGGGGCAGGGCCAGTGCTGTCTCAGACATTCCCTCACCTGTAGGACAAGCCAGTCCCAGTTCCCAGGGAGGCAGGTGAACCTGCAGCCAGAAGGGAGCGCTGGGGGGAGGCAGAAGCTGCATCTCCCCTCGGGGCTGCCCATCTCTGAGGGGCTGTGCCACAGGGACACACACCCCACCCCAGGACTCACTCAGTCGGTTCTGTTCCACCCAGAACTTGAGCCCTGTGGGGCCCAGGGCAGCCCCAGCCAGCCAAGGGCGCCTCCGACACAGGGCAGAATGGCCCCATCCACAGGACCACACCAGTGTCCTCAGGCCCTGGGGGTAAGCGGGAGGGGGTCCCCCATGGGCCTTGCCCCTCAGCTCCACTGGGCCCTCCCTGTACCTCATCGCAGGCTGGCGTGGTGCCACCCAGACACTACACCCAGCTGACCCCACTGTCCCAGAACAGGGGCAGCAGCATAGGGGCGTCCTGGCCACAAGGGGCCTCACCTGCATCAAGAGGCGGAGGGGCCTGCCGGCCTCGTGCTGGAGGACACGGAACTTCACACCAGCTGCAAGGATAGCAAGGGGCTTACGAGGGAGGACGCATGGGGGCTGGCTCCACACATGGGCAGAGGCTGGAGGTGCCTTCCTATCTGAGGGGCACCCGGGTGCTGCTGGCCGTGGCCACCCACGAAGCTCTCCCTGCCCCCTCCGTCCCCCAACTCCTGGAGCTGGCTGCCAGGCCAGCATCAAAGCCTCCTGCAGCCAGGCACAGTGGCTCACACCTGTAATCCCAGCATTTTGGGAGGTGGGCAGATCATGAGATCAGGAGTTCAAGACCAGCCTGGCCAACATGGTGAAACCCCACATGTACTAAAAATACAAAAATTAGCCGGGTGTGATGGCGTGTGTCTGTAATCTCAGCTACTTGGGAGGCTGAGGCAGGAGAATCGCTTGAACCAGGGAGGTGGAGGTTGCAGTGAGCCGAGATCACACCATTGCACTCCAGCCTGGGCAAAAAAAGCAAGACTCATCTCAAAAAAAAAAAAAAAAAAAGGCTGGGCACAGTGGTTCATGCCTGTAATCCCAGCACTTTGGGAGGCTGAGGTGGGAGGATCATGAGGTCAGGAGTTTGAGACCAGCCTGGCCAAAATGGTGAAACCCCCATCTCTACTAAAATACAAAAAATTAGCTGGGCGTGGTGGCGGACGCCTGTAATCCTAGCTACTTGGGAGGCTGAGGCAGGAGAATCGCTTGAACCCAGGAGGCAGAGATTACAGTGAGCCAAGATTGCACCATTGCACTCCGGCCTGGGCAACAAAGTGAGACTCCGTCTCAAAAAAGAAAAAGCCTCCTGCAGACTCCACTGAAAGAAGCTGAGTCCGGCAAGCAGGGAAGAGCCCCAGTGAGGGACGGGCACAGGCCGTGCTGTTGAGTGGACAGGGTTTTCCGGCAGAGTGGACAGGGCACTTGCTGGATGGTGGCCACCCTGCTGGCTCCTAGTGCCTCTAACTTTGCTGTGCTTGGCCCCTGGCCTGCAGTTCAGACTTCCAAGCCCAGAAAATCCCAAGGGAGAAGAACAAACGCCTGTGGCCTCAGGTCTCCAGGTTTCTGAACCTGCGCGGCAGGTGAGTCTCTCTCTCCACCTCCCTGGAGGCAGCTGTCCTGCAGACCTCTGGGACTGGGAGGCCCTGTACTCCCTGCCCGCTTGCTCGTGCATACCACAGCTTCCAGGCTGGAGGCACAGTGGCCTGTGCTGTCCTTGCTTCTGCAGGGCCCACAGGAGTGGTTCCCCTCCACCTACCCAGGGCCAGCTGCCCAATACGCAGCACTTACCCGCCAGCCTGTAGGGCCGGCAGAGCCGAAGACCCAGTGAGTACAGCGGCAGGGAGTTGATGAGGTCCACGAGCAGATGGATCAGGCCCTGCACGGTGACCACCAGGAGCCGGAGCTGTGGCAGAAGAGCATTTAGGACCGGCCTGGCCAGACGTGCCTGGGGGCAGAGCAGCCCGACCCCATCCTGGGCCACGATGAAGGGAGCCCAGAGGCTGCAGGGTCCTGGGGAGAGCAGGGACCCCACCCTGAGCAGGGCACGGAGCCTGCCATTGGGCCTTGCCCTGGAGCAAAGCTGAAGGCGGAGCAGTTGGCCCTCCCACCAGGTGAGAGGTGCCTCCCCATAGCCTCACATGCAGAGGGGATCGAGGCCTGGGAATCAAGCAGGTGCTGGAGGTGATTCTGCTCACCTCCCACTGTCTGCCCCAGAGCCAGGCACCAGGGGAGGCCTCTTGTGTGACCCCACCTGCCGTGGGTCCTCCCACCAAGCACCCAGCTGCGTGCTCCAGGGCAGTGAAGGGCAGTGAAGGGGTCTTCCCGGCCAGGCTAGGGCCTCGCCCACTCCAGGGCCCAGCACTCACTGCCCAGAGTGTCCTGAAAGGCCACCCACGTGGCCTGCAGCAGGAGACAGCCCGCCCCACAGCTGACTGCTCCCAGGCAGCGCTGGCAGAAGCCACAGAGAGCACTGCAGCCAGGCCCAGCCTGTGGGTGCTCAGCTCACCAGGGTGAACACCAGGTAGTACAGGGCTGTGGTAGGCAGGAGGAAGAGCAGGATGGTGAAGAGCAGAGTCCCGATGAACAGCTGTAGGGAGGGGCCGGCACACCGGGCATCAGCAGGACCCTGCCCCCAGGGACGGCCCAGCACTGTGCCCTCCCCCATTCCGGAGCTGCAGTCGGGACCTTGCGGCTTCCTGAGGGAACTCGGGATGGCCTGCTCAGAAGCAGTCCCAGTAGCAGGAGGGCTGTCCACCCACACCCCACCGACTAGGGGACTCGCAGGGAGACAGGTGGGGGCCAGACCAGCCAACATGGTGCGTGGCCACACAGTCACCAAGAACACGCTCTGGATGGCAGCATCCAGGGCCTGCGTCAGGTGTGAGCAGCAGGCGGGACAGCCAGAGCCAGCCTCTGAGCCTGAGCACCTCTCGGGCCTATGCCTGGGTCACCCCAGTCTCTGTGCCTGGGCACCTCTAGTCTCTGAGCCTGGGACACCTCTAGGGCCTGTGCCTGTATCACCTTCGGAGTTGTGTGTCTGTCTCTCCTTTGTGGCCCAGGGAAGCTCTGCACTGCTTCAGAGCCCCACGTGCAGCCCACACTGCAGACTTAAGCTATTCCCAGGGCCTGTGCGCGGCCTGAGCTGCAGGACGGGAGCAGGCTGCCCCCTTGTGGTGCCCAAGCACCGCACTGGCCCAGCAGGCACAGGCCGGGGGCAGTCAGCCCCTCCAGCCACGAACCCTGCCCCATACCTGGTCCAGGTCATAGGAACAGGAGTCCACGCGCTGGCGCAGAACATTCCACTTCTTCCCCCGGAACAGACGCCAGAGTGAGGATAGGCCATGGATCTTCAGGCAGTACAGCCTATAGGACGCAGTGCTGTCAGGCCAGCCCTCACCCCGCCGCGCCCCGCCCCGCCCCCCCACCCCACTCGCTTGCCCCGCCCCGCCCCACTCGAACGCCCAGCTGGAGCCTCTGCACCTCCCAGGGGGCGGTGGGGAGGGGGAAGCCCACGCCCACCTGGCTCCATAGACATAGAAGCAGTAGATGTGGAAGGTGAGGAGGGCGATGATGTCCGAGAGGAGGGACAGGGCCACCGTCAGGCCCAGGCAGGCCGAGAGGCCCACGTGCCAAAGGATGTGCTCCACGAAGGGGGACATGAGGTGGATGTAGCCTGGCAGGGTGGGGTAGGCCCTCAGGAGGCGCTCAGACCCCAGCCCTCGGCCCAGCACAAGCCTCACACACACAGGACATAAGGTGCGTGTAGCCTGGCAGGGTGGGGTCAGTCCTCAGGAGGTGCCCAGGCCCCAGCCCTCGGCTGAGCACAGCAGGCCTCACACACACAGGACGCCGGGGAACAGTTGGGGGCGCAGGGGGCGGGGTCTGGCTGGGTCCCTATCCTCTTCAGCAAGCTCTGGGGTCCCTGGGGCCCCCGCCTGCCCTGTACTCACTGATCCACAGGTGGATGTGGTAGAGGAAGAAGCGGCCCAGCACCTGGTCCAGTGCACGGTTCATCTTGAGCCCGGCGGGAGCACCCATCAGCCATTGCAGCAGGTGCTGGAGCTCCTCGGCCACGTGCTGCAGGGACACGGGCCACGCTGGGGCAGGGGCAGCCAGGCTCAGCACCTGCATCTCCCCAGGCTCTTTTGTGACAGGCCCCCACCCTGGCCAGCCTTCCCTTCTCCGGGGTCTACTGTGTCCTAGCGTAGACAGCACACGGGCTCCCCTTCACAGATGGTTCCAGGATTGGGGTCTGAGGAGGCTGGTCTGGAAGCCTCTCTCTGCAGGCCTGGGTGACACGGCCGGGTCCACAGGGCATCCACGCAGCCTCCTGCCTGCACCCACCTCCACCATCTTCCTCCCGTCTCACTACCTCGGCCACAGGACCCACTGGAGCTCTCGGCCCCAAATACGTGGATACAAGGAGGCCTGGCAGACCCTGATTCAGCTCCAACCCTGCAGGGGAGCCCAGAGCTGACACAGTCCCCTCCAGAGGCCCCACCCCATCACACAGGCTGGGGGCTGCCCAGGATGGCCACAGGTGAGCGAGACAGTGCCAAGCCCATTAGGGCCACAGCAACAAGGCAGGAGGACAGGTCCCCAGAGGGAGGATGGCGTCAAGTTGAGGGCACAGGCACCCCCAAGAGCAAACAGGGAAGCAGGGTCTTGGCCGCCCAGGAAGAAACTCAGCATCCAGAGGCTGTGCTGGCCCCGGGTGGCAGAACCCGAGGGAGCCTCAGCCTCCCCACCAAGGAGACAGTGACACCTCGGCCCCCACTTGCCCATTGTGCAGGCCCCTTCCAAGCCTGGGCCAAGGCCTCAGCCACAGCAGGACTGGCAAGAAAGAGAAAAGAACATTTTTTTTTTTTTTTGAGACGGAGTCTTGCTTTGTCGCCCAGGCTGGAGTGCAGTGGCTCAATCTCGGCTCGCTGCAAGCTCTGCCTCCCTGGTTCATGCCATTCTCTTGCCTCAGCCTCCCAACTAGCTGGGACTACAGGTGCCCACCACCATACCTGGCTAATTTTTTGTATTTTTAGTAGAGACGGGGTTTCACCGTGTTAGCCAGGATGGTCTCGATCTCCTGACCTCATGATCCGCCCGCCTTGGCCTCCCAAAGTGCTGGGATTACAGGCGTGAGCCACCACCCCCGGCTGAGAAAAGAACATTCTTTATAAATACAGCTTATTTAATATTTAAAGGATAAGAGCTTGGCAGCAGAAAGAGACTTTCATTTTTAAATTAAATATTTATATTTCTGAGCACTTTTGCAAAAGGGAGGTCTAGGACAAAGTAGGCCGGTGGCAGGTGTGGATGACCACAGGCAAAGCTGCCAAGCCCCTTCCCCAGCCCCGCCCCTCCTTCCTTCTGGGCTGGGGCTCCCTGCACCCCCACAGCCACACAGACGTGCCTGATGCTGCCCCCAGAGGCCTGGCCTGGCCACAAGCAGGCCCAGTGCACACCTGCAGCCCACACAAGACCCACCTAGTCAGGCCTCAAGGAGGCCTCCACAGAGGCCCCAGGGTGGGCCCAAGAGCCAGGGACCACCCCAGCAGAAAGACAAGCTCCTAATGGAAGACACGGGGCTTTGGTGCTGAGGGAGGAAGACAGAAGCTGAAGGCCCAGAGGCAGCATGGAAATTGCACTAGATCTGCAGAGGAGGGGGCTGCACCCAGCTGGAAATGGGGCACAGACCATGCAGGGAAGGTGGGAGATGGGAGACAAGCTGTGCCTCTGGCTCTCAGCACAGGAGTTACATTATCAGCACAGGGGCAGGGCAGGAAGTCCCAGCTGGGCTGCAAATGGGCAGCCCTCGACAAGGAAGGTTCCATGACCCTGGCTCTGCAGAGGGCCCCAGAGAGCCAGGAGGGCAGCGCTGACCTCAGGTAGGGGCCCCAAGGGAGATGCCACGACGCTGGGCCCACAGGGAGAGGCGGGCTCCCCAGAGCCTCAGCCCCGACGGCTCCTGCACACGGCCCCTTCAGAAGGAAAGGGGGGGCGCCTGCAAGGCCTGCCCTGCCCAGGCCCCAGCACCCCTGGAGTTCCTGCTTCTGGTCCAGGGGAGGGCCGTGTCTCCAGAGCATGGAGAAGGTAGACCTGGCTTTGGGGGGCGGTGGCTCTGGCCCGGGAAGGCTCTGCTACCCAGGAGGGGTCCCCACGCCCACCCAGGACACCAGGCTCCACCCCAGTCCACTCACGTCAGCCACAGGAACGAGGGCGTCGGCCAGATGCCCGATGCGGCTTCTCCCGTGGAGCCAGGACAGCAGCATGAGGCCCAGGGCCACGTCCAGCAGCACAGAGGCCACCGTGTCGGCCTTCCTGGAAGGGAGGTCCAGCCGGGCCGGCATGAGGGTGGCCAGCACAGCCTGGGGCCACAGGAGGAGGCAGCCTGGCTGGAGGGGTCAGCGTGGTGCAGAGGGGGATGGAGAAGGGGCCAGAGGGCATGCACTCAGCCCTGCAGAGACCAGGGCAGGCCCACACCTCATCAGCTGGGCAGGGTTCTCCGCCTTCTGTGTACTGAAGATAAGCGTGAGGTGCTCCAGCCGGTGCCGGAGCTGTTCGCACGTGGAGAGCTTGCTCCCGAGGAAGGACAGGGGCCAGAGCTTGAACACTCTGCGTGGGAGCAGAGAGGAGTGATGTGTCCCTGTCCAGATCCTCCTCCCGCCGTCCCCCACTGTGCAGGGGACCATAAACACCCAGGCCACACTCCTGAGCTCAGCAGGACATGGGGCAGGTGGGAGGGGCCCTCGGTGGCCCACCTCACAGGGCACGTGACTAACACAGAGCCTGGCCTCCTTGCAAGTGCTGACCCCGGGCCACCTGGTCACCACATGCTTCCAGAGCCGGTGCCAAGGAAGTGCCTGCGAGCCAGCAGCAACTCCCACGGGCCCAGGGCCTCACCCCGCCGACGGGGCCCAGAAAGCTGCCCAGGGTCTCCTGGGCTGGCCTGGCTTCTCACCCCAGGCTTCCAGAGTATGCACCCCCGGATCTAAGGCAGGGGGCAACTGAGGGTGACCCCCAGCTGCTCCCCATGGGGCGCCTCCGCCAGGCAGATGAGGTTTCCTGTGGAAGGGGGCCCTCTGTTCTCAGCCACAACTTGGGGCTACCCCCGTGCCCCCCAGCGCCCTTGGGCTTCAACTGACCCTTGGCCAGCAGCACCTGTGATTGTGGAGAGAAGCAGGGCCTGTAGCCCACTCCCCCAGGCACAGGGGCCAGCAAGTGGATGACACCTCCACAGCCCATGAGCGCTGCAGTGCCCAGAGGCCTGCTGGGGGCACAGGCAGGGCTACAGGGAGGCCAGCGGGCCTGTGTGCCATCAGGAGCACCCCCAGGTAGCAGTAGTCATATCTGTGCTCACCTTCTGATTTCTTTTTCAGGGACCTAAGCCACTAAGGTTCACCCTCTACACCTACTGGGAGGGCCCCTGGCAATCCCTGAGGCTGCCCGGAGACCTGGCTCTTCCCCAGGGGTGAGGGACACCCTCTGAGAGGCGAGGGATGGGAGGGCAGGATGGGGCCAAAGCCCGGGCTGAAGGAAATGGGGAGGGGGACTGGGCCCAGGAAGAGCCCATCTGGGCCTCTGTGCCCACTGCACACAAAGGGATGGGCCAGCACTCACGGGGCCCCACTCTTTGCCACCTCCCTGTCCCGGGACACCTACCGGCAGGCACTGACAGCTGAGACCAGCGATAGCAGGCTGGCCAACAGCAGGCAAACGGGTCCCGAGGCTCGCTTGGCCAGCTCCGCGAGGATGCTGGCCTCCACGCCCTCCGACTGCCAGTGGCTCAGCCGCACGGGGCCCTCATCGAAGCGGTCGCTGCGGAAGAGCACCTCGCTGCGTGCTACCGTGTCGAAGACAGCAGCCAGGCCCCCCGTGCTGGCAGTGGTGGCTCCAGCCTGGCGGTCGGGCAGGACGGTGGGCGGGTGTAGCTGTGACAGCAACACCTGGCGCTGGTCGTAGAAGATGAGCATGACCTGGTCCTCACCGGGGGCACCGGGGGCAGTGGGCGCTTGCCGGCGGGTGACCTCGCAGCTCCAGAACGCGCCGCCTCTCTCCCGGCACAGCCGCAGCCAGGGCTCATGGGGGAAGACGGCACCCAGGGCCTCCAGGAAGCGGCCCAGGCTCTCCTCGGGCTCCTGCCGGCAGTGGCACCAGGTGCCCAGCACGGCCACGCCCACCTGGCTGGCCTGCCGAACCTGGGCCAGGAGCTGCTTGACCTGGATGGGGATGAAGGGAAAGTGCAGGACCGCCAGGACCACGGCGCTGCTCTGCTCTGGGACCCACCGTCCCACCAGCAGCCCGCTGACTGCCGAGACACAGCACGTGGGGAAGAAGACCTTGAGCACCATGCTGGGAGGCTGGAAGAGAAGATGAGAGGCTCGGCTGAGAGCTGCTGCTGCCCCCCACTGTGGGCTGCGGGATGTGGCACAGATGTCCTGACAGGTGCAGCCACAGGGCCACAGGTCGGGGCACCTCAGCTTCAAGTTCGGTGGTGGACGGCGTAGGGCTCCTTGGCTGCCACCTCGCGTGGGCCATGCTTCTCCAAGGGGCAGCCAGAGCACTGTGCCCACCTCCACCCCAGGCCCAGCTCACCCCCACCCGCACGAGGCAGGACGCACATGCAGCCACCAGGCCTGCCCTCCCATTTCCAGGCCGGCCCAGGGCACGGCCTCCTCAGCACCACCTGACGGGGGTGTGGGGCCGAACCGAACTCCAGGCTTCTTATTTTTGTTTTTAAGAAACCTGATTAGAGAGGTGTGCTTAAAGGTGTAGCACATGGAGAACTGTACAGTCTCATTAGCCAGGTCATGCCAATTGAAACCTTGACAAACCATGATTCACGTATTAAGCAAGAATAAAGATGAAAATGTAAAATGAAGTGCTGCTGGGCTTCGGAAACTACCTCGTGCACACGGCGGGCAGCCCCCCCGGAAGGTCCCTGCCTCCCACAAGCCCCTCCCTGGGGGCAGGAAGGACCTGCCTCGTTGCTCAGGGAGCAGGCTCAGGGCACACAGGGCTTCGGCCTCCACTCTGACCCCCGCCCACGGTGGCACCCGGCAGTGCCTGGCCCTCCCTGACATCCCCACAGCCACCCCAGGGCAGGGCTCCCTCAGGGAGCATTTTCTCTCCAGGATATATTTCTCCAACCACATGGGTGCTTAGAAACGGGGAGAGGCTTACAGATCCTGGAGATGTGGAGGAACCGCATCCTGCACTCTCAGGCTGAGGGACGCCAGCCTTCCAAGGTGGCCATTGGGTAGGAAGCCACCCGAGCCACTGCAGTTCCCAGGCCCTGGGTCTCTCCTCCCCCTCTCTCACAGGCCCCTGCCAAGCCGCGCAGCCAGCTGGGGCTCCTCCTCCACTGATGCCCTCCCCAGCAGGGCCCCACAGGGCAGGAGGACTCCCTAGCAGTGGGGGGCACTGCTGGCCGTCTGGCTGGGCCGCTCGCCTTCCTTAGACACAGAAAGCCCCATCTCACCTGCATGAAGAGTGGAGCGGCCACCCTGAGCAGAGACCCCCCACGCTGGGGCCACACTCAAGGGAGGGACATAGCTTGGTCTGAGCCTGGGTCTGGAGGTCCCAGTGCCCACCACATCCTTAGGGACAAGGGAACAGAGCGGGATACCTGGAGGTCCCAGTGCCCACCACGCCCTTACGGACAAGGGAACAGAGCAGGACACCTGGAGGTCTCAGAGCCCACCATGTCCTTAGGGACGAGAGAACAGAACAGGATGCACATGTCGGGGTGGTGTGACCTGTAAGTCCTCTCCCGAAGCTTGGAAGGGCTCTGGAAGAGGCCTCACACACAAATGCCTGGGGCTTAAGAGGCCCCTGGTGCAGCTGTTCTCCTCCTCTGAAGGCAGTCCGCACCGGGGCTGGAGGATCCAGTCACTCAAGGCGGGGGGTTCTAGCTGGAAAGGGACCTTCTGGGTCAGGCTGCAGAACTCCCCAAATGCCCATTTCCTCAGTGGGCAGAGAGGGCAGGTGGTGGGTGGATGCCTGGAGGCCAGCTGACGTGAGGCACCAAGGACAGAGCGTGAGAGGAACGCAGCGATTCTGCCTGCGAGGGGCCCAGCGCGTCTGGCTGTGTGACCACCATAGGGGACCACCCAGTACAGCCCACCTTTCACACCAGCTCAGCCCAGGGACCCATCACGCCCTGCTGGGGAAGAGCTTTCACAGGGACTAAGGAAAACCGCCCACAGATATCGTCGGAAAAGAAACACAATCAGTCTAACAGTAAACAGATGTTCTGGGGGGAGCCGGTTCTGCGGTGGGCTCACTTTGGGTAAATTCACTGAGCTATGTGCTCACGATCTGTGCGCTTTCTTTGTGTATATTCTTTGTGCTTCATCTACAAAGTTTACCTTAAAAAAAAAAGCTCCTTGTGTCTACCGAAGGAGATGGGAGGGCAGAAGCTGCTCTTCTCTGTCGGGTAGTGAGAGAGAACTCAACGTACTGTGGGGCAAACGCCCATCACACTCCCACTTCAGCCTCTGGGACGGTCGGCGGCACAAAGAAGCCTGCACTAGCGGCTGCCGGGATCACACAGCCAGAGGAAGATGAAAGAGAAGCGATCGATAGCAGAGGAGGTGTGGGACAGGAGAAAGCAACGTGAGCATCTTTAAAGACTGAGGAAACACACACACACACACACACACACACGAGCGCCAGGCTAGCCACACACACACGACACACACAGGACACACACACACACACACACACACACACACAGACACACGGGCGCCAGGCTAGCCAGAAGAGCTTCCTCTGCTAAGAATGAGCCCGAGTGCTCTTGGGAAGACACACACACACACAGGACACACACACACACACACACACACACACACACACACACACACACACACACGGGCGCCAGGCACACACACACACACACACACAGGACACACACACACACACGGGCGCCAGGCACACACACACACACACAGGACACACACACACACGGGCGCCAGACACACACACACACGGGCGCCAGGCACACACACACACACACACACAGGACACACACACACACGGGCGCCAGACACACACACACACACACACGAACACACACACAGGACACACACACACACGGGCGCGCACACACACACACACACACACGGGCGCCAGACACACACACACAGAGGACACACACACACACGGGCGCGCACACACACACACACACACACACGCGCACACACACACACACACACACACACGGGCGCCAGGCACACACACACACACACACACAGGACACACACACACACACGGGCGCCAGACACACACACACACACAGGACACACACACACACGGGCGCCAGACACACACACACACACACACACACGAACACACACACACAGGACACACACACACACACGGGCGCGCACACACACACACACACGGGCGCCAGACACACACACACACAGGACACACACACACACGGGCGCGCACACACACACACACACACGCGCGCGCACACACACACACACACACACACACACACACACACACACGGGCGCCAGGCTAGCCAGAAGAGCTTCCTCTGCTAAGAATGAGCCCGAGTGCTCTTGGGAAGCCATTCCCAGACCAGGCAGGTGGGGAGGTCGACCACATAAAGTAGTAAGACTTGAATGGTGGGACCCCAGCCCAGTTAGGACGCGCCAGGGCCATCTCTGGCTGAGCCGCCCCTCCCTGCCACCGCTCCACAAGAGCTCTGGAGAATTTGCGTTTCCCAGCGCCTTGTTTGAAAAATAAACACGAACCTGGCGCGGTGGCTCACGCCTGTAATCCCAGCACTTTGGGAGGCAGAGGCGGGCGGATCACTTGAGGTCAGGAGCTCAAGACCAGCCTCGACGGGGGTGAAACCAAGTCTCTACTAAAAACACAGAAATTAGCCAGGTGTGGTGACGGGCACCTGTAGTCCCAGCTACTCAGGAGGCTGAGGCAGGAGAATCGCTTGAACCCGGGAGGCAGCGGTTGCGGTGAGCCGAGATCGCGCCATTGCACTCCAGCCTGGGCGACAGAGCGAGACTCCCTCTCAAAATAAATACATAAATAATGAAAAACAAACACGAGTTCAGCCTGGGCAACATGGTGAGACCCCGTCTCAAAACAAACAAACAAACTTGCTTGCCTTCCTCAAGCAGGGCCTTCTCCTCTCATTTGGGAAGAGCCTGTGATTCTGTGTTTTGCCCTTTCCTGCAACCCGGGACAACTGCGAAGAGCCCACAGCCAGGCCCGGGCCGCCGACCGCCCTTGCACAGGGTCCACAGGGGCCCAGGTCGGCGCGGGTCTGAGGGCGCGGGCCCAGGGGCGGCCCCACTTCCCGGAGGGGGAAGCAGCGGCGCCGCGGGCGGGAGTGCGGGGCCCCCAGCCCGGGTCCGGAGCCGCAGGGGCGCTGCCCGAGGTCCCGCAGCGCGCCGCCCACCCCCCTGCTCACCGGGTGCTCCCGGGGCCGCGCGCTCGGGCGGCGGGGTCCGGATGGGGTTGGGGACCCCGATGGGCGGGCTCGGGCAGACGACGGCGCTCGCTGCCTCCAGCCCCGCCGCGGGACCCGAGACCCACTTCCGCCGGCTCCGCGCGTTGCCGCGCGACGGTCCGGCCCCCAAAGGCGCCCGGGCTGCCCGCCCGCCCGGCCCGAGCGTTCCGCGGCGCAGCGTGCCCGCCCAGTCCCCAGGCCTGGACCTCCCGAGCCTGCCTCCGGGCCTCCGGGCCGCCAGCCCTCCGTCAGCTCGGTTTCCTCACCTGAGAAACAGACTGGACCTGGCCTTCGTGGAACCCAGACCCCGCCTGGCTCCCAGCCTCCCCAAGTGAACACGTCCCCTGGCCCTGCGGGATTCCAGGAGGGCCCCAGCCCCAGCCCGGTCCCGCCCCCGTCACCCTGTTGTCTGCAGAGGGACCGCCCCCAGATCCCCAAGGCCAGTGGTGCCGGGAATTTTGAGCCCTGGTAGGACCAGCCCAGAAGCTGCCGCCAGAGATCGTCGGGAGAGAACACACAGGCGTCCAGCTCCTCCCGATCCCAGGAACAAGACCCCAGCCCAGACCTCAGCAGCAATTACGTTTATTGAGCACCTAACTACATTGCCCAGTTAATCCCCCACCCACAGGACCCAGACATATGAGGGACCTCTCAGGGGTGATGTCCTGTGATACAGGAGAGCCCCACCTCCCCACCCCACAGGGGTAGAGCCAGACACCGTCCCCTCCCAGCTTCCTCCCCCATACAGGCCCTTCCCTGGACCCCAGACCCACGGAGTAACCCAGACGCCTCTCCTTTCACGCCTCATTTCCCCACTTGTAAAATGGGAGGAGAGGATTAGACCTCTGTTTTTTCTCAGTTTTCTAAAGCAGCAGGAGTCTCTCCTTGTAGGAAGCTCCCCCAGGCCCTCCCAGCACGGCTGCACTGGGAGGACAAACAGCATGGAGCTGTTTGCAGAATGAAGGCCCACACAGCTTCCATTCATGGGGACGTGGAAGAAAAGGCATCCAGGGTTCAGCCAGCCATGGGCCTCCAGACACTCCAGGGTTGCCTCCCCCTTACCTCTGCCAGGCCCAGAGAAGCTACTGGAGGCTCAGGACTGTAGGTCCCTCTGAGGTTGGGGACACTTAGGGGCTACACCCCTGCCCCAGGCCGCCCCGCCCATCTCAGCCCAGCCGCACCCTCCCTGCCTGTCTGCCCCTGATTAGGAGGCCTGGGCGGGGGCACCTGGCGGGAGAGCCTGCCTAGCTGTGTGCCGGCAGCTGGCCCAGGATCTCAAGGCTTCAGCTGCCAGCCCCAAAGTCCAGGCACAGGGCCTGAGGAGGCATGGGGGGCATGAATGCAGGGGCCAGGGCACTGAATGGGGACAGCAGAGAGCGGCCCCGGCTGGGGAGGCTGCAGGCCTGGCAGGGGCAGCCTGGGAGGCAGACTCAGGGCTGCTCCTGAGGTCCGGAGCCTCACCAGCAGGAGAACCCCAGCCAAGCCCAGGGCCCAGCCTATGCGGTGCTGGCATCAGGCAGGCAACGCCCATAGCCTGGAGGCTCCACCCATCCTGAGGGCTCCTCCCACGGTGATCCAAGGGCCTTGGAGCTGGCCTCAGGCACAGGAGTGCTGCTCTAACCCAGCCTCAGGTCAGGCCAGCTCCTTGAGGCCCTGGTACACCTTGATGGAGCTGTCCTTGGCATCAGCCACCAGGAGCTGGTCCTGGGGTGCACAGGCCACTCCCAAGGGCTGCCCAAGGCCCTCCGACACCAGGCAGATGGGTGGCCCAGCCCGGGGAAACAGGGTCACCTGGCGCCTCTGCTTGTCTGCCACAATAACGTTGCCCTCTGAGTTGGAGCAGATGCCCGCTGGGCAGCTGAAAGTGTGCCCCGTCCAGCCCCCCAGGGAGCCCAGGGGTTGGCGTGCACTGCCAAACAGCCTCACATCCCCAAACTCCTCGCTCACAGCAAGGCCCCCATCAGGCCCCGGGCCCACCCAGCAGGGGCCCTCCAGACCCAGCATGGAGGCTAGGGCCAGGGGCTGCCAAGCAGGGCCCAACGAGAAGCTGTGCACAGCCCCAGGCAAGTAGTCCGTCACCAGGAGGCGGCTGAGGGCGTCCACAGCCAGCCCTCGAGGAGACAGAAAGGTGCCCACTGTCACCCAGCGGCCCCCGGGGTCCCGGGCTGTGTGCTGGAGTGCATGGACAGCCCCATGGATGGGATCGCTGACCACCACGAGCCCTGACGCTGTCACAGCCACATCCTCTGGAACGAAGGCCCCGGTCCCCGGAGTGTGGCAGGGCAGGAGGCAGATGGGGCGTCCCTCCAGATCTAGCACGTGGACATAGGGCGCAGCCCCGGCGGTGAGGAAGAGCAGGCCGTCGGGGGAGCAGTGCAGGCCCCGGGGCCCTCCCGCAGCCCCTTCGGGCACCCGGATCCGCCCAAGCAGCCGGAGCTGCCGGGAGCCAGTGGAGTCTCCAGGCGGGTCCAGTGTGAGGTGCAGACACCTGGAGGCCGGAGTCCAGTCAGTCCGAATCACCGTCTCAGCTTCTCTGCAGCTGGGTCACGCTTGGGGCTGCAAGAGAGAGAATAAGGCCCCACTGTGTGTGGGAACGGCAAAGTCACTCCTCCAGTGCCCTCCTATGAGGCCGGGTCCTCCAGGTCCTGAGGGTCTACCTGGCCCCCAAGCCCAGCGGCCACCCTAGTGTCTAGGTGACTGGAACTTGAGTCTGGGAGACACATGACCCGTGGAGCTTGCTGTGGGTTTTCCCCTGAGCCTCAGAAGAGCTCACGGGCCTCAGACAGATAAGCAGCGTTTCTCAAATCCATCTGCCTGTGGAACCCCTTTCTACCGGGGGGGGGTCACCCACACACAGCCCTTCTACCCGAGCCCCTAGTCAGGGACACTTCTGACCCCTTAGGGGCGAGGCAGCCTGTTCCGAGGGCCTCCCCCTGCTCCACCAAGAGAGGCCACGGGGAGGGGTCTCTTACCTGGGCCCGGTCTCCCTGGGCCCTGCTTCGGGGCTGGGTGGCTGCACCCTCTGTTGTTGGAAACTAGAACCGGAGGAAGTGGGAGGAGCCACTGGCAGGGACGCAGCTGGGCCGGGTGGAGGAGGGAGAGTGCAGTCTCAGGCCTTGGCCCCGGAAGCTTCTATGAAAGAAAAACCAGGTCCCCTGAGGACTCCCCGTGCTGTGGCGTTCCTGCCTCCGCACCTCGTTGCAGGCTGCGCCCTCTGCCCGGACACTAATAATCCCACGTCCCCTACACGGCCGGATGCCATGCAGGCCACCCCCCCTTCAGGGGTCCCCCACGGTCCCCCCACAACCAGCAAGTTCATTACTCCAAGGGGCAAGGCAGCCCCAGGCTGCCACCCCCAAGCAGGGTCCTTGGGTCTGGACCACAGACGGGTGACCTGCTGGCTGAGGCACCCTCTATGAGGCCTGTCCTGCTCCCCACGGGTGACAGCGAAGGAGGTCGTGTGTCCACACCTGGGAGACGGGTGCTGTTGCCTCCAGCAAGGCCATGCTCACCTGTCTGCCCAGTGGGGGTGAGAAACTGGGGTGCAGTGGACATATGGGGTGCAGTGGACATATGGGGTGCAGTGGACATATGGGGTACAGTGGACATATGGGGTGCAGTGGACATGGGGGTGCAGTGGACATATGGTGTGCAGTGGACATGGGGTGCAGTGGACATATGGGGGGCGGGAGCTGAGGACAGGGAGTCTCCCTCAGACTCAAGACTTGGGAACAGCTCCTGGCTGCCCAGAGCCCTCTGCAGCCCCTCCAGGAAGTCTCTGGGTAGAGGGGCCCGGCTGGGACCTGTCCCCACAGCACTCCGCGCCTGGCCAGGCAGCACCCCAGCTCTGGCTGCCCCGAGGCAGGGTCGGGGCTGATGCTATCTCCCTGGTAGTTAATGGGGCCGCTGCCAGCCTGCTTAGACTGGCCCCAGCCCGGCTGGACGCAGGCAGGAACTGCTTCTCCTCCTGGGGGGGGCAATGTGGGCTCCAGAGCCCATTCCAGGGTGGGAGTGGAGGGTGTGGCCAGCTCTCCCAGGAGAGAAGTGATTTGCTGTGGGGGTCCCGGGCGCCCCTCCCTGTCTGCCCATCCCCTGCCCGTGGGAGGGCCAAACCAGGCCCTGCTGGGAGGGAGGCAGTGAGCTGTGAAGGCTGATACCTATCACGGCTGCAGGGGCTGGCAGGGGCCAGCAGAGCCCACGCTGGGTGAGCAGCCTCCAGCCACAGAGCCTCGGGGCCACCGTTTAACCGCAGGAGAGCTGATACGAGCGCTGCCTTGCTGGATTCAGAGGCTAGAGGATGCTCAGGGGTCCGTGCCCACCCCCGACACACCAAGACACAGGCTGAGCAGCCCAGACCACACGCCTCTCCTCGCTCAGCTCCCGTCGCCGATGTCCCACCCCACCCCCAGACCCCAGCCCCGCAGGGAGGGCCCAGCCCACAGGAGAGGGCCGAGTCTGAAGACAGGGGCCCAGCAGGACTGCTGCCCACCCAGGACTCCCAGGCCAGGACACTTCCTTAGGGGGTGTCCAGGTGGCTACACTAGGGCCCCAAAGGAAGGAGGCACAGACAGTGTGTGTGAACAGTTTCTGTTTTAATGTCCACAATTGTGATCCATAAATAACTGTGACCTCCAGTGTCCCTGTGTGGCCCCAGGGACAAGCGTTGGCCACGGCCCGTGAGGGTCTATCCACATGCATGCGGAGGCGGGGCAGGTCCCAGGCCTTGGCCACGGGGCTGGGGCAGGTGAGGGGCACGGGCTGCAGGAGGGGCCGGCACGCTGCAGGCAGAGACGGTCGGACCTCAGGCGCTACAGGTCAGACCTCGGCGCCCTGGGGGCTCTGCAGGCCACAGACAGCCTCAGGGGTCTGGGAACTCCTCGTCGCAACACAGGTGCCCCAGCCACTGCCAGGAATGACAGGGTCATCTGGGGCTGGGAGGGGGAGCCCTGGGGGTGGGACGCTGGAGTCGGCCTCACACTTGGTGGTGTGGCCGGAGAAGGGTTGGGGCGCTGCAGGGCCCAGCATGCTGGGTGGCTGAGGGGTACCCCCGGTCAACACGGGACCCAGCTCGGGCCGCCCCCATGCCTCTCCAAGAGCCTGGGGCCCCTTGGCAGGCGCGCGTTTCACAGAGAGGTCGAGGGGTGCGTCTGGCGGCCTCACGGCCCGCTCCAGTGCCTGGTGAATGGTGAGCAGCTCCAGGCGGATCTTGCCCAGCTGCTCCCGCAGGGGTCTCGGGGCCAGGCCCCCCGCGGGCCCCAGCTGTCCCAGGCGCTGCTCCACCCTGGCGTAGTCACCAAGGGCCCGGGTCAGGTCCTCGCCCACATGCTCCGGGCTTCCTGGCACTGGGCCCCGTGGCTGCGGGGGGAGGGGGCCCTCAGGGCCGGGGGTCTCAGGGCTGCCTGGCTCCCTGTCCTCAGGCCACAGCATCACAGAGGAGCCGGTGGGCAGGCTGTGGGGTGGAAGCCGGTCAGGAGGCCGCGCTGCCCCCACAGCGCCCCCGGCCCCTGCCCCTCTCCCCTCACAGCCTCTGCCCTGTGGCCCCAGCCTAGAGCCTGGGCTCTCCTGGAGACCCCGAGGACCCCTGCGCTGGCTCTCGGGTCTCAGTTCCCATCTGTGGCCTGGAGCCCACTTTCCCAGTGACTGAGCTCAGGACGGACCCCAGCCGCCATGCCCAGCCACCCAACCGCCATGCCCAGCCGCCCAGCCATCATGCCCTGTCACCCAACTGCCATGCCCAGCCGCCCAACCGTCATGCCCAGCCGCCATACCCAGCCACCCAACCGCCATGCCCAGCCACCCAACTGCCATGTCCAGCCGCCATGCCCAGCCGCCCAACCCCTCCATCCACCCCAGGAACTGGGAGCCCAAGACGCCCACCTGCTCCGGGAACAGAACCTTGTCAGGCTGGGGGATGCCTTCGGAAGCTCCAGCCTGCTTCCCAGGGACAGCCTCCTCCTGGGGTCACTCTGGGCTGCCCGCTCTAGCTCCCCCTCCTGCCCTGGGTCCCTGGGGGTGACTTGGGGCCAGGGCCCCAGCCCTGGAACTGGCACCTTCAGTAGGCCAGGAGCCAGAGTCCCAGAGGGGCTCCTGGGGGAGACAGGGGCCTTGGCAAGGGCAGCTTTGCCTGCTGGCAGCCCCAGAGTGTGCTCCAGAAGCAGCGGGTAGTACAGGCGGGGGGCCGGGGTGGGGCGCTGAGGGGGCTGCACGGCTGGGAAGGCCGCAGCCGGGGGCAGCAGGGGGCTGGCCGAGGCCAGGAAGGGCACGTGGGCTGCAGCGGCCAGTGAGGGCCCCAAGTAGGAGAAGAGGCCCGGGCTGAGTGGGTAGTTGACGCCCAGCAGAGACAGGTGGAGGCTGTGGGCCTCAGGGAACTCCCCTGGGGCAGGCGGGGGATAGCAGGGGACGCTGCCCTCAGGGCCTGCTGAGGCCATGTCCCCCGCACCCACGCCCCTGGGGTCCCCTCCCATCCCCGGCTTCCACGACTCAGGCAGGAGCCCACTGGGGCCGGGACCCTTCCGGGTGGCCCTAGCCACAGGGGGTGGTGGCCCTGGGGACCCCTCGGCCCTGGGCTTGGGGCCTCCGCCACGGTGCAGGGAGCAGACATCGGCGACCACGAGGTCAGGCGTGGGGGCAGCACCTGTGGGCTGTGCTCCCTGGGGTTGCCTGCCGGGGTCGGACTCCCCAGGGCGGTCTGGGGTGGGTGCGCGGGGCCTGGGCGTGGCGGAGCCGCGGCGGCACGCCCAGTCTGGGGAGTCTAGCAGCAGGGACAGGGAGTCCTTGCAGAGGCTGTACTTCATGTGGTTGTAGAGGTGCGACTTCTCCAGGCAGGTGAAGGGGCACTGGAAGCATTTGTAGTTGTAGGGTTTGCCCCAGGGCCGCGGGATGTAGTGTGGCTTCTTGGGCTTCCGAGACCGCGCCCTCGCCCCTGTGCCCACGTGGCATGAGCCCGCCTCCCGCGACATGGCAGCCTGCTATGGGGCAGGGCCGGGCACCATGGCCACCTGTAGATGGGGCCACAGTCAGTGCCAAGCCTGCCTCTGACTAACTCCCCAATCCTCTCCATCCAGGGCTCCCCAAGCTCCAGGGACAGGAGCCTGGGTGCCCCCCACTCCGCCGCCTCTGCCCTGCAACGCGCGCCCCCCCACCAGCCCCATCCTTCGGCTCTTCCCCAAGCACACTTCCAGGGTGGCAGCAAAGTGCAGGGCACCAAAAAAAAAAAAAAAAAAAAAAGAAGTCCAGGACAGCGAGCTGCATCTGACGCCGATCAGCAGCACGTCATTTCTGAGTGTTAAGTGTAGCCTAGGCAATACTGGAAAGGCTCACTAAAAAGGTGTGCATTGTTTATCGGAAATTCGACTTTAACTAGGTGTCCTTTATTTTATCGGTTGACCCTACACAAATCCCCACCCGAGGCCAGGCCGGCTTGCTGGACAATTTCTAGGATAATTCAGCCCACACCCATCTTCCCACAGCATGTGAGTGGCTAAAAGAATCAGCGTGACCAGGGCTCACTTCGGGTAGACGTCAGCCTCCTGGTCTCATTCCCTCCAGCAACCCTGGCCCCTGCCGATCTGCCTGTTCAAAGCCTAGGAAAAGGCACTGAGACGAGACACCAACAGAAGGGTCTGTGTGAGATGATGCTGCGTGTGCGTGTGTGTGTGCCTGTGTGTCTGTGTGTGTGCATGTGTGCGTGTGCGTGCACGTGCATGTGTGTGCGTGTGCGCGCACGTGTGTGTGCCGTGTGTGTGCATGTGTGCATATGTGTGTGCCTGTGTGCATGCGTGTGTTCATGTGCACGTGTGTGCATTGTGTGCGTGAGTGTGCATGTGTGCATGCGTGCATGTGTGCATGTGTGAGTGTGTGTGTGTGGGTGTGTGTCTGCACACGGCACAGAGCCTGCTCCAGCAGGGCGTCAGGTGGGCACTGGGGGTCTCTGAGGGGGTCAGTCTCATGTGGGGCCAGGCCAGGCTGTGGGGAGTGGACATCCCAGCATGGCCCCACGGCTCAGCCACCTGCTCAGCCCAGCTCCATCTGGGTGGCTTCGGGCAGGTCAGCGGCCGAGCCTGCAGCGGCCACACTCAGCCAAGACCCGCTCCTCCCCACACCCCACACGGCGCTGGTATGTGCGCCACACTCCATCTGGGCCGCCACCTGGGCTGTCCACCACCCCAGCGCGCGCCTGTGTGGGGTGCACAGCACGCCTGCGCACACGGGCTTCGGGTGTGTGTACACAGCCCACAGGCTCACACAGAGCCCTCACCCAGCGCCCGGAGAAGCCACCTCTGTGCCACCTAAGCTCAGAACGGAGTCTGCCACCAAGTGCGGGGCCCTGGCTGCACACACCTCACACCCCATCATGGTGGATACGGCTGCTTGTCCGTGATAACACACTCACCACCCATCCAGGTGTCGGGGGCTTTCCAAACCACTCCAACACAGCACTCACGCGCTCACACAGGCCCTACACACCGACTCCCCAGGACACACGCAGACCTGGCTGGGGGTCGCACCCGTGGTCATGCATGGCCAGTGGGTTGAGCAGGGTAGGGCTGGGGCACTGCTGTCTGCTGCCCCCAAAACACTGTGTTGGTACCGTTGGGGGGACGACCAACAGGGCTGGAGAGGTCCACTCGTCCAAAGGCTTGGGGCCCTGCAGGGGGGTCACCGGCTGCAGGGGCAGGCGGAGGCTGACCGGCTGGTTTGTGGCTGAGACAGGGTGGCGGTCAGGAGGCAGGGGCTGGGCCAGGAGAGGGCCTGGGGCTCCCTGAGGGGCTGCAGACACGGCCTGGACTGGGTGGTGGGTGCAGAGGCGGCCCCTTCTCCCTGCCCGCCGCCCCCCCACCCATGTGGATGACAAATGGGTGTGGGCGCTCCGGCGACAGAGGCGGCTGTGCCGGGCTATCGATCACCCAGCCCTGGGAGCCACACAGCTGTGCCGACTGATGCCACAACCCATCCCGCCTCCCAGCAGGAACCGGGGTCTCCTGGGTCAGGGGCTTGTCCAAGGGGCTGTCTCAGCAGCTGCTGACCCCATGGGGACCCGGAGGATACCTGGCACCCACCTGGTGTGTGTACACGAGCAAAAGACACTCCCGGACAGCAGCCACACGCACACACAAAGGCATACGCACTCACACGCGCGTCCCAGCCAGACCCGGCAATCGCTCCCCGGGCAGCCAGCAGCCCTGTGCCAGGCCCCGACACCCGGCCCCACTCACCTGTCCCTGTTTGGGGGAGAACCGGTGGCACGGGGGGCACAGGCCCCCCCCCCAAGGGCAGGAGGGGGCACCCAGCAGCCGAGGACCCTGACCGGCCACCCGCAGATCCTGCTGCCCCCCCCCCCCGGAACGCAGGGCGCCCCACACAGGCGGGTGCAGAGAGCGCGAGGTCAGGCTCCTGCCCCAGACCCCAGACCCGGCCCCTGTCCTCCCCGCCTGGCCCCTGAGGGCGGCCCTCCCTCCCCTCGCGCTGCTCCTGGACGCCGAGAAGAGGGTGGAGGGGGGGACCCGGCCGCCCCTCGCGCCCCCCACACGCCTGGCCACTCGCTGCCCCCGTGCCCCGCG
Organism: Pongo pygmaeus; assembly: GCF_028885625.2. Classification (NCBI taxonomy): domain Eukaryota; kingdom Metazoa; phylum Chordata; class Mammalia; order Primates; family Hominidae; genus Pongo; species Pongo pygmaeus. Next base: position 679,556 of record NC_072391.2, on the reverse strand, counting down.
TCCAGCCGGCCCCGCGACGCCCAACTTGCCGCCCCCGCGGCTCCCGCCGCTCCTACCTGCGCCCGGCCGGGAGCGGAGCCGCCAAGTCTGCGAGGCCGAGCGTGGGGCGCAAACTTCCCGCCCCTCCCCGCCCCGCGCCGGCCGCGACTCGGACCCCGCGGACGCGCTGGGGCTCTGGGGGTGGGATGCGGCTCCCGTGGGGGAAACTGAGGCCCGGCGCCGGGAGCCGGACCTCCCGGGTCCGCGGTCCCTCGAGCGGCAGCGACTCCCGCAGTCTCCGCCGCCGCCCGCGTCCCCCCGACGCCGCTCGCACCTCCCGAAGTTGGCGGCAGAGGCGGGCGCGCGTGCGCCTGGGCTCCGGGCTCCGGGGGGCGCTGCGACCTCCGACCGCGCTCGCGGCGGGAGGGAAGGAGCAGCCCCCGGCCCGAACCCCGCGCCCCCGCCTCCCGCGCGCCTCCCGCCGCCCCCTGGCGCGCACTCACCGGCCTCGTGCGCCGGGACCGGCTCAGCTCTCGGGGCGCGCGGTGGAGCGGCCGGGAACCCGGGAGGCAGCGCCCGGAGAGCGGACTGCGGCGCAGGTGTGCGGCCGAGTCAGGGGCGCCCGGCGCCTCCCGCCCCCGTTGCCCGCAGGCTGCCGCGGGGGTGCACAGAGGCCGCCAGGTCTCCCGGGTCCCCGCCGCGGCGTGATGGGTGTCAGCGGCGCGGGGCGCGGGGCGCGGGGCGCGGGAGAGGGGCCGTCAGCGTTTATCCATCAGGGCTCTGGCCCCTGACAGCCGCCGGCCCACCCAAGCCAGGGCCCCGGGGGGCTGAGCCCCAGGACAGGGGTGCCGCGGACTGAGCCAGCGGAGCCGGGCTCCCTTCCTTACCCTCCCTGGGCGAGCCCTGCCCTCCGTTCTCTTTTCCTCCAAACAGGAGGCTGCCCGGACCGGCCCCTCGCACCCCGCCCTGCCGGCTGACGGCCTCCACCTGGGGCTGGTCTCCAGGCACCCTCCCCCTTCCTGGATGCGGACCCCTCCAGCCCTCACTCCCGGCTCCTGTGGGAGGTGCCTCAGCGCTGCCCCACCAGGCCACGCACTTCCCTGCTGTTTGAAAGACCCCCTCCCCACGGGAGTCCCCTCCTGAGAGGACCTGGGGCGGTGGAGGAGAGAAGCAGGGCCAGGGCTGCTCCCAGCCCCACCTCCCCGGCTGCACCAAGTTCCAAGCAGCTCCCTGAGCTGCCAGAATGTAAAGGCCTGGAGCCCCACTGCTCAGCTGGTCCTAGGGGAGGTTCGCCTGACCGGCCTGCTCCCTCCCGGACACAGGCATGGCTGGGGCAGAGCCCCTGACTTCGCTCAGGGGAGACGTCCTAAACCCGACACATGTGGTGGGCGGGCGTCTCGGGGTCTCCAGCCAGAGTGGAGTGTGCTACTCCCCGCTGACTCTGAGACAGCACAGGGAGCCCGGCCCACATAGCTCCCCAGGACCTGGGGCTCTCTGCAGGCTCAGCCGCGGGCTCCGGGACTGTCCCCAGCTCAGGTTGGGGTCAGGGGTGCCTTGGGGAAGAAGGGAGGACCCCACGGGGCTTCTGGGTGTCACCCCTCGAATGGGGCAGAGAAGAGAGCCCAGCAGCATCTCCGTGGCCCCGGCCCGGCTGCTGGCAGAGCCCCCTGACGGAGCACACCCAGGGTCCATGAGGAGCAGCCCCTGGTTCTGGGATGGGCGTGGGTCTCTGTCTCCCTCCTGCCTCCATGCCACCTTCCCTGACAGCCACCTACGCCCGTCTGGGGGAAGTCCCTGGGGTGGGGCAGGGGACTGGGAGGGGTGCTGTGGATGGCAGAGCATGCCAACCTTCTCTCTGCCCACCTGGCCTGGCCCAGCTGACCAGCTGACCGTGCAGGCAGCTCCGGGCCGGGAGACAGCTTGGGCTGCCGTCACGCCAGCAGCCCCGTGGAGAGCGGGGACAAGGAGGCCGGCTGCTTCTGTACATAGACTCTACTCTGGACGTGTTCAGCTGAGCACTGCCCTGGGAGACTAGGGTCCAAGGTCACCCTGACACCAGTAGTCCCTCACTGGCCAGCCCGAGACTGACCCCTCTGAAAGTCTGGAAGAGGCCACAGCTGACAGCACAGGAGACCAACTGGCTGGAGGCTCTGGCCATCGTCCAGGGGAGGAAAGTAGGGGAGGAAAGGCCTGGTCTTGGGGCACCTAGATCTCAGTATGCAGGAAATAAAGCCCAGTGAAGCTCAGGGGACCAAGGAGCCCCCGAGAGGGGGCAAGGCTGTGTCTAGCGCTGAGCAGGCTGAAGGAGGACCTCCACCCCTCACCAGCGACGGGCCTTCCTCCACCCCTCACCAGCGACGGGCCTTCCTCCACCCCTCACCAGCGACGGGCCTTCCTCCACCCCTCACCACTGACGGGCCTTCCTCCACCCCTCACCAGCGACGGGCCTTCCTCCACCCCTCACCACCAATTGGCCTTTGCAGAAGTTTGCACGAGAAGAGAAGAGGGCAGCCCCGAGAGGGGCCAGGGGCACAACTTGGATGTGTTTCTGGCCTCCCGGAAGGACTCTGGCAGGGAGGATGAGGGGGCCCTGCACTTGCTGGTGGGGGTCCTGAGATTCAGCCGTGCACGAGGTGGGAGGTGAGGAGCGTGGGAGGCCAGTACACTGGGTGCCCGGATGACTGTTCCCATCACGAACAGCCAGGCGAGGCCGGGTCATCAGTGCCAGCATCCCCCAACCACAGGGCCCCCTGGGCATATCAGCTTCCTCACCGTGGCCATGACCCACCTGCTGGGGCCCAGCTCTTGCACACTGGGCTGACTTTGGGTTTGGAGAGGTGGCCTCTGCTTCCTGAGGCAGTGACTGGGACTCTTTTGGCACCTGTGCCCCCACCCCACTAACTTTCTGGCCCACGGCTCCCATCTGCAGAATGGACAGTGGGGTGCTCAGTGTCCGGGCACTTCTGCTCTGGTCCTAGTGGGTGCCCTGATGTCTCCTTAGCCAGTCCCGGTGCAGGGTGGGATGGGGACCCCATGGCCCCTCTTTCTGCCTCCAGCCAGAAGCTCATTTTTGGCCATTAACCTCTTCTGCCCGGTCTGCCCATGGCTGCTCGCCTGTCACCTCCATTAACACTGGGACTGTGTGCCAGGGGCTTGTGGGCAGGACGGAGAGCTGGGCTCAGGGAAGGCAGCGGAGGCAGCGCTCGGCATGGCCAGTGCCCGGGGGCAGGCCTGTCTCATCCCCTCAGCATCGACACACAGCCAGCGTCGGGACAGGTGCAGGGGCCGGGGCGCCTGCATCCACACAGTGAGGGCAGTGGCAGGGCTGGAGCCAGGCTGGAGGCCCCACGCAGGTCTTGAGACCGGGGCAATCTATCCAGCGGCAGCGGGTTGGAGCCCCCACGTGGGGTCAGTACCTTGCAAGGTGTCTGGCCGCAGCTGATGTCTGTCCTTTCAATAACGGACCCCAGGGTCTGTGGCCACCCTGAGCATTTCAAGAACCCCAGGTCTACAGAGCACAGGCCTCCTGGGGGCTTCCTCCTTGCAGCCCACTCAACGACCCCTGGTTGAGAGGGGCAGCCCAGCCTTGGCTGAAGGGGTCGTGGACACACGTGAGGGCCCTCGGCACCAGCCTGAGGCTGCTGGCCTTGATGGGCAGGCACACAGTGGGGGTGCCGGGGGAGAACGGAGGGGGCTGGGCAACCGAGTGGGCCAGAGCGCCCAGGACAACGGCCCAAGGGTGTGGGGGGCACACGAAGAGCCTGCGGAGCTCTGGGGTCCCTGGGTCCGTCCACCTGAGGGAAAGGGGGCCCTGTTAGGAGGCGCCTGAATGGGGGCTCCAGGAGTCTTCCGGCTCGAACGGTCTTCACGCAGCTCTACCAGGGAGAGTCCTCCCCAGCAGCCCTGACCGTCCCAGAGTCCACACCAGAGTGCCCCTCCCCACCCGCCGCCCGGCTCTGGAAGACCCCAGCTGGGTCCTTCCCCACGCACTGCCCTCTCTCATGGACGTGCCAGGTCACTGGCCACCCTGGGCCGGGTGCGGGGCTGACCCTCTGTGTGTCCTGAGCCTCTGGGATGGATGAGGGTATAGGACGCTCCTTGGAGGGCCGAGCTGCTGTGGTGGGAGTGAGCCCCGTCCCAGGAGGCTGGGATGTAGACTGACAGAGGGGGCAGCCGGCCAGGCGGGTGGGACGGGAGGATCAGGCTGCTCGAGCCCCCACCGGCTCCCGAGCCTGGCACTGGCCAGCAGCGCCTGGGGCCGACAGCAGCCATATGTTGGGAAGAGGAGCTGTGTGTGTCTCTCTGCGGCCCCCGGGGCTGGCCTTCCTGGGCCTGTCACAGATGATTTTCCCCGCCTGAGTGGCAGGCGGGCTGGCGGGCGGGGTGGCGGGGCCTCCAACTGGCAGGTGGGGTGGTGGGGCCCCATGTCCAGCTCCCCCCGTAGCCCTCAGCACCAGGGCTGGCCTCTCTTGGGGTAGATCCGCGTCCTGGGCCTTGGCCTCCCACCCCCCAAAACCTCACTGAGCACCCCTGGCCTGCCATGGCCACCCCTGCCCAGGTCTAGGTCGGGGTCCTGGAGGAGCCCTGGCTGGCCAGTGGGGAGCGGGCACTCCTGCCAGGACTTGGGCAGGCAGCCAGGGGTCCACACTGGGCAGCCGTGCGCCCCGGGCAGGCGGGAGAGGGCCTGGAGCCACGGCCCGCTCAGCCTGGAGCCCAGAGCTGTGGAAGGAGGCGAGCAGGCCATGGCTAATTTGTACACTAAGTGCTTCTGACAGGGATGCCTCATAAGTGAGAACTCGCCACTGCCCACCCCGGAAAGGCCGTGGCCAGCAGCGCCAACAAGAGGGGCCAGGAGAGGGCACCGTCGGGGCACAGAGCTGGCACAGACCAGACACACCAGAGAGATGGTGCTGTTGGTGGGGGTGAGACCCAGGAGGAGATGCGGGGGAGGGGAGAGGCCTGCACAAAGAAGGGAGGGGAGGGCTGGGCGGGGGCCGGGCAGTGACAGTGGGAAGGAGTCAGCCCCGACAACTGCCACCAGTGTCTGCCCCGCGCCAGGGCTGTGTGTCCTGCCCAGCCAGTCCTCCCTGCTGCCTGCAGGACGCTCGCATCTTTTCCCCTTACCTGCTGCCAGCCGCCTCCTCCAGGACCCCACAGCAGCCCCTCAAGTGGCCCCGGCCCAACACCTGGCAGGGTCTGTGCTGTGGGAGCCTGAGTCCTCTGCAGACGCCCCCGCTTTCCCTCACCACCTCCCTGTTGGAGCTGCTCCCGGGGGGTTTCAAGTGGAGAGGAGGCTGCTGGCTGGGCCAGTGGGGACTCCGGGCAGCTGAGGCGGTGGGCACGGACCCCTTGCCTGCTGTGGGGGACTCCTGCCCACGAGGGTCCTTCTTGTGGGCCTCTGTCCTGGGCCACCCCAGGGCTGGGGCGGCAGAAGCCAGAGAGGTGGGGGGGGGGTGGGGCTAGGGACAGAGGAGCAGGGTCTCGGGAGGAGCGGGGGTTCCAGATACCCCAGGACTAGACAGAGCCAGCTCTGTGCCAGACAGGAGTGGGTGCGAGCCCGGCCCCCACCCACAGGAGGAGTGTGGTGTGGCCGCGCAGTCGCGGAGCGGCAGGGCCGGCGTCCACGGGCACCGAGGTGAGATGTGTTCTGGCAGCTCCCCGCCGCCCGAGGCCCGCCCGGAGCGAACACTGCTGGTGGCTTTAATTGCTTTCACATTCGATACGCTGCCCGTGACAGCCTCTTACCCTGCGCCGGCCGCACCCCAGCCCCCAACTCCATCCAGGGAGACAGCAGAGCCTCCGACCGGGCGCTTTGCTCAGCAGCACCCGTGTGGGGGCGGAGGCCACCCTGGGACGAGGCTGGGAGAGGACAGGAAACTTTTCTCCCCATGCGCCCCCTCACTCCATCTGCTCCTGCCGGGTGACTGATGGGTTCAGACAGAGCCCCCAGTGCGGATGTCTCGCTGGAAGAAGCTGCATGCACTGCTGTCCCGTCTGCCCAGTCCTTCCTGGCCCTGGGGCTGTGGCCACAGGGTCTGACCCCTGCCCCCGCCCAGTCACTCCGTCCTTCCTGGCTGCATCCACTTGGCAGGGCTGGCTGCCCCTTACAAGCTTGTGAGTCACCCCACCACGGCCATCTCCAGGGGCCCCCACCCGTCCGCCTGCCCGGGATGCCTGGGCAGGGCCTATCCCTCAGACCTGCAACCTCCCCGCCCTTCCACAGGGCCCTGGGCGGGGCAACAGCAGGAGGAGGAGGCGTGATTACAAAACAAAACGCTTTTATTTGGTCCATTGGAGCCTGAGTCGGAAGCCACTGTGGAGAATCCTATCATAAAGGAACGGGGCTGACAGTTGATAAAATAGTCTCTGTGTCACAAGAGCTGGCCGTATTTACAGGGTTAAAAATATTCACAGCTCAGAGTACAGGGAGGCCAAAGGGGAGTGGGAATGTTTCTCCAGGTGAAAAGGCCCCGGAAGCCCCTGCCGGGGTAGGACGGGGAGTGGGGGCGAGGCTGACCCGCTGCCGGGGGTGAGGGGCCAGGAGGGCCGGGTGGGGACGCGGGAAGCTGGGCTCAGACGTCCACACACTCCTGGGCTTCTGTGGGGAGGTGGGAGCGGCTGAGCCCTGCCCATGCACACCATGGGCTGCGGTCCCTCTCTGGCAGGGCCGGGCCGAGGGACAGGGTTGGCTGAGGAGCCTGCTGGTCCCGGTGTGCCCGGCAGCAGTGAGCGGTGCTGAGAACTGGTGCCCACCCACAGCGGGCCTGGCGCCCGCCTGCACCCAGTCATGGCTTCGATCCTGGCGGGCGCTCCAGGATTTGCATAGTGTCGCTGGGGGGCGGCCAAGGGCCCCTCCTTCTAAGACAGGCACCGCCCCGGGACTCGCCGCTCCACACCAGGGCTCCAGGGACCCCGGCCTGCCCTGTTGGGGGGACAGGGACCTGGGCTCTGGGGGAAAACTGACCTTATGCCCCGCGAGGGGTGGTCCCTGATCCCACCCCAGGGTCTTGGCCTCTGACACCCAGATTTGGTTTTGTGGACAGAGCTCCTGGCTGCCTCCCCCGCAGGAGACCCTGAGCCCACAGGGAGGGGCAGCCTGGCCTCGGCCCCCCGTCGGGTGTTGGGGCTGGCAGGTGAGCGGGGCTGGTTCACAGCCCGCCTGGTTCGAGGTATTCTGCGTGGCGGCCAGGAGGCCTGGCCAGGCGGACTGTGGGGCTCAGGGAGGGGAGGGAGGGGGGCGGGGGGCCCATGGGAAGCTTAGCCCCGGGCTGGCAGCTCCCTGGGCAGGGTCCTGAGATTCTGGTTCAAGTGTCCTCTGTCGGGGTCTCCCTCATAAAGTGCGTGTGGGGGTGGGGGGTCCGTCTGTGCACAGCCCCTGCCCCAGGCATGGTGGTCACAGCGGCCGGGGCCCATGCAGACCGGCGACCTCTGGCGTGAGCGGGGGGCTGTGGGTCCCCTTGGAGGCTGTCCAGTCGCTGAGGAAGGCCTGGGCTGCCTTGCGATGTGCCAGGCGGTGGGTGATAGAGAAGCCGGCGTTGCCCTCCAGCTGGGACAAGATCACCAGGACCTGCCTGGGGGAGGGGACCGCTGAGGACCAGTGGAGGGGAGGGTGGGGATGGGGGCAGGGCTGTGCCCACCTGTGCAGGGACAGGAGCAGGAGTGGGGTGACAAACACCCGTACAGGGGTGGGGGCAGGAGTATGGGCACACCTGTGCAGGGGTGGGGGGGTACGGGTTGGGTGTGGCTGCACCGGGGAAGGGGAGGGGGCACCTGTGCAGGGGTGGTGGGGGCAGGGGCGGGGGCGCACCTGTGCAGGGGTGGCACGCTATCCTGGGTGCGCAGGCTGCCGCGCGTGGACACCACGTTGAAGCTATCGGTGCAGTCACACTGCACGTGCAGGTAGGCCTTGGGGTGCCGGTTCTCCACCACCACGATGAGCCCCGCCCAACCGTGTGTCAGGTAGTAGCAGGTCATGCCCTCACGGCCCTGGACACAGGAACGGCAATGGTGGGGCAGGGCAGGCGCTGGGGCACACTCCCCAGGCCCCACGCCACCCTCCCCTGGGACCCCTACCCACCTCGTGCCGCTCTCCACGGCTCTCGGTGAGCAGGATGATGGCGTCGGCCAGTGTGGTCGGTTGGGCTTCCACAGGCTCCACCATGACCAGCCTCGAGCTGTACACAGCCAGCACGTGGCCCGGCGGCTCTGGGGAGGCTCTCGGGACCCCTGCCGAGGGGCTGGAGGCTACAAGGAGGGGCGTGTGAACCGCAGCCCTCCCCGTGGGCCTGGGGCATGAGCCTGGGGTAGGGGGCACGTACCCTGGGGGGCAGGGGTGCCCGGCAGGGGCGGCCCCCAGTGGTTGAAGGCGCAGCACACCACAGCGTACTCGCCAGGCTCCAGCATGACGTCGCAGCTGACAAACTTCTTGACCGCGCGCTTACTGTGGGCCAGGAGGCGGCCCAGGCTGAGGTGGCCGCCGCTGCCGAATGTGGCCCGGAACACCAGGATGCACAGGTCCAGCAGGTGGCTGTCCACTGCGTCCGAGCGCCTGCGCCAGACACCACGGGCCGGGGTCACGTGTGGTCATGGCCGCCAGCCCAGCCCAGCCCAACGGGGCCCCGCAGCACCCACCTGCTGCCCTCCTGGAAGAGCGCGAACTCCAGCGAGGCCCGCTCCAGCACCGTGAGCGCTGTCACCCCCACGGGCGCACTGGCCGAGCTGGGAAAGCAGCCCTGCACCCGCGCCTCCTGCCAGTCCGAGTGCACCTTACAGATGTCCACGGAGTCGAAGTACCTGGGGGCGGCGGGAGGACGGGGCCCTGAGCCTAACTACGGCCCACACCTCCGTGGCTCAGCTCCTAGAGCAACCACAGGCCGGTGACCCCGGCAGGTGCCAGCTGCTCCGTCATCGTCCTCTTGCAGCCCGGCCCCTGGGGGCCCATCCCTGAGGCCTATACTAGGAAGCCCTCCAGGGCTGGCTCTTCAGGACGCTGGACTCTGCTGACCTGGGTGGACCTGGATTCTGAGGTTGGCACCTTGGAGCTGAAGCTCCAGGTCCCATTTGGGCTGGGCCACGGACAAGCCGTCCCCACCCCAGGTCAGCAGGAGGGAAAGGCTTGTTCTCCAGAGAAGGACTTGGCCCTGGCAGAGCGGCGGCAGCGCGCACACTTCCCCCCGGCGCTGATACCTGACAAAGTCGCCGTACTCCATCCAGAAGACGCCCTCACTGCTGCCGTGCGGCATGAGCTCGCCACGCAGGTGCCCCGGCCAGTGTGGCCACTCGTCAGACCAGCTCCCGTTCCAGGAGAAACGGCCCCACGGGTTTCGGAGCCGCAGAAGCCTGCAGACCACCGGGGTGAGGATCCGAAGCGCACCGCCTGCGGCTCACCGGCACCCCGCCCACCCTCAGCCAGGCCGGCCCTACCTAGTGCCCTGGACGTCTCGAACATCCAGGATGGAGTAGGCGTGGCGGGGGCGCAGGCCCAGGCTCTCGTAGGCCGAGTCGTCCACCTTCATGTTGCCCCCGCCACAGGAGGCACCCATGAGGAACCTGTGTGGCAGAGCGGCCCTCACCGACCGGGGCCCTCATCGACCGGGACCCTCACCGACAGGGGCCCTCACCGACCGGGGGCCTCACCGACCGGGGCCCTCACCGACAGGGGACCCTCACCGACAGGGGGTCCTCACCGACCGGGGGCCTCACCGACAGGGGCCCTCACCGACCGGGGCCCTCACCGACCGGGGACCCTCACCGACCGGGGGCCCTCACCGACCGGGGGCCCTCACCGACAGGGGCCCTCACCGACAGGGGACCCTCACCGACCGGGGACCCTCACCGACCGGGGGCCCTCACCGACCGGGGGCCTCACCGACAGGGGCCCTCACCGACAGGGGACCCTCACCGACCGGGGACCCTCACCGACCGGGGACCCTCACCGACCGGGGACCCTCACCGACCGGGGGCCCTCACCGACCGGGGGCCCTCACCGACCGGGGCCCTCACCGAGAGGGGCCCTCACCGACCAGGGCCCTCACCGACCGGGACCCTCGCCGACTGGGGGTCCTCACCGACCGGGACCCTCACTGACCGGGGGCCCTCACCGACAGGAGACCCTCACTGAGAGGGGCCCTCACCGACCGGGGCCCTCACCGACCGGGACCCTCACCGACCGGGTCCCTCACCGAACAGTGCCCTCACCTACAGGGAGCCTCACCGACCGGGACCCTCACTGACCGGGGCCCTCACCGACCGGGACCCTTACCGACCGGGTCTCTCACCGAACGGGGCCCTCACCGACAGGTGGCCTCACCAACAGGGGACCCTCACCGACCGGGGCCCTCACCAACCGGGACCCTCACCGACAGGGGGCCTCACTGACAGGGGACCCTCACCGACCGGGACCCTCACCTACAGGGGACCCTCACTGACAGGGGGTCTCACTAACCAGGGGCATGGCTGAGCGGAGCCCTGACTGACCGGGGCCTTGCTGACCGGTGCCCTCGCTGGCCGTGACCTCGCCACCAGGGCAGGCAGGGGCAGCAGAGAAGGGCCCATTCCTGCCTGTAGGGACCACGTGAAGTGTTGAGGAGGGTCTGGACCAGCCCCCTCCACCATGCCTGAAGTGCACAGGGCCTGAGTCAGGGGTGGCAGGCCTGGGTCCCCTGGAGGCCTTGTGGGGCTGGCTCTGGGCTCTTGTAGCTCCCAGGAGGGCGGGCAGCAGCACTGCCCAGGGTCAGCTGAGAGGAGGGCTCTGGGCGCTTCAAGGTGCTTGCACCGGGCCACTCCCAGCAGGCCCCCGGGGGTCCAGGCACAGACCCGCTGACCAGGGTGTGGCCACACTCAACAGGCCACTCATGCCTGCCCCAAGGTGGGTGACGGCATCAGTCTCGCCCCACAGCCTGGGTCAAACTCAACACGCCGCTCACACCTGCTCCGGGAGGGTGACGGCATCGGGCCCACCTCACAGCCTGGGTCAAACTCAACACGCCGCTCACACCTGCTCTGGGGGCGGTGACGGCATCGGGCCCGCCCCACGGCCTGGCGAGGATGTGGCCTTCTTGGCATGAGAAGGCCAGCTCCAGCCCCGCCCAGGGAGTGGGAGGTAATTGGGGCTGTGGCCTGGCCACGTGGGGTCAGCCCGCGCCAGGGGCACCTCGTGGATGCAGGACCGGGTCGGGGCCACCAGCCCCACGTCTCCCACCGCTCCGCCTCGCCTCTCCTCCCAATGCGGCTGACCACGCAGTGTCCCCCCTCTTACCCAGCCTCCTTAGAACTCAGCATTTTGGCCCAGATGAGGTCAGTGTCAACGGGCTCCTCGCGGGGGTTAGTGGAGCTGACCTGCAGCGCCAGGCTCTCACACGGGGCGCCAGTGAGCGTGGCCAGGCCTTCGATGGCGCGGCCCGCCTGGAGCGCGAAGTAGGAGCCGTGCAGCTTGGCCAGCGCCTTCTCGATGAGGGCCACCCACAGCTGCTTCCGCTGCGCCTGCAGAGGGCCGGGTCAGAGGCCACCCCCGCCCGCCCCCCACACTACCCGCCCTGGGAGAAGAGGAAGCAGCCGGCCTTGTTTTCGGGGCCGGGGTCAGAGGCTGCCCCTGCCGCCCGTGCCCACCCCGCACGCCGCCCCACCTGTGAGAAGAGGAGGCAGCCGGCCTCATCACAGGGCAGCATGTCGTCCACCAGCACTGTGGTCCACGTGCCGTCCTTGCACAGCCGCACCTGGTAGGCTCCCTCTGCACACAGGCTGCGCGTGACCATCACCCGCTCCACCAGGTCCGGCCGCTCCGCCAGCACCGCCAGGGCGCTCAGGAACCTGCGCAGAGCCTCAGGGTGACTTCGGGGCAGCCTCAGGGGGACTGCGGCTGGTCGCCCGCCCCCCCGCCCCCCCCCAGCCTCGGAGAGAGCCTCACCAGCAGTTCCCCAGCAGCCCCCCCCAGCCTCGGAGACGGCCTCACCAGCAGTTCCCCAGCAGCCCCCCCAGCCTCGGAGACGGCCTCACCAGCAGTTCCCCAGCAGCCCCCCCAGCCTCGGAGACGGCCTCACCAGCAGTTCCCCAGCAGCCCCCCCCAGCCTCGGAGACGGCCTCACCAGCAGTTCCCCAGCAGCGCCCCCCAGCCTCGGAGACGGCCTCACCAGCAGTTCTCCAGCAGCCCCCCCCAGCCTCGGAGACGGCCTCACCAGCAGTTCTCCAGCAGCCCCCCCCAGCCTCGGAGACGGCCTCACCAGCAGTTCTCCAGCAGCTCCCCCCAGCCTCGGACAGGGCCTCACCAGCAGTTCCCCAGCAGCCCCTGCAGGATGTCTGAAGGCCGCAGTGTGTGGAACACAGACCACGTGGCCCTGTGGTCCCTGAAGACGGAGCAGTTGATCTCCTGGGGCCGCAGCCACTGCCTCACGCGCTGCTGCACGCTGTCGCCCGCGGGGAAGCCGACAGACTCGGGCCCGGGAGGGAAGCTGTCATCCACGAAGCTCACGTTGTTCTGCAGAGACCACGGCCATGTGCTCAGGCTGGGCAGGGTGGCCTCGCTCCACCTGGCAGGGACAAGACCCCACCCAGGAGAGCGCCCAAAAGCACTGCCTGAGCCCCGAAGGGACGGGTGGAGCGTCGACAGCCACAGACCTGGCGCTCGGCCCTGTGTGGAGGAAGCCCTCAGCCCTAGTGGAGAGGCCACTGGCTGGCGACAGGTGAGGAGCAGGGGACGTGTGGGCCCAGGAGGACAGCACAGCCCCCAGTGGGTGGCAGCACGGCTCTGGCCCTGGCCCTGCTGGGGAGGGTGCAGGCCGTTCCCCAGTTGACCTGTGGGTGATGCCACCCTGGACTCTAGAGGGCGAAGCACAGGCACATCCCGGCCTCGCACTTCAGCGGGGTCTCCACACTGCCCCTGGGAAGCCCTCGCCTCCTGCGGCACATCAGGTGGGGCTCTGGGGCCCTCCTGGCCGTGGGGCTGAGAGGCGGTGATGGTCCTGAGTCTCGGTCACCAGGAAGGACCAAGGGTCAGGAGGCCAAGCTGGACCCTCGGCCGTCGGGAGCTTGGAGCCTCGGGGCGGAGGGTGCTGCCCTCCCCATCACGTCTTAGGCCTTGTGGGCTCCTGCCCAGCCCATGGCCAGAGCCCAAAGCCTAGGAAGGGGAGGGCGGGAGCAGGAGGCTCAGGAGCAGGAAGAGGGCGAGGGGGCGCCTCACCTCCCGGCAGAAGGCCACAATGTTCTCCCAGAGCGCCTTGGCCTCGCCCTCGTCCGTCTGCCGCCGCTGCTCCACGTGCATGCTCTCCCTGCGCCTCAGGGGCGCGGCCCCCCGCCGCTGGGCCACCAGGAGCTGAGGCGTGTGGCAGGCGGCGCAGTGCTTGGCCCGCGGTGCGTTGAGCAGGGTACACGCAGGGCAGGCCCACTGGCCCGGGCGCTCGGGCAGGACGCGGGCGGCCTTCTGGGCCGAGGACACCCGTCCACAGCTTCTGCCGCAGGGGCTGGGCTTGTCGGCTCCACAGTCGGGGCAGTGGGTGGGGGGCTCGCCGTGCTCCTGGAAGCCGTGCAGTTTGGAGCAGCCGCAGGCCGAGCACCTGGGGGCCGCTGTGGGGTTTCTGAGTGTGCACTTGGCACATGACCAGGTGGTGAAGTCGGGGCTGGAGGGGCTGGCAGGCGTGTAACGCACGGTGTCTCCGGCCAGATCGATGACGTCACCGCCCGAGGTGGAGCTGCCGGCCTCTACGCGGCTGGTGCCACCCTCCGTGGCCTCTTCCTCCAGCACACTCAGCCGCTTGCCAGACAGTAACTCTGCTAGGCGGGAGGCCCCAGCCCAGCCCGAGCCCTGGGGGGGTCCCCTGCAGCCGGCAGAGGGTGACGGCTGGGCAGCCTCAGGCACCGGCGGCTGCAGCTGGGGGGGAACCTCGCGTCGGCTGCGCGGCACGGGGTTGTTCTGCAGGGTGGACGAGAAGGGGCTGAAGGGCGGGACCCTGGGCGGCTCTGGCTCGGCAGCTGGGCCCTGGCTGGTGGCTGGGGGGTTGGCCTCGGCACCTTCCCCAGGGAGGCCAGGTGGAGGCGCGGCAGGCACGACGTGGAAGCCGGCCGGGGCCACCACTTCCGGGACCACCAGGGCCTCAGGAGGGATCCGTGGCAGCGAGAGCCTGCGTGGGCCCCCGCAGACGGAGCAGGAGCTGGCCACGGGCGTGTTGTGCAGCGTGCAACGCGGACAGGCCCAGCCCCCAATGGGCTCCGCCGCCCCCTCCTCCTCCTCCTGCTCCTCCTCCTCCTCGTCCTTGTCCTCGTGTTGCCCCCTGGCGGGCTCCGTGGCCACCAGTCCCGCAGTCCTCACTGGACCTGCTTCCTCCTGGCAGCTGCCCTTGGGCTCCCCCAGGATGGCGGGTGGCTTGGGAAGGACCCCGTTGAGGACTGGCAGGAAGGCAGCCCCAGGTGCAGGCTCCGGGGTGAAGCCGCACACCTCGCAGGCCTCCTTGCCCAGGAAGTTGCGGAAGGTGCAGCGGGCACAGGGCCATTTCTGCTCCTCCACGCTGAGCCGTAGGATGTGGTTGAGGTCGGGCTTGTGCCGGGGGGCCTCACAGATGGAGCACTGGCGCTGGCCGGCCGGGTTCAGGAAGGTGCAGCGCGCACAGGACCACTCTCCGACCGTGGCCATAGACCCGGGCGAGTGGGTGTGGCTGCAAGGGAAGGTGCTCATCAGGGCCACCCTGTGAGGTCCTGAGCGGCTGGACCCCACCCTCCTCTCGGCCTGGGGAAGGCACCCGTCTGTGGCTGCAGAGCTACGGGGCCGAAAGCCTAGGGCTGAGCATTTGAGGCAGGCGGCGGTGGGGGCTGCCTCCGCCCAGAATGGATCCATGGCTCAGGGCCCCTCTTGCCCGCTGGAGGCCTGGCAGACCCCTTCAGCCACACAGGATCCTACAGAGAGGGCTGAGCACCCCAAAGCCAGGCTGCTGTTGCAGGGCACTGCTTTCTCTGTCACCAGGCCTGTGGATAGCAGATAGCAGGGGGTCCCGGCCAGGCTCAGGACCAGGTCGTCCTGGGCGTGGAAGAAGAGGTGCTCAGACCTACGGAAGGGCAGGTGGATGGGCCGGGGCCTGGGGAAGGCATGGGCTGATCTGAGCAAGGGGCCTCCCCACACCACAGCACAGCCTCCGAGACAGATTGGCTGCTCTGCCTGGCAGAAAAATCAATTGTTCTTGTAAATATGGCATGAATCTTGTGCTCCATCGAAAACCTTTTTGTTCAGGAAGAAAGAAAACTTGCCTCTTCATAAGAAGCAAAAAAACAAAAAGTCTCCGCAAGCAACACGGTTGTTTTGTGGAGCCGAGTGAACTCTGTGATGCTGCCTTCCCTGCGCTCAGCCCCGCGTGGCAAGGGCTCTGAGCTGCCCCTGGCAGAGTGGACGGGGGTGGACTGGGCCCGGCGAGGCTCAGGGCGTCCAGCTGGAACAGAGAGACCCAAGGCCGGGAACCTGCTCTAACAGCGGGGCTTCTGTGAAAGCCCAAGCAATCTGCCTGCAGACAGCCAGGCCTCTCCCCGCCATCACCCACTCGGAGAAGGGCATGGATGCAGCTGTGGCCGGCGGGCTCCCAGCCGCACCTGCACATTCCTTGGCCTGGTTGCCGAGGTGGCACAGCCCAGGCGTCTGGCCCGGGCCCCTGTGGGTGGCAGAGTGGCCATGATCTTTGCAGCCCCTACTCCGGGAGGTGCCTTCACAGACTCTGCACCCCTCTGACCGCAGGTGCAGGCAGAGGTGGGCTGGGCCTCCTGGGACACACCCTCCCTTTGGCCCTGTAGTTGTCACTGACTAGTAAGGACAGCCTCACCGGCTCCAGAGAGGAGAAAGAGAACCCAGGTCCCCAGGACCAACAAATCGCCAGCGGGGTATGTCTGCTGGGAGACGCCTTTCGGAGTCATCCTGGCAAAACCCAGGTGGGTCAGGAAGACGGTCTGCAGTTCAGGAGGGTTTCAATGAAGTCAGAACAAGGCCTAAAGTTCAAACGTGGCCCCGGGACACGGGTGAGGAGGGCGAAGGCAGGCCACGGCCCTTCCATGGCTGGAGACTCTGAGTGGAGCATCACTGACCCCGCAGTCTGCGCTGTGCCGGCCTCTCTCGGTGGGCCGAGGTGGAAGGGGGTCAGGGGTCAGGGGTCAGTGGCGGGAGACCTCGGCAGGGCCCCCACCCTCCCTGCCCTTCTGCACTGGTTCTGGTCTCCACAACCCCCCAGCCACTCCAGGGCCACCCTCTCCTCTGCAGGGCCTGGGCAGGTTCATGGGCTCAGAGACCTGAAACCCTTACAAAGATGTTTTTTTGAACTCTAGAGATGGAGTCTGACTCTGTTGCCCAGGATGGTGCAGCGGCTCACGCACGGCTCACTGCAGCCTTGACCTCCTGAGGCCAGACCACCAAAGCCTGGAAGTAAAAGCTTGCGTCAGGAGCCCAAAGACCCAAAGCTACGCCTAAGCAAAGCCCTTTTGGAATTCTCAACCCAGAATGCTCCTAAAGTCACAGCCACACGTGCTCAGCAAGGAGCCCTCACTACTGTAGGATGGGTACCTTCGAAGGGAACGGGCTCAGGGGAGACGATGTGAGGGGAGATGACGACGTGAGGGGAGACGACGACGTGAGGGGAGACGACGTGAGGGGAGACGACGACGTGAGGGGAGACGACGTGAGGGGAGACGACGACGTGAGGGGAGACGACGTGAGGGGAGACGACGACGTGAGGGGAGACGACGTGAGGGGAGACGACGTGAGGGGAGACGACGACGTGAGGGGAGACGACGTGAGGGGAGACGACGACGTGAGGGGAGACGACGTGAGGGGAGACGACGACGTGAGAGGAGACGACAGGCCGCTCCTTACTGCATAAAGGCCAAGTTGAATGGAAAATCGAGGCAAGTGTCCAGAAAAATCCAACACAAAAGACCTGTGTGCCCCAGTTATCTGGGCGTTGCCAACACTCAGCTCCAATTCAAAAGGGAGGTGATGAAGCCGCTCGCTGTGTGCAAGACGGAGCCCGCCCCGAAGCAGCCGGGACAGCAGCACCCGGAGCACGGAGGCCACAGGCCTGTGACTGGCGCAGCCCCAGTCCTGGGAGGCGGCCTCTTTCTTAGGAAAAGTGAGGAGTAGGAAGCTGCATTCTGTCCCCCAGGGCCTCGGTCAAAGCCACCGGAGCCCTGAGGCCACACTGAGAAACACAGATGCCCTGTCCGGCCAGGGCAGCTCTGCAACCTGTGCCGGGACGGCTCTCGGGGCACACCGGGTGCCAGGCTTGGTCGGCAGCTCCTCCTGCTGTGCCCAGGGTGGGGGATACCATGGGGGGCTCTGCTCAGTGCTCTGAGGGGCAGGAGTGGTGCCTCCCTCGAGCTGGGCTGCACTCTCCTAGGCTGGCCACAGCCCGGCACTGGTCAGCCTTCCCAGGTGGGGTCTACTCTTGTTGCCTCTCTGTCCTAAGCCGCCAGTGCCTGGCCCGTAGATTACTGATTTACTGATTGAGGGAGCCAGGCACACTGTCAGCTGTACAGGGACCTCAGCCCCGCGCCGGCCGCACGCTGCGGGGGAGACACAGGCTGCACCTGGCTCTCCCAGGCTCCGCCAGCCTGTGCACCACCCCTTCATCCATATGGGGGAGCAGTCATGGGGCCACAGCACCTGCTCTCCTGGGGCGCTGGGAGAATTCAGCGGCCACCAGGGCAGCGAGCCGGGCAGGCAGCTCTTCAGTCAACGCCAGGGCTGCTGCGCTGATCTTCCCCAGTCCCAGCGCCTTCTGTCGGAGCACAGCGGGGGTCGCCTGTGCGTGCACGTGGTGGGGAGGGCTCCGCGTGTGGAGCCCTGCCTGCCTTCCCGCAGTCTGCTCTCCCACCACTCTCGCCCATCTCTAGCCTGGGGGTCTCCTCACCATGCACCTTGGGGGCCTGTTTGCAGTAGCAGACAGGAGCTGCCTGGAGCTCAGGCCCCACAGCAGCAGGTAGGGGCAGGAGTGGCCCCAGGGATGCCGACCCAGAGGAGGGCTCGGCAGGAGGCCAGAGTGAAAGAGAAAGAGCAACGTGGCGTCATCAGACACCACGGCCTGACCCTGCAGGCCAGGTCCAAAGTCTAAGACACGCCCCACACACCCGGCACAGCAGACCCCACGCCTGCCCTGCGGCTCCGCCTCCTTCCTCGTAGCCAGAACCACTGCCACCACCCCCAATAGTCCTAGGCCAGTCCCTGGGGATCCCGGGAGCGTGGCCCAAGGCCGCTGGGAGCTGCAGACTGGAGAGGCCCTCCTGAGGTCTGAAACTCGGCCTGGTGCTCAAAAAGCAGGGGTCGAGAGTCCTCTGCCCTCTGGAAAACGAGAAAGGGAACGACAATTCTTTCTACATTTTTCTGTACTGTTTAAGTTTTTCTGAGACAGCGTCTAGCGTCTCACTGTGTCGCCCAAGCTGGAGTGCGGTGGCACGATCACAGCTCACTGCAGCCTGGACCCTCCCAAGCTCAGGGTTTGTATTTTTATTTTATTTTATTTTGAGACGGAGTCTCACTCTGTCGCCCACGCTGCAGTGCAGTGGTGCAATCTCGGTTCACTGCAACTTCCGCCTCCCAGGTTCAAGCGATTCTCCTGCTTCAGCCTCCCTAGTAGCTAGGATTATAGGTGCCCGCCACCACACCCAGCTAATTTTTTAGTAGAGATGGGGTTTCACCATGTTGGCCAGGCTGGTCTTGAACTCCTGACCTCAGGTGATCTACCCGCCTTGGCCTCCCAAAGTGCTGGGACTACAGGCGTGAGCTACTGCGCCTGCGCAAATTTTTTTTTTTTTTTTTTTTTAATTAACCAGCTATGGTGGTGCACGCCTATAGTTCCAGCTACTTGGGAGGCTGAGATGGGAGGTTCTCTTGAACCCAGGAAGAAGCTGCAGTGAGCTGTGATCACACCACTGTACTCCAGCCTGGGTGACAGAGTGAGACCCTGTCTCTAAATAAATAAATAAGTGAATGAATGAAAAAAAGACAGGCACGGATGGATGAGACAGGGAGAGAGGCCCCACATGGCTGGCCACCAGGGAAACGCAGATCAAAGCCAAGGAGACACCAGCTCCCACCCCCTGGGATGGCCAGAATCACAAGGACAGACAACAGCAGGAGCTGTCGAGGGCGAGGAGACGCCAGGACCCTCCCCAACGTTGCTGGTGGGAACTAGGTGATGCAGCCGCTGCGGAAGATGGCTTGGCAGTTCCTTAAGACGTTACGAAAGTTCACCACACGCCCCAGCAATCCCACTCCTAGGTATCTACGCTAGATAAATGAAAACAGGTCCACGCAAAACCTCGTAAAGAATGTTCACAGCATCGTCCACAGAAGCCACGTGGAAGCAGTCCTAGCACCCATGAACAGATAAAATGCGGTTAATCCTGCAAAGGAGCAGTGAATGAAACTGCCTCGGGCTGCACGTGCATGGATCTGGAGGGCACCGTGCCGAGTGAAGAGGCCAGACACGGGGCCCCACGTCCTGTGGCCCCACATCCACGCACCTTCTGCATAAGGCAAACCCGGCCAGCCACGTCCTGTGGCCCCACATCCACACACCTTCTGCACAAGGCAAACCCGGCCAGCCACGTCCTGTGGCCCCACAGCCACGCACCAGGCAAACCAAGACAGGAAGCCGGTCAGTGGCCGTCTGGGGCTGGTGGTCCCTGTGGGCTGCGGGATGCTGTAACGCCAGACTGTGGGGCTGGGGGTCCCTGTGGGCTGTGGGATGCTGTAACGCTGGACTGTGGGGCTGGGGGTCCCTCTGGGCTGTGACGCTGGATTGCAATGACAGCTGCACAACTCTACAAACCGCTAAGAGTAACCAAACTGCCCTCTTATAACAGGTGAGTCTGGTAAGTTCTACCTCAACAAAGCTGTTGTCGGCACATGTGGAGATGCTCACAGGGAGGCGGCTGGTGCGGTAACACCAGGAACTGGGAGGCGCTCCGGCACCACCACATGCAGGAGGAGCACAGACCCTTCCGCTGCCGACCACCAGGCCCCACACGGCCCCTCCCCGGCCCTGCCTCTGCCGTGTCTCCCTGTCCATCGGGGTAACTCGCAGACGAGGCTCCGGGGCTTCCCCATACGGCCCCTGGCTAATCCCTGCATCCCCAGCCCTTCCTTGTCGGCCGGAACTCAGGCCTCAGCGTGGATGCCACCTGCCATGGCCTTGTCCACTGCCTGCAGCTCCACGCCCATCCCTCCCACCTGGGGCCACAGACAGCAGGACACTGTCCCCCGTGGGAGCTGGGTCTGCAGGAAGCTGCCGCCAGGTGCAGCCTGGCGGGCCCTTTCGAGTGTGAGACGCAGGCACGTTGCCTTCAGAAGCCTGGACCCTCTGTGAGAGCAACGGCAGCCACTGCAGCACCGGCCCCGAGGCCCCGGGCCCCTGAGCGTCCCTGCCTCCAGTGAGGGCCAGGACGGGGTGACGGCAGGAGCATCGGTGGGGACCTCAGCACCTGGCTGCCCCCACAGCAGGCACCTCAGCACCTGACGGGGCTCCTGAGGGGCGCAGCGGGTAGCCAAGGCCACGGTGACAGCTGTGAGGAGCCAGCACGTGGAGTCCGGCCACCAAGCCATGCGGCCTGTGACCCCCAGGGGGGCAGCAGGTGGAGCCCAGCGAGCGCTGGCAGCTTTGAAACCGTGGGCAGCAGGCAATATGCCCAGAGCCTGCAGCCGCCAGCGACCCTAGCCCAAAGAGAAGCTTCAGGAATAGCTTCTCTGCGTGGAGCAGCACAGCCTGTGAGAAACACAGGGCCGCTGGGATTGGGCGCACGAGCCCCAACCCCACCACCAACCAGCCAGGCCGAGGCCGGGGTCTCAGACCTGCTCAGCTCCTGCACCCCGGGGAAGAGAGCTGCCACAGCTGGAAGGAGCAGGGAACCACTTCTCTGCAAGCACCTCTGCCAAGGAGGGGGCACCCTGAGAACGAGGCCCTCTGCCCCTGGGACCCCTCCGGGGCCATCCCTCCCCACCTCTTACCTTCGGGCCCGGGGCCGTGGGGGCTGGTGCTGCCGGCTGACCAGGGCACCTCCCCAGACGGGCCCCCCTGGGCCGCTCCTACACCAGCCAGCCGCTGTCGGGGGACCCGGGTAGGGCGGCCCCCCGGGGAAGCTGTGGTCCGACTCGGTCTCTGCGGCCAGGGAGGAGGCAGAGCTCCCCATGGCCCCCCGGCCGGCGGCCGTGCTGAGAGCCGGACCTGGTCACCTCTGGCCGGCAGCGGGCGAAGCGGAGCATGGAGGGAAGAGACAGGGCGGCCGGCTGGTGAGAACGACACACAACAAAAATACACAGAGAGAAAATAGAGAAGAAACAGCATGATTCACACACAGCCCGGGAGGACTTCCCAGCATGCCCAGCCGCCTGGGGTAGGCTGAGGGGACATCTCAGCGCAGGGCCTGCAGCCCGACTTCGGCACCCACGGAGCTCCTCCTTCAGGGCCCTAGGACACCCCCCGACCCCCAAAATTCTGGCATCACGTCTGTGGTATTCAGAGACGTTTTATTCCTTGGTGAGAAAAGAGATCACACGCTTTTGCTTTATCACAGAAGAAAGGGTCAGGAGAATGTCTCCCCAAAGGTAGGCAGGGGAGGTAGCAGAGGCTGTAGGGAGCTGCTGCAGGCCAGGCTGGATGGAGATCTGCCCATATGCCACTCTGGAGCCTTCCGGAAGGACGGGAGCCCGACCGTGCCATGTGCACTCACAGAGCCTGTGCCCGCCCCAGGCCCGGAGAAACAAGGAACCTGTGAGGCTGTGGCTGAGGGCGGGGGCCGGTTCCTGGGGTCTCCCACCCAGAGAGGCGAGAGCCACCCCTGCTGGGAGGCCCGGGAGAGGCACAGGCTGTCCAGGGCCTCTGACACGCGGCCCACCTGTGCTTCTGGGAAGGCCATCTTACCCCCTCTGGCTGAGGAGAAATCAAATACAGTTGAGAACGTTAACCCCGAGAAGGGAGGACCCTGCCAGTGCAGGCAGCTGCTCTCCCCAGAGTCCAATACACTCCCCTCTCCCTGCCAAGATCGGGGCCAAGGTAGCGTCCAGGCAGGCTGGCCAGCTGTGGGTTGACCAGTAGTTCCTGCTGTCACACACTTCACAGCCCTTCTTCCAGCTTCTGATTAAGTCTCTGGGACACACAGCCAGCGTCAGGGTAGAGCTTAGGAGGAAATGGTCAAGTAAGGGTCAAAGCTGCCGTGCGTGGGGGATCACCTGAGCCCAAGAGTTCAAGACCAGCCTGGGCAACACAGTGAGACCCTGTCTTTACAGAAAACTAAAAACTATCCGGGTGTGGTGGTGTGCACCTGTAGACCTAGCTACTCAGGAGGCTGACGTGGGAGGATGGCTTGAGCACCACAACTGCACTCCAGCCTGGGAGACAAAGCCAAAAAAAAAAAAAAAAAAAAAGCACCAAAGGACATACCCTTTGGAGCTCAGAGAGGCCTGGGGTCAGCCCTAGGTGAGCAGGCTGAGGGGTTGGGGGTGCAGTTCCAGCTTCTCCCACGTGACAGTGGGGAGCAGCAGAGGGCAGGGATGTGGGGGGCCTTTCCAGTCAGTGCTCTGGCACCCGGGAGGGGCCTGCAGCTCTGAGGCCGCAGGGGCCGAGCTCAGCGAGGCACGAGCACCTGGGATCGCACAGCAGACGCGCCAGCCCTTCCCTGGTTCCTCCCCACAGCCTTGGGGACAGAAGCTTCAAGGGCAGGGGCTGAGGGGGTGAGACAGAGAATTCTGGATCCCCTCTCCTTTGAGGCCTGGGGCGGAAGCCGCCGTGTCCCCCGTGTGGTGATGACGTTCGCCTGAACCACTTCACTCGGCACGAGGGTCCGTCTTCTCTGAAGGTGCTGGGGTCGTGGAGGGTTGAAGCATTGCGGGCCCTGCGCCCTGGAGGCCCTGCCACCCTGTGGTAGCTCAGGCCTGCCCTGCAGGCAGAACGGGCACAGGACACACGGGGCCAGTGTGGGGTGTGGACCAGAGCCCAGCCCTAAGTCTGGTCCAGCCCGCAAGTCAACAATGGCTTTTAAATTTTTAAATGGTTGGAAAAAAATCAAAAGAAAAACAATACTCTGTGAGAGGTGAGAGTTCCATGAAATTCAAGCCTCGGGGTCTGCAGGGCACAGCCTGGCTCACTCGCCTGCGGGTGCTTCTCCACAGGGACCACCCTGTACTCACACCTGCCCTCGAAGGGGCACCTGGCGGCCACGCCGGAGAGCGCCACGCAGTGTGGACGGGGGCCACGGGAGTCGTGGCGGATCTCCTGGTAGCCACGTAAGACAGGTGAAAAGGAACAGACAAAACAAGCCTTGGCGATGTGCTCTGCGTGATCCGAGGTATCTGAGACATCGCTGCGTCCGTGTGAAACGAACGTAAAACATGACGGAGACATCCAGGACCCGTTCTCCAGGCCGGGTCTCTGGACGTGCCACACTACAGGCCCTGCAGCCACCAATGCTGGCGGCCTCCACGAGGGGCAGCGCTCAAAGGCGCAGGACGCAGGCGAGGTCCACGGGGCCTCGAATGCCACATGGAAGCAAGGCCGGGAGCCCAGCACGCACGGAGCAGGCTCGCTAGCAGGGAGCCCACATCAACCCAGGGCCTCTCACGTGGCTACGCCAGACGCCGGAACCACCCAAACGGCCACTGCGTTCCCCAGCCCATGCCACGCAGGAGTCCCTCATGGGAGACAGGTTGGGCATTTCTGACACTCCCCTTCTGTAGCCAAACCCTGAGCAGGGCAGGGCAGGGCAGGGCAGGGCTTGGGTGGGAGCCGAGACTAGCGGAGGTGCCATGGGACAGAAACTGCTTGCACCGGGCTCTGAGCTGGTTTGGCTCTGACAGGAGCCCTGCCCCTGTTCTGTGTGAGGACTACGCACCCGCCAGGGCCAGCCTCAGCTCCTTCGCCTCTCACCCACCCACGCACTCACCCGCGTGGCACCTGGGGTCACGCGCGCTGCTAGAAACACAGGCTCCTACCAGGCCCCGCCTGCTCCTCACTGATGCCTTTAGCAGGCCCAAGGCAGAAGTGGTGCCCAGCTGCACCCAGGGCAGGAAGCGAGCTGCTCACCAGCCTCCTGCTCCCCTGTGCTCGCTCAGAAAACCCTTCTTGAGCTGGAGCCAGTCTCAGGCAACTGACCCTGTGGGCCCAACTGGACAGGAGGGAGGCCTGTCCTAGGAGAGTAGGGACAGCACAGTCCCCTCTCGTGGGTGCTCGGAAGAGAAGAGAAGAGCCTGCCCAGAAAAGCAAACATCCCTGTCACAGAGGCTGGACGGCTGGCTCTGTTAAGCCCTCTCCGGGATCTTCCAGCACATGCCAGGGGATCTCCAGAGACAGCATCGCTGAACTGCCCCGATCCACTGCCAGAGGAGTCAAGAGCCCTGTGCGGGTGGCGGGGGCCCTGCCCTGGCTGGCGAGGCCCACTAAGGAGCAAGAGCTCCCGGGACACAGCTGCCAGCCACGTGCCAACCTGAGGGTCCCATCACAGGGGTGACTGTGGGAAACTGGCACCGATGCTCTTCCCGAAATCCACCCTGCCGGCCGGCCTTCCCGAGTGCAGCTGTGGGTCCTGGGTCCCCGTGTTCCGTCCACTCATGATGGACAGATGCTAGTACAGGATGAGCAGCTACAGAAGAGGCTCCCAGGCCAGGTGCAGTGGCTCACGCCTGTAATCCCAGCACTTTGGGAGGCCGAGGTGGGTGGATCACGAGGTCAGGAGTTCAAGACTAGCCTGGGCAAGATGGAGAAATCCTGTTTCTACTAAAAATACAAAAAAAATTAGCTGGGCCTGGTGGTGGGCGCCTGTAATCCCAGCTACTTGGGAGGCTGAGGCAGAATAGCATGAACCCGGGAGGCGGAGGTTGCAGTGAGCCGAGACTGTGCCACTGCACTCCAGCTGGGGCGACAGAGCGAGACTCTGTCTCAAAAAAAAAAAAAAAAAGGCTCCCAGCCCGCATTCCCCTAGAGGGAGGGAACTGCATTTAGGAGGAAGACTCTGATGCGAGGGGCCCCAGGAAAGATGGGCAAGAAGTGGTGGGAAGGAGGGAGGGCAGCACCAGCAGCCACCCCCAGGGACAGCGCCCAGCCAGGGCTGACTGCATCTCGGCCGTGGGTGCTGGCTCCGGCCAGACCTCGGCAGGGGGGTTATCATGTCCAGGGCCACTCGCCTGAGGACAGCGGGGACAGGGCCTGCTGCGGCCAGCCAGAGGCTCTTGGGAGGAAGGCTCGCCTGCCACTCCCAGGTCCGGCCCACCTCAGGGCCTGGGCACACGTGAATCACCCAGTGCAGTGGCCCCGAGGATGCAGGTCAGGTCAGTCCGTGGTTCCCATCCTAGCTCCCTGTCTGAATAACCGGGTCGGGGGGTGCAGGGGCACTGTCACCAAGGAGTGTGCCCAGGCCAGTCCCCCAGGGACAGCAGGGTGAGGCCCCTACAGAGCATGCCGATCTCTGACCCCTAACCGCAGGGACATGCCCTGGGCCACTGCTGCTCCTGCAGGGCCTGCTGATGGCCGAGCATCTGTGCTGCTCCTGTGAGCTGCATGTGTCCCCTGGGCCTCTGCTGTGGGCCAGGCTGTTTTAGGTGCTTGCGAATGGGAACCAGCAGGAGCCGTGACCGCAGGGGCTCACTCTCAGGGCGGCGCCTCAAGAGTGGCCGTGACTTACGACTGTCCCAGAGCCAGGCTGCAGCCACGCCAGCCTCTGGGCTCCCTGGAGGGGCAGGGTGCTGAGGGCCCCGGGCTGTGTGGACCCATGCCTGCCCCCCACAAGTCCAACCGTGCAGCTCCCCGCCCTCCCTGGGAACCAATGCCCTAGTTTTAAACAGGGCGGTGGCCTAGATCCAGCCTCAGAGAATTGCAGAGGTGAGGCCGCCACTGCCCTGTGGGGACAAGTGGTTAATGAGCAGGGCCACCTGGCCGGTCCCTGTCCTGTATGAGGCCACACACACCCCATGAAGGCAGCAAGGATCGTCCAGCCAGGGGACATGCACGAGAAGGGCCACGATGATCACACTGCTCGGGGCTCAGCACAGGGCTGAGTCCTGGAGGTGACCGTCGCTGCCCTGCTCCATCTGCGGCCACTGAGGTCCGCTGGGGGTCTCTGGTGCTGGCCTTGACAGCCCACCTGTGGCAGGACAAGGTCTCCAGGTGCCTCTTGGTAGGTGGTGGGCTCAGTGGGGGTGACCCGTGGGGACGGAACACATGCTCCTGAAGCTCCAGTGGACACAGGCAAAGGCAGCTCCCAGGGTCAGCGTCCCTACCTGGGGAGCTGGGAGCCCACATGGGAGCAGGGCTGGCACAGCGACCCCCAGCCTTGCGCGGGCGGCACCCACAGCTGTGTCCACTCCGCACACACTCCTCACTGTCTTGCTAACTAATCATGTACACGGCTGTACCCCCGGGCCCTCCCCTGCCCCGCAGGTGACACAGGCGTGTCCCACTCACACAGCACCCGCTCCTGGGCCCTACATCTCCGTCAATCTTTGACAGAGCCATCTTGCCACCACGGGAACCGCAGCGACCCCAACAAGGATGCCCCGGTGTCACCCCTGCTCGAGCTGGGGGTGTGGGGGGCAGCAGACGGAAAGCGGAGGCCCCTGTGTCCAGGCAGCTGGCGGCCTGGCCTTGCCCCACGGCAACCCCAGTGCACCCTAAAATTGCACCCACCAGACCAGAGGCTGCTGGTCCAGACAGGAAACGAGCCAGCCACTACTGGGGCAAAGCTCAGTCGGTCCTCACAACCCGAAGACAGGCACCTCTGCCTTTGTCCCCACTGACGCTAAGGCCCCTGTGGAGGAGATGACCCCAAGGGCAGGAAGCTCCTGCATGAGTAGGGCGGGAGGGCTGAGGACAGGGCTTCCCATTGTCCCTACAAGAAACCAGGCCAGGGCCCTGCCCTGGGGGAGGACGTGGACTCCGACCGCCTGCCCCAAATGACAACTGGCAGGACAGCATTCTCCAGAAACAGGTGCAGGCCGCTCCCCAGGGACCAGGCACCCTCCTGGCTGAGGACAGCGGCGGGGGCCGTGCACAGGCTCCTCACCAGCCCCAGCCCCAGCGCTGCCGTGGGGACGGGGAGCTCCATCTGGGGGCCGGGGCCACAGCACAGGGAGGTCACCAAAGGGACAAACACCTCCGTCGGGACCCCAGACCACCCTCGCCGTCGCCTCCCATGACAGGACCACAGCCCCGTCGGGACCCCAGACCACCCTCACCGTCGCCTCCCATGACAGGACCACAGCCCCGTCGGGACCCCAGGCCGCCCTCACTGTCGCCTCCCATGACAGGACCACAGCCCCGTCGGGACCCCAGGCCACCCTCACTGTCGCCTCCCATGACAGGACCACAGCCCAAATGCCTGGGAGAACGAGGCTCTTCAGGGCAGGCAGGGCTGCCGGCCTCCAAGGGTTCTGTGAATCGAGGGCTCTGAGGAGAGGCCCCCCAGCCATGGGCACTCCAACCCTGCTGCTCCACAAACAGTTCTGCAGCCCAAGCAAACCCATAAATGAGCCACAGGGCTTGGGAACAAACTCACCTGAAGCTGCAGCAAGCTCCCCAGCCCTCTCTGTGCCGCGTCTGGGCTGCTGCCTAGAAAGGGAGGCATTTAATCAGGCACCTCAGCTTCCACCAGGAGGACTCTGACCCTGGAACACCAAGCCCCGCCTCCAGGCCTCTCTGCAGGAGCCAGAGTCCCTGGAAATCAGCCCCAGAAGAGAGACCCTTTGCCTTAGAAGCTATGTCTGTCCGAGCGCCAAAGGCAGCCCGGGGAGCAGCAGGGGCTCAGCTGGCTCCTCACTACCCGGGTTTAAGTCCCTTGACCTGTCCAGTGCAGTCAACCTCCGGCCAGCCAGGACCGCAGACAAGGCCATTCAAGATCCTGTCCGGACCTCCCACGGCCCGGCCCTGCTACAAGGAACAGGCTGTGGGCAAGAGTCCATGAGCAGGGCTGCAGAGCAGCACCAGCCAGGGAGGGCAGCCGAGCTTCCCGGGCACTGCCAGGGAAAGGTGCCCAGCTTGGGCAGGGCTCAGGCACACAGCCAGGTGGCCACCTAGACTCCCCTGGACCCCGGCCCGAGCGCCACCCGGCCACTACAACTGCCAGCAGGGCAGCCGCTGCTTCGAGCCAGGCGGCTTTGCTTCTCTCAGGTCATGCTTTCTGTGGCGGAGCCACTGCGGGTGGGCAGGACGCCTACGCTTCCCGCCTTGTCCTTCCTGGGCCCTGCGTAGGGCCCACTGTGGACTCCTCACTCAGCCATCACCCTCTTTTTGTTGGTTTTAAATTTTTTATTTTATTTTTTGAGACAGAGTCTCGCTCTGTCACCCAGGCTGGAGTGCGGTGGCGCGATCTCGGCTCACTGCAACCTCCACCTCCCGGGTTCATGCCATTCTCCTGCCTCAGCCTCCCGAGTAGCTGGAAATACAGGCACCCACCACCACGCCTGGCTAATTTTTTGTGTTTTTAGTAGAGACGGGATTTCTCCATGTTGGTCAGGCTGGTCTCAAACTCCTGACCTCAGGTGATTCACCCGCCTCGGCCTCCCAAAGTGCTGGGATTACAAGCGTGAGCCACCACGCCCAGCCCAAGCATCACTTCTTATGAGTGGTCCACAGAGCTCAGCTGAAAGTCAGAAATGCCCACCCAAGAGCCAGGCACAGGAATGAAAGCCTTGGGACAAACCTCTCGCTGACACCAGCTCTGGGTAGAAGTCAGAAGACTGGGGGCTGGAGCTGCCCAGAGGGCTCAGAGCAGCTCTGGGTCTACAGCCACGCAGGCCGTGCTGTGCCACCCGCCCCTCCGGAAAGGGCTTCACTTCCTCAGCCCATTCAGAGCTGCTCTGAGACGCCCCGATGCTAACCCTAACCCCGCACCCTCTGATGGGCTAACCCTAATCCCGCACCCTCTGATGGGGGGGATCCTCTCCGCCTTCAGAGCTGCCCAGCCTTTGAGGGTGGGAGGAGAGGAGAGGGCGTCTCTAACGTGATGGTGAGGAGCTCAGTGTGGGGAGATGGGGTCACTCCTGTGCCCGTTTTGTGTCTCTGGGGCTGCACACCACCTCAGTGAGGTCTTGTAAAACGATGTTGTCAGGGAAATTGGAACACGCAGGATTCTGACTTTTAGTTTCATAAGTTCAGCGTTAATGTTGAATTCTTTTTTTTTTTTTTTTTTTTTTGAGACAGAGTAAGACTCTGTCACCCAGGCTGGAATGCAGTGGCGCGATCTCAGCTCACCGCAACCTCTGTCTCCGGGGTTCAAGAAGCAATTCTCCTGCCTCAGCCTCCCAAAGTGCTAGGATTACAGGCGTGAGCCACTGCGCCCAGCTGAATTCTGTTTTGTTTTGTTTTTTTTTTTTTTTGCCGTGGAATCTCGCTCTGTTGCCCAGGCTGGAGTGCAGTGGCGTGATCTCGGCTCACTGCAAGCTCTACCTCCTGGGTTCACGCCATTCTCCTGCCTCAGCCTCCCGAGTAGCTGGGACTACAGGCGCCCGCCACCATGCCTGGCTAATTTTTTTGTATTTTTAGCAGAGATGGGGTTTCACCGTGTTAGCCAGGATGGTTTCAATCTCCTGACCTCAGGTGATCCACCCGCCTCGACCTCCCAAAGTGCTGGGATTACAGGCGTGAGCCACAGTGCCTGGCTTTTTTTTTTTTTTTTTTTTTTTGAGACAGGTTATCGCTCTGCCACCTAGGATGGAGTGCAGTGGTGCCATCTCGACTCACTGCAACCTCTGCCTCCCGGGTTCAAGCAATTCTCACAGGTTCAAGCAATTCTAGTGTCTCAGCCTCCCAAGTATCTGGGATTACAGGCACACGCCACCACGCCCAGCTAATTTTTGTATTTTTAGTAGAGATGGGGGTTTTGTCACATTGGTCACGCATGCTGGTCTCTAACTCCTGACCTCATGTGATTCACCCACCTTGGCCTTCCAAAGTGCTAGGATTACAGGCATGAGCCACTGAGCCCAACTGAATTCTACTTTTTATTCTTTTTTTTTTTTTGAGACGGAGTATAGCTCTGTCGCCTAGGCTGGAGTGCAGTGGTGCCATCTCGGCTAACTGCAACCTCCGCCTCCCAGGCTCAAGCAATTCTACAGTCTCAGCCTCCTGAGTATCTCGGATTACAGGCACACACCACCACACCCAGCTAATTTTTTCATTTTTAGTAGAGATGGGGTTTCGCCATTTTGGTCAGGCTGGTCTCGAACTCCTGACCTCAGGCAACCCACCTGCCTCGGCCTCTGAAAGGGCTGGGATTACAGGTATGAGCCACTGCACCTAGCCCCGACTTCTATTTTTAACAGGAAAAAAGGGACCAGACAAGCACTCGTGGTTTTTGGCACTTATCTACTTCTGTGCTTGCCATGTGGCGGCAGAAGCAGCCCTGGTCTGGGCAGCCCGGTGACCTGGCTGGTGGCCAAGCAGAAGCCTCTGGGACACAGGGAGCACCTGTCACCCCAGAGAAGGAGACTGGGGCCTTGGGAGCTGTGTGGCCCTGGGCCCCAGAGGAGGCCTCTTGGCACCTCTTTCCCCATCAGCTCCAGCCTCTCTGCAGCCACCTTTTCAGGAGGGGCAGGAACTCCAGAAAGCTCCAAAACTTATTGCCTTTCTCATTACAGGCGGCAGGGAGGTGGCGGGTAGGGAGTGGGGATCAGGCAGGGGTCAGAAGGTGTACGAGGTTCAACCTGCCTGGGGGACTTTACTTACAAAGGGCAGAGGCTGAGTGTGGTGGCGCCCACCTGTAGTCCCAGTGCTTTGGGAGGCTGAGGCAGGAAGATCACTTGAGCCCAGGAGTTTGAGGCTGCAGTGAGCTATGATTGCAACTGCACTCTAGCGTGGGCAACAGAGCGAGACCCTGGCTCAAAAAAATAAAACTTAAAAAATTTTTTAAATAAAGGGCAACTTTTTGAAGAAAAGTGAGGGGAAGGGCATGAGGAGGAATTCCCTCATTAGCGAAGCAAGCTTCTTCCACAGAGGAGCAGGACACTGCAGTCACTGTGACATTTAAAAAGCAGGGATGGCCCTGCGTCCTCCTGCCATCCCGTCTAGGACCGCCAGGGAGGCGGGGATGGCAACCTTTGAAGCTTCCCTTTGACCTCAGGGAATCTGAGAAATCGTGGTATCTGGAGGCCAGGACAGCGAGGCTGATGCCCATGACCCGACGGGACTCAAGGGTCCACCCTGGTGCCCTAGATGAGTTCTGGGGAGGGCGGCCACGCTGCTGGCTTCCCATGCAGCACTCAGGGAGGCCCCTTAGAGTGTGCAAAGCAACAGCCTGATGCAGCTCATCTTGGGGGGCCCACACGGTCCCTCCTGGGGTCCCTGCCCTGGGCTAGGATGCCCCTATCCTCCCACAGCCCCCATTCCGTGCACCCTGTGGGCCCAGCAGCCGCCCCATCCTAGTGGTACAATGTAGCTGTCCACAGACTCCACGCCCAGACACCTCCCTGGGCCACGTACCGTGCGGTCTCCACCCAGCTGTGTGTGACCCACATAGTGACAGGGTGTGGCTGAACAGGTCTCCAGGCCCAGCCTCAACCCATAGCCTCCCTGCAGCAAGACACACATGCAAAGATCACAGGCCAGCAAGCCTGTTCTCTCAGGCTCGGAAACAAGTCGAGCTCAGGTGTGGCCGTGTCCACGCCACAGGGGCTGCTGTGCTGCTTTCCTGGAGCACCCAAGAGTCCCCCTTGGCTGCCAGAACCCAGGTATTCAGAACTGCCCGTGCTGAGGGCCGACCCCAGGTGCTCACTGGCCGCCTGCTCTGTGATATTCAGAACTGCCTGTGGGGAGGGCCGACCCCAGGTGCTCACTGACCGCCTGCTCTGTGGTATTCAGAACTGCCTGTGCTGAGGGCCGACCCCAGGTGCTCACTGACCGCCTGCTCTGTGATATTCAGAACTGCCTGTGCTGAGGGCCGACCCCAGGTGCTCACTGACCGCCTGCTCTGTGGTATTCAGAACTGCCTGTGCTGAGGGCCGACCCCAGGTGCTCACTGGCCGCCTGCTCTGTGCACGGTTGGGTGGTGCTAGGCACTAGGCCTGCCAAGAAACAGAAACGGCCCCTGCCCTCAGCACCACATCCAGCAGGGAGACAGGGCAGTCCCAAGTGTAAGTGCTGCAGGCAGATCCCACAGTGGGGAGCCAGGGACCAGCTAGAGGGTAACATGAGAACCGCACAGACCTCAGCGTTCTCGCCAGCGCGGGGCATGAGAGTCCAGTGGCTCCACGCAGCTGAGGCACAGCCTGGTGGTGAGGAAACCCACATCCACACTGAGAGGTTACGAGGGATGCGCAAGAGCTTTAGGCAGAGAACAAGTCCCACTGGGTTTCTGGGCACTCCTGCTGTGCCAGGGGTCAGAAGGCGGGGTCTAGGGCAGGACCAGAGGGACAGAGCAGGAGAACAGGAGAGCAAAGCGCATGAGGCAGCCCCCGGGCTGGGGGTCTCCTTCCTCTGTGTCTGATGAGGAAACCACCCAAACCCACCCTCCGTGTCTCCTGTCATTTCAGCCTCACAGTCCAGGGCCGAGCAGCCACCCAGGACAGACACAGACCTGACAAGTCGTCAGCCTTCCTGGGTTTCTGTCACCGTTTTTCAAAGACCCCAAGCTGTTTTGTTTAATGATGTCGTCCGCCTTCTCAGCACCTGTCCACACCTGGTGCAGTGAGTAGAGGCATCACACCGCGGGCCAGAGGGCTGGACCAGGGGCTACTCGGCCACCAACGGCCACGTGGGCGGCCGGCCCCCCTCAGGTTCTTCACTGACCGGCTCAAGCCCATGAACAACACCCGTGGTTGTGGAGGATTTTCCGAGCAGCAGAATCCTTCCCTCCAATTGCCTCGTGTGAACTGGTGGAACGAGCGGGAGGGAGAAGACAGGCCACTCAGCGTCCCTCGGCCCCTCCCCTGCCGTGAACAGCTGTCTCCAGCTTCGGTTCCTCACCTGTGGCACTGGGGTTACCGGAGTGCTGCCCAAAGCCAGGACAAGAAGAAAGTGAGGGATACCCGGAGAGAGAGCCAGCAGGGCTTGAGGCTCTTACACAGATGCAGGAGTACAGGGGACCAGCCACTTCCTGCTCTCAGAGACCACAGTCTGTGGAGGCCCAGACAGGAGGCCCTGTGCAGTTATGCAGTCACTGAGCCTCAGGCTCTCCTGGGAACTCAGAGGTCACTGGTTCCTCTGCCAATCAAGGAGCTCTGGAGAGCCTCAGACACAGACAGAAGCAGGAAAAAGAGGGGTGCTCCTCCCGCAAGCAGAAGGACTTCAGAGGAGGCAAGGCACACCCAACCCAAGGCCAGGCCAAGCTGGTTTCCTGCAGGACCTGCCTCCCCCGGACAGGCCAGAAAAACAGTCTCTCTTGTCTCACTTCACAGTCGAGAAGTCACTCAGAACCGGAAGGCAGAATCACCCCTATATCCTTGCCCAGCCCCAGACTCTGGAAACGCGGAGGCAATTACCGAACACTCCCACACTGAACTGTGACTCACGTTTCCGCACCCCTCAGACCTGGGCAGAGGTAGAGATCCGGGTTTCCCAAAGGAGAAGCACACAACTCTTCAGCACCCAACGAAGTCCCAGTCTTCCCCACTGACCCCACACACCCAGGCCTGACCTCAGGTTCTGGGCCTCACCGTTGCTTTCCGGGTCTTGTTACCTGCAGTCTGGTAACAAACTCCAGAGCAGTAAGGGGGCCCCGAGAGCTCGCCCGGCCAGGGCCCGCTGACCACACAAGAGTTCCCCCGGTCGGGACTAGAGGGGCCCCTTCTGCAGCCAGCAGGAAGAGGGCAGATCTGCAACTTCCCAGTTGGTGCCGCAGCAGCCCCAGAGGAACACGGAAGAGAACACTGGCATGGCTGACAGACGGGGCTCCTGCCAGCCCCTCCACGCCAGGTGGCCGCCCCCAGGCCGTTCCCCAAGTGACAGGGGAGTGATGCCCGCACCGAGCACAACATCCCTAAGGCGGCCAGGACCGCACGATGGGCCCGGATATAAGGGCACTCAAGGGCAGGCAGAGCCGACGCCGCCTCCGGTGTGCGCGGCCCCCGGGGCTGGCCTCAAGTGACCCACATGGCCCAGGTCCCTGCCGACTTCCCGCCTTCCTCTGGGCTCCTCTCCGAAGCATCGCCCAAGCCCAGCCCTGGCCCCCACCAGCCTGGAGGCGCCAGCGGGCGGAGGGCTGACCCCACTCCGAGGGCCCTGCCGTCCCTGCCCTGGCTCGGAGCCCGGCGCGCCCGGCCCCCGAGGCCTCCTGCGCCACGCCGAGCCCGCGCTCCCCGCCGCCCTCCGGGCCCGCGCTCCCCGCCCGGGGTCCCCGGCTGGGCGCCCGGCCGGGCCCGGCCGACGGGACTCACCTCCACAGCCCGGCGGCGCCGCCTCGTCCTCGCGGCCCGGGCAGCGCGGCCCCGGCCCCCGGGCCCGCTCGCCCCCGCCGGCCGATCCACAACTTCTGCCTCCGGAGAGCGGCGGGGCCCCTCTCGCCGCCGGCCGCGCTGCCCGGACGGCCTCCCGCTCCTCAGCCACCGGGCGCCCCGACCCGGCCCCGGCCCCGGCCCCTGCCCGCGTCCGGCGCCCGCCTTACGCTGCCTTCGTAGCGTAGCGCCCGGCCCGGGCCCCGCGGCTACGGCGCGCCCGGGGCGCACGCGGCGCTGTGAATCGCGCGCCCGGACTACGGCTCCCACAGGGCTGCGCGGCGCCGCCGGGGCGGAAGCTCGGGGCGGTGCCTGCGCGAGGCAGGCCGGGAGTTGTAGTCCTCGGGTGGCGCCCTCCCAGTCCGCCGACCGCCCGGGCCACTTCTCCTGCCCGCGCTGCTGGAGACGGCCGGGCCCCAGGCCTCGGTCCCCGGGAGGCGCCGCGCTCCAGGATTATCAGGGAGTGGGACGGCCCGAGGAGGAGCTGGAA
This sequence comes from Pongo pygmaeus, assembly GCF_028885625.2. NCBI lineage: Eukaryota > Metazoa > Chordata > Mammalia > Primates > Hominidae > Pongo > Pongo pygmaeus. The sequence continues at coordinate 644,724 of NC_072391.2, read as the reverse complement.
CTACAACTCCCAGAGGGCCTTGCGAGGGGCACGGAGGGGCGGGGCCTGCAGCCGCGGCGTCACAGACCCGTGGGGCTCGCGGGTAGCCGGGCCGGGGCCGTCCGTGTCCCGCGGGGCTCTGGGCGGCCGCCTGACCGAGGACCGAGGACTCCGCCCTGACCCCGCCGTGTTCGCGAGATCCGGAGACCCCTTCGCGCCTTCCAGGACCGCCCCTTTCGCGACGCCGCGTGCTGCGCTTGGTCCTGGCGGCCAAGAGCGGCAGTGGCAAGGGGACCGCCCTGGCCCGAGACGCGGCCTGGCCTCGCAGCGTCGCTTGGGCACAGCCTCTCTAGGCCCCTTTCCCCTCGGTCGCCGAGGGACGCCATTAAACGGCCACGCCGGGCTCAACTGGGACGCAGCCCACGGCGCCCAGCCAGGGCCTGGGGGAGGGAAGCCGGGGCGACTCCTACGTCCTTCCAGGACCCTTGCGCAGGCCTCATTCTCTCCCCGGAGGTCCCCTTCCCGCTGCCCTGAGGCCACTCTCCTGCCAGCAGCTGCTGGCTGCAGGGTGGGACGCGAGTGCTGAGGGCAGCCAGACTCCCGCTCTTAGGTGCAGATGAGGAGCCTGAGAAGGCAGTGGCTCTGCGGGAGAGGGAAACACAAGCAGGGCTGGTCAGCCGAGATTCCGGAGAGACGGTTGTGGTCCGATTCTGTGGCGAGATTTACAAGTTGGAGGTTGGGTGACGATTGCTCCTGGGCCAGAAAATCTAAGCCAGTCTCAGCAAGACCTACAAGGCCAGGGCCAGTGCTCCTCAGGATATTCATGCTCCAGGAAAGCCAAGGATGGGCCTCTGTCATGCTGTAGATGCTGCAGTAGGGACACCTGTGTCCCACGTGGAGCTTGGCTTCTAGCTGCAATCAGGGCAGAAGCTGGCAGGAGGGGTTTACTTCTGTCCTCGGAAGCTTTTGGTAAGGACACTTCATTCCTGTGTCTTGGACACCTCCCCCTAGGTCTGCTGCCCCCTCTGTGAAGACAGGCAGGGCAACTGGATGTGCCGTTTGTTCCCAGCCTATATCCATGCCAAGGCATCCCAAGGGCAGGAAATGCGTCCCTGGGGGCCAGCGGGGGTCTGGGGGCACAGAGGGCTGCAGAGAGCTGGCTCTCCTCTCTGCAACATGGACAAGGCTCTGGGACCGTGTCCTCCCCAGCTTCCTCACCTGCGTGGCAGGTTACTGGCCAAGTGTGGCTTTCGAACCACAGAAGAGGGCGCAGTCAAGGCTTGACTCAGGGACCGCAGGTTCCCTTCCCTTCCCAGTCCTTCCCTGGCACTGCCTAGGTGGCTCCCTGGCCAGGGGCCAGTGGTCTAGCCAGCAGAGGGTTCATGGCCTTATAACCTCCCAACCAGAGAGGCAGCTGCAGTTGAGCCTGTTGATCTGATGCTGAGGGCCCTGCCAGCTCACTGCAGAGTGGCCAGTTCTGGCCAGTTTTGCTAAGCCAGGCCCATCTGGGGTGAGGAGAGGATGTGAGCACCCCAGCTCTCCCCAGTAGCCTGTCATGGTGAAGGAGGAAGCCCATTCACCCAGAAGAGGGCCTCAGGAGGCGTCTTCAAGATGACTGAGGTTTCCCCGCACAAGCAGAGTGCTGGAGGGAATGGGTGCCATGAGAGAAATGAGTCTCTCGTGCATCTGTGAGGCCAGCCTGTGACTGTCTTGAAGATTCTGAGTCACAAGACATCAGGCACACAGGCGTGAATTGTAAATGACTGCACAGCAGAAGGTAAGTGACTCTGGATTATCCAGACCATTGACCGAGCCCTGCTCTGTGCCAGTGCAATCCTGGCCTGAGGACACAACTCTCACATCCAGACAGACCTGAGCAGCTAACGTAAGTGCGCAGAAGCTTGCCAAGTGCCCAGAAGAGCCACGAGGCGAGCCATGAATCCTCCCTGGAGGAGAAGAGGATGGGGAGGGCCAAACAGAACTGAGACTGGAGGCATCTGTTCAGGCACCCAGAGAAAGCCTCACTCGGACAAAGCAGCAAACAGAATAGACCCCAGTGCCATCATGGATCCCAGACTCGAGCACAGAGGGACCCTGGCGTGGAGCACGAGGGTGCCAAGGCCCGCAGGTGGCCGACTTGTGTGCTCTGCTGCCATGCTCAGATTTGACGGGATGACCCTGCAGTTGCCTGCTTTGTGAGCCACACAGGCCTGGGTCAAAAAGACCACGGACCACCAGCCTGGGCAACAGCGAGACCTGTCTCCACTTCAAAGATAATTAGGCAGGTGTGGTGGTGTGTGCTTGTGGTCCCTGCTACTCGGGAGGCAGAGGCAGGAGTATCGCTTGAGCCCGGGAGGTTGAGGCTGCAGTGAGCTGGGATGGCACATAGCGCTCCAGCCTGGGTGACAGAGTAAGTCTGTCTCAAAAAAAGAATGGGCGGCCGGACAGATGAAAACACAATGGACGGGGCCCTGGGAGAAGTTCTCGCCTTTCTCTGGGCCACCACCTCCAGGTTCCTGGACTGCCAGCAGGTAGAGGGGCCAGGGTGCCATCCGGGGTGCCGCGGAGGGGGTCCAGCCTTCCTATACCTGCCCTTCAGCAGAGGCAAGCTGGGGTGGTCCTCATGTGAAGGGCTCTGCACCCACGTCCGGGGCTTTTGTTCCAGAGCAGGGGCAGAGCCGCTCTTCTCCATCCTGCCGGGCAAGACTCCTTGATGCTCTTCCGTCAGGGAGAACTGACCAAGACTCAGAACATTGAATGTCGGGAGCCAGCTGGGAACAGGATCTGCCTTGGGAGACTTGGCAGGCCCAGTGACCATCCCACTGCACAGTTGGGGGTGGGGGGCGACACTCCAGAGGGACACGTTCGGGCCTCCTGCGGGGTGCAGGCTTCTAGGCACGTCCACCAGGCATGCACACCGGCCACCCCACCCTGCTCTCGCTCACCCACAAGGTCTCTGGCAGCCCTTCCGGGAATGTTTCCATTTCATCCTGTGTCCTCCTGTCTCAAACTCCTTTGGGCTGGAGACCCCAATGGGTCATCGAGGTGGGGCCAGCTGGACTGTGGACAGGCCCCACGTTTAAAATCTAGCATGGAAACTGAGGTGCCCCTAGACCACAGTGGGGTATCAGGAGGAAGCTGCTCCCCTTCCCCTCCCTGGCTCTGGCCTGGCAGTGTAGAGTGAGTTCCCCTCCCCACCTCCAGCTTCTCCCTCTAGGCAGAGATGGGCCTTGCTGGCACCACACAGACCCCTGGGTAGATGGGAGAGCAGGCCCTTTTCCTGGGAGCGGGAACTTGGCCTTGGACACACCCACACCGCCCATGTCACTCCTCAGTTCTTTTTTTTTTTTTGAGACAGAGTCTCGCTCTGTCGTCCAGGCTGGAGTACAGTGGCGTGATCTCTGCTCACTGCAAGCTCCACCTCCCAGGTTCACGCCTTTCTTCTGCCTCAGCCTCCTGAGTAGCTGGGACTACAGGCGCCGGCCACCACGCGTGGCTAATTTTTTTGTATTTTTAGTAGAGACGGGGTTTCACCGTGTTAGCCAGGATGGTCTCGATCTCCTGACCTTGTGATCTGCCTGCCTTGGCCTCCCAAAGTGCTGGGATTACAGGCGTGAGCCACCGCGCCCGGCCTGTCACTCCTCAGTTCTAACTCATGAAGCAACCAGGGTTCTTGGGCCCTGTGACCTGGAACCATTCTGCTGCACCTGCACTGAGGGTTCAAGGACTCCTCACTGTAGGCCACGCCTGGTCCTCTTCTGGTCACCAGCCTGCAGGCAGCAGCTGGGCTGAGGGGACGGGCAGACCTGGGTCCTCAGCCTCCCTGGGACTCGGTTTCTCCATCTGCATCTGAGAGTGACAGGCAGGCAGGCATCTCGCGCAGGGTGGGGCGGGAGAGGGAGAGCCGCAGATGCACAGTCTGCTTCCTGGATGCTGGACCAGGTGGTCCAGTTTTCAAGGCTTGTGTTTTTGGGGGACTCTTGATCAGATGGGACCACTCCCCGCAGGCCATTCTTTGTGGCTGCAGTGGCACTGAGGTCTCTCAGACTCCCTGGCTGCCCATGACCTCGGGAGCCCACTTCCATCGGGTCCTGCCTCCTCGCCTTCCTGTGCCTGTGGTGCTGGTCCTGTGTCTGCCCCCTCTTCTGGGGGATGTCCTCCCACCACCCTGCACATCACTGCCCTTTTAAATTCTTTCTGAAATGGGGTCTCGCTGTTGCCCGGGCTGGAGTGCAGTGTGGTGTGATCACAGCTCACTGTAACCTCCGTCTCCTGGACTCAAGCAATTCTCCTACCTCAGCCTCCCAAGGAACTGGGACTATAGGTGCGCACCACCGTGCCTGGTTAATTTTTTATTTTTTAGAGATGGGGCCTTGCTATGTTGCCCAGGCTGGTCTTGAACTCCCGGGTTCAAGCGATCCTCCTGCCTTGGCCTCCCAAAGTGCTGAGATTATGGTGTGAGCCTCTGCGCCCTGGCTCCCACTCTTCTCTTAATCCCAGGGACGTGCTGACGGCTCTCCCGACATGGGACGTACATCCCCAGAGGCGTGTGACCCAGAGCCGTGATGCCCACACAGCCCTGTGCTGCCCCCTTTGCCCTGCCCCACCTGCCCCACCTTGATACTGTCTCAGCAACTCGTCAGGATCCATAACCTGGCCAGAAAGCTGCCAGGCTCCACTGGACCTGGAGGTGCAATCCTACGGCCTTGGAAGGGTCTTAGTCTGACCAAGCTGCAGAGCCAGGCAGGTCTGCTGGGTTCTGAGTTCCGACAACTGATGGCCTCGGACGCCTTGAGGGAAGCTGGGCCAGGCACAGAAGACTCCCACCCCACCCTGTGGCCCCCCTGGAGGAAGGAGCCGGCCTCTGCGTGTGCAGTAACAGCTTTAATCTGTGGTGGGCCCTGCCCTCCTGCATCCAGGCAGGAAGAGCCGTTTCTTGGGGAATTAAAGCAGGAGCGTTTCCCACACTGTCTCCTGGGAGTCCATGCTTACAGTGACAGCACTGCTGAGTGGTGCCATGTCACTAGGGCTGGGCCTGGGCACAGAGAGGCAGGGTGCCAGTCTTTATATATTATACATATATATATATATATATATTTCATGTGTATACACAGATAGTTTTCTCTCTTGAAAGTATTAAAAAATTGATCAACCTTCAATCTATAAAAAATACCTACTCTACATGATAGAAAAATCTCTCCTCCAAGTTTACACTGATTTACACCCAAGGCTTTTCCCAAATGTACAATAGGAGGCGACCTCTTACATCCTAGCGTGGAAGGCAGCGGATGCGGGGCCACACATGTGCACGCACACACACATGCGTGCACACACACGCAGCGAGTGGCCAGTCTTGGTGATGGGGTCTGGGCCTACCCGGGAATGCTGGGGGTTGGGGTCAGGCCTGCGGTCCTGCGGGGTGACACCGCTGCGCCTGGGGTGGAGACCCCGAGAAGCGCAGGCCCCCTCTTGCTCTGCTGTGAGTCTTCCCTGCCCTCTCCCTCCCGCAACATGCACCCTCGGGGAAGAACCATGATTTCTAAGTGAGACACACCCAGAAGAAAACAGGGTTCCCGAAGTTTGGATTCTGGCCTGGGAAGTGCGTGGGGAGGGTGTGGCCTTTAGGAGGCCGGGTCAGGCCGCACCTGTGGAGAAGCAGCACCTGGGAGCCAGAGGGGCCTGCAGCATCCACCCTGCCCAGGAAGAGAGCGCCACACATCAGGTCCTGATGTCGGAGTGGAGGCCCCAGTGGCTCCTGCCCGGCCCCCATAGGCGGTCAGAGCCCCCAAGGGTTACTGCAGCGAGGACTGGGCCGTGGAACAGCCACATGGCTTGGAGGCCCCAGAGCTGGACTGAGGTGACCACATCTGGCTGGGCAATGGCCCGAGCAGCACAGGGAGAGCTGGGGAACGCACCAGCCTTGCCCACCCGTCCTTCCCCCACCACCATGTCCGAGGTGAGGGTCCAGGAGCCCGTCAGCCATCAGGTGCGGCTCAGCATGGGTGACACGGCACCAGGGTACTTATACGGGTGGCTTAGGCAGCAGCACCCCTGGAGTGACCTGTTTTCTTCCTTTCTTCCCAGTAGGGCTGCACGTGGGAAGAGGGACCACCACAAGGGGGCCACAGTGGGGCTCACCCCACACCGCTGCACAGAGAGGCTCTCCAGCCCATCCTGCTGAACTGAAGTGCACGCGTTCACGGCCAGGTTGACTCAGGACTGGGAAGCTCTGGGCCCCCAGAAGGTCAGCGCTGATGGACGGCCTTGCCACAACCCTCACCCTCTGTGGACCCCGGGCCCTGAGACTTCCCTTTCTCCCTCTCCTCTCCACCACCCTCTACCCCTTTGGCAGCCCCGGTCTTTGGCGGCCCCAGCTCAGCTGCACGAGGGCTCCCTGCATGCTCTGGGCACTGTCGGCCGTGGGACCTGCTGGTCTTGGCTCCTCATGGTCTGACAGGACCACTCCAGGGTGTTGGAGTCCCGAATCCAGCTCAGGCTGGACCTTCCTGCCTCTACTTGACCTCCAGGATGGACGGGTTGGTCTCCATGATGGCCACAATGATCCTGTCGATGTAGTCCTGCAGGCGGAAGTTGATCTCCTCCTGCTTCTGAATCGCCTCCATGAGCTGTAGGGCAAAAGCAGGCGGACAGAGCTGAGGCGCACGGGCCACAGGCCACAGTGCATAAACCACAGCGCACAGACGGTGCAGACTGTAGACCCCAGGCCACACCATGCAGGCATGGGATATGTTACCTCATCTCGGGAGACGGAGCTGATCTCTGCAGCCAGGGACTCGGAGAAGGCTGTGGAGAAGAGGCTCTTGGCACCCTGGATGCTGAGGGTAATGATCTGCCCGTTCAGCTCCTCATTCTGCTCCTTCAGGCTGCGGTTGTCCTGAGAGGGCACAGCAACATCACTACTGGGCTGTGGCCCCTGCTGGTGGCTGAGCAGGGACAAGGACTGCCCAGGGAAAAAGGCCTCCGGCTCAGATGTTGACCCTCCACGGCCCCCCCTTCCCAACCAGCCTTGTGGAAGCTTCTGCAGGAGTGTGAGGGAGGGAGGCCCAGGCCTGCCCACCTGCTTCAGCCTGCGGACCTCCTGCTCCAGCTCGCTCTCCCGGGCACGGCTGTGGTACTCCTGCAGGCCCATGCTGCTGCTGCGGCCCCGTCGCTGCTCGGCCTCCAGCTTGAGGAGCTGCAGGTGCTCCAGCTGCTTTCGGAGATCCTCGATCAGCTGCAGGGCAACCGTGCAGTGAGCCGGGGGCCTGGGTTCCCAGGGGCCACCGTCAGCCATCACTTGGCTGTAGAACCTCATGGTTGATCTGGCCGCCTCTCGGGAGGACGACACACACCAGCGGCTATGCCCAAAGCAGCACAGCCAAGAGCTAGCGTCTTAGGAAACAAAGGCTCCCCGTGGGGCAGGCTGGGCGCAGGACTGGGCGTGGGGCAGGGTGGGTGCTCACCTCCTGGGTGGCCTCCTTGTCCCTCTGGAACTGGTGCCTCTCGTGACTCAGCCTGTCCCCCATTCTCCTCTTGTTCTCCTGCTCTTCGCTGAGCCGCAGCGTCAACGACTCTATCTCATCCAACAGCTTCTGCTTCTCCTGCAGGGGTGGACACCTGCCCTGGATGCGGGTCACGCACCTACCTGTGCATGCAGCTTGCCCCGACCGTCTGTCCCTCCAATCTCTGAGTCTCCCAACAGCAACAGCGTGGCCCCCGTGCTGGGAGCGCGACAGGGCTGGGTCTGAGCCTTCCTGCCTCTCAGTGGAGGTCAAGGCCACCTGCTTCTGGGCAGAGGCGCACACGCAGGCCACGAGGGTGGTTTCTCATGAGGGGCAGAAAGGACCTTTGTGTGGACAGGACCTGACTCAGTGGCTGTGGGCAGCTCCAGCTGGGCTCCTCTGGTTCATGGGAGCCAGGGCCCAAGTGCTCTGAGAATATCCTTCCTGGGAGCTTCCCAGAGCACACCTGGCGAGGTGGGGGCAGGGAGGTCTGGCAGTGACGAGCTGGGGTGTGGGAGCCCCATGTGTAGCCTCTGCCTCCACATCTGCAGTGGTTGGGGCATAAGTGGCTGGCTGATGCCTTCCCCTTGGAGGACAATTCCCAGATTCAGAGCCCTGGGTCCATCTAGGAGTGAGCCTCTAGCACGGTCCAGTGTCTTCCAGCGGTCTGGGCCCTGAGCTGGCCCCGTTCCCTCACACACATCACAGTATCCCGCTCAGCACAGAGCTCAGGGCTACCTCGGCTGCCCCACCGGCAGGTCACAGTCTGGCCCCGCTGGCCACAGCTCCAGGCTGTTGGCAGCTCACCTCCTCCAGACGCTCAATGTTGGCCTTCAGACAGGGCGTGCAGGACCGGAGTTCACTGTTCTCCTCGTCCAGTTGCTGTAGCCTGGGACACAAGAACAAAGCTGAAACTTACTCCAGGAAGCTCGCCTCTACAGGGCCAGTGTGCCCTGTGTCTCAGGGAAACCCTGCTGGGGACGCCCTGTGACCAACAGACGCCCCCAAACGACCAGGGCCAATCCTTAGGTGCCCACCCAAGTGCTCCAGGGCACAGCTTTTCCGTAATCCTTGAAGGTTTTATTATTTTTTTTTAATTTTTTCTTGAGGCAGAGTCTCACTCTGTCACCAGGCTGGAGTGCAGTGGTGCAATCTCAGCTCACTGCAAGCTCCATCTCCCGGGGTTCAAGCGATTCTCCTGCCTCAGCCTCCTGAGTAGCTGGGATTACAGGCGCCTGCCACCACACCCAGCTAATTTTTGTATTTTCAGTAGAGACGGGGTTTCGCCATGTTGGCCAGGCTGGTCTCGAACTCCTGACCTCGTGATCCACTTGCCTCGGCCTCCCAAAGTGCTGTGCTTACAGGCGTGAGCCACCCCTCCGGCCATCCATGGCGGTTTTTTAAATATACTTTGGGTTTTGGAATAATTTTAGGTTTACAGAAAAGTTGAAGCCGAGTATGCTGGCTCACGTCTGTAATCCCAACACTTTGGGAGGCCAACGGGGGAGGATTGCTTGGGCCCAGGAGTTTGAGACCAGCCTGGGCAATATAGTGAGACCCCCATCTCTATAAAAAATACAAAAATTAGCCGAGCACAGTGGCACACGCCTGTAGCCCCAGCTACTTGAGGGGCTGAGGTGGGAGGATCCCTTGAGCCTGGAGGTACAAGGCTGCAGTGAGCTGTGATCCCGCCACTGCACTCCAGCCTAGTGACAAAACAAGATCCTGTATCTATTTACTTATTTTGAGACAGTCTCACTCTGTTGCAGAGGCTGGAGTGCAGCAGTGCCATCTTGGCTCACTGCAAGCTTCGCCTCCCGGGTTCACGCCATTCTCCTGCCTCAGCCTCCCGAGTAGCTGGGACTACAGGCGCCCGCCACCACACCCGGCTAATTTTTTCTATTTTTAGTAGAGACGGGGTTTCACCGTGTTAGCCAGGATGGTCTTGATCTCCTGACCTCATGATCCACCTGCCTCGGCCTCCCAAAGTGCTGGGATTACAGGCGTGAGCCACCGCGCCCGGCCAAGATCCTGTATCCAAAAAAAAAAAAAAGAAAGAAAGAAAGAAAAAAAGACATAGCAGACACAGTGTAGTCCCCGTGGCCCTGCACTGGCCTCCCGTGTTGTGGTCGCTGTTCTTCACTGTAGTGTTATGTGTCACAGTCACAGAGCCACACTGGGACACTCTGCGGACCACACTAACTGAAGACTGTGGCCTCCCCATGCGTGCCCTTTCTGTTCTGGGACCCCATCCAGCAACCACACTGCATTTGTTTGGTTTTTTGAGAGAGGCTCTCGCTCTGTTACCCAGAGTGCACTGGTGGAATCTCAGCTCACTGCAGCCTCGACCTCCTGGGCTCAAGAGATCCTCCTGCCTCAGCCTCCCAAGTAGCTGGGAGTACAGGCGTGCCCCACCACACGTGGCTAATTTTTAAATTTTTTGCAGAGACACGGTCTTGCTATGTTGCCTGAGCTGGTCTCCAACTCTGGGCTTAAAGGCTCCACCAGCCTCAGCCTCCCAAAGTGCCAGGATTACAGGTGTGAGCCACAGTGCCCGGCCCACACTGCATTTTGTCTCCTCCGTCCCCTGGTCTGTGAGTCTCCCAGACTTTCCTGTTTTCCGACCTTGACGGCGTTGAGCTGGCCTGTCATGGTGTCTGTAGAGCGTCCCTCACGTTGGGTCCGTCTGGTGTTTTCTCGCAATTAGACTGGGTGATGGGTTTTGGGAAGACGCCCACAGAGGTGCGGGGCCCTTCCTGTCACACCGTATCAGGGTCCTGACGTTCGCACGGCTTTCTGATCACCTGGCCAAGGTCTGCCTGCCAGGTGTCCCCTCTATCAGGTCCCTGCTTTCCTGCCCGCTCTGTTCTCTGGAAGCCGCTCACTGGGTCCAGCCCTCGCCTCCCGGAGGGAGTGTCTGCGAACATTATGTGGAATTCCTCTGTGGGGAAGATTTGTGTCTTCTCTATTTATTTATTTTATTTTATTTTTGAGATGGAGTTTTGCTCTTGTCGCCCAAGCTGGAGTGCAACCTCCGCCTCCCAGGTTCAAGTGATTCTCCTGCCTCAGCCTCCCGAATAGCTGGGATTACAGGCGCCCACCACCGCGCCTGGCTAATTTTTGTATTTTCAGTAGAGACAGGGTTTCACCATGTTGGCCAGGCTGGTCTCGAACTCCTAACCTCAGATGATCCACCCGCCTCGGCCTCCCAAAGTGCTGGGGTTACAGGCATGAGCCACCGCGCCCGGCCCTCTTTTCTGTTCATTGATAATCATTTATTTGTGTCACTATGAACTCATGCACTTTATGTTTTGGATTGTAATCCATTGCTATCACTATGAGTTTGTTACTTAAACTGTTCCAGCTTTGGCGTCCGGCAACTCCTTCAGCTGGCCCATGTCCCTCTGAGATACCCTCAGTGTCTGTGCTCATGGGGGGTTTCTAGTGTAAGCACCTTCTCATTTTCAGATACTACATATTGCTGCAGGCTTAGCCTGCGTTTTCCCTGTCCCAGCCTCAGAACTGGCCCTTTCTCCAAGGAACCCTGGATCTTCTCCATAATCCAGTTGTCCTCACCATCCCGTTACCCTGCTGTCCCTTCTAATTCAATCCAACCTGCACCCACATCCAGAATTTGGTGTAAGTGGAAACCCAGGGGCAGCACAGGGCTGGGCGGGAAGGGCTTCAGGTGTCCTCTACCCAGGAGGGGACTTGGTCTTGCTTTGCAAACTGATGATTGAGACCAGGGGCAAAGCAGATGCAACCCCTACCAAAGAGCACTGGCCGGCCTCTGCACTGCCGGGGAGGCCACGGGGTGCCCGGGACAGGCACGCTCCCAGGACTTGTCTGGGGCTGGTCAGACCCCTAGCCGCAGGTGTTCGTCAGGAGGACCCAGGCGCTCAGTGGTGCCACTCTGGTGTGTGCTGGCGCCCTGCAGTCCCGATTCCTCCTCTAGGGTGGGGATGGGTGTGACCCAGCCGTATGTGGGTGGGGACCCTCCTGTGTGAGCCTCGCCTTTATCCAACTTCCACGGTTCCTGGTGCTACCCACTTCTGAGCCTTCATGTACCAAGATGCAAACCCCGGTACGTCTCGCCCGTGTGGCTGCTCCGAGATGCAAACCCCGGTACGTCTCGCCCATGTGGCTGCTCCGAGATGCAAACCCCGGTACATGTCGGCCGTGTGGCTGCTCCGAGATGCAAACCCCGGTACATGTCGCCCGTGTGGCTGCTCCGAGATGCAAACCCCGGTGCGTGTCGCCCGTGTGGCTGCTCCGAGATGCAAACCCTGGTACATCTCGCCCGAGTGGCTGCTCCGAGATGCAAACCCCAGTACGTGTCGCCCGTGTGGCTGCTCCGAGATGCAAACTGCGATATGCGTCGGCTGTGTGGCTGCTCCGAGATGCAAACACTGGTACGTGTCGCCCGTGTGGCTGCTCCGAGATGCAAACCCCAGTGCGTGTCGCCCGTGTGGCTGCTCCGAGATGCAAACCCTGGTGTAGCTGCTGGCACAGGGTGTTGTTTGCGTTAGGAGTGTGTGCAGCTGTGCTTTCTGGGCTACACCTTTGCCATATGCCTTTCCTGTTGTTTTGCTGAGTGGAGCATACTAAGTTCCATTCTCCGCCTCTAACCCTGGAGTCCAGACAGGTCTACCTACAGCTATTTTCTCCTTTCAAAGTAACACTTGCATGTTTTGTTCATAATTATGAAAACAAATTATGTTTTAATTCTATTGAATTTCAAAACTACAGATAAGCAAAGAGAAGAAAATAAAGAGCCGCACAGCTTCACACACAGCAGCACTGCCTTCCCGAGGCCTGACCCCTCTTTCTTTCCTCCTTGCCCCAGCCTCTCGCTGTCCATCAGACACACTCAGCTCTGCCCAGTGCTGGGGTCAGTTTTTCTGCCTTCTCTCCTTTCATTATCAGGCTCAGGGGAGTCTACTCACATTTTCTGGAAGGATGAGCTATGCTACGTGGCACAAGCAAAGGCTTCCCTGGGCTTCCTTGGCTCACATGCTGCTAGAAAGCACCACACACCAGGGCCACGTTCACCCAGTTCACTCTGTGCCTGACGATGGGCCACATACCCCAACGCCAGGGGTTCAGCAGGTGCCATAAGCTGCAAATCAGGCCCCGGTCTCTGTGGACATGCCACTGTGGCCCCATCAGCCTTCACTCCAGCTCTCTGCAGCCTGCCAGGGGCTCCCATTCTTTCTGGAAGCCCCTGGGGGCCCCACTCCCAGAGGTACCTGGCCTTTCCTAGAACCTCCCCTGGGCCCTGTGTCCTGAGATTCAGATCTCTGCCTGTGACCTTCATACAGCCCCATTCTGCTGATGACACATATTCTCCTTTTCCGGTCCCTAGAAAAGGATGTCCAAAGTTGCGGCCTCTCCACTCCTCCATCTTCTCTATGCCCTTTCAGCTTTAACTCTCATCTCTACTGAGGCCCCACTCCTGAAATCCAACTGTTTTCTGGGCACTGCAACTGCACAGTCACCCGCCCCTGCTGTTCCCAGGAGGTTCCGATGCAGGTGCTGGGGGTCCTGCCTCCAGATCCTCTGCTCCTGAGGACCCCGGACTGAGACAGTGTCATTGCAATGCCCAGGGTCTTCCTGTACACCAGATAGGCAGAGGCCAGGCTGGGGAAGTCCCCAAGATGCCAGAGGCCTCTGTGCTGGGCTGACTGTAGGTTGCTGACCAGAGGCCTCGTGCTGGGCTGACCGCAGGTTGCTGACCTGGGGCTGCAGGGGCCTCTGAGGGCCTGAGCAGCCCTGAGAACCACAAGGTTCCTGGTGGCCACTCCAGGAAGCTGCAGGAGGCTGACAAGGCCCAGAACACGGCGGCACTGACCCCAAGCGCTCAGGGCGGGCAGGCGGCTTGCTCACAAGAGGCAGTGACACTGGGCCCTGCTTGCTCCCTGAGGGCCTCGTGAGACCCCTATCTTGTGCCCCTCCACACCAGAGTACACAGAGGAGGCAGGATGTCCACACGGCTGTTCCCCAACCTCAGCCCCAGCGGAAAGGTCCCACGGGAGGGGCTCCCTGGCGCTCACAGACGAGAAACGTTAATGTTGAGCCCACTCAACTGCACTGTGCCAAGGCCGGGGGAGAACACTGTCCTGGCTGCCCTGACCTTGCCCCCCAGAAGACGGCGCCCCACTGCAATGGCAGGCGTGGAGGCCTCCCTGTGTGGGGCGTCCCGCACAGCTCTCTTAGTGCGGGCCCCTTCCTGCCACCCACTTTTGAAAATGCCTAGGAGCTCTTCTTAGATAAGGCAAGTATCTTAGCTTTAAGAGCTGGAAGGAACACAAGCAAAAGAACCTGAAATCCTCTGATGAATATTTAAAACTACTGTATTTCAAAATCTAAAAGTAGTACATGCTTAGTTTAAAAAAGCCACGTGAGGTGGCTCATGCCCATAATCCCAGCACTTTAAGAGGCTGAGATGCTTCTGCTGAGAGTATGGAGACGAAAAACAACAACAAAAAGAGGCCAAGGTGGGAGAATCGCTTAAAGCTAAGAGCTCAAGACCAGCCTGGGCAACACAGCAAGACCTCGTCTCTACCAAAAATGAAAAGTTAGCCGGGTATGACAGAGCACACTTGGAGCCCCAGCGACTCAGGGGCTGAGGCAGGAGGATTGCTTGAGCCCGGGAGTTCAAGGCTGCAGTGAGCCATAACAGGGCCACTGCACTCCAGCCAGGGGCACAGAGCAATACCCTATCTCAAAACAGACAAACAAACAAACAACTGTATAAAACAACTTCCTCCACCCTCACTACCCAGACACACAAGAAGGATAGAGAACTCTAGAGTCCTCTGATTATAGATATTTTAAGTTACCTGATGCTTTTTACTTTTACAGAAAATCAAGAACCGTCCCTTGCAAATGTATTTGTAAACACACACCAGGAATCCGCAGCATGAGCTCCCAGATGGAGAACCACGGGAGGCACCGTGCTGCTTTAATGCTTGTGCCTCGGCGGGCACGGTGGCTCACGCCGGTAATCCCAGCACTTTGGGAGGCCGAGGTGGGAGGACTGCTTGAGCCCAGGAGTTCAAGACCAGCCTGGGCAACACAGCAAGAACCCCTGCCTCTATTTAAAATAATGATTTTTTTGGCTGGGTGCAGTAGCTCACACCTGTAATCCCAGCACTTTGGGAGGCCGAGGCGGGTGGATTACCTGAGGTCAGGAGTTCAAGACTATCCTGGCCAACATGGTGAAACCCCGTCTCTGCTAAAAATACAAAAAATAGCTGGGTGCAGTGGTGCAAGCCTCTAGCCCCACATACTAGGGAGGCTGATGCAAGAGAATTGCTTGAACCCAGGAGACAGAGGTTGTGCTGAGCCGAGATCGCCCCACTGCACTCTAGCCTGGGCGACAGGGTGACACTTGGTCTCAAAAAAAAAAAAAAAAAAAAAAGGCCAGGCGCAGTGGCTCACGCCTGTAACCCCAGCACTTTGGGAGGCTGAGGCAGGTGGATCACGAGGTCAGGAGATCCAGACCATCCTGGCTAACACTGTGAAACCCTGTCTCTACTAAAAATACAAAAAATTAGCCAGGCGTGGTGGCGGGTGCCTGAAGTCCCAGCTACTCGGGAGCCTGGGGCAGAAGAATGGTGTGAACCTGGGAGGTGGAGCTTGCAGTGAGCCAAGATCGCGCCATTGTACTCCAGCCTGGGCGACAGAGCAAGACTCCGTCTCAAAAATAAATAAATAAATAAATAAAAATAATATTTTCCCCTTTATTTTATATATATATTTTTAAATTAATTAAATTTTTTTTGGAGATGGAGTCTCACTCTGTCATTCAGGTTAGAGTGCAGTGGCACGATCTCAGCTCACTGCAACCTCTGCCTCCGGGTTTAAGTGATTCTTGTGCCTCAGCCTCCCAAGTAGCTGAGATTACAGGCGCGTGCCACCATGCCGAGCTAATTTTTTTTTTTTTTTTTTTTTTTTTTAGTAGAGACAGGGTTTCACCTTGTTGGCCAGGCTGGTCTTGAACGCCTGACCTCAGGTGATCCGCCCACCTCGGCCTCCCAAAGTGCTGGGATTACAGGTGTGAGCCACTGCGCCCTGCCTCCTTTATGATATATTTTAATAGAGTATCGTTAATCTCCCTCCTTTTTGTTTTCCCACTTTTTCTGACTCATCCAAGGCTATGTCTCCAGATGAATGTAAAAGTAATTTTGTCAAGTTTCCTTAAAAAAAGATTCGTATTTTATGCAAAAAATTAGCCAGGCGTGATAGTGGGCTCCTGTATTCCCAGTTACTTGGGAGGCTGAGGCAGGAGAATGGCGTGAACCCAGGAGGCAGAGCTTGCAGTGAGCCGAGATTGCGCCACTGCACTCCAGCCTAGGGGACAGAGCAATACTCCGTCTCAAACCCACCCCCCACCGAAAAAAAAAAAAGATTGGTATTTTAAAAAGACTGGATACATTGGTTAGACATAGATTTACAGAAACCAACACGCACACAGGGTCAGTCTTTGAACTGATCCCTTGTGGCCTTTGGGAGAGTTTTAAAGTCTTCTCCACATAGCTTTTCCCCTTTTTCTAAAATTTCAGGTTATTCCTAGCCACTGCAGGTTCTGGGGTGGGCAGGCTGTCGGAACCTCTCCTACCTGGCCTGCAGGTTCTGGGGTTGGCGGGCTGTCAGGAACCTCGCCTACCTGGCCTGCAGGTTCTGGGGTGGGTGGGCTGTCGGAACCTTTCCTACCTGGCCTGCAGCATTCTGGGGTGGGTGGGCTGTCGGAACCTCTCCTACCTGGCCTCCAGCATTCTGGGGTGGGTGGGCTGTCGGAACCTCTCCTACCTGGCCTGCAGGTTCTGGGGTTGGCGGGCTGTTGGGACCTCTCCTACCTGGCCTCCAGCATTCTGGGGTGGGAGGGCTGTCGGAACCTCTCCTGCCTGACCTCCAGCATTCTGGGGTTGGCGGGCTGTTGGGGAACCTCTCCTACCTGGCCTGCAGGTTCTGGGGTGGGTGGGCTGTCGGAACCTCTCCTATCTGGCCTGCGTTTCTGGGGTGGGTGGGCCGTCGGGAACCTCTCCTACCTGGCCTGCAGGTTCTGGGGTGGGCAGGCTGTCGGAATGTCTCCTGCCTGGCCTGCAGTTTCTGGGGTGGGCGGGCCGTCGGGAACCTCTCCTACCTGGCCTGCAGGTTCTGGGGTGGGCAGGCTGTCGGAATGTCTCCTGCCTGGCCTGCAGTTTCTGGGGTGGGCGGGCTGTCGGGAACCTCTCCTACCTGGCCTGCAGGTTCTGGGGTGGGTGGGCTGTCGGAACCTCTCCTACCTGGCCTGCAGTTTCTGGGGTGGGTGGGCTGTCGGGAACCTCTCCTACCTGGCCTGCAGGTTCTGGGGTGGGTGAGCTGTCGGGGAACCTCTCCCCTATCTGGCCTCCAGCATTCTGGGGTTGGCGGGCTGTCGGGGAACCTCTCCTACCTGGCCTGCAGGTTCTGGGCTGGGCAGGCTGTTCGGGAACCTCTCCTACCCGGCCTGCAACATTCTGGGGTTGGCGGGCTGTCGGGGAACCTCTCCTACCTGGCCTGCAGGTTCTGGGGTGGGCAGGCTGCCAGAAACCTCTCCTACCTGACCTGCAGGTTCTGGGGTGGCTGGGCTATCGGGAACCTCTCCTACCTGGCCTGAAGTTTCTGGGGTGGGCGGGCTATCAGGAACCTCTCCTACCTGGCCTGCAGTTTCCGGGGTGGGAGGGCCGTCGGGGAACCTCTCCTACCTGGCCTGCAGGTTCTGGGGTTGGCAGGCTGTCGGGAACCTTGCCTACCTGGCCTGCAGGTTCTGGGGTTGGCGGGCCGTCGGGGAACTTCTCCTACCTGGCCTGCAGGTTCTGGGGTTGGCAGGCTGTCGGGAACCTCGCCTACCTGGCCTGCAGGTTCGGGGGTTGGCGGGCTGTCGGGGAACTTCTCCTACCTGGCCTGCAGGTTCTGGGGTTAGTAGGCTGTCGGGAACCTCTCCTACCTGGCCTGCAGGTTCTGGGGTGGACGGGCTGTTGGGAACCGCCTACCTGGTCTGCAGGTTCTCTATCTCAATGCTCTTCTCCCTCTCCATCTTGCACAGGAGCTCCTTCTGACGCCGGGTCTCTTCCAGGACCATCTCACAGGCTCTCAGCTCCTGTTCCTTCAGCTGCTCCTCCAGGGCATTTGCTCTTGAAAGGCAAAGGGAGGAGCTGAGCTGTCTCCAGGCAGGGTGTGCAGTGGCTCAACCCATGCCCAGCAGCTACCTCAGGACCTCCAGAGAACCTGCCTCCACCCGGGAGGAGGGCACCGAGAAGGGCATCCCCGAGCTCTGGTCAAGGCAGTTCTGAAGCAGCGAATACACCCCCAGATGGCCTCGCCTCCCACACTAAAGGCACCTGGGGTGGCCGGAGCAGTGTCCACTGCACCTAGGCCCAGCTGATACCCACAGGCACTGCCCGCTTGTGGCCTGTGGACCGCAGCACTTAGAGGGCCCGAGCCCGCCAGGTAACTGCTCCTGGTGCACTCTGTGTTCATGCAGCTGCTCCACCTGCAGCCACTACACACAATGAGTGCACTCAGAGCCCAGAGGCACGGGGCCTTGGGAAGGAGCGTGAAGGTGCCAGGGCCACTACACGCAATGAGTGCGCTCAGAGCCCAAAGGCACGGGGCCTTGGGAAGGAGCGTGAAGGTGCCAGGGCCACTACACGCAATGAGTGCACTCAGAGCCCAAAGGCACGGGGCCTTGGGAAGGAGCGTGAAGGTGCCAGGGCCACTACACGCAATGAGTGCACTCAGAGCCCAGAGGCACGGGGCTTCGGGAAGGAGCGTGAAGGTGCCAGGGCCCAAGGGCCACAGCATTTCCAGGAAGTGAGTGTCTGATGAAACACGTGGTCCGTGGCAGCTGAACACCGGAGAACTGAGTGTGCTGGCAGTGTCTGCCTTCAGCTGCAGTACAGTCAGTTCATGGCACATCTCCCAAAGGTGCTCACAAGGCTTCCTGAGTTGCCGGGTCCACATGGGAGCCAGGACGAGTCTGGCTCTGGCTGCTGGGCACATGTGGGCCCCAGAGGCTGTGAGGGGCCACAAGTGGAGGGGGGCCCACTCTGCTCCCAGTCCCCTCCAGGCTGGGGAAGTGGGTATTAGAGACCAGTCCCATCCAGGTCACCTCAGAACAGAGGCAGGGCAGGTGTCGGCTAGACCACAGGGGAAAGGGAACATTCCCACAGGGCAGGGAGACCCTGGCCTTCCTGAGATCTTCACAACCACCCGCAGGAGACAGGACTGAACCATCCCAAAGAGAAGGGCACAGGCCCTGCCCACTGACACAGCACAGCCCATGCCCTCAGGCCCTGCTTCACACAGAGCCTCTTATCCTTGTGGTGCCTCACACGCAGGAGTGAACAGATGGCCAACGATCACCAGACACAACAGGAAAGCTTTCAACAGGAAGTGGCCAAAGCAAACACCAAGTGAGGACCCAGGGAGACACATGATACAGGAGACAGCAGGGAAAGGTCCCCGAGCCAGCGGTCTCTGCGAGCCGAGAGCCATAGCTGCAGCATCAGGGCAGCCTGCTGCAGAAGAGACAAACAAGGAACAGCTCCCAGGAACTGAAAGCGTGGGAAGGACCATCTAAAAGTCCGATTGAGATGCCGGACTCACGCCTGTAATCCCAGCACTCTGGGAGGCAGAGGCGGGCAGATCACCTGAGATCAGGAGTTCGAGACCAGCCTGACCAATATGGTGAAACCCCGAATCTACTAAAAATACAAAAATTAGCCAGATGTGGTGGCAGGCGCCTGTAGTCCCAGCTACTTGGGAGGCTGAAGCATGAGAATCATTTGAACCCGGGAGGCAGAGGTTGCACTGAGCAGAGATCACACCACTGCACTCCAGCCTGGGCAACAGAGTGAGACTCTGCCTCAAAAAAAAAAAAAAAAAAAAAAAAATCTGATCAAGAGTTGAAGGAGAAAACTGAGAATATTACATAGAAAAAAAGAACAGAAAGATAAAATTAGAGATGAGGAAAGTCTAAAAAAGGAGAGGAAACATCCAGAAGGCCCACTGTGTGACTAGCAGATGTTCAGACAGATGAGAGGGAGAGGCCGCATGGTGAAATAACTTCAGAAGTCTTCCCACAGCGGAAGGACGCATTTTCCAGATTTAAAGGCTGAAAACCTAGGCCGGGCGCGGTGGCTCACGCCTGTAATCCCAGCACTTTGGGAGGCCAAGGCAGATGGATCACTTGAGGTCAGGAGATCAAGACCAGCCTGGCCAACATGGTGAAACCCCGTCTCTACTAAAAATACAAAAATCAGCCGGGCGCAGTGGTGCATGCCTGTAATCCCAGCTACTTGGGAGGCTGAGGCAGGAGAATCGCTTGAACCCGGGAGGCAGAGGTTGCAGTGAGCGGAGACTGCGCCACTGCACTCCAGCCTGGGCGACACAGCAAGGCTCTGTCTCAAAAAACAAAACAAAACAAAAGAAAACGAAATAAAGGCCGAAAACCAGGTGCACAGCACGGCAAATAATACAAGATCCTCATCCAAGTATGTAGGGTGGGACACAGAAGTTACGGAGAACATCAAGGCCCTGCAGCACCAGAGGCTCCTCAGTCACAGCACAGGGTCAGAGGTCTTCAAATTCTCAGGGAATTCGATTTCTGACCTAGAATTTTATGCCCAGCTACACTATGGACTGGAGCAGTGTGGGAGGAATAAGCACTTCCACACAAGCAGTTCTCAGAGCATCTGGCTCCTGTGCTCCCTTTTCCAGGCAACTATCAGTGACATACTCAGAAAATGAGTTGGCAAAACAGAAGAAAACGTGGGACCCAGAAAATAAGGAATCAAACACAGGAGAAAGCACTCGGAATTCCTAGGATGGCAGCTGGACGGCACAACTAGAGAGCAAATGGGTCAGAACGGGAAGATGATACTGAAAATGGGAAACGTACTCCTAGGATGGCAGCTGTATGGCAGGGCTAGAGAGCAAATGGGTCAGAATGGGCAGATGATACTGAAAACGGGAAACGTGTTGTTTAGGGCGGTGGAGGTGAACGGCCACAGAAACTGAATGTGGCCGGGGCTGCACTGCAGACGGTCAGTGGGCGGAGACAGGCAGCAGTGTGGACTTCACACTACACACACGGAAAACTGATGAACATACTCCAGACTCAAATGAAACCTCCACAGTCAACTCGACAAAGGCATCTAGGCTGGACATAGTGGCTCACGCCTCTGATTTCAGCACTTTGGGGGGCCAAGGTGGGAGGATCACTTGAGGCCAGGCGTTTGAGACCAGCATGGGCAACATGGCAAGACCTCATCTCTATAAAAAATTTAAAAATTAGGCCGGGCACGGTGGCTCACGCCTGTAATCCCAGCACTTTGGGAGGCTGAGGCAGGCAGATCACAAGGTCAGGAGTTCAAGACCAGCCTGGTCAATATGGTGAAACCCTGTCTCTACTAAAAATACAAAAATTAGCCCAGCGTGGTGGTGCATGCCTGTAGTCCTAGCCACTCAGGAGGCTGAGGCAGAAGAATCGCTTGAACCTGGGATGCGGAGGTTGCAGTGAGCCAAGATTGTGCCACTGCACTCCAGCCTGGAGACAGAGAGAGACCCCATCTCAAAAAAAAAAAAAAAAAAAAAGCTGGGTGTGGTGGTGCACACCTGTAGTCCCAGCTACAGCGAAGGCTGAGGTAGGCGGGTCGCTTGAGCCTGGGAGGTGGAGGCTGTAGTCAGCACTCAGCCTAAGCAACAGAGCGAGGCCCTGTCTCTTAAAAAACAAAACAAGCTCATCTCGTGGCCCCCCCGGATTCTCGTTGACAAGGAGGAGACAGTGGTCTTTGGTGGCACGGCATATGTGTAGCGCACTACTGGAGTCCAGCCCCTTCACCAGCATGCCTGGCCCCTCTCCACTCTGCAGCAGGGGCTGGTAGCAGGCCCTCCTCTGCTGAGAATCCTGGAGAACGGGTAGCCGCCAAGCCCAGGGTCTTCACTCCACAAGAGAACACGCTTTGCTTTGTTAGAATTAAAATGATGTGCGAGTTATGCCCACAATCCCATGAGGCATTCCAATTCTCAGCGCTCACAGGGCAGACGGCTCTGAAGCTGAAGGGCAGGTCACGAATGTTAGTACCATGAGGGTGAGGGCTTGGGGGCTTTGGGGGTGCTGACCACAAATGCCCTGCTGCCAACACACGTGTGCAGGCTGCTCAGAGCCCTGAATCTACCTGCTCAGTGGTGATGAAGACACTGAAGCTTCAAGGGACAGGGCCCTTGTCTGAGCTGAGAATATGTGGAGGAGCCGGGATGTGCCCGGGCAGCTGGGCAGGGACAGAAGCTCACAGAAAGAACCTCTTCTGCAGCGGGGCAGGGACAGAAGCTCACAGGGAGAACCTCTTCTGCAGCTGGGCAGGGACAGAAGCTCACAGGAAGAACCTCTTCTGCAGATCCCACAGGTGCCTCACAGGCCTCCTGGCTGCCTCCTCTGCCCACAAGAGGCTGCCGGTGCCCAGCTCCAGGTGGCATAGCCTGGGTAGCTGACTCCTGGGACAAGCTCATCTTACTTTGCACGAGAAACAGTACTGCAAATCGGCTATGAGACAACATGGCGTGCCTCGTGTGAAAAACACTGAGAATTACACGGTATTCTAAGAAAAGTCTGCAAACCAGAGTGGGGTAAGCAGCTCCCACTCTCTCTCTGCAAACACGGAGTCACACTTCGCTTCCTCCCCAGCACTCCTGCCCACAGCGATGAGACTGCGCATCCTGTTGCGTACTCAGCAGTCACTGCTCATTTAGCTTTCTGCTGCTGAGCAACTTCTCTAACCTGCATTCTTCCAGGACGGGCAAACCCCGTATGGACCAGAGTGGTGGGAGAGCTGCACCTCCAGGCCTGCTGGTGAGGCTCAGCACTGTGTGGGTTCACAGTCAGTTCCTCCTCTGTGTGGGTCAGGTCTCAGCACTCCCAAGAGGGAGGCAGTGCCCTCCTCTGGCCCTCTGTGTGTCTAGGGTTCCACGAGAGCACCAGTCAGAGCCTCGGGTCGCCTGCCTGCAGCCCACTGGGTAGGCTCAGATGACCACCTGGCACCACCCCCTCAGCCAGCTTCCAACGGGGATGGATGGGTGGCCAAGCCCCTGCTGTGTGAGGTAAAGAGAAGTAAATGGGGGCTGACAGGCGGGCACAAGAGGCGCCACGCAGAGGCCCGGGTCTCCTGGCCCAGGCTCACCTGTGTACCAGCTGCAGGTTCTCCTGCCTCAGGCGGCTGTGTTGCTCACCGGTGGCTGCCGTGTCCTTTTCCAGCTCCAGCACACGCCTTTCCAGGAAGACAACCTTGGCAATGAGACCAGGCTTCAGGATCAGGCAGCCAGAAGCAGAAGGGCCTGCACCCCCAAAGGAACTAGCTGGAAGGCCGCCTGGGGATTTTCTCAGCACAGAATCAGATCCACCTAGCTAGGCTGGTGTTGGATCCAACTTACTCTTGGAACTTGTCACATAAACCCACAAAGGTGCAGCTCCTAATGGGGCCGGGGTCTTGGGGAGCACTGTCATTCGACACCACAAATGCACACAGTGCCGCAGCTCTGAGAGCTAGGGGTCCAGGGGTGCCTTTGGACTGGCTGGCTGGTGGGCAGCAAGACTCAGCCCCCAGCACACAGTTGGGTCTCTGCTCAGCCAGATGCAGCTCACAGAGGCAGCCCAGGTGCCCACGGATGCAAGGGACAGACAGACCCATGTCTCGGTCCCTCCCTCCCTCAGAGAGTTCACACCAAGATGAGAGTCAGACACCTGCAGAGGTAGGAGAAGGAGTAAAGGGAGCAGAGGAGGACTTGGCCTGGGTCAGCAGACGAGATGCTAGAGAAGTTGTAGGGAGGAGGTGGTAGGGGTGCAAGAGGAGGTGAGGTACAGGAGGAGGTGGGGGGTACAGGAGGAGGTGAGAGTACAGGAGGAGATGGGGGTGTAGGAGGAGGTGGGGGGCAGGAGGAGGCGAGGGGGTACAGGATGTGAGGGGTGCAGGAGAAGGTAAGGGGGTATAGGAGATGAGGGGATACAGGAGGTGAGGGGGTATAGGACGTGAGGGGGTGCAGGAGGAGGTGGGGGTACAGGAGGTGAGGGGGTACAGGAGGAGGTGGGGGGTGCAGGAGGAGGTGAGGGGGTACAGGAGGAAATGGGGTACAGGAGGTGGGGATACAAGAGGAAGTGGGGGTACAGGAGGAGGTGAGGGGGTACAGGAGGAGGTGAGGGGGTATAGGAGGAGGTGAGGGGGTACAGGAGGAGATGGGGGTGGAGGAAGTGAGGGGGATGCAGGAGGTGAGGGAGTACAGGAAGAGGTGAGGGGGTACAGGAGGTGGTGAGGGGGTACAGGAGGTGGTGAGGGGGTAGAGGAGGAGATGAGGGGTACAGGAGGAATTGAGGGGGTACAGGAGGAAGTGAAGGGGTCACAGAAGGTGAGGGGGTGCAGGAGGTGAGACGGAGTCTCGCTCTGTCACCCAGGCTGGAGTGTAGTGGCGCAATCTCGGTTCACTGCAACCTCCGCCTCCCAGGTTCAAGCGATTCTCCTGCCTCAGTCCCTGAATAGCTGGGATTACAGGTGCCCGCCACCACGCCTGGCTAACTTTTGTATTTTTAGTAGAGACGGGCTTTCACTATGTTGGCCAGGCTGATCTCAAACTCCTGACCTCAAGTGATCCGCCCGCCTAGGCCTCCTAATGTGCCGGGATTCCAGGCGTGCGCCACCACATCCGGCTGAAAAGCGGGTCTTGGCCACGGCAAGGCTGCCTTGCCCTGGCTGCTGTCACCCATTCCATTCAAGTCCCCAGGAGAAGCCCGTTCCTCAGTTTGTTGGCTCTGCAATAACTGCAGGGCCAGCCCTCTTCTCCCAAATCATGGGTGCCCCAGGTCGCGTCTCCACGGGCCTGGTGGACTGAATGTCTGGGTGTCCCTCAGCCCGACTCAGACACAGTGGGGGTGGGATACCCGAGGGCGCTCACTCACTGCCCAGTCCACTCCTCCCAGCTGGCCCTTCGTGCACAACAGGAAGACTCCTTTTTCTCACATGGCCACGAGACCCCTTGGGGAAACCTGTCAAAGAGCATCGGGGCTGGACGGACGGTCTGGGGAGCCCTGGAGGACATGGGGTCACCTCCGGCTGTGCTGTCCCCACCTCCCGGGGTGTCTGCAGAGGCCCTTAGGCGTGGCTGTGTTCTAAATCCCCTACTTGCCACCTACCCAGCCCTCCAGGGCCTACCTTGTCAGCAATGTCCTCCTCTGGGCCCTCCACGAGCTCGGGGGAAGGGTCCTCCAGGGCCTCCATGGTCAGGGCCCCTGACTGGTGCAGGTACCTACGGAAAAGCCACAACAAGAGGGAAGAAAGGGAAAAACCACAGGACAAGCTCCGTCAGCACAAGCACTCCCAAGTCAATCTGAAAAGCAGGCAGCAGCATTGTAGGGGACAGGTCCTCCCCTGATCTGGGTGGTGGTCTTCTCCCACTTAAAGCACTATAAACAGGGGGAGGTCCCAGGCTGGACATCTTTACCAGGGGCTGGGAGAAAGCAGGCCGTGCTCTGTGGTCTCAGAGTCCTCCTGTCAGAGTCCTGTCAGAGTCCTCCTGGCGCTCTTTGGAACCTGACAGAACACGACCTCAGTCCCGGCCAGCGAGTGGCAGAGAGGACTTTGTACTTGGCTGCAATAAAACATGCCCTTCGCAGAGACACAAACAATCTCGTCTCTACCAGAGGCCCGTGAGACATCAGCTCAGGACCTCAACCTGCAGACACCTCCCCTGTGCACATTCTTGATCTCAGACTTTCACAGGTGCTTTCTGTGGCAGGAAGAGTGAGGGTCCCAGGAAAGGTGTGGATCCCAGAAGTCTCACTCAGTGTCACCCTCATGGACACACTGGGAAACTGGTCCGACCAAGTCCAGGAAGACACCAGACACGTGTCCTCTGTGGCACCAGCTCCTGTGGACACACCCCCAGCCCCGCAGGCCATGCCAGGTTACTACCCGGGCCAGGCTCGGGGACACAGCCTCATGGTCCTGCGTGGACGCAAAGGCCCACAGGCTGCGGCCTTGGGGCAGGAGCTGCTCCAGGGAGTGTGAACTTAGGCGCACAGTAAGCGCGTGCTTGTGGTCACATGGCCAGATTCGCTGTGGTGAACTTGCTGGGAGTACAGAAAACTCTCAGAGCACTTGCACAGAGGAGCCAACAGCAAAGGTGCGTGTTCAGTTCTTTATACATCCTGGGAGCCTCAGTACCGAGCCAGGCTCCAGGCTGACAGCCTGATGCTCAGAACTGCGTGACCGTTAAACAGCACTGGCCCTCTTCGAGCTTCCTTGCCTATGAAATGGGGGGACCCTCTCTGAGCTTCCTTGCCTATGAAATGGGGGACCCTCTCCCAGCTTCCTTGCCTATGAAATGGGGGGACCCTCTCCCAGCTTCCTTGCCTGTGAAATGGGGGACCCTCTCCCAGCTTCCTTGCCTATGAAATGGAGGGACCCTCTCCCAGCTTCCTTGCCTATGAAATGGGGGAAACTTCTCTGAGCTTCCTTGCCTGTGAAATGGGGGGACCCTCTCCCAACTTCCTTGCCTGTGAAATGGGGGGACCCTCTCCGAACTTCCTTGCCTGTGAAATGGGGGGACCCTCTCCCAGCTTACTTGCCTGTGAAATGGGGGACACTCTCCCAGCTTCCTTGCCTGTGAAATGGGGGGACCCTCTCCCAGCTTACTTGCCTGTGAAATGGGGGACACTCTCCCAGCTTCCTTGCCTGTGAAATGGGGGGACCCTCTCCCAGCTTACTTGCCTGTGAAATGGAGGGACCCTCTCCCAGCTTCCTTGCCTATGAAATGGGGGAAACTTCTCCGAGCTTCCTTGTCTGTGAAATGGGGGGACCCTCTCTGAACTTCCTTGCCTGTGAAATGGGGGGACCCTCTCTGAACTTCCTTGCCTGTGAAATGGGGGGACCCTCTCCCAGCTTCCTTGCCTATGAAATGGGGGTCTAGAGGCAACTGAGGTTTAACCAAGGTCATGCATACAAACAGCTTGGCTAGGGACACAGCAGAGTAAGAATTCCATAAAATGTTAATATTTTTCCACTGAAAATGTCTACCAAGTGTATGAAGTTCGATTTGCTTCTCAGTATGGACTGGGCTTGAACATTTCCATCTTTTTCCCCATAAATGCTCTGAGGGGGAAAAAAGACGGTATCTTCGTCCCTGGAGACAAGCCCTGTGAACATGCACCAGCTGGAACACACCAGCGCCCTTCTGGGGCTCTGGGGATTTCATCAGATTCTCAAAAGCTGCTGCTGATACAGATCATGTTCTTGGCCAGTCGCTGCTCTTAAACGCCCATGACCTTGCCCCCAAACATGAGCCACTCCAGGCAGGAAGCTGCAACCCAGGGCCCACCCTGAGGGGCCATGGCCTGGGGCCTGTCAGCACTTCTGAGCTGTCCTAAAGGCGTAGGCACTTCTGGGGCTGACTCGGGGACACGGCCATCCCCAGGCACCCAGCGTGCAGCCACCACACATGGCCACCCACGTGAGGCAGAGGGTCCTCAGCATGGGTCATGGGGCTGCTTATTTATTTACTTATTTAAATTTTTTTGTTTTTGTTTTTTTGTGACAGAGTGTTGCACTATCACCCGGGCTGGAGGGCAGTGGTGTGATCTCAGCTCACTGCAACCTCTGCCTTCTGGGTTCAAGTGATTCTCCTGCCTCAGCCTCCCAGGTAGCTGGGATTACAGGCACCTGCCACCATGCCCAGCTAACTTTTTGTATTTTTTTTTTTTTTTTTTTAGTAGAGACGGGGTTTCACTATGTTGGCCAGGCTGGTCTCAAACTCCTGACCTCGTGATCTGCGCACCTCGGCCTCCCAAAGTGCTGGGATTACAGGCGTGAACCACCGCGTCCGGCCAGGGCTGCTTATTTAAATCCCCTAGAAAGAGGGATTCTCCAGCTACACTACACCCTCACTTGGGAGGACCCTTCCCCCAGAGAGGGAGCTGTGGAAAAAGCCTGACCTGCCCCACAGGGCAGTAGGTCGAGCCTGGCTGGTGAGCGAGGAGGTACGGGGATCCCTGAGGCCTCCCACCCAGGGCCCCGGGAGCCTGCCTGCTGTGAGCACTTCCTCCCGTCCTGATGACTCGGCTCTGCCCGGAGCCCCCGGTCCCTGCACACACAGCTGACTGGAGAAAGCCACTTCCATCGCATGGACAGGGACAGAACAAGGCTGAGGGAGGTGAGCAATGCAGCCAGGCCCGGGGGCTACAATGGCTGCTGGCAAAACCCACCATCTCAGCAATAGTTCAGTGCGAAGGGCTGAGAACTGTGAGAAGCGAATCGCGACGGTTATTTTGCACTTCCTTAGCCTCTTGTGACAGATTTGGGGCAAAACAGCAGATTAAATGTTGCGTACATATATTTACACGTGGATAGACACACTGCACAAGAGGTCTCTGTTTTCTAAACTCTAACGACAGATAACTGCAGATGGGGCTTTTTTTTTTTTTTGAGACGGAGTCTTGCTCTGTCGCCCAGGCTGGAGCGCAGTGGCGTGATCTCGGCTCACTGCAACCTCTGCCTTCTGGGTTCAAGCAGTTCTCCTGCCTCAGGCTCCTGAGTAGCTGGGATTACAGGCACGTGCGCCACCATGCCTGACTAATTTTTGTATTTTTAGTAGAGACGGGGTTTCACCATGTTGGTCAAGCTGGTCTTGAACTCCTGACCTCATGATCCACCCACCTCGGCTTCCCAATGTGCTGGGATTACAGGCGTGAGCCACGGCGCCCGGCTCAGATTGGGCTTTTTTTTATACCAAAGGGTACCCGTGAAAGAAACATTAAATTTTAAAGGGTGTTTCTGACACAAGGCTGTGACAGCCAGCTGCAGGCTGCGCCCCATCCTAGGCACAGGAGGCCTCAAGGAGATGCCTCAGCTGGCCTTGACTGGCCTTTCATGTCACCAGCTGCAGCCTGTCTGGAGTAAAAGACTTGATGAAGTGGGGAGGAAGGTGATGCTGAAGTGGTAACAGAAGTGTAGCTGGGGATGCACGTCACATTCCTAAGAGCTCAATGCTTTTCTTTTTATTTTTTTTTTTATTTTTTTTTTATTTTTATTTTTTTTTTTTTTTTGAGACAGAGTCTCGCTCTGTCGCCCAGGCTGGAGTGCAGTGGCGCGATCTCGGCTCACTGCAAGCTCCGCCTCCCGGGTTCACGCCATTCTCCTGCCTCAGCCTCCCGAGTAGCTGGGACTACAGGCACCCGCCACCGCGCCCGGCTAATTTTTTGTATTTTTAGTAGAGACGGGGTTTCACCGTGTTAGGCAGGATGGTCTCGATCTCCTGACTCGTGATCCGCCTGCCTCGGCCTCCCAAAGTTCTGGGATTACAGGCGTGAGCCACCGCGCCCGGCCTTATTTTTTTTTTTGAGATGGAGTCTTGCTCTTGTTGCCCAGGCTGGAGTACAGTGGCGCGATCTCGGCTCACTGCAAGCTCCGCCTCCAGGGTTCAGGCGATTCTCCTGCCTCAGTCTCCTGAGTAGCTGGGATTACAGGCACCTGCCACCACACCTGGCTAATCTTGTATTTTTTAGTAGAGATGGGGTTTCTCCATGTTGGCCAGGCTGGTCTTGAACTCCCAACCTCAGGTGATCCACCTACCTCAGCCTCCCAAAGTGCTGGGATTACAGGCGTGACCTACCGCACCCGGCCAGCTCAATGCTTTTCGGAAAGGGGTGAGCAAGAAGACAGTTAGAAAAAGATGCGTGATGACGTTCACCTCTGCTTCCTCTAGCCCCTACCCCCTAAAATGACAGAAAATGGAAAACAAGTGGGACACGGTGGCTCCTGCCTGTAATCCCAACATACTGGGAGACCGAGGTGGGAGGACTGCTAGAGCCCAGGAGTTCAAGACCAGTCTGGGCCTGTCTCTACAAAAAATTAAAAAGTCATCTGGGCATAGTGGCACGCGCCTGTGGTCTCAGCTGCTCGGGAGGCTGAGGAGGGAGGATCACTTGAGCTTGGGAGGTCTGGGAAGTAAAGACTATTGTGAGCTGTGACCACGTCACTGCACAGAGCAAGACAGAGGAAGACTGTCTCAAAAAGAAAAGAAAGCCAAGAAAAGAGAAGAGAAACGAAAAGAAAAAAGTTTCCATCCATGGCCAGGTGTGACGGCTCACGCCTGTGATCCCAGTACTTTGGGAGGCCAAGGTGGGAGGATCCCTTCAGCCCAGGAGTTCAAGACCAGGCTGGGCAACACAGTGAAACTCCATCTCTATTAAAAATTAAAAGACTAGCCAGGCATGGCAATGCGCACCTGTAGTCCCAGGTCCTCAGGAGGAGGAGGCGGGAGGATGGAGTGAGCCTGAGAGGTCCAGGCTGCAGTGAGCTGTGATTGCACCACGGTACTTCAGCCCGGGTGACAGAGCAAGACAATGTCTCAAAATAAAAGAAAATGGAAAACAAAAGGTTTCCGTCCTTGGCTGGGTGTGGTGGCTTACATCTGTAATCCCAGAATTCTGGGAGGCTGAGGTGGGAAGATTACTTGAGCCCAGGGAGTCTGGGGCTGTCGTGAGCTATGCTTGTACCTATGAATTGCCACTGCACTACAGCCTGGGCAACGCAGCAAGACCTTGCCTATTTTTCTTTTTTTTTTTAATTTTTACATTTTTTTTTTTTTTTTTTTTTTTGGTAGAGACAGGGTTTCACTAAGTTGCTCAGGCTGGTCACAAAGAAACCGAGTCAGAAAAGTTATATACTTCATGGTAACAACTTTAGCTCTAGAAGATAAGCAATGCCGTCAAAAATCTAACTATCCACACTCTCACAGTCCAAACCAACCCAAGCTCAAGTTTATCTCCTGAGCACCTCTTTTCTCAAGAAGCTACAGGAAGATATGCTGGACAAAAAACAGAGAAAACAAATGAGAAGAAAGACGGGGCCAGGGAGCTAGAGGATCCAACCCCCGAAACAAAGGAACCCACTGGTGTGGGGAGACCCGTCCAGGACCACAGCCACGAGGCCTGGAGAACGCCCGGCACAACGGGGCAGAGAGGAGGCTCCAGAGGGGATGTTCCAGAGGAAGCTAGAGAGGCGTCTCCCAGTCCTGCCAGAGGCTGGGCCACGAAGCAGGACGGGGACTAGGAAGGCAAAGCAGATAAAGACATGAAGGCAGACTCTGACGGCCGCAAAGGCCACCTGGCAGCCACACTGCGTGGCTCCCTGGGAAGGGCCTTAACCCTGCATGTTTATTTCGGTAAGAACTGGTAGGGGAGGAAGATAAAAGTGTATGCTGCCATCTTTCATAGCAGGAAGCCAACAGATCTATGCAAAGCTGAAAAATGAAGAAATGGTCTTTAGGAATTGGAGTCAGACCCACCCCTCACCTTCAACTCACCTTGGGGAGCTGCCCAGACCCGGCTCTGAGAAGCCAGGCTCCTCACTGGGTCTCGCTACCTCAGAGCTAACATAGAGCAGACATCTGGGGATGGCGGCCCCTTCCAGACCTTAGTGAACACACAAGAGGCCCAGCACCAAAAGCTCTGACACGTACCCCCCGTGGTCACAAATCTGGGTCCAAATTCACAGCCCTGGAAACCCCTTTTCCCAGCACTCCCTCAGGATACCTTCAGCCCCAAACCATGTAAAGTAACTTGCAGGAGTTTAAAAAATACCTTGGAAAAGAACATTTTAAAATGTTTTTTAAAAAGCTATGAGTAATTATCCACTTCAGAACGTTTTTCAGCAGGAACCAGAGACCCACCTACCTTGCCACCTTCTTGCTGGAGAGCCGCTTTGTCGGACTGTGCAGAAAACAAAATAAACAGGAAAATTGTTAGAACAGACAGAGAGGAGCAGGAGGAAGCAGGAAACTCAGGCTGTGGAGATATGGGGTGGGCGGCCTTTCAGCAGTGCTCCCGGCATGCAGGGCCCCCCAGGCAAGTCCATGCACAAATGCTCACTCAGCAAAACAGCAAGGACACGGGCGGTGCCGGGGTGAGGCCGCATACGTCTCGTTACTCCAGCCCCCAAAGAGGCTTCCAGATGCAGCCACCCCAGACCGCGACTGAGAGGCCAGCGCCACACCTGGTCCCACCAGCTGGCTGCACTGTCCCAACGCTTCTGAAGCCAAATTACCCCCAAACCCTTGGCCTTCAGAGGCCCCCAAGTAAAAAGTGACCCAGGCCCCGCTGTGACAGGAGAGTTTGCCGCTGGCTTTGACTCAGGCACTGATGCATCATGCTCAGAATGCCTGCCTAGGCATCAGTTTGGAAACCTTTCCCGTTGCCATTTCAGGGCAGTAAATGTAGCCAATTATACATCATCTGTCTGATTTAACCATCTGCAGTGGCACATGGGCCAAACTTACCTTCTCTCTCATTTCTGAGGTCCAAAGTTGTATTTTACAGTCTAGCTGCTGAACTATTAGCCTCAGCCTGCAGGAAGACACCCTCACCCCCGGGGCCTGGGAACCATCACGGTCCTGGAACTCACAAAGTCACATCTCTCTTCAGCTTACCTGGCTCAAAAACACCTCTGATTTTCTTTCCAGGGTCAGGCAGAAAAATCTACTGGAGGGGCCGGGCATGGTGGCTCATGCCTATAATCCGAGCACTTCGGGAGGTCGAGGAGGGTGGATCACTAGAGGTCGGGAGTTCGAGACCAGCCTGGCCAACATGGAGAAACCCCATCTCTACTAAAAATACAAAAATAATCGGGCATGGTGGCGCATGCCTGTAATCCCAGCTACTCGGGAGGCCGGGACAGGAGACTCGCTTGAACCCGGGAGGCAGAGGTTGCAGTCAGCCGAGATCACGCCACTGCACTCCAGCCTGGGCAACAAAGAGCGAAACTCTGTCTCAAAGAAAAAAGAAAAAATCTACTGGAGGAGAATCAGCTGCTGTGCCAGGTATTAATGTAGAGCCCCTCAGCTCCAAGTCCATCCTTTTTACTTGCCCTGTAGAAACAGAGCTGGGCCCTTAGCAGGCTCTTCCTCCACGATGCTGCGTGTCATCAGCAGAGGGAGCCGTAGAGCGGACACAGCAGGAAGAGGTTTGCCTCCTGGTTCTGACCACTCTCTGCAGCGCCCTCCAACACACGCTGTCTCCCCAGTACCCCCTCCAGGGAGCATCCTGCCCACTGTTGCCAGAGCCAGGGGCTTCCCCGACCCCATTCGGGTAGCTGTTCTCTAGGGGGTGCCTCTGCCAAGCGTCCTGCAACAGAATAGCTTTCCTGGCAGCCAGGAGGCAGGGTCCCCACAAGCCCTGACAGCACGGTGGTGTCCCCACCACTCTGTTTGCAGCTGGTGCAGACCTCAGCCCTGGGTGGCAGTGACTGTAGCTGGGGGGCTCTGCCCCGGCCCTGGGTGGCGGCTGCTCCTGTGGCTGCTGTCCCTACGCTCTGCAGAGTTCTTTTTACTCATCCCAACCAGTGCCTCATTACTGCCATAGCCTGTGACATTCTTTTTTTTTCCCTAATGATTTTTTAAATTTTTTGTTTGTTTGTTTGCATTATCTTTTTTTAGAGGCAAGGTCTGACTCTGTGGCCCAGGCTGAAGTGCAGTGGTGCAACCATAGCTCACTGCAGTCTCGACCTCCCAGGCTCATGTGATCCTCCCACCTCAGCCTACCAAAGCACTGTGATTTCAGCCCACATCCAGCCCATTCTTTGTAGTATTAAGCTTTCCCTGTTCAAATTACTCTGTGGCTCTCCTTTCTCGATTGGAGACTAATCATGTATATTTTAACACAGGTGTTTTTTGTTTTTTTTTTTTTTTAAGATGGAGTCTCACTCTGTCACCCAGGCTGGAGTGCAGTGGCACGATCTCGGCTCACTGCAAGCTCCACCTCCCGGGTTCACGCCATTCTCCTGCCTCAGCCTCCCGAGTAGCTGGGACTACAGGCGCCTGCCACCACGCCCGGCTAATTTTTTATATTTTTAGTAGAGATGGGGTTTCACCGTGTTAGCCAGGATGGTCTCGATCTCCTGACCTCGTGATCCGCCTGCCTCAGCCTCGCAAAGTGCTGGGATTACAGGCATGAGGCACCGCGCCCAGCCTTAATACAAATTTAATTTTATCCTATTATTGTTGAGACTCCCTAGAACTAATAGGACAGGACAGACTCATCGTTCAGTTTACCTACTGATCTTTCAGGGCCTGGACTGGCAGCCCAGCAACAGGGTTTATAATTTGAAAATATACCTGCAGGTGGCCGGGTGCGGTGGCTCACACCTGTAATCCCAGCACTTTGGGAAGCAGAGGCGGGCGGATCACGAGGTCAGGAGATTGAGACCATCCCGGCTAACATGGTGAAACCCTGTCTCTACCAAAAATACAAAAAATTAGCCGGGCATTGTGGCGGGTGCCTGTAGTCCCAGCTACTCGGGAGGCTGAGGCAGGAGAATGGAGTGAACCCAGGAGGCGGAGGTTGCAGTGAGTCGAGATCGCACCACTGCACTCCAGCCTAGGTGACAGATCGAGACTCCGTCTCAAAAAAAAAAAGAAAATATACCTCCAGGCAGGCCAGGTTCAGTGGCTCAGCCTGTAATCCCAGCACTTTGGGAGGTCGAGGCGGGCGGATCACGAGGTCCGGAGATTGAGACATGGTGAAACCCCGTGTCTACTAAAAATACAAAAATTAGCCAGACGTGGTGACGGGCGCCTGTAGTCCCAGCTACTTGGGAGGCTGAGGCAGGAGAATCACTTGAATCTGGGAGACAGAGGTTGCAGTGAGCCGAGATCGCGCCACTGCACTCCAGCCTGGGTGACAAAGCGAGACTCTGTCTCAAAAAAAAAGAAAAAAGAAAATATACCTCCAGGTAAGGCACACTTCTTAGTTCCTACAAAATGAAATGTATTTAGAGGCTCCAGGGTACCTGGAAAATTCAACAGCTATTGGCCTGTTCTGAGGTGACTGGACATCGTATCTGACATCAAAGCTTCCAGAGGTAGTCTGGACTAAGTCACCTCTTGTCACCCACAAAGCATGACCAAATAAGCTTACTTTCAGGCAAATCCATGGAAACTAAAATGCAAGATTCAGATCTCCTCCACTGAGGGTTATGGGGAGAATATTCTGACTGGCAGTTGTGTGTCCTGATTGTGTTGAATTGAATAGCATATTAACCACTTGGTAGAGTCTTTTTTTTTTTTTTTTTGGAGTCAGAGTTTGGCTCTGTCGCCCAGGCTGGAGTGCAGTGGCACAATGTTGGCTCACCACAGCCTCCACCTCCTGGGTTCAAGTGAACCTCCCATCTCGGCCTCCCAAGTAGCTGGAACTACAGGCGTGCACCACCATGCCTGGCTAATTTTTATATTTTTAGTAGAGACAGGGTTTCGCCATGTTGGCCAGGCTGGTCTCAAACTCCTGGCCTCAAGTGATCTGCCGGCCTCCTCAGCCTCCCAAAATGCTGAGATTACAGGCGTGAGTCACTGCGCCTGGCCCGCTTCATAGAGTCTTAGGAAAAGGGGTGGCAGAACCTGGACGTGAGGCTCCACAGGACTTGCTGGTTGTACTTAGCTACATCCTAACCCTTCTCTGCCCCCACAAAGCCCAGCAGAGGCGACCATGGCCATCTTGGAGCTAGTTCTCAATGTGGGAAAAAATCAGTTCTATGTCAAAAATCTTCAGAAAATGAGAGACGAGACCTGAGTCTTCAGGCTTACTTTCACGTACGGAGATGACACGCTTGCACTCAACTTATCGGTGAGTGGGAGGGCAAGTCTCTGCGTGGGAAGAACAAATGGCCCCTTCCCAAGCAGGCTGAGCCATCGTCACCGGGCCCTGAACCCCTAGCTGAACACACACAGCAGGCGAAAACTGATTTCCCCTAAAGTAGAGGTTAGCGGATCTTTGGAATCTCAGATTCTGGATGGCCTCGAGTCTCCCGGGAAGGCCCCCTCAAAGAGCACTTCTGCTTTCTCCCCAGTGCTGCCAAGACCCCGATGCTCCAGAACGGCCATCAGTGCCAGGCCCCACCCCCATCCTCTCCACCCTCTCCACCTGAATGGGCACCGGCTGGGGGCCCCGTGCTTCACAGCATTTCACGGAACATAAGAAGAGTTAAGTGCCCTGGAAACGGAACTAGAGGCAGGACAGAATCCTCAATAAGGCTGTGGGCAGTGAGCGTCCGCCAGCAAGGATGGGCTGCCCTCAGCAGAAGCCCCCTGGGGCAGGGACAGGGCAGGCTCAAGACAGCTAAGCAGTTTCACAGATACCTCTAAACACGCTAGAACCATCAGGATAGCTCACCTTTCTGCCACCTTTACAAACCCTCCCCACAGGCCAGGGCCAGTTCTTCAGGAAGCTGTCCCAGATTGCCAGCATGAGCCTGTATGCTCACTCACCTCTTCTGCTAGGCTAGGGCTGCTGTGGAAAGCTCCAAAGTGGCCCATTTCTTCACCAGACCCTTCTGGAGAGCTGCCCACCCAGGGGCTTCACCACAAGCGAAATCAACACGATGCCTAACGGGCACGTCAATATGTGCAAACCACTCAAAACCGTCTTCTGTAACTGGGAGTTAGACATGGGGGCCAGCCACAGAAGCTCCCCTGCTGAGACACAGTCATCTCCCTTACACGCTCACCGTGAGTATACAAAACTCCATTTAAACTAACACTCCTGAAAGCTGTTTATACCTCTGTTCTTAAAGACTAAATCTTTAACTTTCCCAATTCTGTCTCAAGAGCTCAATGAAAGAAATCTTGTAGTAAATGCAGAAAGTACCCTCTTTCACACACAGGACAGACAGCACAGCTTGCAAAGACCGATCACTTCCTCCCACCAAGACAAGCACTGGCCTGGGCTGCGCATGCAGGGGGGAGGCGGGGCCCTGGCAGCCCACAGCGTGCAGCGGGGGAAGCGGGGCCCCAGGGAGAGTCCCGCTGCCTGAGAGGCTCCTGGTCGCCTCGGGGCAACCAGGCCAGGCCTCAGGAAGCACCGGAGTCAGGTCAGGCCCTCAAGGGGGCTGTGGGTATCCGGAGTCCCCCACACCCTGGGAACAGACAGCAAGGCCAGGCGCTGGTCAGTTACCTATTCATTTCAAGATCACTCAGGCGGGCAGAAAGATCCTCAAGGCGGTTGATTTGTTTGTGGCACTGGCTACAGTAAAACTCAAACGCCTCATCAGTGAGGATGCTGTGCAGCTTTGCGGCAAGAGGGTCAGTGCTAGAGAGACAGAAGCATCTGTTCAGGAGAGGATGGGGACCCGTGCAGTCATCTGTGACTCCACACGAGGGGCCGAGGGGGACAGGACAGGACATGGTGTGGAACAAAAGCACGCGGAGAGAGAATGAGCTGTGCAATGTTCTGGCTCTTGCCTTTAGACCGCAGTGAGCCCACATCCCTCAGCTGCCTCCAGGAGTGCAGGACAGGCACCAGCTCCAGCCTCAGGGGGCCCTGCACACACCTGCTCCTCTGGGTCAGGTGCCCAGAAGAAAGCAGGGGCAGCCTGAGAGCCTCCTTGCAAAGCAAAAGCCCTTCTTTAACAAGAAGGTAAAAAACCATACTGCTTTGTCTTTTGCCAAAAACACATCAACGTGATAGCGAACCATGTCTCCAGGTAAACTTGTACTTACTGTACTATATTTATGATTACTCCAAAAACCACCTCTAGCAAAAACTATGCATGAATGATAAATCTACAATAGTTATGTGATTTTTTTAAGATGTGCATTAAAGCCGGGCACGGTGGCTCATGCTTGTAATTCCAGCACTTTGGGTGGATCACCTGAGCTCAGGCGTTTGAGACCAGCCTTGGCAACGTGGTGAAACCCTGTCTCTACAAAAAATACAAAATTAGCCCGGCGTAGTAGCTCATACCTGTGGTCCCAGCTACTCAGGAAGCTGAGGGAGGTTGAGGCTGCAGTGAGCCATGATTGCACCACTCCAGCTTGGGCAATAAAGTGAGATCCTGTCTCAAAAAAACCCCAAAAAGACCGACCTGTGTTAAAACTCAGTGTTCAGTTTTGTGGTGGTGCCAGCTAACCTCCCTGTGACTTCGCCTCCAAGGGCTTCTGGGCCACTGGCAGGGGTGCTGCGCCTGCGACGCGAAGGCAAAGGAGCAAAGGCAGCCTCATCTCGGGCGCTGGGACCCACATGCTGTGGGAAACCATTTGGAAGCTCAAGTAAAGAAAGGTGAAAAGTGAAACATACAATGTGGCATAGACGTTACTCTTCAAACAGGTAACAATGAAAACACTGAACAGGAGACAGGGACAAACTAAACACGCAGGAAGAGGTGATTACCAAGCACAGAGACACAAGTTTAGAAATGCCCCAGTCCTCTGGCCCTTGTCTTGACGCCACCACGTGCTGGGAGAGGAAAGTGCCTAAGACAAGCACACTGCCTCTGAGGACCGCCTGTGATGCCTCACTCATGCACAGCTCTTCCAGGACGCTCACCGGGACCAAAGCACACAGGACATCCGTGCAGGGTCCCCACACCCAGGGCTGACAGGCGGCTTCGAGGAGGGCACATGGGAAACAAAAGGAGGGGGACCCTATGGGCAGACGAGCTGCTCAGCACAAGGGACGGCCCCTCCTGCGCCGCCCTCCACCCAGGTTCCCTGGGCCTCAGTAACAGCGGGAGGGCAGCGGGCAAGGGAAGACTCTTGTGGCTGCTTAAAGAGACTCGGCCTTGACTGCTGGCAAAGATGGATGACAACCTAGTAGCAAAGGGGAGAAGGGACTGAAGCAACAATCCCATCAGCCAGCCGAGGGTCTCCCTGAAGTCAGGAGCGTCCTCGAGGGACTGACTCCCTCGTGGGAGCCCCTAGCCCTCAGACGTGCGTACCGAGACCCCCATGTTTGGATCCAAGCCAAGAGGACTCTGGACTCCCTAGAGTGACTCTGGACATTTGTGAGTGGGCATCTTGCCCGCTGCGTGTCATGCTTCTATTTATTCAGAGTCACAGCTTTCCAGTTTGGGGATGTCAGGTATTTATAAGGAAATGAATCTGAAGACTCACTTATGATCATGAGGCCTCCCTCAAAAGCCTGCACAGACCACCATGTGATCCATGGCCCACAGCTAAGGAGCCTGCAAGCCGAGTGTCCAAACACAGCTCTGTGCCACATGATCTTGCTGCAGCCTCAGAAATTTAGAGTGATCTGGGGATGTGGCTGGAGAAGAGGGACTTCTCCCAACTTTCATAAATCCAGGTATAAATTTAAAATTTTCGAATATGGTTTACTTAATCACACGACGTCAAGGAAAGCAAGTTCTCTCTTACCAATGCACGGACTAAAAAGAGAAACTTCCCACAACTAACCACGGCAAGAAGAGGGAGGAGGGTGTGCTGGAACAAGGCGTCATTACCTGGGCGTGAGGAAAGCGGGGTCGCTGCAGCCCAGCTGCCCGTTGCATAGGGTCTCTGGGGACAGCTCCGCCTCACTGCCTTCACCGTAGTCCTCAAAGTGCTCCTCGCCCCCGATCACCGTGATGACAGACTGGCTATGGGGGTAAGGCCTGCAAAGTAAAACAGAAATGATGTCTTCTGACTGAAGGCCAGGGCACCCCCGAGCTGAGGGTGTGGAAGGTGCTTTCCAGAGGGTGTGCTACAAGCCACACGTGAGTCCTGGGAGCCACGTTTAACAACAAAAAAAAAAGTGGGCTGGGTGTGGTGGCTCACACATGTAATCCCAGCACTTTGGGAGGCCAAGGCAAGCAGATGGCTTGAGCTCAGGAGTTTGAGACCAGCCTGGGCAACAGGGGGAGGCCTCAACTGCAAAAAAAATTTTTAAATCACCAAGGCGTGGATGCACACGACTGTAGTCCCAGGTACTCGGGAGGCTGAAGTGGGAAGATCACTTGAGCCTGGGAGGCCGAGGCTGCAGTGAGCAGTGATGATGCCACTATACTCCAGCCTGGGTGACACAGCAAGGCCCTGTCTCAAAAAAAAAAAAAAAAAGGTAAAGAAACAGATTTATTTTTTTTTTGAGATAGAGTCTGGCTCTATCGCCCAGGCTGGAGTGCAGTGGTGCGATCTCGGCTCACTGCAAGCTCTGCCTCCCAGGTTCACACCATTCTCCTGCCTCCGCCTCCCGAGTAGCTGGGACTACAGGTGCCCGCCACCACGCCCAGCTAATTTTTTGTATTTTTAGTAGAGATCGGGTTTCACCGTGTTAGCCAGGATGGTCTCGATCTCCTGACCTCGTGATCCACCCACCTTGGCCTCCCAAGGTGTTGGGATTACAGGCATGAGCCACCGCGCCTGGCCCAAATATATTTTAACAAAAAATTTTACTTAGCCGAACATGCAGTCATTTCAAAACCTCCAGCCTCTTCACACTCCTCACTCGTGTGCCCTCCCATGTCACGAGTTCCGCAGCCCCACACGGGACAGCACAGGTCGACACAAACCAACATCTGGGTTCAAGCACCTTCGCCTGTTCTCTACGGAGCTGCTGTCCTCACACAACCACTGGGCGATGCAGTTCAAACTTCTACTTTAATCTAAAACTTAACAGCAATTGCAACAGGGAAAAGGAAGGGGTTTCCAAGTACCCATCCTCCTTCTGAAGGGAGTGACTCCTCCACAGCCAAGTTCTGGAAAACACAGCGGCCGGGGGCAATGGGAAACAGCTGTGCCTTCAGTGGCTCCTGTGCTCTAGCGGTCCCCACTCCCACCCTCCCGCAGGAGTCCTCAGGAGAACCTTCCGTGCAGGCCGGGCACTGCTCCGCTCCAGGAAAGAAAGGGGCCTGGGAGAGTGAGGCGACTCCTCGTGCCCAGGAGAAGGGGGCAGAGTCAGGAGGACTGCGCACTCTGCTCTGCCCGGACCCACTGTGCTCAGCTGTGAGAAGTTCCAATTTCACACCCACAGAAATGCCCACCACGCACCACTCCTGGGACAGCTCAGGATGAATCCCGTGGCCTTAAACACGCAGGCTTAAACCAGGGCCGGGCGCGGTGGCTGACGCCTGTAATCCCAGCACTCTGGGAGGTCAAGGTGGGCAGATCAGGAGATCGAGACCATTCTGGCTAACACAGTGAAACCCCATCTCTACTAAAAATACAAAAAATTACTTGGGGGTGGTGGCAGGCGCCTGTAATCCCAGCTACTCGGGAGGCTGAGACAGGAGAATGGCGTGAACCTGGGAGGTGGAGCTTGCAGTGAGCCGAGATCGCACCACTGCACTCCAGCCTGGGCGACAGAGCCAGACTCCGTCTCAAAAAAAAAAAAAAGAAACCAAAACCAGGAGGCCTGCGCCACTTCATGGCCTCCCAATAGGGTCTTCAACTTGGCGCTGCCTGTCTGCATCAGCCCCTTCCTTCCTACACAGTGACAGGGAGGTATGGCTCCCTTCCACAGCCTCCATCTAAAATTAGGCTATGTTACAAGAAGACCTTATTTTCTGTTTCTTATGATTGGGTGCTTGTTTTACCAACAGGCTCAGATACTGTGACAGAAAACTGCCCTCTGAGGGGAGGAGAATCAGCGAGAGGAAAACACACTGGTCCATCGGCCAGGAGGCCCTTCCCCGCCTCCCCGGGCCACCATGGTGAAACCTGCTACTCCCTCAGAAGCAATGACGAGGGGCTCAGCACCCCTCACCACCCCATCTCCTCCTCTCCTCAGGACAGTTGTTCCTGATGCTTGACAGGAACAGAGAAGGCCCACATGCAAGGTCACACTGGGGACCAAGAGGCCCATGCCACACGGCAGAGACTATATAAACCGGACGGTCTGCACCCGGACGCCCAACATGCTTTCCATGGTCCACAGAAAATGAGCAGCACTAGCTAGCAGTTAGATCCAGCCACAAATGAGCTGTTCAAAATGTGTGTCCCCCAAAAGAGTTATACTTTTGTTTTTTTTTTTTTTTTTTTGAGACAGAGTCTCGCTCTGTCGCCCGGGCTGAAATGCAGGGGTGCCATCTCGGCTCACTGCAAACTCTGCCTCTCTGGGTTCAAGCGATTCTCCTGCCTTAGCCTCGTGAGTAGCTGGGATTACAGGTGCGTGCCACCAGGCCCAGCTAGTTTTTGTATTTTTAGTAGAGATGGGGTTTTACCAAGTTGGCCAGGCTGGTCTCAAACTCCTGACCTCATGATCCACCTGCCTCGGCCCCTCAAAGGGCTAGAATTACAGGCATGAGCCACCACGCCCCACCAAGAGTTATACTGCTTAAAAACTAGTGAGAAAATACATGCCTGTAATCCCAGCATTTTGGGAGGCCAAGGAGGGCAGATCACTTGAGGCTGGCAGTTTGAGGTCAGCCTGGCCAATATGGCGAAACCCTATCTCTACCAAAAATACAAAAAAATTAGCCAGGCATGGTGGCGGGCGCCAGTAGTCCCAGCTAATCAGGAGGCTAAGGCAAGAGAATTACTTGAATCCGGGAGGCAGAGACTGCAGTGACCCAAGATTGTGCCACTGCACTGCAGCCTGGGTAACACAGCAAGACTGTCTCAAAACAAAACAAAATAAAAAAATTATGTAGCGATCACAGATCTGAATATGAAGGTAAAACAATAACACTTTTAAAAGAAAGCGTAAGTAAACATCATAGTGACTGTGTAGTAAGCAAAGATTTATTAAGTGGGACACAAAAGTGCTAATGAACATAAAAGAAAAATGGACTAGCTCAACTATAGCAAAATTAAAAACATCTGTTCTGGCCAGGGGCAGTGGCTCATGCCTGTAATCCCAGCACTTTGGGAGGCCAACGCGGGTGGATCACAAGGTCAGGAGTTCGAGACCAGCCTGGCCAAGATGGTGAAACCCTATCTCTACTAAAACTACAAAAATTAACTGGGCGCCATGGCAGGTGCCTGTAATCCCAGCTACTTGGGAGGCTGAGGCAGGAGAATCGCTTGAGCCCGGGAGGCAGAGGTTGCAGTCAGCCAAGATGGCACCACTGCACTCCAGCCTGGGCAACAGAGCTAGACTCCATCTTGACAAAAAAACAAAAACAAAAATCTCTTCCTCAAAAGGTGAAAAGGAGACCCACAGAGCAGGAAAAAGGATCTGTGATACACACACCCCATAAGGGACTCATATCTAAAGGACTCCGATAATCAGTGAGAAAAAGACAGAGGACCCAACAGACCAGGGGCAGGCCAAATCCTGCCAATCCTGCCATGGCCTGTTTCTGAAAATTGTTTCACTGGGACACAGCCATATCTCACTGACCCACGTGCCTTTGGCTGCTTCTGCGGCACAACAGCCGGGCCGAGCAGTTGCCACGGGGGCCATGTGGCCTGCAACTCTTCTAGAGAAAAAGTCTGCAGACCCCTCCTGCAATCAGTGAGCAGGCAGAGGAGCTCCCAACCCTGATGAAAGGTGCACACCTTATCAGTCACCCGGGAAGCGCAAGTAAGAAGCACATGGTACGGTCTCTGCACGCCCCGCACAAGGTGAGCAGGAGAGCAGACACGGCCACGTGCTGCTGAGGTCAGGGAGCCCAGGAGCCACAGATGCCAGAAGCAGGTGACCCTGCAGCCCCTGCAGGAACTTGCAAGGCTGAAGGGACATGCTCCTGATGACCATCCTGCTTAGGGCCGTACCATGCTCCCGTAGAATTCCTATAGCAGCTTCACCCTCAAAACCAAAAATGGTAAACTACCCACTGCCGTCAACAGGAGAATAAATTTTAAAGTCACAGCATGTTCTCGCAATAGAATAATAAAAGTAAAAAATTTACAGCAATGCACGGCCAGACACGGTGGCTTACACCTGTAATCCCAGCACTTTGGGAGGCCGAGGCGGGCAGATCACCTGAGGTTAGGAGTTGGAGACCAGCCTGACCAACATGGTGAAACCCCGTCTCTACTAAAAAATACAAAAATTAGCCAGGCGTGGTAGCGTGCGCCTGTAATCCCAGCTACCCAGGAGGCTGAGGCAGGAGAATCGCTGGAACCCAGGAGGC
This sequence comes from Pongo pygmaeus, assembly GCF_028885625.2. Classification (NCBI taxonomy): domain Eukaryota; kingdom Metazoa; phylum Chordata; class Mammalia; order Primates; family Hominidae; genus Pongo; species Pongo pygmaeus. The sequence goes on along the minus strand of NC_072391.2, from coordinate 601,397 downwards.
AGAGGCTGCAGTGAGCTGAGATCGCACCACTGCACTCCAGCCTAGGCGACAGAGCAAGACTCCGTCTCAAAAAAAAAAAAAAAAAAATAGGGCTAAATCCACAAGCGCAACAGCAAGTGGAAGACGCCAGGCACAGCAAGAATGACCTCGCTGTGTGGGGGAACTTAAGGAAGATGCAGGGCCGGTGCAGAGCTGGCTGTTGTCAGGGGCCTGGGAGGACCCTGGGTGTGGGAGTGTTTTGTTCTTGCCTGAGAAAAAGGCCGTGGGAATGGTCAGTTTGAAAAACCTGCTGGCTGTGCACTTACAACATGGGCATTTACTTGTGGGTATATTATGTTGGCAAAAAGACTTAAACTCTGTAAAATATTTGAAGAGGTTTATTCTGAGCCAAATAAGAGTGACTAACAGCCCGTGATGCCGCCCCAGGAAGCCCTGAGAGCATGTGCCCAAGGGGATCAGGCTACTGCCGGGTTTATACATCTTGGGGAGACAGAAGACATCAACCCTACATGCAAGATGCTGCTTCAGTCAGGAAACGTGGGACAGCTCTAAGTGGGGGACAGGAGGGCTTCCAGGTCAAAGCAGATGCAAAGATCTTCTGATTGGCAATTGTTTGTTTGAAAGAGTTATTATCTAAAGACTTGGAATCAATAGAAAGGAATGCCTCGGCTTAAGATAAGGGGCTGTGGAGACTAAGGCTTTATCAAGCAGATGAGGCCTCCAGGCAGCAGGCAGCAGACCTCACAAGGTGCCAGACTCCGAGTTAATTCCCTCCTGCATCAGGGAAAAGACCTGGGAAGGGAGGAGATTCTCTACAGGGTGCAGACTTTCCCCACAAGAGACAGTCCGGTAGGGCCATTCTGAAATATGTCAAAGAAATATATTTTGGGGTAAAATACTCGGATTTCTTTCAGGGCCTGCCACCTGTCATGTGATGCTACACTAGAGTCAGGCTGGAATGTGGTGTGCTGTTGCTGCTATAAAAAGTCCGCCTTTGTCAGTCTCTGTTTAATGTGAATGCTGGTCAGCTGGGCCTGAATTCCAAAGGGAGGGGCCTAATGAGGCCTGCCTGACCTCCCAAACGATGGCCTGAACTAGATTTTCAGGTTGACTGAGCAACGCCTGAGGCTGAGAGGGGTCCATCAGTTGGCTGGGGGGCTGAGAATTTAATTTTTGCTTCACAATTACATTTCAGCATGCTGAGTGGAATTTCCAGTAGCAGGGGCAACACGGAAAGCACGGATCCACATGAGCCACTGGACACCTCCTTCATCTGACCTTCTCCCAGACTCTGCCCGTCCCTCTACTCCAGCCCCACTTAGCTCGAAATACAGGGGCTACAGAAATCCTGAGGGTGGGGGACAGGTGGGGAGAGAACATGGCCTCCTCAGGGGTGCCGCAAAGGTGAACGGGTTCCAAAACCCTGCCGAGACATTCACTTCTATAATTTCTATCTCTACAGCTAAAGATGCTGAGCAACATTTGAAACCACAGTCGTCCTGGCAGGGAAGTCAGCTGGAACAGGGAGACCGCTCGGGCAAGGGGGCAGGGCGGTGTGGGCTCATCCCAGGAAGGTCAGGAGCTACTGCAGGGCCAAGCCCCACCCCCACGTAATGGACACTAACCAGCACGCACTCCTCCAAGACCCCAGTCTGCCCATCAGACACCTCCACAGGGTGCCACATCCCAAAGGCCTCTCCAGGAGGCCCGTGGTGGGGTACAGACCTGCCTGGGAGCAGCAGCAGGGCACCATGGTCGGGTTCCTCCATGGCGTCCAGGCACTCGGAGGGTATGGCCGAGCCGCCGGCACTGTCTGCATCCCCTTCAGGTTGCAGCTCAGGGTGCACCAGGGTGCTGGTGTCCTCATCCGTGAAGGTCTCACACTCACTGTAGGTGCTCTCGGAGCCCATGTACGCGCTGTCCGTCACCTCGTTGGCCTAGGAGAGAGTGCGCCAGCAGTCAGCGGGCACAGGATGGGAGGGGAACTGCGAACGCCCCACACCTCACTGCTGCAAGGCCCTGGAGAGGGCAGTGTGGAGGGAGGGGTCTGACGCCTGAAGTCCCAACTGTCTCTAAGCAGAGACATAACTTATAAAACACAATTCAGGCCGGGCGCGGTGACTCACGCCTGTAATCCCAGTACTTTCGGAGGCCCCGGTGGGTGGATCGCTTGAACCCAGGAGCTCAAGACCAGCCTGGCCAACGAAGTGAAACTTGTCTCTACCAAAAATACAAAAATTAGCCAGGTGTGGTGGCACCTGCTTGTAGGTCCCAGCTGCTCAAGAGACTGACGGAGGAGCTTGCTTTTTGTTTTTTGGGGTTTTTTTTGAGACACGGTCTCACTCTATCACCCAGACTGGAACGTAGTGGCATGATCACAGCTCACTGCAACCTACATGGCCTGTGTTCAAGTGATTCTCCTGCCTCAGCCTCCTGAGTAGCTGGGAAGACAAGCACGTACCATCATGCCTAGCTAAGTTTTGTATTTCTAGTAGAGATGGGGTTTCACCATGTTGGCCAGGCTGGTCTCAAACTCCTAACCTCAGGTGATCCACCCGCCTCAGCCTTCCAAAGTGGTGGGATTACAAGAGTGAGCCACCGTGCCAGCCAGGTGGACCGTTTGAGCCCAAACGGTTGAGGCTGCAGTGAGATGTGATCACACCACTGTGCTCCAACCTGAGTGATAAAGACCCGTCTCAAAAAAACTAATTAATTAAAAATAAATATAACAGCTGGCCGCAATGGCTCACTCCTGTAATCCCAGCACTTTGGGAGGCCGAGGCAGAAGGATCCCCTGAGGTTGGGAGTTCGAGACCAGCCTGACCAATATGGAGAAACCCCGTCTCTACTGAAAATACAAAATTAGCCGGACGTGGTGGCGAACTCCTGTATCGCAGCTACTCAGGAGGCTGAGGCAGGAGAATTGCTTGAACCAGGGAGATGGATGTTGTGGTGAGCTGAGATCACTCCATTGCACTCGAGCCTGGGCAACAAGAGCAAAACTCTGTCTGAAAAAAAAAAATTAAATTAAAATAAATAAATATAGGCCGGGCGCAGTGGCTCACGCCTGTAATCCCAGCACTTTGGGAAGCCAAGGCAGGCGGATCACAAGGTCAGGAGTTCGAGACCAGTCTGGCCAAAATGGTGAAACCCTGTCCCTACTAAAAATACAAAAATTAGCCAGGTGTGGTGGCGGGCATCTGTAGTCTCAGCTACTCAGGAGACTGAGGCAGGAGAGTCGCTTGAACCCGGGAGGCGGAGGTTGCAGTGAACTGAGATCACGCCACTGCACTCCAGCCTGGGCGACAGAGCGAGACTCCGTCTCAAAAATATATAAATAAATAAATAAAATAAATATAATTAGCCAAGTGTGGTGGCACATGTCTGTAATTCCAGCTACTCAGGAGGCTGAAGCAGGAGAATGGCTTCAACCTGGGACAAAGAGGTTGCAGTGGGCCGAGATCACGCCATTAAGCTCCAGCTTGGGCGACAGAGTGAGCCTCTATTTCAAAAATGAAAATAAAATGAATAAAACACAATTCAACTTTTTTTTTTTTTTTTTTTTTTGGGAGAAGGAGTTTTACTCTTCCTGCCCAGGCTGGAGTGCAGTGGTGCAATCTCGTCACTGCAACCTACACCCACCCGGGTTCAAAAAGATTCTTTTGAACCTACCCGGGTTCAAAAGATTCTCCTGCCTCAGGCTCCTGAGTAGCTGGGATTACAGGTGCGTGCCACCATGCCGCTAATTTTTGGGTTTTTAGTAGAGATGGGGTTTCACCATGTTGGCCAGGCTGGTCTCAAACTCCTAACCTCAGGTGATCCACCTCGGCCTCCCAAAGTGCTGGGATTACAGGTGTGAGCCACCGTGCCCGGCTGAATTCAACTTTTTTTTAAATGAAAAACAGGTACATGTCTGAGAGCAGAAAACAAGGTACTCTGAGTAGTTTTTGTTGTTGTTGTTTGAGACAGTGTCTCTCTTTGAGGCCCAGGCTGGAGTGCAACGGTGTAATCTCAGCTCACTGCAGCCTTGATCTCCTGGGCTCAAGTGATCCTCCCACCTCAGCCTCCTGAGTGGCTGAGACCACAGGTGAAAGCCACCATGCCTAATTTTTTGAAATTTTGTAGAAATGGAGTTTTGCCTTGTTTTCCAGGCTGGTCTTGAACTCCTGTGCTCAAGTGATCCACCAGCCTTGGCCTCTCAAAGTGCTAGAACTACAGGTGTGAGCTACTGAGCCTGGCAGAGTAATTTTTTTTTTATTTTAATAAAATAGAGACAGGATCTAGCTGTAGCTGGGAACTACAGGTGCCACCACAACTGGCTCAGTTGTTTGTTTGTTTATTTATTTATTTTGAATCAGGGTCTCACTCTGTTGCCCAGGCTGGTCTTCCACTCCTCACCTCAAGTGATCCTCCATGCTGCTCAGATTACAGGCACGAGCCATCACAACCAATTGTTTTTACTGTTTTTACTGCTGTGTTTTTTTTGAGATAGAGTCTCACTGTGACACCCAGGCTGGAGTGCAGTAGTGCAATCTTGGCTCACTGCAGCTTCAAACTCCTGGGCTCAAGCAATCCTCCTACCTCAGCCTCCTGAGTAGCTGGGACTATAGGTGTGAGCCACCACACTTCGCTAATTTTGTATTTTTTTGTAGAGATGGGGTTTTGCCATGTTGCTCAGGCTAGTCCCAAACTCCTGAGCTCAAGTGATCTGCCTGCCTTAGCCTCCCGAAGTGCTGAGATTATAGGCATAAGCCACCACACCCAACTTGTTTTTACTCTTAAGTATCTAGCACCTAGCATAGGACCAGGTATAGGTAGATAGTAAATATTTGTGGATCGTACAAATGAACACAAAACTAAAGAACTATTAAACAGAACTTTTTTTTTTCTTTTTCTAATTGTTCTTGTTTTTTGAGACAGGGTCTCACTCTGTCACCCAGGCTGGAGTGCAGTGGCACCATCTCAGCTCACTGTAAACTTTGCCTCCCGGATTCAAGTGATTCTTGTGTCTCAGCCACCAAAGTAGCTGGGATTACAGGCATGCACCACTGTGCCCAGCTAATTTTTGTATTTTCTGTAGAGACGAGGTTTTGCTATGTTGCCCAGGCTGGTCTTGAACTCCTGGCTTCAAGAGATCTGCCCACCTCAGCCTCCCAAAGTGCTGAGATTACAGGCGTGAGCCACCATGCCCAGCCAACATTTTCAATTTATAATTTCAACCTTAATGAAAATGAAATTGCTGGTTAGGAAAAGTGGCCAACATTTCATGCTCAGAAGACTCTGAGGTTAACACAATTTGCAAATAAACAAGATTTCAGAAAAGCTGCAGTCCCAGCAGAAAAAGATGCCCTTTGCACTCTAGTTCTAGTATCATAAGAAGCAGACAAAGTGGCTGGGTGCCGTGGTTAATGCCTGTAATCCCAGCACTTTGGGAGGCCGAGGCGGGTGGATCACAAGGTCAGGAGTTCGAGACCAGCCTAGCCAATATGGTGAAACCCCGTCTCTAGTGAAAATACAAAAATTAGCCAGGTGTAGTGGCACGTGCCTGCAGTCCCAACTACTTGGGAGGCTGAGACAGGAGAATCGCTTGAACCCAGGAGGCAGAGGCTGCAGTGAGCCAAGATCATGCCACTGCACTCCAGCCTGGCAACAGAGCAAGACTCCATCTCAAAAAAAAAAAAAAGAAAAGAAAAAAAGAAGTAGACAGTGTGCTAAGACCTGCGAGGGCTACCAGAGGGTCCCACCCCAGGCAGCACCCACCTGAGCCTCACTGGAAGGGATGCGAAGGGCCAGGCCGAGCTGCCAGGAGCCTGGCGCACTTGCGGGAGGCCCCAGTTCCATCTTTGGCCCCTTTATTAAAAGCCATGTGACCTCAGACGCGTGACTCAACCACCTGGAGCCCTGCCGCAAACGGGGGTTATAAATTCTTGTCTCACAAGGTGACCACCTCATGGAACCAAGAAAGACAACCCAGGAAGGTGCTTTTCAAAGCACAGAAACAAGGACTGCAGGGTGCAAGTGTCACTGGTGGGTGGAAAATCCCTGCCAGCTGCTTCTAAAGCCACAAGGGAACAGGGAGTGCTGTGGAGTGTACCTACTCTGGGTGTCCAATTATAATCTCCCCTAGAATCTAAGGAAGTAATTCATAAAAACTAAGTCATTCCTCAAGAGCATCCACTGTAACCAGGAGGGCACGGTAAGAAACCCCAGCTCTCGTGCTACTCACCGTCCCTGGGCAGCTCCCACTCCTGCAGGACGGCAGGGCCCAGGGCCCACTCAGGACAGGGCTGGCCTGTGCTGGGCCTGCGGGATGCCAGGCAGGAAAAGGCGGGAGTGGCCAGGAAAGCAGGCAGGCCCAGGATGTCTGTCAGAGGCTGGGCCTGTGGGGAAGGCATGACGGAGCAGGATGCGAAGCCCAGCGCACAGGTCCGAGACGGTTTGAGGGCAACTGCCAGCTACCCCAACAGGACTGCACACTCACAGGGGCCACACTGCCCCAGAGTCGTCAGTGACAAAGACTCACCCCAGGGGCACCAGGAAGACCCGCCGCTGACTCTAAAAAGTGTGCTTATTACAACATCAGGTTCGGTGGTTCAGTACGTAGCCTAAAATTTCTTTTTTCTTTTTTTTGATAGAGTCTCGCTCTTGTTGCCGAGGCTGGAGTGCAGTGGCGCCATCTCGGCTCACTGCAACCTCTGCCTCCCAGGTCCAAGCAATTCTCCTGCCTCAGCCTCCCAAGTAGCAGGGATTACGGGCGCCTGCCACAATGCCTAATTTTTTTTTTTTTTTTTTTGAGACGGAGTCTTGCTCTGTTACCCAGGCTGGAGTGCAATGGTGTGATCTTGGCTCACTGCAACCTCTGCCTCCCAGGTTCAAGCGATTCTGCCTCAGCCTCCTGAGTAGCTGGGATTACAGGCACGCGCCACCACACCCAACTAATTTTTGTATTTTTAGTAGAGACAGGGTTTTACCATGTTGGTCAGGCTGGTCTCAAACTCCTGACCTTGTGATCTGCCCACCTTGGCCTCCCAAAGTGCTGGGATTACAGGCGTGAGCCACCATGCCCAGCCTAAAATTTCTTTCTTTTTTTTTTTTTTGGAGACAGAGTCCTGCTCTGTCGCCCAGGCTGGAGTGCAGTGGCGCAATCTCGGCTCACTGCAAACTCCACCTCCTGGGTTGAAGCAATTCTCCTGCCTCAACCTCCCAAAGTGCTGGGATTACAGGCATGAGCCACTGCGCCTGACCTTGGACCAGCTTTTAAAAAGCCAATGGACTGGTACTTCTGACAGATGCCCGATGCCCTTCCCTGGCCAGTGTGGACCCTGAGTCCCCAACAGGAAGCATGATGTTTCTAAGAACAAACCCACACTTTCTCTCAAACAGCTCATGGAGCCCTGAGCAGAGCATCTGTCCTCCTACGAAGGGAGGGAGGTCCAGGCAGTGGGGCCTGCTTATTTCACCAAGTTCCCGTTAGACCTGTAGCAGAGGATGGTGCCCCTGCAGGCAAAAGCCAGTGCCTCCTTAGAGCCACCTGTGCCTCCTCAGAGCTTAGACAGGATGGTTTGGGATGGAAAGAATTCTCCACGGACACAGGAACAATGAGGCAGATGCTACAGAAACTCAGATTCCCCATAAGCTGGATGCCAGGGCACCCTGCCAAGCCTGGAACTCACACACTCCGCTCTGGACCCACCTTCACCTTCTCATTTCTAAAGTAAGCCTGAGGGCCAGACGCAGTGGCTCACTGTAATCCCAGCACTTTGGGAGGCCAAGGTGGGTGAATCACTTGAGGCCAGGAGTACGAGACCAGCCTGGCCAATATGGTGAAACCCTGTTTCTACTAAAAATACAAAAATTAGCTGGGTGTGGTGGCGGGTGCCTGTAATCCCAGCTACCCAGGAGGCTGAGGCACGGAATCACTTGAACCTGGGAGGTGGAGGTTGCAGTGAGCCAAGATAGCACCACTGCACTCCAGCCTGGGTGACAGAGTGAGACTCCATCTCAAAAAACAATTTAAAAAATAAAAAATAAAGTAAGCCACGCCTCCCTGCCATTGCAGAGTGGCTCCGTGCACTGTAGATCCCACAGAGATGAACAGTTCTACTCCTCAGCGGCTTCGGTGACTGCACCCACCCCTTTATTTGCTCTGGGGTTGTGGACATCCACTTCCATGCCACCACCATCGACACTCAGAGCCCCTGGCGGGCTGGATGCCCTGGGGGTTCCAGATAGCTCAGCTCACAGGAGCCACCCCGCCTGCTCACTTCCCAATCCAGCCCTGTGGGTTGGTTTCTGCAGTTCAAGGCCTCCCTGCATGGAGTTTTCCAGGGCAGCCATCACCTGCCTTTCCAGAGACAAAAACGTACCTCAGAGCACGGTGCCTGCTCACTCCCGGCCTCCTGGATAAAACACAGTAACAGCTCACACCGGCCCCGGCAGTTTATTTTATTTGCCAGCCAGCCAGGACCTGGCCTTGCTCAGAAGCCATCAAGTCTATGCTACCAGCTTTTTAACATTTTTACAAATTACCAATGCTAAGATGAACTCGCTTGAAAATCAAAGTGCATCTTAGAAAACGTCGCTATGTCTAAACGTTACACTCACTCACAAGTCCCCTAAATCACCAGCGGACAGAGAAAAAGCCCGTTCAGGGCCATCAGTAACTCAAGTGGGGCCAACACTGCCCCGTCACAGCTCCTTCTTCCCTGAGCCTTTCTCCACCACAGAAGTAGGAATACTGGGCACAGTGCACGCTACTGGCTCCTCTTACCCTCAGATGCTGGCCCGGGTGGCCTCACAGGCTGGGCCTGGCTCCGTACACACCTTCCAGGAAGGGCATGCTGTTGGAGACCAGCTCCCCGTCGTGTCTCCGTCCCAACCGGGTCACTGGCTTTTCTCAAATGACAACGTCACCTTCCTACTTGCTTGTCATGCTGGGGTTTCTGCAAAGCCTGTGCACTCACCTGGAGGCACATCACCACTGGGAGAAAGTTTAACTTGCTCCCAGACACGCTCTGATAAACCTGCTGGTGCTGCCCAGGGAGGGGAAGGCAAAGTTCAGGAAGTGCCCTTGCTGGTTTAAAAAACGGTTAGTTAGTCAGGGCTGAAAACAGAGTGGCTTTTGTTTTTGGCTTCCTAAGCTGATAATGGTTTGTACAAAAGACACATTTCCCTATCATTTCACTAAGGCAGCTCTTTGCTCCAGACATCGCCAGTAGTGGGAGAAGGAGGGAGGACAGGAGAGAGCGCGGCCTGACGATTCTGTGAGATGCGACTTACACTCCCTGACTTTCCCCTCGCTCTTCCGGAAACCCTGACAAACGGCCCCACCACCCGCTGGGCTCCACCTGCTCAGATCCTCAGACATCACCATGCCCAGGAACTCAGCGGCGCCACAGTCCATCCCCTTCCACTCTCCCCACTTACTCAGACACCACAGCAGCAACTTTCCCATTATAAGCTGCCTGCCGACAGGATCCTTGGGAAAACAGTGCGAGCCAGCAGACCCACTAGCTCGGCCATGACTAACTGCACACTTTACCCGACCACCCCGGTGTGAGCACTGCGATGCTCCCAGTAAAGAGAAATGGGTCTGACTGGAACCATTCAGAATATCAATCAATCAACCAATCAATCAAAGGTTTATTTACCTGAAGACTACCAGTGGAGGGTCCCCGAATAGGGTATCTGGATGGAACACATACTCCCTACTCATCTTTATTAGACTTTTTTTTTTTTAAGATGACATGATGTGCAAGGTGTTTTTTAAAAGAGCAATCTTTCCATAAGTTTCACAGTATCGAACTCCACTTTGTGGAAAATTACATCCCACCCTTAAAAAGCAAAGCAAGACATGGAGGAAAGGTAACTGCATATTCACTAAGAGAAAGGCGCATCTGAAAAGGCTGCATGCCAGATGGTTCTAGCTCCATGGTGTTCTGGAAAAGGCAGAGCTGTGGAGACATGGAAGATCGGTAGTTGTGGGGGCTGGTGTGAGGGATGAGCCAGCACTGAATCGACTCTGTGACACTATAATCGTGGACCTGTCAAAACACGGAATACACACCACCAAGAGTGAACGCTAAAACTACGGACTTTGGCTACTAATAACATATCAGGCCGGGTGTGGTGGCTCATGCCTGTAATACCAGCACTTTAGGAGGCCAAGGCGGGTGGATCGCTTGAACTCAGGAGTTTGAGAGCAGCCTAGGCAACATGGTGAAACCCCATCTCTACAAAAAAAATACAAAAAATTAGCTGGGCGTGGTGGTTACTGAGTGTGGTCCCAGCCACTGGAAAGGCTGAGAAAGAAGAACACTTGAGCGCAGGAGGCGGAGGTTGCAGTGAGCCAAGATCAAGACTGTACCACCACACTCCAGCCTGAGTAATAGAGCGAACTGTCTCAAACAAAACAAAACAAATAATCACGTATCATGATCCCGGAATGCTCTGCACTATGTTCCATTTTCTGTAAACCTAAAATTGCTCTAAAACATGAAGCATGTTTATTTTTTTAAGTAGAAAAACTTTCTTCCATTCTAAAAAAGAAATCAGGATCTAAAAATATGAGAAGGATTCACTCTGACATGTCAGGTTCCCATCCTTCTGAAGTGACAAGCGTGAGGCTCGGCCACACCCTTCAGACCACACGGGCCTTTAAGGATAAAATGCACTGGTGCCTTCGGTGCCTCGAGTAACGTCACTCAAGGTTTCCATGCCCAGGGCTGCCATAACGAACCAGCACAGACCACGGGGCCTCAGTTCTGGAGGCCAGAAGTCCAAAGCCAAGGTGTGAGCAGGGCTGGCTCCTGCCTAAGGCTCTCGGAGAGGATGCATCTTTGCCTCTGCTGGCTTCTGGGAGCCCCAGGAGTTCCCTGGCTCTGGTCAGTCTCTGCCCCGTCTTCCTATTGCCTTCTCCCTGTGTGTCTCTCCCCTTCATTCCAGGGACACCTGTCACTGGATTTAGGGCCCAAACCAGCATGATGTCACCTTGAGATCCTTAATGAACTACATCCGCAAAGACGCTTTTTCCAAATAAGGTCACATCCACAGCTTCTGGGTGGACGTATCTTTGGAGAGGCCACTCTTCAGCCACTGCACCATACATAGGATATAAAAAATCAACAATGCCCTAACAAACATGAGAGGGGAACAAAAAGACAGATACACGTGAGAAAGAGTGCACAGGCACATGAACGCCCAGGAACACACGGTTCCCCAGACGCTGCAGACCAAGGGCTCTGGGTTACCCTGCAGAGGCTTGGGCGTCTCCTCGTGAAGAAGCTGGGTCCTTCTCAGGGCACAGGAGCAGCCGTCTGCAGTCTTGGGGTCTCCCAGCATGTTCTGCACACTGCAGCCATGCGAGAGGGCCCAACTCCCACCACACACCCTCTTAGCCAGCATCTCACTGCTGCCTCACGTGCAGAAAGAGCATACCAAGGCACAGCCAAACATGGGACCCACGGTGGGTGCCCTGGCCCCAGAAGCTGCAGCCCAGCTGATAACTGGGACACCGCTGTAAGGTAGAACCACCCCCGGGGTCTGTGTGGGCAGAAGTGAAGCTGCCCACCCAAGGGTGAGGGTGACTAATCCCTGGGGCAGCTTCTCAGAACAGGGAACTGAGTATAATCCCATGGCTCCCACGGTACAGTGGCGTCCAAAAGCAACTCAAAAACTACCCTGTGCCAGCCTCAGCTTTCGAGGAGTCAGGACTCAGAGGACTGACATGAGAAGCCCAGGCCCTACCGGCCGGCAGCTCAGCCCCACTTTTGGTGCCCTTGCTTGGCAGCAGGCTGACCAGGACTGGCAGCTGCCACCTCCACCTTCCCGGCGGCCCCCAAGGGCTCAGGTTCAACTTCATGCATTTTCTGCTGCAGCCACGTGGCTCTCCTGGAATCTAACCCTCCAGACCGGCGGACATGGTTACACTCTGTCGACCACGGCTGTGCTCGAAGACCCTCTCCCCAGCTATGTTGAGAACAAGGGACCCACAGTGACAGGAGACACAGGAGACGCCATGTCACCGTGACAACCCTGGCTGCATCTGGGAGCAGGATGGAGGACAGCCAAGCAGGGGCAGGCATTAGTCAGGCATCTCCAAACACAGAAAATCATTTGCAAGTTGACAAAAGGAATCCTCCCAAGCCCTCTGCTCCGCCTGTGCCTGCCAGCCTGGCAGCGGGTGGTCGTGACATCACTGTCTACCCCACCTCTGCTGGCGACAGGCCCTGGGGGAGGACTCCTGCCCAGGCTGAGAGGGCATGTGGGACAGACAACTGTGGGCCTCCCGTCACAGCCACAGAGCCCCACGGTGCACACAGGGCGGGAGGCCCTTCCTTCACGCCGGCTTCTACGGAAGACAGCCCAGGAGGCACGAGCTATAGGGCATAAGGGAAGAGGTGGATGCCAGACTTCCCCCAAGCTCCTGGGTGAAAACCACTTGCCTCGTAGGTAACGAAGTCATCGAACTCGTCCGGGCAGGCCAGGGGCTCCTCGTCTTGGGCAGAAGCGACGCCACCGTAGCACTGGCCATCGGGATCTGCAGGGAGAAGACCTCGTGCTCAGCAGGCCACCCGCAGCCACCCAGTGACGGGACCCCTGGTGGCCTCAGGGCTCCCTGGGAAGGAGGCCCCCAGGGACAGATGTGTGGGCGTTGGGGGCCCTGGGGGGGTCAAGACAAGCAAGGGAGTGAGCATGAGAAATCCAGGGAGATAAAACAGCCTTGCCGACGGGTCAGAGATGCGTTGCCCACAAGAACAAGGCTTCTGGACAGAATTCTGAGGAGGAGATGCGGAGGTAGGAGATAAACTTTTTATTTCTTAAAAGAAGCAGACAGCACTGCAAAAAAAAAAAAAAAAGGGCAAGACGTTGAGCTCTATAAAACTGTCCATGGCCTTTAAAAAGTGTTAGGTACCAATCAGATTTAAACCTTTAAAACATTTACATGAGAAGGTGTAGGCATGATGAAATAATACGAAAACAACATCTTTTCCTGGGTGCTAGGCTCACGCGCAGTTTTCATTTTATTTTCATTTTTTTTGCTTATCTTCTATAATCAATGTTCTATGAGAAAAACTTTAAAGGAAAAGCTATCTTCTCACGAGAGACAGGCTATAATTCTTACATCAGCTACAGTCATCCCTTTGCAAACACAACCTATCCCACAGCACCTGCCTCTCCTCCTGTAGGAAAAGGCACTGGCTTCCAGCCTCTCAGTGATATTCACAGGTCAAAGCACCTTCCAGGGCCTGTGAGTGACAGAAGACACTTAGGTGTCCTCACACTGTCTCACTATTAATTCAACTACTTGCTTAAAATATACCAGCTACTTATAAAATAGCATTACTTACTCAATACCTTTAACACAATCTATTCTAATGTCAATCACTTATTTTAAAAGTGAAGGTTGGGGCCAGGCACAGTGGCTTATGCCTGTAATCCCAGCACTTTGGGAGGCTGAGGCAGGTGGATTGCTTCAGCTCAGGTGATTGAGACCAGCCTGGGCAACATGGTGAAACCCCATCTCCACAAAAATACAAAAATTAGGTCGGGTGCAGTGGCTCACACTTGTAATCCCAGCACTTTGGCAGGCTGAGGCAGGAGGATCATTTGAGGTCAGGAGTTCAAGACCAGCCTGACCAACATGGTGAAACCCCATCTCTACTAAAAATAGTAAAAATTGTCTGGGCATAGTGGCGAACACCTGTAATTTCAGCTAATTGGGAGGCTGAGGCAGGAGAATCACTTGAACCTGGGAGACGGATGTTTCAGGGAGCCGAAATCACACCACTCTGCACTCTAGCCTGGACGACAGAGCAAGACTCCATCTCAAAAAAGAAAAAGAAAGAAAGAAAAGAAAAGAAAAAAATTAGCTGGGCATCGTGGGACACACCTGTAGTCTCAGCTACTCTGGAAGCTTGAGCCAGGGAGGCAAAGGATGCAGTTAGCCAAGACTGCACCACTACATTCCAGCCTGGGTGACAGAGCAAGACCCTGTCTCGAAGAAAAAAAGAAAAGTGGAGACCAGGCATGGTGGCTCACACTTGTAATCCCAGCACTTTGGAAGACCGACGCTAGAGGATTGCTTAAGTCCAGGACTTCAAGACTGGCCTCGGCAATATAGCAAAGATACTGTGTCTACAAAAAATAAAGATAAGGCCAGGTGTGGTGGCTCACGCCTGTAATCCTAGCACTTTGGGAGGCCGAGGCGGGTGGATCACTTGAGGTCAGGAGTTCTAGACCATCCCAGCCAACACAGTGAAACCCCATCTCCACTAAAACAATTAGCCAGGTGTGGTGGGGGCATGCCTGTAGTCCCAGCTATTCGGGAGGCTGAGGCACAAGAATCACTTGAGCCTGGGAGGTGGAGGCTCCAGTGAGCTGAGATCATGCCACTACACTCCAACCTGGGTGACAAAGTGAGACCCTGTCTCATAAATAAATACATAAATAATAAATTTAAAATAATAAAAAATAGGCCGGGCATGGTGGCTCACGCCTATAATCCCAGCACTTTGGGAGGCTGAGGTGGGCAGATCACGAAGTCAGGAGTTCCAGACCATGGTGGCCAACATGGTGAAAACCCGTCTCTACTAAAAATACAAAAATTAGCTGGGCATGGTGGTACATGCCTGTAATCCCAGCTACTTAGGAGGAAGGCTGAGGCAGGAGAATAGCTTGAACCGGGACCCGGGAGGCAGAGGTTGCAGTGAACCAAGATCGCGCCACTGCACTCCAGCCTGGGCTACAGCGAGACTCTGTCTCAAAATAATAATAATAATAAATTAAAAATTAAATTACATTTTAAAATGCTAACAGTCTTGCCTGCACTTATAAACACTGAAACGCAGAACTAAAACCTTTCAATATACAGCGAAGCATTTTGGACACAGCGCATGACAGCTCAGGTTCTGACAGTGGGCAAACAATCTGAGGGTCTTGCCCCAGAGGGCGGAGCAGGGGATATGAACACAGATGGCATTTTTATATTCTTGGTAGGACCTAAACACCATTCTCGTATTAGTTTTCTTCATAAGAACTAAAACAATTTTCAATTAATTGGGAATTTTTCACGTGTGTTTCCCTTATTCTTCTAGAGCATGAGGGTGTGTGAGACACAGCAATGGCCTATTTGGAACAATCCCTCTCTATCTCATTCTATTCCTGAAACAAGGCCTGTGGCTGTGACGGGAAAGCCTCCTTGTGCTTCCCAGCAAACTAGGCCAGCACATCCTGCTGGTCACTCCTCGACGCAGACAGGGCTGACAGACAACACAGGCTGCCGCAGCCACGATGGCTGCTGCAGCCACGATGGAGGTAACACCTGAAGTGAACTTCGGCTGAAGTGCAGTTTGGATGATCACATTTTCCTTTCTTCTAAATGCTATGAAATAATTCCAAGATCATCTTCGACTTCGTTTTATTCTAGTTTCACTCTCCTTCCTCACGAAACGTAAATCATGACATCAAATTACACAAAAGTAAAGCAGACGCTGCAGCCCCAGAGGCCATGTGTCCAATGCCATGGCGGCACCTCCTCGCTGACGCCGCGGCACCTCCTCCCTGACGTCCCTGTACCTCCTCCCTGACGCCCCTGCACCTCCTCCCTGACGTCCCTGCACCTCCTCCCTGACGTCCCAGCACCTCCTCCCTGAGGTCCCTGCACCTCCTTCGACGCCCCTGCACCTCCTCCCTGAGGTCCCTGCACCTCTTCTCTGACGCCCCTGCACCTCCTCGCTGACGCCGCGGCACCTCCTCCCTGACGTCCCTGCACCTCCTCCCTGACGCCCCTGTACCTCCTCCCTGACGTCCCTGCACCTCCTCCCTGACGCCCCTGAACCTCCTCCCTGACGCCCCTGCACCTCCTCCCTGACGTCCCTGCACCTCCTCCCTGACGCCCCAGCACCTCCTCCCTGACGCCCACTCCACTCTGCAGTCAGCTCTGCAGTCAGCTCGGTGTCCCACCCCTCACACCAGCTCTCAGGGATGTCCCACCATCCTCTTCAGGAGCCTGGAGCTGGAGACAGAATTGTGAGGCCTGCCTCTCACCTGCTCCTTCTGACCCTGCCTCCCTGTGGCCCCCAAACATGCCAGGTGAGCCCTTCTGGAATGCTGCCTTCCCATCCCGGACGTTCTCAGGGAGGCCTCCCCACTCCTCTGCCTCCCTAGCTCCCGCCTTACTTTGTGGTCTGTCTCCCACTAGAAAGCCAGCTCCCAAGGGCAGGGGTTCTGCACTGCCGTTTCGTGCTACGTCCCAGAGCCTGGAACAGGCTGGTTCGACAGCACTCACAGGCCCGTTGCCCCATATGTCCCCATCTATGGTCCTCACAGGTCCCAGCTGTGCTCTCCCTCGGCTGCAGCCACCTCCACCAGCCTGGCTCAAGCTCTCATGCAGTGAGATAGGAGAGCCCTGACCAGCTCATGATGACTAGCTCACCGCCCTCTCAAGCAGACAGTCACAGGAGCCCTCCCAGGCCCATCTGTCAGCTGCTGGGAAGGAGAGCGGGGTGCTCCAGCTGCTGTGGGACTAGCCCAGGTGACGGCAAGGAGAGAAGGGGACGGTGTCTGGGAGGAGGCCCCAGCTTGGTGTGTCAGGTGGCTGGGCAACCACTAAGAAACATCTGGAGATGGGCTGTCCTTGGACGATCACTCTCTCACCTCTTCAGTCACTAAGCCAAGATGCCGGCAACCACAGGCAGCCACAGTCCGCAGCTGGCAGCCCCCAGGCTTCCCAGACAGAGCATCGGACTCCTCCGAGGGCAGCAGGCCAGGCTAGAGGCTTCATTCTGCTTGGTGGGCATCTCCCACACCCTGACTCCTGAGCTGAGAGTGGGCACCTTCCAAGCCAAGGCCTCCCAGGAACCCCTAGAGCTGAGCTTGCCCCATTTCGCATTAGCCATGGTCCACAGGAACAAACCAACCCCTACACTGATGACAGAATTGTGGACCCAGGTGGCTCCCTCCTGCTCATATCATGGTACCTGGGGCCACTGCTGTTCCCAGCCTTGACCCTGCAGAGGGATCTGAGCACTTCACCTGTCCAAACCTACAAAAGACCCATCTTAACTCTCCATGACAGGCTGTGTGTCCCTGACCCCCGAGGGAACACATCTCCAGCCCAAATCTCCTGCAGGCCGCCCTCAGTCACAGGCCCAGGAACACGCTCTATCAGCCACATTGTGCAGAGCAAGTTTACCCTATGACAAGCCGAGACCAGCACATCCAGTTACTGGCCAGGGCCCTGAGTGCTCTGAGTCTTTGTGGCACCAAGGAAATGGGTTGTAACATTTATAACAAGACCAGCAGTCACAACAAAGAATTCCTGGTTTTATTCAAAATGCGTGGAGTTACAGTCCTGTTCCCTGTGATTTCATACACGTGCCTGTCACTAGAAAATGAACCACTGCTGGCTGGGCGCGGTGGCTCACGTCTGTAATCCCAGCACTTTGGAAGGCCGAGGTGGGTGGATCACCTGAGGTCAGGAGTTCAAGACCAGCCTGGCCAACATGGCAAAACCCCGTCTCTAACACAAAAAATTGGCCAGGCGTGGCAGCGAGAGCCTGTGGTCTCAGCGACTCGGGAGGCTAAGGCAGGAGAATCGCTTGAACCTGGGAGGCGCAAGTTGCAGTGAGCCGAGATCATGCCACTGCACTCTAGCCTGGGCGACAGAGCAAGACTCCATCTCAAAAGAAAAAGGAGCCAGTGCTGAGAGGCCTTGGCTACCGACAGGCCACCCACACTCCCCTCTAAGCTTGCATCTACTTCCCTCTGTATTTTCCAAACAGTCCCCATGAGATGCCCTGCCACACTGCACCCTGCCCTATTTTCCCTCCTCCAATCTTCCAAAATGGTTACATCGCCATCTTCAGTTACATCAATATTCAATTTAACTATTATGACTATGTAAAATATGGCTTGTTACTGGACCAAGAAGTACAGGCTCTCTTATTCCACTTCTTGTTTTTCATGGAAGTGGTAACTGCCACCCTGGGGTCTTGTGCTTGGCCTCCATGCACCCATCTCAGCCCCAAACACTGAGGCCTCTCCGATGACAGCCAGTTCTGGGGGTCCCCAGGCTCCCTCATCATCAACCTAGAAGCCTGCATCCAGTAATTCTTGACTTAAGAGTGAAGACGAAACACAGCTATACAAAACAAAAACGACATAGCTACCAGCTTCATGAGGGGCTTTTCTCCTCCCTGCGACTGAGACCCAGCTAACGTGAGTCTCCAACTCGCACCTCCATGAACTCAGGGGACCAATGGCTAGAAAAGAAGCATCCTCTCAGGCGCACCCATCACATGCATAAAAACCACCCAGCAAGTACCAAAGCATCAGTGTCATAAAAACCACCCAGACAGCCCAGCCAGTACCAAAGCATCAGTGTCATAAAGATCGCATTCTCTATTACACACAAAATTCTGTTTGGAATTAATGGCAAGTTTTTTTTGTTTTGTTTTGTTTTTGAGACAGGGTCCGTCACCCAGGCTGGAGTGCATGGAGTGCAGTGGCACAAACACAGCTCACTGCAGCCTCCACCTCCTGGGATCAAGGGATGCTCCCACCTCAACCTCCCAAGTAGCTGGGACTACAGGCATGCGCCACAATGCTCAACTACTTTTTTATTTTTTTGTACAGCCAAGGTCTCACTATGTTGCCCAGACTGGTCTCACCCTCCTGGGATCAATTGATCCTCTCACCTCAGTCTCCCAAAGTGCTGGGATTACAGGTATGAGCCACTGTGCCTGGCCCATAATGGATTTTTCAAACTAAGAGGAAAAAGTTTACACCTAGAATCTCCCCAGAGCTAACCAGTGAATCAGTTAGAGAACAAACTCATCCCAAGGGTCATGGGCACAGCTGCCATGTCCCAGGAGTAACCTGAGGAGAACCAGACTTTCCAGAGGGCCTGGAGGGAGGACCTGCAGCACACCATGCAGCAAGCCTCAAGGCACAGGATGCGAGACGCCAAAATTCTCACAAAGCCGCTACTGAAAGCTTTGTACAGAAGGACAAACGTTAAATAAATGTATAAAGTACACACCTATACTCAAGACGTTACTTAAGGGTTGCAGCGTATCAGTTAGACTGAGACGTGGCCCCATCAGCCTCAACCTGCTAGTGCTCAGCCTGCAGACTCTGAGGCCTCCTGACTCTCCTCTTCCTCCCCCTTCTCCTGCCAATGCTGCCTCCTGAGGGTCTGTGGCCACCTGCTCTGCCCATTGCTCTGCAGGCCCCCTTGACCCAGAGCTTGCCTCCACACTCCTCTCAGCCTCCAGAGCCTGCAGTCTCTCTCCATCCTCGTCCTGGGCCCCTCGCCCTGGGCCCCTCGCCCCACCTCAGGACTGCTTCCTCATCTGGGCCAGGTGGTCTTTACCTGGTTGTCAGGGTGTCCTTTCTCCCCCCACCCCTCCTCAGAGAGGGCTGCCTGCCTAGTTCCCATCTCACCCCCGGCCTGCTACGCTGACGGCAGCAGCGCCTCACCCATTTGTCCTCCTGCCGCAGCCCGCTGGCTTGCTCTGGTGCTGGTTCACCACAGAGGCCCGGGGCCAAGCCCAGCGCAGAGGCCATGCTGGTCCCGCAACATGTTCGTGGGTGAAAGAACAGACAGTCGAATAAAGAGTAACAAATGGGGAACAGGCCGGGCTCAGTGGCTCACGCCTGTAACCCCAGCACTTTGGGAGGCCAAGGTGGGCGGATCACCCGAGGTCAGGAGTTCGAGACCAGCCTGGCCAAAATGGAGAAACCCTGCCTCTAATAAAAATACAAAATTAGCTGGGCGTGATGGCACATGCCTGTAATCCCAGCTACTCGGGAGGCTGAGGCAGGAGAATCGCTTGAACCCGGAAGGCGGAGGTTGCAGTGAGACGAAATCATGCCATTGCACTCCAGCCTGGGCAACAAGAGCAAAACTCTGTCTCAAAAAAAAAAAAAAGAAACAGGGAACAACACACAGCACGTTTCCCCAGAGCCATCTAAGGACTTGGCATCACCTTAGAGACACTGTCAGGCAATAATTTTGTGGAGGAGACAGACAAGACCTGAGGTCGAGGTCCAAGGGCATCCATCTCCCTGACTGCACCTGCTGACTCTGAGGTCCCCAGCCAAGGTCTGACTTATCCTGCACGTGCAGGAAGGAGGGAAAGGACCCGCCACTGTCACCCCTACACCGCCTGGCCAAACATGAGGAAATGAAATGGCCTGTTCAGAGCTTCAGAACTTGATGTAAGATGGACAGTGTATAGTATGGGGACTGGTGAGTGTGAAACGGCACAGCCACTGTGAAGAGCCGAGTTTACCCCAGCACATGACCCACTCCTAGATACAGACTTGAAGACATGCGTCCACACAAAGACTTGTAAACAAACGTGCCCATCACCAGGAGAATGAAGAAATGAAATACGAAATACGGCACAAGCACGCAATGGATCATGCTGGGGAAGGGATGGTGCTGGGGAAGGGATGGTGCTGGGGAAGGGATGGTGCTGGGGAAGGGATCATGCTGGGGAAGGCATCGTGCTGGGGAAGGCATCGTGCTGGGGAAGGGATGGTGCTGGGGAAGGGATCATGCTGGGGAAGGCATCGTGCTGGGGAAGCCATCGTGCTGAGGAAGGGATCATGTGCGTGCTGGGGAAGGGATCGTGCTGAGGAAGGGATCGTGCTGCGAAGGGATCGTGCCGAGGAAGGGATCGTGCTGAGGAAGGGATCGTGCTGAGGAAGGGATCGTGCTCGGAAGGGATCGTGCTGGGGAAGGGATCGTGCTGGGGAAGGGATCGTGCTGGGGAAGGGATCGTGCTGGGGAATGGATCGTGCTGGGGAAGGGATCGTACTGAGGAAAGAAGCCAAGTGAGAGCATACGAACCCTCAAGACAGGTGAAACTGGACAGGCACAGTGGTTCATGCCTATAATCCCAGCACCTCAGCCTTGGGAGGCTGAGGCAGGCGGATCACCTGAGGTCAGGAGTTCAAGACCAGCCCCACCAACATGGTGAAACCCCGTCTCTACTAAAAATACAAAAATTTTTATATGTTTTGTATTTTTAGTAGAGGTGAGCATGGTGGTGGGTGCCTGTAATCCCAGCTCAGGCAGGAGAATCGCTTGAACCCGGGAGGTGGAGGTTGCAGTAAGCCGAGATCGGGCCATTGCACTCCAGCCTGGGCGACAAGAGTGAAACTCAGTCTCAAAGAAAAAAAAAGATAGGCAAAACTAATCCATGGTGACAGAAATCAGCAATGGTGCCAGCAGGAGGGAAGGCACTGCCTGAGGGCGAGGGGTATGCAGCACCCACATGGGGACAGTGATGCGCGTGACAGGCTCCGCACTGCCAGGCACGGGACTCTGTCGGAGCTCACAGAGGAGCAGGCGTGAGCTGCACATTTCACTGCAGGTGAATTTTTACTCAAAGGAAGACTGGAAACGAACACTGGCCTCTAGGGAACGATGGTGGTGCGGGGAAGCATGCTGATTACAAACGCATCCCATTCGAGAGGGGCTGAGACGTGGGGAGAGGGTGCAACAAAGTGCTGCCTGCAGAGCACGGGTGGTGAACACCCACTTGGGTGGCCATGGAATCAGTCTTTCAATATTTTGAAAATTCTCAAATTTTCATCATGAAATCTTTGAGGAAAGGGGCAGTTGCTTTCTAGCATTATGGAAAAGCAGTTAACGCAACAAATTTTGGAAAACAGGGTATGTGAGGAGAAAGTAACAAGAAAGGAAAGAGACCACCTGGAAACCTGGGGTATGTTGGGGGCTTCAAGGAGAAGGAAAGACGTTAGAGTCAGCACGAGGAGCCTGGTGATGTGCAGGTGGCTGAGAGGGTGGCTGAGGAAGGGGAGAAGAGGTGGGAGCTCATGGCAGGGATGACTGACCTCCGTTTCTGATGGCTGTGATCCCTTGGTAGAAGTCTTCAAAGCTGATCACGCCGAGCCCACTGGGATCCAAGTACTTAGTTAAGTCCTTCACCTGTAATTGCCAAATGAGACTAGGTTACCCTAAGCCTTTACAGCAGGGGTCCCCAACCCTGGACCTCGGACTGGGAGAGACCTGGTGTGTGGCCTGCTGGGAACAGAGAAGCACAGGAGGAGGTGAGGGAGCATTACCGCCTGAGCTCCCCTCCTGTCAGATCAGCAGAAGCATCAGGTTCTCATAGGAGCGCAAAGCCTACTGTGTGCTCCGCATGCGAGGGGTCCAGGTTGCGCGCTCCTTATGAGAATCTAACGCCTGATGATCTGAACAGTTTCATCCTGAAACCACCCCAACCCCCTGCCCGTCTGTGGAAAAGCGTCTTCTATGAAACCAATCCCTGGTGCCAAGAAGGCTGGGGGCCGCTTTAGGGAATCAGGATTAGGTTGTATCACGAGCTTGGCTTTTTCACCACATGCAAAGAAGCCGCCAACAGGGGCGGTGCTGACAGTGACAGCCTCTGACTCCTCACGTGCAAGAGGCAGCACGGCCTCCAAGGGCCACTGCAGACGGCCACAGCCACAGGACAGGCAGCACCCTGTAAATGGGCTACCAGCAGCACCTGGCGTGATGAACCACAGGAGTAGGACCCTTGCCACTGAAAGCCAGCAGCCAGGGTCTTATGTGGGGAGATCAGTTCTGAAGTCTTAGGTATTGTTCCGGCAAGGATCCAGCGTGCCAACATAGCTATGTTACGTAGATAACATACATAAGCACACACTGCCCATTCAGAAATGCCTTCCTGGCTCTGCAGAGTCCTTGGTAGAGAATAACTGAGGGAAAAAGACCCTTGATATCAAAAATCATAAACGCTAAGTAGGGTAACTCACACATGGATGTAACATAAAATGAAACTCTTCAGAAAGAATGCAGGTTTATTCAGCCACAAGTGTAAATTGGATTTCATAAAAATTTAAAAATTTTCAGGGGATGGGGTGGGAGGGGGGAGAGCATTACAGAAAATAGCTAGGCTTAATACCCAGCTGATGGACTGACAGGTGCAGCAAATCACCATGGCACACGTTTGCCTATGTGACAAACCTGTACATCCTGCACATGTACCCCAAAACTTAAAATAAAAATAAAAAATAAAAATTTAAAACTTTTATACTCAAAAGACATTAATAAAAGCAAAAAAATGACACTGACTGGGAGAAAGTATTTGCAAATCATATATCTGTTAAATGACTTGTGTCCAGAATATATAAGGAAATCTTATAATTAAGAAGACAACTCAAGCCAGGCACGGTGGCTCACACCTGTAATCCCAGCACTGTGGGAGACCGAGGTGAGTGGATCACCTGAGGCCGGGAGTTCGAGATCATCCTGACCAACGTGGAGAAACCCTGTCTCTACGAAAAATACAAAATCAGCCAGGTGTGGTGGTGCATGCCTGTAATCCCAGCTACTCAGGAGGCTGAGACAGGAAAATTGCTTAAACCCGGGAGGCAGAAGTTGCAGTGAGCAGAGATTGCGCCACTGCACTCCAGCCTAGGTGACTGAATGAGACTGTCTCAAAAAAAAAAAAAAAAAAGACTTAAATAGAAATTTCATCAGAAAATATGTATGAATGGTTGATAACCACATGAAAAAATGCTCAATTAGTCCTTAAAGAAATGCAAATTAAATTAAAATCACATTGCAGCCAGGTGCCTTGTGGCTCACGCCTGTATTCCCAGCACTTTGGGAGGCTGAGATGGGATCACTGAAGGTCAGGGGTTCCAGACCAACCTGGCCAACATGGCAAAACCCCATCTCTACTAAAAATACAAAAATTAACCAGGCGTGGTGGCGCTCGCCTGTAATCCCAGCTACTCAGGAGGCTGAGGCTGGAGAATCGCTTGAACCCGGGAGGCGGAGGTTGCAGTGGGCCAAGATTGTGCCACTGCACTCCAGCCTGGGCTACAGAATGAGACTTTGTCTGCAAAAAAAAAAAAAAGTTTCAGGCTGGGTGTGGTGGTTCACGCCTATAATCCCAGCACTTTGGGAGGCTGAAGCAGGCGGATCACCTGAGGTCGGGAGTTCGAGACCAGCCTGACCAACATGGAGAAACCCCATCTCTACTAAAAATACAAAATTAGCTGGGCGTGGTGATGGGAACATATAACCCCAGCTACTCGGGAGGCTGAGGCAGGAGAATTGCTTGAATCCGGGAGGTGGAGGTTGCAGTGAGCTGAGATTGTGCCACTGCACTCCAGCCTGGGCAAAAACAGCGAAACTCTGTCTCAAAAAAAAAAAAAAAAGTTTGAACACTGATAAATATTTGATGATATTAAGGAACTGTTCATTTTCGTAGGTGTGATGATATTTTTGTAATTTTTCAAAGAGCACTGCTTTTTAGACACATGTACTGAAATACTTAGAAATATCTCAAGAATCTGGGGTGAGGCACAGATGTCACCAGAGGCATGCCTGCACGTTGCTGTGACTGGGGATGGGTACCAGTGCACCGTTTCACTACTCTCCACTTTCATATGGGTTTGAACTCTTCCATAATGAAAACTTCAAGAACAGCAAAAGAGGAAAAAGAGAGCAAAGAAGAAAGAAGTATGGGCCAGGGAGAAAGGAAAAAGGAGGCAGCATTCAGCCACAGAGGGAGCAGACTCCTGAAGAAAGCCCCTCTTGGGTGGCGGGCTGGGCCGTGAAAATGATCAGGGACAGGGAGAGGCAACAGGCTGGCAGGAGCCCTGGCTGCAGCCACATCCATTAACTGACAAAACCCTAGGGCCTCAGGCAGGTTGGGGCAGAATGAGCATCAGTGAACCCGAGGAAGGCCCCCCAGGCCCTGCGGGCATCAGTGAACCCGAGGAAGGCCCCCCAGGCCCTGCGGGCATCGGTGAACCCGAGGAAGGCCCCACAGGCCCTGTGGGCATCGGTGAACCCGAGGAAGGCCCCACAGGCCCTGTGGGCATCGGTGAACCCGAGGAAGGCCCCCCAGGCCCTGTGGTGAAGTCCAGATGCCAGGGCTGCCACCAAGCAGCAAGCACAGAACCCTCAAGGGCAGCCCCACTGGAGACGCCAGGACACAGCTGCTCTGTTTCAGGACAAGGATGGGGGGTGCAGCACGTGGTAAGCAAGGCCATCGCATCGCCCAGGAGGCAATCCAGAGAGCCCAAAGCACACAGGGCACCAGAGCAAGGCCCGGGCCCCCGCAAATGGCCCTCTCGCCACTGTCGGCCAACATGCCCCATAAAGTCAGGCTCAAACAGGGCCAGCCCCAGCGAAGGGACCCCACAGTGTGGGATTCCTGAGCCAGAGACTGAGTTTCCGCTTCCCCTCCACAACGGAAGAGGCCGGGGCCATCGCCCCAATCCTAGCGCTCCGTGTGCTACCGTGACTCTGGGCTCGGAAGTCCATCATCAACCAACTTCCTGGAGACAACTGGAGTTTATAAAACGTCTCCCCACTTATCTCACAAAAGTCCTCGTTCCTAAGCTCGTTCCTAAGAATGTGAGAGTCTTGCTGGGTACCTGAGAGTTACCTAATCCGGAGTCCAGACTGGCCAATCCGTCCTGAAGATTCCTAAGAATTTCAATACTAAAGCTACTAATTGAACACAAAGTACCAAGTTGTTTATTCTGAAACATTAACCAAATATTTTTAAAACAAATCATTAACTAGAATAGGCCCGTTTAACATGTTACCATGTTAGAATGAACAAGAGTGAATCAAAGTATACATTTTTAAAACTCCATTTTAATTATATTTTCTTTATAATCTGTAGAACAGATGGATTTCATGTAATTGATGATTTGGGGATAGTTCTAATTCTCCAAGTCCAAAATACTCAATTCAGAGGCTTTCAAAAAAAAAAAAAAAAAAGGTGAAACTGTGAAAAATGAGACAGCCTGCCCTTCCCTGCAAAATCCAGTAGTGGCAGAAAACCGAGCCAAGAGACATAAACCAGAGTGGCCAAAGCCAGCCAGCACCGCTCCAGCAGACGGACAGTAAGTTACAGAAACACCGAAACACCATGGTGGAGAATCCACTCAGTCACTGGCTCCAGGGTGACTGCAGTATGAAAAACTTACTGACAAATTGCATTGTTCCTGCTATGGATGTAGAAACATGATCCACTAATCTGAAAGAAAGGAAAGTAGAACAAGTTCTCCCACCACAGTCAACTAGGATCCCAGAGACTCCTCCCAGGATTCTCGAATAACACACTGTATTATGGCTTCACAGCAAAGCACCTTTCAGAACGAGAAACACCGCCTTTCTGCATCTTGTTGTTACTATCATACTTGAATTATACTGTTTTCAACAAAGCTTATCTTATCAGAAACCATGGCAATAATAACCAAAATGTTCCTAGGAGTTCCCGTAGCTATCTGTAAACTTCACACTAGATCAGCACATGGGCCAGTGTGGGCAGGGAGAGAGGCGGCTCTGGAAGCCTGGCTATACAGTATCTCCCAATAGCACTGAAGCCTGCGGCTCGCCTGCCAATGGCACGGACATTTCTTTCTAAAAGCAGACGCAAAGCAGCTAAACATATACACAAAAGGCTTTCCCTGCTGTTCCCAACAAGTGCTTGTTTTGATTTTTTGTTTTTTTGGTTGGTTTTTTTGTTTGTTTGTTGTTGAGATGGAGTCTCACTCCGTCGCCCAGGATGGAGTGCAGTGGTGCAGCCTCAGCTCACTACAACCTCCGCCTTCCGGTTCGGATGATTCTCCTGCCTCAGCCTCCCAAGTAGTTGCGATTACAGCTACCTTCCACCATGCCCAACCAATTTTTTAGTGTTTTTAGTAGAGACGGGGTTTCACCATGTTGGGCAGGCTGGTCTCGAACTCCTGACCCCAGGTGTTCTGCCCACCTCGGCCTCCCAAAGTGCTGGGATTACAGGCATGAGCCACCGTGCCCAGCCTTGTTTTTCTTTTTTTTTTTTTTTTTTTTGAGACAGGGTCTCACTCCGTCACTCAGGCTAGGGTGCAGTGGCACAATCTCAACTCACTGCAACCTCTGCCTCCCAGGTTCAAGCGATTCTCCCACCTCAGCCTCCCAAGTAGCTGAGTGTGCCACCACACCCGGCTAATTTTTGTATTTTTGGTAGAGACAATGTTTTGCCATGTTGCCCAGGCTGGTCTCGAACTCCTGACTTCAAGTGATCCACCCACCTTGGCCTCCCAAAGTGCTGGAATTACAGGTGTGAGCCATTCAGCCCACCTTACAGATGGGGTTTCACCACGTTGGCCAGACTGGTCTTGAACTCCTGACCTAAGGTGATCCACCCACCTTGGCCTCCCAAAGTGCTGGGGTTACAGGCGTGCGCCACCACGCCCAGCCTTAATTCTTGATACTAATATCTGTTGTCCTGCACTTGAGTGGGAATCTTTCTGGTTGGTTCATTTTAACAGAGATAACTGAAGTACTCTCAGAAATTAAAGTATGTTCAATAAAATATTTGAGGTGCACTTAGTATAAAGCCTGAACCAAACTAAGTCCAGGCATAATGGCTCACACCTGGATTTCCAGCATTTTGAGATGCCAAGGTGGATGGATCACTTGAGCCCAAGAGTTCGAGACTAGCCTGGGCAACATGGTGAAACCTCATCTCTACAAAAAATACCAAAAAATTAGTCGGTCCATGTGCCAGTAGTTCCAGCTACTTGGAAGGCTGAGGTGGGAGGATTGCCTGAGCCTGGGGGGTTGAGGCTGCAGTGAGCCATGATTGCGTCACTGCATTCCACGTGGGCAGCAGAGTGAGACCCTATCTCCCAAAAAACAACAACAACAACAACAACAAAAACAGTGACAGGGAGCACCTGCTCCAGTCATACACAATCACACACCCAAGAACGGACTGACCACTGCTGAGTGCTTGTGAGAGTGTGCGCGGTTCTCAATTCTTTTTTTTTTTTGAGACAGAGTCGCCTCTGTTACCCAGGCTGGAGTGCGGTGGTGCGATCTCGGCTCATTGCAGCCTCCACCTCCCGGGTTCAAGCAATTCTCCTGCCTCAGCCTCCTTTGTAGATGGGATGACAGGCACATGCCACCACGCCCGGCTAATTTTTGTAGCAGAGACGGGGTTTCGCCATGTTGGCCAGGCTGGTCTTGAACTCCTGACCTCAGGTGATCCGCCCACCTCGGCCTCCCAAAGTGCTGGGATTACCGGCATGAGCCACCGCGCCCGGCTTCGCAGTTCTCAATTCTTTGATCTGAGTGGTGATTTTTACATATCACTGTATCGAGAACAGACAAGAAAGCTTATTCTTCAATCTGGTGCATGTGGCCAAGAAAAAAAAAAAGAAAGCAAGCCTATTTTTTTTTTTTTTTTTGAGATGGAATCTCGCTCTGTCACCCAGGCTGGAGTGCAGTAGTGCGATCTCGGCTCACTGCAACCTCCACCTCCCGGGTTCAAGCAATTCTCGTGCCTCAGCCTCCCAAGTAACTGGGATTACAGGCACGTACCACCACGCCTCGCTAACTTTTGTATTTTTAGTAGAGACGTGGTTTCGCCATGTTAGCCAAGCTAGTCTGGAACTCCTGACCTCAGGTGATCTGCCTACTGTCTCAGCCTACCAAAGTGCTGGGATTACAGGCGTGAGCCACTGCGCCCGGCCAAGAAAGCCTGTTCTTATAAGCTTGAATGAGAAAGAGCCTGTATGTGACATTTTCTAAACCTGCAGGAAAGCTGGCTTCTGTTACAAATCACATTAGGCTCAGGGACCTTGGACAAGGAGTTCCAGAGACAGGGGTGTTTTCATGGTTGGTTTTGTGGGTTTTTTTGGTTTTTGTTTTTGGGTTTTTTTGGTTTTGGTTTTGAGGAGGTCTACAATATGAGAGGAGGTCTACAACACGTTTCCCAGGCCAGATGTGAACGACTAGACTCGGCCAATCCTCTTGCCTCAGCCTCCTGAGTAGCTGGGACTAGAGGTGAGTGCCACCACACCCAGCTAATTTTTGTATTTTTTGTAGGGAGGCGATCTCGCTATGTTGCTCAAGCTGGTCTCAAACTCCTGGACTCCAGCAATCCTCCCAATTGACCTCCAGAGTAGCTGGAACTACAGGGATGAGCCACTGTGCCTGGCTAGAGACAGTTTTTAATTCCCATTTAGTCGGCTTTGCACCAACTACTATAGCAAGTAACTTTATAGGGGGTTATGCTTGGCAGTTGATGCTTAACGACCCTGCTCTAGATGAGGGGAGGCCTTTGCTTTTAACCGGGTGTGTGAGCAAGGAACAAAGACCCGCCTACTGGATGCCTCAACCACCTGGAATGATGAGGTCCTACTGGGAAAATGAAGGCATTTGAGTAAATCTCATGTCTCTTTTCTTGGCAACTTAAAAGCTACGGGGTGTTTATCTCTAAATTGAAATTTGGAAGAAAGACAGGTAGGCTGAATAATATGAGTTTTCCTACTCTGAATGTGCTCACTGGCAGCTCAGTTTCTCTGTTTGAAGTACAAAAATAGCTTTCTTGGCCGGGTGTGGTGGCTCACGTCTATAATCCCAGAACTTCGAAAGGCCGAGGTGAGCAGATTGCCTGAGCTCTGGAGTTCGAGACCAGCCTGGCTAACATGGTGAAACCCCGCCTCTACTTAAAAAAAAAATACAAAATTAGCTGGGTGTGGTGGCAGGTGCCTGTAATCCCAGCTACTGGGGAGGCTGAGGCAGAAGAATCACTTGAACCCAGGAGGCGGAGGTTGCAGTGAGCCAAGATGGCGCCACTGCACTCCAGCCTGGGCAACAAGAGCAAAACTCTGCCTCAAAAAAATAAATAAATAAATAAATAAACTTCCTAAATCAGAGATCTGTTCTGATTACCCATGACGAGGAACCGGGGAACCGACTCGCTTTCCCTGGTTTAGAGGGGAAGGTTTAGAAAAGTCTAGAATAAAAGCACTGTGCTGGTCTGACATGCAAAATGTCATTCCACAGGTCCCCAGAGAGGCATATCACATATTCAGGAATCCACTTTTATCCATCAGAAATAGATGTGGCCGGGCCGGGCGCAGTGGCTCACGCCTGTAATCCCAACACTTTGGGAGACCAAGCCGAGCAGATCACGAAGTCAGGAGATTGAGACCATCCTGGCTAACACGGAGAAACCCCGTCTCTACTAAAAATACAAAAATTTAGCCAGGCGTGGTGGCGGGCACCTGTAGTCCCAGCGACTCAGAAGGCTGAGGCACGAGAATCACTTAAACCCGGGAGGTGGAGCTTGCAGTGAGCCAAGATCGCTCACTGCACTCTAGCCTGGGCAACAGAGCGACACTCCGTCTCAAAAATAAAAGATAAAAAAATAATTAAAAAATAAAGAAATAGGCCGGGCGCGGTGGCTCACGCCTGTAATCCCAGCACTTTGGGAGGCCGAGCCGGGTGGATCACGAGGTCAGGAGATCGAGACCATCCTGGCTAACATGGTGAAACCCCATCTCTACTAAAAACACAAAAAATTAGCCGGGCGTGGTGGTGGGCGCCTGTAGTCCCAGCTACTCAGGATACTGAGGAGGCAGGAGAATGGCGTGAACAGGGGAGGCGGAGCTCGCAGTGAGCCGAGATCGTGCCACTGCACTCCAGCCTGGGTGACAGAGCGAGACTCCACCTTAAAAAAAAAAAAAAAAATAATAATAATAATAATAATAAAGAAATAGATGTGTCCACCTATCAGTAGGAAGAGCCTGCTTAGCACCCAACTCTAAGTCCTTCTTTGTGGCTTTTTTTTTTTTTTTTTCTTTTTTAAGATGGAGTCTCACTCTATCATTCAGGCTGGAGTGCAGTGGCATGATCTTGGCTCACTGCAATCTCAGCCACCCAGGTTCAAGCAATTCTCCTGCCTCAGCCTCCCAAGTACCTGGGACTACAGGCCCCCACCACTATGCCCAGCTGATTTTTTGTTTGTTTCCTTTTTATTTTTTTGAGGAGTTTCACTCTTGTCGCCCAGGCTGGAGTACAGTGGCGTGATCTTAACTCACTGCAACATCTGCCTCCCGGGGTTCAAGTGATTCTCCCTCATCAGCCTCCCGAGTAGCTGGGATTACAGGCGCCTGCCACCACGTCCAGCTAATTTTTGTATTTTTAGTAGAGATGGGGTTTCACTATGTTAGCCAGGCTGGTCTCCAACTCCTGACCTCAGGCGATCCACCGCCTTGGCCTCCCAAAGTGCTGGGATTACAGGCATGAGCCACCGAGCTCAGCCTTTTTGTTTGTTTTCTTCCTTTGTTTGTTTTTGAGAGAGTCTTGCTCTGTCACCCAGACTGGAGTGCAATGGTGTGATCTCGGGTCACTGTAACCTCCGCTTCCCTGGTTCAAACAATTCTCCTGCCTCAGCCTCCCAAGAGCTGAGATTATAGGCACACACCACCATGCCTGGCTAATTTTTTGTATTTTTAGTAGAGACGGGGTTTCTCCATGTTGGCCAGCTGGTCTTGAACTCCTGACCTCAGGTAATCCACCTGC
Source organism: Pongo pygmaeus (assembly GCF_028885625.2). Taxonomy (NCBI): domain Eukaryota; kingdom Metazoa; phylum Chordata; class Mammalia; order Primates; family Hominidae; genus Pongo; species Pongo pygmaeus. The sequence goes on along the minus strand of NC_072391.2, from coordinate 570,031 downwards.
CTTGGCCTGCCAAAGTGCTGGGATTACAGGTGTGAGCCACCATGCACGGCCTAAGTCCTTCTAATCACAGCGATGGGCTCCTTCTTCGTGACAGGCCAGGGACGAGAACGTGGGGCTCCTCCACACCACGGCTACCCCTCCCTGACACCTTTCCACCTTCGTCGGGACTCCAATAGGCTGCTGCCCTCCAATCATCTAAACACCCCACTCTGTGTTTAAGAAGCTCCCTGATACGGGAAGTGTAGGCAGGGTGAGGTGCAGGGGTGAGGCAGGGGGGTGCGGAAGGTGAGGTGCTGGGGTGAGGTGTGGGGAAGGAGGGATGGCCAGGGACAGAGGGGACTCCAGGTGCTCCAGAAAACACAGCAGTACGGACTCTGTACTATTTCTGTTAACAGCTTTATTGAAATAAAATTCACATACCACAGAATCACCCATCTGAAGGGTACGATAATGGTTTTAGTGTATTCAGAGCTGTCTCCACATTATTTTAAAGACAGGAGACTCTTAAAATGCACATGAGAATACTTGGAAAACAGCCAAGTGGATACATTCAAGCTTTCAGCAAACATGCTGAGGAAATAAAAACAGAATTTATGAAAGCAACCAAAGAATCCACACATTCAGGCGGAGCGCTGTGGGAACAGAAGGCCGCGGGGCTCCTTCCTGCACTTCAGGTCTGGTCCCTGGAGAAGCAGGTGTGTGCCCCAGGCGAGGGGAAGGTGAGCAGCTTCTGCTGGGGGGGGCGGGGGCGGGGCTCTCTCCCTGGGGCTAATGAATACGCTCCCTTTATGGCTCTTCTCTAGAATGCGAGCCAGCTGGGACTCTTCAGCTCATAGAACTCCATTCCCACCTTGCTCTCAAGGTCAGCATGCCCTCTGACCTACAGATGCCAGTCAGATCCTCAGTCCCTTCCCTGTACAAAACAGAGAAGTGGGGCCCTCACTCGCCAGCCCAGCCAAGCCCTGCTAGCCGCTGCAGTGTCCTGGGTAATACCAGCCCCCATGGGGACACCCTCAAGCCCTGACTCAGACCTAGACCCCTGAGCGGAAGTAAAGGAGGAAGAAAAGTAAACTAAAAAGTTATCCAATACTTGGTTGGGCGTGGTGGCTCACGTCTGTCATCCCAGCACTTTTGGAGGCCAGGGGATCACTGGACGTCAGGAGTTCGAAACTGGCCTGGGCAACACAGTGAAACAAAAATACAAAAATATCTACCAAAAATACAAAAAATTAGCCAGAGCTGGGCACGATGGTGCATGCTTGCGGTCCCAGCTACTCGGGAGGGTGAGACAGAGGGATCGCTTGAGCCTGGGAGGCAGAGGTTGCAGTAAACCAAGATTGTTCCACTGCACTCCAGCCTGGGTGACAGAGTGAGACCCTGTCTCAAGAAAGAGAAAAAAAGTTTGTTCTGCACGTTCGGCAGGTCAAATGGTGAACTTCCCTGTAGGTGGCCTGGGTAGTGATCTGGCTTCCATGTTGTCAAGGAAGGTGTGCCAAGACTAGACCATGGTAACAGGCAGAATTCTAAGACCCCCTCTCTTGAGTGTAGGCAAGGCCTGTGCATATGGTGGGACAGTCACTGTGATGAGGTTAACTTAATCTTTAAAACAAAAATTTTCTTTGAGATGGAGCCTCACTGTGTCGCCCAGGCTAGAGTGCAGTGGCACGACCTCGGCTCACTGCAACCTCTGCCTCCTGGGTTCAAACAATTCTCCTGCCTCAGTCTACGCAACAGCTGGGATTACAGACGCCCGCCACCATGCATGGCTAATTTTGTATTTTTAGTAGAGACAGGGTTTCATGATGTTGGCCAGTCAGGTCTCAAACTCCTGACCTCAAGTGATCCACCCAACTCAGCCTCCCAAAGTGCTGGGATTATAGCTGTGAGCCACTGCACCCGGCCTAAAACTTTTCTTTTTTTTTTTTTTTTTTTTGAGACAGGGTCTCCCTGTCACCCAGGCTGGAGTGCAGTGGTGTGGTAAACACAGCTCACTGCAGCCTCAAGATCCTAGGCTCAAGTGATCCTCCCACCTCAGCCTCCCGAGTAGCTGGGACTACAGCTACTAGTTGTGATTTATGTTAACTTAAGACTCCATTGTAGCAGCCTCCTGGTCTCAAAGAAGAAGTAAGCTGCCATACCTGGGAGGACCACATGGTTGAACCTGAGGGTTCTCCAGGACCTAAGAACCATTTCTGGCCAACGACCAACCAGAAAACAGGGTCATCAGTTCTATAATCTCAAGGAGCTGAATTCTGCTGAGCACCTGAATAAGCCTGACACTCTGTCCCGCCTGGTGACAGCCCTGTAAGACACTGAGCTGGAGATGTACAGGACTGCATGTTCCAGGCAGAGGGAATAGCTACTGCACAGGCCTGGAGGAGGATGTGTGCCTGTGGAGTGTCAGGAGCAGAGTGAGCAGGCGGCCGGCAGCTGGAAGTGAGGTTGGAGGGGCAAGAGGGCCAGAGCGTACTATGAGGGGGATTCTACTGTGTAGAGTGTGGTGGTCTGAGCAGACAGAGCAGGACCGAGCTATCTCTGGGAGCCATTATTTGGCCTACCATAGCCATCCTACTTTTTAAATTTCAGGTATAATTTCCATCCTGTTGTTTATTTATTTATTTATTTATTTACTTATTTATGTTACTCAATTTTTTTTTAGACAGAGTTTCACTCTTGTTGCCCAGGCTGGAGTGCAGTGGTGCGATCTTGGCTCACTGCAACCCCCACCTCCCAGGTTCAAGCAATTCTCCTGCCTCAGCCTCCCGAGTAACTGGGATTACAGGCATGCGCCACCACGCCCGGCTAATTTTGTATTTTTAGTAGATGGGGTTTCTCCATGTTGATCAGGCTGGTCTCAAACTCCTGACCTCAGGTGATCTGCCCGACTCGGCCTCCCAAAGCGCTAGGATTACAGGCATGAGCCACCGCGCCCGGCTATTTTTTTGAGACAGTTTCCCTCACTGCCCAGGCTAGAGTGCAATGGCGCAATCTCAACTCGCTGCAAACTCTGCCTTCTGGTTTCAAGCGATTCTCCTGCCTCAGCCTCCCAAGTAGCTGGGACTACAGATGCGCGCCACCACGCTTGGCTAATTTTTGTATTTTTAGTAGAGACTGGTTTCACCATGTTGGCCGGGCTGGTCTCAAACTCCTGACCTGACATGATCCGCCCACCTCAGCCTCCCAAAATGCTAGGATTACAGGTGTGAGCCACCACGCCTGGACAATACGCTTTTTCATATGTCAAATTTTCTTTATAGTTTTTTTTCTTTTTCCTTTTTAAATTTTGTTCCACTATTTTAAATTGTCAGCATTATTTTTCACAATTCACTGTGCCCAGCCCGTCCTGTTTTAAATTAGTTGACCTGAAAGCTGAATGTGAGAACCCTTTGTTCTCACCCTTTTTTCAGATGTGCTCATGTTGCTCACATTAACCAGACAACAGTCTGAGCATGATTCTCTTAATGAGTTCTGTAGGGAGACAGGTATAATTTATATGCTTTTAGTCTTCTTTTTTTTTTTGGAGATGGAGTCTCGCTCTGTTGCCCAGGCTGGAGTGCAGTGGCGCAATCTCGGTTCACTGCAACCTCTGCCTCCCGGGTTCACACTATTCTCCTGCCTTAGCCCACAGAGTAGCTGGGACTATAGGCGCCTGCCACCACGCCCGGCTAATTTTTTTGTATTATTAGTAGAGACGAGGTTTTAGTAGATTCGGGGTTTCACCATGTTGGCCAGGATGGTCTCGATCTCCTGACATCGTGATCCGCTCGCCTCGGCCTCCCAAAGTGCTGGGATTACAGGCATGAGCCACTGCGCCCGGCCACAATATATATATATTTTTAATTAGCTAGGTGGAGTGGTGCACACCTGTAGTCCCAGCTACTCAGGAGGCTGCCACTGTGCCACTGAACTCCAGCCTGAGTGACAGAGCGAGACCCCATCTCTCTCTCTCTGACTCTCTTTTTTCCTTTTTGGAGACAGGGTCTTACTCTACCGCCCAGGCTAGAGTGCACTGGCACAATCATAGCTCACTGCAGCCTCAAATTCCTGGCCTCAAGTGATCCTCGTGCCTCAGCCTCCCAAGTAGCTGGAACTACAGGGGTAAACCATCACAATTGGCTAATTTTTATATTTTTTGTAGAAACAGAGTCTCACTACATTGCTCAGGCTGGTCTTGAACTGGCTTCAAGTGACCCTCCTGCCTCAGCCTCTCAAAGTGTTGGGACTATAGTTGTGAGCCACCACACCCAGCCTGTCTCTTAAAAAAATGTTTTTAAAGCCGGGCATGGTGGCTCATGCCTGTAATCCCAGCACTTTGGGAGGCTGAGGCAGGCGGATCATGAGGTCAGGAGTTCAAGACCAGCCTGGCCAACATGGTGAAACCCCGAATCTACTAAAAATACAAAAATTAGCTGGGCACAGAGGTGCGTGCCTGTAATCCCTGCTACTCGGGAGGCTGAGGCAGGAGAATTGCTTGAACCAGGACTAGGAGGCGGAGGTTGCAGTAAGCCGAGATCACGCCACTGCACTCTAGCCTGGGCGACAGAGCGAGACCGTGTCTCAAAAAAAAAAAAAAAAAAGTTCGAGACATATGAATAAAAAGGACTATATGGAAATAAGTCCTCACACTGAAGCGTGCCTGGAAAATAGGTCAACATGTCTCTGTAGGACACATCTGGATACCAGCCTAGAGCAGCAGACGCCACAAACTTCTACTGTGAAGGATGAGACCACGTGCAGGTGACCCTGCCGGTGCACAGAGCTCCCCAGCCGCAGCGCCCACCCGATCTGCAGGCAGTGCCAAGGGCCTGCCAAGGGGCACTCTTTATGTCCCTCTGAAGGAAATATCCGCTCCCAAGGAAAGCCCACCTGCAAAGTCGTCCCCTAAAATAAAACAAGCCTCAGTGCCCCCCGCCTCTGGGTACCACTGTTCTGCTTCACATAGATAACCAGTTTCAGATACGGGTCAGAAAGAGGCCAGGGTGATCTTTATGTTATTATTTTAAAGACACGGGGTTTCACTATGCTGCCCAGGCTGGAGTGCAGTGGTCAGTCACAGGAGTGATCATGGCCCACTGCAGCTTCAAACTCTTGGGCTCCAGTAACCTTCCCACTTCAACCTCCCGAGTAGTTGAGACACGCACCCCCATGCCCCGCATCCAGAGTGATCTTTAGGGAAACAAAGATGATAGGATGCAAAGCTCCCATTCCCCAAGAGCAAGTAGGACCCAACGTCCCCAAATTCTATGATGCACCCTCGTCTCTGTGTCTAGAACACTTTCCAGCCCCACCTACCCCCACCTCACACAGGGGCCTACACTTGAGCCTCAGGACTGCATCCAGAGAACACCTGTACCTGGAGGCTGCTAGGTGCTCAGGCCACAACGTCCTTTTGCCCATCTGCCTCCCCGAGGGAGCAGCCAGGTCTGCCCCATTCTTGCTGGGTCCCTGCACCTGGGCCAAGTGGGCACAAAGCAGCCCCTGCCAAGAGCACAGATGGGGAGAAATGGTGAGTGCCTGGAGGAAGGTTCTAATCTGTGGCTCCCAGATTTTCTGGCAGAACCTTTCTCTCCACAGTGGAGCCACTACAGGAGCCAACAGCAACCCAGTCTCTGTGGGCCTGAGATTCAGCCACCTGCCTGAGGGTGTCAGCCTCAGAGTCTCCTTCCCCAATACCAGAGTCACTCCCTTGGCTGGGCAAGGGGGAGATTATAGAACATCCATTTTTTTCTTTTGAGATTTGGTTTAAATTTAAAAGAACTCCTAAATTGGCATAGTATTTAAAACCCAATCTTTTCTTATTTTTTATTTTTTTTTTTTTGAGACAGAGTCTTGCTCTGTCACCCAGGCTGGAGTGCAGTGGCAAGATCTCAGCTCACTGCAACCTCCGCCTCCTGGGTTCAAGCGATTCTCGTGCCTCAGCCTCCCAAGTAGCTGGAACTACAGGCACTCGCCACCAGGCCTGGCTGATTTTTTTTTGTATTTTTAGTAAAGAAGGGGTTTCACCATGTTGGCCAGGCTGGTCTCCAACTCCTGACCTCAAGTGATCTACCTGCCTTGGCTTCCAAAAGTGCTTGGATTACATGTGTGAGCCACCGCACCCGGCATGAACCCAATCTTCTTTTTTTTTTTTTTGAGATGAGTCTCGCTCTGTCACCCAGGCTGGAGTGCAGTGGTGGGATCTCGGCTCACTGCAAGCTCTTCCTCCCGGGTTCACGCCATTCTCCTGCCTCATCCTCCCGAGTAGCTGGGACTACGGGTACCCGCCACCACGCCTGGCTAATTTTTTGTATTTTTAGTAGAGACGGGGTTTCACCATGTTAGCCAGGATGGTCTCGATCTCCTGACCTCGTGATCCACCTGCCTCGGCCTCCCGAAGTGCTGGGATTACAGGCGTGAGCAACCGTGCCAGGCTCCAATCTTTTTTAATAGAGATAGTCTCACTATGTTGGCCAGGCTGGTCTCGAACTCCTGACCTCAAGTGATCTGCCTGCCTGGGCCTCCCAAAGTGCTTGGATTACATGCATGAGCCACTGCGCCCGGCCTGAACCCAATCTTTTTTAATAGAGACAGGGTCTTGCTCTATTGCCCAGGCTGGTCTCGAACTCCTGACCTCAAGTAAAACACCTGTCTCAGCCTCCCAGAGTGCTGGGATTATAGGCGTGAGCCATGGCACCTGGCCAGAACCCAATCTTGAGAGAACTACAAAATTCTAGGAGCTCTAAAATTAGGAGCCTGAGACCTTGCTGAATGAAGTAACTGCAGCTTTATTCTGCAGGCCGAACAGCTATCACTATCATAATTTCTTTTTTAATTATCAAGAGATCATCCAACAGTAGAGAAAACTTTTAAGTCAGCACAAAATGGAGACTCTTCAGAGCTGTTCTCAGCACCATCCTGCTGCTGTCTGCCTTTGTCTACCACCCTCTGCCCTTTACAAGGAGAACGTTACGCCGAACAAAGGTAGTGAAAAGTAGGCATTTCCATGTTCTTTATTCCTTACTGAATGACGCAGACTGATGGCCTATATCTGAAACTCGTAAGAAAGGATAATAACACAAAAGAAAGAAACCCTGCAGAAACTCAGGGCGCTGTCCAGGGCTCCATGTACTTCAGAGGCTGCCTCGGCCGACCTCCATGTGCAGGTCGAGAAATAGAGGCCACAGGCTGGAGAACACCCACGCCACAACAAAGACACGCACAAGAACAAAAACACTTGTTTATTAACACGCAGACATCAGCTCAAATACACTCCAGGAAATACAAACTGAAACTCCGTTGACATGCCATTCTTCCTGTATCAGATTGGCAATACTTTTCTGGAAGACAATTTGGTGACGGAAAACATGCTTTAAACCCTACATATCCAGGCCGGGCGCGATGGTTCATGCCTGTAATCCCAGCACTTTGGGAGGCTGAGGCGGGCGGATCACAAGATCAGGAGATCTAGATCATCCTGGCTAACATGGTGAAACCCCGTCTCTACTAAAAGTACAAAAATTAGCCGGGCGTGGTAGCGGGCGCCTGTAGTCCCAGCTATTCGGGAGGCTGAGGCAGGAGAATGGCGTGAACCCAAGAGTCAGAGCTTGCAGTGAGCCATGATCACGCCACTGCACTTCAGCCTGGGCAACAGTGCAAGACTCCATCTCAAAACAAAACAAACAAAAAAAAACCCTACATATCCATTCCCCCAGCAATTCCATTTTTAAGACTTCAACCTAAGAAAATAATAAATTGTGCAGGGAGATTCAGCTACAAGAAAGCTTATAATGGTAAAAAAGTAAAAACCTAAAATACCAAAGATAGAGAAATACTCAAATTCTAGCATATTCATTCATACAGCAAAAAAGCTATGAGCCATTAAGATCATGCTGCAGGGCTGGGCACGGTGGCTCATGCCTGTAATCCCAGCACTTTGGGAGGCCGAGGCGGGCAGATCATGAGGTCAGGAGATCTAGACCATCCTGGCCAACATGGTGAAACCCCGTCTCTACTAAAAGTACAAAAATTAGCCGGGCGTGGTAGTGGGCGCCTGTAGTCCCAGCTATTCAGGAGGCTGAGGCAGGAGAATGGCGTGAACCCAAGAGTCGGAGCTTGCAGTGAGCCATGATCACGCCACTGCACTTCAGCCTGGGCAACAGTGCAAGACTCCATCTCAAAACAAAACAAACAAAAAAAAGCCCTACATATCCATTCCCCCAGCAATTCCATTTTTAAGACTTTAACCTAAGAAAATAATAAATTGTGCAGGGAGATTCAGCTACAAGAAAGCTTATAATGGTAAAAAAGTAAAAACCTAAAATACCAAAGATAGAGAAATACTCAAATTCTAGCATATTCATTCATACAGCAAAAAAGCTATGAGCCATTAAGATCATGCTGCAGGGCTGGGCACGGTGGCTCATGCCTGTAATCCCAGCACTTTGGGAGGCCGAGGTGGGCGGATCACCTGAGGTCGGGAGTTCGAGACCAGCCTGACCAACATGGAGAAACCCCGTCTCTACTAAAAATACAAAAATTAGCTGGGCGTGATGGCACATGCCTATAATCCCAGCTACTCAGGAGGCTGAGGCAGGAGAATCGCTTGAACCCGGGAGACGGAGGTTGCAGTGAGCCGAGATTGCGCCACTGCACTCCAGCCTGGGCGAAAGAGCGAGACTCCCTCTCAACAACAACAACAACAACAACAACGACAACCAAAGATCATGCTGCAGAAGCAGATGTACTGATGTCGAGAGGTGGTAACAATATGTTGACTTAAACTAGGTTAAAATGGTCAATTATGACTCTGGTTTTGTTTAACTGTCCTATACAAAGAAAAATTTAAAACCTAGAAGGCTGAAAAGATTCACGGTGCTGGATGGGGTTTTTATTTTCTCCTTTATTTGCATGTTATTAATTTTTATTTATTTCTTTTGCATGTTTTTATTTTAAGTGTGTATGATCTGTGACGTTTTCCTTCTAAGCTTCTTGCTTTTGCTTTAAAGGCACTCGCAAGCCAACAAGAGCAGGTTCTTGATTTACCTGTTCCAAATGCCAAGACTCCTCCTGCTTGGTATTTCTTAGTCTGCAAGAGAGAGCCAAGTGTTCCTCAGTGCTGATGAAACCTCACTAACTGGTATTTCTCTTAAAATGCATCACAAGGCAGGCTTCCTGAAGAGGGTTCTTAAAACTTAAATCACCAAGAGGAAATGTCTTCAGGGCTTCTTCTCTCCTCACCAGACAGAAGCCATGCTGACAGGGATGGACTTTCTCATAAAAGGGCTTTTCATTTCCAACAGCAAAAACCTCAGCCTTGTTTTTCTTGGATTTTAGTAAAGTAAACCAACCCACCCAATGTTGGAATGAAATAAAACTTTGTAAACAAGTGGGAAAGAAAAGAAAGGGTGAGAGTGGTGGAAGAAGAGAGGAAGAAACATTTGCAGAGATAACCGCTCTAGCACGGAGCCTGTTCTGATTCTCAGGAGAATTACGCCCAACAAGAAAGACCTGCTCTCTTAATTGTTCAAAGGCCACCTGCTAAAGCAACAGGGTGGAACTCCAGCTCCTGCCCACGAAGACACAAACTACCTTCTGCAGATCACATCTCTGTGCTTTGGGACGACTCAGCAGACACTGCCACTACGTCAGAAAAAAAGCAGCATGACACCGAAAAGCAATTCACCCCTGCCTGACCGCCCTGGATTGCCACTTCAGAAGTAGAGAATCATGGAAGCATCCAGACACCAGAAGCGGCAGCCCAGCTGAGCAGGAGAAAGACCAGAAAGGAGACCTAGCACACTCCTGGTTAGCCACTGCAGCTCCTCCTGAAATAGCGACCCCCTTCACGAGGGTTCTAATAACCCTCCAGAATGAAATAAAATACCTCAATTGAATTTATAACTCAAACTACCATCCCCAAACTCCCCCAAGACACTCACCATGGGAATAGTAACCCCATTTCAAAAACCAGCATCATAAGCCGGGTGCAGTGGCATGGGCCAGGAGTCCCACCTACTCGGGAAGCTGAGGCGGGAGGCCTGCCCAAGAGCTGGGAGGGTGCAGTGACTGTGACAGAGCCTATAAACAGCCACTGCGCTCCGGCCTGGGCAACACAGTGAGACCCCGTTTCTTAAAAAAACAGCACGAGGCCAGGCGCAGTGGCTCATGCCTGTAATCCCAGCACTTTGGGAGGCCGAAGTGGGCAGATCACGAGGTCAGGAGATGAGACCATCCTGGCTAACACGGTGAAATCCCGTCTCTACTAAAAATACAAAAAATTAGCCAGGCGTGGTGGCGGGTGCCTGTAGTCCCAGCTACTCGGGAGGCTGAGGCAGGAGAATGGCGTGAACCCGGGAGGTGGAGCTTGCAGTGAGCCAAGATCGTGCCACTGCACTCCAGCCTGGACGAGAGAGCAAGACTCCGTCTCAAAACAAACAAACAAACAAAAAAGCATGATTAGAGAACTTCATAGTTCAAGAGTTGTGGAATTCCTTCTCTAGGTAGACAAATCAAAAGTATCAGTCACTCAAAGGCTGTTATTATGTCACAGAAGGAAGGGTGCCTGGTGTGGGAACACAAATATGTGTTTGCTGCATGGCCAAGAAAGGAGCTGCATGGGGCAGAGGGCTCCAGCCAGAGGGGCAGCTGGCACCAACTCCAGGCTAGTCCCTGTGCACATTAGGGTTTGTGTGTGTGAAGTCAATTTAGAGAGGCAACGACAGAGTACCCAGCATAGCAATTATTTTATTACTGTTACAGGATATTTCAAATAATTAATTTTTATCACTGGTCTACAGGTGGGCCTTTGAATGAATCGGCAGGACTTACTGGAGGGTGACACAGAGGTGAAAACTCACCCCCCATGAGAACATGCCAGAGTGCCAACAGTGATGGGAAGACCTCGCGTCCCCTGCTGTGCGCTCCTAGAGCATGCATTTGTTTAATCATGGATACACACAACTTAGGGATCAGGAACATCAGGCTACTGAGTGAGTGGGAATACCAGGTTACTGAGTGATCAGGAACTGGCTTGAAGAAAAATAGGGCCGGGCGCGGTGGCTAGGGTTGCCTATAATCCCAGCACTCTGTGAGGCTGAGGCGGGTGGATCACCTGAGGTCAGAAGTTCAAGACCAGCCTGACCAACATGGTGAAACCCCATCTCTAATAAAAATACAAAAAAATTAGCCAGGCGTGGTGGCAGGTACCTATCATCCCAGCTACTCGGGAGGCAGACAGGAGAATCGCTTGAACCTGGGTGCTGGAGGTTGCAGTGAGCCGAGATCGCACCACTGCACTTCACCCTGGGCGACAGAGCGAGACTCCGTGTCAATAAAAAAAAAAAAAGAAAAATGGACCCAGCTGACCTTCCTGTGTTCTGGAGGAGGGCTGAAGGAACAAGAGGGTGGGATGAGGGCAGCCAGGCAGGCCTGTGCCAGCACCTGTTCTCACCTCCTCACTTCCTGCCGCACGCACAGCTCCAGCTGAGCCAGCAGGGATGGCAGGGATGCCTTCCTGATCCCCCAGCACGGCTGGTCTCCAGAACTAACATTCCCAGATTCATCACACAGCATTTTCAGAAGTCCTCCTTCCCATAAGGAATAAAAGAATCTGTGTATTTTGAACATCTTTGTGAGGAAGACGCATCACTGACCTAAGAAACAGCGGGCAGGACACGGCCAGCAAAGCAAGGGGATCTTTCAGCAAAGAGAAAATCCTTCAGGAAATTAAGATGCCAGCTGGCCAGGCCTAGCCGAGAATGCCCACCAGGTAGGAGAAAAGGGGGAAGGTAGGCAGAGCAAGAGCCTCCCTTGGACTTTGGGCCACTGATCCCAGGGAAGGGACGACAGCAGAGGGGCTAAGCGAGGTGGCTCATGCCTGTAAACCCAGAACTTTGGAAGGCCAAGGTGGGCGGATCACTTGAGCTCAGGAGTTGGAGAACAATCTGGGAAACATGGCGAAACCCCATCTCTACTAAAAATACAAAAATTAGTAAATCTTTAATAAAAAGAAAAAGGAACACAGAAATTTATTGTAGTCCAGAAACATTTCCATTTTATGCAACTATAAGGGACAGAAGGAGACCTTGTCTCAAAATAAAATAAAAGTAAAGAAATAAATATTAATCAACCAAGAAGGCCGGGCGCGGTGGCTCATGCCTGTAATCCCAGCACTTTGGGAGGCCGATGGGGAGCGGATTATGAGGTCAGGAGATCGAGACCATCCTGGCTAACACAGTGAAACCCCATGTCTACTAAAAATACAAAAAATTAGCCAGATGAGGTGGCGATCACCTGTAGTCCCAGCTACTCAGGAAGCTGAGGCAGGAGAATTGCTTGAAACCAGGAGTCAGAGGTTGCATTGATCCGAGATTGCATCACCACACTCCAGCTGGGCAACAGAGCGAGACCCCATCTCAAAAAAAAAAAAAAAAAAAAAAAAAAAAAAAAGAATGCAACCCTTTGTCTCTCACCTATCTGTGACCTGGAAGGCCCTCCCTGCTGCATGTCTTCCTGCCTTTGCTTGGAGTTGCCCCACCTTTCCAGAATGAACCAATGTACCTCTTTCATATATTGGTTGATGTCTCATGTCTCCCTAAAATGGATAAAACCAAGCTGTGCCCTGGTCACCTTGGGCACATGTCATCAGGAGTACCTGAGGCTGTGTCACAGGTGTGCGTCCTCAACCCTGGCAAAATAAACATTCTAAACTAACTGAGACCTGTCTCAGATTTTGTGGGTCCACAGCCATCAGGAGACTTAAAGGCTGAAGAGCTAGGATGCCTGTTTTAGTGGCACACACAGGACACTGGCTCAACATAAGCTCTGTTTTGAAACTTATGATAAACAAGAATATCACAAGATGGTAACCAGAGTAATACAATTTGCTAAAACAAGATGAGCCGGTCCTAGTGCAGTGGTGTTTACAACTAACTGATCACAATCGTTATGGGTTGCTTTGGTCCTTCTCCATTCCCACTGCTTCACTTGACTAGCCATAAACAGACAGACAGACAGACAGATACAAGCATGAACTATCTGGACACAAAAATAGAACTGTACCTACTTAAATAATTTATTTTCCTCCCTAATCATGACACTGAATGCATTTTTCCTAGCCTGTTAGTCTCAAGAACTTTTGAAAGCCAGATGCAGTGGTGCACACCTGTAGTGCCAGCTACGAAGAGGAGGCTAAGGCGGGAGGATCACTTGAGCCCAGGAGTTCAAGGCTGCAGTGAGTTGTGATGGCACCAGCACACTCCTACCTGGGTGACGGAGCAAGGCCCTATCTCTTTAAAAAATGTTTTAGCTGGGCACGGCGGTTCACGCCTATAATCCCAGCACTTTGGGTGCCAAGGCGGGCGGATCACAAGGTCAAGAGATGGAGACCATCCTGGCCAATATAGTGAAACCCTGTCTCTACTAAAAATACAAAAATTAGCTGGGCGTGGTGGCGCGTGCCAGTAGTCCCAGCTACTTGGGAGGCTAAGACAGGAGAAATCACTTGAATCTGGGAGGCGGAGGTTGCAGTGAGCTGAGATCGCGCCACTGCACTCCAGCCTGGTGATAGAGCAAAATTCCATCTCAGGAAAAAAAAAAAAAAAAGAAAAAATTTAAAAGGCCAGACACATTGGCCCATGCCTGTAATCCCAGCACTTTGGGAGCCCAAGGCGGACAGATCCCAAGGTCAGGAGTTCCAGACCAGCCTGGCCAATAAGAACATACAAAAATTAGCCAGGCGTGGTGGCGTGTACCTGTAGTCCCAGCTACTCGTGAGGCTGAGGCAGGAGAATTACTTGAACCCTGGAGGCGGAGGTTGCAGTGAGCTGAGATAGCACCACTACACTCCAGCCTGGGTGACAGAACAAGACTCCGTCTCAAAAAAAAAAAAAAAAAGACCGGACGCAGCAGCTCATGCCTATAATCCCAGCACTCTGGGAGGCCGAGGTGGGCGGATCACCAGGTCAACAGTTCAAGACCAGCCTGGCCAACATAGTGAAACCCCATCTCTACTAAGAATACAAAAAGTAACCGGGAGTGGTGGTACGTGCCTGTAATCCCAGCTACTCAGGAGGCTGAGGCAGGAGAATTGTTTGAACCTGAGAGGCAGAGGTTGCAGTAAGTGGATATCACACCACTACACTCCAGCCTGGGTGACAGAGGAAGACTCCATCTCGGGAGGAGGTGGGGGAAGGCCAGGCGCAGTGGCTCATGCCTGTAATCCCAGCACTTTGGGAGGTCAAGGTGGGTGGATCACTTAAGGTCAGGAGTTCAAGGCCAGCCTGGCCAATATGGTGAAATCCCATCTCTACTAAAAATATAAAAATTAAGCAGGTGTGCTGGCACGAGCCTTTAATCCCAGCTACTCGGGAGACTGAGGCAGGAGAATCACTTGAGCCCAGGAGGCGGAAGTTGCAGCGGGCATGGGCCAAGAAAGGGCCAAGATCGTGCCATTGCACTCCAGCCTGGGCAACAGAGCAAGACACTGTCCAAAAAATAATAATAATTACAGTGCAATTAGTACAATTCTTTTCACTAAGAATTTTTCGCTTTATTTGATTAAATGACGTAACAGTCTTGCGTGCTCACGGCTGCACAGTGATGTTCCGATGTCTATAACGTACAGTTATCAATTCAGCGTACTTGGCACATCTCTCATCTTCAACATTTATCACTTCTTTGGGTTGGGAGATTCAATATCCATCTGGCTTTTTTTTTTTTTTTTTTTTTGAGATGGAGTTTCACCCTTGTTGTCCAGGCTGGAGTGCAACGGCACTATCTCAGCTCACTGCAACCTCCGCCTCCCAGGTTCAAGTGATTCTCCTGCCTCAGCCTCCCGAGTAGCTGGGACTACAGGTGCATACCGCCACACCTGGCTAATTTTTTGTATTTTTATTAGAGATGGGGTTTCACCATGTTGGCCACACTGGTTTAGAAATCCTGACCTCAGGTGATCCGCCCGCCTCGGCCTCCCAAAGTGCTAGGATTACAGGCATGAGCCACCGCACCTAGCCTTTTTTTCTAAGACAGAGTCTCCCTCTGTCACCCAGGCTGGAGTGCAGTGGTGCGATCTTGCCTCACTGCAACCCCCGCCTCCCGGGTTCAAACGATTCTCCTGCCTTAGCCTCCCCAGTAGCTGGGACTACAGGTGCTCGCCACAACACCCAGCTAATTTTTGTATTTTTAGTAGGGACGGGGTTTTGTGTCATGTTGTCCAGGCTGGTCTCCAACTCCTGACCTCAGGTGATTCACCCTCCCCAGCCTCTCAAAGTGCTGGGATTACAAGTGTGAGCCACTGCACCCGACTCCTCCTTCTAGCTATTAGGAAAAACAGATTATTAACTACAGTTATCCTACAGTGATACAGAACACTAGGACTTATTCTTCCTATCTAGCTATAATTCTGTCACTAAGAATTTGTTGGCCTAGCAAGGTGGTCACGCCCATAATCTCAACACTTTAGGAGGCCAAAATAGGAGGACTGCTTGAGGCCAGGGGTTCATCTAGGTAACAGTGAGAAGTCGTCTCTACAAAAATTAAAAATAAGGCTGGGCACGGTAGCTCACACCTGTAATCCCAGCACTTTTGGACGCCAAGGTGGGCAGATCCTTTGAGCTTAGCAGACTAACAACATGGCAAAACCTCACCTCTACAAACAACACAAAAGTTAGCTGGGTGTGCTGGCAGGCACTTATAGTCCCAGCTACTCAGGAGGCTGAGGCAGGAGGATCTCTTGAACCTGGGAGGTGGAGCTTGCAGTGAGCTGAGATCATGCCACTGCACTCCACCCTGGGCAACAGGGCCAAATCCTGTCTCAAAAATAAGTAAATAAATAAATAAATAAATAAAACATTGGCTGGGTGTGGGGGCATGCCCCTGGAGGCTGAGGTGGGAGAATCCCTTGAACCCAGCCCAAGAGTTCAAGGCTGCAGTGAACCATGATCACACCACTGCACTCCAGCCTGGACAACAAAGTGAGATCCCATCTCTTTTTTTTTTTGAGACAGAGTCTTGCACTTTCGCCTGGGCTGGAGTGCGGTGGCACGATCTTGGCTCACTGTAACCTCCGCTTCTCGGGTTCAAGCAATTCTCCTGCCTCAACCCCCAAGTAGCTGCGATTACAGGCGCCTGCCACCACGCCCAGCTAATTTTTTGTACTTTTAGCAGAGACGGGGTTTCACCATGTTAGCCAGGCTGGTCTCGAACTCCTGACCTTGTGAGTTGCCCGCATCAGCCTCCCAAAATGCTGGGATTACAGGTGTGAGCCACCGTGCCTGGCCAATGATCCCATCTCTTTTTTTCCTTCTCCAAGAAGCAGGAATTACAGGCATTTTCTAATATGCATTTTTCCAAATATCAGTAAAAATAGCCCATCTTCATAAAGCATCTGCAGATGCAAATTCAATGTTCTATCTAGTTCTTTAATTTACTAGAAAATCCAAGTTTCTTTAGATGTATTTTGTATATTTTTGTATGAACCTTAATGAAGTCAAAGTATGTAAATATTTTATCTTTAGGGTTTACTTAAATTTTTTTATTTCTACCAACTGTAATGACTTTTTTTTACTAGATTCCCTTCTGTACTGTTTAAACTCTATGCTATGTGCAAAGGCACTACTTTTCAAAATAATTAAAATCAGTAACACAATAGGAAATATAGCCAATACCTCAAATAAAACCATTCCCACACCCTCTCCTACACACTCATATCTCCCAACACAAAACTAAAAGCACTTTTAATATTTCTTCAAAACTTCTTTCAATTCTACCTGGTTGTAAGTGTGGTATATATTTAGTACATCACTCTATCATAATAACTTAGAAGTGCTAATCTAAGTAAATTTGGAGCCTTTATAATTACCACTTTTATGAGCCACATAATAGACTTAAATGGATGTCTAATCCTTTTGTCTGATACAACTAATGTTTACATTGAATGTTTCCAGAATTTAAACAACGTAAGTGCTTGGAAGAGAAGCAATCCATAAGCCTGGTGCCCTTAACAACCTTGTCTGCACCATCTACATAGAATTAAACTCTTCCTGTATGTTAGATCCTAAACGGGAACTAGAATAGTCCTTAACTTTTTTTTTTTTTTTTTTGAGACAGAGTCTCGCTCTGTCGCCCAGGCTGGAGTGCAGTGGCACGATCTCGGCTCACTGCAACCTCCACCTCCGAGGTTCAAGCGATTCTCCTGCCTCAGCCTCTCGAGTAGCTGGGACTATAGGCGCCCGCCACTACGACCGGCTAATTTTTTGTATTTTTCGTAGAGACGGGGTTTCACCATGTTGGTTAGGCTAGTCTCGATCTCTTGACCTCATGATCCACCTGCCTCAGACTCCCAAAGTGCTGGGGGATTACAGGCGTGAGCTATCGCGCCTGGTCTAATTTTTGTATTTTTAGTAGACAGTAGAGTTTAGATTTTACCATGTTGGCCAGCTGGTCTTAAACTCCTGACGTCAGGTGATCTGCCCACCCCGGCCTCCCAAAGTGCTAGGATTACAGGTATGAGCTACTGTGTCCGGCCATCCTTAACAATTCTGAATCTTCCTGGGGACAAGTAAACCTTAGGTTTCCATTAAAGCATACACCTGCCAGGCCAGTGGCTCATGCTTGTAATCCTAGCACTTTGGGAGGCCAAGGTGGGAAGATCACTTCAGCCCAGGAGTTGGAGATCAACATGGCAAAACCCTGTCTCTAGAAAAAACAGAAAAATTAGCCAGGTGTGGTAGCACGTACCTGTAGTCCCAGCTACCTGGGAGGCTGAGATGGGAGGATCACCTGAGCCTAGGAGGTCAAGGCTGCAGTGACCAGTGACTGCACCACTGCACTCCAGCCTGGGCAACAGAGTGAGACTCTATATCAAGAAAATAAAGTATACACCTGGCCAGGTGCGGTGGCTCACGCCTGTAACCCCAGCACTCTGGGAGGCTGCGGTAGGCAGATCACTTGAGGTCAGGAGTTCGAGACCAGCCTGGGCTAACATGGCGAAACCCCGTCTCTACTAAAAATACAAAAAATTAGCCAGGCATGGTGGCACATGCTTGTAATCCCAGCTACTAAGGAGGCTAAGGCAGGAGAATCACTTGAACCCAGGAGGCGAAGGTTACAGTGACCTAACATCGTGCCATTGCACTCCAGCCTGGCCAACAATAGTGAACTCTGTCTCAAAAAATAAAGAAATTTTTAAATAAATAAATAAAGTATACACGTGATATCAGAGACCTTCAATTTCAAAAAATTTAGGTCAACTACTATACAATCCAGCAATCCCACTACTGAGATTTATCCACAGGAAAGGAAATCCATATACCACAGGGATGCCTGCACCCCATGTTTACTGCAGCACTTTTCTCAATAGCAAAGATATGGAATCAATCTAAGTGTCCATCAACATTTGAATGGATAAAGAAAATGTGATATAGATACACAATGGAATACTTTTTTTTTTTTTTTGAGACAGAGTCTCGCTCTGTCACCCAGACTGGAGTGCAGTGGCGCGATCTCGGCTCACTGCAAGCTCCGCCTCCCGGGTTCATGCCACTCTCCTGCCTCAGCCTCCCGAGTAGCTGGGACTACAGACGCCCACCACCACACCCGGCTAATTTTTTTTGTATTTTTAGTAGAGACGGGGTTTCACCATGTTAGCCAGGATGGCCTCGATCTCCTGACCTCGTGATTCACCCCCCTCGGCCTCCCAAAGTGCTGGGATTACAGGCGTGAGCCACCGCGCCCTGCCTGTATATTTCGACATAGCTAGAAGAAGGGACTCAAAACTTTCCCAATATATAAAAATGATAAGCCGGGCACGGTAGCTCACGCCTGTAATCCCAGCACTTTGGGAGGCCGAGGTGGGCAGATCACGAGGTCAGGAGATTGAGATCATCCTGGCTAACACGGTGAAGCCTCATCTCTACTAAAAATATAAAAATTAGCCGGGCGTGGTGGCGGGCGCCTATAGTCCCAGCTTCTTGGGAGGCTGAGGCAGGAGAATGGCATCAACCCAGGAGGCAGAGCTTGCAGTGAGCTGAGATTGCGCCACTGCACTCCAGCCTGGGTGAGAGAGAGAGACTACGTCTCAAAAAAAAAAAAAAAAACAAGGACAGACACCCCAACCTGATCATTACAGTGTATGCCTGTAACAAAATACCGCATGTACCCATCCCATGAATATGTACAAATATTTCTATCAATTAAAAAGAAACAGCTCAGGCCGGGTGCAATGGCTCATGCCTGTAATCCCAGCACTTTGGGAGGCCAAGGTGGGTGGATCACGAGGTCAAGAGTTTGAGACCAGCCTGGCCAACATGACAGAACCCCATCTCTACTAAAAATACAAAAATTTAGCTGGAGTGGTGGCAGGCACCTGTAATCCCAGCTAAGTGGCTGAGGGAGTCTGAGGCAGGAGAATTGCTTGAGCCCGGGAGGCAGACACCACACTAAACCGAGATCGTACCACTGCACAGAGCGAGACCCTGTCTCAAAAAAAAAAAAAAAAAAAAAAGGTCAAAAAGCAGATTCAAAGCAACATGCATGCAAATTATAACATTTATCTATAATCAAGTATGTATTACACACATTTTAGCTTACATATTAAATGTTTAATTACCTCTTAATGATATTAATGGGTGGGGGGATTACAAGGGCTCCTTATTTTTCTTATTGTATCTATTAGTACTTTACCTACCAGTTTTAGTTTCTTGAGACAGAGTTTCACCCTTGTCGTCCAGGCTGGAGTGCAATGGCGAGATCTCAGCTCACTGCAACCTCTGCCTCCCGGGTTCAAGCGATTCTCCTGCCTCAACCTCTGAAGTACCTGGGATTACAGACGCCCACCACCACACCTGGCTAATTTTTGTATTTTTAGTAGAGATGGGGTTTCACCATGTTGGCCAGGCTGGTCTCCTGATCTCAGGTGATCCACCCGCCTTGGCCTCCCAAAGTGCTGGGATGAGAGGTATGAGTTATCGCGCCAGGCCAGTTTCTTTTAAAACAATGAACATCTATAAAAATAATTTAGCTTCACTGGGCGCCGTGGCTCATGCCTGTCATCCCAGCACTTTGGGAGGCCGAGGTGGGCGGATCACGAGGTCAGGAGATCAAGACCATCCCGGCTAACATGGTGAAACCTCACCTCTAATAAAAATACAAAAAATTAGCCAGGCGTGGTGGCGGGCGCCTGTAGTACCAGCTACTCAGGAGGCTGAGGCAGGAGAATGGCATAAACCCGGGAGGCGGAGCTTGCAGTGAGCCAAGATCGCGCCACTGCACTCCAGCCTGGGTGACAGAGCGAGACTCCATCTCAAAAAAAAAAAAATTTAGCTTCTACCCCAATACCATCTCAATTGTGTACTTTTGTAGACAGTCACCTGTGTGTCTATGTCTGTGTTAAAAAAAAAAGGTCTGGGCCGGGCGCGGTGGCTCACATCTGTAATGCCAACACTTTGGGAGGCTGAGGCAGGTGGATCACTTGAGGTCAGGGGTTCGAGACCAGCCTAGTCAACATGGCGAAACCCCGTCTCTACTAAAAATACAAAAATTAGCCAGGCGTTGCACGCCTGTAGTCCAAGCTACTCAGGAGGCTCAGGCAAGACAATCGTTTGAACCCAGGTGGTGGAGGTTGCAGTGAGCAGAGATTGTGCCACTGCACTCCAGCATGGGCAAGAGAGCAAGACTATTTCAAAAAAAAAAAAAAGTCTGAAAAGAAATGCAGTAAAATAATGGTAATGTTATTTTTCTCAGGATAGTGGGATTATTGGCCATTTTCTGTTTTATACAACCCAAGCTTCATTTGCCATTCAGCAATTCAATCAGCATGTAGACCCAGAATACATACACTCACCTGCTCACATACATACATAACATGCCCCTTACACACAAATATCCCACTCCCACATACACACATCCCTGATCCTGCAGACACATGCTCCCACACATCTCACCACACACACATATTACACACACACACACACCAGCTCACATATGTAACTGCTCACACACATACATGCTCACTCTCATTCACACACACCTTCACTCAAATTCAAGGCTAAGAGACTGGAAATGATACAGGGCAAATAAAAGGTGATGCCAGGCTGGGCGCTACGGCTCATGCCTGCAATCCCAGAACTTTGGGAGGCTGAGGCCCGAGGAGGGTCGCTTGAGCCTGGGAGTTCAATAATATGCCTGGGCAGTATCACTATACTATAATTCATCTCTACAAAAATAATTTTTAAAAATTTTTGTATTTTTAGTAGAGACGGGGTTTCACCGTGTTAGCCAGGATGGTCTCAACCTCCTGACCTCGTGATCCGCCCGCCTCAGCCTCCCAAAGTGCTGGGATTACAGGCATGAGCCACCGCACCCGGCCAAATTTTTTAAATTAGCGGAGCATGGTCATGCCTGCCTATAGTCCCAGCTACTCAGGAGGCTAAGATGGGAGGACTGCTTGAGCCCAGGAGGTGGAGGATGCAGTGAGCTGAGATCTTGCCACTGCACTCCAGACTGGGTGACAGAGTGAGATCCTGTCTCAAAACAAACAAAAAGGTGCAGTCAAATGTCCCTAGGAACTTCCTACTGCCACCATTAGCGGTGCAGGAATAAAAAAACTTAGGGAGATCTGAGCATCGACACTTCCTTCAGCAGCCTATTTCTGCAAGTACTGAAGACAGACAATGCCTACCAAGGTTACTGAAGGACATTCTCGGAAAAGAATCAGTGGCTATTAAAACGCAAATGCTTAAGTGACTGTAAAAATAACATGTAAATTACAGTTATAATCTTTAAAAACAAAACAAAATTAAAGTAATCCTTTCTCACAACACTCTTAGAATTTATTTTACAATCTCTGCTTCATGATAGGTGGTAGTAAATACAAAAGCATCAGTCCTCTCAGTATGAAGGGGTCATGTCAATCTCCAGAGATGGTTGAAGCCTTAAAAATCACCTATTCCAACTTCATACCTAATTCCTGGACACATCTGACTATTAGCCAGAAAGCTCCACTTGCTCCTTTCATCTGCTGATTCCTGCTAACACAACACTGTGTTATATTACACCACACCTGATCTATCACCAGATGACGTAATTAGATCCAAACACACCATGACATTGCTAAAGAAACAGGGACACAAAAGCCATCTGTATTATAAACAGGAGCTGCTTCTATTAAAAATTCAGATAATCCATTTAAATAATTTAAAATGCTACCTTCATAAACAGATTACACAGAAGATACTCAATATGCTACCTCTGAAAATTTGATAAAAATTAAGATACTTGGCCGGGCACAGTGGCTCACGCCTGTAATCCCAGCACTTTGGGAGGCCGAGACGCGTGGATCACCTGAGGTCAAGAGTTCAAGACCAGCCTGGCCCAACATGGCGAAACCCCATCTCTACTAAAAATACAAAAAATAGCCAGGTGTGGTGGCGGGCACCTGTAATCCCAGCTACTCAGGAGGCTGAAGCAGGAGAATCGCTTGAACCCGGGAGGCACAGGTTGCAGTGAGCCGAGATCACACCCTTGCACTCCAGCCTGGGCGACAGAGCAGGCGAGACTCCATCTCAAAAAAATAAAAATAAAAATAAGATAATCTAGTTGTTATCATCAAGGACAGTAATGTGACTGGACTAAGAGTCTCTCATGTGCTCAATATTTTGAAATCTCAAGGTAGAAAGTACAAA
The DNA here is from genome assembly GCF_028885625.2 of Pongo pygmaeus. Taxonomy (NCBI): domain Eukaryota; kingdom Metazoa; phylum Chordata; class Mammalia; order Primates; family Hominidae; genus Pongo; species Pongo pygmaeus. The sequence goes on along the minus strand of NC_072391.2, from coordinate 547,373 downwards.
AACTTACGATCTTTATTGCTGTTATCCAGTTTATCTGAACTGTTCCCTAGGGTTTTTAAAAAAAATCATTAATGTTTTTAAAAGAATCGGTATCTTTTGGAAATATATACTGAAGCATTTATGGAAGAAATGATATAATGTCAGGAACGCACTTCAAAAATCATCTGGGGGTAGTGAGTGGGGAGTTTACAGATGCACCAAGACTGCTAAAACTGAGCAATGGCTACAGGGTTACATAACATGAAAATCAACCTTTCTTTACCCTGTAAATTATCTGTTGCCAAACAGTAACTTAGCTTTAAGAAATCAAGAGCTCTCCTCCACCCCAGGAAGCCGGCCCAAGTCCAGGCACTCAGATCACACCCAACATTGCTTCTTCCTAAGCCGTCTGGAAGAACAGACAGGAGTAATACCACAGATCCCTTCCACTTCCCCATCCTCACCAAACCCCAAGTCATCCAGCCCTTGCCTCCAACCTTCGAATTCCACCAACAGCTCTTGGAATTCAGAGTGAAGAATTTTGTCTCATTTCTACTTTGTGATGACAAGAAAGCTCAGCCCCAAATAGCAACACAAAGTTTTTCCCACTGTGATCATTAAGGGAGGTTATGACAAAAGATGTTTCTTAAATAAAAAGAATTGTATGAAAGTCAATAAGATATAATCACAACAGGGATATTGTGAGCCACCACATCTAAGAAGAGGCATCTAAGGTCTAAGAGCCAAAAGACCTAGTTCTACCCCTATGAGACCTTGGGAGAGCTATCTGACCTTTCTGGGTTTCCGGTTTCTTACCTGTTAAGTGGGGATGAATCCTGCTTACCTACTATCTCAGAGAACTGTGGTATGATCCAGTGGAAACATACCTGAGCCTCACAGAAGCTCTCTGTCAGAGTTGGGTTATGGTAACAAGGAGCAAACGTGGTACTCTCCTAACTTCTTTGCTGTACTGAAACAAGTGTATGTTTGGGAGAAGAGACAGCGCACTAGCCAACAGCAATCAAGGGAGCTCAAGGTGCTCTCCAGCCCAGGGGCAAGAAGGAAACGCAGCAAAACACCTGGACCAGCAACCACCATCCACGCTGACCATACAGGAAAGTATCAGTCACATATTTCACTGCCCATTACAGTAGGTAGAAAACTACCCTGACAATATCCCAACCGGAGCTAAGCCTGTGAGCATTGCAGGCTGCCTCGCAGGCACCTGTCTGCACATCTTCTTAGTGTGAACTCAGCAAGGAACCCTGATTTATCAGGACCCTGTGTTTTGTTTTTTGTTTTTTGTTTTTTTTTTTTGAGACGGGGTCTCGCTCTGTCGCCCAGGCTGGAGTGCAGTGGCGCTATCTCCGCTCACTGTAAGCTCCGGCCTCCCGGGTTCACGCCATTCTCCTGCCTCAGCCTCCCGAGTAGCTAGGACTACAGGTGCCCGCCACCACGCCCGGCTAATTTTTTTGTATTTTTTAGTGGAGACAGGGTTTCACCATATTAGCCAGGATGGTCTCGATCTCCTGACCTCATGATCCGCGCGCCTCGGCCTCCCAAAGTGCTGGGATGACAGGTGTGAGCCACTGCGCCCGACCATCAAGGTTCTTAATGTTATGACTAACACCCTAAATAGCAGTGTGCCAATTTTACCTCTTTTCTTACAGACCTCTTGGCTTAAACATGCATATGTACTTGAACACCCACTTACCAGATGTCTGCATGTGTGAGAAGTCAAAATACAAAAAATTGACAGATGCATCTTACGGATTTCCTACTAAGTAAAATATTTAAAAGTGAGCACTGGTATTATTTGATGTCCACCGGGTTGTTGGCACAACACACACGGCCCTGCTGTTATCTCCACTTAAACTTTATTAAGTGCTGAGGTAGACAGGAACAACTGCATCTTGGGGCCCATCTTTCCTCCAGGAGCAGGTGCCCTGAGGACCGCGTGGACCCCTGCCACACTGTACTGTGCGTAGTGCCTGTCCACGCATTTCACCTCTCCTACTAGTGTGAAGGTGGCCCTAATGGAGTTCTGCTAGACTTCTGCATTTGCCAACAAGCTCCGAGGCTCACTGCCTTCCTCCCCAAAGGCACCAAAGTAAAAATTATTAATTCCAGGACCTTCTACAAGCATTGACTGTCTCCCAAACAATAAAAGATGAAATCTAAGTAGAAAAGATGTCAACCACACACAGTAAAGGAATTGTGCTCAAAACAGGTGTCTATCAGTAGGATCTCAAGGCGTCTGGGCAGCCTGGCCTCTGCGGCTAGAACTTGGGTGAATTCAGCCGAGCTGTATCTGGGCCCTCGGGTGGGGGAATTGCGGGGAACTTCTTCATTCAGGGGCACGTCGATCAGGCACCCTGGGGGGGCGGGTGGCGATCAGGCCCCCTGGGGGGGTGTCCCCAGGCGAGGAGCTGACCTCGGTAAGATCCAGCTGACGAGGCGCTGGGGGGAGGGGAAGAAACTGACTCCCCAGAATAGAACCTCCTTTTAAGAAGGGAAGAGGGACTCCAGCGAAATTCAACCAGAAATCCAGGGCCGAAGTGGTGAATAAGCAGAAAAAGCAGGACCCTCAGGTCTTGACAGTGCGTTTCCCGACTCCAGGGGCCGCGTCGACCGGTCCCACATCAACCCCGCAGGCCAGCCGCGCACCTGCCCGGTTCCCACGCCCCGGCCCGGGCCGCTCCGTACCTGCTCTGCCCCGTAGACCGTAGCAAACTGGACGAAGTCCTCGATGCGGACGAAACCGTCCCCATCCCCGTCCAGGGCATCGAACACGGCTCGGAGGCGGGGGCCGTCCTCCTGACTCCCCGCGGGCTCGCTCGGAAGGGGGTGGGTCTGGCTGAGATCCGAGGGCTGCGGCGGGGACCTGGGACCTTCCTCCAGCGGCAGCTCGCCCGCCGTGGGCGCGGGGAAGGGAGAGAAGAGGTCGACCTCGCCCCGCGCTCGGTGGCTGCTGCTGGACCCCTGCAAGCGGAAAGGCGCGCTCTCCGGGCAGCTCGGGGGGCCACACTCCTCGGGCTCCTCAGTCCAGGAGAAAAACGGGTCGAGTTCTGGAAGCGGCGCCTCGGAGCGCGGCCCTGGGCCCGGAGCGTCGGGGCTCGCAAGCTGCCCCCGCGGGCCGGAGCGCGGCGGCGGGGCGGACGGCCCGGGGTCCCGCGGGCCTCCCTCCAGCCCCGGGGCCGGCCGGGCGCTCCAGCGCGCCCCGCCATCCGCAGCGGCTCCGGGCGCAGGCTCATCCAGGCCCGGGGGCTCCGCTTCGGGGCCGGCGACGGGCGCTCCGAGGCGTACCTCCGCAGGGCTCGGCGCCAGTTGCGCCGCCCCCGGCCCGTCCGGCCCGCCCGGCTCCGGGTCGGGCCCCGGCGGCTCCGAGCCCGGGGGCGAGGCCGGCGGGGCCGACGCCATGCTCCCGAGAGGCTAGTGGTGCGGAGGGCGCGGGCGGCAGACAAAGGCGCTCAGGGCGCGGCGGCGGGCGCGGGCATCCCCTCGGCGGCGCGGGCGGGCGCGCGCGGGGCGCCCGGGCTGCTGGGGCTGGCGCTCGGGCCCTGCTCTGTCCTCGCCCATCTTCGCGCCGCGCCTCAGCTGCCCTCGGCCCGGCGGCGCGGCGGGCGCAGGCCCATGGCGGCGGGGCGGCCTAGGGAGGGCGGCGAGGGTCCGGGCGGCGGGCGGCGGGGGACGGGGGCCGAGGAGACCGGAGGCCGCTGAGCCCGTGAAGCAGGATGAGGAGACTAAGGAGGCTGAGGCGCCTGAGGTACCCGGTGAACTAACGCCGCCGCCGCCACCCAGGCCCCGCCCCCCGTCGGGCCTGACGTCAGCACGTCCCGGCGGTGCCCCAGCCCCTCGCCAGCTCGCTATAAAGACAGGCTGCGGGTGTGTCGCGGCAGTGCAGCGACCGCGAAGGGGTGTTTTGCTGTCTGTCATATTCCTCGTTTCGCCAGAGCCGGGGTCCCGAGCTTCGGGCGCGGGACGCGGGGGTGCTCCGAGGCTGCGAGCGGAGGCGTGACGTGACGTCCCTGGCAAGGGACCCGCGGAGTCAGGCCTTACTTAGAACGTGTTGCCGCCGCACAGCTACCAGCGGGCGCGACCGCGACCCACGCATGGTGCGGTCGAGTAAACGGCACCGCATGGCGAGCGAGAGACGCAGAGGGACACAGCCCCCTAGGAGCTGAGCCCTTCCGGGGTAAAGCGTTCTCACGTTGATGAGACCAGGAGGCGGCGCAAGCCTGGCTCCGCCGCCCAGGGGTTGCAGGTGCCCCAGGGATTGCGAGGCGCAGACGCCGCAGAGGGCGACGCCTTGCCCAGGTCCCGGGCGGACCTGGGGACGCAGGGTCTGACACGGAGTGCGGAGGGGCCCCAGACACGCAGTCCATGTCCCTTGAAACCAGAGGCACGCGCGGCCACGCGCTAGGCCTTTCCCTTAAGCCTGTGACCAAGATCTCCAGGACGCCCAGCGTTGGGACGGGCGCGCTGGCCCACGCCCAAGCGGGAGGATCGCTTGCGCCCAGGAGTTCGAGACGAGCTTCAGCACCAAAGCAAGACCTCGTCTCTACAAAAAATAAGACTCAAGAACACACCCAGCGTGAATCGCCCGTCTGCAGCCGGCCTTCCAAGCACGGTGGCCGCGTTTGACAACTGACGTCTGTGTTTGGGTGTCCCTGTCCTCAGAGGGACACAGGACCTCAGAAAGGACCACAGCCCGGCGGAGGCATAATGGTGGGACAGGCTAGTTAGGAGCAGGTGAGACACTAAATTTAGCCTGTCATAATTTGTATCAGGGAAACGATGAACTTGTATTTTTACACACCATGGGCACCAACACAAGATATGGTTTCGTAAGCAGCTTTGGCAAGAACCAAAGGAACGGAACCTCTGCTTCCAACTGTACGGTCAGGAGCAGTGTGTTAATTAAGTGAGTCATCTCCCGTGGCAAAATCCCAGGGTACATGGGAGCAGACTTTGTGAGGCTGGCATTAGGAAAAGGAAGGTGAGGGGTCCTCCTCCCCAAACTATATTCTCATTTTCTTGTAAGAGCTGTACGTGTTCATGAGGAAGATACTGCATTCAAAGAATGAAATCACCAGCAGCTTCGGCAAGAATTCAAATTTGGGCTGATGCCTTCGGCCGGATAAAATTTTCAGAAGCAGTGATAGTGATGTGTCAACCTTTCTAAATAGGGGTGTTAGTGTGGGCGAGGCAAAGACAGCAGGCTCCCTCTGCTTTTATGTGCCGGCGCTGCCAGAGGCAGAAGGCTGGCTTTCTGAGAGCAGGGGCCCGCACGCTCTGTCTGTGCTAGGTCTGGAAAACGTCCATTGCGTGCCCGGCTGGTGTCCTCCATGGAACCACAGCCTGGAAGCCTGCACCTCCCTGCCTGGACCAGGTAGAGGCTGTTCATGAAAAACTAAAGGGACAAACAAGTTCCCGTCAGTCCATCTGCTGTTCAGAGCTACTGTCTGTGTCCCCTTCGTAGGCTGTGGGCTATAGCAGTTCCTTCTTTTCTTTCTTTTCTTTTTTTTTTTTTTCCCCCAAGACAGGGTTTTGCTCTGTTGCCCAGGCTGCAGTGCAGTGGTGCGACCATAGCTCACGGCAGCCTCAACCTCCTAGGCTCAAGAGATCCTCCCACCTTAGGCCAGGTGTGGTAGCTCACGCCTGTAATCCCAGGACTGTGGGAGGCTGAGGCGGGCGGATCACGAGGTCAGAAAATGGAGACCATCCTGGCTAACACGGGGAAACCCTGTCTCTACTAAAAATACAAAAAACAAAAATTAGCCGAGCGCGGTGGCAGGCACCTGTAGTCCCAGCTATTCAGGAGACTGAGGCAGGAGAATGGCGTGAACCTGGGAGGCAGAGCTTGCAGTGAGCCAAGATTGCACCACTGCACTCCAGCCTGGACAATAGAGCACAACTCCTTCTCAAAAATAAAAAATAAAAATAAAAGAGAGATCCTCCCACCTCAGCCTCTCCAGTAGCTGAGACCACAGATCTGCACCACCTTATTATCCTTTTTTTTTTTTTTTTTTTGATATGGAGTCTCACTCTGTCGCCCAGGCTGGAGTGCAATGGCGTGATCTCTGGTCACCGCAACCTCCGCCTCCCGGGTTCAAGTGATTCCCCTACCTCAGCCTCCTGAGTAGCTGGGATTACAGGCGTGTGCCACCAAGGCCGGCTAATTTTTTGTGTTTTTAGTAGAGACGGGGTTTCACCATGTTGGTCAAGCTGGTCTCAAACTCCTGACCTCAAGTGATCCGCCCACCTCGGCCTCCCAAAGTGCTGGGATTATTGGCATGAGTCACCACACCTGGCCTCAACATGCGTTTTGGAGGGTATAAATATTCAAACCATAGCCTCCATCTTCTCACTCTGTCCTCACATGTTGGAGAAAGATTATCTCTTTTGGGCTGGGCATGGTAGCTCATGCCTGTAATTCCAGCACTCTGGGAGGCCGAGGTGGGTGAATCACGAGGTCAGGAGTTCAAGACCAGCCTGGCCAAGATGGTGAAACCCCGTCTCTACTAAAAAATAGAAAATTTAGGCCGGGCGCGGTTGCCCAGGCCTGTAATCCCAGCACTTTGGGAGGCAAGGTGGGCGAATCACAAGGTCAAGAGATCAAGAACATCCTGGCAAACATGGTGAAACCCCGTCTCTACTAAAAATACAAAAATTAGCCAGGTGTGGTGGCGCCCACCTGTAGTCCCAGCTACTCGGGAGCCTGAGGGAGGAGAATCACTTGAACCTGGGAGGCAGAGGTTGCAGTGAGCCAAGATCGCACCACTGCACTCCAGCCTGGCGACAGAGCAAGACTTCATCTAAAAAAATATATGTATATATTAGCCGGCCGTGGTGGCGGGCGCCTGTAATCCCAGCTACTCAGGAGGCTGAGGGAAAGAATTGCTTGAACCCGGGAGGTGGAGGTTGCAGTGAGTCAGGATCGCACCACTGTACTGCAGCCTGGGTGACGGAGTGAGACTCTGTCTCAAAAAAAAAAAAAAAAAATTAGCCGGGGGCGGTGGCGGGTGCCTGTAATCCCAGCAACTCCGGAGGCTGAGCAGGGGAATCACTTGAGTCTGGGAGCAGAGATTGCAATGAGCTGAGATCCAGCCACTGCACTCCAGCCTGGGCAACAGAGCGAGACTATCTCAAAAAAAAAAAAAAAAAAAAAAAAAGGCGGGCGTAATGGCTCACGCCTGTAATCCCAACAGTTTAGGAGGCCGAGGCGGGTGGATAACCTGAGGTCAGGAGTTCGAGACTAGCCTGGCCAACATGGTAAAACCCCGTCTCTACTAAAAATACAAAAACTAGCTGAGTGTGGTGGCATGTCCTGTAATCCCAGCTACCTGGGAGGCTGAGGCAGGAGAATACTTGAACCCGGGAGGTGGAGGTTGCAGTGAGCCAAGATCCCCCCATTGCATTCCAGCCTGGGCAACAAGAGGGAAACTCCATGTCAAGGAAAAAAATAAAATAAAAATAAGGCTGGGCACAGTGGCTCATGCCTGTAATCCCAGCACTCTGGGAGGGTGATGCGGATGGATTACCTGAGGTCAGGAGTTCAAGACCAGGCTTCCCATGGTGAAACCCCGTCTCTACTAAAAATACAAAAAATTAGCCAGGCATGGTGGTACATGCCTGTAATCCCAGCTACTTGGGAGGCTGAGGCAGGAGAATCACTAGAACCCAGGAGGCAGAGGTTGCAGTGAACCGAGTTCACGCCACGGCACTCCAGCCTGGGCAGCAAGAGTGAAACTCCGTCTCAAAAAAAAAAAAAAAAGACTGTCTCTTCTGATAAGGGCACTGTTCCCATCGTGAAGGCCCCACCTTGCTGACCGTATCTAACCCTAATTATTATTATTATTTTTTTTTTTTTGAGACGGAGTCTTGCTCTGTCGTCCAGGCTGGAGTGCAGTGGCGCCATCTCGGCTCACTGCAATCTCTGCCTCCTGGGTTCATGCCATTCTCCTGCCTCAGCCTCCCCAGTAGCCGGGACCACAGGCACCCGCCACCATGCCCGGCTAATTTTTTTGTATTTTTACTAGAGATGGGGTTTCACCGTGTTAGCTAGGATGGTCTCAATCTCCTGACCTTGTGATCCACCGGCCTCGGCCTCCCAAAGTGCTGGGATTACAGGCGTGAGCCACCACGCCCGGCCCTAACCCTGTTATGCCTCCCAAAGACCTCATCTCCAAATACCATCCCATTGGCATTAAGACTCCAATATATAAATTTTTGGGTAGCAACTGGGAAGAGATAGTTAGAATGGATTTAATGGACAAAATATTCATTTCTAGAATACACAAAAGAATTTCTCAAAAAACAGTAAAAAAACAGCAACCCGGTAGAAAAACGAGGAAATAATATGAATAAGCAGCTTCAGAAGAGGAAATTCAGGTGGCCGGTAAACACATGAAAAAGATGCTCATCTTCACGGGTAACCAGGAAAATGTGTGAATGTAGCCCTTGACACCAATCAGAGTAAGTCTGAGGACACCAGGGAGTGGAGATTTGGCACTAGTCATGCAGCTAAAGGTCGGAATACTCCAGTGTGGGATCTGCCTTCCAGTACCTGCCAGAGAAACCGCACATGTTCACAGGGAGATGGAAAGACCTTGTTTCCTTCGGGGGTTTATATTTCTCTGGAAGAAGAGCCGAACGGCTTCAGTGGTGCCTGTTGTCTGTTGTGAAGTGTAGCAGTTTAAGTGAGTGCACCACATCTGCACAATTGATAGTATATGCTATGTAATACCATTTTTTATTTATTTTTTTAGACAGAATTCTGTTCTTGTTGCCCAGGCTGGAGTGCAGCGGCACGGTCTCAGCTCACGGCAGCCTCCATCTCCTAGGTTCAAGTGATTCTCCTGCCTCAGCCTCCCGAGTAGCTGGGATTACAAGTGCCCGCCACCACACTCGGCTAATTTTTGTATTTTTAGTAGAGACGGGGTTGCACCATCTTGGCCAGGCTGATCTGGAACTCCTGACCTCAGGTGATCTGCCCGTCTTGGCTTCCCAAAGTGCTAGGATTACAGGTGTGAGCCAACGTGCCCGGCCAATTTTTGTTAAGTTTAAAAACACATGATCAATGACCTATCTTGTTTTCAAATGCTTTCATTTGTAGTAAAAATACCTAAACATACTTGAGAATTATATTGAGGCCGTGTGCGGTGGCTCACGCCTGTAATCCCAACACTTTGGGAGCCCAGTGGGGTGGATCACTTAAGGTCAGGAGTTCAAGACCAGCCTGGCCAACATAGTGAAACCTGTCTCTACAAAAACACAAAAAATTAGCCAGGCGTGGTGGCTCATGCCTGTAATCCCAGCTACTGGGGAGGCTAAGGCAGGAGAATTGCTAGAACCCTGGAGACGGAGGTTGCAGTGAGCTGAGACCACACCATTGCACTGCAGCCTGGGTAACAGAGCGAGACTCTGTCTCAAAAAAAAAAAAAAAAAAAAGAAAAGAAAAAAAATTATATTGAAGAGGACAGACAGAAGGGGAAAGGGTGAAGGTACAACTTTGACTATATCTATAACATTCATTTCCACTGGGCACAGTGGGTCATGCCTGTAATCCCAGCACTTTGGGAGGCTGAGGCAGGAGGATCACTTAAGCCCAGGAGTTCAAAAAACAAACAAAAAAACATGAGCCCGGTGTGGTGGTGCACACCTGTAGTCCCAGCTACTCAGGAGACTGAGGTGGGAGGAGCTCTTAAGACCCAGAGGTTTTTCTGGATTCCACATATAAATGAGACCATGAAGTATTCTTTCTCTGACTGGCTTATTTCACTTAGCATAATGTTGGAGTCCAGGAATTCGAAGCTGTAGTGAGCTGTGATTTTGCCTGTGAATAGCCCTGCACTCCAGCCTGGGCAACAGGGCAAAACTCCCTCTCTAAAGTAAGAAAACATTTAAAACCTTAGCATAGGCCGGGGGTGGTGGCTCACGCCAGTAATCCCAGCACTTTGGGAGGCCAAGGTGGGTGGATCACGAGGTCAGGAGATCAAGACCAGCCTGGCCAATATGGTGAAACCCCATCTCTACTAAAACTACAAAAATTAGCTGGGTGCAGCCGGGCACAGTGGCTCACGCCTGTAATCCTAGCACTTTGGGAGGCCGAGGCAGGCGGATCATGAGGTCAGGAGATCAAGACCATCCTGGCTAACACAGTGAAACCCTGTCTCTGCTAAAAATAGAAAAAATTAGCCAGGCGTGGTGGTGGGTGCCTGTAGTCCCAGCTACTTGGGAGGCTGAGGCAGGAGAATCACTGGAACCTGGAAGGCAGAGGTTGCAGTGAGCCAAGATGGCACCACTGCACTCCAGCCTGGGCAACAGAGCAAGACTCCGTCTCAAAAAAAAAAAACTTAGTATAATGTGCTCCAGGTTCATCCATGTTGTCACAAATGGCAGTTTCGCTTGTTTCCCGGGCTGGAATGCAATGGTGTGATCCGGGCTCACCGAAACCTCCGCCTCCTGGGTTCAAGAGATTCTCCTGTCTCAGCCTCCGGAGTAGCTGGGATTACAGGCGCCTGCTACCACGCCCAGCTAATTTTTGTATTTTTAGTAGAGACGGGGTTTCATCATATTGGTCAGGCTGGTCTCGAACATCCGCCCCTCTTGGCCTCCCAAAGAGCTGGGATTACAGGCGTGAGCCACTGTGCCTAGTCCCAATGTCTCCTTTTTTTAAGGCTGAATAATAAGGCAAATACCTTACAAAACTAAATATACAGGCTGGGCACGGTGGCTCATGCCTGTAATCCCAGCACTTTGGGAGGCTGAGGCAGGTGGATCACGAGGTCAGGAGTTTGAGACCCGCCTGACCAACATGGTGAAACCCCCTCTCTACTAAAAATACAAAAATTAGCGGGGCGTGGTGGCGAGAGCATGTAATCCCAGCTACTCAGGAGGCTAAGGCAGGAGAATCACTTGAACCTGGGAGGTGGAGGTTGCAGTGAGCCAAGATCGTGACACTGCACTCTAGCCTGGGCGACAGAGCGAGACTCCGTCTCAAAAAAAAAATTAAAAAAATAAAAACTAATATACATTTATAGTATAAAATTAAAGAAATAAAACTAAATATACATTGTTTATTTAGCCGTTCCACTCCTAGTACCTAGGAGAAATGAAAGTACGTGTCCATGCACCCACTTCTGTACAAATGTTCATAGCAGCTTTACTTGTTATAGCCCGAACCTGTAAGCAACCCAAGTACTTATCAGCAGGTGAATAAACAAACTGGCACATCCACACCGTGGAACACAGCTCAACCCCAAGGAGGACCCGGCGGGGAGCCCGGCTCCACCCTGAACAGGACCCGGCGGGGAGCCCGGCTCCACACCGAGGTGGACCCGGCAGGGAGCCCGGCTCGACCCTGAACAGGACCTGGCGGGGAGCCCGGCTCGACCCGGAAGAGGATTTCACTACTGACACACACGACATCACAGGTAAATCTCGGAGCAATCAGGTTCAGTGAAAGAAGCTGGACAAAAAAGAGTGCGTACCTTATGACTCCACTTATGTAAAATCCTAGAAAGTACAAACACCAGGCAGGCGCGGTGGCTCACCGCTGTAATCCCCGCACTTTGGGAGGCCGAGGCAGGCACATCACTTAAAGTCAGGAATTTGAGACCCGCCTGGCCAACATGGCAAAACCCTATCTCTACTAAAAATACAAAAATTAGCCGGGAGTGGTGGCGGGCGCCTGTAATCCCAGCTACTCGGGAGACTGAGGCAACCCGGCAGGCAGAAATTTCAGTAAGCTGAGATCATGCCACGGCACTCCAGCCTGGGTGACAGAGACTCCATCTCAAAAAATAAAAATAAAAAACATAAATAGCAACAGAGAGCAAATCAGCAGTCGCTTGGGAAATAAGGGGTAGGGATAGGTGAGAGGGAGGGATTGCCAGGTACACGTGCGGCCTGGATAGTGCTGACGGCTTCGTGACATAGACACATCAGCCTCATCAGACTACACACTACATATGTGTGGTTTGCCTTCTGTCAACTGTGCATCCATAAAGCTATCAACAAAAACTGCCTGCAAACTATTTTTAACTGACAACTTTTTTTTTTTTTTTTGAGATGGAGTCTCGCTCTGTCGCCCAGGCTGGAGTGCACTGGCATGATCTTGGCTCACTGCAACCTCTGCCTCCTGGGTTCAAGCGATTCTCCTGCCTCAGCCTCCTGAGTAGCTGGGACTACAGGTACCCACCACCACGCCCAACTAATTTTTGTATTATTAGTAGAGATGGAGTTTCACCATGTTGGTCAGGCTGGTCTCGAACCCCTGACCTCAAGTGATCCACCTGCCTTGGCCTCCGAAAGTGCTGGAATTATAGGCATGAGCCACTGCACCTAGCCAGACAACTGTGAAAACTAGATTAACATTTTATATTCAGTAAATAAACTTAGAGCGAAATCACTTTTAGGACCAGGTCACGCTCTCCCTTGTGGCCTCCAGCAGCTGAGAGCACAGAGCCTCACTTGTGTTTACGGATATTTTATTCAGTGGGGGAGAATTTGTATTCTCACCTTCAAATTTGGTAAAGTACATGTCTTAGAGTAAAAACAGAACATGAGTGTGTAAGGCACAACTGAATTCCTCCTGACTCAGCCCAAATTTTGATGATTTTCTTATTTTAACACCTCACTATGAGGCTACGGTGCCTGCTCCGTCTTCTTGGGATGGCCTGGCCGCCCTGGCTCCCACCAGGCCTGGAGCCCTCCAGAGCCCCCGTTCTGCATCCTCAGTGCTCCCCGAGGCCAAAACCCCAGCCTGCAGAGGGGCTCTGAGGAGCCAGCAGGAGAGGCTGTGCAGAGCTTCCTTTCTCAGCCCCTCTACATTTTCCAAAGCAGCAGCGAAGGTCTAGTTCTCATCACTCTCCTCTTCCCTGTGTAACAGTTTTCCAAGTTACACGTGATGGTCGAAGAGCTGAAAGGTAATTCTTCTTATTTCTGGTGAATATTTATCATTCTTGCTTGGACAAACACCTGTCAGGTGCAGTCTGGCACCTCCCAGCTGCCTTTGAGGTTTCCAGGTTCCCTGGCACCAGAGAGCGGCCCTGAGACCCATGCGGTCACTGGAAGGAACTCAGGAACTCACTGAGAACTTAGTAGCAGGGTGTGTGTGGGTCATGGCAACACTGGTCAGTGTCAGCTAGAAACCCGTGATGGATGGTCTGCTGACACATTTTGTAGAAGAAGCCACTCTCCCACCCACAGCGGCTGTTGGAGTGGCCACATTTATAAGGTGAGGCCAACCCTCAGCCACTGTTTATTCTTTATTTTATTATTTAATTATTTAATTATTATTATTTTTTGAGACGGAGTTTCACTCTTGTCACCCAGGCTGGATGCAATGGCGTGATCTTGGCTCACCGCAACCTCTGCCTCCGTCAGGCTGGTCTCGAACTCCTGACCTCAGGTGATCTGCCCGCCTCGGCCTTCCAAAGTGCTTGGATTACAGGCATGAGCCACCGCACCTGGCCAACGCACTATTTTGTATTTATTTATTTTACGAGATAGAGTCTCACTCTGTCACCCAGGCTGGAGTGCAGTGGTGCAATTTCAGCTCACCGCAACCTCTGCCTCCCGGGTTCAAACAATTCTCGTGCCTCAGCGTTCTGAGTAGCTGGGACTACAGGCATGTGCCACCATGCCCAGCTAATTTTTATATTTTTTTAGTAGAGGTGGGGTTTCGCCATGTTGGCCAGGCTGGTCTCAAACTCCTGACCTCAGGTGATCTGCCCGCCTTGGCCTCCCAAAGCGTTGAGATTACAGGCGTGAGCCACCATGCCCAGCCTGGTTTTTATTTGTTTTTATTTATTTATTTTTATAGAGACAGGGTCTTGCTATGTTGCCCAGGCTGGTCTCGAATTCCAGGCTCAAGTGATCCACCGACCTTGACCTTCCAAAGTGCTAGGATTACAGGCGTGAACCACCATGCCTGGCTCTTTTTTTTTTTTTGAGATGGAGTCTCGCTCTGTCACCCAGGGTGGAGTGCAGTCCTGCGATCTCAGCTCACTGCAAGCTCCACCTCCCGGGTTCAAGCAATTCTCCTGCCTCAGCCTCCCAAGTAGCTGGGATTACAGGTGAGCGCCACCACACCCAGCTAATTTTTGTATTTTTAGTAGAGAGAGGGTTTCACTATATTGTTTCACTATATTGGCCAGGCTGCTCTGAAACTCCTGATCCACCCCCCTTGGCCTCCCAAAATGCTGGGATTACAGGCGTGAGCCAACATGCCCAGCGTTATTTATTTATTTATTTATTCATTAAGATGGAGTCTCATTTTGTTACCCAGGCTAGTCTTGAACTCCTGGGCTCAAGTGTTTTGCCAGCCTCAGCCTCCCAAAGTGCTGGAATGACAGGCATGAGCCACCATGCCCAGCCCTACCACAGTTTATTGCACAAGAGCCAGATTTCTAGCCCTAACGGTGAACTTGCATCTTTCCTCAGGAATGTGGACGTGAGGCTGGCAGAAGGAACGCTGTCCCTCTCTTCAGTGGCTGGGCCATGGCTTGTGGAGGCGGCTGCTGGGGCTGGGATCTCGAGGCAGCAGGGCAGGCCCAGGCTCACAGAGGCTGGTGGAGGGAAGGGAAGGCCCAGGGCCCCGCATCCCAGCTTCCTCGCTGAGCTCCACCACATCCCTCCCTCAGAGCCTGTGGAGGGACCCAGGATCTGCCTTTGAGGTTCCCCAGGTTCCCTGGCACCAGAGAGGGGCCCCGAAGCGCGTGCAGTCACTGGAAGGAATTAGCTGAGCACTTAGCACACAGGGTGTGTGTGGGTCGTGGCCATGCTGGTCGGTGCCAGCCAGGAACCCACAATGGATGGTCTGCTGACACATTTTCTGGAAGCAGCCCCTCTCCCAGGCCATGGCGGCTGTGGGAGTGGCCACGTTCATAAGGTGAGGCCAACCCTCAGCCACCAAAAAAGCCAACTCAGCAGTTATAAGCTCCACACTGTGTTTTCCAAATGGTGCAGGAGTGAACTACAAGATACAGATTTTCTCTCCACCTCGGCCAGGCGCTGTGGGTCACGCCTGCAGTCCTGAGGCGGGCAGATTGCATGAGCCCGGGAGTTCAAGATCAGGCTGGGCAGCCGGGCATGGTGGCTTACGCCTGTAATCCCAGCACTTTAGGAGGACGAGGTAGGTGGATTGTCTGAGCTCAGGAGTTTGAGACCAGCCTGGGCAACACTGTGAAACCTCGTCTCTAGTAAAATACAAAAAATTAGCTGGGTGTGGTGGCATGCACCTGTAGTCCCAGCTACTCGGGAGGCTGAGGCAGGAGAATCACTTGAACCCAGGAGGCAGAAGTTGCAGTGAGCTGAGATCGCACCACTGCACTCTAGCCTGGGTGACAGAGCGAGACTCCATCTCAAAAAAAAAAACAAAACAAGACCAGCCTGGGCAACATGGCAAGACCTTGTCTCTACAAAAAATTCAAAAAACATCCTGGCATGGCAGTGTGTGCCTGTGGCCCCAGGTACCCAGGAGGCTGGGATAGGAGGATCTCTTGAGCCCAGGAGTTTGGAGGGTGCAGTGAGTTATGTTTGTGCCACTGCACTCCAGCCTGGCTGACAGAGCCAGACCCTGTCTCTGACAAAAACAAAACAAAACAAAAAACAAATCTTTTTTCCTCCTTGTCAGGAAGTAAAGCCTGAATACATTCAGGGCCTGGTGTCACAGTAAGCTGGGAGCTTGGAGGAACAGAATGGGGACCGCAGGGCTGAGGGGCATCCCTGATGGGAGCTGCTCCCCTCCTGTGAGGGCAGCCATGGGGGCCCTGGTGGGCACAGCCACACACCTCCCTCCAGCCTCCTGCTGCTCAGCACCTCCCACGTGCAGCAGGGCTGGGGGCCATGTCAACGGAGGAGGAAAGCTGTGGCAGTGACCAAACCCAGGAGAGAGGCAACCGGTGGCCTGGCTGGTCCTGGGCCCAACATTCAGGGTTGGCTGCATCTAAGCATGCGGCCTCTGCCAAGGGAGCAGGACCCTGCCTGTAGACTGGGGCTTCCGCATGAGGCAGGAAGTGTTCTAAACGTCACAGAAGGCCTGGCGCGGTGACTCACGCCTGTAATCCCAGCACTTTGGGAGGCCGAGGCGGGCGGATCACCTGAGGTTGGGAGTTCAAGACCAGCCTGGGCTAACATGGTGAAACCCTGCCTCTACTAAAAATACAAAATTAGCTGGGCATGGTGGCGGGTGCCTGTAATCCCAGCTACTCGGGAGGCTGAGGCAGGAGAATCGCTTGAACCTGGGAGGCGGAGGTTGCAGTGAGCTGAGATCGCACCACTGCACTCCAGCCTGGGCAACAAGAGCGAAACACTCTCAAAAAAAAAAAAAAAAATAGGCTGGATGCGGTGGCTTACGCCTGTGATCCCAGCACTTTGGGAGGCCGAGGCAGGCGGATCACGAGGTCAGGAGATCGAGACCATCCTGGCTAACATGGTGAAACCCCGCCTCTACTAAAAATACAAAAAATTAGCTGGGCATGGGGGCAGGCGCCTGTAGTCCCAGCTACTAGGAAGGCTGAGGCAGGAGAATAGCATGAACCCGGGAGGTGGAGCTTGCAGTGAGCCGAGATAGCGCCACTGCACTCCGGCCTGGGCGACAGAGCGAGACTCCATCTCAAAAAATAAACAAATAAAAAAATAAATAAAAAATAAGGCCAGGCGCAGTGGCTGACGCCTGTAATCCCAGCACTTTGGGAGGCCAAGGCGGGCGGATCACGAGGTCAGGAGATCGAGACCATCCTGGCTAATAAGGTGAAAACCCATCTCTACTAAAAATACAAAAATTAGCCGGGCGTGGTGGTGGGCACCTGTAGTCCCAGCTACTCCGGAGGCTGAGGCAGGAGAATGGCGTGAACCCGGGAGGCGGAGCTTGCAGTGAGCCGAGATTGCGCCACTGCACTCCAGCCTGGGCGACAGAGCGAGACGCCATCTCAAAAAAAAAAAAAAAAAAAAAAGAAAAATACTACTACTAGTAAGTAAACATCACAGAAAAGACAGAAAGGAAACACAACCCCTAAACGACAGGATCACCAGCAATTCTCTTTAATCCTCTTTCTTTTCCTTCTAAAAGCTTTTGCAAAGTCCAATTTATTTTTACAGTAAATAGATTATCTTTTAAGAAAATGCACTAGCAAGATTGTAGCAAAGTGTGTTTATGCAAACAGGTGGTGCAGAGACAGAGAGGCGGAACTTGTGGGCAGGTGGAGGACCGTCCCAGCTCATGGGCCACGCACAGATGGGAGCACCTCAGTGTTTTCAGCCAAGAGAACACAAGTCTCAGGATCCATGTGGCTCCCTCAGGCCCTGGACCCAGGTAGGCAGGACACCCTTGACCATGGGGCAGGGGACATCCCAGCATCGTCTGTACCCCCACCACCTGCGTGGCACCTGGTCCTCAGACACCTGCATGGCACCTGGCCCTCAGACACCTGCGTGGCACCTGGCCCTCAGGCACCTTCGTGGCAGCTCCACGGGCCAGGCCCACTGTCCAGTTGCTCCTGCCCTGGAGTTGGGGCCGTGGGGAGGGAAAGCACAGTAATAGCTGAGCGTTCAGAGGAGGGGCTGGGCTGCAGGCATTGCTGGTTCAGATTGGTGCTCTCCACCTGGCTGTGTGAGGCAGCGGGAAGCAGTGGCCGGAAGATTCCTGCAGGAGTTTCAGAACTTAGTAGCCGGCTGAGGACGGCTTCCTCCTAAAACACCTCGGCTGCCTCAGCCACCCAGCACCTGCCAGAAATGCCGGCAGAGGCCGAGGCCGTTACAGAAGAGCAAGCGCACCAGTGCCCGCCTCCTGCCCAGCCCCACTGGGCAGCACCCATGTGTGGCCAGGCTGGCACAGGGGCCGGGAGGATGGGGACAAAGGAGACGCCAGCCCCATGGGTCCTGCAGAGACCTGCCCATGCAGTGACCAGCGTCCAAGGACACAGATGATCCCAAGAAGCGGGAGTGGTAACTCACCTAGAGCTTAGCAGAGAAGGATGCGAAATCCGCCAGCCCTTTGACATCGTTTGGGAACGTCAACCATGCCCCGCCATCGGCCACCAGCACGGCCCCCGTCACGTAGGAAGCCAGAGGGCTGGCCAGGTAGAGCACGCTGTGGGCAATCTCGGTCTTGTTCCCCAGCCTCTGCAGCGGGCTGGCAGTGACCTTGGTGCTCAGGCTGGCCTGAGGGCCACCTGGAGGGCAGCAGAAGACTCAGGCCCCATGAGCCCCAAGACCCAGCACCCTCCCCTCTCCCCCAGCTCATTCCCTGAGAGGCACCTGGGAACAGCAAGGACACAGTCAGTGTCACCAAGGCCTAGCATGGAGCAGGATCAGGCCAGACACAGAACATAGTTGCCACCACGGAACCAGCACAGGGCTTTTCAACATACCCCCTGCCAAGGTTCTGGAAGCTTCATGGGCACCCTGTGCCCCAGGGGAGAATATGTGGGAGGCCTGGGCTCCCTGAGAGCCTTACCCAGTCGCCGGAGCCCCTCCGTGCCACTGATGGGGCCAGGGGCGAGGCTGTTGACGCGGATGTTTTGGGGACCCCACTCCACAGCCAAGTGCCGTGTCATCGCGTCTGCATGGGAGAAAATTGGATATGAAGGGGCCGCTCTGCCCTCTGCGAGGGCTCAGGGCCAAGGCCAGGCCTTGCTGCCTGCAGCTGGGCTCAGCTTCACGTGGAGACTGCTGGCCTCCTGGGATGGAAGCAGACGGCCCATTGGGGACCCAGGTGGGCAAACCTGGGCGGGGGGGTGGTCATACCCACAGCGGCCTTGGCGGAGCCTGCGTGCACCTGGAGTGCCTGCCCCCGGTTCCCCAGGGTGGCAGTGATGTTCACAATCACCCCTCCGTGGTCCTGCAACACACAAGGCCCGGGGCAGTGAGCGGGCGGCCGTCAGGGGGAGGCCACGGAACAGTGAGCGGGCGGCCGTGAGGGGGAGGCCACGGGGCAGGGAGCGGGCGGCCTAATGGGGAGGCCACGGGACAGTGAGCGGGCGGCCGTGAGGGGGAGGCCACGGGACAGTGAGTGGGCGGCCGTGAGGGGGAGGCCCGGGGCAGGGAGCGGGCGGCCTAATGGGGAGGCCACGGGGCAGGGAGCGGGCGGCCTAATGGGGGAGGCCACGGGACAGTGAGCGGGCGGCCGTGAGGGGGAGGCCACGGGGCAGGGAGCGGGTGGCCGTCAGGGGGAGGCCACGGGGCAGGGAGCAGGCGGCCGTGAGGGGGAGGCCACGGGGCAGGGAGCGGGCGGCCGTGAGGGGGAGGCCACGGGGCAGGGAGCGGGCGGCCGTCAGGGGGAGGCCACGGGACAGGGAGCGGGCGGCCGTGAGGGGGAGGCCGTGAGGGGGAGGCCACAGGACAGGGAGCGGGCGGCCGTCAGGGGGAGGCCACGGGGCAGGGAGCGGGCGGCCTAATGGGGAGGCCACGGGACAGTGAGCGGGTGGCCGTCAGGGGGAGGCCACGGGACAGTGAGCGGGCGGCCGTGAGGGGGAGGCCCGGGGCAGGGAGCAGGCGGCCTAATGGGGAGGCCACGGGACAGTGAGCAGGCGGCCGTCAGGGGGAGGCCCGGGGCAGGGAGCAGGTGGCCTAATGGGGAGGCCACGGGGCAGGGAGCGGGCGGCCTAATGGGGAGGCCACGGGGCAGGGAGCGGGCGGCCTAATGGGGGAGGCCACGGGACAGTGAGCGGGCGGCCGTGAGGGGGAGGCCACGGGACAGTGAGCGGGCGGCCGTGAGGGGGAGGCCACGGGGCAGGGAGCGGGCGGCCGTCAGGGGGAGGCCACGGGGCAGGGAGCGGGCGGCCTAATGGGGAGGCCACGGGGCAGGGAGCGGGCGGCCTAATGGGGAGGCCACGGGGCAGGGAGTGGGCGGCCGTCAGGGGGAGGCCACGGGGCAGGGAGCGGGCGGCCTAATGGGGAGGCCACGGGGCAGGGAGCGGGCGGCCGTCAGGGGGAGGCCACGGGGCAGTGAGCGGGTGGCTGTCAGGGGGAGGCCCCGCTGGGAGGACACCCACCCGGAAGAACTTCTCGTAGAGCACACGAGACACGTTGAAGGTGCCGCTGGTGTCGATGTCCATCACGGTCTTGAAGGCGTTGAAGGACAAGGCGCCGGCGGGGCACAGGAAGTTCCCGGCTGCACCTGCAGAATGGGAGACCGCAGGAGCTGCTGGAGCCTGGGGAGAGGGATGCCAAGTGGGTGGTGGCCAGGGGGGCAGACGGGAGGGTGCAGGAGGGAGCCCAGGTGCCCTGTCGCACAGGGAGGAGACCCATGCCCTAGGAAAAATTCCAAAATGACCAAAGCAAGATGGGTGTCCTGGCTGCCCTGTGTCCCCGAGAAAAGAAGACATGCTGAGCCCTGGCTCCGAGGTACCTGCGACTGTGGCCTTGTTTGGAAATGGGATGGGTTGCAGAAATAATCGAATTACACTGAAGTCACAACGAATTAGGGGGAGCCCTAAATCCAATGACCGGCATCCTTATAACAAGGAAAGAGAACACACAGACACATGCCACGTGAAGACAGTGGCAGACAGAACAGCGACGGTCTCCGAGCCCGGGAGGGCCAAGGGCTATGGCAGTACCGGAAGCCACGCAGAAGGCAGGAACAGGCTCTCCCCCGGGGCCTTCAGAGAGCACAGCTCTGCCAACGCCTTCCCCTTTGGACGTTCTGCCTCCAGAACTGGGAGATTATATTTCGGTTGTTTTAGCCACACAGGTTGTAGTACTCTGTTAGCCCAGGGAAACTAATACACAGGATGTTTTTAAAAGGGAATTTCTGCAGAGCGAAACCAATGTTGGTTCATCAATTGTAACAAACGCAAGATGTTAACAGGGAAAACTGTGTAGGTGGGAGTATGGAATTCCATGTACTATTAATTATTCTATAAACCTAAAACTGTGATTAAAAAAAAATCGGCTGGGCGCGGTGGCTCACGCCGGTAATCCCAGCACTTTGGGAGGCCGAGGCGGGCAGATCACGAGGTCAGGCGATCAAGACCATCCTGGCTAACATGGTGAAACCCCGTCTTTAGTAAAAATACAAAAAGTTAGCCAGGCGTGGTGGCGGGCGCCTGTAGTCCCAGCTACTAGGGGGCTGAGGCAGGAGAATGGCGTGAACCCGGGAGGCGGAGCTTGCGGTGAGCCAAGATTGCGCCACTGCACTCCAGCCTGGGCGACAGAGCAAGACTCCATCTCAAAAAATAAAAATAAAAATCAATAAAAATAAAAAATAAAAAAATTAAAATAAAAGCTGGGGGCCGGGCGCGGCAACTCACGCCTGTAATCCCAGCACTTTCGGAGGCCAAGGCAGGCGGACCACCTGAGATCAGGAGTTCGAGACCAGTCTAAACAATATGACGAAACCCCATCTCTACTAAAAATACAAAAATTAGCCAGGTGTGGTGGCGGGCGCCTGTAATCCCAGCTACTCGGGAGGCTGAGACGGGGGAATTGCTTGAACCCGGGAGGCAGAGGGTGCAGTAAGCTGAGATTGCACCACGGTACTCCAGCCTGGGCAACAAGAGCGAAACTCTGTCTAAAAAAAAAAAAAAAAAAAGCTAGGCCGGGCTTTTATTTTATTGATGACTCTTGCCTGTAATCCCAGCATTTTGGGAGGCCAAGGCAGGAAGACTGCTTGAGCCTAGGAGTTTGAGACTGGCCTGGGCAACACACAGTAAGACCCTGTCTCTACTAAAAATAAAAAATACAAAAATTAGCCAGGCGTGATGGCACACGTCTGTAGTCCCAGCTACTCAGGAGGCTGGGGCAGGAGGATGGCTTGAGCCCAGAAGGTGGAGGCTGCAGTGAGCCATGATCACACCAGCCTGGGTGACAGAGTGAGATGCTGTCTAAAAAAAAAAAAAAAAAAAAAAGGCTATTACTTTTTTTCTAAGAGGGAATTTCAGGACACAAGGGCACCCGACTCTGCCGTTCAGCCGTGTTCATGGCGTCCACTTGGGCCGCAGCTGTGCTGACCTGCTGCCACCCAGAGAAGCTGAGTCAGGCCGGAGACAGAGGGCCAGAGACAGAGGGCTGGAGACAGAGGGCCGGAGACGGGGGCCGGAGACAGAGGCCCGGAGACACGGGGCCGGAGACAGGGGGCCGGAGACAGAGGCCCGGAGACAGGGGGCCGGAGACAGGAGGCCGGAGACAGAGGGCCGGAGACAGGGGGCCGGAGACAGAGGGCCGGAGACAGGAGGCCGGAGACAGAGGCGCGGAGACAGAAGGCCGGAGACAGAGGCCCGGAGACAGAGGCCCAGAGACAGAGGCGCGGAGACAGAGGCCTGGAGACAGGGGGCCGGAGACAGAGGCCCGGAGACAGAGGCCCGGAGACAGAGGAGCGGAGACAGGGGCCCGGAGACAGGGGGCCGGAGACAGAGGCCCAGAGACAGAGGCCCGGAGACAGAGGGCCGGAGACGGGACCGGAGACAGGGGGCCGGAGACAGAGGCCCGGAGACAGGGGGCCGGAGACAGAGGCCCGGAGACAGGGGGCCGGAGCCTGAGTCTTGGCCTCAGGTACCTGGATGGGGTGCAGCCCACCCCAGGGCAGGCAGCTAGGTTCCCTGGCACGGTCCCCACCCCAAGACCAGAGTTCTAGGGCCTCCAAACGGTACCACCAACCTGTGAGAAGCCACCAACCTCACTCAGCACCGACTCACAGTTAATGAGAATGTCGATTCTGCCAAACTCCTTCAGAGCCTGGTCCACAGCGGCCATGATAGCTGGGGGTGCTCGGACGTCCATAGAGAGAGGGAGGCAGCGCCGGCTGGTGGCCCCAGCCAGCTTCCTGGCGGCCTGGAAGCCAGGTAAAGAGGCAGACAGCAGCCCTGCAGCCTCGGCCTGGAGAAAAGGCCTTTGGAATCTGCAGAGGACGATGCTTCCGGGTTCCACGGGGACCCTGGGTT
Source organism: Pongo pygmaeus (assembly GCF_028885625.2). Lineage (NCBI taxonomy): Eukaryota > Metazoa > Chordata > Mammalia > Primates > Hominidae > Pongo > Pongo pygmaeus. Next base: position 524,502 of record NC_072391.2, on the reverse strand, counting down.
TGCTGCTGGACCCCACTCTGGGGAAGCACAGCCTGCGAGTGCCCACGACCCCAGTGGATGTTTGTGGGAAACTGCCACGCTCTCCCCCCACCTGCCACGCTCTCCCCCAACCTGCCACGCTCTCCCCCAACCTGCCACCTGTCCTAGAATCCTCCCTCTGCATTGCCCTCCAGGCCACTGTCACCATGTCCTGCCCCTGCTGCAGAGCAGAGGTGGCACAGGTGAGACTCTCCTCCCAGGAGAGTCTCCTCCCAGCGGGTGGGACGCACGGACCACCTAAATAACCCAGGTGAGCCCAGAGATCTTTCTTGGGGCCACATTACCCCCAAACAGGAAGGTCCCTCCCAGGACCCAATAACTAGATTTTTTTAAAAGTCAAAGATGTCTCTGGGAGGCCACTTACACTGAAGCTCCATATTTAGGATAGGTGCAAGTTTTGGTGCCAGCCGGGCACAGTGGTTCACACCTATAATCCTGGCACTTTGGGAGGTTGAGGTGGGCGGATCACTTGAGGTCAGGAGTTTGAGACCAGCCTGGTCAACATGGTGAAACCCCATCTCTACCAAAAAAATGCAAAAATTAGCCAGGCGTGGTGGCAGGCGCCTGTAGTCCCAGCTACTCCGGAGGCTGAGGCAGGAGAATCGCTTGAACCTGGGAGGCGGAGGCTGCAGTGAGCCGAGATCGCACCACCGCACTCCAGCCTGGGTGACAGAGTGAGACTCCCGTCTCAAAAAAAAAGTTTTGGTGCCAACATCCCCTTAGCCTCTGGACCCTCCTGGCCCAGGCCCAGCACCCCCACAGCCACCCGCACAGGGGACCATGGGAGAGGCCCTCTCACCGTCAGCACTCGCGGCAGGCTCCTACTGGCAATCACCGTATGGCAGCCGTGCCTGCAAAACCAGAAGCAGGTGTGAGGACAATGTGGGAGAGGGGCACTCCCAGGGGGCATCTGCCCAGCTGCTGGGCAGGAGTCTCTCAGGCGGAAGTACCAGTCCAGGGCTGAAGGCCCGGCTGGCAGAGGGCACAGGAGCGTGAACAGGACTGAGGAACTCTGGAGGGACCTCAGGTGGTGCCCACCCCGGGGTTTCTGGCATGGGACATCCCACCGCACAGGCCTGTGGGTCCTGCCCCAAACACCAGGTACAGAGACAGCTGTGAGCCACAGAGGCCCAGCCCACACATCTGCCTGGGGCCTGCTGGGCCCACATCCTCCACCCCCTTCTCCCTGTGGGGCTGGCGTGGAGGACCGTTCTGAAGCGGGGTGCTCCCTGCTCCCCTTCCTGACCACGTGGATGCGAATCCACCACGTTGGCCTCTGTGAACCCCGGTTCCAGGAATGCCGCTAGGATTTCCACCTTTATCTACTGTTCTTGCGAAAGAGCACAAAGTTAAGTCCTGCCCTTAGGTCAAAACAACCTTGATGTTCTCCTAAACGAATTCCTACACACTCCCTCTGAAGCAGGACCCCTTTCCCTGTGGTATAGAAGCCCTGGGCCTGAGGGTAACAGCATGGAGACGCCTGTCTCACAGCCACCCAAGACTACGCTTCTGCCCATAAATTCCCCGAGAAAATCACCCGACATGGACAAACGGGATCTGTCTGCCTTGTTCTTTGGTTTCTCGGCTCTTCTGGTTCGGGGGTTGCTTGCCCACAATAACCATAAAGGTAGCTACCCCTGCTAGGCAGGTCCCACTGGAGCTGCAATGTCCCATCTGGTCCTCAGATGCCCTGAGCACAGAGCCACCAGTGGAACGGCCAAATCTCTTCCTGTGGGATTCACCTTTCTGGTCTGAAAAGCAGGGGCCTCAGGGGAACTGAGGAAGGGTCCCTCACCCCCACCCCAGCCTAACTCTAGCCACTGTCAGGTGGGATAAGTTGCTGACCCTGGCCTGAAGCCACATAATTGTGTCCCAGGAGAAAATGTGCTCTGCAGGGCACCAGCCCTGGGGCCTGACACAGCCCTGACTCTCGAGGTCCCAGCAGGCCCCAGACCAGAGCCACACAATCTCCACTGACCTGTAGGAGCCTCGAAGTCCTGACTCTCCCCAGGGCAATCCTAGACCCCTCCCCAGTCCCTCTGGCAGGCACCTGGATCCTGTCGGGTAGCTGAGCAGGGGACATCTACCTCCCACCAACGTCTTGCCAGGGGTCAGGCATCCAGCAGGGCCCAGGCAGGGAGAAGCAAGGAGCAGGGAAGGGACACAGAGCAGTCTCACCGCATGAAAATCTCAGCAATCCGGAACCCAATCCCAGAGCCGCCACCTGTGATGAAGGCCACTTTGTCCCTGAGAATAAAAAAGGAGGCTCTTTTAAAAGAGCCCTATTGGGCCGGGCCGGTGGCTCCCAGCACTTTGGAAGGCCAAGGTGGGTGGGCCACAAGGTCAGGAAATCGAGACCAGCTTGGACAATATGGTAAAACCCTGTCTCTACTAAAAATACAAAAATCAGCTGGGCGTGGTAGTGGGTGCCTGTAATCCCAGCTACTTGGGCGGCTGAGGCAGGAGAATAGCTTGAACCCGGGAGGCAGATGTTGCAGTGAGCTGAGATCGCACCACTGCACTCCAGCCTGGGCAAAAGAGCGAGACTCCATCTCAAAAAATACGTATAAATAAAATAAAATAAAAATAAATAAAAAATAAAAGAGCCCTGTTAAAATACACCCCCCATATTGCTATACGGTAATGATTTAAAAGGAAAATTCGGCCGGGTGCCGTGGCTCACACCTGTAATCACAGCACTTTAGGAGGCCAAGGCGGGCGGATCACCTGAGGTCGGGAGTTCGAGACCAGCCTGACCAACATGGAGAAACCCCGTCTCTACTAAAAATACAAAAAATTAGCCGGGTGTGGTGGCGCATGCCTGTAATCCCAGCTACTCGGGAGGCTGAGGTAGAAGAATCACTTGAACCTGGGAGGCGGACGTCGTGGTGAGCCGAGATCACGCCACTGCACTCCAGCCTGGGCGACAACAGCAAAACATGGTCTTCAAAAATAAATAAATAAATAAATAAAATGAAAATTCATAAAGTTATAGTATTTTTTTATTTTTTATTTTTTAAATTTTTTTTGAGATGGAGTCTCGCTCTGTCGCCCAGGCTGGAGTGCAGTGGCACGATCTAGGCTCACTGCAAACTCCGCCTCCCGGGTTCACGCCATTCTCCTGCCTCAGCCTCCCGAGTAGCTGGGACTACAGGCGCCCGCCACGACGCCCGGCTAATTTTTTTGTATTTTTTAGTAGAGACGAGGTTTCACCGTGTTAGCCAGGATGGTCTCGATCTCCTGACCTCGTGATCCACCCGCCTCGGCCTCCCAAAGTGCTGGGATTACAGGCATGAGCCACCACACCGGGCCTATTTATTTATTTTGAGACAGGTTCTTGCTACGTTGTCCAGGCTGGAGTGCAGTGGCACCATCACGGCTCACTGCCGCCTTGACCTCTTGGGCAAGAAGGATCCTCCTGCTTCAGCCTCCCAAGTAGCTGGGACTACAGGTGCATGCCAGCGTGCCCAGCTAATTTTTCATCTATTTTTCTAGAGAGGGGTATCGTTTTGTTGCTCAGGCTGGTCCTGAACTTGTGCTGACACAAACTTGCAAAGTGCAGTGGGGGAAAGTGTATTTTGTTGTCTTTTGACAAAAATTGACAGAAGTAGATAGAAGAGAGAAAAATACCCTGGCTTAAACAAGATAGAGGTTATAATTTCCTCTCTCCTAAGCCCTGCATGGCACTAATATCAAATATGATTCCTGAGATTCAGCAAGCTAGGTCAGGATAATATGGCTTTTTTATTTATTAGAGATTTTCTTGTACGTATTAAATGTGTACTGATTGGTATGACTGGCACAAATTGTACCAGATGGATGGCAGTCTCCTACTTTTGCAGAGCTCCAAGTTGCCTTTCCTATTCTTAATTATTAAAGATTAATTTTGGGCCAGGTGCAGTGTCTCACTCCTGTAATCCCAGCACTTTGGGAAGCCGAGGCAGGTGGATCATCTGAGGCCAGGAGTTCCAGACCAGCCTGACCAACACGGTGAAACCTCACCTCTACTAGAAATACAATTAGCCCAGCGTGGTGGCGTGCGCCTATAGTCCCACTTGGGCGCACTGAGGCTGAAGCAGGAGAATTGGGAGGCTGAGGCAGAAGAATTGCTTGAACCCAGAATGAGACTCCGTTTCAAAAAAAAACTTTTTTTTACTGCAGAACACTCAAAGAGAATTGTCAATACCTGTCCTTGGAGAACATAATTTAAAAAAATTTTTTTTTCTTTTTTTGACATGGAGTTTCACTCTTGCTGCCCAGTGCAATGGCGCAATCTTGGCTCACTGCAACCTCCACCTCCCGAGTTCAAGCGATTCTCCTGCCTCGGCCTCCCAAGTAGTTGGGATTACAGGTGTGCACCACCACACCCGGCTAATTTTTTGTATTTTTAGCAGAGACGGGGTTTCACCATGTTGGCCAGGCTGGTCTCGAACTCCGGACCTCAGGTGATCTACCCACCTCGGCCTCCCAAAGCGCTGGGATTACAGACGTGAGCCACTGCTCCTGGCAAAAGATCAAAATTTTAATAGAAACTTGAAAATGTTGCCAATTGAAAAAAAGAAAAGGAAAAAAAAAACAAAAGGATCCGCCCATTAGCCGAGTGAGGGCAGGTGACCGGGGAGGATCGACCTTTGCCCGGGCTGCCTTCTCTTGTGAACACCAAGGCGTTTGCAGGAAAATGAAGAGCTGCTGGGCAAAACCTGGCATTCCTGGGCCTTCTGGGTCTTCCGGAAAAATGATTTCAACCTAAAATTTTCTGTTAAGAAAGAGGCCAGGTTGGGCCGGGCTCGGTGGCTCAAGCCTGTAAATCCCAGCACTTTGGGAAGCCGAGGCGGGTGGATCACCTGAGGTCAGGAGTTCGAGAAGAGCCTGACCAACACGGTGACACCCCCTCTCTACTAAAAATACAAAAAATTAGCCGGGCTGAGGCAGGAGAATCGCTGGAACCCGGGAGGCACAGGTTGCAGTGAGCGGAGATCGTGCCACTGCACTCCAGCCTGGGTGACAGAGCGAGATTCCGTCTCAAAAAAAAAAAAAAAAAAAAGAAAAAAGAAAGAAAGGAGCCGGGCGAGACAGGTTTCCTAACACACGAGCCCTCGGGGACCACGTGGGGACGCCGGCGCCCGCGGACCGGACCCTGCACCGAGGCTGCGCCCGCTTCCCAGGCCCCGCTCACCGCAGCAGGTCCGGGCAGAAGAGGTGGCGGTACGCGGGGAGACAGTCGTCCCCCTCCACGTCGGGCGGCGGCTGGGCCATGGCGCTCGCCTCGGGGACTGCGGGGACAACGGGCGAGAGCTGCCTCAGCCTCCAGCACCCGGCGCGCAGCTGCGAACTCTCCTGGAACCGGGAGCCCCGCCCCACTCCCCGGACGCCCCGCCCCTCCTCTGATGGCTTCCCGGAGGCCCCGCCCCTCCCCCAATTCTCCCCGGAAGCCCCGCCCCCGCGCGCGGCCTGCTGGGACTGGAAGTCGGCGCGCGAGGCGCAGGCGCAGGCGCAGGCGCAGGCGCAGTGCGGGGCGGGGGGGGCGGTTCCCGCGGCGGAAGCCCGACGGTCTGCGGGTGTCCTCCGTGAGTTTTTTTCACAAGTATTCGGCGTCAGCGCCGCGTTCAGAGCCTCCGAGACTTGTGGGATAGGATACCCCTGGCTCCTGGGTCCAGGCCAGGCTCGCAGCCTCTGGGCTCCCCGTTCGCCTCCCCGTAAACACCGTGGGGAGGGCCGGGGCCCAGGAAAGCGCGGCCGGCCCCGCGCCGCTTCCCAAAATGACCCGTTTTGACGCCAATAAAGAAGGGTCCGGGGCCGGGCGGGGTGGCTCACACTTGTAATCCTAGCACTTTGGGAGGCCGAGGCGGGCGGGTCACGAGGTCAGGAGTTCGAGACCATCCTGGACAACATGGTGAAACCCCGTCTTTACTAAAAATACAGAAATTAGCCGGGCGTTGTGGCTGGTGCCTGTAGTCCCATCTACTCAGGAGGCTGAGGCAGGAGAATCGCTTGAAGCCGGGAGGCGGAGGTTGCAGTGAGCCGAGATCTCGCCACTACACTCTATCCTGGGGGACAGAGCGAGACTCCGTCTCAAAAAAAAAAAGGGGCCCGGTACTTCTGTTCCGCGTGGGGGCCCGGGCGGGGCTATGCCGCGAACCCAGGACGGGGCGCCCCGCCCGCACCACTGTTGGAAGACGGGGGTCCGCGACGGCCACGGGGGAAAAACATGCAGGGCCGCTCCTGAGCTGGACACACCCGCGGGCCAGCGGCTTCAGGGGCGTGATAGAGCCGCCACCGCTACAGTAAAGGCTGCCAGGCCCTTTCTGCGCTGGGTGGACTCAGTCCGCCGGCCCCTTTCTGCCCCTTCCCGGGGAAGGCAGCTCCTCCTTTGGCGGGATCACAGCATCGGCTCGCGCCTAGCTTGGGTTCTCCGGATTGCAGGCTGGTGGTCTCTGGACCCCTGCCTGGCTCATACATCCAACAACGTTATGGAACTAGGTGTGCAAAACTTCATCTTTACTGTTCAACTCCTTACAACTTGCATAAAAGCGTCATTTCTACCTCAGAGTTGGCGGAAGTCATAATTAGTGTACCACCCATCTGCTGGGCACAGTGAATTTTAATGCCTCCCCTTTAGAGGAGAGGTTACGATAACGTGAAGACCCCCCCACCACAAAGGTTGTCCGGCACTCTGGTGCAAAAAGGATTGGTCCAATCTTGTGCTGGCTTGGGGTACAGAAAGGCACTGAAGTTGGTGGCTCAAACTCCTCTGGGCTGGGGTGGGGCAGAGGTGAACAGGAAAGTAAGTGGTTTGGGACAGGCAGGTTTGGATGTGGGCTTGGGTTCTTGCTGATGGAGGTAGTTGGTCCTGCGTGGGGGATGGGGTGGTAAGGGCAGCTTGAGCCTCAGGCTGGGTGGATGCTGCTGTGCTGGCCCCCGTCTGCCCAGCTCACCAGCTCACTGCTCTGGAACCACAGCTGGATCTCCCGCTGGGCCCCCTCCACGGAGTCGCTGGCGTGGATGACGTTCCTGTGCCAGGACAGGAGCAATGTGAGGCTCAGGCTTCATGTGCACCCTGAGGAGTCCCAGGGACCACCTGCTGCTCCCCTGTTGCCCTCTGTCTAGGGGAGCAAGCCTGTGACTGCAGACAGGGAAGGAGTAACAGTGGAGCTGGGAAACCGGGTTCCAGCCTGGCCTCGGCCTCTTACAGCCTCGTGGACCCGCCCAGGCCCCAGCTTTTGGGAGCCTCATTTCCCCCAAAGTTGCCCCTTGCCAACCCCTTGGGGTGTCAGGTAACAGGCAACGATGGCACGGTACACACAACACAAAGAGAACACCTCATTGCCCTGTGTGCCCTGGGAGAACGCAGCTCTCACCAGTGTGAGCTGTCACGTCCCACCTGGCTTCATCCTAGCACAGCAAGACAGCCAGGTCTCGTGGATCTGCCACCACCCCAAGTGATGGCCCTCCTTGCCCCCAGCAGCAGCCTGGTGTATCAGGACCCCTGTACCTGCTGATGTGGACGCTGAAGTCACCCCTTATGGTTCCTGGGGCAGCCTCAGCCGAGTCGGTGTGTCCAATCATGGCCCTCGAGGCGCGGACAACATTGTACCCTTCCCAGACCTGCAGCGAGAGATAATGGTTGGGGAGAAGTGGGGAACACCAAGGGCCCCTGGGCTCAATCCAGGGCCCCTCCCTTTGCTGGGGGGAAAGACACACCCACACGCCCTTTACCCACAGGCCCTTCCACCACCCCTGCCCTGCCGTACCATGGCCACCACAGGCCCAGAGCTCATGTAGCGAATGAGGGCAGGGTAGAAGGGCTTCCTCCGCAGGTCCTGGTAGTGCTCGGCAAGGACGCTCTCTGGTGCCTGGGTGGCATTAGAGGGAAGGAGGAGGAGCCGCAGAGAGTAAACCTGGGCACTAGCACAGCAGCTGTGATGCCCTGACCTCAGGCACCTTGCAGATAACACCAGCATGGGCAGCACCCCTACCGCAGAATAGATCCCTACTGCCCCTTCAACTGCCAAAGCCAGGCCCTGCCCCAGCGCTGGCTGGGATGTGAAAGACTGAGAAGGATCCCCCAACCCCGTCCCCACAGGGATACCCACAAGCCCAGAGCCCCACTACCTGCAGCATCTTCATCCCCACCAGTGTGAAGCCCCGCCTCTCAAAGCGCTGGATCACGTCCCCAACGAGCCGCCGTTGCACGCCATCTGGCTTCACTGCCACCAGGGTCCGCTCCCGGGTCCAGGAGGGCCCTCCTTTAAAAGGCAAGGGGTCAGAGGCACTGCCACCTCACCTTTCACGTCCCCACCATCCGGGTTTCCCAGCCGGAGCCCAGGGGTCACCAGGCTTCAGGGTGTCTGCCCCTAAGCAGGGCACTCTGGAAGAGATAAGGATGGTGCCCACAGCCAGAAACGCCCCCATGATAGTCCCTGTCAGGGACACCCAAGGCAATGTGTCCCCAGGGCTTCTAGCCTCTCCCAGGGGCCATGGCTCCTCCCAGCAGAGGCAGAAGCTGCCTGAGATCGCCCCGAGGTTCAGGGAGGCACTGCCCAGCTCAGGGACCACCCCAAGGTCCAGGGAGGCAAAGCCCAGCTCAGGGACCACCTCAAGGTCCAGGGAGGGACAGGCCAGCCCAGCGACCACCCTGAGGTCCATGGAGGCACAGCCCAGCTCAGCAACCACCCTGAGGTCCATGGAGGCACAGCCCAGCTCAGCAACCACCCTGAGGTCCATGGAGGCACAGCCCAGCTCAGGGACCACCCTGAGGTCCACGGAGGCACAGCCCAGCTCAGTGGCCGCAGGGAAGTCTGGAGATCCTGCAAAACTCCAGCCTCACTTTTGACTCCAGCCCTTCTGGATGACGACACACATGGTCTGAAGCCCAGGCTTTCCACATGAGGAAGAACCCAGAGCCCACCCTGTGTCTGAGGTGAAGGAGTGGCAGGGAACCAGGGTGAAACACACTTTCCCCACCAGGTGAGCCCTGGAAACAGGGACAAAAGGGGCCTGAAGATTGAAGAGGGAAGGTAGCAGGATTCTGTCCGAGCCAGGAGACGGGGCCTGTGCTGCTGTGGAGTTTCAAGGCCTGTGCTTCCAGACCCAGAGTCAGCACTGAGCTCCGCCCCAGCCGTCCTCCTCTGGAGGGGACGCTGCCAGGGAAACAGAAGACGTCCTCACCCTCCTACAGTCCCAGGCTGCTCCAGAGCCAAGCTACCCTCCAGCATCGGGTCCCTGGTTTCCAGAGGAGCCCAGACCCTGTATGACCCACAGAGAGGCTGGACAGAGCCAAAGGGGCCCCGCCAGGCCAGGAGGAAGACCCCCTGGTTGGTTTGTTCCCCCAAAACCCAGTTCGCAGGGCGCCTTGTGTAGCCTGGGGCTCTGCTGCGGCTGGTGCGGGCATTGTAGGCGGCGGCTCACTTTTCAGAGCCGATGGAGGGAGCCCTGGGACATGGATCGTCCTGTGAGGTGGCAGCTGGGGGGGCCGGGCAGCGGCGGGGCCGGGGACTTGGGGCCTGACGTCCCAGTCAGATTCTGGCCTAACTCGGCCTTCAGCGAACGCCCCAGCGGAGCGGCTCCCCACCCCTCCCACCCCCTCACCCCCACCCCCCGACTCCCTCACCCCCCCACACCCCCCACCCCCACCCCGGCCGGGAGACCCCTCACCGCCCAGTGCTGCAGCCGGCCTCTGCCTTCCTTTCGCTCCCGGGCCCTCGGTCGCCCCGGACCCGCCCAGGCTGCCAACTCGCCGGGCGCCTGCAGCCTGGGGCCTGGGGAGGCGAGAAGGAGCCGCAGAGCCGGCCGGGCACTGGAGGGGCGTGCGGGTGCAAGCCGGCGCCTTCCCCAACTCGGACGGACCCCGCAGCCCGCGACCCCAGGCCTCTGGGGGAGTCGGACCCCGGCCCGCACGTGCGCGGACAAAGGCCGAGCGGCGCGCGCCCCTTCCGCCCCCCGTGTCCCCGCCGGGGCGCGCGGCCCCACTCACCCGAGCTGTGCCGCGCTAGCAGGCTGGGGCCCTGGGCCCGCGGGCCGCAGCGCAGCCCCTGCAGCGCGGAGCGCCAGAAGAGGCCGCCCATGACGCCCGGCCCGCGGGCCGCTGTGAGCGCGAGGAGAGGGCGCGGAGGGCGGTGCCAGCCCCAGACCCGCCCCCGCCCGCCGGGGAGCCCCCGCGCCGACGCTGCCCGCAGCCCCCCACCGCCCCGGACCCCCGTGGCCCGGCGCTCACGGGGCGCGTGGAAATGTTCAACGCCAATTTCTGTTAAAATCAGAAGAAAAAACAAAATAATAATGAATCCTTCTCGAATTGCATTCGTCTTTATACCGACGCAACCGTTAACTATCGTTTTAACGCTTTCCCACGGAGGAAGGCCCACTCGGGAGGCTGAGGCAGGAGGATCGCTTGAGCCCAGGAGATTGAGGCTGCAGTGAGCTGTGACTGCACCGCTGCACTCCGGCCTGGGCCATAGAGCAAGACTCTGTCTCAAAAATAAATCCACGGACCAAAAGGAGGTCTAGAAGCCCTGGTCTGAGCCCCCTCCAATGGAGGGTGAAATTCCTACGTGAGCCCCAGGGCGGGAGAAGGAGGCGCTCCGGAGACGCTGACTCTGCGGCCAGGACGAGTAGGCGGGACTACAGACCCGCGCCACCACAACCAGCTAATATTTTAATTTTTTGTAGAGATGGGGCCTCCCTATGTTGCCCATGCTGGTCTCAAACTCCGGGGATCAAGAAATCCTCCTGCCTTGGCTTCCCAAGGTGCTGGGATTACAGATGTGAGCCTGGTCTGTGAATTTGAATGAGGAAAAATCCGACCTTTATTCTCAAATGGCCTCTGATGTGACTGCATTCCTCTAATTCGTTCAATTGCGGATATAAGGAACAAGCTACAGTCATAGCTGCAGGGCCTGTGACTTTGTCACCAACAGAATTCACAGGTACGGTAATATTGGGGTAGAGAGCACACAAGCCACTATTTGAAATGGTTAGGTCTCCCACTGCTAGAATTTACTTAATGAGTCTTGAACAAGCCTATGTTCTTTTTGCTGCTATTGTGAATGGAATTGTTTTCTTATTTAAATTATCCATTGCAGGTGTATAACATACAAATGAGATTTGTTTGTTTGTTTTTAGACAGAGTGTCGCTCTTGTTGCCCAGGCTGGAGTGCAATAATGGCATGATCTCTGCTCACTGCAGCCTCCGCCTCCCAGGTTCAAGCAGTTCTCCTGCCTCAGGCTCCCGAGTAGCTGGAATTACAGGAGGTCGCCACCACACCTGGCTGGTGTTTTTTTGTATTTTTAGTAGAGACGGAGTTTCGCCATGTTGGCCAGGCTGGTCTCAAACTCGTGGCCTCAGATGATCCACCCGCCTTGGCCTCTCAAAGTGCTGGGATTACAGGCGTGAGCCACCACGCCTGGCCAACAATTGAGCTTTGTGTATTGATCTTGTATCCTGCAAGCCTTCCAAATGCATTTATTAGTTCTAATAGTTTTTCATTAATTCCTTGGGAATTTGTTTGTATAAGATTGTGACATATGGAGCGGGGCACACTGGCTCACGTCTGTAATCCCAGCACTTTGGGAGGCCGAGGCGAGTGGATCACGAGGTCAGGAGTTCAAGACCAGCCTGGTCAACGTGGTGAAACCCCGTCTCTACTAAAAATACAAAAATTAGCTGGACATGGTGGTGCATGCCTGTAATCCCGGCTACTCAGGAGGCTGAGGCAGGAGAATGGCTTGAACCCAGGAGGTGGAGCTCGCAGTGAGCTGAGATCACGCCACTGCACTGTAGCCTGGGCAACAGAGCGAGACTCTGTCTCAAAAAAAAAAAGAAAGAAAAAAAATCATGTCATATGGGAATAGAGATGGTTTCAGTTCTTTCTTTCCAATCTGAATGCCTTTTATTTTATTTTCTTGTCTAGTTGCTCTGGTTAGAATTTGCAGTACTATGGTATAAAGAAGTGACTTTCTTTCTTTTTAGAGGCTGGACTTTATGGCTCAGGCCTATTATCCCAACAATTTGGGAAGCTGAGGCAGGAGGATCACATAAGCCCAGGAGTTTGAGACTAGCCAGGGCAATATAGCAAGACCCTGTCTCTTCAAAAAAATAATAATAAATAAATAAAAAATATATGACTGAAGTGTGTAGAATGTCAATTGTATCCCAATAAAGCTATTGCAAAAAGGAAAAAGCAGATATTACTATATCATACTTTTTTTTTTTTGAGACAAAGTCTCACTCTGTCACCCAGGTTGGAGTGTAGTGGCGCGATCTCAGCTCACTGCAAGCTCCGCCTCCCGGGTTCACGCCATCCTCCTGCCTCAGCCTCCAGCTGGGACTACAGGCACCTGCCACCACGCCTGGCTAATTTTTTTTTTTTTTTTTTTTTTTTAGTAGAGACGGGGTTTCACCATGTTAGCCAGGCTGGTCTCGATCTCCTGACCTTGTGATCGGCCCGCCTCGGCCTCTCAAAGTGCTGGGATTACAGGCATGAGCCACCCCGCCCGGCCACTATATCGTACATTTTTTAATGTTTTATTTTTGTTTTTTTAGCAACAGGATCTCGTTCTGTCACCTGGGCTGGAGTGCAGTGGTGCAGTCATAGCTCACTACAGCCTTCACCTCCCAGCCTCAAGCGATCCTCCTGCCTCAGCCTCCCCAGTAACTAGGAAAACAGGCCTGAGCCACCGCACTTGGCCTAAAATATTTTGTTTTTGTTTTTGTTTTTGTTTTTGAGATGGAGTCTCACTCTGTTCCAGGCTGGAGTGCAGTGGCGTAATCCCAGCTCACTGCAACCTCCTCCTCCCCGATTCAAGCGATTCTCCTGCCTCAGCCTCCTGAGTAGCTGAGATTACAGGCATGTGCCACCACACCTGGCTAATTTTTGTATTTTTAGTAGAGACGGGGTTTCACCATGTTGGCCAGGATGGTCTCGATTTCTTGACCTTGTGATCCACCTGCCTTGGCCTCCCAAAGTGATGGGATTACAGGTGTGAGCCACCGCGCCCAGCTGCCTAAAATATTTTGTTTGTTTGTTTGTTGATGAGACATCGTCTCACTCTGTCGCCCAGGCTGGAGTGCAATGCCACGATCTCAGCTCACTGCAACCCCCACCTCCTGGGTTCAAGCAATTCTCCTGCCTCAGCCTCCCGAGTAGCTGAGATTACAGGCGCCTGCCACCACACCCAGCTAATTTTTTGTGTTTTTAGTATAGACAGGGTTTCGCCATGTTGGCCAGTCTGGTCTCGAACTCCTGACCTCAGGCGATCCACCCACCACAGCTTCCTAAAGTGCTGGGATTACAGGCGTGAGCCACTGCGCCCGGCCTGGCCTACAATATTTTGATAATTGTATTTCAGTATAGTTTTTTATATTTTTATTTCTGTGTATTTTGTTTTGCACATTAAAAACATGCTGAGGCTAGGCTCAGTGGCTCGCACCTGTAATCCCAGCACTTTAGGAAGCTGCGGTGGGTGTATCGCCTGAGGTCAGGAGTTCGAGACCAGACTGGCCAACATGGCGAAACCCTGTCTATACTAAAAATACAAAAAATTAGCTGGATGTGGTGGCATGCACCTGTAATCCCAGCTACTCGGGAGGCTGAGGCAGGAGAATCCCTTGAACCCAGGAGGCAGAGGTTGCAGTGAGCTGAGATCGTGCCCTTGCACTCTAGCCTGGGTGACAGAACAAGACTCCATCTCAAAAAAAGAAAAAAAAATTATGCTGGGCCAGGCGAGGTGGCTCATGCCTGTCATTGCAGCACTTTGGGAGGCTGAGGCGGGTGGATCACCTGAGGTTGGGCGTTTGAGACCAGCCTGACCAACATGGAGAAACCCTGTCTCTACTAAAAATACAAAATTAGCCGGGCCTGGTGGCAGGTGCCTGTAATCCGAGCTACTTGGGAGGCTGAGGCAGGAGAATTGCTTGACCCCAGGAGGCGGAGGTTGCTGTGAGCTGAGACTGTGTTATGGCACTGCAGGCTGGGAGACAGAGCAAGACTCTGTCTCAATAAATAAATAAATAAATAACTCTCTTGGCCAGGTATGATGGGATGGCTCACACCTGTACTCTTAGCACTGTGGGAGGCAGAGGTTGGAGGATCACTTGAGGCCAGAAGTTTGAGACCAGCCTGGGAAACATAGTGAAACCCGTCTCTACAAAAAAATAAAAAATTAGTGGGGCGTGTTGGTGTGCACCTGTATTTCCAGCTACTGGGAAGGCTGAGGTGGGAAGATTGCTTGAGCCCAAGAGGTCCAGGCTGGATTGAGCTGTGATTGCACCACTGCACTCAGCCTGGGCAACAGAATGAGACCCTGTCTCAAAACAAAACAAAAAAGAACTCTCGTAACTCAACAAGAAAAGCACAACCCAGTTCATTTCCTTGTGTAATGCCTAACCTCTTGAGTGTGGACCATGCCTGGTGACTGACTTCTGACAGCAAAAGAGACGGAGTGTCACTTTCACAATCTGGTCACCAAAGACTGCAGCTGCTGCTGCTCTGCCACCTCCTGGGAGAAGCAGCTCCCCTGTTGTGAGCAGCCCTGTGGAGAGGCCCCCATGACAAGGAACTGATGTTTCTGGCCCAAAGTAACATAGGTGGGCTTAGAAGTGAATCTGCAGGAGGCTGAGGCAGGAGGATTGCTGGAGCCCAGGAGATTGAGGCTGCAGTGAGCGGTGATTGTGCCACTGCACTCCAGGCTGGACAACAGAGCGAGATCCCATCTCTTAAAAAAAAAAAAAAAAAAAAAAAGTGGGCCTGGCGCAGTGGCTCACACCTGTAATCCCAGCACCTAGCTAGGCCAAGGTGGGCAGATCACTTGAGGTCAAGAGTTTGAGACCAGCCCAGCCAACATGATGAAACCCGATCTCTACCAAAAATACAAAAGTTAGCCTGGTGGGATGTGACACGCCTGTAGTCCCAGCTACTCGGGAGGCTGAGGCACTAGAATCGCTTGAACTTGGGAAGCAGAGGGAACAGTGAGCTGAGACTGTTCAACTGCACTCCAGGCTGGGCAACAGAGCGAGACCCTGTCTGGAGAAAAAAACAAGCGCATCTCCCTTCAGTCAAGGCTTGGGGTAGCCCCAGCGTGGCTGACACCTCTGAGTCAGAGGCTCCCTGCTAAGCCCCACCCAGCCTCCTGTCCACAGAATCTGGAAGATAATGAACGTGTGCTGCTTACATCACGAAGTTGTGGGGGTATTTGTTATGCAGCATAGATGACTAATACAAACACCAGCCAGGGAGGCGCAGAGTGGCATCACCTCCAGCCAGAGCTGGGCTTCAGGGGCTCTGGGGGTCCATGGGGCTATACTGCCCCTGAGAGGCCAGCGCTGGAACTGCGTCTAGGTCTCACTGCCAGACTCTGAGCAAAGGCTGCCTCCATCCAAAGCATGGACTGCCTATCTGGTTTCACTCTTGGAGTGTCACCACTCAGAGGACCCCAGAGCCTGACTGAGGATGAGGTGGAATGAGGAATCAGGGCTGAGCATGGCCGTGGATTTCTGGAACATTCCTATGGATGTGCTGGATGGTCCTTGTAGAAGGTGCTCAAAAAGACACCTGCAGGGTGGGACAGTGGGGGGATCAGGACAGCCGAATTCTGTCTCAGCCCTACGGCTGTTACACCCATGTAGGGAGGGCATTGCCCTACATGGAGGTCTCTCACCTGTTTTTTTTTTTTAATTTTTATTTATTTATTTATTTATTTATCTGGACGGAGTCTCCCTCTGTCGCCCAGACTGGAGTGCAATGGCGTGATCTTGGCTTATTGCAAGCTCTGCCTCCTGGGTTCAAATTATTCTCCTGTCTCAGCCTCCCCAGTAGTGGGGACTATCGGCGCCCGCCACCACATCCGGCTAATGTTTTGTATTTTTAGTAGAGACGGGGTTTCACCGTGTTAGCCAGGATGGTCTCGATCTCCTGACCTCGTAATCCGCCTGCCTCGGCCTCCCACAGTGCTGGGATGACAGGCGTGAGCCACCACGCCCAGCCTGATATCTTATTGTTACAGGTTTCTAACTTAATTCCACTGTGGTCAGAGAACATATTCCCTTTGGGAGGCCAAGGTGGGTGGATAACGAGGTCAGGAGTTCGAGATCAGCCCGGCCAACCAGTGAAACCCCGTCTCTACTAAAAATACGAAACTTAGCTGGGTGTGGTGGCAGGCACCTGTAGTCCCAGCTACTCGGGAGGCAGAGGCAGGAGAATCATTTGAACCCGTGAGGCAGAGGTTGCAGCAATTCAAGATTCAGCCATTGCACTCCAGCCTGGGCGACAAGGGCAAAACTCCGTCTCAAAATAAATAAATAAATAAATTAATTAATGAAAGAGGACATAGTCTCTACCACTTAAGCTATTTTTAAATTAATTGAGACTTGGTTTATGGCCCAGCATGTGATCTGTATTGGGGAACAAATTGTGTGCGCTTGAAAAAAACGTTTATTCTGGCTGAGCGCGGTGGCTCACGCCTGTAATCCCAGCACTTTGGGAGGCCGAGGCAGGTGGATCCCTTGAGGCCAGGAGTTGGAGACCAGCTTGGGCAACATGGCAAAACCCCGTCTCTACAAAAAAAAATTTTTTTTTGAGAGGGATTTTCGCTCTGTCGCCCAGGCTGGAGTGCAGTGGCGCAATCTCGCCTCATTGCAAGCTCCGCCTCCCGGGTTCACGCCATTCTCCTGCCTCAGCCTCCCAAGTAGTTGGGACTACAGGCGCCTGCCACCACGCCCGGCTAATTTTTTCTATTTTTAGTAGAGACAGGGTTTCACCATGTTAGCTAGGATGGTCTCGATCTCCTGATCTCGTGATCTGCCTGCCTTGGCCTCCCAAAGTGCTGGGATTATAGGCGTGAGCCACCGCGCCCGGCCCAAAAAAATTTTAAAAATTAGGTGGGTGTAGTGGTGCGTTCCTGAACTCCCGTTAGAAACCATGAAGCCGTTGTTGATCCTCCCATCTTGGCCTCCCACAGTGCTGGGATTACAGGTGTGGCCACGGCCCCCGGCCCTGGACCCCATTGTTTCTAATGGGAAGTTATGCCATTCAATTGTTCCCTGGACTATAATGTGTTATCTCTCTCTGTCTGCTTTCAATATTTTCTCTATAAGTTCGTTTTCCAGCAGTTTGGCTACGATGTAATTGGCTATGGTTTTCTTTGCATTGATTCTTGTTAAGGTTCACTAAGCTGCTTGAATCTGTAAATCAATGCCTTTCACCAAATTTTAGAATTTGGGGTATTTCTTCACATATTTTTTTTCTGTCTCAGTTTGTCTTCCCTGTCCTCTTGGAGTTCCACGTGTACACATGCTAGACCTCTTTCTTTTTCTTTTTTTTTTTTTTTTTTGAGATAGAGTCTCTCTCTGTCACCCAGGCTGGAGTGCAGTGGCGGGATCTCAGCTCACTGCAAGCTCTGCCTCCCTGGTTCACGCCATTCTTCTGCCTCAGCCTCCTGAGTAGCTGGGACTACAGGTGCCCGCCACTGCGCCTGGCTAATTTTTTTTGTATTTTAAGTAGAGACGGGGTTTCACCATGGTCTCGATCTCCTGACCTCAGGTGATCTGCCTGCCTCAGCCTCCCAAAGTGCTGGGATTACAGGCGTGAGCCACCGCGCCCGGCTAGACTACTTTCACCTCTGCTGAGGTCACTGCAGGGAAATCCAGGAAGAGTGGGCTCCTCCTACAAGAAGGGGCCCAGCACAGCCACAGTCCCATCGGCCAGCCCAGGTACACTGCTGAGGGACACCAAGGGGATCCCTCTAAGCAGGGAGCAACCCTTGGGCCTCCTGCCGCGGCAGCCATCTCTGTCCCTGTCACCTTTGTTCCCACCCCTTGGAAGGGACAAGGACATCTGCTGTGGTTTCACGCTCCAGTGCTGCTGGACTCACCCCAGGCTCCCTGCAGGCTGAGCGCTGTACGGTCACTGCCCATGCCCTTCATCTTCCAGCTCACTCGCACCCACACCCAGGACAGGCATTCATTTGCTCAGACAAAATGGGGATAAATAAGAACCACCGCTGGCGTGCTGGTGCTGGCCTGTAATCGCCTGGGAGACTGAGGCAGGGGGATCCTTTGATCCCAGGAGGCCAACGCTGCAGGGAGCCAGCATGTTTCCACTACACTCCAGCCTGGCCGACACAGCAAGACCCTGTCTCAATAAAAAAAAAAAAAGGAAAAAGAAAAACCCATCTACTGCCATCTGCTGAACGTAAAACAACAAGAAAAAACTGGACTGAATGTAAAACAACAAAAAACGGAACCGTCATTCCCAGCACTTTGGGAGGCCGAGGCGGGCAGATCACCTGAGGTCAGGAGATCAAGACCATCCTGGCCAATATGGTGAAACCCCGTCTCTACTAAAAAATACAAAAATTAGCCGGGCGTGATGGCATCCACCTGTAATCCCCGCTACTCAGGAGGCTGAGGCAGGAGAATCGCTTGAACCTGGGAGGCAGAGATTGCAGTGAGCTGAGATCGCACCATTGCACTCCAACCTGGGGGACAAGAGTGAGACTCCGTCTCAAAAAAAAAAAAAAAAGTGTGGGGAAAAGAAGAGAGATGAGATTGTTACTGTGTCTATGTAGAAAACTCCATTTTGATCTGTACTAAGAAAAATTGTTTCTGCTTTGAGATGCTGTTAACCTGTAATTTTAGCACAGCCCTGTGCTCACAGAAACATGTGCTGTGTTGAATCAAGGTTTAACAGATTCAGGGCTGTGCAGGATGTGCCTTGTTAACAATTTGTTTGCAGGCAGTATGCCTGGTAGAAGTCATCGCCATTCTCTGTTCTCGATTAATCAGGGACACAATGCACTGCGGAAAGCCGCAGGGACCTCTGCCCAAGAAAGCCTGGGTATTGTCCAAGGTTTCCCCACACTGAGACAGCCTGAGATATGGCCTCGTGGGAAAGTAAAGACCTTACCGTCCCCCAGCTCCACACCCGTAAAGGGTCTGTGCTGAGGAGGAGTAGTGAAGGAGAGAGGCCTTTTTGCAGTTCAGATAAGAGGAAGGCTTCCGTCTCCTGCTTGTCCCTGGGAATGGAATGTCTCGGTGTAAAGCCGACCATTCGTTCTATTCTGCGATAGGAGAAAACCGCCCTGTGGCTGGTGGCGAGATATGCTGGCAGCAATACTGCTCTGTTACTCTTTGCTACACTGAGATGTTTATGTAAAGTGAAACATAAATCTGGCCCATGTGTACATCCGGGCACAGTACCTTTCCTTGAACGTACTCATGATACAGATTCCTTTGCTCACGTTTCCCTGCTGACCTTCTCTCCATCTGTTGCCCTGCTACACTCCCCTCGCTAAGACAGTAAAAATAATGATCAATAAATACGGAGGGAACTCAGAGACCAGCGCTGGTGCAGGTCCTCGCATGCTGAGTGCGCCGGTCCCCTGGGCCCACCCTTCCTTCTCTGTACTTCGTCTCTGTGTCTTATTTCTTTTCTCAGTCTCTCGCCCCACCTGACCAGAAATACCCACAGGTGTGGAGGAGCAGGCCGCCTTCAAAAAGGGTGGGTACTTCCTACTTTTTTGGGTTGGAAAATGACCTTTGCTTCTTTTTTTTTTTTTTTTAGACGGAGTCTTGCTCTGTCTGTCACCCAGGCTGGAGTGCAGTGGTGTGATCTTGGCTCACTGCAGCCTCCACCTCCCGGGTTCAAGCGATTCTCCTGCCTCAGCCTCCCGAGTAGCTGGGACTACAGGCGCGTGCCAGTTTTTCGTATTTTTAGTAGAGACAGGTTTCACCATATTAGCCAGGCTGGTCTTGAACTCCTGACCTTGTGATCCACCCGCCTCTGCCTCCCAAAGTGTTGGGATTACAGGTGTGAGCCACCGTCCCCAGCCCTTGAATGATTTAATTAATTACTTAATTTATTTTTGAGATGGGGTCTCGCTCAGTCACCCAGGCTGGAGTGCAGTGGTGTGATCTTGGCTCACTGCAGCCTTGACCTCCTGGGCTCAAGGGATCTTCCTGCCTCAGGCTGTGGAGTAGTTGGGACTACAGACACACATGCCACCATGCTTGGCTACAATTTTTTTTTTATGGTGACTATATATATATATATATATATGTATATATATATTTAGAATTAGGCAGGTGGACTCAGTTTAGATGATCCCAATTTTGTTGGCAACATCCAACGCATCGTAATCAGGAGCCAGTCGAACACATGCCTTCTTCTCTCCATCAGGCGGAATCAGGGTGGTGACCTCGGCCACATCACCGTCATAGAGCTTCTTCACAGCCTGTTTGATCTGGTGCTTGTTGGCTTTAACATCCACAGTGAACACAAGCGTGTTGTTTTCTTCTATCCTCTTCACGGCCGACTCCGTGGTCAGCAGAAACTTGATGACAGCATAGTGGTCAAGCTTGTTTCTCCTGGGGGTGCTCTTGGAGGATATTCAGGCCGCCTCCGGCATCACAGTGTCTTGGGCCGCTGGAAGGTGAGTGACGTGTGGGTCTTCTTTTTTACGTGGCTGTGGACACCTTTCAACACTGCCTTCTTGGCCTTTAAAGACTTCGCTTTGGCTTCGGCTTTAGGAGAGGCAGGAGCTTCCTTCTTCGCTTTCGGCGCCATCTTGTGAAAAGGCCAATTTTTTTTTTTTTTTTTTTTTTTGTGGAGGCTGGATTTCACCATGTTGCCCAGGCTGGGAAAATGACCTTTTTTAATGAAAGAATAATAATGCATGATAGTTGAGCCTAAAAAAAGCCCCAAAACTCTGGGGAAACTATTTCTGTCTGTGAAACTCTGATGTCTGGGCACCTCTGGTGTGGTTCATGCTGACAGGTTGGGGCACTGGGTCAGAAAGACAGGGTTACGGTCTGCACCCCTCCTGCCTGACCACAGAGTGAGAGAGACCCATCTTCTACCCTCAGGAAACTCAGGGCGGAGTGGGAAGACAGGGTCTCCCGTATCTACCAGGTGGCCATGAACAGACAGAGGGAAACTCCTTTCAACCTGCAGAGCCTGGGAGAGTGTCCACAGAGAGAGACGGGTCCTCACACAGTCTTGCACACAGGAAGCATTTGGAGGAGGTGCACAGGGTGGTTATTTGGAGAAAATTGGATTACAGCTTTTTTTTTGCTTTTATTTAACTTTTGATATTTTTATCCAAGACAACTATAATAATGCTTATTGCTGCTGGGCGAAGAGCACCCCGACTGTGGAAAGCTGCGCCCACACCCAGCAACCCTCCTCTCTGGCCAGGCTGCAGGCAGCTGGAGTCCACCTCACCCAGGCTCACTAGAGGGGGACCTGGGGAGGGGGCTGGAGGGTCTTCCTGTTTGTTTGGAAATACGATGCGTCCATGTTATCCAGCAACTGGATTTTTCCACTTTACTGACATTCCTTCTGAGGACACATTTATAGACCTATCTAAAAGTTGCATAAAAATTCAGAGTAGGCCGGGCACAGTGGCTCACGCCTGTAATCCCAGCACTTTGGGAGGCTGAGATGGGCAGATCACGAGGTCAGGAGATCGAGACCATCCTGGCTAACATGGTGAAACCCCATCTCTACTAAAAATACAAAAAATTAGCCGGGCGTGTTGGCGGGCACCTGTAGTCCCAGCTACTCGGGAGGCTGAGGCAGGAGAATGGCGTGAACCTGGGAGGCGGAGCTTGCAGTGAGCCAAGATCGCGCCATGGCATTCCAGCCTGGGCGACAGAGCGAGATTCCATCTCAAAAAAAAAAAAAAAAAAAATTCAGAGTAGGCCGGGCGCTGTGTCTCATGCCTGTAATGCCAGCATTCTGGGAGGCCAAGGTGGGCGGATCATGAGGTCAGGAGATTGAGGCCATACTGGCTAACACGGTGAAGTCCCATCTCTACTAAAAATAAAAAAAATTAGCCAGGAATGGTAGTGGGCGCCTGTAGTCCCAGCAACTTGGGAGGCTGAGGCAGGAGAATGGCGTGAACCCGGGAGGTGGAGCTTGCAGTGAGCCGAGATCGTGCCACTGCACTCCAGCCTGGGAGAAAGAGCGAGACGCCGTCTCAAAAAAAAAAAAAAAAAAAAAAATCAGAGTGTATTATAGCATAATTTATTTACCCATTGCCCTCATGGAGCTCCCAGGTTTTTGCAAATACAAGCAGTTCTGCTGCAAACATCCTTGTGTGTCTGTCCCTAGGCCCTAGTGTTCTCCATTACATTTTTTTTTTTTTTTTTTTTGAGACGGAGCCTCACTCTGTTGCCCAGGCTGGAGTGCAGTGGCCTGATCCCTGCTCACTGCAAGCTCCGCCTCCCGTGTTCAAGTGATTCTCCTGCCTCAGCCTCCTGAATAGCTGGGATTACAGGCGGATGTCACCACGCCTGGCTAATTTTTATATTTTTAGTAGAGACAAAAATAATTCGCCATGTTGGCCAGGCTGATCTTAAACTCCTGACCTCAGGTGACCCGCCCACCTCAGCCTCCCAAAGTGCCGGGATTGCAGGCATTAGCCACCGCGTCCTGCAACTCCATTACATTTTTTTTTTTTTTTTTGAGAGGGAGTCTCGCTGTGTCGCCCAAGCTGGAGTGCAGTGGCATGATCTTGGCTCACTGCAACTTCCGCCTCCCGGGTTCACGCCATTCTCCTGCCTCAGCCTCCGGAGTAGCTGGGACTACAGGCGCCCGCCACCACGCCCGGCTAATATTTTATATTTTTAGTAGAGACGGGTTTTCACCGTGTTAGCCCAGGATGGTCTCGATCTCCTGACCTCGTGATCCGCCGGCCTCGGCCTCCCAAAGTGCTGGGATTACAGGCATGAGCCAGCGCGCCCGGCCCTCTCCATTACATTTTAATGTTGCCACAATAATTTTCAGAAGGTTGAGGGGGTTCACATTCCTGCCAGCAAAGTGTGAGCATCTGTTGTGGCAAGGGCTGCCTGGCTGCTTTTTGACAAAGTGGCTTGTTTTGTTTCCCTGACCACTAGCCTGACTGAGCTGTGTTTCCTGTTACAGAAGAGTCTCTCCATTGCCAACGCTCTGTGACTTAGCAGACGTCTCTGGACTTCCGTCTGGGGATTCTTATCCACCTTCAAGTTCACCAGCCCTCAGCTGGAGCACTGGAAGTGGGGGCTCTGCCACTTCTCTCCCTCTCTGGTGGGGAACTTGGGGCACAGGAGCCTCAGACTAAGGTGACTCACTCAGGGGAGGGCAGTGGGAGGAGGGGGGTTGGGCCCAGCCTGGGGCAGGGAATGGGTCTGGAGCAGTCCTGGGTGCTGGTGCTGACCTTGGCTGCTGGGTGCAGTCCGGCACAGCACACTCAAATCACGGCTCAGCAAAATCCACAATCTGACGTCTGTGCCTTTAAATTGAGAACCGCCTGGGAGCCCTCTTTCCCCTCAGTCGGGACAGAGGACGGCCCAGCTGGGATTCCCGGGAAACAAAGGGTCTCTTTAAGGCTTAGCCGGGGCTTCCTTCCTCCCCGGCCAACACCCTCCACCTCCGCTGCTCTGGCCTTCAGGGGTCTGGGCTCGTGGAGTCAGCTTCCCCTCCCCCACTCCGTAAACCCTCACCACCCGCTGCGGCGTTCAAAAGGTACAAACAGGTGTAGTCCCTGCGGCCACCCCCATCCCCACCCCTGCCTCTCCTCCTCCAAGATCAACCAGTGTAGCCGGTGCTGGATCATTCCAGACATTCGATGTCTTTGACACACACAAATGAAACGTGTTTTTCTCCCTTTTCTACACAAATGGTAGAGCTCTGAACACACTGTTCTGCCTGTTCCTTTCTTGCAGCTACTGCTGCATCTGGTAGACCATTTCTAAGCAGCACAGCGCTTCCTGGCTTTCCTGTTTCGGCCACGCTCTGTCTCGTCTAGACCCCGTATGAATGATTTGAATGTCCCACCGGCCAGTGACACGCATGTAGGCGGTGCCACATTGACTCACTGGACGCATGCAGTGTGCCACTTCCGTGAACGTATCTGGAGGGAAAACTCAGAGGTGGAATTCCCGAGGGAAGGGCATTGCTGCTGCTACTTCAGTGGACAAGTCTGGGGGTTCCCATGAGGCCACAGTCACCTGTTAGTACAGTTTTTATTTGCCAATGTGTTAGATGAAAGGAAAAAAGGTCACTTTAATGGGGTTTTCCTTTAATTTTTTTTTTTTTTTTTTACTTTTTTACCCTCACATCCTGGGAAGGACACTTTAGTGTTTTGTTTTTGTTTTTGTTTTTTGAGACGGAGTCTCGCTCTGTTGCCCAGGCGGGAGTGCAGTGGCGCGATCTTGGCTCACTGCAACCTCCGCTTCCCGGGTTCAGGCGATTCTCCGGCCTCAGCCTCCGGAGTAGCTGGAGTAGTTTTTAATTTGCATTTCTGCTTTGAGGGAGGAGGATCAGCGTATCCCTGGCAGCTGTCCTTCAGTATTTTCTACCGGAGCATTTCTATGATTGATTTACAGTTGTTTATTACTGCGCTGTTACTAGTCTTATTAAGGTGAGCTCTGTGATGTGAGCTGCAAGCAGTGTCCCCCACCTCCCAGTTGGGGGCTCGTCTTTTTGACTTCCCTTATGCAGTTTGGCTTTGCAGACGCCCCCACTCCCCTCCCACCCACGACGCGGTGGAACTTCTGGATTCTGTGCCACGCTTGGAAAAGCCGCCGTGGCCCTAAGACGGAAAAATCTTCCCCGAGTTTTGTAGGCTTTATCGCTTCCTTTTTTCGGCTTAAATCTTACATGGTGGGAATCCATCCCGGTGCGAAGCGCCAGGAGTTGATGCCACGCACCCGTCTGAACCGCCACCCCGATCGGGTACTACAGTCCCTAAACACAAGCAGCCTTCTCGTCTGTGCATAAAAGCGTGGATCTGACACGCACCTGCAGCGGCTCTGCGGCATGAAGGCCGGCCCGGGGGTCCCCGTGCTGAGGCGCCTGGCTCAGGCCCACGCGCGCCGGGCAGGGCAGGGCGCGGGTTCCTCTCGGTCCCAGGCGGAGGTCGGCGCCTCTGCGCCCCGCGGGTTCCCCGAGCCCGCCACGGAGGTCCCGGCCGAGCTGAGCTGGGACTCAGCGAACCGGCGGGGAAGCCCCGCGGAGCCCACGCCTCGGGGAGAATTTCCTGCGTGTTCCGAGCGCGCCCGGCGCGACCTCTCCGCCCTGGGACTCCGTCCCGCGCCCTCCCTCCAGCGTCCCCCAGCGCGCCCCCTCCAGCGTCCCCCCAGACCCCGCGCGCCCCGCTCTGTCCCCCGCGCGCCCCGCTCTGTCCCCCGCGCGCCCCGCTCTGTCCCCCGCGCGCCCCGCTCTGTCCCCCGCGCGCCCCACGTGACCCCTCCCCCCCCAGCGCCCGGCGTCCGCGCCCCCCCGGTCCCGTCCCCCGACCCCGCCCGCGCTCTCCCCGCTCGGCCTGCGGGGCGGGGCCTGCGGGCGGAAGTGCCCGGGGCGACGGCGGCGGGGACCGGCCGGGCCATGGGCGCCGGGGGCAGAGGCGGCGGTGGCCGCGGAGGCGGCAGAGGCTGCCCGGGCGGCGGCGGGGGCTGGCGGCGCGGGACGCGGGCCGGGTAGCGCTGGGCCGAGCGCGGAGCCATGGGCCGGGCTGGCACCGGGACCGGGGGCGAGGCGGTGGCCGCGGTGGTGGCGGGGCCGCTGCTGCTGCTACTGCTCGCCCGGCCCCCGCCTGCCTCCGCCGGCGACAGCGGGAAGAGCGGTGAGCGGGGGGCGCGGGCGCCATCGGGGGCGTGGGGCCGGGGCTGCGGGCGGGGCGGGATTGTGACACCCCCGGCGCACCTGTGCGCTCATCTGGCGCCGGCGCGGGGCTGGGGTCCCCGCCGCGGGTTGGGGGCGCACAGTGGCCCTTTGCGGCGCTTCGTGTCCGAGGGGTCGAGGCGGACGGGACCCCGCGCTTCCTCCTCGGTCCCCCGAACGGGGTTGGGCCACATCGGCCCCTGGAGCGCCCTCTCCCCTCCCTCCCCCTCCCAGAGCGCTCAGGTCCGGCACGCCCGGCGCACTCGGTGCAGGGAAGTGGAGGGGCCCAGGGGACTCTGCCCGGGACTCCAGCTGGGAGGAGTGGCTGGGCCGTGAGCTCACCGGCCCGGTCCGGCCTGAGAGAGGGGCAGAGCCGGGAGAAAGTTGTTACACCCTGGAGCGGGGGCCCGTGGGCGTCATGGCTCCGGCCCTTCCACAGTGACCACCAGCCCTGGTACAGCCACTTCCTACCGCCGGCCGGGCTTCTGGGAGGAGGGACTCCCAGCTGGCGGAAGAGGGGCTGAGGAAAGGCCGCCCCTCTCCCCTCTTGTTCGGAAACTCGCCGGGCTCCCTTTGCATTTCTGTTCCCTGAGGGTCCCCGTCCCTGATTGAGGTCCAAGGAGGCGGCTGGACCAGGGAGAAGGTGTTTTGCCCTTCCAGGGTCTGCACGGGGTAGGGACATGGGTGTGGAGACCGTCAGGCCTTGGCCACCCTGAGATGGTGAGGACTTGCCCCGGCCTCTGGCCTGGGACTCTGAGGGGCCGTGTCCTTGCCGGCCGGCTGGAAGGGCCCACACGTCCCCAGCCACTCGGGTGCCCAGGTGCCCAGCAGCTGATCGGGTGCTGTTCCCCGACTTCCCGGCCCCCAGCCCCTCCCCCGCCCCTGAAATAATGCTTTGAGCTCCTGTTTCTTTCGGGGGCTGTGCCTCCTGCTTTCTGAGCTTGGCACAACTAGAGATGAAGGGCAGTTTTCCCTGAGGACTGTGCCCCGGATTAAATTGCTCCATGGCCGGGCGCGAAGCTCACGCCTGCAATCCCAGCACTTTGGGAGGCTGAGGCAGGCGGATCACCTGAGGTCAGGAGTTCGAGACCAGCCTGACCAACATGGAGAAACCCCCGTCTCTACTAAAAATACAACATTAGCCGGCAGTGGTGGCGCATGCCTGTAGTCCCAGCTACTCGGGAGGCTGAGGCAGGAGAATCGCTTGAACCCGGGAGGCAGAGGTTGCGGTGAGCCGAAGTCGCTCCATTGCACTCCAGCCTGGGCAACAGAGTGAGACTCCATCTCAAGAAAAAAAAAAAAAAAGAAAGAAAAAAAATAACCTGGGTGTGGTAATGTGAGCCTGTGGTTCCAGTTACATAGGAGGCTGAGGCTGCAGTGAGCTGTGTTCATGGCACTGCACTCTAGCCTGGGTGACAGTGAGACCCTCAAAAATACCAAAACCTTACTCCGCTGGAAACTGGCAAAAGAAATTCTCCTGTCTCAGAACTCAGGCCTGGTGAGGGGTTCCTGGGAGATGGAACACCTGCGTGTGGGCAGTGGAGAGGCCTGGTGTGCTGGCTCAGCCCCTCACTCCTCCCAGCCTGCCGAAGAGTCAGTGCTCTGTGGCGTTTTGGTTGGTCAGGGTCTCCCATGGGTGCCTGTCATGGTTTGGAGGACATGGGTCTGTGGTCTTCACTCAGGTTCCCAGGACAGGGCCAGGGACTTGCATTCCCACCTTCCCCACCCAGCCCTGTGTCCGTGGAGGGGCTGTGGGGCAGGCAGGGGGGTGTGTAGCTGGCCTTCCTCACCCTGTGGTCTCCTCGGGCTCAGAGCACCCCTAACAGCCTGGTATGTGTGGGCGACTTGGGCAGGGAGCTTGGGCTGCAGAGCCCTGGGAGAGGCCCGGAGGGGCTGTGAGCCCTGGGAGTCCGGGACTGGGTGTTAGGACAACCTTGAACAGATCTCTTATCTCTGTGTACCTGCTGAAACTTCACAGCCACCAGCTGGGTTCTAGGCGCCCTCAGGCTGGCGCTCCAGGGCCAGAGGGGCTGAGGGCTTTGCCCCAGCAGCCCAGGGGCTGTGTGCTGCAGGTGGCCTCCCCTGCCTGCCCCCGCAGAGGCCGGCTCTCTCCGGGACACCGTGGTCCTGGGGGGCTGTCCTGCTTCAGCTCCCAGCACTTGAGCTTTCTTTGCCCACATTATCAGGCCACAGCCTGGTGGGTGGGACCTGGTAGCCAGCAGACACCTGGAAAGCCTGGAGTGCGTCGTGGGTGGAGCCTGCCCCTGCCCCTGCCCAGCCCCCACTCCAGGCTCCCCTGGAGCTTGGCCTGGATTTGCCGACAGGCTGCTGTTGGCAGGTGTATCGTTTCTTCGGGTGCCTCTATGGGAGGATCACGAGGCTGGCAGGAGATCCCGCTGCTCACCTGTCTCCCTCCTCAGGAGGGGCCTGGGCCTGAGCCAGCCACTCTCCAGTGAGACCTAGGCAGGGTTCCTGAGCATGCGGGGACTGAGAGCTGCAGCAGAGGGGAGGGTGCCGCCCCCTGCTGGGTCCACTGTGCATTTCCTCCTGAAGTCTTTGTCGTTAATAAACCTCGGAGGGAGGGGCCCCCGGTGGGACGTGCTCTCCACCCTGACCTACCCAGGAGAAGGCTGGGACCCGGGGAGGGAAGGATACCCAAGGGCATGAGGCTGGAGCTGGCACGGGAGCTGGGGGTAAGAGCTGAGTCCTCGCTTGGGGCCATGAGCAGGATGTCTCCCACGGGCCCTTCTCCATCCCCGCACCAGGCGTGGGTGCGTTCCCTGAGGACAGTTAGGAGCCTTGCCCGCTTGTAACGCAGAGGGCAGCTGTCCCCTTGTTCTCATGGCTGGCCAAGCTTCTGGCCTGGGTCCCTCCCACATGCAGGATCTCCCTCTGGGTAAAGGGAATTTGGGCTCTGGTCTGGCCGTATCCAAAGACATCATAGCCCAAGCAGGCAGCCAACCCATCCATGGATGGAGATGTGGGAAGCTGAGAGGAGGTGGGAGGACCGTGCCTTGGTATCCAGGGCATCTGTGATGAGGGGCTGGGGCTCCTTCCTGACACCTGCTGGGTCCTTCAGCTTCGACCTGGGTTGGCCATGGGGAGTGGGGTCTTCTAAGGTTGGAGGCAGTTCGGGTGGCGATGGGTGCTGAGGTGCCCTAGTGGGGTCTTCTAAGGTTAGAGGGGGTCTGGGTGGCGATGGCAGTGCGGGTGGCAATGGCTGTGCGGGTGGCGATGGCACTGCGGGTGGCGATGGCTGCTGAGGCACCGTGCGGCTTGTTTGGAAGCTGCTGCAGTGAGGCGGCAGCTGTGAAAAGACCCAGATGCTAGGAGGGTGGGATGTAGGCCATCTGGGGAGGGACAGCAGAGGATCTGGCTGAGGGGCCAGAGGGTGGCCGTGACCTTTGCCAAGGTCAGAGTTGGTGTGCCAAGATCTCCAGGTGGGTCCCCGGGGGCTTCCAGCCCTTTCCGTCTGGGGGACTCGTCCTCCCCATCTGCGGCCCCGGAGGAGGGCTCCCGGCCTGGCTGACGCCTCCTTCTCCTCACAGAGGTAGGGCTGGTGTCCGAGCACTTCTCGCAGGCCCCGCAGAGGCTGTCCTTCTACAGCTGGTACGGCAGTGCCAGGCTCTTCCGCTTCCGCGTGCCCCCAGACACCGTGCTTCTGCGCTGGCTACTGCAGGTCTCCCGGGAGAGCGGCGCCGCCTGCACCGACGCAGAGATCACCGTGTAGGTGGCTGCCCGCCCGCCTGCCCGCCCTCCCGCGCCTGGCCAAGCCCTGTGCCTGAACCCGGTGCTGCTCTCCCGTCTCCAGGCACTTCCGTTCCGGCGCCCCTCCGGTCATCAACCCACTGGGCACCAGCTTCCCGGATGACACCGTGGTGCAGCCCTCCTTCCAGGTCAGGGTGCCGCTGAGCGCCGCACCGCTAAGCAATGCCTCCGTCAACGTTTCCCACCCGGCCCCCGGGGACTGGTTCGTGGCCGCCCACCTGCCCCCGTCATCCCAGAAGATCGAGTTGAAGGTGAGGGGTGCTGCCCTCCGGGATGGAGGCAGAGAACCTCATGGCGATGGCCTGTCCCTGCCGTTCACCTCTTTGGGGTGGTCCTTGCTCTAGGCTCCACGCTGCACTCCAGGGCCAGCCCTGCTCCCTGCATGCCTGGGGTGTCTGGGGGGACCCTGCCCTCACACCTGCATTCTCCAACACCGCCCCTGCCCACACCTGTTCTTTCCCTAGGGCTTGGCTCCCACCTGTGCCTACGTCTTCCAGCCTGAACTGCTGGTCACACGGGTGGTCGAGATTTCCATCTTGGAGCCGGATGTGCCCCTTCCACAGACCCTCCTCTCCCATCCCAGCTACCTCAAGTGAGTGGGGGCCTGGGGGGCAGCCCGGCTCTGCCCTCCGGCCCCCCCTCAGATTTGGTGGAGTGGGTGCGAGAGCCTGGCTCTGAGCCCTGGGGTTGGGCTGGGAAGTGGTCCAGATGCCTGGTCCCCTTTGGCCCCCACCAGAGCGAGCTGAGGAACGGCAGAGCCTAGGCACGCTGCATCCCTGGGCTGAGGAATGGCAGAGCCTGAGCCAGCTGTGTCCCCTCGTGCAGGGTCTTTGTCCCCGATTACACGCGGGAGCTTCTGCTGGAGCTGCGGGACTGTGTGTCCAATGGGAGCCTGGGCTGCCCCGTGCGTCTCACCGTGGGCCCGGTCACCCTGCCTAGCAACTTCCAGAAGGTGCTCACCTGTACCGGTGCCCCCTGGCCCTGCCGCCTGCTGCTGCCCTCACCGCCCTGGGACCAGTGGCTGCAAGTGACAGCTGAGAGCCTGGTGGGGCCCCTTGGGACAGTGGTTTTCAGTGCTGTAGCTGCCCTCACAGGTGGGCCGCACAAGGACTAGAGGGATGGCCCTGCCCCTCCCCAGATCCCCAGACTTTCCTCCAACCAAACCCCTTGTCCTCTCGGCAGCTTGCAGGCCACGGAGTGTGACCGTCCAGTCCCTTCTGCAGAGCAGCCAAAACCAGAGCTTCAACGCCTCCTCTGGTCTGCTGTCCCCGAGCCCCGACCACCAGGACCTGGGCAGGAGTGGCAGGGTGGACCGCAGCCCCTTCTGTCTCACAAACTACCCAGTCATGCGGGAGGACATGGACGTGGTGTCCGTGCACTTCCAGCCCCTGGACAGGGTCTCGGTGAGGGTGTGTCCGGACACACCCTCCGTGATGCGGCTGCGCCTGAACACCGGCATGGACAGCGGGGGTTCCCTCACCGTCTCCCTGCGGGCCAACAAGGTACCTGCTGTCTGCAAGCGGCCTGTGGCCTGGGCTTTGGCAGGGCGGTGGGCAACCCCTGCAGGCCTCCTCATTTACCTTGGCACTGGGACAGGCAGCACAGTGACACCAGCAGGCACGGGCCAAGGCAGGGGCCCATGTTGGGGGGGCCTCCCCTGCTGGGCAGCCTTGCTCCTGTCAGCAGGCCCCAGGGCTGTGGGGTAGCTCGGGTCAGAGGTGGGGTGGAGGCAGGATGTCCCAGGGCCCGGGGAGGAAGGGTCCCGGTGCGACCTGGGCCTACAGGAGTCTCAGAGAAAGGCACCAGCACCGGCCCGGCACGGTGGCTCCCACCTGTAATCCCAGCACTTTGGGAGGCCGAGGCGGGCGGATCACGAGGTCAGGAGATTGAGACCATCCTGGCTAACACGGTGAAACCCCGTCTCTACCAAAAATACAAAAATTAGCAGGGCGTGGTGGCGGGTGCCTGCAGTCCCAGCTACTCGGGAGGCTGAGGCAGGAGAATGGCGTGAACCCAGGGGCGGAGCTTGCGGTGAGCCGAGATGGCACCACTGCACTCCAGCCTGGGCGACAGAGTGAGACTCCATCTCAGAAAAAAAAAAAAAAGAAAGGCACCAGCACCAGGCTGAGCTGGCACGTGGGGCAGATGACCCCACTGTGGCCAGGGGCTGCTGGGGCTGAGCCGGCACTGCCTCCCTTTCCAGACGGAGATGCGGAACGAGACCGTCATAGTGGCCTGCGTGAATGCTGCCTCGCCCTTCCTTGGCTTCAACACTTCGCTCAACTGCACCACAGGTATGATGGGCAGGCATCACTATCAGCGTGGCCCTGGCCAGCCCCCCACCCCGGCCTCCTCTGATGGGGCCCTCTGGCTCCCCTGCAGCCTTCTTCCAGGGCTACCCCTTGTCTCTGAGCGCCTGGTCTCGCAGGGCCAACCTCATCATCCCCTACCCAGAGACAGACAACTGGTACCTCTCCCTGCAGCTCATGTGCCCTGAGAATGCTGAGTAAGTAAATCTAGGGCAGAGACGGGGGTCAGGTACCCTGTCATTTCACTCAGGACCACAGGCCAGGCTGCCTGAGGTTGGCATTCGGAGTGACCCAGCTAGAGGGGTGCTTCCTCCAGGGCTGCTGAATGCTGGAGGCCCCAATGCTGGGTTCTCATGTCTGTCAGCCTGTTGGGAGCGCTGGTGGCAGCTGGGCTGTCAGATCACTGCACCAGCTTTCCTGTGGCCCCTTCCTCAAAGGGAGTGTGAGCAGGCTGTGGTCCATGTGGAGACCACCTTGTACCTGGTGCCCTGTTTGAACGATTGTGGACCCTACGGCCAGTGCCTCCTGCTCCGCAGACACAGCTACCTGTATGCCAGCTGCAGCTGCAAGGCAGGTGAGTGCCAGGGCCCCGCACGCCCCGAGACACTGCTGCTGTTGGCTTCCAGTGCTGTGCCGTGCCTTTCCCCTGGGGGAGCGCTGCAAGGGGCTGGAGAGAGACCCCTGCAGAGTAATGCAGGGGCAAAGCCTCCTCCCCACTCCCCCATTCCCCACCAACAATCCGTCTGCCTGGCACAGGCACCAGGTATCCCCAGGGGGTGGTACTGCCTCCTGACCTTGGACCCCGCCCGCCGTGCCTACCCTGCTTGCTCCTGGGTGAGGAAGGGGCTTCTCTGCAGGGTCCTGGGTGAGGGGTGGGCCCTGAGGTTCAGCAGCACCCCCAGCCTCCGCCCCGGGGTTTTGTGCCCGCAGGCTGGCGTGGGTGGAGCTGCACGGACAACAGCACAGCCCAGACGGTGGCCCAGCAGAGGGTGGCCGCACTGCTGCTCACGCTCAGCAACCTCATGTTCCTGGCCCCCATCGCCGTCTCAGTGCAGCGATTCTTCCTGGTGGAGGCCTCCGTCTACGCCTACACCATGTTCTTCTCCACGGTAGGCCGGCCCCTCCTGTGGGGACGTGGGGTGGGAGGGCAGGACCGCGCTCACAGAGCCTCCCCACAGTTCTACCATGCCTGCGATCAGCCCGGGGAGGCGGTGCTGTGCATCCTCAGCTACGACACGCTGCAGTACTGCGACTTCCTTGGCTCCGGGGCAGCCATCTGGGTCACCATCCTGTGCATGGCGCGGTTCAAGACGGTCCTGAAATATGTGAGCGGCCCTCGACGGGGGCGTGGGCTCCGGGGGAGCAGGGCCCCCAAGTGCAGCCCGCAAAAGGCAGTACCGTGGGAGAGGCCTGACCTGGCACTGGGCACGGCCCCTGGAAACCTCACGTCTCGGCCGAGCGTGGTGGCTCACACCTGTAATCCCAACACTTGCGGGAGGATCCCATGAGGCCAGGGGTTCAAGAGCAGCCTGGGCTGTACAAAAAATCGAAAAGTTAGCCGCGCGTAGTGGTGCACGCCTGTGGTCCCAGCCACTTGGGAGACTAAGGTGGGAGGATCGCTTGATCCCAGGCGTTGGAGGCGTTGGAGTGAGCCGAGGTCACGGCACTGCACTCCAGCCTGGGCGACAAAAGAAAAGAGAAACCTCATGTCTTCTGTGATGCCACCCGGAGATGCGGGTCTGAGACCCCGCGGGCAGTTGTGAGGGGGCAGTGCCGGCTGGAGGATGGCACGAAGGCAGGTGGTAGCCAGGGGATGCCAGGCCCCCTACCCTCGAG
Organism: Pongo pygmaeus; assembly: GCF_028885625.2. NCBI lineage: Eukaryota > Metazoa > Chordata > Mammalia > Primates > Hominidae > Pongo > Pongo pygmaeus. The sequence goes on along the minus strand of NC_072391.2, from coordinate 490,916 downwards.
AAGCCCCCACCCATGCTCCCTGGGTCCTTGGTGCCAAGGATGCTTTGGGGACTCTGTGGCAGCTGGCCCTGGCATGGGGAGACTCATGCCCTGGGCTTGTGAGCTGCATGCTCTGCCCTCCCGTCTGCTCTGGGAACTGCAGGCTGGGTACTGCCCCAAGGGGGTGCCCATGGGAGCCCCACAGCCAGGGCAGAGGGGAGGCTGGGAAGCACCAGGGTCCTGCAGGGCTCAGTGCAGGGCCTGAACCTGCAGATAGGCGGAGAACTGTAGGCTGTGGGCAGAGGTGTCTGATGGAGACTGGGGGGTGGGAGCCCCTCCCCATGGATCAGTGGGTGGGAGACTGAAGCCACCCTGATGGGGGACTCCTAGAAACCCAGGGGTACAGGGGCTAGTGAGTGTGTGGGTACAGAGCTGCCATATGTGTCTGTCCAGTTTGTGTGAGCACCATCTAATCCCCCAGAGGTGCCTGCCTGGCCACATTCACCTGTGGATGCAATACAGAAGCTGAAGGAGGGGTGTGTCCCTGCCGGCTGGCAGAGCTAGTCTGAGGGTGGCAGAGCTAGTCAGAGGCTGGCAGAGCTAGTCTGAGGGTGGCAGCAGCTCTGAGGGGGCAGGCAGAGGTGCTGTGGGGCCGTGGGGTACGTTTGCTCCTGCTGGGCCTTGAGCCCTCAGAGACGTCCCTGCAGTCATCCCTGTGTCTTGCGCAGGTGCTGTTTCTTCTGGGTACACTGGTCATCGCCATGTCCTTGCAGCTGGACCGCAGGGGCATCTGGAACATGCTGGGGCCCTGCCTCTTTGCCTTCGTGATCATGGCCTCCATGTGGGTAAGGAGCTGGGCTGGCTGGCACTGCTGCCCAGATGCTCGGAGAAGAGAGCCTGGCCCCTTGCTCTGGCCACGTTCCTGGTCCTGCTCCAATCAGTGAATGCCCGTATCTGCTGGGGGTTGTCATGGCACCCACAGAGGCCCAGCATGGCTGTGTCCCTGAGGCCTGGGCCTGAGGACCAGTGGCCTTGTGCCCTTGAGCCCCCTCGAAGCAGCCCACCCTTGTCGTTCTGCTGCCCAGACCTGGGTAGGCCCCCAGTAACCACTGTATCCGGGCCCTGGGAGCTGCAGCGACCCCACCTGCACTGATACCTGCGTGGCTGTTTTCTCCAGGCTTACCGCTGCGGGCACCGGCGCCAATGCTACCCCACCTCGTGGCAGCGCTGGGCCTTCTACCTCCTGCCCGGCGTCTCCATGTCCTCTGTGGGCATCGCCATCTACACCTCCATGATGACCAGTGACAACTACTACTACACCCACAGCATCTGGCACGTCCTGCTGGCCGGGAGCGCAGCCTTGCTGCTGCCACCACCTGACCAGCCCGCCGAGCCCTGGGCCTGCTCACAGAAATTCCCCTGCCACTATCAGATCTGCAAGAACGATCGGGAGGAACTGTATGCAGTGACGTGACACCGGCCTGGGGACAGCTGCTGCTCTGATGACCTCTTCAGCTAGGAGCTGTATCGAGGGGGAGGCACCCGGTCCAGCCCCGGACAGATTGATTTCCAGCTGAATAAAATTGGCCTACGCACCCTCTTTCTTCCTCCTACTGAAGAGAGAGCCACCCCTCCCTCACACGCACCTCTCCCCGCCAGCTGTCTGCTCGCTGCTGAGGTCCCTCTGCAGATCCCAGCTGCTGTCTGCAGTGGCCCCTGGGGCCTGGGCTTGGTTACCTGGAGACCACAGGTGCCTGTGCGAGGGTGAGGCTGTGTGCTCTGCTGGCCTGTGGGTGGCTAGAGATGGGGAGAAGGACTCCCTATGGTCCTGTTCCCTGGCGAGGCTGTGGTGAGACTCATGGCGCCCAGGAGCCCTGAGCCCACCACTGGGGCTGGGAGCCGTGGACTCCGAGACCCCCGCTCCTGGCCCCTGTGTGGCCCTGATGCCAGCCTGCCTGGGGCATGGAGGATCCCCCTCTGCTGCTGTGGTCATCATAGGGACGGGAGACCGAGGTTTCCCCCAGAGCTGATGGGCACTGGGGATGCAGGCTCCAGCCCCGCCCTTCCCTTTTTCCTGGCTCTGGAGCCTTAGGTCATGAGAAGAGCTTCCTTGGACTGCGGTGCTCTGCTGCTCTGAGGGTTTGGCCCACAAGGAACCCCTACGCAGCCCTGTCCACCCACCCCAGCATTCCTGGGCCCCCTTTTGGGAGCTTCCTCTTGGTCCCAGGAGCTGCGGTGGTGTCTGCCCCCTGCACTGGGCTGTCTCTGTGCCCTGTGGGTGTTCAGGAGACTGGACTGTCTCTGCTCCTCATGCAAGCCTTGTGGGGGAAGCCATGACCAGGAGCAGCACCTGGCCCCTCCCTGAGGCCTGTGAGTGTCCGGGATCCGCCCTGGAGAAGTGGGTGGCTGAGACCCGGGTGGGGCCCTCCTTCCCTTGGCTCTGGGGGCTTCCCTTCTGGGTCTTGTCCGGGATATGGCCTTCCTGAAGGTCTTACCTCCCCCAGCCGCCCTGCGCTTGACCACCAAAGCAATCTCTAAGTTTATAAAGGAGAAACATGTATATATGGGATTTTTTTGGAGTAAAAGAAAATTCTAAGACGTTAAGACATATTTTTATGTAGATCTGATTTATCTGTGATTGGTGAATTTAATATTCTACAGTGATTTTTCAAACTAAACGAGTTTTTACATTTTTTCTGCGCTCCTTCCCGGGTAGGGTAAGTGGGGCCCGGGAGAACAAGCACCGCCCCGCCCGTGCCGCCCTTCGCGGAAACGCCGGGGCCGCACATAGCCAACGGTGCCTTGAGCTGCTGCTGCTGTCTGCGGGGTGTTTTTTACGGTCCCTAAAGGCGGAAGCGGGGGCGGGACGAGGGGGTAGACGGATGGCTTTTGCAGCCAGTCAGCGGTGGAAGGAGGCCCAGGCGCGACACATCGACTTCCGGTTCCGGTGGGCTCTGGGTTCAGCTCCCCGACAGGTGGGCGCGGGCAGGTGGGATGTGGGGGGGCGCCGGGGCAGAAGGGGAGGGGCAGGTGGGTACGGGACAGGGGCCGGAGTGAGAACCGGGGGCCGGGGTAGGGGGTAGGAGGTGAGAGCGGAGGCAGGGGTAGGAGGTGAGAGCCGGGGGCCGGGGTAGGAGGTGAGAGCCGGGGGCCGGGGTAGGGGGTGAGAGCCGGGGGCCGGGGTAGGGGGTGAGAGCCGGGGGCCGGGGTAGGGGGTGAGGGCCGGGGGCCGGGGTAGGGGGTGAGGGCCGGGGGCCGGGGTAGGGGGTGAGGGCCGGGGGCCGGGGTAGGGGGTGAGGGCCGGGGGCCGGGGTAGGGGGTGAGAGCCGGGGGCCGGGGTAGGGGGTGAGGGCCGGGGGCCGGGGTAGGGGGTGAGGGCCGGGGGCCGGGGTAGGGGGTGAGGGCCGGGGGCCGGGGTAGGGGGTGAGGGCCGGGGGCCGGGGTAGGGGGTGAGGGCCGGGGGCCGGGGTAGGGGGTGAGGGCCGGGGGCCGGGGTAGGGGGTGAGGGCCGGGGGCCGGGGTAGGGGGTGAGAGCCGGGGGCCGGGCCAGGCTGCGGTGACTGCGAGCCCCCACCTTCCGCCAGGCTCGCGATGCCTCTACACAAGTATCCCGTGTGGCTCTGGAAGCGGTTGCAGCTACGGGAGGGCATCTGTTCCCGCCTGCCCGGCCACTACCTGCGCTCCCTGGAGGAGGAGCGGACGCCCACTCCCGTGCACTATAGGCCTCACGGGGCCAAGTTCAAGATCAACCCCAAGAACGGGCAGCGGGAGCGTGTGGAGGACGTGCCCATCCCCATCTACTTTCCCCCCGAGTCCCAGCGGGGGTTGTGGGGCGGCGAGGGCTGGATCCGGGGCCAAATATATGCCAACAACGACAAGGTGGGTCGGCAGGCGGGCTTCAGGGGCTCCTCTCAGGGCTTGGCTGTGCCGGCTCTGTGCCGGACGCCCCGGGTACCTGGAGAGACGTGGGTGGGCCCTGGGGATTACAGCCTGCAGGAGACACAGCTCCGGCAAAGGAGCACGCTGAGCAAAGAACCGCAGTTCTGGCAAACAGGACTGATAAATTAGGGGTGAGGTGGGGTGATTCAGGCCGGGGGAGCAACCAGAGGCTGTGGGGAGTCGAGGTAAAGTTAGGATGGGGAGGAGGCCTGTGTGATGAGCAGAGCAGGTGGGGGAGGCGAGCAGAGCTTCGAGGCTGCTTGTGGTGGCCTTCCTGGCGGGACTGCTGAAGCCTCTGGGGAGACTTGTGTCACCTCCAGGTTGGAATGTGACGCCCTGTGAACTGTGGGGTCGCACATGTTTCTGAAACACATGCAGCAACCATGTGACAAGGGCGGGAACGCCCAGCTTGCTGGGGAGCAGCTGACTTCTGGGTACACAGCCAGGACCCGGGTCGGGCTGGGGTGGCACTGGGCTGGGGGCCGGCCCACTCAGCTCCAAGTCCCCAGTCTGACAGCAATGGTTCTGTGATGGAGCCTCCCGGGGGGTGGGGGGCGGTGAGGGCAGTTGCCCTGGGCCCCTCTTGGTCTGTAGAAGAAAGCAGCAGTACTCATGGAGGCTCTGTTGCACCCTCAGCTCTCCAAGAGGCTGAAGAAGGTGTGGAAGCCACAGCTGTTTGAGCGAGAGCTCTACAGTGAGATCCTGGACAAGAAGTTCACAGTGACTGTCACCATGCGGACCCTGGACCTCATCGATGAGGCTTACGGGCTCGACTTTTACATCCTCAAGGCAAGCAGGGTGGGGCGAGTCAGTGCACAGCAGGGTCTGGGATGGGCCAGTCAGACTCAAGGGAGCCCCAGGTCAGCATCACACTGGGGCACGCTGGCATCTGCACAGGAGGGTCACTGGGAAAGCGTGAGTGGGGCCATGCCCCTTTCTGGCCAGCGCCAGTGGCATTTCCTGCCTGCACGAGAGGCTGTCGCTCTGTGGGTGGCTGACTTGCCCATGGGGCCTGAGCGAGCATAGCCGCCCCTTTCCCTGCTCTTGGACTTGCTTCTGTCCTGATCCCACCCCCCGTGCTGGGGTGCTGACGTGGCCCCACCTGGGCCTTCTCTGTCCTGTCCTGGGACCACCAGCGGCTAGAGAGGAGCCAGGTGGGTTGGCTGGAAGGGTAAGCGGGGCCCTGCCACCAGCACCTGGCCCCATGTGAGCCTTCTGCCAGACCCCGAAGGAGGACCTGTGCTCCAAGTTTGGGATGGACCTGAAGCGAGGAATGCTGCTGCGGCTTGCCCGGCAGGACCCCCAGCTGCACCCCGAGGACCCTGAGCGGCGGGCAGCCATCTACGACAAGTACAAGGTGAGGGTTTCCGTCCCGCTCCCTATACCTGGGGCCTCCTGGCCCAGCCCTGGACCTCACCGCCCTTTCCATCTCTGCCTGCCTAGGAATTTGCCATCCCAGAGGAGGAGGCAGAGTGGGTGGGCCTCACGCTGGAGGAGGCCATTGAGAAGCAGAGACTCCTGGAGGAGAAGGTGAGTGTGTGAGCACCAGCCGCTGCTGCCTGCCCAGAGCCTGGTGTTCAGGGTCTGGGAGTGTGCTGCCTTGGAGAGAACCTGCACGAGGGGCTGGTGCACTGGGTGGGCTTGGGGAAGAGCTGCTGCTCTGCATTGCCCACCCAGCGGAGCATGGCCCGCTCCCTCCCCTCGAAGTCCCCACCCTGTCCTGTCCCAGGACCCTCAGTAGGAGAAGTGGGTTCCTGCACGGAGGCTTTGCTCAGCCACCAGCATCCCAGGGTCTGGAGCTTGAGGTAGCTGTCAGGACAGGGAGCCCCTGATGGCATGGCAGCTGGCTGCCCCCATTCCCTCTGTTTATCCACGACCACAGGGATGGGACAGGGGCATGTGTGTGCCTCGGCGTCCCCAAGGGAGGGGGTTCCTCATCTCACCCACAGGGCTCTGCCTTCCAGGGCCTCTGATGTCCCGGTTCCTCTGGGCGGCAGCTGCTGATCCCATCCCCACCGGAACTCCAGCTGCCCTGGGCTTCCCTGGCCTCACCATGAGCCCCTCTCCCCTTCAGGACCCTGTACCCCTGTTCAAGATCTATGTGGCGGAGCTGATCCAGCAGCTGCAGCAGCAGGCACTGTCAGAGCCGGCAGTGGTGCAGAAGAGAGCCAGTGGCCAGTGACCACACAGCTCCTCCATGCCTGACCAACAGGCCCAGCCTTCCCTGCCAGGCCCTTTGCACTGAGGACACAGATCCCGGGGAGCTGTGAGGGCCACCGGTGGGCAGTGGGTGGATCCTGGTTTCGTGTGCTGCCCATGCACCTTCCAGCCCGGGGCCAGCTTGGCAGGGATCCCCAGGAGGCCTGGGCCGCCCAGAGGCTCCTCTCAGGCTGGGCCCCCACGTTTGCGGCAGTGTTCCTTGTGCCTGTGGGGCCGGGAGTGAGTAAAGTCTGGGCCAGGCTGTGTGTGTGTGTGTCTTTGCTTTGAGGACTGGCGTTCTCTTTGGGGATTCTGATTCTGTCACCCCTGCCTTTGCTGCCCCTGAGACCTCGGATGAGCCGTGGGCATTGACTCTGGCTGCCCGTCCCCAGCTGAGCTGCAGAGAGTGAGGTTCGAGTCTGTGTTTTGTGTTTTTTTTTTTTCTTTTCTTTTTTTGAGATGGAGTCTTGCTCAGTCACCCAGGCTGGAGTGCAGTGGCACGATCTCGACTCACTACAACCTCCGCCTCCCGGGTTCAAGTGATTCTCCTGTCTCAGCCTCCTGAGTAGCTGGGATTACAGGCACCCCGCTATCATGTATGGCTAATTGTATTTTAGTAGAGAAGGGGTTTCACCATGTTGGCCAGGCTGGGCTTGAACTCCTGACCTCAGGTGACCCACCTGCCTTGACCTACCAAAGTGGTGGGATACAGGCGCAAGCCACCTCCCCTGGCCGGATTCTGTGTCTTTCTTTCCTCTGGTAGAGGGTCTGGTGTAGCTGGGGGCATCCAGGGGTGCAGCCGAATGAGGCCCATTCCCTCTCCATTGCACATTCCTACCCTTCTCGAACATTCTTCAGAGCAGGGCAACGGAGGCTGTGGCCTGGCTCTGCAGGGACTGGAAGGAACCAGGAGGGGCAGGCTCTCAGAGGGCCCTGCTGGTGCAGGTGCCTGAGTCAGGAGCCTCTCCCTGGTCAGCACTGTCATGGCGAGTGGTACAGAGGTGGGGGCGACACGAACTTGGGGACCTGCGACCTTGGTGTCCCCTCCTGCTACCTCCCACCTGACCTGAAGGGTGGAGGTATGGCCAGCGGGAAGCCGGGCTGTATACCCTAAGGCATTTCCCGCCCTGAGGTTTGGGGGTACCTGACCCTCTCCCCATACCCTTACCTGGAAATCCTGATCCTCTGGACCCATTCGGTTCTCCCAGGGAGCACAGGGAGCGCTCCCCCAGCCGCATGTGCGGAATGACGGGGGGTTTATGTCCCCTGAGCCTAAGCCAGCCCCAGCTGGTGGCAGGATGGGGTGAACTGGAGGCAGCTGCCCAACGTGGGCCTGCTGGCTGATTGAGGGGCCCCTGGCTCCCAAGGGGGCTGTGGCAGAGTCCAGAGAGAGTGTGCAGTTGGCCCTGCTGGACTGCAGAGGAGCACGTGGCTCCCAGGGCCACAAGGGGTCACTGGGTCAGGACCTGCCTGGTTCAGAGCCCTGGGAGGGCCCCCGAGGTCTCTGTCCACACTGGGCACCTCTGCCCACATGTCCTGCTGCTCCCCACACCAGTGCCTTCATGTGATGCCCCTGCTCTGTGAACGAGCTTGAAAAAATTTTAGGCTGGGCGCGGTGGCTCACACCTGTAATCCCAGCACTTTGGGAGGCCGAGGCGGGTGGATCACGAGGTCAGGAGATAGAGACCATTCTGGCTAACACAGTGAAACCCTATCTCCACTAAAAATACAAAAAATTAGCTAGGCGTGGTGACACATGCCTGTGGTCCCAACTATTTGGGAGGCTGAGGGAGGAGAATCGCTTGAACCTGGAAGGCACAGCTTGCGGTGAGCTGAGATCGCGCCACTGCACTCCAGCTTGGGTGACAGAGCGAGACTCTGTCTCAACAAGAAAAAAAAAAAAAGGCCGGGCGCGGTGGCTCACGCCTGTAATCCCAGCACTTTGGGAGGCCGAGGCGGGCAGATCACAAGGTCAGGAAATGGAGACCATCCTGGCTAACACGGTGAAACCCCGTCTCTACTAAAAATACAAAAAAAATTAGCCAGGCGTGGTGGCAGGTGCCGGTAGTCCCAGCTACTCGGGAGGCTGAGGCAGGAGAATGACGTGAGCCCGGGAGGTGGAGGTTGCAGTGAGCAGAGATCGCACCACTGCACTCCAGCCTGGGTGACAGAGCGAGACTCCGTCTCAAAAAAATAAAAATAAAAATTATGGCCGGGCACTGTGGCTTACACCTGTAATCCCAGCACTTTGGGAGGCTGAGGTAGGCAGATCACCTGAGGTTAGCAGTTCAAGACTAGTCTGGACAACATAGTGAAACCCCCATCTGTACTAAATACAAAAAATTAGCTGGGTCTGGTGGCGCACACCTGTAATCCCAGCTACTTGGGAGGCTGAGGCAGGAGAATTGCTTGAACCCGGGAGGTGGAGGTTGCAGTGAGCTGAGATTGCACCATTGCACTCCACCTGGGCAACAAGAGCAAAACTGTCTAAAAAAAAAAAATTTTATGAAAAAGACAGTGCTCAGCCAGCTCTGTGGGGCCATAAGGCTCAGCCCAGCTGCCCACACCATGAGTGCTGTTCCACGCCCCAGCTCTAACCAGAGTTGGGATGTTCTGGCCACTCCCTGCCCTGCAAAGTTCCCGTGTTCAGCTGTGAACTTAAGCCAAGCCCGCTCCAGCCCCTCGGCCTGCCCCTGACTCCCTGATGGTGTGTGTGTCCAGCACCTCCCTGCTCAGGCCTCAGCGGCTGCCCCTCACTCACCACCTGCTCTTTCCCGCCCCAACCAAGGCCCCAGGGTAAGCAGGGCTCCTGCCAAGGCCCATAGGGCTTCCTGGGTCAGACTGTGGGGGCCCCAAGAGGTTAGGGGCCAGGCTTGGCAATGGACTGGTAGGCGCTGGCCTCGGTCCCCCTATGGGCCATGGTGGAACGCGCTTATCAGTGTCCTCACCTGTGTTGACTCAGAGTGGTGGGTCTGGGACCAGGCTGCCAGCTGGCCCGTGGGAGGAGCTGCATTTGGCCTCAGCAGGTTACCTCTTCTGCCAGTCACCTTGCTGGAACCCGTGGCTGTTTAGTCCTCCCACAGGGGAGGCCAGGCCGGACTGAGGTGGGGTCTGGGTGTGGCCAGGGCCCTGACTACTTTCTGGTCAGAGGCCACAAAAGTCCTTGACTGAGAAGACGGTAAGAGGCCTTCCGTGAATGCCGGACCCATCCCCCAAGATCAAACCGTGACTCAGGTCTGGGTCAGACTCAGCAGCTGGATCCAGCATGCTATTCTGCCTTCTGGGATGTGGGGAGGGGTTCCAGGGACTGTACCGGCTCCAGCATGTGCGTGGGGAACCGAGAACTGAGCTGGGAGCCTGGGCAGCCAACCTGGGAATGTCTGCCGGCCACCCTTCCCCACCCTCCCTGAGCCCACCCCACCCCTTCCCCCCTCCCCGCGCCCCACCCCACCCCTTCCCCCCTCCCCGCACCCACCCCACCCCTTCCCTCCTCCCCGCGCCCCACCCCACCCCTTCCCACCCGACACCCACCCCTTCCCCCCTCCCCCCACCCCTTCCCCCCTCCCCGCCCCACCCCTTCCCCCCCACCCACCCCACCCCTTCCCCCCTCCCCGCGCCCCACCCCACCCCTTCCCTCCTCCCCGCGCCCCACCCCACCCCTTCCCCCCTCCCTGCCCCACCCCTTCCCTCCTCCCCACGCCCACCCCACCCGTTCCCCCCCGACACCCACCCCTTCCCCCCTCCCCCCACCCCTTCCTCCCTCCCCGCCCCACCCCTTCCCTCCTCCCCGCGCCCACCCCACCCCTTCCCCCCCGATACCCACCCCTTCCCCCCTCCCCCCCACCCCTTCCCCCCCACCCCACCCCTTCCCCCCCGCCCACCCCACCCCTTCCCCCCCTGCCCACCCCACCCCTTCCCCCCTCCCCGTCCCACCCCTTCCCCCCCACCCACCCCACCCCTTCCCCCCCTCCCCCGCCCACCCCACCCCTTCCCTCCCCGCACCCACCCCACCCCTTCCCTCCCCACGCCCCACCCCACCCCTTCCCTCCTCCCCGCGCCCACCCCACCCCTTCCCCCCGACACCCACCCCTTCCCCCCTCCCCCCACCCCTTCCCCCCCACACCCACCCCTTCCCCCCCGCCCACCCCACCCCTTCCCCCCTCCCCACCCCACCCCTTCCCCCCCACCCACCCCACCCCTTCCCTCCCCGCACCCACCCCACCCCTTCCCCCCCCTCCCTGCACCCTACCCCACCCCTTCCAGAGCCAGGCCGGGCTGGGGCCACCAGACCCTCCTTCTGCCGTCCTCACCAATCACACCTGTTAGGCTCCTTCCTGAAGTGTCGGACTCCGTCTCTGAGAACGGCCAGTTCTCCCTCACTGAGGCCTGCAGACCTTCAGGCACCTGGAGCGGAAGAGGGATCTGTGCAGAGCAAGATCAACCCCACAGGAGGCAGAGCTGCCCTGGGCCAGCCTGCAGCAGCCCCAGCCTCTCAGAGCCCTCAGGGGCCAGGAGTTCCCCATCGTGTGTCCCAGGCTTGGCAGAGGCCATGTGTTTCCATGACAACAGTCAGCCGCGGTGTCGGGCAGAGAATGGGCTGTGGACCTGAGGGTGGACTCCAGGGTGGACCCTCACCGTGGCTATGGGCAGGGATCCCTTGGGGGTAGAAAACTGGAGGCCTGGAAGGGGCGTCAGTGACCCCATCACTGCACATAGAGACGGGGAAGCCAAGGCCAGGAAGGGTTAGGGTGGAATGGATGTGAGGCTGGCCTGAGGCACCCAGTCCCAAGTCCACGTCTGACCCCTGACCCCAAGGGTCTCGCCTGCTTTCTGAGTCCTGCTCAGGTGCACAGAAGCAGCAGGATAGTGGAGGGAAGGGCATGGAGAGCGGGCGGGCCCTCTGGGTCGCTTGGCACCTCTGCTCCTGTCCTGTGCCCCCGTCAGGGTGCTGGGAGCCCAAGGGAACTGCCGGGAGACCGCTGTGTGTCCTGTGGGCCTGCTTAGGGCTCCGCCTCCACCTTCAGTCCTTGGCCGCCCTCTCCCTCTCACCAGTGCCCGTCTGTAACTCCAGCCCTCTGCCGGCCCCAGGCACGGCCTGGGTTGTGTGGGGCTCCCAGGCTCCCTTGAGTCCCTGTCCCTCCGACACCCACCAGCCACCCAAGCTGGAACCCTGGCCGCATGGCCACACCCAGCAGCCTGGGCTCCCGCGCAGTCCTGGCTCCCTCTGCTGCAGTGCCCCGCAGCCCTCCCTAGGCTGGCTCCAGCTCTGGACCATCCTCCCCAAGCACTGCCTGCTGTCCCAGGGTGGTGTCCCTACCCACACCCTGTCCCCAGACAAGCTGGTAGCTCTGAGCATGGCATGGGAAGGGCTTCAAGGCCGGGTTCCATCCTGGGACAGGTGGCTCACAACCAGGCCAGTGCGAAGAAGCTTGGATCCAGACCCAGAGTCCTGGGGGAGCAGCCGCAGCCCGAGACCTCTGGCGCCCAGAGTCCTGGGAGAGCAACCGCGGCCCGAGACCCCTGGCGCTAAGTCCTGGGGGAGCAGCCGCGGCCCGAGAACCCCGGCACCCAGAGTCCTGGGAGAGCAGCCATGGCCCGAGACCCCTGGTGCTAAGTCCTGGGGGAGCAGCCACAGCCCGAGAACCCCGGCACCCAGAGTCCTGGGAGAGCAGCCGCAGCCCGAGACTCCCAGCGCCCAGGCCCATGCCAAGCCCGGTTCCCTGGGACTGGCCCCGAAGTCGCTCTCTTGAAGGTGGATCCCCATGGACCATGCTCCAGGCTCCCTTGGCTCCCGGGTCCCTCTGATGGCCTTGGTAGTGGCCTCCCTGGGCTGCAGCAGCCCAAGGCTCTCGCTTGCTCCTTGCAGCCCTGCAGCTGTTCATCACCAAATTCTGCTCATCAGGTGCTGGGCCTGGACCAGGAAGTGGGACTCAGCTTCCCAGGCTTAGGGGAGGCCTTCGAAGGGGACTTGGCCAGGCAGTGTTGCTGTCAGGGCGCTTGGACAAGCCAACACTGTTTCTGGCTGTCACGGGGCTGGGGGCAGGGGGTGGTTCCGGGGATGCTTAGTGCCCTGCAATGCCCAGGATGTCCACGGGTGACGGTTGAGAAAGCTCATCTCCGGACATACAGGAAAGCTTTGCCGGGGGCCAATGCTGGTGCACCCTGGAGGGAAGAGGCATTCTTGGGACGCAAGAGGGCACTGCAGCCCAGGGGAGAGCAGGTGCAGCCGCAGGTGTGTGACTGATGGCCAGACGGTCTGCTCAGTGTGGCCAAAGACCCAGAGTCCTGCCCGGCGGGAACCCGAGGTCCAGGGACCAAGGCCACGGGAGGGGCCTCAGGGGGCTTGTGAGACGGGACTGTGTGAGCACATGCGTGTATTCTATGGGCCTCAGCTAACGAGAGGGTGGCGGAGTGGACTGTGGGCGGAGACAAAGCTTGCAGCCTTTGCCATCTGAGGTGGGAGAGAGCTTGGCTCTGCCCACTAGGGCTGGGAAGTTCTCCCTGCTCCCCCTTCCACTGCTCCCACCCTTTATTTTCCCACCAGACTGGGCCTGGCCCTCAGCCCCTGGGGCAAGCCGGACCTGAAGTCCTCCTTCCAGCAGGGGCTGCAAGGCCAGTGCTTCTGCCTCTGCTGGGGGTCAGACAGGGCACAGCGTGGCCCCGGACAGGCCAGGAGAGGGGCAAGGACCCCACACACTGGACATGAATGAAACACACGCAAACGCTTAACAGCTGTTGTGGGGACAGCTACCATGCAGCCATGTCCGCCTCGTTCCTCCAAGGGGACCCTGGCATGGGCCCACGGGCAGCGCCGCCTGCTCCCTCAGCAGTCAGGAGTGGCTCGGGGGTGGCGGTGTCTAAAGGGGCTGGTTGCCATGGCTACCATAGGGTTCCGAGGCCCGTCATCTGGTCCCTGCCTCAGCCAATCGGCGGCGGGAGCCCGAGCTGCAGCCCAGAGTCACGCTTTTGCCTCCCAGCCACACAGTGGCCAAGAGCAGGGACCTGCTTCCCAGAGTGGCTGAAAGTGCTCGGACGGACGGCCAAGCCCATCATGGCAGACAGCGGGACCGTGGGGCGTGAGCAGGCACACGGAGCCAGGCAGGTGAGGTAAGCCGGGCAGGCGGCCGGGCGGACAGGTGGACGCGCCTCCTCTGCCCATTGTTCTCGCGGCTGCGGCCCTGCCCTTGGCCCACCCCACCCTCGAGCGCGAGCTCACACGCAGCGCCTGCACCCTCACCCTCAGACCCTCTCCGGGTGTCCCAAGGAAGGGTCAGGGGAAGAGACAAAGGGAGCAGGGTGAGGCAGGATGAATCCTGACGGACCTCGGACCCCAAAACCGCCCTGGTGGGTCTTCCACGTCAGGTTTCTCATGGAGGCGGCATCAAAGACCCCCGACTGATCCAGGCCGGCGTCCCGGCCACCGCTCCAGGGCTAGGCGACAAGCCATGTCAAGTCGGTGCCGTTTAAGCAGCATTTTTTCGAGAAAAAAAAAAAAAGAAACAGAAGCGATAAAAAGAAAAAAAATGTCCACCTATGACAGGGGAAGCGGCCAGCCCGATGGATCAGAAGCGCCAAATCCCATTACTCGGGACTTCAGGGACAGGCCCTGCAAGGGCAGCTGCGATTAAGAGCTTGTCAATGGAGTCTCCTTTAGAGATCAAAGCGGGGCGTGCTTGTGTGTGTGTGCGTGTGCACGTGTGTGCGTGCAGGAGCGGACACCGTGGGGTGACAGCAGAGAGGTCGTGCACCGAAGCACCATGGGGCCCATACGTCGCCGACGCGGCCATCTCCACACTGCTTGTGTCCTTGCTGCCGTGTGCGACGTGTGGGGAGGCGGCTGGGGGCCTGGGCTGGGTACCTGGTCCCAACACCCGCACCCTTTCAAAGGCCTCCACCTCCTGCTAGAGGCCATCCCTTCCCCAAGTTCTGCCCAGAGGAGCCCGCAGGGGCCGAGCCGGGTGTGAGGACAGCCGTGGCTGCGTCTCCTCCCCCTGACCACGCCTTGCTGCCCACAGAGGCCTTGAGCTCTCTGTTGGCCTGGCAGGCGCGCCCTGGGGGTTCAAAGCTCCCGTCGACACGATTGTTAGGTTATTAGGTAAACTCTGAGAAGCAAATCTTTTAATCCACTGTGGCTAATCCAGTGCACTTTTGTTTGCCACGACAGACGCTGCGGCAACAAAGGGGCCTGGGGCCCAGCACACACAATCACACACTCAGAACTTGGCCGCAGCCGCAGGGTTCCTAGGCAGCAGAGAGAGACATCTTGGGACAGCCGAGCAGAGGGAGGCAGCAGAGGGCACAGGTGGGCCGGGGCAAAGGCAGCTGCCCGCTGGGGGCCGCACTTCCTCACCTCACCTCCTGTTTAATGTCCCCTTGCCAGCTTGAGGGGGAACCGCTGGGCACTGGGGTGTGCAGGCATCGGGGCCACGGGGGATAGTGGGTAGAAGGACAGATGAGCACCAACGGGGGGGCGGCAGCGCCCAGAGAGGCCTGTGGGATGGAGGCCGTCAGGGCAGGGAAGGGCGTTCAGGCGAGGGAACAGCAGGGACAAGGACTGTGGTCGGTGTGGCAGGGGCAGGAGTGCCCCCAACAAGGACAGGAAGCGGCCTGAGGCTGCCCAGGGAGGTGGGACGTCACCTGCTGCTTCCCGAAGTCAGCGCGAGGCCCCTCGAGGCATGGCCCCTGCACTTGGATGCCACCTTTCTTTGGGAAAACAGCACTGAGGTTGGGGGAGGCCAGCAGGTCCTGCCCTGTGCTCACAACGTGCCTGGGACACCAGACCTGGGCCATGGGCAGCCGTGGGCTCCATCCCGCCACCTGGCCTGTCAGAGAGGGTCACACATGGACCTCTGGGACTGTGAGTCCAGGTCAGAACGATCACTTTGCCGAGGGGGACACTGGCACATGGAGGTGCCTGCTTTGCCCAGGGCTACAGGCTGGCCCAAGACAAGGATGGGCACTCAGCTCTCCTGGGAGGCAGGAGCCAGGCCAGGCCCAACAGTCCCCTGATGTCAGCAGCTCCCGAGTTGGGCAGTGGTGGCTGCTCTCCCCTCCTACTTCCCCAGCCCCTGCGGCCGGGCTGGTGGTCAGTGGCTGTTCTGACCAGGCACCCTCCAGGCAGGCCTACTTGACCATATCCTGGTATCCACCTGGCCCCAGTCCCAGCCCCTGGACACCCTGGGGTCGGAACTCTTCAGAAAGGCAGTGCAGGAGGGCTCCCCTCAGGACACTGGGAGGTGTGGACAGTACCCTGGGAAGGAGGGGACTGCCTCTGGGCCACCTGGCTGGCCAGGCCCCCGCCCTGTTGCCAGTGCTTTCCTGTTGGCCTTGGCGTCCTGACCCTTGACCCCTGGAGGCCAGCGGGAATGTGGGGACTGTCAGGTCTGCTGGATGGGGCTGGGCGCAGGCAACGTGGGTGACGGCAGGTCTGGGGCCTGGCCAGGGGACAAGCATGGACCCCGAGCCAGCTGGGACAAGCACTGTGGCCACAGCAGCTGTTTCTTTTTCTTTCTTTTTTTTTTTTTTTGAGATGGAGTCTCACTCTGTTGCCCAGGCTGGAGTGCCGTGGCACAATCTTGGCTCACTGCAACCTCTGTCTCCTGAGTTCAAGCGATTCTCCTGCCCCAACCTCCCGAGTAGCTGAGATTACAGGGGCCTGCCACCACACCTGGCTAATTTTTTGCATTTTTAGTAGAGATGGGGTTTCACCATGTTGGCCAGGCTGGTCTCGAACTCTTGACCTCAGGTGATCCGCCTGCCTCAGCCTCCCAAAGTGCTGGGATTACAGGTGTGAGCCACCGAGCCTGGCCACACACAGCACCTGTTTCTTTGGGCCCCTGCCCCGCAGCGGCTGAGTGGTTCACCCTCCACCTCTCTGTGGGTGGGTCCTCCTGACCACAGGTGCCCAGCCAATGGTGGGTCCCGGGGGCAGAGGCCATCAGGTCATCCGTGGCCATGGTGACAGTCACATTGACCTGCTATTGGAGCCAGGGCATATGAGGTAGGGCCCTGCTCCCCTTCCCCCAGGCCTCTGCCTTTCGTGGGGACCAGGATCACTCCTGGGGCATCTGCCCTGCGGAGGCAGCTTTGGCTGAAGAGCTACGTGGACAACTGCAAACAGGAAGCATGTTGCAACACAGTTGGATGACACACCTGCCCGACAGGTGTGAGGGTGAGAGGAGGAAGGACCTATCAAGGGGCACATCAATGTTAAGGGGGCTCCAGATGTGGAGGCCGGGGAGGCCCCAGCCCAAAGTGACACCAACAGCTGGGATGGCCCAGGAAGCCCCTGGCAGGGTGTGTCTCTCAGGAAGGTGGCAGAAACTCCATGCCAGGCCCCAGGCCACCGTGGGGTGATGTGGCTGCCATCAGCCGTGACCACCACCCTGCTGGACACAGACACTGCCCAGTGGTCAGTTCCACCTCTCAGGGCCTCAGCCATGATGCCCGTCTCCCTCCAGTGAGTTAACTTACACAGATCGTTCCATGGGACCATAACTGTTACATCACTGTAGACATTCCTGAACAGGCAAAGAAGAAAACGGAACTTCGTGCTTCTGCTTCCAATAATAACACATGGACCATTTTGAGTCTTCTTGCCCTTTTTTATTTTTATTTTTTTGAGATGGAGTTTTGCTCTTGTTGCCCAGGCTGGAGTGCTGTGGCACGATCTCAGCTCACTGCAACGTCCGCCTCCCAGATTTAAGCAATTCTCCTCCCTCAGTGTCCCAAGTAGATGGGATTACGGGCATGTGCCACCACGCCTGGCTAATTTTGTAATTTTAGTAGAGACGGGGTTTCTCCATGTTGGTCAGGCTGGTCTCGAACTCCCAGCCTCAGGCGATCTGCCTGCCTTGGCCTCCCAAAGTGTTGGGATTACAGGCGTGAGCCACCGCACCTGGCCCAGTGTCAGGTCTTGCTCTCACCCAGACTGGAGTGGAGTGGCACCATCTCAGCTCACTGCAGCCTTGACCTCTCAGGCTCAGGCCATCCTCCTGTCTCAGCCTTCCGTGTACCTGCGACCACAGGCGCACGCCACCATGCCTGGCTAATTAAAAACAATGCTTCTGTAGAGAAAGGGTCTTGCGTTGTTGCCCAGGCTAATCTTAAACCGCTGACTTCAAGTGATCCTCCCGCCTCAGCCTCCCAAAGTGCTGGGATTACAGGTGTGAGCCACTGCACCCGGCCTGCCCAGGCTAATCTTAAACTGACTTCAAGTGATCCGCCCGCCTCAGCCTCCCAAAGTGCTGGGATCACAGGTGTGAGTCACTGCGCCCGGCCCACATTTTCTATTTTCACGAAAAGTGCTGCCCCGTGTGCGTGCCCTCGCAGCATGTCTCCGGGGTGTTGCAGCTCCTTGTTCTCTGTCGGGCTTGGGATGGGGGCACAGGCAGCCTCTGGCCTCTCCTGTGGGCTTAGAACTGATGGAAAAAGAAGACTTAGGGATGAGAGCTGGGGCTCGCCTTACAGCCTGGAAGGCGGCGGAGGGTGGTGGGGGCTGTGCCTGCGATGGAAAGTGCAGTCCTCCCTCGCCTGAACTGGATGGTCCAAGGCCTCCCTCCCCCTCCAGGGGCCTCCCCTGCCTGCCCACTCCCACCTCTCTCACCTATGGACTGAGCGGAGGGGGCAGAGAAGGGGCAGACAGGAAGAGGCTGAACCCGAGGCTTCCCTCAGCCTCCAGAACCCTGGATCAGAACCGTCCGTCCTCTTCCCCCGCTCCCCTTACACTGGTGCAGGGTCGGTGGCTACAGTGTCCATCTCTGCAGCTGGCTGTCTCCATCACACATCGTACAGCGGCAAACACTCCCCAGCTAATGTCCTTGGCGTGTCTTCCAGGGTTTCCTTTGGGTCATTTTTTATAAGTGGTCTTTCTCAGTTAAGTGGATAAACACACTTAAGGCATGAAAACTCACTTTATTATTTTCTTAATTTTTATTTCTTGGAGACACGGTCTTACTCTGTTGCCCAGGCTGGCGTGTAGTGGCTCAATCACAGCTCACTAAAGCCTCCAACCCCTGGGTTCAAGTGATCCACCTGCCTCGGCCTCCCGAGTGGCTGAGACCATAGGTGCGCAACACCACACCCAGTTAGTTTTTAAAAATTGTTTAGTAGAGACAAGGTCTCACGATGTTGCCCAGACTGGTCTTGAACTCCTAAGCTTAAGCGATCCTCTGGCCTTGGCCTCCCGAAGTGCTAGGACTACAGGTATGAGCCACCGTGCCTGGCCTTTTCTTTATTTTTATTTTTTTGAGACAGAGTCTTGCTCTGTCTGCACCCAGGCTGGAGTGCAATGGGGCGATCTCGGCTCACTGCAACCTCCGCCTCCCAGGTTCAAGCGATTATCCCGCCTCAGCCTCCTGAGTAGCTGGGACTACAGGTGTGCGACACCACGCCTGGCTAATTTTTCTATTTTTAGTAGAGATGGGGTTTCACCATGTGGGTCAGGCTGGTCTCGAACTCCTTACCTCGTGATCCACCTGCATCGGCCTCCCAAAGTGCTAGGATTACAGGCGTGAGCCACCGCTCCTGGCCAGCCACTTTATTTTCAAAGTATTCTTTTTAGGCTGGGCATGGTGGCTTGGGCCTGTAATCCCAGCAATTTGGGAGGCCAACGCAGGTGGATCCCTTGAGCTCAGGAGTTAGAGACCGGCCTGGGCAACATGATGAAACCCTGTCTCTAGCAAAAATACAAACAATTAGTGGGGTGTGGTGCACACGCCTGTAATCCCAGTTACTCGGGAGGCTGAGGTGGGAAGATCACTTGAGCATGGAAGGTGGAGGCTGCAGTGAGCCAAAATCATGCCACTGGGCTCCAGCCTGGGCAACAGAACGAAACTCCGTCTCCAAAAACCAACAAACAAAAAGACATACCTTTTACGTCTACATTGAAGAAAATAATTTCATGTCTGCTCTTAAGTGTTTCATTTGGTGCCTAGAAACAAAACCTGATTAAATGTCATCTACAGTCAATCAAATAAAAGCCTTCGTGGCAAACTTGCGCTCGAAGCACAGGGCGTTTGCCTCTTCAAGGAGCTCTGTGAGGAAGGGAGGTGGCTGAACCTCACCCTGCACACCACGGGCCCCCGCGCGCCTCCCTGCTCCTCCTCAGGGCCTTCCTCTACCTCTCTTCTGCCTGGCCTGCCTCTGGTCTCCCCCTACCCCTGCTAGGATCAGAGAATCTCCCCTCCACCCACACCACAACCTACTTTAGAAGGGCTGCTGCGTTTCCTCCAGGCTTTCTGACCCCCTTCCTGTCCCTGCAGGGGAGGGGCCCCGAGGAGCTGGAGGCCGAAGGACCTTGTTCTGGTCCCAGGGCCTGGGGACACCTGCCACCGAGGGCCAAGAGGAGGATGGACGTGGACACAGACCCGAGAGCCTGGCCTGGCCGCAGCGGCAGCTCTGCAGAACCAAGGCAAGAATTGGGGACCTTGTTGGGAGTCGGGGAGCAGCCCATGGGCCAGCGTCTGAGGTCCTCCTGTCTGTCTGGCCACTCAGGACTCCCTCATCCCTGGAAACTGTGCTTTACCTGGAGGCCACCCACTCTGTCTCCTCTAAGGTTCTGAGGCTGAATGGGCTGGGGGGCTTGCGGGAAGGCCCCAGTGTCCAGCACTGTGGGACCTGGCAGGGTGCCTGAGGCCAGGACCCAGCAGGGCCAAGTGTTGGCCTAACAGTGCAGCTTCGTTCATATCCCCAGCCCCTGCCCACCTGCTCTGAGCATGGTGATGGCCCTGGGAGGTGGGCCTGGGCCCTTGGCAGGCTGGGAACAGCCTAGTGGCTCTTGTCCCATGCTGCCCCCTTTCCCACACAGCGACGCTGGCATCAGACACCATGCTGAGTGCTGGCAGGGGCGAGGACTGGGAGGCTTCCACACATGGTTCCCCATGCAGTCCCACCTGTGGGCATCTGGTGGGGGGTGGGCTGGAGGCTCAGGGAGCCTGGAGCTGGGACTTCTGTGCTTGCCTGGGAGCTCTGAAGGATGAGGCTGGGCATCCAGGGTGACACAGCCCAGGGAAAGACATGGGGGTGATGTGAGAGGTGCCTGGAGGGAGCTGGCGGGCATGGATATGACGGACACGGAAGCACGGAGGCGGGCAAGTGGCCAGACGCATCTAGGGGAAGGTGTGGGGGAGGCGCCGTTAGGAAGGGCCCTGAGGGGCTGTGGGCCCCAGGGAGCCTTGGGAGGCCTAAAGCAGAGGGCAGACAGATGAGGGCTGTTGGCTCAGGTGTGGGGCGGATGAGGTGGGGAGCCCTCACCCAACAGGAGGCGAGCTGGTCCTGTGTGGCGTGAACTGCAGCGGTCTCCTCTGTGAAATGGGGGTATAGCTGACCCCAGGCGGCTGCCTGGAGCATCCCGGGAGGTGCCAGGCCCAATAGTGCTCTGGGAAGGACAGGGCCCTGGGCTGTTGTGGAAGGCGGCAGATCCTGGTACTCACATCCTCCTCCTTGGGGAGGGCCTGATGGTCGGCTGAGGCCTGGGTGGAGAGCAGAGGGTTGGTTCTGACAGGGTTGGGCTGGCCAGAGCTGGTGCCGGGGCTGCTGCTGGGGGCCCGTGCCTCTCTGCGGTGGGGTGCCTGGGGCTGTGGCCTCATGCTCTGTGGCCTGCAGGGCAAGTGACACGGATCTGGGCAGCCAGGGTGGCAGGATCGGACTGGCCTTTGGCAGGGCCGCTGTGGAGACAGCCCAGGGGAGGGGGTGCCGGAGTCTGGACACTCCAATGGCCTTGCTCTCGGGCTGGCCTGAGCAGCGGAGGGAAGGAGAACCCTTCTCTGATACTAGATGGTGCCTGGGAGAAATCAAGGCAGAGGGTCTTAGCCGGTGGGCTCTTTGGAGGTTGCGGCTCCTGTCCGGGTGACAGCCACCATATATTGGGGCCTAATGTGTTCCCTGGCGCTGTGAGTCCCGGCTGCCTGGGGACTCAGGAGGGTGGAGCCCACCCCACCTTCCAAGGGCCCTGGCCATCCCTGCCTGCCGACCACCCCACTCCTGCGAGCCTGCTTCCCTCACGGCGGCGGACAGGCCGTGGCGGTCCCCATGGGGGCCTCCTGTCCAGGGCCGGCTGGGCAGGGAGCCTCGAGGCCTGCAGCCCCCTGGCTGCCCTCCGATGTACTGGCGGCAGAAAAGTGCTGCGCCCCACGTGCGCCCGTAGGGGCGCGCAGTCCGCCCAGTGCTCCCCACGGCCGCGGCCATTCCAAGCACCTGCAGCGGCGCCTCTCCCACTCCGCACTCCGGGAAGCCAGAGCATCCCGGGCTCCGCTTCCGCGCCGCCCCTCGGGAAGACGGCGCGACCGCGCCCCCGCCACGCCCCGCCCCCGGCAGGCACTGACCACGCCCCCTCTCCCGCCCACGCAGAGACCCCGCCCCATGCTTCTCACCTCGTCTTCTCGCTTCCGGCCCCGCCCCGCGCCCGAGGCCCCGCCCCACGCTCTTTACCTCTTCTGCTCGAGGCGGGCCCCGCCTTACTCCCTGGTTCCCGCCCCACGCCCGAGGCCCCGCCCCGCGCTCTTCACCTCGTCTTCTCGCTTCCGGCCCCGCCCGCGCCCCGGCCCCGCCCCGCGCTCCTCACCTGTCTCCTCGCTGTCGGCCCCGCCCCACGCGCCTCACTTTATCCTCGCGCTTTGAGCCCCGCCCCGCGCCTGAAGCCCCGCCCCACACCCTTTACTTCGTCCCCGCGCTGCCGGCCCCGCCCCGTGTTGAGGCCCCGCCCCGCGCTCTCACCTCGTCCCCGCACCCCGGCCCCGCCCCCGCACTTCCGGACGCCGCCGGCGGGGGCGCTCGGGCCTGGGCTTCGGCGCTCTGGCTCGGGCTCCGGCTCGGGAGGCGATCGTGGCCGCTGCCGCTGCCAGAGCCGGCCGGAGTCGGCCCGGAGCCGCGTCCACGCGGAGCGGGCGGGTGGGAGCTGGCGGCTGGGCCCCTGCGGCGCCCCCGCGGCCTGCCCCGCGTCCGCCTCCGGGCCGCCGAGCCGCAGCCGCCGAGATGGGGGCCGCCCCGGGCCGCGCCCCCGCCGGGTCCCGCCCGCCGCGCTGCCGCTGAGCGCATGGGCCGGGCCGCGCCGCGCCGCTCCGGGAGCCGGGCCCGGGGTCCCGCCGCCACCGCGCGCGGGTGAGTAGGGCCGGGCTCCGTGGCGGGCTAGGCCGCGCTAGGCCGGGCGGGCGGGACCCGGAAGCGGCGGGGGGCGCGGGTGGCAGACGCGCGTGGGACCGAGGGGGTGGGCGCGCGGGTAGCTGGGGCCGGGGTGTCCCTGGGCAGCGGGACCGGCGGCGCGGTGGCCGCTTGGAGGTCCGAGGCCTCGGGCGCGTCTCGGGGCGCGGAGCAGCTGCAGGGGCCGCGCATCGCGTGCGGGGGCCCCGGGAGAGCCGGGCCTGGAGCCCTCCCCGCCTCCCAGAAGTCGGCAGGAGTCCGGCTGCCCCGGAGGAGGGCACTCCCGCCCGCCCTCGCCGAGGCCGCGTGCCGGGTCCGGGTCGGGGTTCGGCCTGAGTAGCCGCGTGCTCCGGCGTCCGTACCCTCCAGGTTGATGCCTTGCTGCCCAAACACTGGTCTCTCTCTTGGGTGTGGTTCTTAGATTTTACCCCTGCCCTGCACTTTGGAATTTAGCCCCCCGTGAAACCAGAGCTGCACTGCCTGAGCAGTGAAACTTTCAGCTTGGCATTGAAGAAAGTAGAGAAAAACATGTCAGTTCTCTGGGGATTTTTCTCAGCCCATCTATAAGATAATTTTTTTTTTTTTTTTTTGTAGAGGTGGGGTGTCACTATATTGCCCAGAGGGCGTTGAATTCTTGGCCTCAAGCGATCCACCTGCCTCAGCCTCCCAAGGTGTTGGGACTACAGGGGTGACCACCGTCCCCTCTAAGATAATAATAATTATTATTATTTTTTTGAGAAGGAGTCTCGCACTGTAACCCAGGCTGGAGTGCAGTGGCTCTGTCTTGGCTCACTGCAACCTCCGCCTCCCGGGTTCAAGCAGTTTTCCTGCTTCAGCCTCCTGAGTAGCTAGGATAACAGGCATGCACCACCACGCCTGGCTAATTTTTGTATTTTTAGTAGAGACAGGGTTTCACCATGTTGACCAGGCTGGCCTGGAGCTCCTGACCTCAGGTGATCCGCCCACCTTGGCCTACCAAAGTGTTGGGATTACAGGCGTGTGCCACCGCGCCTGGCCCCTTCTAAGGTAGTGTATAAAGGGTTCTTATTGTGCATGTCAGCCCCTTGTTTTTGCTCACACTTTTGTTCTCTGCTTCTTCAGGAAGAATCTCGAGCTTACTTGGATCCACAGGCCCTGTTTTGGAGAAAACACAGTCTAAACCGGCTACCCGAGATACTCAGCAATAGCTCGGTTTCAGTTTTTTTTTTTTTTTTTTTGAAACAGAGTTTTGCTCTCGTTGCCCAGGCTGGAGTGCAGTGGCGTGATCTCTGCTCACCGCATCCTCTGCCTCCCAGGTTCAAGCGATTCTCCTGCCTCAGCCTTCCCAAGTAGCTGGGATTACAGGCATGCGCCACCAAGCCTGACTAATTTTGTATTTTTAGTAGAGATGGGGTTTCTGTATGTGGGTCAGGATGGTCTTGAACTCCTGACCTCAGGTGATCCGCCCACCTCAGCCTCCCAAAGTGCTGGGATTACAGGCGTGAGCCACCTCACCTGGCCTTGGTTTCAGTTTTAAGATCTCCATTTGGGGACAAGGATGGGAAAGCATGAAAAACACAGTGTTTTTGTTTGATTTTCAGCTGGTGTTGACGTGTCTTGGATTTCTAGTTTCAGAAAAGCTAAGCAGACTTTTTCGGATTACATTGGTCATTGAGAATTTCAGTGATGGGGGAATAAATTACATGTGAAATAGTAGCTGTGAACCTTCAAGAGTTAAATCAATGGACAGCTGGGAAGATGTCAGAGTCGTGTTGTGTTACTTGCCTCCTCCATGTAAATCAAAATGTCAGAAGTTACGTTTGGATAAAATAAATACCTACACACGTAGGTAGCATTGAGTTTGCTGCCATGGTGCCTGGAGCATATGCCTAAGCAGTGACGAAAGGGATTTTAAATACAGTATCAGACTTGTAGGCATCCCGCCCGTTTTATGGACTCACTTTATTGATGGTAGCTACAGGCTGTGGGCCAGATTCCGTGCTTGCAGGCATTTGATACTGAACTGAGTGAACATGGCTGCTTTATGTGTGGTGTGTACGTGTGTGTACGCTAAATGCTTGGTGTGCTTCCCTGTGGGAACCCAGAGATTTCAGGAATTGGGACATGTTTCAACAACATCAGTAACTTGTGGAGGGGTTCATGTGCTTCCAGGGACACCAAAAAGTCTTCTGTCGGTTGACAGCCAAAAATACACATGATTATAAGAAAATTTTCTTCTGGGCTCTGAAAATTTGGTTCACACATGAATTAAAACATTAGTTTTGGGGCCAGGCAAAGTGGCCTGTCATCCCAGCACTTTGGGAGGCCGAGGCGGGTGGATTGCTTTGAGCTCAGGAGTTTGAGACCAGCCTGGCCAACATGGTGAAACCCAAAATACAATAATTAGCCGGGCGTTGATGGCTCGTGCCTGTCGTCCCCGCCACTTGAGAGGCTGAGGCTGGAGAATTGCTTGAGCCTGGGAAGCTGAGGCTGCAGTGAGAGCTGAGATCGCCCCACTGCAGTCCAGCCTAGGCGACAGAGCGAGACCCTGTCTCAAAATAACAAAAAACAAAACAAAACCCATTAGTTTTGGTTAGAATTTGCTGCTGTTTTCTGTGGTACAGTAGTTCAGCCTCTGTAGAGAGCCAGTGTTTGGCGTCTGTGACAAATGTCTTTCTTTTTCACATGAATGAATTAAATACTTATTGGTGCCTGTTAGTTGCAGGACCTTGTGCTGGGTGCTGTGGGTCCCGCTACTACCAATAATTAACACACAAGACATAAGTCCCTTATGAGAGCATGATGGTGACTTGTGGTTAGCCTCCCTTCTGAGCACTGTCTGGTTAGTCACTTTCCACTTTCCGGTGACTTGGTTCTTCAAGCTAGTGAATGGCAGTACATCTATAACGGTAAGGCTCAGGTGGTCAGGGTGCAGGCCTTCTTTCCTGTGACGGCGTCCCAGACAGATGACCATGAGCTAGTGTGGAGGTGCCCACGCTCAGGGTGCTCCCTCCATGCTGATGCGGCTCATGGAGTGGCTGCCGCTGAAGTGGTCTGTGAGCAGCAGGATGTCAGAGCTCACTGGGCCTTGACCTTTAGAGCTGTGTGTTCCTGCTGAGGCCAAGATGACACCCTACCCAGCAGCATTCACACAAAGTCCTTAGCTGCTGAAATGTCACTGGGGGCACATAGGTCGGGTGCGGTGGCTCACGCCTGTAATCCCAGCACTTTAGGAGGCCGAGACGGGCGGATGACAAGGTCAGGAGATCGAGACCATCCTGGCTAACATGGTGAAACCTCGTCTCTACTAAAAAATACAAAAAAATTAGCCGGGCGTCGTGGCGGGCACCTGTAGTCCCAGCTACTCGGGAGGCTGAGGCAGGAGAATGGCATGAGCCCGGGAGGCGGAGCTTGCAGTGAGCCGAGATTGCGCCACTGCACTCCAGCCTGGGCAACAGAGCGAGACTCAGTCTCAAAAAAAAAAAAAAAAGACATTGGGGGGACATAGTTGCAAACCATTCTCCATCTATGGGTGCTTCTTATTTATTTACTAATTTTATTTTATTTTTGCTCCGCCTCCCGGGTTCATGCCATTCTCCTGCATCAGTCTCCTGAGCAGCTGGGACTACAGGTGCCCACCACCACGCCCGGCTAATTTTTTGTATTTTTAGTAGAGATGGGGTTTCACTGTGTTAGCCAGGATGGTCTCGAGCTCCTGACCTCGTGATCCGCCCACCTCGGCCTCCCAAAGTGCTGGGATTACAGGCGTGAGCCACTGTGCCCGGCCTTTTTTTTTTTTTTTAGAGACAGGATCTTGCTCTGTTGCCCAGGCTGGAGTGCAGTGGGGTGCAATTATAGCTCACTGCAGCGTTGAACTCCTGGGGTTAAGTGATCCTCTTGCCTCAGTCTTCCAAGTAGCTGGGACTACAGGCATACGCCACCATACCCGGCTAATTAAGAACTTTTTTTTGGTAGAGATTGGGTCTCACTATGTTGCCCAGGTTAGTCTTGAACTCTTGGGCTCAAGGGATCCTCCAGCCTCAGCCTCCTGAGTAGCTGGGACTACAGGTGCGCGACACCACGCCTGGCTCTGTGGATCCTTCTTGCTTCCAGCTGTGAGCAGCTGTTGGCTGGTAAAGTGTGTGCAATGTGAGGAAGTTGGTGTGGGGGACAGATTCCACATAGACAAGGGACAGCAGTGTGGAGTGGTGGCTGGGAGATCCCCCTTGAGTTGGTCCTGGGTTTTAGGGTTTTATTTGTTCCCTGTGACTTGTTCAGCACTCCAGGCTTTTGAACCCAACATGCTTCTCTAAAGCCCTCTCTCCAGCCCGTTTTAGCCAGGACCACTTACATCATGGCAGGCTGTTGTTTCAGTCACCTGCATGGCCGGGTTGAGAGGCATAGCCAGAGCTCCTGGGCTCCTGTAGGACATGGCAGGAATGACCATAGACCGTGGCAGGGGTTCTGTTGGAGCCCTTATCTACTCTCTTTTGCACACCCCTTGCAGGCTTGTAGCAGCAGCAGCAGTAGTAGCAGCAAATTCTATAGTTCCCTGATGTCTGAGAGGGTGGGTGGTTTGGTTTTCAGCTTAAGGAGTGAAGTCACTGAACTATAGCTTCCTTAGCTAAAAATTGTATTTGCATTTCCTTTTATTCTGTACCTTCTCTGTTCATTAAAGTACCCATTTACTATTTGCTATCTGAATCCTCATCAGAGAGGCTTTTCAGAGTCACGTGCAGCATTCTGACAGAGCATTTTAAGATTGTCTCCAGTGACAGCGTCCGAGCGCCTCTGTGGGCGTGGGTGGTGTCCTTGATCCCTCAGTCGATGGGGCTGAAGGTGACCCATGATTATCTCTTTGAGGCGTGTGTTGAGAGTCGGAGGAACACCCTGCAGTGTGTTCTCATGTGTTGCAAGGTGTACCACGCGTGACGTGATGCAGCAGGCGGAAAACAGTGGCCGTGAGCCTGGAGGACGTGGGGTTCAGAAGACGCCCACCACCTTCGGGGCTGTAGCGCACCTTCCTTTCTCTCTGAGTGTTGGTGGGGCTGGTGGAGCGATTGTCTCCGTCTTACTTGTGAGGGTCCAGCCCTCACTCAGGTTTATACACATAGTCAGGACTAGAGGCAGCTTTCCTTCCTCCGGTCTGCCTGCCTTCCCTGTCCCTCAGCTCTGCAGCTGAGGTGGGAGGTGCTCAAGCTGCCAGCCTCTGTGATGTTCGTGCAGCGAGACTTGTGGGGAGTGGCATTCCCATGTCCTGGGCATCCCTTCTTAGCATGAGAGGCATTCCTGTAGTTGTAAAAGTTTCCAGAAATTGCTTTAAAGTAGAACTATGCTTGTGGCCAAAATATATCTTGATTGAACATTTAAACTGAGTTTCTTGCTTTGAGTTTGAGCGGGAGGGCGTCATCGTGAGTCTTGTCTTGAGAAAACCTCTGGTCGTGTTTCATGGACCCACCTTTCCTAATCCTTGTCCTCTTAATGGTTTCAACAGGACAGATTGATTCACTTTGGAGCTGTAAGTACTGATGTATTAGGGTGCAGCGCTCATTGTTCATTGACGCAGAGTCCCAAAATGAATATCCAAGAGCAGGGTTTCCCCTTGGACCTCGGAGCAAGTTTCACCGAAGATGCTCCCCGACCCCCAGTGCCTGGTGAGGAGGGAGAACTGGTGTCCACAGACCCGAGGCCCGCCAGCTACAGTTTCTGCTCCGGGAAAGGTGTTGGCGTTAAAGGTGAGACTTCGACGGCCACTCCGAGGCGCTCGGATCTGGACCTGGGGTACGAGCCTGAGGGCAGTGCCTCCCCCACCCCACCATACTTGAAGTGGGCTGAGTCACTGCACTCCCTGCTGGATGACCAAGATGGGATAAGCCTGTTCAGGACTTTCCTGAAGCAGGAGGGCTGTGCCGACTTGCTGGACTTCTGGTTTGCCTGCACTGGCTTCAGGAAGCTGGAGCCCTGTGACTCGAACGAGGAGAAGAGGCTGAAGCTGGCGAGAGCCATCTACCGAAAGTACATTCTTGATAACAATGGCATCGTGTCCCGGCAGACCAAGCCAGCCACCAAGAGCTTCATAAAGGGCTGCATCATGAAGCAGCTGATCGATCCTGCCATGTTTGACCAGGCCCAGACAGAAATCCAGGCCACTATGGAGGAAAACACCTATCCCTCCTTCCTTAAGTCTGATATTTATTTGGAATATACGAGGACAGGCTCGGAGAGCCCGAAAGTCTGTAGTGACCAGAGCTCTGGGTCAGGGACAGGGAAGGGCATATCTGGATACCTGCCGACTTTAAATGAAGATGAGGAATGGAAGTGTGACCAGGACATGGACGAGGACGATGGCAGAGACGCTGCTCCTCCCGGAAGACTCCCTCAGAAGCTGCTCCTGGAGACAGCTGCCCCGAGGGTCTCCTCCAGTAGATGGTACAGCGAAGGCAGAGAGTTCAGGTGAGTCCGACGCCAGGCGTCCGCTTTCTGTACTCACCTCCGAGAGCTGGAGAACAAGCCAGGGAAAGGTGCTGATGAGGCGGGCGTTAACCCACACCGGATGTCCTGTTGCCGCTGGGGTTGAATTTTGGTTCTGTTCTTATTTGTGATACTTTTGCATTTGTCATTAGATACTTTTTTATATTTGTAATGTTGAGAATACTTTTACTGAGAACAGACTAAAATATATGACTTTATGAATCATTAGGAACATCGGAATTCTTAGACGTCACAATGACATGTAAACTTTACCCTTCAGCAGTTAAGTCTGTAACCTCTTAAATAGGAGCTGGATCTACCCAGTAGACATGGTCCTTTGTGCTTAATAAAGGGAGGAGTGGACGTTTCAGGGCATCGATAAGAATTGGAGAATTGGATTCTTGCTTTTTTTTTTTTGAGACGGAGTTTCATTTTTGTTGCCCAGGCTGGAGTGCAATGGCACAATCTCAGCTCACTGCAACCTTCGCCTCCCGGGTTCGGGCGATTCTCCTGCCTCAGCCTTCTGAGTAGCTGGGATTACAGGCATGCGCCACCACGCCCGGCTAATTTTGCATTATTAGTAGAGACGGGGTTTCTCCATGTTGGCCAGGCTGGTCCCGAACTCCCGACCTCAGGTGATCTGCCTGCCTCGGCCTCCCAAAGTGCTGGGATTACAGGCGTGAGCCGCCACACCCGGCCAGATTATTGCTTTTATAATGATCTTCTAAGCTTCTTCCTAGAGGCTGAGAAATAGTAGGGGGGACGTTTTACGTGTGGGGAATGGTCAGAGTACTTTGAAAACTTTCTGTGGCTATAGTGGGCATTCCAGGATTAGGCCTTTTTTCCTGCCAACAAAATCTGTTGGTGCTGTTGTGTAGTTCACAGCAGCCCGGACCCTGAGGCGATCCTGGCAGGGCGTGTGGGGTGCGTGTGTTGCCTGGGAGGGAGCAGAGTGGTGCTCAGCCTTGGAACCTGTTTCTTCGTTCTTCCTTCCCCGTGATCCCTGCGTGGTTCCTGAAGGTTTATTTGGCTTTCGGGCTGGCATCTACTGTGCTTGTGAGCAGAGCGCATGCATTTCCCACTCTTTCCCTAGAGCTGGTGACCGGAGGCTCCGGCCTGTGTAACTTTGAAAGCCTGGAATTCATGTGGCCTCTGCTGATCTAATCAAGACTCCGAAAGCACAGTCCCATGTGCTGGGACTCTCCCGAGGAGTTATTAAAAACCCATATTAGTTCTTCAAGCTTACTGTGACACAGAAATTGGCTACTTGCTCATAAACACAGGATTAAACATGTCTAAGGTTAAACTTGTAGTCTAAGTGATACGATTTAAGATGGACTGTCAACTGGGCGCAGTGACTCACGCCTGTAATCCCAGCACTTTGGGAGGCCGAGGCGGGCGAATTACCTGAGGTCGGGAGTTCGAGACCATCCTGGCCAACATGGTGAAACCTCATTTCTACTAAAAATACAAAAATTAGATAGGCGAGGTGGCGCATGCCTGTAATCCCGGCTACTCGGGAGGCTGAAGCAGGAGAATCGCTTGAACCTGGGAGGCAGAGGTTGCAGCTAGCCTTGGTTGTGCCATTGCACTCCAGCCTGGGCAACAAGAGGACAAGAGCGAAACTGTCTCAGGAAAAAAAAAAAAAAATGGACTTTCTAGGTTAATTTTTTTATTTTTTGAGACGGAGCCTTGCTCTATCGCCCAAGCGGGAGTGCAGTGGCGCCATCTCTGCTCACTGCAAGCTCCGCCTCCCGGGTTCATGCCATTCTCCTGCCTCACCCTCCCGAGTAGCTGGGACTACAGGCGCCCGCCACCACGCCCGGCCAATTTTTTGTATTTTTAGTAGAGATGGGGTTTCACCGCGTTAGCCAGGATGGTCTCGATCTCCTGACCTCGTGATCCGCCCACCTCAGCCTCCCAAAGTGCTGGGATTACAGACGTGGGCCACCACACCCGGCCTTTTTTTCCTTTTGTTCATTGTCTTTAGCCAAGTGCTATTTAGCAAGCATTTTAGGACACAATATGCCACAAAGTTATCCTGTTGAGT
The DNA here is from genome assembly GCF_028885625.2 of Pongo pygmaeus. Lineage (NCBI taxonomy): Eukaryota > Metazoa > Chordata > Mammalia > Primates > Hominidae > Pongo > Pongo pygmaeus. The sequence continues at coordinate 460,162 of NC_072391.2, read as the reverse complement.
AAGCCTGGTATAACTGAGAGTTGAGTTTCTTTTTTTTTGAGATGGAGTCTCGCTCTGTCACACAGGCTGGAGTGTAGTAGCATTATCTCACTATCTCAGCTCACTGCAACTTCTGCCTCCTGGGTTTAAGTGATTCTCTTGCCTCCCAAGTAGCTGGGATTACAGGTGTGTGCTACCAGGCCTGGCTAATTTTTGTATTTTTAGTAGAGACGGTGTTTCGCCACGTTGGCCAGGATGGTCTCGAGCTCCTGGGCTCCAGTGATCTCAGCCTCTCAAAGTGCTGGGATTACAGGTGTGAGCCACTGCACCTGGCTGGTTATTTTTTTTTTACCTGTTTTTTTTGTTTGAGATGGAGTCTCACTCTGTCGCCCAGGCTGGAGTGCAGTAGTGCAATCTCAGCTCACTGCAACCTCTGCCTCCTGGGTTCAAGTGAGTCTCCTGCCTCAGCCTCCCGAGTAGCTGGGATTACAAGTGTGAGCTACCATGCCCAGCTACTTTTCTGTATTTTTAGTAGAGATGGGGTTTTACCATATTGGCCAGTCTGGTCTTGAACTCCTTTCCTCAAGAGATCCGCCCGCCTCAGCCTCCCAAAGTGCTGGGATTCCAGGTGTGAGCCACTGCGCCCGGCGCTGGCTGGTTATTTTTAAGATGAGACTGAAGTTGAGGGCTGGGCTGCAGGAAGAAAATGAGCTCTGTTCTGATTTCTGCCGTTAGAACCCCAGTGCCTCCCTCCCAGCTACTCTTCAGTTCTTGGCTGCGAGCAGTAGCTTTGCCGTCTGTCCTTGGTTTGCTGTATTTGTAATAAGCAACCTTTGCTATGAAATTAGTGGAATACATTGGCTTCTCCTGTCTAATTTTGTGTAGCTGTGTCTACACAGTTTGGGTCCTAACTTGCCTGCTCTGGGGCTGCTGGTGGCAGAGGACCCTGGGGCTTGGGAGTCCTGTCTGCGGTTGAATCATCTCTGTGGGAGGTGGCCTGTGGTGCAGCCTTGTGGCTTGAAGATCTCTGATGTTGGAATGGTTGCTTGTCAGCACGGACAGGGCATGAAGTCCAGGCTGTGTTCCTCACATTTGGACCATTCTCTTTGTCCTGCCAGGTGTGGGTGAGGGTGCACTAGGTTGGAAGTCGTGGAAACCCACCCACCTGAGCCCAACCCTGAAGGGCACTGTTGAGGCAGAGCCTCAGGTGTGCCTCAGTCAGGGCCTGGCACCTTTGCTTTGTGCCAGTGTGACTTTGCCTGCCTGGTGGGTGGCTTCGTGGGCTTTGTGTTGGAGGTGGCTGCTGCAGTGACCTTGGGCTCTGGGCTCTGGTTTACAGATGCTTCCCGCAGCTCTGACGGACGGGCCTGCTGTTGCTCTGAGGAGGGCACCTGTGCCGCTGTGTCCTGTCTGTCTCAGCACAGTCATGGTGCGTGTGCTGGGGGCTGTGCAGCAGGGCCACTTCTGAAGGAAAGTGGGGTTCTCCACCCAGACAGACGGCTGCTCCCCAGTGGGGAGCTGGGGGTGGTCCTCCAAAGAAAGGCTGCGGGTAATGCAAAGGGAAAAGGAGCGTGGGTACTGAACAGGCAGCTGGTGAGCATTACTACCACAACAGGGCCTGGAGCTTAGGCCTCACGTGTTAGGGGATGCATTTCCTGTGGAGAGCCGGTTAGTCGTCCCGGTGTGTCCGGAATTGGTGGGTTCTTGGTCTCACTGACTTCAAGAATGAAGCCGCGGACCCTCGCCGTGAGTGTTACAGTTCTTACAGGCGGCGTGTCCGGAGTTTGTTCCTTCTGATGTTCAGATGTGTTTGGAGTTTCTTCCTTCTGGTGGGTTCATGGTCTCGCTGGCTCAGGAGTGAAGCTGCAGACCTTCGCGGTGAGTGTTACAGCTCTTAAGGCGGCGCGTCTGGAGTTGTTTGTTCCTCTCGGTGGGTTTGTGGTCTCGCTGGCTTCAGGAGTGAAGCTGCAGACCTTCGCAGTGAGTGTTACAGCTCATAAAGGCAGTGTGGACCCAAAGAGTGAGCAGCAGCAAGATTTATTGCAAAGAGAGAAAGAACAAAGTTTCCACTGTGTGGAAGGAGACCCAAGCAGATTGCCACTGCTGGCTCGGGCAGCCTGCTTTTATTCTCTTATCTGGCCCCACCCACATCCTGCTGATTGGTGGAGCTGGTAGAGCCGAGTGGTCTGTTTTGACAGGGCGCTGATTGGTGCGTTTACAATCCCTGAGCTAGACACAAAGGTTCTCCTTGTCCCCACCGCATTAGCCAGATACAGTGTCGACACAAAGGTTCTCCAAGTCCCCACCAGAGTAGCTAGATACAGAGTGTCGATTGGTGCATTCACAAACCCTGAGCTAGACACAGGGTGCTGATTGGTGTGTTTACAAACCTTGAGCTAGCTACAGAGTGCCGATTGGTATATTTACAATCCCCTAGCTAGACATAAAGGTTCTCCAAGGCCCCACCAGTGTAGCAAGATACAGAGTGTCGATTGATGCATTCACAAACCCTGAGCTAGACACAGGGTGCTGATTGGTGTGTTTACAAACCTTGAGCTAGATACAGAGCGCCGATTGGTGTATTTACAATCCCCTAGCTAGACATAAAGGTTCTCCAAGGCCCCACCAGTGTAGCAAGATACAGAGTGTCGATTGATGCATTCACAAACCCTGAGCTAGACACAGGGTGCTGATTGGTGTGTTTACAAACCTTGAGCTAGCTACAGAGTGCCGATTGGTGTATTTACAATCCCCTAGCTAGACATAAAGGTTCTGCAAGTCTCCACCAGAGTAGCTAGATATAGAGTGTCGATTGGTGCATTCACAAACCCTGAGCTAGACACACGGTGCTGATTGGTGTGTTTACAAACCTTGAGCTAGATACAGAGTGCCGATTGGTGTATTTACAATCCCCTAGCTAGACATAAAGGTTCTCCAAGGCCCCACCAGAGTAGCTAGATACAGAGTGTCGATTGATGCATTCACAAACCCTGAGCTAGACACAGGGTGCTGATTGGTGTGTTTACAAACCTTGAGCTAGATACAGAGTGCCAGTTGGTGTATTTACAATCCCTTAGCTAGACATAAAGGTTCTCCACGTCCCCACCAGACTCAGGAGCCCAGCTGGCTTCACCCAGTGGATCCCGCACTGGGGCTACAGGTGGAGCTGCCTGCTAGTCCTGCGCCGTGCGCCTGCACTCTTACCCCTTGGGTGGTCGATGGGACCGGGCGCGGTGGAGCAGGGGGCTGCACTCGTCGGGGAGGCTCCGGCGGCACCGGAGCCCACAGAGGGGGTGGGAGGCTCAGGCATGGCGGGCTGCAGGTCCTGAGCCCTGCCCTGCGGGAAGGCAGCTAAGGCCTGAAGAGAAATTGAGCACAGCGCCGGTGGGCTGGCAATGCTGGGGGACCCAGTACACCCTCTGCAGCCGCTGGCCCAGGTGCTAAGCCCCTCATTGCCCGGGGCCTGCAGGGCCGGCCAGCTGCTCCTAGTGCCCGGCCCGCCAAGCCCACGCCCACCCGAAAGTCCAGCTGGCCCGCAAGCGCCGCACGCAGCCCTGGTTCCCGCTCGCGCCTGTTCCTCCACACCTCCCTGTCAGCTGAGGGAGCTGGCTCTGGCCTTGGCCAGCCCAGAAAGGGGCTCCCACAGTGCAGTGGCGGGCTGAAGGGCTCCTCAAGTGCCGCCAAAGTGGGAGCCCAGGCAGAGGAGGCGCCGAGAGCAAGTGAGGGCTGTGAGGACTGCCAGCACGCTGTCACCTCTCACCGGGGTGGAATTTGCGTGAAGGAACGTGTCAGGAGGGCCAGGCCTCGCGTGCTGACCCCTCTGTCCTGGGGGCTGCTTTGCCTGCATCTCTGCCACAGTCCCTCATCCCCTGCAGTGGGGCTGCTGCGGTCCAGCACGGCCACAGGCGTCCAGTTCCCCTGTGGGAGGCCTGGGTGCGGGTCCTTGTTGGTCCGTGCGTGAGCCGTGTGGTGGTTTCACATACTTGATTTGAGGAAAGTGAAGTGTTCTGCTTAGGTGTTTGTCTCAGCCTAGGAAAGAGCTCCATTCCTGGCCCTTCTCTGCATTTGTCCCACTCACCCGCTGTCATTTTGAGCGCCTGGGCCAAGGTTTCATGGGGTTCCTCCCTGCCTCCCCGGTTCTGCCTCTGTGGGAACACTTTCTGCACCTTCGGGTCTTTGTTCCCATTGTCAGTGGAACTTTGAACAGAGCTGGCTGGTTCACCTCGTCATTTCAGCGGTGTAGATCAGCAGGCAGGTTCTGCTGTTGACTGAGTGCTGGGCGGGAGGCCCAGGGCCTGTACTCCCAGGCCGGCGGGCTCAGGCTCTGCTCCTCTTCAGGGTGGCTTGGCCCACCAGGCGGCCTTCAGGGCTGGCCTTGCATGCGCCTGCCAGGTCCGCTTGGTCAGGCCCGCAGTCCCCTCACCACTGGCCCCTTCTGTTGACTGCCCTGACCTTCCTCGCTGGCTGGGGACAGGGTCTTTCTAGATATTTTCGTGTGTCTTCCCGGGCCAGTCCAGTGATGCATTTATGGATAGGGCTGGTCAGTGTGGCTGTGGCCAGAGAGTGGATGACAGACATGTCCACAGCAGGAGCAACATGGTGGCTTGTCTTGGGCTCCTGGTTCGTGGAGCTGCCCAGAGGACTGGTGGGTCCTTTCAAGGTGGGCAGCCAGCACTTGCCGTTCAGGTTCCCGCAGGGGTGCATGAGGAACCGTCTGACCTGCTCATTAGTTTATTGACTGTGTTTCTGGTAATGGCCTAAAAGGTTAAGAGAAGAAATGGTTAAAAAAAAAAAAAAAAAAGAAGAAGAGAAAGAAAGGGCCCAAAATGTGTACAGAGTTGTCTGTGGAGGACTGGTTTTGGGTTTCCGTGTCAGTTGGATCTCAGGCGGTGGTGCTGTTGAAGGTGCCCGGCTGCAGAGGGGCTGTGTTGCAAGGGTGAACTCTGCTTCCTGTGCAAAGGGTGTGGCCCAGGGAGGGGTCGCCCCCAGGCTTGTCTTGTTAAGGGGACCTCTGCTGTGGTGCAGAGGGAGCAGAGGTGCTTGTGAGCCATACTGCCGGTTGCGTGGGCTCCCCTTGCCTGGGTGTGGGAGGCTTTCTAGTCTCCTTTGGGGTATTTGCTTCCCCTCTTTGAGCAGATCTAAAGAGAATTTTTTTTTTTTTTTTAAGACAGAGTCTTGCTCTGTCACCCAGGCTGGAGTGCAGTGGCACAGTCTCGGCTCACTGCAGCCTCCGCCTCCCAGGTTGAGGCAGTTCTCCTGCCCCAACCTCCCCAGTAGCTGGGGTTATAGGCACCCGCCACAATGCCTGGCTAATTTTTTTTTTTTTTTTTTTTTGAGATGGAGTCTCGCTCTATCGCCAAGGCTGGAGTGCAGTGGCACAATCTCAGCTCACTGCAACCTCCATCTCCTGGGTTCAAGCGATTCTCCTGCCTCAGCCTCCTCAGCAGCTGGGACTACAGGCGCGTGTCACCACGCCCCGCTAATTTTTTTTGTATTTTTAGTAGAGATGGGGTTTCACCATGTTAGCCAGGATGGTCTCGATCTCCTGACCTTGTGATCCGCCCACCTCAGCCTCCCAAAGTACTGCGATTACAGGCGTGAGCCACCGCGCCCAGCCTGTTTTTGAGACCAGGCTGGCTGGTTTTGAACTCCTGACCCCAAGTGATCTGCCTGCCTCGGCCTCCCAAAGTGCAGGGGTTGCAGGTGTGAACCACCACGCCCAGCCCAAAGAGAAATTTTTTTGTTTGTGGATGTCCAAGGAAAACTTTAAAAATGATTCCTGGCCAGGCATGGTGGCTCACGCCTGTAATCCCAGACTCTGCTGGACTCTGCCGGTGCTCTGCTGGACTCTGTCACCACAGCACCAGCTTGCATCCCACTTTTTTTTTTCCCCCAAGATGGAGTTTCGCTCTTGTCTCCCAGGCTGGAGTGCAGTGGCACGATCTCGGCTCACTGCAACCTCTGCCTCTCAGGTTCAAGTGATTCTCCAGTCTCAGCCTCCCGAGTAGCTGGGATTACAGGTGCGTACCCCCACTCCTGGCTACTTTATGTATTTTTAGTAGAGACAAGGTTTCGCCATGTTGGCCAGGCTGGTCTCGAACTCCTGACCTTAAGTGATCCGCCCACCTCGGCCTCCCAAAGTGCTGGAATTACAGGCGTGAGCCACTGTGCCCAGTCCATCTTGTATTTTTATGCAGCTGTCAGTGGGCAAGGACTCCAAACATATTTTTTCTCTTCCTTAGCCACGTAAAGCTCCATAGTCTCAGACAGGTTTCAGCAGAGTCCACGAAAGTATCTGTAGTTGCCTGTCAGGCCAAAGGATTCTGGAACCGAGAGGCCCCTTTGCATGGGTGGACCTCAGTCCCGAGCTGTGTGGGTGGGTTGTGAAAGGGAAGCACTTTGCAGACAGCCAGTGGCAGACGTGCTGACGAGACTGTGTGCCTGGCCCTGGTGCTGGTGCTGACCTGCAGCAGCTGTTTCTGGAGGGCTTGGAGCAAGTGTCCCTGTGGGCCCGTGTGGCCCTTCTTGGAACTGAGCCGTAGCCGTGACTGGCTGCCTGGCACCCCAGCCCATTCTCACATTTTGTGCCAGTGTCACAGATTTGAATTGATGCACACGCTCCGGTTCTGCTCATCCTTGTCAAACGCAGACGTCATCTGTAGCAGCGTACCCTGCAGTTATCGGAGGTGGGGGCCAGGCTGGGCCATGGTGGCTGTCAGGGAGAGAGGGCCGCCTGTTGGCTCTTTCTTGGGCCCCTCCGCTGCCTACTTGCGCGTGTGGAGGGCAGCAGCTTCGCCTCAGTTTCCACGTGTCACATCTGTGAGAATAACCACTCAGGGTCCTCTCAGAACCCATTAGCTCCAGAAGGTGTTTGGTCTCTCCACTCCCTGAAAGATGGAGACTGGTCACAGGGCTCTGTGAAAACACACACAGCTCCACCATACTGCTATGGCGTCCGGGGGGCCCCCAGAGGCCTCATGCCCGGCTGAGTGTGCATAGGGCCCAGACTCCATGCCCTTCTCCTCCAGCAAAGTACCCTGGGCCCTGTCCGGAGTTGGACTCTGGCTTGTGTGGATTGCATCCTCGGCCCATGGGCCTCCTTCGTGATCCGTTGAGGCATCTGCTGGCAAATGGGCTCAGCTCTTGGCTCAACCGCTGGCTGGGTGGCCAGGTGGCCGGGTGGCTGGGCGTCCAGGTGTCCGGGTGTCCGGGCAGGCGCTGTCCTCGCTGTGAGCTGCAGTGGGCTGCTTGGTCCTGGGCCCTGCTCATGGCACTCACCCTCCTGCCTCCTTTGAGGTTGCTCCAGTGCTTTTTTTTTTTTTTGGTTTTGACCCACCCTGGATCTTTACTAGCTCACCTGTAGTCTATGGGATTGGTGTCTGCCCCTAAACAAACATTTAAAATAACCCTAAGGAGTGCTGCTTGTAATAGTCCAGCAAATAGGATGACTTGAATGCCCAGTGGCAAGCTGGTTGGTTACACAGGCATTTTTTTTCTGTACAGTTGGATATGTGGGCTTTTAATTTTTTTCTTTGTTTTTCTGTATTTTCCAAATTCCTATAACAGCATGTTTATAATTAGAAAGTATATTATTAAAAGAATAAAAGCTTTATAATATGCAGCTATTCAAAAGCACATTTTTTCTTTAAAAAGGATACACGTAAATGTGTCTTTTTTTTTTTTTGAGATGGGGTCTTGCTCTGTCACCCAGGCTGGAGTGCAGTGGTGTGATCTTAGCTCACTGCAACCTCTCCCTCCCAGGCTCAAGAGCTGCTCCTCCCTCAGCCTCCCCAGTAGCTGGGATTACAGGTGCCCACCACCACGCCGAGCTAATTTTTTTGTGTTTTTAATAGAGACGGGGTTTCACCGTGTTAGCCAGCATGGTCTCAATCTCCTGACCTCGTGATCCACCCGCCTCGGCCCCCCAAAGTGCTGGGATTACAGGCGTGAGCCACTGCGCCTGGCCCACACCTAGTTAAGTTCTTGTATTTATGTTTTTTTTTTTTTTTTGAGGCGGAGTCTTGCTCTGTTGCCCAGACTGGAGTGCAGTGGTACAACCTTGGCTCACTGCAACCTCCGCCTCCTGGGTTCAAATGATTCTCCTGCCTCAGCTTCCTGAGTAGCTGGGATTACAGACATGCGCCACCACACCTGGCTAATTTTTGTATTTTTAGTAGAGATGAGGTTTCACCATGTTGGCCAGACTGGTCTTGGACTGACCTCGTGATCTGCCTGCATTGGCCTCCCAAAGTGCTGGAATTACAGGTGTGAGGCAACGCGCCCAGCTGGTGTCTGTTCTTTTAGGGACACCAGCCCTCTTGGGTCAGGGTCCCACCTTTACGTTCTCATCTAACAATAACACTTCCTTAACTTCAAGCACAGCCACGTGGTGGTCAGGGCTGACACATATTAATTGGGCAACACGGTTCGGTCCTTAGTGCCTTTTCTGAGTAACGTGCTCACTGCTATCTTGTGTCCACTGGCTCTTTGAGAGCTCTGCTGCTCTCCTGTCTCACCCCCCGCCCTGAGGTGTTCATGCTTGGTGCTTTCACTTCTGAGCCAAGTGGGTCAAGCATTTTCTTTTTTGAGACAGAGTTTTGCTCTCGTCCCCTAGGCTGGAGTGCAATGGCACGATCTTGGCTCACTGCAACCTCCGCCTCCTGGGTTTAAGAAATTCTTCTGCCTCAGCCTCCCGAGTAGCTGGGATTACAGGCATGCGTCACCACGCCCAGCTAATTTTTGTATTTTTAGCAGAGACCAGGTTTTACCATGTTGGCCAGGCTGGTCTCGAACTCCTGACCTCAAGTGATGCACCTGCCTTGGCCTCCCAAATTGCTAGGATTATAGGCGTGAGCCACCATGCCTGGCCATTTTCTTTCCTGTACAGTTTTGTGTGTTTGTTTTTGAGTTAATAATGGCTGTTTTTTTTTCATTTGATTAAATACTTTACTTTCCAACTTAAATCTTCCCATATTCTTCAGCTCAATAGAGTGCTTGTGAATATTCTCCTCAGTGTAAAACCTGTTGGGTAAAGTATTTTTTCTCTGGAAGACATGTGTCCTGAAGTCTTCCATATTCCCACTCTGGTTGAAACAGTTACTCTTTAGGCATCCTGTGGTGCTGGGTGCTGTGGCGCTGGTGTGTATGGTACTGGGTGCTGTGTAACTGGGCGCAGGGGTACTGGGTGCCGTGTAACTGGGCGCAGGGGTACTGGGTGCCGTGTAACTGGGCGCAGGGGTACTGGGTGCCGTGTAACTGGGCGCAGGGGTACTGGGTGCCGTGTAACTGGGCGCAGGGGTACTGGGTGCCGTGTAACTGGGCGCAGGGGTACTGGGTGCCGTGTAACTGGGCGCAGGGGTACTGGGTGCTGTGTAACTGGGCGCAGGGGTACTGGCATGCCGTGTAACTGGGCGCAGGGGTACTGGGTGCTGTTATTGGGTGCCGTGGTACTGGCATGCTGTGTAACTGGGCGCAGTGGTACTGGGTGCTGTTATTGGGTGCCGTGGTACTGGGTGTTGTGTTATTGGTGCCATGGTACTGGTTTCTGTGTTATTGGCATGCAGTGGTACTGGGTGCTACGTTATTGGTGTGCCGTGGTACTGGGTGCTTTGTTATTGGCATGCTATGGTACTGAGTGCTATGTTATTGGTGTGCTGGGTACTGGGTGCTGTGTAATTAGTGTGCCGTGGTACTGGGTGCAGTGTAATTAGCGTGCTGTGATACTGGGTGCTGCATTATTGGCATGCCGTGGTACTGGGTGCTGTGTTATTAGTGTGTCCTGGTACAGACTAGTGGCTGAGGTGCGCCTGTGTGGAGATCTGAGTGTGACGTAAGTAGAGGCACTAGCGTGAGAGCCCCTCATGCAGTGTCAGGCTTGCACCTTTACTTGGAAATTCCATTAGCTTTGGAATTTATAGCTTCGTGGTGCAGTGTGGAGTTATGTTGGAGATACCATAAAGATAAAGCATTTCCATGGTGAACAAAAAAGTTTACAAATAAAAGCAGTCCAGGCCGTTTTTATTTTGGCTTTGTTATGTGTCCACTTACGGCTGTGCATTCTATACGCCAATGGGAGTGTTTGATACATTCTCATGAGTTGGTTGCGTTTGGTTCATTTGGGTAAAGTGAAACTCCTTTTAAAAGAAGCAGAAAAAAATTAAATATCTCATAAAAATAAAGATTTTCTATTTTTGCCTCAGAGTGTTTCTCTCCAGTGAGTGGTGTGTAATTAGTGTGCCATGGTACTGGGTGGTAATTAGCGTGCCATGGTACTGGGTGCTGTGTAATTAGCGTGCCATGATACTGGGTGGTTTGTTTTTGGCATGCCATGGTGCTGGGTGCTGTATTATTGGCATGCTGTGGTACTGGGTGCTGTGTTATTGGCGTGTTGTACTGGGTACTGTGTTATTGGCATGCTGTGGTACTGGGTGCTATGTTATTGGTGTGCTGTGGTATTGGGTGCTGTGTAATTAGCATGCCATAGTACTGGGTGCTGCATTACTGGCGTGCTGTGCTACTGGGTGCTGTGTTATTAGTGTGCAGTGGTACTGGGTGCTGTGTTTTTGGCATGCTGTGGTACTGGGTGCTGTGTTATTGGTGTGTTGTGGTACTGGGTGCTGTGTAATTAGCATGCCATGGTACTGGGTGCTACATTATTGGCATGCCGTGGTATTGGGTGCTGTGTAATTAGCATGCCATGGTACTGGGTGCTGGGTTATTGGCATGCTGTGATACTGGGTGCTGTGTTACTGGTGTGCTGTGGTACTGGATGCTGTGGAATTAGCATGCCATGGTACTGGGTGCTGTGTTATTGGCGTGCCATGGTACTGGGTGCTGTTATTGGTGTGCCATGGTACTGGGTGCTGTTATTGGTGTGCCATGGTACTGGGTGCTGTGTTATTGGTGTGCCTTGGTACTGGGTGCTGTGTAATTAGCATGCCATGGTACTGGGTACTGGGTGCTGTAGTACTGGGTGCTGTTATTGGCATGCCATGGTACTGGGTGCTGTGTTATTGGTGTAATGTGGTACTGGGTGCTGTGTTATGGGCATGCTATGGTACTGGGTGCTGTGGTACTGCGTGCTGTGTTATTGGATGCCATGGTACTGCATGCTGTGTTATTGGTGTGCTGTGGTACTGGGTGCTGTGTTATTGGCATGGTATGGTACTGAGTGCTGTGTTACGGGCATGCTATGGTACCTGGTGCTGTGTTACTGGTGTGCTGTGGTACTGAGTGCTGTGGTATTGGGTGCCATGGTATTGGGTGTGCTGTGGTACTGGGTGCTGTGTTATTGGCATGGTATGGTACTGGGTGCTGTGTTATGGGCATGCTGTGGTACCTGGTGCTGTGTTACTGGTGTGCTGTGGTACTGGTGTTATGTGCTCATGCCAAAAGAACTTGAAGGAGAGATGAGTTGGGTTTAGAATTTAGGTTGGGTGGCACCTCCCCATAAATTTGGAGGAATTGCACCATCACCTTCTGTTTTTCTGAGCTGCACTGGAAAGATCTGGCTCCATTCTCTTCATACGGTGTGGATGGGGCTTTTTTTCTTCCCTCCAGACATTTTTTGGATGTTTTCTTTATCAACAGTGTTATTTCATAATATTGTGTTTTGCTTGGGGCTTTTTTCTTTCATTGTGCTGAAGAAATTTGTCCTTTAATTCTGGACTTTAAAAAATGCTATTTGTTTCTTTTCTTTTTTTTTTTTTTTTCTGAGACGAGTCTGGAAAAAAAGGCTCGAGCGATCCTCCTGCCTCAGCCTTCAGAGTAGCTGGGACTATAGGCACCAGCACACCCCACTGATTTTTTTTTTCGAGATGGAATTTCGCTCTTGTTGCCCAGGTTGGGGTGCAGTGGTGCGATCTCGGCTCACCGCATCCGCTGCCTCCCGGGTTCAAGCAATTCTCCTGCCTCAGCCTCCTGAGTAGCTGGGATTACAGGCATGCGCCACCACACCCAGCTAATTTTGTATTTTTAGTAGAGATGGGGTTTCTCCATGTTGGTCAGGCTGGTCTCAAACTCCCGACCTCAGGTGATCCGCCTGCCTCGGCCTCCCAAAGTGCTGGGATTGCAGGTGTGAGCAGTCGCACCTGGCCCACCTCTCTAATCTTTTTTTACAGTTTTTTGTAGAGACAAGGTCTCCCTATGTTGCCCAGGCTGGTCTCAAGCTCCTGGCCTGGAGCAGTCCTCCTACCTTAGTCTCTCAGAGAGTTGAGATTTCAGGTGTGAGCCATTGATTGCATCCGGCCAGAAATGTTATTTCTTTGATAATTCCTTCTCTCCCTCTTTACCATTTCTCATTTTAGAACTTATTTGAGACCTTATGTAGATTTTGGGCCATTTAGAGTGATCCTTTAAATTTTAAATCTTTCATATATTTTGCATTTCTTTTTGTTGTGTTTTCGTATCTTTTCAATACATTTTTTCCTGCCCTTGCTTTCTGAATATACACAAAAAGTTATCCTTTTTTTTTTTTTTTTTTGGTTTAGATCAACATTGTTTAGATCAAAATCTTTCTGGAGATGTTAAGATGTTAAGTGTAATTTTTTTTTCTTTTTTTTTTTTTTGAGAAGGAGTCTCGCTCTGTCGCCCAGGCTGGAGTGCAGTGGTGCGATCTCAGCTCACTGCAGCCTCCACCTTCCGGGTTCATGCCATTCTCCTGCCTCAGCCTCCCTAGAGCTGGGACTACAGGCGCCCGCCACCACGCCCAGCTGATTTTTTGTATTTTTAGTAGAGACGGTGTTTCACTGTGTTAGCCAGGATGGTCTCCATCTCCTGACCTCATAATCCGCTCACCTCGGCCTCCCAAAGTGCTGGGATTACAGGCATGAGCCACTGTGCCCGGCTTTTTTTTTCTTCTTGAGATAGTCTTGCTCTGTCATCCAGGCTGGAGTGCAGTGGTGTGATCTCAGCTCACTGCAGCCTCAACCTCCTGGGCTCAAGAAATTCTCCCACCTTAGCCTCCTGAGTAGCTGGGACCACAGGTGTGCCTCACTGTGCCTGGGTAATTTTTTATTTTTTTATTTTTTATTTTTAAATTTTTTTTGAGACAGAGTCTCGCTCTGTTGGCCAGGCTGGAGTGCAGTGGCACAATCTCGGCTCACTGCAACCTCCGTCTCCCGGGCTCAAGCAATTCTCCTGTCTCAGCCTCCTAAGTAGCTGGGATTATAGGCGTGTGCCACCACCCCTGGCTAATTTTTATATTTTTATTAGACTCAGGGTTTCTCCATGTTGGCCAGGCTGGTCTCAAACCCCTGACCTCAGGTAATCCGCCTGCCTTGGCCTCCCAAAGTGCTGGAATTAAAAGCGTGTGAGCCACTGCGCCTGGCTTGTTTTTTTAAGTTTTTATTATTTTAATTTCTTTTATTGTTATTTTTAATTTTTATTAACTTTATTTTATTATTCTATTATTTTATTATTATTTTTTATTTCTGTCACCCAGGCTGGAGTGCAGTGGTGTGACCACTGTTCACTTTAGCCTCAACTAGAGATAGGGTTTCACCATGTTGGCCAGGCTGGTCTGGAACTCCTGACCTCAGGTGATCCGCCTCCCTCTGCCTCCCAAAGTGTTGGGATTACAGGCGTGAGCCACCGCGGCTGGCCCTGGCTATTTTTTTTTTTTTTTTTTTTTTTGTAGAGATGGGTTCTTGCTGTGTTGCCTAGGCTGGTCTCAAACCCCTGGCCTCAAACAGTTCTTCTGCCTTGGCCTCCCAATGCATTGGGATTAAAGGTGTGAGCCATGACGCCTGGCTGCAGGGTGTTTTTTTTTTTTTTGGAGACGGAGTCTTGGTTTGTTGCCCAGGCTGGAGTGCAGTGGCGTGATCTCAGCTCACTGCAAGCTCTGCCTCCCGGGTTCACGCCATTCTCCTGCCTCAGCCTCTTGAGTAGCTGGGACTACAGGCGCAAGCCAATGCCCGGCTAATTTTTTCATATTTTTAGTAGAGACGGGGTTTCACTGTATTAGCCAGGATGGTCTCAATCTCCTGACCTCGTGATCCGCCTGCCTTGGCCTCCCAAAGTGCTGGGATTACAGGCGTGAGCCACCGTGCCCAGCCTGGCTACAGGTTTTATATCCTGTTTCTAAAAGTTAAATATGCTTTACTTGTGGTTGTGATGTTGCTGCTGCGAGTTCTCTAAACTGTCCTTGGACTGTGGGGCCCTCAGTTGTTGCTGGTCCACCACCATCTGCAGGAGCTGTGAACAGAGGACTGTCAGGGACCATTGTCGCTGCTGAAGGCTGCTGACCTGTGGACTCTTGCACTGCCTGTCTCAGGCATCAGGCCCATCCTCGAGCCCCTAACGAGGTGTGGGAGTGTCATGCCATCCATGTGGAAACTGAGGCCCTGGGAGATTAAGTAACTTCCCATCTGCTGTAGTCAGGGTTGGGCCCTTAGTCACCTTAGTCTCTGGAACCCACAGGCCTGGAAACGACGCTTTTGAGCAGGGGCTCAGAGAGGCTGGGGGTCAGACTAGTGGCCAAGGTGCGCCTGTGTGGAGATCTGAGGGTGACGTAAGTAGAGGCACTGGCGTGAGGGCCCCTCATGCAGTGTCAGGCTTGCACCTTTGCTTGGAAATTCCATTAGCTTTGGAATGTATAGCTTCGTGGTGCAGTGTGGAGTTATGTTGGAGATACCACAAAGATAAAGCATTTCCATGGTGAACAAAAAAGTTTGCAAATAAAAGCAGTCCAGGCAGTTTTTGTTTTGGCTTTGTTATGCGTCCACTTATGGCTGTGCATTCTATACGCCGATAGGAATGTTTGATAGATTTTCATGAGTTGGTCGCGTTTGGTTCATTTGGGTAAAGTGAAACTCCTTTTAAAAGAAGCAGAAAAAAATTAAATATCTCATAAAAATAAAGATTTTCTATTTCTGCCTCAGAGTGTTTCTCTCCAGACAGAGGCTTCTTCCTGCTGCACACTCAGAGTCAAGGAAACTAGACACAGCTGCTTTGGAGTGTTAGGGACGTCCATGAGCTGTCAGCCCAGGGAAGGGCTGCAGGATCCCTGACAATGTCATAAAGAGGGTAGACCCAGCTTGGAACTTGCAGTTTCTAAATTTCTTCAAGGGAACAAATCAGAGTGCTTCATGTACAGAATTTTTTTTTTCATGTACAGAATTTTTACCTTAACTAGATTCATAAGTGTCAGATGTTTTAGTTTTAATAAGACGTGGCTTTCAGAAGTTGTTATTTTCGTCTTGTAGCTTCAGCACTGAGAGCTGGTCTCCTTCGGGTGAGTTTTATGCAGGATTCAGGGACCATGACTGTAAGCTGGCAACCTGGTTCTGGGTAAATGATGGATTCAGACTTCTGCTGAGGAGGCTCTGAGGCTGGCGTGAGACTTGCCATCCTGCAGTCTGCAAGGGCTGCAGTCCGGCTGGCCTTTGTAAAGACCCTGGAGCAATAGGGCAGATTGCATCTTGGCAAATGACTCTAAATTGCCTGCAATTTGTTGGGAATTGCCACTTCCAAATGTTTGTTGCAGCATAGATAATCTGAGCTTGTGAAAGGTCATTGGCTCTTCTTTGGAACTGATAAATTCCTGGAAGCTTCTGCTCCAGGGGTCAAGGCTGGAGTGAGGGGGCTAGTGTCTCCTGGGGAGGAAAGCATAAAACATTTTTTGTTCTACTTTTTAAATGTTACCATTCTTCATTACATAAAGTGTTTCTCATCAGATCCTTGTGAACCTAAAAATGTGATGTGAAGCCATTTGTGCAGTTCCAGGCTCTGAAGAGACTTTTGTGACATTTAAGAAGTCTGGCAGTGAGCAGCACAGAACTGATTTAAATGCACAGTGTTTACGCTGAGCAGAGGAAAGAGGTCTTCAGTTTCATAACTGATCGTGTTGAGCACTAACTAGTGAGTCTCATCAGTGAGTTCTTTGGTGCATTATAGTTTTCAAAGTGTTCTTCACGCACATTATTTCATAGTTTTCAGTCAATGCAAAGACAGATTGTTGTCAGAGTTCTATATGAAAGACGTTTGGTAGCGGGCACAGTGGCTCACATCTGTAATCCCAGCCCTTTGGGAGGCCAAGGTGGGTGGATTGCTTGAGCCCGGATTTTGAGACCAGCCTGGGCAACATAGGGAGACCCCCATCTCTAGAAAAAAATAGAAAAATTGAGATGAGTGTGGTGGCACGCACCTGTGATTCCGGCCACTTGGGAGGCTGAGATGGGTGGGTCACCTGAGACCAGGAGGTTGAGGCTGCAGTGAGCTGTGAATGTGCCACTGCTCTCCAGCCTGGTTGACAGAGAAAGACCCTGTCTCAAAAAAAAAAAAAAAAAAATGGACCAGGCGCAGTGGGTCACGCCTGTAATCCCAGTACTTTGGAAGGTCGAGGCGGGGGGATCACAAGGTCAGGAGTTCGAGACCAGCCTGACCAACATGGTGAAACCCCGTCTCTACTAAAAATACAAAAATTAGCTGGGCGTGGTGGCGTCCGCCTGTAATCCCAGCTACGCCGGAGGCTGAGGCAGGAGAATCGCTTGTACCTGGGAGGTAGAGATTGTAGTGAGCTGAGATCACGCCATTGCACTCCAGCCAGCCTGAGTGATAGAGACTCCGTCTCAAAAAAAAAAAAAAAAAAAAAAAAAAAGGAAGAAAAAAAAAGATATTTGGTGTGGGAAATTAGAAAACACAGAACAGGCCGGGCACAGTGGCTCACCCCTATAATCTCAGCACTTTGGGAGGCCGAGGCAGGCAGATCACGAGGTCAAGAGATCGAGACCATCCTGACCAATACGGTAAAACCCCGTCTCTACTAAAAATAGAAAAATTGGCCGGGTGTGGTGGCTCACGCCTGTAATCTCAGCACTCTGGGAGGCCGAGGCGGATGGATCACAAGATCAGGAGATTGAGACAATCCTGGCTAAAACAGTGAAACCCCATGTCTACTAAAAAATACAAAAAAAAAAAGCTGGGCGTGGTGGCCGGCACCTGTAGTCCCAGCTACTCGGGAGGCTGAAGCAGGAGAATGGTGTGAACCTGGGAGGCGGAGCTTGCAGTGAGCCAAGATCACGCCACTGCACTCCAGCACTCTAGCCTGGGCGACATAGCGAGACTTTGTCTCAAAAACAAAAAAAAAAAACAAAAATTAGCCGGGCATGGTGTTGTGCACCTGTAGTCCCATCTACTCAGGAGGCTGAGGCAGGAGAATTACTTGAGCCCGGGAGGCAGAGGGTGCAGTGAGCCAAGATCACTCCACTGCACTCCAGCCTGGGCAACAGAGAAAGATACCATATCAAAAAAAAAAAAAAAAAGAAAACGCAGAACAAAGAAATGGTCTGATATCCCACTGCTCAGAGATACTACTATTCTATCTAGATCCCTCTAGATCCCTCTAGATTTTTCTTAGCACATTTTTTTCATAAAAAATGGGATCCTAATTCATGTTACCCACTCTGTATGTTTTTCGCTATCTTTTTTTTTTTTTTTTTTTTTGAGACAGTCTCTCTCTGTTGCCCAGGCTGGAGTGCAGTGGAGCAATCTCAGCTCACTGCAACCTCTGCCTCCCGGGTTCAAGCGATTCTCCTGCCTCAGGTCTTGAGTAGGTGGGATTACAGGCGCACACCACCACGCCTGGCTAATTTCTGTATTTTTAGTAGAGATGGGGTTTCACCATGTTGGTCAGGCTGGTCTCAAACTCCTGACCTCGTGATCCTCCCTCCTGCCTTGGCCTTCCAAAGTGCTGGGATTATAGACGTGAGCTACCGTGCCAGCCCACTATCATTTTAAATAGTTACTGGTGTGAGCAGCGTGGCAGCACCTGGGGGTTGTGCAGAGAGGACAGGGTGCCCGGCCACAGTCTCCCTGCCTGCAATCTCTCCTGTCTGTAGCACCTGTTGCCATGTGCCTTTCAAAACCATGAGTGTTTGGGTTCCTGTGAATATGCTGTTCTTGTTAAGTATTTAATTTATTATTTTTGACATGGAGTTTCGCTCTTGTTGCCCAGGCTGGAGAGCAATGGTGTGATCTCGGCTCACTGCAACCTCCGCCTCCTGGGTTGAAGTGATTCTCCTGCTTCAGCCTCCCGAGTAGCTGGGATTACAGGCATGTGCCACCACACCTGGCTAATTTTGTATTTTTAGTAGAGATGGGGTTTCTCCATGTTGGTCAGGCTGGTTGCGAACTCCTAACCTCAGGTGATCCGCCCGCCTCGGCCTCCCAAAGTGCTGGGATTACAGGCGTGAGCCACTGCACCCGGCCGTATTATTTTTTTTTTTTAGTGACAGAATCTTGCTGTGTTACTCAGGCTGAAATGCAGTGGCATGATCATGGCTCACTGCAGCCTCAGCCTCCTGGGCTCAGGCGATCCTCTTCCCTCAGCCTCCTGAGTAGCTGGGACCACAGGTGCATGCCACCACACCTGGCTAATTTTTTAAATATTTTGTAGAGACGAGGACTCACCTTGTTGTCCAGGCTGGTCTTGAACTCCAGGACTCAAGCGATCCACCTATCTCAGCCTCCCAAAATGCTGGGATTACAGGTGTGAGCCACCCTGCCCAGCCCTTGGCTAATTTTTGCAACATTTTTTTGTAGAGACAAGGTCTGGCCTTTTCACTCAGGTGGGTCTTGAACTCTTGGCTTTAAGGCTTTCTGCCTCAGCCTCCTAAAATGCTCGGATTACAGGCTTGAGCCACTGTCCTCAGCCTGGTGAAGCATTTGTTTAGAGTCTCACAGACAGTTAGTTGGAATTGTGGGTTTAACTGTGACCTGCAGCCTTTCCCACCAAGTCCCCTAACTAATGTGCAGGACACTTTGGTCGCTGGGCTGTAGTGAAGGCTTTCTGCGTTATGTGCCTGGCGTCACCCAAGCACTGTTTGCTGAGATGATCAGAAACTTCATAAAGAAGTGGCCACTGTCGTTTCCACTTTGTAAGCTAGGAATTGGCAGACTGCCTGTGGTCAGTAGCCAGTAAGTGCTGGTGAGGGGCATTTGGCCACAGTTTGAGCTGTTGGCCTCCCGGGATGGCAGGTGTGGGTGGCTGCCAGGGCTGCCCCGCCTGTGCTGCGCCTGTAGACAGTCTGCAGAAACACATGCCCTCCCTATCCTCACTGTTTGATTTTGACCATAAAGGGCCTTTGATGTGTTGTGCAATTCACAGTGAGTGGGTGGGGTGCACCAACGGTATTATAAAATAAATAAAAGGCTGGCCACAGAGTGGAACCACAGCGAGGCCTCCTAGGCACAGGCGACAGGGCTGAGCCGGAAGCTCCTGCCTGGTGCCTGGTGACTCATTCTCTTGCCCTTTCGTGTCTGCCACCCTGAGTGACCGAGAAATCACCTGCTCATTCAGTGTAAGCAGAAGGGGTGAGAGTGCCCTGCCCCACGGTCATTCGATGCTGTCTGGTCAGCCCATCACCTGTACCTTCCCCTGGGGGTGACACCAAGTGTCTGCCGCCGTGCAGAACACCCACGAGATACGTAGGTGGGGTATCCTGGGACCTGATGGGGGTGCTGGCAATCTTTTTTTTTTTTTTTTGAGACGGAGTCTCGCTCTGTCGCCCAGGTTGGAGTGCAGTGGCGCAATCTCGGCTCACTGCAGGCTCCGCCTCCCAGGTTCATGCCAGTCTCCTGCCTCAGCCTCCTGAGTAGCTGGGACTACAGGCAGCCGCCACCAAGCCTGGCTATTTTTTTTTTTTTGCATTTTTAGTAGAGACAGGGTTTCACCGTGTTAGCCAGGATAGTCTCCATCTCCTGACCTCGTGATCCCCCCGCCTCGGCCTCCCAAAGTGTTGGGATTACAGGTGTGAGCCACCACACCTGGCCAGTGCTGGCAATCTTGGCTGACCCTTCAGGCAGAGGCCACATCCCTGATTTTATGGAGGAAGTAAAATAGATATTTTTATAGCTGACGGTGACCTGATTTTGATCACTTTTTTTTTTTTTGATCCCACTCTGTCACCAGGCTGGAGTGCAATGGCGCGATCTCGGCTCACTGCAACCTCTGCCTCCCAGGTTCAAGTGATTCTGCTTCAGCCTCCCGAGTAGCTGGGACTACAGGTGTGCCACCACACCCAGCTAATTTTTTGTATTTTTAGTAGAGATGGGGTTTCACCATGTTGGCCAGGATGATCTCAATCTCTTGATCTCATGATCTGCCTGCCTTGGCCTCCCATGGTGCTGGGATTACAGGTGTGAGCCACCGTGTCCGGCTCTCAATCACATTTTTTAGTATAAACTTTGTGACCTTTGGGTGCAAAGGTAGGTTATTTGTTTTATATATAGGTATATAAAGGTAGGTTATTTGTTTTTTATATATATATATATATATATTTTTTTTTTTTTTTTTTGAGACAGAGTTTCACTCTTGTTGCCCAGGCTGGAGTGCAGTGGTGCGATTGTGGCTCACTGCAACCTCTGCCTCCCGAGGTCAGGAGATTCTGCTGACTCAGCCTCCCGAGTAGCTGGGATTATAGGCGCCCGTTGCCATGCCCAGCTAATTTTTTGTATTTTTAGTAGAGACAGGGTTTCACCATGTTGGCCAGGCTGGTCTTGAACTCCTGACCTTATGATCTGCCCGCCTCAGCCTCCCAAAGTGCTGGGATTACAGGCATGAGCCACCACACCCGGCCCTTGTTATATATATAGTATATAATGACAGCATCTGCATGAATGGGGGCCAATTGTCAGTATTGCTAAAACAGAAGCGAGACCTCTCCATGCCGGTGTGAACCAGGGCGGGCCTTTTCATGGCCAGCGTGAGTAAGGGGGCCCTCTCTGTGGTCAGCATCTGCATGTTGTGCGGTGTGCCTTTGTCACATTCATATGGAAGTTCATGTGAGGTGAGGAGATGCTTGCCCTGCTTCTCCCAGTGCCTGTCTGCTTTGGTCGTCTCTTGGTGTTTCCGAAGGCCCCGTCATAAGAGAAGATGGAGCTAACACAGAGCAAGGTGCCTTGTTGGGGAATGGCCCTCCTCTCTTCTTCTCGGGGCTGGAGCCTGCAGCCACGTGGGACAGACCATAAGTTGTACATACGACGCTGCGGCAGCCATCACTCTGGGGCGGTGACCCCTCCTCAGCAGTCGGCCCCTGCAGGCAGTGGGTTGAGCCCTGGTCTGGGCGCCCTTGACCAGGTTTGTGCCTGGACTGGGGGAGGCGAGACGTGGGGAGGGCGCTGGCTGTGGCCTGGCTGTTGGCCTCAGGGTCAACTTTGCCCGCTGGGACGCGCTGCCCCAACTCCAGTGGCACCGCCTAGCAGTTGGAGAAAAACACCGTGGTGCATCCTGGCATGGCACGGCATAAAAGGGATGAGTCGCTGATAACCATGGAGGCAGGGGTGCATCTCAGGATCCTGTGCCAGTGAAGAAAGCCAGAGCGGAGGGGGCGCCGGAGCAGAGGGGCACAAGCTCCCGGTGAGACTGTTTATCCAGGACTCTAGAAAAGGCCGACTGACCTTGAGCGACAGGTGGATTTCCCCAAGGGAAGCCTGGGGGACCGGGTTGAATACGTGTGCTGAGGCGATGGTTTCCTGGGGAGCGGGGGCGCCCGCCTGGGCTGAGGCGATGGTTTCCTGAGGTGCGCGGGCACCTGCGGGGCTGAGGCGGTGGTTTTCTGGGGCGCACCCACGGGGGCTGAGGCTGGGATCTGGTGCGCATCAACGTACCAGGTAGGACTGTAGTTCTGTGCCGGCCCACTGAGCATCCAGCTGTGCGTCAGTAGAGCTGATTTTTACAAAGCCGTTTCCTTGCCTTTGTTCATTCCAGAGTTCTGCGCACTTAGGAACCGTGCACAGGGCGGTGCTGCCTCCCTGAAGGCTTGGGCAGAGTCTTTCCCTGCGCGGGACTCTAACGGGGCTGGGCCTGGGAAGGGCCTGCGGCTGCCTCTGCGGGGCGGGTTCCGTCTGCCGGCTGTGCTGTTCGGGGGGTCGGGATGCAGGTCGCTGATGGCACTGGCCGTGTCTGAGGATTGCACCGCTCACCTGGGGTGCCCCTCCTCCTCCTGGTATAAATTACGACTTACCTTATCAAAATAGGGATCGAGTAAGTGTGTCTGTGTCATGTGCTAACGTGCGGCCTGTGGTCTTGTGATAACACTGGAAGTGTCTACTGACCACCTGCGGGCGTTTTCTGCTCAGTTGTGTTTGTCAGGCTTCTGTTTATCCCCACAAACTCTGCGGGACACTGGGCGGGTTGGTTGGGAAGCTGCTCATGGTGCCCTTGGCCATGTGATCCTTGCAAACCTCCCCGGACGACCACGGGCCCGTGAGGCTTGTGCCTGACCTGCCTTTCCATATCCCTTCTGCCCTGCACTGCTTCCAGCCGTTTCTATGCACCCGCATTCCGGCCCCCAGCCTCCTTCCAGGAGGTCTCAGAAAGGATCCAGCAGGAGACCTGTGGAGCAAATGTAGCCCCCATGCTATGGAATCGGCGTCCTTGAGCAGGTGGCCTCGTGTCCAGTGCTGACCCGTAATATGGCCAAGCCAGCTCTCTGACACTTGGCCCCAGATCTGCCCCTCATGGAGGCTGCTGGTCAATGCGGACGGTCCTGGGTATTTCAGATGTGACTCTTGCGGGCTGCAGGGCTCATGCACTGGGCTCCCCATGGTCTGCGGCATTTCCTGTGGGCTGTGGGGCTTCCCATGGGCAGGTCTCCCCATGGACTGTGGGGTTCCCCATGGGCTGTGGGGCTCTCCTGTGGGCTTTGGGGTTCCCACAGGCTGGTGTCTCCAGGGTGGGTTGCTCATTCTGTACCGTATTCCGTCCCCTGTGGCAGTTTACACCTTTTCCCTTTGCAGCCGGAGTGGTGAAGACCTGTGCTCATGCTCCTAGAGAGATGCAGGTGAGAACCCGTCACACCCCTCAGTGTTTTGTTTTGTTGGTGTGTGTGGGGGGGGGGGGGGGGGGGGTGGGTGGTGGAGTCTCGCTCTGTTGCCCAGGCTGGAGTCAGTGGTGTGATCTTATCTCACTGCAAGCTCCCGGGTTCACCTAATTCTCCTGCCTCAGACTCCCGAGTAGCTGGGACTACAGGCACCTGCCACCACGCCTGGCTAATTTTTTGTATTTTTGGTAGAGACAGGGTTTCACCGTGTTAGCCAGGATGGTCTTGATCTCTTGACCTTGTGATCCACCCGCCTCAGCCTCCCAAAGTGCTGGAATTATAGTTGTGAGCCACCGTGCCCCACCTGTTTTTTTTTTTTTTTTTTTAATCTTATTTTGGCTTTCTTTTCTTTCTTTTCTTTTCTTTTTTTTTTTTTTTTTTTTGAGACGGAGTCTCGCTCTGTCGCCCAGGCTGGAGTGCAGTGGCACAGTCTCGGCTCACTGCAAGCTCCGCCTCCCAGGTTCACACCATTCTCCTGCCTCAGCCTCCCGAGTAGCTGGGACTACAGGCACCCGCCACCACACCTGGCTAATTTTTTGTATTTTTAGTAGAGACAGGGTTTTATCGTGTTAGCCAGGATGGTCTCGATCTCCTGACCTCGTGATCCCCCCGCCTCGGCCTCCCAAAGTGCTGGGATTACAGGCGTGAGCCACCGCGCCTGGCCTCTTTCCTTTCTTTTTCTTTTCTTTTCTTTTTTCTTTGTTTCGAGACAGGGTCTTGACCTCTTGCCTAGGCTGGTCTTGAACTCCTGGGCTCAAGCAGCCCTCCTACCTCAGTCTCCCAAGTGCTGGGATTTCAGGCCTGAGCCACGCTTGGCTCTCAGTTTTGGGAAACAAGTGGCACTGGCATCCATGGCGTCTACCAGGTGACCGCTCCCTGCCATCTGGTGCCAGAGCCCCTTCCCTGGACGTGAGTGCAGACCAGAGCTGGGACGCAGCTGCAGGCAATGGCTCACCTCTTCCCCCAGGCCACTGCCCGCCATCCGCAGAGGGCTTTTCTGCCTGTGTTGCTTCTTGCCAGGCTTCTGTGTCTGCCAGTGTCTGGGCTCTGAAGGATACACTCATCCATCCACCGCCCACAGCTCCAGAAAATGAGAGTCCCCAGGAGCCAGCGATTCTGTGTGTAGGATTCACCCACCATCCTCAGTGGCTCTGTGGGACTGAGGTGGCTGGAGACACATGGATGGGGTCTTGAGGGGCAGACACACACCAGAGTCTGCATGGACTCCCTGCCTCGCGGACAGCCAGGTCCCACTTGCTTCAGAGATGAGGATGTGTGGCCCAGGGGAGTCGAGGCACAGGTCAGCATCAGCACCTGCCATGCTGACTCAGCGCTTGCACAGGCCTCCCACACCTGTGCAGAGGAAACACAGCCGTAGGAGCACATCTGTCCCCACCTGGGCACAGGTACACACTCCACTGCGGGCAGGTACAGGGTGATGGGTTGAGGGGAGACATAGTCATGAGTTATTGCCTCCCGTTAGACCCCACTACCAGCAGGGCCATCCCTGGAGCCTGGGGTGTGCGCCATGTTCCCCAGCTGCCCCTCGGTCACCTCCTCCTGGAGCCTGGGGTGTGCACCACTGTTTGCAGCCACCCTGCCCTGAGCCAGGCCTGGGAGAAGCACCCAGCCTCATGCCTGCGGCGTGTGCTGCCTGGGTTTCCCTGGCCACAAGACGGGGCGCTCTGTGCTTCTCAGAAGGTCGTGCATCTTTGGGTCTGTACGGCCACCTCCATCTTCATGTCCAGCTCACTTGGAATTGGGCTTTCATTGGCTCATTCCTGGCTCATCATCCAGGGCTCACAGATGTGTGTTCCCAGCCATTTTACTAATTCCAGCCTCTGTCTTTCAGAATACAGCTGGTCTCCAACTTAGGATGGCTCCACTTAGGCCTTTTCAACTTTACAACCAGCCTGAAGCATTCAGGGTGCCCGTCAATGAAGGGCAAGGCTGTGTCTGGATAACCCTTTGAGGTCGGAATCCACTTTCCATCTCATATTCCCAGCTATGAGGGGGTTTAACCCTTCGTGGGTCGGAATCCACCTTCTACCTCATATTCCCAGCTATGAGAGGTTTACCAGGACGCAGCCTTGTCGTAAGTTGAGGAGCTCTGTGGTTGGAGAAAAAGGCGATTTGCTTTTCAAAATGGCTATAATTATTTTAGGTGGTGTACTGACCTGTGCTGCTTAAGCAAAACCATCAGAACGTACTTTTAACAACACAAAGGTCTTGGTGGGGCGGGGCACGTGCTATGCAGAGCTCTCCTGGAGCTGCTGTTTGCTGTTTCCCCATAGTGGTTGTCACCAGCAGGTGCCACGTGGTGCCTTACTACCAGGGAGGGTGGCGGCTCCTGCCTGGGTATGGAAGGCACAGAGAGCAGCGGGCCCAGAGCATCCCGGAGCATGGGTAGTATGAGGCAGGAGGGCCTATAGCAGTGGCTTCAGGTGATTCCCAGGGCCAGATCTACCTCCAGCCTCCTCTTACCATGTTCTGGGTGGCATCCGTCACACCCAGGTGGTCTTTTGGCATTAAACATTTTTTTGTGGCCAGGCGCGGTGGCTTCAGCCTGTAATCCCAGCACTTTGGGAGGCCGAGGCGGGCGGATCACAAGGTCAGGCGTTGGAGACCAGCCTGACCAACATGACGAAACCTTGTCTCTACTAAAAATAAAAAAATTAGCCGGGCGTGGTGGCGCGTGCCTGGAGTCGCAGTTACTCTGGAGGCTGAGGCGGGAGAATCGATTGAACCCAGGAGGCGGAGGTTGTAGTGAGCCGAGATCGCGCCACTGCACTTCAGTCTGGGTGAAAGTGTGAGGCTCCGTCTCAAAAAAAAAAAAATATATATATATATGTATATATATATATATGTTTGCTTTTAATTTTTATATTCTTGAGTGTACGTAGTAATTCTAAAGGTATTTAATGAGGAAAGCTGGAACTCTCTCTAATTTGCATGTGTGTGTTAAGGGATGTGGAGGGATGGTGTGAAGCTTGATCTGTTTCTAAATTTCTCCATGAAACCATCACAGCGAAGCTTCATAATTTTGTGTAACTTTTCTGTTTAGATTTTATCCACGCCTATGTGGCATTATTGGTGTTGTCATCTTACCTTGCTGGAATCCTTTTAAAGCATTTACCCCTTTGCAGTTCAGTAATTTGTGGTCAGGCACGATGGCTCATGCCTGTAATCCCAGCACATTAGGACACCGAGGTGGGCAGATGGCTTGAGCCCAGGAGTTCAAGACCAGCCTGGGCGACATAATGAGACCTCATCTATATAAAAAATGAAAAAGTAGCCGGGAGTGGCAGTGTGCGCCTGTAGTCCCAGCTACCCGGGAGGCTGAGGTGGGAGCCCAGGGAAAAAAAAAGAAAATGTCAGTGCAGGAAACGTGTTGCTCATGAGCGTGTGGGGGGCTGTCAGTTCTGAGGTTCTCACGCAGCCTGGGAAGAGGCAGGTGTGATGTGTGGGATTGAGACATGTCCAGGCACAGGAACCAATGAAAGAACTGTACAACATTTACTTTTTCAGAGGGAGGAAATGGAAAGCAAAAAATGCCCCAAAGAAGGCAAGAAAGCAAAAGGAAGTAGAGCAGATGTGATAAACCAACCCGATCTGACGGTGGCCCAGCTCCCTCCACATCACACTAAATGTAACCGGACCAGACAGCCTCGTTAAAAGGAAAAATTGTCATGCTGCCTTTTTAAAAGGCAGGCTGCTTACACAAGTACAAGAATATAGAATGGTTAAACGTGAAAAGACGGAAGATGAAAGTACCACAGTGACCAGAGAGCCGGTGCCGTGGCCATGCTGGATGTGGGAGCAGCCGTGGGAGTCCCAGAGAGGTGCCTTCCTGCGGCAGGAGGAGCACCTTTCTCCACCATCCACGAACACCTGGGCAGGGGAGACCTTCTGTGTGGCCCTGACATTTGGGCCTCTTAGGCCAGCCTAGAGTGCACTGGCCGCCTCATGGCTTCTCATTTCCTGTTGCCTTGAAGCTAATAGGGTCCTTATAGCTGTCAAACCCCACAGGTGTTTGTTTATGACACAGCTCCTGGGCATTGATTCTGCCGTCAGCCCCTCCTCACCACTTCACTGGACTTTCCCTTCTGTGATGGGCACGTTTTTCCCTAAGTCACTGTGTCTTCTCGTGCCTCCTCTCCACAACATTTTTGTTTTTGAGACAGAGTCTGGAGCACAGGCTGGAACACAGTGGCGTGATCATGTCTTACTGCAGACTCCTGGGCTCCAGCGAGTCTCCTGCCTTACCCTCCCAAGTCACTGGGATTCCAGGTGTGTGCCACCACACCGGACCCTAAAGAAAGCCTTTGAACACACAGAAGAGTTGCGAGGAGTCTGTCACAACCTGGCTCTGCAGGGTCTCCCATCCTCTGTGTCCCCGGACTCTGCCTGAGTCCCGGCGCCTGTT
This sequence comes from Pongo pygmaeus, assembly GCF_028885625.2. Classification (NCBI taxonomy): domain Eukaryota; kingdom Metazoa; phylum Chordata; class Mammalia; order Primates; family Hominidae; genus Pongo; species Pongo pygmaeus. The sequence continues at coordinate 432,937 of NC_072391.2, read as the reverse complement.
CCAGAAGAGCTGTGCACGTGTTCCTGTTTGAGGTCATCAGCGTGGGGGGCTGGGCACAGCTCTCACCAAGTCTCCAGCTGCATTCTCTCCGCACAGCCAGGGGTCAGATCCGCTCTCACCGAGGCCCCGGCCGCATTCTCTCCGCACAGCCAGGGGTCAGATCCGCTCTCACCAAGGCCCCGGCCGGCCGCATTCTCTCCGCACCGCCAGGGGTCACGTCAGTGCTCACCAAGGCCCCGGCCGCATTCTAACCACACAGCCAGTGGTCAGATTCTCCCACAGCATCTCTACCTGTCTGAGAAGTGCAGGAGTAGGTGGAGGTGCTCGTTAGGGGTGGGCATACAGGTGCACACATGGGCATGCGGGCGCACACACAGGTGGATACATGGGCACGCACACACAAAGCATGCATCCATAGGCTCACGCACAGGCAGGCACGCGAGCACATGCCCCTCCCGCCACTGGATCCCAGCTATATTTGGGGGGATCCTGAAACTCCCATGTGACCTCCCCTTGGACGTGTCTTTGACCAGAAGGTTCTTGGTCGCATCTGCTGGTAGTGAAGGCCAAGCCCGGCTGCCTGTGTCTTCAGGTACAGGAGCCATCTGAGTGCTGAGGGCAGATCCTGGGAGCCAGGGCAGTTGTCTGGGATTGTTACGAAAATCAATAGTAAACAGGCTGCCCTTCTTTGTTTTCTTTTCTCCCAGCTGCCTTCTCCCACTTCTCTCCCCTTTGCTGCCTGACCTTGGTGCTTGTGTGCAGTGGAACTTGCTATGTGCTGGAGCTTGTGGAAAATGGGAAACCTGCAATTCTCCTGCTTCTCATTTTAAAGACAAACAGGTTTTCCAAAAATGTGAAAGGCACACCTGGGAAGTCAGAGTGGGAGAAGGATTTGGAATTGGACACATGAACACAGAAGGCTTCGTTCTGCTGTATGTGGCTCCTAAGTGACGGGACAGGTGTGAGCCCCATGGCAGCAGGAGGGCAGGGCACGTGCTTCCAGTGCGTGCCAAGACAGACGCGCCATGTGCTGTGGGCTACAGATGCGCCGTGTGCCGTGGGCTACAGATGCACTCATGTGCCGTGGGCTGCATACATGCCGTGTGCCGTGGGCTGCAGACGCGCCATGTGCTGTGGACGTAGACTTCTTAAACTTCTGCATGGCAGTGGCCTTCTCTCTTCCATTTGAAATGTTTTTATTTGGCCAAATAGATGTTTATAGAAAGTTACCAAAGTTCAGTGTTCCTTCATAGTAACGGGGAAACTTTAGTACTTAATCTGAGATCTGAGGTTGGCTGCAGTGGTTGTTAGAATGATAATATCAGTAGCTGCTGAGCAGCTGTGGCTTTAAGTATCAGAGGAATAATGGTGTCATTTATAAATACTGCATGATGCTTAAAGCAAAGAGCCTGAAGCTGCAGGCTGGTATCATTTTATCTGCTCTATGTCAGGTACGGAGAGGAGACGAGGAGTGAACCAAACTTACAAAGGCCAGCCACTGGTGGTCGGTGTTTCCAGAGAACCTGTTTCCCAAGAGCGGCCCCATGGTTGCTGTCAGCCTGAGGCTGCCGTGACTTGGTCGTGACTGTCCGTGGCCTGCAGTGAGCGACCAAGCCACAGTGGGTGGGTCAGAGGGACTCTCGGACATTGGCGCTGGCAGGGGCCTGACATTGTGAACCGTGTTTTCCATTGTGGCACGGGGCCCTGCACCTGCCTCCCGAGCAGCTGAGCACGGTCACTCGCAGTGTTCATATGAAAGGCCCTGCTTGTGTGTTCTGGCCCCATGCGATGCCCTCCGGAGTGCATGGAGGCCACAGCCCCAGGGGAAATGGCCCCGTGCAGGGAGGCCCCGCCCACCAGCGCCACAGGCTGTCCCCAGCTCGCAGTGCTAGCTCATCTCCCCAGGCATCCCATGTCACCAGAGTCCAAGGTGCCGGGCTGCCTGCCCCGCTCCCATCTTGTGAAAGGGCCTTTCCTGGCGTGAGTAGAACTGGGGCTTTCCCTAGGTTCTGCTCATCAGGTGGACGGCTAGAAGCTGCGCTGGTCCCTCCCTCCACACCAAGGACTCTGATGCGCAGGTGCACAGTCACCCATGCAGGTGTGCTTGCACCTCCGACATGGCAGTTCCTCCGGCCACGTGCACATGCAGGGTGGCCCATTGTGGTAGCCTTGGGAGGTGTCTTGGTTATCTTGTGTCGCTGTGACCTGTGGAGATCCAACTGAGGTAGTCATCACCCCTTGGGGGACACATTCCAAGACCCGGGTGGAGGCCTGAAACTGCCATAGTGCTGAACTCTGTATATACTGTTTTCCCCTCTGGGAACACACCTCTGATCAAATTTAACTTACAAGTTAGGCACAGTAGAGACTAAAAACAAATGTGAATCAAATGGAATGATTGTAAGGGTGCACTGTGATAAACCCCCTGTGAGGCTGATGACTGTGAGGGTGCACTGTGATAAACACCCTGTAAAGCTGGTCTCTTTCTCTTGCAGTCTTACCGCTCTCTGCGTACCTAGTTTCAGACCTTGGCTGAACGCAAGTAACTGAAACTAGGGAAAGCACAGCTGAGTGGGGGCAGCCGCTAGGAGGGAGGGGCAGCCTCAGGGCACACTGTGGGGCCTTGGCAGTTAGGGACCCTGCAGAGTCCACACGCCAGTTGGTTGGCAGCACAGCAGAGCACCTGGAAGGGGCACATGCCTGTGACAGGAGTTAGATGTGGTGGAGAGAGGCGCTTAAAATTATTGAGGAGAAGATGGATTATTCAGTATTTAATGCTGACAGCTGGCTCTCCATTTTGATGTGACGGAGCGAGCTAGATTTTATTTTTTATTATTTTATTTTTTATCTTTAGGCTCTGCTGGACTGGCCTAGATTTTGTATACACACATTTCAGATGAAGGTCTAAAAAAAACTGGAGCATATAAAGAAAAATAGAATATATTTGTGATTTTGGAGTAAGGAAGGACTGTGTTTCCAAAATAGAAAATAAATAAAGGAAAAGATTGGAATATCTGATGTATTGATTTATTGATTTATTGATTTATTTATTTTATTTTTGAGACAGAGTCTTACTCTGTCGCCCAGGCTGGAGTGCAGTGCTGCAATCTCAGCTCACTGCAACCTCTGCCTCCCGGGTTCAAGCGATTCTCCTGCCTCAGCCTCCCAAGTAGCTGGGATTACAGGCATGTGCCACCACACCTGGCTAATTTTTTTATTTTTAGTAGAGATGGGGTTTCACCATGTTGGTCAGGCTGTTTTTTTTGTTTTGTTTTGTTTTTTGAGACGGAGTCTCGCTCTGTCGCCCAGGCTGGAGTGCAGTGGTGTGATCTCAGCTTACTGCAAGCTCCGCCTCCCGGGTTCACGCCATTCTCCGGCCTCAGCCTCCCGAGTAACTGGGACTACAGGCGCCCGCCACCATGCCCGGCTAGTTTTTTGTATTTTTAGTAGAGACGGGGTTTCACTGTGTTGGCCAGGATGGTCTCATCTCCTGGCCTCGTGATCTGCCCGCCTCGGCCTCCCAAAGTGCTGGGATTAAAGGCATGAGCCACCGCACCCGGCCTGTCTGATTTCATAGAAATGAAAAACTTTTGTTTGACCAAAATCAACCTGAGCAATGTTAAAAAGAAAAATGACGTTTAGGGAGAAAATGTTTTTCGCGTGTATAGCCAGAGATTAATAACAAGGCTATTTGAAGACTTCTGTAAATCACCGAGAAACTCATAATCCACTCCATAGAATATGGCAAACCATATGAACAGATAAAGAGGAAGAAGTTTAAATGACAAATACCCTAAACTGCCAATCTGACCATTAATCAGGGAAATGCAGATTGAAAAAAGGTGTCATTTCCCGGCTAATTTTGCAGTAACAAGAGGAGGAACCTCTGCTCTAGGTAGGGGGACAGGAGGTGACACCACCCACACACACTGTCACATACCGGCCCTGACATCAGTCCCATGGCCATGCTTGGACTTGGGCACAGGTGCAGAGATGTCTGAGCTGAATCCCGAGGGCTTCATCCTGATCAAAACTCAGTGTCCTCTCCCGATGCGCACTTCGGAATGAGCAGAACATCTGCGTCCCATTTCTAGTGCCGTGCACGGAAAACAAACCCAAATGATCATGTGTGGATGCTCTGTGTGTGCCTGAAATCAAAGGAGAGATCTGATCATGTGTGGATGCTCTGTGTGTGCCTGAAATCAGAGGAGAGATCTGATCATGTGTGGATGCTCTGTGTGTGCACCAAAGCCCCCGCCTAAAATCAGAGAGAGCTGCAAAGATGCCTGGCGCTTTAATGCATCCCGTTGGAAAGGACAGAGGGACAAGAGGACAGGTGGAGATGCTGGTCTTTTCTCCATGCTCCGTATTTTTCTCCAAATTGCTTGTGTTTTTAATTAATACATTGAGATATTCAGATAACATGAAAATGTGGAGTAAAATGAGAGGCTGTTGGCAGGCTGTCACTGACGTGCCCTGCTTGCCTGTTTGCAGGTATGGATCCTGGCGGGAGCCAGTCAACCCCTATTATGTCAATGCCGGGTATGCCCTGGCCCCAGCCACCAGCGCCAACGACAGCGAGCAACAGAGCCTGTCCAGCGATGCAGACACCCTGTCCCTCACGGACAGCAGCGTGTAAGTCCCGCCCCAGATACCCAGTCCCTCCCGGACAGCAGCGTGTAAGTCCCGCCCCAGATACCCAGTCCCTCCCGGACAGCAGCGTGTAAGTCCCACCCCACATACCCAGTCCCTCCCGGACAGCAGCCTGTAAGTCCCGCCCCAGATACCCTGTCCCTCCCGGACAGCAGCGTGTAAGTCCCGCCCCAGATACCCAGTCCCTCCCGGACAGCAGCGTGTAAGTCCCGCCCCGCATACCCAGTCCCTCCCGGACAGCAGCGTGTAAGTCCCGCCCCGCATACCCAGTCCCTCCCGGACAGCAGCGTGTAAGTCCTGCCCCAGATACCCAGTCCCTCCCGGACAGCAGCGTGTAAGTCCTGCCCCAGATACCCAGTCCCTCCCGGACAGCAGCGTGTAAGTCCCGCCCCGCACACCCAGTCCCTCCCGGACAACAGCGTGTAAGTCCTGCCCCGCATACCCAGTCCCTCCCGGACAGCAGCGTGTAAGTCCCGCCCCGCATACCCAGTCCCTCACAGACAGCAGCGTGTAAGTCCCGCCCCAGATACCCTGTCCCTCCCGGACAGCAGCGTGTAAGTCCCGCCCCAGATACCCAGTCCCTCCCGGACAGCAGCGTGTAAGTCCCGCCCCAGATACCCAGTCCCTCCCGGACAGCAGCGTGTAAGTCCCGCCCCGCATACCCAGTCCCTCCCGGACAGCAGCGTGTAAGTCCCGCCCCACATACCCAGTCCCTCCCGGACAGCAGCGTGTAAGTCCCGCCCCACATACCCAGTCCCTCCCGGACAGCAGCGTGTAAGTCCCGCCCCGCATACCCAGTCCCTCACAGACAGCAGCGTGTAAGTCCCGCCCCAGATACCCAGTCCCTCCCGGACAGCAGCGTGTAAGTCCTGCCCCAGATACCCAGTCCCTCCCGGACAGCAGCGTGTAAGTCCCGCCCCGCATACCCAGTCCCTCCCGGACAGCAGCGTGTAAGTCCTGCCCCAGATACCCAGTCCCTCCCGGACAGCAGCGTGTAAGTCCTGCCCCAGATACCCAGTCCCTCACGGACAGCAGCGTGTAAGTCCCGCCCCAGATACCCAGTCCCTCCCGGACAGCAGCGTGTAAGTCCCGCCCCAGATACCCAGTCCCTCCCGGACAGCAGCGTGTAAGTCCCGCCCCGCATACCCAGTCCCTCCCGGACAGCAGCGTGTAAGTCCCGCCCCAGATACCCAGTCCCTCCCGGACAGCAGCCTGTAAGTCCCGCCCCAGATACCCAGTCCCTCCCGGACAGCAGCGTGTAAGTCCCGCCCCGCATACCCAGTCCCTCCCGGACAGCAGCGTGTAAGTCCCGCCCCGCATACCCAGTCCCTCCCGGACAGCAGCGTGTAAGTCCCGCCCCGCATACCCAGTCCCTCCCGGACAGCAGCGTGTAAGTCCCGCCCCAGATACCCAGTCCCTCCCGGACAGCAGCCTGTAAGTCCCGCCCCAGATACCCAGTCCCTCCCGGACAGCAGCGTGTAAGTCCCGCCCCAGATACCCAGTCCCTCCCGGACAGCAGCGTGTAAGTCCTGCCCCGCATACCCAGTCCCTCACGGACAGCAGCGTGTAAGTCCCACCCCACATACCCAGTCCCTCACGGACAGCAGTGTGTAAGTCCCGCCCCGCATACCCAGTCCCTCCCGGACAGCAGTGTGTAAGTCCGGTCCCAGACACCCTGTCCCTTGAGGACAGCAGTGTGTAAGTCCTGCCCCAGACACCCTGTTTCTTTCGGATGGCAGCGTGTTAAGTTCCACCCTGCTGCAGAGCATGGCCAGCTCAGAGGGGGCTTCGTGCTGACCCAGCGATGCCTGGGCTTTGTCTTCAGGGAAAGCGTTTCCTGGCTCCCCAGGTCTCAGTGAGAGTGCGTCTGACATGCAGGCAGGCTGCACTGCAGAGGCTGTCCTCCAAGCAGCACAAGTGAGGGCTCAGCTTTGTGTCGGTTGCTGCTCTCTCTGACCAGGGCTGCTGGGACCTCCCCACGAGGAAGGATCCAGGGTGAACCTAAGACAGTCTGTAGGCTGCCCAGGCTAGAGTTTGCTCTTTGGTTTTCAGAGTCTGGGATTTCAGCTTAAAGACAGGCACAGGCCAGCTGCCTCACCACTGGCTGTGGCGAGTGATGTCGTCCCTGAGGGTGGCGTTTCTGCCGACGCTGGTGCAGTACAGGGTCCTGTCTTGTCCCCGTCACCCACTTGGCAAGGGGCTGGGAGCAGGAGTGAGGGAAGATGCTGTAGTTGTGCTGAGGCCAGGGCCTCAGTGGCCCAGGGATGGCCTGGGCTACACATGTGTGACCCTTGAGGTGACAGGCAGAAGCTTATTCTTTCATTGTCCAGGGAAACCCCATGTGTAGGAACGTGCTTGTTTTATGACCTCTTCCCCTGTGCTTCGCAGCTGGCTTTTCGGGACCTATGTAACCCCAGGCGTTAGATGATGCCGACAGTCTTGTCGCAGTAGGGCACTGGCTGCCAGCCTGTGGGGGTCATTTGGAGTTTTGGTTACCCATGAAGCTCAGACCTTCCCAGCTCTGGTCTGTGCGCCACACGCTACCCGCCCACCAGCCATCCTAGCCAGGGCTGGGGCCGAGCCGTAGGCACCAGGGTCTCCCTGCAGCAGCGTCAGCATTGGAGGAGGCCAGCGGCTATGAACTTGTGAGCAGCTGAAGCCCGCGGACCGCCACCCCCCATCCCCACTGCGGCCAGTGGTGTCCCAGATGTCTTTCCCGCTTAGCTGGGTTCTCCATGAGGAAAGCCTGAAGATCTGGATAGGGCTGGAGAAGGAGGAGAGAGGGACTTCTCACCTGCTGGTGATTCTGCCCATCTTTTTATGAATATGTTTTAAGTGATGGTCCCACTCTATGTACCATTTTTATGGTTCTTTTCATTTTGAGACAGGATCTCACTGTCACCCAGGCTGGACTGCAATGGTGCGATCTTGGCTTACTGCAGCTTCCGTCTCCTGGGCCCAAACAATTCTGCCTCAGCCTTCAGAGTTGCTGAGGCTACAAGCGTGCGCCACCACGCCCGGCTAATGATTATTATTATTTTTGTGGAGACGAGGCCTTACTATGTAGTCTTGAACTCTGAGGCTCAAACAGTGTACCCACTTCAGCCTCACGAGAGCTGGGATTACGGGCATGAGCCACTGTGCCCGGCTGGTTTGTTCTTTTCATTTGCCTGTCTTTAAACATTTTTCCAAAACCTGAATTTCAGACGAGCAGAACAAGTTGTCAGATTCTATTTCTGAACCAGATTCAGCCAGCCCACATTGCCGTAGGTCTTGGCCCCTTCGTTTTTCCCCAGGTAACTGTGGTGGTGCGGGGGCAGCTCCCTGCCCCTTCCGGGCAGAGCTGCTGTGTGTGGCTTCTCCTGGTTTCTTTCATCCTCGTTTAGTTTTGAATCTTCAGAATAAAATGTTCAGCAGCACCTGACATGAGGTTACTGGAGTTGAAGCAGTGCCTGCCATGGTCCTGAAGCCTCGGGCCAGGTGGTTGGGTGTAGTGCAGCCCACAGAGCGCCTGACATGCATCCTAGCATCTGGTTTCCCTCTTCCCCAAAACTGTGTTACTACAACAAAAAGTAACCTGCCGACTCAGTTTTCTCAAAAAGTCTCCTAATTCTCTCCAAGAAAAGGGACATATGTTTCCTAAAGGGAGGACCTAAAATAAATAGATATTTTTTTTTCCTTGATATTCTGTTCGTCTTGGTTTGTACTGAAGTGTTAAACAATTTGGAATGGAAAATTGCTACACATACTTGAAAGCACATCAGAGGTAAAAAGTGGACAGGTGAAGAGCATCATTCCGGTGGGGCAGCTGGGCTCAGCTTTTGTGCTGGCGGCAAGCTCACAACCATTCCACATGGCACTCGAGAGGCTGTGGGCTGTGGACACAGATGTGGGGACAGTGTCTAATCCACAGAGGCCTGTGGAGGTTACCCAATCCAAGTATCATGTCTAAGAAACCAGTAGATTGGTGGCTTCAGGACACTTGAACAAACCGCGAGGCAAGTGTTAGGTGAGTTTTAGATTCACTTGTTCCTGACATCCACCGTGGCTGAGCCAGACCTGGACTTAGCTCACCATTGCTCACAGCACTCAGTGGTGCGGTGACAGCCGAGGACGCCTCAGGAGTTGCCGTGTCTGCCACGCAGCCCTGGGTCGGGCACTCTCTCCAGTCGTCCTGTGTCTCCTGGCAGCTCTGGGAGGCCCCTGGGTGCGGCATGGATCCCTGGAGCTGCCGTGCTTCCGAAGGCAGCTTTCCTTCCTTCCTTCCTTCCTTCCTTCCTTCCTATCTCTCTGTCTCTCTCTCTCCTCTCTCTGTCTGTCTCTCTTCCTTTCTTTTCTTTTTTGAGACGGAGTCTCGCTCTGTTCCCCAGACGAGTGCAGTGGCACAATCTCGCCTCACTGCAAGCTCCGCCTGCCAGGTTCACACCACTCTCCTGCCTCAGCCTCTCGAGTAGCTGGGACTACAGGCGCCCGCCACCACACCCGGCTAATTTTTTGTATTTTTAGTAGAGACGAGGTTTCACCGTGTTAGCCAGGATGGTCTCCATCTCCTGACCTTGTGATCCGCCCGCCTCGGCCTCCCAAAGTGCTGGGATTACAGGTGTGAGCCACCACGCCTGGCCTGAAGGCAGCTTTTCTAATAGCTGGGAGAGGGCGAGGGCTTTCATGAAGGATGGTTGTGTGTGAGTTATCTTAACCCTGGGGTAATTATTCAGACCATGTATAATCTGACTTACCTGTTTTTTAAGATCTTCTAAAGGGTTCATAAAGAAAACCTGTTGCAGGCCAGGCGCAGTGGCTCATGCCTGTAAGCCCAGCAGTTTGGGAGGCCGAGGTGGGCGGATCACGGGGTCAGGAGATTGAGACCATCCTGGCTAACACAGTGAAACCTTGTCTCTACTAAAAAATACAAAAAATTAGCCAGGTGTGGTGGTGGGTACCTGTAGTCCCAGCTACTCAGGAGGCTGAGGCAGGAGAATGGCGTGAACCCGGGAGGTGGAGCTTGCAGTGAGCCGAGACTGTGCCACTGCACTCCAGCCTGGGCGACAGAGCGAGACTCCGCCTCAAAAAAAAAAAAAGAAAAAAATAAAAGAAAACCTGTTGCGAAAGAGCTACCTTGTGCCTCCCTCAGAGACCACACTGCCCTGCCAGCTCCTGGAGAGAAGCAGAGTGTGCAGCCTTGGCATCTCTTATCTTTCCGTGGGGCACTGGTTGTCCTGGCTGCCCACTGTGCAACCTTGAAATGTTTTTGGTCCATTTAGCAATGCCCTCCAAGGCAGGCACACTGCACCGTGGTCTAGGACACAAGCAGGGGCCAGCAAACGTTTCCTGTGCAGGGCTGGCAGTGAATATGTGAGGCTTTGCAGCCACGTGCAGTCCCTGTCACAGATTCTTCCCCTAACCTTTAAAAATGTAGAAACCTTGGACGGGCGCGGTGGCTCACGCCTGTAATCCCAGCACTTTGGGAGGCCGAGGTGAGCGGATCACGAGGTCAGGAGATGGAGACCATCCTGGATAACACGGTGAAACCCCGTCTCTACTAAAAATACAAAAAAATTAGCCAGGCGTGGTGGCAGGCGCCTGTAGTCCCAGCTTCTCGGGAGGCTGAGGCGGGAGAATGGCGTGAACCCGGGAGGCGGAGCTTGCAGTGAGCCGAGATTGCGCCACTGCATTCCAGCCTGGGCGACAGAGCGAGACTCTGTCTCAAAAAAAAGAAGAAAAAAAATGTAGAAACCACTCTTAGCTGTCAGGCCCTAAAGAACAGGCGGGCAACAAGGAGGCTTTGTGGAGGTGCCCAGTAAACACCAGCTGGGAGGGCGCGTGGCTGGGCACCTGGGCTTTACCATCACGTGTGAACCTTTGTGTGTACATGTTCCCCTGTGCACACATGGGTGCCTGCATCACCTGTGTGCACGTGACTCGGTGGTGGCTCACGGGTGTCATCACCATTGCCTGCTGACCGGCGGTCGGGGCCGGGAGCTCTACTGGCACGGTGCTGGCCCTCCTGCTCCTCTCTGAGTTAACGGCTGCCTCTTTCTCCTGGACAGGGATGGGATCCCCCCATACAGGATCCGTAAGCAGTACCGCAGGGAGATGCAGGAGAGCGTGCAGGTCAACGGGCGGGTGCCCCTGCCTCACATTCCTGTAAGTACCGGCTCTGCGGCCCTCAGCCCATCGTCCTCCCCACTCACCGTGGGCCTGGTGAACTGGTCCGCGGGAAAGGCGCTCGCCTGGCCTCCCGTGAGCCAGGCTTACCTCTAGGCGTAAGCGTGTGATCCTAGCAACATCTGCAAGTGGCCAGTCCCTGAGGGCGGCAGGGGACATCAAGTCTCAGGCAGCATTTAGGGCCCAGAGGGAGCTGTTCATTCAGAAGAGCCCCCACGCCCCAAGGCCACACCCTCCCTGGTGGCAAGAAGTGTCTTGCCTTGTGAAGGTGGATGCTTCTCCTCAAGAGGGGGAGCTCTGAGCCTTTCTCATGACTCAGAGCCCAGGCCTGGCCCCTGCACAGCCCTTGGGGAAAACTTGGTGTTTTTGTGGCTGAACAGTGGTCATCTTCAGGTGAACGTCTTGATTTTAAAGCTGCCTCGGCTTTCGCTGTTGCATAGAATAATGGCACCTTTGCCCAGTCTCGGGCATGGGGGCTTGGCTGGGCAGCAGGTCATGGAGCTGAGTGCCGGCTGGAGCCCAGCACAGCCTGACTCCATCTACAGAACACTCCTGCGTTGATGAATGGATTAATGATCTTTCCTTATTTTAATGGGTTGACTTTGAACAGGAAAGATGTTACGGGAAGATGAGAAAAGCGTTTTCTTGTGTTTTTTTGAGATTGGAGTTTTGCTGTCACTGCAAGGTCTGCCTCCTGGGTTCACGTCATTCTCCTGCCTCAGCCTCCCGAGTAGCTGGGACTACAGGCGCCGCCACCATGCCCGGCTAATTTTTTGTATTTTTAGTAGAGATGGGGTTTCATCGTATTAGCCAGGATGGTCTTGATCTCCTGACCTCGTGATCCGCCCGTCTTGGCCTCCCAAAGTGCTGGGATTACAGGTGTGAGCCACTGCGCAACCCACTGTTAGCCGCGGTGTCTGAGGTTGACCCACGTGACCATCTGAGTGTCTGTGGAGGGAAGTAGGCATTTTAAGAGCATTGACACAGTCTTGGTCAGGATTTCTCAGCCTTTTAGCTTTTCTGCAGACATCAGTTTCCAAGTCAGGAATTTCTTTATGGTTGAAAAGAAAGGATGTTGGTTTGTTCTCACTTCTGTGAAGATGCCAGCCAACCCTTGACTCAGGTTTGGCTAAAACTAGGCGCTGATGGTGTCTACTTAACTGGCTGACACTGTAGACTGTGTGTGGGTGCATGCATGGGTGCGTGCGTGTGCTGCGGAAGATCTGGGGCCCTGCCTGCCAGGCATGGCCCAAAGCTATAATGAGGTCACAGCCCAAGTCGAGGGCTCCTGCACAGCCACCGGCCTCTGATTTTCAAGTCATGGGTCCTGAACGTCAAGAACCCGCGGAGCCGCTGGGACAAAGGAGGCCCGAGGACAAGACAGCTGAGCAACCACAGGCCCGGGCCGGCCCCTTGTGCCCATGAGGACGGGGCTTGAGTGGCCTGAGGCCTGCGGGAGGCTTCTGTCCACAGGGGTGCCCTGATTTTGGGGTGCTGGTCAGAGTCATTGTGTGTAGAAAGTGCACGCCACAGACTCTGGATGAGGGGGCGTCAGGCAGACACCTCCCCTCAGAAGGGCCAGGAAGGACAAAAGCTGAGGAGTGCGTTGGTGCCTGGAACGTGGACCTGGAAGGACCTCTCAGGATGCAACACAGAGAAAAGAGGAGGCCGATGGCGAGTCCCTGGTGTCGCCGTCAGAACCGAGGGAAGCACGGAGCCCTCAGGTCCTGGAGGGTCACCGAGGGAAGCACGGAGCCCTCAGGTCCTGGAGGGTCACATTTGAGTCTCCAGGAAGATGAAAGCCAACAGAGGTGGCAGGCACAGGGCAGGAGCAGGCCCTGCTGCGTTCCGCACCCCCAGAGGGCCCTTGTGTGGTGGGGTGGGGGCCGCAGTGTGTGTTTCTATGTGAACCGTCTGCAGCAAACAACCTCATCGGAGGCTCTGTAGGAACCTGCATCAGGTCCGTGTGGCCTGTCAGGCGGGGCTGTGGTTGGAACCTTCAATGGGAGGTCTCTCAGCCAGAGGCCCAAGTGAGAAACCCACATCACGGGCACAGCTGCCTGGGGCCTGCTCACTGCTGCTACTGGGAAACTGGACCCGAGGATGGTGGTGAGCAGAGGCGGGGGTAGGCCCAGGAAGCCGATGGGCTAGCAGGACGTGCCCTGGCTGCACCGCCCGCTTCTGCTCTGTTGAGGGCCTTGGTTTTGCAAAAGCTATGCCGTTTCTCTGGTGGGTCCATGGCTCTGCAGCAGGGACGGCAGGAGGGGAGCAACTAAGATGCTCATAGGAGCAGAACCCTGTTGTGGCTGCGCCCACGGAGGCCCAGGCCGCGTGTACCGTGTGCGACTCTAACACCTGACCATCAGAGTTGGAGCAGGTTCATCCCGAAAATCCCCCTGACCCCACTGTCCATGGAAAAATTGTCTTCTACAAAACTGGTCCCTGGTGCCAAAAGGTTGGGGGCCGTGGCTTTACAGCATCTGGTCCCAGAATCCCTCCCCTGCGGGAAGGGGCCTCTTCATCTTTAGCCTTTGCAATTACTTGGAAGTTTCACGTTTTCATTTACTTGGCTTTTTCCTTTATGATATTTTTTTCTGTTCCTCTAAAGCTGGAGAAGGTGCCATTCTGATGACTCTGACAGTTTTGCTGTTCTCAGAACCGTGGTGATGCAGCCTTCAGGGCCACCTGGAGTCTTTATGGAGCTTGCGTGGCAGCCTGAGTGCTTCTGTTGGCCCCTCAGCCATGCTCCTCTCTGGGCCTGATGATGGGCTTTTCGTCCTGCTCTTGGTCTCTGTGGTGCTGACTGTTTGGACCATGAGCGCTCCTGTCTGTGCCTCTGGCTGTCTGCAGACACAGCAGCCGTGGTCCCTGCAGTACTGGCAGCTCCCAGTCCTGTGTGTGCCACTCCCACATCTGCGCCTTGCCCAGCACTGGGCACGGAAAAGCCAGCATGGCCCCCCAGCCACCCAGCCTCCAGGCCCCGGGTGCAGCGGGAAAGGGCGGCTTGTTAGTTCCTTGCCATCTGTGTGGACGCCCTGCTGTCCACACACCCGGACATACCGGCCCACATCCCTGCTGGTGCCAGCCCCAGCCTTCCTCATCATCTTCTAGAAGCACTGGACGCTCCTCCTTGGCTCCAGGACAGACCCCTTCCTGGCGCTGGGCACAGCCCAGACTCCAGCAGTGACTTTTCCCAGCTCTGAGGCATCACCCAGTGTCCTGGGCGTGCCCTTGGCCCCTTCATACTCCGTGTTGGTTGAAGTGAAGCCTGTGGCTCCAGGGCCAGCCTGTCTCTGAGCCCCATCTACTATGGAGCATGTGAGCCCGGAGGAGGCCTTTTGTGTGGCTTTTGTGTCCAGTCTCACTCCATCCTTCTGAGGTGAGACTGTTTAGGTGGTGTTTCTACTCTCATTGTGTGGACGAGAAACTGGGGTGCACAGAGCCCACGGCAGGAGGTCACGAAGGCCACACACACGGAGGGTCCCACCTCCCATCTACCACCCTGCTTGCTTGTCACAGGGGAGCTGTCCCTGGCTGCATCCCTCCGTGGCTTAGACACTGGCGGCCTGGATTTTAAAACATGTTTTGCCATGAAGAATGTTATTGGAGCAGCTGGCAAAATCGGAATAAGATCTGCCACATGATGTGATTGTATCAGGGTCAGTTTTTTTAACCATCCATATTTGTGCTGTGGTTAGGTATGAGAGCGACCTTGCTTTTGTTAAATACACTCTAACTGGTTCAGAAAAGTGAGTGTGCCTGTATGTGTGCATGTGTGTGTGCGTGTGTGGGCGTGTGTGTGTACGCATGTGCCTGCCGGTGAGGGGATGATAAAGCAGTTATGGCAGAATATGAGCCCTTGGGGAATCTGGGTGAAGGTGGATGGGAATTCCTTGTTCTATTTTTGCAGCTGTTTTGAAGTTTGAAATTTAAAATGAAGTACCCTCGAAAGTTACACAGGGCCAGGCGTGGTGGCTCACACCGGTAATCCCAGCGCTTTGGGAGGCTGAGGCGGGCGGATCACGAGGTCAGGAGATTGAGACCATCCTGGGTAACATGGTGAAACCCCGTCTCTACTAAAAATACAAAAAAATTAGCCGGGCATGGTGGCACGTGCCTGTAGTCCCAGCCACTCAGGAGGCTGAGGCAGGAGAATGGCGTGAACCCGGGAGGTGGAGCTTGCAGTGAGCCAAAATCGCACCACTGCACTCCAGCCTGGGCAACAGAGTAAGACTCTGTCTCAAAAACAAGAACAAAAAAACAAAAACAAACAAAAAGCTGTACGGTATATTACTATAAAATACGTTGCAGATGTATTGTTATTATTTTGAGACGGGGTCTCACTCTCTCACCCAGGTTGCAGGGCAGTGGTGTGATCTCAGCTCACTGCAGCCTTGATCTCCCAGGACTTATGTGATCCGATCCTCCCACCTCAGCCTCCCAAGTAGTCGGGACCACAGGTGCCACCACACCTGGCTAATTAAAAAAAAATTTTTTTTGTAGAGATGAGGTCTCACTTTGTTGGCCAGACTGGTCTCTTAATTTCTGGGTTCAAGTAATCTGCTTGCCTCTACTTCCCAAAATGCTGTGACTATAGGCGTGAGCCACCACCTGGCCTTGACATTCTTTTAAAAAGGAAAGCCTACCTTTCCCAGACCTCCCCTGTCTTCCACATCCTGTGCATCCTTCCCTGCTGTGGGGCCTCGGGGGTCTTCTGCTCACACCTTCTGCAGGCGTCTCCTCGAGTGTTTCTCTGAAGTGGGTGGGGAGCGCCAGCTGCGTGTCCTGAAGCTGCCCTGCTCAGGCCTCTTGATCTGGTAGTCAGGAGACACTGGAAAGAAGCAGCCCTGTCTCCTGGGTCCGTGGGGAATGAAGGACAGACTGGCCGGACAGAAAAAGGGGGGCCGTGAGGAAGTTGATTCCCAACTGAAAGGAGGAAAAAGTAAACTCTTGCTTTAAAGTACAACAAAGGCTGGGCCCGGTGGCTCACACCTGTAATCCCGGCAATTTGGGAGGCCGAGGTGGGCGGATCACCTGAGGTCAGGAGTTCGAGACCAGCCTGGCCAACATGACGAAACCCCATCCTTACTAAGAATACAAAAATTAGCCAGGCGTGGTGGCGGGCACCTGTAGTCCCAGCTACTTGGGAGACCGAGGCAGGAGAATCGCTTGAACCGGGAAGCAGAGGTTGCAGTGAGCCAAGATCACGCCAGTGCACTCCAGCCTGGGCGGCAGAGCAAGAGTTTGTCTCAAAAAAATAAAATACAACATAGATGGCACACGCTCTTTCCCTTCACAAAGAAATGTTTAGCCAGTGACCTTTCAACCCCGTGCCTCACAGTCCTGTCCCTCACAGCGCACGTACCGGGTGCCAAAGGAGGTCCGCGTGGAGCCTCAGAAGTTCGCGGAGGAGCTCATCCACCGCCTGGAGGCTGTGCAGCGCACGCGGGAGGCCGAGGAGAAGCTAGAGGAGCGGTTGAAGCGCGTGCGCATGGTGAGTGGGCCGCGTCGGTGTCACACTCCGCGTCGGTGTCGTGCTGTTTTCTTCCAGCTGGGATGTCCTGATGTTCAGGACAGCTTTGGCCCCGATTCTTCGTGGGGATGCCCAGGGCTGGCTGAGGCCTGCTGACCCATGAGGCCTCCCGGCTGAATCCCCCGTGCCCCTTTCTCTGCAGCGGAGCCCCAGCTCAAGATGGGATGTCCCAGTGGCCGCATCCCACCCTCAGAGGCCCAGAGACACACCTCGGTCACCCGCATTGAAGGGGCCGGGGATGACACAACTGCCTGCTGTGCCTGGTCCTTTGTGGGTGGCAGGGCCACAAGCTGAGGCTGCAGCAGGTGATCTCAACTTCTTCACCCCATGTGGCTGGCAAAGTGAGATGAGCATGCGCAGAGCAGGAAGGGCTAGTGGCATGCAGGAGTTTTTTCTACATGCAGTCGGGGGCTGTGATGCCTGAGCCTTTCTGCCACCTCCTGGTGACTCTTGGTTCCTTGAGGCCATGGTGCACGGCCCTCTAGGCACTTGTGTTGTACTCTTTGCTTAGTTCAGCTAAAGACAGGTCCCTTTCACATGGCCATGAAAAATTAGGCTCACAGACAATTTGAAGGGTGAGAAAGACAGAGTTTATTGGGTGAAAAGGTAAAACGGGAAACGGGCGGGCACAGTGTCTCATACCTGTAATCCCAGCATTTTGGGAGGCTGAGACGGGCGGATCACCTGAGGTCAGGAGTTCGAGACCAGCCTGGCCAAAATGGTGAAACCCCATCTCTAATGAAAAATACAAAAATTAGCCAGGTGTGGTGGCGGGCGCCTGTAATCCCGACTACTCAGGAGGCTGAGGCTGGAGAATCGCTTGAACCCAGGAGGCAGAGGCTTCAGTGTGCCGAGATTGCGCCACTGCACTCCAGCCTGGGTGACAAGAGTGAAACTCTACCTCAAAAAAAAAAAATCACTTCCCGCAAAGCCAGAGTTCTCCTAGTATGCTTCCTGCCTCGCAGATTGAATCTCAGGTTCCGCTTAGGAAGAGGCGGGGCCCGGCTCCTCCCCGCTGCAAATGGTGCAGACTTGTGTGGCTCCACCCCAATGTGCGCTCCTCCCAGTGCGCAGGCAGGCTGGAGTTTCTCTGGAGACCCGTTCCCACATGGTTGTCTCACTTGCAGGGCTGCTTGTGCTGGCGGGGCGGGCAGTGCACACCTGTGACCCCAACACTGTGGGAGGCTGAGGCGAGTGAAGCACTTGAGCAGAGGAGTTTGAGCCCAGCCTGGGCAACGTCCTGTCTCTAGAAAAAATGTCAAAATTAGCTAGGCGTGGCGGCATGCACCTGTGGTCCCAGGTATTCAGGAAGCTGAGGTGGGAGGATCACTTGAGCCCAGGAGGTCAAGGCTACAGTGAGCCGAGGCTGTGCCACTGCACTCCAGCCTGGGTGACAAAAAAAAAATGCCTTTGCCTTTCTCTTAGCCAGATTAATTCCTATGGGAGGTCAATGGGCACCATCGAGTCGGGGGATGGTCCTTCATTCTCCTTTCAATGTTCGTGAATATGAATACTTAGAAAATGTATACACTTCTGAGCGTTTCCATTCACCTGATCCTTGACGTAAAATGCAGACCTTCAGCTCTCCTCAGACCACAGGAGGTCTCCTTGGTACACCCACTCTTTCACCCACAAGCCAGGTGAGCTGTGCCCTGAAGCCTGGAGATGCCACCGTGAGGGTGAACACAGGGTGCCGCTGGTGGTGCCCATCAGGGAAACCGTGCGTCGGGCACTCCATTGAGATGGCAGGCAGACCTTACGTAGCTCGTTGAGCAGCTGGATTCATGGCGGGGACCACGTGTGGTCGCTGCAGATGGTGGAGCTCTCCATGAAGGGGTTTGTGTGAAAATGTCTCACACACACACGTCGATTTTTTTTATCCTCAGTAAATTGTTTGCCACCATGTGGAGCTGCATCCTCTCGTCTCCCCTGGCCGTTGGTCTGAGGGTGACCCTCATCTGGGTAGGGCACAGGTGTGTGTGGTGCCAGCTCCAGGGCTCTGCAGGTGCCGAGTTCACCTTCTCCACAGTCCCCCAAGGAAAGCACTCAGGGAATTTGTCCTCCAAGATCGGGAACCTAGCCCGGGCCACAGAGCTGGCAGGAGCAGCATCAGTGCCACGTGGTTCCTGTGGCGGTGAGAGTGAGGCCTCGCCTTGCAGACCTGGTGGTCACTGGAGCGGCTCCCTTGCTTCCTGGGGTGGCCCTGAGGAGGCTGGCTGTGCGCACCTGAGTGCGCAGAAAGCACAGTGGCTTTCTGTGGCGGCCCTGGGGTGGCTGGCTGTGCCCACGTGAGGCCAGCGGCATTGGGGCCTGCCTGGGAGCCTTACTGGGCTGTTGTCTGAAAACCAGACGTTGGGAACAGAGTTCCCACAGGTCAGCAGGCCACATCCGGGCCCAGGGGCTGTGATGTCAGCCTCATCATTTGGGTGGCAGGTGAAGGTTAGCAGCCCTTAAACAAACATGCTCACAAAAGAAACGTAGGAAAGGAAGCCTTTGCTGTTTTGCTGCCGTGTTGGCTGCTGTCATTTTCTGCGGAAGCCTTTGCTGTTTTGTTGTTGTGTCGGTCGCTGGCCGCTGTAATTTTCTGTGGAAGCCTTTGCTGTCATGTTGGGCCTCTGTAATTTTCTGCTGATCTTTGCCCCTTGATCCATTCGCAGTATGTGCTTCTAGTAGGGCAGGTTCACATTTTGAGTGAGACATTTTTTTAAAAAAATATTTTTGTAAAGATGGAATCTTGCTATATTACCCACACTGGTCTTGAACCCATGGCCTCAAGTGATCCTCCTACCTCAGCTTCCCAAAGTGTTGGGATCTCAGGCATGAGTCACCGCCCCCAGCCTTGAGCAAGATATGTTAAAGGCAGGTGTAGCCACAGGTGCTGAGTGTGTGGCTCTCACCTGTGACTCTCAAGGCTTCCCCACCCCATGGAGTCCTGGCTCTGTCCCAGCAACAGGGAGCATGGCAGTGCCCACAGGTGTGTGGATCCAGCACCACCACGGCCCAGGAGTGGTGGTCCTTCCCTAAAAGGCATAACTCCAGATTTTTTTTTTTTTTTTTTGGCTTTGTTTTGTTTTTTTTTTTGAGATGGAGTCTCGCTCTGTCACCCAGGCTGGAGAGCAGTGGCGCGATCTCGGCTCACTGCAAGCTCCACCTCCTGGGTTCATGCCATTCTCCTGCCTCAGCCTCCCGAGTAGCTGGGACTACAGGCACGTGCCACCACGCCCGGCTAATTTTTTTGTATTTTTAGTAGAGACGAGGTTTCACCATGTTAGCTGGGATGGTCTCGATTTCCTGACCTCGTGATCCGCCCACCTCGGCCCCCGAAAGTGCTGGGATTACAGGCGTGAGCTCCAGATTTTTTAAATAACCTATTTTCATTGTAAAATTTGGGAAATTAAAGCACAAAGAAGAAAACAAAAACCATTAGCTGAGCGGTTAAGTTAATCTGTAACATTTCACAGCCCCATGATGGAATTCCTGCCGATGCGGAACTCGGCCGAGGCAGCGAACGGCATCAAAACTCGAAACACTTTTAGTCCCTAGGAAGACCCTCGGTTAAGATTTCTCCCCAGAGTGCCCGGGCCCTTTAGTCCTACAAAACCAAGGAAAGGGAGGCAGCATGGCTGCATCCGCCAGGGGATGCCCACCACCCGCCTGTCCCCCGGCTCTGCCCCAGCGTCCGTCTGTCCTCTTTAGTGCCATATTTCACCCTCAGCCCCAGTGCAGGTGCCCACAGCCAAGCCCACACCAGCTCCGGGGCACGCCTGTTCCAGTTGTGTTTGGATACTTTTGCAGGCGTGAGAGTTTGGTGCTAAATGTTGGGAGGTTTGTTTATATTACAATATAGAGGTAGGCGGGGCACAGTGGCTCACATCTGTAATCCCGACACTTTGAGAGGCCAAGACAGAAGGATCACTTGAGGCCAGGAGTTTAAGAGCAGGCTGGACAACATAGTGAGATTCCCCCTCGCTCCAAAGAAAAAAAAAAGAAAAAGAAAAAATTAATGGGGCATGGTGGCACGCACCTGTAGTCCCAGCTACCTGGGAGGCTGAGGCAGGAGGATCACTTGACCCCTGGAGGTTGAGGCTGCCTTGAGCTATGATGGCACCACTGCGATCAGCTGCGGTGGCTCACACCTGTAATCCTAGTACTTTGGGAGGCCAAGGTGGGTGGATCACCTGAGGTCAGGAGTTCGAGACCAGCCTGGCAAACAGGGTGAAACCCAGTCTCTACTAAAAATACAAAAAAATTCGCTGGGCATTGTGGTGGGTGCCTGTAATCTCAGCTACCAGGGAGGCTGAGGCAGGAGAATTACTTGAACCCAGGAGGCGGAGATTGCAGTGAGCCAACATTGCGTCATTGCGCTACAGCCTGGGACACAAGAGTGAAACTCCGTCTCAAAAAAAATAAAAATAAAAATAGGCCGGGCACGGTAGCTCACGCCTGTAATCCCAGCACTTTGGGAGGCCGAGGCGGGTGGATCATGAGGTCAGGAGTTTGAGACCAGCCTGGCTAACATAGTGAAACCCTGTCTCTACTAAAAATACAAAAATTAGCTGAGTGGGGTGGCGCACACCTGTAGTCCCAGCTACTTGGGAGGCTGAAGGAGGAGAATCGCTTGAACCCGGGAGGCAGAGGTTGCAGTGAGCCGAGATGGCACCATTGCACTCCAGCCTGGGTAACAGAGCAAGACTCTGTCTCAAAAATATATATATATATACAGGCCAAGGCAGGCAGATTGCTTGAGCTCAGGCATTCGAGACCAGCCTGGCCAATATGGTGAGAATCACATCTGTCCCCAAAATACAAAAAAATTAGCCGAGCGTGGTGGCACACGGTTGTGGTCTCCGCTGTTCTGGAGGCTGAGGTGGGAGGATCGCTTGAGCCCAGGAGGCGGAGGCTGCAGTGAGCTGAGATCATACCACTCTTCTCCAGCCTGGGCAACAGAGCAAGAACTTGTCTCAAAAAAAGAATAAAACTAAACTAAATCTGTGCAGAGCTCCGCCCACAGCCAACACATACGCTGCATTCCTTGAGGCCCTGCTGTCTCCGCTCCTTCTGTCTATGCCCCATCCTGCCTCTCCATCCTCAGGGACAGGACCGGTGGGGAGGGGCCCCCAGCCACCCTGGGCTGGGACGGCATCTGCTGGGGCTGCTGGGCCAGGCCTGATGCTTTTTGTTTTCCCCAAGTGTGCAGCTGGTGCTGAGAGGTGATGGTGCTGCTTGTCCCCACACAGGAGGAGGAAGGTGAGGACGGCGATCCATCCTCAGGGCCCCCGGGGCCGTGTCACAAGCTGCCTCCCGCCCCCGCTTGGCACCACTTCCCGCCCCGCTGTGTGGACGTGGGCTGTGCTGGGCTCCGGGATGCACACGAGGAGAACCCTGAGAGCATCCTGGACGAGCACGTGCAGCGTGTGCTGAGGACACCTGGCCGCCAGTCACCTGGGCCTGGCCACCGCTCCCCGGACAGTGGGCACGTGGCCAAGATGCCAGTGGCACTGGGGGGTGCCGCCTCGGGGCACGGGAAGCACGCACCCAAGTCAGGGGTGAAGCTGGACGCGGCCGGCCTGCACCACCACCGACACGTCCACCACCACGTCCACCACAGCACAGGCCGGCCCAAGGAGCAGGTGGAGGCCGAGGCCACCCGCAGGGCCCAGAGCAGCTTCGCCTGGGGCCCAGAACCACACAGCCATGGGGCAAAGTCCCGAGGCTACTCAGAGAGTGTGGGCGCTGCCCCCAACGCCAGTGATGGCCTGGCCCACAGGTGAGCGTGCGCCTGTCAGCGAGGAGGGGGCTCGGGGTGAGGCTGTGTCCCTGCAGAAGGCCAGAACCTCCTCGTAAAACTCAGGAAACCCAGGACCACCAGCAACAGGCAGGAGGCCCCTCTGCTGGTGGGAGTGGACTGGGCCCTGGGTCAGGGGAGTCCACACCGTGACCTCAGGTGGGAGATGAAGGTTAGTCTTCAGGGGGTGAGCAGTGACCACCCGTGTGTTTAGAGAGGAAACCAACCCCCAGATAGCACCAGGACAGCGGGCGGGGGGCGGCGGGCGGGGGACGGCGGGCGGGGGACGGCGGGCGGGGGACGGCGGGCGGGGACGGCGGGCGGGGGACGGCG
Organism: Pongo pygmaeus; assembly: GCF_028885625.2. Taxonomy (NCBI): domain Eukaryota; kingdom Metazoa; phylum Chordata; class Mammalia; order Primates; family Hominidae; genus Pongo; species Pongo pygmaeus. Next base: position 410,468 of record NC_072391.2, on the reverse strand, counting down.
GGCGGGGGACGGCGGGCAGGAGGCAGCGAGCGGGGGACGGCGGGCGGGGGGCGGCGGGCGGGGGGGCGGCGGGCGGGGGGGCGGCGGGCGGGGGTACAGCGAGCGGGGACAGCGGGCGGCGGCTGCACTGTGGGAGCCTTACACAGGCCGGGAGGGGCCTCGCAGACGAGGAAGGGACACAGCCTTGGCCACGGGAGGCCAGGGCGACTCGCAGCTCTTGCTCTTGCCCTTGTAGTGGGAAGGCGGGCGTGGCATGCAAAAGAAATGCCAAGAAGGCTGAGTCGGGGAAGAGCGCTAGCACCGAGGTGCCAGGCGCCTCGGAAGACGCGGAGAAGAACCAGAAAATCATGCAGTGGATCATTGAGGGGGAGAAAGAGATCAGCAGGCACCGCAGGACCGGCCACGGGTGAGCACCCCGCACGCAGCAGCCTCGTGGGGCCTGCTTTACACCCCTGGGCTCCGCACAGTCTCGGTGTGTGGGCGAGTGTCGCCTGTGACACCTCACACTTCCCCTGTCGCTGTGGCACCCTCCTGGGCACCCTCCAGCAGGCTCCCTGGGCCCCACGTCTCCAGGAGGAAAACCTCATGTCCTCAGAGAGAGGCTGTCCCTGAAGCCCCGAGCAGGAGGGAAGCCAACATGGCTGTCACCCCGCAGGCAGCACAGATGCTCTCGGGAGGTCATTTCCAGTCTGACCCCCACATGAGAACAACCTAAGTCACCTGGGAAGGCCCCCGCTGACCGTCACTCCCGAGGTGCCCACGGAGAAGCCTTCTGTGCTCACACCCGGCCGTCCTGCCGAGGGCTGGGGAAGGCTCTTGTGTAGCCTGAGCACTTCTCTCTTCCCAGAAGGGCAGAGGCCTCGTGTGGTGTGGAGCAAGGCCCCGGTGCCACAGGTCCAGCTCCTGCCGCTGCCCGCTGGGCCGGTCTTGGTGTTGCCCCTGCTCGCCCCCTGGGCCTGCAGTCGTGCCCAGAACCCAGCAGGAGGGCCAGGGGCCCCACAGAGGTGGTACCCCCCACCTTCCCGTCGTGGTCAGAGGCAGGTCAGCTGGGAAGTGTTGGCCCTGGTGGGTGGGTGGCCCCAGCTTCCTCAGTCTTAGGTCCTGATCTGCCACCCACACAGGCCCTGGCCAGGACACACCTCCCTCCGCATTACTTGGTGAGAACTTGTGAGGCAGCTGAGCGCCTGGGGCGCGGCACTCCTTCCTGTGTTGGAAGCCTGTCCCGCGAGGTTTTGGGGTCCCCATCGGTGCTGACTGGGGTGGGGACGGGCTCATCGTTTTTCTGGGGCTCCCGAGGGAACAGGGGTGCACTGCACCTTGCCTGGCTCATTTTTTGTAGAGAGGGGGTCTCAGCGTGTTGCCCAGGTGGGTCTCAAGCTTTTGGGCTCAAGCGATCCTCCCAGCTTGGCCTCCCAAAATGCTGGGATTACAGGCATGAGCCACCATTCCTGGCCTTCGAGTCTTTTTTTTTTTTTTGAGACGGAGTGTAGCTCTGTCGCCTGGGCTGGAGTGCAGTGGTGCGATCTTGGCTCACTGCAACCTCCACCTCCTGGGTTCAAGCAGTTCTCCTGCCTCAGCCTCCCGAGTAGCTGGGATTACTGGCGTGTGCCACCACGCCCGGCTGATTTTGTATTTTTAGTAGAGACGGGGCAGGGGGTGGTTCCCATGTTAGGCTGATCTCGAACTCCCACCCTTTGGTGATCCGCCTGCCTCGGCCTCCTGGAGTGCTAGGATTACAGGCGTGAGCCACCGTGCCCAGCCGAATCGTTTTTTTAAATAGCTGTATATACTAAATATTGCATGTCCCATATTTTAGGATAAGTATTAATACATTCCACTTTGAGACATATTTGTACTTTTTATTCATTAAGACTTTTTTTTAATTTTTTGAGACAGAGTCTCCTTCTGTCACCCTGGCTGAAGCGCAGTGGTGCAATCACACAGTTCACTGCATCCTCAGCCTCCTGGACTCAAAGCTATCCTCCGGCTTCTAAGATTAGTATATAATTTGTATCCCAGTAAAGCTGTTAAAATGTAAAAAAAAAAAAAGCCTCATCCCAGCACTTTGGGAGGCCGAGGCAGGTGGATCGCTTGAGGTCAGGAGTTCGAGACCAGACTAGCCAACATGACAAAACTCCATCTCTACTAAAAAAATACAAAAAATGAGCCATGTGTGGTGGCGAGTGCCAGTAATTCCAGCTACTCAGGAGGCTGAGGCAGGAGAATCGCTTGAACCTGGGAGGCGGAGATTGCAGTGAGCCGAGATCCAAGGTCGTGCCATTGCACTCCAGCCTGGGTAACAAGAGCAAAACTTTGTCTCAAAAAAAGAAAAAAAAAAGGTCTCCATGAAAGAAATGTTTTTTTTTGAGACGGAGTTGCGCTGTGTTGCCCAGGCTAGAATGCAGTGGTGCAACCTCGGCTCACTGCAACCTCCGCCTCCCGGGTTCAAGCAATTCTCCTGCCTCAGCCTCCCGAGTAGCTGGGATTACAGGCGCGCGCCACCACGCCCAACTAATTTTTGTATTATTAGTAGAGATGGGGTTTCACCATGTTGGCCAGGATGGTCTCGATCTCTTTTTTTTTTTTTTTTGAGACAGAGTCTTGCTCTGTCGCCCAGGCTGGAGTGCAGTGGCCTGATCCCGGCTCACTGCAAGCCTCACCTCCCGGGTTCATGCCATTCTCCTGCCTCAGCCTCTAGAGCACCTGGGACTACAGGCGCCCGCCACCACGCCTGGCTAATTTTTTGTATTTTTTTAGTAGAGGCGGGGTTTCACCATGTTGGCCAGGCTGGTCTTGAACTCCTGACCTCAGGTGATCCACCCACCTTGGCCTCCCAACGTGCTGGGATTACCGCGCCTGGCCACTTTTTTTTTTTTGAGATGGAGTCTCACTCTTGCCTAGGCTGGAGTGCAGTGGTGCAATCTCAGCTCACCGCAACCTCTGCCTCCCAGGTTCAAGTGATTCTCCTGCCTCAGCCTCCCGAGTAACTAGAATTACTGGTATCCACCACCACACTTGGGTAATTTTTTGTATTTTTTGAGTAGAGTCGTGGTTTCACCATGTTGGCCAGGCTGTTCTTGAACTCCTGACCTCAGGCGATCCACCCACCTTGGCCTCCCAGAGTATTGGGATTACAGGCAAATGAGGGATGGTTTTTTGTTGTCTTTTTTTTTCCTGAGAACAGAGCCTTACTCTGTCACCCAGGCTGGAGTGCGGTGGCATGATCCCGGCTCATTGTAACCTCTACTTCCCCAGTTCGAGCCATTCTCCAGCCCCAGCCTCCAGAGTAGCAGGGATTACAGGCGCCCAGCTAATTTTGTATATTTAGTAGAGATGAGGTTTCACCACGTTAGGCTGATCTCGAACTCCCGACCTCTGGTGATCTGCCTGCCTCGGCCTCCCAAAATGCTGGGATTACAGGTGTGAGCCACCGTGCCTGGCCGGGATGTTTTTATTGTGTGGTCTGTGGAGGACGTCCATGTGGCTTGGTGGCCAGGCCCCAGTGCCCCATCCCATCCTATCCCTCAAGGAGGCTGCCCTCGTGAGATGAGTGTAGCCCCACCAGGCCACCTGGCCACGGCCACAACTTGTTCTCTTGTTCCCCAAGGTCTTCGGGGACGAGGAAGCCACAGCCCCATGAGAACTCCAGACCCTTGTCCCTTGAGCGCCCCGGGGCCGTGCACCCCTGGGCCGGCCCTCAGCTCCGGACCTCCGTGCAGCCCTCCCACCTCTTCATCCAAGACCCCACGATGCCACCCCACCCAGCTCCCAACCCCCTAACCCAGCTGGAGGAGGCGCGCCGACGTCTAGAGGAAGAAGAAAAGAGAGCCAGCCGGGCACCCTCCAAGCAGAGGTACGGCCGCATCGTGGGGTGGGGTGGGTCTTGGGGGTTACCACAGCACCACTCCTGGGGCTGAAGCTCCCCAAGGCCTGAGGTCTTCAGGGGAAAAACGGCCCTCTGGGTGTCCCCCAGCCATACTGGGCCCTTCCTTCCACTGAGAACCACTGAGGGGCCATGTGGCAGGCGACCGTGCGGTGGACGGAGGGCTGGGGCTTTTACACACCCGAGGCCGCTGTGCTCATTGCTCTGGAGGAGGGAATCCCTCCTCAACCTGAGCTGAGTTTGCAGGGAGGCTGCAGGGCCCCAGTGTGTGAGGAACGCTGGTCCCCAGCCACAGGCTGCTGACTGCTGGGCAGCCTGGGCTTTGAGGCAGGGGTCCTGGAGGCATGGCGGCTGCCTCTTGATAATCGCATCCCAGGAGCCCGGAGTGGCTCTGCACAGTTGGAAAGCTACGTGGTTCTGAAACCGGTGCAGATGTAGAACTGTCGTCCCGGATGTCCAGCCCACAGCCCTCCTCACTGCGCCCTCCTGTCATCCGGGCCCCATAGCCAGACCCTGTTCTCTCCCCAGGGCAGGGAGGCTTCTGTCTGGGCTGCAGGGAGGCCTCCCCTTTGTGTGGGCAGCATTTTCACTTCGGGCCAGAACCTGGCTTCTCCATTTTCAGCTTGCTCATGAGGCCAGTTTTCTCGGCCATCCTGGGTCATTGGAATTTCCGACAGATCCGCGTCTCTGTGAGGGTCCTGGGAGCCTATAGCTCACCCAGGCCCTGGGGCTGTGGTCAGAGAGGCCGTGGTTGCCTTCAGAGGTCACCAGCTCCTCCTGTCCACCTTGGGTCACCTGGGGCCTGGGGTCCAGGCCCGCCTCCCGGACCTCCAGCTTTGGGGCTGTGCCACTCCAGGGAGGCTGGGGCTGGGGGCCTTATTCTGCCGAACTGGCATCAGGGTTTACACCCTTCCCAGCTGAAAGCCTGTGTCTTCTCAAGTCATTAAAGGTTCCTGAGCTTCTGCCAGGCTGTGAGCCTAATGACAGCTCTGGGGCCAGAAAGGGTCACAGTTACCTCAAATCCCAAGGGTGACCACTTTATGGCCAAACATCTGTGACCCTGTGATCGTGTTCGGCCAACAAGGAGCCAGAGCCCCCTGCCATGCAGGAGCCTGGTGTGTGGTGCTCGGAGCCGGGGCGTGTGACCGGGCTGTGGTGTGTGGTGCTCGGAGCCGGGGCGTGTGACCGGGCTGGCAGATGAGCCATGGGCGGGCGTCGTGTGCAGCAGGTTCGAGGCCCTGGGCCTGTGTGGGCTCTCCTGCCGGGGTTTCCTGAGCCCATCCTTGCTGGGCTGAGCAGGGGTCTGTCAGGTTGCGTCTGCCCTTTCCCCTGGTACCCACAGGCCCCACATGATGGCAGGGGATGCCTGCTGAGCCGTGGGACCACTCCCGCCGTTCTGAGACACGACCCTCCCGCCTCTGTTTTGCTGCTGGGCTCCAGCATCCCCACATGGGGAAACCCGGAGTTGCTGGGTTTGTCCATCCAGGGATGTGGGTTTTTGCGAGAAGCTGTGGAGACAGAGTGAAGGCCCAGAGGCAGGTTGGGTGCTGGGTGCTGGGCCCTGTCAGGATGTCAGAGTAGAAACCACTATCAAGGTCGCCCAGTGCACCCCGGTGGAGGTGTCCACGTGAGAGGAGCTGCCGTGCTGCCCCAGGATGGCCTCAGTTGTGGCGCTGGGGGGCCCTCTGCCTCCCTGAGGTGCAGACCGAGTTGCCACACCCCAGAGCCAGTGTCCACGCCATCGGTGGGGAATTCATGCCAAGAAACCGAAGGACAGGCTCTCGGGAGGAGATGTCGTCCCACCAGAGGGGATGATGTGTTGGGATCCCAGCACCCCTGATCAGAAGCTCCCCAAAGTACGGTCCAGGGAACTCGGGGGGTCGGTGCCCAGATCATGAGTGGGGGGTGCGCTGCAGTATCGGGCACCACTGAGGCAGGCCTAGGAGGGGATTCGGTGTCTTGTCCACCCTGCAAGCTGGAGCCTTCGCTGGGCGAGTTGTTCGGGCCCTTCACGCTCCGTCCGTCCCTGCGCAGCAGCATTGGTCGAGGCTCCCTCCCCAGGGCTGGTGGCCGCCGGCGCAGCCACCTTTGACGCGGGTTGTTCCCTAGGTATGTGCAGGAGGTTATGCGGCGGGGACGCGCCTGCGTCAGGCCAGCGTGCGCGCCAGTGCTGCGCGTGGTACCAGCCGTGTCGGACATGGAGCTCTCCGAGACAGAGTACGTGCGTCCTGAGGGTCCTCCCGGTCCTGCCCACCCCAGCCCGGGCGTCCCAAGCCAGGTCCCGTCGTAGAGCCGCCGTCCTGGGGCTTGAGCTCGGGTACCACGCTCAGAAGCAGCTGTGGCAGGAGAGGGTCCCATGGCATCAGAGTCCAAGCTGCCCGAGAGCCTTCTCCTGTCTCCATCAGAGGAGACGCTGACTGTCTAGCATGATGACAAGTGACCAAAAAGCCCAGCTGGAGGCCTGGGCACAGCCAGCCCGTGCATCCACACAGGTGTCACGGCCAGGCCCCCTGTGGGGCAGAGACCTGCCCCCGCCCCCACCCGGCTTGGAACTGGCCGGTCCCTGCCAGGCCTGACTTGAGCAGGCTCGGGGCTGCAGGTGCTGAGGTGCCCGGGGTGCGTCTGCTTGCAGTGTGGGTCTCAACCATGCGCGTCTGTCCAGCTCGTGTAGTCAGTGAGTTGGGGCTCTGCTCCCACCTACAACGCTGAGCGCTCCGAGCCCGTGAGAAAGGCTTGCTGTGTCCACACCGTGTGATCCCACATGGGCCGTGTCGACGGCGCCTCTGTGTGCTCAAGGTGGCGGGGGGGGGCGCACCCCAAAAGGGGCCTTGAGAACAGGGGTCCCCCAGGCCTTGCCAGGCTTGCCCCAGATGCAGGTTTGTTGTGGCCCGCATCCTCTAGGCGGTCTTGGGGCGGCCTTCACCCATCCCTGGGGCAGCCCCCACGTGTTGGCTCTTCTCCGATGGGCCTGGCTCCAGGAGGCTGCGAGGATGTGGCACTGGGAGGAAGTCTAATAGCGCAGGTGGCTGGGGGTCTGGTGTGCAAAGAGGACGGTCACATGGCTCAGGTGGCCATGAGGCCTTCCTGCCGTGGTGTTGGCTCTGGAAGCCTCTGGTGCACCCAGCGAGGAGGAGGCCCAAGGGCTGAACCCCAGTGGGCCAGGGGCAGCTTCTGGTCACTTGAAGGACGGGTGGCGGCGGGGGAGCCGAGCGGTGGGGGGTGCGAGAGCAACCAGGCCCCGCCGGTCATCCCAGCACGGCTGTGGAAGCACAGCACCGGTAAGAGGAGGGCCCGGCTCAGCCTGGGCAGGAGACGGTGCCAGCCCCGCCCCCTCTGAAGGGCCTGCTGGCCGCCCCCACACCAGTCCTCTGACAAACTTCGGTGCGGGGTCAGGCTCATCCAGCAATCGTGCACAGTTCTGTTTGTCCAATCCCTGCCCTTCAGATGTTTTTAAGGTTTGGGGGCCGTAGGTCTTCCTGAGATAGGAGCCGTGCAGCCTGCCCTGCCGTCCTAGAGGTGGGAGCTGCAGTGCGCCTGGCAGCCAGGCCCTGGCCAGTCGAGGGTGGGGCTGCGAGGCAGCGGGGAGACCTTCGTGCTCCCAGTGAGCGGAGTCAGACTCCACTGCTAGTGGACTAGACCCCAGATTGAGATGCTGTCGGGGGGCAGCGGGGCCTGGGGCCCCAGGTGTTTGAATGGGGTGCCGCTCACCCCTGCAGGCCTGCCCCGCCTTTTACTGGCAGCCTGAGGCCAGCAGGAGGCACCCTGTGGGACCTCAGTCCAAAACCAGGGACCACTGCTGCATCTCTTTCCCCAGGACAAGATCACAGCGGAAGGTGAGCGGCGGGAGTGCCCAGCCGTGTGACAGCATCGTTGTAGCGTACTACTTCTGCGGGGAACCCATCCCCTACCGCACCCTGGTGAGGGGCCGCGCTGTCACCCTGGGCCAGTTCAAGGAGCTGCTGACCAAAAAGGGAAGCTACAGGTGAGTGTGAGGGCTGGGGTGTCCGCTCCCCACACGAGTATGTGGGTGCCCAGCGGTACGAAAGAGGGTTTCCAGCCGGGCACAGTGGCTCACGTCTTAATCCTGGCACTTTGGGAGGCTGAGGCGGGCATATTGCCTGAGCTCAGGAGTTCGAGACCAGCCTGGGAAACATGGTGAAACCAGGCTAATTTCAGGTGTGCTACTTGGGAGGCTGAGGCAGAATTGCTTGAACTTGGGAGGCAGAGGTTGCAGTGAGCTGAGATCACGCCATTGCTCTCCAGCACTCCAGCCTGGGTGACAGAGCGAGACTCCGTCTCTACTCAAAAGAAAAAAGAAAAAGGGCTTCCGGCTGTTTCAGCTCATGTCCCTCATCTGCAACTAAAGCCACTTCTCCAAGCCCTAGGCTGAGGGTGGCATCAGGCCTTCGGCCCCACAGGACTGAGAGGGTCCTAAAGGACCCCCGTCCAGGGCCCTCATCTTTGGGGTGGGAAAACAGAGGCTAGAGGCCTAGACAACGATGGTTTGAACCTTGTGTTGGGCTCCCCTGGGCCAGCCTTGTCTCTAGGCTCTGGATTCATCTCCCTTTGCCTGACTGAAAAGCCAGGCACCCTCCGACCAAGGTTCATTCGCCCTGGGCCACTGAGCCCTTCAGGGCCCTGTGTGCAGCCAGCCTTGGAGGCTCCCGAGTGAGCACTGGTGGGTGAGCAGAGGGGGCCTGACCCCAAGAGCCTGGCAGAGCCTGGCAGGTGGTTCCCACTCTCCACAAGCCACTGTGCAAACGCCCCATGACTGCAGATGTGGTGCTGAGGGAGGGCCCCAGTTGGGGTCACCTCCATGACGGGGCTCAGCCCTTGGGAAGCAGACACCCCATACCCGTCCACTTCCCCCTGCAACTCCTGAGAGGCTGGGGCAGGTTCTCCCAGGGGGATGTGGGGTGCTCCCAGCAGGCAGTGAACTCACCCCCTGTGGCTGCCCACTTCACCCACATGTGGTCATTACACTGTTCACTGTTGCCCTGGGAGGGGGCGCACGTGCAGTGGGGGCCGTGGGGCATGGACAGGAGGGTCTTCGGGATGGGGGTGTGGACACGCCGTCCCCTGCCACAGGCCTCCTTCCCATCTGTGGTGCTGCCTGCTCACTGCACTCCTCACCTCCGTCCTGCAGATACTACTTCAAGAAAGTGAGCGACGAGTTTGACTGTGGGGTGGTGTTTGAGGAGGTTCGAGAGGACGAGGCCATCCTGCCCGTCTTTGAGGAGAAGATCATCGGCAAAGTGGAGAAGGTGGACTGACCAGCAGGTGGGCTGGCTGCTGTACCAGGCGAGGCCCTCGGCGGGCACAGGTGTCACAGCCAGGCAGATGACCTCGTACTCAGGAGCCCGACGGGGAACAGTGTTGGGTGTACCACCCATCCCTGCAGTCTACCCGTGTCTAGGTGGGTAGGGGTCCCTCCAAGTGGTCCACAAGCTTCTGTCCTGCCCCCAAGGAGGCAGCCTGGACCACCCCCCATAGCAATACTTGGAGGGCCCAGCCCAAGTGGGGCAGCCGGGGTCCCTGCTGCCAGCTTCAGGTGACCCCCCCGCCCTCCGGCACCTCCCTTGGGCACATGTGCTGGGATCTACTTTCCCTCTGGGATTTGCCCACGTACCCTGGTCTGGCTGGGGCCCAGGCCCGGTTGCAGAGGCCTGCAGGGCCTCTGTCAATTGTACGCGCCACCGAGTGCCTTCAACACAGCTTGTCTCTTGCCTGCCACTGTGTGAATCGGCGATGGAGCACTGCACCTGCCTCCAGCCGCTGGCTGTGTGGTCCCGGGTCCTCCTTTCTGAGGGCCCGTGTAAATATGTACATTTCTCAGGCCAGGGCCAGCAGGGGCTGCCCGAGTCTGTTTTTCATGCGATGACACTTGTACAATTATCTTTTCAAAGGTACTTGGATAATAATGAAATAAAACTGTTTTTGAACCTGCCCTGGCTGTGGTGTGTCTGCTGCGGGTGGGGCCTGGCCTGGGTCTCCCAGCCTCAGCCCCCGTGGTAAAGGAGGGCACACTGGCCTCCAGCAGGTACGGGGATCATCCTGTGACTCAGAGGCTGGCAGAGCTAGAGCATGAACGTGCTCCACATTCCTGCCCAGGAACCCCCAGCTGGGCAGAGCTGCATCAGGCCAGCCTTGCTGAGGGACCAGGCACACAGAGTCCAGAACCAAGCTCTTTATTCACAATGCACAGCTCCCTCCAGTACCCAAGGGGGTGGCTCCGTCCAGCAGTGAAGGGGGGGTGACACGGGGGCAGCTACAGCTCCTCCTTGGACCCCATAGTGGAGTTGGCCGGTGGCTCCTAGAAAGGGTCACAAGTGCAGCTCGAAGCTCTGCTCCCAGCCTGCCCCCGCCCCTGTCAACCCTGTGTAAAGAGGATTTGTGCAAAGGCCTGGAGCCCTGGCTTAGGGACACCCACCGGGAACGGGGCTGCCGGCTCCTCCGGGGGCTCCTCCGTGGGCAACACGCCCCCGTTGTCCAGGAACTTGGAGAAGGTCTCCAGGTCCCTGGTGCTTTTGTATTCAATCACCTGAGGAGAGGCAGGAGGATCTGGAGCACACGCTGGGCCCAGCCCCATGCCCAGCAAGATGGCGCCCCAGCTTCCTCCCCAGCCACCTGTCCGCCATACCTTCCGACCTGGCCCTGCTGGGAAGTACTTGAGGGTAGGGAAGCCGTGCACGGCGAAGGCGTCCAGCTCATTGGCCGTGGCGTCCAGCTCAGCAATGATGACGTCCTCGTGGTCTTGGTACTTCTCAGCCAGTGCCTCCCAGGCAGGGGCCATCTCCTTGCAGTGGGTGCACCATGGAGCATCTAGGATGGGAGCCGTTGAGCGCGGCCATCTGGGCATCCCCTGCCCAACCCACACTGCCCCTGCCTCCCTCAGCACTCACAGAACTTGATAAACACATTCTTGGTTTCGTCAAAAGCCACCTGCTCAAAATTCTTGCCCACGAGGGTCTTAACTGGCCGCTGATCCCAATCAGGGGGTACCTCCTGGCTCAGGAGATAGGGCTGGGGGAAACCAGGACAGGTGCTTTGGCAGGGGTCCTCTGGGGGGTTCAGGAGGTCCTCGGTGGGGGTGGGGGTGGGGGTGGGGAGGTCCCGTGTGGGGCCGGGGGTGGGGTGGGGTGGGGTGGGGGAGGTCCCGTGCAGGGCCGGGCCGGGTCGGGGGTGGGGCGTCCTCTGCGGGGTCAGGAGAACTGCGGGGTTGGGGGGGGCCTCTGCGGGGTCGGGGGGACCTCTGCGGGGTCGGGGGGGCCTTTGCGGGGTTGAGGGGGGCCTCTGCAGGGCCTGCAGGGCCGGGGGGCCCTGAGAGCTGCTGTTCCCACCCCCTGCCAAGCTGGTGGGATGAGGTCAGGGTTCCCCTTCCGCTTTGAGCCGTCTGCAGCGGACCTTGACTTGACCGTTGAGGACTGCATGGCAGAAAGCAGTGATGGACGCTGTGGTGACAGGGCCCCCATCCACAGGCGCGTACTTTTTAGTGGTCTCAAGGTTGACCAAGCGCAGGGTGGGGGCTGCCTCAGCCTTTAGGCCAAAATACTGCAGCACGTGCTCATTGTCAGCCGCCACATCCACCACCACGAACAACACCTGTGGCAGGGAGTCCATGCTGGCACCGGCCACTCTCCTGCTGCCCCTTCCCCCCAGCACCTACCCCCATCCAGCTGCCCCTCCCCCTGGATCCCAGTACCTGCCCCCGGAAGTGGGGAGCTGCCTCCCCAAAGCCCACTAGGAGCTCCCGGTGCGCAGCCAGCGTCTGGTTGACAAACAGCAGCAAGTGGTTGAGGATCCTGGCCGCGAAGATCTTGGCAGACGTCTACAGTACGGAGAGCGCTCATGACTCCACAGGACCCCCAGCCTACACACCCCCATCCCTGGACTCCCCTACCCTGGGACACCCCCAGCCCAGGCACTGCAGCCTACGCACCTGGCTGTTGAACTCCGTGACCAGGCGCATGCTGTGTGTGACCAGGAAGCGCGACAGATCCCCCAGGTCCAGGCCAAGCTCCTCGTCCACTGGGAAGTCTGCCCGCCCCTCATCAAACTGGACAGCAGCAGGTGGGTCAGCGGGCGCTGTAGCCGAACCCCAACCCACACCTGGGCCTGACCTACCTTCTTGAAGACAACCACAGTGTCCTTGGTGAGGCCGAACTGCTGAAAGAGCTGCGGCCGGTCTGTGAGGCCAAAGGTCATGTCCAGGGCATCCTGGGCCAAGGCCAAGAAGGTGGCCACATCCTCGTCGTGCAGGTCCTGAGGGGCCCGGCCCTGTGAGGCCACCAGGTCCCACCCACAGTCACTGGCCCCATGGCCCGGCCCCCCACGCCCAGTGGCTCACCTGGAAGAAGCCGATGACCACCAGGTCCCGGCCGTCGATCAGCACCTGGGCAGCTGCCTCGTCCTCCAGCCGCATGGCACTGGGCCCCACCCGCCGTCGCAGCCACTCGGCAATGCCCTCAGCCTCCCGTGGTCCTGCAGGGAGTCCCCCTCAGCCTGGGCCTGGCCACTGCCCCCCAGTGACCGGCCTGCCCCGCACCTGTGTACTCCTCCGGGTGCGTGCGGTTCCCATCGCGGAAGAACTTGAGCGTAGGGTACTCCGTCACACCAAACTCCTCAGCCAGCTCGGGCTGCGCAGGCCCATCCACCTTAGCCAGCATGACCACCGACGACTCGGCCGCGAGCACGGCAGCTGCCTTGCTGTACTCGGGGGCCAGGGCCTGGCAGTGCCCACACCACGGGGCATCTGGGGGACGGGGCTGTGAGTGCCCCAGGCCACCACAACCCCAGGAGCACCCTCTCCACACCTGACAACCCAGCAGGGAACAAGCGTGCTCCTCCATTCTGCCCTGCGTCCTGGCCGTGGACAAGCCGAGCACCAGTGCCTCTTCGTGGCCCCCCAGGCTGCAGCACAGGGACCAGCAAGGCTTGGGAGAGCTTGAAAGACCCCCCTCCTCTCCCTACAGCCAGGCTCGGTGGCTCACACCAGTAATCCCAGCACTTTGGGAGGCAGAGGCGGGTGGATCACCTGAGGTTGGGAGTTCGAGACCAGCCTGACCAACATGGAGAAACCCCATCTCTACTAAAAATACAAAAAAAATTAGCCGGGATTGGTTGCGCATGCCTATAATCCCAGCTACTCAGGAGGCTGAGGCAGGAGAATTGCTTGAACTTGGGAGGCGGAGGTTGCAGTGAGCCGAGATTGGGCCATTGCACTCCAGCCTGGGCAACAGAGCAAAACTCAGTCTCAAAAAATAAAAAGACCCCTCCCTTTCGTGCCCTGTAGGGCTGGGGCTCCCAGGCTCGTGTGGCTGCCTGTGAAGGCCTCCCAGGCAAGGATTGTGTCAAGGGTTGTGAAAAGACCACAGGGCACACGCGTCAGGGACCTCCATGGGCCCCCAAAGCCTGAACACTGCCTGGACCTCTGCAGAGTCTACGGGTTGCCCCTGGCAGCTGGAGGAGGGGCCGGCAAGGCAGCGACTTTGGCACCGTGGCCGCTGGCCGAGCAGGGAGGCACAGGTGTTCTCATGTCCTGTGGGTACCCCCAGTATTACCACTGCTCCTGCCTACCCCAACCAGACCCCCAGGCCCCTTCTAGAGAGCTCCTGGGCACAGTGGGGGCAAGTGCCTGTAGGGAGGACCCTCTTGGGCACATGCCCTGCATTTGCCGGCAAAGGGTGGGGCCCCCAGGTGGGCCCTGCTGGTCCCCGCCAGTCCCCAGCCCCACTGGCCCCAGCACTCACAGAATTCCACCAGCAGGGCAGGGTGCTCCCGCAGGGCCAGGCCCAGGGTGTGGCGGCTCAGCACCAAGATCCCATCCTCCTTGGGGATTTCCTCCTCTGGAGGCTCCTCCGAGGGGCTCCTGGGTCCCTGTTCGTGACCCCATGGGCACGAAGCCCTGAGCAGCAGCAGCAGCAGCACAGGCAGAAGCTGGCAGCTCATGGTGCTGCCAGGGCGCGTGAGGCAGGAGCAGATAAGGGGGCCAGAAGCCAAGCAGCAGCTGCCACGTGGCACACAGGCCCAGTCCCAGCAAAGACAAGGCCCATGCGGCCGCCCCCAGCCCCCAGGGGAGGGGAGGCAGAAAGAGACAACACGCAGGGCACCGAGACAGGGCCATGTTTAATGGGACAGCTCAGGGGACAGCGCCAGGCCCAGGGGGTCCCAGGACAGAGCAGGGACAGCGGGGGCAGCAGGGGAGGGTCTGGTCACTCACGGGGAGTGCTGGGGATGCCTGGGGGTCCCTGTGCAGCAACTGAGGGAGGTAGGGGAGACAAGGACTGGGGGTTCAGTCCTTCCAGTCCTGGCAGATGCGGAGACCCCACTCCCAGGACAGGTGGTGCGTCCTATCATCGTCGGTGAAGAGGGACACCACCAGGTAGGGGCCCCGCACCAGCGCACCCCTCGGCGCTTCCTCCACCGGAGTCACAAACTCATACTCCTGGGCACTCGGGCCGTAGCTGCCCACCATGTAGACGGTCTTGTCCACTAGGGAGGGCGAGGGCATCAGAGCTGTCCTCTGTCCGCCCCCGCTTCCCCCCCTCCCTGTTCCCCCCACCGCTGCCCTCACCGCGCAGGCCCCGGCGGTAGGTGTGGTGCAGACACTTGAGGCCACTGACAATCTCCCTGTGGACCTGGGAACAGAGGCATTAGGGGTTCCTCTGGGGGCCAGGCCTCTGGCTGTTGCCCCCGCCCCCATCCCCTCCGCCCATTGCCCCAGCTCTCACCTTGAAGGTGATCTTCACCCTGTAATCAACACCCTCCTTCAGGACAAACACCTGGTCCTTCAGAACAGCCAGGTCCCCTATTGGGGAAACCGCAGCTAGGGTCGGAACTCCCCTACAGGCTGAGACCTGCTCCAGGAGCCCCCACGTGGGCTGTGGTACCCATGAGGTCTGCAACTGTGATGGCCCAGGACACAGAACGCAGGGGTGCAGAATCGTGCCTGGGAGGGCCCTACCTGCGTTCAGGGTGCAGCGTCCTGCGAGTTACCTGTGAGATCCATGACGACTGGCCCTGGAGCCTGCTCGGACAGGAGTGTCAGCCTGGTCACCTGCACATTGGGCAGGCTTGGGTCTGAGGAGAAAGTGGAAGTCTGCAGGATGCCCCCCCACCCCCACCGGGCTCACCAGCCCCCCCAGACCCAGCCCTCCAAGCCCAGGCCCCTGCCATACCCACGGCTGGTGGCAGGGGCCCCAGCAGCACCCGCTTGTACTTGGCCAGGCTCCTGTCGTCCGGATCCAGCTGCCGGATCTCCAAGAGGCTCTTCCTCCCCGGCGCCCGGTACTCGGGCACAGCCTCATCCAGCACCTCGTCCACTGCCGGTGGCCCACCCTCCTTGTCAGCCAGGAGGACTGGGGGTGGGGAGGGGCGTGAGCAGCAGCCACTAGCAGACCCTGGCATTCGAGCACCAGGCTGGAGCCCCCTCTGGCCAGCTGTACCTCCTACTACCCAAAGGAAGTCAAGGGAAGCCTCTGGGGGCTCAGGGAGAGAGCGAGCAGAGGGCAAGGCGGCCTGGGGAGGTGCTGCACCGCACCCAGATCTTCAGGAGGGGCCTCCAGAGACCGCCAGGCCTGCAGCTCCTCTGGCCCAGATGTCCACAAGGGCCCCCTCCCTGACTCGGAGACCAAACGGTGGGGGAGTCAAGACTTCAAAAATGAGGACAGCCCAGGGTCAGGGGCTACCTGCTGGAGAACAGCGGCCCTCGGCGGCCCCCCAAACCTAGCGACCCTCCAGGGTCCTC
Source organism: Pongo pygmaeus (assembly GCF_028885625.2). Classification (NCBI taxonomy): domain Eukaryota; kingdom Metazoa; phylum Chordata; class Mammalia; order Primates; family Hominidae; genus Pongo; species Pongo pygmaeus. Next base: position 394,839 of record NC_072391.2, on the reverse strand, counting down.
TACCATCCTGCTCTGGGCCGGGGTCTCTGACCACTTTCCCACAGTCTAGGAGTTCCTCCCCATGGTGCTGGGGTGCCGGGGGCGGCTATCTCCAAATCCCTGGGCTCAGGCTCTGCGCCGCCTCCCATGGTGCCCCGGGCTGGTGGTCTCCTGAAGCCCCTCTTCTGAGTCCCTGCCCACTTCGCTCCAGTCTTCTCGGGGATCACCACGCGCCCTGCAGAGCCTGAGCCCCAGCCCCAGCCCCAGCCCCACCCAGGGGAGACGGGCTCCAGGCGGCAGTGTCCAGGGGGAGAGGGTCCCAGCGCCGCCGCTTCACAAGCGGACCCGTCCGCACCTGGCTCCCTTCCCCGCAGGGGTGGAGACTGGATGAAGTCCCCCACCCCCGCCAGACCCCAGCCGGGGGTCTGCGCCGCGAGGTTCCCATGCGCGTCCCCAAAGTTGCCGCGGGGGAGGGGCTACTCCCCGCCCGGGGCTGAGACCCAGCCGAGCCCCCCGCCCCTGCCCGGCCCGCTCACCTCGGGCGCACAGCGCCAGCCGGAGCAGCTCCAGCAGCTGCGCCCCCAGCTCGCACGCGTCCAGGCCCAGCATGGTGGCGCGCGGCCCGGGCCGCCGCGGAGCCTCCGAGGAGCCGCCGCCCGCCCCGCCGCCGCCGCCCCGCTCGGCGCTCAGCCCCGGCGCGACTGCGGTGAGCTCATCCCGGCCGGGAGCGCCCCCCGCGCCCAGCGCCGCGCCCGCGCCGCGCGCCCCCAGCCGCTCCGCGGACCCCGCGCAGCCCCGCAGAGACGCGCGTGTCGCCCGCACGGCGCCGGCACCCGGGTGGCCCCCGCCGGCGCGCCAGGACCCCGCACAGAAGCGCCTGGACGCGGACGCACGCAGCCGCGGTCACGATCCCCGCCGCCCGCCCGGCCCGTGCCCGGCTCTGGCCGGCAGGGCTGCCCCACCCCCACGGCGCGGCGGGAGCCTGAGGGGGTCTCCTGGGAAACCCTCTGCGGGGCGCCGTGGCGCAGGTGCGCCCCTATCCCCAGGGTCTCATTATCCGCGGCCACACCCGGGGCCGGACCGTGCTTCCCCCTTCCCCTCCCCCGCTCCTCAGGGAGCTTCTGTCTGGGCCGAGGGGGACTCCTGGGGCCTGCCCAGCCTTGGGGTGAGTGGCTGGCCCAACACGCTACAGGGTCATCAGTAGGGCGGGACCACAGCGGGCACGGGTCGCGCACACGCCGAGGCGCGTCTGGAGCCACAGAGGCAAGGGCCCCTCAAAGGCTTAGCGACCTGGCTGGGCTGTGTGAGTTCCTAAGAGGGGGTGTCCCTGCAGGGCTCTTGGAAGCCCAGTTACCGAGCCCCTGTCCTCAGGGAGAGGACACTGACAAGGGGGCGGAGTACAGAGACCGGAGCACAGAGGGGGCTTCTGATATTGACACCTAAACTGAGACCTGTGGGTGGGTGGGATGGGACCTGGCAGGGCACAGGGGTGAGCAGGCCCTGGCTGGGACAGCTGGACCAAAGGCCTGGGTCTGAATAAGGGAGAAGGGATCCGAACACCAGCCTGAGTCCCTTTCTTAGACACCCCTGGCCCCCCTATTCCTGGTTCCAGGGACACCAGAAATTAGATCCGCCCTTGTCAAGGAGCTCCTCGATTGAGCAGAAGACCACCTTGGGTGCTAGAGGGCATTGGGTTTTGGGTGGGGACTGTCTCCCTGGGCCCCCCAACTGCCCACAACCTTTCCAGAGCAGGATCCTATGAGCTTGGGCCCAGGCCCCCCCTAGAGCGCCACCTCTGCTGACCCTTTGTTGCAGGGAGCGGGGGCTGTTAGGACACTTGTCTCCAGGCCCACAGCTCCAGCTCCTGCAGCTGTTACCAGATAGAAAGTCTTGGAGGTGAGTTGTCCAGGTTCTTGGTGGGTTGAACAAAGAATTGAACAAACCACACAAAGTAACAAAAGAACAACTAAACACAAGGAAACAAAAGAACTGAGTCAGAAGAATGGAGTAAGGAAAGCACAGATTTACGGAAGGCAATTCACAGAGTGAGAGTGGGCTCCAGCAAGTAGCTCCAGAGCCTCTGTAATTAGGATTTTTATTAAGCAAAGGAACCTGACCACAGCCTTTGTGCCCTTTAGAGGCCTCCAATTGGCTACACCCTATGAAGGATTGGCCCGAGACCAATCAGAGGTGAAGTGGAAACTTCTGTCTTGTTATCACAGGAGCCAGGATGTGGCCTGTGTGCTGTCCAGTCATGCCTAGAACTGGCTGCACCTGCTGTTCCGTTTCTTATGTCCAACCCTTGGCTACCCTCATTCCCTCTTCTGCCTCACAGCTACCATAGATGCCCACCCTGCAGACAGGGCAGCCAGACCTGGACCACCTCACCCCATCTGTGTGTGGGGTATGGGAGGGCTCACTGGGATCCAAGAGAGATGGTACCCTGGAGTAAGAGACCCCACAAGCCCCCTGCCCCAGCTCATGCTGAACCTGGCCTCTCCAGCAATGGAAATGGACTCAGACCACTATGTTAGGGGCTCCTAGCCCAAGGCCAACCGCCCACCCTGCCCAGCCCCTAGCACCCTCTGAGTGGGTAAGGATGGGGAGAGGTACTCTGCCTCCAAGAAAGCAGAAATAGACCAGATGTGGTGGTACACATCTGTAGTCCCAGCTACTCAGGAGGCTGGGATGGGAGAATCAGTTGAGCTCAGGAGTTTGAGGCTGCAGTTAGTTTATGATCGCACCACTGCACTCCAGCCTGGGTGACAGAATGAGAACGCCATCTCTCAAAAAATAAATACATATCCAGGTGCCATGGCTCATGCCTGTAATCCCAACATTTGGGAGGCTGAGGCAGGAGGATCACTTGAGGCCAGGAGTTAAAGATCAGCCAGCCTAGGCAACACAGCAAGAAACTGAGGCCCTTACAGACAGGGATAAGTGAGGGGCTACATGTATATTTATCTACAAAAATAAAAATGAAATTAAAAAAAAAAATTAGTTGCCAGGCGCGGTGGCTCATGCCTGTAATCCCAGCACTTTGGGAGGCCGAGGCAGGTGGATCACTTGAGGTCAGGAAGTTCGAGACCAGCCTGGCCAACGCGGTGAAACCCCATCTGTACTGAAAATGAAAAAAAAAAAAAAAAAAAATTAGCCGGGCATGGTGGCACATGCTTATAATCCCAGCTACTTGGGAGCTGAGGCAGGAGAATCGCTTGAACCTGGGAGGCAGAGATTGCAGTGACCCGAGATTGAGCCATTGCTATCCAGCCTAGGCAACAAGAGTGAAACTCCATCTCAAAATAAATAAATAAATAATTTAAAAAAATAAAAAAGAAAGCAAGCAGAAACAGATGCATTTGCACCTTTTAAAAATGATGCTGAGGCTGGGCTCAGTGGCTCAAGCCTGTAATCCGAGCACTTTGGGAGGCCGAGGTGGGCAGATCACCTAAGGTCAGGAGTTCAAGACCAGCCTGGCCAACAAGGTGAAATGCTTTCTCTACTAAAAATACAAAAATTAGCCAGGCGTGGTGGTGGGCGCCTGTAATCTCAGCTACTCAGGAAGCTGAGGCAGGAGAATTACTTGAACCTGAGGCAGGAGAATTGCTTGAACCTGGGAGGAGGAGGTTGCAGTGAGACGAGATCACGCCGTTGCACTACAGCCTGACAGAGCAAGACTCAGTCTCAAAAAAATGACGCTGGCTGGGCGTGCCTGTGATCCCAGCACGTTGGGAGGCTGAGGCAGGGGGATGGACTGAGCCCAGGAGTTCGTGACAACCTTGGGCAACATAGTGAGACCTCGACTTAGTTTTTAAAAAATGATCTGACCGGGCGCGGTGGCTCATGCCTGTAATCCCAGCACTTTGGGAGGCCGAGGCAGGTGGATCAGGTCAGGAGTTCGAGACCAGCCTGGGCAACATGGTGAAACCCCATCTCTACTAAAAATATAAAAATTAGCTGGATGTGGTGGTGCGTGCCTGTAATCCCAGCTACTAGGGAGGCTGAGGCAGGAAAATCGCTTGAACCTGGGAAGCGGAGGTTGCAGTGAGCCAAGATGGTGCCATTGCACTCCAGCCTGGGCAACAAGAGCGAAACTCCATCTCAAAAAAATTAAAAAATAATAAGATCTAGCCTCACTTGAGGTCAGGAATTTGAGACCAGCCTGGCCAACGTGGTGAAACCCCATCTCTATTAAACATACCAAAATCGGCCAGGCACAGTGGCTCACACCTGTAAGCCTAGCACTTTGGGAGGCCGAGGCAGGCAGATCACCTGAGGTCAGGAGTTCGACACCAGCCTGGCCAACATGGTGAATCCCCATCTCTACTAAAAATACAAAAATTAGCTGGGTGTGGTGGCGCATACCTGTAATCCCAGCTACCTAGGAGGCTGAAGCAGGAGAATCGCTGGAACCCAGGAGGCAGAGGCTGTAGTGAGCCAAGACCGCATCACTGCACTCCAGCCTAGGTGACACAGTGAGACTCTGTCTCAAAAACAAAAACAAAAATAAAAATTAGCCAGGTGTGGTGGTGGGAGCCTGTAATCCCAGCTACTCAGGAGGCTGAGGCATGAGAATTGCTTGAATTCGGGAGGCGGAGGTTGCAGTGAGCCGAGACTGCCCAGTGGGGCCTGAAGAGCCAGGGCCTGGCTCGGGGTGCACCTGGGGGATAGGCATAGCCATTGGAGGAGGGAGAGAGCTGGGAGTGGAGTGGGGCCTGAAGTCAGGCGGCCGCAGGTGAGACTAGGTAGGTGTCTGTTGAGGTTCTCCCTGAAGTAAAGCTCCTCTCCAACAGTGTCAGGGTGCCCTGGGCAGGGTTTCTGCCCATTCCCCAGCGGGCCCACCCAGGCCTGTGTGAAACTGAGGGAAGTGAGCCATGAGCCATCAGCCACTCTCCTGGAAGGACCCCCGATAAGGGACCCACAGCAGGAGATGGGGACAGCTGGGTCCCACTCTGCAGCAGCCACGTGCTCCACTGACACCCAGCATCCAGCCCATGTAGAAAGCTGACCCGATCGCTCATGGACCCTGCCCCAAACCAGCCAGTCACAGCAACGTGTGCAGTCACAGCAACGTGTGCGGCCTCGGCCACAAGCATCGCAGGACACAAGGCCTCAGGCAGTCACACCCCTGGCCCTGGCCCCGGCCCCACAGCCAAGCCTCTGGTCCCTGAATGTCCTCAGGGCCCCACACATAGGACCGGGGTTACAGTGGGCCCTAAACCACGTTTCCCACCCCAGTTCACTCTCCCTACGGGTCTCCTCTACTCACGGAACCTCTCTCCCTCTCTGAACCCCATCCCCTCCGCTGCCCTCCCTCAGACCCTCCCCATAGTAACCCCCCTCCCTGATGAGCCCCTCTCCCTCTCCCAGAGACCACCCCCTGCTCCAGCTGAGCTCCATCCCCCGTCGGTCCCCAGCCCACACCCCCCATCCCACTTCGCCTCCACCCACGAGGGCCTCAGCGTCCCGGAACCGGGGGGGGGGGGGTGACTCGGGTCGTTCGTGGGGGGCCGGCTCGTTTGCCTCTGGGCGGTGGCCGTGACTCTTAGACCCGAACTGGGGCCTGGGCGACTCTGGCCTCGCGGCCCGAGGGTTAACCCGGGCGCGGCGGGGCGCGGCGCGGCGCGGGGCGGGGCTGGGCGGGACGCTCGGTCATCCCCGCCGGCCTCTCCCCGCAGCCATGGCCGCCGGCCCCGCGCCGCCCCCAGGCCGCCCCCGGGCGCAGATGCCGCATCTGAGGAAGGTGCGAGGCGGGTGGGTGTCCCGCCGTCCCCCGATTTCCCGGCGCCCGAGGCCGGGAGGGGCCGGAGAGCACGGGGCACGGGGGCGCGCGGGGCGGGGAGGGCCTGGGGCGGCGGCTCTGCGAGGCCGGGCGGGGCGGTGAGGCCTGGGGCCCCTTGGGGGTCTCCCGGGGTCTCCCCGGCCCTCCCCGGCCCGCCCCGCGTCCCCGCCGCCAGCTGCGGCCTGGAATCCGCCGCCGCCGCGCGTTAATCTCCGCGCTCCCGGATCCGGGGCATCCCCGCCGGTGCCGTGCCAGGGAATCAGGGTTGCGGGGGCGGCCAGAGCACCCCCCCTGACGACTCCCTCCGCCCAGATGGAGCGGGTGGTCGTGAGCATGCAGGACCCCGACCAGGGCGTGAAGATGCGGAGCCAGCGCCTGCTGGTCACCGTCATTCCCCACGCGGTGACAGGTGAGGCGCGCCGGGGCGGGGGTGCGTGCGCGCCTCGGCCTCCCTCCACCTCCGTCTCTCCCGTGCAGGCAGCGACGTCGTGCAGTGGTTGGCCCAGAAGTTCTGCGTCTCGGAGGAGGGTGAGCGCCCTGCCTCCCACTGGGCCCTGGGGTCACTGGGCTGGTGGCCTAGGCCTGGGTTTTCCTGGGGCCTGGCAGTTCTCAGAGCCCTGCAGAGCGCGCTGGGGTGGGGAGCACAGACGGGAGAGGAGGCCCGGCTCGTCCCGCCCTCGCCCGCTTCCGCGGCCCCGAGCTCACCGTCCCACCCCTCCCCAGAGGCCCTGCACCTGGGCGCCGTCCTGGTGCAGCACGGCTATATCTACCCGCTGCGCGACCCCCGTAGCCTCATGCTCCGGCCAGACGAGACGCCCTACAGGTTCCAGGTCAGGCTCGGGGGCGCAGGTGGGAGCCGGTGGGACCCCCATCCCCACCCACCCAGCTTACCAACCTGGGGAGACAGGAGGGGCGCCAAGCTTGCTGGGATTGGAGTGGGACTCTGCCATGTCACCGTGGGCTGGTGGTCCATCGCCCCCTCCCCAAAAGTCCTGGACCGCAAGTACCGATGTGGTGAGAAGGACCCCGGCTGAGGGACGGAGCCTCAGTTTTCCTGGGGGCCACAGTAGGGCCCCACAAGGGGTCGTATCTGCAGAGGATTCTGCCGTCTTCCTGGGGGTCCTTAGGCCCAGTCCCTGAGGGGGCTGTGAAGGCCTGAGGACAGCATTCCTGCCCTCCCTAACCACATCAGGGTCCCGGGCCGACATGCCGTCGGTTGTACCCCTCCCCAGGCACAGACTGTGACTACATCCAAGACTTGTGCAGGCCCCCAGCCCCACCCCACCTTGAATGGGGGCTTAGGGTGACCAGTGAGGGAGACAGTCCCTGAACAGGGCCCCAAGGAGCGAGTTGACCTCACTTCCAGGTGGAGAGACTGGCCAGTGGTCAGTGGAGTCTCTGGGTGCTGGGCAGGCAGGGAGACCCTCAGACACCCCCTGCCCAGCCCAGGCTTCTTCCCAGAGAGGTCTGAGGGTGGGGTGACACTGGGGAGGCACAGACGCAGGCGTCCTGGACACCTTCTCCCTGCACCACACCAGAGCCCGTACTTCTGGACAAGTACCCTGTGGCCGGCTGCAGAGCTGGACTATGGTGAGCAGGGGGACGGCTGGCCCCAGACAAGCTCCCAGGACTGGGGGCCTCAGGGTGATGCCGTGGGGCAGGGCAGAGCTGGCCCCTCTGCAGGCTGTCCCTGTCCTTCCAGCCATCTACCTGGCCAAGAAGAACATCCGAAAACGGGGGACCCTGGTGGACTATGAGAAGGTGGGACCCCCCACCCTCCCCGCCCCGGCTGGGTACAGCTGGAGGAACCCAAGCCTCACTCACGGCCCCCGGGGCCTCACAGTTTACCCCAGAACATACAGCCCAGGCCCCAAAACCCAAGACAGTCCCCAACCCCCCAACTGCCCACACAGTCTCACTGGGGGCAGGGGCTGGGGTGACCCACTGGAAACCTTGCTGCCCCCAGGACTGCTATGACCGGCTACACAAGAAGATCAACCACGTGTGGGACCTGGTGCTGATGCAGGCGAGGGAGCAGCTGCGGTGAGGCCCCGCCCCGCCTGCAGGCGCCCAACCCAGGCTACTCGGGAAGCCCAGCCCAGGCCAGGCTCTGGTGGCCCTGGGACCATGGAGGGCACCCCTGGGTGTGGCTGCCTGCCCAGGTCCAGGCCTGAGGGTGGGGGCGGAGGGGCGGCTGTGTGCAGGGCATGCCCTCAACTCAGCCTCTTCCTCCCAGGGCAGCCAAGCAGCGCAGGAAGGGGGACAGGCTGGTCATTGAGTGCCAGGAGCAGACCTACTGGCTGGTGAACAGGCCCCCGGTGAGCCCACCTGCGGTGAGGGTGGGGGTCGCTGGCCAGCGCAGGGGTCAGCGTGCTTCCCTGACAGGCGCTCTCGGGACCACCATTTTGAGCCTGTGGAAGGACCTGCCTTGGAGCTCCTGGTGGGGGGCAGGATGTTTTCACTTTGTGACTTAGTTGCGTTTCTGCTAATCAGAACCCAGGTCTCCATCCCTAGACCACAGGACAAGCCAGCTTCTCTCTGGGCCCAAGGGAGAGTCACAGGGATGCCAGATTGCGGGGACTGCAGACTCTGCCTCAGGAGGAGGCAGAGTGGGGGCGGCCTTGGCTGCAGGGTGGGGACCAAGTTCACAGGCCGGGAGCAACTGGGGCTGTGGGGAGGCCCGGTGAACAGGCCATTTGGAGGTGGTGAGCAGAGAAGAGACAGCTGAAGGCTAGGACGGGACTCTTCCCAAGTTCCTTTGAGTGTCCGTTTCCACATGGGGGTCTCAGAGGGGGAACTTAGCCTTAAAGGGGGTCAGCAGGCCACCGGAACTGCATCCCCACCTCATCTCGTCTCCCCTCTGCAGCCCGGAGCCCCCAGTGTGCTGGAGCAGGGTCCAGGGCGGGGATCCTGCGCTGCCAGCCGTGTGCTCATGGTGAGCCCCTGCGTGCGTGCTGGCCGCCCTCTCGCCCTGCACACCGGCTGCACCCTGCTGGACCCACCATGGGACTGCCTGTCTGTCCGTCATTTGGTCCACCCAGAGGGCACTTGGTGCAGCCTCCCCAAGCCCCTGCTCACTCCCGGTCACTCCCTGTTCCCTAGGCCCCTGCTAACTCTCGCTTTCTCTCCCCTCCCACCCGCTGCCCTGGGTGCAGGTAAGTGGAGTGGTGGGGATGAGGGGGCTGGCAGTGAGGAAGGGGGCTCTTCTCCAGAACAGTATCAGGGTTTGCTGGGAATTGGAGGGGTGACAAGCAGGGTTACGGCCTGACAGACCTGAGCATATCCAGCAACCTCCCTCCAGGTGGAGGCCTCCAGAACCAGAGGGACCAGACCAGAGGGAGCATCTGAGCCCCGCAGCAGCAAAACTCTTTGTTCAAACCGAGTCCCAACCAGACCCAGCATCTGGAAAGATGCACCTAGAACCTCACTGATAAAACTTCTTAAGTTCACGACCCTAACATTTCCCCATACAAAGCTGGTCAGAGAGAGCGGGGACACAGGCTAGGACTCGCAGCTCGTCCGCCTCCTCCGCTCTGGCCCCAGCAAGGCCCCGACCGATGAACTCAATGAGTCACATCTGGTTCCCCAGTGATTCCCATTAGTAGTATTTCTCAAGTATGTGTTGTTTAAAAACATAATTTAAGTACATTTGAAAATATGACATATTAGGCCGGGCTCGGTGGCTCACGTCTCTAATCCCAGCACTTTGGGAGGCCGAGGCGGGCGGATCACCTGAGTTCAGGAGTTCGAGACCAGCCAGATCAACATGGAGAAACCCCATCTCTACTAAAAATACAAAATTAGCTGGGCGTGGTAGCGCATGCCTGTAATCCCAGCTACTGGAGAGGCTGAGGCAGGAGAATGGCTTGAATCCAGGAGGCGGAGGTTGTGGTGGGCTGACATCGCACCACTGCACTCCAGCCTGGGCAACAAAAGTGAAACTCTGTCTCAAAAAAATCATAAAGAAAAGAAAAAATATGATATATTACAATTGCAACTTTGAGAACCTGAGGGTTCCGTGGAATATTCTGCAGATCGCCAGACCTTAGGCCCCCAGAGGTCTCCTCTAATCCCTGATTGGAAGAAGGGGCTCCAAGGGGCGGGACTGGGGGCCTGGGCCACCATCTCTGCCAGGTCTATGGGGCAGGGGCTCAGCCTGGGGAGGTGCCCTCCAGCTGGGGATTTTGGACCCCAGCAGGGGACCTGTGTCTAACTGCAGCCCACCTGTCCCCTTCTAGACCAAGAGTGCAGATTTCTATAAGCGGGAGGTAAGTTCTGGAGCTGGGAGTGGAGGGTGCCAGGTGCCTTCCCCAGACCAGGATCTGACTCACAGGCCCCACATCCTAGATCGAGTACTGCAGGAGAGCGCTGGGCAGGACCCGAGTGAAGTCCTCCGTCTGCCTTGAGGCGTGAGTGGGGTGAGGGGTGGCAGCTGGAGACCCCTGCTGAGTGTCCTGGCTCCTGAGGCCCCTCCTGCACCAGCCCCAATACCCCCTTCCAGGTACCTGAGTTTCTGCAGCCAGCATAGACCCCACGACCCCCTCGTGTCGGGGTGCCTGCCCAGCAATCCCTGGATCTCAGACAACGACACCTACTGGGTCATGAATGCCCCTACGTGAGCCCAGGCAGGGCAGCGGGACTGCGGGTGTGCTCCCAGCCTGGGGGGATGCAGGAGGGTCAGTCCCCACCCTCCCCAACAGCCCCGCCCTCCCCCCAGGGTGGCTGCCCCCACGAAGCTCCGTGTGGAGAGATGGGGCTTCAGCTTCCGGGAGCTCCTAGAAGACCCTGTGGGGCGGGCCCACTTCACAGACTTTCTGGGAAAGGAGTTCAGTGGTGAGAACCCCCAGCCCCTGCTCCAGTCCCAGCGGGGAGGCTGCTGCCTGGGACCCCTCCCGCCTCGGTCTCCACCAGCTCCCTGGGAACGCCCCTGGCCCTGGCTGCCACGCTGCCACTCTCGATGGGATCCTTGACTGGGTGCCCGGCCCCCCAGGAGAAAACCTCAGTTTCTGGGAGGCATGTGAGGAGCTTCGATATGGAGCGCAGGCCCAGGTCCCCACCCTGGTGGAGGCCGTGTACGAGTAAGTGCCGTGTGGTGGGTACCGGTTGGCCAACGGGCAGGTGCACCCAGCCAGGACTACCCAATGCTGTCCCCACCCCTAGGCAGTTCCTGGCCCCCGGAGCTGCCCGCTGGGTCAACATCGACAGCCGGACCATGGAGCAGACCCTGGAGGGTTTGCGCCAGCCCCACCGCTACGTCCTGGATGATGCCCAGCTGCACATATACATGCTCATGAAGAAGGTGGGTGCTCGGCCAGCCTGGAGGGGCGGGAGGGGGCATCCCAGATGGGCCTCCATGTCCCCACCCTCAAGGGCTCTGTCCACATAGGCACTGCCCATGTTGACTCTGCCCCTGGGGAGCGCCTTCCCCACCTGGTTGGGGCTGCCCTGGCCGCTCTCCTGTCAGTGTTCCATCCTGAGCACACTCCGGGTTCAGAGGGGCTGAAGGACTGGCCCAGATCACAGGCTTAATGAGGGTCAAGCTTCGATCTAAAAGGTTTTGTTTTGTTTTCTTTTGTTTTGAGGCGAGTCTCACTCTGTCGCCCAGGCTGGAGTGCAGTGGCGCGATCTTGGCTCACTGCAAGCTCTGCCTCCCGGGTTCACGCCATTCTCCTGCCTCAGCCTCCTGAGTAGTTGGAACTACAGGCGCCCGCCACCACACCCGGCTAATTTTTTGTATTTTTAGTAGAGACAGGGTTTCACCGTGTTAGCCATAATGGTCTTGATCTCCCGACCTCAGGATCCGCCCGCCTCAGTCTCCCAAAGTGCTGGGATTACAGGCGTGAGCCACCGCGCCCAGCCTTTTCTTGTTTTTTCTTTTTTTTTTTTTGAGATAAAGTCTCACTCTGTCACCCAGGCTGGAGTGCAGTAGCGTGATCTTGGCTCACTGCAACCTCTGCCTCCCAGGTTCCACCCACCTTGGCCTCCCAAAGTGCTGTGATTACAGCTGTCAGACATCAAGCCCTGCCTTTTTTTTTTTTTTCGAGAAAGTGTCTCACTCTTGTCAGCCAGGCTGGAGTGCAGTGGCACGATCTCAGCACACTGCAATCTCCGCTTCCCGGGTTCAAGCAATTCTCCTGCTTCAGCCTCCCAAGTAGCTGGGATTACAGGTGCACACCACCATGCCCAGCTAACTTTTGTATTTTTAGTAGAGATGGCGTTTCACCATGTTGGCCAGGCTGGTTTCCAACTCAGGCCTCAGATGATCCACCTGCCTTAGCCCCTCAAAGTGCTGGGATTACAGGCGTGAGCTACTGAGCCCGGCTTTATTTTTGTTGATATTTGAAAATTTCCAGCTGGGCACAATTTTGGCTCACTGCATCCTCAACCTCCCAGGTTCAAGTGGTCCTCCTGCCTCAGCCTCTCCACGCTACCACACCTAGCTAATTTAAAAAATCTTCTGTAGAGGGATTTTGCTATGTTGCCCAGGCTGGTCTTAAAATCCTGGACTCAAGTGATCATTCTGCCTCAGCCTACCAAAGTGTTGGGATCACAGGCTGAGCCACCCTGCCCGGCCGGGATCACAGCCCTGAGCCACCCTGCCCGGTTGGGATCACAGGCTGAGCCACCCTGCCCGGCCGGGATCACGGCCGTGAGCCACCCTGCCCGGTTGGGATCACAGTTGTGAGCCACTCTGCCTGGCCAAGTTTGGATATTGTTAAGAGCACTGCAGACTCAGATCTCACCGTATTTGATGGGTTTCACTGTAACCAGCATTATTCTTTCATGAGGTTCGCATGGCCCCACGTGTGGCTGCCAGCCCGAGCCTTGTGCTGTGTCCCTGGCACCTGATGCTGGCTTCCTGGCTCTCTTCCCGGCATGCACCATCACACACAGCTAATTTTTGAATTTTTTGTGGAGATGGGATCTCACTATGTTGTGCAGGCTGGTCTTGAACTCCTGGGCTCAAGCAATCAACCCACCTCAGCCTCCCCAGATGCTGGGACTACAGGCGTGAGCCACCATGCGTGGCCTACCTTGTTTTTTTATTTGACTCCACAACCCTGCCCTCCCTCTGTGGGGAACGCGGAGCCATTCCTGGTTCCTGGTCATGGCTGAGGCGGCGCTGCAGTTCGTTCCTCTACACGTGGCCACCAGGGCTCTTGCCATTTTTGCTGTGACATGATCCAGGCAGACGGGAGCTCAGGTCTCCCTGAGTCTGTCTTGGTCTGGGCAGGTCCGGAGTGGCTGCCTCCAGCACCCTGTCCACCAGAGACTCTGTGACTGGAGGAGGCTCCAGCAATGTTTGGCTGCCCCTTTGCGGGGAGCTGGCTGAGAGGTGAGGAGGCAGAAGGGTCAGGGGCTGGACGCTGTCTCTTGTAGGACTCCTACCCAAGGTTCCTGAAGTCTGACACGTACAAGGGCCTCCTGGCAGAGGCTGGGATCCCACTGGAGAAGAAGAGACGGTGAGCCCAGGCAGTGCCCTGTGGCTGGCGGCTGCGGCCTGGGGGCTGCTGGGGCCCTGCAGTGAGGTGGGCAGGACACCAGCTGGCCAGCCTGTTCTCAGCCCCCTTCTCGCCCACAGCGTGTTCCCGTTTATGTGGAGGCCACGGCACTCGAGCCCCAGCCCTGCACTCCTTCCCACCCCTGTGGAGCTCACAGCGGCTTGTGGCCCTGGGGGTGGAGATGGGGTGGCCTAGTGGACCTGGCCCATCTGCCACTCTAGTCCCTGCAGCTCAACATCCTGCGTGAATGCAGCAGCCACCCCCGTCTTGGCCCAGGTCCTGGAGGCTGCTGAATCCAGCACCAGTGTCCCCTTGTGCCCAGGGGACCCAGTCTTGCTGTGGGGTGCACAGCCTCCCTCCCTCCAGCAAGCCTTCCCTGCCCAGAAAGAACGGGTCCAGGTGTGGATTCCCAGGGAGGGGGTTCATTGGCTCAGCTTGAGTCAGGGAAGCGCCTGTTACCTGAAGAGAGGTGAGACCAAGGCCGCACGGAGCTCCACCTTCTCTGGTCTTCAGTCCAGCACTGGGTGCCCATCCCCGTCTCTAAAACCAGTAAATCAACCAGCGAATACCTGGAAGCAAGATGCACAGACGGGCGGCTTCCCACACACCCATCACAAGACGCGGACATGCAGGTCTCCGTGCGAGCTCTGCCCCGTCCAAGAGCCTCTCCGCTGTCGCCCAATGTGAGCCTGGAAGAGGACCCAAGAGAGTGCCGTGCTGAGGCTGCCTCAAGCTCACTGCCTTCCAGAGCTGCGCCTATTCCTCCCTCGCCAAACGCGTTCCAGAATTTGTCCACAGGTGCGCCGGCACCTGCTTTTCCACCTTGAGGCCGCGGCTTCCCCCCCAAGATTTATAGACAACTCTGACATTGTCACCCCACTGACAAAGCCCCTGATTCCATAGGGTGGATCCTTGCCAGGTGTCCCTGATCCTCCCTGCCCAAGCCTTCCTTTGTGAGCTGGCATTGCTCCCCATCCCCCAAGTGCCTCACCACTCCCTCAGACTGGGTGAAGGTACAGCTGGCTCCTTTCGGGGGTGCAGCTTCAAATATCTCGGTGATAGGGCGGTGCCATCCCCACCCATAGGGCTGGCTCACTTCCAGTCACTCCCAACAGCTTCCAGCCCGCAAATAAAAGACCCTTGGGCCCTGGCTCTGAGCCCATCCTGCTGTGGGTGCAGCATGTGACTGCATGTGACACATGCATGGGTGTGGTGTGCGTGTGCATATGATGCATGTGTAGCACTATGAGGCACACGTGTGGTGTGTATGCATAGCATGTGTGATTGTAGTACACGTGTGCAGGTGTACTGTGAGGCATGCATATGTGGTGTGTGTGCACGTCGTGTGTATGATGCATGTGTAGAACTGTAAGGCACACGTGTGTGTATGCATAGCACATGTGTGATTGTGTGTAGTGCACGTGTGCAGGTGTACTGTGAGGCATGCATATGTGGTGTGTGTGCATGTGTCGTGTGTATGAGGCATGTGTAGCACCGTGAGGCACACGTGTGGTGTGTATGCATAGCATGTGTGATTGTGTGTAGTGCACGTGTGCAGGTGTACTGTGAGGCATGCATATGTGGTGTGTGTGCACATTGTGTAGGATGCATGTGTGGTGCACATTGCATGTATGAGGTGTACACGTGTATAGTACATATGTGTGAATGTATTGTGCATGTGATGTGTGCAGTGTGTGGTGAGGGAGGGGGCAGGTCCCAGGTGTGTGGAGTCGATGGTGGAGGAGGGACTTGGCCCTCTCAGACCCAGGCAGTAGACTTGGGGCATTTGGTCTTTGGGAGGAGACAGCCAGGGACACTGTGCTCTGGAGGGCTAGGGTGAGCAGGGTAGTGTGTGGGGACACCTGCCCTCCAGAGAGGGAACAGCGAGGAAACTGTTAAGGAAGCCTGTGGGGAGGGGCAGTTGTCCCCAGCCTGCCCTAAGGCCACAGAGCTGCAGAGTGCATGGCATGGCATGGCATGGCCCAGACTCTCCAGGGCCCGCAGTAACCACAGGGCAAGAATCCCTTCTTCACAGTCCGGGGGTGCAGGCTGTTCCTGCAGGGAGGGAAGCCTCTGCCCACCAGCAACGGCACCCCTTGGCCCAGCCCCTCAACTCCAGCTTCTCAGGGTGGGGCTCATGGCCCTGCCCACCCCTCCGTGGCCAGGGGCACAGCTGCTTCTGTGACCTGCAGGGTGTCCCCTCCCTTTGGGGACCCCTTGCACTCCCTCCCATGCTGTCAGGGGGCAGCTCTTGGAACCCCAGTGAACCTTCCCTTCTCCCTCCAGCCCCACCTTGCCTGCCTGGCGGTTCTCACCTATAGGACGTGTCCCCAGAGCCCTATGGCCCTTTCGTACTCAAGGCCTTCTGGGCTGGGTTACTTTTCTCAGGGACAAGAGAACCGCTACCTGGCACAAAGGCACCCACCTGTTCAACCTCATCCCCCACGTCCCCCTCCCACACCTTGGAAGGAGCAACAGGACAAGGTTATACCTGTGCGGCTGTGAAGCGGGGCTTTTCACACTTGCATACGTGGCCGTGGGACAGTCCTGCAGGGTTCTCTAAAGCACCTGCCTGCCCCTCACTGCTGCCACACCCAAAGCTGCATCTCCGGGAAGCCCCTGCCTGGGCTCCTCTTGCCTGCAGGGTCACCAGAGCTCACCCCGGCCCTACCATCATCCCTTTGCGCTGGACTCCAGCCAGCCCTCAGACGTCCGCGGTGCCGAGGCCACGGTCTGCTCCAGGTGGGAGCAAACCCGCTTGCATGGGGCCAGGGTGCCCAGCTTGGTGGGGTCCTCAAACCGGAGACCCCCCTGAGGCTATCAAGATTGCTGGGTGCCCAGTTTCTGACTGAGCAGGTCTGGGTGGGGGTGCTCGCCTCCTCGGCAGCCCTCCCCACCCTGACCCAGGCTGGCCAGCAAATTCCTGGTCACTCCTCCAGGAACAAATCCATTTGACTACTTAGGGAGCAGAGAGACAGGCAGACGCACACACGCTAGGCTCACGCCTGACCACCGGGGTTTTTCAGGCAGTGCAAAAACGTTTATTCTGCTTTCTTCCTTGGTGGGTGGGTCATCAGGCTGCTTTGGCTAAGAAGCTCAGGCTCTGTGGCCTGGGCGACCCGAGCACCATGGCTGCCCTTGGGCCTCAGGAGCAGCAAGGCACAGAGGTGAGTCCTGCATTGGGTGACATGGCAGGGGCGTGTGAGCACCGGAAGGGGAGAGGCAGGCGCTTGCCATGCCTGGGGCACGGGGCCTCTTCAGGGATAGAGCAGCTCCAGTGTCTACTGAGAGGGCACAGACTGACCCAAACACGCATTCCACAGCCAGTTCCTTGGGATATTCACAGCACATGCAGCCAGTACACAGCTGCAACGCCACTAAGGACACCTGTGAGCAGCCATGGGCTCAGCTCCAGAGCAGGCCCCACCCATCCTGCTGGGGGAGACCCTTGCTCCAGGCTTCCTCACAGGACCTGGTCAAAGGAACCAAGTCACACCGCCCATGCTAGAGGATCCCCTTATAGCTCCGGGAAGGGCTGCGAAGCTGGAGCTGTCTCAGGTTCCCGTTGAGGCCCGGTACCCTGAGTTCCATGACTCCTTTGGGGGACAGAGCACAGGAGGGAAAAGGGGAATGGACTTCTACAGGATGGGGTGGGGGACGGCCTGTCCCGGGGACACCCTGGCTCCTTCTACGCGCTGGCCACTCTGGCCTGGGGAGAAGCTGGCAAGGAGAGGGCACCGGGTAAGGACGGGGTGCTGCACGACCCAACTCTGCCCAAGGTGGCCCAGGGAGACCACTATGAAGACCGCCTGGTGTGAGCGGGACCCTCGTGGGGTGCAGAGTGAGGCCCTGTGTGGGGACTTAGGGAGGACGCTGGGCGGGAGAGAGGCCCAGGGTGTCCCCTCACCCATGCAGGTCCCTGGTGTGATCATGGAGGACTTGTAAGGGTCAGGAGTGGGGGAGTCAGTGCAGAGACCCAGGGAAGGGCCCACTTCCCAGGACGTTTAGTGTCAGCAGGCGGAGTCTCTCCACAGGCTCTGGCTGGCGTGCCTCTACGCCTCACTCTGGTACCGCAGCCGGGAGAACCGGTCCCTGATGGCCTGGTCACTGTCTGGCCCACCCTCACCCAGGCGGACCACCCTGCTGCTTGGGACAAGGTCCCGCACCTTGTGCTTGATCACAGAGACCAGGCCGGGTGCCTCTGAGTCTGCCGGGCCTGTCAGAAGGATGTAGGCGGCGTGGCGGCTTGGCTCAAACAGGACGGCTGCAGGGTGGGGGACACAGCTGTCAGGGCAGCTCAGGACCAGCCAGGGCAGACCCCGTGGAACACCCGGGTCCCTGGCCGAGGCCGCACTCACCGTCGAAGGCGACAATGTGGGTAGAGACATTGGCCAGCTCCAGCAGCACGCGTGGCAGGGTGGGGTGGAACATGTACAGACTGTGCCGGGCCTCCCCGGTCTCCTGGAGCGAGAACCAGCAATGGGCCCCACGCCCTTCACTGAGCACTCCCACAGGACACTGCTGTCAGAGTGACCGTGCCTGGAGCTCTATGTCCGCTAGGGGCCCTATCTGGGTCCCCCAAACGCCAGCCCCCAGCTCTGTGGCCACCTCCCAGGTCCTCCCGCCCCACCTGGTCCTGACACTGGTCCTTGCCGGCAGCCACTCCCTTCAGGGCATGGCTGTGTGCTCCCCTATCCACTGAAGGCCATCAGCCCCTTCTCGCTGGACTCCTCTAAGGTCACTTTGCCTCAGCTTGCACCACCTCATCCTGACTGTCACTGGACTTCAACTTATGTGAGGTTGCCCAGGCACCGATGAGCTTCTGGGCACTCCCCGGTGCAGCTCCAGCCTGGGTCTCTGCCCCGGCTCCCACCATGTCTGCTCTGAGGGTGGCTCCCGTACCGTCTCGCGGGTGCTCCCCAGCTCGTGGAGGCCCCAGAAGAAGAAGGCTGAGCGGTGGTCTGCGGTCGGCAGGCTGGCGGACAGTGGACCCCCAGGGAGGCTCGGGAGGGCTACGCTACACAGGACGGCTCCAGTGCCAAGGTCCAGGAACAGGATCTGGGGAGGGAGGGGACACTGTGGGGGCCAACGTGGGGGCTACCGGGAAAACCTGGAGGCTTGCACAGGCACACGTGCCCGCAGCCATGCCAGCCCTGGAGGCAGATGCTCTGAGGGAGGCAGAACCTTCTCAGCAGCTCTGAGGGCAGCAGCCTCCTGGGCCGCAGCCCCGTCTGCTTTCAGACCAGTCTATCCTCAGCTAAGAACAAAGGTGCCACCTCCGAAGGAAGTACGAACCTGTCTGTCGGTGCCAGTTCCGTTTTCAACGACTACAGCCAAGGTGTCTGGTTTGTAGCGGCCGAAGATGGGTTTTCTGGAACAATATGGAGGAAGCGCTCACGAGGGGTCTCAGTGAGGAGACTGAGATGAAGGAAGCACTCAGGAACAGGTCTGCCCCTTAGTCTCCCATGGCCACATCTGGACCAGGGCCCAGGACACAGAGCTGACGTCCAGGGCAAGAGGCAGTACCAAAGACAGGCAAGAGGCCCGGGCAGCAGCACACGGCCTCCGGCCCCACCCCCAGCGCTGTCTCCTCACCAGCCAACGGGATGTGCCCGGGGTGCCGGGAAGGGGTGCAGCACCTGCGCGGTCCTTGGGGAGACCCCGTACCTTAGGACATGGGCTGCCTTGGGTGTCCAGCGAGGCGTCAGCTCCTGCCCGTCCAGCAGCACGAAGGCCTCTGAGCCCACAAGGAGCACATCTGCACCGGCGTTCCCTGGGACATGCATCAGGTAGCGCACTGCTCCAGAGCTAGATAGGAGAGTGGGAGAAAGAGGCGCCGGGTGCCCGGGGCGGCCTCAGACACCCAGTGGAGGCTCTGGCACCGCCCGTCTCAGGGTGCTCCTCTCAGGCCCCCATAACCCGTTTCTCAGTTCTACAGCTTGAAAAGAGAAGAGCTGGGCGCGGTGGCTCACGCCTGTAATTCCAGCACTTTGGGAAGCCAAGGCGGGTGGATCATGAGGTCAGAAGTTCGAGACCAGCCTGACCGACATGGTGAAACCCCGTCTCTACTAAAAATGCAAAAATTAGCTGGGCGTGGAGGTGCGTGCCTGTAATCCCAGCTACTCAGGAGGCTGAGGCAGGAGAATCACTTGAACCCAGGAGGCGGAGGTTGCAGTGAACCGAGATCGCACCACTGCACTCCAGCCTGGGGGACAGGGCAAGACTCCATCTTAAAAAAAAAAAAAAAAAAGACAGAAAAGAGAAGAAAGACCCCCACTTTCCGTGGAGACAGACAGGCACAGCGTCGGGAACCTCTCTTCTCTTTACTCGGCTTTTATT
Organism: Pongo pygmaeus; assembly: GCF_028885625.2. Classification (NCBI taxonomy): domain Eukaryota; kingdom Metazoa; phylum Chordata; class Mammalia; order Primates; family Hominidae; genus Pongo; species Pongo pygmaeus. The sequence continues at coordinate 375,237 of NC_072391.2, read as the reverse complement.
TGACCATTTCTCACATCTGAGCCCAGGGTGACCTTGCGGTACCCCCAGCACCTCCCTGCCTGTGGGGCTGCTCTGGGCTCCACACAGATTGTCCGAACACTGAGGCAGGGGAGCTGAGCCATGGGGTGGGCGCTCTGCGTGGAGAAAGGCGGCGGCCCGGACCCACCTGTGGGAAAGCATCCTGCGGGTGGTGGCATTGAGCATGCTCTCCCAGTGTGGGTCATTCTTGAACGGGCCGTCACTCCCGGTCACCTTCTCGTAGAGACCCTTCACAGAGCAGCCGCAGAGGGAGCTTGCTATTCAAAACACAGAAGGGCCCGAGGTCACCAGGGTCACACTGTGAACCCGGACCAGGAGCACGCAGTGCCACGTGGAGCCAGGCCCCTGAGCTTCCTGACTCCAGCACCTCGAGAGCAGAAGCAGGACCTGAGGAGCCGCAGGGCAGTCATGCTCCGCGAGTGAGGCCGGCCAGGGATGTGGCAGAAACAACGTACCGCAGGGAAAGAGGATGTAGTGGGCACCTGTCCTGGTGACGTGAAGGAGGAAGCCACTTTCTCCGTCCACACCGAGGCTGCCTCTGAGGCCAATCTGGTGCCCGGTGCTGCCGGAGTAGAGGTGGCCACTAACCTGCAATGACATAGGATGACACAGGAAGAGAGGGACCTGAGCCCAGGGCTGCAATGACACAGGGCCCAGGAAGAGAGGGACCTGAGCCTGGGGGCGGGGCACTCTACAACGGGAGATGTGGAAGGGTAAGGGGCCCACAGGCTCTTGGTTTTGAGGAAAGAGGCGCTGACATCAGAGAGTCTGACACTATGGTCAGTGCCTCCACACTGCACGGGGCACGTGAGGCAGGCAGGGCAGCCCCAGTGCCTCGCAGGTGCTCCCAGCCCTCAGAGCTTCACCCCCAACACTGCAACAGCACAAATGGGAAGTGTGTACTCCACCGTTCTTGGGGAGGCCCCAAAGCTGCCTGGTAGAGGTGGAGCCCCCTGAGTATGATGGGTCTATGGGAGTTGGGAACTTGGGGCTCTGGGCGAGTCCCCGACAAGTGGTCAGACCCGAATCCTGTCTGGGAAGTGGCAGCAGATGGGGAGGCAGAGCAGGGCCGTGTGACAGGTGGCCTTGTGACTTGGGAGGAGAGCCAGGCTGGGCTGTACCTCCTCCTGCTCCTGGGTGAGAACCAGCAGGTCTGGGGCCCCATCGCCGTCCACATCAGGCACCTGCAGCAGAGGGCTCAGGATGGACGCATTCCCGCTGAAGCTGCTGCTGTGGTTCCACAGGGTTTCCCCTAAAATCAAGCACACGGTCACGGAACGTGGCCCTGAGTCCCCTTCAACAGCAGCCTGACAACTGCACGGCCTGTGACAGGCAGGCTCCTGTTGAGGCGTCACCCTCGTGACCTCACGGCTCACCGCGTACTCAGAGCAGATGCCAACAGGAGGGGAGGGTGGCACTCTGGTGCTCGTAAAGGAGCAGCACGCGGAGGTGGCGGACACATGTCCTGCCCGTGTATGGAGATTCGGTGGCGATACGCCAAACGCTGACAGCCTCATTCCTGGGAACCACAGAGTTCCCCCTTCTTTTTCTCCTATCTGTGTATCCTAGAACATCTAGGGCCAATGCTGACCCTCCCGGCCGAGTGGATGAAACCTGACCTCACCCACCTCTCGAAGCCCCTGCCTCCTGCTGGGGTTGCAGGCGTGCCCTTGGTGCCATGCAGGCCCCAGCTGAGTGGCCCCTTCCTCTGCCCTCCACATAGAAGGCAAGAATGGAGGTGTGCGCTCGGAGGTGGATCTACTGACCACAGGTCCCAGTGCAACTCCTTACGCACATACAATCTCATCCAGACCTTTTTTTAAAGACAGATTCCTTGATTCTTAAAATGTTTTCAGCCTGCTCTTTATTCTCCTCCATATCCTTAAAATGACAGCTTGTAAGGGAAATATGAACATTCACCAAATCTAGGCACAGAATCTTCCAGACCGCGACGAGGTGCAAGGAGCGCGCGCGCACACACACACACACGCGCGCGCGCGCACACACACACACACACACACACACACACACACACACACACACGGAGGCCCCCCCCCGCCACACACACACGGCCCCGCGCACCACGCATTCTTTAGGCACAGAATTCTTCCAGACTGCGACGAGGTGCAAGGAGCACACACACACACACGCACGGCCCCGCGCACCACGCATTCTTTCCCTCGTGCTTCCACGAGGCTGGCTCCGCTGGGGCTCGGAGACCTGTACCCTCAGGGTTAGGGGCACTGACAGGCCCCGATCTCCCCTGACGGGCTGAGTGCAGGTTCATGTTCTGGGCTCGCCCTGGGCACTGCCACCAATGACACCCCAGGAGCAGCCGGCGGCCAAGCCGCTCCTCCTCTCTGCTACCCCACAGCAGGTGACATCGGACTGCCCGTGTGTGTTACAGCCCACCAGCAAGGTGTAACGGGAGGTAACAGACACAGTGCAGCTGAAGGCAGCCGAGGCGCGTGCCTTCCACACGCTTGCAGCCTCACTTGGAGGTTCTCCCCATAACCTTCCTTCCCATCCAGCCACCCTCAAGATCACAGGGCTGAGCCTCGTCGGGGCCTCCTGGCACTGGCCCTCAGGGTGAGGCGGCTCAGGTGAGAGGCCCTCGGTGAGAACCCCGCCGCCTGGCTGGCCTACCTGTGAACAAGTCGACTGCAATGAAAGAACTGGGTCTGCCCACAAGGACGCAGGCAGAAGGTACCTCACTGCCTCTTGGCTGGGACACAGCACACTCCATGAGGGCCACGTCTTGGGCCACAGGTCTCTCCCAGAGCGTGCTGCCGTTGGCCCCCGACACAGCAGCTGCAAAGGTGCAGGGAGAGGAAAAGCCTGTAGGGAGAGACACCGGCACCTCACTGTTGCAGCATCTGGGCAGGCAGGCCGGCCAGCCCCAGCATGTGCTCTTCCAGGTCTGTCTTCCTCACACCTCTCCTAGGCCACAGCCCCTCCCTCCCAGGCGGATCTCCTTTATCTTGCAGGCTCCCAGGGCTCTAATGCTGACCCCACGGGGGCTCAGTGGCCAGGGCGGTGCTGGGACCGGGCTTCCAGGCCTCTTTCTGGTCCTGCCGGGAAGGATGACGAGATGGGTTCCAGAACCACCACCATCTGCTTCCCTCAAACACTGAAAGTGAGAGGGTGACCCAAAACAACGATTCCTCCTTCTACAGGGAGCTCCTCCTTTTTCATATAAAATGAAATTACCTTCGTCCACACAGGATCGGTTGAAATTGTTGCTGCTGTTGGTGTTTTTATAAAGAAAAAGAACATCTTGGATCCTGTCCCCGTTTATATCATCCACAGCCAGAAAGTCATAGATAACTGAAAGAGAAAACCACAGACTATACTCCGCGGGCCATGCCTGGTTTCCAGGAACGATCAGGTCCAGCACGACCTACTTCTCTGCTCCATGGAACCTGCCACTGTGAGGGCACCCAATGAGGACAGTGGCTTCTTCCTCACTAGGATGAGTATTTCCTTCCTGAACACCAGAGGGTGGACGCTAATGCCCAGTGTTAACCTTCAGAAAGGAACAAGCAGGACATCTGGGCATTAAGAATGGATGTTCTGGCACCTTCTGTTCAGGGATAAATCCCTCCCTAGACCAGGGGGCATCTAGACAGTCCACACTGCACACTCCTCAGGGTTTACACTTCCTTTCATTCAAGGACTCAAGTGATAAAGTTTATGCCCTAAAATCAAACACCAAAAGAGTGAAGTTGGCCAGGCGAGGTGGCTCACGCCTGTAATCCCAGCACTTTGGGAGGCCGAGGAGGGCAGATAACGAGGTCAGGAGATTGAGACCATCCGTGCCAACGTGTGAAACTCTATCTCTACTAAAAATACAAAAAATTAGCTGGGTGTGGTGGCACCTGCCTGTAATCCCAGCTACTTGGGAGGCTGAGGCACGAGAATCGTTTGAACCCAGGAGGCAGAGGTTGCAGCGAGCGAGATTGCACCACTGTACTCCAGCCTGGCCGACAGAGCGAGAGTCCATCTCAAAAAACAAAACAAAACAAAAACAAAAAAAATAGGCCGGGCGAGGTGGCTCACGCCTATAATCCTAGCACTTTAGGAGGCCGAGGCGGGTGGATCATAAGGTCAGGAGTCCAAGACAAGCCTGGCTAATATGGTGAAACCCTTTCTCTACTAAAAATACAGAAATCAGCCAGGCGTGGTGGCGGGCGCCTATAGTTCCAGCTACTCGGGAGGCTAAGGCAGGAGAATTGCCTGAACCCAGGAGGTGGAGGCTACAGTCAGTTGAGATTGAGCCACTGCACTCCAGCCTGGGCGACAGAGCAAGACTCCATCTCAAAAAAAAAAAAAAAAAAAAAGAATAAAGTTGAACCCCACCCCCCCTTATTTTAGAGACAGGGTCTGGCTACGTTGCCCAGGCTGGCCTTGAACTCCAGGCCTCAAGTGATCCTCCTGTCTCAGCCTCTGAAACTGCTGGGATTACAGGTGTGAGCCACTGCGCCCAGCATGAAGTTGGATCTTTACGTCATGCATAAAAATGAACTCAAAATGAATAAAAGACCTAAACATAAGAGCTAAAATTATAAAACTCTTAGAAAAAAAACAGGGAAAAATGTTCATGACAAGGGATCTGGTGATGGTTTCTTTGATACAAAAGCACAGGAGGCCGAGTGCGGTGGCTCACGCCTGTAATCCCAGCACTATGGGAGGCCGAGGCAGGTGGATCACCTGAGGTCAGGAGTTTGAGACCAGCCTGGCCAATATGGCGAAACCCCGTCTCAGTGAGCTGAGATCACGCCACTGCACTCCAGCCTGGATGACAGAGCAAGACTGTCTCCAAAAAAAAAAAAAAAAAAAAGCACAGGAAAGAAAAAATAGACTTCATTGAAACTAAAAGCTTTTATGCATCAAAGGACACTATCAAGAGAGTGAAAAGGCCGGGCGTGGTGGCTAACACGGGTAGTCCTAGCACTTTGGGAAGCCAAGGCAGGCAGATCACTTGAGGTCAGGAGTTTGAGATCAGTCTGGCCAACATGGTGAAACCACGCCTCTACTAAAAATACAAAAGTTATGGCCGAGCGTGGTGGCACGCGCCTGTAATCCCAGCACTTTGGGATGCTGAGGCAGGCGCATCACCTAAGGTCGGGAATTCAAGACCAGCCTGACCAACATGGAGAAACCACGTTTCTACTAAAAATACAAAATTAGCCGGGTGTGGTGGCACATGCCTGTAGTTTCAGCTACTCAGGAGGCTGAGGCAGGAGAATCACTTGAATCCGGGAGGCGGAGATTGTGGTGAGCCGAGATCGGGCCATTGCACTCCAGCCTGGGCAACAAGAGAGAAACTCTGTCTCAAAAAAAAAAAAAAAAAAAATTAGCCAGGCATGGTAGCCTGTGCCTGTAATCCCAGCTACTTGGGAGGCTGAGGCAGGAGAATCGCTTGAACCTGGGAGGCAGAGGTTGCAGTGAGCCGCGATTGCGCCATTGCACTCTCCAGCCTGGGGTAGAAGAGCAAAACTCCATCTCAAAAATAAATAAATAAATAAAAATAAATTATTTTTAATTTTTAAAAATGGGCAAAAGACTGCAATAACAGACATTCACCAAAGAAGATACAAGAATGGCTAAAACTCACATGAAAAGAGGGACCCAACATTTTCAGTCACTGGGAGATTCTAATTCACACCCACTAGCATGAGTGTAATAAAAAGACAGACAATAACAAGAAACTAAAGGCCTCCTCAGCATTGCAGTAGGAATGGAAAATGGTCAAATGGTGCAGTCGCTTTAGAAAACAGCTTGTCAGCTCCTCAGAAAGTTAAACATAAACTTACTGTAGGGTTCAGCAATTCCACTCCTAGCAATCTACCCAAGAGAAATGAAAACATATCCACACGAAGATCTGCACGTGAATGTTCACGGCAGAATTACTCATAAGAGTCTCAACTGAGAGCCATCCAGGTGATCGTCAGCCAACCCTCCCAGGAGCCCTGCTCAGCAACGGAAAGACACAGACAGACCACGACACAAAGGAACGGCAAAACATCACGCTAAGTGAAGGAAGTCACACTCCTTCACTTACATACTGTATGATTTCACTTCTAAGAAATGTCTAGAGGCCAGGCGTGGTGGCTCACACTGGTAATCCCAGCACTTTGGGAGACTTAAGCGGGTGGATCACCTGAGGTCGGGAGTTCAAGACCAGCCTGACCAACACGGAGAAACCCCATCTGTACTAAAAATACAAAATTAGCTGGGCGTGGTGATGCATGCCTGCAATCCCAGCTACTCGGGAGGCTGGGGCAAGAGAATCACTTGAACTTGGGAGGTGGCGGTTGCGATGAGCGGAGATTGTGCCGTTGCACTCCAGCCCGGGCAACAAGAGCAAAACTCCGTCTAAAAAAAAAAAAAAGACTAATCTTTGGAGACAGGAGACTAGGTTGCCCAGGGCTAGGAGATGAGGGAACAGGGAGTGATGGCAAAGGTAATGAGGAATTTTCTTTTTTTGAGAAAGGGTCTCCCTCTGTCACCCAGGCTGGAGTGCAGTGGCGCGATCACAGCTCACTGCAGCCTCAACCTTCCAGGTGTAAGTGATACTCCTACCTCAGCCTCCCAAGTAGCTGGGACCCCAGCTGCATGCCACCACGCCTGGCTGATTTTTGTATTTTTTGTACAGATGCGGTCTGTGCCCAGCCTCTTGAGGAATCTTTTAGGGATGATGGAAATATTCTAAAACGGAATTGTACTGACAACTACATAACTCTCCCAATTGCCTACAAATCACTGAATTGGGCCAGGTGTGGTGACTTACGCCTATAATCCCAGCACGTTGGGAGGCTGAGGGAGGAGGATCACTTAAAATCAGGAGTTCAAGAGCAGCCTGGCTAACATGGTAAAACCCCATCTTTACCAAAAATACAAAATTAGGGCCAGGCGCTGTGGCTCACACCTATAATCCCAGCACGTTGGGACGTCAAGGTGGGTGGATCACGAGATCAAGAGTTCAAGACCAGCCAGGTGCAGTGGCTCACGCCTGTAATCCCAGCGCTTTGGGAGGCCGAGGCAGGCGGATCACCAGGTCAGGAGTTCGAGACCAGCCTGACCAACATGGTGAAACCCGGTCTCTACTAAAAATATAAATATTAGCCGGGCGTGGTGGCATAGGCGGACCACGAGGTCAGGAGATGGAGACCATCCTGGCTAACATGGTGAAACCCTGTCTCTACTAAAAAATACAAAAAAGTAGACAGGCGTGGTGGCAGGTGTCTGTAATCCCAGCTACTCGGGAGGCTGAGGCAGCAGAATGGCATGAACCCAAGAGGCAGAGCTTGCAGTGAGCCAAGATCGCGCCAACTGCACTCCAGCCTGGGCGACAGAGCGAGACTCCGTCTCAAAAAAAAAAAATTTTTTTGAACACAAACTGACCCTAAGTGAGGTTTCAATAAGAAACCCTATTGATGGCATTGGAGAAGCCCTGAATTCTCTGCCAGGAAACACTGAGGCTGTCAGTGCTCACGCCCACTGACGTGGGTGACTGCAGCTGCTGTTCTCCTAGAAGCAGAATGTCCTGACTAAGGTTGATTCCATTGCTTTTCATAACGGCCAAGACTCCAGAATTGCAAGGTCAGGAGACAGGAATGAATGCGTGCTTTCCTTTCACTAACCAGGATGTGAGCTGGGTCACCCTAACAAGACTGGACCATACGAGCTGGTGCATGTTTTTTACATTTTATGACAGCCTTCTCTCTATCTTTCACCCAGAAGCTCTGTTTCATTAAATTTTTTAATTTAGAAAAATACCCAAACGGGCTACTTTTGTTTATTTACCCAACTCATCCTTCCTAAAAAACGGAGAACTGGCTGGGTGCGGTGGCTCACGCCTGTAATCCCAGCACTTTGGGAGGCTGAGGCAGGCAGACCACGAGGTCAGGCGATCGAGACCATCCTCGCTAACACCGTGAAACCCCGTCTCTACTAAAAATACAAAAAATTAGCCGGGCGTGGTGGCGGGCGCCTGTAGTCCCAGCTACTCAGGAGGCTGAGGCAGGAGAATGGCGTGAACCCGGGAGGCGGAGCTTGCAGCGAGCCAAGATTGTGCCACTGCACTCCAGCCTGGGCCACAGAGCTAGACTCCGTCTAAAAAAAAAAAAAAAAAAAGGAGGGGGAGAACTGAGGCCGGATGTGGTGGCTCATGCCTGTAATCCCAGCACTTTGGAAAGTCGAAGTGGGCAGATCACCTGAGGTCAGGAGTTCAAGACCAGCCTGACTAACATGGAGAAATCCTATCTCTACTAAAAATACAAAATTAGCCAGGCGTGGTGACACATGCCTGTAATCCCAGCTACTTGGGAGGCTGAGGCGGGAGAACTGCTTGAACCCAGGAGGCGGAGGTTGCGGTGAGCTGAGATGGCACCATTGCACTCCAGCCTGGGCAACAATAGTGAAACTCTGCCTCAAAAAAAAAAAAAAAAAAAAAAAAGGGAGAACCAAGAGTGAGCCACAGTGCTTCCCTGGCAGCGTTTCCATGTTTACTTAAAGGCTGCTCGGCCGGGCACAGTGGCTCATGCCTCTAATCCCAGCACTTTGGGAGGCCAAGGTGGGTGGATCACCTGAGGTCAGGAGTTTGAAACCAGCCTGACCAACATGGAGAAACCCTATCTCTACTAAAAATACAAAATTAGCTGGGCGTGGTACTGCACGCCTGTAATCCCAGCTATTTGGGAGGCTGAGGCAGTAGAATCGCTTGAACTCCAGAGGCAGAAGTAGCAGTGAGCTGAGACTGTGCCATTGCACTCCAGCCTGGGCAACAAGAGCGAAACTCCGTCTCAAAAATAAAAAGGTTGCTCTATCGCCCCCTAAAACTCCAGAAAAACCTTGGACATAGAACTGGCAGCCACTTGGGGTTGATTCACTGTTTAAAGGCCACTTCTAGACTCACAGACACAGTTCTGCCCCCTCCGCCCCATCCCCTGGGAAGAGCTGCTTTGGACACCACGGAGCGGGGAAGCCGAGGCTCACCAGCGGCACTGTAGTCTATCCTCCACATTCGCTGTGACGCTGGCCGGTCTGGACATGGGATGACGAATGAGACGATGAACACCACAAAAAGGCAGAGAAACAATGAAAGAAAAAACGCCGCCGCTCGGCACCGGGAAAGCTGGGACTGTGGAGGCGCGCTTTTCACGTTATCCTCATTTTTTGATGCATTTCCCAGATTTTCCTGCGATTTTCTTTCTTCATTTTTCAAGGGGTGGATTTCGGCTTCTAAGTCCTTGTGGTCCAACATCACGGGCACATCCCAAAGTTTAACTCCTGGTCACTGTGTCGATAAAGCAAGAGGTCGGCGAGGCCAGCAGTCCCATGGCACAAAGCTGCAGCACAGAGGGGTCTGCTGGCATCAGCTTCTTGGGGAGCTGGGGAGCTGGCTGCAGCTGTAACTATGGGCCATCAGCCCAGGAAATAAAAGCTAAATAAATGTTTAGGGTGTCAGTCTTAACAGATTATACTTAAGAAGTCTCTAATTAATGTGGAAAGGCAAATTAGCTGTGTAGAGCCAGCAGGCAGGAACTATTTTCATCCAGAACACACTGGTGCTTCCTGCCTGCCGAACCCAGGAAATGCTGAATGAGCTCCAGGGCAGTGCTGGGCCAGGGCTGAGGACGCTGAAACCCACACCCAGCATGTTAACTAAGCCCCACCCACTCAGCCTCTGAGCATATCTGAGCCACCTTCCACCAGCCTCAAGCACAGATGGAAAAGGTGACCCAGGTGCGCACACATGGACTCCCTGGAGGGCCACAGACCCAAAATTCAAAGTACCCGGAGTGAAGATGGGCTCTGGGCGGGCAGCCTTGCACCTCCCTAGCTGTGTGACCAGGACGTGTGCTTTGACTGAACTGTGCCTCAGTTTCCTTATCTGTAAAAGAAACAATATCTACTTTAGAAGCCTGTTCTAAGGATTAAATAATTAAATGCAGCTGGGCGTGGTGGCTCACACCTGTAATCCCAGTACTTGGGGAGGCCAAGGCGGGCGGATCATGAGGTCAGGAGATCGAGACCATCCTGGCTAACATGGTGAAACCCCGTCTCTACTAAAAATACAAAAAATTAGCAGGGCATGGTGGCGGGCACCTGTAGTCTCCAGCTACTTGGGAGGCTGAGGCAGGAGAATGGCGTGAACCCGGGAGGCGGAGCTTGCAGTGAGCCGAGATCACGCCACTGCACTCCAGCCTGGGCGACAGAGTGAGACTCTGGCTCAAAAAAAAAAAAAATTAAATGCATTAAATTATAAGTACTTATTAAAGTACTTATAAGATCATCTGATACACAGTAAACATTCAAACACTACCTAATTATTATTAATAAAATATGTTCATGGATAAGCACAGACTAACTAGAAAAAAATAAAATAAAATATATTCAAACAGAAGTCTGCAGGGGAGGACGGGACAGCTGTGTTGAGCGAGCTCGGTGCTGGGAGTAACTTCTGAGCCCCGATTCTGAGGGGAAAAACATGCCCTCTCCTTGGCCTGGTTCCTGCTGGCCGGACCGGGGGTGGATGTGGTGGGGAAACCGGCAGTTGCTGTCTTAGAAACCAAAACGGAAAACACATTTGAAGAAGGGAAAGGCACAGGGCCCCTGATATCTGCCAACCAGCACCACCCAGCCTGAGCTGCTTTGACTGTATAAAACGAGGAAAAAACAAACTTCCATTTTGTCTCAGGCAAGATTTTTGTTATTTTGGTCCCTTTTAAACAACCAAACCGATGTCCTAACATATCATACTGAGAGACTGGACATGATCATGCAGATTTGAGGTAAAACCTTCACCTACCCAAAAAGGAAGTCAACAGTTCACAGCAAAGGGAGGGGTGAAAGAGGGCGTGCGGAGGTAGTGAGGGAGCGCGAGGAAAAGCTGAGCTGAAAGCCGCACCCTCTGGGGAAGGGTCAGGGAGACACAAAGATAAGGGACTGCTGGCTTTTGTTTTAAACTGTTCACTTGGACTTTGTCTTTTCCTAATTATCTAATAAAAGTAATTCACTTAATAACCTGTGTATGACACTAGAATGGCTTTAATTTTAAAAGGGAAAAACGACGAATCTGGGTGAGGATATGGAGAAATCAGAACATCGTACATTGCTGGTGGGACTGTAAAATGATGCAGCTGCTGTGAAAACAGTCTGGCAGATCCTCAAAAAGTTAAACAGAACTACCATACTCTCCAGCAAGTCCAGTCCTAGGTAGACACCCACAAGAATTAAAAACAGAGACTTGCTGGCTGGGCACAGTGGCTCACGGCTGTAATCCCAGCACTTTTGAGAGGCCGAGGAAGGCAGATCCCAAGGTCAAGAGATTGAGACCATCCAGGACAACATGGTGAAAACCCTGTCTCTACTAAAAATACAAAAATTAGCTGGGCGTGGTGGTGGGTGCCTGTAGTCCCAGCTACTCGGGAGGCTGAGGCAAGAGAATGGCTTGAACCTGGGAGGCAGAGGTTGTAGTGAGCCAAGATCGCGCCACTGCACTCCAGCTTGGGTGACAGCAAGACTCTATCTCCAAAAAAAAACCAAAAAAAACCCACAGAAAAACAGAGACATGGCCAGCACGGTGGCTCATGCCTGTAATGCCAGTACTTTGGGAGGCCAAAGCAGGAGGATCCCTTGAGGATTGCTCAAGGCTGCAGTGAGCTCTGATCATGCCACCGCACTCTAGCCTGGGCAACAGAGTGAGACCCCATCTCTCTTTTTTTTTTTTTCTCATTCTGTCGCCCAGGCTGGAGTGCAGTGGCGTGATCTCGGCTCACTGCAAGCTCTGCCTCCCCCGTTCACGCCATTCTCCTGCCTCAGCCTCCCGAATAGCTGGGACTATAGGCGTCCGCCAGCATGCCTGGCTAATTTTCTGTATTTTTAGTAGAGACGGGGTTTCACCATGTTAGCCAGGATGGTCTCGATCTCCTGACCTCGTGATCCACCCGCACTGGCCTCCGAAACTGCTGGGATTACAGGCGTGAGCCACCACGCCCGGCCAAGACCCCATCTTATAAAAAAAAAAAAAAAAAGCCTGGCTAGGCATGGTGGCTTATGCCTGTAATCGCAGTACTTTGGGAGGCCGAGTGAGTGGAGTGCTTGACCTCAGGAGTTTGAGACCAGCCTGGGCAACGTGGCGAGACTCTGTCTCTACTAAAAATACCAAAAAAATTAGCTGGGTATGGTGGCGCTCGCCTGTGGTCCCAGCTACCCGGAGGCTGGGGTAGGAAGATCACTAGAGCCCAGGGGGGTGGAGGCTGCAGTGAGCTGAGATCATGCCACTGCACTCCCACCTGGGTGACAGAGCAAGACCCCATCTCAAAAAAAAAAAAACAACAACAACAACAAAAAAAACCCCACTGCAGAGGCTCAAACAAAAACTTGTAAATAAATGTTCATATTGGTTCATTATTAACAACAGCCAAAACGTAGAAACAACCCAGATGTCCAACAACGTATGAACGTATCGGCCGGGCGCAGTGGCTCACGCCTGTGATCCCAACACTTTGAGAGGCCAAGGCGGGAGGATCACGAGGTCAGGAGTTTGAGACCAGCCTGGCCAATATGGTGAAAGCCATCTCTACTAAAAATACAAAAATACTAGCCGGGCATGGTGGCGGGCGCCTGTAATCCCAGCTACTCGGGAGGCTGAGGCAGGAGAATTGCTTGAACCCGGGAGGTGGAGGTTGCAGTGAGCCAAGATTGCATCATTGCACTCCAGCCTGGGCAATAGAGGGAGACTCCTTCTCAAAAACAAAACAAAACAAAACAAAACATATGAATGGATAAACAAAATGTGGCCTATCCATAATACAATTACACCATAATGCAGTGGTGTGTTTTTCAGCCATGGTAAAAACTAAAATTCTGACACATTATAAAATTATGCTAAATGCAATGACTGGGACACGAAGCTCACCTGTGGTGTGAAACGCCCAGAACAGGCAAATCCACAGAGGCAGGGAGTAGACTTGTGGGTGCCAGGTGCGGAACAGGGAGAGTTGGGAGTGACTGCTATGGGCCGTGGGGTTTCTTTGTGGGATGATGAAAATAGTGGTGACGGTTACAAAATGCTGTGATTATACCAAACGTTACTAACGGCAAATTTTATGTTATGTGTATTTTGCCACAATAAGAAAAAATGTGTGCATTCTCCTAGGTGCTGAGGCTTAAGTTTTAACATCTTGGAAGTCAGAAAAGGTGTGCTTATCAAAGGCAATGAGTCAGACCACGGAAAATCAAACAATGAGTCATGACCAAGGACCTCATTAAACCCAAGCAGCTGGCATGGGGGTGGGGAAGGCAGGGCATGGGATGTCTAGAAAAGGTAACTAGGGAAAAAGCCAGCAACAGAACGTAGGAGTGTCTCATTGCCAGGGCCTGAGGGGCTGGGGCCAGGGCTTGAAGAAGAGGAGACAGACATTTGTTCAGCAAATCTAGCCACCATGTCCCCAAGGGAGGGATGTGTGAAATGTTTAAAACATAGATTCCTGCCTGGGCGCGGTGGCTCACGCCTGTAATCCCAGCACTTTGAGAGGCCGAGGTGGGAGGATCATGAGGTCAGGAGATCGAGACCATCCTGGCTAACACATTGAAACCCCGTGTCTACTGAAAATACAAAAAATTAGCTGGGTGTGGCGGCGTGCGCCTATAGGAGGCTGCAGCAGGAGAATGGCGTGAACCCGGGAGGCGGAGCTTGCAGTGAGCCGAGATCACACCACTGCACTCCAGCCTGGGCGACAGAGCGAGACTCCGTCTAAAAAAAAAATTAAAATAAATAAATAAATAAATAAATAAATAAATAAAACATAGATTCCTTTGGCAAAGGAAAGAAAATGAAGTAAGAACCCGAATGCTACAATTCTGGATTTCTATCTTTATGGCTTTAATCTTAAGAGCTTTAAAATTGCAGCCAAGAAATTCGAGCTCTGAGTCTCAGCTGTCCTCATCTGGTGGGAGCCAGAGCATCAAAGAAAACATGCAGGAAAGCACTACTCAAGGAGGGGGCATCAGTCGCCACCACCAGGAATCTGAAAACACGACCCATCCATCCATGGGCCCACGAGTCCTGACCTACCTGGTCGTGGGAGTGCCCGGAGGATGCGCTCGATGTGGGCTCCTGCTGGTGCATCTGGTCGTGAGCTGTGGACAGGGAATCTGTGCCTTCGCAAGCCCAGGTGGACCTAGGGATCATAAAGCCACTTGTCAAGCGCAGCTCAGGCAGCCTGCGAAGGTGTCAGGTCAGGAACTTAGATCCTCCCAAAGACATGACTCTCAGTGGTGGCTCCACATGAAAATAACTTGGGTGCTTTCACAATCCTGATGCCACACCCCAGAAGGACTAAATTGGCCACTCTGGGTGTGGGGTCCCAGTCAGGAGCGGCTGCTGGCACTCTCCAGCTGATTCCAGGGTGCAGCCAAGCAGAGAAGAACAGACTGAGAAGTCTGCCCTTGTTCGGTTCATCCCACTCTAACTAGCAGATGATGGCCAGACATCTCCTGACCCTCAAGGGGAGACTGCATCCCCCCACAGCCAGCCTGGAAGCAAGCAAGGCAAAGAGGAAAGGGCCTCTTCCTCTGAAGATGCCGCCCGGCCTGTGTTCTGGGTTTTCTGTTCCTTGGACTTCACAGCAAGCTTAGTGAAGTCAATCCAAATGCAGACCTCAAGCTAGTAAATTACATCACTCCCTTTCTTAATCATTCTTCTAATATCTAAGCTATGACCAAAGGACCCCGCAAGACAATTACTATGAATGTAGTTTGGATTTATAATTTTAAAAAATCAGTAATAAATATATCCAACATTTAAAAGGGCCGGGTGCAGTGCCTCACACCTGTAATCCCAGCACTTTGTGGGGCTGACACAGGTGGGTCGCTTGAGCCTAGGAGTTTGAGACCAGCCTGGGCAACATGGGGACACTTCATCTCTACCCAAAAATACAAACATCAGCCAGGTGTGGTGGTGGGCACCTATAGTCCCAACTACTCAGGAGGCTGAGGCAGGAGGATTGCTTGAGCCCGGGAGGTCGAGGCTGCAGTGAGCCATGGCCAGGCCACTGCACTCCAGCCTGGGCAACAGAACAGGATCCTGTTTCAAAAAAACCCACAAAACTTAAGAAGTATAAAAGGGTAAATCTCCTTTCATCTTGTGGCTCCCAGGCTCAAGAGGGGAAGCATGGTACCGGCTTCATATGGGTCCTTCCAGAAGTATTCTCTATGTGGATAAGCATGGAGTATATAAAGTATACAATCTATATGAAAAAAATGTGACTAGAATGGTCGAGTTATAAGGTGGCCTCTAAAAATTAAAGGAAAAATAAAATTCAAACTACTTTCTTATCTCTACAGCATGATTTGTCATGTTAAATCAGACCAAACTGGGCATTCTGTGGCAGGGACAGTGTACTGTCATTTTCTCAATTCCTGCCTTTTGAATTGGAGAGCCTGGCTGAAAGCACAAACATTTCCCCCACGCAGGGACCATCTCTGTAACACGATTTAGAAGGACAAAGGGAAAGACCTCTCTAAATGCTCATTAGTAACACAGTTGGGGATTTGGGTCGTCTGTGTCTTGTGAGCATCTACAATTTGGCCAGTGTCCTCACCTGCAGAGCACAGTGAAATAAGACATGTCACATACGTCTGAGGGAAGACAGAAACAGCGGCTCAGAAGGCAAAGCCTCATTATAGGACGCAAAATAATGCAGGCAACTGACTTAATCAGATGAGCATCCACCTGAACCCAGCACTGGGCTCCACTCTGAGAGGGTTCCCAGACTGTCAGGCCCCGCAGTGCCTCCATGGGGACTCTCCCACCACTTGGGCAAACCCAGGTCAGGGTAGAAAATGGCACTGAACATTTTTGGGAGGATCATCATTTTAACTGACAAACACGGGTTTCTAAAACTGAGCAAGCCGTTGAGGCATTTGTGAAAAACACAGACTGATCTAAGATCAAAAGAGTTTGTGAGAAACTGGTTTAAAAATCATTAATAAGGCCGGGCGTGGTGGCTCACGCCTGTAATCTCAGCCCTTTGGGAGGCCGAGGCGGGCGGATCACCTGAGGTCAGGAGTTCGAGACCAGCCTGGCCAACATGGTGAAACCCCGTCTCTACTAAAAAATACAAAAATTAGTCGGGCGTGGGGGCAGGCACCTTAATCCTAGCCACTTGGGAGTCAAGGGCAGGAGAACTGTTTGAACCTGGGAGGCAGAGTTTGCAGTCAGCCGAGACTGAGCCATTGCACTCAAGCCTGAAGGACAAGAGCAAGACTTCTCTTAAAAAAAAAAAATCATTAATAAGGCTGGGAGTGTTGTCTCATGTCTATAATCCCAGCACTTTGCCAGGCCGAGGCACATAGATAGCTTGAGTTCAGTTCAAGACCAGCCTGGGCAACACAGTGAGACCCTGTTTCTAAAAAGAAAGAAAAAGAAAATCAGCCAGCTGTGGTGGCACACGCCTGTGGTCTTAGCTACCCAGGAGCTGAGGCGGGAGGATCACTTGAAGACAGGAAGTTAAGGCTGCAGTGAGCTGTGATCATGCCACTGCCCTCCAGCCTGGTGACACAGAGTAAAGCTCTGTCTCAAAACAAAACAAAACAGAATAAAACATCAATAAAAAAACAACAAAATCATCAATCAATCAATTAAAAAACCACCAACTGACAGGGCATGGTGGTTTGCGCCTGTAATCCCAGCACTTTCGGAGGCCGAGGCAGGCAGATCACGAAGTCAGGAGATCAAGACCAGCCTAAACAACATGGTGAAACCCCACCTCTACTAAAATACAAAAATTAGACGAGTATGGTGGCATGTGCCTATAATCCCAGCTACTCAGGAGGCTGAGGCAGGAGAATCACTTGAGCCTGGGAGGCAGAGGTTGCAGTGAGCCAAGATGACGCCACTGCACTCCAGCCTGGGCAACAGAGCAAGACCCCCAGAAAGAAAAAAACAAACAAAAAAAACATCAATCGATCAAAAAAAAAACCACCAGCTGGCCGGGCATGGTGACTCATGCCTGTAATACCAGCACTTTGGGAGGCCAAGGCCGGCGGATCACAAGGTCAGGAGATTGAGACCATCCTGGCTAACACAGTGAAACCCCATCTCTACTAAAAATACAAAAAATTAGCCGGGTGTGGTGGCGGGCGCCTGTAGTCCCAGCTACTCAGGAGGCTGAGGCAGGAGAATGGCGTGAACCCGGGAAGCAGAGCTTGCAGTGAGCCGAGATCGCACCACTACACTCCAGCCTGGGCGACAGAGCAAGACTCTGTCTCAAAAAAAAAAAAACAAAAAAAAAACCCACTAGCTACTCAGGAGGCTGAGGCAGGAGAATTGCTTGAACCCAGGAGGCAGAGGGTGCGGTGAGCCGAGATTGCACCACTGTGCTCCAGCCTGGGTGAGAGTGAGACCCTGTCTCAAAAAAAAAAAAAATCCACCAATCAAGATAAACTCCAAATGAATTAAAAATGTAAACATTATTATTATTATTATTATTATTTTTGAGACAGAATCTTCTCTGTCACCTAGGCTGGAGTACAATGGTGTGATCTTGGCTCACTGCAACCTCTGCCTCCTGGGTTCAAGCGATTCTCCTGCCTCAGCCTCCTGAGTAGCTGGGACTACAGGCACCCACCACCACACCCAGCTAATTTTTGTATTTTTAGTAGAGACAGGGTTTCACCATGATGGTCAGGCTGGTCTAGAACTGCTGACCTTGTGATCTGCCCACCTCAGCCTCTCAAAGCGCTGGGATTACAGGCGTGAGCCACTGCACCTGGCCAAAAATGTAAACATTATTTTTAACAAACATTAAACTAAAAGAAAATAGAAGAGAATGTTTATGTATTGTCAGGGAAAGTCTTGAAAGCATGACCCCAAAGGCGGAAATCATTAAGAAAAACACTGATGGACTAAATATATTATGAAATGTCTAACCCAAGCTTGTCCAACCCTCGGCCCAGGATGGCTTGAAGTGTGGCCTAACACAAATTCATAAACTTTCTTAAAACATTCAGAGATTTTTTTGCAGTTTTTTTTTCAGCTCATCAGCTATCATTAGTGTTAGTGTACTTTATGTGTGGCCCAAGACAATTCTTCCAGCGTGGCCCAGGGAAGCCAAAAGATTGTTGTTAGCTCCACAGAGCAAACCAGGATAAATATTCTTAGGGTTTTCACAAACCCACAAAAGAAAGGCAAGGACCCCAGTGGGGAAACAAGAAACGAATTCATAACTGGGCAATTCACTGAAGAGCACACGCCAGTGGCTGGTGCCCACGGGAAACACGCTCAGTCTCACTCATAGACACAGCAGGACCAATGACATTAACAGAAGTTAAGCATTTCATTTTATTTGATCTTGAGACAGGGTCTCACTCTGTGGCCCAGGCTGGAGGGCAGTGGTGATCTAGGCTCACTGCAACCTCCACCTCCTGGGTTCAAGAGATTCTCCCACCTCAGCCTATCAAATAGCTGCGACCACAGGTGTGCATCACCGCGCCGGGCAAATTTTTGTATTTTTTGTTGAGACGGAGTTTCGCCACGTTGCCCAGACTGGTCTCGAACTCCAGGGCCCAAGTGATCTGCCTGCCTCAGCCTCCCAAAGTGTGGGCCACACTCAGCCTAAAAGTTAAGCATTTTAATATGTGTTAGTGAGAATATAGGATAACAGGTCTGCAGTACAACAGTCGTGGGAATTTGAAATGGTAGTTATTGGTCGAGCGTGATGGCTCACGCCTGTAATCCCAGCACGTTGGGAGGCTGAGGCGGGCAGATCACCTGAGGTCGGGAGTTTGAGACCAGCCTGACCAACATGGAGAAACTCCATCTCTATTAAAAATACAAAAAAAAAAAAATTAGCCGGGCGTGGTGGTGCATGCTTGTAATCCCAGCTACTAGGGAGGCTGAGGCAGGAGAATCACTTGAACCTGGGAGGCAGAGGGTGCAGTGAGCCGAGATCGTGCCATTGCACTCCAGTCTGGGCAACAAGAGCAAAATTCCATCTCAAAAAAAAAAAAAAAGATGTTACCATTCAGGAAAGCAGACTGCAGGGTCCAGCCCTGTGCTATTTTTACAACATTTTGTGAATCTATAAGTAATCCAAAATAAAAAGTATAAAATAAAAAATCAAAAGAGAAAAGAAAACCGTTAGTAAGGGGGGTGGGGTCAGAGGTTCATGTAAGTTTTAGAGGAAGAACCAGCTTCTCCACAGGCAGCTTGGTTTGTGCCTCAAAGCTACCTTAATATGAAGCTATTTTGTTCCAAAGGCAGGAGTCCTTTTAGTGTTTTGTTTATTTTTGGAAGAATATCAATAGTGGAGTTTTGTGGTAGCCTGAAGAAATACTGAAAGAAGAGCCAAATCCCTGGCATGTTACAATTCTCCATTACAAAATAATCACCAGCTTCCTCAAAACCATCCATTAAAATCATTTTCCGGCCGGGCGCGGTGGCTCACGCCTGTAATTCCAGCACTTTGGGAGGCCAAAGCGGGCGGATCACGAGGTCAGGAGATCGAGACCATCCTAGCTAACACGGTGAAACCCCGTCTCTACTAAAAATAGAAAAAATTAGCCGGGCATGGTGGCGGATGCCTGTAGTCCCAGCTACTCGGGAGGCTGAGGCAGGAGAATGGCGTGAACCTGGGAGGCGGAGGTTGCAGTGAGCCGAGATCACACCACTGCACTCCAGCCTGGGCAACAGAGCAAGACTCCGACTCAAAAAAAAAAAAAAAAAATCATTTTCCTTTCCACTGTGGGGAAAAAACAGATATGCACAGCATTTATAATAATACTCCCCAAATACTTACCTGAGCAAATGCTAGAGTTTAAAAGGGGTCATCTCCAAAGTCAGACAATGTGGTGACAATGAAAATGCCCCAAGGGGCAGGAACTCTTACTGCTATACAGCCTCTGCACAAGCTTTCACATCGGCCTGGCCACAGAAAAGGGGTGTGTGTTTAACACTACTAAGGCCTGTCTTTGGAAAATTAAAAAGCTGGTCAGGAATTCCTTCACAGGATCTCCAGGTAAGACTTCCTTTTTGGAAACTTGACTCAGCCACCAGAAATAGGGGTAGTTATTAAAAGCCACAACAGCAAGGCAGCCAAAGCCAGGCAGTTCACGATTCAACCAGTTTGAAAATAAGGACACCATCAGATAGGTCCAAAGATTTGCTCATCAACGGCAAGAAGATATCAATGTTTTTCTCTACTGTGGTCATTAAAAATACCAGGAGCAGTAGCCAGAGCTTCAGGAACCTGATTGGCAGAGAAAATCCCCATGGACCCAGGTCAGAGAGACTTGAGCAGGGCACTGTCCTTGCTGTACTTTAGCATCCATACCATTGACCACAGAAAGTCAGGCCATGTGGCTATTTAAAAAAAACAGAAAACAGAACTCAACAAGCTAATAACCAAAAATTTAACTTCATGGCCGGGCAGGGTGGTTCACACCTATAATTCTAGTGCTTTGGGAGGCTGAGGCAGGAGGAGGACTTGAGGCCAGGAGTTCGAGACCAGTCTAGGCAACATGGGGAGACCCCATTTCTATAAAAAGTAAAATAAAATTAGGTGTAGTGGCACGTGCTTGTAGTCCCAGCTACCTGGGAGGCTGAGGTGCGAGGTTAGCTTGAGCCCAAGAGGTTGAGGCTGCAGTGAGCTGTGATCATTATCACTACATTCCAGTTTGGGCAACAGAGTGAGACCCTGTTTCAAAAAAAAAAAAAAAAAAAAGTGAGGGCTCAGAAAGAAAAAATTTGTCAATACGATACGTATTAATTAAGGTAAAAGATCTGACACGGGCTGGGCGTGGTAGCTCACGCCTGTAATCCCAGCACTTTGGGAGGCCGAGGTGGGTGGATTGCAAGGTCAGGAGTTCGAGACCAGTTTGGCCAACATGGTGAAACCCCATCTCTACTAAAAATACGAAAAATTAACCAGGCGCAGTGATGCGCATCAGTAATCCCAGCTACTCAGGAGGCTGAGGCAGGAGAATCGCTTGACCCCGGGGGGCAGAGGTTGCAGTGAGCTGAGACAGTGCCACTGCACTCCAGCATGGAAGACAGAATGAGACTCCGTCTCCAAAAAAAAAAAAAAAAAAAGGAGCTGACACCAAGAATAACTTGAAGAAACAAAGATAAACACAATACCTCATATATGGTTATTCAAACAGATTATTCCCCTGGCCTACAGAACTATCA
The DNA here is from genome assembly GCF_028885625.2 of Pongo pygmaeus. Classification (NCBI taxonomy): domain Eukaryota; kingdom Metazoa; phylum Chordata; class Mammalia; order Primates; family Hominidae; genus Pongo; species Pongo pygmaeus. The sequence goes on along the minus strand of NC_072391.2, from coordinate 353,996 downwards.
GTAAGCCCGCGGTGACTTATGCCTATAATCCCAGCATTTTGGGAGGCCGAGGTGGACAGATCACTTGAGGACAGGAGTTCAAGACCAGGCTGGCCAACATGGTGAAACCCCGTCTCTACTAAAAATACAAAATTAGGTGGGTATGGTGGTGTCTGCCTGTAGTCTCAGCTACTGGGAAGGCTGAAGCACAAGAATCACTTCAGCCTGGGAGGTAGAAGATGCAGTGAGCCAAGATCGTACTACTGCACTCCAGCCTGGGTGATAGACCAAGACTCTGTCTCAAAAAAAAAGGACTATCAGTAAACCAGCTGTCCACTCTAGGCCACTGAGGCTGCCACACCTGTCTGTCCTCCAGGGAGTCCACAGGCTACCCAGTCCTGAGTGGAAACTCTGATTAGGGGGAAGAACAAAACAATCCAGCAACAGTTTGCACAGCTCATTAACATTTCGGCAGGGATGGGGCAGGAATACCACAGTCCGCACAGAAAGGAAGTGACAGGTCTCTCCCTTTTCTCCAAGGGTTTTTTCTCTAAGAAGTTTACTGAGTCACAGAGAACAGAAAATAAAAACAAAAGTCTCATTCTAATTGCTTTTTTTTTTTTTTTTTGAGACAGAGTCTCGCTCTGTCGCCCAGGCTGGTGTAGTGGTGCAATCTCGGCTCACTGCAACCTCCACCTCCTGGTTTCAAGCGATTCTCCTGCCTCAGCCTCCCCAGTAGCTGGGACTACAGGTGCCTGCCACCAAGCCTGGATAATTTTTTGTATTTTTAGTAGAGATGGGGTTTCACTGTGTTAGCCAGGATGGTCTGGATCTCCTGACCTCGTGATCCGCCCGCCTCGGCCTCCCAAAGTGCTGGGATTACAGGCCTGAGCCACCGCGCCCGGCCTTTAATTTTTTTAATTGCTGAAATTTGATGAAAAATTTTTTTTTTTTTAAACAGGGTCTTGCTCTGTTGTCCAGGCTGGAATGAAGTGGTGCAATCATGGCTCACTGCAGCCTTGAATCCCCCGGACTCAAGAGATCCTCCCGCCTCAGGCTCCCCAGTAGCAGGCATGCACCAGCTAATTTGTGTTCAGCCAATCTTTAAATTTTTTGTAGAAATGAGAGCCTCACTATGTTGCCCAGGCTCCTCTGTAACTCCTGGGTTCATGTGATCCTCCCACCTCTGCCTCCCAAAGTGCTAGAATTACAGGTGTGAACCACCGTGCCCAGCCTGAAGCAGACAGCTTTTTTTTTTTTTCTTTCTTTTTGTGTAGACCTCCTCTGCGGTCAAGATAGTGTTTTAAGGCTAGGCGCAGTAGCATACGCTTGTAATCCCAGCAACTTTGGGAGGCTGCAGCAGGAGGCAGGAAGATCACTCGAGCTCAGGAGTTCGAGACCAGCCTGGGCAACATGGCAAAACCCCGCCTCTACAAAAAAATACAAAAACTAGCCGGGTGTGGTGGTATGTGCCTCTAGTCCCAGCTATGCGAGAGACTGAGGTTCCCTTGAGCCTGGGAGGTCAAGGCTCCAGTGAGCGGAGATCACACCACTGCATTCCAGTCTAGGCAACAGGGCAAGACCCTGTCTCAAAACAAAGAGAAGAAAAGTGTTTTAAATGGATAAAATATTTAGTTAATATTTAGAGGAAAACTATGATTATAGATTAATGTTACTATCTAGTTTCACCAGTTAGAAACAGAAACTGGAAGAATTTTGTCAATGGATTAAAAATAATAATAATAAGCCCAGCTGGGTGTGGTAGCTCACAACTGTAATCCCAGCACTTTAGGAGGCCTAGGTTGCTGGATCACTTGAGGTCAGGAGCTTGAGACCAACCTGGCCAACATGGTGAAACCCTGTCTCTACTAAAAGTACAAAAATTAGCCGGCGTGGTGGCACGCGCCTGTAGTCCCAGCTACTAGGGAGGCTGAGGCAGGAGAATCGCTTTAACCCAGGAGGCAGAGGTTGCAGTGAGCCGAGATCGCACCATTGTACTCCAGCCTGGGCAACAAGAGCAAGACTCTGTCTCAAAAAAAAAAAAAAAAAAAAAGGCCCAGATGCAGTGGCTCAAGCCTTAAATAACTTTGGGGTGACCCCCGCTGACCCTGGTTAACCACATTCCACCCCAGAGAACTCAGTATTTTTCTTTCAAAGCACTCATCATACTTCTCTTACCTGGCAGCAAGAAAGCTATTTAAGGCCAGGAAGATGTCTGCTGTGTCCCCTGAGCCAAATGGATGAAAGAGAATTTAAAAGACAAGTAAGATAGCTCACAATCAAGATCTGAATTTTCCGACAGACTTCATCATCCATGATCACTAACCAATCTTATAGCAAGCGTGCCCAAACGCTTGTCCCCAAATCCAGCTGCTATACACACAAATGACTTAAGAAATGTATTTACACAATGTGGCTGTGTCACCACCAAGAACACTCCGGGCATTTGACAGCAATTCAACAAGAGCTTCAGAGACACCCACAACAGCCAATGAGGCAGATGTTTCAGCTGAGCAAAGCAGATGTCAGACAAGGACAGCTACTGTGTCCAGTTGTTTACAGCAAGCAGCTATTTCTCTCTCCACCAAGAATAATCTCAAGACAAAGAACAGGCCCATAACCATTTTTCCAGAACCACTTTAAAGATCATGGTTCCATGACAAAGGCAAAAGTATCACAGCACATGCAGTCAGCACTCAAAAGCCCAAACACAAGTTCCTTTCCTTTGCAGAACTGAAAAACTTTTACAGTACTTGAGAAGGGCTCACGATGCCTCCTAAAAATAAGTTGAGGGCGAACAGCTGATAGGCAACTATTACACAGAATAAGTTTTGTAGTCTGTCCAGAAAATACCACGGGGTAAGCCTTTCTCCTGAATTCCAAGGCAGATTTCCTGCGACTCCCCCACAAATTAGTGTTAATTTTTTTTTTTTTTTTTTGAGACGGGGCCTCGCTCTGTCACCCAGGCTGGAGTGCAGTGGCGCAATCTCCGCTCACTGCAAGCTCCGCCTCCCGGGTTCACGCCATTCTCCTGCCTCAGCCTCCCGAGTAGCTGGGACTACAGGTGCCCACCACCACGTCCGACTATTTTTTTTGTATTTTTAGTAGAGACGGAGTTTCACCACGTTAGCCAGGATGGTCTCGATCTCCTGACCTCATGATCCACCCGCCTCGGCCTCCCAAAAAGTGCTGGGATTACAGGCGTGAGCCACCGCACCCGGCACAATTTTTATTTATTTTTATTTTTATTTTCTTGAGTCAGTCTTGCTCTGTCGCCCAGGCTGGAATGCAGTGGTGCAATCTCAGCTCACTGCAACCTCCGCCTCCTGGGTTCAAGCGATTCTCCTGCCTCATCCTCCCGAGTAGCTGGGACTACACACGCCCGCCACCACGCCTGGCTAACTTTTGTATTTTGGTTTCATCATGTTGGCCAGCCTGGTCTCCAACTCCTGACCTCAAGTGATCTGCCTGCCTTGGCCTCCCAAAGTGCTGGGATTACAGGTGTGAGCCACCACACCCAGCCATGTTACTCATTTTTGTCCTTCATTAAGTAGGGGGCAGAGAAAGAAAAAGATAAAGTATAACTCTAAACTTGATCACTTCTGCTAAACTCTACAAGATAAGCCAGTTAATTAGGCCTTAGCTTCAATTTCTTTTTTTTTTTTCCTGATCCTTGCACAGCAGGGCTAACCCATGGGCAGTGTGCCAACAGTAGCCTCAATTTACTTCTTTTATCATTATTTTTTTAAACCTTTGATCCAGGTGTGGTGTCTCATGCCTATAATCTCAGCACTTCAAGAGGCAGAGGAGGGAGGACTACTTGAGCCCAGGAGTTTGAGACCAGCCTGGGCAACAAAGTGAGTCCTCATTTCTATATACAATGAAAAAAAAAAAAACCTTTATTATGAAAATGCTCAAACATTAACAAAAGTAGAGAACACCAGCCCCATAAACCCATTACCCAGGTCCAACAGTTATCAACAGTTATCAACACAGAGCCAGTAATTTTCCTCTATAAGCCAGCATACTTCTCCCCCAGGCCCCATCTCTGATGATTTTTAGATTTGCTCCTTTGATCTCTCAGCATCTGCTTCATAGTTATTTGCTTAGGAGTCAGCATTTTTTTTTTTTTTTACATTCTGAGATAATCTAAGTTCCATGAAGAATTTTGCAAAGCACGAGTGGGTAAAAAATTCACCAAGTTTGCAGGGTTTTTTTTTTTTTATTTTTTAATTTTTATTATGTTTGTTTTTTTTTTGAGACGGAGTCTCGCTCTGTCGCCCAGGCTGGAGTGCTGGAATGCAGTGGCGTGATCTCGGCTCACTGCAAGCCCCGCCTCCCGGGTTCACGCCATTCTCCTGCCTCAGTCTCCCAAGTAGCTGGGACTATAGGCGCCCGCCAATAGGCCCGGCTAATTTTTTGTATTTTTTAGTAGAGACGGGGTTTCACTGTGTTAGCCAGGATGGTATTTTTTTTATTTTTGAGACGTAGTCTCGCTCTGTCGCCCAGGCTGGAGTGTAGCGGCGCGATCTTGGCTCACCGCAACCTCCGCCTCCTGGGTTCAAACAACTCTCCTGCCTCAGCCTCCTGAGTAGCTGGGACTACAGGCACATGCCATGACACCCAGCTAATTTTTTTTTTTTTTTTTTAGTAGAGATGGGGTTTCACCATGTTAGCCAGGATGGTCTCGATCTCCTGACCTCGTGATCCGCCCACCTCAGCCTCCCAAAGTGTTGGGATTACAGGTGTCAGCCACCACGCCCAGACAGGGATTTTTTTTTTTTTTTTTTGAGACGGAGTCTCACTCTGTCGCCCAGGCTGTGCAGTGGCACGATCTCTGCTCACTGCAACCTCCGCCTCCCAGGTTCACGCCATTCTCCTGCCTCAGCCTCCAGAGTGGCTGGGACTACAGGCAGCCATCACCACGCCTGGCTAATTTTTTGTATTTTTAGTAGAGACGGGATTTCACTGTGTTAGCTGGGATGGTCTCGATCTCCTGACCTCGTGATCCGCCCCCCTTGGCCTCCCAAAGTGCTGGGATTACAGGCGTGAGCCACCGTGCCTGGCCAGAAGAGTAATTTATTAATGCATTCATTAATAAATTAGGCCTGGCCCTAGCTAACTAATCAGATTCCCATAGATTAGGGACAGCACCCCAGCTGAAATCATAGGACCAGGCACTCTTGTCCCACAGGAGTGGTAAGCTGCATAGTGGTTTTAAAATGTTCGGATGGGGGCGGGGGCAGTGGCTCATGCTTCTAATTCCAGCACTTTGGGAAGCCAAGGCGGGCAGATCACCTGAGGTCAGGAGTTCAAGACCAGCCTGGTCAGCATGGCGAAACCTCGTCTCTATCAAAAATACAAAAATTAGCTGGGCATGGTGATGCACACCTGTAATCTCAGCTACTCAGGAGGCTGAGGCAGGAGAATCGCTTGAACCTGGGAGGCGGGGGTTGCAGTGGGCCAAGATGGAGCCACTGCACTCCAGCCTGGGCAACAGAGCAAGAATCCATCTCAAAATAAATAAATAAATAAAATAGGCTGGGCACGGTGGCTCATGTCTGTAATCCTAGCACTTTGTGAGGCCGAGGCGGGAGGATCACCTGAGGCCAGAAGTTTGAGACCAGCCCAGCCAACATGGTGAAACCCCGTCTTTACTAAAAATAAAAAAATTAGCTGGGCATGGTAGTGCATACTTGTAGTCCCAGCTCCTCCAGAGGCTGAGGCAAGAGAATAGCTGGACCAGGGAGGCGGAATGAACCAAGATCAAGTCACTGCACTCCAGCCTGGGTAACAGAGGGAGACTCTGTTTCAAAAAAAAAAAAAGAATTTCATTAACAGGTTTTGAGGTGGAAACCTTCCACTTTCACTCAGATCACTTGCTCTAAGGGAAGATAATTACCATGTGAGGACATGGGCCCTAAGGAAAGTTCCATGACGCAAGGAACTGAGGGCTCCTGCCACCAGCCAAGAGGGAACTGAGGCTTCCAGTCACTAGCCTTATGAGTGAGCCATCTTGGAATCAGATCCTCCAGCCCTGGTCCAGCTTTTATTTTATTTGTTCTTTTTAAATTTTCGACCTCTAGAAAAAACAGAAAAGACTCCATCCAGCTTTTAGATGCCTGCAGCCCCAGCCAACATCTTGGCTGCAACTCCATGAGACCCGAAGTCATAATCACCCAGATAAGCCACTGATAATTCCTGACCCACAGAAACTGTTGGATAATAAATATTCGTCACTTTAATCCATTAAACTTTGTGTTGTTACAAGCAGCAGACAACCATTACAAGTCAGCAGAATGGAAGCAGGAGCCTGAAAAGAAAGAGAAGGGGTAGGTTTGGTGGCTTACACCTGTAATCCTAACACTTTGCGAGGCCAAGGCAGGAGGACTGCTTGAAGCCAGGAGTTTGAGACCTGCCTGGGCAACACAGTGAGACCCCATCTACATATTTTTTTAAAAAAATACATAAATAAACAGGCTGGGCGCACTTCAGGAGGCCAATAAAGGAGGGTTGCTTGGGCGCAGGAGTTCAGGACCAGACTGGGAAAGAGAGATCCCATCCCTACAAAAAAATTTATTTATTTATTTATTTTATTTTATTTTTTTGAGACAGAGTCTCGCTGTCGCCCAGGCTGGAGTGCAGTGGCGCGATCTCGGCTCACTGCAGGCTCCGCCCCCCCGGGGTTCCCGCCATTCTCCTGCCTCAGCCTCCCGCGTAGCTGGGACTACAGGCGCCTGCCACCTCGCCCGGCTAATTTTTTGTATTTTTAGTAGAGACGGGGTTTCACCGTGTTAGCCAGGATGGTCTCGATCTCCTGACTTCGTGATCCGCCCGCCTCGGCCTCCCAAAGTGCTGGGATTACAGGCGTGAGCCACCACTCCCAGCCTATTTTGAGACAGAGTCTCGCTATGTCGCCAGAGTGTAGTGGCGCGATCTCGGCTCACTGCAACCTCTGCCTCCCGGGTTCAAGCGATTCTCCTGCCTCAGCCTCCCAAATAGCTAGGACTACAGGTATGCGCCACCACGCCCAGCTAATTTTTATATTTTTAGTAGAGACGGGATTTCACCATGTTGGACAGGATGGTCTCGATCTCTTGACCTAGTGATCCGCCCACCCCAGCCTCCCAAAGTGCTGGGATTACAGGCATGAGCCATTTCGCCCACCCAAAAAAAAATTTTTAAGAAAAATAAATATGGTGGCACGTGCCTGTAGTCCCAGATACTCAGGAGGGTGGACCAAAAGGAAAAAAAGAGGGCCAGGTGCGTGGCTCACACCTGTAATCCCAGCACTTTGGGAGGCCGAGGCGGGTGGATCACCTGAGGTCAGAAGTTTGAGACTGGCCTGGCCAACATGGTGAAACCCCTCTCTACTAAAAATTAAAAAAAAAAATTAGCTGGGTGTGGTGGCGGGCGCCTGTAATCCCAGCTACTTGGGAGGCTGAGTGGGGAGAATCGCTTGAACCCGAGTAGCTGGGATTACAGGCACCTGCCACCATACGCGGCTAATTTTTTTATTTTTAGTAGAGACGGGATTTCACCATGTTGGCCATGCTGGTCTCGAACTCCTGACATCAGGTGATCCGCCTGCCTCGGCCTCCCAAAGTGCTGAGATGACAGGCGTGAGCGACTGCGCCAGCCCAGCAAGCTCCATTTTTTATTTATCTAATTTACTATCTGTACCTTCCAGTAGAATAGAAGCTCCTTGAGAACAGGAAGTTCTTTTGTTGAGTACTATATCCTTAGCTCCTACAATCATCCCTGGTTCCTAGCAGACACTCGGAGAGTATTTGTTGAGTTATTTTGCTCTAATTGAATGCAGACTGAAATCGCAACAAGGGAAGTAGTGTGATCTGATGCTGGCGCCGTAAAGACACCGGCAGCGAGTACATGGAAGGGAGCGCGTCACAGCCTCCTCAGCTGGAATCACAAGGCTTAGAACCAGAGAGTAAACGAAATTGCCTACCCTGATAACCTATCAGTCTGTCCAAGGGCAAACTCTCTCCTTGACAACTCTCGGCCAACGAACGTGGGGGAGAGCCAGGAACGCTAATCAGTGTTTTCCTCCCATTTAGCCTCTGTTTTGTGTTCTGTGCCTGAGTCCCTCCCACAGACGAGCAACCTCGGCTGCGCTCGGGGCGCTTTCCCGGGGTGCCGGACGGACAAGCTTGCAGACAGCGTCCTGAGAGAGGACACGGCTCTCTGATCCCCGTGAGGCTTCGCATCCACATTCTTCCACCATAAAAAAACACTCTCAGGCAACCCGGGCGGCACTAAGAGCGAAAGCGGCCACGGCCGGCTCACCTACGCTGCGCCACGGCGGCGAGCTCCCTACCGGGAGGTAAAACCCCGCTTTGAGGAACACTGGGGCTTGTTCTGAACGCCACTGAAACCCAGGCTGCGGCAATGGGGGAAACCCGAAAAAATCAGCCTCCAGAGGCGCTGCTGCAGACCCGGTGAGGGACTTGGGACACCGCCGCAGCCTCCCGGCCCGCACCCGACTCGGGAAGGCGGAGGAGCTAGGCGGCAGCACGGGCGGGGTCCTCCAGGGGCCGAGGGACTGGGGAACCTGGGGGCCGGGGTCCCAGAGCGAAGAGGCGGCCTGCGGCGCCCCTGCGGCGTGCACGCGCGAGTACGAGGCCGCGCTCACTCACCTGCCGCCGCGCCCTCTCACCCGCCCGCGCCGCTGGCCCCGCCCACTGGCGTCACTTCCGACCAGCCGGGCGGGCGGGGCCGGAAATGCGCGGGCTCGGACCCCGCCTCGCCGCCCTGCTTCGGTTGCTCGGCAACGGGGATCTTGGGCGCTGCTTCCGCCGGGAACCTGGCGGTGTCCTGTTTGTCGCTGTCGCAATGGATGCTGAACGTCCTCGCCCCTCTTCGTTCCCGTCCCCCCTGCGTCCTCTCTCCTCTCCGTCCTCTTTCCCCTCCTTCCCTGCGTCCTCGCTCCCCTCCCCGTCCTCTCCCGACCTTGTCCTCTTCCCGCCTTCTTTCTTGACGTCGACCCCCGATCTTCGTCCTCGCCCCCGCCTCCGGGTGCTCCCCCCAGTGTTTCTCCTCTTTGACCACGAGGAGAATTGCCGGCACTAGGGATGCGAATTTTCGGCCTTGAAATACTGTGCCAGGGCCGGGGGCGGTGGCTCACGCCTGTAATCCCAGCACTTTGGGAGGCCGAGGCGGGCGGATCACGAGGTCAGGAGATCGAGACCATCCTGGCCAACACGGTGAAACCTCGTCTGTACTAAAAATACAAAAAATTAGCCGCGCGCGGTGGCGTGTGCCTGTAGTCCCAGCTGCTGGGGAGGCTGAGGCAGGAGAACGGCGTGAACCCAGGAGGCGGAGGTTGCAGTGACCTGAGATCATGCCACTACACTCCAGCCTAGGCGACAGAGCAAAACTCCGTCTCAAAAGAATAAAAAAAAAAAGAAATTACTCTAGGCCAGGCATGGTGACTCATACCTGTAATCCCAGCACTTTGGGAGGCCAAGGCAGGAGAAGGATTGCTTGACCTCAGAAATTTGAGACCAGCCTGGGCTAAATAGTGAGACTCCCATCTCTATTTATTTTAAAAAAAAATTTTTGGCTGGGCACAGTGGCTCATGCCTGTAATCCCAGCACTTCGGGAGGCCGAGGCGGGTGGATCAAGAGATCAAGAGATCGAAACCAGCCTGGCCAGCATGGTGAAACCCTGTCTCTACTAAAAATACAAAACTTAGCCGGGCGTGGTGGTGCATGCCTGTAGTCCCAGCTACTCAGGAGGCCGAGGCAGGACAATCGCTTGAACACAGGAGTTGGAGGTTGCAGTGAGCCGAGATCGCGCCACTGCATTCCAGCCTGGGCAACAGAGCGAGACTCCATCTCCAAAAAAAAATGAAAAAAAAAAAAGGCCGGGCGCGGTGGCTCAAGCCTGTAATCCCAGCACTTTGGGAGGCCGAGGCGGGCGGATTACAAGGTCAGGAGATGGAGACCATCCTGGCTAACACTGTGAAACCCCGTCTCTACTAAAAATACAAAAAATTAGCCAGGCGTGGTGGCGGGCACCTGTAGTCCCAGCTACTCAGGAGGCTGAGGCAGGAGAATGGCGTGAACCCAGGAGGCGGAGGTTGCAGTAAGCAGAGACTGCGCCACTGCACTCCAGCCTGGGCAGCAGACCCAGACCCTGTCTCAAAAAAAAAAAAAAAAAATGGCCAGGGGCTCATGCCTGTAATCCCAGCACTTTGGGAGGCCGAGGCAGGTGGATCACCTGAGGTCGGGAGTTCAAGACCAGCCAGACTAACATGTATAAACCCAGTCTCTACTAAAAATACAAAATTAGCCGAACTTGGTGGCGCATGCTTGTAATCCTAGCTACTCGGGAGGCTAAGGCAGGAGAGTTACTTCAATCTGGGAGGCAGAGTTTCCAGTGAACTGAGATCTTGCCATTGCACTCCAGCCTGGGCTACTAGAGTGAAACTCCGTCTCAAAAAAAAAAAAAAAAAAAAGGATGGGGTCTCCCTCTGTCCCTCAGGCTCAAGTGCAGTGGTGGGATCACAGCTTACTGCAACCTCTGCTTCCCAGGCACAGGTGATCTTCTCACCTCAGCCTCCAGAGTAGCTAGGACTACAGCTGTAAGCCACCATGCCCAGCTAATTTTTTTACTTTTTTGTAGAGATGGGGTTTTGCCATATTACCCAGGCTGGTCTTGAACTCCTGGACTCAAGTGATCTCCTGCTTTGGCCTCCCAAAGTGCTGGGATTTCATGCATGAGCCACTGTGCCTGGCAGTTGTCTGATTTCTAATAACTGTGGCAGTTTGGTAGGTGCGTAATTCAGATGATTTAATTGCTTTGTTCAAATGGCCAATTGGAAGCAAAGTCATGCCTTAAAACATTATTTAAAACTTGTCAGCCGGGTGGGGGGAGGGGGGAAGGATAGCTTTAGGAGATATACCTAACGCTAAATGACGAGTTAATGGGTGCAGCACACCAGCATGGCACATGTATACATATGTAACTAACCTGCACATTGTGCACATGTACCCTAAAACTTAAAGTATTAAAAAAAAAAAAAAAAAACTTGTCAGCCGGGCACAGTGGTTCATGCCTATAATCCCAGCACTTTGGGAGGCCGAGGCGGGCGGATCTCAACTTTAGGAAATCGAGACCGTCCTGGCTAACATGGTGAAACCCTGTCTCTACTAAAAATGCAAGAAAATTAGCCAGGCGTGGTGGCGGGCGCCTGTAGTCCCAGCTACTTGGGAGGCTGAGGCAGGAGAATGGTGTGAACCCGGGAGGCGGAGCTTGCAGCGAGCTGAGATCGCGCCACTGCACTCCAGCCTGGGCGACAGAGTGAGACTCCATCTCAAAACAAATGAAAACAAAACTTGTCTTACCGTGTCTGAACTTTTGATGCTTCTAGCCCATGAACAGTCTTTGTTGTATTCTTAGAGTAAGTCTTTTTTTCCCCCTTCCAGGGTAGCAATCATATTAAATTATCATTTGTGAAATGATTTTTTAAAATTTAAATTTTATTTTTTAATTAATTTAATTTTTTTGAGGTGGAGTGTCAAAATAGACCACTCCTGGCCTGTTTTTGTTTGTTTGTTTGTTTGTTTGTTGAGATGGAGTCTCCCTCTATTGCCCAGGCTGGAGTGCAGTGGCTCAATCTTGGCTCACTGCAACCTCCGCCTCCTGGGTTCAAGTGATTCTCCTGCCTCAGCCTCCTGAGTAGCTGGGACTACAGGCGTGTGCCACCACACCAGGCTAGTTTTTTTGTATTTTTAGTAGAGACAGGGTTTCACCATGTTGGCCAGGCTTGGTCTTGAACTCCTGACCTCGTGATCCACCCGCCTCGGCCTCCCAAAGTGTTGGGATTACAGGCGTGAGCCACCGTGATCGGCCTTTTTTTTTTGGGGGGGGGGGGGGGAGATGGAGTTTTGCTTTTGTTGCCCAGGCTGGAGTGCAATGATGCAGTCTTCGCTCACCACAACCTCTGCCTCCCAGGTTCAAGCAATTCTCCTCCCTCAGCTTCCCGAGTAGCTGGGATTACAGGCATGCGTCACCATGCCTGGCTAATTTTGTATTTTTAGTAGAGGTGGGGTTTCTCCATGTTGGTCAGGCTGGCCTCAAACTCCTGACTTCAGGTGATCCGCCTGCCTCGGCCTCCCAAAGTGCTGGGATTACAGGCATGAGCCACTGCCCCCTGGCCTGTTTTTTAAGTTTTAATTCATTTTTGAGACAAGGTCTCGTTCTTTTTTTTTTTTTTTTTTTGGCCTCCCAAATTGCTGGGATCACAGGTGTGAGCCACCGTGCCTGGCCAAGACAGGGTCTCGTTCTTTTGCCCAGGCTGCAGTGCAGTGGTGTGATCACAACTTACTGCAACCTCAACCACCCGGGCTCAGTCCATCCTCCAACCTCAGCTTCCTGAGTGGCTGGGACTAGAGGCACATGCCACCACACCCGGCCTATATTTATTTATTTATTTATTTTTTTTATGTTTGTTAACTCTTGTATTCAACAAACAGTGAGTGTTGTGTGACCCTGTTTTAGGTGCTGGGGATACAGAATAAAGCACAATCATTAGCTGTAGACAACGTAGCCTAATGGAGCTGGATCCACCATTGGCAACCTTAAAATTACCTCCCTTGGTCCTTAAGATTAAATGCAACTTCAAACTCTGTCATGCTTAGCATCTTGTTGCAAAACAAATAATGGCCCACCTAGTTTGCTACTGGTAGCCCTGTGGATCTATTAATATTAAACATCTATTGATGAAGTTAACTTTCATAAAGGATTCTACAAAAGTTCAGAGGCATAAAGTATTTAAGGACAAACAAGTACTGGTCTGCAGCAAAAATAGCATCAGTATTCTGCTTTCAGAAAAGCCAAGAAAACCAATAAAAAATTCATTCTGAGTATATACAGAACTGCTGGACAGAGGTCATCCTATACGTGTGGTACACGTACAAATATGACATAAGAAGAACTATGAATTGTTGCAGTCATTATTAAACAACGAAGTATGCCAAATTAGTCATCAGGTTTCAAAGAATCATAGCCTTCTTTCAAGAGGTCCCGCCGCGTTTTAAGGAAACGTGCCTTTTCTGTACATTTGAAGGCAAGTTCTTCCACTTGAGCTGATACTGCAGATTTGGCTTCAAGAAGTTTGGTTAATGAAAAGGCTGCATCTCCGATCTGCAGCTCCACTTCCTCCAGCGGGTCCACCGTTCGGCCGCTGCTCCTGCTCGGAACTGGCCAGCCCAAACTCACTGGGCTGCCAGGGGAAGATGCTGCAGAGGCGTCTGAAGAGGAGGGAGAAGAAGGAGGCGGCGGGGCTGCGAAGAAACCTGCAACTTCTCAGGGTCGGCCATGGGGGGAAGGGCTGGGACCGCGGAATCCGACCCGAGCAGCCCAACCGACACCCTAGTTATTTATTTTAAATAGAGGGCAGGGGCCTGGCGTTGTGGCTCACAGCCGTAATCCCAGGACTTTGGGAGGCTGAGGTGGGCGGATCACCTGAGGTTAGGAGTTTAAGACCAGCCTGGCCAACATGGCGAAACTCGGTATCTACAAAAGTACAAAAAAAAAAGTTAGCCGGGCATGATGGCGGGTGCCTGTAATCCCAGCTACTGGGGAGACTGAGGCAGGAGAATCGCTTGAAACCAGGAGTCAGAGGATGCAGGGAGCCGAGATCGCGCCACTGCACTCCAGGCTGGGCGACAGAGGGAGACTCCGTCTCGAAAAAACAACAACAACAACAACAAAAAAAAAATGGCAGGGTGCGGTGGCTCACGCCTGTAATCTCAGCACTTTGGGAGGCCGAGGCAGGCAGATCACAAGGTCAGAAGTTCAAGACCAGCCTGGCCAATATGGTACAACACCGTGTCTACCGAAAATACAAAAATCAGCCGGGCATGGTGGCTGGCACCTGTAGTCCCAGCTACTTGAGGTCAAGACTTTGAGACCAGCCTGGCCAGCATGGTGAAACCCCGTCTCTACTTAACATTCAAAAATTAGCCGGAGGGGGTGGCGGGCGCCTGAAATTCCAGCTACTGGGGAGACTGAGGCAGGAGAATCCTTCAACCCGGGAGGCGGAGCTTACAGTGAGCCGAGATCGCGCCACTGCATTCCAGCTTGGGTGACAGACCAAGACTCCGTCTCAAAAAAAAAAAAATAAATAAATAAATAAAAAATAAAGGCCGGGCGCGGTGGCTCATGCCTGTAATCCCAGCACTTTGGGAGGCTGAGGCAGGAGAATCGCTTGAACCCAGGAGGCGTAGGTTGCGGTGAGTCGAGATCGCGCCATTGCACTCTAGCCTGGGCGAAACTCCGTCTCAAAAATAAATAAATAAATAATAGAGGTTTAATATAATAGAAGTATATGCCAGACTATGCACACACAAGTGCATGCTATAATTCTATTATCGCATAAAGTAATTGCTTACGTATGCCTTTTTTTAGTCCCTAGGACGGTAGACCATGAGCTCACAGAAGGACGACCACGAGGTTGTAATCATAGAACCTAATATTAATGCCATGACTGATGGCCAAACGTGGTGGTTCACACCAGTAATCCCAATACTTTGCCGGGCTGAGGCGGGAGGATAAGGAGCCGGGGAGGTCGAGGCTGCAGTGAGCAGTAATCGCGCCACTGCACTCCAGCCTGGGCGACGCAGCAAGACCCTCGCTCTAAATAAATAAATAAATAAAATTCCATGCTTTATTTAACTTTCACAAAAATCATATGAGGGGCACCTTTAGAACCCTCATTTCACAGATTTAAGAAAACGAGCGTCGGGGAGCTAAATAATATGCTCACGGTTTCATGGCTAGCTTAGAAAAAGCACGGATTTATTTTGTTTTTGATTGACTGTATTTCATTTTATTGTAGTTTACCCTCCGTAGAGACTCGTTTGAGGTCCTGGGGGTCTAGAGTAAAATCAGGGTTGGGATTTTGGTTCCGCCGTTGGACAAGTTGCGACCACTCAGAGCCTCAGCCTCCCTAAGCACCCATCCCAGAAACTACATTTCCCAGCAGGGCGTGCGCCGGCGCCGTCGTACTTCCTCCCGGCGTCCCCCGCGGCGGGAAAGAGCCGAGTGGGCTCGAGGCCGACGCGACCATCGTTTGTCGACGCCGCTGCCACTGCTTGCCTGAGAGAAGCCGTCGCGGCCGACCCCGTCGCCTCCGCCGGCTACCATGTCCGCCCAGGCGCAGATGCGGGCCCTGTTGGACCAGCTCATGGGCACGGCTCGGGACGGTGAGTCAGAGCGGCCAACCAGGCGAGGGTCTGGGGTGTGAGTAAGGCGAGGCCGCCGGGCGGCCTGAGGCGGGGGCCGCGATCGTCTGCGCCTGCGCCTGCGCGGGGCACCTCTCCTCCTCCCCCGCGCGCCGACCGCAGGCACCGGGCCTTTGTCTAAGCCGGTTGGTCTCTGAGGCGGCCGTGGGTCCAGGTCGGGCTCCTCTCTGGGAGTCTGCGCCATGGATGGGGCTTCAGCCTCCTTCCTATTTGCCGTCCTGCTACTTCCTCCCCGGCGGGCGCCGCGGCTCCGTGCCCCTCCGCGAACTGTGGAGTCGGCGGAGGCCTGGAATCAGCGTGGGCTCCAGGTCGCTGGCAGCCGGGTGGCAGAACTCTTCCGAGGCTCCTTGGGAAGAAGCTACACCCGAGGGAGCCGGATGGGCCTCGAAACCCTGGCCCGCTCTGGTTCTGGACCATTGCAAGGGGAGCTGTAAACTGAGCTTTTCTAACGTGGGTTTCTGCCGAGTACTTTTCCAGCTGCCCCCTTCCCCCCAGCACACAGGAGAGCCTCTGTGTAGCCAGCGCTTGACAGTCGTTAGGTAGGTTGTACTGTGTAGGGAGGAGCTCAAGATCATGATGGTTGTCACAGGAGAAAGCGGTTGCATCTTTGCAAAACTATATACCTGCTGTGGTTTGTGTTTTCTTTTCTGCTGAGTAATGAAGTTGTAAGTTCACACTGGCACATTCTCAGGGCTGTGCAGATTATTTGCACTTTATTTCATAGGTGAATAAGTGCTTTTTAGCTTTCTTTGTATATTGAGTTGCTTTTGAATTGCTTCCCATATTTTTATTTCATACAAACTGAACAATTGTGGCCCCTCTATTTTATTTATAAAGGTTCAGTGTATCTTTGCCTGCCTACATCAATCTGCAAGGGAGTTGCAGAAAGCCTCATGTTCATCGAGCCGTGAGTCACAACCAATTTCTAAGCTGTTATAACAAAAAAGTGTTTGCTTTTTTTCACAAGTAACTTTAAAAGTGTAGTTTAGAAAGAAAACATTTTCAATAAAAAGACACTACATTAATCCTGGATGCTTGCAAATCCTAAAATATATTCCTCCTCTAGCGTTGCACAGCTCTGTGTTGTATACACAGACTAGCTTTAAAATTTGTCACATACCACTTTACCTTTACTTTTATGTATCATTCCCCCGACTTCCTTACTGCAGGTGTGGGCAAGAAAACTTTTCCTTTAACACTTTTCAACAGCGGGCATAAAATTCTGCAGCTGAGGTCTTGAAGAATGCAGATGGGTACAGTATGTGTTGGAGCTCACAGTGTGTATTGACTAACCTAGTTCCTTTTTTGCTTTTTTTGGTATTGTCTTGTTAAAAGTGACTCCCAGGTAGCAACTCTCTTTTTTAAGGGTGGGAACGAAAGGGACGTAGGAAGAATAGATCTAGATTATTTAACAGTCTTCGATACAGTTTGAAAGCTTTCTTCTTCATTCAATTTTGGGCAAAATACTGCCTCTGCATTTGTTCATAACAAAAAGATTAGATTAATAAGTAGCTTTTGTTGGTGGAAATTACCAGCTCTATAAGTCACCCTTGGTGGTTCATGGACCTCTGATTAGCTTGGGTTTTGCAATCTCATTGCCACATGTATATGTGGAGCCAATGGCCTTTTGGTGCTTAGCTGTTTACGTCTGACTCCTTGACTTCTTTGTTACAATGATGGAGTCAGATCTCATTAAGTGTGATTCTTCATGATATAACTAGCCTCAAAAAAATGTGTATTCCACTCCAGTTGTAAATATCTTTAGATCAGCTTTTCATTGTATTTGATGGGGAGAACACAGAAATGATAGTCTGCAAATCATCCAGGTGAATTGTTACACTAGTTATTTTTTTGTGGTTAACGTGATAATATTGTCTTATTTAAAACCACAAATGAATTTCAGGAGACGAAACCAGACAGAGGGTCAAGTTTACAGATGACCGTGTCTGCAAGAGTCACCTTCTGGACTGCTGCCCCCATGACATCCTGGCTGGGACGGTAGGTGCATTTTGGGGGACCTCATGGAACACTCTGACATGAGTGCTGTATAGGCAGTGACGGTTTGTCTATGTTGAATTTTGTTTTAACTTAAGTTTCTTTTCTCTAAGTGACTGAATTACGGCAGGTGATCCTCCACTCGTATGTATGTTTGCATGCATGCATGCGATGGAGTCTCACTCTGTGTTGCCCAGGCTGAAGTGCAATCGTGCGATCACAGCTCACTGCAGCCTGGAACTCCTGGGCTCCAGCGATCCTACCACCTCAGCCTCTTGAGCAGCTGGGACTACAGGCATGAGCCACTGCTCCTTGCTCAATCCTCCACTCTTTAACAGGCAGAAATCCCTGATGCCCTTAAAATGATAGATTCTGTTCATTTGGTAGGATTTTATATTATGGAACAAATTTCACTGTTGTAAAATCTGTCTGTAAAGTTACCAGATTTTTTTGTAAAGTCATTTATACTGAGATATTCACAACTAAATACGGCAAGTATTCTAATTTGGCTGTAGCAAAAAATATGCTTTAGGTCAGCCTGAAGTTCTTTGAAGATTCTGCGTGGGTTTGTTTGACCTCAAGTTGGTTGTGTGGAAAACTTTTGATCTAGCAAGGTACATTTTCTTCCCCAAATTCTTTGGTTTTTAAAAAATCAGTTGAGGATACATTGATTTTGTAGTTTTGTGTTGTGCCACCCTTTCAAGAAATCAGCATGGTATCTAATGAATATAGAACCCTACAATTTTAAGTTCACTTCAGATGAACAAAACAGATAAACGCTAGCTTTGTATAATGTGCATTTATTCGAAGTAAGAATTTGAAAAGACTGAATAGTGGAAGATTATCCGTGGTAATTCAGCCACTGAGAGAAAAGGAGTCCTGTAGAGACTACCCCCATTTTAAGGTTTCACAGCTACTTCACGGAGGTTAAAAACTACCCTCTCATTTTAAGGATGAAATGTGCGTATGTTAAAGGACGTTTTCTTCATGATGAATCATTGCTTATATTAGGGAGGAGCACCTTCTGGAAAACCGCTCAGATGTATTAAATCTTCTCAAGCTGACTTTTCTGACAGCAAATGCGAAACGAATGGCAAACCTTGTGCCTCTGTTCCTTGGGGTGTTGTCTGCTGTTTGGCCTGGGGTGGGAAAACGTTACTGTTTGCTGCAGATTGTTGTGGGTACCGAGGTCAATACAGATTAATGATTTCAACTCGTCAAAGGAAGTTTCACTGTAGGGTATTTTCATAGGATGCACAACTTGGAATTCTTGATAAACCCATAGTGAAGGAAGTCAGAGGGAGCAGATAGATGTGCACTCTTCGGGAAGATTTCAACCATGTTTTCCTTGGCCAGACCCTGTGTAACATAGCTGTAGAATACTGGTGAGAAAAATAATCTGAGTGACAGTATTTCTTTTCTTTCTTTCTTTTTTTTTTTTTTTTTTTTTAAGACTGAATTTCAGTCCGGGCGCGGTGGCTCACGCCTGTAATCCCAGTACTTTGGGGGGCCGAGGCAGGTGGATCACCTGAGGTTGGGAGTTCACGACCAGCCTGACCAACATAGAGAAACCCTGTCTCTATTAAAATACAAAATTAGCCGGGCATGGTGGCACATGCCTGTAATCCCAGCTACTCGGGAGACTGAGGCAGGAGAATCGCTTGAACCTGGGAGGCAGAGGTTGTGGTGAGCCGAGATCGAGCCACTGCACTCCAGCCTGGGCAACAAGAGCAAAACTCCGTCTCAAAAAAAAAAAGAGACGGAGTTTCGCTTTTGTTGCCCAGGCTGGAGTGCAGTGACGTGATCATGGCTCACTGCAACCTCTGCCTCCCAGGTTCAAGCCATTCTCTTGCCTCAGCCTCCCGAGTAGCTGGGATTAGAGGCATGCACCACCTCGCCTGGCTGATTTTTGTATTTTCAGTAGAGACGGGGTTTCACCATGTTGACCAGGCTAGTCTGGAACTCCTGACCTCGTGATCCACCCACCTTGGCCTCCCAAAGTGCTGGGATCACAGGCATGAGACACCGTGTCCGGCCAGAACTGTGTTTTCTGAAGGTTCCGGAATCTTTGGTGCCCTTCCTGGTCAGCAGTGTTAGACCAGTAGAAGGTACAGAAGAGAACACAGGTTGTGGAATAAAAAATGCCTGACACACTGGATTTAACAGCCATGTGGAATATTGTGGAAGGACTTAATGAATGTGATATTTCAGCTCCGCTTGATGTTGGGCATCCAGGGGAATGGCCAGTAGTATTTTTCCCTGCCTCCTTGGTAAAGCTGAAAAGCTACATCCAAAGAGGGTAATCATAGAACCCAAGCCTATCCTCAGTGTGCTTTAGCAGGGACTGTTTTGGGAGCTCTCACATTGAAAAGTAAGTGCTGAATTTTGCTTCATGTGAGGTTTTTTTTTTTTTAAGACAGAGTCTCACTCTGTTGCCCAGGCTGGAGTGAGTGGTGCGATCTCTGCTCACTGCAACCTCTGCCTCCTGGGTTCAAGCAACTCTCCTGCCTCAGCCTCCCGAGTAGCTGGGATTACAGGCGCCCACCACCACGCCTGGCTAATTTTTTTGTATTTTTAGTAGAGATGGGGTTTCATCATGTTGGCCAGGCTGGTCTCAAATTCCTGACTTCAGGTAACCTGCCCACCTCTGCTTCCCAAAGTGCTGGGATTACAGGAATGAGCCACAGCGCCTGGCCTCATGAGGTTTTCTTTTTTTTTTTTTTTTTTTAATTTTGAGACTGAGTTTCACTCTTGTTGCCCAGGCTGGAGTGTAATGGCTCGATCTCAGCTCACTGCAACCTCTGTAACCCTGGGCTCAAGCGATTCTCCTGCCTCAGCCTCCCGAGTAGCTGGGATTACAAATGTGCGCTACCACACCCGGCTAATTATTGTATTTTTAGTAGAGACGGGGTTTCACCACGCTGGCCAGGCTGGTCACAAACCTCTGACCTAACTAAGGTGATTCGGCCTCCCAAAGTGCTGGGATTACAGGCATGAGCCACCACGCCCAGCCTCATGAGGAGTTCTAATGTCATATCTTTCTTGACAGTTGAGGTTTTTATAATGGAAATCAATTTGCACTTAATACTTCGTTGTACTTAAGATTTTAGGGTCTTCTGCCTTTGGTAGTAGTTTTTTCTTTAAACAACAAAGCCTTGATTAGTTTAAAGCATTTTTTCTGATAGCTACCATTCATTTTTCAGCTACAATGAATGCTTAGTTCGTGGAAACTATGTATTTTAAAGGACAACACCCAGAACTTAGAAGAGTGAATGAGGCCAGGTGTGGTGGCTCATACCTGTAATCCCAGCACTTCGGGAGGAAGACGAGGCGGGTGGATCGCTTGAGGTCAGGAGTTTGAGACCAGCCTGGCCAACATGGTGAAAACCTGTCTCTACTAAAAGTACAAAAAAATTAGCCAGGCGTGGTGGCATGTCCCTGTAGTCCCAGCTATTCGGGAGGCTGAGGCAGGAGGATTACTTGAATCTGGGAGGCGGAGGTTGCAGTGAGCTGAGATCGTGTCACTGCGCTCCAGCCTGGGCAATAGAGTGAGACTGCCTCAAAAAAAAAAAAAAGAAAAAACAGAGTGAATGACTTAAAAGTTGTGAGATTTTCAGTGACAGTGATTTTAAGTGCAAATTTGGCTTCTAGAACCACTATTGTCCTATCTCTAGGTCTTCTATGTAACCAACCATAACGTGAGTCCCATCTGACTTCAGAGTAAGAATGATAAAGGAGAAAAGTCAATCTTTCGTCAAAATAAACAACACCATCCAAGGCAGACCTGTTGTCTGTCGCCTCCATGTTAGCTTTGTTATTGGTGATACTGAAGGATGTTTTGTTAGTGAGTATGCCATGTGCTTTCTTTTTTTATTTATTATTTTATTTTATCTTTTTGAGACGGAGTCTCGCTCTGTCGCTCAGGCTGGAGTGCAGTGGCGCAGTCTTGACTCACTGCAAGCTCTGCCTCTCGGGTTCATGCCATTCTCCTTCCTCAGCCTCCCGAGTAGCTGGAACTACAGGTGCCCGGCTAATTTTTTTTTTTTTTTTTTTTTAGTAGAGAAGGAGTTTCACTGTGTTGGCCAGGATTGTCTTGATCTCCTGACCTCGTGATCCGCCCGCCTCGGCCTCCCAAGGTGCTGGGATTACAGGAGTGAGCCACCGTGCCCGGCCTAGCATGATACATGCTTTCTATGAGACTGTATCCCAAGAGTCAGACGTGCAAGCCTCTCTATTTTTTTTTTCCCCTCAAGATGGATTAAGGGTTTAAAGACTTCCTTTCTTTCTTTTTTTTTTTTTTTAAAGATGGGGGTCTCTTTAAAAAGCTGGGCGATGTGGCTCACGCCTGTAATCCCAGCACTTTGAGAGGCCGAGGTGGGCGGATCACCTGAGGTCAGGAGTTCGAGACCAGCCTGACCAACATGGAGAAACCCCATCTCTACTGAAAATACAAAATTAGCCAGGCGTGGTGGCACATGTCTGTAATCCCAGCTACTTGGGAGGCTGAGGCAGGAGAATCGCTTGAACCTGGGAGGTGGAGGTTGCGATGAGCCGAGATTGCACTCCAGTCTGGGCAACAAGAGCGAAACTCCATCTCAAAAAAAAAAAAAATTAAAAAGACAGGGGTCTCTGTTGCTCAGACTGGAGTGCAGTGGCTCAGTCACAGCTCACTTGAAGCCTTGACCTCCCAGGCTCAAGCAATCCCCTCACCTCAGCCTCCCAAGTGGCTGGGACTACAGGCACATACCACCACACCCAGCTAATTGTTAATTTTCTCATAGAGACAGGGTCTTGCTATGTTGCCCAGTCTGGTCTCAAACTCCTGGGCTCAAGTGATCCTCCCATCTTGCCCTCCCAAAGGTGTTGGGATTACAGACATGTGCCACTGCAACTGGTACTAACGTCTTTTTTTTTTTTTTTTTTTTCCTGGTTATGTAGACATGTTCTTTTGTCCTACTGGGGGTGTCTCCTAGTTGGGATGTTGGGTTTTGTTAACATGCACTCTATAACTTGACACCATGATCCTCAGCACACAAACCTCCCTGTTGCTGTGTAGATGGCCAGAGGCAGAAGGTGTCTGCATAGAGTCCTATACTTAGGATTTAGATTAAAATTATACACTGTTATCTAATTGTACTGCATATGGTACACATAATAGCACATCATGTTGTTCTTACTGACAACATAGATCATTTTATTTTAGTAATGGAACATTTTGTTTGTCAAATGGAGGAACTGAGTGGGACAATTATCTGTCCTCACTTAGATGTCCAGGGTCATTTCACAGGCTAAGAAAATGTGTAGAGCATGTATTTGGCTGTGAACCAGCCTGTTCTCCTTTATTCCCTTTGATACACAATCAGCTACACAAAGCCAAGTGTTAGGTTGTGATGTAATTGCCAAAATCTAACTTCTGTCCGCTCTTTCGTCTTCCTCTGTCTCTGCACCTTAGGCATCGAGCATCTCAAATAGTCAAGATTGCAAGACAATGTCTAGAAACTTGTTGCAGTGAGACTGTTTTCTGGCCCTTTCCTTTTTTTCCCCCCTTTTTTGAGACAGAGTCTCACTTTATCACCCTGGCTGGAGTGCAGTGGCACAGTCTTGGCTCACTGCAAACTCCATCTCCTGGGTTCAAGCGATTCTTGTGTCTCAGCTCCCCGAGTAGCTGAGATTACAGGTGCCCTGCCACACCTGGCTAATTTTTGTAGTTTTAGTGGAGACTGGGTTTTATCATGTTGGGCAGGCTGGCCTTGAACTCCTGACCTCAAGTGATCCGCCTGCCTCACCCTCCCAAAGTGCTGGGATTACAGGCGTGAGCCACCACGCCCAGCCCTGGCCGTTTCCTATCCCTGCCACCCCACATGCTGCCATTTACTGAATCCTTGGACTGATGCATAAATAAAACTGGGCCGGGCACCGTGGCTCACACCTGTAATGCCAGCGCTTTGGGAGGCCAAGGTGGGTTTATCACCTGAGGTCAGGAGTTCGAGACCAGCCTGGCCAACGTGGTGAAACCGCGTCTCTACTGAAAATACAAAAAAAAAAAAAAAAAAAAAAATTAGCTGGGTGTGGTATCATATGCCTGTAATCCCAGCTACTTGGGAGAATGAGGCAAGATAATGGCTTGAACCCGGGAGGCGGAGGTTACAGTAAGCCGAGATCGCGCCACTGCACTCCAGCCTGGGTGACAGGTGAGACTCCTCAAAAACTGGCAAAAGCCAATTAATTTAGTTGTCATGATTACAGTCCAATTATCTCTGGGTCTAAAATAGAAACTTTACACTATTAAATGCATCAGTTTCAAGTATCATGTAGTCACAATGGTAAAAGCGAAATGAGGCTTCTCAGCCATATCTCCTTTCTTAATTTTCTTATTGCAGTGTCAGTGTTCCAAAAATGATCATTTATGTTGGTGACAGTTGAAACACCAAGTCTTGTTGTGTGCTTTCTACAGTAGGTAGGCACTTAGGTCTACATTTTTTGTTTCTTTCCCACAGCGCATGGATTTAGGAGAATGTACCAAAATCCACGACTTGGCCCTCCGAGCAGATTATGAGATTGCAAGTAAAGAAAGAGACCTGTTTTTTGAACTGGATGTAAGTTTTATTTAATGTTGATTTATTCCTACTGCGAAGAACCCAATGTTGAACTAACAAGAAAAATGTAACATACGTAAGTTATGAAGCAAAATAATAAAGTAGTTGCTTGTTATCCTGCCACTCAAGCTGAGAGCTAGAATACAGCCAGTACTGTTTATATCTTGTGTCCAACGTCCTGTCACTATCCTAAATGATAATATGTGTTATCTCATTTTGTTGCTTTTAAAAATTTTAATTATATTTTTATGAGTCCTTGAACAGTATTTATTTTTGCTTAGTTTTGAATGGTTTCATAGTGTAGAGTCTTTAAAATTTGATTTTTTTGGTTCAGTATTATGTTTCTGTTTGCCCAGGTTGTTGCATATTGTTTTCATTGCTGTTTGATTAATTCTCAAACGATCTTTCCTTTATTCATAGACATTTAGATTGATTCTAGTTTTGCTATTGCAGACAATATGAATATTTTTGCATAACTTCCTTGTCACGTGGATAAGGATTTATTTTGGGTATATTCCTAGGAGGAGGATTGCTGGTTTGTAGGAGATACCCGTATTTATCCTCGCAAGATAATTTTGTAATCTTGTTTCTATTTGGTAAAGTCCCATAGCAGTGTTTACACGCTCACCAACACTTTGTATTATCAGACTATTTAATTTTTGCAGTTTAGTGGTAGTAAAATGGCATTTCTTTCTGATCTTAATTTGCATTTTTTAGTATGCAGTAGTTGTGTTATTTTATCTACATTAGTAAATTCTTTTTTTTTTTTTTGAGATGGAGTTTCACTCTTGTTGCTCAGGCTGGAGAGCAATAGCGCGATCTTGGCTCACTGCAACCTACTCTTCCCGGGTTCAAGCAATTCTCCTGCCTCAGCCTCCCGAGGAGCTGGGAATACAGGCATGAGCCACTGTGCCCGGCTGATTTTGTGTTTTCAGTAGAGATGGTGTTTCTCCATGTTGGTCAGGCTGGTCTTGAACTCTCGACCTCAGGTGATCCGCCCGCCTCAGCCTCCCAAAGTGCTGGGATTACAGGCTGAGCCACTGCGCCTAGCTTCTTTTTCTTTTTGATACAGAGTTTCACTCTGTTGCCCAGGCTGGAGTGCAGCAGCATGATTATAGCTGACTGTAAGTGAATTGCTGGGTTCAGGTGATCCTTCTTCCACAGTCTCCTAAATAGCTAGTACTACAGATGCACACAACCATATCTGGCTAATTATTTATTTAATTTATTTTAATTTTTATTTATTTATTTATTTTGAGACAGAGTCTTGCTCTGTCACCAGGCTAGAGTGCAGTGGCACCATCTTGGCTCATTGCAACCTCCGACTCCCTGGTTCAAGTGATTCTCCTGCCTCGGCCTCCCAAGTAGCTGGGATGACGGGTATGCGCCACCACGCCCAGCTCATTTTTGTATTTTTGGTAGAGACAGGGTTTTACCATGTTGGCCAGGCTGGTCTCGATCTCCTGACCTCATGATCCGCCCGCCTCGGCCTCCCAGAGTGCTGGGATGACAGCTGTGAGCCACCGTGCCTGTCCTATTTATTTTTGAGACAGGGTCTTGTTCTGTCACCCAGGCTGGAGGGCAGTGGCGTGATGATGGCTTGCTATAACCTTGGCCTCTTGGGCTCAGTGATGCTTCTGCCTCGGATTCCTGAGTAGTTGCGGGTACAGGTGTGTGTCACCACACCCGGCTTTTTTTTTTTTGAGACAGGGTCTTACTGTGTTGTCCAGGCTGGTCTCAAACTTCTGCCCTCAAGTGATCCTGCCACCTTGGCCTCTCCCAGGTATTGGGATTTCAGGTGTGAGCCACTGTGCCTGGCCAGTAAATCCATTTAGAGTAGCATTTTTCAGCTTTTTTTCGTTGTTGCCCCCAGTGGAGCCTTTTTAGACTTTTTTTTCTGTTTTTTTTTTGAGACACAGTCTCTCTCTGTTGCCCAAGCTGGAATGCAGTGGCGCAATCTTGGCCCACCTCGGGCTCCTAAAGTTCTGGGATTACAGGCATGAGCCACCGTGCGCGGCCTAGACTTTTTCTTCTAATTATCCCATTTTACCCCTCATCCTGCTGTCACTATGAAATTTTGATATCACAGACAACCTGCATATCTGTTTATGTACTGTGATTTTTTTGCTAGGCCACAGACCATTGTAATATATGGTATTTTTTTACTCTTTAAAATCAGTGTTCACTCCTGCCTCCATCAGTAATATGTGATTTTTTTTTTTTCGTTTTTTTTTTTTTTTTTTTTTGAGGCCCAGTCTCACTCTGTCACCCAGGCTGGAGTGCAGTGGTGTGATCTTGGCTCACTGCAGCCTCCGCCTCCTGGGTTTAAGTGATTCTCCTGCCTCAGCCTCCCAAGTAGCTGAGATTACAAGTGCCCACCACCACACCCAGCTAATTTTTGTACTTTTAGTAGAGATGTGATTTCGCCATGTTGGCCAGGCTCGTCTTGAACTCTTGACCTCAGGTGATCCACCCACCTCACCCTCCCAAAGTGGTGGGTTTACAGGCGTGATTACACCGTGCCTGGTAAGAATACATGATTTAAACTCACTCAATTTTAATTATTTTTTAATCCCTAATCATCCATCACTAGTATGACCAGAGGTTAGTAGAGGGGTTTGATGCCATTCTGGTTCTTGAGTGAAGACTGGGAAGGAACTGAGCGTGGGATGAGGGAGCCAGTGAAAAATATAAAACCCAAGGGAAAGGGTCCCTCTCCTTGCATTACAAGATGTCAATACATTTTACAGTAAATTCTTCCTTTTTTTTTTTTGAGACGGAGTGTCACTCTTGTTGCCTTGGCTGGAGTGCCGTGGCATGATCTTAGCTCACTGTAACCTCCACCTCCTGGGTTCAAGTGATTCTTCTACCTCAGCCTCCTGAGTAGCTGGGATTACAGGTGCCTGCCACCATGCCTGGCTAATTTTTTTTTTTTTTTTTTTGGAGATGTAGTTTTGCTCTTGTCGCCCAGGCTGGAGTACAGTGGCATGATCTCAGCTCACTGCAGCCTCCTTCTCTTCTCATGCCTCAGCCTCCCAAGTAGCTGTGATTACAGGCACCCGCCACCATGTCCAGCTAATTTTTGTATTTTTAGTAGAGATGGGGTTTCACCATTTGGTCAGGCTGGTCTCAAACTCCTGACCTCAGGTGATCCACCTGCCTTGGCCTCCCAAAGTGTTGTGATTATAGGCGTGAGCCACTGCACCTGGCCTTGAGTAAATTCTATTTATTTATTAAAAAAAATTTTTTTTTTTTTTTTTTTGAGACAGAGTCTCACTCTTGTCGCCCAGGCTGTAGTGCAGTGGTGTGATCTCGGCCCACTGCAACCTTCGCCTCCTGGTTTCAAGCGATTTTCCTGCCTCAGCCTCCCGAGTAGCTGAGATTACAGGTGCACATTGCTACGCCCGGCTGATTTTTGTATTTTTAGTAGAGGCGGGGTTTTGCCATGT
This sequence comes from Pongo pygmaeus, assembly GCF_028885625.2. NCBI lineage: Eukaryota > Metazoa > Chordata > Mammalia > Primates > Hominidae > Pongo > Pongo pygmaeus. The sequence goes on along the minus strand of NC_072391.2, from coordinate 326,707 downwards.
TGGCCAGGCTGGTCTCAAACTCCTGACCGCAGGTGATCCACCCGCCTTAGCCTCCCAGAGTGTTGAGATTACAGGCGTGAGCCACTGCGCCCAGCCCATTTTAATAATTTGTTGTGGCTACATAATAGGTATATATATTTTGGGAGTACCTGAGATGTTTGATTTGATACAGGAATGCAATTCCCAATAAAGAACAAATTCTTGGACTGTGTGCAGTGGCTTACAGCTGTAATTCCAGCAATTTGGGAGGCTGAGGTAGGTGGATCACCTGAGGTCGGGAGTTCAAGACTAGCGTGGCCAACATGGTGAAACCCTGCCTCTTCTAAAAATACAAAAATTAGCTGGGCATGGTGGTGCGCTCCTGTAATCCCAACTACTCGGGAGACTGAGGCAAGAGAATGGCTTGAACCCGGGTGGTGAAGGTTGCAGTGTGCTGAGATCACACCATTGCACTTTATTCTGCTTGGGTGACAGAGCGAAACTCTGTCTCAAAAAAAAAATTGTATTTAAAATAGTAGCCTTGGCCAGGCGTGTGGTGGCTCACGCCTGTAATCCCAACACTTTGGGAGGCTGAGGCAGGTGGATTACTTGAGCCCAGGAGTTCGAGACCAGCCTGGGTAACATGGGGAAACCCCGTCTCTACAAAAAAAGGCCAGAGTTAGCCAGGCGTGGTGGCATGTGCCTTGAGAGAGTGGGTTAGAGGGCTAGAGATCAGAAACCTTTTTGTCCTGTGTGAAAATGCACAATATACAAGAGTTACTCCCTGAAAACTACCCGCATCTCCCACTCGCTAAAAGTCATTTTTCACCTTACATGGGGCTCATATTAAAATATTTAGGTCAGGCAAGGTGGCTCACGCCTGTAATCTCAGCACTTTAGGAGGCCGAGGCGGGCAGATCACGAGGTCAGGAGTTCAAGACCAGCCTGGCCAATATAGTACAACACCGTGTCTACCGAAAATACAAAAATCAGCCGGTCATGGTGGTGGGCACCTGTAGTCCCAGCTACTTGGGAGGCTGATGCAGGAGAATCACTTGAACCCGGGAGGTGGAGGTTGCAGCGAGCCGACATTGTGCCACTGCACTCCAGCCTGGACAACAGAGCGAGACTCTGTCTCAAAAAAAAAAAAAAAAAAAAAAACTATTTGATAACCAGTGTTTATAAACATGTGGAAAAGAAAAAGGTCCTCCTCCCTCAAAGAATTAAGAGTAAACCAGGGCCGGGCGCGGTGGCTCATGCCTGTTACCCACGTACTTTGGGAGGCTGAGGCGGGCAGATCACCTGAGGTCGGGTTCGAGACCAGCCTGACCAACATGGAGAAACCCCCATCTCTACTAAAAATTGAAAATTAGCCGGGCGTGGTGGCGGGTGCCTATAATCCCAGCTACTTGGGAGGCTGAGGCAGGAGAATCACTTGAACCTGGGAGGCAGAGGTTGCAGTGAGCCAAGATCGCACCATTGCACTGTAGCCTGGGCAACAAGAGCAAAACCCCGTCTCAAAAAAAAAAAAAAAGAGTAAACCAGCCTGGGCAGGCAAGGTGGCTTCTGCTTGTAATCCTGTCACTTTCGGAGGCCAAAAGTGAAGGATCACTTGAGCCCAGGAGTTTTTGCCTGAAGAACATGTTTCTAGAAAAAAAATAGAAAATTAGCTGGGTGTGGTGGAGCAGCAGTGTTGTGGGAGAGTGATCTGTCAAGACACTGTCGATGTTTTTGTTTTGTTTATTTTGAGACAGTGTCTCACTCTGTCGTCCAGGCTGAAGTACAGTGGCATGATCTCGGCTCACTGCAACCTCTGCCTTCCCGGTTCAAGCAATTTTCCCGCCTCAGCCTCCTCAGTAGCTGAGACTGCAGGTGCATGTCACCACACTTGGCCAATTTTCTGTATTTTCTTTTTTTTGAGATGGAGTTTTGCTTTTATCGTCCAGGCTGGAGTGCAGTGGCGTGATGATCTCGGCTCACTGCAACCTCCGCCTGCCGGGTTCAAGCAACTCTCCTACCTCAGCCTCCCGAGTAGCTGGGATTGCAGGCACGTGCCACCATGCCCGGCTAATTTTTTGTATTTTTAGTAGAGACGGGGTTTTACAATACTGGTCAGGCTGGTCTCAAACTCCTGACCTTGTGATCCATTCGCCTTGGCCTCCCAAAGTGCTGGGATTACAGGTGTGAGCCACCGTGCCCGGCCCAATTTTTTGTATTTTCAGTAGACAGGGTTTCACCATGTTAGCGAGGATGGTCTCAAGCTCCTGACCTCGTGATCCGCCCGCCTCACCCTCCCAAAGTGCTGGGATTACAGGCGTGATCCATTGCACCCGGCCTACTGTTGGTGTTTTAAACATTTTGTTCCAGAATTCCACTGTTGGAAATGTATCTTAAGGATATGTGAAAATGAATGCAGAGAAAAGATGTTTATTGTAACTTATTTTAAGAGCAAAAAAAGATGTAATACAACTATTGAGATAGGATCATGTTCTGCCCAGGCTGGATTGCAGTGGCGTGATCATAGCTCACGGTAGCCTCCAACTCCTGGCCTCAAGCTATTCTCCTACTTCAGTCTTCGAAGTTCTGGGATTACAGTCACAAGCCACCATGCCTGGCCTAAAAGCATCTCTGCTTTGTGACTTATTTCTAGAAATATCTATCCTAAGAAATTAATTGGAAATACATGCAAACATGGTTATAGTAAAGATGTTTGTGGGCCAGGTGCAGTGGTCCATGCCTGTAATCCCAGCGCTTTGGGAGACGGGGGTGGGTGGGTCACATGAGCCCAGTTGGAGACTAGCCTGAGCAAGATGACAAACCCTGTCTGTACAGAAAATACCAAAAAAATTAGCCAGACAAGGTGACCTGCAGCTGTAGTCCCAGCTACTTGAGGGGCTGAGGCTGGAGGATCAGTTGAGCCCAGAAGATCAAGGCTGAAGTGAGCTGTGTTTGCACCACTGTGCTGCAACCTGGAGAACAGAACAAGAGTCTGTCTCAGATAAATGAATGAATGAATAAATGATACTTTTGACAAAATTGTTTATGAGATTGAAATTTGGATCCAAGAAAAATGCCCAAGAAGAGAAATGAATGAGTAAATTATAATGAACCTATATGATAGACTCTGCCCTTCAAACTAATGTTTGTGAAACCTGTCTAATGACTTCAAATTGCTTATGATAGGCAGGGCTCAGTGGCTCACACCTGTAATCCCAGCACTTTGGGAGGCTGAGGTGGGTGGATCATGAGGTCAGGATACCAGCCTGACCAACATGGTGAAATGCTGTCTCTACTAAAAATATAAAAATTAGCTAGGTGTGGTGGCACGCACCTGTAATCCCAGCTACTCAGGAAGCTAAGGCAGGAGAATAGCTTGAACCCAGGAGGCAGAGGTTGCAGTGAGCCGAGATCGTGCCATTCCACTCTAACCTGGGCGACAGAGCAAGACTCCATTTAAAAAAAAAAAAAAAAAAATTGCTCATGAGAACACAAAACAAAGACACAAAATATAAAGCTGTAAAGATTTCAACTCAAGCCAGACACACTGGCTCATGCCTGTAATTCCAGCACTTTGGGAGGCTGAGGTGGGCAGATCACAAGGTCAGGAGATGGAGACCTTCCTGGCCAAGATAGTGAAACCCCATCTCTACTAAAAATAGAAAACATTAGCCAGGCGTGATGGTGGGCACCTGTAATCTCAGCTACTTTGGAGGGTGAGGCAGGAAAATCGCTTGAACCTGGGAGGCAGAGGTTGCAGTGAGCCGAGATTGCGCCACTGCACTCCAGTCCAGGAAACAGTGCGAGACTCGGTCTCAAAAAAAAAAAAAAGAAAAAGAAAAAAATTTCTGCCGGGTGCGGTGGCTCACACCTGTAATCTCAGCACGGATTGCCTGAGGTCAGGAGTTCGAGACCAGTCTGACCAACATGGGGATAACCCGTCTCTAATAAAAATACAAAAATGAAATTAGCCAGGTATTGTGGCATTCGCCTGCAATCCCAGCTACTCGGGAGGCTGAGGCAGGGGAATTGCTTGAGCCTGGGAGGCAGAGATTGCAGTGAGCTCAGATGTTGCCTCTACACTCCAGCCTGGGTGACAAGATAAGGCTGTGTCTTCCCGTCCCCTTCCAAAAAAAAAAAAAAAAGACAATTGTGGGCCTTTATTTTCTGCCTGGACCATCACCTTAAGCTTGATGGATGGAACTCCTGGCACATTTCTACCCAGGATCCTCCCAGTACTCATTTGTTTTACTTGGGAGAAGATGCCCTCCCTGTCCTCATCATTGGCTCCTTCCAGCCTGAGTCAGCCTCAGCCTGACCACAGCAGACCCAGGTGTTGATATGTTTTATCCGGAAGTTGCCTAGGAAAGGATGTGTGCTATATTTGTTATAAGGCAGTCTATAAATAAACTAAGTTTCTCAACTTGTAAACTGTCAAACATCAATCATATTAAATTAAGCTCTGAAAAAGTTACAGACGGCCAGGTGTGCGCTCACACCTGTAATCCCAGTACTTTGGTGTGAGGCAGAGGCCGGAAGATTGCTTGAGCCCAGGAGTTCGAGACCAGCCTGGGCAAAGTCTCTACAAAATTAGAAATTTTAGCTTGGTGTAGTGACGTGTTCCTATAGTCCTACCTGCTTTGGAGGCTGAGGTGGAAGGATGGTTTGAACCTGAGAGGTCAAGGCTAAAGTGAGCCGTGATTGTGCCACTGTATTCTAGCCTGGGTGACACAGCAAGATCCTCTCCGAAAAAAAAAAAAAGGTATATTTCTTTAGTGTTCACATGTTGAAAATATAATGAATGTGTCTTTGTAATTCAGCAAAAGTGTAATTAACCTTTACCCCCATGTTGTCTGGCCATGTGATGTTTTGAAAAGTTTTCAAAACAACATATATGGGCTCATTTCAAAGTTCTTTTTAATATACCACATGAGACCAGTTCTGATTGTATGTAGTTTTCCTGTCTTACAGATGTCCAGTGTAAGAGTTACATTTTTCTAGGTCAGATGTCTTGAATTAGAGTCCCTCTGTGACCCTGGGCAAGTTATTTCACCTTTTTTTCATCTATAAACTGGGCTGACGATGGCTGCCTCAGATTTGTGAGGATGAAGTGCAGGTCTTTGGAGCCAGACCACAAGGGTCCTTGGATCCTGACTCTGTTGCTTACTTAGTGGTTTGGTAGCTGTACTTCACTTTCATCATCCATGCAATGGAGACCCGACAAGCTCCTCTGTGGCTGTTTTTTTTTGAGATGGAGTTTCACTCTTGTTGCCCAGGTTGGAGTGCAATGGCATGATCTCAGCTCAACGCAAGCTCCGCCTCCCGGGTTCAAGTGATTCTCCTCCCTCAGCCTCCTGAGTAGTTGGGATTACAGGCATGCACCACCAAGCCCGGGTAATTTTGTATTTTTAGTAGAGATGGGGTTTCTCCATGTTGGTCAGGCTGGTCTCAAACTCCTGACCTCAGGTGATCCACCCGCCTCAGCCTCCCAAAGTGCTAGGATTACAGGCGTGAGCCACCGCGCCCGGCCCCTCTGCGGCACTTTTGAGGTGTTTAGCGCACATGCCCAGTGCAGCACAAGGGCACCTGTGTGCTGTGACAGTTCTGACTGACAGCATGGGCTTTTCTCAGGCTCCGTGACCACCGGCCTGTGTCAGTGCTGTTGGGCCGGGAGAGCTGGGAACAGCACCAGGCAGTCCTTGTGTGGAGGGACAGCCTCCTCAGTGGAGATGACATGTGCTGATATTGCCCAGTTTTGCCATACTGTTAGGACACAAGCCTTTGTGCTGGTGCTGTCTGTGCTCAGGGGCTTTTAGGGTTTATGTTTCATAACGCCACTCAGAGATAGAGAGGTTGGGTGACTTTCTAGTAAGTGGTAGGTTGTGATTAGGACTTAATTTTTGGAATCGAATGTCTTTTTATCATTTAAATCTGCTCTTTTAAGAAACAGGCTAAAGTTGAGAAACACTTTGAAGGGAGAGGGCAGTAGAACAGAAAGCCACCTTTTAAAGAACTTGGCAGCTCTTGGTTGGCTTGTTCTCTGTTGTGTAGTTTACCATTTATAGTTGTTTTTTTCTGTTTGAGCCAGTCTCGCTCTGTCGCCCAGGCTGGAGTGCAGTGGCGTGATCTTGGCTCACTGCAACCTCCGCCTCCCAGGTTCAAGCGATTCTCCTGCCTCAGCCTCCCAAGTAGCTGGGATAACAGGCATGTGCCACCACTCGTGGCTAATTTTGTATTTTTAGTAGAGATGGGGTTTCTCCATGTTGGTCAAGCTGGTCTCAAACTCCTGACCTCATGTGATCCACCCGCCTTGGCCTCCCAAAGTGTTGGGATTACAGGCGTGAGCTACTGCGCCTGGCCAAGAGGCAGTTTTTGAATTCCAAAATTATGGAGTGATATCTGGGAGTCAGCCTTCATCAGTGATGCTGCTTGTGCTTTCTCCAGCTTCTTGGGAGACTGGGCATCAGGAGACTTGGAGGTTCTTCCCTGTCTTGACCTACTCCCAAGTATGCATGTTTTTGAAAAAAAAATTTTAAGATTTCTAGAGAAGATCATAATCTCCATTGTCCATTTAATCCATTGTGGAGCAGTTTATTACAGCTGACCTACTGTCTCCTGTCCATTTTAGGAGCGGTGACATAGATTATCACCCCTTAGTGTTTTCCTGTCATCTGCCTTCTCGTCTCCACCTAAAATTTAGTTTTCAGTAAAAGATCGTGCTATCTAAACCTGTCATCATTGCAAAACAAATTTATTTACTTTTATCATGATGCTGACATTAGCAAGCTGACTCATGGTTTAATGTTAATGTTTCTTACTACTGGTCACTGGCTGACAGTTGGAAAAATGATGCCCTTTTTTTTTTTTTTTTTTTTTTTTTTTGAGATGGAACCTTGCTGTGTTGCCCAGACTGAAGTGCAGTGATGCCATCTTGGCTCACTGCAACCTCTGCCTCCCAGGTTCAAGCGATTCTTCTGCCTCAGCCTCCCGAGTAGCTGAGACTACAGGTGCGTGCCACCACGCGCAGCTGATTTTTATATTTTTAGTAGAGGTTGGGCTTCACCATATTGGCTGGGCTGGTCTCGAACCTCTGACCTCATGGATCCTCCCGCCTCGGCCTCCCAAAGTGCTGGGATTACAGGTCTGAGCCACTGGGCCCTGCCTTTTTTTGTTTTTGTTTTTGATACGGAGTCTTGCTCTCTTGCCTAGGCTGGAGTGCGGTGGTCCGGTCTTGGTTCACTACAACTTCTGCCTCCCAGGCTCAAGCGATTCTCCTGCCTCAGCCTCCTGAGTAGCTGGGATTACAGGCACCCGCTACCATGCCCGGCTAATTTTTGTATTTTTATTAGAGACCATGTTGGCCAGACTGGTCTTGAACTGCTGACCTCAGATGATCCGCCCACCTTGTCCTCCCAAAGTGCTGGGATTACAGGTGTGAGCCACTGCGCCCAGTCCTGTCTCTATTTTTATCTGAAATTGTGTTAGCCTTTGCCTAGTTATGGTGAATTAACCTTAGCATATGATAGTTCTCTTAATGTTTCCCGCCACCCTTTTCAGAGTAAGCAATTAGACGTCTACAGCTTCTTTTCCTTTATCTCTTTGGGTAAATAGCAACCAGTTTTTCCTGCTACTTTAGATAGTAGGCAATAACGAAATGTATTCATAGCTCTCAGTAATATTTGTTCTATTGTTTTGTTTTTGAGGTGAAAGGGGGGACCCTACCCTCAGAACATGAGGGAATAATATTTACGTGGCTCACAAAGACCAGTGAGTACATCATATGCATCTCTCACAACTCCCCAGAAGAGGGCCTCCAGCACGAGTCTAGGCTCAGCCTTTTCTGTCCCTCCGAGAACTCTATGAATTGCTGCCAAGTGTTTTAATTTTCCTCAGAATTTCTTTGTAATGTTATTGAGGGTTGGAGGTCCTGTTACAAATTTTGGAAATAAGTAAATCAAATGAGAAGACCATGCTTCCAAACAATCATCCTGTTTAACAGATCCCCTTGATTTAATGCAATTATGAATGTGTTAGTGGTAGTGTAGTTTAAGATCTTCCCCTTGAATCTACAGGCTTTAAAGAAACGAACCTAGGAGTGTATTTCCTATCAAGCAAATGGGTTCTGAGACTTTACGCTTTACACGTCATTGGTTATAGCGCTCTGCTTTTCCCGTGCTAGGCAATGGATCACTTGGAGTCCTTTATTGCGGAATGTGATCGGAGAACTGAGCTCGCCAAGAAGCGGCTGGCAGAAACACAGGAGGAAATCAGTGCGGAAGTTTCTGCAAAGGTATGCTTGGGTGGCTTCGCTGCCTGATGTGTTCTTGAAAATACTGGCTTGTCAATAGCTTTTTTTTGAGATGGAGTCTCCCTCTGTCACCCAGGCTGGAGTGCAGTGGCGTGATCTTGGCTCACTGCAAGCTCCACCTCCCGGGTTCACGCCATTCTCCTGCCTCAGCCTCCTGAGTAGCTGGGACTGCAGACGCCCGCCACCACACCCGGCTAATTTTTTGTATTTTTAGTAGAGACGGGGTTTCACCGTGTTAGCTGGTATGGTCTCGATCTCCTGACCTTGTGATCTGCCCGAGTCGGCCTCCCAAAGTGCTGGGATCACAGGCGTGAGCCACTGCGCCCGGCCTTGTCAATAGCTACTAACTCACCCTCAGCACTGATTGTGTGGACAGTACTCTGCCTTACTCCAGTTAAGGATAGAGGGCTGTGATCAAGCATTCATGTGTCATTGAATTCTCATCCCTCAAGAGGTGCTACCTCTGTCTTTTTATTCTGTCCATTTTCATCCTCTGTACATGGTTTATTATTATTATTTTTTAATATATTCTTTGCTGAGTTTGGTGGCTTATGCTTGTAGTCCCAGCACTTTGGGACACCAAGGTAGGGGCAGTCTGCTTGAGCCCAGGAGTTTTAGACCAGCCTGAGCAACATGAAGAAACCCCATCTCTAGGCTTGGTGGTGCACATGCGTATCCCGGTTACTCAGGAGGCTGAGGTGGGAGGATCACTTGAGCTTGGGGAGATTGAGGCTTCAATGAGCTATGATCATGCTACTTTGCTTCAGCCTGGATAACAGAGTGAGACCCTGCCTCAAAAGAAAAAAAAAAATTATTGTCAGTTTTTTGTTTTTGTTTTTGTTTTTTAAGAGACAGAGTCTTGCTCTGTCGCCCAGGCTGAAGGGCAGTGGCGTGATCTCTGCTCACTGCATGCTCCGCCTCCCGGGTTTACGCCATTCTCCTGCCTTAGCATCCCGAGTAGCTGGGACTACAGGCTCCCGCCACCACGCCCGGCTAATTTTTTGTATTTTTAGTAGAGACGGGGTTTCACCATGTTAGCCAGGATCCCGCCACCACGCCCGGCTAATTTTTTGTATTTTTAGTAGAGACGGGGTTTCACCATGTTAGCCAGGATAGTCTTGATCTCTTGACCTCGTGATCCGCCCGCCTCGTTTTCCCGAAGTGCTGGGATTACAGGCATGAGCCACTGTGCCCAGCCATCTTTTTTTTTTTTTTTTAAATAAAGGTGGAGTCTGTTGCCCAGGCTGGTCTGGAACTCTTGGGCTTAAGCGATCCTCCTGCCTTGTCCTCCCAAAGTGCTGGGATTACAGGTGTGAGCCAGCATGCCCAGCCTCTGCATGTTGTTGTAAACTTTAATATCTCCACATAAAACTGGAAAGAATTGGAAAGGAAATGGTCAAACTGTGGTACATCCACATCATAGAATGAAAAAGAGGTAGATTTATATGTAATTAGACTGAGTGCCATTTACATCACTCTTCTGTTTTTCTCTTCAGTGGAACTAAGTCTCTCCTTGTTTTTTCTTTTCAGTGTTGTAAAAGCATTTCTTAGGATTTACGCAGTTGCTAATTTGACCAAAGGTGCTATTTTGTTTCAGAAGGTAAATCCTAGTAATTAGGTATTTTGCTTATAGCTTAAATCTGTACATTTAAACCTAGACATATTATTACCCATACCCAGCAGAAAAAGTCATAAAGAGAGACAGCCTAGACAATGACCAATCTATGATGATCCTTGGAAGCATGTTGGAAGTGACAAAGGTGCTACTGGTTTCATTGGAACGCAGGACTCGTTTGTGGTTACAGTGTCAATGCTGGCAGTAAGGGTGCCTTCATTGTTAAGTGTGGATCTTTAGCTCTTCCACTTATTTTCAGTAGAACAGACTGGAGATGGAGCAGGAGAAACCCTTGTTGCCTTTGCATTCACTTTCGTTTTTAGATGTCTGCTTACCTCATTCTTTCTCCTCACAGGCAGAAAAAGTACACGAGTTAAATGAAGAAATAGGAAAACTCCTTGCTAAAGCCGAACAGCTAGGGGCTGAAGGTAATGTGGATGAATCCCAGAAGATTCTTATGGAAGTGGAAAAAGTTCGTGCAAAGAAAAAAGAAGCCGAGGTTGGTGAGAGAAATGTCTTAGGGCAAGAGAAATCTTAGTAATTTGGCACAGTTGACCGTTTGAATTAATTTAGCCCATGCCTGCTCCCATTTTTAAAAAAATTTATAAATTTTGGGCCCAGCACAGTGGCTCATGCCTGTAATCCCAGCACTTTGGGAGGCCGAGGTGGGCGGATCACGAGGTCAGGAGATAAGACCATCCTGGCTAACACAGTGAATCCCCGTCTCTACTAAAAATACAAAAAAATTAGCCGGGCATGGCGCCAGGCACCTGTAGTCCCAGCTGTTGTGGAGACTGAGGAAGGAGAATGGCGTGAACCCGGGAGTCAGAGCTTGCAGTGAGCTGAGATTGCGCCACTGCACTCCAGTCTGGGCATCAGAGCGAGACTCTCTCAAAAAAAAAAAAAAAAAAAAAATTATAAACTTTGTTTTTTCAAGCAGTTTTAGCTTCATAGCTAAATTGAGAGGAAAGTACAGAGATTCTCCATGTACCCCCTCCTCAGACAGCCTCCTCCATTCCTAGCATCTGCCCACAGTCAGTGGGTCTACATTGACTCGTCATTATCACCCAAAGTCTGTAGAAAATGTTAGATATGTCATGAATACATAAAATATATGTGGATACTAGTCTTTTATTCACTGCCATAAAATATACACAAATCTATTATGAAAAGGTAACATTTGTCAAAACTTAAGCATATGGCCAGCTATGGTGGCTCTTGGCTTTAGTCTGAGCTGTTCGGGAGGCTGAGATGAGAGGATCCCTTAATCCTAGGAGTTTTGGAGTCCAGCCTGGACAACATAGCAAGACCCTGTCTCTAAAAAAGAAAAGGCTACATGCAAACGCTTACAGACCATACATGACACCATTCGCTGTCGAGAGATGTAAACAAACATAGTGTAGAGATGCAGTATTAAATCAGGGCTGCCTAAGAATAACTGTAATAGGTACTGTACTACTGTAATAATTCATGCCACTTCCTGTTGCCATTGTGTGGAGCTCAAGGGTTGTGAGTATCCCCTTGAAACACCATGTGACACTCATCATCTCCGAAGGAGCAATTCACCTCTCCAGTACGTTCCTACTGCAGTAAAAAGTGAGCTCACAGGGTTCCTAGGCGTTTTTCATCATGTTTAGTGCAATACCATAAACTTTGAGTAATGCCATAGGATCCATATGCCACTAGTGATGCTGAAAATGCTCCCAAGAAGGCAACAGTCATGATATTACAGGAAAAAGTTGAGTTGCTTGATATATACATTAGATTGAGGTCTGCAGCTGTAATTGCTACCATTTCAGACAGACAATTCATCTTGTAAATGAGCAGTGTAAACATACAGAATTGATCAGTACAGCACAGTACTATAAATGTATTTTATTTTCTCTTCCTTATAATTTTCTCTCTTTTTTTTTTGAGGCAAGTTTCGTTCTTGTTACCCAGGCTGGAGCGCAGTGGCGTGATCTCGGCTCACCGCAACCTCTGCCTCCTGGGTTCAAGCAATTCTCCTGCCTCAGCCTCCTGAGCAGCTGGGATTACAGGCATGTGCCATCACGCCCGGCTAATTTTTGTATTTTTAGTAGAGACGGGGTTTCTCCATGTTGGTCAGGCTGGTCTCGAACTCCCCACCTCAGGTGATCCGCCCACCTCGGCCTCCCAAAGTGCTGGGATTACAGGCGTGGGCCACCGCGCCTGGCTTTTTTTTTTTTTTTTTTTTTTTTTTTTTTTTTTTTTTTTTTTTTGAGATGGAGTCTCACTCTGTCCCCCAGGCTGGAGTGCAGTCGTGCGATCTCAGCTCACTGCAAGCTCCGCCTCCTGGGTTCACACCATTCTCCTGCCTCAGCCTCCCGAGTAGCTGGGACTACAGGCACCCACCATCAAGCCCAGCTAATTTTTTTGTACTTTCAGTAGAGACGGAGTTTCACCGTGTTAGCCAGGATGGTCTCAATCTCCTGACCTCATGGTCCACCCGCCTCGGCCTCCCAAACTGCTGGGATTACAGGAGTGAGCCACCATGCTCGGCCCATGGCTAATTTTTTTTTTTTTTTTTTTGCATTCCTAGTAGGGATGGGGTTTCACCATGTTGGCCAAGCTGGTCTCGAAATTCTGACCTCAGGTGATCCGTCTGCCTTGGCCTCCCAAAGTGCTGGGATCACAGGCATGAGCCACTTCGCCAGGCCATTTGATACCTTTTATGAGTCTTGTAATTTTCCTCATAGTGAAGATCTTACATATGTTTTATTAGATTTCTACGTAAATATTTCATTCTTGCCAATGCTGGTGTAATTGGTCATTTGTTTTTTGGTTTTTGTTTTTGTGTTTTTTTGAGATGGAGTCTCATTCATTCACCCAGGCTGGAGTGCAGTGGCGTGATCTCAGCTCACTGCAACCTCCACCTCCCGGGTTCAAGCGATTCTCCTGCCTCAGCCTCCCGAGTAGCTGAGACTGTAGGCGTGTGCCACCATACCTGTCTAATTTTTTGTGTTTTTAATAGAGATGCGATTTAACCGTGTTAGCCAGGATGGCCTCAATCTCCCGACCTCATGATCTGCCTGCCTTGGCCTCCCAAAGTGCTGGGATTACAGGTGTGAGCCACCGCGCCCAGCCCTGAGACGGTCTCACTTTCTCACCCAGGCTGGAGTGCAGTGGCGCGACCTTGGCTCACTGAAGGCTTGATCTCCTGGGCTCTTTTGATCCTCCCGCCTCAGCCTTTCAAATAGCTAGGACTGAAGGCGCATGCCACCAAGCCCAGCTAATTTTTTGTATTTTTTGGAGAGACTGGGTTTCGCCATGTTGTCAAGGCTGGTCTTGAAATCCTTGGCTCAAGCGATCTGCCCAGCTCTGCCTCCCAAAGTGCTGGGATTAGAGGCATGAGCCACCATGATACCTGGCCTCTTGTAATACCTTTATCTGGTTTTGGTATTGTGGTAATGTCCCCATAGAAGGAGTTAGGAAATATTCTCTCTGCTTCTATTTCTGAAAGCGATTGTAGAGAATTGGCGTGATTTCCTCCCTAATGCTTTGGTAGAATTCACCGGTGAACCCATCTGGACCTGATGCTTTCTGTTTTGGAAGGTTATTAATATACAGATCCATTCAGATCATCTATTTCTTCTTGTGTGAGTTTTGGCAGATTGTGTCTTTCAACATTGTTATTATTATTTTTTTTACACGGAGTCTCTCTCTGTTGCCCAGGCTGGAGTGCGGTGGTGCGATGGCTCGCTGCAACCTCCAACTCCTGGGTTCAAGTGATTATCCTGCCTCAGCCTCCCGAGCAGCTGAGATTACAGGTGCCTGCCACCACACCCAGCTAATTTTTGTATTTTTAGTAGAGAAGACGGGGTTTTTCACCATGTTGGTCAGGCTGGTCTCAAACTCCTGACCTCAAGTGATCCACCTGCCTCAGCCTCCCAAAGTGCTGCGATTACAGGCATGAGCCACTGCTCCTGGCTGTCTTTCAAGGGATTGGTGCATTTCATCTACTTTATCGCTTTTGTGGGCATGGAGTTGTTGTTTTTAAGAGTTGTTTATATTATTCCTTTAAAGTGCGTGGATCCGTAATGATGTCCTGTCTTTTCATTTCTGATATTAGTACAGTCATATCTTTCTTAATGACAAGGATTAAATATTCTGAGAAGTGCATTCCATGGTTCATCATTGTGAGAACATTATAGAGTGTGCTTAACAAACCTGGATGGTATAGCCATGTGGGCTGTATGGTAGAGCCCATCGCTCCTAGGCTCCACACCTGTACAGCATGTTACTGTGCTGAATACTATACGCAGTTGCAACACAATGAACCTCTAAATGTTTGTGTATGTAAACATAGAAAAGGTACAGTAAAAATACAGTATAAAAGATAAAAAATAGCACTTGATATAGTTTGGATGTGTGACACGTCCAAATCTCATGTTGAAATGTGACCTCTAGTGTTGGAGATGGGGTCTAGTGGGAGGTGTTTGGGTCATGGGGGTGGTTCCCTCATCAATGGCTTGGTGCCCTCCCTGGGATAATGACTTCACCTCAGAGCTGATTGTTTAAAGGAGCCTAGGTCCTCCTCTCTGTCTCACGCCTTCTTTTGCTATGTGATATGCTGACTCCCCTTTTGCTGCCTTCTGCCCAGAGTAAAAGCTTATGGAGGGTGGGTGTGGTGGCTCATGCCTGTAATCTCAACACTTTGGAAGGTCGAGGCAGGATTGCTTGAGTCCAGGAGTTTGAGACCAGCCTGGGCAACATAGGGATACCCCATCTTTACAAAGAAGTTAAAAATTTGGCCGGGCACAGTTGCTCATGCCTGTAATCCCAGCACTTTGGGAGGCCAAGTTAGGTGCATCACCTGAGGTCAGGAGTTCGAGACCAGCCTGGCCAACTTGGTGAAACCCCATTTCTACTAAAAATACAAAAATTAGCCAGGTGTGGTGGCGGGCACCTGTAATCTCAGCTACTTGGGAGGCTGAAGTAGGAGAATCGCTTGAACCCGGGAGGCTGAGGTTGCAGCGAACAGAGATCGCACGATTGCACTCCAACCTGGGTAGTGACAGAGCAAGACTCTGTCTCAAAAAAAAAAAGAAAAAAGCCGGGTGTGGTGGCTCACGCCTGTAATCTCATCACTGTGGGATGCCGAGGCGGGTGGATCACGAGGTCAGGAGATCGAGACCATCCTGGCTAACATGGTGATACCCCGTCTCTACTAAAAATACAAAAAATTGGCCGGGCGTGGCAGCGTGCGCCTGTAGTCCCAGCTCCTCAGGAGGCTGAGGCAGGAGAATGGTGTGGACCCAGGAGGCAGAGCTTGTAGTGAGCTGAGATTGCGCCACTGCACTCCAGCCTGGGTGACAGAGCGAGACTCCGTCTCAAAAAAAAAAAAGAAAAAAAAAAGTTATGTAAATGGAATCACACAGTAGGTAACCTTTTGGGACTGACTTTTTTTACTCAACATAATCAGAGTTTATTTTGAAAGATGTTAGAGGGTGGCATTTAAGGTTTCAAAACTATAGAAGGGGACAGTAATGTTATGAGTATTTGTGTACCACAATATTGTTTTTGCTTAAGGTGTTTTTTTGTTTTTTTTTTTTTAGTTATGTGGCATACTATAATGGAAATTCAAGTTCTTGCTATTTCCTTGTCTACTTTTTTTTTTTTTTTTTTTCCCAAGACAGAGTCTCGCTGTGTCGCCCAGGCTGGATTGCTGTGGCACAGTCTCGGCTCACTGCATCCTCTGACTCCTGAGTTCAAGTAATCAGTTCTCAGACTCAGCCTCCCGAGTAGCTGGGATTACAGGTGCCAGCCACCATGCCCGGCTAATTTTTTTGTATTTTTAATAGAGACGGGGTTTCACCATCTCAGACTCCTGACGTTGTGATTCACCTGCCTTGGCCTCCCAAAGTGCTGGAATTGCAGGCGTGAGCCACTGTGCCCAGCCTATTTTTTTAATATTGGAGGGTCCTGCTGTCAGCCAGAGTCACCCAGGCTGAAGTTCAGTGGTGCAGTCACAGGTCTGCCCCTTCGACCTCCTGGACTCAAGCACTTGAGTCAGTCTCTTGAGTAGGTGGGACTGGAGGCGCCACCACATCAGGCTAATTATTCTTTTATTTTTAGAGACTGAGTCTTGCTGTGTTGCTTAGGGTCATCTCAGTCTCCTGGGCCCAAGTGATCCTCCTGCTTCACTCTCCTCAAGTGCTGAGATTATAGGTGTGAGTCACTGCACCAGGCCTGGAATACAATTTTTTTTTTTTCTTTTTGGAGTTTTCCTCTGTCCTCCAGGTTGGAATGCAGTGGTGTGATCTCAACTCACTGCAGCCTCCACCTCCTGGGCTTTAGCAGTTTGTGCCTCAGCCTCCCCAGTAGCTGGAATTACTGGAATTACAGATGCCTGCAAGCATGCCTAGCTTTTTTTTTTTAGACGGAGTCTCGCTCTGTCGCCCAGTGGCACGATCTTGGCTCACTGCAAGCTCCGCCTCCCGCGTTTACGCCATTCTCCTGCCTCAGCCTCCCGAGTAGCTGGGACTACAGGCGCCCGCCACCACGCCCGGCTAATTTTTTCTGTTCTTTTTTTCAGTAGATACGGGGTTTCACCGTGTTAGCCAGGATGGTCGCGATCTCCTGACCTCGTGATCCGCCCGCCTCAGCCTCCCAAAGTGCTGGGATTACAGGCGTGAGCCACCACGCCCGGCCAATTTTTGTATTTTTAGTAGAGACAGGATTTTGCTATGTTGGCTAGGCTCGTCTTGAACTCCTAGCCTCAAGTGATCCGTCTGCCTTGGCCTCTCGGAGTGCTGGGATTACAGGCATGAGCCACTGAGTCCAGCCTGTTAGTGCCTCTTTTTTTTTTTTTTTTTAAGACGGAGTCTCGCTCTGTTGCCAGGCTGGAGTGCAGTGGCACGGTTTTGGCTCACTGCAACCTCCGCTTCCCAGATTCAAGTGATTCTCCTGCCTCAGCCTCCTGAGTAGTTGGGACTACAGGCATGTGCCATCACACCCAGCTGATTTTTGTATTTTTAGTAGAGACAGGATTTCGCAAAATTGGCCAGGATGGTCTTGATCTCTCTTTTTTTTTTTTTTTTTTTTTTTTTTTTTGAGACAGGGTTTTGCTCTTGTTGCCTGCGTGATCTTGGCTCACAGCAACCTCCGCCTCCCGGGTTCAAGCCATTCTCCTGCCTCAGCCTCCACAATAGCTGGGATTACAGGCATGCGCCACCACACCCGGCTAATTTTGTATTTTTAATAGAGACAGAGTTTCTCCATGTTGGTCAGGCTGGTCTTGAACTCCGGACCTCAGGTGATCCCCCCACCTCGGCCTCCTAAAGTGCTGGGATTACAGGCGTGAGCCACCGCACCCGGCCTGGTCTTGATCTCTTGATCTCATGATCCGCCTGCCCTGGCCTCACAAAGTGCTGGGATCGTGCCTGGCCGCGTTTCTTAAATAAACAGTGAAAATTGAGTTGGTTATAAATATCTGAAGTTTTGTTTGTGTTTTTTAAATATTTGTTTAAAAGTCACCTCTGTCATCTTATCAAATATTTTCATTTTGGAGATTGAATTTGTGGTGGCAGTTCTGTATACCTCACTTTTATTTCTCCATTTTCCTTCTCCAGGAAGAATACAGAAATTCCATGCCTGCATCCAGTTTTCAGCAGCAAAAGCTGCGTGTCTGCGAGGTCTGTTCAGCCTACCTTGGTCTCCATGACAATGACCGTCGCCTGGCAGACCACTTCGGTGGCAAGTTACACTTGGGTTTCATTCAGATACGAGAGAAGCTTGATCAGTTGAGGGTATGTTCATCTGTTCATGGAGAAAGCTGAGGAGTCTTGGGGTGTTTTCACATTTCTTTAATTTTAAAAACCTTACGTTTTGGCCAGGCGCGGTGGCTCATGCCTGTAATCCCAGCACTTTGGGAGGCCGAGGCGGGCGAATCACCTGAGGTCAGGAGTTGGAGACCAGCCTGACCAACATGGTGAAACCCCGTCTCTACCAAAAAATTAGCCAGGTGTGTTGGCGTGAGCCTGTAATCTTAGGTACTCGGGAGGCTGGGGCAGGAGAATTGCTTAAACCCAGGAGGCAGAGGTTGCAGTGAGCCGAGATCATGCCATTGCACTCCAGCCTGGGCGATAGAGTAAGACTCCATCTCAAAAAAAAAAAAAAAAAAAAAAAACCTTGTGTTCTGATCTCTAAGAACTTGAGTTTTATAGTGAAATACTCAGATTTCATCACTTGGATTCACACAAGAGACATGATAGCTCAGAGTCCAAAGGAGCCTTGGAGATTTATTTTGGACCCTGTTGTTAAGAGCCTATTCCCAGGGTACACACAGCTCGCCGTGTGTCTCTGAAGTAACTTCTGTTAGGGACGGGAAAGAGTCTCTGGTTGGCCAGGACAGAATGTCACACATCCTGGCTCCTTGCCTGCGAGCCACCTCAGAAGGGCGGGGTGAGGGTGGGGTTTTTCTGGTAGCGTTGTACCATCCCGGCCCAGAGAAAACCTCTGTTCCTTCTTCACGGCTCTAAGACATTTAAGAACTTTTTTTTTTTGAGACGGAGTCTCGCTCTGTCGCCCAGGCTGGAGTGTAGTGGCGCGATCTCGGCTCACTGCAAGCTCCGCCTCCCAGGTTCACGCCATTCTCCTGCCTCAGCCTGCAGAGTAGCTGGGACTACAGGCGCCCGCCACCACGCCTGGCTAATTTTTTTGTTGTTGTTGTATTTTTAGTAGAGATGGGGCTTCACCGTGTTAGCCAGGATGGTCTCGATCTCGTGACCTCGTGATCCGCCCACCTCAGCCTCCCAAAGTGCTGGGATTACAGGCGTGAGCCACCGCGCCCAGCTGACATTTAAAAACTTTAAGTATGGAATGCTAAGAAGGAAGGTTGGACATATTTCCACTTCTTTGAATTGTCTGCCTTCACACTTGTGGAGCCCCCCTTACCACATACTAGGACCTCAGGATAGGATGGTGGGAAATTAGCCAGCCTCCCCCGTATACCTGAAATTAGTGGAAGGACAGACATGTCGCTGACTGCAGAATGCTGTAGTGACCACGGCTGAGGGCCTTTTGTGCTGCAGGAAGGAGCTGCTCACTCAGGCAGCATATGGCAGGGCTGTGCAGCTCAGGAGGGTCCCATAGGTGATTGTGTGAACCTGGGACTGTGATGGGAGCTGGTGCAGCAGTGAGGTTATTGTCGGCCACTGGTCTTGAAACATTTTGCTTCCGTGTTCCCGAGAGAATTTTGAAAAGCAATGTACTCTGTCACATTTTTAAGTTGGAATTTTTTTTAATAAGTTTATAGGTATGAAAGACGTAAAAGTGAGGCTGGGTGTGGTGGCTCACGCCTGTAATCCCAGCACTTTGGGAGGCCGAGGCAGGTGGCTCACGAGGTCAGGAGTTCAAGACTAGCCTGACCAACATAGTGAAACCCCGTCTTTACTAAAAATACAAAAATTAGCCAGGCATGGCAGCGGGCGCCTGTAATCCTGGCTACTCAGGAAGCTGAGGCAGGAGAATTGCTTGACCTGGGAGGCAGAGGTAGCAGTGAGCTGAAATTGCACCACTGCACTCCAGCCTGGGAGCAGAGCAAGACTCCATCTCAAAAAAAAAAAAAAAAAAAAAAAGACTGGGTACGGAGGCTCAGCCTGTAATCCCAGCACTTTGGGAGGCCGAGGCGGGCAGATCACTAGGTCAGGAGATTGAGACCATCCTGGCTAACAAGGTGAAACCCCGTCTCTACTAAAAATACAAGAATTAGCCGAGCGTGGTGGTGGGCACCTGTAGTCCCAGCTACTCGGGAGGCTGAGGCAGGAGAATGGTGTCAACCCGGGAGGCGGAGCTTGCACTGAGCCGAGATTGCGCCACTGCACTCCAGCCTGGGTGACAGAGCGAGACTCTGTCTCAAAAAAAAAAAAAAAAAAGATGTAAAAGTATCTATGTGTCCAATAGAATTATAAATCACAATTTAGTATGCATTTACCACTCCATTAAAAATTTGCTTTTGGCCAGGCGCGGTGGCTCACACCTGTAATCCCAGCACTTTGGGAGGCTGAGGAGGGCGGATCAGTTAAGTCAGGAGTTCGAGACCAGCCTGGCCAACATAGCAAAGCCCTGGCCAACATAGCAAAGCCCTGTCTCTACTGAAAACACAAAAATTAGCCAGGTATGGTGGTACACATTTGTATTCCCAGCTACTTGGCAGGCTGAGGCAGGAGAATCGCTTGAACCCGGGAGGCAGAGGTTGCAGTGAGCCGAAATTGAGCCACTGCACTCTAGCCTGGGCAACAGAGTGAGACTTTGTCTTAAAGAAAAAAAAATTGTTAGCCGCTGGAAATGTTACTTTCCCATTTCTCCTTTAAATTATATTTTCATTTCACAGCTCAGAATTTTGTCCTACTGTAGTTTTTTTTTTTGGAGGCAGGGTCTTGCTCTGTCACCCAGGCTGGAGTGCAGTATAACGATCTCAGCTCACTGTAACCTCCACCTCCCAGGTTCAAGAGATTCTCCTGCCTCAGCCCCCCAAGTAGCTGGTACTGTAGGCGTGCACCACCATGCCTGGCTCATTTTTGTGTTTTTAGTAGAGATGGGGTTTTGCCATGTTACCCAGGCTGATCTCGAACTCCTGAGCTCAGGTAATCCACCTGTCTCGGCCTCCCAAAGTGCTGGGATTACAGGCGTGGGCCACAGTGCTTGGCCCTAATGTAGTATTTTTTTTTTAATATCTGCAATCTTTTATTTCCTTAATGTGTATCTCTGCATTAGAAATGTGAATATTGTGAAATGTTTTTCCCTTCTACCTTAAGAAGCATCAACTTGGTTAGAAAGCTTGTTTTATCATTGCAGCATAGAGTTGATCAAAACAACACAACTTGTATTATAGACTTTGATAAATAATTATTAAAGTAACAGTGTAAAATGTATTTGGAAGTGCACCTCTTAATGATAAGGAGAGTGGGAGTTCTGTGCCCTAATTAGAGGAGGCTTCCCTCACAGTAGTCCCAGAGGACTTCCTCGGCCTCCCAAAGTGTTGGGATTACACTTGAGCCACTGCACCTGGCTAATCCTTAATTTTTTTAAAAATTGCCATCCTTGAGGCTGGGTGTGGTGGCTCACGCCTGTAATTCCAGTCTTTAGGAGGCCACGGCAGGATAATTGATTGAATCCAGGAGTTTGAAACCAGCGTGGGCAACATAAGGAGACCCTGTCTCTACCAAAAATTTAAAAATTAGCCAAGCATGGTGGTGTGTGCCTGTAGTTCCAGCTACTCAGGAGGCTGAGGTGAGAGGATTGTTTGGACCTTGGAGCTCAAGGCTGCGGTGAACTGTGATCATGCCACTACACTCCAACCTAGACAACAGAGGATTTTTTTTTTTTTTTTTTTTTTTTCAGAGACAGGGTCTCCCTCTGCCACCCAGGGTGGAGTGTACTGATGTCATGGTAGCTGATAGCTTATTGTCACTGTAACCTGGAACTCCTGGACTCAAGTGGTCCTGCGTCCTGAGTCTCCTCTGAGTAGCAGAGACTACAGGCATGCACCACCACATCTGGCTAATTTTTTTTTTTTTAGATAGGAGGTCTTACTGTGTTTCCCAGGCTGGTCTCAAACTCCTGGCTTCACATGATCCTCCCAGTTCAGCCTCCCAGAGTGCTGAAATGGCATGAGCCACCGTACCTGGCTTAAATGCCATCCTTAAATGTAACCTTAAAGGTGTCCATCCATGTGTGCCCTGCTTCAGACACAGGATGAGCATGGGTGAAGGTTTAGAGCTGGAGATGCCAGTCACCCAGCTCTCCACCCTTGCCGTGCCCTTGTGGGGAGCATGCTCTCATCCACACTGGGTGTGGAAGATTATCCTTATGCCATCGTGGCTCTCTGGATGGAGAAGACTAGTGATTCTTTGTCTTACTGGCTCTGACTTGCTCCCACTCGGCTTCACTTGACACAGATGAGGGGCATTAAATGTCTTAGAGTTGATATTGGGAGTAGGGGGTACACAGAACGGTGCCCGGTGCTTTTCCACTCAGCTTGTGTTGATGGTGTTTTCATTGGCGAGGTTTCTCATCCCCTTACATTGCTTTCTTAATCAAGCCTGATGATTCACATCATCCTGTGTTGAAAGCTGGTTGTAGACGATTTGTGGTCCACCTCCCCTGGCCTGCTGTCCTCCAACTCAGTTTGGTCTAAAGCCAGCGTAGCACCCAGCACCCTGAGGCTGGGCTGCTTTTTGGCTGCAGGGATTCTGCTCCCAGTAGCAAGATGTGTTTGATCAGATACATCTGTTCTTTTTTACCATAAAGTTTGTAGAGTCTCCTAGCTATCTGGGTTGGTTTGAAACAATGTGATCAATTCCCTGTGAGTTAGAAGTATAGCATCACTTAGAATAGACAGTTTGTTACCAAATTGTTAAAATCTAATGATAGGCTGGGTGGTTCAGGCTTGTAACCCCAGCACTTCGGGAGGCCAAGGCAGGAGGATTGCTTGAGTTGAGGAGTTCAAGACCAGCCTGGGCAACATAGCAAGATCCCATCTCTATAAAAAATGTTTAAAGATTAGTCCGCCATGGTGGCACACGCCTATAGTCCCAGCTGCTCAGGAGGTGGAGGTAAAGAGGCTTGCTTGAGCCTGGGAGGTCAAGGCTCTGGTGAGCTGTGATTGTGCCACTGTACTCCATCCAGCCTGGGTGGACAGAGCAAGACCCTGTTTCAAAAAAAAAAAAGTGGCCAAGCACGGTGGCTCACGCCTATAATCCCAGCACTGTGGGAGGCTGAGGCGGGTGAATCACGAGGTCAGGAGATCGAGACCATCCTGGCTAACGTGGTGAAACCCCATCTCTACTAAAAATACAAAAATTAGTTGGGTGTGGTGGCGTGTGCCTGTAATCCCAGCTACTTGGGAGGCCGAGGCAGAAGAATCGGTTGAACTGGGGAGGCAGAAGTTGCAGTGAGCCGAGATTGCGCCACTGCACTCCAGCCCGGTGACAGTGAGACACCGTTTCCAAAAAAAAAAAAAAAGTGTTCTCATTGCCTAAAAGTGTCTCTTCAATTTTTAAATTACCAATACTGAGCTCATATAAAGGTGATTTGTTAAGTAGCATTCACACTCTGGTTTGTGTAACTTGCTCTTCCCTCATTTTTTGTTTCATTTATTTAGAAAACTGTTGCTGAAAAGCAGGAGAAGAGAAATCAGGATCGCTTGAGGAGGAGAGAGGAGAGGGAACGGGAGGAGCGTCTGAGCAGGAGGTGAGCCTGAGGGCTGGCACTGGATGGGCTGCACTGGCCTCAGGCATTGCCTGCTCTGTCCATTCCACTGTTGCTTGGAATAGTCAGGGCCTGCTCAATAGGCCATTATAAAAGAAAGTAGTAAGGCCAGGCCTGGTGGCTCACGCCTGTAATCCCATCATTTTGGGAGGCTGAGGCAGGCAGATCACTTGAGGTCAGGGGTTCGAGACCAGCCTGGCCAACATGGTGAAACCTTGTCTCTACTAAAAATACAGAAATTAGCTGGGCGTGCTGGCATGCGCCTGTAATCCTAGCTACTTGGAGGTTGAGGTGGGAGAATCACTTGAACCCGGGAGGCAGAGGTTGCAGTGAGCCGAGATCGTGCCACTGCACTCTAGCCTGGGCAACAGAGACTCCATCTCAACCAAAAAAAAAAAAAGAAGTAAACAGCATATTCAGTCCAACAAAACAAAACGTGGCCCAGCGCAGGACTGTGTGTGCATGGCAGTCAGGTAAGGGATCCAAGCTGTTGGAGGCTGTGTGTGGGCACTGCTGTTTATTTACCGAGTGCTATGGGGCCATTGGACACCTGTTTACAGAGGAGGAGTGGTGCCTGCTCCCCTTTGGCAAGCGTGCTGGGCTGGAGTAGAAGCAGCAGGGCCTTGGGGAGCCAGGTGGGAGAATCCAGATGGAGGAGGTGGCAGGTTAAGCCAGGTAAGGGGCGGAAGGAGTCCGGGAAAGTTCTGGGATAGAACTGATGGGATTTGCTGGTAGTGTGTGAAGTGTGCAGAGGAGGAAATGAAGCTGGTCTCCCGGTTTCTGGCCTGGAGTTGCTTCTTGGTGAGGTTGGAAGGCTGGGTGTGGTATATTGGAGTGGGAGGAGGTGGGAAGTAGAAGATGCCTCTGGCCACACTCAGCTTGAGAGGCCATCTTGAGGTGGGGCTGTTGAGTCTGATTGGAGTTCAAAGAAGAGGTAGGAGCCAGAAGTAACCACATCCTCCTGGACACAGCTCATTGTCCAGGAAGGTTCCCAAACTGCTTTTCCTGAAAGAATTCCTCAGTGCATAACTCAGGGCGAATGTTTATTGTGTTTGTTTTTGAGACAGGGTCTCGCTCTGTCACCAGGCTGGAGTGCAGTGGTGCGATATCGGCTCACTGCAGCCTCCACCCCCTGGTTTCAAGCGAGTCTCCTGCCTCTGCCTCCCAAGTAGCTGGGACTACAGGCCTGTGCCATCACGCCCAGCTAATTTTTGTATTTTTAATAGAGACAGGGTTTCACCATGTTGGCCAGGCTGGTCTCGATCTGTTGACCTCATGATCCACCCGCCTCGGCCTCCCAAAGTGCTGGGATTACAGGTGTGAGCCACCACGCCCGGCCGTTTGTTTTTTTACCAGCAGGAGATTCTGATTATACAGAAACTTAAACAGTATAGAAAAAAATATTAAGCAAAACACGCAATCCATTTTTTGCATGAAGTTGGACATTTTTACATGCACTGTCATGTTTAGGCCATTCGTGTTGTGGGTGTACATGGGGCCACTTGACCTTAATGGCTTATGGGCATAGAATGAGGCCTCATAGCTTGCCTTTTTCAGCCTCTGGTTATGTGGCAGAATGAGCTGATGACTCCCACCTGGCAGGAAGCCTGTGTCTGGAACTTCAGGCTTTGCTTTCACTTTTCTGTGTTTTTGGTGTGCCCCACTCGCTGTCTGCACATTCTGTGCTGGTATCTGTTGTAAAAACTGGAGAATCATTTGTAGGACTTGAGTGCAGCACAGTCAGTGTGCACAGACTTTTCACGGCCCTTGTAATGTTACAGGGCTGCATCTGGTGCTCGGATGTGGGCCCGTCTGTGAGGCTCGGGTGACACTGAGTGCGCCACAGAGTGCCTGCCACAGAGTGGCTGTGGGGATGGGAGCATTGGCACCTCCCATTCAGACTGGGAACATGCAGGCAGCTTGAAAACAGCAGGTCTTTGGGGGAAGTGCCTCACTTCTTAAATTTGGAGTCCTCTCCCAAGAGGGTGAGGAATAGGGGTGCTTTCGGGAAGTCATTCACTTTTTTTTTTTTCTTTTTGAGACAAAGTTTTATTCTTGTTGCCCAGGCTGGAGTGCAATGGCACAATCTCAGCTCACTGCAACCTCTGCCTCCTGGGTTCAAGTGATTCTCCTGCCTCAGTCTCCTGAGTAGCTGGGATTACAGGCGCCCACCACCACGCTTGGCCAGGTTTTGTGTTTTCTGTAGAGACGGGGTTTCACC
Source organism: Pongo pygmaeus (assembly GCF_028885625.2). Classification (NCBI taxonomy): domain Eukaryota; kingdom Metazoa; phylum Chordata; class Mammalia; order Primates; family Hominidae; genus Pongo; species Pongo pygmaeus. The sequence goes on along the minus strand of NC_072391.2, from coordinate 301,354 downwards.
ATGTTGGCCAGACTGGTCTCCAACTCATGACCTCAGGTGATTGCCTGCCTAGGCCTCCCCGAAGTGCTGGGATTACAGGTGTGAGCCATCATGCCCGGCCTTGTTCATCTTTTTTTCCCCCTTTTAGGTCGGGATCAAGAACCAGAGATCGCAGGAGGTAGGTTTCCAGGTCCATTAAAATGTTCTCAAATTTTTTTTTCCGTAAGCATTTTTCTTAATATTTAATGATTGTGCCTTTACAAATGTTATCTGGCAGGTAGGGCTGGCTTGTGAAGGGCACAGGGCAAAGGGTTGCTTGGTGCTGTGGGGGGTTCCCAGTGTTACTGAGAGGGAAGGTTGGGGCCTGCAGGTGACAGGAGTATCCAGGCCAGATGTTTTCAGGAGGCCTCCTTGGAAAGGACCTAGCCATTGAAGATTAACTGATGGAAATATTTTAAACCTAAATTTGTTGGGAGTAAAGGGGAAAATGTCAGTAAAGCAGCGAGCAGAATCTGCTGAGGGGTGGGGCCCTCGTAGTGTTGGCACCTATAGAGTCTCAGCCTTGGAACCCTCTGATTTTTCAGGTCACGCTCCCGGGATCGGCGTCGGAGGCGGTCAAGATCTACCTCCCGAGAGCGACGGAAGTTGTCCCGGTCCCGGTCCCGAGATAGACATCGGCGCCACCGCAGCCGTTCCCGGAGCCACAGCCGGGGACATCGTCGGGCTTCCCGGGACCGGAGTGCGAAATACAAGTAACTACTCTGACTCCTTCGGTAGCTGCAACCAGGAGTGAGCCCTTCTCTGTGTTCCCAGGGTCTGCTGAGGGCCGTGTCTGGTGGGGATGGGGCTGGGCTCACCCTCAGGAGTAGGGCTGGGGAGTCGTGAACGGGACTTAGGTCTGGGAAGAGGCGAGAGGGCTGTGGAGGAGCTCGCACGGCGCCAGGTGATGGGCTGCACATGCACTGTCCCCTGCCTGCGTCCTGGGGCCTGTGCACTGTCATGTCCATGCTCAGAGTGGCTGAGACTTATGTCCTGACCAGGCCCTGTTTACCTCTGTTTTGGTTTTTGTTTTTGATATTTTTTTTTCCATTGAGTTTTTACATAGTGTCATGTTCTGTGCATATAGTGTTGTATTCTCCTTTGCACTGTTTATGTTACAGTGAAGGCTCTCCTTATTAAAAATCTTTGCAAAGGTCACTTTTTAATGGCTATCTAACACTCCATATGTGGTGGGCAAGTCTGGCTGGCCTCTGGGGGGTTTCCGGATATAGGGGATGTAGGGCCTTGCCTGGCCTGGACTGCGGGTCCATTGTCAGTGCCTGAGCGGCCAGCAGAAGTGGGGCAGCAGCCTCCACTGAGCCTCTGGTTCCCATTTCCCAGGTTCTCCAGAGAGCGGGCATCCAGAGAGGAGTCCTGGGAGAGCGGGCGGAGCGAGCGAGGGCCCCCGGACTGGAGGCTTGAGAGCTCCAACGGGAAGATGGCTTCACGGAGGTCAGAAGAGAAGGAGGCCGGCGAGATCTGAACCCATCTCCCGGGTGCTGTAAATAGTCTGATAAACGTTCACACAGTCTAAAATTACCCTTTATATTTGCTGAATACAACTCATCTTTTGTAGTTTAAAATTTCTATTGTTTTGGAGCTAGCTGTGAGTTTCTAGAATTGTACAGAGTTGCTCCTGTGTTCTGGGGTCATGTTGAGTAGGAATAAATAAATCTGATGACTGCCTCCTGAGGCTGCGGTGGGGTTTCTGCTGTCCTCTGCTTAGAGGCTTTTCACTGTGACCCTGTGCCAGTGCCACCATCACCTCACAGAAACCATGACTTACTCGTGGGCCACGTCTTGTCTTCTGGCATCCAGTAGATGGCAGGGTACTTCCTGTCCCCTGCATCTGACTGACGGGACCCAGGTGTGCATGGCTGTTTGTTTGCTTGGTCCCACACAACCTTCTGAGTGTCTGAGCTGCCCATCTCCCATGGGGAGGAGGGAGGGGTCCCCATTCTGCATTCATTTATTTAGGAAAAGCTGTCTTGTCTGGTCAGCTGCTACCATAGCCTTAACTTGGGACTCAGGTGAGTTACACTGCACGTCCCCTTTTGAAGTTACTAGCACAAAGCAAAGACCCATGGGGCTGGGCATGGTGACACATGTCTGTAGTCTCAGCTACTATTCAGAAGGCTGAGGCAGGAGGATCTGTTGAGCCCAGCAGACTGAGGCAAACCTTGATTCCGCCACTGCACTCAAGCCTGGGTGACAAGAAAGCCCTGTCTCAAAAAAAAAAAAAAAAAAAGATGGTTTGACTCATGTCCCATGTGGGCTGGGCTGATTATGTTTCCCACCTCTCAGTTCTTTTTTTTTTTTTTTTTTGAGACGGAGTCTCACTCTGTCGCCGAGGATGGAGTGCAGTGGCGTGATCTCAGCTCACTGCAAGCTCTGCCTCCCGGGTTCACGCCATTCTCCTGCCTCAGCCTCCTGAGTAGCTGGGACTACAGGTGCCCGCCACTACGCCTGGCTAATTTTTTGTATTTTTAGTAGAGATGGGGTTTCACCGTGTTAGCCAGGATGGTCTCGATCTCCTGACCTCGGGATCTGCCCGCCTCAGCCTCCCAAAGTGCTGGGATTACAGGCGTGAGCCACCGCGCCTGGCCAACACCTTTCAGTTCTTTCAAACGTACCTGTTGTATATCAGGCAGGTACTTTAAGATCAAAATAAAGAGGGACGCGGTGGCTCACGCTTGTAATCCCAGCACTTTGGGAGGCAGATAACCTGAGGTCAGGAGTTCGAGACCAGCCTGGCCAACATGGTGAAACCCTGTCTCTACCAATGTACAAAAATTAGCTGGGTATGGTGGTGGACACCTGTAATCACAGCTACTTGGGAGGCTGAGACAGGAGAATCGCTTGAACCCGGGAGCCGGAGGTTGCAGTGAGCCGAGATTGCATCCAGCCTGGACCACAGCAAGACTCTGTCTCCAAAAAACCCCAAAAAACCCAAAATGAAGCCCTTCTGAAAAGGATAACTGCTAACTAATGTGTAGATGATGGGAGCTCCTTCCCTTTTTCACTTTGTGGGAGATTTTTTGGAGGGAATTCCTGAGGTTCACATTGTTAACACATAGTCATCCTCATCCACTCTGTTTCTGCAGAGGCACAGATGCCACCCTTGAGCTGGTTGGCTCAGTGGGCGCACACGGGCGCTGTGGTCTGGGTCTTTTTGCCATCGGTATCACAGTGTAGCTGGTGGCCCTGCTCTGGGCTCTCCTGCCACAGGCTGTCCCCTCCAGGAAGACAGATGGGTAGGTGGGCTGCTCTGCCAGCCTGTAACACAGGTCTAGCCCAGCCAACTGTCTCCAAGGAAAGGAGGGTGGAAGGGGCCGCCCTGTACAGGAGTCACTTGGGATTGATGCTGTGCTTTGCAGGCATCACCCATGTCGGTATTTCTCTCGTGTCGCTATTCCTCCCGTGTCGCTATTCCCCCCCGTGTCGCTATTCCTTCCGAGTCGCTATTCCCCCCGCATCACTGTTCCTCCCGTGTCGGTATTCCTCCTGTGTCGCTGTTCCTCCCGTGTCGCTATTCCTCCCGTGTCATTATTCCCCCCGTGTCGCTGTTCCTCCCTTGTCGCTGTATCTCCCATGTCGCTGTTCCTCCCCTGTCGGTATTCCTCCCGTGTCGCTGTACCTCCTGTATCGCTGTTCCTCCCGTGTCGCTGTACCTCCCGTGTCACTGTTCCTCCCGTGTCCGTATTCCTCCCGTGTCCGTATTCTTCCTGTGTCAGTATTCCTTACCTGCACCTTTTCCTGCACGTGGGACTCGGGGTACTTTTTCAGCACATGTACTTTCCTCTTTGTCTTCTAGGAGGGAGTGGCTGGGTCTGGGCTCCCTGTTCCCAAGCCCACGTTGTGGTCATGGCTATGGCTGCCTGGGTGATGAGTGTTGGTTTGCAGCCTGCGTTTCCCTGGGCCTTAAGCAGACAGCCTCACCCTCAGAGCCATTACCACTGTGAATCGTTTGGATGTTTTTCCATCTAGGCATAAATTTGTATGTGTAGACAGTAGTTTTTTGCTTTTTTTTGGGGGGGGGGGTGGTTCAGGGTGTGGGGTTTACAGAAAAGGTGCTGTGCCCTGGCCTTCAGTACTCACATCCCGTCCCCTGTATCTGCTGATTACAGCTCAAGGACAGGTCCTCCTGGGATGCGGCATCAATGTCCTCGGCCGTCCCTGGTAGCCTCCGAGGCACCATCCGTGCAGGGAGAGGAGCTCCTGCCTCTCTACCGTGCAGGGACGGTGCAGCCGTGCGGGGCACCATCTGGGCAGGGAGAGGAGCTCCTGCCTCTCTATCATTCAGGGACGGTGCAGCCGTGCAGGGCACCGTCTGTGCAGGGAGAGGAGCTCCTGCCTTTTTATCGTGCAGGGACAGTCGGGTGGGCTCTTTGTACACCTGCCAGGTGGTGCTGACCAAACTGAGCTTCCTGCCCCCAGTGCAGTTTTGCTGATACCACCCACAACAGCTCTTCCTTTCTCCCTCCTTCCTCCCTACTCCCAAATAACCCACACCAGGTTCTGCTGTCAGAGTCTGCCATAGGAGACCCATGTTTTCACTTTTTTCATCCAATACAGTGAGTCCTTCCTTTCCATGGCAGTACCAGTAAATCTTGCTGAAGATGGCTACTGGGAGATATATGGGTCTGGAAGTGTATCCCTCCCATGTGAAGAAATCTGTAGTGTCAGGTGGAACAGGCCTTTGTCTCCACCCACAGGGACCACCTTGGCCTGCAGCCCAGGCTGGAGGAGAACAGAAGAGAAGGGGGCCTCTCAGAACATTTGGCGATTTTTAAAAAATATTATTTATTTATTTTTATTATTATTATTTTTTGAGACGGAGTCTCCCTCTGTCTCCTAGGCTAGAGTGCGGTGATGCAATCTCGGCTCACTGCAACCTCTGCCTCAGCCTCCCGACTAGCTGGGAATACAGGGGCCCGCCACCATGCCTGGCTAATTTTTGTATTTTTAGTAGAGACAAGGTTTCACCATCTTGGCCAGGCTGGTCTTGGACTCCTGACATCGTGATCCACCCGCCTTGACCTCCCAGAGTGCTGGGATCACAGGCATAAGCCACTGCGCCTGGCCAAAATTATTTATGAGACGATGCTTGCTTTGTCACCCATGCTGGAGTGCAGTGGTGTAGTCATGGCTCACTGCAGCCTTGAACTCCAGGACTCAAGTGTTCCTCCTGCCCCATCCTCCAAGTAGCTGGGACATAGGTGTGCACTACCACACTTGGCTAATTTTTTATGTTTTTGTAGAGACAGGTCTCACTATGTTGCTCAGGATATTCTTGGGAACTTCTGGGCTCAAGCAGTCTTCCCACCTCAGCCTCTCAAAGCACTGGGATTACAGGTGTGACTCACAACAGCTGGCAGTGATTTTTTTTAAAGGTAAATGGCTCAGTTTGGTAGGTGCTGTCGACGCCAAACTAGCTGGACAGGGGCTGTGCCTGGTGCCACCTTTGCCTCCTGCACAGGGTCCCCTTGGGCTTGGGGAGAGCATGGGCCTTGACCGAAGCCCTGAGTAGGTTAAGGGTAGTCCTGGGGGCAGAAGAGGAGGATGCGGAGGCCGTTTCCTACCCTAGTATGCAGCCATCATGGGACAGGCAGGTGCTGGAGCAGGCCGAGGACCACCATCTGGGGTAGCATCCTTTGGGGGATGGGGTGGCAGACTGGAGCCAGAGCCACGTTGGCCAGGATGGAACTTTTTTTTTTTTTTTTTTTTGAGACGGAGTCTCGCTCTTGTCGCCCAGGCTAGAATGCAATGGCGCAAACTCGGCTCACTCTAAGCTCCGCCTCCCTGGTTCACGCCATTCTCCTGCCTCAGCCTCCTGAGTAGCTGGGACTGCAGGCGCCTGCCATCATGCCTGGCTAATTTTTTTTGTATTTTTTTAGTAGAGACGGGGTTTCACTGTGTTAGCCAGGATAGTCTCAATCTCGTGACCTTACAATCCGCCCGCCTCGGCCTCCCAAAGTGCTGGGATTATAGGCGTGAGCCACCGCGCCCGGCCAGGACGGAACATTTTTTATTATAGTAAAGTGCACACAAAACGTGCTGTTATAACAGTTTTTCAGTGTACAGTTAGTGGCATGACATGTATCTACATTGTTGTGCAGCCTTCACCACCACCTGTGCAGGGGTGGCTTTGAAAAGGCAGAGTATGGCCAGGCGCGATGGCTCACATCTGCAATCCCAGCACTTTGGGAGGCCAAGGCAGGTGGATCATGAGGTTAAGAGATTGAGACCATCCTGGCCAACATGGTGAAACCCCGTCTCTACTAAAAATATAAAAATTAGCCGGGCGTGGCAGGCGCCTGTAATCCCAGCTACTCAGGAGGCTGAGGCAGGAGATTCGCTTGAACCCGGGAGGTGGAGATTGCAGCAAGTTGAGATTGCACCACTGCACTCCAGCCTGGGTGACAGAGCAAGACTCCATCTCAAAAAAAAAAAAAGCAGAGTGCAAATTCCCCTGGACTTGAATGGGCATGTGAGTCTCCCCAACAGTGTGGAGGGCCCACAGCTGCTCCCCTCCCCTGGATCTGCACCTCTGGGTGGGTTCTGTACCAAGTGGGCTGAGCCCTTGAGCCAGGGCCAGCTCCCTCCAACCTCCACATCTCCAGGGAGGATGGGGTCTGGTTCTTCCACCTTCAGTGATGCTCCAGATGTAATCCCAGGCCCAAGAGGGTGTCCACACCTAGTTACAGGAGTCTGAGAGCCTGGTGCTTCCTCAGGGCCCCTGAGCCTCCTGGGCTCCAAGTGCTTGCTCCTGTGTGGAAAGGTGCAGCAACCACAGGTCCTGTGCTCTGGGAGCACACAGGATGATAGAGGTGAGACTGACTCGAGCTACCCCAAGGACAGAAACTAGAACGTGGATCCAAGAGGGGGCTCATGGGTGGGCTAGGGGCCAGATTTTTTCTTTTTTTTTTTTTTTGTTTGAGACAGTCTCGCTCTGTCGCAAGGCTGGAGTGCAGTGGTGCAATCTCAGCTCACTCCAACCTCCGACTCTCTGGTTCAAGTGATTCTCCTGCCTCAGCCTCCCGAGTAGCCCAGAGTACAGGCATGCACCACCACACCCAGTCAGTTTTTATATTTTTAGTAGACACGGGGTTTAAACATGTTGGCCAGGATGGTCTAGATCTCCTGACATCGTGATCAGCCCGCCTCAGCTTCCCAAAGTGGTGGGATTACAGGCGTGAGCCACCGTTCCCGGTCTTTTTTTTGAGACAGAGTCTCGGTCTGTCGCCCAGGCTGGAGTGCAGTGGTGCGATCTCAGCTTACTGCAAGCTCCGCCTCCCGGGTTCACGCCATTCTCCTGGTTCAGCCTCCCAATTAGCTGGGACTACAGGCGCCTGCCACTACATCTGGCTAATTTTTTGTATTTTTAGTAGAGACGGGGTTTCACCGTGTTAGCCAGGATGGTCTCGATCTCCTGACCTCGTGATCCGCCCGTCTCGGCCTCCCAAAGTGCTGGGATTACAGGCGTGAGCCACCACGCCTGGCCAGACTTTACATTTTTTAAGATTTAAAAATGTTATTCAGTATTTTTAGTTACACAGAAATGAAACTGCAGTCTCTCTGCCAAGGTTGGAAATGGTGGCCCAGAGCAGGCAAAGCCCTGGAGCCAGTACAGGGGCCCGAGACCTGAGGGGAGAGGTAGTTAGGATCACCCAAAACTAAAGACAGAAAAGCAACATGATGTGGCCAGGCGCGGTGGCTCATGCCTGTAATCCCAGGACTTGGGGAGGCAGAGACGAGTGGATCAATTGAAGTCGGGAGTTTGAGACCAGCCTGACTGACATGGTGAAACCCCTCTCTACTAAAAATACAAAAAAATCAGCTTGGCATGGTGGCACGTGCCTGTAGTCCCAGCTACTTGGGAAGCTGAGGTGAGAGAATTGCTTGAACCCAGATGGCAGAGGTTGGCAGTGAGCCGAGACTGTGCCACAGCACTCCAGCCTGGGTGACAGAGTGAGACTCTGTCTCAATAAGAAAAAAAAAAAGAAGAAAAACATGATGTAAGATGGACTGCAGGTCTACAGGTTCACAGAAGAAAGACTCCTACAGGCAACACCACTGTGGGAAAACAGGCCAAGGACAGAAACGGGTGATTAATATGGAGGAGGTGGGAATGACAGATATTATCATACTGAGGATTAAGGGGTTTTTTTGTTTGTTTTTTGGAGTCTTGGCCAGGTGAGGTGGCTCACGCCTGTAATCCCAGCACTTTGGGAGGCCAAGGTGGGCGGATCACCTGAGGTCGGGAATTCGAGACCAGTCTGACCAACATGGAGAAGCCCCGTCTCTACTGATAATACAAAATTAGCCGGGCGTGGTGGCACATGCCTGTAATCCCAGCTACTCCGGAGGCTGAGGCGGGAGAATGGCTTGAACCCGGGAGGCGGAGGTTGCAGTGAGCCAAGATCACACCATGCACTCCAGCCTGGGCAACAAGTGTGAGACTCCGTCTCAAAAAAAAAAAAAGTTTCGCTCTGTCACCCAGGCTGGACTGCACGGTGTGATCTCGGCTCACTGCAAGCTCCGCCTCCCAGATTCACGCCATTCTCCTGCCTCAGCCTCCTGAGTAGCTGGAACTACAGGCGCCTGCCACCACGCCCGGCTAATTTTTGTATTTTTGGTAGAGATGAAGTTTCGCCATGTTGGCCAGGCTGGTCCTGGTGTGAGCCACCGTGCTCGGCCGATTAAGTTTTAAAAAGACATCACTAATCAAATAAATGTCAGCTCCCAACCATGAAGAGGAGCAGCCAAGGACACAGTATAACCCAAAAGCTGTAGTAATGGGTACACTCACCCCAGAAATTCCACATCTGTAAAAATCCCTCCAGGAAATAATGTAGTGTATACAATTTTAGCTATAAATATTCACAGCAAGGTTTTCTGCAAAGTTTTCAAAACCGTACAGACACATGAAAAATCACTCACCCCCCGGCCGGGCGCGGTGGCACACGCCTGTAATCGCAGCACTTTGGGAGGCCGAGGCGGGCAGATCACGAGGTCAGGAGATCGAGACCATCCTGTGAATGGTGAAACCCTGTCTCTACTAAAAATACAAAAAATTAGCTGGGCGTGGTGGCGGGCGCATGTAGTCCCAGCTACTCGGGAGGCTGAGGCGGGAGAACGGCGTGAACCCAGGAGGCGGAGCTTGCAGTGAGCCGAGATTGCGCCACTGCACTCCAGCCTGGGTGACAGAGCGAGACTCCGTCTCAAAAAAGAAAAATCACTCACCCCCCAACTGCCTTCCTTTTCTGGGATTATATCAAGTGGTAACAGTTGCCTTCTCTATCCCTGTAGTCCCACACCCATGGAAGACTGCTGCCAGTGTTTGGTATGTATTGTCAAGTTGTATTGTGGTTATGTTAATATAAACATGGATTTACACTTTACATACTGGCTGTGGCATGATCTGTTATATGAAGGTCCTGCCATTGCTCCATGTCTGCGCTCAGACTGATTCTCTGTGATGGGTACACAGCATTCCCTGGTGACTCTACCATAATTTAATCTGTCTCCTGTTTATGAATATATTGGTTGTGCATCATATTTTTTATTTTCCTTTTTTTTTTTTTGAGACAGAGTCTAGCTCTGTCACCAGGCTGTAGTGCAGTGGCGGGGTCTCGGCTCACTGCAAACTCCACCTCCCCAATTCAAGTGATTCTCCTGCCTCAGGGTCTGGAGTAGCTGGGATTATGGCACACGTCGCCACGCCCAGCGAATTTTCCTATTTTTAGTAGAGACGGGGTTTCACCATGTTGTCCAGGATAGTCTCCACCTCCTAACCTTGTCATCCACCCACCTCACCCTCCCAAAGTACTGGGATTACATGCGTGAGCCACCGCGCCCAGCTATTTTTTTTTTTTTTTTTTTGAGATGGGGTTTCACTCTGTCACCCAGGCTGGAGTGCAGGGGCACAATCACAGCTCAGTGCAGCCTTACCTGCCCTGCTGAAGTGATTCACCCACCTCAGTGTCCTGAATAGCTGGGACTACAGGCACACGCCACCATGCCTGGCTAATTTTTAAATTTTTTGTAGAGACAGGGGCTCCCTATATTGCCCAGGCTGGTCTCAAACTCTTGGGCTGAAGCAGTCTTCCCACAGCCTCTCCAAGTGCTGGGAGTACAGGTGTGGGCCACCGTGTGCCCAGCCAGGTGCATGTGTTTGAACATCACTGCAAATGTCCGTTGGCCCTTGGTCCATCTGAGCTGCCTATCTTCTGGCTTATTCTTCTGTTAGGTTGACTGACTAGAAAGGGATAGGGAGTATAGGGCCAGAAGAAAGATAATTTGGAGATCTGTCTCTTTTTTTTTTGAGATGGAGTCTCGCTCTGTCACCCAGGCTGGAGTGCAGTGGCTCGATCTCAGCTCACTGCAACCTCTGCCTCCCTGGTTTAAGTGATTCTCCTGCCTCAGCCTCCCAAGTAGCTGGGATTACAGGCGCCTGCCACCATGCCTGGCTAATTCTTGTATTTTTAGTAGAGACAGTGTTTCACCATGTTGGGCAGGCTGGTCTCAAACTCCTGACCTCAGGTGATCTACCTGCCTCTGCTTCCCAAAGTGCTGGGATTACAGTTGTGAGCCACCATGCCCCTCCCGGAGATCTAATGTAGTAGAGATAATAACCTTTAATCTGCCACATGTAGCAAATATTTTCTCTGGCTCTTACCCCCACCCCCTCCTCCTCTTTTTTTGAGACGGAGTCTCGCTCTGTCGCTCAGGCTGGAGTGCAATGGTGTGATCTCGGCTCCCGGCAACCTTCGCCTCCCGGGTTCAAGCCATCCTCCTGCCTCAGCCTCCTGAAGTTGGGATTACAGGCGCCTGCCACCACACCCAGCTAATTTTTTATTTTATTTTATTTTTTGAGACGGAGTCTCACTCTGTCGCCCAGGCTGGAGTGCAGTGGTGTGATCTCGGCTCACTGCAACCTTCGCCTCCCGGGTTCACGCCATTCTCCTGCCTCAGCCTCCCGAGTAGCTGGGAATGCAGGCGCCCGCCACCACGCCCAGCTAGTTTTTTGTATTTTTAGTAGAGACGGGGTTTCACCGTGTTAGCCAGGATGATCTCTATCTCCTGACCTCGTGATCCGCCCGCCTCGGCCTCCCGGAGTGCTGGGATTACAGGCGTGAGCCACCGCGCCCGGCCTGTCCACTTTTCCTCAGTGTCACCTTGAGAATACCATTTCTGAGGAAAAGCATCTCTACATGTGCCTAGACTGCAACAGCTACGCGTTAAATGTTAGGGGTCTGGATGGGGCCTGGTCTCTGCCCCGTGTGTGTGTGTGTGACATGTCTGTGTTACACGTGTGCTCTTGGATGTGACAGCCATGTCCTGTTTTTGTTTACACATGACACAGTTTGCCGCGTGTCAAGCGGGAGCTGAAGGATGTGCTGCACCCATTCCTGGACCTGGGATACACAGGAAGGTGCAGCGAGCGTTGTTTTCAGAAGTTCTACAATGACCATGATTGGTTTTATGTGGACAAATATAAAAAAGCTTCACTCTCCGTAGTGGTGTCGGGTGACGGCAGGGGGTCTGGGTCGGTTCCTGGTCTACCTCGCCTGCTACGTGGCTAGGTGCTGGGGCTGGTCCCACCTTCCCCACCACAACCCCCGGGCACCCCAGGTCCCCAATTCCAGGCCACAGCCAAGGCGACTGGGCGCTGCGCAGGTACCGGCTCGCGCCGCGAGGGGGCGCTGTTCCCTAACGTGCTCCGAGCCAGCCCCGGGCCCTTACGCCGCCCGCGGGCGTTCAGGCTGCAGGTGCGGAGTTCTCGCGGTGGGTACGGGCCGCGTGCCTGGCCCGGAGTGGGGAGGACGAAGCCAGCGGCCCTCGGGATGGGCAGAGTCGGCCGTCCTCGCAGCCCGCCTCCCGGGGCGTCCCGCGGCCCCCACCTACCACCCCATTCTGGAGGGTCAGGCCGCACGCAGTTCGGTGCCCCCGTGGCCGAGGCCCCAAACCTGCTGGGGGTGGAAAGAGGCGCGCCTAGATCCGGGCACTGGGGGTGCGCCCCAGGCCCTCGCCTTTCCTTGGGGAGGGGCGGCGCCTTCCTCTCGCGTCCTGCCCTGGAGAGAGCACGGCAAGAAGGCTGCTCCTTGGAGAGACTTTACTCAAATACGGGGAAAGTCGCCTGGGGGTCCCGCGGCCACCCACCCACAGTTCAGCGGTACTCGGAAGCCAGCGCCGAGATCACGTGGCTCAGGAACTTGTCCAGCGACGCCTGCAGCGCGGGGCTGAAGTCTCCGGGGTAGTGCCGGGCGAGGGTTACCAGCAGGCAGTGGCCCAGGAGCTGCGGCGAGCGCTCAAGGCTCACTCGCCTGCACCAGCCGTGCACGCCCCCCGCACCCGCCCCGCCGGGGCCCTCCCGGGGACAGGGGCCCAGCACGGCAGCCGCTCACCTGGAAGCTGGCCGGGTCCACTCGCAGCTGGCACGCGTGCAGGTGGCTCAGCGCGGACAGCGCGTGGGGTAGGTCGTCCAGGCGCTCCACGGCGAGGCTCAGCGCGTCCGCCACCTTCTGGCCGTGGGCTCTGACCTGTGAGGAGCCGGGGCTCAGGTCCAGGTGGGAGAAGTAGGTCTTCGTGGCGGGGAAGGCCAGGAAGGTCCTGCGAGAGGAACGTGGGTGAGGCGAGTCCGGGGGGCTTGGGGAGGGAGGGCCCCTGGGGGCGGGGGCGCCCAGCCTCGCCGCACCTCTCCAGGGCCTCTGTCGTGTAGACGCCGACGTTGCTGCCCAGCTTCTTCCACAGGGCGCGCACCAGCGCCCGGTCCTCCGCGGACAGCGCCATCCCCGCGCTGGAACCCGCCGCGCCCTGCGTCCCCGCTGCGCCTGCGCGGACCGGCCAGGGGTCCCGCGGCCTCCAGGGGGCGCCGCGCTGCAGCCTCGCCGCCCTGGGGTCCAGGGCCTCGTCCGGGATCCCGGGAGCGCGCGCGCTCCATCTCCGACAGCTCCGACCGGGGCCCTCTGAATTGCCCTGGATCCAAGGCCCCCCGTCTTAGGTGTTCACCATATGGTTTTTAGTCTCTACTAAAAACACAAAAATTGGCCAGGTGCGGTGAGTGCAGTGGCGCGATTCCGGCTCACTGCAACCTCCGCCTCCCGGGTTCAAACGATTCTCCTGCCTCAGCCTCCCGAGTAACTGGGATTACAGGTGCATGCCACCATGCCAATTTTGTATTTTTAGTAGAGACAGGGTTTCACCATGTTAGTCAGGCTGATCTCAAACTCCCGACCTCAGGTGATCCTCCCGCCTCAGCCTCCCAAAGTTCTGGGATTACAGGCGTGAGCCACCGCGCCCGGCCATGTATATTATTAAAGCACTGACTTTCGGCATGGATTTGACATTGGAAGTCAGTTTATTCTGCCTCTTGATTCTATCGTGACACTTGCCCGAGTCTATTTTCTCATTTATTATATAAAATGAGGGTGACAATTTCTTCTCAGATTGTGAGAATTAAACGGATAACAACTGTCAGGTGCCTGACTCGTAGCAGGTGTTTCTTCAGGGCAATAAACATTTATTGAGTGCCTGGGATGTAACCCAAGAATAATAGTAAATGCATATGCAGCACTCACTCTGCTGTACCCCTTATACCTTTTTTGTTTTAAAAAAAAGTGATAAAATAGACATAAATTACCATTTTAGCCATTTTTCAGGTATAAAATTTGGTGATATTAAGAACATTTTGGGCCGGGCGCGGTGGCTCACGCCTGTAACCCCAGCACTTTGGGAGGCCGAGGCGGGCGGATCACAAGGTCAGGAGATCGAGACTATCCTGGTTAACATGGTGAAACCCTGTCTCTACTAAAAATACAAAAAAATTAGCCGGGCGTGGTGGCAGGCCCCTGTGGTCCCAGCTACTGGGGAGGCTGAGGCAGGAGAATGGCGTGAACCAGGGAGGCGGAGCTTGTAGTGAGCAGAGATCGCGCCACTGCACTCCAGCCTGGGCAACAGAGCGAGACTCCGTCTCAAAAAAAAAAAAAAAAAAAAGAACATTTTGGTGTTACGCAACTATCACCACTATCTAGGTCAGAACTTTTTCATCATCCCGAACGCCAACTCGGTACTCAATGAACAGTAACTCTGGCCCCAGCAGCCACTAATCCGCTTTTGGTCCCTATGGATTTGGCTGCAGCGGATATTGCATATAGATGGGGTCATGCAGTGTGTGACCTTTGGTGTCCGGCTTCTTTTACTTGTCAAATATTTTCAAGGTGCAGCTACATCCTATCAGTGCTTCATTTCTTTTTATGGCCGAATAATATTCCATTGTGTGTATAGACCACCACATTTTGTTTACCCATTCGTCTACTGATGTATAATTTTTATAATTTTTTTTGAGATGGAGTTTTGCTCTTGTTGCCCAGGCTAGGGTGCAATGGTGTGATCTCGGGTCACTGCAACCTCTGCCTCCTGGGTTCAAGTGATTCTCCTACCTCAGCCTCCGGAGTAGCTGGGATTACAGGCGTGCGCCACCACACCTGGCTAATTTTTTGTATTTTTCGTAGAGATGGGGTTTCACCATAGTGGCCAGGCTGGTCTCAAATTCCTGACTTTGTGATCTGCCCATCTTGGCTTCCCAAAGTGCTGGGATTACATGCGTGAGCCACTGCGCCCAGCCACTGGGCTAATTTTTTAATTTAATTTAATTTAATTTTTTTTGGGGGACAGAGTTTCGCTCTTGTTGCCCAAGCTGGAGTGCAATGGCGCGATCTTGACTCACTGCAACCTCTGCCTCCCAAAGTGCCAGCTTTACAGGCGTGAGTCATCGCACCCGGACAATTTTGGTCTTTTTAGTAGAGACGGGGTTTCACTATGTTGGCTAGGCTGGTCTCGAACCCCTGACTTCAGGTGATCCACCTGCCTCAGCCTCCCAAAGTGCTGCAATTACAGGTGTGAGCCACCACGCCCGGCCAATTTTTATAATTTTTTCTTAGGCTTAGTCAACTGAAGCAGCAGGAGTGGAGAAGGAAATGATAAATTTATAACTGGTTCTGATAAATTAATTGTAAAAACCGCTGCACTCCAACCAGCCCACTGCTGTACATTTGACATATTTCTACCTTTAGGTCAGAACTCCATTATTCCTGATGAAATAATGAAGACACCGTCTTCCTGACAGTTGATACTGTACCCACAGGCTGCAGGAAGGACATCACAAAAGCAGGCAGAGGGCCTGCCATAGGTATTTACCAAGGGTGATTCATGGGCTCAGGGAAGAAAAGATATTGCTATCAGTTGAGGGCCAGGGCTTTATGGCTACCAGGTCCGGGAACCCTCCCTCTGATACCCCAGGCACTGCAAGCCTGCTCAGCAGAGAGAAAACACACACCAGGGAGAAGGGACCTTCTAGCCAGGCCTCTGTGGCCCCGCTCTCCTCTCCAGTCACAATGCGACAGGCTCCCCAGCCTCAGGGGAGCTGAGTGGGTGCTGAGCTGGGCCCTGAGCTGGGCCCAGAGACAACCTCCTGATCTTGACAGCCCCAGGGCATCAGTGTCTGGAGTGTGAGCATTCTGGGGTGACCTGGGGGTGAAAGTGGAGCCCCTATTGAATTGTCTGGGGCCTGCAGTTGCACCCCTCACCCCTGATTTCAACTAGACTGTGCCTGTATCTGGGAGGTTTTACGGAGACTAGTGGGAGCGATGGGGGATCAATGCAGCCGCGCTGGAGTGGGACTTCTCTGACCTACCCACCACCCATATCTGGGAGGACCTCTGGGAAACCAGTGAGGTCCCAGGCAGAAAGCCAGCCAGTTCTTGGCACAAGAGTGCCCAGAAATGTAAAGATGGATAAATTCATTATTTCAGCAAACCTGCATTGAATCTGAAACGCCTGGGAATAAAACTCGGGAAAGAGCAAACGCATCCTCAAAGCACTCTAGGGTCCAGCGTTTTTCCAGCTGGACTTCGCGATGGCTCAACTTTCCCTCCTCTATCCCCTTCTCCCGCCCCTGCCTTTTCCTACTCTCTCCAGCTGCAGAGAAATCCTAGCCATGTGTGTCCCAGCTGCTGTCCACGCCCATGCCTGGCACATTTGCTGAGGGAAGAAACTCAGGCACACACAGGCTGCCGCCCACTCAGACTTTATTCAAAGACCAGGGGGGTACGGGTGCAGGAAGGGGAGGAGGGCCTGGCGGGAGGCCCAAGGGGCAAGAAGCATGGCCACCGAGTCTCCAGCTTAACGGTATTTGGAGGTCAGCACGGTGCTCACAGAAGCCAGGAACTTGTCCAGGGAGGCGTGCACCGCAGGGGTGAACTCGGCAGGGAGGTGGGCGGCCAGGGTCACCAGCAGGCAGTGGCTCAGGAGCTGTGCAGAGAAGAGGGTCAGTGGGGCCCGGGGCCCGCAGCCGCCGCCTGCGCTACACCTCCCGCAACCCGCGGGATGCTCTGCCCTGCGAGGAAGGCGCCATCTCGCCCCTCGACCCAGATCGCTCCCGGCCCGCCGCTCACCTTGAAGTTGACCGGGTCCACCCGAAGCTTGTGAGCGTGCAGGTCGCTCAGGGCGGACAGCGCGTTGGGCATGTCGTCCACGTGCGCCACGGCGTTGGTCAGCGCGTCGGCCACCTTCTTGCCGTGGTCCTTAACCTGGGCAGAGCCATGGCTCAGGTCGAAGTGAGGGAAGTAGGTCTTGGTGGTGGGGAAGGACAGGAACATCCTGCGGGGAGAAGCAGAGCGAGGGGTGGGGTTTGGGTCCGGGGCCAGGACGGTTGAGGGTGGCCGGTGGGTCAGGGCGGGCGAGGAGCCCGGGTCGGAGCAGGGGAGGGAGCCTCACCTCTCCAGGGCCTCCGCACCATAGTCGCCGGCGTGCGCGCCGACCTTCCCCCAGGCGGTCTTGACGTTGGTCTTGTCGGCAGGAGACAGCACCATGGTGGGTTCTTTCTGAGTCTGTGGGGACCAGAAGAGTGCGGGGCCGCGAGCGCGCCAGGGTTTATGCTTGGGGCGCAGGGGCACGCCCGGCCCGGCGGCGCTCATTGGCTGGCGCGGAGCCCGGGGCGCGGCCTGGACCGCAGGGGAGTCCCGGGCAGGGCCTGTGCCGGGCCGGGCGGCGGGCTTGGCCTCCCCTGGGGGCGCACGCGGGGCGGGGGCCAGGACGTCTCCACCCTCCACCCGCCACTCCACTCCCGCCCATCCCGCTTGCCCGGGAGCAGGGCAGTAGCGGCGCTGGTGGGGCCGGCCCGTTGGAGTCGGGCGCTGTCGGCTCTTCCACCCCGGAGCGCAGCGCTACCCTTTCCTTTCGGGGGCCGGTGCGTACCTAGTGAGGGAGAAAGTCAGCCCGCACCCCCGCCCCGGCCTGGCACACGCTGGACGCGCATCAGCTCCAGCGGGATCAGGGAACACACCGGCGAGCGAGTGCGAGCCCGGAGGCTTCGCCCAATCCGGGGCGGAGAGGAATGCGCGCACCCGGACGCCCTGGCCCATAGGAACTCAAAAGACTTTCTGCGCAGAGCCCCTCCTGCTCTCCAGCCTCGCTTCCTCCAGCTCGCTTTCCCTCTGGCGATGGTCACTAATGTGCTTGAGTGACAGGCACCGGGAAGGAACAAATACCAGGACGCAAAAAGCACGGGACTGGGCTGGGTGGCTCCAGATTCAGACTCCTCTACCCGGGGTTGTGGGGTGGCGCGTGGGGGTGGTGGGTGTTGGCTAAGCCCCAAGTCATGGACTCACAGTTTGTGTGACTGACTCTCCCACTGGCCTAGAGGTCGTGGTTCACTGTGACACCCCCAGCTCTCCAAATGCTGTCTGATGGAAGACTTGCTAGGTAAATAGTGGTTAAACATGTAAACAAAGCAACAGCCAGAACCGGCTGGAGCATTCAACCTCCTCTGGGAAATAGACAGTCTTCTAACCATCACACAAGTACACACAGAGGTGCAGACCTCATCACAGGCCCTGAGGAAGTCTGGAGGTGTGGACGAGGCATTCAAGGGGACCAGGGTTAGTCTGAGGGATTTCTGGAGGAGGTGAGACTTAAGGATATGTATTAGGTGGAGGAGGTGGAGGAGGGAGGAGGCTTGGCTCGGGGAAGGGAAAGGACAGAGGAGACAAGGCCCCTGTGGTTGGAGAATGGAGGTGGGGAGATGTTGGGGCGATGAGGCCAGCTAGCTCCTGCAGGGTGAGGAAGGAAGGGGTGGACTTCTGGGGAAGGGTGAGAGGTGCAGGAGTGCCAGTGGGTGCATCCCTGTGCGTGAAAAGTGATGTTTTTTGGGGGGATGGTACTGAGGAGAAAACAGCCTGAGAAATCACTGATAAGTCATTTCCTGGGGGTCTGGCAGAAGACCTTGCTTTGGGGAGTGCGTCAGGTCGGCACCCTTCAGCCTGCTCCCTGCCCTGTCCCCCCAGGCCCTTACTCAGGCCCTGCCCTGGGTGTCCAGGAGCAAGCCAGGGTAAGCTGCCTTGGGCAGAGAAGGAAGTAGCTCCCACCAGCTTAGCAATGTTTCCCCCATTGGATCTTCTCATTTCCCCTCCCTGTCTGCCACCCTCTTCTGACTCTGCCCACAGCCTGAAGGAAAAAAAAAAAAAAAAAAAAAAGGATAAGATGTGGGGGCTTTTTTTTTTTTTTTTTTTGAGGCAGAGTTTCGCTGTTGTTGTCCAGGCTGGAGTGCAATGGTGTGATCTCAGCTCACTGCAACCTCTGCCTCCTGGGTTAAAATGATTCTCCTGCCTCAGCCTCCTGAGTAGCTGGGTTTAGAGGCGTACGCCACCATGCCCAGCTGATTTTGTATTTTTAATATAGATGGGGTTTCTACATGTTGATCAGGCTGGTCTCGAACTTCCAACCTCAGGTGATCCGCCCACCTCGGCCTCCCAAAGTGCTGGGATTACAGGCGTAAGCCACCGTGTCTGTCCGATTTTAGTTTATTTTCTTAAGTGTTTATGCTTAAATAACAATGCTCTGGGCTGTGAGGCACAGGAAGAGTGGGTGGTGGAGAGGGGAGGGAACTCCCCAACAATTCAGAGAGGTCTGTGTCCAGAAGAAAAGCGGTGACGGGGCCCTCTCCACCCTCCCCAAAACTCCATCCAGTACTGTGAGTGTGGAGGAGGAGGCTTGCTCTGGGACAGGGGCTGGGCTGGAAGTGCTGCTGGTGTTCCTAGGCTGGCTGAGAGCCAGATGGGCTGTGCAACTTCCCAGCATGGATTCCAGGATTTCAGCACCGGAGACAGGGACGTTTCCAGAAGTTGCTGGCAGCACAGGAAGCAGAAGCACCAGGAGGTCCCAGAGGCCCTGGGTGGGGCAATTAGCTGGGAGCTCAGGAATGGGCACACAGCGAGTTCTGAATGCACCTTACAAAGTGCAGAAGTGCAGGAGTAAGGCCGCAAGGTGCTCTGCTGAAGAGTCTCCCCAGGTGTAGGCTGCTGGCTGTGAGCATCCCAGCCCGTTCCTCCTTCCCCACTTACTGGGCTGTTCTCAGAGGGTTACCATGACAGAGGAAGCGTGGGTAGGGCCAGCACCCTCACTCCAGCCACCTACCCTCTGGCAGGAAGGGGTGGGAATGACAGAAATGTTCTGGCACCTGCACTTGCCTCGGGAACAGCCTATTTGGCCAGTTTGTTTTGTTTTGTTTTGTTTTGTTTTGACGGAGAGTGTATGTTTAACTGGGTTCAACCACGGAGATTTCAAAGTAGAGTGGCGATGCTGGGACTCCCTGAGTAGAACCCTGGATGCCTCTCTCCTCCCCAGCTCCTAAGCCACTGCCTGCAGGCCTGGCACCTCTCAGGACTGGGGCTGGTTCAGCACCTTCTCTTGAACAGGCCCACCTCAGCTTCCCCTCCCATACTCCCTGCAGTTCTCCTTCTCCAACCCCATGCAGCTGCAGAGAGGTCCTTGGTCAGAAACAGGAAAAAACCCCGATGGCTGGCACATTCCAGGACAGAGAGAACCCAGGCACACAAAGGCTGCCGCCCACTCTGACTTTATTCAAAGACCAGGAAGGGCCGGTGCAAGGAGGGGAAGAGGGCCTTTTGGGAGGCCCAGCGGGCAGGAGGAACGGCTACCGAGTCTCCAGCTTAACGGTATTTGGAGGTCAGCACGGTGCTCACAGAAGCCAGGAACTTGTCCAGGGAGGCGTGCACCGCAGGGGTGAACTCGGCAGGGAGGTGGGCGGCCAGGGTCACCAGCAGGCAGTGGCTCAGGAGCTGTGCAGAGAAGAGGGTCAGTGGGGCCCGGGGCCCGCAGCCGCCGCCTGCGCTACACCTCCCGCAACCCGCGGGATGCTCTGCCCTGCGAGGAAGGCGCCATCTCGCCCCTCGACCCAGATCGCTCCCGGCCCGCCGCTCACCTTGAAGTTGACCGGGTCCACCCGAAGCTTGTGAGCGTGCAGGTCGCTCAGGGCGGACAGCGCGTTGGGCATGTCGTCCACGTGCGCCACGGCGTTGGTCAGCGCGTCGGCCACCTTCTTGCCGTGGTCCTTAACCTGGGCAGAGCCATGGCTCAGGTCGAAGTGGGGGAAGTAGGTCTTGGTGGTGGGGAAGGACAGGAACATCCTGCGGGGAGAAGCAGAGCGAGGGGTGGGGTTTGGGTCCGGGGCCAGGACGGTTGAGGGTGGCCGGTGGGTCAGGGCGGGCGAGGAGCCCGGGTCGGAGCAGGGGAGGGAGCCTCACCTCTCCAGGGCCTCCGCACCATAGTCGCCGGCGTGCGCGCCGACCTTCCCCCAGGCGGTCTTGACGTTGGTCTTGTCGGCAGGAGACAGCACCATGGTGGGTTCTTTCTGAGTCTGTGGGGACCAGAAGAGTGCGGGGCCGCGAGCGCGCCAGGGTTTATGCTTGGGGCGCAGGGGCACGCCCGGCCCGGCGGCGCTCATTGGCTGGCGCGGAGCCCGGGGCGCGGCCTGGACCGCAGGGGAGTCCCGGGCAGAGCCTGTGCCGGGCCGGGCGGCGGGCTTGGCCTCCCCTGGGGGCGCACGCGGGGCGGGGGCCAGGACGTCTCCACCCTCCACCCGCCACTCCACTCCCGCCCATCCCGCTTGCCCGGGAGCAGGGCGGTAGCGGCACTTGTGGGGCCGGCCCGTTGGAGTCGGGCGCTGTCGGCTCTTCCACCCCGGAGCGCAGCGCTACCCTTTCCTTTCGGGGGCCGGTGCGTACCTAGTGAGGGAGAAAGTCAGCCCGCACCCCCGCCCCGGCCTGGCACACGCTGGACGCGCATCAGCTCCAGCGGCATCAGGGAACACACCGGCGAGCGAGTGCGAGCCGGGAGGCTTCGTCCAATCCGGGGCGGAGAGGAATGCGCGCACCCGGACGCCCTGGCCCATAGGAACTCAAAAGACTTTCTGCGCAGAGCCCCTCCTGCTCTCCAGCCTCGCTTCCTCCAGCTCCCTTTCCCTCTGGCGATGGTCACTAATGTGCTTGAGTGACAGGCACCGGGAAGGAACAAATACCAGGACGCAAAAAGCACGGGACTGGGCTGGGTGGCTCCAGATTCAGACTCCTCTACCCGGGGTTGTGGGGTGGCGCGTGGGGGTGGTGGGTGTTGGCTAAGCCCCAAGTCATGGACTCACAGTTTGTGTGACTGACTCTCCCACTGGCCTAGAGGTCGTGGTTCACTGTGATACCCCCAGCTCTCCAAATGCTGTCTGATGGAAGACTTGCTAGGTAAATAGTGGTTGTAAACAGATAAACGAACTTGGCTCTGGGAAGGGAAAGGACAGGGGAGAGAAGGCCTCTGTGGTTGTAGAATGTAGGTGGGGGAATGTGGGGTGAGGAAGGAAGGGGTGGACTTGGCGGGGGGGGGAGGGTGGGAGGTGCAGGAGTGCCAGTGGGTGCATCCCTGCTCATGAAAAGTGATGGTTTGGCTGGGCGCGGTGGCTCACACCTGTAATCCCAGCACTTTGGGAGGCCGAGGCGGGCGGATCACCTGAGGTCGGGAGTTCGAGACCAGGTTGACCAACATGGAGAAACACCGTCTCTACTAAAAATACAAAATTAGCCAGGATGGGTGACGCATGCCTGTAATCCCAGTTACTCAGGAGGCTGAGGCAGGAGAATCGCTTGAACCCAGGAGGTGGAGGTTGTGGTGAGCCAAGATTGTGCCATTGCACTCCAGCCTGGGCAAAAAGAGTGAAACTCTGTCTCAAAATAAATAAATAAGTAAATAAAATAAAAATAAAGTGGCCGGACTTGGTGACTCTCGCCTGTAATCCCAGCACTTTGGGAGGCTGAGGCCGGTGGATCATGAGGTCAGGAGATCCAGACCATCCTGGCCAACATAGTGAAACCCCATGTCTACTAAAAATACAAAAATTAGCTGGGTGTGGTGGCGCATGCCTGTAATCCCAGCTACTCAGGAGGTGGAGGCTGGAGAATTCCTTGAACCAGGGAGTTGGAGGTTGCAGTGAGCCGAGATCGTGCCACAGCACTCTAGCCTGGCGACACAGCGAGACTCTGTCTCAAACAAATAAATACATAAGGTCGGGCGCGGTGGCTCACGCCTGTAATCCCAGCACTTTGGGAGGCCGAGGCAGGCGGATTGCGAGGTCAGGAGATCGAGACCATCCTTGCTAATGCAGTGAAACCCTGTCTCTACTAAAAATACAAAAAATTAGCCGGGCGTAGTGGCGGGCACCTGTAGTCCCAGCTACTCTGGAGGCTGAGGGAGGAGAATGGCGTGAACCCGCGAGGCGGAGCTTGCAGTGAGCCGAGATTGTGCCACTGCACTCCAGCCTGGGTGACAGAGCAAGACTCCGTCTCAAAAAATAATAATAATAATAAAAATAAATAAATAAAAATAAATAAATAAATAAAGTGATGATTTTGGGGGGATCATGATGGAAACACAGTAATAATCAGTGAGACTGTGGACTGGCACAGAGCTGAATGAACTGGCTGAAAGGGATGCAGGGGAGACACTTCACTGAGATTAGGAAGTTGTACACAGGTATCTACAGTATGATGGTATTTTTGTCCAAAAAGAGAGCCTGTGGCGGTAGTTGTAGATGTAGCTCTGTTCCCTCAGCATGGGATGGGGCCCATGGGCTGAGTTTCAAACCCTTCATTTTGGTCTCTTTTGGGGGTGGGTGTGAGGAGACAGGAAAGAGAGACTCTCTCCTACTTTAAGTAACACAAGAAAGGGTGTGTGTGTGTGTGTGTGTGTGTGTGTGTGTGTGTGTGTGTGTGAAAGCATGGATATATTTTAGTTTATTTATTTATTTATTTTTTGAGATGGAGTTTTGCTCTTGTTGCCCAGGCTGGAGTGCAATGGCGCGATCTCAGCTCACCACAACCTCCGCCTCCCGGGTTCAAGCGATTCTCCTGCCTCAGCCTCCCTAGTAGCTGGAATTACAGGCATGCGCCACCACGCCCAGCTAATTTTGTATTTTTAGTAGAACTGGGGTTTCTCCATATTGGTCAGGCTGGTTTCGAACTCCCAACCTCAGGTGATCCGCCCACCTCGGCCTCCCAAAGTGCTGGGATTACAGGCGTGAGCCACCGTGTCTGTCCGATTTTAGTTTTTTTTTTAAGTGTTTATGCTTAAATAACAATGCTCTGGGCTGTGAGGCACAGGAAGAGTGGGTGGTGGAGAGGGGAGGGAACTCCCCAACAATTCAGAGAGGTCCATGTCCAGAAGAAAAGCGGTGACGGGGCCCTCTCCACCCTCCCCAAAGCTCCATCCAGTACTGTGAGTGTGGAGGGGGAGGCTTGCTCTGGGACAGGGGCTGGGCTGGAAGTGCTGCTGGTGTTCCTAGGCTGGCTGAGAGCCAGATGGGCTGTGCAACTTCCCAGCATGGATTCCAGGATTTCAGCACCGGGGACAGGGACGTTTCCAGAAGTTGCTGGCAGCACAGGAAGCAGAAGCACCAGGAGGTCCCAGAGGCCCTGGGTGGGGCAATTAGCTGGGAGCTCAGGGCTGGGCACACAGTGAGTTCTGAATGTACCTTACAAAGTGCAGGAGAAGTGCAGGAGTAAGGCCGCAAGGTGCTCTGCTGAAGAGTCTCCCCAGGTGTAGGCTGCTGGCTGTGAGCATCCCAGCCCGTTCCTCCTTCCCCACTTACTGGGCTGTTCTCAGAGGGTTACCATGACAGAGGAAGCGTGGGTAGGGCCAGCACCCTCACTCCAGCCACCTACCCTCTGGCAGGAAGGGGTGGGAACGACAGAAATGTTCTGGCACCTGCACTTGCCTCGGGAACAGCCTATTTGGCCAGTTTGTTTTGCTTCGTTTTGTTTTGACGGAGAGTGTATGTTTAACTGGGTTCAACCACGGAGATTTCAAAGTAGAGTGGCGATGCTGGGACTCCCTGAGTAGAACCCTGGATGCCTTTCTCCTCCCCAGCTCCTAAGCCACTGCCTGCAGGCCTGGCACCTCTCAGGACTGGGGCTGGTTCAGCACCTTCTCTTGAACAGGCCCACCTCAGCTTCCCCTCCCATACTCCCTGCAGTTCTCCCTCTCCAACCCCATGCAGCTGCAGAGAGGTCCTTGGTCAGAAACAGGAAAAAACCCCGATGGCTGGCACATTCCGGGATGGAGAGAACCCAGGCACACACAGGCTGCTGCCTACTAGAACTTCATTCAAAGATCAGGAAGTGCTGTGGCAGGGAGGGGAGGAGGGCCTGGTGGGAGGCCCAGCAGGCAGGGGCATGACCACCAGTGCTCCAGCTTAATGGTATTTTGAGGTCAATGCAGCACTCACAAAAGCAAACAATTTGTCCATGGAGGCGCCACATGAGTAAACTGGGAAGGGTGTGGCAGGCCTAGGTCACCAGCAGGCATTTACCCAGGAACTGTGGAGAGAGAGTCAGGGGATGTAGATACTACTGTCACCTGTGCTCCACCTCCCTGAACGTGTGGGATGGTCTGTCCTATGAGGAAGGCCAGCTGCCCCCACACCCTAGATGCCTCCCAGCCCAAAGCTCTCCCTGATGTTGCCTGGGTCCACCCACAGGTCATTGACATGCAGCTTCCTCAGCTGAGACACGTCATTGGGCAGGTCGTCTAAGTGGGCCACGGCATTGGTCCGTGTGTCGGCCACCTACTTGCATTGTTTCTTGATCTGGGCTGAGCCATAACTCAGGGCCAAGTGATAGGAAGGTCAGGAACATGCTTCAGGGGGAAGCAAAGAGTGAGGGGCTGGGGGCTGGGTCCAGGGCAGGAATAGTTAGGGGTGGCCAGTGGAGCCCTGGAGTGGGTGTTGGACCCAAGGTGTGAGCGGGGAGAGGAGGGTCCTTGCCTCTCCAGGGACTGCGTGGCATTGTCAGCAGCGTGGTCGCCAACCTTCTCCCCGACCGCCTTGGTGTTAGCCTTGTCCTCAGGAGACAGCACTGTGGCAGGTTCTTTCTGAGTCTGTGTAAGCTCAGAAGTGAAAGGTGGGGGAGGGTGGAAGCTCTTATGCCTGGGGTGCAGGGTCATTGGTTGGCAAGTTGCCAGGAGGTGCCTGGCACAGGAAAGGGGGAGGAGGAGTGAGTGAGAGTAGACAGGTTGCCCAAGGCTGCCCTGCATCTCTTAGTCCTGCCCAAACAGAGACCAGCTCTCTTCATGGTAGCCTTCCTGCTGCCATTGTCCTGAGCTTCCACACAGGGTCCTGAGCCGCTTATACCCATAAGGTATCCACATATGGCCCAGACCCAGGCAGCTTCCTGGATGGGGAGAAGAGCACAGTTTTTCCAAAGTGAAACATAAGCTGCTTTCACACCAAACTCTGCCTGGGACCAAAAGCTGTTAATTATCCATGTAAACAGTTGCGGGGGCTGGGTGTGGTGGCTCACGCCTGTCATCCCAGCACTTTGGGAGACCTTGGAGGACAGATCACTTGAGGTCAGGAGTTTGAGACCAGCCTGATCAACATGGTGAAACTGTGTCTGTATTAAAAATACAAAAATTAGCCAGGAATGGCGGCCCATGCCTGTAATCCCAGCTACACGGGAGACAGAGGCGGGAGAATCGCTTGAACCCAGGAGGCCGAGGCTGCAGTGAGCCAAAACCGTGCCACTGCACTCCAGCGGGGGCGACAGAGCAAGGGCCTGTCTCAAAAACAAAAACAAAGCAAAAAAAAAAAAAAAAAAAAGACCCCCAAAAACAAAAAAACAGTTGGGGGATGTAGATAACATGGGGCAAAGTTCTCCAAACTACTGGGCTGGCATCCCAGGCAGTGCAGGGCAACAGGTCACTGGCACTGACTGCTGGGGGAAGTTTGGCTGACTCACAGTCAGGGCTCCGCTTCCAGCAGCTCTCTTCAGACCTCGTTGCTGACCGCCAGGTCAGACCTGGGTGCCAGGCCTGGTCCAGTGCTCCCCACACAGACCCAGGATGGCCAACCCAGAGCCATCCCTATTCAGGGTTTGGAGACCTCCAAGGTCCCACTCTTTTCTCATCCCCTGTTCTTTGTCTGAAAAGCCTGGCGTGGAGCCCTAAGATTCCCTTCCTGGTCCTGGGGAGGGAGAAGAGGGAACCTGGGGGAGGGAGTGCCTTGGCCTGGGCACCTGCAGAGACTGAGACACGCAGCTGGGGCTGGGTGGAGGGGTGGGGTGGCAACGAGCCTGCAGGCACCCACCCTGTGTTATGATTTCAAAAATTATTTCAAAAATCTCGTGAGTTGGACGTTGCTTTTCTATTCGATAGGTAAAGGCCGGAGAGCTCTGGGACATGCCCAGGGTCGCACAGCTTGTCACTGAGCAGGCTGGAAGCCTAAACCTGCTCTGTCTGCCAAATTGTGGCCACTGAGGACTTCCTCCCCGCCTCACCCCCAGGGCTGCAGGGCCACAGGCAGGGCTCACCAGGCTAGCGCATGTTTGCCACTGAGGGAGTGTCCATGGGGAAAGGAAGGGGAAAGGAACAGGTCTGCGGAGCCCTCTGCTCTGGGCCAACGAATTAGGTTGCACATTTGGCTCTGGGACCTCGGTTTCTGCATCTCTCTGCAAAAGGGGCCAGGATTAGCATCTACAGGTCCCAGCAGGAAGTGGGGATGGAGGGAGAATGAATGAATGAATAAATGTGTGAATGGAGAAGTGCTTTGCGAACAGTATGGTTGGAAGCCCGATTCAAGAGTTGAAGTCGAAGGCCACCCCCCAACCCCTGCCACATCACAGTACTCCCTCTGCCCCACCGCACTCCCCGCCATGGGAGGAAAACCTCCAGGGGTGGGGCGCATTTGAGAGTTCTAGGAGGCTCCTTTTAGGTCCCTGAGCTTCTCTGGCCAACAATAGTGACCTCGCTGTGCTAGCTCCCCAAAGACCACACAGGCAGGGGCAGATGTTTCGGGCCTCTGTTTATTGACAGGCACAGACCAAGGCCTGCGCAGCACAGGGCTCAGCGGTATTTTTCGGTCAGCACCACGGCCACACCAGTCAGGAACTTGTCCCACGCCGCTTGCATTTGTACGGTGAACTCGTCCTGCAGGTGGGAGGCCAGCACGACGTGGAAACACTGGATTAGCAGCTGCAGGAGAAGGGGCCGGTGAGACGGGGTCTGCCCCACTAGGGACCCCCAGAGCCCCCCCGGTTGCGCGCTGCACCATTGTCCCGGCCGGAAAGGCCTCACCGGAAAGTTGGCTGGGTCCACGCGCAGCACGAGCGCGTGCAGGTCCGCCAGCGGGCTCAGCGCGGCGCGCAGGTTGTCCATGTGCTGCACCGCCGCGCCCACCGCCGCCAGCATGCGCTGCCCGTGGCTCAGCAGCTGCGTGGCGTCCTGGCAGGCGCTCAGGTGCGGGAAGTAGACCTTGGTGCTGGGGTACACTGTGAAGAGCCTGCAGGACCAGGTCAGTGACCGGGGAGGAGGGCGGCTGCGTGGGGCTTCACTAGCGCCCACATCGCCCAGAGCCCCGGGGATCCGCACCCGAAGGACCTTGGACGGCGTTGGCGGCCCACGCGCCCAAAACCCTCATCTCCACCTCCCTGAGCTCCCGGAGACCCCGCCTCTACCGACCTGAGCAGCAGCTCCGCCCCGAATTGCGCCTCGTGGCCCGCAATCAGGTCCCAGACCTGCGCGATCTGGGCGCGCTCCTGGGCGCTGAGCATGGCGCCGCCTGACGTGCTCTGGGGGCCGCGCCCGCCGCCCTGGCCTCCTTATAGAGCCTCCGGGCACCCCGCCCGTCCTTATCGGCCCGAGCGCGGCGGGAACGCGGGGACTCTCGGCCTGCGCCGGGGAACGTAGCCAGCCCGGGTTCCCGTCTATGTGGGGGCCTCGACCTCCGGGATCCCAGGGTTTCTGGCATTGACCCACGCTGTTGCGCGTGGGCACCTTTACTGCAGACTTTAGGGGCATCTGTAATTACTCCCCTCGGGTGAAGTTACTGCTCTGCCAGGAGCGAGCACATGGGAGGAATCGGAGAGAGAACACCGGGCAGGAAACCCCCTACTCTTTTAGGAGTCGGGGAGGGACCGGCCTCAGGGACCCCCGCAGCCGCCAGAGTCCCGGGATTCGGACGTCAGGCTTTGTGGAAAAGTTCCCTGAGTCCCGACACGCTCCCAATACGCTCAGTGAAGTGACAATCTTTGTGCGATATGGGAAGCTGGGAGACGCACAAACGCCCGTCTGACTCAAGAACCCCAGTAGACGCCGTGGGCCGGCCCGGGACTGCTCTGCTCCACCCGGGCTGCAGCTCCGGTGCCCAGGGGCAAGAACCTCCCCAAGGCGCCCCCCAAGTGACCTCCAGGCCGCGACGACAGCGGGGACGACCGAGTTCCCGCGAAGCCCCCGGACCCATCACTCAGCTTCTCCCCTCCTTCCCTCCAATACTGAGAACACAGAGCCCAGATCGCTCCGTCCTCATCCATTTACTGGAGTCAGGGCAGGAATTGTGGGAGGGTAAAGGGCAGGGGAGGGGCCGCAGCCTGTCCTGGGGGTCCCGGAGGCGGCGCTCAGCGGTACTTCTCGGTCAGGACAGAGGACACGACCGATAGGAACTTGTCCCAGGCGGCGTGGGCCTCGGCCGTGAAGTCGGCGGGGAAGCGCGCGGCCAGGTTGACCAGCAGGCAGTGGGACAGGAGCTGGGGGCGGGGAGGCTCAGTGCGGGGCGGGGCCTAGCCCGGGCCCCGCCCCGCGACCCCACCCAGCCCCGCCCCGCACCGCGACCCCGCCCCTCCCCGCCCCGCGACCCCACCCAGCCCCGCCCCGCGACCCCACCCAGCCCCGCCCCGCCCCGCGACCCCACCCCACCCCTCCCCGCCCCGCGACCCCACCCAGCCCCGCCCCGCGACCCCACCCAGCCCCGCCCCGCCCCGCGACCCCACCCCTCCCCGCCCCGCGACCCCACCCAGCCCCGCCCCGCGACCCCACCCAGCCCCGCCCCGCTCCGCGACCCCACCCCTCCCCGCCCCGCGACCCCACCCAGCCCCGCCCCGCGACCCCACCCAGCCCCGCCCCGCCCCACGACCCCACCCCGCCCCGCCCCGCGACCCCACCCAGCCCCGCCCCGCGACCCCACCCAGCCCCGCCCCACGACCCCACCCCTCCCCGCCCCACTTCCCCACCCAGTCCCGCCCCGCGACCCCACCCAGCCCCGCACCGCCCCGCCCCGCGACCCCGCCCCGCCCCGCCCCGCCCCGCCTCGCTCCCCGCGCCCCGCTCCCCGCGCCCCGCTCCCCGCTCCCCGCGCCCCGCGCCCCGCGCCCCGCGCCCCGCGCCCCGCGCCCCGCGCACCTTGAAGTTGACCGGGTCCACGCGCAGGATGTAGGCGTGCAGCTCGCTCAGCTTGGACAGGGCGCCGCCGATGTTGTCGATGCTCTTCACCGCGTCGCCCACGGCGGCCACCACCTTGGAGCCGTGCGCGCGCAACTGCGCGGACCCCGGGTGCAGGTCGAAGTGCGGGAAGTAGGTCTTGGTCTGCGGGTGGCTGAGGAAGAGCCTGGGACGGGGGACGGGGGCCGTGAGCTCCCAGAAGCGCGGCCTCCCGCCCACGGCCCACGGCCCACGGCCCACGCGCCCTGCGGCCGTCTCCGAGCACCAGGACACATCTGCGACCCCGCAGCAGGCCCCAGCCCCTCCTCACGGTGCCCGGGTGCCCAGGCAGCTGCCCCTCCCAGGCTGCCCTGGGCTAGAGGCCCCCCAGGCCCCTGCAGCTCCCGGCTGATCACCCTGCTTCCAACGGGTTCTGTGCAGCCTGGTCCCCAAGTCTCCCGCCCTCCGCCTCCAGCACGCCTGGTGCCCCCAGCCCCTCCACCGTCTCCTCTGGCCACAAGACTTCCCTCCCAGCCCCAGACTGGGTTGCCCGCCACCCCTTCTGCAGGCTCATGACCTCCCAGCAGCGTTCCAGGGAAGGAAAAGCTCCCTGGCCCCTCCCAGGGGATCAGATGCTGGGACTTTGACGCTGGGACAGTGCCTTGATCCCAGATGCTGGGACTTTAGAGGCTGTAGTGCCCTGGCTGCCCTGTAAGGTCCTTCAGGCCTGGAACGAAACCTTTCACCCTCTGCTTGTCAGAACCTGGGCCTGTGCCTGCCCAGGTCTCAGCGAGCCCAGATGCTTGTGCAACTCCTAATCGTACCCTCCTTACCCTGCTCTTCTCACTGAGAGGGAACGCTATCTGTCCCCATTGTCCCCTCCTCACTGTCCCCTCTTCACGGTTCTCTCCTCACTGTCCCCTCCCCAAGGTCCCCTCTTTACTGTCCCCTCCCCATGGTGCCCTCCCCACTGTCTCCTCACCATGGTCCCCTCCCCTCTGTCCCCTCTCCACCGCCCCCTCTCCACTGTCCCCACTCACATACCTGGCCTCCCACCCAGTCCCTCTGGCCGTCCGGTCTGACACTCACCTCTCCAGAGTCTCGGTGCCGATGGTGTCGGCCTGCGTGGAGATCTTGGCCCACATGGACACAATGATGGTCCTCTCGGTCTTGGTCAGAGACATGGCGGCAGGGTGGGCGGCTGCACTGGAGTTGGGCCTGCTCAGGACTGGCCTTGGTAGTGCTCAGCCCCCAGGGTCCCCGTATATACAGGGAGCTGGGCCCAGCCAGGCTGTGGCCATTGGTCAGGTGAGGGGAGGGGGCTGCAGGGGTGGTGTTTCTTATCAGATCCAGTGACAAAGGGGCCCTCAGGTGGGACTGGGGGCTGAGGAAGCTATCGCTTCTGTCTCCCCTTCTGCCCACCCCTGAGCCACAGCTGGAGCCCCAGGTTCAGGGAGATTGAGGCCCCGATCTGGGCATGAGAGTCCACGTGGTCAGCCCAGCCCGGACTGGCCTCAGGAGTGACTGTCCTTGACCTCCCTGTCCCTGTGAGGACAGGGTGACCTAGAGCACATGGGGCCTGGCAGAGGGACGATGCATTCCTCACTTCACTGAAAATTCTCTAGCCCACCTCATGAGCTCCAGTTTGCAAATGAGGAAACCGAGACCCCCTAGAGAGAAAGCGGGACCCAGTGTCACAGGGTGGGAAGGGACAGACCTCTCCCACCTCCGCTGTGCAGCCCCCTCACCTGAGCGAGGCTGGGTCTGGGGTTCTCCTCCAGTAGCCTTGTGGGGGACACTCTGAGCCGGGTACCTGGGCAGGAAAGCGGCTTGGGAGGCCGGACTCCTCACAGAAGGTGAGGTCATGCAGGCCACAATTCTGCTCACTATGTTCTCATCACAGCCTGGAGGAGACCCTCCTCCAGCTCTATTGATTTATTTCTTTTTATCCTCTCTGTTTATTAACTACCCCCTCCTCCATTAGACGACCATTTCGATGTGCCGAATATATTCCTTTTAGTTAGCACGTGTGCTTGCAAAGGGTATGATTTTATGCATGTATTTTAAATTTATACAAATTATAGGTAGATATAAAAATTTTGTTTGTTAGTTTGTTTCTGAGATGGAGTCTCACTCTGTCTCCCAGACTGGAGCGTGGTGGCGCGATTTTGACTCACTGCAACCTCTGCCTCCTGGGTTCAAGTGATTCTCCTGCTTCAGTCTCCTGAGTAGCTGAGATTACAGGTGTGCACCACCACGGCCGGCTAATTTTTGTATTTTTAGTACAGATTGAATTCCACCATGTTGGCCAGGCTGGTCTCGAACTCTTGACCTCAGGTGATCTGCCTGCCTCGGCCTCTGAAAGTGCTGGGATTACTAGGGTGAACCACTGTGCCCGGCCCAAGCATATCTTTTTTAAATAGAGGATTTTTTAAAACAAGGGGAAAAAAGGCTGGGCGTGGTGGCTTGCTCATGGGGCCGTACGTGGTGGCTCGTGGTTGCGATGAGGTTGCATTACTGCACTCCAGCCTGGGTGACAGAGCGAGGTTCTGCCTCAGAAAAAAAAAAAGGAATAGAAAGAGAGAAAATACATCTTCACACACTGATTCTTTTCAGTTGCTGCATCAGCAAGTGTGCCCCCATCCCCGCTGACAGGTGCGATGCAGCTCCTGTGTGAATCAGTGGCTGGTTACATCTTCAGCCTGCAGAGCTCCCCTTTGTGAACAAGCTCTAGTTTTTTTCTATTATAAACAACTCCCTGAAGAATATCAGTGCTTTGGATCTTTTTCTCATGATAGACCTCTAGAAGGGGAATTACTAGAAGGAGACTCAAGAGTATTCGTTTTTTTAGCTTTTTGAAACAAATTACTTTTCAAGACACTTATATGGACTTACAGTTGCAAAATAACTGTTTGAGGCTCACTGTGGGTGCCCTTCCTGCCCTGGGGGCTGTCACGGCTGGCCTGGAGTAAGTTGGAAGTTTAGCACTACACACCATGGGGCACCTTTCAGACCCCAGGCTGCAGATGTGAGGGAATCCCACAGGAGACTAACAGCCTTTGTTTTGAAACTCCCTGGAGGGGGTCTCCAGCCAGAGTCGGGGTGGTGGGAGCAGGTGAGGAGGGTATTGAAAGGACTCACAGGACCTTGGGGCCTGCAGTGTACCAGGCCTTGGGGTTGGGTGCATGGGGCAGAGGGATGTGTGTGCTAGGATGTTAGCAACGGTAAATCAGCCTGGCTTAGAACCGGGTCAGGTGGACTCCCCTGAGCCCCCTTTTCCCAAGCAGGGGCGCCTTTGGTCCTCAGAGGCTGGGGCAGGGGGCTGTAGGGGCCTGGGTGAGAGGGGCCGGGAGATCCTGAGGGCAGGAGATAAGGGCTGTTCCCCCAGCCCCAAGGCAGGCCCGCAGCACCAAGTCTTTTCTCCCTGTAGCTGCAAGCCGTGCCGGGCACCCTCACAGCCTGTGCCCCACAAGCCGTCCTGGGCACCTCTCACAACCTGTGCCCCACAAGCCATCCTGGGCACCTCTCACAACCTGTGCCCCACAAGCCATCCTGGGCACCTCTCACAACCTATGCCCCACAAGCCATCCCGGGAGCCCTCACAGCCTGTGCCCCACAAGCCATCCTGGGCATCCTCACAGCCTGTGCCCCACAAGCCATCCTCAGCACCTCTCGCAACCTGTGCCCCACAAGCCATCCCGGGAGCCCTCACAGCCTGTGCCCCACAAGCCATCCTGGGCACCCTCACAGCCTGTGCCCAAGCCGTTGGCAATATCAAGAACTTTCTTGCACCAACAGCTTTTCACCTTTCTTTCTCCTTCTGGATAGTCTTGTGTCCCGCCTCCAACCCAAGCCTGTGCTGTTGTTTTCTAATAATGTGGGTGTGGCAGCTTAGCACCCATCCTGTCTGCGACATGACGTTAGCCTCCGTCTGTGTCCTGGTGCTCCCATTGTTGGATGTGTCCATACAGACCTCTCTTCTGGACTCAGGCCCCAGGGCCTGATCCAGGGATGTGTTTGATGTCCTCATCTGTGTGTCTCCAGCAAATCATCTCTACAATGGAGCCCTGAAATTCCCCACAAAACCCACTCCACTGCCCTTCCTTGGCCTCCCTGACTACTGCCCTTCCTTCCTGAGGCTCAGGCCGGAGAACACAGCACCCTCGACACCCCCCACTCACTCCTGAAACTTACGGAGGAAAAGACAGACAAGGCCTCCTGTCCTCCCTCCCTCTATCCCTAGCTCCTGGCCACTCCCCTGAAGCCCCTTCCCTAGTACTGCCACTCCCTCAAATGTCACCACGTTAATAGACCTACAGTGGCCAACCCATTTAAAATCCCAATCCTCCCCTCCTCTGTCTAAGCCCCTACTTGCCCCACTTTTCTTTTTCCACAGGAAAAGAAATGTTTCTGTTTATAGTCCACTAGAATGTAAGCTCAAGAGGCGCTTCAGGATTTTTTTTTTTTTTTTGACGGAGTCTTGACATCTTCAGGTGAGATCTTCAATGAGGGTCTGGAGGAGAGAGACTCCTCCCTCCTGGTTTTTGGTTTTTGTTTGTTTGTTTTTGAGATGGAGTCTCACTCTGTTGCCCAGGCTGGAGTGCAGTGGCACGATCTCGGCTCACTGCAACCACCACCTCCTGGGTTCAAGCGATTCTCCTGCCTCAGCCTCCCGAGTAGCTGGGATTACAGGCTACCATGTCAGGAGTTTGAGACCAGCCTGGCCAACATGGTAAAACCCCGTCTGTACTAAAAATACAAAAATTAGCCAGGCGTGGTGGTTCGCGCCTGTAATCCCAGCTACTCGGGAGGCTGAGGCAGGAGAACCTCTTGAACCCAGGAGGCGGAGGTTGCAGTGAACCAAGATTGTGCCACTGCACTCCAGCCTGGGCAACAGAGCAAGATTCCATCTCAAAAAAGAAAAATAAATAAATAAATATTTTAAAGAATGTCCATTTCCTTCAGTTAATAACATCAAAAAGACTGCATTGACACGGTTAAATTCGCAGGAGCCTCAGTCCTTTAGGGATGGAGTAAATGGCTGGTATCATTGCTTTCAAAAGGGTCTTGAACTTGATGGTGCTTCTGTTGATAAATGGATTTGGATCGATATTAACCTGATTTTGATGGTTGTTCTCTGGCTATGCAGGCTAGTGTCCTTGTTGATTTTAGGAAATACACAGTATATGGAGGATATTGAGGGCTCCGAGAGAAAGAGCAAGTGGGGGCAAGAGAGAGACCCGGCCAGTGTGGAAGAATATTAACAGCTGGGGAGTCTGGATGAGTAGTATTCAAGAGTTTTTCATATTCTTGTTATTTTATTTAACAGTTTTCTTGAGATAAAATTCACCCACTTAATGTGTACATTTCAATAATTTTTTTTTTGAGACACGTCTCACTCTGTCGGCCAAGTTGGAGTTCAGTGGCATGATCTCAGCTCACTGCAACCTCTGTCTCCTAGGCTCGAGCAATTCTCCTGCCTCAGCCTCCCAAGTAGCTGGGATTACAGGCGTGTGCCAGCATGCGTGGCTAATTTTTGCATTTTTAGTAGAGACGGGGGTTTCACCATGTCAGCCAGGTTAGTCTCGAACTCCTGACCTCAGGTAATCTGCCCGCGTTGGCCTCCCAAAGTGCTGGGATTACAGGGGTGAACCACCACCCCTGGCCCATTTCGATAATTTTTAATGTGTTCACATAATTGTGCGACCATCACCATAATCAATTTTAGAATGTTTCCATCACCCCCCAAAAGCCCCAAACCCACCGGCAGTCATCCTTCTTTCTCCATCTTTTTCTTATTCTTGCAGGGTGTTTTTATTTATTGAAAATTTGAATATGTTTCAAAATAAAAGCTTATGAAATTATTATGTATATGTTATTAGGAACAATAAACTACAGAGTGTTAGAGTGTCTTTGCAGTTCTTTCAGTCATAGCTAAGGTTCTGTGTTCAGAAGTCACCTGGAACAATTCTTTTTTCTGATTATTATATCACCACATTCTTACATTTGTTCATTTATTTAAGCTGGTTTTCAATTTGGGGGTTTTCAATTAGGAATTTTCCATTTTCTCTGTCTCTTTTTTTTTTTTTTTTTTTTTTTTTTTTAAATATAGGTAAGAACTCTCTCTGTTGCCCAGGCTGGAGTGCAGTGGTGCAATGATAGCTTACTACAGCCTGGAACTTATAGGCTCAAGTGATACTCCCCTACCCCCCCAACCCAGCCTCCCAAGTAGCTGGGACTGCAGGTGCACCACCACGTCCAGTTAATTAAAAAATATATATATATTTTAGTAGAGATAAAGTCTTGCTATGTTGCCTAGGCTGGTCTTGAACTCCCAGGCTCAAGTGACCATCCCACCTTGGCTTCCCAAAGTGCTAAGATTCCAAGTGTGAGCCACTGCACCCAGCCGCTCTTTTTGTTTGTGTGTTTTGCTTTTTTAGAGACAGAGTATTGTTGTGTCGCTCAGGCTGGAGTGCAGTGGCACAATCATAGTTCACTGTAGCCTTCAACATCTGGGCTCCAGCAATCCTCCAGCCTCAGCCTCCTGAGTAGCTAGCACTGCAGGTGTGAGGTAGGAGGTGGGACTCTACATGTACTCTGGAGGTTGGGCTCGGACACCGGACCAAATTGAGGACCAGCTAAAACAAGTAGGGCAGAAGCAGCTTTCCATAAGACACACCCACCAGTGTGCCATGAGAGTT
Organism: Pongo pygmaeus; assembly: GCF_028885625.2. NCBI lineage: Eukaryota > Metazoa > Chordata > Mammalia > Primates > Hominidae > Pongo > Pongo pygmaeus. The sequence goes on along the minus strand of NC_072391.2, from coordinate 265,049 downwards.
TACCATCGCCATGGCAACACCCAGAGATTACCATCCCTTTCCATGGTAGTGACTGGACCACCCAGAAGTTACCACACTCATCCTAGAAATTTGTGCATAACTTTCCCTTAATTTGCATATAATTAAAAGTGGGTATGAAGATGAGTGCAGCAGTGCCTCTGAGCTGCTCTCCTGTGCACACTGCCTATGGGGTACCCCTGCTCTGTAAGGAGTGGTGTTCTGCTCCTGCTGTCTGCTGTGGCTTTGATATCGATCAGTTGCTCTGTAACACCACCAGCTTGCCCTTGAATTCCTTCCTGGGCAAAGCCAAGAACCCTCCCAGGCTAACCCCCAATTTGGAGGCTCACCTAAGCTGAATCATCTGCTGCTAGCATGCCCAGTTAATTTTTTAATCTTTTTGAGACAAGGTCCTGCTGTGTTACGTAGGCTGGCCTCTGACTCTTGGCATCAAGTGATCCTCCAGCCTTGGCCTCCCAAAGTGGTAGGGTTAGAGGCTTGAGCCACTGGCAAGGCCACTCTTTTTATTTTAATCTTATTAATTTTTTTTTTTTTTTTTGAGAAGGAGTCTCACTCTATCACCTAGGCTGAAAGGCAGTGGCACGAACTTGGCTCACTGCAAGCTCTGCCTCCTGGGTTCCCGTCATTCTCCTGCCTCAGCCTCTGGAGTAGCTGGGACTACAGGCGCCCACCACCACGCCCGGCTAATTTCTTCTACTTTTTAGTAGAGACAGGGTTTCACCGTGTTAGCCAGGATGGTCTCGATCTCCTGACCTCGTGATCCGCCTGCCTCGGCCTCCCAAAGTGCTGGGATTACAGGCATGAGCCACCGCGCCCGGCCTTAATTTTGTAATTTTTTTTAAAGACAGTGTCTCTCTATGTTGGCCAGGGTGGCCTTCAACTCCTGGCCTCAAGCAGTCCTCTCCCCTTGGACTCCCAAAGTGCTAGGACTACAGGTATGAGCCACCATGCCCAGCCTGAATTTAGTTCTGATAATGTAAAATATTTACACAAATCAAAGGTCAAAACTATGTAGAGAGTCAGACTTGGAGGAGCTTCCTTCCACCTTCCCCTCCATCCCTACCCACCTTATTATTTGTATTCGTTTCCAATTTTTCCTTCCATGGTTTATTTTTGCAGAAATAAGCACATGTGGGCACATACATGGCTGTACACAAACACACATGTCCACACACAGCCTCATTCATAGTTATGCATAAGCTCACATATATGTGCACACACATACTCGTGTTTCCCCTCTGTTCTGCCATTGTATACACACCATTCTAACCTCTTTATTTTCATTATTAGAAATTATCCTCATTTTAGGCCGGGTGCGGTGGCTCACGACTGTAATCCCAGCACTTTGGGAGGCCGAGGCAGGTGGATCACGAGGTCAGGAGACGAGACCATCCTGGCTAACATGATGAAACCCCGTCTCTACTAAAAATACAAAAAATTAGCCGGGCGTGGTGGCAGGCGCCTGTAGACCCAGCTACTCGGGAGGCTGAGGGAGGAGAATGGCGTGAACCCGGGAGGCGGAGCTTGCAGTGAGCCGAGATCGCACCACCGCACTCAAGCCTCGGCGACAGAGCGAGACTCCGTCTAAAAAAAAAAAAAGAAAGAAATTATCCAATTATCCTCATTTTTTTTTCAGTCGAGCTCTCCATGGTGCTGATATCCTTGGTTTTAAGAAATTATCCTCATTTTTTTTCAGTCGAGCTCTCCATGGTGCGGATACCCTTGGTTTTTTCAGTTAGTCCTGGTGATGGACACCTGGGTTTTCAGGTCTTTAGCAAATGAGATGCTCCGGTGGTCTTGCGCCCCGGGCTGGCTCCCTCTGCCCTGGATGAGGGGTGCCCAGTGGAGGAGGGGCGCCTGCAGTCTGATCAAACTCTTGGATTTTTTCCTATCAGGGAGGTGAGACATGGATCTCAGTGAGGTTTTTTATTTTTGTGTAGTTTAACTTGCGTTTCTCTTATGAGTGAGGCTCAGCCTCTTCTCCTGTCTCATTTCTGTGAACTGTGATCTGACTGTCTATCACGTCTGTAACCCCCACTAGATTGTCAGCCCCACGGGGCAGAGGGCTTTCTTTATTTCAGCTGCGGTATCCATAGCCTAGAAACATGCCTAGTCTGTCTTATGCCCAGTAAATGTTTCATTGAGGAATGGAAGAAGGAATGAGTGAGCGCAGACGCCCATCACTCCCCTCTTCGTCCTGATCGTTCTGAAATCAGGAAATAGTACACATTCGGCAGAAATAAAGAAGGAAGACCACGGAGGTCCCAGGGAGAGCCGCGGTGGGTGGGCGCCAGCACTGCTCCCCCTTCCGCAAAGGCCTAACTGCACCCCTTCTCCACCACGCCTGGGTCCCGAGTGCCCCCCGCTGCCGCCCCGGGAGCTGCACATCCCTCTGCCTCTTAGAGATCCTGGGGTCGGTGCAAGGATCCCTGCGGCCCAGCAGTGGCCCCGAGACAGCCGGGGCGCACTCCTCCCGCTCCGCCTCCCCACGCGCCCGCCGCCCAGGGACAACAGAGACCGGGTGGACGCTGCTTCGTTCATTGGTTTATTGGCGCATTACGCGGTAAGTGGGGCTGGGGAACCTCGAGGACGGGGGAGGGGCCGCAGCCTGTCCTGGGGGTCCCGGAGGCGGCGCTCAGCGGTACTTCTCGGTCAGGACAGAGGATACGACCGATAGGAACTTGTCCCAGGCGGCGTGGGCCTCGGCCGTGAAGTCGGCGGGGAAGCGCGCGGCCAGGGTGACCAGCAGGCAGTGGGACAGGAGCTGGGGGCGGGGAGGCTCAGTGCGGGGCGGGGCCTAGCCCGGGCCCCGCCCCACGACCCCACCCCGCCCCGCCCCGCGCCCCCACCCCGCCCCGCGCCCCCACCCCGCCCCGCCCCGCGCCCCGCGCCCCGCGCCCCGCGCCCCGCGCCCCGCGCACCTTGAAGTTGACCGGGTCCACGCGCAGGATGTAGGCGTGCAGCTCGCTCAGCTTGGACAGGGCGCCGCCGATGTTGTCGATGCTCTTCACCGCGTCGCCCACGGCGGCCACCACCTTGGAGCCGTGCGCGCGCAACTGCGCGGACCCCGGGTGCAGGTCGAAGTGCGGGAAGTAGGTCTTGGTCTGCGGGTGGCTGAGGAAGAGCCTGGGACGGGGGGCGGGGGCCGTGAGCTCCCAGAAGCGCGGCCTCCCGCCCACGGCCCACGGCCCACGCGCCCTGCGGCCGTCTCCGAGCACCAGGACACATCTGCGACCCCGCAGCAGGCCCCAGCCCCTCCTCGCGGTGCCCGGGTGCCCAGGCAGCTGCCCCTCCCAGGCTGCCCTGGGCTAGAGGCCCCCCAGGCCCCTGCAGCTCCCGGCTGATCACCCTGCTTCCAACGGGTTCTGTGCAGCCTGGTCCCCAAGTCTCCCGCCCTCCGCCTCCAGCACGCCTGGTGCCCCCAGCCCCTCCACCGTCTCCTCTGGCCACAAGACTTCCCTCCCAGCCCCAGACTGGGTTGCCCGCCACCCCTTCTGCAGGCTCATGACCTCCCAGCAGCGTTCCAGGGAAGGAAAAGCTCCCTGGCCCCTCCCAGGGGATCAGATGCTGGGACTTTGACGCTGGGACAGTGCCTTGATCCCAGATGCTGGGACTTTAGAGGCTGTAGTGCCCTGGCTGCCCTGTAAGGTCCTTCAGGCCTGGAACGAAACCTTTCACCCTCTGCTTGTCAGAACCTGGGCCTGTGCCTGCCCAGGTCTCAGCCAGCCCAGATGCTTGTGCAACTCCTAATCGTACCCTCCTTACCCTGCTCTTCTCACTGAGAGGGAACGCTATCTGTCCCCATTGTCCCCTCCTCACTGTCCCCTCTTCACGGTTCTCTCCTCACTGTCCCCTCCCCAAGGTCCCCTCCTTACTGTCCCCTCCCCACGGTGCCCTCCCCACTGTCTCCTCACCATGGTCCCCTCCCCTCTGTCCCCTCTCCACCGCCCCCTCCCCACTGTCCCCACTCACATACCTGGCCTCCCACCCAGTCCCTCTGGCCGTCCGGTCTGACACTCACCTCTCCAGAGTCTCGGTGCCGATGGTGTCGGCCTGCGTGGAGATCTTGGCCCACATGGACACAATGATGGTCCTCTCGGTCTTGGTCAGAGACATGGCGGCAGGGTGGGCGGCTGCACTGGAGTTGGGCCTGCTCAAGACTGGCCTTGGTAGTGCTCAGCCCCCAGGGTCCCCTTATATACAGGGAGCTGGGCCCAGCCAGGCTGTGGCCATTGGTCAGGTGAGGGGAGGGGGCTGCAGGGGTGGTGTTTCTTATCAGATCCAGTGACAAAGGGGCCCTCGGGGTCTGGTGGGTCTGGGGTTTGGGGGCTATCACTCCTGTTCCTCTCCTGTGGCCTTAGAGGGGGTGTTGGCCAGAGTCTGACCACAGAGTCTAGGAGCGATAGGGGCCCCACCCTCCCAAGAGGTCACTCCTGCATTTGCAGTCCAGTTCTGCACCGTCCTTATTCATTTCAGAATCATGACTTGGGGGAAACCAGAGGAGCAGGGCCGAGTAAGCAGCCTCCTGGGACCATGCCCCATGGTCGGCTGACACTGACCTCAGGCAGCCCTGCCCAACCACATGCCAGTACCCTTCCCCTTTGTTTCTGGATTCCTGGGTTTCCTCCAAGAAAGCAAGGGTTACGTCCACCCAGCACTGAGGGGAGATGTACTGGGTCTGTCCCCCGACAAGCAGGAGGAGGCAGCAGGTCCAGGGACAAAGGAGAATTCACCTAATGTCATGTGCTAATAGGGATTGCAATATTGCTTTCCATATTAGTTATTGTAACGTAATGAGGCAAATATTCCTTTTAATTTTTTTTCTCTTTTTGAGATGGAATCTCAATTTGTCGCCCAGGGTGGAGCGCAGTGGTGCGATCTCCACTCACTGTAAACTCCACCTCCCAGGTTCACGCCATTCTCCTGCCTCAGCCTCCTGAGTAGCTGGGACTACAGGCGCCCGCCACCATGCCCGGCTAATTTTTTTGTATTTTTAGTACAGACAGGGTTTCACCGTGTTAGCTAGGATGGTCTCAATCTCCTGACCTCGTGATCTGCCCACCTCGGCCTCCCAAAGTGCTGGTATTACAGGCGTGCGCCACCACGCCTGGCCTGTTTTGCCCATTTTAAAATTGGGTGGTTTATTCTCTTACGGATGAATTTTTAGAATTCTGGGTATCTTCTGGATGCAATCCCTTGTCAGATATGCAATTTGCAAATGTTTTCTCCTAGTTTGTAGCTTGTTAGTTCATTCTCTTAACATTGTCTTTTGTAGAGCAAAAGTTTTAATAAAGTCCAATTTGTCAAAAAATTTTAAATGAATCTTACTTAGTGCCATGCCTAATAACTGTCTGCCTAACCACAGAACACAAAGAGTTTCACCTGTGTTTTCTTCTAATGTTGTATAGTTTATGTTTATATTGAGATCTACAATCCATTTTGAGATGACTTTTTTCTGAGGTGTGAAGGACAGGTCCAGATTCTTCTGTTTGTTTGTTTGTTTTTTTGCCTGTGGATGTCCAATTGTTCCAGCACTATTTTTTGAAAACGCTATATGCTTTCTATTCAGTTGGCTTCTCGCACTTATTTGTAAAAAATGAATGGGGCATAGGTTTGCGGGTCAGTTTCTGGACTCTCTCTTCTATGTGTCTATCCTTTACCGCAACCACAGTGTCTTGATTAGTATAGCTCTATGATGTCTTAAAATGGAATAATGTCTCACAGAATGAGAGAAAAATATTTGCAAATCATATATCTGATAGGGAAGTTATCCAAACACATACAAAATATCTTTTTTGTTTTTGTTTTTGTTTTAGACAGAGTCTTGCTCTGTCACCCAGACTGGAGTGCCGTGGCGCAATCCTGGCTCACTGCAACCTCCGCCTCCTGGGTTCAAGCGATTCTCATACCTCGGCCTCCTGAGTAGCTGGGACCACAGGTGTGCACCACCACGGCCGGCTAACAGTTTTTTTTTCGAGACAGAATTTCGCTCTTGTCGCCTAGGCTGGCACGATCTCAACTCACCACAACCTCCGCCTCCTGGGCTCAAGCCATTCTCCTGCCTCAGCTTTGTGAGTAGCTGGGATTACAGGCATGCACCACCACGCCCGGCTAATTTTGTATTTTTAGCAGAGTCGGGGTTTCTCCATGTTGGTCAGGCTGGTCTTGAGCCCCCGACCTCAGGTGATCCACCCGCCTCGGCCTCCCAAAGTGCTGGGGTTACAGGTGTGAGTCACTGCGCCTGGCCACGCCTGGCTAATTTTTTTGTATTTTTGGTAGAGATGGTGTTTTGCCATGTTGGCCAGCCTGGTCTTGAACTCCTGACTTCAAGTGATTTGCCCACCTTAGCCTCCTAAAGTGCTGGGATTACAGGTGTTAGCCACCGTGCTTGGCCCAAAATATTTTACAACTCAATAATAAATAGACAAGTAATCAATTAAAAAATGGCAGCTGGGTGTGGTGGCTCATGCCTGTGATCTCAGCACTTTCAGAACCTGAGGAGAGAGGATCGGCTGAACCCAGGAATTCAAGACTAGCCTGGGCAACATAGTGAGACCCCATCTCTTAAAAAAAATTGGCTGGCCGGGCGCGGTGGCTCAAGCCTGTAATCCCAGCACTCTGGGAGGCTGAGGCAGGCAGATCATGAGGTCAGGAGATCAAGACCATCCTGGCTAACGGAGTGAAACCCCGTTTCTACTAAAAACACAAAAAATTAGCCGGGCATGGCAGCGTGTGCCTGTAGTCCCAGCTGCTGGGGAGGCTGAGGCAGGGAAATGGCGTGAACCCAGGAGGCGGAGCTTGCAGTGAGCCGAGGTTGTGCCACTGCACTCCAGCCTGGGTGACATAGCGAGACTCCGTATCAAAAAAAAAAAAAAAAAAAAAATTGGCTGGGCATGGTGGCTGACTCCTGTAATCTCAGCACTTTGGGAGGCCGAGGCGGACAGATCACAAGGTCAGGAAATCAAGAACATCTTAGCCAACATGGTGAAACCCCATCTCTACCGAAAATACAAAAATTAGCTGGACGTGGTGTTGTGCACCTGTAGTCCCAGCTACTTGGGAGGCTGAGGCAGAAGAATCGCTTGAACCCAGGAGATGGAGGTTGCAGTGAGCTGAGATTGCGCCACTGCACTCCAGCCTGGGTGACAGAGTGAAACTCTGTCTCAAAAAACAAAAAACAAACAAACAAACAAACAAAAATTAGCAAGGCATAGTGCGCCCATAGTCCCAGTTTCTTGGAAGGCTGAGGTGGGAGCATCACTTGAGCTAAGGAGTTTGAGACTGCAGTAAGCTAGGATCTCACCCTAACTCCAGCCTGTGTGACAGACCGAGACCCTGTCTCTCATAAATAAATAATTAAAAAAAGAAATATTGCAAATAATTTTAATGCACTTTTTTTTTTTTTTAAAGGAGTTTCGCTCTTGTTGCCCAGGCTGGAGTGCAATGGCGCAATCTCGGCTCACTGCAACCTCCGCCTCCTGGGTTCAAGTGATTTTCCTGCTTCAGCCTCCTGAGTAGCTGGGATTACAGGCATGCGCCACCACACCCAGCTAATTTTGTATTTTTAGTAGAGAAGGGGTTTCTCCCTGTTGGTCAGGCTGGTCTTGAACTCCCAACCTCAGGAGATCTGCCTGCCTTGACCTCCCAAAGTGCTGGGGATTGTAGGCGTGCGCCACCGCGCCCGGCTTTAATGTACATTTCTATTAAAGAAGGTATATGTCAAGGCTGGCAGATCACTTGAGATCAGGAGTTTGAGAACAGCCTGGCCAACATGGCGAAACCCCATCTCTACTAAAAATACAAAAACTAGCTGAGTGTGGTGGCGGGCGCCTCTAATCCCAGGTACTTGAGAGGCTGAGGCAGGAGAATCGCTTGAACCCAGGAGGCGGAGGTTGCAGTGAGCAGAGATTGTGCCACTGCACTCTAGCCTGGGCGATAAAGCAAGACTCTGTCTCAAAAAAAAAAAAAAGAAAATACACAAATGGCCAATAAACATGTAAGAAGATGCACAACATCGTTAGTCACTAGGGAAATACAAATCAAAACCATAAAGAGATACCACTTCACATCTACTAGGATGGCTATAATTAAAAAGACACAATAACAAGTGTTGGCAAGAATGTGAAGAAACGGAAATCTTTATATACTGCTGGTGAGACAGTAAAATGGTGCAGACATTGTGGAAAACAACTTGGGAGTTCCTCAAAAGACTAAACAGAGTTGCCCTGTGACCCAGCTATTTCATTCCTAGATATATACCCAAAAGAAATAAAAGCAGGGCCGGGCGCGGTGGCTCACGCCTGTAATCCCAGCACTTTGGGAGGCCGAGGCGGGTGGATCATGAGGTCAGGAGATCGAGACCATCCTGGCTAATACGGTGAAACCCCGTCTCTACTAAAAAAATACAAAAAATTAGCCAGGCGTGGTGGCGGGTGCCTGTAGTCCCAGCTACTCAGGAGGCTGAGGCAGGAGAATGGCGTGAACCTGGGAGGCGGAGCTTACAGTGAGATCGCGCCACTGCACTACAGCCTGGGTGACAGAGCGAGACTCCATCTCAAAAAAAAAAAAAAAAAAAAAAGAGAGAGAAAGAAAGAAACAAAAGCAGGCCAGGCGCAGTGGCTCATGCCTGTAATCCCAACACTTTGGGAGGCGGAGGCAGGTGGATCGCTTGAGGTCAGGAGTTCTAGACCAGCCCGGCCAATATGGTGAAAGCCCGTCTCTGCTAAAAATGCAAAAGTTAGCCAGGCTTAGCAATATGCACCTTTATTCCAAGGTACTCGGAGGCTGCTGAGGCAGGAGAATCGCTTGAACCTGGGAGGTGGAGGTTGCAGCGAGCTGAGATCGAGCCACTGTACTCCAGCCTGGTGACAGAGCCAGATTACATATCAAAAAAGAAACAAAGAAAGAAAGAAACAAAAGCATATGTCCATACAAAAGTTGGTGTATATAATCCCAGCACTTTGGGAGGCCAAAGCAGGCAGATAACCTGAGATCAGGAGTTTGAGACCACCCTGGCCAACATGAAGAAACTCCGTCTCTACTAAAAATACAAAAATTAGCTGGGCGTAGTGGGAAATGCCTATAATCCCAGGTACTTGGGAGGCTCAGGCAGGACAATCACTTGAACCCGGGAGGCAAAGTTTGCAGTGAGCCAATATTGCACCACTGCACTCAAGCCTGGGCAACAGAGCAAGACTTCGTCTCAAAAAAAAAAAAAAAAAAGTTTGATTTTTGTTAAGTGGATTAAAAAACTTACTACCTTAAAAAAAAGTCTGGGCACGGTGGCCCAGGCCTGTAATCCTAGCACTTTGGGAGGACAAGGTGGGCAGATCACCTGAGGTCGGGAGTTCGTGCTCAGCCTGGCCAGCATAGTGAAACCCCGTCTCTACTAAAATACAGAAAGAAAAAAAAAAATAGCCGAGTGTGGTGATGCACACACTCACCTGTAATCCCAGCTACTCGGGAGGCTGAGGCAGGGGAATCGCTTGGCTCACATGTGTAATCCCAGCACTTTGAGAGGCCAAGTCGGGCAGATCACCTGAGGTCAGGAGTTTGAGACCAGCCTGGCCAACATGGCGAAACCCCGTCTCTACTAAAAACACAAAAATTAGCTGGGTGTGGTGGCAGGAGCCTGTAATCCCAGCTACTCAGGAAGCTGAGGCAGGAGAATCGCTTGAACCCAGGAGGCAGAGGTTGCAATGAGCCGAGATCTTGTCTTTGCACTCCAGCCTGGGCAACAGAGCGAGACTCTGTTTCCAAAAAAAAAAAAAAGTTTGTATGTATATAATAACATTATTCATATTTGGCAAAAAACAATGACCATCCACTGATGAATAAAATATGGTATGATTCATCCAACGGGATACTCTTCAGCCATGGAAAGCAATGAAGGATCGATCCATTGTGCAGCACAAAAGGGCCTTGGAAACACGCTCAGGGAAAGAAGCCAGACAAAAAAGGCCGTATGTTGTATCATTCCACGTACATGGTGTGTCCAGAATGGGCAAATCCTCAGACACGAAAGTAGATTGGTGGTTCTCTAGTGCTGGCGTCGTGGGGGCTGTGACTGCTAATGTATTAATATATGGGTTTGCTTTTTGGGTAATGAAAATGTTCTAAAATTGACTATGATAATGGTTGCATAACTGTCAATATACTAAAACCTTCTGAATTGTACACTTTATTTATTTTTGTTTTTTTTTTTTGAGACGGAGTTTTGTTCTTGTTGCCCAGGCTGGAGCACAATGGCGCGATCTCGGCTCACGGCAACCTCCGTCTCCCGGGTTCAAGCAGTTCTCCTGCCTCAGTCTTCCGAGTAGCTGGGATTACTGGCATGAGCCACCACGCCTGGCTAATTTTGTATTTTTAGTAGAGACGGTGTTTCTCCATGTTGGTCAGACTGGTCTCGAATTCCCGACCTCAGGTGATCTGCCCGCTTCAGCCTCCCAAAGTGCTGGGATTACAAGCGTGAGCCAACGCGCCCAGCCTGAATTATACATTTTAAATGGGTGAACTGTATGGTATGTGAATTTTATCTCAATAGAGCTGTTAAAAATTGAGGAATGTGATTCGTCTCGCTTTATTCTTCCTTTCAAAATTTCTTTGGCTATTCTAATTTCTTTACCTTTCTGTATGAATATTAGAGTTAGCTAAAGAGTTACCTGCACAAAATTCTGCTGGAATTATGATGCAATCAAAGGCAAATGTTTTCTTTAAGGAGAAGTTTGTTTTGTTTTGTTTTCCCCTGTAAGGAGAGCTTTGACCACAGGCATTTTTTTTTTTTTTAAGGTGGAGCTTGGCTCTGTCATCCAGGCTTGATGACAGAGCCATCTTGATGTTTTACTCGCAACAGCCCTCATTCTTCCATGCCTGAAATGTGAGATGATGAGATTGTCAGGGGTTGAGGACAGCAGCAGCCTTTGATGCCCTCCGGGCTTAGCAGATGGGAGGGGCTCTCTACCAGGCTTCCAGGAACTCCCTTCTAGCACTGCCTGGGTCCTCCTTGCTGGTCTGTTCCTTGTGCACATTTCACAGCAGCTCCTCTTCTTGTGTGGCAGGGCTCCTCTCTCCCAGGGGTGTGCCCACCCACTCTGGCCTTACCCCTGTCTTGCTCACTGTCCTGGGAAGTGCTGCTGACCGCAGGAGGTCAGTGTATCCTTTCCTCATCTGGGGCTTCTTTCAGACCGAGATGAACTGGCCCTCCCTGGTCACCCTTCGCTGTTGCTTGGTTCAGAAGGACACTCCTGGTTCATCTCAGCCTGGTACCTAGGGGCTCCTTGGGCACATGGGCCCATGAGGAGGGGGTGTGGGTCTGTGCCTGAGGTTTTGGCTTCTCAATAGGAGAGAAGGTGGCAGAGAGAGGGACAGAGACAGATGAATAGACTGGCAGAGAAGACAGTGACTGATAGAGGAGGCTGAGGGCCAGGCAGAGGGAGATACACAGAGCAGGGAAGGCAAGTCCAGAGGCTGAGCGCACGGGGCATTTGGGCCGTGAAGGGCTGGCTGTCAGTGCCTGGGAGAATTCCTCCAGCTGCAGAGTGAGGACCTGTGCCCAGAAGGCACTGCAGGGCTGCTCTGCTCCCTAACAGAGGAGGAAGTAGAGTCCTGTTTCCAGGGTGGGTACCGCCCATGCTGGGGGATGGTCCTTAGCTACTTTGAAGCCCCAGGGCCTCCTCTTTCCCTACTGGAACCACCTGCCCTTCCCATCCTTGGCCCCCACAAGGAAAGGAATTGAATCTGAAATTTCCAAACCTGCAAAGCAGCATTATGGGCAGGAGCTCTTTTCTGTGTTTCCATTGTGAAATATAGCACAAGATGTAGACTATAGTTTAATGAATTATTAGAAAGTGGACAGCACCCCAATCCTCCCCAAAGGTAACCTCCACCTGACTTCTTGCTTTTCAGTAAGTTTTTTTTTTTTTTGAGACGGAGTCTCGCTCTGTTGCCCAAGCTGGAGTGCAGTCGCGTGGTCTTAGCTCACCGCAAGCTCCACCTCCCGGATTCATGCCATTCTCCTGCCTCAGCCTCTCGAGTAGCTGGGACCACAGGCACCAGCCACCATACCCGGCTAATTTTTTGTATTTTTAGTAGAGATGGGGTTTCACCGTGTTAGCCAGGATGGTCTCGATCTCCTGACCTCGTGATCTGCCCACCTTCCAAAGTGCTGGGATGACAGGCGTGAGCCAGGCCTGGTTTTCAGTAAGTTTTTAACTACTCAGATATGCATCTGCAAGCACTTTGGTTGTTTTTGCCTGCTTTTGACCTTCATAGAAATGAAACAATACAGAATGCTCTCATTTGTGTCTGTCTGGCTTTTGTTTATTTGTTTTGAGACAGGGTCTTGCTCTATTACCCAGGCTGGAGTGCAGTGGGATGATCATAGCTCATTGCAGCCTCGACCTCCCAGGCTTAAGTGATCCTGCTGCCTCAGCCTCCCAAATAGCTGGGATCACAGGCACATGCCACCATGCCCAGCTAATTTTTTTTTTTTTTTTTGTAGAGATGGGGTTTCACCATGTTGCTCAGGCTTGTCCTGAACTCCTAGGCTCAAGTGATCCTTCTGCCTTGGCCTCCCAAAGTGCTTGGATTACAGGCATTAGCCACTTTATGCAATCTGTTATTTATTTATTTATTTATTATTATTATTTTGAGATGGAGTCTCGCTCTGTCGCCTAGGCTGGAGTGCAGTGGCGCAATCTCGGCTCACTGCAAGCTCTGCTTCCCGGGTTCACGCCATTCTCCTGCCTCAGCCTCCTGAGTAGCTGGAACTACAGGCGCCCACCACCACGCCTGGATAATTTTTTTGTATTTTTAGTAGAGACAGGGTTTCACCGTGTTAGCCAGGATGGTCTCGATCTCCTGACCTCGTGGGAGGCCCACCTCGGCCTCCCAAAGTGCTGGGATTACAGGCGTGAGCCACCGCTCCTGGCCTGTTGGTTATTTATTTATTTATTTATTTATTTATTTATTTATTTTCTAGACGGAGTCTCTCTTTGTCACCCAGGCTGGAGTGCAGTGGCGCAATCTTGGCTCACTGCAACCTCCGCCTCCCAGGTTCAAGTGATTCTCCTGCCTCAGCCTCCCAAGTAGTTGGGACTACAGGCATGTACCACCACACCTGACTAATTTTTGTATTTTTTAGTAGAGGTGGGGTTTCACTGTGTTAGCCAGGCTGGTCCTGAACTCCTGACCTCAGGTGATCTGCCCACCTCAGCCTCTGTAAGTGCTAGGATTATAGGTGTGAGCCACCAAGCCTGGCCTTTAAAAAAATATTTTTAATCCAACCGTCTGCACAATGAATGTCCATCTTCTTTCACTCTCTCATGTCAGATTTACCAGCCATGTTATATGTGTTCATTTTCATTGCTGTATCTATTAATATTTCCTTGTAGGAATATACCACAATTTATTCATTGTACTTGGGCTGGGACTTTGTGTTGTTTAGTTCTTGGCTATTATGAATAATGCTCCAATAAACATTCCTTTACATGTCACCTGGTGCCCACATGCCTGAAATTCTATTTTGTACATATATACCTAGGAGTAAAGTTGCTGGGTCATAGGACATATATATTTTCAACTTTAGTAAATAATGCCAAACATTTTCAGAGTGGTTAACCAACTTAAGTTTTCCCTAGTGGTGTGCGAGCATTCTCCTTGCTCCAAATCCTTCTAAACATTTGATATAGTCGGTGTAGTACTCCATTTTCTGTTGCTTATAATAGAATACCTGAGACTGTGGAATTTATTTTAAAAGGAATTTATTTCCTACAGTTACGGAGGCTGAGAAGTTTCAAGCCCATTGGGGACTCTGTGCAGTCCCAAAGTGGCACAGAGTATTAATCGCAGGTTCTGCAGGCTGAGTATGCTTGTGCGCCACCTGAGATCTCTCTTCTTTTTTCCTTTTTTTTTTTTTGAGACAGAGTCTTGCTCTGTCGCCCAGGCTGGAGGGCAGTGGCGCCATCTCGGCTCACTGCAAGCTGCGCCTCCCGGGTTCACGCCATTCTCCTGCCTCAGCCTTCCGAGTAGCTGGGACTACAGGCGCCCACCACCACGCCCGGCTAATTTTTTGTATTTTTAATAGAGACAGGGTTTCACCACGTTAGCCAGGATGGTCTCGATCTCCTAACCTTGTGATCTGCCCATCTCGGCCTCACAAAGTGCTGGGATTACAGGTGTGAGCCACTGTGCCCGGCCAGGTCTCTCTTCTTATAAAGCCACCAGCCCCACTCCCATGACAACTCATTAATCTATTCATTGGGCTAGGACCCTCATGATCCAACCTCCTTACCCCAAAGGCCCCACCTCTCAACACTGCCACACTGGGGATTAAGTTTCAGCAAGAGTTTTAGAGGAGACAAACATTCCAACCATAGCAGTCAAACCCCTGGTCTTCTTAAATTTTAGCCTTTTTTAGGCTGGGCACAGTGGCTTATGCCTGTAATCTCAGCACTTTAGGAGGCCAAGGCGGGCAGATCACGAGGTCAGGAGTTCGAGACTAGCCTTGCCCACATGGTGAAACCCCGTCTCTATTTAAAAATGCAAAATTAGCTGGGTGTGGTGGTGCACGCCTGTAATCCCAGGTACTCAGGAGGCTGAGGCAGGAGAATCGCTTGAACCCAGGAGGCAGAGGTTGCAGTGAGCCAAGATCGCACCATTGCACTCCAGCCTGGGCAATAGAGTGAGACTTCATCTCAAAAAAAAAAAAAAAAAAAAAAAAAAATTAGCCTTTTTATTGGGTGTGTAATTTTTGGTGAGTGTGTAGTGGTTTCTCTTGTGGTCTTAATTTACATTTTCCTGATAATTAGTGAGGTTGAGCCCATATTTACTGGCCATTTCGGTTTCCTCTTTATTAACGTATTTTAGTCTTGGCCACTTTCCCACTGTGTTGCCGGTCATTGATTTGTAGAAATTTCAAAAATATTCTGGATACAATTCCTTTGCACTTTTGTGTGTTAGATCTCCCCCAACTCTGTATCTTAATGATATTCTAGTTAAACAAAAATTTGTAATTTTAATGCAGTCAAACTAGTGACTTTAAAAATCCAGTTAAAAAATGTTATCCTTTCCTTTCCCAATAGCCAAAAGGTAGAAACAACCCAAATGTCCATCACTGGATGAACAGAGAAGCAAACTGATATTTCCACACTGTGAGATATTATTCAGCCATGACAACGAAGTTCTGACTCAGGCTACAACATGGACAAGCCTCGAACCATTACACCAAGTGAAAGAAGTCACACACAAGAGGCTACGTGCTGCATGAAATTGTGGGGCTTAGATAAGCCATTTTTAGGAAACGTACAGAATGGGCAAATCCCAGCAGAAAGTAGATTAGAGGTTATTAGGGCCGGGGAGGAGAAAGGCCGGGAGAGATGCCTCAGTGAGGAGGGCGTTTCCATCTGAGGCGATGAAAATGTCCTGGAACTAGGGAGAGGTGGTTGTTGCACAACACTCTGAATGTGCTAAATGCCATTGACTTGTTCTCATTAAAACTGTTATCTTTACGTTATGCAAATTTTATCTCAAAGTGAAGAGAGTCTTCTAGATCACATTTTTTTTTTTTTTTTTTTTGAGACAGGGTCTCACTGTCTCACCCAGATTGGAGTGCAGTGGCGCCATCTTGGCTCACCGCAATCCTCCACCTCCCAGGCTCAAGCATTCTCCTACCTCAGCCTCCCAAGTAGCTGGGATTACAGGTACATGCCACTACCACCTGGCTAACTTTTTTTTTTTGAGACGGAGTCTCGCTCTGTCTCCCAGGCTGGAGTGCAATGGCGCAATCTTAGCTCACTGTACCTCTGCCTCCTGGGTTCAAGCAATTCTCCTGCCTCAGTCTCCTGAGCAGCTGGGATTACAGGTGTGCACCACCACACCCAGCTAATTTTTTTAATCTTTAGTAGAGACGGGGTTTTACCACATTGGTCAGGTGGTCAGGCTGGTCTCAAACTCCTGACCTTGTGATCCACACGCCTCAGCCTTCCAAAGTGCTGAGATTACAGGCATGAGCCACAGCGCCTGGCCACTAGACCACATTTCTGAAAGCTTTACTGTGTGGTCTTTTGCGTTTGGCGACAGTCCACCTTGGGTTGACTGTGTTGAGGGGAGTCCATGTCTGTTTGGCTGGCATTTGTTGAGCACTTTCTAAGTTCTGCACATGGCACCAACACTCTTCATTCTGGGTGCTTGACCCTCACAACCACCCTGTGAGGGAGGGTTTATTTTATTGTCATTAGTTGGGTTGTTTGTTTATTTTGTTATGTTTTGTTTTGTGACAGGGTCTTTTTACTCTGTCCTCCAGGCTAGAGTGCAGTGTGACAATCTCGGCTCACTGCAGGCTCAACTTCCTAAGCTCAGGTGATCCTCCCACCTCAGCCTCCTGAGTAGCTGGGACTATAGGCACGTGCTACTATGCCTGGGTAATATTTGTATTTTTAGTAGAGACAGAGTTTTGCCATGTTGCCCAGGCTGGCCTCAAACTCCTGAGCTCAAGTGATCCACCCGCCTCAGCCTCCTAAAGTGCTTGGGATTCCAAGCGTGAGCCACTGCACCTGGCCATCATTACATTGGAAAGATAAGGAAACAGAGGCTCCAGGAGGTTATGAAACATGTCTGAGGCTTCTGTGGAGCAGAAAACAAGCCCTGATGGTTTGTGTGGGCTGGGAGGCTGGCTGGGGCTGGGGCTTGTCCCTTCCTGTCCCTGGGCCTTGGTTTGAGCCCAAGCCTGTGCAGTGAGTGTGGAATGCCGGTGTCCACTGGTGGTTTCCGGCCTGAATTCCAAGCTCCAGGCACAGGGATTAGACTAGCCCCCACCTCAGTGTTGGGAGGGCGCTTGGGAACTTGCAGCACGAATTTTAAATTATTTTTATTACTATTGTGTGTGAGTGGTTCTCCCTGGTGGGGCAGTAACACTCAGCTGAGAAGGTGGAGGTGTCCAGGCAAGTCCCAGATAGTGTCTGTGAACCCCACCCGGCCCTCCTGCAGATGGTGGTGGCCCTTTGAGGCCCAGACCAAGTGGCAGGACCGATAAGGCCTCCTATCCTGCCAAGGGCAGGCCCAGGCTGGGAGGAAGGGTCAGGGGTTTCAGTTTCCAAAAAAGCAGGTCATGAAACAGCTATTTAAAGGTAAAATCAGGAGGACTTGGAGGTGTGGGGTCTTAGCAGAGAAGAGCCTGAGGATGTCCCCTGTAGCAAATGGAGGTTGGCCCTGGTGCTTCCTTGTCCAGGAGACACTGGGAGAACTTAGAGCTGGGACTCACTCAGGGACCATCTGCTGTGAACCCTTTTACTGGTGGGGAAACTGAGGTCCAAAGCAAGGCCCACTGACCCTCAGGCCAGGGTGTGACGATGATGTCTCATTTCTGTCACAGCCAATGAGGTACAAACATGGACATGAGGGTGGCACTGGGATCCAGAGTGCTGCTGCAAGGGCATGGACACACCCAGGACCTCTGTGGGCTGGGGTCATGGTGAGCTCCCTGCACTTTCACCAGTTTGAGCGCTCATTATGATTGACGATAGTCAGAAGAATGAACAATGAGTGCTGGGGTTACTGGCAGGAGGCCAGCCCTGAGAGGGTAACTGGGGGAACAGTGGGATCCTTTGAGCCCAGAGATGTCCAGTCTGGAGCCCCAAGGTTCTGCCCATTGGGGCAGTAGCACGATTAGGTCAGAAGAGCGAGACCTGAGTCACAGTCCTGCTCCATTCGCGTGGTCGCACGCAGACACCCAGTGTCCCTGTGAGGAGGCCTCCATTACCACCACCGGCCACCGCCCCGGGTTCCCCCACCCCCATCTGTCCCATCTCACCCTTCCAGCCTCAAGCCTTGCTCCTGCACTCTCATTTCCATCCCAGAGGCACTCCTGGGAAGTGTGGGAGAACTCACAAACCTTTTGATTATACATAAAATCAAAACACGGACGACTGGGATAAAGGCTTGCAAAATGTGTAACAGAGGTTATCTATTCCTCAGAAAGAACACAGCCAAACCATCCAAGAACAGACAACCTGTAAAGAAAACAAGAAAGGCAATTCTCTGCAAATAATTAAGTGATGCAGCTCTCTCTCTCAATCAAAGAAATGCAACATAGGACAAGACACCATTTTCCTTTCCGGTAATTTCAGAAAAAAAAAAAAAAAAATGTTATGCAGGCTGGGTGTGGTGGCTCACGCCTGTAATCCCAGCACTTTGAGAGGCTGAGGCGGGTGGATCACGAGGTCAGGAGATCGAGACCATCCTGGCTAACACGGTGAAACCCCATCTCTACTTAAAATACAAAAAATTAGGCAGGGCGCAGTGGCTCACGCCTGTAATCCCAGCACTTTGGGAGGCTGAGGCAGGCGGATCACCTGAGGTCAGGAGATCGAGACCATCCTGGCTAAAGTGGTGAAACCCTGTCTCTACTAAAAATACAAAAAAATTAGCCAGGTGTGGTGGCGGGCGCCTGTAATCCCAGCTACTGGGGAAGCTGAGGCAGGAGAATGGCATGAACCCGGGAGGCAGAGCTTGCAGTGAGCCAAGATGGCGCCACTGCACTCCAGCCTGGGCGACAGAGAAAGACTCCATCTCAAAAAAAAAAAAAAAAAAAAAAATTAGCCAGGCGTGGTGGCGGGCGCCTGTAGACCCAGCTACTCAGGAGGCTGAGGCAGGAAAATGGTGTGAACCCGGGAAGCAGAGCTTACAGTGAACTGAGATTGTGCCACTGCCCTCCAGCCTGGGTGACAGAGCAAGACTCAGTCTCAAAAAAAAAAAAAAAAAAAAATGTTATGCAGCCCTGTGCAAGAAAACACACCTGTTGGTACTGCTGAGCCATTTCAAATGCACGTACCCTTCACCGTGGTGAGGCCAATCCACAAATTTGTTCTGCAAAATACTCATTAGCGTCAGTGTTGGTGCAAGAGGGTTACTTGCAACAGTGAAAATGCACATCCCTCAGTCAAGTGGTTAGGTTCTGATGCATTTGATGTGCTTGGGAAAGTTCTGGAAGCAGCCAAAGAAGCCCATTAACTTTAGTTACCTCCTGGGGAAGCCTGGGATAGGGTAGGTGGAGTGATTTTTTAAAAACCAACTTCATTGAGATATAATTTACCATACCATACCAATTTGCATACCATAAAGCTTATCCACTTCAAGTGTACACTTCCATGTTTTTTTTTTTTTGAGATGGAGTCTCGCTCTGTCGCCCAGGCTGGAGTGCAGTGACGTGATCTTGGCTCACTGCAAGCTCCGCCTCCTGGGTTCACACCATTCTCCTGCCTCAGCCTCCCGAGTATCTGGGACTATAGGCGCCCGCAACCACGTCCAGCTAATTTTTTGTATTTTTAGTAGACGCGGGGTTTCACCGTGTTAGCCAGGATGGTCTCGATCTCCTGACCTCGTGATCCGCCTGCCTGGGCCTCCCGAAGTACTGGGATTACAGGCGTGAGCCACCGCGCCAGGTACTTCCATGTCTTTTAGTGTATTCACATTCACAGAGCTGTGCAACCATTACCACAGTCAACGTTAGAACATTTTCATCACTCCCCTTCAAAAAACCCCTATCAATCGCTCCATATTTCCCCTGACCCCCTGGAAGCCCTAGGCAGCCACTAATCATTCTGTCTTTATGCATTTGCCTATTCTGGGCATCTTATATAGATGGAATCATATATTAGTGTGTCTTCAAGATGGATTCATGTGCTGTACTTCATCCCTTTTTACGGCTGAATAGTATTCCCTTAAACAAACTATACCATGTTCACCCATTCATCAATTGATACACCCTCGGATTGCTTCCACTTTGGGCTATTATGAATAATATTACTAAGAACACACATGTTTTTGTGTGGACATATGCTTTCATTTCTCTTGGCTATATATCTAAAAGGGGGATTTGCTAAGTGTTGTGTTAACTCTAACCTTTCAGGAACTGCCAGCCTGTTTTCCATAGCGAGTGTAGCCTCTTACATTCCCACCAACAGGAGAGAGATTCCCGTTTCTCCACACCCCTGCTGACGCTTATTTTGTCTTCTTGATTATAGCCATCGTAGGAAGTGTGATGTGGCATCTATTTGTAGTTTTGATTTGCATCCCTCTAATGCCTAATAATGTTGAGCATTTTTAATTTCTATTTTGCACAGACTGGTCTGGAGTTGCTCAGCGCTGGGGTCACGGGCGTGAGCCTCTACCGTGAGCTGAGCATCTTCTGGTGCTTATTGGCCATTTGCATAATGCACTGGAAAAATATTCATATCCTTTGTGCATTTTTCAATTGATTGTCTTTTTATTGTTGAGTCGTAAGTTTCCTACATTCTAGATACAATTCCCTTATCAGATATGTGACTTACAAATATTTTCTCCCGTTCTGTGGGTGGACTTTTAATTTTCTTGGTGGTGTCCTTTAAAGCACAGAAGTTTTTGTTTTGTTTTGAGATGGAGTCTTACTCTGTCGCCAGGCCGGAGTTCAGTGGCACGATCTCGGCTCACCGCAACCTCCGCCTCCCGGGTTCAAGCGATTCTCCTGCCTCAGACTCCCAAGTAGCTGGGACTGCAAGCACGCGCCGCCACGCCCGGCTAATTTTTGTATTTTTAGCAGACAGACGGGGTTTCACCATGTTGGCCAGGCTGGTCTAGATCTCCTGATCTCATGATCCACCCACCTCGGCCTCCCAAAGTGCTGGGATTTCAGGCGTGAGCCACCGCGCCCGGCCGCAGGAAAGTTTTCAATCTGATGAAGTTTAATTTATTTTTCTGTAGTCGCTCCTGCCTTTAGTGTCACTGCCTCGCCCAAGGTCTGGAAGATCTCCTGTCGGCTTCCAGTTGTTTGCTTTTATTTTTTTTGAGACGGAGTCTCGCTCTGTCGCCCAGGCTGTAGTGCAGTGGCGCAATCTCGGCTCACCGCAAGCTCCGCCTCCCGGGTTCAAGCGATTTTCCTGTCTCAGCCTCCTGAGTAGCTGGGATTACAGGCGCCCGCCACCACGCCCGGCTAATTTTTTTTTTTTTTTGTATTTTTTGTAGAGACGGGGTTTCACCGTGTTGGCCAGGATGGTCTGTAACTCCTGACCTCGTGATCCACCCGCCTCGACCTCCCAAAGTGCTGGTATTACAGGCGTGAGCCACCGCGCCCGGCATTTTTTTTTTTTTGATACGGAGTCTCGTCGCTCTGTCGCCCAGGCTGGAGTGCAATGGCGTGATCTTGGCTCACTGCAACCTCCGCCTCCCGGGTTCAAGCGATTCTCCTCTAGGATTACGGGCGCCTTTCACCACGCCCGGCTAATTTTTTCTATTTTTTAGTAGAGACGGGGTTTCACTGTTTTAGCTAGGATGGTCTCGATCTCCTGACCTCATGATCCGCCCGCCTCGGCCTCCCAAAATGCTGGGCTTACAGGCGTCAGCCACCGCCCCCGGCCCAAATGTTATTTTTAAAATGAAGAAACCAACATCGAGAGGGACGCTGACTCGACCCCGCGCCTTTCCCATCCACACCAGCAAGAGGGCCGCTGTGCCCCAAGCGAGAATCGTACGGCTCCATACAGCACCCGGGCAGCTCGGAGGCTTCCTAAAGACCCCGCGCCTGCGCATTCCGCTGCCTGCGCCTGCGCCATTCTCCCGGCCGCCGCCTCAGCAGCTCCTCCGGACTGTGTCGCCGAAGTCTCGCGAGCCCGGAGCGTGGCACGTGGGTTGGTGACTGTCGCGCTGCTCCCTCCGCCTCCACCGCTGCCCTCCTCAGGCCCCCTCCGCCTCCACCGCTGCCCTCCTCAGGCCCCCTCCGCCTCCACCGCTGCCCTCCTCAGGCCCCCTCCGCCTCCACCGCTGCCCTCCTCAGGCCCCCTCCGCCTCCACCGCTGCCCTCCTCAGGCCCCCTCCGCCTCCACCGCTGCCCTCCTCAGGCCCCCTCCGACTCCACCCCTGCCCTCCTCAGGCTCCCCCCGTCCCCGCGTCGTCCTCCTCAGGCCCCCTCCGCCCCCGCCCTCGTCCTCCTCGGGCCCCCTCCGCCCCCGGCCCCGGCCCCACGGCGGGATGCGGGACAACACCAGCCCCATCAGCGTGATTCTGGTGAGCTCGGGGAGCAGGGGCAATAAGCTGCTGTTCAGGTACCCCTTCCAGAGAAGCCAGGAGCACCCGGCGTCCCAGACAAGTAAGTGAGCTCTGGGCGGGGGCCTGGCGCTCGCGGGGGCCGCCTCATTCCAGGGCCGCCTCGCGGAGCTTAGCTTTTGCTGGGCATTCGAGACCTGCTCGTTGTAGAGTATTTGAAAAGTAGAAAAAGGAAAAAAAATAAAAAGTAAAAAAAATTAAAATCATGCATTGTTCACCACACCAAAGCAACTACTGCTGACATTTTATCAGTCTCCAGCCTTTAAACAATAAAGTAAAATAAAATAAAATGAGTTTGGGATGTATTCATCTTGAGAAAATACAAAATTACGCGAACAAGGCCGGTGGCGGTAATCCCAGCACTTTGGGAGGCCGAGGCGGGCGGATCACCTGAGGTCAGGAGTTCGAGGCCAGCCTGGCCAACATGGTTGAAACCCCGTCTCTACTGAAAAAATAAAAATAAAAAAACCCAGAAATTAGCCGAGCGTGGTGGTGCGTGCCCATAATCCCAGCTACTCGGGAGGCTGAGGCAGGAGAATTGCTTGAACCCGGGAGGCGGAGGTTTCAGTGGACCGAGATCGCGCCACTGCACTCCAGCCTGGGCAACATAGCAAGACTCCGTCTCAAAAAAAAAAAAAAAAAAAAAAACGTGAACATCTGAAGTTGTCTTTGCCACCCCAAGTTCCAGCCAGCACAGGGATCATCCCTGGCCGTGTTGGGAGTTGTCTGCCCTGTACATAGATGCAGATCTATCCACAGGAAAAGAGAACGTTGCGTGGGGTTTTTCATCGCACGAATTGTTCTGTGGCGCCCTTTTCCTATAGTCGGCCTTGGAGCTCCGTCTGCCTTTGCAAGCAGGGATCAACCTCACCTTTAGCTGCAGGCTGCTGCCTTCCTCTGTGACGGCATGTAGGTTACTTTTGATTTTTCATCATCATGAATGTTCAGTTTTCGTTTTTATTTTATTTATTTTTTGAGACGGAGTCTCGCTCTGTCGCCCAGGCTGGAGTTCAGTGGCGTGATCTCGGCTCACTGCAACCTCCACCTCCCGGGCTCAAGGGATTCTCCTGCCTCAGCCTCCCAAGTAGCTAGGGCTACAGGCGTGCGCCACCACACCCTGCTATTTTTTTTTTTTTTTTTTTTTAGTAGAGATGGGGTTTTGCCATGTTGGCCAGGCTGATCTCGAACTTCTGGCCTCAAGTGATCTACCTGCCTCGGCCTCCCAAAGTGCTAGGATTACAGGTGTGAGCCACCGCACCCAGCCTGTTCAGTTTTTATTTTATATTTTGTTTTAAAATTATTTTTAAACTTGTTGATATAGCAGAAAGTTTTAAAGATATAAAGGAGTTTAGATTATGAAAAGAAAGTTCTTTTCTACTATTGGCCCCCAGCCCCCAGTTTCCATCATAGGGGTGACTACTGTTATTGTTTTTGTGTGTCGTTCCAGGACCTTCTGTGTAAATACAGGCGTATGTATTTCTTTTTTCTTTTTTTTTTTTTTGAGATGAGTCTTGCAGTCTCGCCAGGCTGGAGTGCAGTGGTGCAATCTCGGCTCACCACAACCTTCTGATCCCCTGGTTCAAGCAATTCTGCCTCAGCCTCCCGAGTAGCTGGGATTACAGGCATGCGCCACCATGCCCAGCTAATTTTTATTTTATTTTATTTTTAGTAGAGATGGGGTTTCACCATGTTGGCCAGGCTGGTCTCGATCTCCTGACCTCGTGATCCGCCTGCCTTGGCCTCCCAAAGTGCTGGGATTACAGGCGTGAGCTACCACGCCCAGCCTGCACTTGTGTTTTTTTTCTAAGCACAAGCAAAGTCACACCATACACACTGTTCTGCCCGTTTTCATTTTCACTTCATGTGTGCATCTTTGATGTAGAATCAGAACCTGTCGAGCATCCTTGCCCTTTTTACCGGCCACAGTGAATTCCATATTTATTTTTAATAGGTTAGATTTTTCAATCTAATCTGGTAGGTGAAAAATTATATCTGGTAGTAATTTTAATGTTTATTTGCCTTTTAATTGAGATAGAAAGCATATTTTCCTATTTTTGGAGCCATTTGGATTTCCTTTTCAGTGAATGACTTATTTATAACCTTTGCCTAATGTTCTCTTGGGTTGTTTGATTTTTCTTCCTTATAGATTTGAAGGAGTTCTTTATATATTTAATGTAAAAATAGGTCTTGTGACAAAGCTGTAGTTACCCTGTTTGCTTCTGTGTAGTTCTTGCCAGAGTTTTGATTTTTATGGAGTTTTCAGTCTAATCTCTTGTGGTTTCTGAGTTTTGTTTTAAATAGAAGGGCGTTCTGCTCTCCAAAATTATTAACAACAACAATAAAAAACTCCCTTATTTTCCTCCAGACTGTTTATGTCTTTTTTTTTTTTTTTTTTTTTTTGAGACAGAGTCTCACTCTGTTGCCCAGGCTGGAGTGCAATGGCATGATCTTGGCTCACTGCAATCTCTGCTTCCCGGGTTCAAGCGATTCTCCTGTCCCAGCCTCCCGAATATCTGGGATTACAGATGCGTGCCAACACGCCTGGCTAATTTTTGTATTTTTAGTAAAGATGTGGTTTCACCATATCGGCCAGGCTGGTCTTGAACTCGTGACCTCATGATCTGCCTTCCTCGGCCTCCCAAAGTATGTCTTGTTTTTAAATGTGTTTGTCTTGGCATAAGGTGAAGGCTCATCCTAAGAGCTGATATTTTCTGGGCTCTTGTGAAGAGTTGCAGATGAACTGCGTGGTTGCCTTTGGAGCCCTGTGGAACTGGAGTTATAACGGGCCACAACGTGGCCAAATGATGATTGATTGGGCCAACATAATTTTCTTTTCCATATGGCTAACTGGTCCCAACATAATTTTATTGAATAATTCACCTTACTTCCACTAATTGATTCTGCTGTCTTTATCATGTGCTAAATTCTCATGTTTACTTGGATCTATTTTTTTATCTTTCTTATCTCCTCCAATGATCTATGTGTAGGTTCCATAATAATTACTGTAACTTTATATTATGTTATACTATCAGTAAGGTTAGTCACTTGCCATTACTTTTCTTTTCAGCATTATCCTGGCTGTGCTTTATTATTTTTCCCTGTAAACTTTAGCATCAAGTGTATTAGGTCCCACTCGCAAGCTCTTGGTGTAGGTAGCTTTGAATCTGTTGATTAACTGGGAAGAAAAAGCATCTTTATGTTGAATCTTCCTGTTCAGGAAAATGATATATCTTCTATTCATTCTTTCTCTCTTATTAGCTTTTCCATTGTTTTCATGGGCCTCTTGCACTCTTCTTAGGTTCATCACTAGGTTTTTAAATTTTTTTACTCTGGTAAAGTATTATTGTTTGTGTATATGAAGGCTCTTGGTGTATGTACATTTAAATTCTTTTTATTTTGCCTATGCTTTTTCCAACCTAATTGTCATCCCACACTGTGAGGGGGTGTGTATGTGTACATGTGCATAGGGGCCTACCTCGTTTTATTGCACTTCACTTTATTGTGTTTTTTACAAATTGAAGGTTTATGGCAACCCTGTGTCCAGCAAGTCTGTCAGCACCATTTTTCCAACAATATATACTCACTTTGTGTCTCTGTGTGATGTTTTGGTAATTCTTGCAGTATTTCAAACTTTTTCATTATTATTGTATCTGTTATGGTGATACATGATCTTTATGTTACTATTGTGATTGTTTTGGGGTACCAAGAACCATGCCCACATAAGATAGCAAATTTCATCAATAATTGTGTATATTCTGGCTGTTCCCCCATCTGTTTCCATCTCCTTGGACCACCCTGTTCCCTTAGACACAACAGTATTGAAATTAAGCCGGTTATCTACAGTGGCCTCTAAGGGTTCAAGTGAAATAAAGAATCACATGTTTCTCACTTTAAATCAAAAGCTAGAAATGATTAAGCTTCTTGAGGAAGGCATGTTGAAAGGTGAACTAGGCCAAAAGCTAGTCCGCTTGCACGAAACAGCCAAATGGTAAATGCAAAGGAAAAGCTCTTGAAGGAAATGGGAAGTGTTACTCCAAGCCAGGCCTGCACCTGTACTCCCAGCTACCTGGGAGGTGTAAGCAGGAAAATTGCTTGAGCCCAGGAGTTGCGATCTAGCCTGGGCAACATAGGGAGTCCCTGACTCTTAAAAGAAACAAACAAACAAACAAACGCTGGGCACAGTGGCTCATGCCTGTAATCCCAGCACTTTGGGAAGCCAAGGTGGGCGGATCACGAGGTCAGGAGTTTGAGACCAGCCTGGACAACATGGTGAAACCCCGTCTCTACTAAAAAAAAAAATACAAAAATTAGCTGGGAGTGTAGGTCCATGCCTGTAATCCCAGCTACTCAGGAGGCTGAGACAGGAGAATTGCTTGAGCCTGGGAGGCGGAGGTTGCAGTGAGCTGAGATCTGCCATTGCACTCCAGCCTGGGCAACAAGAGGGAGACTCTGTCTCAAAACAAAGCAAAACAAAACAGTGAATGCATGATAAAAAGGTAAATAGCTTTGTTTGTTGCTGGTATGGAAAGTTTTAGTGGTCTGGATAGATCAGGCCAGCCACAGTATTCTCTTAAGCCAAAGCCTAATCCAGAACAAGGCTCTAACTGTCTTTAATTCTGAGAAGGCTGAGAGAGGTGAGGAAGCTGCAGAAGAAAAGTTGGACGCTAGCAGAAGTTAGTTCATGAGATTTAAGGAAAGCATCTCTATAACGTAAAAGTGCAAGGTGGGCCGGGCGCGGTGGCTCACGCCTGTAATCCCAACACTTTGGGAGGCCGAGGCGGGCAGATCACGAGGTCAGGAGATCAAGACCATCCTGGCTAACACAGTGAAACCCTGTCTCTACTAAAAATACAAAAAATTAGCCGGGAAGGGGGATGGGGCTTGCTGGACACCCCATTGGACCGTCATTTTGATGTAGAGGCCTGTGGTTGTCTTCCCTTTAAATGTGGTGGTGGAACAAACTCTGGTTTGTCACAGGCATATAGAATGCTTTTGCCCCTGCACAGCATGGTGGCGGGCGCCTGTAGTCCCAGCTACTTGGGAGGCTAAGGCAGGAGAATGGCATGAACCCGGGAGGCAGAGCTTGCAGTGAGCCGAGATTGCAACACCGCACTCCAGCCTGGACAACAGAGCGAGACTCTGTCTCAAACAACAACAACAACATAAAAAAGTGCAAGGTGAAGCAGCAGCTGCTGATGTTGAAGCTGCAGCAAGTTATTCAGAAGATTTAGCTAAGATAATTGATGAAGGTGTCTTCATTAAACAACAGATTTCCTTTTCTTTTTTTTTGAGACGGAGTTTTTGCTCTTGTTGCCCAGGCTGGAGTGCAATAGTGCAATCTCAGCTCACTGCAACCTCTGCCTCCCGGGTTCAAGCAATTCTCCTGCCTCAGCCTCCCAAGTAGCTGGGATTACAGGCATGCACCACCACACCCAGCTAATTTTTTTTTTTTTTTTTTTTGTATTTTTAGTAGACACGGGGTTTCACCATGTTGGTCAGGTTGGTCTCAAACTCCTGACCTCAGGTGATTCGCCTGTCTCGGCCTCCCAAAGTGCTGGGATTACAGGCGTGAGCCACCACCCCCAGCAACAGATTTTTTGTTTGTTTGTTTGTTTGTTTGAGACGGAATCTCTCTCTGTCGCCCAGGCTGGAGTGCAGTGGCGCGATCTTGGCTCACTGCGACCTCCACCTACTGGGTTCAAGCAATTCTCCTGCCTCAGCCTTCTGAGTAGCTGGGATTACAGGCACCCGCCACCACGCCCAGCTAATTTTTGTATTTTTAATAGAGACGGGGTTTCACCATGTTGGTCAGGCTGTTCTCGAACCCCTCACCTCATGATCCACCTACCTCGGCCTCCCAAAGTGCTGGGATTACAGGCGTGAGCCACCATGCCTGGCAACAGATTTTTAACGTAGACAAAACAGCGTTATATTGGAAGGAGATGTCAGCTAGGACTTTCATACATAGAGAGAAACCTGGCTTCAAAACTTCAAAGGACAGACTGACTCTCTTGTTAGAAGCTAATGTAGCTAGTGGCCTTAAGTTGAAACCAATACTCATTTACCATTATAAGAATCCTAAGACCCTTCAGAATTATGCTGAATCTGCTCTGCCTGTGCTCTCTCAGTGGAACAACAAAGCCTGGATGACAGTACATGTTTACAGCAGGGTTTACTGAATATTTTCAGCCCACTGTTGAGACCTACTACTCAGAAAAATATTCCTTTCAAAATATTACTGCTCATTGACAATGCACCTAGTCATCCAAGAGCTTCTAAGGGAGATGTAGAGGGAGATTAATGTTGTTTTCATGCCCGCTAGCTCAAGATTCATTCTGTAACCCTTGGATGAAGAAGTAATTTTGACTTTCAAGTCCTACTATGTAAGAAATACAATTTGTAAGGCTATAGCTGCCATAGATAGTGATTCCTTGGACAGATCAGGGCAAAATAAATTGAAAACCTTCTGGAAAGCATGTGCCATTATAGATGCCATTAAGAACATTGGTGATCATGTCAAAATATCAACAGTAACAGGAGTTTGGATAAAGTTGATTCCAGCCCTCATGGATGACTTCGAAGGAGTCAAAACTTCAGTGGAGGAAGTAACTGCGGATATGGTGGAAATAGCAAGAGATCTAGAATTAGAAGTGGGGCCTAAAGATGTGACTGAAATGCTGCAGTCTCACGATGAAACTTGAATGGATGAGGACTTGATTGTTATGGATGGGCAAAGAAAGCAGTTTCTGGGCTGGGTGTGTTGACTCACGCCTGTAATCCCAACACGTCGGAGGCTGAGGCAGGTGGATCACTTGAGCCCAGGAGTTCGAGACCAGCCTGGGCAACATGACAAAAACTCAACTCTGTTAAAAATACAAAAACTAGCCAGGCATGGGTGGCATATGCCTGTAGTCCCGGCTACTCAGGGGACTGAGGTAGGAGGATCACCTGAGCCTTGGGAGGTCAAGACTGTAGTGAGCCGTGATCACACCACTGCACTCCAGCCTGGATGACAGAGTGATACCCTGTCTCAAAAAAAAAAAAAAAAAAAAAAAAAGTAGCTTCTGGAGATGGAATGTATTCCTGGTAAAGATGTTGTAAACATTGTTAAAATGACAACAGAGATTTCAAATATTATATAAACTTAGTTGATAAAGCGGTGGTACAGTTTGAGAGCATTGCTTCCAATTCTGAAAGAAGTTCTGTGGTGGATAAAGTGCTGTCAACGTCCCATACTACAGAGAAATCTTTCATGAAAGGAAGAGTAAGTTGATAGATGTAGCAGACGTCATTGTTGTCTTATTTTAAGAAATTACTACAGCACCCCAGCCTTCAGCAAGTACCACTCTATAATCAGTCAACAGCCATCAACATTGAGGCAATAACTTTCACCAGCAAAACGATTGTTTTGCTGAAGGCTGAGCTGATTGTTAGCTTTTTTTTTTCTTTTCTTTTTTTTTTTGAGACCGAGAGTCTCACTCTGTCATCCAGGCTCAAGTGCAGTAGCACAATCCTCATCCTCCTGAGTAGCTGGGATTACAGGTGCCCACCACCATGCCCGGCTAATTTTTTTTTTTTTTGAAACAGAGTCTCACTCTGTCTCCCAGGTTGGAGTACAGTGGCGCGATCTTGGCTCACTGCAAGCTCTGCCTCCCGGGTTCACACCATTCTCCTGCCTCAGCCTCCAGAGTAGCTGGGGCTACAGGCACCCGCCACCACGCCCGGCTAATTTTTTGTATTTTTAGTAGAGACGGGGTTTCACTGTGTTAGCCAGGATGGTCTTGATCCCCTGATATCGTGATCCGCCCGCCTAGGCCTCCCAAAGTGCTGGGATTACAGGTGTGAGCCAGCGCGCTAGGCCACGCCTGGCTAATTTTTGTATTTTTAGTAGAGACGGGGTTTCGCCATGTTGCCCAGGCTGTTCTCGAACTCCTAACCTCAGGTGATCCACCCACCTTGGCCTCCTAAAGGGTTGGGATTACAGGCGTGAGCCACCATGCCTGGCTTGTCACTGTTTTTGAAGATAACATAAGATTTGTCGTTTTATTGATTTGTAAGTGTATAATTAAGTGGCATTAATTACATTCATTATAGTGTGCAACCATTACCGCTATCTATTTCTAAAGCTTTTTCATCACCTAAACTGAAACTCTGTAACCACTGACCAATAACTCTTCATTTCCCCTGCTCCCAGCCCCTGCTAACCTCTAATCTACTTTCTGTCTTGATGCATTTGCCTGTTCTAGACATTTCATATACTGTAAGTGCACTATTTGTTCTTTTGTCTCTGGCTTATTCAGCGTTATGTTGTCACGGTTCACCCATGTTCGTTCCTTTTTATGTCTGAGTAATATTACATGGTATGGATAGACCATGTTTTGGAAAACATGGCTTTTAGTGGTTCCATAATCCTTCTGTATGTGGAAGGATCCTGTTTTCTTAGCCCTTCCCTTCTTTTTGCCCTCACTCAGATAAGCCACGTAGCAGATACGCTGTTAACAACACGGGCGACCATGCTGATGACCAGGATGGCGATTCCAGGTAAGGGCTCTGTGGTCACTTCAGGGTGGGGCTCGTCCTGGTCCCAGGCCTGGGCAAAGCCCCACCCTCCTGTTCGCCCAGATATTTTCTCCCTGAGAAGTCCGGTGTTTTTTTTTTTTTTCCATTTAGTAGGTGCTTTCAGGTAGTGTAGAGTGGAGGACTGCATCGACAGTCTTGGGCTTGCTGAATCATTTGGGCACCTGTTCCAGCTTCAGTCTTGTCTGGTGGGTAAAGCAGGTCAGAGCACAGATGAGGCCATGTACATGTGGGATGTTTATCTCCTATGAAAGGAACGTAGAGGAAGTCAGACCCCTATGTTGTTGTCTTTGGATCTAATTCCTTGAGCATGTACCCAGAGGTCAAATGCAGGTGCTTGGGTTTAGCACAGCCTGGTGAAGTCCCTTCTTGGTGTCCAGGCTCAGGTGGTGATATGGGCAGTGGGGCTTAGAGCTGGGATGGTGTGAACCTTGATGTTCTTTGATGTTCTTTTAGGCACAGATGAAAGGTGGATCCGGTTCCTTCCTGTGTTTGTGCCCCCTGCTGTCTCTGGGAGGCACTACCAGGGTAGGAACTTTAGAAATGACCACTTCCGCCTTCTGTTCATTTTGAAGCATAGTAAATGGTAACACAGGCCCAGGTGAGGGAGGGAAGATTGTGAGTTACCTGCCCTGGGTTCCCTTAAACACAGACAAGGCCTGTGTGGAGTAAAGGACTTGGCCTCCACCGTCCCGGGAAAAAATAGCTAAGATCCCTGTGCTGGGCCTTTGCTGTGCAGTGAGGTGGTGCTGTTTCTCTGCAGTTCTCTGACAAGGCAGCACCACATCTGCCATGGCAATTTGCAGTCTTTTTAAAAAAATTTTATTGATTGATTGTAGAGATGGGGTCTTGCTTTGTTGCCCAGGCTTGTCCTGAGCTCCTGGCCTCAAGTGATTTTCCTTCCTTGGCCCCCCAAATTTTTGGGATTACATACGTAAGCCACCATGCCTGACCACAATTTGTGGTTCCAAGAGTGTGATTTTTATCATCATTTGGGAGGATATTGGGGCCTCTGGCATGACTGATGACTGTCTCTGAGTGCAGTGGGCTTTGGAAAGGGGATGGGGCTTGCTGGACCCCATTGGACCGTCATTTTGATGTAGAGGCCTGTGGTTGTCTTGCCCTTTAAATGTGGTGGTGGAACAAACTCTGGTTTGTCACAGGTATATAGAATGCTTTTGCCCCTGCACAGTGGATAGGTATTTCTTGTTCTCCCTCCACCTGTGCCACAGATCAGCTTAGAGCAGGGCTGGCTGCTGGACACCCCCAACATTATCCTTACTCCAAGCTGCAGTGGATGTGAGGCCCAGGCTGCTGAAGACTCAGAAGGAAGGCTGGCAGTACCTAATTCCTGCAGTTAATTTTCAGACTTATAATGACATGACCATGAGGATATTTTCTAGGGAATTAATTTAATATTTAACATAATGAAGAGGTAAAACTGTGGGAGGGGCGTGCTTCTCTCTAGAATCTTTTATTGAAGAATTGCTTCATTCAGTAATTTTAGCACATTATATATCTGTAAATGTCACTGCCTGCCACCCATGTTTTCCAGATACAGGGTTAATACCCTTAGGGGCTCAGTTCCCCTCCTATTTTATTTTGTCACGTAGGCCCGCAAGCCCCTGCTCTGCCTTGTCATAGCTCAGAGCATGTTCCTGGAGCAAGGCAGTGAAAGTGCATCAAATCCACTCTCTATGTCTTTGAATTTTTTTTTTTTGAGACGGAGTCTCGCTGTCACCCAGGCTGGAGTGCAGTGGCGCGATCTCAGCTCACTGCAAGCTCCGCCTCCCGGGTTCACACCATTCTCCTGCCTCAGCCTCCGGAGTAGCTGGGACTACAGGCGCCTGCCACCACGCCCGGCTAATTTTTTCTATTTTTAGTAGAGATGGGGTTTCACTGTGTTAGCCAGGATGGTCTTGATCTCCTGACCTCGTGATCCACCCGCCTCAGCCTCCCAAAGTGCTGGGATTACAGGCATAAGCCACTGCACCCGGCCTGTGTCTTTGATTGTTGTTCCCAAAAGTGCTTTTCTTTCTGAAACCAGAACTTCAGTTTACCAGACTGAAACAGTATTAACAGGCTACATAGTAACTTGTGAGTGGTCGTGGCCTGCCTTAGAAAAGTGAGGACACAGCCGTGCTACTCACTATTACAAACACTGGCCAGTGTGGCCATTTAAATTGAAATTAACTGAAATAGGCCAGATGTCGTGGCTCATGCCTGTAATCCAAGCACTTTGGAAGGCCGAGGCAGGTGGATCACCTGAGGTCAGGAGACAGCCTGGCCAACGTGGCAAAACCCTACCTCTACTAAAAATACAAAAATTAGTCGGGCATGGGGGCACATGCTTGTAATCCTAGCTACTCCGGAGGCTAAGGCAGGAGAATCACTTGAACTTGGGAGGCGGAGGTTGCAGTGAGCTGAGATCACACCACTGCACTCCAGTTTGGGCAACAGAGCTAGAGTCTGTCTCAAAGAAAAAAAAAAAAAAAAAAAAAAAAGAAGAAGAAGAAGGAAATTAACTGAAATAAAATAAAAAATTCACTTGCGACCGGGCGCAGTGGCTCACGCCTGTAATCCCAGCCCTTTGGGAGGCCAAGGCGGGCGGATCAGGAGGTCAGGAGATCCAGACTCATCCTGGCTAACATGGTGAAACCCCGTCTCTACTAAAAATACAAAAAATTATCCGGGCATGGTGGCGGATGCCTGTAGTCCCAGCTACTCGGGAGGCTGAGGCAGGAGAATGGTGTGAACCCGGGAGGTGGAGCTTGCAGTGAGCCAAGATCGTGCCACTGCACTCCAGCCTGGGCGACAGTGAGACTCTGTCTCAAAAAAAAAAAAAAAAAAAAATTCACTTGCTCAGTTGCACTGGTCACATTTCAGGTGCTCAATGTCTACATGGAAATAGTGTCTACCATATTAAGTGGTTCAGATTTGGAATATTCCCATCACAGTAGAAAGTTCTGTTGGGGCCAGGAGCGGTAGCTCATGCCTGTAATCCCACTACTTTGGGTGTCCAAGGCGGGGGGATCACTTGAGGCCAGATGTTTGGGAACAGTCTGGACAACATGACGAAACCCCATCTCTACAAAAAATACAAAAATTAGCTGGGTTGGTGACCTGCGCCTGTAGTCCCAGCCACTGGGGAGGCTGAGGGAGAGGGTTGCTTGAGCCCAGGACGTGGAGCTTGCAGTGAGCCGAGATCATGCCGCTGTACTCCAGCCTGAGCCTTGAGTGACAGAGTGAGACCCTGTCTCAAAAATAAAATAAATAAAATAAATAAAAAAATTGGACAGTGCCGGCTTAGAGAGGGGGCTGGTTTTTTGAGGTGCATCATCAAGATATGGTTCAGGGCTGGGCGCATTGGCCCATGCCTGTAATCACAGCACTTTGGGAGACTGAGGTGGGTAGATCGCTTGAGCTCAGGAGTTCAAGACCAGCATGGGTAGTATGATGAAGTCCTGTCTCTACCAAAAATACAAAAAATTAGCCTGGCGTGGTGGCACACGCCTGTGGTCTCAGCTACTCAGGAGGCTGAGGTGAGAGGATTGCTTGAGCCTGGGAGGCAGATCGCAGCAAGCCAAGATCACGCTGCTGCACTCCAACTTGGGTGACAGAGTGAGACCCC
Organism: Pongo pygmaeus; assembly: GCF_028885625.2. Taxonomy (NCBI): domain Eukaryota; kingdom Metazoa; phylum Chordata; class Mammalia; order Primates; family Hominidae; genus Pongo; species Pongo pygmaeus. Next base: position 230,752 of record NC_072391.2, on the reverse strand, counting down.
CTCTCAAAAACAATTTACGATATGATTCAGGGTATATTTTTTATAATCCTTTTCTATAATTCAATTATGAGAAAAGAAAATGGATATTGTCCAGTGTCTCTAAGACTTGAAACCAAGGTCAGAAAAGATGTAGTGTTCCCTGGGTATTAGGGGCCGTGGTGCTCATGCTTAAATGTACCATGTGTCCCCACCACTGGCAGGGGCAGAAGCCATCAAGCCAGGTCTGAGAGATAGCCTGGTGTCCCTCAGAAAGGCTGGTGTGGGCATGTCCCTCTCTGTGTGGACACCGTCTTCCTGCTCCCTTCTTTGAAACTGCGAGCGGTGCTTAGACCACTGCCTCAGAGAATGGGGAGCTAGAGGGTTAGAGAAGAATTGATTTCTTTCATTTTCAAAATGCTCTGAAATCATTATTAGTAGTAGTAGTAGTAGTATTAGTATTTTGAGACGTAGTTTCATTCTTGTTGCCCAGGCTGGGGTGCAATGGCGCAATCTCGGCTCACTACAACCTCTGCCTCCCAGGTTCAAGCGATTCTCCTGCCTCAGCCTCCCAAAGTGCTGGGATTACAGGCGTGAGCCACCGCGCCCAGCCTAATTTTTTTTTTTTTTAAGAGAGGGTTTCTCCATGTTGGCCAGGCTGGTCTCGAACTCAGCTTGGTCAACATGGAGAACCCTGACCTCAGATGATTGAACTCCTGGGCTTAAGTGATCCTCCAACCTTGGCCTCCCAATGTTCTGGGATTACATGCATGAGCCCCCTCACCCAGCTACCATCTCTACCCTTTAATTCTCAGGTGACATCTTGGGGAATCAGGTGGCACTGCTACTGTCCTCAGGCTTGGCCACTTTTGTAGCAGTGGAGTGGCTGCACTTGGGCCTAGGCCAGATGGGGTCCTTGGCCAGGCAGGCACTCTCTGGCTCACGACATATAGGTCCTCCCACCAGGCACACATGAGGCTCTGCCAGGGCCTCTCTTGATAGGTTTACCTCTATTAGCTTGTGTTTTTAGAGCCCTACACTGATGTGTTAGAAAGATGCCCTCTCTTTTCTGTAGCTGAGGTTGACACACAAGAAAGCGGGTAGGCATTTTTGTCTCTATGCTTGGGCATTTCCCCCTGCCCAGCCATCGCATCCATGCTGCAGGGCAGTGTACAGGGACAAGCGCAGGTTCAGGGTTCCAAGTTTGACTCTCGCTTTGTAGCCTACAGTGTGTGATCTTGGGCACATTCCTTAGAATGAGCCTTAGTTCCACTGTTTTCTGTAAGATGCCTGAGGGTGGTGAGTTGCGTTCACCTCTTCCTCCCAGATCAGGATGTCGTAGAACCATCCTTGTCTCTGAGTGTTAGCTGATGGCCCTGCCTCCCTCAGAGGGGCAGACGCAAGTCTGTAAAATGCTCATGTCAGGAAATGGAGCATTGCTGGACTCGGAAGCCCTCTGTGCTTACTCCTTTTCCTCTGGAGCAAAGGGGCTGCATTGTGACTTGTCTAGTTGTAGGAGACAGAGCTTACAGTCAGGCTCCAGCTTCGAGGATTCTGACTTTTTGGGTGATCTTGGGAAAGTCCGTGAAACATCTTAATGCTTTCATACTATACAACCTGAGGAGTTTGGCAGCTGCTGAGGAAAGAGATCACTTCTGTGGATCTTTGGCAGAGCTCCCACACTGTTTCCACTCCTGGATTCAGGTCTCCTTTCTCTTTCCAGAATACACGGAAAAGCAGTATGTCCCAGAACTCAAATCCCTGCAGAGGAAAATAAAGTTTTTTTTTTTTTTTTTTTGAGACAGAGTTTCACTCTGTCGCCCAAGGCTGGAGTGCAGTGGTATGATCTCGGCTCACTGAAACCTCACCTCTGGGGTTCAAGCGATTCTCCTGCCTTAGCCTCCCGAGTAGCTGGGATTACAGGCATCCACCACCAAGCCCAGCTAATTTTTTCTTTTTAAGTAGAGACAGGGTTTCGCCATGTTGGCCAGGCTGGTCTCGAACTCCTGACCTCAAGTGATCCACCCACCTCGGCCTCCCAAAGTGCTAGGATTACAGGCGTGAGCCACCGTGCCTAGCCAGAAAGTAGACTCCTAAACTGTTTCTAAAAATCTCAACTCAGGTAATACAGAAGCCCACGTTTTCTGACAAATATATATGGATCCACCATGACGACTTTATTGCTCCAGGCAGAGGCTTAGGGAAGTCAGGCGTGCTGGCAGTCACAGTATCTCAAGAATTGGAGCTGGTGAAATTCATATGACACGCTATAGTCTTCAGAAGGCTTTTGCCTCTGGGAGTCTTATGTGATCCTCTGTAGGCGATTTCTTGTCATGCAGATGAGAAAACTTTTACCACAAAGATTAGTTTTAGGCTGGGTGCGGTGGCTCACGCCTGTAATCCCAGTACTTTTGGAGGCCGAGGCAGGAGGATTGCTTGACCCCAGGAGTATGAGACCAGCCTGGGTAACATTGTGAGACCCTGTCTCTTTTGAAGAAAAAAAAGAAAAAAGGAAAAAGAAAAGAAAGAAAAGATGAGATACTTCTGCACAGGCATCCAGCTAATACATATGGTGCTTGGTCTGACCCAGCTCTGCCAGCCTTATGCTTACTTCTGAAAAATGACTTTCTTTCCTGCCCAGCCCATACTTCTGTGTGAGAATTTGACCTTTAGTGAGAAAACCCCATGGTAAGCGTTGAGCGTGGGGAGTTTGTGATCCTGTTTCTCAGCGTGGGGAGTGTGTGATCTGTTTCTCAGCGTGGGGAGTGTGTGACCCTGTTTCTCAGCATGGGGAGTGTGTGATCTGTTTCTCAGCGTGGGGAGTGTGTGACCCTGTTTCTCAGCATGGGGAGTGTGTGATCTGTTTCTCAGCGTGGGGAGTGTGTGACCCTGTTTCTCAGCATGGGGAGTGTGTGATCTGTTTCTCAGCGTGGGGAGTGTGTGACCCTGTTTCTCAGCATGGGGAGTGTGTGATCTGTTTCTCAGCGTGGGGAGTGTGTGACCCTGTTTCTCAGCGTGGGGAGTGTGTGATCTGTTTCTCAGCGTGGGGAGTGTGTGATCCTGTTTCTTGTCTGGTAAGTTGCTTAGTTGTGATGCTCAACAGTTAATGCTTAATGGTGGCACTTCTGCTAGACTTTCGTGCAGTTTTTATAAAATAGCCTTGTAACTTTTCATGGTTTTTAAAAAAGTGATATGTTTTTGTTTGGTCTTGATGGTCCTGTTCCCATTTCAGGGAGCCATGTCCTCCAACCGATGAGCAATTGGTTGCAGGGTAAGACCGAGACCTCTCCACCGTCTTTCTGTCTTGATTCCGGCTGCCTTCTCTTCTTGTAATTGTGCTTAATTCCTGATTCCCCTCCATGTTGAAGAGTGACTGATGAGGCACACAGGCGTGGACCTCACTGCCCCAGTTCCCCCACGAACGCCCAGACTTCCCACCACCCCCGCTTTTTCTCCACCCAGTCATTTAGCTATTTCACATTACCTGAGAGGCCAAGGCATGGCTGGCTGGCACCAGGGAGACTTCTGGGACCAGGCATGTCACACAAACCTCCTCTTCCTCCAGGTAGGCACAAGTAGTCCTGTGAGGGTGGTGGGCAAGCAGGAGTGGACTCTGTCATCTCCCTAGTCCACTGCCGCCCTAGAGAGACCTATGACTGTTGCTCCTTGTTTTTATTTTTTGAGGGGTTTTGTGGGGGCCTCTCCCAAGGGTTGGGCATTAAGTGTGATGCTCAGGCCTAGATGCTGTTGAGTGTGCTTAATAGAGGCAGAAATGTTCTCATGGAATTGATATGGTGCTTGTCCAAGAGGGCATGGATGAAGTGCGACTCTTCCATTCTCCTTGACAGTGCATCTCCTCTGGGCCTTGGAGGTACACACAGTGTCTGTGAGCTTCCAGCAAGGAGGTGGGTGGGGTGAGCAGAGTTGAGCTCCCTTCCAGGATGTCTTTCCATCCCTTTTTTTGCCCAAGCTAGAGAGCAAGCCCTGTTCCAGAATAACTCGGCAGTGATAGAAGGTCCTGGCTTGTTTTCTGGCTGGGCTGGTTCATCTTCCTGCTCCAGAATAGCTTGGCAGTCACAGAAGATCCTGGCCTGTTTTCTGGCTGGGCTGGTTCATCTTCCTGCTCCAGAATAGCTTGGCAGTCACAGAAGATCTTGGCCTGTTTTCTGGCTGGGCTGGTTCATCTTCCTAAACATGTTTTTCTTGAATTTCCAGGTTATTCCAGGAATCTTCAGTTTTTGTAACAGATGTTTTATTGTGCTGCAGTACATTTATTAGGCCTTTCACCATCAAAATGAGGGAAAAGGATTTTTATAAATGTTGGAAGCCAATAAAACAAAACAACACTTGTTTATGGTTCAGTTTGCTGTTTATAAGTTTTGCCCCACCCCCAATCTCATGAATATAACTCTGTCTTTATGCGTATTACATTACCAGACACACTATATAAAGTATAAAGCCAGATGGGTGCAGTGGCTCATGTTTGTAATCCCAGCACTTTGGGGGGTGCAGTGGCTCATGCCTGTAATCCCAGCACTTTGGGAGGCCGAGGCGGGCAGATCATGAGGTCAGGAGGTTGAGACCAGCCTGGCCAACGTGGTGAAACCCCGTCTATACTAAAAAATATGAAAAATTAGCCGGGCGTGGTGGCGCGCGCCTGTAATCCCAGCTATTTGGGAGGCTGAGGCAGTAGAATCACTTGAACCCAGGAGGCGGAGGTTTCAGTGAGCTGAGATTGTGCCATTACACTCCAGCCTGGGCGACAGAGCAAGACTCCATCTCAAGGGGGAAAAAAAAAGGCCGCTTAATTGTTTTGTCATGGGGCCGGGCGTGGTGGCTCACGCCTGTCATCCCAGCACTTTGGGAGACCAAGGCAGGTGGATCACCTGAGTTCAGGAGTTCGAGACCAGCCTGACCAACATGGTGATACCCCGTCTCTACCAAAAATACAAAAATCAGCTGGGCGTTGTGGCAGGCGCCTGTAATCCCAGCTACTCAGGAGGCTGAGGCAGGAGAATCGCTTGAACTCGGGAGGCGGAGGTTGCAGTGAGCCGAGATTACGCCATTGCACTCCAGCCTGGGTGACAAGAGCAAGACTTCGTCTCAAAAAAAAAAAAAAAAAAGTGTTTTGTCATTATATGTGTGTAATATTAAGGTGTGGGGAGTAGATTTCTCTGTGGCCAGATTTGCTCAGATAAACAGGATGGCTAACTGCCACCCTGCTGGCTGCTTCGGAGGGCTCCATGAACAGCCACTAAGTCAATGTGACTTTTTTTTTGAGATGGAGTTTTGCTCTGTCACCCAGGCTGGAGTGCAGTGGCACGATCTCCACTCACTGCAACCTCTGCCGCCCAGGTTCAAGTGATTCTCCTGCCTCAGCCTCCCGACTAGCTGGGACGACAGGCTTCACTGCGCCCGGCTAACTTTTGTATTTTTAGTAGAGACGGGGTTTCATCATGTTGGCCATGCTGGTCTCGAACTCCTGACCTCAGGTGATCCACCCGCTTCAGCCTCCCAAAGTGCTGGGATTACAGGTGTGAGCCACCATGCTTGGCCCAATGTGCCTTTTTACTTCAGCTCACAGATTTCCAGTTGGCCGTCTCTGCAGACCCTGGCCTCTATCAGGGAAAGAGCCTTTTATTTGGCTGTTGTGAGGGCACCTTGAAGTTTAGGTATTTTTAAATGTGAACTGGGCTACCACTGCTTGCCTCTGAAAATCCCAGGGACCATCTCACAGCCAAACTAAATTTGGTCCCTGGACTGGTGCCTGAGGGCTGAGGCTGAGACATGGCTGTGACTCTTTATGACAGAGCAGCAGTTTTTAGTGGAGATTTTGGGCTGTCAGAGCAAGGGACCTTTCTGGAGTGGTGGTGGTTATTTTTCTGTTATCTCTGTGTCCCCTGAGTCACTGGGTGGCAGAGTGGAGGGGCACTGTTTAGATAGGATGTGAGATGTTGGCCCTGGGTCAGTTGCTAGAGCAGAAGTGTTTGGTGGCATTTTAATACCTCAAACCCTCCTTCAACATTACCATGTTCCACAGATGGGAGTTATAGAACAGAGTGAGCCATTTAGGGTTTTTGAAGAAAGCGTATTATGCCTGTGGTGTAAGGCACTTGAATCCTCCATCTCTGCAGGAGAGACCTGCAGTGGGCTGCTGAGGACCTGGCTGTGGGTCCTGCATTTCCCAGGATATCTCTAACAAGATTGATTTCAGAACGTCCAACTGCAACCTGACTGGGTTGAGAGGCTATTTCCAAATGGCACAAATAGGTTTGACCAAACCCTGGTATGTGGTTTGTTTGTGGGTCTAGGGCGACTTTGGATGGTTAGAGGGTCGTGCCAGTTCAGGAGGAAGGCTGGAAAACAGCGTGAGCCCCACGGCCCATGATAGACTTGGAAAGAATCCTGTAGCTACTTGCCATTTGCTATTACAGAGCTGAGCTACAGTGCAGTTCAAAGCAGACCTTCCTTTTTCATCACAACATGGAGGAGTTATTAGTCTCTCCCACCCCTTCACCAAGAGGGCCTCCGGGGAAGAAGCATGACCAGGTTTGCGCACTAGAATGTCTGTCCTCAGTGGTCTCTTCTAGGACCTTAGGGGTCTCCCTGCCCAGGGGCAGAGTATGGCCCTGGGGAGGCTGGAGCTGCCTTCCCCAAGAGAGTGTACCCTCCTGACCTAGATATTAGATATATTTTTCCTGGGTGGAGAGATATGCATGGGACTTCTCTCTCTTCTGGGTCCAGATCAGAGGCAGTACATTTGTGTTTCTAGAGCGGAGGCCCTCAGAGCCCTGGGCTCTGAGATAAGAGTCAGCACCACCCACAGCACCCCCGCAGGTGACACTCCCCTAACCGGATCTCCCCAGGCAGGAGGCATCAGCATTGCCAGTAAGGAGAAGTAAGGGCACAGACGACCTTGAAAAGGGGAAAAAGGGAAAAGGGACGGCCTCCCTCCCACACCACAGCTGCTCCCACTTCTCCATAGCACCCAGTCGTGTGCCACCCGGTGTTTCTGCCATTTGGAAATAGCTGTGATCACAGTGGGCTTGCACTTCTTGCACAAAGTTTCTTCCCTGATAAAAACTGGAAACTTTAAGCGTTCGGGATAAGGGAGCGGATGGGCAGCCATGCTATGAGGAAGGAAGTCAGTGGTCTGCACGCATCCCTGTGCACTGTCCCCTTGCCCTCCACGAGACTCTGTGGGTGAAGGGCCTGGGTCCTGGGAGTTGAAGGTGCAGCACAGCAAACCTGAGTGTAACTGGGAGAGGCCCCTCTGCCTGTGAACCTTAAAGGGCAGCTCCGCAGGGCAGTGCCAGCTCCAGCTGATCCTCCCTTTGAAAGCAAACTGCAACTGTTTCTCTCCTGAATTTAATAGAGCATGCCAAAAAATGACAGCATGTGCCTTCAGTCTGTGCTTCTCTTGCCTTTTACCTTGTAATTCTGGTGATCTTACATCCATAACCTCTGGGATTGCTACAGAAGGGCAACTGTTAGTAGCTTCCACCAGCGGTCGGGGCAGAGCAACTCCATGAAGGTGCAGTTTACTGAGACCCTTCTGCTCTGGGGCCAGCAGGGCATGGTGCTGTGGTACTTTGTTAACTTATTTTTATTCTACCTCTCTTAAATTTTAAGGTTTTCAGATGTTATTCTGGCAACAATTTTGGCAACCAAGTCTGAAATGTGTGGCCAAAAATTTGAACTGAAGATTGATAATGTGCGATTTGTTGGGCACCCAACACTGCTACAGCATGCTCTGGGGCAGGTATGGCTCTCCCTGGGCAGGTGTGGCTTCCCCCCTGGGCAGGTACAGACCCTCTGGGTAAGTGTGGCTCTCCCTGGGCAGGTGGGGCTCCCCCTGGGTAGATGTGGCTTCCCCTGGGCAGATGTGGCTTCCCCTGGGCAGGTACAGACCTTCTGGGCAGGTGTGGCTCCCCCTGGGCAGGTGTGGCTTCCCCTGGACAGATGTGTCTGTCCTTGGGCAGGTGGGGTTCTCCCTGGGCACGCACAGACCCTCTGGGCAGATGTGGCTCTCCCTGGGCCGGCAGGCCTGGTCCATTCTGGCTCTGGGGGGCTCAGAACTGAGGCTGACACTAGCTCTGGTGAAGGTAACTACTGGGCAGGAGACCTGATTAGACTCTTGGTATGAACTGTGCATCTTTATAAACCCAGAGAGTCCAGTGGAAAAAGAGACAGGTGTTCTTGCCCCTGAATACAGGTGCTTCAGTCCCTGTCCCTAGCTTTTATAGTCTGCATTCTAGGTCTCTACTGACTGTGGCCCTCCCCTTCATATATAGGATGTCTGTTTCCAGGGGAGGCCAAGATAATGAGTTAACTAGCATCTGTCAAACCCTTGAATTTTCTACAATGTGGTGCAAGCATTTCCTCTTATTTATTACAAGACACTGTAGTAGCTAATATTAGTATTATTTAGCACTTATTTTTCTGCTAAACCCTCTCTATGTGTTCTCTGATGAATAGGTATCATAGCACTGAGGAATTCATCTTGTTAGCAGGATGAAAGGAACTTGTACACCAGAGCCTGCCAGTCAACTCTCTGCATACAGGCAGGATCAGTGACAGCATTACTCAGATTCTGAGGGGTCGAACACAGTAACGTAGGATTTAGCTACATTTATACAGATCCAGCAATTCTGGGAGGTTCTGTGGTGTTATTCATGAAGCTCCATGGAAGAAGGTTCTGAGGCGGTTGATGAGCCTGGCCCCCTGTACCGTACCCTCCCTTCTCATCACAGCCCCCACTGCTGGGGCACAGTCCCCTACCTGTAGGCAATGAAGGGGAGAGTTGGCAGCCTGCCCGCGGTCACACCCCATAGACAGCAGTGGCAGTCAGGGGTAGGGGATGGGTGCCACGGCAGCCTGGGGCCCCAACTCTCCCTGGTGGCAGAACTTGTAGTTGGCTTTGAAGAGTTCCCTCGTGCCCCTTGGAATGCTTCCCTTGAGTGCCCTGGTCCTTGTGAAGCTGGCTGGATGCCAGAACCAGGAGCACAGAGATTAGGACTTGCTGGCCTGCCTCACCTGGGCTCTGCTCAGGGCTTGGCTGTCCCTGAACATCGTCCTGTCCCTCAATTGTTCTGAGTGTGCATCATACTTAGCAGATACAGCCTGGATGGATGCAGGCGGACACGCGAAGGCAGTGGGGGTGTGGGTCTGGGTCCTCCACCCATTTATGCGCCTCTCCATCTCGTCCCCTGTGGGCATTGTCAGCTCACTTCTGTTAGCGGGGGGGTGGGGGGGTCAGAGCACTGACCTTCCCACTCTTGTCATAGTTGTGACTTTGTCCATGCAGTAGGCACGCCTCCAGAGCAAAGGCATTCATTGCTTTTCCAAGACCTTGGTGCTGTATTCTGGGGACTTTTGCCATGCCTGAAGTAGAATAGCTCTAAAACAGCTTTCCTTAGAAAGTCGTCTCAATTAATTAGAATTATGCATCTTTTACAGGTCTCCAAAACAGATCCTTCCCCGAAGAGGGAAGCACCTACTATGATTCTTTTTAATGTGGTGTTTGCACTGAGGGTGAGTGTTTATATAAATGGTTAAGATCAGGGAGTGGGGCCAAGGGAGAAGCAGCTCTTTTTTCCAACGAGCGTGTCATTGACTCGGAGCTTGGACTGCAGTGGGCATGGTGCTGGCCCCTCCTGGGGTGCTGGCAGATTGCACTTCATTGTTTACCCCTTTTTGTTTTGGTAAAATACACATAACACTATTTTATCATTTTGAAGTCTATGCTTCAGTGGCATCTGGTACATTCATGTTGTATAACCATCACCACTATCTAGATCCAGAACACTTTCACCACCCCAGAAGGAAACCCCATACCCATTTGCAATTATTCTCTTTTTTTTTTTTGAGACAGAATCTCGCTGTGTCACCCAGGCTGGAGTGTGGTAGCTCAATCTTGGCTCAGTGCAACCCCTGCCTCCCAAGCTCAATTAGGTCTCCTGCCTCAGCCTCCCGAGTAGCTGGGATTACAGGCGTGCGCCACCATGCCAGCTAATTTTTGTATTTTTAGTAGAGATGGGGGTTGCGCCATGTTGGCCAGGCTGGTCTTGAACTCGTAACCTCAGGTGATCCACCCACCTTGGCCTCCCAGACTGCTGGGATTACAGGCGTGAGCCACTGTGCCCCGCCCCTGCTAATTTTTGTATTTTTTGTAGAGATGAGTTTTCACCTTATTGCCCTGGCTGATCTTGAACTCCTGGGCTCGAATGATCTTCCCTCCTTGGCTGCCCAAAGTGCTGGGATTCCAGGTGTGAGCCACTATGCCCAGCTGGAGCTTAATTTTTAAGACAGGCCTGCCTTGTTGATAAATAAGGAACTACAAATTAAAACAAAATGATTTGTTAATGGCTCCTGGGGTATAGGGTTCTGGGAGAAGTTCTTCACTTTCTGCTTGATACACTTTTGTAGTATTTGCATTTTCATAGCATCTTTGTATTTCTTACCTAATTACATAATATAAAGAGCCACAAAGAAAAATGAATTAAGTAAAAAAACAAGCAAATGAATAAACAAAATCCATGACGAATGTTGTCCACCTGTCAACACGGATAACCCCTGTGGGACAGTTGATGAAACGCAGCCACAGCCCCACCCAGGATGCTGTAGGCAGGCCCTCACCTCAGGGAACAGTGTTTGCAGGATGCTGTAGGCAGGCCTCACCTCGGGGAACAGTGTTTGACAGCAGAGCATATGATGCCCTTAGATCTAGCAGTCCCACTGTTAGGAATATTATCAAGAAAACAAGCAGCTTTTACAACTGCGTGAAGATTTCCCCCCCTCGGCTTGTTCTCAGCAAGAATAAGGATTTTTATAACAATAGTTAAACTGGAGATAATCATAGTGTGTAGTAGTTGGGGAATGATTAAACAATGTGGTGATTATTATACACTGGCCATCCTCTTGCCGTTGAGGGTGAGAAATGGAGATCCGACCAGAACCTGGAGAAGTATGGATTGATTATGGACAGGTAAAAGCAACCGGAGCTGAGCACAATGGCTTACGCCTGTAATCCCAGCACTTTGGGAGGCCGAAGCGGGCGGATCACCTGAGATCAGGAGTTTGAGACCAGCCAGACCAGCCTGACCAGCATGGAGATACCCCGTCTCTACTAAAAAATACAAAATTAGCCAGGTGTGGTGGTGGATGCCTGTAATCCCAGCTACTCAGGAGGCTGAGGCAGTAGAGTCGCTTGAATCCGGGAGGCGGAGGTTGCAGTGAGCTGAGATCGCACCATTGTACTCCATTCTGGGCAACAAGAGCGAAACTCCATCTCAAAAAAAAAAGGCAACAGGAAACAAAATAGTCTAGGACTTCAGCTGGCCGTGATATTGACGAGTAGGAGAAATTTTGATAATGTAAAGAGTTTGTATTTTTTGGGTGGACAAGTCTTTCTTTTTAAAATATACACTTTTGTCATTTTAAATATATATTCTTTCTTTTTAAAATATACACTTTTGTCATTTTAAATATATATTCTTTCTTTTTAAAATATACACTTTTGTCCAGGCACAGTGGCTCACTCCTGTATTCCTAGCACTTCGGGAGGCCAAGGTGGGTGGATCACTTGAGCCCAGGAGTTTGACACCAGCCTGGGCAACATAGCGAAACCCCGTCTCTGCAAAAAATACAAAAATTAGCCAGGCATGATGATGTGCGCCTGTAGTCCCAGCTACCTGGGAGGCTGAGGTGGGAGGATCACCTGAGCCTGGAAGGTCAAGGTGGCAGTGAGCAGTGATCATGCCGCTGCACTCCAGCTTGGGCAACAGAGTGAGACCCTGTCTTAAAAAAAAAAAAAAAAGAAATACACTTTTTTTTTTTTTTTTTTTACTTTGAAAAATTTTAAACCCTGAACTAGAGAGAGCAGACTGACAAACCTTATATGCCTGTCTCAGGTGCCTTTAAACCCTGGCTCCATATATTTCCTTCCCTCTCTTTTCAAGGCAAGTCCCAGACCTGATGTCTGTTCATCCCTACATACTTCAGAAGATATCTGTATAAAATTTGGGCACTTAATTTTCGGCCATGCTACCCTTTGTACATCTGAAAAAATTTACTGTAATAAGTTGGCATCACCTAGTACCTGGTCCATTGAAGCTTCTCCTGATTGCTAAAGCCTTTTCACAGCTGGACTGTCTGAACCAGGATGGAAACCCAGCCCAGCTAGTGCATGTGGTGTCTTTATGTCTCTGCCAATCCAGAGGTCTCCCCTCCCTTTGTTCCATCAAATGTTCCACATTTGGATTAATCTCATTGTGCAGTCAGACTTGCTCTCTGTCCCTGTATTTCCTGCAAACTAGAAGTTAACTCTGAAGGCTTGGTTCTATTTAGGTACAAGTTTTGGGGTTGAGAAAGTCTCATGGGTGATGCCTTAAACTTCATGCCACTTTATGTTGTGTATGGTGAAAATATGGTGTTTCTAAGAGTTCCCCTTAGTGCTGGCACACCCTAGGTGTTAGCTTTCTCAGCATGTCTGTCACTCCATGTCCGGCCTTTGCAAACCGGACATGCTGGGACACCCCATGAGTGCAGGTCGCTGAGCGTCACTGGGGACTACACCACCTTGTATGTCTGGAAAGGTCAAGCATATGGGCCCTGGACATCCAACTCATGGACACTGTTGTGCCTCAGCTGAATAATCACATATCCAGGATCATTCTCCTCCTCCTCGCTTTGCTCGTGGAAGTATTGGTACACAGATTCTTCTTCTAAGTGGGTATTTTGTTTTGAGGCAATTGTATACACCCCATATGTCAGCCCTCTGGTCCCAAGGACACTGTTGAGGGGATGCCCTTGACATGGAGGAGGTCTGCTGCCCAGTGGTGGGTACGGCATGGGAGCAACAGTCAGTCCTTTCTCTGGCAAGGGATGCTGCCTTGTAAGTCCATCCAGGTGTGAGTTCTGTTTGTGAACTTGGGATCTGATGAGAATATAGAGAATTTCTTCAGCTCCAGGTGAAGAACGTGTTTACTGTCTGGGTCAGGCTTTGTCCCTGAAGCCTGGCTGTGAACACTTTGGGCATGGCCTTCCCTCTCAGATAAACAGGAGGGGGAGGCAGCACCAGAGGTTGTAATCAGCAGTACCATTCACCCCTTTCCCTTGTCCCACCTCCACCCCCACAGGATGATTCAGCAGTCCTGTTGGCCTCCAGAAGCACTGAGTCATGGCTGGCCCAGTTATCTGCTCCCTCAGGTGTTTTCACAGATCCCCACAGCTGCATGCCTCCGCCCTTGGCTTGGGCAGATGTGCTTGCCTGGCTGACTGTGGTCCCTGATAGGTTCCAGAGGGTCGAGGGCCCCTCTTGTTCCTGAGAGTCTCCTGCACTATCCTTTGACCCAGTCATCATGGTTGCAGAAGGAGCGCTTGGGCAGAGATATGGGCCTGGAGCCTGCTGGTTTTCTTGTTAACCAGTGCCACTTCTGCTGGGAAGAGCTTCTCATCCTTCAGGACCAAAAGTATTCAGTGAACAATTGGCCTGGTGCCTCTGTTTTTGTACCGTGCATCCCTGTAGTAACGTGACCTGTTGTGACAGAATTCTTACAAATTGTAGACTGGTTGTGCCTACCAGTAGTCAGCAGTATAGTGGTGACCACAGACACTACCAGGGTCTTTGTTCAGGGCAGGTTCAGTTCTCAGTTTGTTACAGGGCTCACTAATTTCCTCCATTCAGTCCTTGGTGAGGGAGGCAGCATTGTTGTTCTTTCATAAGAACAACAATGCCCCCTTAGGGCACCCAGGCATTTCCAGAGCCATCTCTGTTACTATTCAGGCAGCCACTCCCAAGAATAGAGCATGGGGGCTGACAGCCCACATGTCTATGGATGGGCCCTGGAGGGGACTCAGGAAATGAGCAGCAGTGGCCTCTGCAAAGGAGCCTGGGGGAAAGGAGTAGAGACGCTTTCTTTCATGATTTGAGTTTTTGCTGTGTACCTGTATTAGCTCCATTTAAACTGTGTCCAGCTGTGTCCCTGTGCACACGTTTGAGTCTGTGTATGGTCTCTCTGCTGCAGGCCAACGCAGACCCGTCAGTGATAAACTGTCTGCATAACCTGTCCCGTCGTATCGCCACCGTGCTGCAGCACGAGGAGCGCCGCTGCCAGTACCTCACCCGGGAGGCTAAGCTGATCCTGGCGCTCCAGGATGAGGTGTCCGCCATGGCTGATGGTGAGTGCAGCAGGGTGTGATGGGCACGGGTCTGGGCTGGCTGGTGGCCTGTCTGCAGCGCAGGCCTCTGTGGAGGGGCTGTCATTCAGTGTGAATGGTACAGGTGTTGGCGGGGCCTCACCCACCCCAACACCAGCAGAGCAGTCAGGAGCTTGCAAGCATCGGCTTCTGGTGAGCCGGGCATTGAGAATGAAGGCCTCACAACAGCTTCGCAAGGCAGGGTCCGTGATCATCCCCGTTTTGCAGATGTGGAAACTAAAGCTCAGAGAAGTTAGATGATCTTCACACTGGGCTGATTGTGCCTGTGGGGGCACAGGAAGACTCCCAAGGGGCACGTTTGTAGATGAATTTTCCTGGATGGATGTGTTGAAATAGATTTCCCGACCAGAAATGTTCTTTCTTCCCACACACTGCTGCATGATCACTGTTCACATAGGTGAGGCAGCTCTGCCTAGCCCTGGTCCTGTTGGACATGTTGAAGAAACTATTATTACTCCCTGGGGCAGGAGAGGGCGTCGGAAATATCCAGCTGGTGAGGTGGACAGTTTCCAGTTCTTTGCTTTCAGCCAGATTGAAGGAGGACCTAATTGGGTTATCAGCTAACCAATTATTAAAAATAATTTTTGCAGACAGAATACTGAGTGTTTTTTGGCCTGCTATAAAGATTTCAAAACATAAAGAGACACCTGTAACAAACTCTCCTTCTCCATTTTCTTTGGCCAGCACCTCTATAACAAAAGAGAGAATTAGGAACAAAACTAAAGTCAGACCTAGTTGTTATAGCAATAAGTAAAATTAGTTATTGACATGAATGAACAATAATAAAAGAACAGCCTCTCTGACTCAGGTGCATCTTCGGTACAGATTTACTTGTGGCTGGCTGCGGTGGCTCATGCCTGTAATCCCAGCACTTAGGGAGGCCGAGGCGGGTAGATTGCTTGAGCTCAGGAATTCAGGATCAGTGTGGGCAACAGGGTGAAATCCTGCCTCTACCGAAAAAACCCAAAAATTAGCCGGGCATGGTCATATGTGCCCGTAGTTTCAGCTACTCGGGATGCTGAGGTGGGAGAATCACCTGAGCCCTGGGAGGCGGAGGTTGCAGTGTGCTGAGATTGCACCACTGCACTCCAGCAGGGGCGAGAGTGAGATCCTGTCTCAAAAAAAAAATAAAAATAAATAAAAATAAAATAAATTTTGACAGGTAATTGTCAAATATGTAAAGTTTTTCTTTTGTTTTTTCGTCTGTCGCCCAGGCTGGAGTGCAGTGGTATGATCTCTGCTCACTGCAACCTCCACCTCCTGGGTTCACGCCATTCTCCTGCCTCAACCTCCCAAGTAGCTGGGATTACAGGCGCCCGCCACCACGCCCAGCTAATTTTTTGTATTTTTAGTAGGGACGGGGTTTTCACCGTGTTAGCCAGAATGGTCTTGATCTCCTGACCTCGTGATCTGCCTGCCTCAGCCTCCCAAAGTGCTGGGATTACAGGCGTGAGCCACCGCGCCCAGCTACCTGTCAAAATTTATAATATGTTTCTGTTTTGGCCAATTATGTACTAATTATAATTGTGATAATAACAATCCAAAAGTTTTGTTTTTTTAAACATTATCTTTTTAGAGTCTGTGACTTTATCACAGGAAGTAAAAAGGAATTTTAAGTCTATATATATATATTTTTAGAAATTTATGAAAAAGGATGAATAAAAGACTTTTTGGCTGGACGTGGTGGCTCACACCTGTAATCCCAGCACTTTGGGAGGTCGAGGTGGGAGGACCACTTGAGCCCAGGAGTTTGAGACCAGCCTGGGCCACATAGCGAGACTCCATCTCTACAAAAAATTTTAAAATTAGCAGGTCTAGGCCGGGTGTGGTGGCTCATGCTTATAATCCCAGCAGTTTGGGAGGCCAAGGTGGGTGGATCACTTGAGGACAGGAGTTCGAGACCAGCCTGGCCAACATGGTGAATACCTGTCTCTACTAAAAATACAAAAAAATTAGCCAGACATGGTGGCGGGCGCCTGTAATCCCAGCTACTTGGGAGGCTGAGGCAGGAGAATCGCTTGAACCCAGGAGCTGTAAATCTTGTGTTGTGATTCTTGTAGGAAATGAAGGTCCTCAGTCCCCATTCCATCACATCCTACCCAAGTGCAAGCTGGCCAGGGACCTCAAGGAAGCTTACGACAGGTAAGACAGGTGGGTGTGCTTATTAACCTCCTTCTTATGGGCCAGCCTGCCTGGGCCTGAGGAGCAGCGTCAACAGGTAGGGCTCCCCGGTACTGACCACTGTTCTCCTGGGGTGTGAGCATCAGGGTTCCCTGAGGTTAGGGCCGGAGAGGACTGGGAAGGGATGGTCAGGTGGCTGCTCTTGAAAGAAGTGACCTTGGTGGCCGTTTTTTTTGTTTATTTTTTTATTTCTATTTCTATTTATTTCTTTTTTTTGAGACGGAGTTTTGCTCTTGTTGCCCAGGCTAGAGTGCGATGGCGCGATCTCGGCTCATAGCAACCTCCGCCTCCTGGGTTCAAGAGATTCTCCTGCCTCAGCCTCCTGAGTAGCTGGGATTACAGGCATGTGCCAGCACACCTGGCTAATTTTGTATTTTTAGTAGAGACAGGGTTTCTCCATGTTGGTCAGGCTTGTCTCAAACTCCCGGCTTCAGGTGATCCGCCCGCCTCGGCCTCCCAAAGTGTTGGGATTACTGGCGTGAGCCACCGTGCCTGGCTGTGGCTGTTTTTTAAATGCCAGCCCCTTTGCTGAGTAGCATGCACTCTGCTGGAACCACCACCTCCAGACTCCTCTTAAAACAGAAAACGAGCCCGAAGTTATACATGAGAGTCCGAAAGTGTTTTTAAATCAAACAGATGCAAAATGACATTTTACTGAGCATGACGCAACACCAAGTTCTGGGCCCACCTTCACTAGGTGGGTGTCACTGACTCCAGTCACTCATGAGGAAATTGAGGCTCAGTGGGTGGAGCTGGGGCCAGCTGTCTCCTCCTCACTCTGAGTTGGGGTTTGCGACACTGACTGTGTGAGGGCAGCAAGCCTTGAGGATACCATGAAAACTTCACAGTTCTGATTATATTGGCTGAGCATCACCTTTATTAAATGTGGACAAGCAGGCCGGGCGTGGTGACTCACGCCTGTAATCCCAGCATTTTGGGAGGCTGAGGGGCAGATTTCTTGAGGTCAGAAGTGCAAGATCAGCCTGAACAACAATGTGAGATCCCATTTCTACAAAAAGTTTTTAAAAAATATCTGAGTGTGGTGGCACAAGCGTAGTCTCAGCTACTCAGGAGGCTGAGGTGGGAGGGTCACTTAAGCCTAGGAAATCAAGATTACAGTGAGCCATGGTTGTACCATTGTACTCTGGCCCCAGCAACAGAGCCAGACCGCATATCAAAAAAAAAAACAGGCCGGGCGCGGTGGCTCACACCTGTGATCCCAGCACTTTGCCAGGCCAAGGCAGGTGGATCACGAGGTTAGGAGTTCGAGACCAGCCTGGCTAACATGGTGAAACCTCATCTCTACTAAAAATATAAAAAATTAGCCGGGCACGGTGGTGCATGCCTGTAGTCCCAGCTACTCAGGAGGCTGAGGCAGAAGAATCGCTTAAATCTGGGAGGCAGAGGTTGCAGTGAGCTGAGATTGTGCCACTGCACTCCAGCCTGGGTGACACAGCTAGACTTCATCTCAAAAATAATAATAATAATAAAAATTTAAAAAAGTAAAAGAACAAATAAATAAAATTTAAAAAATACTTTTTAATTCTTTTTTTGGCTGCCTAGTGAGCCGCAACTGCCCCCACCATTGAGTTTGTTCCAGCCTTCCAGTGCTAACCATTTACCTGTGTTATTTTGTATGTGCGCCTCTGTATCTATAAGATAAATTCCTAAAGGCATTACTAATGGGGAAAATGGCATTTGTAATGTTGTGTTTCCTTCTCAGGGGTTTGTACCTCTGTCCCACCAGCAACACATGAGATGCCTCTTCCCCCGAGCTTTGCCAACATCGAGTCTCGTGAAATTGTGGATCTTAACCAGTATAATGGGGGGGAATGGGATCTCTGTGTAGCTTTGTTGTAATGCATTGATGCGTCTCTTCACATGTTTAAACCACCTGTCTTTTCTGTGAGCTTGCTGCTCAGATCCCTTGTTCGTTCTTCTATTGGGAAATATAAGTCCTTAAATATAGGAGAGTGATTTGTCTTTTGTGATATAAGTTGCAACTAGCATTTGTTTGTCTCTTGGTGACCCTGGAGACTGAGCCTCCTCAGGTGTGAGAGAACATCAGCCCTTGCCAGGTGATTGCTTTGTTTTCTGGCCCCTTCTGTGTTGGAGAATGGGACCTTTGTGGTCATGTAGTCTGACCCTGTCTTTTATTCATTGTTATCACACTGATGTTTTCTCTGTGTTGAGAGAATTACTACCCTCTGCTTTTGAATTGCCTGGTATCCAGTCACTTCCTTGGAAATTGTTCCCTTATTCTGAGTGTATGCCTCAACTCGGATTAGATTACAAGCAAAAATCAGGCTAACTTGGAATTAAAATAAAAACCAAGCTGGTGCGGTGGTGTGCTCCTGTAGTCCCATCTCACAGGTGAGGCCAAGGTTGGGGGATCACTTGAGCCCAGGAGTTTGAGCTTGTAGTGCTCTATGCTGGTGTCTGAATAGCCACTGTACTCCAGCCCCAGCAACATGGTGAGACCCTGTGTCTTAAAAATTTGTTTAAATAAAAACCAAACCATTGACTTTATATTTCTTTTTCTTTTTCTTTTTTCTTTTTTTTTTTTTGAGACAGAATATCCTTCTGACGCCCAGGCTGGAGTGCATTGTTCTGCCTCAGCCTCCTGAGTAGCTGGGACTACAGGTGCACGCCACCACGCCCGGCTAATTTTTGTATTTTTAGTAGAGATGGGGTTTCACCATATTGGCCAGGCTGGTCTCGAACTCCTGACCTTGTAGATCCGCCCGGCTTGGCCTCCCAAAGTGCTGGGATTACAGGCATGAGCCACCGTGCCTGGCCCATTGACTTTATATTTCTAAAGGAAGAATGGACTATGATTTCTTAGGTTTGAATTGTGCTGGAAAGTTGAAAGGAGACAAAACCTTGGACTGCCTGTTGTGTGATCTGCAGGCTGCGGAGTAGCTCAGAACTTGAGGCAACCCAGCGCCACCTAGTGGATATTAAAGGAGGACAGGAATCTGAGTTTTGGTGAAAAAGGCTCCTAAGCTGTTGTTCAGCACGTAGCGTTCTTTCCTGACCTACGCATTTTGTTAGTGCCCAGGATCGATTTCCTCCATCCAGACTCCCACCCTAACAGTCTTGGGTCCTGGAGCTTGCCCCAGGGATGCTGGAGCTGTGTTTCTCTGGCAGGAGTCCAGGCAGTAGTATCCTCCCTGTACCCCATCCTTGTCTGGCACTGGCATGGCTCTGCAGCCACCCAGGAGCCCCTCTGGGCTGTGGCCTCTCCTCTGTCCTCATCCCATCAGGTCCATGGTTGGCCTTGAGGGTCTGGTCTGCTGCTGCTCACTCTTCTGCACTGAGAAGAGGATACAGAATTTCCATTACTGATCAGGTGACCTAGGACACAGAGCGCCCTTTCTCCTGATGGTGACTTACTGCCAGATCTGAGGGAATCTCAGAACAGAACTGAAAGACCAGAAGCTGTGAGATTAATGAGGTTGGAGATTGGGGTGGGATTTTTCAAAGGAATTGTTCCTGGTTCTTTTTTTTTTTTTTTTAATTTAAGACAGGGTCTCACTCTATTGCCAAGCTGGAGCACAATCTTGGCTCACTGCAACATCTGTCTCCCAGGGTCAGGTGATCCTCCCATCTCAGCCTCCCGAGTAGCTGGGACTATAGGCACATGCCACCACGCCTGATAAGTTTTTGTATTTTTTTGTGGAAATGGGATTTTGCCATGTTGCCCTGGCTGATCTTGAATTCCTGGACTCAAGCAATCTACCCGCCTTAGCCTCCCAAAGTGCTGGGATTATAGGCGTGAGCCACCATGCCCAGCCCCCAGTTGCTATTTTATTTATTTATTTATTTGAGACGGAGTCTTGCTTTGTCACCCAGGCTGGAGTGCAATGGCACGATCTCAGTTCACTGCAACCTCTGTCTTCCGGGCTTAAGCGATTCTCCTGCCTCAGCCTCCTGAGCAGCTGAGATTACGGCGCCTGCCACCACGCCCTGCTAATTTTTGTATTTTTAGTAGAGATGGAGTTTCACCATGTTGGCCAGGCTGGTCTTGAACTCCTGACCTCGTGATCTGCCAACCTCGGCCTCCCAAAGTGCTAGGACTACAGGCATGAGCCACCACGTCCAGTCCCCAGTTGCTATTTTAATTAAAGCTGGGGTTATGGTGTGGCTGAATAGCCTGGTGGCCCTGTCCTGCAGGACCTAACATCTGTGAATATAGGCTTGGAATGTGAATTGCTCAGGAGGCCACCCCAACACTTGTGCCAGACCTAGCACTTGTGTCTCCTTGTGGATCCCAGTGGCCCTCAGTGACAGCATGTCACTCATTCATATGACCATTGAGTTCTGTCTCCCAGGAGGGCAGGGATGTCTCTTCATTTTCTGCAACACAGCCCCTACACTCAGCCTGTGGAGGGGCATAGCTCATCCACTAGGGGTCGATGGAATGTGTGGGTGGGAATAACAGCAGTGTAGATTCCATGGAGTGTGAAGAAGTGATTTGCTGAGTGGGTCTCCGAGTTAACAGGACCTGTGGTGGGGAGTGATGTCCAGGGTCTGGCTGGGTAGGTGGCACTTGGTGCAGAGCCTTGCACTGCAAACTGTTGAGAGCAGGGTTGGTCCCATGGACCCTCTGTGAATATCCTGAGAGTTGTAGTCCCCATTTCCATAAAAACACACCTATATATAAACTTTCATTTGAAATTTCAAGGTAGGCTGTTTGGAACCCACATAGATCTTTTGGGTTATGCAGCATCCCACTACTTATGGTAGGAAGCCAGGCCCATCCGTGGGACCAGAGGATGCACAGGTTTGCGGGATAGCTTCACAGGTCCTGTCCAGTTCTGAGGTTAGGAATGGATGCTTTCTCAGATGCTAAAAGCTGAGGGGACTAGACTAAGCTTGTGCACATTTCTGTCTTGGAGATGAACGGCGAGAGTGTGTTTGAAGCCAGTCATTCCCTTTTGCATAGTCATTGTCAGGATGCAGGGCTTTGGCTGGGGCACCTATCTCCTGTCACAGACTGGGCTGGGCCCTCTTGGCTGGCCCAGAGCTGTGTGAGGGGCTGGATAAGCCTTGAGGAGGACAGTGTTTTCCTGCAGAGTGTTTTCAGACCAAACCATTAAACACCTTGCAAACAGAAGTGCAAGCTCGGCAGGAGCCCTTTCAGGGCCCAAACCCTGCCTGTGCTAAGGGCTCTTGTCTTAAAGCTGCAGACTTAAAAACAGGGACAAACCTTTCTCTTCCCTCTTCTTAACAGACTTCAGTGCAGCTCCTGGCTTACCCTCTTGCTGTGGGGGATTTACAGGCTGGAGGTTGGGCCGGCACATTTCCAGAGCAGTCATCCCTCTGACATGTTCAGGGAATTTGCCCAGGTCTGCCATGGCCTTTGGGGCACTCCTGGTGGCAGCACTTGTCACCGCTCTAGGGAGCTGGGTTAGTTCATAAAGTAGCACCAGCCTCAGTGCAGAGTGCTCTGAGGGAGAAAGCAGCAGGTGGGTGAGCTGATGCTTGGGAAAATGGAGTAAAGTCCACGCGGAAGTTAGAGGAACCAACACGGCGTGTCTCTGCCAGAGGAGAGGGCCCCATGCCATTGTACAAACCAGACCGAATGACTGCGGCTCCAAGGACAGCTGACATGGTGAGGGCAGCAGAGATGACCAAGCTGGGAAGTCACTAGAAGAACCTTCATGTGTTCTCCCTCCTGCCCTCATTTTCCATACCCATAGCTGGAACTTGTTCCTGGCTTTCCATGAGGTGTATTCCAAGCCCCTGTTCCTTTCCCTATAACTCTCTCCAGTTTCTAATGCTCCATACAATTTGATTACAATTATGTGTCTTTTTTTTTAAACATTAATTTCAATTTTTTTTGAGACAGGGTCTCGCTCTGTCACCCAGGCTGGAGTGCAATGGCACGATCTTGGCTCACTGCAACCTCCGCCTCCTGGGTTCAAGTGATTCTCCTGCCTCAGCCTCCCAAGTAGCTGGGATTACAGGCACCTGCCACCACACCTGGCTAATTTTTTTTTTTTTTTGAGATGGAGTTTCACTTTTGTTGCCCAGGCTGGAGTGCAATGACACGATCTCGGCTCCACTGTAACCTCTGCCTCCCGGGTTCAAGTGATTCTCCTGCCTCAGCCTCCCAAGTAGCTGGGATTACAGGCACCTGCCACCACACCTGGCTATTTTTTTTTTTTTTTTTTTGAGGTGCAGTTTCACTTTTGTTGCCCAGGCTGGAGTGCAATGGCACGATCTTGGCTCCACTGCAACCTCCGCCTCCCAGGTTCAAGTGATTTTCCTGCCTCAGCCTCCTGAGTAGCAGGGATTACAGGCGTGCGCCACTGTGCCTGGCTAATTTTGTATTTTTAGTAGAGACAGGGTTTCTCCATGTTGGTCACACTGGTCTCAGGCTCCCGACCTCAGGTGATCTGCCCACCTCGGCCTACCAAAGTGCTGGGATTACAGGCGTGAGCCACCGCGCCTGGCCAATGTGTCTTTTTAAAAAATTTTAATTTCAATTTTTTTGAGACAGGGTCTTGCTCTGTCACCCAGGCTAGAGTGCAATGGTGCGATCTCAGCTCACTGCAGCCTCCACCTCCTGGGTTGAAGTGATTCTCCTGCCTCAGCCTCCCAAGTAGCTGTGATTACAGGTGCCTGTCACCACACCTGGCTAATTTTGTATTTTATTATTTTTTTTTTTGAGATGGAGTTTCACTCTTGTTGCCCAGGCTGGAGTACAATGGCACGATCTCAGCTCACTGCAACCTCCACCTCCGCCTCCACCTCCCGGGTTCAAGCGATTTTCCTGCCTCAGCCTTCCAAGTAGCTGGGATTACAGGCATGAGCCACCACGCCCGGCTAATTTTATACTTTACTAGTAGAGACGGGGTTTCTCCCTGTTGGTCAGTCTGGTCTCAAACTCCTGACCTCAGGTGATCCGCCTGCCTCAGCCTCCCAAAGTGCTGGGATTACAGGTGTGAGACACCGCACCTGGCCTAATTTTTGTATTTTTAGTAGAGACGGGGTTTAACCATGTTGGCCAGGCTGGTGTCAAACTCCTGACCTTAGGTGATCCGCCCGCGTCAGCCTCCCAAAGTGCTGGGATTACAGGTGTGAGCCACGGCACCCGGCCTAATTTTTGTATTTTTAGTAGAGACAGGGTTTAACCATGTTGGCCAGGCTGGTCTCGAACTCCTGACCTCAGGTGATCCGCCCGCCTCAGCCTCCCAAAGTGCTGGGATTATAGGTGTGAGCCACTGCGCCTGGCCTAATTTTTGTATTTTTAGTAGAGACGGGGTTTAATCATGTTGGCCAGGCTGGTCTCGAACTCCTGACCTCAGGTGATCCACCTGCCTCGGCCTCCCACAGTGCTGGGATTACAGGTGTGAGCCACGGCACCCGGCCTAATTTTTGTATTTTTAGTAGAGACAGGGTTTCACCATGTTGGCCAGGGTGGTCTTGAACTCCTGACCTCAAGTGATCGGCCTGCCTTGTCCTCCCAGGTTTTGGGATTACAGGCGTGAGCCGCCACGCCCGGCCAATTATGTGTCTGTCTAGATGCTGCTGAGTGAAGCCCCCAGCGTGCAGAGCAGCCAAGTTGTTTTCTTCCCTGCTGCACTCCAAGTACCTAAACTGGTGCTGGGAGCCACAGCACATGTCATAAGGCCTCACTGTGCTCCTATGTGGAACAAAGACAGCTACATTTGAAACAATAGGAGCCTCCGTATCTGATTCTGTGGTGTCCCAACAGCCACTTTGAGCTGCATCCTACATAGGACAGAAACAGAAAGGCCTTGGGTGGGTGCGGTGGCTCACGCCTGTAATCCTAGCACTTTGAAAAGCCAAGGTGGGAGGATCGACTGAGCCCAGGAGTTTGAGACCAGCCTGGGCAACATAGTGAGACCCCCTCTCTACAAAAAAATAATAATAATAATAATAATCACCCAGGCGTGATGTTGCACGTCTGTAGTCCCAGTTACTTGGGAGGTTGTCTTGAGCCCAGGAGATCAAGGCTGCAGTGAGCGGAGATGGCGCCACTGCACTCCAGCCTGAGCAACAGTGAGACCCTGTCTCAGAAAAAAGAAAAAAAAAATAGACCTTTTATTTCCAGTGGCCCTCCTTTCTGACCCAGATGGTGGCAGCACAGTGCATGGGGCCACCTCTCGCTTGCCCTTCCCTCCCTGTTGCATACAGATGCCAAGATCCTAGCTATTGCTTACTCAAGTTGAGTAACCTGGATCCCCTTCAAATCTCTCCTGGTGTGATCTTTAATTCCCTAGAGGCTGGGACATTTCTCAAGGTTTGATACGAGTTTTTCACCCTGCAAAGACCCTGACCAAAGAGAGGTAAGGTTCTGGGAGCCTCTGTCTGCTCTGACATACTTGGTTAGCGTGCAGTTCTGGAAGAAGCTGAGACTGCTGCCCTCCTCTGGGACCCTGGGGCCATGGTGTTCTCTCAGCACCCATATTGACGTGTCCTGAGAGATGTCAGAGGGACCGTTTGTACCTTCTGGCCTGGGGCAGCCAGAAGTCTGGCCAAGCCTCCCGGACTTAGCCGGATGTGGGTGTGTTGGCCTGTCCTGCCAACTGGGAGCTGAGAATAGCAGAATAGGGTCAGGGGGTGATGGGAAAAGCACTAGTTGGCTGCTCTCCTGGGCAGTGGGGCAGTGAACAGAGGAAACATGATGCGGGGAAGGTGCTGTAGAAATGGGCAGTTTGGAGAAGAACTTGTGTGTGTTTTGTTCCTATTTTAGAACTGGTGTCATTGTGAGGCTTCACAGGCTGCGTTCCCTGTGCAGGACACAAGGAAGGTGCCAGCCACTTCGAGTGGCCAGGCCTTGACAAGAGTGGGTGGAGATCCCCCGCCTGTTGCCTGGAGCCCCTGGGGATGCGGTGAAGGCCAGCTGCAGACAGCTTTGCTTGAGCAGTTGCATCTCCTCTGCGTCATAGAACAAGTGCTGTTGGCTCTTATTTAAGGCAAGGGCGCTTTGTGGTGAGCGGTGGAGTGGGGTGGGGCCCTGGCTTCTCCATCAGGGAGTTTTAGAAGCTCCTGGTGAAAACAACTCCTTCCTTGTTTTGTGTGGTTCCCCCAGGGGATGACGTGGGTTGCATCCCCACTGTGGAGCCTGTTCTTGGGGCAGGGCTTCCTAGGAAAGACAGTGCACGCAGGGAGGGCAGTGTGTTCCTTGGCTTCATTCAGGAAATGCAGCTCCGTGCCTATGTGCCTGACAACGTTTTACAATGTGTAGAGAGCAGAGAATGAAACCCACAAGCCCCCCTCCTCAGGAGTGAGTTCTGGTTGGGGAGACAGCATTAGGCAGCAGGTCAGGGGTTGGAGTGCCAGTGGGGCTGGGGTCAGGGATGCTTCACTGAGAATGTGACACTTGAGTGGAGACTGATGGAGTAAAGGAGCCTTGGGGTGTCTGCGGAGAGTTTGTGGGCAAGGGCAAATGCCAGGGCCCTGAGCACAGCGGGACCTGAGTGACTGGGCACAGGAAGTGAGGTCACAGGAACGTGGGTGTGCAGGCCCATGGCTGGGACTGCCCAGGTGGGAGTGTGGGGAGGGGTAGGTAGAGGGGCCAGTGCTCTGGGTGGCTTGGGCCTGGTGGTGCTGAAAAGGCCTGGATTTTGGACATCTCTACAGGTGGAGCAGATGGGATTTGCTGATGGTTTAAAGTGGATTGTGAAAGAAATAAGGAATCTGGGATGGTGTTGCTGTGTTTGGCCTGAGCAAGCTTTGGGACCCGAAAGAACCAAGTTGCCATTACTGATAGAATGTGGAGTGAAAGGTTTTCCATTGTAGTGAAGTGTTGGGGCTGGCTAGCACGGTTGGCTTGTGGTGACCACTTGGTATCCACAGGCACTGCAGCTGGGGTGCTGTGGGCATCTGCAGAGTGCAGGGAGATGGGCACTGTGTGCTTCTCACCACTGGGACACTCTGGGGGGACTTGGCATTCCTTCCCTGCCCTCCAGGAGCTCCCTCTGAGACAGCCACTGTTCTGCCTGGACGTGCACCTGTGATGACTGGGTCTTCATAAGGTGTGCACGGCAGGCCCATTCACAGGGAGGATGTACTCTGGGTGTTGGGTGTCTGCCAGGGGTCTGGACGGGCAGGGGCCTGAGTTAGAGTGCCTCTAGTGCACTGAGTCTCCAGGACAGGGTACGGCTTCTCTCAAGCCCTGGCAGTCTGGTTGGACTACAGATTCCAGGGCTAGCCAGAAATATGTTTCTTTTTTTCTTTCTTCTTCTTCTTTTTTTTTTTTTTTTTTTTTTGAGACAGACTCTTGCCTTGTTGCCCAGGCTGGAGTGCAGTGGCGTGATGTCAGCTCACTGCAACCTCTGCCTCCTGGGTTCAAGTGATTCTCCTGCCTCAGCCTCCCGAGTAGCTGGGACTACAGGCGCCTGCCACCATGCCTGGCTAATTCTTGTATTTTTAGTGGAGATGGGTTTTCACCATGTTGGCCAGGCTGGTCTTGAACTGCTGACCTCGTGATCCGCCCACCTTGGCCTCCCAAAGTGCTGGGATTACAGGCATGAGCCACCATGCCTGGCCCCCATATTTTCTTTTCTTAAACATAATGTAATCTTAAGAGATGCTCTCCTGCCCAGGTCTCCACCTGCAGTTTCCCCCTAAGCAGCAGGGGAATCAGCACCATTGAGCAGGGTGTTTTCTGATCTGTGTGCATGGTTAGAAAGTTTATGTGAACGGGTAACAGCGCCCACTCTCTGCAGCCTGTGCACATCGGGCGTGGTTCGGCTTCACATCAACAGCTGGCTGGAGGTGAGCTTCTGCCTGCCCCACAAGATCCACTATGCGGCCTCCAGCCTGATCCCCCCAGAGGCCATCGAACGGAGCCTGAAAGCCATCCGGTGAGTGCCCAGCCCCACGTGCTCACTCCCTGCCAGGGCCCTTCCCTTTAGCTTCTGCCTGAGATTTTACCACTTACTTTGTTCCAAAATTTCTTTTCTTCTTCCTGCTGCGGAAGCTGGCAGGTGGGGCTCTGCCATTTATAGAAGTTAAAACACATAATTTTGTATCCAGTTGTGTCCAGAAATGACCAATCCCAGGTTTCCCCTGGGCCCTTCTGGCACCACCTTAGGCCTGGGCAGGGCAGCCTGGATGTGGGGCTGAGTGTCCTAGGGGAGGCCGGAGGGCTGGAGGGACTTCATCTTGATGGTGTTTCCCTACCCCAGTCTTGCATTTCAGTCAGCACTCATGGGATTTCAGTTACTTTCTTTTTCTTTTTCTTTTTTTTGTTTTTTTTTTTGGGGTGTGTGTGTGTGTGTGTGTGTGTGTGTGTGTGTGTGTGAGAGAGAGACAGAGTTTTGATCTTATCGCCCAGGCTGGAGTTCAGTGGCACGATCCCGGCTCACTGCTACATCCACCTCCCAGGTTCAAGTGATTCTCCTGCCTCAGCCTCCCGAGTAGTTGGGATTACAGGCGCCCACTGCCATGCCTGGCTAATTTTTTTGGTACTTTTAGTAGAGACAGGGTTTCACCGTGTTGGCCAGACTGGTCTCGAGCTCCTGACCTCAGGTGATCCGCTCATCACTCATCTCAGCCTCCCAAAATATACTTTCTTAATTTAATTGACTTTCTTTTTTTTCTTTTTTTTTTTTTTTTTGAGATGTAGTCTTGCTCAGGGCTCGAGTGCAGTGGGTGGCACAATCTCCACTCACTGAAGCCTCTGTCTCCCGGGTTCAAGCGATTCTCCTGCCTCAGCAACCTGAGTAGCTGGGATTATGGGTGCACACCCCCACACCTGGCTAATTTTTGTATTTTTAGTAGAGATGGGGTTTCATCATGTTGGCCAGGCTCGTCTTGAACTCCTGACCTCGTGATCCACCCGCCTTGGCCTGCCAGAGTGCTGGGTTACAGGTGTGAGCCACCATGCCCTGGCAATTTAATTGATTTTCTGCAAGGAAAGAACTGAGCCAGTCTTTTGGCACCACCTGTTCCCAACTCCCCCAATACCTTGAACATTTTTTAATTATAAAAATATATCTGGGCACATTGCTGAAAATTTGGAAATGACAGAAAGCAAAGCGCTGCCTAGTTCCACCCTCCCCAGTCCGTGCTCTTTCCTTTCAATCCTAGCTAAGCATATTTTAACGTACTTCTATCCCTAGTCTGTGAGGAGGATTTTGCTTTTCCCATATTTGGGACAATTTCCTTAGGAAAGATTCATTCATTTCTTCAATCAACAGATGTTTGCTGGGCGTCTCTGAGGTGGGATATGGAGTCCAGTCTTCGAGCCTTCCCCACTTTTGTCATGTGTTTTTTTCTGAGGGTGACATAATCCTTGCAGGTTTTGTTTTTGTTGTTTTTGAGACAGAGTCTTGCTCTGTCGCCAGGCTGGAGTGCAATGGCGCAATCTTGGCTCACTGCAAGCTCCGCCTCCCAGGCTCAAGTGATTCTCCTGCCTCAGCCTCCTGAGTAGCTGGGACCCCAGGTGGGTGCAACCACACCCGGATAATTTTTTTATTTTTAGTAGAGATGGGGTTTCACCATGTTGGCCAGGCTGGTCTCGAACTCCTGACCTCACGTGACCTGCCTGCCTTGGCCTCCCAAAGTGCTGGGATTATAGGCATGAGCCAGTCCTTGGTAGATTTTGTGAAGGCCTCCAAACAGACCACTGCCCTTTTCTCAAATCCTGCTCTTGGCCCTTCTCTCTGCAGTTAAGGGCCGGGAGGCTCCAGCTGCATGTTTGTGTCCCAGATGCATACCTGGTGCATACCTGATGCAGGACCTGGTGCAGGACCTGGTGCATACCTGGTGCATACCTGGTGCAGGACCTGGTGCATACCTGGTGCAGGACCTGGTGCAGGACCTGGTGCATACCTGGTGCATACCTGGTGCAGGACCTGGTGCATACCTGGTGCATACCTGGTGCAGGACCTGGTGCATACCTGGTGCATACCTGGTGCGGGACCTGGTGCAGGACCTGGTGCATACCTGGTGCATACCTGGTGCAGGACCTGGTGCATACCTGATGCGGGACCTGGTGCATACCTGGCGTAGGACCTGGTACATACCTGGTGCAGGACCTGGTGCATACCTGGTGCAGGACCTGGTACATACCTGGTGCATACCTGGCGCAGGGTTCCTGCACTTCATGTGTTCTGTGACAGGTGATTGTTTTGCAGCCCCTACCACGCCCTGCTGCTGCTCAGTGATGAGAAGTCCTTGCTGGGTGAGCTTCCTATTGACTGCTCCCCTGCCCTAGTGCGGGTGATCAAGACCACATCTGCTGTGAAGAACCTGCAGCAGCTAGCCCAGGATGCGGATCTGGCCTTGCTGCAGGTATAGCTCTGGAGGCCTGGATGGGTGGCATGTGGCAGGTGCTGGGGCATCAGGAAAGGCAGGCCGCCTGCCACAGTACGTCCACAGGGGCTCTGTCCAGCTGAGAGCCGCGGCACAGCCCACCATGGGCTGGGGCCAGTCCCTGGGATGGCTGGAGGTTTTGGCATCTGAGTCAGACCTGGGTTCAGGGCTGGCTTTGTGAGTGAGCCATGGGACTGACTGGTTCTGTCTCAGAGAGGTAAGGCGAGTCTGTGAGAGAAAGGACGGGGGTGCTCCCAGTCCTGGAGGTTGAGACACCAGAGCTAGGGGGTGGGCAGGGCAGGAGCGAGCAGGGTCATGGGGTCTCACAGTGGTGCATGAACAAGCATATGGGAACTGAGGGCAGGAAGCTTGGACGCAGGGCCCTCCCATGTGTAGAATAAAGACCTAACCTGGTGGTCTTACGCCCCTGTGTGTGCACATGTGTTGGCCTGTGCACTCTGTACAAGATGCCACTTCCTTGCTGAGCCACATGCTTATGGGCCTGTCCATGCAGAGGGCTGCCCTTTCTGATTGGATGGAGGGCCCCTCAGCCTCGTCTGTGGATCTGGTTGGAGTGTGGGTGGAGTGTGGGAGGAAAAGCACAGGGAAGGCTGGGCACGGTGGCTCATGCCTGTCATCCTAGCCCTTTAGGAGGCCAAGGCAGGCGGAGCGCTTGAGCCCAGGACTTTGAGACCAGCCTGAGCAACATGGCAAAACCCTGTCTCTACAAAAAATACAAAAAAAAAAAAAAAAAATCTGGGTGTGGTGGCGCGCACCTGTAGTCCCAGCTACTTGGGGGTATGAGGTGTGAAGATCACTTGAGCCTGGGAGGCAGAGGTTGCAGTGAGCTGAGATTGTGCCACTGCACTGCAGCCTGGGTGACTCTGTTTCCAAAAAAAAAAAAGAAAAGCACGGGGAGAAATCAGAAGCAGGGGCTGCTGATGGGGTGGCCAACAGGCCATGGGGTCAGCTGTGGCTGCTAGTCATGTGGGAGTGGCCCAGAGCCACGGGACGATTGAAATACTGCCTGAGGGTGGGAGCAGGTGGTGCCTGTGGGTGGCGCCCTCGTCTGGTGGCGGTGTGCACAGCATGGCCACCAGGGGGCAGCAGAGGCTGCCGAGGAACACAGGCGTAAGGTGGGCCTGCCTGGGTCCCTCTGGCTGAGCTTCCTTCTTCTTTTGGCCTGTGAAACAGGTCTTTGCTTCTTAGCACGTTAGGGGAACTTGTCCAACAAGGCCTGACTCTTAGGCCACTTTTCCCCGAAAGCAGCCTTTTTGGATTCTGTCTTTGAGAGCAAGTCTCCCGCCTCTGTATCTCAGGACCCTTTATCTATCCTCTGTGAGAGCACTTACCAAATTGTGCCCTTGTATTTCTTTTTTCTTTTCTGAGACAGGTTCTTGCTCTGTCTCCCAGGCTGGCATGTGGTGGTGCCATCATGATTCACCCAGGCTCAAGCATCCTCCCAAGTAGCTGGGACTACAGGTGTGCGCCTGGCTAATTTTTTTTTTTTTTTTTGGGTAGAGACAGGGTTTCCCTATGTTGCCCTGGATGGCCTCAAACTCCTGGGCTCAAGTGATCATCACACCTTGGCCTCCTAAAGGACTGGTATTACAGGCATGAGCCATCATGCCCATCTATGTCTTTGGACTTCGTGGGCTGGACAGGACTCAGTAAAGACCATGACCTGCCCACCTTCATAGCATTCAGGAGACACAGAATTTTAAAAGAACTCACCGCTCCATACAACCCTGCAGAGTGAGGGAGGCAGTGACCCTCTGTGTCCTGATGAGCACCAGCCACATGGTAAATGCCTGTGGCTGTTCACCGGTCCTGTGTTGAGCTTTTGAAAGGAGCTGGGCCTGACTTTCCTGAGGCTGTCTGGCAGGAGTTTGTGCTGGACACTGTGCCTCTCATCCTTGCTCTCAGAGTCTCCTTGGACAAAGCTTTGGTCTCCCTTTGATGTCCCCTTCACTTCCCTGCCGTGGCCTTGACTGGGGAGAGGGAAGGCTGTTTGTCATTGTTTTCTTCTGTCTGTACCCCTTCCTTACCTGCTGTCCCCGCTGTAGGTCAGCAGGGCTTTGCTGCTGGTGTGGTGGTGTGGAAGCTCCTGGGGCCCAGCCCTGGTGGGTCACTCTGTTTCCTGGAGATGGCCCCCTGGGGAGCATCTGCCTCAGGTGTGACGTCACCAGACAGTCTAAAGTCCCTAATGTGGCTGGGTGCAGTGGCTCATGCCTAGAATCCCAGCACTTTGGGAGGATGAGGCAGGAGGACTGCCTAAGCCCAGGAGGTCACGACCAGCCTAGGCAACATAGGAAGACCCTGTCTTTCCAGAAAACTAAATAATTAGCTGGGCATGGTGGTGTGTGCCCATGGTCCCAGCTACTCAGGAGGCTGAGGTGGGAGGATCACTTGAGCCCTGGTGTTCGAGGCTGCAGTGAGTTGTGATTGCACACACTCCAGTCTGGGCAGCAGAGCAAGACCCAGTCTCAAAAAATAAAATAAAATAAAATTCTTCATGTTTATATCAATCCAGAGAGAATCTACAAGTAAATTTTGGGTGTGTCATGATAAAATGAATATAAGACTTCAAACACTACACAAATTATAGACACAAAAAGTTCCCACAGTTCCATATCCCACAGGTAACCTAGATCCCTCCAGGTTTTTTATCTGTATATATACATTTTATTATGTGTGTGTATATATATATACACACAAACATTTTATTTTGTATTATGAAAATTAGGATCGTGTTGTACATTCGTTGTGATTGGCTGAATAATGTCCCCCACAGATATACACATCCTAATCCCCAAAATCTATGAATGTGAACTCATGTGGGACTTTGGAGATGTTACTGAGTAAAAGATCTTGAGATGGGAAGATCATCCTGCTGAGCCCTAAATGGAATCACTAAGGCCCTTATCAGAGGGAGGCAGAGGAAGATCTGACCGAAAAGAGGCAGCGGTGTGACCACAGAGACAGAGTGGACTGATGTGGCTGCAAGCCAAGAGACGCTGGCAGTTGACGAGGCAGGACGAATTCTCTACTGGATCTTCCAGAGGGAGCCTGGTCCTGCTGGCACCTTATGCTTGCCCTGAAGTACTGATTTTGGATTTTCGATTTCCAGAATGGACAGCATCTTGGAGGCTGCTGCAGGGAGAGGCAGGAGGTGGAGACCACTATGCTGAGCAGAGCTGGGGGAAAGTGGGTGTGTCTTTTTGAGAGAGACATGCGAGTGGCACATGGGGTGAGGGAACAGGGTGGTGATGGAGCTGAAACCTGCCATGTCAGGGTTGGCGGTGCCATTGGAGGCACTACTCACACAATCTCAGCTCACTGCAACCCCCACCTCTCAGGTGCAAGCAATCCTCCTGTCTCAGCGTCCAAGTAGCTGTAACTACAGGCATGTGCCGCAGTGCCCGGCTAATTAAATAAAAGTTTTTGGTAGAGATGAGGGTCTCACTATATTGCCCAGGCTGGCCTCGAACTCCGAGGTTCAGGCGATCCTCCTGCCTTGCCCTCCCAAAATGCTGGGACTACAGGCGTGAGCCACTGCACTCAGTCTGGAGGCCCTGTTTTCTGAGCTGAGGTCTAAGTGTCCTCAGCAGCAGGGCAGCACTGTGTCCAGGCAGGGGTGACTCACCTCCACAGAGGCCTACCCGCCAAGAGGGTGGAGTGGTGTCCTGGGCTGATGTAGAGGCAGAAGTGCAAGAGCTTAGGATTTCACACACCTTTTCATGAAGTGCTGTGGTGCTGTGCTCTCAGACCTCAGGCCCCAACTTTCCTCTGGAAGGGGTTTTGGGTGTGTTTGTGTTTCCTGGTGTTCAAGTGTCCACAAGAACAAAGCTAGGAGGGGGGTCTCTGTGGGAGTCGGGGCACATGGGGCAGACCTGGGGCCTTTGGGTATGTAGGGGTGGCATGCTGAGTGACTCCACACCCATCATCGGGGCAAGGCCATGCTGGAGTTTTAGGGGGTATGAGAGGGCTGTGCCCCTGCCAGGACATCCAGCTAAGCCCCCTGCCCAGCTGGGCCAACGCTGTGTTCCCAGCACCCCAGACATTCCCATGCTTGTGGCCTGAGACCACCATTCTTCAGCGGGAGTCAAGACAGCATAGGATGGGAAAACAGTGGCACCAAACAGCACAGGGAGCAGCGATAAAAAGGCCATTGTGGCCGGATGCGGTGGCTCACGCCTGTAATCCCTGCACTTTGGGAGGCCAAGGTGGGTGGATCATGAGGTCAGATCGAGACCATCCTGGCCAGCATGGTGAAACCCTGTCTCTACTAAAAATACAAAAATTAGCTGGGCGTGGTGGCATGTGCCTGTAATCCCAGCTACTCAGGAGGCTAAGACAGGAGAATCGCTTGAACCTGGGAGGCAAGAGGTTGCAGTGAGCTGAGATTGTGCCACTGCACTCCAGCCTGGGCGACAGAGCAAGACTGTCTCCCCAAAAAAAAAAAAAAAAAAAACATTGCTCACAGAAAGTGCTGTGTGCTGGCTGTGCCCCACATCCTAGTGAGAGGTTGGGAAGGTGCTGTTCCACGTTAGGGAGGAAGTCTTGGGCCATAGCCACCAGGTGTGTTCTGCGTGAGGCTGGGGCCAGCTTCTCCAGGCTGGTAGGCCATGGCCACCCAGGCTGAAAGCTGCTGACAGCTCCCGGTGGGCCAGCCTCAGGCATGGTCCTTGCAGCTTCCCTTCTGCCTGCAGGTTTTCCAGCTTGCAGCTCATCTGGTGTACTGGGGCAAGGCCATCATCATCTACCCGCTGTGTGAGAACAACGTCTACATGCTGTCTCCCAATGCCAGCGTATGTCTGTGAGTGCTGCTGGCTGCCACAGCCTGGAGCCCCGAGTGGGAAGGGGTGAGGCTGGCAGGGCCCTCCAGATGCTGTTCTCTGTGTTGGCCAGGCACCAAAGGCTGTGGAAGCCCCAAGGCCAGGCTCTCACTTCAGCCTAAGTCCTGGCCACTAGCGTGCCCAGGTCCCAATTCTGGTCTGGCTCTGTGCTCTGTGGCTCTCCTGTGTCCCCCATATGCCTGGCCCCCTCCTCCAGGCTGGCTCTCCTAATCCACCTTGAGGGATCAGAGGTGAGATGCAGGGTGAACTGTGCCCATGGCTCCTGCTGCTGCTCAAGGGGAAGTGCCCAGGCTCTGTCCACCTGGAGGCCTGCCTGGCCTCATACCGTTCTGCCCTCATTGCACTGTCCTACCTACCATACTTTGCTTCTCTGCTGCCCACTGAGGCCAGTGTTGAGAACACGGTGGGGGGGTCTGCTGCACTCACTGGCATGCTCACCTGCCTCCAGGTACTCCCCGCTGGCCGAGCAGTTCTCCCACCAGTTCCCATCTCATGACCTGCCGTCCGTCCTTGCCAAGTTCTCCTTGCCGGTCTCCTTGTCAGAATTTAGGAATCCCCTGGCCCCCGCTGTGCAGGAGGTAAGTCACAGAAGCTCAAGGAGCTTGGAGTGGCAGGTGCATAGTGGATAGGCACTACCTGCCTGGCTGCTGGTTCTGATCTGAGAGCCCTCAGCACTGCCACCTGCTTCTCCTTGGTTTTGGGGGCTTGCCGTGCAAGTGCTATGTGCCCAGCAGGGCCCAAAAGTCAGCTGCCGGGCCACCTGCAGATGCTTGGCCAGTGACCCAACACTTGGGCAGTTGTTCCCTCCCCATAGAGCCCACCCTGGCTGTGGCAGGCAGTTTTTAGGGTCAGAACCGAGTTAAGCAGGAGAGTGCTTACCTTTTCTGGGCCTACAGACCTGCCTTGTACCCCTCTGGGACTGGGGACTGCCTACAGATGAGGGTGCAAAGGCAGTTTTATTCTCACTGGGCCAGGCCTGACCCTCTGAGAGTTCTGCTTCTGTCTTCACTCCCTGCCATGGTTCAGGTGGCCACAGGGTCTGTGGGTATGAGTTCTGGGGTCACTGGTCCCCAGAATCTCCTCATTCAAGAGAGCCTAGAGAGGACCCTAGTGGGCCTGGGTCAGGGCAACGGGCAGGCAGGTTGGGAGCTAGGAGTGGCTGGGGGATAGCAGGCCTCCTGCAGGTCTGTGGGATGAACTGGTGCACCTGCATCTGTGGCAGGGCCAGTGGCTTCCCCTGTGGGCTGCAGGTGTCATAGCCTTGTGCTGACATGGCTTTGCCATCCTCCCCTCCAGTGAGTTCTGGGCAGAGACTCAGAGCAGGGCCAGACAGGACACAGTGTTGGAGACAGACGAGCTGGGTGTTCTCAAGTCTTTGTCTCCAAAAGTATTTGAGTAAGTGCCAGATCTATTAGGCAAAACCAGGTCTTAAAGTCAAACCCTTTCCGTTCTCAAATTGTGAATGATTCTGATTCTGATTTTTCAGCTCCTTTAGATGCTAAACCTGACAGAGCTCTCAGTGCGGTCTTTCATAGAGCCCTTGGTTTCTGGGAGCTGAGCCAGGTTGTACCAGCTGAATAAAAGGCACTCTCTGCACCCCTCTTCTTGGGGCAGTGCTGAGGGAGGAGCTGCTGGTGCTCCCTTCCCAGAGGCCTCCTGTGGTCTAGATAACAGGGTGGCTTTTCCAGGCCATGACTGAGTGGTTACTCCAGGCCTTGTCAAGGGGCCTAGGTGGAGCCAGGTTCTGCCTAGGCTCTAGTGCTGGGAAGCCCCTCTGTTTTATTTTTGGTTTACTGATTTTATTTAATTTTGATTGCACTCCAGGCTGGAGTGCAATGGCATGATCTCGGCTCACTGCAACCCCCAGGTTCAAGCAGTCTCCTGCCTCACCCTCCCAAGTAGCTGGGATTACAGGTGCCCGCCACCACGCCTGGCTAATTTTTTGTATTTTTAGTAGAGACGGGGTTTCACCGTGTTGACCAGGGTAGTCTCTAACTCCTGACCTCAGGTGATCCACCCACCTCATCCTCTCAAAGTGCTGGGATTACAGGCGTGAGCCACTATGCCCAGCTTTTTTTTATTGTTTTGATATAGAAACTTGCTTTGTTGTCCAGGCTGAAGTACAGTGGCATGATCTTGGCTCACTGCAACCTCCGCCTCCCAGGTTCAAGTGATTCTCCTGCCTCAGCCTCCCAAGTAGCTGGGATTACAGGCACCCGCCACCACGCCCGGCTAATTTTTGTATTTTTAGTAGAGATGAGGTTTCACTGTGTTGGCAAGGCTGGTCTCAAACTCCTGAGCTCAAGTGATCCACCCGCGTCTGTTTTATTTCTTAAATTCACGTGAAGTCTGGATATCTTGCAGTCCTTTTGACCAGGTCTTCTTACTTGCCTGCGATATATCCCCCACTCCCATCCCCAGTTCCCCAGCCCCCTCCCAGGAGGTGACCCTGGCCAGCAGCTCCTTGTTGACCCTCCCAGAGATTAGTAGACAGATGTGTATCTGAGGACACTGATGTGCCTCACGCTCCTCGCTGCTCAACACCTAAGTCTGGGCAGTGCTTTCTCATGGGGACTGGACTCTACCTGGCACAAGGCTCCTCACTGCTCCTCACTGCCAGCCCCACCTGCTAACCCAGAGACATTGGAGGGCCTGGCCAGGACGTGCCTTCTCACGGTGGGGGCGGGGGGGTGCTCCACCCCCAAGCCTAGGGTCACTGGCCTCAGCTTTCTTGTGGATCCACTCTTGTGCTCAGGGTGGACTTTCGGGTAGATCCAAGGAGAGGACTTTCCGCTCTCAGGGTACCTGCCCACAGCCTCTTTTTAAACAGTGTCTGGGCTTGTCTGGAGGTGGACTGGCTGGCTGGGTCCAACTCCAGGGCCAGTGGGCCAAAGAAGAGAGGAGGCAGAGGAGCAGCTGCAGCAGCACAGTGTGGGGGGTTTGCTCAGAGAAGCAGTCATAGGGGCCTCCACATCTCAGGTCCTGCTCCTCAGCCAGGCGCTGGGTGGCCCAGGTGTGTGGTGGGAGCCTGTGCAGGTGTGATCCAGATGTTCCCCGGCCCCTCTCCCTTCCCGGGAGGGTGAGCGGGCCTTGCAGAGGTGGCTGGCAGCTGGGGGCTCCCTTTCTGAGAAGAGGGCCTTTCTGCCTGTGAGTCAGCACAGGGAGCCTGCTGTGGCCATGTCTAGGGCCATGGCTCCCTGATCCCCCAGGAAGAAGTTGGAGTGGGGAGGGGGACCAGCCTCACCTGCTGCCACCCACAGACCCAGCTCATCCAGATGGTGGTGTGGATGCTGCAGCGCCGGCTTCTCATCCAGCTGCACACCTATGTCTGCCTGATGGCCTCACCCAGCGAGGAGGAGCCCCGCCCGCGAGAGGACGACGTCCCCTTCACTGCCCGGGTTGGCGGTCGCAGCCTCAGCACGCCCAACGCCCTCAGCTTTGGCTCCCCAAGTAGGGCCCCCAGTGCACTGCTGTGGTAGTCAGGGGAGACGCTTGGGGGTGGCATCCAGGAGGCTCAACATGGGCAGTGCTGTGAGTGATGAGGGGCCTCCACACGGCTGCACACGCACATGCACGTGCCTCGTGTCCCCTGTGGAGACACCTCTCCTGTCTCCTAGCACCACCATGACTCTGAGGTGGCAGCTCTGTCTCCGGGCTCTTCAGCAGGCTTGCTAGAATTAGGAGCAGCTCTCAGCCCACCAAATCTGTGCTGGAATCTCTGCCCCAGCCTGGGAGAAGAGCAGGATCTCACACCACTACCAGGACAGCTGTCACCTCTGTGCCCCAGAAGAGCTGTCATGGCCAGTGTGGCTTGAGGGCAGCAGCCTGTTGCCAGGTTCCAGGTCCCCGGTCCCCAGGCTTGGGGAAGGAAGGGGGTGGAAGACTTTGAAAGTCCCCCCTTGGCTGAGGTCTGGCTGTAGGCTTCATGCTTCATGTCAGGACCCCACCTGCCCAGGGTGCTTTGTCCTCCATCCTGGGTGAGGGGCAGGATGCCCAGGCCCACCTTGGGGTGTTTGTGGGGCACACATTGCACCTCTGTTCAGGTCCCTTGAGGTTGCCCCCAGAGGGGAGGCTACCCGTTTCCCAAGTCAGCCATATGAGGGGCGTGTCACACCCAGGAGGTAGGGCAGCAGCAGATGCTTGCAGGCAGATGTACCCTAACCCTTGTGGGAGTTAGAGGTGTCATTGGAGGCTGGCTGCTGGCTCTGCCCTCGCTGTTCCCCTGGGTGTCCTGGAATTCCACTTGGTCACTCTGACCCATGCCCCCCACAGCCAGCAGCGATGACATGACCCTCACCAGCCCCAGCATGGACAACTCCAGCGCAGAACTACTTCCCAGCGGGGACTCGCCACTGAACCAGAGGATGACGGAGAACCTGCTGGCCAGCCTGTCGGAGCATGAACGCGCAGCCATCCTCAGTGTACCCGCAGCCCAGAACCCTGAGGACCTCCGCATGTTTGCCAGGTGGGTGTAGGTTGACCCGTTGGGACTGGGGCCAGTTGCAGGGTAAGGGCAGAAAGTGGATAGGGACGTATGCAACAGAACCACCAAATCCCCTGAGAACAGATGGGGCCCTGTTCGAGATGGAGTCTCTACATTCAGGTGTGTAGGGGCAGGTGCCACTGCCCAGGCATGGGGATGTGGCTTGTCACCAAGACTCTGAGCCATGGGCGTGGCGTGCCTATTTTTGGGACTCTTCTCTCTCCAGTACTTCTTAGATGTTACTTGTCCCTTGAGAGGCAGTGCCAAGTTCTCACCCTCATGGGACTTGGCAGGGGTTTGCCCAGGACTCTAAGCCCTGGGGGCATCCAGGATCCCCCATGTTATAGGTGATGTGGCTCAGTGGTCTCTGTCAGCCCCACCCTGACTTGAGGGACAGTGTAGGGGCACAGTTTCCGGGGAGTGGTCAGGTTGTCAGGGACTGAGTTCCCGGTTAAGAACCACACTCCAGGCCCTTGAGAGAACCACTTGCAACTCTTCTGAGCAGCTGGTCCAGGTCTCACCTGCATCCTAGCCTCCTCTGTGCCAGCCTGAGTTGCAGAAAGCACCCTAAAGCAGTGACCTTCCAAATGATGGTGACATTAAAAAAAAAAAAAAAAAAAAAGCCGGGCACAGTGGCTCACGCCTGTAATCCCAGCACTTTGGGAGGCTGAGGTGGGCGGATCACGAGGTCAGGAGATCGAGATCATCCTGGCTAACATGGTGAAACCCCGTCTCTACTAAAAAATACAAAAAATTAGCTGGGTGTGGTGGTGGGCGGCTGTAGTCCCAGCTACTGGGGAGGCTGAGGCAGGAGAATGGCGTGAAGGCGGGAGGCGGAGCTTGGCGGGAGGAGGAGAATGGCTGCGCCACTGCGCCTCCAGCCTGGGCGGCAGAGCGAGACTCCGTCTCAAAAAAAAAAAAAAGCAGGCTGGGCACAGTGGCTCACGCTTATAATCCCAGCACTTTGGGAGGCCGAGGTGGGTGGATCACCTGAGTTCAGGAGTTCGAGACCAGCCTGGCCAACATATAATGAAACCCTGTCTCTACTAAAAAATAGAGAAATTAGCCAGGTGTGGTAGCGCACTCCTATAGTCCCAGCTTACTTGGGAAGCTGACGCAGGAGAATCACTTGAATCTGGGAGGTGGAGGTTGCAGTGAGCCGAGATTGAGCCACTGCACTCCAGCCTGGGTGACTGAGTGAGACTCCGTCTCTCAAAAAAGAAAAAAAAAAGCAGTGACCGTTTGGCTCCAGAGCTACGTGGGACTCACCGTAGCATGAAAAAGAAGCCACCAGCAGACCCCTGGTCCCAACATCAGGACGCAGGCTGGGGCAGCTCTGGGTTCGAACAGCCATCTACCGTCCTGGACCCTCTTTGCCTACCTGCTGGTCAGTGGGACCATGGTGGGCATGGGGTCCAGGAGGCCTGCCTACCCTTGTTGGGAGGCTGTGGTGGCTGCCTCCCTGGCCTTCACTGCCAGCTCTGCTCAGGCCTGTGGGCAGCTCAGAGCTGATTCCCAACAGCAGCTATTCAGCAGAGGCCTTTGGGGGCTGGCGTCAGGTTGGGCTCACGCCCCCATCCCTTCCAGGCTCCTTCACTACTTCCGCGGCCGCCACCACCTGGAGGAGATTATGTACAACGAGAACACGCGGCGCTCCCAGCTGCTCATGCTGTTTGACAAGTTCCGCAGCGTGCTGGTGGTGACCACCCACGAGGACCCCGTCATTGCCGTCTTCCAGGCTCTGCTCCCCTGAGCCCAGGCGGAGGGCGGAAGGCTGCTGGGGTGCGCAGGTGGGCGCTCGCGTCTCCCCACCCCAGGGATCCCCCCGTGCTGAGGCTGAGCCCTCTTGGCCCTGAGGCCTGGCATTGGGTGGATGCGGGCTGGCCGTGGCCCAGTGAAGCCTGCAGAGCCCCGCTGTCCTGGCCCCTGGTGGTTCCGCTGTGGGGCTGCTGCCCTCTGTGTTCCTACGCTTCCTTCCACTCCTTGCCGCATGCGTAGGCATCTCCACGCTGGAGGGGGCCTGCCAGGACTCCTGTCTCTGGGTGAGGGCCGCATCCTTCTAGGCCCATGTGGGCTATGCGTTTCTCAGACCCTCCTTCTGTCCCTACACCTGCTCCTTGGACCCCCCCATCTGTGGCCACCTTGAAGAATGTGCAGAAACACTTGTGTGGCCTGTCCCTGTCTCTCTGACAGCCTTCCATCTGTGAAGTGCCCTGCGGCCCCCTCCCCAGCACCTCTGTCTGCCATGCGCTTCTTCCTCCCAGGCTGCCATGAGTCTTTCCTGGCCCAGCCCTCACCACAGTCCACAGAAGCCACAAACAGGCTCATAGCCAAGCTGTGACCTGGCCCTGACCATCTGGGGCACGAGGGCCTGGGCTGGCCCTGCTAGGCTGGAGCAGCCCTGTCACCTGTGCACATCTTGCTGGTGGAGGCATGGCCCACTGTGCAGGACCCCACTCTTGGGGGCTTTCGGCTCCCACAATGATAATTCTCCCCAGCATCCACACCGGGCCTGGCGCTACGTACTCAGGGCCCCCAGCTCTCGTGTCCTGGAGGAAGAGCTAGCTCCAGACATGTGTTGATCACCTAGAGGAGCTCTGGCTAAGGCAGTTTTCTAGAAATAAAACATTTATTTGGTTTTTAAACAATTAAAAAATCTTGTCTGGGCAGGCCCTTTGCTCAGGCCTGTGTGTCCTGCTCAGCCACTCTGTCGACCACACTGACCCAGGGGCTGCCCCGGACATAGAAGCGGAGGGGTTTCCGGGCCCACTCCCCTGCATGGCCGACGCCCACCCGGGCTGCTGCCACTACAGCCGGCTCACTGGGCTCCAGGGGACCACGCTCCAGCCATACAGCTTCATCCTGTGCCAGGTCCCTCTGGTCAAAGCTCTTGTTGATGGCCAGGGCCTGGCACAGCTTGGAGGGGCCACTGCAGAGCTCACGGTCCTTGAGGACACGGCTGGCGGTGCCTTTCCGGAGGGTGCTGCGAAGCTGACGCATGGTCTCCAGACCTTCCAGGGGTTCCAGTGCTCGCAGCAAGACGCAAGCCCCGTCCCCTGTGGGACGGACAGTTTGGAAGTGGAGCCTCCCTCGGCTCCTGTCCTATCTGCCCTAGTGCACATCCAGACATCCCGTGCTGCAGGGAGGGTGCAGCTGCCTTCCTGCCTGGGCCAGGGACCTGCTCTGTGCACCTGCACCGTCTGCTGGGTCTGACCTGGTGGGAGGGGGCTGCACCTCACTGTGTCCAGACCCCTCTGCCTACCTTGCCATCCTCCAAGCCTGCACCATGAGGTGTGCCTCCTGTGGGCACCTCTGGCTCCCACCCCCAGGCAGGGCCTCCACCACTGTGGCTGCCCCGACAAAGCCAGACTGTTAAAAACACATGACAAATGCTGGATATCAGTTCCTTCCTACCTGGCTTCCCCTGGTCTTGTGACTGGCAGCAGCTATAAGGCCAGCAAAGGAAGCTCCAGAGAGCCAGTCCTTGGGTGCGATCATTCAGCCAGGAAGCAGGAAGCCTTGGCCTAGCCAGGCCCCAGCGCTCCCCTTCTGCCTCACTCACTCAGCATTTGTGTTGGTCAAGTGGTGGGGGCTAGGGGTTGGCTTAGAGCAGCTGCCAGTGTGCACCGGATGTTGGGAGAGCCCATGCAATGACTCAGTGGAAGGACTGACTGCAACGCCCTGCACAGGCAGGGCAGGAAGAGGCTGACAAAGCCCCCTCACCTCCCTTGGGATCCCTCCTCCAGCCTGGCCCCCTCCCTCACCAGGCCAGGCCACTTGAGAAGCAGAGATAGCAAGTGGAGGCTCCTGGGCCCAGGGGCTCACTCAAGCACAGATACCCGAATTCCCTCTGCCCTGCAGCTTTGGAAAGGCCCCTTGGATTCCTGGCTGGGGACAACGATGACCTGGACCCTGGCCAGAAGGGCCCTGGCCCTCCAGCAAGGCAGCTCCCTAGAGACACCTGCTCTGACGCACCT
This sequence comes from Pongo pygmaeus, assembly GCF_028885625.2. Taxonomy (NCBI): domain Eukaryota; kingdom Metazoa; phylum Chordata; class Mammalia; order Primates; family Hominidae; genus Pongo; species Pongo pygmaeus. The sequence continues at coordinate 187,757 of NC_072391.2, read as the reverse complement.
GTGCACCCCTGGCCCTCCCAGCCACCTGGGAGTCAGAAGCTTAGCCCGGAGGTGGCCAAGCCAGTCCCTAATCTTGGGCTGCAGCCACATGAGGCTCTGCATCAGCAGCCAGGGGCGAGCACTAGTGGACAAAGCCATGCCCTCCGGCAAAGCCAGCAAATGCGGCGTTCCTGTGAGCAGATACCCTCGACCAGCCAGTTGTCAAAGTATTTCAAGATAAAATCAAGGCCAAGCAGAGCCTTTAAGTTCCCGTCCATTGTGTGATTCCCACGCTGCTTCCAGCTCACCAGGTGGGGTGCCGCTGCCCACCCTGACCCACCTCAGTAGGGAGGAGCAGGACCCTCTACATCCCTGTGGGTGCAGGGCACATGCCCCTCATTGTCTCACTGAGCCCCCACAGAGCAAATGAGTCAGGGCCTGGCCGCCCTCATCACCACACCCCCCTGCCCTGGCTCCTTCACACAGAACACATCCAAGTCCCACATCCTGACAAAAACACGAGCCCTTTGATCTCTTCCTGCCAAACCTCCCTTTCCTCACCTACTCCTCTGCCGACCCTAACTCCCCCTGCTGTGCCCACTGCTCCATCCTTGGCAACCTGACCACTCTGCTCTTAGCACTGTGATCATCTTCTCAAATCAGCTTTTCATCCTCATGTGCTGCCTCCATCAAGGGCAGGTGACACTTGTGTCCTCAGCCTCCTTTCTGCCTCCACTCCAACCAACCCTTTCTTTTTCTTTCTTTTTTTTTTGAGATGGAGTCTTGCTCTGTCACCCAGGCTGGAGTGCAATGGCGCGATCTTGGCTCACTGCAACCTCAGCCTCCCGGGTTCAAGCGATTCTCCTGCCTCAGCCTCCCTAGTAGCTGGGATTACAGGTGCCCACCACCATGCCCAGCTAATTTTTGTATTTTTGGTAGAGACAGAGTTTCACCATCTTGGCCAGGCTGGTGTTGAACTCCTGACCTCAGGTGATCTGCCTGCCTCGGCCTCCCAAAGTGCTGGGATTACAGGTGTGAGCCATCACGCCCGGCCCCAACCAACCCTTTCTACCCCTCTAACCAACCTTGCCCCGTCAATGCAGCCAGAGCTCCTGAAACCCTAACCTGGCCCTGGAAATGGCACTTCCTTGCTCAAATGCCTGCCCCACCTCAGTCCTCCTACTGGTCCCCTGGCTGCCAGCTGACAGGGCTCTGCCAGCCCTCCAACCCCCTCAACCACCAACCCCCCCGTGCCCCAGCACTGCTCACCCTGGCTGGAGATGTTCATGCAGAAGTACATTCCATAAATGATGTACACGTACAGGGTCCCCGGCTTCATGAACATGCCTCGGTTGCGGGGGGTCTGCCGGCCACCCCTTGAGTGGGCAGCTTCATCCTCTGGCCCCAGGTATGCCTCAGTCTCCACGATGCGGCCTCGGAGTTCTGTGCCATTAGGAAGTCGCCGGACTAGGACCTGTGGGCAGTCAGTTTCTGCTCAGGGCAGGAAGGGATGGGGGTCCACTCACCCTAATAGTGCCCAGCCTGGACCTCATCTCCCCAGCTCAGGGTGTGTCAGCCGCCCAGGTCTAGCCAGGGACCTTGCCCCGTCTCCATCCTGCCTTTTCTTTTGCTCCTGCTGAGGCTGAATGTGGATATTGAGGGCACCAGTTGTCTCCTCCAGCCCTGCTAGACAACTAGACCACAGGCCGAAGACACCTCAGGCCACAGCCAGGGCTGGGCTGGGAACCGGCAGTCATGGATTCACCTTGCAGGTCGACCTCCAAGTCCTCTCAGCAGGACCCTCCATTCCCCAGCTTCCTCCTTTCCCAAGTACCCTTGAGAAAACCATCAGCATTTAGCATGAGGCCAGGCATCATGGAAGGCACAGGACCCCAAGGATGTCCCCACACCAGCTACCTGGGAAATCCCAGAGCCCGTGAAGTCCCCTAAACCTGAGCTGCTGAGGTGGCCACAAGGGACCCTCATACTCAGCTCCCACCCCCCGGCTTTCTGAGCAGTAGGCCGAGCTGCCCCACGGTGCCCCAGCCTGGACCATGGTCCTGGTAACGGCGAACAGTTGTGTCTCACTGCTTGGAGCCCCAGTTAACAGCAGAGCACTGGGGCCCAACCACATCCCCAGCACCTGTCTCGTTTTTAGCCCAGGCAGGTCAGCTGGACAGCCAGGCTCCCTTCACCTCCGCCCAGGAAGCCCTGTGGTGCCAGAGGCCATGATCAGTATCACGGGCTGGGGAGGAGGGGCACTGGAGCTTAGATGCTCGCTGGGGGAGCATTCAGGAGGACTTCCTGGAGGTAGGGTGGTGGGAAGAAGCGGTCAGTGCCTGTGCTGGAAGCCCAGAAATCCTTAGGCATCCAGAGCCCTGAGGACAGAAGTGAACAGGCCAGGCTTGGCCAGACCATGTCCAGGGGAGAAAGGGTGGCCCTGTTCCATCTTCCCTGGAGCTTAGAGGGAAATGTCCCTCCAGGGGCTTCACTCTGCACACTCGTGTGCCTCCATGGGGGCACACTGGGGGGGCCCAACTACCTACCATTCTGGAGAGGAGGTTCCCACAGCCCTTTTCTCATTGTTTCCTTTTCCATCCCAAATTTCTAATCAGGATTTCACTGACACCATTTCCACCAATGGCAGATACTGGGGCCTCTCACCCCTCCCCGCCCCGATGGCCAACACACACCCTCTTCCTCGCTGGCGGAGCCTCCTGGGGGAGACCATACCCTCCTCAGCCCAGAGAGTGGCCTGGGATTTCATGGCAACTCACTGCAGTGACCCTTTTAGGGATGAGTGCATGACCCAAGCCTGGCTGAGGGGTCTGCAAGGGCATCCACTGGGAGGTTATGGAGAGGGCTGTCCCTGATCCAAGGGACACAGGGTGACACACCCTCTTCTCTGCTGGACATCATCTTGTCCACCAATGGGCTCAAGTGGGCATGACTGTGGCCTGCCAAGGATGCTGAATAGAGACAAACGTGTTGTGGTCCCTGATGCCATGCTGGGCCCTTGCCCTGCTCCTACGATGCACCTGCCAAACGTGCCGTTTTGTTGTATCACAAATGCCCATTATATTTTGGTTTTTTATTTTTGAGACGGAGTCTCGCCCTGTCGTCCAGGCTGGAGTGCAATGGCGTGATCTCAGCTCATTGCAACCTCTGCCTCCTGGGTTCAAGTGACTCTCCTGCCTCAGCCTCCCGAGTAGCTGAGATTACAGGCACCCGCCATCACACCCAGCTAATTTTTGTATTTTTATTAGAGACGGGGTTTCACCATGTTGGCCAGGCTGGTCTCAAACTCCTGGCCTCGTGATCCGCCCGCCTCGGCCTCCCAAAGTGCTGGGATTACCAGCATGAGCCACCACACCTGGCCACAAATGCCCATTATTTAAAGTGCTTTTAGAAGAATCTGCATGGGGACAGAATGTTGTTTGTTCTCCACGAGGTCAAGCCCACATTCTAGGGTCTGCTCTTTTAGCACCCGACTCCTGGCACTGGTATTTCTTTTCTGGATCTTCTTGGTGATTATAACCTAAAAGTAGGCTCATTGAAGGACAAAGGGAAGGCCTTGGAGCCTCTGGAGAACCAGAAAGGCAGGCCTGGGGCTTTGGCATCGAGGACCACCACCACCTCGCTCCCAACAGATCCAGCCAAGATGCCACGGCTGTGTGAGCATTTGCTCGTGGAGACAGGCTGCACCGCAGGCCCCACCAGGATGGGACCTGGGCAATCCCTGCTTCTTACTCCAAGTCTGATTGGCAGAGCCCAGGTCCTTGACCTACACTGAGCTGTGGGGGCCCTGGGAAGCCAGCACTGCACTGTGAGCCACTAGAGCAGGAAGGGGCAGCCCGACACTGGCCACAGCCACAGTTCCCACGTGTGGAAAAACTGAGGTGGATTGCCGGTGAGGAAGGCTAACGGTGCAAGTGCTTCTGCCCTAGATGCCCAGAGCCAGAGGTAGACAGTGGCACCCCTGCTCCACCCTGGGCAAGCAGCACTGACAATTTCCACATTCTTCCCAGATGATCTCAGGCAACTGAGATGAAGCTAACCAGGGACCAGTGTGAGCAAAGCAGCTAACTGCATGAGGACAAGAAGGACTAACCTAGGGCCAAGTCCAGCAGGCGGCGGACGGGGTTCAGGGACAACTGCAGTGACAGGCACTTCAGGAGGGACCTCGGTGCTATGTTCACATTACCTGTCCCAGAAATGCCCGGGCCAGGGGGACTGCCGGCTGGTCGAAAAACTCCAACCCCAGTCGGGTAAGGTGGCCCTTTGGGCTTGAGAAATAGATGCTGCGGCATGGGCCCGGAGTGGTGGGCGGTCCCAAGCAGGGCTCCCTGGGGCAAGGTGCCTGGGCTGCCTCGGACGAGCTGTGTGGCTGCTCTGCAGGTGCCTGGGCTGCGTCGGATGAGCTGTGTGGCTGCCCTGCTCTGGCTGGTTGCTGCTTCTTTTGCCCCATCCTTCGGGAAAACTATAATGGGAAAAAAAATAAATAAGCATTCGAATAGGAGACAACTGTGTGGTAAGGTCAGGCTCAGGAAGTGTAAGGACTGGATTTGACCACCTGCTTCGGCTTCTTCATCTGCAAAGCGGGGGTGACCATCCTGTGGGTTGTTATGAGGCACAAACACCCTGACACACTCGAGGCCTCAGGAAATGATCACATCTGACGATGGATGGCTGCTGGTGGCAGGGTGGCTGCTCTGCCCCACATATGTGCAAGCTGCACAGCATGGGGGCCCAGGCTGCATGACCTGGGGAGCAGATGGGGGCCTGAGCGTGGAACAGCAGGGCTGGTGCCCTCTGATTCCCACTCATCATGCAGGTCCCAAGCAAACGTCTGAGCTGGTTTCTGGAACCCTGCCCTTTCATCCAACCCTTACCAGAATTCAAAACACAGACAGGATCTTGGCAGGGCCAAGGCCTGACACACAGGGAGGGGTGAGCACCGGGGTGACCACCACGTGCTCAGGGTCCCTAACTGTCCTCTGCCTCACTGCCCAGGTTGGATAACGAGCAAGTGGGGCAAAGGCAAGGTCTCCTGAGGGACTAGAAGGGTCTGCTGAGACCCAGCAGGCCGCCAGCCTCCCACCTCTGGCATCCCCATGGGTAGGGGGAACCTAACCACACATCCTCAGCTGTCCTGGGGCAAAGGAGGAAGGAAGATGAAGGGGGCGGGTGAGCGCCGGCCTGGCAGCACCCGGAGGGCTGGTCTTTAGCAGCACCTAAGTCCTCCTGGCATGGGAGAGATGCATTATTTTTAACGGGAGTGCTGACGTTAATGTCGAACGGAGACTGCCAGTCGGCCTGGAACGGACGGTGACGTGACCGTCTCCGCAGCTCGGCCCGCGGGCGCTGCGGCCACTGTTCTCGGCCCGAGCTTGGCCCTTGGCCTACGCTCTGGCTCTGCCCCGAACCCTCGGTACGCCCGTCCCCGGCACCCCCGCTCCCGCGGCCGCGCTCGCTGCTGCGCCTGGGGGTGGGCGCGTCTGTTCCGCGGGGCGGCCGAGGCGCGGGCTCACCTGGGCCCCGCTGCGCGCGGGCATCCGACGGCTCGGGCCGGGGCTTCGTGGGGCTTGGACCCCGGCGCGGAGCCCAGCAGCCGCCGACCACGGAAGCACCGCTGGGACCGGGGCGGAGCGGCGCCTGCGCAGAAGGGGACGGAAGCCGGGAGAGGGGGCAGTGAACGCCGAGAACGGTCTCGCCCCCGGGGCGGGGCGGACCACGTGGAGGTGGATCCTCTTCCCAGCGCCCACCGCCAGTTCTGGACCGATGCCCGGGCCTGATGCGGCGCCTGCCGAGCGAGAGCGGGGAAGGGGCACCTGGGGGTGGGGCGAGCCCCCCACTGTGCCCCGGCGCCCCTCCCAGTGAGCTGTCCGCCCCCGCCTGCGCCCTGGTCGCCTGGCGGCCTCAGAACCCACTCCACCAGCCGGTGGTCAGACCACCAAGAGGACGGGCCCATCGTGAACCTGAGTGGATCCTCGAGGGGCCCGGGCGGAGTGGTCGTGCTTTGGGGGAGGGGGCAGGCCGGAGACGTGTTTTCCGGTGGGGTGCCAGCGGAGTGAGCGCCTGGGAGGCCGCCCCAGCCATGGTCCGGAGTGGGCCAGGGAGTCCTTATCCAGGAAGTGGACGCCAGGCTTGTGCGGAAGCCCCCGCCCCTGGCCGGGGTTGTCGCAGGCTGGTGGGGGGAAGGAAGGAGGGAGCGGCGCGGATTCTGCCTCTGCAGCAGAGCCCCCATCCCTCTTTCCGCCCAAGGATGCTGAAGGGAGCTCGCCCACGTTCTGGGTTGGGCCTGCTGGAGCGCAGCCAGCCTCCTCTAGAGGCTGAGGCCAGACCAGGGCTGAACACGACCTGGCAGTGCGCAGCCGTCCTACGCCTCTGAGGCCTCCCCGACGGCCCAGCGCCTGCTGCGCCTGTAACCTCTCACAACCTCTCAAGTCAGATCCATGCCCCTAGGGAGGGGCAGGGACGGTGCTTGGCCCAGTGGAAGGAAGGGCCTAGGGGACGGGCCCTGAGGGAGCTGGGCACACTGCTGGCTCCCATGGCTCATGGCAGCCCCAGCACCCAGCAGAGCCATCCCCCGCTTCTGGCCACTTGAAGGTTTATCTGGGTCTGCAGGGCCCCTCCACTATGCCAGGCACAATCCCACCCCACAGCCCACCTCTGCTGTACAAAAACCCTCGAGGGGCTTTTCCTGAGCTTTGACTTCTGTGACCCTGGTCCTGGAAAGGGGCACCTCAAAAGGCCTTGAAGAGCAATTGGGCACCTGGCCGTGTCAGGTGGGAGACGCTGGGCAGGACAGACGCACAGGCCATGTTTCTGGAGCCCTCAGATGAGTGTGACACCTGGTCCTACAGAAAGGCTAACAGGGCAGGACCCTGGTCTCCAACTGCGTCTCCTCTGACCAGCCGTCCCACCCCCATGGGCCCCAGCCAGGACTTCCTGGGGAGGGAGGGGCCATCAGCCGGCTGGAAGCCACCAGCTGTTTGTAGCACTGTGTGCCGCTTCCCGGGGTGGGGGCACAATGTGTCATCAATCCGTGTTTATAAAGCAGCCCTGGATGTGATCCCACACCCTCCCTACTTATCCCCTGCAGCCATGTCTCCCAAACAATGAGTCTCTCCTTCCTGTGGGAACAGCTCCCCCATCCCCCCGCCTGCTGAGTGCTCCCCCTCAGTCTAGTAGGGAAACTGAGGCCCCAGTTGAGCCTTTGTCTTCTTGATGGGCAGGAAGAGGATGGGTGTTACTTTATACTTATATTTATTCTGATGTTACAAGTGATACATGGTCCTTGCAGAAATCATGGGGAGTCCAGAGGCTCCCAGACGGGTGTTTTTATCCCCACCTTTCTTATGAGGAAAGAATCATTTGGAGGGCAGATTGGCCCCTGCCCCAGGAGGTAGAGAGGCCGGCGCTGGGGCGCCAGCAACCAACTTCTCCAGATGTTCTGGCCTGAGTGCTGGGGGTTGCGCAATCTCTGGGCACCCCCCCCCCCCCCTTCCTGGTTTGTGGTCTAACACTCCCACCACAGGCTGGTAGTGGTGGGATGAGAGTTCCAACTGCGGCTTGCAGAGTGGGCTGGCGGGTGGTCCAGGGCAAGAGAAAGTGGTGCCAGGTGAGAGGAGGGGGACCTGGGGCTTCCTCTGTCCCCAGTTTGCCCCACTGCTGGGCTGGAACAGGTGAGAAGAGGGGGACCTGGGGCTTCCTCTGTCCCCAGTTTGCCCCACTGCTGGGCTGGAACAGGTGAGAGGAGGGGGCCTGGGGCTTCCTCTGTCCCCAGTTTGCCCCACTGCTGGGCTGGAACAGGCTTGTTGGAGGAGGCAAGGATATCACTGGAAGATGGAGATGAGGACACCCTTGAGGCTTTGAAAGGAGTGAAGGCTAGTATTGGTGCTGGGGTGAGCAGCCCTGACCCCTGACCTCCACGACAGGCCACAGGCTGTGGAGGGGCTGGAGCTGCCTCCAGCTGTAGGAGGTGTGGCCATCAGTCACTGAAGCCTTTATAAACAAGTCTTTGAGAGATGTGCCTCTATCGGCTACAGGGGCAAGGGTTCTAGTATCAGCCTTATGACCCCAGGGTGCCCAGCACACTAGCTCCCTCTTCTCTCTGATGGAGTGGGGGTGCTGACAGCTGTTGAAGCAGGTGTCAGGTCAGAGCCCATGGGGTCCTCTACACAGCTTTGAGCTGGCAGCTTCCCAGCAGGGTGGCTGCTGGCCTCTTGACTGGTCTCGGTGGCCGTCTGTGTCTGGTGAGCCCTGGAGGGTCAAAGCTTCCTTGGGCAGAGAAGGCAGCCACTGGGCAGGCCGAGGTTGGGTGTGTGTGAGCTACATCCTCCCTGCCTGGGGCTGTGCTGCCAGGCCCCGGGCCCAGGTGCTTATGGGAACCCCTTGCCAAACCCTGGGATATGGGGAGGGGGCAGCTGCCTCAGAAATAGCCTATGACTTCAGGCCACTGGCTGGCCTGGCCCACTTCTGCCTCTTCCCCAAATAGCCAGGAGCTGGTCATGGGCCCATCCCTGGAGCCCTGCTCCCCAGGCGGTTTCTTCTGATCCAGGGACTCTCCATAGCCCAGGGTCTGACCCCTTGAGTGATTACTTGTGGCCTGGAAGCTGAGCTGAGGATTCTGGGGTAGCTGTTGGGAACACTCCTCTTACTGGTCAGGGCTCCCATTCCTTCGTGTCTTGGCGTGAGGCCCACAAACCCTGGGGTTGGTCTAGACACCCACCCATTCTCAGACGCCTGCCCACCAGCCCCGGGAGTGCTGGGCAACTGCAGCTGATTTCCATTTCTCCAGGGTGCATGAAGTGGGAAGAGAGGGGCCAGGAGCTGGGTTTCCGTATAGGGAGCTCCTCCACCAGGACAGAGAGTAGCAGGGCAGGCATGAGGCAGAGCACACATATGTGCACACACTTGTCCATGTGGACTGGGTACAGTCCTGAGTTTCATGCGCGTCCGTGTGAAGAGACCACCAAACAGGCTTTGTGTGAGCAACAAGGCTGTTTATTTCACCTGGGTGCAGGCGGGCTGAGTCCGAAAAGAGAGTCAGGGAAGGGAGATGGGGTGGGGCCGTTTTATAGGATTTGGGTAGGCAGTGGAAAATTACAGTCAAAGGGGGTTGTTCTGTGGTGGGCAGGAGTGGGGGCACGAGATGCTCAGTGGGGGCGCTTCTGAGCCAGGAGAAGGAATTTCACAAGGTAATGTCATCAGTTAAGGCAGGAACCGGCCATTTTCACTTCTTTTGTGATTCTTCACTTTCTTCATCTGGATGTATATGTGCAGGCTTGGGCTCAGAGGCCTGACACTGAGCACACGTGTGTCAACCTCCCTCTGATCATCCTTCTGATGACCTCACTCAGGAGGCCAGGGTGGGCTGAGAGCCTGGGGATTCCTGGACACAGGCTCTGAGCTGGGGATGTGCCTGCAGAGGCAGACTGGGGCATGCTCCCCACTGAAGGTGACTCCTGGGTGCGGGGTGTTTCAGCTCTGAGCCAGCTGTGGCTGGTGTTCCTGGCAGCTGGCAATGAGTGTCTGGGTCTTGGAACGGGTCTGGGTGGGGTCTGACAGAGTCCACTGCAGGAGGAGACCTGCTGACACCAGATGCCCAGCTGTGGCATGCTTTGGAGGCAAGCCCAGTCCCCAGCTTTCCAGAGAGGACACCACTTCTGGCCCTGCCAGCCTAGTCTGGGCATCCAGGCCCAACAGGGCTTGCTTATCCCTGGCAGGGTCAATAATGCTAAGCATGGAGACTGTCCTGTCTCTGGCTGTGAGCCTGGCATGGGAGGGGTGGCGCATGCAGGCTACAGGAGCACTGAGTGTTGGCACCGGGGCAGGCTCCCTCTCACCCGGTGTCTGTGATGCACTGGCAGTCATCCCCTGGTGGAGTTCCCCTCCACCCCCTCCAAAGCTTTCATTGTCTCCTTCTGCATGAGAATTGTGTTGATATTGCTTGTGTTCAGAGAGGACCCACTATGTGCAGGCACCGCGCTATCCCATGGCATGGACAAGGATATGGGCAGAGGAATCTTGCCCAGGCTCTGGGATCTACCGGTAAGTGTACCAGCACCTTTAGTTCAAATTGTCCCCTTTTCTGTGTAGCCAAGGACCAGGCCATTGTCTGCGTTGGGCCCTCAGTGCAACAGCTCAGTTTGGAGAGGGCTGGTGCCACCCAGACCCAGAGGATGGCACTGAAGCAGCAGCACCTTGTGACCAGTACAGGGCCTGAAGACACATTTGTCCGAGGCCTGAGGGGGCGCCCTGTAGAGGGGTCCTTAGGGACCCATGGGATGAAGGGATCCCTGCACCCTCTATCCAGAGGAAGCCTTGGCCCCCCGCCACTCAGAGCTCCTGGACAGCCTTGCCTGTACTCTGCTGTTGGCACCCCTGTCCCTCACCCTGGGATGTGCCCTGGGTGGGTCAGCCCACCCATTGTCAGGAGAGAAATGCTGGGAAACTCTCACCAGCAGCCCCAGCGGAAAGCAGAGGGCCATTATGAGTCCAGCCCAGATTGTGCAGGGATATGAGCCCACCCCGGGGTGGGCCGCTGAGCTCTGAGACAGTGAGAAGAGCCCAGAGTGGACACCAGACACTGCGCTGCCTCTGCTGAGTGGCTTCAGGTGGGGCCGGTGCAGCCTGGCCTGACTGCCTGCTGGTGGAGCAGGGCTTCTGGGGGTAGGGGCACAGGGCAGGGGGAGGGGTAATTACTGTGGTCCTGAACTGAGTGTGTGCATCAGTGTGTACACTTGTGTGTGTGCACGAGTATGTACCCATGAAAGATGTACATAAGTAGATGGGTGCATGTGAGCACGTGCATGTATAGGCGAATGAACGCATGAAGTGGAAGAATGTGGGGACGTGTGTGTATGATTGTGAGTGATCGGTGCACACGAATGTGTGTGAGGGAATGTGAGTGCTCAGTGGGATTGCGTGAGTGTGGGATACAGGACTTGTCAGTGTGGGCCTCTGGCGGAGGTCGGGTTTAGGGGAGCCAGGGATACACACCCATCCTCCACCCTTTACCCCGTACCTGCTCTCCCTCCTCACTCCCCCTTTTCTCAGCACAAATCAGGGACAGGTCAGGCCTCAATCTGGAGCCAGGGACAGGCGGAGCCGCCCAGCGCTGATGCTGCCATCAGCTCCCACCAGGCCCTCCGTCGGGCCAAGGCGCTGGAGACCCCAGTCCCAGGTGTCCCCGCCGGCGGACACTGGGGAGAAGGGAGCCCAGCGGCCTTCCGGGAGGAGGTGACTTGGGCCGGGCAGGCGGGCGGCGCGCATTCCTGAGCTCTGAGTCAGCGCGACCGCCCCCTCCGGCCGGGCCCGCCCCCGGCGCGCACGCCCCTCGCTCCATGGCATTCCCGGGCGGGCCGGACCGGCGGGCGGGCGGGGACTCGGCGCGGGCGCCCTCCCGGCCAGCGGCGGCAGCCCCTCCTCCCCGGCGTCCTCAGGACCCCCTAGAGACCCCCGGCGGCGGCAGTGAGTGAGCGCGGCCGGGAGCGCAGGGCTCTGGGGGCGGGCGGGTTCCGGGGCTGCGTCCGCCGAGCGCGGGGCGAGTCCTCAGCACCCCGTGGCCGGAGCTGCTCAGAGCGGCCGGGGCCGTGTCGGGGCCGTGTCGGGGCCGGGGCCGGGGTCGGGGCTGGGGAGGGATCGCGGCGAGGCCCCGCTGGGGCGGCCGGACTTTTCTTCCTGGAGTTTCCCGAGTCGCCCGCGGAGGCGGCCCAGCCCCGGATTCCTAGCCCGGCGCGCCGCAAAAATAGCCCGTGGCCGGATTAGCAGTCCCAGCGGCCTGGCCGGGCCGGACAGCTCGGCTCCAGCCCCCGCCCAACAGCTGAGGGTCCCAGGAGCGGGAGCCTAGAGTCCGGGGGTGCCCCAGGTTCCTCTAAACTCCCCCCACTGCATTTTCCTTCCCGGCCACGACCGGTGGGTGGTGTCTCCAAGTTGAAACTCCAGCTCAGGGCGAGATGGTCCCTGTCCCAGCTGCCCTCACCGATGGGAATAGCAGGAGCCGTGGAGCTGGGGGTGGGGGACTGACTCCGCCTTTTGCCCCCCGACACTGACTCCCCCATCTGTAAACATCGAAGCTCCAGGGTGGGCTGGGAGCGACTTCCGAAGACAGACTCTCACTCTGTGTGCAGAGGCCAGAGGGGACAGGCCTTCTCCCAGCTGGGGTGACAGCCAGACCCCAGATGCTCAGGGCATTGGCAGAGGGCCTGGTTGTCTGTCATGCTGGGGGCATGTTTGTGGGGCTGGGTGGGGAATGGGCAAGGGATCTTCCCTGGCCCCCCAAGGCCTGCTTCCAACCCAGGTGGTCCTGACCAGAGTTTCTTCTGTGTGTGCCGCTTGAGATGGTGAATGTGTGTGTCTCTCCGGGTGGGTGGGGCCTAGGTCTGGAGGCCCTACTCCTATCCTGGGAACTCCTACCCGCCAACGGGACTTCCTGTTGGAGACCGGGAGAAGATTCAAGGATGAAACTGGCTTTTCAGGTTTGACCCAGCTAGATGCCTGGGCAGTCCCAGGCTGGGTTCTCTCCACCCCTGTGGAGCCAACCCCAACCTCCTAGCCCCCACCCCAAGAGTGGGCAGAAGCTGGGGACCAAGCAGCTGGCTGGGGCTCAAGGGGTCCCTGAGGTGGAGCCCCCTGCCACCAGAGGTCATTCTGGGCAAGCTGGACCCCTTTTCCTGAGAATGGGGCAGGGGCAAATGGAGTGCATGGGAGTCTGGTGGTCCCAGATTGAAGGCACTGGGCCTCAGACCCTTTCCCAGCCCTTCCAAGTAGCCTTCACTGGCTGGGTGGCCTCCACTGCACAAGCAGGCCCCTCAACCAGCACCCCTCATGAGCTGGCCGGTCCCCACCTTGGGGAGCTGAGTTTCTAGGGGGCGCTCTTGGTTTAGGAGGAGTCACGCAGGTCTCCCCTGCCTTTCAGGGACCATCAGGCCCTCCCCTAGGATCTTCCCAGCTACAGTCCCTGCCCAGGGCAACCCCAGTTGCTCTCGGCTGTGAGGGCCTCCGCCACACTGGCTCCAGTTCCCCCACCTTAGTGTCTGTGCCAGGATCACATTTTGCCCAATGATTGGATTCCTTGGCTTCTGCCTGTTTTCTGAGTTGGATGATTCTGGGGATGACTCCTTCCTTCTTTAACTGAGATGCCCCTGATGGAGCAGGTGGCAAGGGGTCTTAGAAGGGTCTGACAGCCGTCCGCAGCCACAAGGCTGAAGAAACCAGGTGGTCTGCCTTGTCTTCCGGGGGTCTGCAGACAGGGTCCCTTCTACCACAGCTCCTGGGCAGACCTGGCCCAAGGCTTTGAGCTCCCTTATAGGCTCTGGGACCTTAGGCAGTGATGGGCTTCTCTGAGCCTCAGTTTCCTTATCTGTAAGATGGATACAGAGGACCCCTCCCAGGGGTTAGACAGACCAGTGTGATCAGTCAGGATCTGGTTTGAGGAAGCTGAGCCAGGCTGCTGAGGACCGAAGCCATTTCTGCTCTGACTTGGTTTCCCTCCTGTGGCCTCTTCAGTCCTATCCTTCTTCTGGTGGGTCCTGGGAGGGGGTTGCGAGGCTGCTGAGCCCAAGGGTGCCTGGGCACCCGGGAGCATGTGTGTAGGGTCAGTCAGGGACCCCTCTGGAGGGCTCTGACTGGTGACTGGGCTGCCCATCTGCCCTCTGGCCAGACGTGTGCATGGGATGTGGGCCTCCCACCTCCAGCCTGGGGAGGGTGTTTTCGCCTAACTCCTGAGACCCAGCTAGACTCCAGACTGGGGACTAGAAGTGACCAGCTTACCAGGCAGTTTATACCCAGAATCTAGTGTAGCTAAGTCCTTGCTGCCATCCCCTTTCTGACTGTGTGGCCTGGACAGGTGCCCTGAGCTGCACTTGGTGTCCCCTGATTCCTGGGTGTCTGCCATGTCAGCCTCTGTCAGACCCAACTGAGTCAGGGGTTTAGCTCTGGCGACCCCTGTGCCATATTTGCTAGCTGAGCTGTGGGGCAGTGCCCCCCCCCCCCAGTGCTGGCCCCTTTGTGCACTACCCTCCCAGGTCAGGTCCTCAGGGATTCCTGTGTCTCCAGGCTCTAGGGCGGCTTCCCTCACAGATAGCCTGTAGCGGGGAACCTCTTGTTCTGTCTACTTGTCTAGGGTGATGAGGGGAGGCAGGGCGCCAGTGTGTCCTGCTGGGGACCTGGAGAGAACCCTGCAAAGGTCTCAGGCCTGCCCTGCTCCACTCTGAACCTCATTTCTTCCACAGAAAAGAAGAGGCTTCACTGGGAGCATTGAAGAGCACTTTGGGGTTTGCAAAGGGCCTAGCAAATATCATTCTCAGCATGATGCCATTAATAGACAAGGCAGAGAGGCCAGGTGACTTTCCCTTCATTAATCCAGAAGACCTGGATGCTGGGCTGTCAGACAGCTGGTGACCCCCTTCTCAAGGGAGATCTAGGATTGATCTTCAGATTAGGAGTCAAACAGAAGACTGAGGGTCAGAGAGCAGCGTGTGGGTGGGGATGCTGGAGGAGCCACCTCCCCCTGGGATGAGGCTGGGGTGAGCTGAGGACACGTCTGGGCAGGTGTCCCGGGGTGAGGCCTCTTGCTCCAGCTGACCTCGGCAGCAGGCAGTTCCCTGGGCAGAGTAGAGCCCAGGCTTGATGGTTCTGGCCCCGGGGTTGGCAGTCAACACTGCTGCCAGTTGTCCCTGCCAGCATGGTCCTGTGAGTGTGCAGGGCAGGCCTGAGCACAGAGTTGGTTGCTGCTCACACCTGAGGATGCAGCTCTCCACTGGCTGTGGCCACTGTCTATGCCTGGACTGGCCAGAGCTTCTCTCTAGTCTCTTCCCAAACTCGACACCTTTGGAGGGTCCTGTCCCCAGGTGTCCCCAGGGCTGCCCTCTTATTGCATATGTTCTAGGGCCCTTTCACCCCCCAGTTCCTGCCCCCCAGAGAGTGCCAAGCACCCACAGGCTACCACTCTGTGGTGGAGTCAGCCGCTGCCTATTGTGCCAGGCACTGCTGTGACCCCTGCTTTCCAGATGGGAAAGCTGAGGCTTGCTTAGGGTTGTAGGTGGTGGAGACACATGGGGCCTGAGCATCAGCCTGGGCTGTCCCCAGTGGCCTCCCTGCATCGGCTGCTGCTTTCTGGCTCTCCCTGCACCTGTGCACGTGGCCAGCTTGATGGGTGCCCAGACATCCCCAGAGCAGAAACCTGAGTTAACAGGACTCTCCACCATCCCCCACCCAGCCCTTCCACACCAGGCCCTGCAGGCAGCCAGAGTGGACGTCAGCGTGCATGGCGCCAGTGGCTCCCTTGACCCTCCTCGTCCCTCAGCCTCATCGAGAGTCCTGCCTGCAGCCCCCCAGCTGGTCCTGGGATGCACTGTGGCTTTGGGTGTCTCCTGATGGGGCTGGGCCTGGGCTGGCAGCTGTGATCCTGCTGCAGTGACTCAGATGCTGTGTGACCCCAGGCAGTCAGGCCTTCCGTGGGCCACGGTTTCCCCATACACTGAAGGGTCAGCGGGGTGGGGGAGACACTGTTTGGATCCCCCTGAGGGGCTTTCTGGGAACAAGAGCCCACTGTGCGCCTGGGGAAGGCCTGGACACTGAGCCACTGTCTCTGGGAGGGCAATGTGCCGCTCCCTGGCCAGACTCTTTGTCCAGCCTGGGCCTGCCCCTCCCCACGCCTACTCCAGCTCTTCCTTTGGAATCCCACCCACTTGAGGCCCAGATGGGGATCTTGGCACACATGGGTGGGGCAGGCCAGAACACCCAGCACTGCCCACCCGCAGGACCTATAACTGTGGGTTCTCAGGTCCCCTCCTGCCTGCACTCCTAGCAGCAGGGGTTTTTGTGGAGGTGGGAACCCCAGGAGACCTGGATGTACAGGCATGGCGGCTGGTGCCTCCCTCATGAGCTGAGCGCTCTACTGTCTCCTGGTGCCGACTGTGGTCCCCGGCTGAGACAGTACTGGGGAGGTCAGGTTACCTGTACACGTTCACAGCTCTCAGCTCTTCTCACCCCCTAACTGTTCCTGCTTGAACCCGCTCATGTCAGACAGCTCCTCTTCCCAGACCCAGTTGAGAGGTCATCTTGAGGAATCCTCCGTTACCCCAGATTAGGGACCCGATGGCCTGCGTTCTTCAGTGATCAGTGTTTACCCAGTGGTGGCTTCAGGGCAGGCCAGTCCTGAGCACTGTGGAACCAGCAGTGATAAGACAGTGGCCCATACATATGTGAATGAACTGCTGTCTTGTGCTGTGCCTGGGGATCCAGGCCAAGGACCACCTTTGGGGAGTAGGGCAGCCTGAGGCTGCAGGTCCTCCAACACAGGGGAGGTTGGGCAGAACGCATTTGCAGGGCTCTGAGATGGGAGGGAGTCAGGTGTGAGGAGCAGCAGACAGCAGGAGCCAGGAAGTCATGGATGTGTGTGAGCCCATCAGCTGGCAACGGTCTCTGTTGGCAAAGGTACCTCACACTCCTGAGTGAAGAACCAGCTGGATGTCGCCTAGTGCTGCTGGGCACAGGTGGAGACTCCTGGAGAGGCTGGCCCCCTGGATTCAGCCTGCTGATTCCTGGCAGTGGCCCCAGTCTCTACGCTGGGCCCTGCTCCTCTCTGGCCCCCATAATGGCCTCACTAAGAGCATTCGTCCATTTTCTGGGTAAGAACATGCTGGGAGTGTACTCAGAATGCTGTCCCAGCACCGTGGGTTCCGGAAGCCCCTTGCCGACCACCACCTGCCTTCCCAACGTGCCTGACGCTGTCTGAAATTCCACCCTTAGTGTCTGAGACTCAGAGGTGGTCCCTCCTGGCGATTCCTTACCAGCAGGGTGATGGTACTGAGTCCGTATGCCCTGTGGAGGGAGGGCTGGGGGACGATGAGGAAGTCGAGCTGTGACCCCTTCACACTGGCTGGACCGTATCCAGGACACGCAGGTCTGGGCTGGGTTTGGGCCACGAGTCAGATGCAGAGGGGTCTCCTGGTGCAGTTCCCAGAGGGACCTTGACCCACCCAGTTCTCAGTTAGGATGCCTTCCTGTCCGACCCTGTTGCACTCTGGGGCTCTGCGTGGGCGAGGGGCCCTGGAGGGATTTCCCAGTGATGTGGAGACTGCTGCCCTTGGCTCTTGCCCTGGATTCCAGGCCAAGTATGGGCCAGGGACAGGAACTCAGCCTTAGGGGGCCATGTGGATGGAATGACCCTGGGCACCATGCCTGGGGAGTGCCCCAAAACTTTGCCCCGCAACTCTCACCTGGGACCTGAAGTGCACAGTCAGCTCAGATAAGGGGCTGGAGCATGAGGGGCGGGGGGTAAGAGCCAGCAGAAGGCATCCCTGAAGGACCCCCTCCCACCTGTGTCTGTTCTGGTCCATGTAGGACCAGTAGGGGCTGTGAGCAGCATTCCCAGCCTTTCCCTGGTAGTACAGGGTCGGAAGAAGCCGTGAGCTCTGTCCCAGGCCTGTCCCTGGCTGGCATAAGACCATAAGGCGCTGTGAGCAGCACCGTGGGCTGTCTCTAATTGTGCTGCCCTCCATATGTGACCTTGAGCAAGGCAAGCCTGTGTTTCCTGGCCTCAGTTTCCCTATTTGTACAGCATAGGTGGGGCTTTCCTCCAAGCAGTTGAGAGGGAGACCTGTGAGTGAAAGCCATTTCTGAGCCTGAGTGGGTGGGTTGCCCACCCCGCAGTTCCGAGCCTGTCAGAGGCTGCAGCTCTTTAAAGAGGCTGAGGAGTTTGGGGTTTTCTGTCCAAAATTGCTTCAGTTCTGGCCAGCCCCCCACTATCTGTCTCGTGTCATGCTTAGGGGCCCTTCTCAATCTGGGTCTCCACTGGAATCGCCGTGTGGTCCCCCTGGGTTGGGGACAGCTGCAGGTCTGCCAGGAAGGTGTAAGGGGGAAATGCAGTCGTAGTCACATGGCCAGGCAGTGGTGGCCAGAATGGAACCCTGGCCTATCTGCTCTGGGGCCTTGCCCTGGGCCCTGGCCCTGTGCCTGGGATGCTCGTGGTAGAGCCAAGCATGCAATGCCCCGCAGCCCCGGCACCCAGCCGCCTCACTGCTGTTTCTGGGTACGTGGCACCACCTGGTGGTCACTGTGGCGTCTGCGCCCGGGTGGTTTCTGGACAGTCATTTGTGCACAGGAGCCCGGGGCCACCAGCTGCTGCTCTGTCACCCTCTTTCCTGAATGTGGTGAGTCTGTGCAGTGGACCGATGACACACCCCTTACAGGCTGTCATGTGCATAGTGGGCCCTTTGTCCCTGGAGTGGAAGTCTTGGTGGGAAAGAGGGTGAGGCCTGGGTAAGACAGGTCTGAGATTTGCCCTGGGCACAGACTGTCCCCTGTGTGTGGAAACCCCTGCAACCCCAGCTGTGCTCACTCCCCTCCTTCAAGCCTTTGCTCAGATGTCACTTCACAGGGAGGCCTCACTGCCTCCTGTCAAGCAACCCTAGTTTGCTTTCTTCCCCCATCATACTTAGCGTCTTTTAACCTGTACATTCACTTATTTAAAGAGTTTATTGTCTAGACTGTAAGCTCCAGGAGGGCAGGGATTTTGTCTCATTTCTCCACCAACGTGCTTCAAGCACCTAGAGCAGTATCCTGATCATAGTGTGTGCTCAAGATAGTTGTCCCATGGACTTATGTTGTCTGAGGAGCTAGGATGTGCCCAGCACTGTCTGTTGGGATGAACAAGGCAGGCAGAGAGAAAGTCAGTGCTGAGCACATAGTAGTGCTCTGACAATGGGGGACATGAGCACCACGGTTGGGCTTATCACTGCTTCTCCGTCCCCCTGGGTCTGGGTGCGATGAATCTTCAGATGTCAGCATTGTCATTATTGAATAACACCCCATGCCCCGCAGGCCTGCCTTGCTCTGCCAGGAACCATGAGTGAGGCCCGCAGGGACAGCACCAGCAGTCTGCAGCGCAAGAAGCCACCCTGGCTAAAGCTGGACATTCCCTCTGCGGTGCCCCCGACAGTGGAAGAGCCCAGCTTCCTGCAGGTAGGCCCTGTCCTGCAGGGACTGTGGGTGCCCCCTGGCCAGTACCCTCACCATGACCCTGTTGCCCAGCCCCTGAGGCGACAGGCTTTCCTGAGGAGTGTGAGTATGCCAGCCGAGACAGCCCACATCTCTTCGCCCCACCATGAGCTCCGGCGGCCGGTGCTGCAGCGCCAGACGTCCATCACACAGACCATCCGCAGGTACCGACATGGCCCGGCTGCTCCATGGGGTGAGAGCTGGGGGTTGGCAGGGCAGAGGCAGGTACACTGAGGATGGGAATGAGAACAAGGGCCCTCTTGTCTCAGCTTCCTCCTCCATCTCGGTCCCCACATCCCCTTGCCCTCCTCCTGTTCTGGAGACTGACCGCTCTCACCCCACTAGCCTGCTCCACTCCCTTCTCTTCAGCACTCACTCTGTCTTTCTCTGTCTCCACCACCCGGGTGCTCTGGCCTCTTAGCAGCCGACAAGTACGCTTCGGGCGTGTCCACACTCTACCCCTCTTGGGTCCCCGGGCTGCCCGCAGGGCCTTCCCACAGCGCCAGTCTCTGTCTTGGTCCCTGTTCAGGTATCTCATACAGGTCATGAGTGTGTTGGTGTTTTCTGGCATGTGCTTGGCATGTGGCCTCTTGGGAGCTGCCAGCGTGGTTGGCATTCCCTGGGGCTCCTAACGGCAGGTGCTGGCAGTGTTTTTGTTTGCATGTCCAAGTGCTGTGGACAGCCTGCCTGGGCCTGTAGGCATCTGCTGTCTGAGCTCTGTGGTGTCCTGGGGCCAAGCTCTCTTGGGTTGAGCTCGCAGCTCCCTCTCTGGATTCAGTGTCTCCTCTCAACTGTCCCTCAGGGATGGTGGGGTGAGGGCCTCTATGAAGCACTCAACCGGGCAAGGCCTGCCAGCTGTGGTCTAGTGGAAACTTGGAGTTGGCTAACAGTTCAGGGGGTGGCTGGAACCCACTCATCCTCTTATTAGACCCTGGCCCCTGGAGTGACTACAGGCCTGGGGCAGGGCGTGCTGCCCTGGAGGAGGGCCTTTGAAGTCCCCTGCCTGGGAGGGGGCGATCTGGCTGCCCCTTGCTGAGTCCCTGCCATGCCAGGGGGACCGCTGACTGGTTTGGAGTGAGCAAGGACAGTGACAGCACCCAGAAATGGCAGCGCAAGAGCATCCGTCACTGCAGCCAGCGCTACGGGAAGCTGAAGCCCCAGGTCCTCCGGGAGCTGGACCTGCCCAGCCAGGACAACGTGTCGCTGACCAGCACCGAGACGCCACCCCCACTCTATGTGGGGCCATGCCAGCTGGGCATGCAGAAGGTATGCCTGCCTGTTGCTGCCTCCTGCAGGCCCCTCCTTCTGCTCTTAGGCGCTGGGGCTGTGGACACAGCCAGCCTGAGCAGAAGGGACTCTCTGGGAGCTCACAGTCTGGAAGGGCAGTCAGACAGCCTGCTCGTGAAGGCACCTGAAACAGTCTCTGGGAAGGGGTACCTTGGGATGGGGACATGGTCTTGGGATTGCACCAGGGGGCCAGTGTCTGGATGGGAGAGCATTCCAGGCAGGACCTCTAGGTGCTGTGGGGTGGGAGTGGTGGCAATACAGCTGTCCAGGGGCCCATGAGGAGTCAGGAGCAGCAGTCACGCTGTCTTTGCAAGGCCTCTGTGCGTCTGGGTGAGCTAGGAGCCCCCATGGTCCTGACTCCAGCATCTCCTCCCCGCCTGCAGATCATAGACCCCCTGGCCCGTGGCCGCGCCTTCCGTGTGGCAGATGACATTGGGGAAGGCCTGAGTGCCCCACACACTCCCGTCACGCCAGGGGCTGCCTCCCTCTGCTCCTTCTCCAGCTCCCGCTCAGGTTTCCACCGGCTCCCGCGGCGGCGCAAGCGAGAGTCGGTGGCCAAGATGAGCTTCCGGGCGGCCGCAGCACTGATGAAAGTGGGTGCAGGGGCCAAAGGCGGGGTTGGGGGCCGAGCCGGCAGCCGGGTCTCATGCTCACTTCCCCGTCCCCAGGGCCGCTCCGTGAGGGATGGCACCTTGCGCCGGGCACAGCGTCGAAGCTTCACTCCAGCTAGCTTTCTGGAGGAGGACACAACTGATTTCCCCGATGAGCTGGACACATCCTTCTTTGCCCGGGTAAGAAGTGCCCAGGGCGTCCCCCCACCCCCGTTCCCTTCCTCCCTGCGTCCACCCTGACCTCATGTGTTTGCTCAGGAAGGTATCCTCCATGAAGAGCTGTCCACATACCCGGATGAAGTTTTCGAGTCCCCATCGGAGGCGGCGCTAAAGGACTGGGAGAAGGCACCGGAGCAGGCGGACCTCACCGGCGGGGCCCTGGACCGCAGCGAGCTTGAGCGCAGCCACCTGATGCTGTGAGTGCGGCAGGCAGGGAAAGCGGGGCAGAAAGAGACCCCGGGCCCGTCAGGAACAGCTGGGCGAGTATCGGCATTCACCTCTGTGGGCGATGGGAGGGGTAGCCTTAGGGACTGGGAACTCACTAGTCACTGGCCACCAGGGGTGGGAGACGCAGGGCTGGGCATGGCCCCAGTCTCGTGGCTTGCCTGTGGAATGGGACAGCAATCTTAGAACCCAGGGGCTGGGCAGAATCTAACGGGGAGGAGGAGGTGACAGAGGTGATACTTGCTGAGTTGCAGAACTCAGTGGGTCCCCGTTCCAGCTCCCTGCCATCCCCGGAGGCGCGCAGTGTTGCTTTTTTACTGGCGAGGAGAAGGCAGATGCCGGGTGACTTGCGTAGCATCTTCACCAGGATAGAGACAGGCTGCCCTGGTGCCCCCGGGGAGGGACTGCAGCAGTTTGCGGGGCTGGGGCGGGAGGTGAACGCCGGCTCCCTCCAGGCCCTTGGAGCGAGGCTGGCGGAAGCAGAAGGAGGGCGCCGCAGCCCCGCAGCCCAAGGTGCGGCTCCGACAGGAGGTGGTGAGCACCGCGGGGCCGCGGCGGGGCCAGCGTATCGCGGTGCCCGTGCGCAAGCTCTTCGCCCGGGAGAAGCGGCCGTATGGGCTGGGCATGGTGGGACGGCTCACCAACCGCACCTACCGCAAGCGCATCGACAGCTTCGTCAAGCGCCAGATCGAGGACATGGACGACCACAGGTAGGCGTGGCAGGCAAGGCCTGGGTTGGGATGGAGGCTCCTGGCCGGGGGTGGGGGCTCCGGGTTGGGGATGAGGCCCCCGCTGATGCTCCGCCCCGCAGGCCCTTCTTCACCTACTGGCTTACCTTCGTGCACTCGCTCGTCACCATTCTAGCCGTGTGCATCTATGGCATCGCGCCCGTGGGCTTCTCGCAGCATGAAACGGTGGACTCGGTGAGCCCCTGTGCCTTCACTGGGCCCAGACGAGTGGAGTCTGGGCACTGGACCCCCTCCCGACCCGCTCTGGGAGGAGAGGGCCAGAGTCGGGGCCCGTCTGATCCCGCTCCCCAACCTCCCAGGTGCTTCGGAACCGCGGGGTCTACGAGAACGTCAAGTACGTGCAGCAGGAGAACTTCTGGATCGGGCCCAGCTCGGTGAGGGCGGGGCTGGGGGCGGGGCCGGCGGGGGCGGGACCTGGAGGTGCCCGGCGGGCAGGAGGCCTGGACCGCGGCTGCTCGTCTCCCTCGCCCGCAGGAGGCCCTCATCCACCTGGGCGCCAAGTTTTCGCCGTGCATGCGCCAGGACCCGCAGGTGCACAGCTTCATTCGCTCAGCGCGCGAGCGCGAGAAGCACTCCGCCTGCTGCGTGCGCAACGACAGGTCGGGCTGCGTGCAGACCTCGGAGGAGGAGTGCTCGGTGCGTTTCCCCGCCCTGGACTCCCACCCTCGTCTGCCCCGTGTTCGCTCTTTCCTTCAGACTTCAGATAGACTCGGCAGAGTGATCCTTCGCCCTCGTTCCTGGCACGTCCCGCCGTCCTTATGTGCAAGGCCTTTCTTGTCATATTCATTTCTCCTTATCCCCACCCTCCCCCATCTCCAGCTCCTCGCCCCATAGACCATCATCTGATTTGCTTTTTTGATTTGGGTGTACTCTTCCAGCATGTGTCTTAAAGCTTACATAAGTGGTACTTGCCTCTTTTCCACTAAGCAATTTTTAAAAAAATTCATCCAAACTTTCATCACATCACCTTATATGGAAGCGCCATAGTCCATACCAGTTCCCTGATTTGGGACACAGAGGTTGTTTCTGATTTTCAGCTAACAGGAATTATGCTGTCAAACTCCTTGTAACTTTTCCAACATGCACGTGTTTCTCAAGAGTGGGGGTGACTTGGAGAAGCGGAGGGAAGAGCTCAGTGGTTTTGCCTTCGACTCCTGACTCCCTGCACGCCCCTCATTGCCCTGACCCAACTGGACCTGACCCTGTGTCCCCCTCCCACAGTCCACGCTGGCAGTGTGGGTGAAGTGGCCCATCCATCCCAGCGCCCCAGAGCTTGCGGGCCACAAGAGACAGTTTGGCTCTGTCTGCCACCAGGATCCCAGGTTAGTCCTGCTGGCAGCTGTCTCACCTGCCTTTGTCCACACCTTCCCTGGGGGCTGTGGTGCAGAGGGTGTCTGGGCTCCTCTTGTTGGTGACTTGGCTGGAAGGGTGCCAATGCTAGGGGCTCGAAGCAGGGTCTGACCACATACTTGGCTCATGCAGGGTGTGTGATGAGCCCTCCTCCGAAGACCCTCATGAGTGGCCAGAAGACATCACCAAGTGGCCGGTGAGCTGCAGTTGGGGAGTGGCCGGTGAGCTGCAGTGGGGGGTTGTTAGGGAGCCCTCCATGTCGTGTGGGGGAGAATGCCACACCCCACCCACTGGTGATGCCAGAGATTCCCATCATGGGACCACCTCACGTTTTCAGATGCTGTGCACCTGGCCTTTGCACAGCCTGTCCATCAACCAACGCCTGCCCCTCTGAGCAAGTAGATCAAGAGAACTAGATGGAGACTTGAAAGGTCAAGTGACATTATTCCAGTTTGATAGAGACTCAGTGTGGTGGCCTGCTTGAAGTCAAGGAAGCCACACCGTTTTCTACTTTATGAGCCCACCCATCTTTGCCTCTACCCCCAAACATGGTGTGGGGCCAAAGGTTGGGGGAGGCCCTGACCCAGCTCGTCCCCATTTGTGACCCAGATCTGCACCAAAAACAGCGCCGGAAACCACACCAACCATCCCCACATGGACTGTGTCATCACAGGACGGCCCTGCTGCATTGGCACCAAGGGCAGGTACGTGTGCGTGCCAGCGAGTGCAGCTGGTCTCTGGGCTCAGAGCATCGCCCTAGGGCTGTGCCTTCTCCCTAACCAAATCCTGAAATAACCCAGTATACCAAGGGTGTGGGGTTAGAGGGGGTCTGGACTTCCTTGGGGCCAAGAAAGATGGGTAGGTGCGGCTGAAACTTGCCCTGGATGCTAGCAATCCCCCTCTGCAAGGCAGCAGCCTCCGAACCCTGGCCTACCTTTCTAGGTGTGAGATCACCTCCCGGGAGTACTGTGACTTCATGAGGGGTTACTTCCACGAGGAGGCCACACTCTGCTCTCAGGTAGGTCTCCAGAGTATCCGTCGTTCCCCTCCCCCAGCTGCTGTGATGCTGATATGCTGCTCTGCGCAGGTGCACTGCATGGATGATGTGTGTGGACTCCTGCCTTTCCTCAACCCCGAGGTGCCTGACCAGTTCTACCGCCTGTGGCTATCCCTCTTCCTGCACGCCGGGCAAGTGACACTGTGGGCCGGGTGGGGGGGGTCTCAGGGTCCTCAGGATTGGCTGGCTGGGGGTGGCAGAGAGGTCACTTCTCTGCTGAATGTCTCCCGACCCCTGCCTGCTACTGACTACAGGATCCTGCACTGCCTGGTGTCCATCTGCTTCCAGATGACTGTCCTGCGGGACCTGGAGAAGCTGGCAGGCTGGCACCGCATAGCCATCATCTACTTGCTGAGTGGTGTCACCGGCAACCTGGCCAGTGCCATCTTCCTGCCATACCGAGCAGAGGTAAGGCTGGCCCTCAAGGTGGGGATCCTCCCGTGTGCACCTGCAGTCTGCTGTGAACCTGTCCATATCGAGCACTGAGTCTGGGAGCATCTCCAGTTGGATCCTCGGTCCCAATATGCTCTGGCCCATGGGAAGTGGGGCAGAAAGATGAGGCCTTGGGTCCAGGGGGCCTGCCCAGCCCCACTGCCTTATAGCTACCCCAACCATCCCCCAGGTGGGTCCTGCTGGCTCCCAGTTTGGCATCCTGGCCTGCCTCTTCGTGGAGCTCTTCCAGAGCTGGCAGATCCTGGCGCGGCCCTGGCGTGCCTTCTTCAAGCTGCTGGCTGTGGTGCTCTTCCTCTTCACCTTTGGGCTGCTGCCGTGGATTGATAACTTTGCCCACATCTCGGGGTTCATCAGTGGCCTCTTCCTCTCCTTCGCCTTCTTGCCCTACATCAGCTTTGGCAAGTTCGACCTGTACCGGAAACGCTGCCAGATCATCATCTTTCAGGTGGTCTTCCTGGGCCTCCTGGCTGGCCTGGTGGTCCTCTTCTACTTCTATCCTGTCCGCTGTGAGTGGTGTGAGTTCCTCACCTGCATCCCCTTCACTGACAAGTTCTGCGAGAAGTACGAACTGGACGCTCAGCTCCACTGAGCTGGCTGTGGGCTCCAGGGCACATGCGCTCCAGCAGGCTAGAGAAAGACACGACAACCCTGAGCCTCACAGGCTTACAGGAGTCACCTGCTCCATGTGGGGACTGGCCTGTTTCCTGAACACAGACCTCTTTCTTGTGCCTTGTTCACTTCTGCTGAACCCCTCGTACTGCCGGGCATTTATTATACTCCTTCCTGTCATAACCTTCTAACTTGTTTGACGGCCACCTCATGTGGCCAGTAAATGGACTGGGAGCGTTTTAGCTGCCATTAACTTGACCAGGGCTTCCCCATCCTTCTTTGTTTCTGGCTGAAAGCTGTGGAGGGAGGTCCTGCAGGCCCCTTGTGGCTGACTCAGCCGGGCAGGGAACTGAGTGTCAGATACAGTCACAGCCTCTTTCACTTCCCAGTGAAATCCTTCAGCCAGGCACATGCACCCTGCTCTTTCTCCTCAGAGTGGCTGGTAGCCGACGCTGGGACAGGGACCTAGGGATGTGCTGTCACACCCTCCCCACATGCTGGGAAGCACCCCGCCCCCACCCTTAGCAGCTCCAATTTCCACCCCACACTCCCTCCCTGTCCACTGAACCTGCTGCAGGCACTGCTGCGGGCGAACCCTAAAGGCTGAGGCTGGAGGGCCCACACACAGCTGTACTGTGCTCGTTGCCACCGTGAGCTCCGGGATGCAGACCCTAAAGCCACTCTGCTTTTATTTCCTCCTTGCTGTGGAGACCATGGTAACACAGTTGTGTGGTTTGGGGAGTTGTGTGGCCTCAAGGCTTTGGTGATGTGGTGCCATCTTGGACTATAGGACTCACCTGTACCAATTCTCTCCCCTTTAACTCACCTCTGTGATGGGGCAATCTCAGTCTTTGCTACCCAGGTTACTGTGGATTTTTACTTTTCAAACCAAGAAGCAAACAGGTTTATTTTATACACAGGGCCAGGCCGTGGCTCTGCCATGTGACTAGGGCATTTGGACCCAGGGAGAGGTCAGTCTCAGGCCAAGTGCATGAAAGAAGGGAGCACTGGCTCACCCTGTCCTAGTCCTGAGGGCCCCCAGGTTTATGCTGACAGTTCCTGTTGGGCATGCCTGGGGTGAGGCCAACACAACATCCTTTCTGTGAAAGAGGCACAATGACTCGAGGAGCCGATCCTGCTGGGAAAAAGCTCAGCCACCAGTGATGAAGCGAGTTGTCCTGTCTGGAGGCTCACTTTTGCCTCAGCTTTTTGATGAAGGAAACCTCGTCTCGATTCCGGATGCCATAGCTGAAAAAGAAGGAAAGGCATAAAGCGCCTGCCCTACAGAAGGACACATCTGTGACTCCCCTCCTGAGGCTGTGGGGGACCACGAAGAAACAACAGCGGGGGGCATGCGGCTTCTGGGAAGGCCGGGAAGTGGTAGTGGCTATCCTCTCACAGACCCAGCAGCACTCCGACTCACAAGTCCCTGGGGCAGGGAACT
The DNA here is from genome assembly GCF_028885625.2 of Pongo pygmaeus. Lineage (NCBI taxonomy): Eukaryota > Metazoa > Chordata > Mammalia > Primates > Hominidae > Pongo > Pongo pygmaeus. The sequence continues at coordinate 160,763 of NC_072391.2, read as the reverse complement.
GAGTGTCAGATAGAGTCACAGCCTCTCGCCTCCACGCCCACTCTGATTTCCTCCCTGCTGGCACTGCGTAGCCCCAAGCTGCCACTGGTGGGAAGCAGCAAGGCCCCTCCAGGTGCCCTCTGCCTGCTATTCTAGTGGGGAGGGTCCCAAGGAAGCTCCTTGGAGGAGGGTGTTATCTCCGGAGAGGGGGCCGCAGCCCTCTGGCAGAGCATGGGGGACTAAGGGGCGACAGAAGAGCTGTCCCCTACGGCTCAGGATGTGGCCGGCACTTACTCTCGGAGCTTCTTTCTATCTTCTGTGAGTTTCTCTCCTGCAGAGGTCAGATGGTACGTCCTCCACACATAGGACCTGTAAGAGGGGAATGCAGGTAAACCACATGCCCTGAGTAGGGTGAGCTGAGTGGCTGTGCATGACGTGGGCTTGAGGCATTCAGCCCTATGGGACCTGGGGCAGCTGTCCTCCCTACCTGGGCTGTTCTGTACAATGTGCAAATTGGGTCTGAGGCAGCTACAAGGAGGCTCTGTTCTCAGAGGGCTGTATGGGGCAGCTTGGCCAAACACACCTTGCTAATGCAACAGGTGACAGTGTTGAGACTCGGTGAACAGGACAGTTGATCCAATAGGAGAGTGAGGGCTGACAGCACCCAGGTGAGAAGGGGATGGGAGCCACTACAGGTGTACCATCCATAAATAGGGAGGCCACTTCCAGACACACTGGAAATTCCCAACGGTGTCCCCAAGTGAAGATATCCAGCAGCTTGGATAGGGTGATGGCGATGAAAGAGCAGTATGCTGGGGATGGCCGAGGCAGGAGTCCCAGGCACAGAAGGACCTGCACTGTCTGAACTCTTGTGACAGGGAGCTCATCACTTCAGTGGTGCTGTACTCATGCAGAGCTGAGAGGTGTTTCCAGGTGGTGCCTGGTGACAGTGCCAAGAAGGGCACTGACCCCAGGAAGTGCTATAATGAAGGGATTGTTGTTCCACTTACCAGCTGATGTGCTGAATGCCCCCTTCACGCTCCTGCTTGAGCTGCACGTATCTCTGGATGGCCTTCTTCAGGTCCAGGACTGTGGCACTCTGCACTACAACCACAGCTGCAACCACGGACACAGATGGGAGAAGATCCATGGTGAGAACCCAAAGCCGTAGCTTCCGATGGCAGGAAAGGAACCCACAACTCTGTGCACAGGGCAGGTTTGTGGTTGCCCCAGTACCCCTGGGCATGGCCTGTGAGTGTCTGAGCAGGCTGACCAGCACTGTTACATCTTCCTGCGTGAAAGCCTGGACCACATAACCTGAAGGGAGGAGGGCAGCACTTACGCATTACTTCTCCATCCATCTTGCACACTCGGACTGTCATTGCCTGGCCGTATTCTAGGGCTATTTGGGAGTTGACTTCTTCCAAAGTAACCTACAAAAGACCAAGGGCAGAAGTGGGAACCCTGGCTCTCTTTACCCCTTGAGCAACAACAAAGAACAAGCTGATAGTGGCCAAAAAGTGGTGCTCCATTTTACGATGGGCAAGGAAGGGTGGTTGCCTGTATGTTACGGTTTCCCAATTCATCAGAGCCCCAATCTCATGCTCACTCACATTTTAATGTCCATAGTGGACAGAGTCTTTGGGGGAAAGGGGTGCTAAGAAACAGGCAAGAGAATAAACTCATATGAGGATCCGCCCCCAGGGGTGGGTAGGGGCCTGTCAGTTCACCCTGAGGATATACCTGATCATCAGGACCCAGGCCAGGGCTCGGGACTGAGTAAGGCAGGTGTGCAAAATTTACCAGGGCAGCAAAAAACGGTAATAACAATAAATATTTTAATACACCATGTAAGAAATACAAGGCAATTAAAATATCCATGATGAGCAAAATAGAAAACATTTAAAATTGGCTGGGTGCGGTGGCTCACGCCTGTAATCCCAGCACTTTGGGAGGCTGAGGCAGGTGGATCACGAGGTCAGGAGATTGAAACCATCCTGGCCCAACATGGTGAAACCCCATCTCTACTAAAATACAAAAAATTAGCCGGGCGTTGTGGCGCGTGCCTGTAGTAAACCCGGGAGGGGGAGGTTGCAGTGAGCCGAGATCGCACCACTACACTCCAGCCTGGCAACATCAAGACTCAGTCTCAAATAAATAAATAAATAAATAAATAAACAAACAAATAAGACAGTATCGTGCCAAAGCATGATACTGACGCTTTGACACATGATTGACGCTTGAGGCAAATGGAACAATCAGTACTACTAATCTTGCTCTTATTTAAAACTAAGCTTTTTCGTTTACCGTAGGCTCTTTTTTTGCATCAACTTTGACTTTTAAAGGTATTACAGGCTGGGCGGGTGGCTCACACCTATAATCCCAGCATTTTGGGAGGCCGAGGCAGGAGGATCGCCTGAGCCCAGGAGTTTCAGACCAGCCTGGGCAACATGGTGAGACTCCCTCTGTACAAAAAATTTCAAAATTAGCCGGGTGTGGTAGCGCGCACCTGTGGTCCCAATTACTCGGGAGGCTGAGGTGGGAGGATGGCTTGAGCTCAGGAGGTGCAGGCTGCAGTGAGCCAAGATCACGCCACTGCACTCCAGCCTGGGCAACAGAGCAAGACCCTGTCCCCCGAGCCCCCTAAATACAATTACATTAAAATGTCATTTAATGTCACTCATTAAGGAGGTTTTTGGTTCCTCTTTAAGCTTCGCGCCCCAGGCGAGTGCGCCCGGCCAAGGTTAAAACCCTCGTTTACACTGAGGCGCCTTCCTCAGCCTTGGGCCGCAGCCTCCCACCAGCGCCTTCGGAGGCTGCCGGCGCCCAGATGCCCGGTCCCCCGGGGAACGACTCCCGCGCCCCCAGCCCCCGCCCGCACACACCTGGATCGGCAGATCGCAGAGCAGCGGGTCCTGCACCACCATAGCCAGACCCTCCTGGAACACGTCCATGGCCTCGGAGTGCGGCAGCGCCTCTTCTTCGTCCTCATCTTCCTCTTGCGCCTCGGGCCCACCCGCGGCCTCCGTCTCCTCCAGGGCTGCACCTCTCAGCCCGGCTCTGCCGGCGCCGCCTGTCTGCACAAGGGAGGCCAAGCGCGCAAGCGCAGGAACTGCGGCCCGCCCCAGCGAGGCCGCCCAGCCATTGGCGCGCCGATGGGTGGGGCGGCTGCGGTGACCAATGACAAGTGCGAGACAGCCTGCGGCGGGGCTGGGAGCGCAGAATCGCCCTGTCCATTGGTTGGTTGGCGTGGCGGGGAGGCTGCCGGGACCAATGTGAGCTCGAGGCGGGCGGCGCGTCGGCGCTCAGCGGCAGTGGGAGCTGCAGGGAGTTGGAGTCTGCGGAGTTCGAGACCATGCTGCTGTTCTGCCCCGGCTGCGGGAACGGGCTGATCGTGGAGGAGGGACAACGCTGCCACCGCTTCGCCTGCAACACGTGCCCCTACGTGCACAACATCACCCGCAAGGTGGGACCCGAAGGCCGGCGCTGGGCCGCGGGCGACTCTCGCAGGCCTTCCGCTTCCTCCGACTGCTGCTCCATCGCCGCCAGCCCCGGCGTCTGCCTCTGTCCGCTCTTTCTCGCGCCCCTTTCTGGTCTGCAACAGATCTGTGGGCTCTACTTTCCAATACACTCAGCAAGCCCCACCGTTTCCCACCTCCTTGGGTTCCTGCTCCCACGCTTGCGCCCTTCTCTGCGTTCACAGCAGCGGCCACGGTGATTTCCTTAAAGCTGAGGCACACAGGTCCGTGCTGTGCGCAGAAACCTTCGGCTGTTCTCCAGCTCACGCAGACGAAAAGCCGGAGTTCTCCCAGGGCCTACCAGGTTCTGACACTGACCCCCTCCCCTGCTTGCGTCTCCGATTTCAAGTCCTAATGCCCTTCCTGTTGCCCTTTGCCTCATCAACACCGCCTCCTGGACGATCTCTCATCGTGCACGTGGTGCTAGCAGGGCCTTTGCACTTGCTGTTGCTCAGTTCACTCTGCCCCTAGATAACCACCTTACCCATTGGTCTTGTCTTTACCGTATTTTAAATTTCAGCCGCTCCTTCCAATTTATCCTCCTCTCCTTTGTAATTGTTTCCATAGGGCTTATTACCTTCTAATATATTATGTAATGTGTGCTTTGTTTATTTATTTTTTTATCGTTTTTTTTTTTTTGAGACGCAGTCACGCTCTGTCGCTCAGGCTGGAGTGTAGTGGCGCGATCTCGGCTCACTGCAAGCTCTGCCTCCCGGGTTCACGCCACTCTTCTGCCTCAGCCTCCCAATTAGCTGGGACTACAGGCGCCCGCCACCACGCCTGGCTAATTTGTTTGTATTTTTAGTAGAGACGGGGTTTCACCGTGTGTTAGCCAGGACGGTCTCGATCTCCTGACCTCGTGATCCGCCCGCCTCGGCCTCTCAAAGTGCTGGGATTACAGTCGTGAGCCACCGCGCCTGGCCTTTTTTTTTTTTTTTTTTTTTTTTTTGAGACAGAGTCTTACTCTGTTTCCCAGGCTGGAGTGCAATGGCATAATCTCGGCTCACTGCAACCTCTGCCACCCGGGTTCAAGCAATTCTTCTGCCTCGGCTTCCCGAGTAACTGGGATTACAGGCGCCTGCCACCATCCCCGGCTAATTTTTGTATTTTTAGTAAAGACGGGGTTTCACCGCGCTGGCCAGGCTGGTCTTGAACTCCCGACCTCAGGTGATCCGCTTGCCTTGGCCTCCCAAAGTGCTGGGATTACAGGCATGAGCCACCACGCCTGGCCAGAATACCTTTACTTTTTAGAAGTTAGAATATGTTGGTGCTACCTCACTCTTAATGTTTGCATGTTACTCCAGTTTGTACTGTGTTGTGGGAGTTTGGAGTTTGAAACTAGGGGAAGAGTGAACTCTTTTTTTTTTTTTTTTTTTTTTTTGAGATGGAGTCTTGCTCCCTAGCCCAGGCTGGAGTGCAGTGGTGCGATCAACGCTCACTGCAAGCTCCGCCTCCCAGGTTCACACCATTCTCCTGCCTCAGCCTCTCGAGTAGCTGGGACTACAGGCGCCCGCCACCACACCGGGCTAATTTTTTGTATTTTTAGGAGAGACGAAGTTTCACCGTGTTAGCCAGAATGCTCTCCATCTCTTGACCTCGTGATCCACCCTCCTCGGCCTCCCAAAGTGCTGGGATTACAGGTGTCAGCCACCACGCCCGGCCGAGTGAACTCTTATATTACATAAGAGTTCACTGAAATTTGAGGTTTGGCAGCCCAGGTTTGCGCTATTCAGTTACTTGGAGTCTGAAGTGTTGTTTTTGTTAGGTAACAAATCGGAAGTACCCAAAACTGAAAGAGGTGGATGATGTGCTTGGTGGAGCAGCTGCCTGGGAGAATGTTGACTCTACTGCAGGTAAGAGGGAAAACTATTTCTGTTGCTAAACTGTGGATAATTACGAGGCTGTTGATGCCACTGCATGGCAGAGTCTATGATGTCATATAAATGATGTAGGGTTCTAAAAATAGAAAATGGTTCTTGAATAATTTATTTGTATTTGTTACTGTTTAATAATCTGTCAGACAAGCAATGTGTGTACCAGCCTTGGAGTCATACAGGCCCAGGTCAGATTCTCAGGGCAACCTTGTATTGTTGTAGGACCTTCCCTGGGTCTCCTGACTTCTCTGGGGCTAATCCATATTCGTAGACCGTGAGAGCATAAAGTGAATTATACCGTGCTTGGTATGTAAGAGGCACTCAACAGGTGATAGCTTTGATAATGGCAATGATGAGTAGATTAATAAAAATAAGAATCTAAGGAAAACAGTGTGTTCTTTCTGTTTGATATGGTTTGGCTGGGTCTCCACCCTAATCTCATCTTGAATTATAGTTCCCGTAATCCCCAGGTGTCCTGGGAGGGGCCCAGTGGGAGGTAATTGAATCATGGGAGTGGTTTCCCCCCATGATGTTCTGATAGTGAGTGAGTTCTCCCAAGATCTGATCGTTGTATAAGCATTTGGCATTTCCCCTGCTCACACTCATTCTGTTTCCTGCTACCCTGTGAAGAGGTACCTTCCACCATGATTGTAGGTTTCCTGAGGCCTCCCCGGCCACGCAGAACCGTGAGTAAATTAGACCTCTCTTCTTGGCTGCGTGTCGTGGCTCATGCCTGTAAATCCCAGCAGTTTGGAGGCCAAGGTAGGCAGATCACTTGAGGTCAGGAGTTCCAGACCAGCCTGGCCCACATGGCAAAACCCTTGTCTCTACTAAAGATAAAATAATTAGCCAGGTGTGGTGGTTCGAGCCTGTAGATCCAGCTGCTCAGGAGGCTGAGGCACGAGAATTGCTTGAACCCAGGAGGCAGAGGTTGCAGTGAGCTGGGATCACACTACTGCACTGTAGCCTCAGTGACAAGAGTGAGACTCTGTCTCAAAACAAACAAACAAACAAAACCCTTTTTTTCTATATAAATTACCCAGTCTCAGGTATTCATAGCAGTGTGAGAACGGACCAATACACGGTTCTAATATAGATTTTTAGAAGTTAATACCAATGAGCATTAAACTGCAGATTGGGTAAAATAAATGTTTATTGCATGTCTGATAGAGATAGATGTGACCAGGAGAGGAAAGGGGAAGGCCCTAAATATAAGTTGTACTGAGAGATGAGAGAGATAACTGATGGTTAGTACTGTGTTTTTCCCCCTATAAAAGAACATATAGGCCGGGTGCGGTGGCTCACGCCTGCAATCTCAGCACTTTCGGAGGCCAATGCAGGCGGATCACCTGAGGTCAGGAGTTCGAGACCAGCCTGGCTAACATGGTGAAGCCCTGTTTCTGCTAAAAATACAAAAAATTAGCCAGGCATGGCAGCAGCGCCTGTAATCCCAGCTACTCAGGAGGCTGGGACAGGAGAATCGCTTGAACCCGGGAAGCAGAGGTTGCAGTGAGCCGAGATTGTATCATTGCACTCCAGCTTGGGCAACAAGAGCGAAACTCTGTCAAAAAAAAGAAGAACATACAAATCTGCTATGTGAAAAAGTTAGCAGATGGCATGGTGGCTCACACCTATAATCCCAGCACTTTGGGAGGCCAATGTGCGCGGACCACGAAGTCAAGACATCGAGACCATCCTGGCCAACATGGTGAAACCCCGTCTCTACTAAAAATACAAAAAGTAGCTGGGCGTGGTGGTGCATGCCTGTAATCCCAGCTACTTGGGAGGCTGAGACAGGAGAATCGCTTGAACCTGTGAGGCAGAGGTTGTAGTGAGCTGAGATTGTGCTATTGCACTTCAGCCTAGGCAACAAGAGCAAAACTCCATCTCAAAAAAAAAAAAACAAATTAGCCAGGCTCAGTGGCACGTGCCTGTAGTCCTAGCTACTCAGGAGGCTGAGGCAGGAGAATTGCTTGAACCAGGAGGCGGAGGTTGCAGTGAGCCGAGACCATGCCACTCCAGCCTGAGCTAGACTGTCTAAAAAAAAAAATCTTTTTACCTAATGTCAGAAATAGTGTTAGAGTGTTTGAAGCCATTTCTGTCAGGTGTAGGATAAGTTTCTCAAAGTGAAATCGCTTTGAAGAGAAATATGTGCCTTGGGGTACTTCTTTTTTTTTTTTTTTTTGACGGAGTCTTGCCCTGTCATCTAGGCTGGAGTGCAGTGGTGCGATCTTGGCTCACTGCAACCTCCACCTCCCGGGTTCAAGCGATTATCCTGCCTCAGCCTTCTGAGTAGCTGGGATTACAGGCATGCGCCACCACGCCCGGCTAATTTTGTATTTTTAGTAGAGATGGGGTTTCTCCATGTTGATAAGGCTGGTCATGAACTCCCGACCTCAGGTGATCTGTTGGCCTCGGCCTCCCAAAGTGCTGGGATTACAGGCCTGAGCCACTGCGCCTGGCTTTTTTTTTGAGACGGAGTCTCTTTTGCCCAGGCTGGAGTGTAGTGGCACGATCTCTGCTCACTGCAAACCTGTGCTGCCTGGGTTCAAGCGATTCTCCTGCCTCAGCCTCCCTAGTAGCTGGGATTACAGGCAACTGCCACCACGCCCGGCTAATTTTTGTAGTTTTGGTAGAGACGGGGTTTCACCCTCTTGGCTAGGCTGGTCTTGAACTCCTGACCTCGTGATCCACCTGCCTCAGCCTCCCAAAGTTCTGGGATTATAGGAAGAGCCACCATACCTGGCCTCTTCTCTTCTTTTGAGCCCACACCAGAATTGCCCTTAATGCTCAATTCTTTTTTTTTTTGAGATGGAGTCTCGCTGTTGCCCAAGCTGGAGTGCAGTGGCGCGATCTTGGCTCACTGCAAGCTCCGCCTCCCGGGTTCACACCATTCTCCTGCCTCAGCTCCTGAGTAGCTGGGACTACAGGCACCCGCCACCACGCCTGGCTAATTTTTTGTATTTTTAGTAGAGACGGGGTTTCACCGTGTTAGCCAGGATGGTCTCGATCTCCTGACCTCGTGATCCACCCGCCTCGGCCTCCCAAAATGCTGGGATTACAGGCGTGAGCCACCGCACCCGGCCTTTAATGCTCAGTTCTTGACAATGCAGGCTTTTTCCAGCATTTACTTCAAAACTCTTCCACCATCTAACCATTACTTAGTCTTAGGCATTTTGTTACAGCAGCACAAAATGGACCAAAACGGTCACCTTCCATGTTATGTTTCCAACCAGCCTTCAGCTGGATTTGAGAAGAACCATGGGACTCAGGGAGGGGAGGAGGAGAGTGTGTGAGTCACAGGTCTCCCAGATTCCCTTAGTGTTAGAGTGTAGTGGGAATGACATCACTGTTTGTAGATCTACCCTTGTCAAGGGGGATCAAATGAGCACGGAGGTTCTTTACCATCTTTAAAGATATTAAGTAGGCTGGGCACGGTAGCTCACGCCTGTAATCCCAGCACTTTGGGAGGTTGAGGTGGGCGGATCACGAGGTCAGGAGTTCGAGACCAGCCTGGCCAACATAGTGAAAACCCGTCTCTACTAAAAATACAAAAAAATTAGCCGGGCTTGGTTGCAGGCGCCTTTAATCCCAGCTACTTGGGAGGCTGAGGCAAGGAGAATCACATGAACCCGGGAGGCAGAGGTTGCAGTGAGCTGAGATCGCCCCACTGCCCTCCAGCCCGGGTGACTGCGAGATTCCATCTCAAAAAAAAAAAAAAAAAAAAGATATTAAGTAATACCCACTTTTTTTTTTTTTTGAGCGCAGTGGTGTGATCTTGGCTCACTGCAATCTCTGCCTCCTGGGTTCAAGCGATTCGCCTGCCTCAGCCTCCCAAGTAGCTGGGATTAAAGGCGCCTGCCACCATGCCCGGCTAATTTTATATTTTTAGTAGAGACGGGGTTTCACCATGCTGGCCTGGATGGTCTCAAACTCCTGACCTCAGGTGATCTGCCCGCCTTGGCCTCCCACATATTAAGTAATACCCACTTCTGACAGTCACGAGCATCATCTTTTTTTAATGTGGTCACTTCTTTTTTCTCATTGCCAGAGCCGTGTCCCAAATGCGAACATCCTCGTGCTTACTTCATGCAGCTTCAGACCCGCTCTGCAGATGAGCCGATGACCACCTTCTACAAGTGCTGCAATGCTCAGTGTGGACACCGCTGGAGGGATTAGGGCAGGATGGCCCAGCTGCCTTAGTGTGTGCTTACCTTGTCCCTCGGGGTAGATGCTTAGCTGGCAGTGTGAATCCTGTGTCCTGAGGGTCTTTGCTGGTGTGGTGGAAAGATAAACCTTTTGAGGTGAAAAGCTGGGGGGTCAGGAAATATGGCCTATCTGCCAGGCAGGGTGGATGAAGTCATGAATGTCTGTGAGTTTTTCTGTGTGGGGAGGAGACAGAGAGCATAAATATGCTCTGTTTAAAGTCCTATTCTTTCATCTTCCACATTTATTGGCAGTTGACATTCCCTTACTCCCAATCAGCACTCTTAAATATTTGTACTGTTTGCAAAACTTAGTACATGCCCCTAAATATTTAACTGTTACTTGTAAGCTTGTGTAATTTATTATTTATTTTAATCAAAATTCTGAATATTTCATTTAAATGAAAGTTCTAATATTGCCTTCTCAGTGTTTTAAATAGCTTAAGAGGTGGAAAGCAAACCCCAAATCACAGTGATCCCAGAGTAGACTACATACTTACATTTGAACAGGCTACGAAAATGCTAATCACTGGGATTTCAATTTGTTTCTTTATTCCTATTCTTACTCCCTTATTCATTTTTTTGAACCTTCCCTGATATGCTTCCTAGGGTTGCCTTAAATGTATAAGATACTATTTATTTATTTATTTATTTATTTATTTATTTAAGACAGAGTCTTGCTCTGTCGCCCAGGCTGGAGTGCAGTGGCATGAATTCGGCTCACTGCAACCTCTGCCTGCCGGGTTCAAGGGATTCTCCTGTCTCAGCCTCCCAAGCAGCTGGGACTACAGGTGCCCGCCACCACACCCAGCTAATTTTTGTATTTTTAGTAGAGACAGGGTTTCACCATATTGGCCAGGCACGTCTCGAACTCCTGACCTCATGATCCACTCACCTTGGCCTCCCAAAGTGTTGGGATTACGGGCGTGAGCCACTGCGCCTAGCTGAGATACAATTTTTTTTTTTTTTTTTTTTTTGAGACGGAGTTTCCCTCTTGTTGCCCAAGCTGGAGTGCAGTGGCGTGATCTCGGCTCACTGCAACCTCTGCCTCCCAAGTTCAAGTGATTCCTCTGCCTCAGTCTCCCAAGTAACTGAGATTACAGGCATGTGCCACCATGCCCGGCAAATTTTTGTATTTTTAGTAGAGGCTGGGTTTTGCCATGTAGGCCAGGCTAGTCTTGGACTCCTGAGCTCAAGTGATCCTCCAGCCTCAGCCTCCCAACGTGTTGGGATTACAGGCATGAGCCACCATTCCTGGCCTCCAAATCTTCAATAGTGTATTCTTGCTTATGAAATCATGGTACTTAACATTTCTGCCTTTGGCACAATTTTTACTCTTTTGAGACTTGGTATCTTTCCCAGAAATGGTATAATCTTTTTTTTTTTTTTTTTTTTTTTTTTGAGATGGAGTCTCGCTCTTGTTGCCTAGGCTGGAATGCAGTGGCATGATCTCGGCTCACCATAACCTTCACTTCCCAGGTTCAAGCGGTTCTCCTGCCTCAGCCTCCCAAGTAGCTGGGATTACAGGCATGCACCACCACACCTGGGCAATTTTGCATTTTTAGTGGAGATGGGGTTTCTCCATGTTGGTCAGGCTGGTCTCCAACTCCTGACCTCAGATAATCTGTCTGCCTCGGCCTCCTAAAGTGCTGGGATTACAGGCATGAGCCACTGTGTCTGGCCAATCTTTACATTTAATATGAGTATTTTCTTATTGTTTGAACATGTTGATCAGTTCCTGATCACAATATGGGGCCTATCCTTTATGGGTCCTAGAGTGGTTGGATTTTATTTTTTAACCTAAACAAAGTCCCTAGGTTTGAAAGGGTGTACTGGGTCTGTTAGACTTATAGGCATTTTTTTTTTTTAATACTTAGCCGTGCATCTCTTGCATTGTCACTCCTTTAGGAGTGCATCTGTCTTCTAAGGGTTAGCTCTCCTAACTCTTTTAAATCCCCTCTAATTTGATTAATGATTGGGGGCAGCCTTCTGAACAATATTTCATAGGACGAATACCCAGTTTGTTTGGTGGGGGTGTGCCTGACTCAGGGGGACCATGGGCAAGACCTGATCTTATTTTAGATGAGTTTCTTGACAAAATTTTTTCAGCAGCTGTTTGAGTGTCTGGTTCATGCACTCTACTTTACTTGAGCTCTGTGGCCTGTAGGATGTACGCAATTTCCACTTTATTTTTAATAGTCGAGTTAAGTCCTGAACTCTTGTAGCCACAAATGTTGGTCCATTGTCTGATCTTAGAGTTAGAAGCAGTCCAAATCTGGGAATAATGTCTCTTAACAACACCTTAGTCACTTCTAGTGCCTTCTCTGGCCAGATGAGGAGGCCTCGACTTATCCTGAAAAGGTGCAAATGAACACCCACATGTACTGATAGCCCCCCTTTCAGGGCAATTTGGCGAAGTCCATAAGCAGTTTTTCACAGGGCATGGCTCCCTGGCTCATGTTTCCTGAACTCCTGGGGGCTGAGTAGGCCCCTGTTATGGATTGTTCTGAACACAAGTTAAACACTGTTTGTTTACAAATGGCTTGAGTAATAGCAGAGGGTCATGGCACATAGAAGTGATGCCTTAATAATGTCTTTAGTGCTGTTTTTTTTTTTCCCATGTGAGTTCCTTGGTGGAACTGTTTTACAAATCGGGGTCACCATTTCAGGTATGGCTAGCCTCCCATTGGAGAATTTTTACCATCCTCCTTCAATGTAGTTCTTATTTTTCTGGGCAAACCAAGCCCTTTTATTTGGAGGGGCGCGTGGGATCTCTGGGAGGGAATCTCCGGGAAGAGAGGCATAGCTAAGGCTTCCTCTTTAGAAGGTGGAGTTGCCACTGCAGCCTGCTTTGCCTTTTTGCGTTTCTATTTTTTTTAGCCTTTAGTGTTCTTGCTTTTAGTGCCTCTTGCAGGGCATCACGGCCACCTCTTTTGGGGCTCATACAGCATCTAATTGCTGCAGAATTTCTTCCTTGTGCTTTTTTTTACTTTCAGTAGTTAAAAGTCTTTTTTTTTTTTTTTTTTTTTTTGTAAATAGCCTCATGAACACGCAAAGTGGCAGAAGCATATTTGGAATCTTTGTATTTGTCTTTTGGTCTTTTCCTAGCCAGAGAGTTCTTGTCGGAGCTATCAGCTCTGCTTTCTAAGCAGAAGTTTCTGTAGGCAAAGACTGCACCTTTACTACTGAGTCCAAAGTCACCACTGCATACCCAGCTTGGGGGACTCCCTTTAGTATGAAATTGCTTCCATCAGTAAAATATTCAATGTCTGAGTCCCCAAGGGGCCGATCTGTTAAATCTCTCTAGCTTGAGAACACTTTATCTACCAAGTCCACACAGCAATGAAGGGGGCCTCTTGGCACTGACTTGATGAGGAGCAGTGTAGCTTGGTTTAGGGTATTCAGTCTCTAAAGTCAGTTTATTAGCTTTTTCCACGATTGCGTTCACGCCCGCGTCCATGCCTTCTTGCAAAGCTAGCTTCTCTTCCTGTAAGGGCTGCTGCTATTAAGTTAGCCTTTCTTAAGCCTCTGATCAGCCTCCTGATCTCGGTTAATGTACACTTTGGTAGCCACTTTAATAAGCTGAGTAGCATTCATGTCTGCGGAGCTTCCAACTTCTGTGATTTATGCCTGATATCTCCTTGAGCCTGCCTTACAAATGTCGTATTCACCATGTGCTGATTTTCAGCAGCCTCAGGGTTAAACGGAATGTACAACCAAAATGTCTTACAAAGTGTATTATAAAACTGGCTGGTGCTTTTATTTGCACCCTGGAGAACCTCTGAGATTTTGTGTGTGTGTGTGTTTTTTTTTTTAGACGGAGTCTTGCTCTGTTGCCCAGGCTAGAGTGCAACGGTGTGATCTTGGCTCACTGCAAGCTCCGCCTCCTGGGTTCATGCCATTCTCCTGCCTCAGCCTCCTGAGTAGCTGGGACTACAGGCACGTGCCACCACGCCCAGCTAATTTTTTTGTATTTTTTAGTAGAGATGGGGTTTCACCGTGTGAGCCAGGATGGTCTCAATCTCCTGACCTTGTGATCCGCCCACCTCGGCCTCCCAAAGTGCTGGGATTACGGGTGTGAGCCACCGCACCCGGCCTGTCCTCTGAGATTTTTTGTATTGGTTGCCTTTCTCTTTTACCTTCCTTTAGCCTTTGCAGAAATGTTTTTTGGCACCTTTGTAGGTGCTGAAGCTGGACTGCATCATCTGGATCCTGGTGGGGGTCCTCTTGTCCTCTTAAGAGGCATAAGTATAACTTGGGCATGGCCAGACCTGAGATGGCCTGCCTGACTTTTTGAGCCTTTCACTTTAACTTCCTGGAGCTCTGATTTCTTCCTCTCAGGTGAGACTGGGAGCGTGTCTCTGTTTGAACTTAACTCCTTAGGTGCAGTTAGCCTTGGTAAAGGGGGGCAGATTGGAATATAGGGAGGAGGGGTCTCTATTCCCTCCTGTGGTTCTTGCAAAACGGTTTTTCTCTTTCTTTTCTGAGACTTTTCATTTGTCCCCATAGCTTCCAGGGCAGCTGATTTTTACTTTTGCTTTTGGCTCAGTGGCTACAAGCCACTGTGACTTTCCCTTTAACTCTGTAGCTGCCAGCGCAGCTGATTTCTCTCTTGGTGTGAGCTGTGAGTGTTCTACAATAAACTGCTAGGCAGGGCTGCATTCATTTAGCCATTAGTCAATACCATTGCCTTTGGCTTCCCTATCTCCAGGGTCACATTCCCTTTAGGTGTAAAGGAAATTTGTGCCTGCAGTTTCTGGAGCAAGTCTCTCCTCAACAAGGGCACTGAACAATTTGGCATATATAGAAACTCATGCTGCACTTCTTGTCCTCCAATAACACATCTCCTGTATTTGGAAAAAGGTGTCTTTTCTTTGGCCCTAGTAGCTCCCATGATAGTAGCATAGTTCTTTTTGTGGGCGCTAATTGGGTGAGTTACCACAGATAAATCAGCACCAGTATTGACCAAAAAATCCATTAATCGGCCCTCTACTTCCATAGAGACCACAGGCTCCCCGGGGCCTAAAAAGATGGAGCCCAGTCATTCTCAGTCCTCAAAATTCTCAGCCCCCGCTAAGCCAATCAGATCAGGATCTGCCTTTGAAGCACCATGACCAGCAACTGAATGCCACACTCGGGTGTTAGACCATTGACCATCATCTCCATCCGTTTCCTTCTTGGGACACTCATGTTTCCAGTGGCCCATTTATCTGCACCTTGCACATTGGTTCCTGGCCAGCCGGGACCAGCTTCATCTCCCTGTCTTGTCTGCCCTGTTCCTCGGCCACACCCTCTAGCAAATCCAGGGTTACTTTCTGCTAATGCATCAGCTATAAATTGAGGCATCTCTTTGTTTCTATTTTTGGTTTTTCTTTTTTCCTTTGGTTGGGCTGCCTGGGCAACTAATGCCTTGTAATATCCCTCTAGGCAGGGCTGTAGCCACCTGGGGCAAGTTTGTGCCACATTGAGCCAAGTGTCCATATAGGGAAACTGGTCTGGGTATCCTGGTTTTCCTCCACCTCCAATGACCGCCTTAAACACACGGCCAATTAATTCCCTGTCTGTTGTACCTTCAGAGGGCCACCCCACATTGAAAGCAGGCCAATCTATTTCACAGTATGTCCTTAACTCTTGAGCATCCAGTTTCATCCCATAATCACCTCTAAATCCTTTTTTAAAGTTCTTTATCATGCACTCCAAAGGAGTTGGTTTAGACACCTTCCCTCCTATTTCCTCCCTTGTGGCGCACTCTCACTCTCACTTTCACTCTTGGGTCCACCAGACCCGGTCCTGGAGTTTCGGACACTGCTTAGCCAGGAATGTGCCTTCCCCTCTCACAGCCTGCTGCAGCTGTGGAGCTGGTCTTATCTGCTGTATGCAACGTCCTACGTCTGATTTCCCCTGCACTCGCCTGGGAGCACACAGCCTGCACTAAGGGATCTGTGCTTCCCCACGTCACTCCCTGCATTGGCCTCTCCCGAGACTGTCTCTTTCACACACTTTCACACACCTCCCTTGCCCCAGGACTCCTCATCGGATGAAATGAGCCTCTCTTATGTCCCGGGTGAGCCTAGTTAGGCTCCTACATTCACACACATAACACACACCACTCCTACCCCAGGACTCCTTATTGGACGAAACTAGCCTCTCTCATGTCCCGGGTAGGTTCACACGCACCCACACACTCCCAGTTGCTGTCTCCAGATCCAGTGAACCACTTTCACTATGTTAGTGGGGACGCGAGGTTCATCCAAATTGGCAGGCCACTCCTGCCGCCCCCAGCTGCTCTGGGTTGGATTAGTGGTTGGTCCCTGGGAGGTGATCAAGCTCCCATTCATCCCCGTGGGACAGGCTTTCCTGCCTTGGGCCCTTACTCCTTACCATGGTTCCCGAAGTGCTGGTATCATCCTACAGCTCCATGCCTGGTTCCGTTGTGCTGCTGGACAGGGCGCCGGGACGTGGGGAGAGCCGGCTTCCATCCGGGTGAAGTTCACCCGTGGTGCGCCTTGGATGCTGGGTCTCCCCTGGCCCTGGGGCTCTAGTGGCACAGGCAAAGGAGAGAGTAAATCTGTCGTCTCCAATCCCAGATGAACCCCCAGAAATGTTTCAGGATTGATAAGGAATCAGAGAGACTGATGGGGTTGAGGAGGATATTTATTATTTAGAAGCACCAGCCCAGTCAGATTAACATCCAAAGGACTGAGCCCTGAACAAAGAGTTACCTTTTAAGTATTTTGTGGGGTGGTGGGAGATCTGTGCAGGGGGAAACATATTACAGAAGTGAGAAACAAAGATAGTTATTTAATTAATTGAGATATGCATTACATCATTTCTCACTTTTCAAAGAAAAACGTTTTATGACTTGAGTTTATCTGTCTAGTGACCTTGCAGCTGCACAGCTAGAGAAACAGGGTCTTCACAATGCCTGGGAAAGGAGGGGAGATAAGGCTCACTAGCCACAGAAAAACAGGCAGTCAATTTTTAAAGGACTCCAGCTCTTTCTCTTTCTCAGGGGAACTGGGTTTTCTTACATACAGCTGAGTTTCTGCTTACACATTCTTTAATTTCTTTTAATTCCTGTTCCAACACAATCCCAGCTTACTGCAGCCTGGACCTCCTGGGCTCAAATGATCCTCCCACCTCAGCCTCCTGAGTGGCTGGAACTACAGGTGCGCGCCATGCGCATCTTATTATTATTATTATTTTTGAGACAGAGTTTTGCTCTTGTTGCCCAGGGTGGAGTGCAATGGCATGATCTCGGCTCACTGCAACCTCCGCCTCCTGGGTTCAAGCTATTCTCCTGCCTCACCCTCCTGAGTAGCTGGGATTACAGGCATGTGCTACCATGCCCGGCTTATTTTCTATGTTTAGTAGAGACGGGGTTTCTCCATACTGGTCAGGCGGGGCTTGAACTCCTGACTTCAAGTGATCCGCCCACCTCGGCCTCCCAAAGTGCTAGGATTACAGGCATGAGCCACTGCGCCTGGCCTAATTTTTATATATTTCTGTTTGTAGAGACAGGGCTTTGCCATGTTGCCCAGGCTGGTAACTTCCATATGTTTTTTATAGGCAATTTTTTTTTAGTTTATACTTTTTATTTAATTTTTTTGAATTTAACCTCAGAATGTGATTATGGACAAAATTCAAAACATAATAATTGAGTTTAATTTTTATAATGTGGGTCTATTACTGAGAAGAGTGGATGCCATCTTGCCTAATTGGGGTTCAAAGTTAGTGTTCCCTGTCATTGAAATCAATTGCAAATGTGCATCTGTGAATGCTGGTTACGTGCAGGAGAGCAAATGAAGTATACCATTGACACCACTGATAGAGTCAATAGACTCACCACTGATAATGGATTCAGGTATTTCCCACAGAGTTCTTGCTGATGAATAATGCAGTGAAGTCAGGCACAGTGGCTCATGCCTGTAATCCTAGCACTTTGAGGCTGTTGTTGGCGGATCACCTGAGGTCAGGGGTTCGAGACCAGCCTGGCCAACATGGCGAAACCTCATCTTTACTAAAAATACAAAAACTAGGCCAGGCGCAGTGGCTCATGCTGGGCATGGTGGCACAGCTTGTAATCCCAGCTATTCTGGAGGCTGAGGCAGGAGAATCACTTGAACCTGGAAGGCAGAGGTTGCAGTGAGCTGAGATCGCGTCGTTGCACTCCAGCCTGGGCGACAGAGTGAGACTCCGTCTCAATAATAATAATAATGATAATAATAGTAATAATAATGATGATGGAGTAAAAAACCATACACTTTAAGCACTTTATGTTTTCACAAGCTTTGTACATTTGTCCACCTAAGCTTTTTCCTGCTCCACACATGCTTTTACCACTGCCAGTTTTAACACATATTTACACTTCCTTTTTTGCTGCGTTAGTTTCTCATCTTTGGGAATATTCTTGCAGCAGTTACTGGTTTTTTTTTTTTTTTTGGAGACAGGGTTTCACTGTCAGCCAGGTTGGAGTACAGTGGTGCAATAATGACTCACCACAACCTGAAATTGCCAGGCTCGGGAGATCCTCCCACCTCAGCCTCCCGAGGAGCTGGGACTATAGGCGTGGGCCACCCTGCCCAGCTAAGGGAGGGTGAAGGGCTGGGTTGCCTGAAGACCCTCCCGTGGGTGTGGCAGAGCCTGTGGTCTGAGGGAAGGGTCTAGCTGCAGGGCAGCCCACAGCTTCATAGTGGCCCAGGGAACCAGGGCAGGCAGGCCGTGAGGCCCAGTGGTCATCTGGGCCAGGCCTTGATGCTGAGGCCATGGAACAGGTGAGGCTCTAAGAAGGGCCCAGAGTGACCATGGGGTGGAGGCTATGTCCACAGATCCAATGCAGGAGAGGGTGTGCTGGGCAGTGATGTCAGCCAGGCTTCCCAGCAGGACTGGAGGTGTCAGGGGCAGCTCTGTCCCAGGTGGCAGACACTGGCTTCCCCTCTTGCTCTCACAACTGTCCTGTGACCTGGTGTTGTCTGAGCTGTGGTGAGGCCTCGCTGGTGACATCCAGGAGCACGGAGCATGTGGGTGGGGGGGTGTGTGCACCTGCCGACTGCCTGGTCCTGTGGTCAAGGATGGGGGAACGCAGGTCTGCCTGTAGCTCCACCCCATTTATAAAGCACTGTGATGCCTTCTGCTGGGGCATGTGCTGAGGGTGCCTTGCAGGCACTGCCCTCGGGAAGTTCACAGGCTTGTGCAGAAGCTGTTGGGAATGTGCCAAGAACAGAGGTGTCAGGAGCCAGGTATTGGGCAGGTCCCAGGTCTCTGAGCCTCAGTTTCCTCATCTGTAGGAGGGTGGTAACCCTGCCCTGCTCAGCTTACCAGGTACAGCTGTGAGTTTTCAGTGCAGAGGAAAAGCAGAGACCTTCCCCTCAGATGGCCATACCCCCTTGTCACTGTACCCAACACTCCAGTGCTCCCCCAGGGGGTGTCCTGGCCTCCTCCTTTGTAGCTCTCAGGTGTCACATGTGGGTCTTGCCCTACCATCCCCTCTCCCTGTCTAGAAATGAGGACTGCTGAGCTTGGAGCCACCCCGCTCCCTGCTCTCAAGCCATCTGCTCCTGGATTAGCCTGTGGCTGGCCTGGCCTGATTCTACACAGATGTGGGTGTTTCTCCACTGCCGGGGCAGCGGTTGTCCATCTTGGGGCCTGGGTCAGCTCTCAGCTGTGGCTGTTGTGCCTGTGCTTCCCCCAGGTCCTGGTGGTCACTCCAACCCTGCCCTCACATATCCCAAGAGCAGGCTGACTGTCTTCCCATTCCTACCTTTCCAGTAACTGCTGCAAGAAGGGACAGACATTGCTGCAGAGAACTTGCCACAGTGTTTCATGTTGTGGCCGGTGGTGCCAGACTGCACGCTCCATTCTAGGGAAGGGTGAGGCTTCCCGATCATCAGTCTTAACAGGGGACTGTCCTGTGGGTACCTGGGTAGGCTGCAGGAGTGGGGTTAGAGTAGTGCCTACTGCCTGTTGAGAGTGTGTGAGTTCCTTAAGGGCGTGCATGCTGGGCCAGGCATGGTGGCTTATGCCTGTAATCCCAGCACTGTGGGAGACTGAGGCGGGCGGATCATTAGGTCAGGAGTTCAAGACCAGCCTGACCAACATGGTGAAACCCCGTCTCTACTAAAAACACAAAAATTAGCTGGGAGTGGTGGTACGCACCTGTAATCCCAGCTACTCAGGAGGCTGAGGCAGGAGAATCACTGGAACCCAGGAGGCAGAGTTTGTAGTGAGCTGAGATTGTGCCACTGTACTCTAGCCTCTGTCTCAAAAAACAACAACAACAACAACAAAGCGTGCATGCTGTATGTCTGTTTTTTTTCTCCTCCTTAACACTAGTCAGTCTTGTGTAACCAGGCTGGCCCTGCTTCCTGCTTAGAAGCTATTGGTGTATCATCTGGAGCTGCAAATAGGGTGATAGGGCATCAGTAACCTTCCCACACTCGAGCTTCCTGACACCCAGCCCCTCATCTCCAGCCAGCCTCTGGCTCCCCCAGGAATCTTGGGGCTCACGCCTCACACTCCATCATAGAGGGCTTTGCCCTTCTGGTGTGCCTTCCCTTGGAGGCACCTTGGAACGGGTACAACAGAGCTCTGGAAGTGCTGTCTGTTGCATCGATACCCCGCTGCTGCCTTCGTCCACCTTCCTGGGACAGAATCCTGGGATGGGTCTTTATTTAAGAAGACAAAAGGGAGAGAGAATGCATAGAGGCTGGGCATGGTGGCTCACTCCTGTAATCCCAGGACTTTGGGAGGCCGAGGCTGGTGGATCACTTGAGGTCACGGGTTCAAGACCAGCCTGGCCAACACGGTGAAACCGTCTCTACTAAAAATACAAAAAAATTAACTGGGTGGCAGTGGGCACCTGTAATCCCAACTACTTGAGAGGCTGAGGCAGAAGAATCACCTGAACCCAGGAGTCGGAGGTTGCAGTGAGCCGAGATCACGCCACTGCACTCCAGCCTCCAGCCTGGGCAACAGAGGGAGACTCCGTCTCAAAAAAAAAAAAAGAGAGAGAGAAGAAAAAAAGAATGCATAGAGACCATCTGTGTGACCCTGCGCAAGTCATTTTCCCTGCTTCACTCCTTGGGACTCAGCCTGTGAATGGGGACAGTGCTTCTCCCTTACAGAGCTGTTCTGAGAATTTTCATAGAGAATGCACCTGTGGTGGTTGTAAGTAGTGACTGGTTCCCCCAATCCTGACTCCCCTGCAGAATGGGGCCTGGGCCCAGGGACAGGGGATGGGCTGGCAGAGGATGCCCATCCTAGAGAGGAGCCTTCTTGGTGGACGTGGAGACCTAGCTAAGTCAGAGTCCAGATCTAAGTTTGAGGGCACATCTGACACCCTGAAGCCATGAGTCTTTGGCTGGGTCAAGTGCCTTTCTGAGCTTCAGTTCCTTATCAGTAAACTCTGGGTAGTGATGCCCAGTGTCTTTCACAGGACACCGTGTGAGTGCAGATGGAGACCCATGGAGCACTCTGCTGGGGAGCAATTCATGGGGAGCACCCCTCCAGAGAGGGATGGCTCGCACAGGCCCTCAGCCCAGGCCCTTGCAGGCTGGACCTTGGAGAGTGAGGCCCTGAGGCGAGACATGGGCACCTGGCTCCTGGCCTGCACTTGCGTCTGCACCTGTGTCTGCTCTGGAGTCTGTCTCAGGGGAAGGATGAGGTGAGGGCTGGGCACTAGTGTCTGTATGAGGTGTGTGGAGAACTAGGGCATGTTTGGGGGACTGGTTTGTCTGATGTTGAGACCCTAGGGAAAGTTTGGCCCAAACTGTGCTGGGGCATGTCCTCTAGGGTTCAGCCTGGAACTCAGTCTCTATTCTTGCTTCCTTTACCTCCCTATCTTCAGTCCCTGGACAGACCTTAGTCTCCCTTCCTTCACCCTCTTGACGCCTCTCTGGGTCTGACTTGCCCATGTACCATGGGTCAGAGCCCATCACTTCCCAGGCCTCCCAGTGCTTTCCTGGACAGATTCTGGGATCATTCACTGGTAACTGCCCTGCTAGGGTGTCAGCTGTCAGATCCCCCCGCAACCCCCCAACTCAGCTCTGCCCTGAAGCACTCAATGTGGGCTCCCGACCTTCACTGTCTCCAGGGCCAAGGGCTGGAACCTCCACCTGCCTCACCAACAACATTCTCAGGATCGATTGCCACTGGTCTGCCCCAGAGCTGGGCCAGGGCTCCAGCCCCAGGCTCCTCTTCACTAGGTGAGGGTGGAGGGCCATGCCCAGCTGGACAGGGATGAGGGTGGGGTCCCCAGGATTGCAGCAGATATGCCAGGATAGTGTAGCAACCCCGTGGTGCTGACACATGCCCTTTCCAGCAACCAGGCTCCTGGTGGCACACGTAAGTACATCTTGCGGGGCAGTGAGTGCACTGTTGTGCTGCCGCCTGAGGCGGTGCTCCTGCCGTCCGACAATTTCATCATCACTTTCCAAATGCGTGTCTGGGAGGGAGCAGGTCAGCCTGGTGGACCCGGAGTACCTGCCCCGGAGACACGGTGAGCAGCGGCTATAGGCCTGGGGCGGGGCCCCTTGGCAAGAACATCCTGGCTGCTTGGGGGCTGGGAGCAGGGCCCTGCAGCCTGGGACCCCTGTGGCCCAGTGAGTGTTCTCAGTCCCAGCCAAGTAAGATCCAGGGCTGGGGTCAGGCTTGGCCCCTGGGAGGGGAGGGCCCACATGGTTACTGCAGGGGCAGGGTTTTGTAGAAATAAAGATGCAGGGCTGCTAGTTGGGGCAGTGGCTGGCACTTAAGTCATGTGAAATGCACTTCAGTCATACCAGGAAGGACTCCAGTAAGATGCTGGGAAGAACTCCCAGCAGCAGACTGTGAAGGAAAGGGGAAGCAAGATTTAGAAACCACCTAGTCTAGCTGCAGAGGTCAGAGGAAGTCATTGCTGTCCTGTCCCTCCTGAAGGTTTTCTGGACCAGTCTCCCAGTGAGGTGCTTGGTCTGAGAGGGCCTTGACCATGCCCCTTGGGAATCTTTCAGATCCCCAGTCTTGGGTGTGCTGACTGACACACCCAGACCCATGGGGCTTCAGCCTGACGTAGATTCACTCTGTTCCAGTGAAGCTGGACCCACTCTGAGTTGCAGAGCTGTAGGGAAAAGAGAGATCAGACTGTCACTGTGTCTGTGTAGAAAGGGAAGACATAAGAGACTCTATTTTGAAAAAGACCTGTACTTTAAACAATTGCTTTGCTGAGATGTTGTTAATTTGTAGCTTTGCCCCAGCCACTTTGACCCAACTTGGAGCTCACAAAAACGTGTGTTGTATAAAATCAAGGTTTAAGGGATCTAGGGCTGTGCAGGACGTGCCTTGTTAACAAAATGTTTACAAGCGGTGTACTTGGTAAAAGTCATTGCCATTCTCTAGTCTCAATAAACCAGGGGCACAATGCACTGTGGAAAGCCGCAGGGACCTCTGCCCTTGAAAGCTGGGTATTGTCCAAGGTTTCTCCCAATGTGATAGTCTGAAATATGGCCTTGTGGGATGAGAAAGACCTGACCGTCCCCCAGCCCGACACCCGTAAAGGGTCTGTGCTGAGGAGGATAGTAAAAGAGGAAGGCCTCTTGCAGTTGAGATAGAGGAGGGCCACTGTCTCCTGCCTGCCCCTGGGAACTGAATGTCTCAGTGTAAAACCCTTGTACATTTGTTGAATTCTGAGATAGGAGAAAAGCTGCCCTGTGGCGGGAGGCGAGACATGTTGGCAGCGATGCTGCCTTGTTATTCTTTACTCCGCTGAGATGTTTGGGTGGAGAGAAACATAAATCTGGCTTACGTGTACGTCCAGGCATAGTACCTTCCCTTGAACCTAATTATGACATAGATTCTTTTGCTCACATGTTTTTTGCTGACCTTCTCCTTATTATCACCCTGCTCTCCTACTACATTCCTTTTTACTGAAATAACGAAAATAATAATCAATAAAAACTGAAGGAACTCAGAGACCGGTGCTGGTGCAGGTCCTTGGTGTGCTGAGTGCCGGTCCCCTGGACCCACTGTTGTTTCTCTATACTTTGTGTCTTATTTCTTTTCTCAGTCTCTCATCCCACCCAACTAGAAATACCCACAGGTGTGGAGGGGCAGGCCACCCCTTCACAGAGCAACATCAGCTCTGGCCACTGCATCCTGACCTAGAGCATCAGTCCTGCCTTGGAGCCGAGGACCACACTTCTCAGCTATGACCTGGCCTTTGAGAGGCAGGAAGAGGCCTGGGAGGTAACGCTTCGGCTTGCTTCCCCTGGGGGCCTCTCTCCTGGGAGCAGCAGCCCAGGGCAGACTACCCAGTCTACATAAGGAGAGGTCAACTTGGAGTGAAGAGGAGGGGAGGCGCTAGAGCCAGGTGTGTGTGTGCACACATGCTCACATGCACATGTGTGTGCTTCATGTGTGTATGTGAGTAGGGTGAGAGCACCTGTGTTTATGTGTGTGCACATGTAAGTGTGCCCATGTTTGTGTTTGTAAGTGTACATGAGTGTGTGCCTCATGGTTGTATATGTGAGTGTGCACGTGGGCATGCCTACAGGTATGAATGTGTATGTGAGTGTGGTGAGTTGCTTCTGTGCACACACTTGTGTTTATGAGTGTACATGCAAGTGTGATGAGTGTGAAAGTGTGCCTGTAGACATGTTTGCCTGTGTGTGCACATGTGTATTTGTGGGCAAACGCAGCTGTGTCTGTGTGTGAGTGTGCCTTCTCTCTGTGGGTGTGCACGTGAACGTGGTGAGTGTGCTTTTGTGAACACAGATGTGTTCCTGTGTGTATGTGAGCGTGTGCGTGTGTGTATTCTCGAGGGGGACCCAGCCCCACCTTCAGTACCTGCTAACTGTCCCCACCCCCACAGCGGGCCTAGCACAGGGATCACATTGTCGGGGTGACCTGGCTCATACTTGAAGCCTTTGAGCTGGATCCTGGCTTTATCCTTGAGGCCAGGCTGCGTGTCCAGATGGCCATGCTGGAGGATGACGTGGCACAGGAGGAGCGTTACACAGGCCAGTGGAGCGAGTGGAGCCAGCCTGTGTGCTTCCAGGCTCCTCAGAGACAAGGTGGCTGCTGCTATGGCTGCTGCACTTCCAGAGTCTGGGCTGGGTGTCCCCTGCACCCTTTCAGCCTCCTGGAAGCCCCTCCCTGAGGCAGCCATGCCCCAGTTTGACCCCCTTCCTCTGAAGCTCTGACATCTGTAGGGAGGAAATAAACACCTGCCAACTCTGGGGCTTCCTGGGAACCCACAGTCAGTGGCTCCTGTTAGGAGTGAGGGTGGCAGGGCTGCACACTAGGGTTGGTGCTCCTGCCTGGAGGCTGGACATGACCTCAGTGTCCTTAGTGAGTGCTGGGCTGACCCTTGCGCACTGCAGTGCTGAGACAGCCCAGGGACCTTATGACCCACTGTGTGGCAGATGGGAAGAGTGAGGCCCAGGAGTGTGGCTCACACAAGGTCCTTCAGCAGGTGACACAAACCTCCAAGGCTCATCACAAACCTTCCACTTTGGCCCAGAGCACTAAAGGGTGCGCTTTTGCCAGGTGGGTTTTAGGGGAGCCTCCTGGCACTGACGCTGCTCATAGCCCTGGGCCCTTCCTGCCCACAGGCCCTCTGATCCCACCCTGGGGGCAGCCAGGCAACACCTTTGTTGCTGTGTCTGTCTTTCTCCTGCTGACTGGCCTGATCTACCTCCTGTCCAAGCTGTCGCCCAGGTAGGTAGCTGATGTGTGTGTGTGTGTACATGTGTGAGCGTGTAAGAGTGTACATGTTAGTGTATGTGTGAGTGTGTGGTGGGTGGGCCGTCAAGGGCCACCTCTGTCTGGTTCCTCCCCTCCCCTCTCCACTGCCTGGTCCTGGATGGGGTGGGCTTTTCAAGTCTCCACTCTGGGCCAGTAGAGAGTTGTCAAGTTGCCAGGGGAGAGAAGGGAAGGGGCATCTGAGGCAGAGGCTGAAGATAAGGGCAGCTTGGTCCTGACCAGACTCAGAGTCACCGAGATCAAGAGCCTGGGGTCCTAGTCTTCTGCCTCTGGAGGAGCTTGGTTTGTTCATTTGTTCACATGTTCTACGAAAGGACAGTTGGGGCATCTAGTGTGCTCAGGACCCTGTTCTCACCCTGGCAGATGCCTTAGAGAACAAGATGGACAAGGGCCCTCCTTAAATAAACCATCACGCCTCATGCACCACATGTCAGGTTACAAGAGGGGGTGCAGGGACCATGTCAGGCCGTGGATGTGAGGAAGAGGGTGTGGGGAGAGGGGTGTTGGGTGGGGCTAAGTGGGAGGGTGCTTGGCTTCTCCTTGGAGCAAAGGAAAGTGTGAAACTGTGTAACACGACCTAGTTTGTTTTGAGGAATGGATTGCTGGGAAAAGGGGGCATAGGGGAGCTGCTGGGGGCCAGTGGGGTGCCCACAGGGAGATGATTTGGCATGCAGTGAAAGAAATGGAGGTAGAGCAAGGTGGAGGGAATTGCAGGGTCTTAGGAGAAGAAATAGAGGGGACGTGTGGCTGGATGAGATATGAGTGGTGACCCTTGAGGTGGGGAAATGGGGCACAGCCTTGCGGGAATGTTGGCAAGGTCTATTTACACCTGTTGGGTTGGAGCCCCAGGTGACATCCTTATGAGAGGGTCAGTGGATCCTTGGCAGCAAGCCAGGTGCTCAGGGAGACACTGGGTGGGGTGGGAGCCACAGATGTGCTGATGGCAAAGACAGAGAGTCTGGAGGTGCGGCTCCCTCTGTGGGCTGAGGATCTAGCTGATAACTCCCTGTTCTGAACCCGCCATCGCAGCTCATGCTGTAAAGGATGCGCGCCTCAGTATAAATCAGTTCTGTGCAGCCGTTAGGCAAGGAGGCCCAGTTGGGTCCTGCCCTGAGAGTGGGTTGGGATGTGATGAGATGGGAGAGAGGCAGTGGCAGGGATGAGCTGGGCGGGCCTCCTGCTGATGGAAGGAAGCTCTGCCTCTGCAGTGACCTCAGGCCACCTGGGTCCCTGTAGGCCTCTGACTGGCGTCTCCTGGCCTTAGGGTGAAGAGAACCTTCTACTAGAACGTGCCCTCTCCAGTGGTGTTCTTCCAGCCCCTCTATGGTGTGCACAATGGGAACTTCCAGGTGTGTGCAGAGACCACGGCAGGGCGTCAGGGGCAGGTGTTGCCCAGAGCTCTGGCCTGCCCGAGATGTTGGCTTTCATGAGGGTTGGCGGCCAGTATGGGAGCCTTGTCAGTGCTTGGAGCCTTTTTTGTATATTCAGTTTATTTCAATTTATACGCTGTGTCTCAAGTGGGGAAAAACTAGCTTTATTCTCCATTACTGATTTCTTTTTGTTCTCATGTCTCCAGTTCCACTGTTGATGGAAAAATGTAAATTTCTCATGACTTGTCCCTGTCCCCTCTGGTTTGCGGCTGTCTGCACGCACCATGTGCCTCACCTCCTCCTTCTGCGAAGGTGTCTGTCCTGTGGCAATGGGGAAGGGTCTGTGGTGTGTGCACTGCCCTTGGGGCTCTCACTGCCTCTGGGCTCCTGCTCTGCCTGGTCCCCTGGTCCCCACGGATCGCATGCTGGCACCACAGCTGTGGAGTGGGCTCTGCAATTCCCCATCTGTGGCCCTGTTGGGCCCCCACAGCCCAGGAACCAGTGAGCAACTTGGGGGTTGCATCAGCCCCTCCCCTCCCTGCTGGGCTGGCGGTTCATGCCCACTGGGTGGGAGGAGGGGGAGGGGGAGGGCTCCATTGAATGGTCTCTGGTTTTTCCCCTCTGACTTCTCGCTTTGGGCAAAGGACAAGAAGCAGTGAGGGCCCCTCCCTGGGGTCTGGGCCAAGCTGACCCCTCTTCTCCAGGATCTTCCCTCCCTGTGCCCTAGGGCATCCCTGGGCCCTGTGTGGCAAGAATGTCCTTCCACACCGCGGCTCCAACTTACTTTGCAGAAAAATCCTTTTTTCTCTCAATGAGGAGCCTAGTTTTCAAGATTTTTGTCCAAATATTCAATTTGAACCATAAACCGGGCACCTGGCTCTTAGAGTCTCCCCCTTTCCCCTAGGTGGTAGGTGTGACCATCATGGGCCTGGGCAGCCGAGTACAAGGCTGAGCAGGACACAGATCATGACTGTCCCCTGGACTGTCATCCTGTTGCAGGCACCAGCCCTTCCCTAGAGAATCAGGGCACCTGCCAGGGGTTATTTAGACCCGCGGGTGGGGATCTGGTGCCGTAGGTTTGTCTCCAGGGAGCAGTGCAGTGATGGAGGGTGTGTTGTGGGTTTAGGGAGCAGTGCAGTGATGGAGGGTGTGTTGTGGGTTTAGGGAGCAGTGCAGTGACGGAGGTGTGTTGTGCGTTGTGCATGGGATGGAGGTTCCTGGTCTCACCAAGGGAAGAGCTTCCTTTTGGAGGCGGGGGCCTCCTGTGTCCCCACAGAAAGATCCAGGTCTGCTAGCCTTAGCCCAGTGCTTTGAAAGTCACCAGTCCTGACGGCGACTCGTGTGTGTGTGTGTGTGTGTGTGTGTGTGTGTGTGTGTACGTGTGGTGGGAATGCCCAGTCTCTGCAGCTGCTGAAAGGCCTTGAGGCACATGCTGTCAGGAGTTGGCTCTGTCCTGGGCAGACATCACCATCTGTACCTTGGTTCAGGCTGCCGTGAGCACCAGGCCCTGTGCTGGCGGAGTGGTGAGGAGCCTGAAGGGACTCAGGGTCCCATGATGAGGCTGGGCTGGCACATGGAGGAAAGACAGAATGTCCAAGACACAGGCGCTGTTTGGCCTCTGGGTGTGGACCTCAGGAGGGCTTCCTGGAGGAGGTGGGCTTCCTGGAGGAGGAGGGCTTCCTGGAGGAGGAGGGAGGCTGGGCTTGCCAGAAAGGAGGCAGCTGCTCCCAGGATGAGTTCCGAACATGCTACCTGAGCCCTTCCCTCCTCCTGCACTCTGTTCCAGACTTGGATGGGGGCCCACAGGGCTGGTGTGCTGCTGAGCCAGGACTGTGCTGGCACCCGACGAGGAGCCTCAGAGCCCTGTGTCCAGGAGGCCACTGCACTGCTCACCTGTGGCCCAGCAAGTCCTTGGAAATCTGTGGGCCTGGAGGAAGAGCAGGAAGGCGCTGGGACCTGAGCTCAGAGCATGTGCTGCCATCAGAGCATGTGCTGCCAGCAGGGTGTACGGAGTGGAGGGTATAGCCACTTGCCTATCTGCCACGGGAGGACTGGGCCCCCACGTCCCCCACCAGGGCATATTACTCCCTTCCGTCCTTAGCAAGGCTCGGTCCTGGAGGTTCTAGGTCCCTGACTTGCCAGATGAATCATGTCCGTTTTTGGAAAATGGACCTAAGTCTCCGGAGCCCTTGTCTGGGACTGAACCTCCTGAGAATGGGCCCCTAGCAGTGGTTGGAGGTCCTGTCTGGATGGAGGCTCAGGGGCAGCTTCAGGGAGGAAGGATCCCTCCGCTCAGTGCCTGTAGGGAGGAACCTCTACCCTCAGCATCCTGCCCACAGGTTCCTCCTTTGGCTGTCCCTTTTCTTTCTCCCTGGCCTCTCTGAGAAGAGGGGTGTGGTTTCTCAGCTGTTCCACCATCATCCCCTTAAAGGGCCAGCCTGGCCCCACTGGACACAGGTAAGGCACTACGACCACCTGGTGTGACCTCTCTGTGCCTTCCAGAGGCACCTTTCTAGAGATTAAAAGGGGCTTCATGGCTGCTCCAAAGTGCTGATGGCTGGGAAGAGGGGCCAGAGGAGGAGTGAGGGGTGAGGTTTGGCCAGCCCTAGGCTTTCTGGGCTCTAGGGATAGCACGATGGATGCTCAATGACAGTTTCGGGGACAGCAGGGTGGAGGCTCAGGGACAGCTCTGGGGACAGCAGGGTGGAGTCTCAGGGGCAGCTCTGGGCTGAGGTCAGGGTGGAGGCTCAGGGGTAGCTCCGGGGACAGCAGGGTGGATGCTCAGGGACAGCTCTGGGCTGAGGTCAGGGTGGAGGCTCAGGGGCAGCTTCAGGGACAACAGGGTGGAGGTTCAGGGACAGTTCCTGGGAGGCCAGAGGCCTCATTCCTCCTTGTCCACATCCTCCCACTTGCTCCTGGAAACAGAGCTGAGGCTGGAGCTCCCAGACAGTCAGTGCTGAAAGTGTCCATCCAGCAGTGATGGTGGCCTGTGAAAGGTCCTGCTTCTGTCCTCAGCCTCTCATGGGGTGGGCTTGGGGAGGAGCTGTGGTCTGGAGAGAGCGGCAGATGGAGCAGAACGTGCCTGCATTTGTTTCCTAGGGCTGCCGTAACAAAGTGCCACAAAATGGGTAGCTTAGAACCACAGAGATTTATCTCTGTCTCAGTTCCGAAGTCCAGAAGTTGGAAAGAAAGATGTTGGCAGTGTTCCCGACTACATGTTCTTCGGCTCCCATGAAACATAAGTTGATACAAGGCCAAGCAAGTTTCCCAGACAAGGCTTTATTAAGTCTTATGCCCTAAAGGTTGAGCAGAAGAGAGACATATGAAGTCTTATGCCCTAAAGGTTGGCCAGGAGGAAGGATTCTTGGCTGGCTCCCCAAGGGGAGTGCATTGTGGTGTCTTAAGGAGGGTGACATGCATAATTTATGAGTTAGGTGAGTGTCGTTACACCTACAGGGTGGAGTGAAGGGTGCTCAGATGCAGTAAAGAATCGTGCTAACACACACGTTGCATGATCAGAAAATAGCAGATAAGCCCATATCTGGGTGGGGACTTTAGTATTATAATGAGGCCGGGGTAAGGATCAGTCATTCTCCTGGCCTCGTGCACAAGAGGGTGATAGAGTCAACTCCCTTGGGTAAGACTTACGGCGAGATGCTGCTTATCTTAGTGTGTTTCAGACAGTTGGCAAGGTCTGGCCAGCGAGTATGGCACCTGGAGGGTGGCGGTGCAAGGGCTGGTGGTCAGCGGGCATGTACGGAACAACACGTTAGTGGGGGTGGGCTGAGTCCCATTTCTACTCTGTCTCAGCAGGGCCATGCTCCCTCTGAAGGCACTAGGGAAGGATCCATTTCGGGCCTCTCTTCAGCTTCTGTTAGTTTCTTGGCTTGTGACAGCAAAACTCCATTTTTTTTTTAAGATGGCATCTTGGTCTGTCACCCAGGCTGAAGTGCAGTGGTGTGATCTCAGCCCTCTGCAACCTCTGCCTCCCCGGTTCAAGTGATTCTCCTGCCTCCACCTCCCAAGTAGCTGGGATTACAGGCGCGAGCCACCACATCCAGCTAATTTTTGTATTTTTAGTAGATACAGGATTTTGCCATGTTGGCCATGTTGGTCTCAAATTCCTGGCCTCAAGTGATTGCCTGCCTCCCCTTCCCAAAGTGCTGAGATTACAGACATGAGCCACTGTACCCGGGCATGTCATCTGTATATCTTTTTTGGTGAGGTGTCTGTCTTTTAATTGGGTTGTTTTTCTTTTTGTTATTAGAATTTGTTTGTATATTTTGCACACAAGTCTTTTTCAGGTTTGTTTTTTAAATATTTTCTCTCAGTCTGTGGCTTGTTTTTTGATTCTCTTAATGGGATATTTCACAGAGTAGTCATTTTAATAAAGTCTACATTATCTTTTTTTATTTTATGAACTGACTTTTGGTATTGTATCTAAAGACTCATCACCAATCCAAAGTCATATGCATTTTCTTCTATAACTTTTACAATTTTATATTTGAAAATTTAAGTCTACAGACTATCTTGAGTGATTTTTTAGGGGTGAGCTATGAAGTCTGTATCTACATTCATTTTTTTCCTTATGGTTTCCAATTGTTCTGTTGCCATCTGTGGAACAGACTTTTCTTTCCCCATTGAATATTTTTGCCCCTTTGACAAAAGCAGTTGACTATATTTATTAGGGTCTTTTGGGTTCTGTATTCTATTCTGTTTATCTATTTGTCCATTCCTTCACCAATATCACTCTCTTCATTACTTTAGCTTTGTGGTAAAGCTAACAGTAATGAGTGTACTGCTCCTAAACAAGGAGTATCTGCATTTATTTATATATTTTTTATTCTTCC
Source organism: Pongo pygmaeus (assembly GCF_028885625.2). Lineage (NCBI taxonomy): Eukaryota > Metazoa > Chordata > Mammalia > Primates > Hominidae > Pongo > Pongo pygmaeus. Next base: position 129,232 of record NC_072391.2, on the reverse strand, counting down.
CAACCATGATCCAAGGTTTTCTGAATGCATATTTGGATGTATTTTATTACATTTATACTTAATAAATTCAATTTTGGGGGTGCTATTGTAAATGGTATTTTTTTTAAATTTCAAGTTCAAATTATTCCTATACATTATTGCTGATAGAAAGTCAGGCAGTGCATGGTGGCTCACGCATGTAATCCTAGCACTTTGGGAGGCTGAGTTGGGGGGATCACTTGAGCTTGGGAGTTCTAGACCGGCCTGGGCAATATAGTGAGACCCACCCCCCCAATAAAAAATAAAATAAAATAAAATAATTAAAATAAATAAAAATCAGGTGGGGCTGGGCACTGTGGTTCACACCTGTAATCCCAGTGCTTTGGGAGGCTGAGGTTGGAGAATCTCTTGAACCCAGGAGCTGGAAGCTGATCCCAGGTGCTGTGATTATGCCACTGTCCTCAAGCCTGGGTAACAGAACGAGACCCTGTCTCTTAAAAAGGAAAGAAAGAAAATCAATTTAGTTTTGTCTACTGGCCATCTTCTTTTTCTTTCTTTCTTTTTTTTTTTTGAGAAGGAGTCTCGCTGTGTTGCCCAGGCTGGAGTGCAGGGCACAATCTCAGCTCACTGCAACCTCTGCTTCCCGGGTTCAAGCGATTCTCCTGCCTCAGCCTCCAAAGTAGCTGGGATGCCAGGCACGCGCCATCATGCCTGCTAATTTTTGTATTTTTAGTAGAGACGAGGGTTCACCATGTTGGCCAGGCTGGTCTCGAACTCCTGACCTCAAGTGATCCGCCCGCCTCAGCCTCTCAAAGTGCTGGGATTACAGGCGTGAACTGGCCATCTTCCTTGATTAGTATCTCAATGCGTTCCCGTCAAGGCACGGGATGGCGGGCTCCATTCCAGTTGAAAATTCCAAAATCTCGGCCTGGAAAAATCCAGACGCAGATTTTCGGAGATTCTCCAGAGCTGCCGCGAGGGGGCGCGCGGCCCGGCCAAACCCGGAGGGCTGCGCGCGCGAACCGTGTCCGGAGGGCTGCGCGCGCGAACCGGGTCCGAAGCGCACGGCGGCGTCCTGGGGCGTCCACTGTGAGGACGGAGCTTCCTCTCAGCACCCACCCAGGAGGGGCCGGGGCTTGGGACACGTGGGGCCACGCCCGCTGTGAGGACAGGGAGACGCTCCGGGACACCTGGGGCCGCCGAGGAGAAAGTGAGAAAAAGGCTTCCTGCCCGCGCTGTGACTGCGGCGGAGCGAGCGCGGCGCATTTCCCGTCTGGCCATTTGTACCCGGACTTCATTTTGTACCAGCGTCCCTTCATGGATGCTTGGGCGGGTCACCCCCAGCACAGGACAAGATGCCGGTTAAGGATGCGATTTTGTTTCTGGGGAGAGACCCTGGTCCCGGGAGAAGAGGAGAAACGTGGAGACGCCGTTGTGCCGTCGGAGGTTGGGGACTGGCAGGGGCCACAGCCTGAGGCGGAGGAAACAGACGCCCCCGATCTGTGCTCTTTTTTTTTTTTTTTGAGAAGGAGTTTCGCTTCGGTTTCCCAGGCTGGAGTGCAATGGCGCGATCTCGGCTCACTGCAACCTCCGCCACCCGCGTTCAAGCGACTCTCCTGCCTCAGCCTCCCGAGTAGCTGGAATTACAGGGACCCACCATCACGCCCAGCTAATTTTTTCTATTTGTAGTAGAGACGGGTTGCACTATGTTGGCTGGTCTCGAACTCCTGACCGCAGGCAATGCACCCGCCTTAGCCTCCCAAAGTGCTGGGATTACAGGCGTGAGCCATCTCGCCTGGCCAGTGCTTGGTGTTTTAAGGCTTATTTGTTGACGTAGTGGAAACAACACAGGAAAATGGAAAAGTAGCACATTATCATGCTCACGGCACTGCACTCCAGTCTGGGCGACAGAGCGAGACCCTTTTTAAGAGTAAAAAGAAAAGAAAGAAAATAAATTGAGTTTTGTCTACTGGCCATCTTCTTTTTTTCTTTTTCTCTCTTTTTTTTTTTTGAGACAAAGTCTTGCTCTGTCGCCCAGGCTGGAGTGCAGTGGTGCGATCTTGGCTCACTGCAACCTCCTCTTCCCAGGTTCAAGCAATTCTCCTGCCTCAGCCTCCAGAGTAGCTGGGACTACAGGCGTGTGCCACCACGCCCAGATAATGTTTGTATTTTTAGTAGAGATGGGGTTTTACTATGTTAGCCAGAATAGTCTCGATTTCCTGACCTCAAGTGATCCGCCCGACTCGGCCTCCCAAAGTGCTGGGATTACAGGCGTGAACTGGCCATCTTCTTTGATTGCTATCTCCATGCGTTCCGGTCAAGGCACGGGATGGTGGTCTCCAGTTCAGTTGAAATTTCCAAAATCACGGCCTGGAAAAAATCAGACGCTGATTTCCAGAGATTCCCCAGAGCTGCCGCGAGGGGGCGCCCGGCCGTGCCAAACCCGGAGGGCCGCGCGCGCGAACCGTGTAGGATCCTCACGGCGGCGTCCTGGGGGGTCCACTGTGAGGACGGAGCTGCCTCTCCTCAGGACCCACCCAGGAGGGGCCGGGGCTTGGGACAACTGGGGACACCTGGGGCCGCGTCCGCTGTGAGGACAGGGAGACGCTGCTGCAGTTCCCGGACACCTGGGGCCGCCGAGGCAAAGGTGAGGAAGAGGCTTCCTGTCCCCGCTGTGAGTGCAGCGGAGCGAGCGCGGCCGCGTTTCCCGTCGGGCTGTTTGTACCTGGACTTCACTTTGTGCAAAAGCGTCCCTTCATGGCGGCTTGGGCGGGTCACCCCCAGCGCAAGGCCAAGATGCCGGTTACGAATGCGAGTTTGTTTCTGGGGAGAGACCCTGGTACCGGGAGAGGAGGAGGAACGCGGAGACGCCGTCGGGCGTTCGGGATGTTGGGGACTGGCAGGCGCCACAGCCTGAGGTCGAGGAAACAGGCGCCCCCGGATCAGTGCTCATTTTTTGTTTTGTTTTTTGAGACGGACTTTCGCTCTTGTTTCCCAGGTTGGAGTGCAATGGCGCGATCTCGGCTCACTGCAATCTCCGCTTCCCGGGTTCAAGCGATTCTCCTGCCTCAGCCGCCGGGGTTACAGGCATGCACCAGCACACCCGGCTAATTTTGTATTTTTAGTAGAGACGGGGTTTCTCCATGTTGCTCAGGCTGGTCTTGAACTCCCAACCTCATCAGATGATCCACCCACCTCGGCCTCCCAAAGTGCTGGGATTACAGGCATGAGCCACCTCGCCTGGTCAGTGCTCCGTGTTTTCAGGCTCATCTGTTAACACAGTGGAAACAACACAGGAAAATGGAAAAGTAGGCACATTATCATGCTCACGCCACTGCACTCAAGCCCTGGGCAACAGAGCGAGACCTTGTCTCAAAAAACAAAAACAAATGAAAACAAAACCAAAAAAGCCATTGTGTGCGTCTAACGGAAGTGAACTCGTCAACAACAGTTTTTCTTTTGTTGAGAAAGTCTGTTTAATTTGCAGTGTATTTGTAATGGTACATAAAATGACGTCTGTTTTATAAACATTCTCATCCTAAGTTAGTTGAAATGTATTAACTATATCAAGCTTTGACATGATACCATAAAATTAATTGAAGAAAGTCACTACTCTTTTTTCCCCTTGGCCGTGACCGTTTTAAATAAAATCAGATTTCGTTAAGGTTACTTAATACTGAGATGTAAACCCCTCTGGCCCTGCGGTGTCTTTTCTTATCTCTTTTTTCTCTTGTGTTTTTTTTTTTTGAGACGGAGTCTAGCTCTGTCTCCCAGGCTGGAGTGCAGTGGTGTGATCTCAGCTCACTGTAACCTCCACCTCCCAGGTTGAAGCAATGCTCTGTCTCAGCCTCCCCAAGAGCTGGGATTACAGGCGCCTGCTACAACACCCAGCTAATTTTTTTGTATTTTTAGTAGAGATGGGGTTTCACCATCTTGGCCAGGCTGGACTTGAACTTCTGACCTCGTGATCCACCCTCCTTGGCATCCCAAAGTGTTGGGATTATACGCGTGAGCCACTGAGCCCAGCCTGTTTTTTTGACATGGAGCCTCACTTTGTTGCCCAGGCTGGACCGCAGTGGCGCGATCTCCGCTTACTGCAACCTCCGCCTGCTGGGATCAAACACTTCTCCTGCATCAGCCTCCTGAGTAGCTGGGATTACAGGCCTGCATCACCACACTGGGCTAATTTTGTATTTTTAAAAGAGGTGGGGTTTCACCATGTTGGCCAGGCTGGTCTTGAACTCCTAACCTCAAGTGATCCACTCGTCTCGGCTTCCCAAAGTACTGGGATTGCAGGCAGTTCTGAGCCACCACGCCTGGATGCTTTTTTTTTTTTTTTTTATTAAAAAAATTTTTTTTGTTTGTTTTTTGAGATGGAGTTTAGCTCCTGTTGCCCAGGCTAAAGTGCAATGTCCCGATCTTGGCTCACTGCAACCTCTGCCTCCTGGGTTCAAGCAATTCTCCTACCTCAGCCTCCTGAGTAGCTGGGAATACAGGTGTGCACCAGAATGCTGGCTAATTTTGTATTTTTAGTAGAGATGGGGTTTCATCATGTTGGTCAGGCTGATCCCTAACTCCTGACCTCGAGTGATCCACCCGCCTCTGCCTCCCAAATTATTGGGATTATAGGCGTGAGCCACTGCACCCAGCCTTTACATTTTTATTGATTGATTTTTTTTTTTTTTTTTTTTTAAAGAGAGAAGGTCTTGCTCTGTCACCCAGGCTGGAGTGCAGTGGTGTGATCATGGCTCAGTGCAGCCTCAACCTCCTGGGCTCCAGCAATACTCCTGCCTCAGCCTCCCAAGTAGCTTGGACTATAGGCATCAGCCACCATGCACTGCTAATTTAAGCAGGATCTTTACGTCGCTCAGGTTTGCCTTGAACTCCTGGGCCCAAGTGATCCTTACATGTCAGCCTCCCAAAGTGCTGGGATTACAGGCGTGAGCCACTGCCCCAGCCTAAGGTCTCCCCCACTTTTTTTTTTGAGACAGATTTTCATTCTTTTTTCCCAGGCTGGAGTGCAATGGTGAGATCTCGGCTCACTGCAACCTCTGACTCCTGGGTTCAAACGATTCTCCTGCCTTAGCCTCCCAAGTAGCTGGGATTACAGGCATGTGGCTAATTTTGTATTTGTAGTAGAGATGGGGTTTCACCATATTGGTCAGGCATGTCTCGAACTCCTGACCTCAGGTGATCCCCCCGCCTCGGCCTCCCCAAAGTGCTGGGGATTACTGGTGTGAGCTACTGTGCCCGGCCCTGTGGTATTTTTCTTTTTTCTTTTTCTTTTTTTTTGAGATGCAGTCTCACTCTGTTGCCCAGGCTAGGGTGTAGTGGCGCGATCTCCGCTCACTGCAACCTCCCCTTCCTGGACTCAAATCAATTCTCCTGCCTCAGCCTCTGAAGTAGCTGGGTCTACAAGTGTGCTCCATGATGCCCCGGTCATTTTTTGTGTGTTTTTAGTAGAGGTGGAGTTTCACCATGTTGGCAAGGCTGGTCTCAAACTCCTTACCTCAAGTGATCCGCCCGCCTTGTCCTCCCAAAATGTTGGGATTACAGGCATGAGCCACCACGCCCTGCCCCTGGGGTCCTTTTTTAATGGGTATCTCTAAGGGTCACTCCAAGCTTTTCTATGCTAATTGGCGTATTTAAATTTTCCTTATTTTAGAGTCCATTTTGTTAATGTGTATTTTTACTAGGAAATCACCCATTTTCTCTCGGTTTCCAGTTTGATTCAATAAGTTTCTCCTTTTTTAAATTTTTTATTTTTTGAGACAGGGTTTTGCTCAGTCTGCCATGCTGGAGTGCAGTGGCGCAGTGGAGATCTCGGCTGACTGCAGCCTCCGCCTCCTGTGTTCAAGCAATTCATCCTCAGCCTCTTGAGTAGCTGGGATTACAGGTCTGTGCCACCATGCCCGGCTGATTATTGTATTTTTAGTAGAGACTGGGTTTCGCCATGTTGGCCGTGCCGTTCTCAAACTCCTGACCTCAGCTGATCCGCCCGCCTCGGCCTCCCAAAGTACTGTGATTACAGGCATGAGCCACCGTGCCTGGCCAATAAGTTTCTCTTATTTGACTTCTAATTTGTCTCTTTCTAGTTTTCAACAGAATTCTTAATGCTATGTATTTCTGCTATTTGTTTCCATCAATAATATTTTAAAAATATACTTCTTAGTTTATCTTGTTTTCAATTGAGGGAATTGTTATATTAAACAATTTCTTATGACCCAATGACAAGCTTTAATTATTTTAAAATAATTCCTGCTTAACGCAACACCTTTTGCAGGAACGAGTTGTCAGTGGTATTTGTTACTGACCAGAGTTTCTTGGCTCTCCAGTAATAGAAATTGACATGAGGATGAGCAAGTTTCCCAGACAAAGCTTTTATTTAGGTGTTTTGTTTAGCTTGGTTAAATTTATTTCACAAAGCTTTTATTTTTATGTTTTATATTCAAACACAAAGGAGGCAGCAGAAGATAGAATTCTCTGTCTGGCTTCCTGAAGAGTCAGGAGGAGAGTGTTTCTAAGGTCTGGCCCAATTGCCCAGGCTGGAGTGCTCTGGCACCATCTTGGCTCACTGCATCCTCCTGGGCTCAAGCCATCCTCCCACTTCAGCCTCCCGAGTAGCTGGGACTACAGGTATATACAGCCGTGCTCAGCTAATTTTTGTATTTTTTTTGTAGAGATGAGGTTTTGCCATGTTACCCAGGCTGGCCTCAGACACCCCCAAAGTGCTGGGATTACAAGCATGAGCCACCATGCCCGGCCCAGTGTGTTCTTATTAAATTTCAGTAATTAGTCATGCCATTTGCCTTTTGTTCAACACTGAGATTTCGTTTTTCTTTCTTAATTGTCTCATACTTGGACTTTGGTTCCATTAAACTATTATTTCCTTGATCTACAAATTGCGGGTGATTCTTGCAGATTATCTAAGAAATAATTATGTTTTGTTTTTAGAAAAACCACATTATTAACTTTACTACTGTTAGATACCACAACTGCTGTGACTTTAAGGATTTTGCTGGACAATGTCTTAGACAATTTGCTAAGGGTGGACATTGGGTGAATGGCTTTAGGGAATATGCATTAAATACTCGAGACACCCAGGAGGCTGCTCTGTCCCCATAAGATAGAGCATACGAGACTGCGGGCCTTTGGGGTTGAATGCCTTGGAAAGGGCAGCTGGTGTGTCCCCATAAGATAGAGCATACGAGACTGCAGGCCATTGGGGTTGAATGCCTTGGAAAGGGCAGCTGGTGTGTCCCCGTAAGAGAGGGCATACAAGACTGCAGGCCATTGGGGTTGAGCCTTGGAAAGGGCAGCTGCTGTGTCCCCGTAAGAGAGGGCATACGAGACTGCGGGCCATTGGGGCTGAGCCTTGGAAAGGGCAGCTGCTGTGTCCCTGTAAGAGAGAGCATACGAGACTGCGGGCCATTGGGGTTGAGCCTTGGAAAGGGCAGCTGCTGTGTCCCCGTAAGAGAGGGCATACGAGACTGCGGGCCATTGGGGTTGAGCCTTGGAAAGGGCAGCTGCTGTGTCCCCGTAAGAGAGGGCATACGAGACTGCGGGCCATTGGGGTTGAGCCTTGGAAAGGGCAGCTGCTGTGTCCCCGTAAGAGAGGGCATAGGAGACTGTGGGCCATTGGGGTTGAGCCTTGGAAAGGGCAGCTGCTGTGTCCCCGTAAGAGAGGGCATACGAGACTGCGGGCCACTGGGGCTGAGCCTTGGAAAGGGCAGCTGCTGTGTCCCCGTAAGAGAGGGCATACGAGACTGCGGGCCACTGGGGTTGAGCCTTGGAAAGGGCAGCGGCTGTGTCCCCATAAGAGAGGGCATACGAGACTGCGGGCCATTGGGGTTGAGCCTTGGAAAGGGCAGCATGCAGGAGCACGCAGTGTGTGGAGGTCGTGGTCAGTCCTGTGCTCCTTGTTCTAAGGCCAGTGGGAACCCATTGTAAAAGTCAAATCAGAGAGTGACATGATGAACCTTTGGTTTGAAAATGAGAATTCTCCCATTATAAAGTTGAGATCACCAGTTGTGGGCAGGTGGATTGTGCTCTTTCTGGTGGGTTGCACTGAGGAGAGCAAGCACTGGGCTGAGGTGTTTCTGCTGGGAACGCAGGGTCTGCGTCTGCTCAGGAGGAAACATGGGGCAGACCCAGCTTGGAGTTATCTGCCAAAGTTGTGAAACTGAGGGACAGCTCAGGAACATTCCAGAAAAAGGAAAACCCAATCCAAATGGAAAGAGACCTTTTCTCCCAGTAGGGGCAGGCAGTGAAGTGAAATGGGTCTGTGGATTGGATTGTCAGGTGGAGACCTTGCATTTCCTGATTTGGGAGTTACGTGGTGGTTAGCTGGGAGGCTGTCTTTGCTTTGGTAAAATACACTGGAGTGTTTTGTGTGGAGTTGCCGTAACTGCTGAGGAATCTAAGAGAAGGGATAAGTTACACTTTACACTGCTATTGCAAGATTCCTAGAAGTATGAAATTACTGTAAAGTAAATTATAAACAACCACAGTAATACCATGTCAGTAAAGCAGAGACGACATCAAACTTCACTGTAGAGGCCAAACCCAATCCAAATTCAGGTCAGTGGAAGCTGTGTACCAAGCACCCCGCTGAGAGTCTGGATGCTATATCAGTATTGTGGCTGAAATATCAGTATTGGGGGTGTCATAGGAGTATTGTGGGTGTCATCAGTATTTCGGGTGTCATATCTGTATTGTGTGCATCATATCAGTATTGCAGGTGTCCCATCAGTCTTACAGGTGTCATATCAGTATTATGGGTGTCATATGAGTCTTAGGAGTGTCATGAATCTTGTGGGCTTCACATCAGTCTTACGGGTGTCACAGCAGTCTTGTGGGTGTCATATGAGTATTACAATATGCCATGATATGTTATACCAGTATGATACCTCTTCTGAAAACACCTTCACAGGCATACCCACACATAGTGCTTTAACAGCTCTCCGTGTATTCCTTAATCTGGTAAAGTTGACACCTAAAATTAACCATCACAGTATTTATGCCTGATTCATGGCTAAAATTTTAGAAAGAAAGTTGGGCACCATTGCCAGACACCGTCCCTACAGAAATATTAAAAAGTTAACTGGTTGTACTTGCACACATGTGTAGTTCCAGTTACTCTAGAGGCTGAGGTGGGAGGATCTTTTGAGCTCGGGAGATTGATGCTGAAGAGCTAGGATTGTGGCACTGCATTCCAGCCTGGGTGACGGTGTGAGACTCTCTCAAAAAACAATCAACAGTAATAATATTATTTGGAATAAATTTAACCAAGGTACAAGACTTGTACATGAGGCTGGGCATGGTGGCTGAAGCCTGTAATCCCAGCACTTTTGGAGGCCAAGGCGGGTGGATCCACGACATCAGGAGATCGATACCATCCTGGCTAACATGGTGAAACCCCATTTGTACTAAAAATACAAAACATTAGCCGGGCATGGTGGCATGCGCATGTAATCCTAGCTACTTGGGAGGCTGAGGCAGGAGAATTGCTTGAACCCGGGAGGCAGAGGTTGCAGTGAGCCAAGATCTCGCCACTGCACTCCACCCTGGGTGACAGAGTGAGACTCCATCTCTGGAAAAAACAAAAAACAACAACAAAATAACTTGTACCTGGAAAATTTCAAAACATTGTTAAAGTAAATTTAAGAAAGCATACATAAATTTAAAGACACCTCATATTCATAAACTAGAAGACTTAACAATTCTTAAGGTGGCAGTACTACACAAAGCCATCTACAGATTCTTTGTGATTCCTGTTACAATCCCAACGTCCTTTTGGCAGAAATCAACAGGCTGATCCTGTCATTTATACGAAATATCAAGGGATGCAGAATAGCCAAAATAGTGTCAAAAAAAAAAAACAAACTCAGAGGCTCACATTTCCAAATTTCAAATCTTACCACAAAGCAACAGTAATAAAATCAACATGATTCTGGTATAATCAATTGAATAGATCAATGGAACTGAATTTTGAGTTCAGAAATAAACCCATATTTCTATGAGCAATTGCTTTGTGTTTACTTTTTTGAGACAGGGTCGCACTCTGTCTCCCAGGCTGGAGTGCTGTGGCACAATCATGGCTCACTGCAACCTCTATCTCCTGGGCTCAAGTGATCCTCCTGCCTCAGCCTCCAAGTAGGTGGGACTACAGGTGTGCACCACCACATCTGGCTAATTTTTTGATTTTTTATACAGGTAGGGTCTTGCTGTCCTGCCCAAGCTGGCCTCAACCTGCTGTTCTCAAGTGATACTCCTCTCTTGGCCTCCCAAAGCATTGGCATTACAGGTGTCAGCTACCATGTCCTGCCTGTTGATTTTTAACATGTAATTTCTTTTTCTTTTATTTTCAAGGCACGGTTTTGCTCTGTTGGCCAGGTTGGAGTGCAGTGGTGCGAATGTGGCTTATTGCAGCCTAAACCTCCTGGGCTCAAGCAGTCCTCCCTCCTCTGTCACCCGAGTAACTACGACTACAGACATGCACCATCACACCTAGCTAATTTTTAAGTTATTTGTAGAGAGAGAGTTTTCCTGTGTTGGCCGGACTGGCCTGAAACTCCTGGGTTCAAAAGATCTTCCCACCTCAGCATCTCAAAGTGCTGGTATTACAGGTATGAGCCACCACCCCCAGCCTGGAATGGTTTTCATAATTACATTCTCATGTTGTTTGTTGCTAGTGTCTGGAAATACAGCAGATTACTGTGTATTGACATTTTGTGTTGTAATTTTGTGTTGTAGTTTACTAGTTTTAATAATATTTTGGGGGTTCGTCATGATATTTCTGTACATAAGATAGCTCCTGTGATCTGTGAGTAGCCGTTTTTACTGCTTTCTAACACATATAAGTGCTCTTTACTTCTTTTTCTCTCCTATTTGTTGTGGATGGAACTTCCCATACAGTGTTGAATACAGTGATGAAAATGAGCATTGGTGCCTTGGTCCTGATCTTAGGAGTAAAGCACTGGGCCCTGACAATGGAGATGGTGCTGAAGTCCTATTGTGGTGTTTAGAAAATTCCTATCCTTGGTTTGTTGGGTGTTTTTATGATGAAATGGTGTTGAGTTTGTTTAAAGTACTTCCTGCGTCTATTGAAATTACTCTGTGGGTTTCTTCTTTATTCTGTTTATTTGATGTTCATTTGCAGTGATGGCTTTAGTATGCCAAACCAGCTTGATTTTCTGAGAAAAGGATGTAGTGATCATGTTGTGTAATCCTCAAAATACGTGCTAGTATGAAATTACAATTATTTTCTTGAGCATTATTTTTTTTTTTTTAATTTTTTTGAGACAGAGTCTCACCCTTGTCGCTCATGCTGGAGTGCAATGGCACGATCTCGGCTCACTGCAATCTCTGGCTCCCAGGTTCAGGCGATTCTCCTGCCTCAGCCACCTGAGTAGCTAGGATTACAGGCTCCCGCCACCACGCCTGGCTAATTTTTGTATTTTTGGTAGAGACAGGGTTTCACCATGTTGGCAAGACTGGTCTCAAACTCCTGACTTCAGGTGATCTGTCTGCCTTGGCCTCCCAAAGTGCTGGGATTTCAGGTGTGAGCCACCGCACCCGGCCTCTTGAGTGTTATTAATTGAATAATTATACTAGACATTGATCTGTACCTTTCTGTTCTTGTGATGTCAAGTCCTAGTGTGGTTTTAGTATTAAATTGGGGATGGGATTGGGTATGGGTTGGTTTACTATTTAGCATATTAAGTGTTAGAAGTTTAGGGGAAAAAAATTAGCAGAAAGAAAACATACCTGAGGAATTGCGGGGAAGAGTATGATGAGGTCTGGGTCAAAGTCAGGGTTTAGGGTTAGCAAGAGAGTGCCTGTAGCCTTTGCCAACAGTAAATATCAGTCCTTTTCTTGAGACAGGTTCTCGCTCTGTTGCCCAGGGTGGAGTGCGGTGGTGCAGTCTTGGCTTATAGCAACCTCCGACTCCCGGGTTCAAACGATTTTTAGGCCTCAGCCTTCCAAGTAGCTGGGAACACAGGCACGTGCCAACATGCCCAACAATTTTTTTTTTTTTTTTTAGTGGAGATGGGGGTTTCCCCATGTTGACCAGGCTGGTCTCAAGCTTCTGGCCTCAAGTGATCCACTCACTTCTGCCTCCCAAAGTGCTGCGATTATAGGCAGGAGCCACCACATCCAGCCTGCACACAGGCAGGCAAAGATATTTTAATATTTGTTTAATTGGCACTTCCTTCAGTATTAGTCAGTGTAAGCAACTTTTAGTTTATTTCTTAGCTGAGAGTTCTTTGGGTCACAAATCAGATGACTTTTCAGTATGTGTAGGGGTATGCATATGTGAGTGTGTTGATGTGTATGTGTGAGAGGAAGTACAAACATAAGTATGACAGAATGAATATGCACACCTCTGCTCTTATGTGCCTAGTGTGTTAGGGTTTGCTTAGAGTTTGATTTAGGGTTGGGGTAATGGTTAGGTTTAGGTTATGGAGAAGGGTTAGATGGTTAGTGTTAGGGTTAAGGGTTAGGGTGAGGGTTAGGATTAGGGGTTAGTGTTGGGGTTGGATTTAGGGTTTTAGGGTTAGAGTTAGGGGTTAAGGGTTAGGGTTGGGGTCAGTGGTTAGGGGTCATGGTTAAGGGTTAAGGGTTGGGGTTAGGGGTTAGGGTAAGGGTTAGGGCTAAGGCTAGGGCTAGGGTTAGGGTTTGGGGTTAGGGTTAGGGCTAGGGCTAGGGCTAGGGCTTTGAATAAACTTATATGGTAGCCAAGTTGTGGTTACAGTGGGCCTTGGGTGAGACCAAGTTCTGTGCCTACTTCAAGTGTGAACCAGCACAGTCTCAGTGGTGGTGGCCTCAGGGGTGCTTATGTTACCCCAACTCCAGCTCCACATGCCTCAGCACAGAAAGAGAGACTGCTGGTTTCAGAGAAAGAAAGGGAAGATAACAAGAATCTCTACTTGATAAATCAAGAGAATTTTTCTTGATGTTAATCCAAGGCCACCAAAGCAGTACCTCTCTGTGTTTGCTACTGTGTTATTGGACTTGGGACCTAAGTCTCTTTGAACACCTGGAAAATTTTCCCAAAAATAATGGGCACAAACAAGCCCAGACTGTGAAGACTACAATAAAGACTGACCTCTTCAATGCCCAGATACAGATGAACATCTACAAGTATCAAGGCCATCCAGGAAAACATGACCTCACCAAACAAGCTAAATAAGGCACCAGGGGCAAATCCTAGAAAAATAGAGATATGTGACGTTTCATACAGGAAATCCAAAATAGCTGGTTGAGGTAATTCAAAGAAATTCAATATAATGCAGAGAAGGAATTCAAAATTCTATCAGATAAATTTAACAATGAGATTGAAATAAAAAGAATAAAGCAGAAATTCTGAAATTAAAATGCAATTATCATACTGAAGAATGCATCAGAGTTACTTAGAAAAATTGATCAAGGAGAAGACAGATTTAGTGAACGTGAAGTCAGACTATTTGAAAAGACAAAGTCAGAGGAGACAAAAAAGAATAAAAAATAAAGCATGCCTACAGAAGCTAAAAAATAGCCTCAAAATAGGAATCTAAGAGTTATTGGCCTTAAAGAGGTGGTGGAAAAAGAGATAAGAGTTAAGCATTTATTGGCCCGGTGCAGTGGCCCACACCTGTAATCCCAGCACTTTGGGAGGCTGAGGCAGGTGAATCACAAGGTCAGGAGATCAAGACCATCCTGGCTAACATGGTGAAACCCCATCTCTACTAAAAATACAAAAAGAAATTAGCCGGGCGTGGTGGTGGGTGCCTGTAGTTCCAGCTCCTTGGGAGGCTGAGGCAGGAGTATGGCGTGAACCCAGGAGGCGGAGCTTGTAGTGAGCTGAGATCACACCATTGCACTCCAGCCTGGGCTACAGAGCGAGACTCCGTCAAAAAAAAAAAAAAAAAAAAAAATCAAACATTTATTTAAAGAAATAATATTAAATAATATTAAACGATTCCCCAACATTTGATATCAACATTCAAGTACAAGAAAGTTACAGAACATCAAGCAGATGTAACCCAAAGAAGACCACCTCAAGGCACTTAACTGAACTCCCAAAGGTTAAGGATAAAGAAATGATTCTAAAAGCAGCAAGAGAAGAGACACAAATAACATTCAGTGGAACTCCAATACATCTGACAGCAGACTTTTCAGGGGAAAATTTACAGGCTGAGAGTGTGGCATGACATATTAAAAAAGCTGAAGAAAAAAAGACTTTTACTTTAGAATAATGTATCTGGCAAAAAGTCCTTTAAACTTGACAGAGAAATAAGAACTTTTTCTGACAAACAAAAACTGAGGTATTTCATTAACACCAGACCTGTCCTACAAGAAATGCTAAAGGGAGTTGTTAACCTGAAAGATAAAAAGTGAGTGAGCAATAAGAAGTCATCTGAAGGTACAAAACTCACTAGTAATAGCACATGGAAAAACACAGAACATTATAACATGGTAATTACGGTGTGCAAAAATCTCAAATAGAAAGAGTAAACAATAAACCAATAAAAAATAACTACAACATATTTCCAAGACATAGACAGTAAAATAGGGAAGGAAGAGAAACAACAAAAAGTTTAAAAGAATGGCAATGGAGTTAAAGTGTAGAGTATTTATTAGTTGCTTTGCTTGTTTCTTTGTTTATGCAATCAATGTTAAATTGTCCACAGTCTAAAACGATGTGTTATAAGATATTATATTCAAGCCTCATGATAATTTTAAATCAAAAAGCGTACCACAGATGAACAAAAAGTAAAAAGCAATAAATTAGATAATATTAAAAGATAAATCACCTTCGCTAAAAGGAAGACAGGAAGAAAGAAAAGAACGATGAGAGGACGAAAATCAATCAGAAAACAAGTAACAATGGCAGGAGTAAGTGCTTATCAATAATAACATTGAATGTAAATGAACTAAATACTCCAATCAAAAGACAAATAGTGGATGAATGGATAGAAAAGCAAGACAATAATCTGTGACCTACAAAAAAACACTTTACCTATAAAGATACATTTAGACTGAAAATAAAATGATAGAAAAAGTTATTCCATGCCAATAGAAACCAAAAAAGAGCAGAAATAGCTTTACTTATACCAGACAAAAATAGATTTCAACAAAAGACTGTAGGAAGGTATTAAGAAGGTCATTATATAATAATGAAGAGATCAATTTTTCAAGAGGATATAATTGGAAATATATATGCACCCAACACTAAAGCACCTAGATAAATGAAGCAAATACTATAAGAGCTAAAGAAAGAGACATCAGTACAATAATGGGCTGGACACTTCAACATCCTACTTTATTCATTGGATAGACCTTCTGGACATAAAATCAACAAAGAAACATCAGACTTAATCTGCACTGTATAACAAATGAACCTAATAGATATTTACAGAAAATTTCATCCAACAGCTGCAGAATACACATTCTTCTTCTCTGCACATGGGCTATTTTCAAGGATAGACCATATGTTAAGTAACAAGTCTAAAAACATTAAAAAAGATTGAAGTAATATCAAGCATTTTCTCTGACCACAATGGAACAAACTAGAAATCAATTAAAAAATGAATTTCAGAAACTATACAAACATTTGGACATTAAACAATATGCTCTTGAATGATCAGTAGGTCAATAAAAATGTTAAAAAGAAAATGGAAAAATTTCTTGAAACAAATGATAATAGAAACATAGCATAGCAAAACCTGTGGAATATGGTAAAAGAGGTACTATTATAAAAGGAAAATTTATAACTGTAAGTGCCTATATAAAAATCAGAAAAACTGCAAATAAATAACCTAACAATACATCTTAATTCACTAGAATAAAAAGGCCAAACCAAACTCAAAATTAGAAGAAAAGAAATAATAAAAATTAGAACAGAAATAAAATGAAGAAAACAATGCCAAAGATCAATGAAATAAAAAGTTGATTTTTTGAAAAGTAAAACAATTGACAAATATTTAGACAGGCTAGCTAAAAAACAGAGAAGATACAAATTAATAAAATCAAAGGTGGAAAAGGAGACATTACAAGTAACGTTTCAGAAAATCAAAGTATCATAAGTGGCTACTATAAGTAATTGTATGCTAACAAATTAGACAACCTAGAGGAAATTAATTCTTAGACACACACAACTTACCAAGAGTGAACTAGGAAAAAATCCAAAACCTGAACAGACCAATAACAAGTAAGAAAATTAAAGCCATAATAAAAAAATGTCTGTAGGACCAGACTGAAAAATAGAGAAGGAAAGAACATTTCCAAACTCATTCTTTGAGGCTAGTATTACACTGATATCAAAACAAGACAAAGACACATTTAAAAAGCAAACTACGGGTCCATATTTGAGAATATTGATGCAAAAATTTGCAAAAAACCTAGCAAACTCAATTAAACAATACATAAATAGGTAATTCGTAATGACCAAGTGGAATTTATCCCAGAGATACGAGGATGGTTCAACATGCAAATCAGTCAATGTGATATATCATATAAACAGAATGAAGGGGCCAGGCACAGTGGCTCACGCCTGTAATCCCAGCACTTTTGGAAGCCGAGGTAGGCAGATCACCTGAGTTCAGGAGTTCAAAACCAGCCTGGCCAACATGGCAAAACCCCATCTCTACTAAAAATACAAAAATTAGCCAGGTGCAGTGGTGGGCACCTGTAATCCCAGCTACTTGGAAGGCTGAGGCAGGAGAATCGCTTGAATCCGGGAGGCGGAGGTTGCAGTGAGCTGAGATCATGCCATTGCACTCCAGCCTGCGTGACAGAGGAAGACTTCATCTCAAAAAAAAAAAAAAAAAAAAAGAATGAAGGACAAAATCCATATAATCATTTCCATTATGCTAAAAAAGTATTTGATAAAATTTAATATTCTTTAATAATAAACCCTTTGAAAACTGGGTATGGAGTGAACATATCTCAATATAATAAAAGTCATATATGACAGACCCACAGCTAGTATCATACTAAGTGGGGAAAAACTAAAAGCCTTTCCTCTAAAATCTGGAAGATGACAAGAATATCCACTTTTACCACTGTGGTTCAACATAATTCTGAAAGTCCTATCTGGAGCAATCAGACAGGAGAAAGCAATAAAATGCATCCCAATTGGAAAAGAAGTCAAATTGTTTCTTTTGCCAGTGATATAATCTTATATTTGGAAAAACGTAAAGACTCCTCTGATAGGGTTTGAATATGTGTCGCCTCCCAAATCTCATATTTAAATGTAATTCTCAGTGTTGGAGCTGGGCCAGGTGAAAGGTGATGTAACCATTGGGGTGGATTACTCATAAATGGCTTAGCACCATCCCATTTGGTACTATCTTCATGATAGTGAGTGAGTTCCCGTAAGACCTGGTTATTTAAAGGTGTGTAACAACTCGCCCCTCTGTTGTTTGCTCCTGCTTTTTGCCCTATGATGTGCAAGATTCTGCTTCAACTTTTGCCATGACTGTAAACTTCCAGAGGCCTTCCCAGAAGTGCATGCCAGTGCTGTGTCTTCTCTACAGTCTGTAGAATCATGAGCCACTTAAACCTCCTTTTTAAAAAATAAATTACCCAGTCTCAGGTATTTATAGTGATGGGAAAAAAGCTTAATACAGAAAATTGGCACAAAGGAGTGGAAAATTGTTATAAGAATACCTGAAAATGTGGAATCAGCTTTGTAATTGGGTAAACAGGCAGAGGTTGGAAGACTTTGTAGGACTCAGAAGAAGACAGAAAAATGAGGGAAAGTTGAGATTTTCTTAACTTTGAATGGCTGTGACCAAAATGCTGATAGTGATCTGGACAGTGAAGGCTGAGCTGAGGAGGTCTCAGATGAAAATTAGAAACTTATTAGGACCGAAGCACAGGTCATTCATGTTGTCTTAGCAAAGTGGTTGGCTGAATTTCTGTCATGCCCTAGGGATATATAAAAGTTTGAATTTGAAAGTGATGATTTAGGGTTTCTGTTGGAAAAATGTCTAAGCATCAAAGCATTCAAGATGTGGCCTGGCTGCTTCTAACAACCTATGCTTACATGTTGGAGCAAAAAAAAGTAAGTTGTAATTTATTTTTACTTACAAGGGAAGTATAATGTAAAAGCTTAAAAACTTTGCAGCCTAGTCATGTGGCAGAAAAATAAAAAGCTTTTACAAGAGAGGAACTCGAGCAGGCTGTGGAGCAATCACTTGTTAGAGATATTTGTATAACTTAAAAAAAAAAAAGCAAGTGTTGATAGCCAAGACAATGGGAAAGAGGAATTGAAGGCATTTTAGAAATCTAAAAGGCAGCCCCCAGTCACAGACCCTAAGGCCTAAAAGAAGAGAATAGTTTCTGGGATCAGGCCCAGGAACTGCTGCCTTGGGTAGCCTTAGAACATGGCTCCCTGCATCCTGGCCACTGCTTCTGCTCCAGGTGTAGCACAAATTGGCCCAGTTACAACTCCAGTCACTGCTTCAGAGGGTGCAAGCCATAAGCCTTGGTAGCTTTCATATGGTGTTAGGCCTGTGAGTGTACAAAATGCAAGAGTTGAGACTTGGGAGACTCCACCTTTACTTCAAATAATGTATAAAAAAGCCAGGGTGTGCAGGCAGAAGCATGCTGCAGGGGTGGAGCCCTCATGGAGAACCTCTACTAAAACAATTCAGAGAAGAAATGTAGGGTTACAGTCCCCATGTGGGTTCCCCACTGGGGCGTGGCCTAGTAGATCTGTGAGGAGAGGATCACTGTCCTCCAGACCCCAGAATGGTAGATCTAGCTACAGCCTGCACTTTGCACCTGGAAAAGCCAGAAGCACACAAAACCAGCCAGAGGCACACAATACCAGCCCATGAGAGCAGCTGTGGGGGCTGAACCATGCAAAGCCACAAGGTCTAAATGTCCCAAGGCATTAATGTGCCCTGGAAATGGGACATAGAGTCAAAAATAATTATTTTAGAGCCTTACAATTCAATAACTCCCCTTCTGGGTTTCAGACTTGTATGGGTCCTGTGGCCTCTTTCTTTTAGCTGATTTCTTCCTTTTAGAATAGGAGTATTTACCCAATGCTGATGCCCCATTTGTATCTTGGAAGTACCTAATTTGTTTTTTATTTTACAGGCTTATAGGAGGAATAAACTAGCTTTGTCTTAGATGAGACTTTTGACTTTTGAGTTAAGGCTGAAATGAGTTAAGAGTTTGGGGATTATTGGGATGTCATGATTGTATTTTGAAATATGAGAAGGATATGAGATTTGGAATGGCCAGGGGCAAAATGATATAGTTTAGGTGTGTGTTCCCACCAAAATCTTATATTGAAATGTAATCCTCAATGTTGGAAGTGGGCCTAGTGGGGAGGTGATTGAATCATGAGGGCAGGATTTTTATGAACAGTTGGGCATAATTTCCTTTGGTGCCATTCTCATAATAGTAAGTTTTCATGAGAGCTGGTTATCTACAAGTGTGTAGCACTTCCCCCCTGCCCTCGCACTTACCATGTGATGTGCAAGCACAGGATTTATTTTTCACCTTGATTGTCAGTTGTCAGAGGCTTCACCAGAAGCAGAAGCCAGTGCTATGCTTTCTGTACAGCCTGTAGAGCCATGAGCCAGTTAAACCTATTTCCTTTATAAATTAACCAGTCACTGATTATTTTTACAGCAATGTGAGAATGGCCTAATATATCCATCAAAATACTATTAGAAGTAATAACTTGAGTAAATTTGCAGAATATAAAATCAACATATACAAATCAGTAGGATTTCTATATGCCAACAGTCAACAAACTGAAAAGAACTCAAAAAAGTAATCCTGTTTGCAGTAGCCACAAATAAAACAAAATGTGTGGGAATTTACCAAAGAAATAAAAGTTCTCAACAATTAAAAATGTAAAACACTGATAAAAGAAATGAAAGAGAAGACAAAAAAATGGAAAGTTATTTCTATGTTCACAGATTTGAATAATCAGTATTTTAAAAAATGTCCATATGATCCAAAGCAATCTATACATTGCATGCCATCTCTATCAAAATAACAATGACATTCCTCACAGAAACAGAAAAAAGCCTGAAATATATATGGAACCACAAAACACCATAATAGATAGTCAAAGCTATTCTGAGTATATAAACCAAAACTGGAGGGATCCTATTACCTGGTTTTAAATTATACTATCAAGCTATAGTAATTAAAACAGCATGACACTAGAATAAAAAGACATAAAGACAAATGGAATGAAATAGAGAACTTAGAAAGAAACTCATACAGCTAAACTAAACTTATTTTCAACAAAAGTGTCAATAACATACAACAAAAAAAGGCAGGGGTTGCAATCCTAGTCTCTGATAAAACAGACTTTAAACCAACAAAGATCAAAAGAGACAAAGAAGGCCATTACATAATGGTAAAGGGGTCAATTCAAGAAGAGCTAACTATCCTAAATATATATGCACCCAATACAGGAGCACCCAGATTCATAAAGCAAGTCCTGAGTGACCTACAAAGAGACTTAGACTCCCACACAATAATAATGGGAGACTTTAACACCCCACTGTCAACATTAGACAGATCAATGAGGCAGAAAGTTAACAAGGATACCCAGGAATTGAACTCAGCTCTGCACCAAGCGGACCTAATAGACATCTACAGAACTCTCCACCCCAAATCAACAGAATATACATTTTTTTCAGCACCACACCACACCTATTCCAAAATTGACCACATAGTTGGAAGTAAAGCTCTCCTCAGCAAATGTAAAAGAACAGAAATAACAAACTGTCTCTCAGACCACAGTGCAATCAAACTAGAACTCAGGATTAAGAAACACACTCAAAACCACTCAACTACATGGAAACTGAACAACCTGCTCCTGAATGACTACTGGGTACATAACGAAATGAAGGCAGAAATAAAGATGTTCTTTGAAACCAAAGATGTTCTTTGAGAACAAAGACAGAACATACCAGAATCTCTGGGACACATTCAAAGCAGTGTGTAGAGGGAAATTTATAGCACTAAATGCCCACAAGAGAGAGCAGGAAAGATCCAAAATTGACACCCTAACATCACAATTAAAAGAACTAGAAAAGCAAGAGCAAACACATTCAAAAGCTAGCAGAAGGCAAGAAATAACTAAAATCCGAGCAGAACTGAAGGAAATAGAGACAAAAAAAACCCTTCAAAAAATTAATGAATCCAGGAGCTGGTTTTTTGAAAGGATCAACAAAATTGATAGACTGCTAGCAAGACTAATAAAGAAAAAAAGAGTGAAGAATCAAATAGATGCAATAAAAAATGATAAAGGGGATATCACCACCGATCCCACAGAAACACAAACTACCATCAGAGACTACTACAAACACCTCTACACAAATAAACTAGAAAATCTAGAAGAAATGGATAAATTCCTCGACACATACACTCTCCCAAGACTAAACCAGGAAGAAGTTGAATCTCTGAATAGACCAATAACAGGATCTGAAATTGTGGCAATAATCAATAGCTTACCAACCAAAAAGAGTCCAGGACCAGATGGATTCACAGCTGAATTCTACCAGAGGTACAAGGAGGAACTGTTACCATTCCTTCTGAAACTATTCCAATAAATAGAAAAAGAGCGAATCCTCCCTAACTCATTTTATGAGGCCAGCATCATCCTGATACCAAAGCCTGGCAGAGACACAACCAAAAAAGAGAATTTTAGACCAATATCCTTGATGAACATTGATGCAAAAATCCTCAATAAAATACTGGCAAACTGAATCCAGCAGCACATCAAAAAGCTTATCCACCATGATCAAGTGGGCTTCATCCCTGGGATGCAAGGCTAGTTCAATATATGCAAATCAGTAAACGTAATCCAGCATATAAACAGAACCAAAGACAAAAACCACATGATTATCTCAATAGATGCAGAAAAGGCCTTTGACAAAATTCAACAACCCTTCATGCTAAAAACTCTCAATAAATTAGGTATTGATGGGATGTATCTCAAAATAATAAGAGCTATCTATGACAAACCCACAGCCAATATCATACTGAATGGGCAAAAACTGGAAGCATTCCCTTTGAAAACTGGCATAAGACAGGGATGCCCTCTCTCACCACTTCTATTAAACTAAAGAGCTTCTGCACAGCAAAAGAAACTACCATCAGAGTGAACAGGCAACCTACAGAATGGGAGAAAATTTTTGTCATCTACCCATCTGACAAAGGGCTAATATCCAGAATCTACAATGAACTCAAACAAATTTACAAGAAAAAAACAAACAACCCCATCAAAATGTGGGCAAAGGATATGAACAGACACTTCTCAAAAGAAGACATTTATGCAGCCAAAAGACACATGAAAAAAATGCTCATCATCACTGGCCATCAGAGAAATGCAAATCAAAACCACAATGAGATACCATCTCACACCAGTTAGAATGGCAATCATTAAAAAGTCAGAAAACAACAGGTGCTGGAGAGGATGTGGAGAAATAGGAACACTTTTACACTGTTGGTGGCACTGTAAACTAGTTCAACCATTGTGGAAGTCAGTGTGGCGATTCCTCAGGGATCTAGAACTAGAAATACCGTTTGACCCACCCGTCCCATTACTGGGTATATACCCAAAGGACTATAAATCGTGCTGCCATAAAGACATATGCACACGTATGTTTATTGCAGCACTATTCACAATAGCAAAGACTTGGAACCAACCCAAATGTCCAACAATGATAGACTGGATTAAGAAAATGTGGCATATATACACCATGGAATACTATGCAGCCATAGAAAATGATGAGTTCATGTCCTTTGTAGGGACATGGATGAAATTGGAAATCATCATTCTCAGTAAACTATCACAAGGACAAAAAACCAAACACTGCATGTTCTCACTCATAGATGGGAATTGAACAATGAGAACACATGGACACAGGAAGGGGAACATCACACTCTGGGGACTGTTGTGGGGTGGCGGGGGGGAGGGATAGCATTAGGAGATATACCTAATGCTAAATGACGAGTTAATGGTTGCAGCACACCAGCATGGCACATGTATACATATGTTACTAACCTGCACATTGTGCACATGTACCCTAAAACTTAAAGTATAATAATAAAAAAAAAATACAACAAAAAATAAGACAGTTTCTGTAATAAATAGGGCTGGGAAAACTGGCAAGCTATAGGCAGAAGAATGAAACTAGAACCCTATTTCTTGCCACATACAAAAATCAAATTAAAATGAATTAAAGACTTAAACCTAACACCTCAAACTATCAAAATTTTACAAGAAAACACTGGGGAAACTCTTCAGGGCATTGGTTTGGGCAAAAATTTCTTAAGTAATGCCCCATAAGCACAGACAACCAAAGCAAACATGGACAAATGGAATTACAGCCAGTCAGAAAGCTTTTTTAAAGTGGAGGAAACAATAAAGAGTGAAGAGAAAACCCACAGAATGGGAGAAAATATTTGTAAATTACCCATCTGAAAAGCAATTAATAGCTATATGATATGGTTAGACTTTGTGTCCCCACCCAAATCTCATATTGAATTATAATCCCCAGGTGTTGAGGGAGAGACCTCGTAGAAGGTGATTGGATCATGGAGGTGGTTTCCCCCAGGCTGTTCTTCTGATAATGAGTGAGTTCTCATGAGATCTGATGGTTTTATAAGGGGCTCTTCCCTCTTTGCTTCACATACATGTTCTCTCACCTGCTGTCGTGGAAGAGGTGCCTGCTTCCCCGTCTGCCATGATTGTAAGTTTCCTGAGGCCTCCCCAGCTATGTGGAACTGTGACTCAGTTAAACCTATTTCCTTTGTAAATTACCCAGTCTCGCCAGGCGCAGTGGCTCATGCCTGTAATCCCAGCACTTTGGGAGGCTGCAGGGGGTGGATCACGAAGTCAGGAGTTCAAGACCAGCCTGGCCAAGGTGGTGAAACCCCGTCTCTACTAAAAATACAAAACTTAGCTGGGCATGGTGTCAGGTGCCTGTAATCCCAGCTACTCAAGAGGCTGAGGCAGAGAATTCCTTGAACCTAGGAGGTGGAGGTTGCAGTGAACTGAGATCATACCAGTGCACTCCAGCCTGGGCAACAGAGCAAGACTTCATCTCAATACATAAATAGATAAATAACCCAGTCTTAGTTTTTTTATAACAGTGCAGAAACAGACTAATACACTACAAGATATTGAGTTCAAAACATTCTATAGAAAAAAATATAATCAGTTAAAGAGTGGACAAAAATTTAAATGGACATTTATGAAAAGAAGACATACAAATGGCAAACAGGCAAATGAAAAGGTGCTCCACATTACTGATCATCATAGAAATGCAAATCAAACCCAAAATCAGATATCATTTCACCTCAGTTAACGTGGCTGTTATCCAGAAGTCAGTCGAAAACAAATGTTGCTAATAGCAAAGATTTGGAAGAAATCTAAATGTCCATCAACAGATGACTCGATAGAGAAAATGTGGTACATATACACAGTGGAGTACTATTCAGCTATAAGAAAGAATGAGAGTCTGTCATTTACAGTAACAGAAATGGAACTGAAAGTCTTTATGTTAAGTGAGATAAGTCAGGCACAGAAAGAGAAATGTCACATGTTCTCACTTATTTGTGGGGGCTAAAATTTGAAACAATTGATGTCATAGAGAGTATAAGGGTGGTTCCCAGAGGCTGGGAAGGGCAGTGGGGGAACAGGGAGTTAGTGGGGATGCGAAATGGGTACAAAAAATTGTTAGAAAGAATGAGTAAGACAGTATTTGATAGCACAACAGGGTGATTATGATAAAAAGTAATTTAATTATACATTTTATAAAAACTAAAATAGTATAATTGGATTGTTTATAACACAAGCTATAAGTGCTTGAGGGGACGGATACCCTGTTTTTTATTATGTATTACTCATTACATGCCTGTATCAAAGTATGTCATATACCCCCATAAATATATACATCAACTATGTACCCACAAAAATAAATTTAAAATTAAAATTAAAACCAAAGGGAGGAGAGTCTAATGAGGCAGGTGTGACCCAGGGCTTGAACTAGCTTTTCAGGTTAACTTTGGAACATCCTTATCTAAGAAGAGGGGTCCATTTAGTCAATAGAGGCTTAGAAATTTATTTTTAGTTTATAAGTGGAAAAAAGAAGAATTTTTAATCCTGAGCCATAGCTCTCAGTCAGTCAGTCCCTGCAGGGAACCCTGTTCTTTACTCTGGAGATAAACACTAGTTTTCTTTCCCACTGAATAACACCACATTTCAAAATGAGGGGAAACACCTTGAAACTAAGAGGTATGGCCTTATTAAATTTGATTTGGTTTCCATTGTAATTAATTTAATCACATGTGTTCTAGAGTTTGTCCTCAGTCTTCTCCTACTTTAGGCCCATGATCTGTTGAATTTGCTCAGCTCCCTGCTCAACAGCAGGAAATCAGAATTATTTAAAAACCTCATTGTGTCTGGGAGCAGTGGCTCATGCCTGTAATCCCAGCAATTTGGTAGGCCAAGGTGTCAGGGGTTTGAGACCAGCCTGGGCAACAGAGTGAAACCCCATTTCTACTAAAGATACAAAAATTATCTGGGTGTGGTGATTCATACCTGTAATCCCAGCTATTTGGGAGGCTGAGGCAGGAGAATCACTTGAACCTGGGAGGCAGAGGTTTCAGTGAGGCAAGATGGTGCACTGCACTCCAGCCTGGGCAACAGACCAAGACTCTGTCTCAAAATGATAATAATAAAATAAAAATCTCATTGTGTTTCAAACAAAATTTCTTTTGCATATCAACTGTGTCAACTTGCATATTAACTATAATCATTTTGTTTACTTTATATCCAATCTTGAGAAATCTTTGAGGACTAATTTCACTCTTTTCTGCCATTTTGGTAAACATACCAAATGCCATCAAACAAAATGCACAAAATTCCTGAGAAATACATTTTCTCCTTGAGGAGTAGACTTGCTGTGTTAGAGGAACTCATGGTTACCAAGCTTCTAGTTTAATAAACATGACTAGAATACTCTGTCTTAATATGAGTAGCTAGGTACTCACAAGGCATCTAGAAGGTTAATACCTATAGTCTGAAAATAGCCACATTTTTTTACTGGCCACAAATTACAACTGCAGAATATTTATGGCCATACAAGACATCTTCCACCAAGCCTGAAAAATGTGTAAATGTCCTAGGAGTGCAGCATTTTTTCTTAAAGATAATATTAATGAGCTAGCTTAGTTCAACGGGTTAATGGTCGTTGTTAAAACCAATAGCCCCGACTTTAGTGAGTACATCTTCACCTTCCAAGTTTAATTATAAATCTTTCTCTTTATAGAGTAGAGACACTAACAAAAGACAATGCATTCCTGCTCTTGCTTTCTGAGGATGTCCAACTCTAATGGAGTCATTTCTAGTAAACTTGCTTCTTTCACTTTGCTCTCTGACTCACCTCAAATTTTTTCCTGCACAAGATCTAAGAATCCTACTTTGTGGTCTGTATCAGGACCCTCTTTTCCAGCAACATCTTTCAGCAACACCATGAAGGGACACCAAGACAAGACCCCCACTCCAAGGAAAACAATCCACACAGAATCAATCAGCTGGCAAGTGGGCTGTCTTTTAGAGTCGTGAAGCCATTCAGGTTGGCAAGAATGATTATCCACTATTACTTAAGTGAGAGGCCCTAGGGTATAATATTAGGATGAGAGACTCAGCCCAAAGTTAGAGACCTGGGGGTGTCATACTCAGAGTAGAGGCCAAGCCCACAGGGTTAGAGGCCCTGGGGAATATTGAGAAGAATGGATTTGGCTAAACAAGATGTTTGCCACTGTCTCTTTTTGGACTGTCCACCTTGTGCTCTTTGTCCTTCACCTGAGTGCTCTGCATATTGTTGCCTTTCTGCTCACCGCCTCCGTTTTGTAGTAGCCTGGAGGTTGCCCCAGGAAAGAGGCCCCAAACAGTTTAGCTTTTACTTTCCTCAGTGATCCTCTGACTTTTAGCCTTGATGTCTTAGAGCTATTGCCACTACCACTTTTCTAGTTGGCAAAGCTAATAAACTAACATTAGAAGAGCATCTACAGGTTTTTGACCCCACACAAAGGGAAGGTGGTCCTAGAAGCTAAAGGGCAGCAGTGGATAATAGGAGAATATTTATGAAAGCGTCAGGCCTTATTGCTAGACACTCCAGATATAACCCTTAAAGCCTGCGAAACCATAAACCCAGCTACTTATCTGTCAGAGTCCACAGGTGCTCCCAGCCTTTCTGGCATACAGGTTGTATTAGTCTGTTATCGTGCTGCTAATAAAGACCTATCTGAGGCTGGGTAATTTGTAAAGAAAAGAGGTTTGATTGACTCACAGTTGCACATAGTTGGGGAGGCGTCACGCTCATGGCAGAAGGCAAGTGAGGAACCAAGTCACATCTCTTACATGGCAGCAGGCAAAAGAGCTTGTGTAGGGAAACTCCCCTTTATAAAACCATCAGCTGTAATCCCAGCACTTTGGGAATCCAAAGCAGTGGATGACCTGAGGTGAGGAGATCGAGGCCAGCCTGGCCAACATGGTGAAACCCCGTCTATACTGAAAGTACAAAAATTAGACAGGCATGATGGCGGGTGCCTGTAATCCCAGCTACTCGGGAGGCTGAGACAGGAATCGCTTGAACCCAGGAATCAGAGGTTGCAGTGAGCCAAGATCATGATAATGCACTCCAACCTGAGCAACAGAGCAAGACTCTGTCTCAAAAATAAATAAATAAATAAACCATCAGATCTCATGAGGCTTATTCACTGTCACGAGAACAGCATGGGAAAGACCCATCCCCTGATTCGATTACCTCCCACTGGGTCCCTCCCACGATATATAGGAATTATGGGAGCTACAATTTAAGGTAAGATTTGACTGGGGACACAGCAAAAGCATGACACAGGTTATGAAACGAATTTATTCTAGCAGGCCAGACTTCAGAGAGATGAGCCCCTTGACCATCCCAAGGCAGAGTGGTTAACAGATGCAAGTTGTTTTATGCATCAGGAAAACAGGAGGGCTAGATATGCTATTAGTAGTCAGCACAAGAGAATCAAGGCCTTGCTGGCCTCGACCTCAGCTCAAAAAGCTGAGTTAATTGAACTTACTAGGCCCCTGCAGTTGGAAAGGATTTAAAAGTTAACATTTACACTGATTCCAAGTATGATTTTTTAGTGCTTCATGCTTATGCTGCAATTTGGAATGGGTAGGGACTCCTGACCCCAAAGGGCTTTTCCATATATCATTCAGATTTTGAGCTTGTTAGAGTGCTGCTTTGCTGCCAAAAAGGGACTATAATTAATTGCAGAGGACATCAAAAGAGAGACTGACCGTGTAAAAGGAAATGCCCTTGTAGATGCCACGGCCAAGGCCCCTGCACTGAAAGGGCCAGTGAAGCTTATGGACGTGCTGGTCAGCATACATAGTACTGGGCCAGAACACTCTGAAGAAGAACAAAAATGTGCCAGGGATTGCATTTCAGTCCAGGGCCCCTTGGGCTGGCTGAATGATGGTAATAAATTACTAATGCCAAGTACCAATCACAGGAAGATAACTCAGCACTTTCATGGTTCTTTTCACCCTAGAAGGGATTCCTTGTTTCTGTTAATGTCTCATTTGTTTATGGGGTAAATCTTTTCAAGACACTAAAACAGGTGACTCAGCACTGTGAGCTCTGTGCCTGACACGACCCAAACGGCCAGCAATTTTCTCCTTCTCCAGTTAAACCTGTCCAAAGTTGAGGAACCTATCCAGGTGAGAACTGGCAACTCTAATGTACCCCATGCCTTTCTGCAGGAGATTCAAATATTTGCTAATGCTTACTGATAGCTTCACTGGTTAGATCGAGGCATTCCCCACCCCATCTGAAAACGTTTACCAGAAGAAATAACTCCTCAGTTTTTTCTGAGGAGGGTAATCTAAAAGCCTGCAAAGTGACAATGGCCCATCTTTCACAGCAGGCGTACCCCAACACCTATCCTCAGCTTTAAGAATCCAATATTACCTTCACTCTGTGTGGAGACCGCAGTCCTCTGGAAAGGTGAAAGGGCTAATCCTACTCTAAAGAAGACTCTAGCTAGATCAGAGGCCTGACTATCTCTGACACCCATAGCTTACTGCGGGTTTGAACTGCTCCAAAGTAAAACGTATAATTAAGTCCTGTTAACATATGGAAGGCCTTTCCTAACCACAGGTCTCCTAATAGATGAAAGGACGCATCCATTACAAAAATATGTCATCAATCTAGGACAGGTGCAAAGGCACTCTGTGAATACGGAAACAAGAGTCTTCCCCTCCCACATGGGAGGAAAATTCAGTTTCAGCTTAGCTAGGGATCTAGTCTTACTAAAGACGCGGGAGGAAGTTCTCCAGCTGAGCAGCTTTCCCCAACGTGGAAAGGACCATGCAAGGACACCTGAGCTCTCCAACAGACGTTCAACGCCAAGGGATTCACAGGTGGGTGCACCTGTGTGGAAATAAAGCTGCTGCTTATTCTGGGAGCCGAATCCGAGGCTGGGGGAGGTGGGTGCGGGGCTATTTAAGCGTTGGCGGAGGGCGGGCTGGGTCGCTGCGCGTTTGCTCCTCCTTCTCGCACTTCTGCTGCCGCCCTGATCCCGCCTTGGCCATGAGGGAGCTTGTGCTCACGCAGGCCGGGCAGTGCGGGAACCAGATCGGCGCCAAGGTTGGCAGCCGGGGCTCTGAGGGCCCAGCCCGGGCCTGCCGGGGGCCGGGGAAGATGTTGGCAGTGGCGGGGGCGGAGTCCCTGCATTGCGGCCCTTGGGCTCCCTGTCGGGGACGCGGTGGAACTGGGCGGCTGGCGAGGCGGCCCGGGTGGACCCCAGGGACATGGCGGCCTAGGGATGGGGGTGCGGATGAGGGTCGGGGTGGGAGAGGGGGGCTGCGGCGCTTCCGTGACTCAGCCTTGGCCTGTCGGGCCCCTCCCGTCTCTGGCGGTTCTGGGAGGTGATCTCTGATGAGCACGCCATCGACTCCGCTGGCACCTGCCACGGGGACAGCGACTTGCAGCTGGAGCGCATCAACGTGTACTACAACGAGGCCAGCGGTGAGACCCCCGTTCTTCCCCCACCGCCCTCCTGGGAACGCGGCCCTCCCCTCGCTCATGCGCTCCCGCCCCACTCAGGTGGCAGGTACGTGCCCCGCGCTGTGCTCGTGGATCTGGAGCCGGGCACTGTGGACTCTGTGCGCTCAGGGCCCTTCGGGCAGGTCTTCAGGCCAGATAACTTCATCCTCGGTGAGCTGCGGGCGAGGACTGGGGTGCGGCTCCTTAGCCAGGGCAGCCCAAAATCTAGGAATGCCCCCAAGCTCATCCTGTGGGAACTGTGGAGCTAGGGCCCTCCTATCTTCCTAGTCGAGTCGCTCAATGTGCCTCTCCTAAACGGGCTTTGGGAGGAAGGCCCGGGTGTGTCCTCAAGGTGAGGAGCTACTGATGTCCCTGCCGGGAGCTGAGCTGGGGCTGTGGCTACTGCCTTCCCTGAAAATGGGCAGGAGCCACCTGCAGCGAGGTCTGTTAGCCCGTCTCAGGTTTGACTCCTGTCTTAATTTCTAACAGGGGAAGCTGCTGTCCTGTAACTCTGGGGGAGGGGGCTTCATTTGCTCCACCTGCAGGGCGAATGGTGCTCTCACCTCACACGTGATACTTGGCCCTTTTTGCATTATGGTGGTGACCATTGATGACCGTACACCTGGCCATCGAGTGAGCGGCTGTATTGTCTAACAGGTCAGTGTGGGGCCGGAAACAACTGGGCCAAGGGACACTACACAGAAGGCGCGGAGCTGATGGAGTCAGTGATGGACGTTGTCACAAAGGAGGCTGAGAGCTGTGACTGCCTGCAGGGTTTCCAGCTGACCCACTCCCTGGGTGGGGGGACTGGGTCTGGGATGGGTACCCTTCTGCTCAGTAAGATCCGGGAGGAGTACCCAGACAGGATCATAAACACATTCAGCATCCTGCCCTCGCCCAAAGTGTCGGACACCGTGGTGGAGCCCTACAACGCCACCCTCTCAGTCCACCAGCTCATAGAAAACGCGGATGAGACCTTCTGCGTAGATAACGAAGCGCTGTATGACATATGTTCCAGGACCCTAAAGCTGCCCACACCCACCTGTGGTGACCTGAACCACCTGGTGTCTGCGACCATGAGTGGGGTCACCACGTGCCTGCGCTTCCCAGGCCAGCTGAATGCCGACCTGCGGAAGCTGGCCGTGAACATGGTCCCGTTTCCCCGGCTGCACTTCTTCATGCCCGGCTTCGCCCCACTGACCAGCCGGGGCAGCCAGCAGTACCGGGCCTTGACCGTGGCTGAGCTCACCCGGCAGATGTTTGATGCTAAAAACATGATAGCGGCCTGCGACCCCCGCCACGGCCGGTACCTGACGGCGGCCCCATTTTCAGGGGTCGCAGCCCATGAGGGAGGTGGATGAACAGATGTTCAACATTCAAGATAAGAACAGCAGCTACTTTGCTGACTGGCTCCCCAACAACGTAAAAACAGCCGTCTGTGACATCCCACCCCGGGGCTGAAAATGTCGGCCACCTTCATTGGGAATAACACAGCCATCCAGGAACTCTTCAGGCGTGTCTCAGAGCAGTTTACAGCAATGCTCAGGCGCAAGGCCTTCCTCCACTGGTACACGGGCGAGGGCATGGATGAGATGGAATTTACCGAGGCCGAGAGCAACATGAACGACCTGGTGTCTGAATATCAGCAATATCAGGATGCCACGGCTGAGGAGGAAGATGAGTGTGCTGAAGAGGAGGTGGCCTAGAACCTCTCCCTTCCTAGGTAAAGAGGGGAAGCAGTGTGGATTCCTTACTGTGTTCTGACAGCCGTGTGTCACTATGCACTTGTTCGTTTGTGTCTTCACATCTTCTCCTGCTGCTTTTTAAAGCATTTTTATAGTATGTGGTTTAGACTAATAAAGTACTCTCATAGCATCTGGTTTCACCTCGGACTTTTTTCTGTGGGCCCTCTGGCTACTGCTGCCGGATGCACACAGTTGTCCTGCAAGGCTGAAGTTGTCTGGGTTTATTACATGCCCAGGAACAAGCGTTCCAGTGGCTCCAGGAGGGGACGGTGTGGGCTGTGGACATGGCAGGCAGGCTTCACATGAACTTGGGGATGCCCTGGGCCTTGGGCAGCGATGTGGTGGAAAGCCTGTTCCTGAAGGCAAGCTTTGGCTTATCCTATGTACCAAACTTCTAGGGGACCAGTTGGCCACGTGTCTGGAACTTTAAAAGGGGTCAGCGACCCTGGTGGACAATGTCCCCCAAAGTCCCATCTCGGGGTAGGAATGTGGTCAGACAGCGGAATCTGAACCAGCAATGAAGGCTGGGCAAGTGGGACCCCAGCCACTCCATCACCATGACGGCCTGGGTGTGTTTGTGTGGCCTCATTCTCTTAATGAGGTGGGCATGGGATATCTGGCAGGGACTAGGCAGTAATCGAGCCCAGTGTCTGCTAACATGCACTGAACCCTATGTAGAAGGTGACTACGTCCTGGGGGCCATAGATGTGGTTGCTGGGCCTGTGTGCTCAGGGCAGTCTCTCCAAAGGCACAGATGGAGTTTCTGAGCAGGACCTGGGGAGACAGGCAGGTGCTCACAAATGCTGCTTCCCCCAACTGGGAACCAGTGAGGAAAAACGCCTGAGTGGAGGTCTGACCTGCCCCAATCTGGAGGGCTGATGCTCTCCGGAAAGGTGGGTGATGCGTACCGTCTGCTGTCTCCCTGTCCCCCACTCCAAAACTTCAGGCAAAAATAACCCAAGATTGGCAGGATGAGCCTGGTGAGGGTGGCACCTTTGGGGACAGGCCCTTCAGCCTGGCAGTCTCCTCCCCAGGCTTCTCGGGGAGCCTGGACTTCAAAAGCCTGCTTTGGGGAAGCTGTCAGATGAGAGATGTGTGTGTGAGCTGGGTGCTGGGCAACATGCACGGACAGGGCTCTTCTCCCTGGCTCTTGCAGAACTTGTCCATGGCCTGTGTGATGGTCTCTTGATACTTCCCACCCCCACCCCCACCACACAGATAAGATGAAGGCAGCATAGCCTGGGGGTGGGCAGATGTACAGGTTCTACCCCAGGTTCCCTGGGAATGCCCACCTGCCTCCGACGTGTCAGGGAAAATAGGTGAGGCCCCTTTTTCTCTGAATGTTGGCAATGGTCTATTGCAGCCAAATGGGAACAGGCAGGCAGGAGGGTGCCTCATCTTGAAAGAAGTGGCTCCTGGAAGCAGCTGGGAGGTGGGAGAGGTCCCCCATACTCCCCCAACCTGTTC
The DNA here is from genome assembly GCF_028885625.2 of Pongo pygmaeus. Taxonomy (NCBI): domain Eukaryota; kingdom Metazoa; phylum Chordata; class Mammalia; order Primates; family Hominidae; genus Pongo; species Pongo pygmaeus. The sequence continues at coordinate 95,964 of NC_072391.2, read as the reverse complement.
TAGGAGCAGGAAAAGGGGCCTCTGTGACAGCCCCCCTCAGTGGTTCTCACTCTCTGAGGGGTGTCCTTGCCCAAGCCAGGTGCACACCCGTCTGAGATGGCCTTGCAGGGATCTGGTTGGGAAGGTTCAGCTGCAGCAACCACTGGAACCTGCCCACACCTGGTGTCTCCGCTCACACGTGGGGCTAGATGTTCCTCCCTCCTGTAGTGGTACAGCCAGTGGCAGAGGGGGCAAGTCACTGCTGCAGTTCCCACCTGGGTCTGAGTGGGGGTCCGGCTTGGTGCCCATGCATTTTCCAATTACCTGGTTCCATGTGGGGGCTTCATGGACAGGAGTGGTGCTTTTCCAGGCCTCTTTTCTACATGCCAGCTACAGGCCCAGGTTTCCCGAGTTTCCGGAGCCCGTCTTCCAGCCTGGCAAGCATGGCGTGTTGTGGGGGAAGGACATCAGGCCTACAGGCAGCAGAACCTGTCTGGGTATGTTCTCTCCACCTGGAGGCCCCTGGTTGTTTATCTCTTTGGGTGAGAGTCGGCTTGGGATCTCAACATTCTTGTAGGACTTCAGAACTGTACAGACAGGGGCCCAGGAGGGAACAGGGGCTGGGACTGGCAGCTAACCAGAGTGGTGGGTGTTGTAGGGCTCAGTTTGATCTTGCAGGGAATTCAGGGAGGCTTGGATTTGCTGAAGCTCTAGACGAGCTTGGGCTTGGATATGGAAACAGGATAGAGCTGGGGCCCTTCTGCACGCTGGACTCTGAGTAGTTGCACCCTGGTGCATCCATAGGTGTTCCCCACCTGGAGCACAGCTGTGGATAGAAGCCGGGAGAGCTGTGGAGGGAAGAGGAGGAGGAGGGAGTCTCAGGGCAGCCCCAGCATCCAGGCAGGGCCTCTGCAAGTGAGATGCAGATCCAGCCTGTTGGCCACTTAGCTGCTCGGTCGGCTGCAGATCACCTGACCTCTGTTCACCAGTAAATGGGGGTCGCAGTAGCACTTACCTTCTGCGACTCCTGCAGCTTGAAGGGGCAGCACACTCCACATGCTGAGAAGGTGCCTAACTCAAGCAAGCTTCTCCAAGAGCACCACATCAGATTAACACCCAACCTGTACAGGACACCGTCAAATCTCCCCATGCCTCATTCCAACGGAAGAAAAGGGAGTCTCTGTCCTAGGGGAGCAAGCACAGGCCTATCTATGCAGTGGGCACATGGCCCAGGTGGGGAAAGGCCCTTGGATACATGCTGGTTTCACCAACCATCTGTGGGTTGGGTTTGGCCTGGACCTCTCTACCCCAGGAGGCCGGCAGCCCCCTGCATGGGAGAGGACTGGGAGGTGGGTGGGAGGGCTGAGCTTTGAGGCAAGCCATTATTTGGCCTCATGGGAAGTGGTGCAGGTGGTTGTTGGTGGCTCAGTTTTGCAGGATCTGGGTGATCACCCAAGGAGTGAAAATGGCCTTTTTATGATAAATTGCCAAAATTGATGCAAGCTCATCAGTTGAAAAGGTGAGTAATGCTGACGGTTGGCTTCACCTGCCCCTTCCCCACAAGTAACTGGTGTTCAGAGGTAGATTTGGTTCCTTCCCAGCCTTTCCCCTTTGCATGTAGCTGTGTGCATGTACTTTTGTGTGTACACACACACATGTTCCCTGGATGGGTTACTTTTATTTTTTTATTTGAGGGGATAACTAGTGATGCAGCCTGACAGTTGCTGATCTTGTCTTTTAAGTGTGGAGTCCTCTATGGAGTGGGCATCAGGTACTTCCTAGCTGGCCTCTGCCAGCTGTGTGGCTGCCCCAGTTTCTGCCCTTCACAGACATGCTGGCCACCTGGTGTGACATTCAGTGGCCTTGTCTGCAGCTAGTATGATGAGACAAGTGGATCAGGTACATTATAAACTGAAAAAGCACACAACATGCAGAGGGAAAGGATAAATGACCACGTGTGTCCTGCTCTGCTGAAGTCCACATCACATGACTGAGATGACAAACATTTTTTCACTTAACATTTGGGTCCTGAGAAAGGGCATTTATGTTTTACTTTTTATTTATAACAGAGTTAGAAGAAATACTACCAGGATTTCCTTTCCATTTTCCTCAACTCCCACTTTACCTCCTCAAGTTTACCTACCTCAGAGAGAAAGAGGAGCTCACCTGGTTAATGACAGCCTGAAATTATTTGAGCCAGGTCACTGTGTAAAGGTCAGAGTGTTCTGTCTCCTTGTGCATCACTTGCGCAGCTCAGATATTTCATAGCTCCCTGTATACAGGTAGATGTGTTGCCCTTCTAGCCTGCTTTCTTGGTTTGATACATGCCTGGGAGCATGTGGGAGCACTTAAGGTCTAGGCTAATGGGAGGACTGTTCTGCCGACCCCAGCTCATCTCTCCAGCTCAGCCTGCATGCATGATTCCAGAGTAGGGGATGGGAGGTCTCACATTGACCTCAAGTTTATGTGACTTTTTCCACCTCTGCTTTCCCAGACAGCCCTTGCTGTGGGACTTGTAAGGAGATTTGTGAGGTCAGTATCTACTTTTCTTGTATGGGTATTTATAAATTATTCCCCTGGAGGGGAATAAATGTTAGAGGTACTCCAAACCCCTAACATATAAACATCTAAGCCTGGCCCTTTTTTGGTGGTAAAATATATACAACATAAAACTTACCATTTTAACCATGTTTAAATGTACAGTTGAGTGGCATCCAGTATAATGTGTCGTACAACAATCTCCTTTATCCATACCTACAACTTCTTTATCATCCTAAACTGAAACACCAAACCCATAAATAAGTCTTTGAATAGAAGACTGATGCATTTGACTCCATAAAAATTACAACTTTATAGGCGAGAAAAATGCCTCAAAGTCAAAAGTCAACAGACTGGGGAAATAGATCTGCAACATACATGACAGACAAAAAGCTAATTTGGATAATATATATGTATATATATATATAGCTATACAGCTATCCTAAATTATTAAAAGACCAACAGCCAAATTGAAAAATGGACAAGGGATGTAAAGAAACAGTTCAAAGAAACATGTAGATTTTTAAATATTTGCTAATTTTTTTACTGTGGTAAAATATGTATAACAGAAAATTTGAGTACATTAAGTATAAATACATTGTTGTGCAACTATCACTACTATCCCTTCCAAACCTGTGTTATCATCCCAAAGTGAAACTCTGTATCCACGGAACAATAGCTCCCCTTTCTCTTCCCCCATTCCCTGGAAACCACATCCTACTTTCTGTGTCTATGAATTTAACTGCTCTAGGTACACTATAAAAGTGGAAAGCATGGAGTATTTGATTTTTTTGTTTTAATCTTTTCAAGGTTTGTGTTGTAGCATGTATTAGAATTTCTTTTCTTTTTAAGGCTGAATATATATCATTGTGTGTATTGATCATATTTGCTTATCCATTCATCTGTAGATGGACATTCGGGCTTTTTCTACCCTTTGGCTCTTGTGAATGCTGCTACAAACAGGGGTGTGCAAATTCCCACTTTCAGTTTTTTCGGATATATACCCAGATATGGAATTACTGGATCATATGGTGATTACTGTTTTCCACAGTGGCTGTGCCATCTTACTTTCCCACCAGCAGTATGCAGGAGTCCTGACTTCTCCACATCTAGCATTTGCTGTTCTCTGGGGCTTCGTTGTTTTGGTTTGCTGGTGGTGGTTTTTTTGCTGGCAGCTATGCTTACATGTGTCAGTTGGTATTGCATTGTGGTTTGGATTTACATTTTTCTCATGATTAGTGATGCTGAGCACCTTATGCTGTGCTTGCTGGTCATTTGTATATCTTCTTTAGAGAAATGTGTATTTTAAAACCTTTGCTCATGTTTAAATTTGATTGTTTTGTTGTTGTTGTTGCTGAGGTCTTTATATCACCTGGATATTAATTACTTATCAAATATATAATGTGTGAATATTTTCTTTCCCTCCGTGAATTGTATTTTCAATCTATTGATTATATCTTCAGATACATAACAGCTTGTCACTTTGATGAAGTTCTTTTTATGTATTTTTGTTGTTTTGTCTGTGCTTTCACTGTCATATCCAAGAAATTATTGCCAGATTCTATGTTATGAAACATTTTTCCTATGTTTTCTTCTAAGGGTTTTATAGTTTTAGCTCTTACAATTAGATGTCTGGTCCATTTTAAATTAAGTTTTTTATATGGTGTAAAGTAAGGGTCCAACTTTATTGTTTTCCATGTAAATATTCATTCTTAACACCATTTAAAAATATACTGTCCTTTCCCCATTGAATAATTTTGACTCCTTTGTTAAAAATCATGACCATGTTTTTTGGTTCTTTATTTCTATTGCATTGGTCTTTATGTCTGCCTCTATGCTGGTACAGCATTGTTCTGGGTACTGAAGCATTGCAGGAAGTTTGAAACCAGGAGGTGTTAGTCCTCTAACTTTGTTAGTTTTTAAGATTGATTTGGCTACTTGGGGTTTTTTGAGATTTCATCTGAATTTCAGAATAGGTTTTTCTATTTTTGCAAATATTAGAATTTTTATAGTGATTTTACTGAATCTGTAGATGACTATTGACAACAATGGCATCTTGACGAGGTTTTGTCTTCCAGTCCATAAACACATGATGTCTTTTCATTTATTTGTGTCATCTTTAATACTTTTCTGCAGTGTTTATAGTTTTGCCACAGAGGTTTTTCATTTCCTTTGTTAAGTTGGCTTCTAAGTATTTTATTCTTTTGATGCTATCATAAATGATACTGTTGTCTTGATTTCTTCTTCAGATAGTTTGTTATTGTAGAAATACAACCGATTTTTGTGTATTGATTTTGTATCCTGCAGTTTTGCTGAATGTTATTTATTGCGTCTGATAGTTTATCTCACAGAAACTAAAAGATTTTTAATATATAAGATTATGTCATCTGCGAATAGAAAATTTTACCTTTTTAAAAATTGGAATATCTTTTATTATTTTACTTGCCTTATTGTTTTAACTAACTAGAACCTTCAGTACTATATTAAATAGAAATAGTAAAAGCAGGCATCCTTGATTTTGCTCTTAGGGTAAAAGCTTTCAGTCTTTCATTATAATGTTAGCTGTGTGTTTTTTTTAATATAACCTTATGTTAAGGTGTTTTATTCCTTTTTATAGCTTATTAAGTATATTTTATCATGAATGTGGGTTAAATTTTGACAAATGCTTTTTCTTCTTTGATTAAGACGATCACATGAGGTTTTTTCCTTCTTTATGTTAATGTGATATTAGGCTGATTTTCATGTGTTGGAACACACTTTTATTTCAGGAGTCAATTATACTCATTCATGGTGTATAATCCTTTTAATGTACTGCTAAATTTGAATTGCTGGTATTTTGTTGAGGATTTTTGCATCAGCATTTGTAAGGGATGTTTGTTTGTAGTTTTCTTATGGCCTTTGTCTGGCTTGGTGTCAGGGTAATACTGTCCTCGTAGAATAAGTTAGAAAATGTTACCTCCTCTTCAACGTTTTGAAAAAGATTGAGAAAAACTGGTGTTAATTCTGCTTTAAACGTTGGGTAGAATTCAACAGTGAAGCCATCTGGTCCAGGCTTTTCTTTGTTGCTGGGTTTTTGATTACTGATGCCATCTTCTTGCTGAATCTCCTTGCTGAATAGGTTTATTCAGCTTTTCTGATTCAGTCTTAGTAGGTTTTTTGTTTCTAGGAATTTGTTCATTTTATTTAGGTTATTCAATTTTTTAGTGTATAGTTCCTTATGGTACTCTCGTACATCCTTTTTTTACTCCAAAAATTTGTTAGTAATGTACCCATTTTATTTTTGAGTTTAGTAATTTGAGTATTCCCTTTTTTTTCTTAGTAAATCTAGATAAAATTTTGTCCGTTTTGATCTTTTTCAGAGAACAAACTTGGTTTTGTTGATTTTTGATATTGTTTTTCTGTTCTCTATTTCACTTATTTCTACTGCTATCTTTATCATTTTTTAAATTTTGCTAGCTTTTAGTTGTCCCTCTTTTAGTAGTCCCTCTTTTTCCCTCTGTTTTTAGTTCCTTAGGAGTAAAGTTGTTAATTCGGTATCTTATTTTTTATTATCATTTATAGCTATAAATTTTTCCCTTATGGTACTGTTTTTGTTGTATCTCTTAACTTTTGGTATTTCATATTTTTAATTTGTCTGTAAATATTTTCTATTTTCTCTTGTGATTTCTTCTTTTATCCATCCTTGAGTGTTTAATACCTATATTTTTAGACATAAAATGTGAAACCTACAAAATTTTCTTGATTTGTTGCAGTTTTATTTTTTAAAAGTTTTTATTTAAGAATTAAATATGTGTATCAACATTTGTTATGTTCTCATAAACTGTGTAATACATGGAGATTCCTGGTCCACATATGTAAGCCTCTACATGAATATTATTTTGAAGCATTTAACCTTCTGTTTTAATATTTCAAAGGTTTAAGTGAAATTGAGATTTTGGTTTCTGAGATGAAATCATGGTAGGTGACTGATAAATGCTTAAAAATTAGCCAAAACTTAAAATTAAGTTAAAGTTTACCGTCAAGATTCAACCTGAATGAGTTGTCCTGTATTGCTGGTAATAAAAAATAAGTCTTTAATGGTATAAAAGCAAACTTCAGAGAATGTTTTTTTTCCCCAATGACATCTAAATTAAAAGCTGTAAAAAATTTTGAGGGCCTTACACATTTTTTACTTTAGAATTCCAACTTTTTCTGGTTAAAATTTTTCCAAATTCCTGCGTATTTGAAAGACAAATAATTTTTTAGTTGAAATGCTTAAGCAGTTAAATAAGGCCATGAAACTTTCTTGAACTTGTGGGAATCCATGAGAAAATCTGTCTTTACGTTCTATTCTCTTGGAAGGTAGAAATATCATTTGACTTCTGTTTTGCTGACAAGAAACGTCCTGAGCAAGGGTACCTGGGACAATGAGCTCACACATGGAAAACGCTGGAGCCCGTCTGTTTCCAATCTGCTGTTTTCCAAAAATTAGGGAAGTTCAGTTTTCCCTTTGATACTCTCTGTTTCTACCAACCCCAATGCCAGGGCTGTCCTGCTTCTACAAGTGACAATGACAAATATAGGCCTGAAGGAAGATGAGCTGATGGCATTCCCAGCTTATTACCACTCCTTGGGGGCCTTACCTCACATATGTGGATTCAACTCATAGACTCAGCTGGGTAAGGATCTATTATTCAGCTACATTAGAAGTGACTGCTTATAAGGTGTAAGGAAGGGATCCAGTTTCAGCTTTCTACATATGGCTAGCCAGTTTTCCCAGCACCATTTATTAAATAGGGAATCCTTTCCCCATTGCTTGTTTTTCTCAGGTTTGTCAAAGATCAGATAGTTGTAGATATGTGGCGTTATTTCTGAGGGCTCTGTTCTGTTCCATTGATCTATATCTCTGTTTTGGTACCAGTACCATGCTGTTTTGGTTACTGTAGCCTTGTAGTATAGTTTGAAGTCAGGTAGCATGATGCCTCCAGCTTTGTTCTTTTGGCTTAGGATTGACTTGGCGATGCGGGCTCTTTTTTGGTTCCATATGAACTTTAAAGTAGTTTTTTCCAATTCTGTGAAGAAAGTCATTGGTAGCTTGATGGGGATGGCATTGAATCTATAAATTACCTTGGGCAGTATGGCCATTTTCACGATATTGATTCTTCCTACCCATGAGCATGGAATGTTCTTCCATTTGTTTGTATCCTCTTTTATTTCATTGAGCAGTGGTTTGTAGTTCTCCTTGAAGAGGTCCTTCACGTCCCTTGTAAGTTGGATTCCTAAGTATTTTATTCTCTTTGAAGCAATTGTGAATGGGAGTTCACTCATGATTTGGCTCTCTGTTTGTCTGTTATTGGTGTATAAGAATGCTTGTGATTTTTGTACATTGATTTTGTATCCTGAGACTTTGCTGAAGTTGCTTATCAGCTTAAGGAGATTTTGGGCTGAGACAATGGGGTTTTCTAGATATACAATCATGTCATCTGCAAACAGGGACAATTTGACTTCCTCTTTTCCTAATTGAATACCCTTTATTTCCTTCTCCTGCCTAATTGCCCTGGCCAGAACTTCCAACACTGTGTTGAATAGGAGTGGTGAGAGAGGGCATCCCTGTCTTGTGCCAGTTTTCAAAGGGAATGCTTCCAGTTTTTGCCCATTCAGTATGATATTGGCTGTGGGTTTGTCATAGATAGCTCTTATTATTTTGAGATACGTCCCAACAATACCTAATTTATTGAGAGTTTTTAGCATGAAAGGTTGTTGAATTTTGTCAAAGGCCTTTTCTGCATCTATTGAGATAATCATGTGGTTTTTGTCTTTGGTTCTGCTTATATGCTGGATTACATTTATTGATTTATATATATTGAACCAGCCTTGCATCCCAGGGATGAAGCCTACTTGATCATGGTGGATAAGCTTTTTGATGTGCTGCTGGATTCGGTTTGCTGCCAGTATTTTATTGAGGATTTTTGCATCAATGTTCATCAAGGATATTGGTCTAAAATTCTCTTTTTTTGTTGTGTCTCTGCCAGGCTTTGGTATCAGGATGATGCTGGCCTCATAAAATGAGTTAGGGAGGATTCCCTCCTTTTCTATTGATTGGAATAGTTTCAGAAGGAATGGTACCAGTTCCTCCTTGTACCTCTGGTAGAATTCGGCTGTGAATCCGTCTGGTCCTGGACTCTTTTTGGTTGGTAACCTATTGATTATTGCCACAATTTCAGCTCCTGTTATTGGTCTATTCAGAGATTCAACTTCTTCCTGGTTTAGTCTTGGGAGAGTGTATGTGTTGAGGAATTTATCCATTTCTTCTAGATTTTCTAGTTTATTTGCATAGAGGTGTTTGTACTATTCTCTGATGGTAGTTTGTATGGGATCTAATTAAACTAAAGAGCTTCTGCACAGCAGAAGAAACTACCATCAGAGTGAACAGGCAACCTACAAAATGGGAGAAAATTTTCGCAACCTACTCATCTGACAAAGGGCTAATATCCAGAATCTACAATGAACTCAAACAAATTTACAAGAAAAACACAAACAACCCCATCAAAAAGTGGGCGAAGGATATGAACAGAGACTTCGCAAAAGAAGACATTTATGCAGCCAAAAAACACATGAAAAAATGCTCACCATCACTGGCCATCAGAGAAATGCAAATCAAAACCACAATGAGATACCATCTCACAGCAGTTAGAATGGCAATCATTAAAAAGTCAGGAAACAACAGGTGCTGGAGAGGATGTGGAGAAATAGGAACACTTTTACACTGTTGGTGGGACTGTAAACTAGTTCAACCCTTCTGGAGGTCAGTGTGGCGATTCCTCAGGGATCTAGAACTAGAAATACCATTTGACCCAGCCATCCCATTACTGGGTATATACCCAAAGGACTATAAATCATGCTGCTATGAAGACACATGCACACGTATGTTTATTGCGGCACTATTCACAATAGCAAAGACTTGGAACCAACCCAAATATCCAACAGTGATAGACTGGATTAAGAAAATGTGGCACATATATACCATGGAATACTATGCAGCCATAAAAAATGATGAGTTCATGTCCTTTGTAGGGACATGGATGAAATTGGAAATCATCATTCTCAGTAAACTATCGCAAGAACAAAAAACCAAACACCGCATATTCTTACTCATAGGTGGGAATTGAACAATGAGAACACATGGACACAGGAAGGGGAACATCACACTCGGGGACTGTTGTGGGGTGGGGGGAGGGGGGAGGGATAGCATTGGGAGATACACCTAATGCTAGATGACGAGTTAGTGGGTGCAGCGCACCAGCATGGCACATGTATACATATGTAACTAACCTGCACATTGTGCATATGTACCCTAAAACTTAAAGTATAATAATAATAATAATAAACACAGTGGAGGGTCCCAAGCATTGGGGAAAGAGAAAGCCCCATCAGCCTCTCCCATGGGGCTGCAGGAGCCACAGCCTGAGCCCCACCTGAGCTCCAGCAAAAGAGTTTGAGCCTTGGAATTTAGACCACACAGACCACATCTTTCTTTTTCAGGGAGCAGAAAAGAAAACGAAAAAGTGAGAACAGCTGAAAAGAAAGAAAATGGATTGACAGCAAAAAGTGCAGCAGATGAGTGCTGATACTGCTTTGCATAGTTTCATATCAGGAGAAGGGGCAGACATGAAACCTGTGAGCTTCTACACTGACTCTGGCCCAGCCTCTCTCTTGGCTGGAATCAGAATCCCTAAAGCCTTTTCTAATCAGGGAATTAAACTTAGTTTCCTGTCCGGAGTGTGATTGGAGAAGACCTACAAGGCACCCCTGAGCTTCCTCAGGACTCTGATCTTGGTGACCATGGTTGAGGACTTCTCATGCCTGGAAGTGGTGATCTGCATTTTGTGCATGTGAGACTAGGCCTTTATATTACTACCTTTTAAAAGGTATATATTTGGAGATTTTTTTGGTAGGCACAGAACTCTAAATTAGTGAGGTTCTGTGGGAAACTGTCAGTTGGAGAGGGAAGTTACAAACGCTATGAGAAAACCAGCTCCTACCCTGTATCTGCATCTGCCTCTGAGGTTGAAATCTGATCAGTGGGTCCTGAGCGCCCCCGTAGCTGATTTCCTCCATGTGTTTCTGCAGAGAGGTTTGTGTCTGGGCTCAACCTGACTTCCCTTCACTGCATCTCCGGCACAGTAATACATGGCTGTGTACTCAGCTCTCAAACTGTTCATTTCCAGATGGAGTATGTTCTTGGCATTGTTTCTGGAGATGGGGAATCAGAACTTCCCGGAATGTGCATAGCGTATGCTACTCCCATCAGTACTAATACATGAGACCCACTCCAGTCTGTTCCCTGGAGCCTGGCAGACCCAGTGCATCCAGTGGCTACTGAAGGTGAGTCCAGAGGCTGCACAGGACAGTCTCAGGGACCCCCACCCCCACCCCGCCAGGCTGCACCAAGTCTCCCCCAGGTTCTACCAACTGCACCTCACACTGGACACCCAAAAACACAGGGGCATCCTGGTCAGAAACTGGCACATATTTTCAGTGTTTCGTTAACTGTTATCCACTCACACTCAACATCTCTAGTTCACCCTGAATCTACGTTTAAAATAGTAACAAGTAAATCCCAGGTCAGCACAAACCCCATGGTGAGTTCTCTGTTCAGTGCTGATCACCATGTGGAAAAACCTTGGAATTCCAGGGCTGGGTCTCCCATCCCAGAACTGTAGGGTGAGGGCAGGGCTGGTTTTCACCAGAGAAGGAGGGTCCTTTGCATATTTCCAACTACATAAAAAACTCTTGGGTGGGATACGTGAGGAGAAGGCATTGCCGAGAGAAGATGATGGTGTCCTGCAGGAGTTTGGTGACTTATGGTATTTGGAAGATTTGCACTTTTATGAGGAAATTGTGCTGTGATAAACAGCATCAAACACCTTATTATATTTTAAATATGTGTGTAAATTATGTCTGTGAGACTCAATGTTTCTCCATTTACGGATGTGAAAGTAAACCCACACACAGAGTGCCTATGTATGTGTCTAAGTGCTCATGTCTGAGATGAGTGAGTTCCGGTATCTGAGCCTGTGTTCCTCATCACTGTGCTCCCTGAACCAACTCCAGGACGGAGTGGGACGTGTCTAGTGTGGCTTGCAGAACTCACTGCCTGTAATGAGAATATTGTGATTCTGTTACACTCTAGCGTTCACCTAAAATTATGGAGAGAACTAAGGTTCACGCAGATAAATTTTCAGGTAACTGGCATTTAACATATGTTACCCATTTTCTATCAGTTCTTTTTGTCTAGTTTTTTATTTGTTTGCCTGTAATAAACTTTATAAAGTCTAACTGAGAGATAATAAACTTCATATACTTAAAGTATACATTGATAAACATGACATAACTATCACCATTATCAAGAAAGTGGATAAGTGAATTCCCCTCAATTTTTTCTCCTGTTCCACATTTCCTCCTCCTATCCCTTTCCCTTCTTCTACCATTTCCTCAGGCAACAACTGTTCTTCATTAAATTATTGTAGGTTAGTTTTCATTTTCCAGAATTTATAGAAATGGAATAATATAGCATATACACTTATTTGTTTGGCTTATTTTACTCAGCATAAATACCTAGATATTTTAGCTTGTTGTATCAGATATTTATACATTATAAATGATGGGTAACAGTCCAGTGAACAAATTTACTATAATGATTTTTCCTATTAAGAAGCTAATTAATATGTGGAATCTTCTGTTATTCTGGGTTTTACCAAAAATATCTGCTACTCAGCTTGCAGAAGTACTTAGATAAGAAATATATATATTTTTGTATTTTACAACAACATCAACAATAACAGATGAACAGAAAATAAGAAATTTGGCAAATTGTCTTTCATACTTCAGATAATCGAAATTTTAACACGAACAGCAAATCTGAAATTTAGGGAGAGACAATTTCTTGTAGAGAGTAACAAAGTCAGGGTATGAGATTACCTGAGGCAGAGTCTGCCGTATGAAATATAGTCTATTTCAAGATAAAGCTTCAAATACATATTGGATTGCCTGAAGTCAAGAGTGATGAATGTGCTCTAGTGTAAAATTCTCAGGGACCAAATACTGAAGAGCTTTCCTATTCTCTTGAATATCTTTCCCCTAGAAATGGGACAATCACATAAATCGTTCTGTACTAAAGTGTCTGTCTGGGAGAGAATGACAGCCTGTACTTCTAAAACACATCCAGACCCACTTCCTCCCTTATCACCACTACAAAACTAAGAAATTACACTTTAGGGGCAAGCCTCTGAAACCAGTATCTGAAGGGCTGAAATAGATACTCTAGAGGATGGAACAAGGTGACAATACAAAGCCAAGCAGAAAATAAAAAGCTATTGTTGCTGTTGATACTGTAATCAGTTGGCTCTAGCTTAGGTAGATTGGCATTGATAACCTGGTTGGGTCTGATTTCAATCGGAAAAGAATGGGAGAAGAGAAAATAGTATGGTGTTTCAGCACGTTCAGCTCTCTCTGAGACTTCCAGCCTGCATTTATTTACGGTTGGTCTTATGAACATTGAACATGCCTACACATCTCTCATAATTATTATACCCTATATCCCACAGAAAATTGGCAAGTCCATCTGCAGCTTGTCAAACCTGAATATCAGACAGAAAGAAACTCTAAAGTAAAGTGGTATTTATTTGAGAATTAGCATTGCAACAGGAATGTGCATGGGCACATTTCGGTAGGTAAATAAGGAAAGTGTTTTAAAGAAAAAATGAGGGCCACATATGTGGTTTTCAGACAATTAACCTGGGATAAAATGATCAATAACCAGGGTGAGATCAGTATAATATTGCACAGGCAGCTCTGGGCAGATATACTTGGAGAAGTAATTATTTTAAGGTTGTGCTGGCCTTTGTGCAAGGTTGTGGTTTTGCAGAATCTATGACAGTTCTTGTTATGGAAGACGCGTATGAGAACCCTCCCTCATGGCCTTCTCAGCTCCATTTCCCAGGTTTTAACGCAAATTGTTCCATTTTGATTCTGACAACTTTTACAGTGTCTTTCTAACACTATGGTGAGAAAAGTGACTCTATGACAATTTGCACAGCACAGGATCCAGTCCACACCCATATCTCATCCCCTTCACTACTAATGGCCACATGCAATCTCAGATGAGTCTCCACACAACACCGTGGAATTCCCTGAGTAATGAGAAGGAAAGAAAGTCCCATCAGCCTCTTTCACATGGCTGCAGGAGCCACATCCTGAGACCCACCTGAACTCCCAGGAAAAGGCTTGAGCCCTGGAATTTAGACCACAGGGATTACATCTCCCTTTATTAGGAAGCAGGAAAAGCAAATGGAAAAGTGAAAGCCACAACTAAAAAAAAGAAAATGGATATAGCAAAAGAAATAACTGAACAACAACAACTAAAAGAATACAGAAAGCAAAAGAAAAATCAAATCACTGCTGATACCGAATTTCATATTTCATTGTCAAGAGAAGGGTCATATATGGAAGCTGTGAGGTTCTATATGACACTGACCCTGGTCCAGATTCTGTCTTGGTTATGATCAGAATCTATAAATAGTATCTGAATCATGGAATTTCACTGAGGTTACTGTTCCGGGTCTGATTGGAGATGACCCACAAGAACACCTAAGATTTTCCAGGACTCTGATGTTTTTGACATTGGTTGATAATTTTTCTTCTCTGTAAGTGTCAATCTACATTTTGTGCATAGGAAAATATGTCTTCACATTACTATGATTATATATATATATATGTATATATATATGTATATATGTATATATATATATATGTATATATATGTATATATGTATATATGTATATATATGTATATATGTATATATATATGTATATATGTATATATGTATATATATGTATATATATATGTATATATGTATATATATGTATATATGTATATATATATGTATATATATATATATATATATAACAATAGTACACACAGAATTCTAAAATGAAGAGGCTCCCTAAAGAAAATAACAGAAGAAGATGATGAAGTCCAATGTCCTGACAGAAAACCAGCCCCTAACCTCCATGTGAACCTGCCTCTGGAGTGGACTCTGATCAGTAGGCCCTGAGTGACCCCTGTAGCTGATTTCCCCCCAGCGTTCCTGTAGGAGGTTTGTGACTGGGCTCACACTGACTTCTCCTCACTGTGTCTCTTACAGTAATGTAAGCATGGTGTCAGCAATCAAACTGTTTATTTGCAGATACAGTGAGTTCTTGTTGTTTTCTCTGGAGATGGTGAATCGGCCCTTCACAGAGTCTGAGTAGTATGTGCTTCCACCACTAGCATTAATGTAAGACCCACTCCAGCCCCTTCCTTGGAGCTTGGTCCACCTAGTGCATGCCATAGCTACTGAAGGTGTATCCAGAGGCTGCACAGGAGAGTCACATGGACCCCCCAGGCTTTACCAAGCCTCCCCCAGACTCTAACAGCTACACTTCACATTGGACACCTGCAAACACACAGACATTCTTGTCAGAAACTGCCACACAGATCCACTGTTTCTCTCACTCTATCACTCACACTTAATATTTCTAGTTCTTCTTGATCACCTTTTAGAACAACAAAGAAAACCCAGCGCATCCCTAACTCCATGGCATGTCTTCAGTGTTCAGTGCTAATCACTGAATGGAAGCACCTTGGTACTCCAGGGCTGGGGCTTGTCTCCCAGAGCTGCGGAGTCAGGGCTGGGCTTGTTTTCATCAGCTGAGAGAGGGCCCTATTTTCATGTATCCTAATATATAGAAAGCTATGGTTTGGGATGCCTGAGGAGAGGGGAGGGTCAAGAGAAGATGAAAGATTCCTGGGAGATTTACATTGAAAGTTAATATTGATCAATGAGATGATTATGTGTTTTTTTTTTACTTCTGTTTGTATGATGAATCACATTTACTGATTTATGTATGTTTGAGAATGGAATACAACACAGTCATAAGAAGAATAAGATCATGTTATTTGCAGCAACATAGATGGAGCTGGAGGTCATTATCCTAAGGAAACTAACACAGTAACAGAAAATTACATACCATCTGTTCTCATGTATAAGTGGGAGCTAATTATATAGACACAAAGAAAACAACAGACACTAGGTCCTACTTGAGTGTGGAGGGTGGGAGGAGGGTGAGAATTGAAAAACTACCTACCAGGTACTATGCTTATTTCCTTGGTGACAAAATAACCTGTACATCAAATCAACAGAGCTCACAATTTGCTTATAAAATGAAACTTGCGCAAGTGCTTCTGAACCTAAAATAAAAGTTTAAAAACATTTTGGCTAGTTCTTCATTATTAATACAACACCTGAATACTCCTTAGTTATTGCAAATGCTCTCTAGAATATTTTTGTGCATGTTTTTTTTTACTATCTTTTAACATAAAAAAACTTAGATTTATATAACTACACAAGTTAATAATGTATTTTGAAACTTTATAGTCACACCCATAGATACAGACACAGACACACACACCCAGCAATGAAACATATATGTGCACAGGCAAGAATAAATGCATTTCCAAACATCAGAGTGACATACATTTGTTTCTATGTTATTATATTTAATTTATATGGATTTATTTGTATTTATAGTTTAAGGTTTTAGTCCAAAGTAACATTCTTCTATGAGTAAGTCTGTCTATTCCAGTGTAAATTAAGAAATATATGTAAATGCATGTTTTAGTAAAACTTACTATAACTGCCATTATTGACAAATCTATCATTGAAATATACAATGGTATTCTTTATATACTCTGTGCTGGCTTATTTCCCATTTTTACTAATAGCATATTTTTTAAATAAATGTTTTAATGCATTTAATGTTATAAATAAATATAATCGATAAGGCAAGCATCTCTATTAAAATTTTATTACATGATTGGTTGAAATAACATTGCACTTTACAAAAGGCATCACCTTTTTCTAATTTAAATAGCATTTCAATATTAAAATAAAATATTAAGTATTAAATTAAAAAATAGCAATTTCCACTTTAAAGAGTTTTTTCTTTTGCAATGGCTTCACATGAATTTTTAACATAAACTCGATAGGTTGTTTATTTGACAATATTCCTGGATGCTACAGAATATCCACATACATAGAATTAATATCAGCACAGGGTTCCCAGGATTCACTCACAATGACAGCTTGCTAGAGGGTGGTCAGGAAGTGTGCAAACACGTTAGGGATTTAGGCTTTATCATCAAAGCACTAGTGAGCCCCAGGGCTGAGCACACACGGGGCAGCAGGAGCTGCAGAGCCCACTCTGTGGTACTTAGGGAAGATAGGGGTTGGGGTGGGGTGATGTCTGCAGGACAGTTGAAAGGGGTAAGGAGGGCAGAGAGTCTGCAGGTAGATGGGCATATTTTTAGAACTGTTGCCTGCCTATACTTGGTTGGCTTCAGTGATCATAAAGGGAAGTGAACTGATTCACCAGACATGGATGAGACATAGTAAATGGGTAAATGGGCTTGCTGATTCCTTGAATGGAAATTGAGAATTATAAAAGGTTTGGACAGAAGAAGGGAAGGTAGAGAGACTGAGGGGCAGAACACCAGGGGCCACCAAAGTGGAGGACAGGAGCCCTTAAAGTGGGGTTTCATCTTCACAATCAGCAGATGAAAGAGTAAGAAACTCAACACCATGCATATGCTGAATTATGGTTAGAAAACACTTACAAAAGTGTGACTGACAGCACAGTAACAAAAATCTGTTTGTGTAAATAGTTTGAAGTAAGCATACACAATTTCTTCATTTTAAAATTGTACTGAGATATTATTACTAGTATTATTACAAAAATATAAAGAATTAAAAGTTTAATTGAATTCCTGTTCTAAGTTAGGATTTTGTAGGTAAGAGAAACATGGATTCCAAGGAAGAAATGGCAAAAGATGCTGAGAAGACTTTCACTTCACCAGGTCAGGAATCACAAGGCCTAAATAAAGAAACCCATCCTCCCCAGGCACCTGATGATGCACTGCTTCCTAAGAGAACCCTGATGTCCTGACTGCCCCTTGGTGTTCTTAGCGCCCCCTACTGTCCCGAGCGCCCTCTGTTGGTTCCAAGCTCCCCCTTGTGTCCTGAGCGTCACCTCATGTCCTGAGCGCCCCCTGGTGGTTCTGAGCGACCCCTTGTGTCCTGAGCGTCACCTCATGTCCTGAGCGCCCCCTGGTGGTTCTGAGCGACCTCTTGTGTCCTTAGCTCTCCCTGACGTCCTGAGCGCCCCCTGGTGGTTCTGTGCTCCCCCCTGTGTCCTGAGCGCCCCCTGGTGGTTCTGAGTGCCGCCTGGTGTCCTTGGCTCTCCCAGATCTCCTGAGCGCCCCCAGGTGGTTCTGAGCTCCCCTTTGTGTCCTGAGTGCCACCTCATGTCCTGAGCGCCGTCTGGTGATTCTGAGCAGCTCCTGATGTCCTGAGTGCCCCCTGGTGGTTGCTGAGCCTCTCCTGGTGGTTCCTGAGCGCCCCTGGTGGTTCTGAGCAGACCCTGGTGTCCTGATCCTCCCCTTGTGTCCTCAGCGCCCCCTGGTGTCCTCACCACCCCCAGGTGGTTCTGAGCACCCCCTGGTGTCCCCACTGCCTCCTGCTGGTTCTGAGCTCCCCTTGGTGGTTCTGAGCAGTGTCTGTCACACAGTCCCCTCCTGTCTCCCTGCAGGGAGGTTTGTGTCTGGGCTCAGACACAAATACAGGTGTCTCCTGTGTTAGGTTGCCACACAGATATCTCCTGTGTCTCTCAGTAATACATGGCCTTCTGCTCGGCTCTCAGGTTGGTCATTCTGAGGGAGACTGTGCTGACAAGGGTGTCCCTGAAGATTATGATTTTTCTTTGTATTGATGGAGGGTACCACTAACAAATTCCACTTGAATCACTTGCTGTTGCCTCCCACAACAACCCCTGTCCTGAAGCCTGCTGGGCTGAGCTCATGCTAGAGTCAATGAAGGTGAATTCAGAGGCTTTGTAAAAAAGGCTCTGAGAATTGTTGGGCTGTACCATTTCTCTTCCAGATTCCACCAGTGAACTTCTTGTAGGACTCTTACAAACACAGAGGGAACAGGCTGAGAAGCAGCCACAGCTAGGCTTGATCCACAGGGACCCTACCTCTGAGAATAAGAAGAGAACCCCAGATTAGCAGAGACCCTAAGGTGTGGACACTGAGGAAGGGCACAGACATCAGGTGGCATCCCCTTCATGGACAGGGGATAAGCTGTCCACGGGCCATTTTACGAGCATGAGTGGGGGGCACATTTACACGTCTTTCTCCCTGTGGACAAGTGTGAACTGCTCAGCAGGGCTCATCCCTCTGCCTCTAGACTTCAGGGAGGGCAGGGTCAAAGAATCACTGAAACTGGATGCTCCAGCTTAATCTTTCCATCAGTCTCTTCTTTTTCTCTAATGTGAGCCTGGTTTAGTTATTTTTATGGTATCAACCTTCATCAACAAATAAGTCAAGGAAGTACATGAAAAGAAAGTGTTAGGAAGAGTTCGTACATGAACAGGAACCTGTTTGCATGTCTCCTACTATAGAGTCAGTTCTGGGGTGAAATTCCTGAGGAGAGAGCAATGCTCATAGTAGGTGAGAGTGTCATTTGTAGCATTTGGAAAAATATAATTTTCCCATCTGTCCTTAGGCAACTACTGATCTTTTTTTGTTACTTTAGACTCATTTTCATTTTTTATAATTCCTAGAAATAGAATCGTACTTTATGCACTTTTATGTGTTGGCTTATTTCAGCATACATTTTTGTGAATACAACAATGTTTTTTGTATCAAAGCTGTATTACTCAGAGTTCTCTAGAGAAATAGAACTAATATAACATATGTATATAGGAAATATAGTTTATTAGAATTTTCTCACAAAATTACAAAATGAAATTTCCATGATAGGCTTTATAAAAGCTTGGGAAGAGAGAAAAACTGGTAGTGGCTCAGTCTAAGTCCAGAAGTCTCAAAACCAGAAAAGCCAACAGTACACACTTCATTCTCTGACCAAGGGCCCAAGAGCCCTCAGCAAGCCCCTGCTTCACGTCCCATAGTTCAACTGCCAAAGAATGTGAAATCTTATGTCCAAGGGCAGGAAGAGTAGAAAAAGGCAGCCAGCAAGGAAAACAATGCAAAACAAAACAAAAACAGAAGGCTCAGCAAGCAATGTTATCTCTTCTTCTTCCACCTGCTTTATTCTAGCTGTGCTGGCAGCTGAGTGGATGGTGCCCTTCCATACTGACACTGGGTCTTTCTCTTCCAGGCTACTTAGTCAAATGCCAACCTCCTCTGGCAAAACCCAAGAGACACACCAAGAAACAATACTTTCCCAGCCTTCTAAGCATGCTTTAATCCAATCAAGTTAAACCTAATATTAACTATCACAAGCCAATCCCTTGTTGTCAACTTAGCACCCCTACACATCACCTGAAATCATGCTCAATCTCCAAATAAAGACAATAGTAAGGTCATAATTATGCCTAACATAATACAGCTCCTTCATACAACTGAAAGTGCACTAATCCTTAACC
Source organism: Pongo pygmaeus (assembly GCF_028885625.2). Lineage (NCBI taxonomy): Eukaryota > Metazoa > Chordata > Mammalia > Primates > Hominidae > Pongo > Pongo pygmaeus. The sequence continues at coordinate 75,924 of NC_072391.2, read as the reverse complement.
TAAATGCCACTATATACTGTTAACAACTCTCAAATGCTGATAGGAAGTCAATAAATCTTACGTTACATGAAAAACAAAAAGAAAACATTTTCTTAGTACAGTTATATACATGCAGAAATATATTCTTAAGAAGATAAGAAAGACATATTCATGACAATTCCAGTCCTCATTTCTGGTCAATGGTCATACCTGGTATTTATAACTACTTTCTTGTATCTACCCATTCTGTATCTTTTTGGCCTTCAGCAGTTACCTTGGCTGTTCAGTTTTGCTTCTTGCTTGTTTCTTTGTTTGTTTACCTGGTGGAGTGACCCAAGCTTTTACTCTTGAAGAATCTGGGCCATGTGTATGCCTGCCTGGATTAGGTTGTTGTAGTTTCCCATTGACCTTAATCACATGGCAAAGTAATGCTAAGAGATGCCCTAAGAAATCCCCCTGTATTCCAAACATACTCTTTCTTACCTCCATTGTGGAGTAGTAGTCTGATTACATCTTGATAGCCTGGGTCAATCACCCCAGCCATACAAATTATAGAGAGTTTTTTTTCCAATTTATGTAAATGCATTTCTTTGAAGTTCTGAATGGGAGTTTTTTTTTTATATGGTGACAGATAGAGATCCAGTCTTATTCTTTTACATGTGGCTTGCTAGTTTTCCCAGTACCATTTATTAAATATGGTGTCTATTTTCCAATTTATATTTTTGTATGTTTTGTAAAACATCAGTTGGATTTACATATTTGGCTTTATTTCTGGGTTCTCTATTTTGTTCCAGTGGTCTATGAGCCTACTTTATATCAGTACCATGTTGTTTTGGTAACTGCAGCCTTGTGGTATAATTTGAAGTTCAGTAATGTGATGGCTCCATTTTTTTCTTATTAGGATTTATTTGGCTATTTGGGCTTTTTTGGTTTCATGTGAATTTTAACATTATTATTTTTTAATTCTGTAAAAAATAATGTGGGTATTTTCATAAGAATTGCACTGAATCTGTAGATTGCTTTGGGCGTTACGGTCATGTTCACAATATTGCTTCTTCCCATCCATGAGCATGGGATGCATTTCCGTTTGTTTGTGTCATCTATGATTTCTTTCAGCAGTGTTTTGTAGTTCTCCTTGTAGAAATCTTTTACCTTTTTGGATAAGTATATTCCTAAATATCTTTTTGTAGCTTCTGTAAAAGAAATGGAGTTCTTGATTTGATTCGCACCTTTGTTGTTGTTGATGTATAGCAGTGCTACCAATTTGTGTACATTTATTTTGTAACCTGAGACATAAGTGAATTCATTTACTAAAACTAACAGTATTTTGGAGGAGTCTGGGGTTTTCTAGGTATATAATCACTTCATCTGTAAACAGTGATAGTCTGACTTTCTCTTTCTCAATATGGACGCCCTTTATTTTTTTTTCTGATTAATTGCTCTGGGTAGAACTTCTAGCACTATGTTGAATAGAATTGGTGAACATGGACATTCTTGTATTGTTTCTGTTCCCAGGGGCAATGCTTTTAACTTTTTCGCATTCAGCATGATGTTGTGTGGGAGTTTTTCCTATATAACCTTTATTAGTTTGAGGTCAGTTCCTTCTATGCCTACTTGACTTAGAATTTTTATAATTAAAAACGCTGAATTTTGTTAAATGCTTTTTCTGCATCTATTGAGATAATCCTATGGTTTTTGTTTTTAATTCTGTTTATGTGATGTGTTACATTTGTTGACTTGTGTATGTTCAAATAATCCTTCCATTTCTGAGATGAAACCTACTTTTATCATGATGAGTTATCTTTTGGATGTGCTGTTGGGCTCAGGTAGCTGTTTTTTGAGTATTTTTGCATCTATATTTACCAGGAAAATTCATATGTAGTGTGTGTGTGTGTGTGTGTGTGTGTGTGTGTGTGTGTGTTTTCCTGGTTTTGGTATCTGGGTTATAGTAGCTTTAGAGAATAATTTAGGGAGGATTCTTTTTTTCTAAATTTAAAAAATAGTTTCAGAAAAAATGATAGCGATTTTTCTTGGAATTTTGTGTAGACTTCAAATGTGAATTCACCTGGCCCTATTTTGTTGTTGGTATTGTTGGCGGTTCTTGAATTACTGATTCAATCTCACTGTTTGTTATTCATCTATTCAAAGTAACTGTTTCTTCTTGATTTAATCTAGGAGAGTTGTATGTTTCTAGGAATTTTTCCATTTCCTTTAAGTCTCCTAGATTGTGCACATGAAGTTGTACATAGTAGTCTCAAATTATTTTATATATTAGCAGTGTAGATTGTATTGTCTCGTTTCCTTTCTAATTGAACTTATTTGGATCTTTGCTCTTCTTTTCTTGGTTAATATAGCTAATGGTCCATGAATTTGATTATTTTTTCAAATAACCAGCTTTTTGTTTCATTGTTTTTTTGTGTTTTTTGTTTGATTTTCATTTAGTTCTGCTCTGATCTTTGTTATTTCTTTTCTTCTTCTGGCTCTAGGTTTAGTTTGTTCTTATTTCTCCAGTTTCTTGAGGTGTGACATTGTTGCAGAAATTCAGGAGGGCAAGGGAGACCTCAGGGTATAGCAGGAGGATCGTTTATTGGGTGCACTCTGTCCCAGTGGACTCAACGTCCAAAAAACTGGGCCCCGAACAAAGACAAGGTTTTGCTTATATACCTACTCCTAAGTGGTGCAAATGCGAATGTACAGATGCAAGACAAAGGCCGTTAAACAAACTAAGACAGGCTTATAAGTCAAGTTTAGTATACTCCTTACTATGCTGCCCAGATGGTCATTATCTGCTTAGTTCAAAGGAGTCTCACAAAGACTCGTCCTACGACCCCCGCCATGGCATGTAGCTGGCTACAAGCCAGACCTGCTCAGGCTATACTGCTTAGATGAAGAAGCAGGAACCTACAATCATTAACTATAGGAAAAACAGAAACTCCTAAAACTTACAGAGCAAGGAGCAAGATATAGTTTACATAGCAGAGGGGATGAGATTCGACAGGGAAGTTTACTTACACTAAAGGAGAGATAGGAAAACCTATCTCTTCACGTCGTTATGTTGAGGGAGTGCTGGGAGAGTCTTCAGAGCACATTCCTCTGAGCTCTGGCCCTTAAATAACGTTATTGAAACTTTGCCTGTTACTGCCTTTGACATGAGTCAGCCTAACACAGGCAGCTTGTTTCTTTCCCTTTTTTAATTTCTATTTTCTTTTTTTCTTTATTTTTTTCTTTTTTCCCACCTCATACTCTGCCTTTGATGCCTCCTATGTATGAAATTTTAATAGAAGTCATCACTACAACTTTGTTCTTCATGATAAGGCAAGTTTTCTTCGTTTGGTACAGCTTGGTATTTAGTTAGAGCCATTAGTCAAGTGGTGATGGTTTTGTCAACTACAGCTTCTATAGTTGATTGGATGCCCCTGATGAGGAGGCGTAAGAGGCAGGGGAGTATTAAACAGCCTCCTAATATAGCTAGTACTATCCCTATTAATGTTTTAAAACTGCCAAAACCTGAAAACCAACCTCCAAAAAGGGAATCTGGAGACCATATTGGCTTCCAGGTCTGAACTGGGACATGAGCTAGCTTTCACATTCTTGCAGTTATTTCCATGATGGCCTTTCTGTTATCATCAATTTCTAAACAACAATTTGTCAGATTAAACTTCCCGCCTATGCCTCCTTCCTGGGCTAGGAGGTAGTCCAAGGCTAGCCTATTTTGATAAATGGCATTTCTCATCTTTATGGCTTGCTGGGCCAGCAGGTCTAATGCATTTGCAGTTTCACTGGTGATGATTTCAAGTACTGCCTGCAACCTTATGATGTGGTTGAGCATGTAAATAGGGGTACAGTATCCCTGCATCCCATCTTGTGCCCATGTAGCTGGCCCATAGTATTAAATTATTCTTTCAGGAGGCCAATCGGTGTCCTTCCGATCTCCTATCTTTATATCCTTTTTATGTCTATATTCCTTTTGCTCCTTCCCTTAATTTTGTCATAGATAGGATACCCTAAAACCTCTCTCTGTTGTAATGGGTCAAGGAAGAAAGATGGTGTTATTGTCCCCAACACACAGGCCCCTGTCCAATTGGGAGGTAGTTGCCAATAAGCTCATGGCCGACAGATCCAATCAAGGCCAGAAGGTGCTTGCTAGGTGTTTGGTGCCTCTAGCTGATACCAGGAGTGGTTTAAAGAGTGAAACGGGAAAATGGATTGGGGTGTGGCAACCTGGTTGTATCTTTACCTTGCTTATTTTCGCCCCGCCATAAAGTTTTCCCTAATGTCTCATTGTAATATTGCTGTCCCAGGCAGACTAATTCCCCTACTGGGTTTGTAAAGGCTTTTCCCCAGTGGGAAATGCAGAATCTTCCAATGACAGAAGATTTTAGCAGCCAGACACCTGAGCTCGTGAGTGCCGACTCTGGGGATGAAAGGGTTAAAGTGTAATTTTCTTGAGGGAATAGCTCTTTTGCTTCCCAAGGCCACTGGTTTCCCATATTTGTTCCTCCACAGACAAAGCATGAGGAAACACCTAAGCTGCCAGCTGTTTTCAGCCAACCGTGCAAACAGATCTACAGCTATAGGAGGAGGCGTTTCAGGTACCTCCTGCTTAAAGTGCTCATTGAATGACTTAAAGATTTGGAACTGCTGCTGGGCAAGAAGGATTCGGGTTTTTTTAATATATATATAATATAGACATAGACTCTTGAGTCTATTTCTTGGCTGCTGACTTGTACCCCTAGCGGTGCTTTTAAACCTGTAGTCCATATGAGCCAATTTGGCTCCAAGGTGGTAAGATTCACAGGATTGCAAATGCTAGTTTTACAATCTGGTTCTGAAGGTATTTTGGTAAGCATGATTAGCCCTAGTGATTGTTGGTTAGTAGGCCATGTTGCACAGCCCCAGCAAGCTGTTACTGGGGAACCGGTGGAGCAAGCCGGGGGTGCACACTTATTTTTATGGTAGCTATTATAGTACTCCATGGAACTGTGCATTACGGGAAAGAGTGAGTCTATGGATGTTATCCGGCAAATATCAAAATACAAAGATGTGACTCCCTTGTGGGAGAGATAAACTTTGGTCTTGTTTAAAAGACTTCCTTCCCTTGACCCATTGTGAATCTCAAACCAGGCCCCAGGTAAAAGCTTAGGGTCGTAGTATACATAAAGCTAGCTATCCCCTGGGTCACAAACTGAATAGTTTGTTTGGTTGTACATACAAGTCCCCAGAGGGGTTCCTGTGCGTTCATAGTATGTGTGGTACAATAAAGTCTTAACTAGTGTATTACCTATCCATGTAGAACACATGCAATGTGGGCATTCCTCTATAGGCTCTTCCTCTCCTAGGACAGATATGGGGATCAACAGAAACAAGGCAAGGTGTAGCATTCTTACACCTAGCATGGGCAGGGTGGAGGAGATTTGTTGAAGCAATAGCACAGCAGAAATATAATTAATGATACAAATAAGATTACTGGACCTAAGATCTCTGGCCACATTTACTCATCTGATGACGACTCCTCAAGCTTCAGCCATGCGTAAACTAGTCAGCTTCCGGAGTGACTAGAGCAGAGCTTGCTGTTTCCTCAAGCTTCTGCCATGCATAGACTGGTCAGCTTCCAAAATGAGCAGAGCCGGGCTGTTGTCGTCTCTGCTGGGAACCCAGTCTCGTCACAGGGTCAGCCGGGTCGGATGGTCTGGGTTCTGCTGGCGGGTCCTGAAACCTGCTGGCTGCCGGTTTCAGCCAGTCGTGGTGGATCCAAGGCACGATTTCTGAACTTTAACAGCAGTGGGAGTGGACAAAATTACAACATGGGGCCCATCACATATGGGTCCCAGAGTTAGGATTCCGTTTCTTAACCCCAACAAGGTCCCCAGGTTCGAAAGGGTGTACTGGGTCTGTCAGACTAATGGGCATTCTTTCTTGCACCCAGCCATGTACTTTCTGCATAGCTAGCCCTAAAGCCTGCATATGCTTCCTTAGAGTTCTCCTCACTCACAGAGATCACCTTTAATTTGACCTGTGATTGGGGGTGGACACCCGGTTTGTTTTGTGGGGGTGCACCTGACTCGGAGGAGGACCATGGGTTAGACCTGATCCCACCTCAGGTGAGTTTCCTGACAAAATTTCTTCAGTAGCTGTTTGAGTGTCCAGTTCATGTGCTCCACTTTACCTGAGCTCTGCAGCCTACAGGCTGTATATAATGTCCATTTTATTCCTAATAGTCGAGTTGAGTCCTGCACTACTTCAGCCACAAATGCCAGTCCGTTATCTAACTCCAGAGTCAGGGGTAGTCCAAATCTGGGAATAATGTCTCTTAACAATACCTTGGTCACCTCTCATGCCTTCTTTGTCTGGATGGAGAAGGCCTCGACCCATCCTGAAAAGGTGCAGACAAGCACCAACATGTACTGATAGCCCCCTGCTCAGGACAGTTTGATGAAGTCCATAAGCAGGTTTTCATACGGCATGGCTCTTGTTTCCTGAATTCCTGGGGGGTCAGGTGGGCCCTTGTCGAGGGTTGTTCTGAGCACAAGTTAAACACTGTTCACAAACTGCTCAAGTGATAGCCATAAGCTGGGGCACATAGAAGTGACAACCTAATAATGTCTCTAGTGCCGTGTTTCCCACGTGAGTCCCTTGGTGGAACTGCTTTACAAATCTGAGGGCCACCATTTCAGGTATGGCTAGCCTCCCATTGGAGAATTTCCACCATCCTCCTTCAATGTAGCTCCCATTTTCTTGGGCAAACAAAGCCCTTTCATTTGGAGTGTAGCTTGGGATCTCTGGGAGGGGAATTTCTGGGAGGAGAGGCATAGCTAAGGCTTCCTCTTTAGAAGGCGGAGTCACCATTGCAGTCTGCTTTGCCTCTTGTCTGCCTTTCTGTTTCCTTTCACCTCTGATGTTTCTGCCCTCTGGTGCCCCCTAAAGTGCATTACAGCCACCTGCTTCGGGGCCCACACAGCATCTAAGAGCTGTAGAATTTCTTCCTTGTACTTTCTTTCTTTCTCTCCATCAGTCAAGAGTCCTCTTTCTTTGTAAATAGCCCCGTGAACATTCAAAATGGCAGAAGCATATTTACAGTCTGTGTGAATATTGGCCTTCTGGTCTTTTGCTAGCCAATGAGCCCTTGTCAGAGCTATTAGCTCTGCTTTCTGAGCAGAAGTTCCTGTAGGCAAAGACTATGTCTCTACTACCGAGTCCAAAGTCACTACTGCATACCCTGCTCGGTGGGCCCCCTCTAGGATGAAGCTGCTCCCATCAGTAAAATATTCAATGCCCGGGTCCCCGAGGGGCCGATCTGTCAAATCTCTCTGGCTTGAGAACACTTCTGCTACGTCCACACAGCAATGAAGGGGCAAGGTAGCCAGGTTTAGGGTATTTACAGTCTCTAACGTTATGCAGGGATTTTCACATAAGATCTCTTGATATCAAATCATTCTCGGATTTGATAACCATTGGTGCCCCCTTTTGTCCATTAAAGTCAAAACCAGGTATGGTACCTGGATTATCAGTTGCTGTCCCAAAGTCAGTTTATTAGCTTCCTGTGCCAGTGAAGCAGTAGCAGCTAATGCCTTAAACAAGGGGGCCATGCAAGTGCCACAGTGTCTAATTGCCTGGATGAATACGCCACCGGGTGGTGCCATGACCCTACGACTTGAGTTAGGACCCCTATGACCATTCCTTTTCGCTCATGGACATATAAAAAGAAAAGCTTAGTTAGATCTGGCAACCCTAAAGCTGGAGCTTGAGTCAAGGCTCCTTTGATTTATTTAAAGGCCTTTTCCTGGTTGGCCTCCCAGAAGAGGGGCTCCTTCTCTCTGCCCTTTGTGGCTTCATACAATGGCTTAACCATGAGTGAGAAATATGGGATCCAGATGCGGCAGAACCCAGCTGCCTTTAGTAACTCTCTCATTTGTCGCCAGGTGGTTGGAGTGGGAAGCACACAAAAGCCTGCTTTCATTCACTACCAAGCAATCTTTTCCCTTGGCTTATATAGAAGCCTAAATACTGGACACTTTCAGAGCAGATTTGATCCTTTTTCCCTGACACTTTATATCCTGCCTTCCATAACAGGTGCAGGAGGTCTTGGGTCCCCTGAAAGCAGTTCTCCCAGGTTAGGGCTGTTAGAAGAAGATCATCAATGTACTGGAGCAAGACACAGTCACTGCTTGGTGGGGTGTAGGCTTTAAGGTCTGAGGCCTGTGCCTCTTCAAAGATTGTGGAAGAGTCTTAAATCCCTGTGGCAGTCTTGTTCAAGTATACTGTGATTCACCCCATCGCAAAGCAAAAATAGGCTGACTCATCTGTGCCAGCTAGAGACAGAAAAATGCGTCCTTCAAATCTAGGACTGTAAACCAAGTGACACTCACTGGAATATGTCCCATTAAAGTATACAGGTTTGGCAGTACTCGGTGGATGGTCACTGTGGCCTGGTTTACTGCACACAAGTCCTGCACTGGCCTATATTCTCCAGACGGCTTCCACGCTGGCAAGAGAGGGGTGTTCCATAGTGACTGGCATTTGACTATGGTTCCTTGCTTGTGAAGCCGCTCTAAGTGTTTGTGGACTCCCCGTATGGCCTCAGGGAGTAGCAGGTACTGACAGATATGAACCAGAGTTGCTCCCGGTTTTAACTCCACTACAATTGGTGCCTGATTTACTGCCAGTCCAGGCAGGTTACTTTCAGCCCAAACTCCAGTTATTTTAGTAAGTAACCCACGCATTTAATGTACTCCTGGTTCCGGAGTATTTCTTGCATATAGTCTCCATTCCTCAGCCTGTGGGACAGTAAGGGTTAACACTATAGCCTCTGGGTGAGCTAGATTTAAAGTTACATACCCTTGTGGCCCAGATGTAATCTGTGCCTGCAGTTTTTGAAATAGGTCTCTCTCCAGCAAAGGAACTGGACAATTTGGGAGGTATAGGAATTCATGTTGGACTCCTCGTCCTCCTATAACACACCTCTTTGACTGACAGAAAGGCCTCTTCTCTGAGACTCCAGTGGCTCCTACAATAGTTGCACAGTTCTTGGATAGCAGCCCTATAGGTCGGGTCACTACTGAGTGCTTAGTCCCACTATCTACCATAAAGTCCACTAGTTGGCCTCCACTTCTAATCTGAACATAGGCTCTTGGGGGCCCAAAGAGAAAGAGCCCGGTCTGTCCTAGTCCTCATATCCTTCGGCCCTGGCCAGTCCGATTAGATCAGTGTCTGGTTCCTCCCAGGTGCGGCAGCCCCCTGCTAGTGGCCTTCCCATACCACAGCCCTGACCGTTCTCCTTGTTATCATTCTCTGGACACTCGTTCTTCCAGTGTCCTTTCCTTTCGCACTGCGCACATTGATCTGTTTCTAGTCTCAGCTGGCTCTCAAATCCCCATCCATTGTGGCCTCTTCCATGCCCTCATCCATACCCGCATCCCCTTGCAAAACCAGCTTCCCTTCCTGTAAGGGCAGCTGCCAGTAAATCAGCCTTCTTCTTAAGCCTTCAATCAGCCTCGGTCTTTGCCTCCTGATCTCTGTTAATGTACACCTTGGTGGCTACCTCAATAAGCTGAGTAGCATTCATACCCGCGAAACCTTCCATCTTCTGCAAATTTTGCCTGATATCACCCTAGGCCTGACCTACAAATGACGTATTTAGCATATGCTGATTCTCAGTAGTCTCAGGGTTGAACAGGGTGTACAGCCGATATGCCTCACAAAGTCTCTCATACAACTGGCTTGGGCTCTCATCTGCTCCCTGGAGCACCTCCGAGATTTTTCCTATATTAACTGCTTTTCTCCCACCATCCTTCAGCCCATGAAAGATTGCCTCTCAGTACCGCTGCAGGTGCTGCAACTGGGTTGCATCATTTGGGTCCCAATTGGGGTCTGTTTCAGGGAACTGACCCTGTGCATATGCCTGGGCATTAACTGTGTCTGCAGGTGCATTAGTTTTAGCCACCGGAGGGCTGCCTGTGTCACCCTCTGCCATTCCTCCATATTAAACAGGGTCAAATATGCATATGCCTGGGCATTAACTGTGTCTGCAGGTGCATTAGTTTTAGCCACTGGAGGGCTGCCTGTGTCACTCTCTGCCATTCCTCCATATTAAACAGGGTCAAAAGAAGCTGTTTTCAATCTGGTCATGTTGGATTGTATGTCTGAAAAATGGACTGCATCAAGTCTACGAGAGCCTGTGGCTTCTCCATGTAGGAGGGAATATGATGCTTCCACTTTAGGAGGTCAGTGGTTGAAAAGCGCTGGTAAACGAAAGTTCACTCTCCCCTCTGGATGCGGCCATGCTCGTCATAATAGACAGGTCCCCTCGTCTCCCTGAGACGCATTTGCAGGACTCAGCTGCGGCCAGATCTGAGATGGCCTGCCTGACTTTCTGGGCTTTCCACTCCAACTTCCTGCAGTTCCAATTCCTCCTTCTTAGTTGAGGCTGGGGGTGTATACCCTTCCGGATTTAACTCCCCATGGACAGCTGGGGCTGCTGGCCTCACAGCTGACCCTGCAGTGGGAGCAGTTGGTCTCGGCAAAGGGGGGTGGATTGGAACATAAGGAGGAGGAGGCAATTCCGTTTCCTCCTGAGGTGCCTGCAGAACTGGTTTATCTTGGCTTTCCTGTGACTTTCCCTTTTTCTCTGCAGCTGCCAGCATGGCTGATTTTACTTTCATTTTGTCTTCGGCTGCTCGGGCCACAAGCGTCTTACAATATGCTGCTGGGGGGTGCAACCAGGCTGGTCAGTTTTGTATAATACTGAGCCATGAATCGATATAGGGAAATTGATCTGGGTACCCTGGCTGTCCTCCCACCCCGGTCACCACCTTAAACACCCAGCCAATCACCTCCCTATCTATATAGTACCCTCGGCCGGCCAGCCCACCCCTAAAGAAGGCCATTCTGATTCACAGACAGTTTTCAACCTTTAGGGGGTCAGCTTAATTCCATAATCCCCTGCAAAACCTTTCTTAAAATTCTGTAACGTACATTCCAGTGGAGTGGGTTTCAACGATTTTCCTCCCATTTCCTCCCTCTACGACGCACACTCACTCTGACTTTCTTTTCGGACCGACCAGACCGTCTCCTGTTATGGGGAGTTTCGGAGGCCGCCTGGCCAGCAGAGTTCCTTATTCTCCGCACGGCCGCTGCTGCCGCGGGGCAGCTCCTGTTAGCCGCATCGCCACTATCCCAGGTGGGCCCCAGACTGCGCTGGGAGCGCTGAGTCCACGCTAAGAGACCTGCGCCTCCCACGTCTCTCCCCGCACGGGCCCCCCCGGAACCGTCTCTTTCACGCCCTTTCCACCCGCTTCCCCTCCCCCAGTTCCCTTTCGTAGCCGACTTGGCGAGCCTCTCTCCCGTATCGTGTCGGTTGCGGTGTGTGCTTTCTCCGAATGAGCGATCCCCTCTCGCCGCCCCAGCCTCCCTGGGTCGGACTAGACGGACACCCCGGGAGGTGATGAGGCTCCCCTCCATCCTCACGGGGCGGGTCCTGCCTTGGGCCCCAGTAGCGCTGCTTCTGGGATCATCCTGTAGCCCTTTCCAGGTTCCTTTGCGCTGTCAGGGGAGTGGCGCCAGGGACCGGGAGAGCCGGCCTCCCCTCCGGGCTGAAGTTCTCCCCGAGGCCGCCTGGGGTCACAGATCGCCGCAACCAGGAGCCCCAGACCCTCAGGCAAAGGAGACAGCCCGTCTGTCCTCTCTCGTCCTCCTGGCTGCTGGCTCGCAAGAAATGTGGCGGAACCTCAGGAGGGCAAGGGAGACCTCGGGGTATGGCAGGAGGATCTTCACTGAATGCACTCTGTCCCAGGGGACTCAACGTCCAAAAAACTGGGCCCTGAACAAAGACAAGGTTTTGCTTATACACCTCCTCCTAAGTGGCACGAACGCGAATGTACAGGGCCAAGGCAAAGGCCGTTAATCAAACAAAGCTTATAACTCAGGTTTAGCATCCTCATTACTATGCAGCCCAGACGGTCATTATCTGCTTAGTTCAAAGGAGTCTCACAAAGACTCATCCTACGACCCCCGCCATGGCATGTAGCTGGCTACAAGCCCGACCTGCTCAGGCTGTACTGCTTAGATGAAGAAGCAGGAACCTACAATCATTAACTGTAGGAAAAACAGAAACTCTTAAAACGTGCAGAACAAGAGGCAAGGCATAGTTTACATAGCAGAGGGATGAGATTCGACAGGGAAGTTCACTTACACTAAAGGAGAGATAGGAAAACTTACCTCTTTTCATCCTTATGTTGAGGGAGTGCTGGGAGAGTCTTCAGAGCACATTCCTCTGAGCTCTGGCCCTTAGATAACGTTATTGAACCTTTGCCTGTTACTGCCTTTGCCATGAGTCAGCCTAACACAGGCAGCTTGTTTCTTTCTCTTTTTAAATTTATATTTTCTTTCTTTAATTTTTTCTTTTTTCTCGCGTCAACATTAGGTTGACAACTTGTGTTCTTTCTGGCTTTTTCTTTTTTTTTTTTTTTTATTTCCATGTTTTTTTTTTTTTTTTTTTTAATTTATGAAGTATTTATTTATCATTCTTGGGTGTTTCTCGGAGAGGGGGATATGGGAGGGTCATAGGATAATAGTGGAGAGAAGGTCAGGAGATAAACACATGAACAAAGGTCTCTGGTTTTCCTAGGCAGAGGTCCCTGCGGCCTTCTGCAGTGTTTGTGTCCCTGGGTACTTGAGATTAGGGAGTGGTGATGACTCTTAAAGAGCATGCTGCCTTCAAGCATCTGTTTAACAAAGCACATCTTGCACCGCCCTTAATCCATTTAACCCTGAGTTGACACAGCATATGTTTCAGAGAGCACGGGGCTGGGGGAAAGGCCATAGATCAACAGCATCCCAAGGCAGAAGAATTTCTCCTAGTCAGAACAAAATGGAGTCTCCTATGCCCACCTCTTTCTACACAGACACAGCAACAATCTGATCTCTCCTTCCTTTCCCCACACTTCCCCCACCTTCCTTTCAACAAAACCGCCATCGTCCTCATGGCCCGCTCCCGATGGTCGCTGTCTCTTCGGAGCTGTTGGGTACACCTCCCAGACAGGGCGGCCGGGCAGAGGCGCTCCTCACCTCCCAGACAGGGCGGCCGGGCAGAGGCGCTCCTCACCTCCCAGACAGGGCAGCTGGGCAGAGACGCTCCTCACCTCCCAGACGGGGCGGCCGAGCAGAGGCGCTCCTCACCTCCCAGACAGGGCGGCCGGGCAGAGGCGCTCCTCACTACCCAGACGGGGCGGCTGGGCAGAGACGCTCCTCACCTCCCAGACGGGGCGGCCGAGCAGAGGCGCTCCTCACATCCCAGACGGGGCGGCCGGGCAGAGGTCCTCCTCACTTCCCAGACGGGGCGGCCGGGCAGAGGTCCTCCTCACTTCCCAGACGGGGCGGCCGGGCAGAGGTGCTCCTCACCTCCCAGACAGGGCGGCCGGGCAGAGGCGCTCCTCGCTTCCCAGACGGGGCCGCCCGGGCAGAGGCGCTCCTCACTTCCTTTCTGGCTTTTTCATGTAGGCAGTAGGCACTATAAACTTTCCTCTTACCACTGCTTTTGCTGTATTCTTGAGTTTTCAATAACTTGCTACCATTTAATTAAGATAATTTTTAAATTTTCATCTTTATGCCATTGTTAACCCAGATATTACTCAGGAGCAGATTTCTTAATTTCTATGTATTTGTTCAGTTGTAAGGGTTTCTTTGAGAGTTCATTCTTAGTTTTATTCTCCTGTGGTCTGAGAAGATACTTGATATGATTTCATTGTTTTAAAAATTCATTGAGACTTGTTTTGTGACCTATTATATGTTCTATCTTGTAGAATGTTGCATGTACTGATTACAAGAATGTTTATTCTGCAGATCTTGGACAGAATGTTCTGTACACATCTGCTACATCCATTTGTTTCAGTGAGTTATTTAAGTGCAATTTTTCTCTGTTGACTTTCAGTCTCGAAGATCTGTCTAGTGCTTTCATGATTGTATTAAAGTCTCCCACTCTGATTGTTTTGCTCTCATTTTTTTTAATCTCTAATAGTACTTGTTTTATGAATCTAGTTCCTCCGGTGTTTGGTGCCTATAAATTTAGAATTGTAATATTTTCTTGTTGAACTGATCCTTTTATAATTGTATAGTGATCATCTACGTCTTTTTTTTACTGTTGTTGCTTTGAAATCTATTTTGTCTGATATCAAAATAGCTACTCCTGCTCACTCTTGGTTTCCATTTTTGTGAAATACCTTCTTCCACCCTTTTACCTTGAGTTTATGTAAATCTTTGTGTGTTAGGGGAGCCTTTTAAAGACATCAGATATTTCCATTGTGATTTCTTAATCTATTCTGCCATTGTGTATCTTTTATATGGAGCATTTAGGCCATTTACATTCAATGTGAATATTTAGATATGAGTTACTGTTCTCTTTGCCATGTTAATTCTTACCTAGTTTTTTTTTTTTCACTGTGTTATTGTTTTATAGGCCTGTGAGTTTCAAGCTCTTAAGAGGTTCCCTTTATGTGCTTATTAGGCTTTTGTTTCAAGGTTTACAACTCCTTTTAGCATTTCTTGTACTGCTGGTTTGGTAGTGACGAATTCCCTCAGCACTGGTGATTCTGAAAATGACTTTACTTCTTTTTCATTTATCAAACAGTTTGGCAGGATACAAAATTCTTGATTGAAAGTTGTTCTGTTTAAGGAATTTGAAGATAGAAGCTTAATCCATCAGGCTGGTGAAGTTTCTGCTGAGATGGGTTTTTGTTTTGTTTCGTATTGCTGCTCTTAGAATTATTTCCTTCATGTTGACTTTTGGTAGCCTGATGACTATAAGCTTGGTGAAGGCAGTTTTGCAATACATTTCCCAGGAGTTCTTTGAACTTCTTGGATTTGGATATCTAGGTCTCTAGGCAGGCCAGGAAAGTATTTCTCAATTTTTCCCTCCAATAAGTTTTCCAAACATATTATTTTTTTTTCTTCTTCAAGAACACCAATTATGCTGAGGTTTGGTCATTTTACATAATCCCATATTTCCTGGAGACTGTGTTTACTTCTTTTGGTTCTTTCTAAATTTATTTTTCTCTGATTTGATCATTTCAAAAATTCTCTAGTCTTTTTTCTTTTTCTTTTTTCTTCTTATTTCTACTTTATTCTTCTTTTTTTCATCTAATTTTTTTACTTCAACTTTTTATTTTATACTTTTTCTAGTCTATTGTTATATTTTCTCTTCTACTTTTTTCTAGTCTATTTTTAAAACTTTCCATGGCATTTTGTAATTCCCTTACTATTTCCCTGCATTTTGTCTTCTATTTTCAGAAGTTCTGATTGGTTTCTCTTTATGATATCTATCTCTCTCTAAAAATTTGTATTTATATTCTGAACTGCTTTTATACATTTGTTTATGATGATTTTCACCTTCTTATTATATCTTCTTGAGTAGCTTAATAATCAACATTCTGAATTTCTTATCTTGTATTTTAAAGACTTCATTTTGGTTAAAGTTTATTGCTGGAGACCTAGTGTGACCTTTTTGGGATGTTATAGCACCCTGTTTTGTCATATTACTTGAGTTATTTTTCTAATTTCCTCTTATTTTGGTAGACTATTTCTTCTAATTATTATTGAAATTATGTTTAACTGTTTCTTTTGTTTGTTTTTAAATTTATTTTTTCCCTTAAGAATGAGACTTTAATGGTTATAATTAATTACTCCTAATTTGATTTTTGGTCCTTAGAGGGGTGAAGACTCTGTAAGAGTTCCGTGGTTATGGAGAATCTTTGCATGATGGCTTTCCTATGTGTTGATTGCAGTAGAAATCTGCTTAGTATGTGAGCAAGTTCACTATCTTCTATGGGGTTAGAATGGTTGAGGTCTATTAAACCGTAGTTCATTCCTCTGTGGCATGCACGTATTTATTTATTTTCCCCCAGTGATTTATTTGTTGGTTTGATGGTTCAGGTTTCAGACCAGTAGGGGGCTTGTCCCTGGATAGAAACCAGCCGTGGCTAAATCAGGTGATAAATGAAGTCCCAGCCTTGACAGAGGTGGCTGGAGGAGCTTTTAGTGAGTCACACTGAGGTCTTATCTGGGGGAAGGGTTGGAGCCACCTCAGCTCCCTTGCCAGGTCTGTAGGAAAGTTATGCACCTCTAAGACACTCTCCTATCCCAGGATTCCAGCTATTCAGATCAGACAGGCATGTCTTTTCCTCTGTACAAATGTTGAAGTGTTAAATACAGAGGAATTGTGACTCTGTGTCTGGTGAAAACCTGAACCTGGAGAGTGCTCTTTCTGGGGGATGCAGTCAACATGATGTGTTCCAGAAATGCTGTCTATAGTTGCCCCCGTGCTGAGCTCTTGTGGGAGAGACCCCAAGTGTGCCTGCAGTGGTGTACAAGGGGGAAAGACTTCCTCTTCTTCAAGTTTTTCACATGCACCAGGGATATCTGACTGTTGAGACAGAGCTGAAGACTTTCTCTGCTGAGCTCAGCAGTGTAACTGTGCCTCTGCTAAAAGAAGTTTCCCACCAATGGAGGGATCTGATGTTCAAGGCCTGCCATCCAGATTCTCTTGTCCCATAGGGTGTTCCCTCAATGTGGTGCACTCCCTTCCCCTAGGAGTAGGAGAACCTGGGAGCCATACTACTGTGAGTGTTGTTGCTTCTCCAGGTCTAGCCGCCCAGTGAAGTTGACACACTTCAACCTGGTGTTGGAGAATGTATGTAAGGGATCTGGTGGTGTGATGTGTCCTCAAATTTTTCAGCAGTGAGCAGTGAACTAGGTCTGATGGAAGTGGCGGGGGAGTGATGGAGACTGTGAAATTCCTTAGGTATTGAATACTTTGTGTGCTGGCTTTCTTGAATGCTGGTTATAGCAGTAATAAACTGGTCACATGGACAGACTCAGGACCTCCTGGTCATCCAGAGTGGTGCAGGCACTGGTCATAGCTGAGATCACACAGTCATTTTCTCCTTTCTGGGTGCAGTGATAGTCTACCAGGCGATACCGTGATGGACTGTTTATTGGCCTCCTGCTTGGAGGTGGTGCTTTCAAAAGAGCACCAGCTACAGTATTAACAGTGGGGTTTTTGCTTGGCTTATGTTGCCCAGGGATAGCGGCTACTGTGGATTCTCAGGCAGTGGATGTGGCCATGTATCTCCCAAAAGATGCTGCCCTTTGTATTAAGCTGCCAGGGCAGGTGGCTGCATAAAGCAAGGTGAGGGCTGGGCCAGGTGGGTTTCTGCTCTGAGTATCCTTGTGCAGGGCAAGCAGCAGCCTCTCTGGGTATGGGGGACACCTGATAATGGTGAATTCTATTGTTAATCTGCTGTTTAATTTTGTTTGTCATCTCATCACTCTTGAGAGTTTTTGAAACTATGATAATCAGGGATATTGGCCTGTAATTTTATTTACTTGTAGTGTCTTTTCCTTGCTTTGGAAATAGGGCCTTCCAAAATAAGCTTGGATATATTTTTCTCTTTATTTTGTTGGAAATTTGAGTACAGATTCTAGGTTTTTTTTTAATTTTTGATAAAATTCAGTAGTGAAGCCATGAAGTTCTTGACTTTTCTTTGATTTGAGATGTTCGAAAAATCACTGGCTCGATCTCTTTACTCATTGGTCTCTTCAGATTTTTTTTAATTGGAGTCACTCTGTTGCTCAGTCTGGAGTGCAGTGGCTCGATTTTGGCTTTCTGCAACCTCTGCCTCCCAGGGTCAAGTCATTCTCCTACCTCAGCCTCCCGAGTAGCTGGGACTACGGGACTGCGGATGAACACCGCCACACCCAGCTAATCTATGTATTTTTAGTAGAGACGGGGTTTTGCCATGTTGGCCAGGCTGATCTTGAACTCCTGACCTGAGGTGATACACCCACATCGGCCTCCCAAAGTGCTGAGAATACACACATGAGCAACCACGGCCAGCCCAGATTTTTTATTTCTTAGTGGTTCAGTTTTGATAGGTTGTATGTCTTTAAAAATTTATGTATTTATTTTAATTTATCCTTAACCAAACAGGTTCTAAAATATTTGCAAGATTACTCACAGGAAATCTATTTATGAAGGAAGTCTTTGTTATATCAAAATACTTACGAAATGGCACAAAGATGAATTATTCAGTGCATATTGTTAAAAGGAAAACAACAACAAAAACAAGATAACCTATTAATAGTACAAAAAGGGATTAAATGATTTTGGAAAAGTAAGTAGAAAATAAAAGAAGGAGGGAGTAAGAGCGGATAGGAGGGAGGAAGGCAAGCAAGCAATGATGAACTGTGTAAAATTTTCACTAATTAAAAGACTATCATATTGAAGAGGTGCCTATTAGGCAGCCTTTTGATGTTAACCATGTAATATACACCACGAACAACCTTGTAGAACACACAAGAGCCCCCTCAGAGAATCCACCTCCCATGGTCAGGTCTCCCATCCAGTTGCCTTAGGGGTTGGGAACCCTCCCATGTTGTTCTCTGGTTCTCACTCCTGAGGACACAAACAGCCAGTGTTTCCTCCCCAGATGAATAGAGAGATCCCTGGGGAGGGTGTGTCTGGCAGCTCACTCTGCACCTGCACCGTGGAAGGTTTTGGATGGTCTGTCTCACACAATAATACATGGCGGTGTCCGAGGCCTTCAGGCTGCTCCACTGCAGGTAGGTGGTGCTGATAGAGCTGTCGGCTGAGATGGTGACATGGCCTTGGAAGGACGGGCTGTATCTGGTATCAGAGTTCCCAGGATAGATGCCCCCTATCCACTCCAGTTCTTTCCCGGGCACCTGGCGCACCCAGTGGATCCAGTAGCTGGTAAAGCTGTATCCAGAAGTCTTACAGGAGATCCTCAGAGACTCCCCGGGCTTTTTCACCTCTGCTGCAGACTGCACCAGCTGCACCTCGGCAAAGACACCTGTGTGGCAGACACAAAATTTGCATCAGGGGCTCCCTTCTGCCCATTTTTCTCTGTGACCTCAAACCCTGGGCAGGACTGACCTTGGAGAACAGCCAGGACGAGGGAAAGGATGACGGTTGACCCCATCCTGGAGGAGGACAGAAAGAAAGCCCTGAGATCCCAGCTGAGTGCTGAAAGAGACTCGCTGTGGAGGAGAGCCCTGGGTTCAAGTGGGGAGGCCCCCATTTGAATTTGCATAGTTGCCGCCCTGGCCTGAAGGGAAGAGTCTACAAGGTTTATAACCCAAAACCGCAACTGCAGAAAAAAGGCTGGCCTGAGCCTCTTGGGAGGGGCAGAATAAGGTCTTAATAATTTCTTACAACCACCTCTTCTCCCTCCCCACTCTTGTCCATGGTCCTACAAGACCCAAACCAGGGCCTCCCTTCTTCCCACTCTTCTCTGTGACCCTGTGAAGGTGGTAAATCTAGATGAAATCATGTGTGTTTTAAGAAATGAGAAATAGAACCAGGAAATGCTTTGAAGACAAAATTCAAATGCGCATATGCCTGATAATAAGAACTACAAAAAAAAAAAAAAAACCTACTTTCTACTTGCTGGCAATTTCCCATGAGTGTGATTATGGTCTGGGCACCCAGCAAAGGCAGGACCACCCTAGGGCTTCAACAGTCCTCAACTTGATTAACTTGCCAGACCTTCACCCATGCCAAATCACACATTTTTCCTGATCATTTTGTCTTCTAGATTTCTACAGTCTGCCAATTCAACATAAATAGGGAATATTTGTTTAGGTCTCTGAATTGCTGATGGAACTGAAGAGATTGCCATTGCTGCACCCAACTCCTGGTAGTTCTGTTTTAAGTCCTTTGTGTCAACCCCAGCACCTTCTTGTTTAGTTCTTTCATTTTTTAACATTTATTTTATGATATCCACATTGCTTGGAGGAGGCCCTTAACTGTCCCCTGTGTCTGCCCCATTTTCTTGTGAACCACTCTCATTTCCTTATCATGTAAAAGATCCAAATGAAAAGCCAAGGCAACACAAACTACACAGTTTCTAAAATGTTTGCCAGATTGCTCACAGGAATTGTACCTGGGGTGCAGAAGCAAAAGGACTTCTCTTTATCACAGCACAGGCCATGACCTAGGTAAGGTGCATGCGAAGCAATGTCCAGCAGCATCGACAGAAACACACAGCAGCAGGACCTGGATAAGGTGCATGCTAAGCAATGACCGTCAGTATCAACATAAACACATAGCACCATGGCTTCCATGTGCAGCACTGGGCTCCTCATCTGGAGAGCCCACTTTGCATTTTAAAGAGAGAAAGGGCAGTCTCATTCTCAGGGTAGAGAAACTTTACATGATCAGGATCCAGTGCACGAGGAAAGCTGTCCCATCAGAAGCATCCTACTTGAGGTTGGGATCAGCTAGAGCCATCTGTGTTGTGTCTGTTGTGAGCTGTGGGTCCAGCATCCTCCCAAACATACTCCTCCCTTCTGCAGCACATGAAGCCAAAGAGAATCTGCTACATCATCAGCCTCCTAGTCCATTGGCTAACGTTGTTCACGATCTGATGATATCTATTAATGATATCATTCATATCACAAAATGATGCCACTTTCCACACTATCGTCCCTGTTCTAGTTGTCTAGTGGATTCCCCTCCCCAGCCCAAACCCTGGGCTACCATCTGTGTAGCTCTTCTGTGTTGTGTGTTGTTTCTGGACAACTGTACCCTTTGGTGGTGAATGGGAGTCTAGCAGCCTTGGCTCACAGGGCACACTTCAGGGCTGGATATGCATCTTTTTACTATTATTTTAGCTATCACAGATATGAGTTGCATATTCAGGTTGTTCTTCATTATTTTTACTTGTTCTTATTCAGGGAACAACTCCTAGGGAGCTGTGTCTGTCGTTTCTAAATTCCATGGATTACTTTCACTTCCTGCTCCTTATTGGAGTGCACACATCATCTCATGCCATGTGATTCTGTAGCCATCCAGGCACTGAATGTCTTTTATCCCACAATTTCTCATCCTTTGACATTATAAACAATGTTCTAGAGATGTGTCAGTAGTCAGGGTCTTTCTAGCAATTTACACCTCTGATGTAATTGTGTTGAGTGTCCCAAGACCATCCTCAGGCCCCACAATCAATAGAAATAAAAGACTCAAGACAAGCTGTTATTCTCATGGGTGCAGCTTTATTATAGCAAATGAATATGAATTAAAATGAGCAAAGGAACCAGCAGGAAGGCCCTGAGAATCCAGGCACAAGCTCCCAGGTGTTCTTTCCCTGAGGAGTCTCTTGACCTCAATTCTCCCAGTAGTGATGCATGACAATACGTGTGAAGCATTGTCCACCAGGGAAGCTCACCTGAGTGCTGGTGCCCAGCGCTGTTTATTGGGGTCCATCACGGATGTGTGTGACACCTGCATAACTGACCTCCAGTGCTCAGACGCCAGCCCCTTCAGCAATAATAGGCATTCCCCATAAGTCATTATGGAAACAGCTAGCACAGTGTGCACCCAGGCTACACACACAGAGACAGAGACACACAAACAAAAATACATTTCAACTAATAATAATAATCATAATGCTAAGAATAAAAAGAATAAAAAGGAATGTTTTGGAAGTGATTGCTATGGTTATGACCTTGATGGTGATGATAACTTTGCATACTTAACTCAGTGAATTAAGTATGTTAAATAATGTCTAGTCTTATAGATGTAATCCTTACCTTAATAAAATGGTTTAAAAATATTTGCAGGAGTATGCCAAAAAAGCAGATATCATCTCCCAGGAGCTGAATACGGACCTGGCTTGAGAAAGCACTTTTTCAGTAATCTTCAGGGTTTGCACAACCCAAGCCTGCTCAGTAAACACTTTCCTGTACATAAGTCCAGGTGAGATGGAAACAGACTGCTGGGATAAAAGGCAAGATGCAGAAGAAAAGAGAGAGGAAGTGGTGGACAAGATATGAACCCATGTAGGGTCAGTGCAGATGGGAAGCGCTGCTGAGAGCCTGTGGATGGACAAGAATGTGGACCGGGGCAGCAGGAAAACAAGGCAAGGGGAGTTCTTCTTGAGCCCAACCAGATGTTTCACGGA
The DNA here is from genome assembly GCF_028885625.2 of Pongo pygmaeus. Classification (NCBI taxonomy): domain Eukaryota; kingdom Metazoa; phylum Chordata; class Mammalia; order Primates; family Hominidae; genus Pongo; species Pongo pygmaeus. The sequence goes on along the minus strand of NC_072391.2, from coordinate 53,974 downwards.
GGTTGTGATCAGGGGCCAGGCACAGGCACAGGCGGGTGCCATGGAGTAGGGGAGCCACTGGGGTATAGACCCAGGACAGCATAAGAAATTCAGACATTCCCAAGGCAGCAGGCACAGAAACAATGACTGACAAGCTTCTATCTTGGGCTCCCATCCATATATCAAAGATAAAGTTAACTAATTTTTCCACCTGGGAAGAAATGACTGAATCTCTGAGTGAGGAAGGACATGAGTGGTGCTGCCAGGGAAAGCAATGCTGGACGTGCCAGCAACCCTCCTCCCCTCACACTGCCCTGAATGTCCTCCCATCCTCAAAGCATGGAGCTTCTCATCCCTGTCCAGTGGTGGGAGCCACAGTCAGTTCCTAGAACCCTCAGGAGGCTTCCTGACATGATCAGCTGAGTCTAACAAAAACATGGCATTCACAATCAAGTTCTCTGTCTACATGTCACCAATGTGTTTATGAGGCTTTAGAGTAAATGAAATAAGTGAAAAAAGACTTTACAAGCAATAGAAAAATCAACAAAACTAAGAGTTTTTTCTTAAAAAAAGACAAATTCTTAGCTAGATTAAGAGAAAAAGAATCCTTTAATAACTAAAATCAAAAATAATTCAGAAAGCATAAGAATTGATAAAACGGAAATTTAGAAGCAATTAGAGATGATTCCTCTGACATTGTTCAAAGCTGTCTCAATCTGCCAGGTAGTAATGGCATTTCTTGTCTCAGAACCCAAGAAGAGTCCTGAAACACACAATTACTTGTTTAAAATATCTTTATCACTCTCTGATAAAATACTCACACATAATAATCTAGCTGCATGAAGATAAAAAATAACTAGTTTGAAATTGGAACAAGTCCCAAGTAAATCGAAGTTAGCATGTGGTTCATAATGTGATAGACACTAGACATGGCTGAATACTAAGAATGTGTTCATATCTATTTTGTGTCAAGATCAGGAAAATATTTTGTATATTATTTAGGTAAGAGTCCCATTGAGAGCAATGATTTAAGATTATATATTGGTGGGTAATACCTCAATAATAAAAGTAGAGATTATTAACCATTAATTTGTATTACTAGTACAAACTTTCATTCAGGATATATCCTTCTATGTGTTATGAAATCAACTCAGAAGGCAGAAAACATTGCACTTATTAAAGCTTTTTAATAAATTAAAAATTATAATTAAGTATATATGTTTCTAGATGGTGTACAACTTAGGAATATTTTTAACAGAGAGGGTTCTTATGTCTTCTGGAAATCCTATCAAAATGGACAACAGGGGAAGAAACTCCCAGATGAATTTCTACCTACTAGAGAACTGATTAATGTAATTTTTTGAGTTACTATTTTTTATTATACTTTAAGTTTTGGGATACATGTGCAGAATGTACAGGTTTGTTAATAGGTATATATGAGCCATGGTGGTTTGCTGCACTCATCAGCCCATCATCTACATTTGGTATTTCTCCTAATGCTGTCCCTCCCCTAGCTTCCCCACCCCCTGACAGGCTCCAGTGTGTGTTGTTCCCCTCCCTGTGTCCATGTGTTTTCATTGTTCAACTCCCACTTATGAGTGAGAACATGCGATGTTTGGTTTTCTGTTCTTGTGTTAGTTTGCTGAGAATGATGGTTTCCAGCTTCATCCATGTCCCTGAGAAGGACATGAACTCATCCCGTTTTACGGCTGCAGAGTATTCCATGGTGTATATTTTCCACCTTTTCTTTATCCAGTCTATCACTGATGGGCATATGGGTTGGTTCCAAGTCACTGCGATGATGAGCAGTGCTGCAATCATCATGTGTGTTCATGTCACATAGGACACAGTAGAATGATTTATAACCCTTTGCTGATATACCCAGTAACGGAATTGCTGGGTCAAATGGAATTTCTGGGTCTTGATCCTTGAGGAATCGCCACACTGTCTTCCACAATAGTTGAACCAATTTACACTCCCACCAACAGCATAAAAGCGTTCCTATTTCTCCACATCCTCTCCAGCATCTGTTGTTTCCTGACATTTTAATGATGGCCATTCTAACTGGTGTGAGTTGGTATCTCAGTGGTTTTGATTTGCATTCCTCTAATGACCAGTAATGATGAACTTTTCTTTTCATGTGTCTTCTTTTGAGAAGCGAGTGTTCATATGTTTTGCCCACTTTTTGATGGGATTGTTTGTCTTTTCCTTGTAAATTTAAGTTCTTTGTAGATTCTGGATATTAGCCTTTTTGTCAGATGGATAGATTGCACAAGCATTCTCCCATTCTGTAGGTTGCCTGTTCACTCTGATAGTAGTTTCTTTTGCTGTGCAGAAGCTCCTTAGTTTAATTAGATCCCATTTATCAATTTTGGCTTTTGTTGCCATTGCCTTTGGTGTTTTAGTCATGAAGTCTTTGCCCATGCCTATGTCCTGAATGGTATTGCCTAGGTTTTCTTCTAGGGTTTTTATGGTTTTAGGTCTTACATTTAAGTCTTTAATCCATCTTGAGTTAATTTTTGTATAAGGTCTAAGGAAGGGATCCAGTTTTAACTTTCTACATATGGCTAGCCTGTTTTCCCAGCACTGTTTATAAAATAGGGAATCATTTCCCCATTGCTGTTTTTGTCAGGTTTTTCAAAGATCAGATTGTTGTAGATCTGTGATGTTATTTCTGAGGCCTCTGTTCTGTTCTATTGGTCTAGATATCTGTTTTGGTACAAGTACCATGCTGTTTTGGTTACTGTAGCCTTGTAGTATAGTTTGAAGTCAGGTAGCGTGATGCCTCCAGCTTTGTTCTTTTTGCTTAGGATTGTCTTGGCTATACAGGCTCTTTTTTGATCCCATATGAAATTTAAAGTAGTTTTCCTAATTCTGTGAAGGAAGTCAATGGTAGCTTGATGGGAATAGCATTGAATCTATAAATTACTTTGGGCCGTATGCCCATTTTTGCAATATTGATTCTTCCTATTCATGAGCATGGAATGTTTTTCCATTTGTTTGAGTCCTCTCTTATTTCGTTGAGCAGTGGTTTGTAGTTCTCCTTGAAGAGGTTCTTCACATCCCTTGTAAGTTGTATTCCCAGGAATTTTATTCTCTTTGTAGCAATTATGAATGGGAGTTCACTCATGATTTGGCTCTCTTTTTGTCTATTATTGGTTTATAGGAATGCTTGTGATTTTTGCACATTGATTTTGGAGTTGCTTATCAGCTTAAGTAGTTTTCAGGCTGAGACAATGGGGTTTTCTAAATGTAAAATCATGTCATCTGCAAACAGAGACAATTTGACTTCCTCTTTTCCTATTTTGAGTACCCTTTATTTCTTTCTCTTGCCTGATTGCCCTGGCCAGAACTTCCAATACTATGTTGAATAGGAGTGGTGAGAGAGGGTATCCTTGTCTTGTGCTGGTTTTCAAAGGGAATGCTTCCAGCTTTTGCCTGTGCAGTATGATATTGGCTGTGGATTTGTCATAAATAGCTCTTATTATTTTGAGATACTTTCCATCAGTACCTGGTTTATTCAGAGTTTTTAGCATGAAGCAGTGTTGAATTTTATCAAAGGTGTTTTCTGCGTCTATTGAGATAATCATGTGGTTTTTGTCACTGGTTCTGTTTACGTGATGGATTATGTTTATTGTTTTGCATATGTCGAACTACCATTGTATCCCAGGGATGAAGCCAACTTGATCGTGGTGGATGAGCTTTTTAATGTGCTTCTGGATTCGGTTTGCCAGTATTTTATTGAGGATTTTTGCATCGATGTTCTTCGGGGATATTGGCCTGAAATTTTCTTTTTTTGTTGTGTCTCTGACAGGTTTTGGTATCAGGATGATGCTGGCCTCATAAAATGAGTTAGGGAGGAGTCCCTCTTTTTCTATTGTTCGGAATAGTTTCAGGAGGAACGGTACCAGCTCCTCTTTGTACCCCTGGTAGAATTTGGCTGTGAATCTGCCTGGTCGTGGTCTTTTCTTCGTTGGTAGGCTATTATTAATTACTGGCTTAATTTCAGAACTTGTTATTCATCTGTTCAGGGATTCCACTTCTTCCTGGTTTAGTCTTGGGAGGGTGTATGTGTCCAGAAATTTATCCATTTCTTCTAGATTTTCTAGTTTATATGCCTAGAGGTGTTTATAGTATTCCCTGATGGTAGTTTGTATTTCTGTGGGATCAGTGGTGATATCCTCTTTATCATTTTTTTATTGTGTCTATTTGATTCTTCTCTCATTTCTTCTTTATTAGTCTGGCTAGCGGTCTATTTTGTTGATCTTTTCAAAAAACTAACTCCTGGATTCATTGATTTTTGAAGGGTTTTTCCTGTCTCTATCTCCTTCAGTTCTCCCCTGATCTTAGTTATTTCTTGTCTTCTGCTAGTTTTTGAATTTGTTTGCTCTTGCTTCTCTAGTTCTGTTAATTGTGATGTTAGGGTGTCGATTTCAGATCTTTCTTGCTTTCTCTTGTGAGCATTTAGTGCTATAAGTTTCCCTCTAAACACTGCTTTAGCTGTGTCCCAAAGATTCTGGTATGTTCTGTCTTTGTTCTCATTGGTTTCAAAGAACTTATTTATTTCTGCCTTAATTTCATTATTTACCCAGTAGTCATTCAGAAGCAGGTTGTTCGGTTTCCATGTAGTTGTGCGGTTTTGAATGAGTTTCTTAATTCTGAGTTCTAATTTGATTGCACTGTGGTCTGAGAGACTGTTGGTTATGATTTTCATTTAATCCAAATGCTAATGGAAGCTAAAAAAAGTGATTAAATACACCAAACACTCTAGCTCATTCTAGTTTATAATATTATCTAACCATGGAGATCATTATCATTGTTCATATAAGACAGAATGAATCCTACTCACAATCTTCTAGGAATGTTTTAAAAATGGTCTCTCTACATAAAAATGATCAAATCTTTAATGAAATGTAAAACTCCCTTGGCCAAAGCTTCTCCCACTAGCACTATGGAATCATGGTCCACTCCTCAGGGTGTATCAGTTATTACCCTATGACTTGGCAGCTAAAAGGCCCATATGTTTATAGAGTTTACCCCCAGAGATCATCTTTGTCCTATTGTATGCATGTGTTACAAAATACTGAAAGTGATTCCTGTGTGATATCCACTCCAATCATGAAGACTTTGAGGCGCCTTTTTATTACATCTTTTCCACAGACTCTTGTGATCTTCAGCAAGGAAATTGGAAGGAACATCAGCAGAAAATACTGCTCTTGAATCATATTGGAAGGAATCTTATCAGATACTTTTAACTAACTCGCTGCAGAAAATATTCAGGCAGTTAATTATTGGGTTCACGTTTTACAACTAAAGAATAAATTCAGGCCAGATGCAGTGGATCATCGCTATAATCACACCACTTTCAGAAGCAAAAAAAAAAAAAAAAAAATGAGGGAAATCCCGTGAGACCAGGCAATGGAAGCCAACCTGAGAAACATAAACAGACGCTATTTCTCTGAAAAAATATTTTAAAGAATAAGCAGGTGAAGGGTGGCGTTCTCCTCTACTTCTAGATACTCAGGAAGCTAAGATGGGAAGATTATGTGAGTCAGGGGTTCAAAATTACAGTGAGCTTTGATCATACAACTGTTCTTTAAACTGTGTAACAGGGTGAGAGCCTGTCTCTAAAAACAAATAAAAAAGAATCAATAAAGAATTCCACACAACTGTAAAGCTACTCAAATAGGAGATATTAAACTGAGCATCCGTATAGATTCTCTGGCGTTTTGGATGTTTTTAAGCAGGTAGCTGGCCTAAGACCTGTAGAATAAGCTGATAGTCCTTTGTTGTGAAGAGCTTCTACCCAAGACATTAGACCAGGACCCCTGTCTAATTCCCCAACCCCTCCTCCTTTTTCTCAATATTCTTTGCTTATATTTATAAAGTCATTGCATTCCTGTAGACCTCCATGTTGTCCACCCGTATTGAACCCTTATCTTTTTGCTTATTCATTATTTTTATTCTTGCTACATAGAATAAGTTGTCACACTATTTTTTGATGCATGACTGCTGAGGACTTAAGGCTCACTCATCTATCACCTCCTCTTTTGTCAAACAAGGTGAATCTAGTTTGCAATCACAGGAGCTTCTTCATGTGATGCCAGTGGGAGTTTCAAACCCTATAAACCCCTTTCTGTGAGTGGGAAGCCTCACTCTGCCTCCACCACCAAACCATTATAAAAATCCTGAGTCAGTCTCCATTCCTCCTCTACCAAGCCATTTTAGACATTCCTGAGAGAACTGCCCTGCTCTCAGCAGACACCTCTACAGTGCAGATAATAAACCTTTCCATATTCACTTGTTCTGAGTGTACGACTTCATCAGACATAACATCCACACTAAATCTCGGTTGAGATCTCTTGACTTTGCATGGTGTCAAATACTACTGATGGTGTGAGCTCGGTGTCACGGTTTCTATCAACAGGACACACTGGATCCCTGAAACAACTCCAGGACTGAGCTGGATATATGATATGCATTGGCTTTGTGTCCCCACCTAAATATCATCTCAAATTGTAATCTCATGTCAAGGGAGGGACCAAGTGAGAGGTGATTGGATCATGGGGGCAGTTTCCCCATGCCGTTCTCATGATAGTGAGTTCTCACAAGACCTGAGGGTTTAAAAGTGTATGTCATTTCTCTCTCTCTCTCTCTCTCACCTGCTGCCATGTGAGAAGTGCCTTGCTTCCCCTTCACCTTCCACCATGATTGTAAGTTTCCTGTGGCTTCCCCAGCTGTGCAGAACTGTGAGTCAACTAAACCTCATTTTTTGTAAACTACCCAGTCTCATGTAGTTCTTTATAGGAGTGTGAAAATGAACTAATACAACATGACTGGTGGGTTTGATAGACTTTCTTAATGTCATAGAATTAGTCCATTATTTTGCTGTATTCTAATGTTTCTCTAAAAATACAGAGATGCTTAGGGCTCATTACTGTGTATTTCAGGTGTCTGTGACATTTCATGTATTTTATTTGTTTCTGTCTAACTCCTTTTCTACCAAATTATACATGTTATAATTAGTGCTATCTTTAATTAGGTTAACTTAAAAAAAATCTTTATTAAGTGTTCAATTTTACTAATATTGTCCCAAACATAAACATTATGAACGTAGATAACAAGTCAATTTCCTTAAAATTTTCTCTTGTTCTGTAATTTCTCCTTCCTAGACCTTCCCTTTTCCTACAGTATTCACAGTGAACTACCAATTTTTATGTAAGTTTAGATTACTTTTCATTTTATAAAATTTATAAAAGTTGTATCTTATGTAAGTACTTTTATTTGTTTGGCTCATTTTACTTATGAGAAGTACTCGTGAATTTTGCCATGCTGTTGACAGTATCCAACATTAATTGATTGTAGTAGTGGGTAATATGCCAATGGATGACTTTTCCACAATGTCTTTACCAATTAAGCTGATGATTGACATTTGAGTTGTTTTTCATTCTGGGTATTATAAGCTGATGCTACTCAGCTTAGAGAGGTACACAGCTGGGAAACACATGGTTCTTATTCTTACAACAACATAAGCAACTAAGCTTGAAAAGCTGCACATTAATCAAGTTTATTAAATACATCAGGTAATAAAAAGTATAGATTTATGTGTGTTGTGGGGTGGGTGTATGTCAGTTTCTGTATGAGAGAGAGAAGGGAGGAAGGAAGGCAGAGAAAAGAGGAATGTTACATAATTTACCACAATTTATGAGGTCCTCAAGAAATTACAGGGAATTAGTCCTTATGGACAAGGCTGACATAGATGGAGAGGACAACTTGACACACCTAGCTATGGTTATGTATTGATATAAATATCATTTTCTTTTTTTCTCTCTTCTTTTTAAATGAAGTCTCGCTCTGTCGCCCAGGCTGGAGTGCAGTGGTGCGATCTTGGCTCAACGCAACCTCTGCCTCCCAGGTTCAAGCGATTCTCCTGCCTCAGCCTCCCGAGTATCTGGGATTACAGGCTTGTGCCACTGGGCCTGGCTAATTTTTGTATTTTTAGTAGAAACGGAGTTTCACCATGTTGGCCAGGCTAGTCTTGAACTCCTGACCTCAGGTGGTCTGCCCGCTTCAGCCTCTCAAAGTGCTGGGATTACAGGCATGAGTCACCGCACCTGGCCCCAAAATATCATTTTCTAATCATACAAACACTCACATGCGTTAGAACAGATGTAGTGGAGGGTGTCTAGTGGTGAAATATGATGGTGACACGAAACCCCTCATCCAGCCCCTTTTCATTCCAGCTTCACCTGCCCTAAGGCTGAGCCTTGAACCTGCTCTTTCTGAGTCCTCACAATGGTCCTGAGCCCCCTGCTGTACCGAGCACCCTCTGGTGTCCTGATTTTCCTCAATGATTCCTGAGAGCCCTCGGCTGACCTGAGTGCTTCTACAGTGGTCTTGAGTGCCCCCTGGTGTCCTGAAAGCCCCCTGGGGACCTGAGCAACCCCTTCTGTCCTATGCACCCCCACAGGGAGGTTTGGGTGTGAGCTCACACTGTGATTCCCTCACTGTGTCTTTGGCTTAAAAATACATGGCTATGTGCTTGTTGCTCATGCAGCTCAGCTGTAGGAAGAACTGTTTTTTTGGACATGGATCTGGGGATGGTGACTGGACTCTTGAGGAGCGGGTGGTAACGTGTGCTCCCTTCACGACCTATGCACCCGATCCACTCCATTCCCTCCCAGAGGGGGGCTGATGGATCCAGCTTCAGCAGGAAGACCTCATTATCATGGGGAACACAGACACAGCACAAGTGAGGGACAGGGTCTGTGAGGGCTTCACCAGGCCAAGAGTGCGCTGAGAAACACGGTTGTTGGCATGCACAGGTTCTGGGCAATACATTGAAATTCTCAAATACATACATTTTTATGAGAATAAACAGCTCACTTGTGCTCAATTTGTGAATCTCCTAGAGCAATGCAGCAGATTCTGAGGTTAGATTCAGACAAATATAGGGTCACGTTTTTCTCCATAGTTGGAACCAAATTATAAAGAGAAGCTTATATCAGTAGAATGGGCATTGAAATATCTCTGTCTATGATAACAGTGATGTTCAGAATAGGATTGGGATGTGACAACCTGAAGGGTGTCCTAATTATTAACCCACAATTAGACCTGAGCAGCAATCACTGGCAGTGGAGGTCACCCACATGGAGAAATGTGTGACTCACTGAAGCTGCACCTGGGGGTCTCTTTAGGCTCTGAGTTATACAGGAACAGATCCTCCCTCAGACTCAGAGTGAGGACAGTCTGCTCTTTCTCTGGGGGAGGTGAGGGTTAGTATGATGAAAGAACCAACCTTACTGTAATCAAGATCTCTGTTCTTGGACAGAAACCAAAGAATATGAGAAAAAACTGATCTCAGTTTAAATAGAACAATTCATCATGAGGAAGGCAATAATATGTCCGGATGCTGCACAGAATTAAGAAACAGTGAATTTGGGATAAAGTTGAAAATTATTTTGCGAAGTCTGTTCCTTTTTTTTTTCTTTTTGATGGAGTCTCACTCTTGTTGCCCAGGCTGGAGTGTAATGGTGTGATCTTGGCTCACCACAACCTTCACCTCCCAGGTTCAAGCAATTCTCCTGCCTCAGCCTCCCCAGTAGCTGGGATTACAGGCATATGCCACCATGCCTGGCTAATTTTGTGTTGTTAGTAGACATGGATTTCTCCATAGTGGTCAGGCTGGTCTCGAGCTCCTGACCTCAGGTGATCCGCCCACCTTGGCCTCCCAAAGTGCTGGGATTACAGGCATCAGCCACCGCGTCCGGACCAGACTCTGTTCTTAATTATCTACGTCATCTGAGAAAATGAAGTAAAATCATGGTTTTTATATACAAATTCATGAACAGTGTGCTGGCCCTGAGAATGCACCTCCCATCTCTTCAACATCAGGGAGCCCAAAAGACCAGGCAGCCAGCTGCTGAACTGCACTCTAACACCCATCACTTGGTGTGTGACAAAGACACCCATCCTGGGAGCTCCTCCCAGACAATGGCTGTGTACAGCGGAGGTACCGAGGCATGGCTGCTGCTGGGACACATGGGAGATTCCTGATGAACAACTGAGCTCTGGGAGGCACCAATGGCCTCGCTGGACTTAGCTTGGACCCAGAGTAGTTAGGGAAGCTCCATCAAACTCCCACTCTTCTCCAGCACTAGTGGTGAGATTGACATTCTGGGGTGGCAGTGTCTACAGCCTCCCTGGCTTCCTGTGCATTTTTATGCCTCCATTACTTACATCTGCCTTTGGGACAAATGAGAATGTTTCCACTTCTTAAAATAAACTTTTCTAATCCAGAGACCTCAGGGATGGGCACAGAAACATAAATGTCGAGAGGCTCCCAGGGGAACTGTTGGATGCAGAGGAAGCCACAGATCCTGAAGGAAAGTAGCCCATGACGACCGTCTGCACCTGCCCTAGAGCTGCCCCTGTTTTCTCTGGGTTCTGAGAGCTCCCTTTAGCCCGGCCTCCTCCCTTATCATTGCAGGAAATTCTGTGTCTGTGTTCACACTGATATCTTCTTACCTGGTGCCTCATATACAGTAATACATGGCCGTGCCCTCTGCTCTCAGACTGTTCATCTGCAAATACAGTGAGTTTTGGCACTTTCTTTGGAGACGGTGAATCTGCTCGTCACAGATTGTGCATAACATATTTGACTTCCATCATACTATATATCTACTACTCAATCCAGCCCCTTCCCTCGAGCCTGGGAAACCGAGCTCATTCAATAGCTACTGAAGGTTAATCCAGAGGCTGCACAGGAGAGTCTGAGGGACCCTCTAGGTTGTCTTGGGTCCTCTCCAGACCACCAGCTGTACCTCACACTGGATACCTGCAAACTCGTAGAGATCCTGGTGAGAAACTGCCTGACATATCCACTGTTTCTCTCAAATATATTCACTCATACTCTATCTCTCTATCTTTCAAAATAACAACTGTGAAACCCAACTCAGCCCAAACTCCATGGTGAATCCTCTGTCCTTAGTCCTGATCACCAAACGGAAACCCCTGGGAATCCCAGGGCTGGGGCTTCTCTCCCAAACCTACAAGGTCAGGACTGGGCTGGTTTTCATCAACAGAGGGAGAAACCTATTTGCATGTCTCCTACTGTATAGCAAGCTCTGGGATGGGAATCCTGAGGAGGGGCAGGACCCAGAGCAGATAAAGTGCCCTGGGGGATGGTAGTCATCTTATCACTCAGGAAAATATCATTTTATATTATGTGATCATACCTTGATAATCATTTAGCAGTCATCATCTTATTTCATTTTTACATATTTGCAGAAGACATTTAATGCAAGTGTCAATGTTACATTTTAAGGAATATAAATTACACACAGAACAGAGTGGCTGTACAATATGGTCAAGATCACACAGCTGGACAGAATTAGCCCCATTATCCATGCCTGTGCCTCTGACCACTAGAGGAGACTGCTCCCCTGAGACAACTCCAGGGCAGTGTGGGACATGCCTAGTGAGGTTTGCAGGATTCCACCCCTGCCAGGATATCTCTGTTTTCTTTTAGTGTATTCTGTTGTTTACCTGAAATGTATATAGAGAGAACCAGTGTTCATGCATGTGTACTTTCAAGAGTCAGTGTTAGTAGCCATCTATTTTTTGCTCCTCCTCAACAAACACATTCATTTGTTTCTTTGTTACTGCTTTTTTAAGAACAAAATTAACAAATAATTAATTCAAATATACACTGCCCAGTTTGGAAAATGTTAATGTATGTGTGCAACCCTTTAATGAGGGTTTCAATTAAGTTGTGTACAATTAAGCTAACCCCTAAATCTTTCTGTCACTTCTCTGTAATTTCATCTCAACACCCCACTACTTTCAACGTCCAATTCTCACCAAATTTTCTTCTCTGTTACTTTAGAATAGTTTTACCTTCTACAGTTTATACAAATAGAAGTTTATGAAGTGCACTCTTAATTCTTTAGCTACTTCCACTCAGCACAGTTATTTGTGAATGTAGCCATGATTTTATGTGAATGAGGATGCCTTGATTCTAATGCTGCATTGTACTTTACTTCATAATCTTATGTCGAATTGTTTAACATTCACCTGTAATGGATATGGATATTTGATTTGATCTCTTAGTTTCTGGCTTTTATATAGAAATCTACTCAGTTTGGGAATGTGAAAAATGAGGAAATTATGATCTTATTCTGTCCTCATTAACAACAAACCTGAAAAACTATGAATAAAGGAAGAAGAAAAACCTGTAACATATGTGAGTTGGTTTCACAGAGAAAACAAGAAGACTGAAATCTGAGGAGACAGACGCCTGCAGAGAGGACTGGGGCCCACATGTTAGTGAACCCAGGGCAGGTGCCACTGGATGGCATTGAGAGAGGAATAGGCTAACCTGGAAATATTTAGTGAGGTTTTTTTTTTTTTTTATTTTGGATACATGTGCTAATGGTGTTAGAGTGTGAATCTACTAGTCCTTGCAGGCTTTTCCCAGGAATTTGAAAAATTCACAGTCAACTCCCTTATCTGCTGTTCTGTGGTGCTGACAGGAAGAGAACAGCAAGGACTGTTGAACGCCTGGATTCACCTCCACTATCTCCAGGGGAAATCCAATAAAACCTGCATCCTATGGGGTGTGGTGGAGTCAACAGAAACAAAAGAAAACAGAGGATTCCCAGGAAACTCCATCTAGAAGAAATCCTTAATCTGCAGGGTAAGTACAATGGAGGAGAAGCTGAGGACACTGGAGAGAAACCATTGTGGTTGGGAAAAGACACTGTACCCCTGGGGAAAGAGGTACGGACAGGAAAATTTGGAAGGTCACCCTCAGAACTATGATTACTACTCAAGCATAAGAAGGAGGCTGATTCGGAAGGTGGGAGAACGTCCCCATTTGTTCAAGCCTCTTCCCCACATGGTCAACTAGGTCTGCAGAATAGTGAAGTAGCTGCACCAGCTCCATTCTGGCCTCTCTCATGTGACAGTTTTTTTGTGGATTTGCTTTCTGCTCTCTCATTATTTGTTTCCTCTCTCAACTCCTAGCTCCATTCTCCTGTTAATTCTCACTTTATTGAAGAGATTCATATTTAGCTTAGAACATTAAAATCTATGGAAGTAATTTTCATCTCAAACCTACCTAATCTAATGAGCTCTCTCCAGGGCTGCCCATCTGTTTTTTTCTTCCTTTCCTATGGGGTATGGCCCTGGTTTCTACCTGAGTCCAGCTCTTATTTTCATATGCATGAGGAGTCCAACCATCACACACGCAGGCACATCTTGGGGGAACGGACCCTACCATCCGTCTCCTCAGCCGTCGTGCACAGTGGCTACTCTGTCAGCTGCTGTATGTGCTTTAGGGCTTTCCATTTAAAAGTGTCTTTCTCTAGCCCCCCAAACAAAATTCCTGGACCTTAAATACCTTCAAGATCCAGTCTTTCTTTCTGCCCCTTTGTTGTTAATATTGTTTTATTCTGTTAAAATCCATTGGGAACCTCAGTGACAATAGAGGTGACCAGCCTACCCATCCCATTGTCTGACTTCCGCCTGACGGACCTACCCATGAGCTTTACTCCACTGCTGTGCAGCTGATGGGGCCATCTGGACCTTTATTAATAAGAGGTGTGTAATTTGTTAGAGAATGACTGAGATCAGCAGGTGCCTGAGCTCCTCAGAACACAGGTGTGGTCCTGCAGTAGAGTCTGTGTAACTGAAATCAGTTATATACACACATGTGTATATAACTTGTGGCCTCAGCCCAGAAGCTGATGCCAGCTTCTGGCCATTCCTGGGTAGCCCGATGAGAGGTGTCCAGAGAAGGATGGATGCAGGATATGGGTTTTAGAAAGTGATGTGGTGTTGGGTGCATTGTCAGCCAAATTTCACTGAAAGTCTATTCTGCCCTTTGTACTTGGGGAAAACTGGAAAGAAGGGAATAAAGCTCAGACCCCATGTAGCTCCTCATTTAGGAAGAGATTCAGTGCAAATTTAGAAAGTTGAAGGAATAGACTATACTTTCAGGGATCATTTCTATAGTTCATTCGAGGAGGTTGAAGAAAAACAGTGATGTCTGTGTGATTTTCTTTGACATACTTAGGAGATAGCAGAAGACGGTCAGTGGTCAGTCTCCATCCAGCTGGTACTCACTGTCCATTTGTTATGTCCAAATAAAAGATAAAAGACAACTTTTGTGGCATAGACACCAGGGTTTGTTTCAGAGACCTTTCCCCAAAAATGGCCAGTGGTGGCTCACACCTGTAATCCCAGCACTTTGGGAGGTGAGGCGGGAGGATCACGAGGTCAGGAGATCGAGACCATCCTTGCTAACATGGTGAAACCCCGTCTCTACTAAAAATACAAAAAATTAGCCAGGGTTGGTGGCAGGCGCCTGTAGTCCCAGGTACTCGGGAGGCTGAAGAAGGAGAATCACTTGAATCCTGGAGGTGGAGGTTGTAGTGAGCCGAGATCGCGCCACTGCACTTCAGCCTGGTGACAGAGCGAGACTGTCTCAAAGAAAAAAAAAAAAAAAAAGAAATAGAAAAACAATGGCCAACAGGGCCATGACACATTTTTTTATGAGAGTTACTATTTTTGCCTACTTTATATGGAAATCTGAGAGATGTGCCCAGACTCAGGGGGCTGCTTCTCCTTCTAGGAGACAAAGCTAACAGAGTTATGTAGTATTAGTCTGTGTGGGTCTTCACAAGAAGACAACAGGAGTGGGTGGCATAAACAACAAATACTGATCTTCTTACAGTTCTGCAGTCTGAATGTCCAAGATCACGGTGCTGGCAGGGCTGGTTCTTGGTGCAGCTTCTTCCTGGCTTGCACAGGGCCACCTTCTAGTCCACTGTGTCTCCACATGGCCTTTTCTCTGCGTGCACGTGGAAGGTGAGAGGTCTCTGGCGTCTCTTCCTCTTCTTATAAAGACAACACGTCTATTGCTTTAGGGTCTCACACGTATGACCACATTTAACCTTAATTATATACTTAAAATTCCAATATAGATCCGCTGGATTTAAGATTTCAGCATATGAATTTCTAAGAGGGCACAATTCAATTAACGACACAAATCAATTGACGACACAAATTGGTGAGAAGCATTAGAACTTTTTTTTAATCAAGAAGGAAAAAATGGGCCATTCAGGAACTTGTAGGAAAGTTCCTAGTGTTGGTGATACTTCGACTGTAAGAGGAAAATTTGTCTTCTTCCTTTTTTTTTTTTTTTTTTTTTTAGACGGAGTTTTGCTCTTGTTGCCCAGGCTGGAGTGCAATGGCGCGATCTCGGCTCCCAGCAACCTCCGCCCCCCAGGTTCAAGCCATTCTTCTGCTTCAGCTTCCGGAGTAGCTGGGATTACAGGCATGCGCCACCACGCCTGGCTAATTTTGTATTTTTAGTAGAGACGGGGTTTCTCCATGTTGGTCAGGCTGGTCTCGAACTCCGGATCTCAGGTGATCCACCCGCCTCGGCCTCCCAGAGTGCGGGGATTACAGGCATACGCCACCGCACAAGGCCTGTCGTCCTCCTTTCTTTCCTGCCAGAAGGACGTGAGGAAGCAGAACCACAGATAATAAAGAAAGAGCAGCCCTGGGGACAGCTGAGGTGCTGGCGAGGAGGCAGACCCCTGAGCTGATGAGGAAGCCCCGCCCTCCCTGCACCTGCTCCTGACCCGGCCTCCTGCTCTGTGGGCCCCGCGCGCCCCCTGCTGGTCCTGAGCGGCACCTGCGCCCGCCCCATCCGCCTCCTTGCAGGGATGTTTGTGTCTGAGCTCACACTCACGTCCCCTCACTGTGTCTCTCGCACAGTAATACACGGCTGTGTCAGCGGCGGTCACAGAGCTCAGCTTCAGGGAAAACTGGTTCTTGGACGTGTCTACTGACACGGTGACTCAACTCCTGAGGGACGGGGTGTAGTAGCTGCTCCCACTGTAATAAATGTACCCAATGCATTCCAGCCCCTTCCCTGAGGGCTGGCGGACTCAGATCCACCAGTTTCCACTGCTGATGGAGTCATCAGAGACAGCGCAGGTGAGGGACAGGGTCTCCGAAGGCTTCACCAGTCCTGGGCCCCACTCCTGCAGCTGCACCTGGGACAGGACCCCTGTGAACAGAGAGACCCACAGTGAGCCCTGGGATCAGATGCAGCCTCCCATATCTTCATATCTGCATCCTAGAGACACTCACATCTGGGAGCTGCCACCAGGGGGAGGAAGAACCACAGGCCTTTCACGTTCTTGTACACGAGGCCTATGACTCTCAGAAAGCATTTCTCATGTAAGCAGAACGCTGAATTTAAGGAAATGTGTGGTGGTTTCCTGTGGGCGCTTAAATGAGGAGTTGCATGTGGGTGGTGCCTTTGTATGGAAAGATGAAAAGGGATGAGGGAGGCCACAGTCTTTCGGGCTCGCCCTGGGAGGAGGATACTGGCTGTGCCCTCTGAGAACTCGGTTCTCTACCTGTGGCCTCCCCTCACCAAGCCCAGAGTCCTCTTCATCCAGGTAGGGAATGTGTTGAAGGAGCTGTTCTGGGAGATGAATGTGATCATGGATCAACAGATTTTGGAATAGGGTCAATATTGTTCTACCCTTAAAGACTCATGTAAAACCATCCACACACCCAAGTCATTCGAATTGTCATTTACACCTTCAGATACATTGAAACAGCAGCTGAGTGTAATAATCTCAGTGAGTTCAGACAAACCTGGATGCATCCAATGTTTATCGTAGTTCTGAATATCCATCGTAGATATCTTGCCATATGTAAGACATGGTGCATGACCATTTCTTACATAATGGGAGTTGACTGTAAAAGTAGCATGAAGATGTGTAAATATAATGCCTAGGTAGATAAACTGCTGAATTAACAAAGCCTGGAGCCAATTATATTCTGGCATCTTGTTATTTAGTTGTGAATTTATTTTCAGTTGGTTAGTTCAAGTTCCCAAAATTCAATTTCTTCTAAGATAGTCACATATAATAATCTTGAGATATTAAAATGAAAAAAAAAAACTAATTTGAAAATGGACCCAGCTTCCAGAAGTGAGAATTACTTTGTGGTGAATGGTAGGAAGTGTGGAGACGCAGCTGAATACCAAGATTGTGTTCACAATTGTTTTAATTAGGGGAATTTCTATACATCCCTTCTATTTATTAGAAACTCCCACTGAGAACCTTGAACTAACATAATTTGTTGATAGATTACACAAAAACAATGAAGCTGAAGGTTATTAAGCAGGAATTGCTATTACAAAATTAGCTTTCCTTTAGAACTCATTCTTCTACCCGATGTGAAATTAGCCCAGATGCACTGATGAGAACTTGTCAGTTAAGCAAAGAGCAGGAAATGGGATCACATGTGTCTGGAGCAGGGCATGGCTTTGGGATGCTTTGCTAACAAAGTGGCTTGTCACGTCCTCTGGAAAACCCATTAAAATGAGCAAGTTAAGGATCTCTTAGGAGCACCTGTCTATCCCATATTCTTGGATAATATAAAGGTGGATGTCGATGCAAAATGAGATAAGATGGAAGTTAAGGAAACTGCTGCATCACTGCCTCAGCTCAGCACAGCTGCCTCCCCGATCAGGGTTTCTGACACTCTCAGGATGTGGGTTTCCACATGGTGTATCTCGCACAGTAATACATGGCCGTGTCCTCAGCCTTTAGGCTGCTGATCTGCAGGTATGCTGTGCTGACAGAGGTGTCCGTGGAGAACACAAACCGTCCTGTGAAGCCCTGGGCATATGTTGGGTTCCCAGTGTCGGTGTTGAACCATCCCATCCACTCAACCCCTTGTTCAGGGGCCTGTTGCACCCAATTCATACCATAGGTGGTGAAACTGTAACCAGAATCCTTGCAGGAGACCTTCACTGAGGCCCCAGGCTGCTTCACCTCATGACCAGACTGCACCAACTGCACCTGGGAGTAGGTACCTGTGGAGTGGACACAGGAGTGGGTAAAGTCTCACTTGAGTGGCCTGGTTTCTGCCTCAGCCCTGGGACTGGGGAGCCCCTTACCTGTTGCTGCTGCCACCAGGAAGAGGATGCTCCAGGTCCAGTCCATGGTGAGGAGCTGTGCTCTAGGGGATTCTCCCAAGGAGGGATGTGGTTGTTGGGTGATGCTCTCAGGGTACAGAGTTGGGTGATGCTCTCAGGGTACAGAGATACTATATTCCCCTCAGTTATTTGCATATTCATGAAGGATTCTATTTAATAGACCAATTCCTGACCCAGTATGAGAAAGAGAAAATCCATGACACGCGGACGACACAATTGTTAGAAGCTGAGGGTTCAAGTTGTAATCCTGTTAGAGGCCATGCATCCCCTACACATTCCTGAACTCTGTGTTGATAGAGCTTCCCCCACTGGGGAACAACTCCCCCAGGACAGCACCTCAATTTGAACCCACATTTGAATGTCTCAGGGGCAACGTGAACCATTTCTAGACCTTAATATGTGAATGCGTTATTTTGGGAATGAGTGTGTCTCTCCAAAAATTGCACTTATTTATAAGTAAGGAGCTCTTCCTGACCTCCAGCTGCTTACTATTAAGATAACTAGCAGAGTTTGAAATCACCATTATTAAAGTGGTTCTCATTACAACATCCAGTTTGATAAATGCTCACAATTGAATAGGATATTTATACAAACATCAACAGTCCTTGTGAAATATTTATTTTAGATATTTTTAAAGGAAGACCCAGGCCCTGAGAGGAACCCCTCCCCAGCCTCCTGTGCACCTGCTCTGGGGCGGAAGACTGTGCTGGGTGTGTCCTGAGAGCCCCCTACAGCCCAGCCCCCACCCTGCAGGGAGGTTTCTATCTGAGCTGACAGAGTATATTCCTACCAGTGTCTCTGGCCCAGTATAAAGTGGCTGTGCCCTGGCTCAGAATTCCACTTTATTTACACCATATGCTTCTCACACCATCTCTCGAAATAGTGAATTGGCCTTAGGAAACCCAGTGAACTCTGCAGGGAGACCCCAAGAAAAGATCTCATGCATCACCAGGGAGCCCTTTCCTGGAGCTTAAGACACACAGAATCACTGGACACATGGTGAAACCAAAAGCTCTTCAGGGGTTGAGGGGAGACTCTTATTTCCTCTAGGGTCCTGCAGTTGATTATTGTACCTGAGAAAACCTGTATGTGCAGGTGCACATGGGTAGATGCCCACTCCAACTCTACTATTCAACTCACACACACACACACACACATACACACATTGTGGCTAATTTTTACATTAGTGGGCCCCATGTTTGCCCTTTTTTCTGGTATTCATCTCATGAAAAGCACTCCCTACACTGGAACTAAGACTGAATATGTGTCTACTTTCTGCAAACAGAATTAAAGAAAGCAGAATACAAGTGGACTCTTGGGAAGTGCATGCACATTGAATTCACCTGGTCTCACTGTGGAACCCTGCAGATGCCCCATGAAAAGTCACTTGACTTCATGGTTTCATATTTAGCATTGGCGTGTCTTTGACTGAAAACCCAACATTTTCATCCAACAGATTCTCCTCTTATGAGATCATTCTGAACACTGCCAACAACCTCCATCATGCATACTTTCAACCTTTTGCTTTTAAGGGAATAAGGGCGCAAATTCATCATTGCTTTAAGGTGAGAAAGTTTCTTGGACTTCCATCATATTCATTAGAAACTCTCATGGAGAACCATAATCAAACATTATTTGTTTATG
Source organism: Pongo pygmaeus (assembly GCF_028885625.2). Taxonomy (NCBI): domain Eukaryota; kingdom Metazoa; phylum Chordata; class Mammalia; order Primates; family Hominidae; genus Pongo; species Pongo pygmaeus. The sequence goes on along the minus strand of NC_072391.2, from coordinate 34,320 downwards.
AATCATACCTCAAAACTGAAACTGTTTCTCATGACGGCTATACCATTCTATATTTCCACAATTATTGAAAGCAGTATAAATGCTCCTAAATTAATTAAAACTGGAAATATATGATCAGAAATTCTGCTCCTAGAAATATACCCAAAGGAATTAAAATTACCACCTTGTAAAGATATCTGCATCCTATATTTATTGAAACACTATTAATCACAGCCAAGATATGGAAACAATCTGAGTGTCAGTAGACAGACAAATGGATAAAGACAACGTGGTGTGTATACACAATAGAAAACTATTTAATCTTATAAAAGAAGAAGATGCTGCCATTTGCCACAAGATGGATCGAATTCATAACCACTAACAGGGCACACCATTCATTATAGTTCCTCCCTAGGGAATGGCAGATCCTTATTCAGTAGTAACCACTGGCTGTGATGGGAAGTAAACTTTTATGTACTGTTGAATTTTTCAGCATAACACATCAATGTCTTAAAATATTCTGCTGTGTCTGGATGTGATAAAGTAGAGTCTAATATTAGTAGTAAAATTTAAAGTGCACAAGCCTTCTAGACACCGAGTCATAGGCTGATTATGACTCTGTCCTTTAGGGTGTGGACCATAGGTCTTACATACTAGTTGGAGTACTTTTGGGAAAAGAAGTTCCAGGGGTATAATTTCTTGAACTGGCCAGAGAATGCACAGGTGAGGCAGAGGGTCAGTGAGGGCACTTCCAGTCTAGGGCTGACTCTGGTAGCTGCTCCTAGGACAGGGCACTTAGAGATATAGAGACTCAGTCCGTGTCAGACTCAGTCCCTGTCAGTCACTTGCAGCCACAACCATTTCTATAGGTTGTGTCTGACATCAGAAACACTCAACTTGGGAGCAGGAGAAGTTGGGAATTCCATTCCCAATGCTGATTCTATCTGAGAGCTTGAAGAAAAATCTTGATTGTCACAGCTTTGTCTTTACAAGAGAGAGAGACTGAGGTCAGACTCCCTTGTATTTGAAAGTTTTATTTATTTATTTTTTTTCTGGATGAATTGAAGCACTGCCTTGCCAAAAACTACAGCCATTACAGTTGATGAAATCTTCTTGATAGTGATATTTCAACTTGTGACATATACATTTCTATATCAACTGACTCGTGAAAATCTCAGGAGAATAATTACAAAATAACTCTCTAATTCATGAGTGTTACTCCAATACTATGCTGTCCTTACTGCCAACAATCTTCTGGAAAGGTTGAAGAAGAAATAAATAGTAAATTTAATTTTTAAATTAAAATTATCAAAACTTTCAGAAACCCATGAACTCCCTTTGCCAAAGGTACTGTCACTAGTGCGTATGACCTCTGGTCCACTCCTTCAGGGACACAGTCACAGTCATAATAACCTATGACTTAATATCTGAAGGTCCATGGATTACTTATTTTACCACTTGTATTAGACTCTGCTATCTCACATGCAGACACAACATATTTTAAGAGATTGATATTTACTGTATTAGTCTGTTTTCATGCTGCTAATAACACAGACCCTAGACTGTGTAATTTAAAGAGGAAAAAGTTTAATGGACTTACAGTTTAACGTGGCTTTGGAGGCCTCAACATCATGGCAGAAGGCAAGGAGAAGCAAGTCGTATCTTACATGGGGATAGCAGCAAGCAAAGACAGAGCGTGTGCAGGGAAACTCCCATTTTTAAAACCATCAGATATCACGACACTCACCCAGTATCAAAAGAACATCACAAGGAAGAACTGCCTCCGTGATTCAATCACCTCCCGCTGGGCTCCTCCCATGACACATGGAAATTGTGGGAGATAAAATTCAAGATGAGATTTGAGCTGGGGCACAGCCAAACCACATGATTCCACCCATGGCCCCTCTCAAATCTCATGTCCTTACAATTCAAAACCATTCATTTCCAACAGCCCCCAAAGTCTTAACTCATTTGAGCGTTAATTCAAAAGTCCACAGTCCAAGGTCTCAACTGACACAAGGCAAGTCCCTTCCATCTATGAGTCTGTAAAATCAAAACCAAGTCAGTAACCCCCTAGATACAATGGGGGTACAGGCATTTTGTAAATACAGCCATTCCAAAAGGGAGAAATTGGCAAAAAGTACAGGCCCTATGCAAGTTTGAAATCCAGCTGGGCAGTCAAATCTTAACGTTCTAAAGTAATCTTTGTTGATTCCATGTCTCAAATCCAGGTTACCCTGATGCAACAGGTAGGTTCCTATGGTCTTGGGCAGTTCTGCCCCTGTGGCTTTGCCGGGCACAGTTTCCCTCCTGGCTACATTCATGGGCTGGCATTGAGTGTATATGACTTTTCCCGGCACATGGTGCAAGCTGTCAGTAGATTTACAATTCTGGGGTCTGGAGGAGGGTGGCTTTCTTCTTACAGCTCGACTAGGCAGTGCCCCAGTAGGGACTCCATGTGGGATTTCTGACCCCGCATTTCCCTGTTGCACTGGGACTCAAGGCATATGCCACAAGGCCTGGCTAATTTTTGTATTTTTAATAGAGATGGGTTTTTGCCATGTTGTCCAGGCTGGTCTTGAACTCTTGACCTCAGGTGATCTGCCTGCCTAAGCCTCCCAAAGTGTTGGGATTACAGGCCTGAGCCACCGTGCCTTGCCAAGATTAATATAACTATGTAATTTAATGATGTATTTGAAAACTTCATGATCATACAAACACACATACATGCACAACAGCCCAGCAAACACTCATACATGTGCCCATGCAAAAGTGAATGTATATCTAAACACCAAAACAACACACCCATTTGTTTCATATTATTGTAATTATTTAATTGAATTTAAATTGTGTCTGCAGTTTGGGGTTTTAGTCCAAAAGAATGCTTTTCTACGTGTATGTCTGCCTATTCCAATATTAAAAAGACAAATATATTTAAATACACGTTTTGGTAAAACTGTATGTAAATGCCATTCTTGTCAAGTATTGAAACAGGAATTAAAAGAAATTAAAGAATGTGTAAGTAGAAACCCAGTTGTATGTAAGAAAACCCAATTCTCCCTGAAAAAGAGAAAGAGCTGGAGTCCTTTAAAAAACTAACTGCCTGTTTTTCTGTGGCTAATGAGCCTTACCTCTCCTCCCTTCTCAGGCATCATGAAGACCCTGATTCCCTAGCGGTGTAGCTGCAAGGTCACTGGAAGGATAAACTCAAGTCGCAAAACATGTTTTTCCTTGAAAAGTAAGAGATGATGTAATGCATGTTTCAATTGAATAACTGTCTTTGTTTCTCACTTCTGTAGTATGCTTCCCCCTGCACAGATCTCCCCCCTCCCACCCCACAAAATGCTTAAAAGCTAACTTAACTCTGTTCTGGGCTCAGTCCTTTGGATGTTAATTCGACTTGGCCGGTGCACCTAAATAATAAATATCCTCCTGAACACCATCGGTCTCTCTGATTCCTTAAAAAATCCCAGAACAGTATGGCACTTAAATGTGCAATGGTATTTATTTTAAATATCAGTCTGTTGTTAATAAATTGAATAACTAATAAGACAAACATCACTTTTAAAATTGTATTGCGTTATTTGTTGAATTTAGATGGTAATTTTCAAACTAAGCAAGATAAAATTTTTTACTTGAAAAGTTTTGAAAAAAACTTTTTTGGCATGAATATTCAATACAAACTCTAGTCTTTATTTGCCAGCATGCCTTTATAATAGAGAACATCCAGCAATATGAAATTAAACCCAGCCCACGCTTTTCAGGGCTCACTCACAATGGCAGCTTCCTAGAAGGTGGTCTGAGAGGGTGTAAGCACATGGGGATTTGGGCTTCATCATCAAAGTGAAGAAGTAATTCATGAATTTCACAATATGTAAAGTCAGAAAATTAACTTTCCCCTCAGGGCTTACTGTAGTGTGTAGCCCCTCCCCCGTAGTCTAAGTTAGAGAATACTAACTGCCTGTTTTTCCTTCTGTGCTCAGTAAGCCTTATCTGTTCTCACTGGTTTCACATTCCTTGAGGCTCAGAGGGTTCTTGCTTACCTCCCCAGTACAGCTGCAAGATCATAAGATTGTTAAGTATATGTTACAGAACCATGTATTCCCAAGGATGTAAGACATGAAGTAACAAATAACTGCCTTTGTTCTCTCTTCTGTAATTACGCTTCCTGCATCATGTAGCTCCCGGCCACTGACTGCGTAAAAAGTGGCTGCTTTCTTTGTCCAGGGCTCAGACTTTCCTGGACGCTAGTCCAACTGAGCCAGGTGATCACCTTTTAATAAAGGACTATCCTGAACTGTTTGGTCTCTCCCATCTTTGATCGTCCTGCAACAAAAGCACTAGTGAGCCCCAGGGCTGAGCACACAGAAGGCAGCAGGAGCTGCAGAGCCCACTCTGTGGTACTTAGGGAAGGGAGAGAATGGAATGAGGGTGATGTCTGCAGGACCCTAGAAAAGGGTGAGGATGGCAGAGAGTCTGCAGGTAGGTGAGCATATTCTAAGGAGAACTGTTATCCTCCTCAGCTTGGTTGGATTCAGTTATTATGAAGAGAAGGGAACTGTTCACCAGACTTGGAGGACAGAAAGTAAAAGGAATTTTTATTTCCTGCATGGAGACTGAGGAAGACAAAAGACTTTTAAAGTAAAAGGGAAGATGGAGAAATAGTCTGAAAAACAGGACACCAGGAGCCAACCAAAGTGCAGAACAAGAGCCTTTAAAGTGGTGTTTAATTTCCATTCCACTTTCAGTTGATGAAAGAAAAAGAAATAAAACACCATGCATATGGTGAGTTAATGCTAGACAACATATATAATTGTTTGAGTATTACAGCAAAAAAACACAAAACTCTATTCATAGAAACAATTTGTATAGAGGATACACCTTTTTTAAGACAGGGTCTTACTCTGTCAACCAGGCTGGAGTGCAGTGCTACAATCACATCTCACTACAGCCTCAACCTTCCAGGCTTAAGGGATCCCCCCGCCTCAGCCTTCCAAGTATCTGGGACCACAGGCAGCATCACACCCAGCTATTTTTTTTTGTATAGAAAGGATTTCACTGTGTTGCCAGGCTGTTCTAAAACTCCTGAGCTCAAGTGATCTGCCTGCCTCAGCCTCCCAAAGTGCTGAGATTGCAGGTGCAATTTTTAAAATTTCACTCTTTTAATAATAGTATTTTAATAAAATATATAAATAACCTATTTTAAAAATTGTCCTGAGAGATCATTGCTAGCATTACTCAGAAAATACGCAGCATTAAAACTTCAAATAGGCTAGGCATGGTGGCTCACGCCTGTAATCCCAGCACTTTGGGAAGCCTAGGGGGCAGATCACCTGAGGTCATGAGTTTGAGACTAGCCTGGCCAACATGGTGAAACCCCGTCTCTTCTAAAAGTACAAACATTAGCCAGGCACAGTGGCAGGCACGTGGTGGCAGCTACTCAGAAGTATGAGGCAGGAGAATTGCTTGAACCCTGGAGTCGGAAGTTGCCATGAGCCAAGATCATGCCACTGCACTCCAGCCTGTGCGACAAGAGGGAGACTGTGTCAAAAAAAAAAAAAAAAATCCCTGTTCTAAGTTAATGTTTTGGAAGTAACATTTGTAAAGAAATCATGGATTTACAAAGAAGTAATGGTGAGAGATCCTGGGGAAGATTTTTGCTTGCCCAGGTCAGGAATCACCAAGGTCTAAAAGGAAAGCGCAGCCTCACAGGCTCCTGATGCAGAGCTGCCTCCTAAGGGAATCCTGATGTCCTGAGCGCCCCCTGGTGGTTATGAGCGCCCCCTGGTGGTTATGAGCGCCCTCTGGTGGTTATGAGCGCCCCCTCATGTCCTGAGCGCCCCCTGGTGGTTCTGAGTACCTGCTGGGGTCCTAAGCGCCCCTTCGTGGTTCTGAGCGTCCCCTGGTGTCCTGAACACCCCCTGGTTGTCCTGAGCACCCCCAGTTGACCCGAGCACCCATTGCTGTCCTGAGTGCCTCCTGGTGGTGCTGAGCACCCCCTGGTGTCACCCCCTGATGTCCTGAATGCCCCTTGGTAGTTCTGAACGTTCCCTTTGTGTCCTGAGCGACCCCTGCTGGTTCTGAGCGCCTCCTGGTGTCCTGTGCGCCCCCTGCTGGTTCTGAGCATCCCCTGGTGTCCTGACTGCCCCCTGGTGGTTCGGAGCACCCCGTGGTGTCCTGAACACCCCCTGGTTGTCTTGAGCGTTCCCTGGTGTCCTGAGCGCCCCCTGGTGGTTCAGAGCACCCCCTGGTGTCCTGAACACCCCCTGGTTGTCCTGAGCATCCCCTGGTGTTCTGAGCGCCCCCTAGTGGTTCTGAGCACCTCCTGGTAGTTCTGAGCGACCCCTGGTAGTTCCAATCAGCATCTACTATGCAATTCCCTCCTGTCTCCCTGCAGAGGATTTTGTGTCTGGGCTCACACACATGTTCCCGCTCCTGTGTCACTCACAGTAACACAAGGTCTTGTCCTTGGCTTTCAGGTTGGTCATTTTAAGGTAGACTGCACTAGAAAGGGTGTTGCTTGGGACTGTTAATTGTCTTGTAGTCATGGAGAGTAACCCTGAGAACTCAGTGTTGCCACCCACACCAATCCCTGTCATGAAGCTTGCTGGACCAAGCTCATGCTGTAGCCAGTAAAAGTGAAATCAGAGGTTTTGCAGGAGAGTCTGTGAGAACCGCTGAGCTGTACAATGTTTCCCCCTCTGACTCCATCAGTAAGCTTCGACAAGACTTATGTGAACACATAACCCTAACCCTAACCCTCTGTTTTTTGTTTGTTTGTTGTTTGCTTTTCTGTGGGGTTTTTGTTGTTGTTGTTTGCTTTTTTTTAAAAAAAATTCCCTTTCCCTGCTTTTTTGTCACAGCAGCCTTTGTCACTTCAAACACCGCAAGTGTTCTTTTAAAAACATTATATCAACCTTTCAATTAAAATGCAACATGTCTGAAACTTGGTATCTGGAGAGGTGAGATGGACAAAGGAGCCCTTGTTACTGCACATTTTCATTCTCTAAACTTCACCTTGCACACAGTAACAGACAATGCACAAAGCCACTTCCTTATGGACTGAAATTCTGAAATCCTTTTATGCCTGGCCTTTCAATCCTTCAACTTCCCCTCTTCCACACTGTGAATGATTGTATTCACATTTTTTTCTTCTTCATATGAGGGCTAAAGCTTTTTTTCTCACTAATATTTTTGGAGATTTTTAAGATTTTCTTTTGTTTTGACATACAATCCTATGGCGGCTGAGAAATAAATTTTTTTTCTATTTTATTTTTCAGCCCCAGGTGTTTGCTTTTGCAGATTCTTGAGCACACTGAAAGCCTCCAAGGCATGGAGCAGGGTGCCTAAACTTTCAGTGATTATAGGGAGTTGAGAGACTCAACTGGGAAAGGAAAGATCTAAAAGGAGGCAATTTGGAAGATAAAAATTTTCTCAAAGGAGCCATTAAAGTTCTAAATAATTCTTAGTAAAGTCATGCAAACAGGAAAGGAAGTAGAATTAGTTCCATATTGGTGGAACAGAGTCAGCAGAGGTTTGAGAAGGAGAATTTAGTCAACTGAGAAGTTCCCATGAAAGTAGCAAGATCAAGATCACAGAGACACCTTGAAGCAAAAAGCCAGGAATAACTTCCAACCCAAGAGGAGAATGGAGAGGCCTCAAAACCAAAGCTAGGATAAGAAACTTGTAGCCCAAGAGTTACCTTCCAGACAAAGAAGCCTGAGATTCCAACCCAGCTTCAGAGAGTACTCACTCAAAATGTTACTGAAACTGTAGGCTTTTTAATGACTTAGCCATGCATGCAAAAGGCATTCCCTAAGGTGGCACAGAAGATGGAGCCCCCATATCCAAAGATAGCCAAGGAGAAAGAAAGACCCCTGTTGCCAGAGCCAGTGGGCAAAGGCAACAGAAAAGGAGACAAGGGTCCTAATGGGATGAGATCCTTTCAGATTTAGGCTTATACAAACTCCTGAGAACTGGCAGGTTGACAGCCATAAATGGGGTACCAACATTTCTAATCATTGGATTACAAGTTCTCAGGCATCCAAAATGATTAACAAAATGACAATTTCTAGGGCTTCTGTGGGAGAGTATGGAAAGGTCTTTTTGAACCTTTTAACGCTGTCAATGGAAGAATGATGAGGTTCATAAATTTGGAAAGGAGACACTTCTTCATTTTTATGTTTATTTTTTTTTTTTGAGACAGAGTTTCACTCTTGTTGCCCATGCTGGAGTGCAATGGCGTGATCTTGGCTCACTGCAACCTCCACCCCCTGGATTCAAGCGATTCTCCTACCTCAGCCTCCTGATTAGCTGGGATTACAGACGCCCACCACCACACCTGGCTAATTTTTTGTATTTTTAGCAGAGACAGGGTTTCATCATGTTGGCCAGGCTGGTCTGAAACTCCTGACCTCTGGTGATCCAACTGCCTTTGCCTCCCAAAGTGCTGGGATTACAGGCATGAGCCACCGCACCCAGTGAGAGATTTATTTCCTATAAAGGGTTGCAGCCTGCAGGATTGTCCTTCTGACAGGCTGGGAAGCATAGCCTCCAGCCAAAAGCCAGAAACAGGTGCTTCAAGGAAGAGGTAAAGGAAATAGTAATTTATGCTTAGTGGAATGGCCAAATACATTTATTTAATAAGCTCTAGGAGGAGTCATGCATATTTATGGAAGGAGAAATGCATGCATGCGCAATTGAGTTTCTTGCTTCTTCATGGGTCCCACATACAAAAAATGGCAGTGTTAGCATGATCCCAGGGTGGAGTTTTCAGCCCTCTGACATTAAAAGGTGAAGCAGAGGACATGAAAACTCACTCTGCATCCTCTGTATGCTGGCCAGAACCTTTCCGTTGTGGGTGGTCTCTTATCAGGCAAGAAAGGAGAGGTTGATATCAGTGGTGGAGCCTTTGAAATGGCTGGTTTCTGTTAAATCCTTAGGGAAGAAAGCCTCATCATGGTTAGCAAAGGAGGGGGTATAACAATGTGTATCTGACCCCCATCATCCCATCCTAGCAAAGCTGAGAACTCAGTTTTGAAAGTTACTCTGGGGTCCCCTCAGCCAGGAGTGGGGTCTGTTCAGTCAGGTGGGGGCTTAGGATTTCATTTTCATTTATCAATGCTAACGGGAAAGAGTACGCTGTCTCCATGGCAGCTGAATTTGCAAGAAACTCCTTGGATGGGGTTAACGGCAGCTGTATTTTAGAAATAACATCAAGGTAGTTGTCAAAATACTTAGGAATGTGATTTCTGGACTGTAAGGTGAGACTTGTTTAGCTTTGGAAAAAAATGCCCAACTTGTAATAGGGGAGGAAAAATAATTTTCTATGTTTTCAGAAT